>NC_057873.1:27786985-30578233 GCF_019740435.1 Gambusia affinis
TCCCTTCAATGAGTGTAAAGATAACAAGTTTGAGCATCTGAACCGTTACAAGGCACATGAAAACTCCCATCAGAGACTCAGGCTGGGATCTGGTAAAACCTACAGATGAGTTCAGTTTAAATCTGGGTATAATTGACCACATCACGTGCTATGCTTTTAGGAACCAATACATTTTTATGAGAGAAGAACTGCTAACCGGTGAGACAAATTCAAGGCATACGAGACTTTTCCAGTCTGAATCAAACAGAGGAGGGCTGCACAGTGGCACAGTTGGTAGAGCTGTTGCCTTGCAGCAAGAAGGTCCTGGGTTCGATTCCCGGCCGGGGATCTTTCTCCATGGAGTTTGCATGTTCTCCCTGTGCATGGTGGGTTCTCTCCAGGTTCTCCGGCTTCCTCCCACAGTCCAAAAACATGACTGTCAGGTTAATTGGTTTCTCTAAATTCTCCCTAGGTGTGAGTGTGTGTGTGCAGGGTTGTTTGTCTTGTATGTCTTTGTGTTGCCCTGCGACAGACTGGCACCCTGTCCAGGGTGAACCCCGCCTCTCGCCCGGGACGCAGCTGGAGATAGGCATCAGCAACCCTCCCGACCCCATTTAGGGAAGAAGGGTGTAAAGAAAATGGAATGGATGGATCAAACAGAGGAGTTTAGAGCTGCCCTAGCAGTCAAACATGGGACCAACGTGTGTTTTCTTGCCAGTGGGCAATAGCTAGAGCAGCTATTGCCCACTGGCTTTCTTTTTTCTCTCTCAGTTAAATTTCTACATGAATATTCAATAAAACCCACCTGTTTCCAAAGAGCCATTTAAAAACCACATTTAAAGCCGTAAAACAAATCATCTGTACTTTTGATAATCATGGCCTCCGTAACAGAAGGTTCTCTGTGTTCATTGCTCATCAGCATGAGATAATGTCTTTTCCATAGCAGAGTGTCTCTCCCACAGAGTGCCCTACCCTTTCACAACACCGCTGTTATAGAAAAAAAAAGTAGAATGGAAACACCTTTCTCTCTTTTCTCATCCCAGAACAGCTGGTGGATCTGCTCTCCCATGAAAGGGATGAGTAACTGTGGAGCTGGAAGGATCCCAGTTCTGAGTGACTGAAACCCCCAACACACATGACTGACAGGCCTGGAGTAGAAGCGCTGCAGACCTTAAGAAAAGGAAATTATTCATGCAAAGGGACGTTTATGGAATAAATCTATTTTATTTTATTTTTATTAAGCGATCTAGTCTTTCTATTTGAGTCTTGAGAGAATTTAACAAGGTTGTGCATCCAATAAACAGCAATGACAGAAAACCACCAGAGATTTGTTTCCTAAGCTCAAAAGAATTATATGTTACAATTTCTTTTGTCGTCATTTACTGCAGATTTAAGTATCTAATTTTTAGAAAAATCATTTTTTCCCCATATTTATTAAAACTGTAACCATGTATGGTCTAAGACAGATAATCTGAAAAAAAAAAAAAAAAATTAAGAACTGAGCTCCTTCATCTACTCCCAGTGTGTCTATTACGGTCTGAAAACTGCACTGCTCCTGGTCAAAAACAGCCAATCAGAGCCAGGAGGAGGGTCTGAGTGCTGTCAATCAACCTAATGTATGCTGCTCAATGTGCTAATGGCAGAAAAACAACTTACCGTTACAGGAAAACATTTTATCCATCTTCGTCGGTAACTATGCTAACTAGTTTTAGCCTACATTAGCAAACGTTGTGGTGAACATTGGCTAGGTTAGGCTAGCTACAGCGCTTTGCTAGCTGTTTAGAAATAGCAAGTGGGAGTGGTGAGCATGGGTGTGATTGACAGCGCTAAGACCCTCCTCCTTCTGGCTGTGATTGGTTGCTTCTGATTGGTGTATTTCTGCAGTTAGCACTTGTAGCACTGGGAGAAGGCAGAGGAGCTCAGTTTTTTCACACATTCTCTGTCTTAAATTACACTGTTGTGACATAAAGTGCAGCTTTAATAGTGGAAACACTGTTTTCTATATTTTCCTTCTCTCCTCAGACAACTTGTTGCTCTGTTATTTCGTGTTCTGTCTTTGGCCTGATGTTCATATTTGCCGTTGGCCCGCTTCTGCGGAGCCCACAGTGACGCTATAGAAAACATGTGAGTGGTCTTTTTCTTGCTAAAACCCTCAAAGATTTTTCCATTGTGTCACATCCTCACCACAACCTTCAGGGTATTTACTGGGATTCTATGTAAACATACAAGTATAGCATAATTTAAAAACGGACACAAAATACACAAGTTTCATAACAAAAACATAATAATCTGAAAGGTGTGGCGTGCATTAAGCTAGAGCTGATCTCAAGACTTTGTAGCAGCACCTTTCGTTGTAGGAACTCTCTACCAGGTTTGTCCAGACATTTCCATTCTTTGCAAATTACCTCAAGCTCGCAGAGTGAGTGGAAAGAGTTTGTAGACTTTTTCTCAGTCAAGACTGGACTTTGACGGAGACATTCAAACGCATGGACACGTTTGAACCCAAACCATTCCCTTCCAGCTCTGGCTGTTTCTGTAAGGTGAGCCTTTGCCCTGGTCTCTTTTTGCCACCATGTATTTAACTCCAGTCATCTTCCGGTCAACTCTGAATCGCTTCAATGTCCCAGCTGAAGAAAAGCATCCCCAGAACATGATGCTGCCACCACCAGTTTTGGTTTGTTAAGGAATTCCTGGGAATAACTGTGGGGAGTAAAGTATGTACTGTTGTGTTAAAATGTGCTTTTTACATCTTTGTTAAAACTATCACGATGTTGTGACACTAGAAGACAGATAATCTGTGAAAAGATTGATCTCCTTCAACTTCTCCTCAAGCTGTTTTTGTCATCTGAACAAATGCACTGCTGTCGACCAAAAACAACCAATCAGAAGAGCCAGGAGGAGGGTATTAGTGCTGCAAATCATGGTAGTGTACTCGCTGCTAAATGTGCTATTGGTGAAGAAACAACTTACTGTTACAGGAAAATTATTTATCCGCCATCATCTGTAGCTGTGCTAGCTAGCCTGAGCATTCACAACAGACTATGCTAGCTGTAGCGTAGCAGAGAGCAAAGGGGTGGATGAGCAGTGCAACATGGAGAGTGATTGACAGCACAAAGCCACGCCTCCTGGCTCTGATTGGCTGTTTTTAATTAACACCGGGAGAAGGCATATTATTGGTCTCATCCCATTTGGTCACAACATGTTGACAGTTTCAATAACTATGTAAATAAAACAATATTTTATTAAATGTTACATACCGCAGCTTTAACACTGCTTAAAGTTCCCCCACAACTTCATACGAGACACATTAAAGTTTTTGGTAGCGATGTGAAAAATTCTGGAAAACCTCAGTGGGTGTCAATACTTTTGCATGCGCTGCAGTAATCATCTATCTGGGTTTTTAACAGTTTATATTTATTTATTTTTTTTAATTTCACTTCTTCCTCCTGGGCTGTGAAAGGTTTGGCAGGTAACGTTTTGATTGACGGGACTAAACCACATGTTTGCACCTAAACAAAGTGATCTCACTGATTCATGAGAGAGTTGATATCAATAGAATATGATCTAGTGAAGAAAGAATCAGTTTCTCTGTGCAATGGATCACCTTCCCAACCAGGAAGCAGTCGTCACCAGACAGCGAGACAGACACAGCAGGTGAGCAGACGTCAATCACACCTCCACCGCTGGCCCTCTGGAAGCGGCCCTCCACCAGGCTTGAAACTTGAAGGGAGTACACATCCTGGAGCCTCATCAGCCCCTTTGCAGCCCCCCGGAGGTCTTCCACTTTGGGCAAGTGAGACTCCTCTTCCTCGTATCTGGACCTGAGGGCTGAACGGAGCATTACTGAAGGCTGAGGTTTGCTTGTGACGGCTGAAAAAGCGGAAGAAGTTCAGGGGGGCAGAGCTCACTTTGAGCGGTTTCTTGAGCTTCATTGCTGTAGACGACGTTCAGCCACTCTGAATGCAGCCGCTTGACGAGCGTGAAGGCCACCAGTGGGTTCGCTGTTGCAGCTGCAGGGCCTTTGTAGAGCTCTGTGTGGAGGTCGGACACTTTGGCATGAAACCTGTGCGAAAGATGAGATCGGGGGTCACAGAAAGGTGAACACATATGGTCCTCATCAGACCGGAAAGAATAGAAATGAAAGATATACCCAACCTGGGTAACAGCCTGTTACCTTCCACAAATACTTCGTACTCTCCAAACCCATTCCATGTCACAATGCAGCCATAAGCTTCAATGTATCTTGTTAGCATTTTAATATGGCGGACCAAAACAATAATACATGGTTTAATTACAAAAAATAAAAAGATTTTTGAAAGTGGGGGCTTGGATTTGTATTCACCATACCTGACTCCATCACCACCCAGGCAGTCTGGTTCAATTTATTTTCAAACTACTTTGAATCCCCACATGGAGAAGCAGCATTCAGGTTCTGTGCACTACAAATCCGGAACAAACTTCCAGAAAACTGCAAAGATGCTGAAACACTGAGTTCCTTTAAGTCAAGGCTAAAACCCCACCTGTTTACAGATGCCTTTGATAACTACTAACTGGAACACTGATAAATATAGTTTATGAATATTTGCTTGACTATTTGACAAAAGATATATTGCTAGTTTCATAATTTATTGCTGTGAAATGTTTTTTACATTGAGAAGCTTTTTGAACTTCCGTGTCTCTGAAATGTGCTAAACACATAAATGTGACTTCACTTTGGATCACTGGCTGGTTCTGGACAGAGAGAGAGAGGAACATATGTGCCGCTATATTAATATTGTAGAAAACACATAAAGAACACATAAAGTATAGTTTGTTAGTTTTATTTTTCTTTCTCAAGGCCTTGCATAGTTCTGCATCAAAGCAGGCCAATAATGACTTTAATTATGTCACACTTTATAACAAAGCCACTTCTTTTTAGCGGCTAAAAAGAAGAGAAAAACCCACAGGACACATAAATGAAACAATTTTTAAAAAGAAATGAAAACTATAAAAAGAACTAGTTAAGCTATTAAGCTGCATTTAATTCATAAACCAAAGGGTGGAGGCGGCTGCAACAGAGAAATAACCAGATTTCTCCTTTGCCATCCTGATGAAAAGTCCTTGACACTGAGTGTGTGTGTACTCAACCTCAGCTCCGGTGTGGCCCTCACTCACCGCTTGATGTCCTCCAGTCTCTGCTGCTCGCTGTCGATATACGTTCTCAGATAATCAATCAATTTCCTCTCAACGTCAATGGCTTGCCTCACGTTTTGGAGCGACGTGTACATTTCTCCTTCGGCCTGGAAGGCGAGAGCAGCGACGAGGAAGCAGCAGAAACAGAAAACAGCCGGAGGAGCCTCCATCCCCTCGAAAAGTGAACTTCGTCGGGATCATGGTATGAGCTGAGCTACTCACGGCTCCTCATCTGATGACTCGGTCCTGATCTGGGATCGGCTACTGGCCTTTCTCTGAGGAACGTCTCCGGAATTAACTCGTCTACAAAGAAGAGACCTATTTGAAGTTGTGTTGAGGCAACAATATTTTAAACTCTTTAATTTATTAACCGAGTTTTTAAGCACAGTTGTAAAAAAAAAAAAAAAGTTCCAAAAGTAAGAGCTCCTTTAACCATCTTTTTGCTCTACAGTGACATCTGCTGGTCAAACTGTGCCAGTACTAGTAAATCTACTCGCATCTGGCAACACCAGCTACTCTGTGTGACTGATCTGTGGGGAGGACAACAAATAACCAAAACAGCCAGACAGTACAGCGAATAACCACAGTTGACAAACTATATTTGATATTGTTGATATAGTTAATATTGTAAAAAGAAAACAAAAGAGATCAATTAAAATATGGATTTATTATGCTTTTTTCTGTGCAAACACTTCACAAATAAGATCTCTGATTCAAATAGTGAAGGCGAGTCCCACCTGTTTACCCAGTAAGATAAATGAATCAAGTTTACTTTGAATTTATTTTTCATTTATTGCCACTTTCTATTTTTATCTGTAATGTACAACAATGACACAAATGAATAATATTTCAACAAAGATAACGGGTAAAGGAAAACTACTCAAGTTTCATATCAGAACAGTAAGCCGACAGTAAGAAATATAGAACTGGGACTCATAGAAAAGTAAGAGGAAAGAACAATATTGATAAAACGGGAACAGAATCCAAGAAGGAACAGAATGAAAGAATGAATACAGGAATAAAACAAATGAACTAATGTGAAGGAATGAACTGACATGGCAGCATCAAGTAAAGTAAAGTAAATAAGTGGGGAAATAATCAAAACAGAAAAAGAAATGAAATTAAAACACCCACAGGTCATAACATATGTACTCAATAAACATATATTGCTTTGTCTTTGACCTATAAAAATGAGCATCGAATTCTTGCTTCTGCAACACACCGAACATGTTGGAAGTTAAAATGTCTTATAGCCTTTAAACCACTGAACCTTCAGCTGTTCAGTGGTTGAAACTTGGAGGGAGAAAACATCCTGGAGCCTGAAAGGTGAAAGGATGAGAGGATGAGCTGTCGCCATGGAGCAATGTTGGCACAGATACGCAGCCATGGGGTTGATGTTTAACAGACGCTGACCTGCAGAAGTTGCTTATCTTTTTCTGCAGAACCTGTGCGCATGTTTGCATAGGTCAAAGTAGAACAACTAATCTGTTTTCTGGCTGTAGGGAATCGAGAGTTCAATCTCTATTTGCTTATTTCTTAGTCCCAATGTAGATTTATTCATTGGTATTTGCAGGGCATTTTATTTGTTGTTAAGGTTTAAAATAAAAATTATGTTTCAGCCAGTTTAGCAAAAAATGTTTTCTAAATCTGATTGGCCCAGAAAGCCATGCACATTGCTATTATTTTACCTTTGTTTCATTTATCATCAGTCAATTTAAGAGTCACAAAACCCATGGAGTACAAGTTTACTTAAAGTTTACTTATTAAATGTTAGGAGTACCTCACACAAGTGTGTGAAATTTGCAAAAGATGGTTAAAAAAACTGTTCAGAAATGGTTTTTTGGCTTGAAAGCTATTAGATAATAATTTCTATAATGGCTGTGCGTCTTTGTTGCTTTCATGATTTCACTATCAAATAAACAGTTTGTTACATACAACCCACCCAAGTCTAAGTGCAGTCAAGAATGAGGCCCCTGTAAAACAAAAACATCTTTGAGTCACTTGAAATCATGCATAATTAACAAGAGCATTTTATGTTTTTATTGTCATTTCATTGTTGTTTTAAAACAGACTTGGTTAACAGCTGTCTAACTTTGCACATCGTACAGGACTAAAACAATTTATTTTCAAACTGTCAGTTTATATTTGAGTCACTATTTGAGAAAGGTTTTGTCTCTCTTTGACCAGCAGAGAAATCTGTTCTCAATGTGCTTTTTCAGACTCTGATCTCTGAAGCCATAAATTAGCGGGCTGAGAAAACGAGGTATCAGGATGAAACAGAAGAAATTAAAAAAGGCGACATCCTCAGCCGGCCAGTTTGTGTGGAGCCCAATGAGAGTTTCAGAGATGGGCTGGGTGAAAGCCAGCAAGCAGAGCAGCAGCTGGAAGCCGTGCAGCAGCACAGTGTGCATGGCTTTGCTCACTGAAGCTCTGTCCTGCCGCATCTTCCTGGTTTCCATCACAATCCTCATGTAGGTGAAGAGAATGATAACACTTACCACTGCAAAGGAAAGTACATACACAGCAAACCGATAAACTCCCCGGATTGGAGACTGGTTGATAACTGTAGGTCTGCAAAGCGTGCTGGTAGAGAGGACATCTACAGTGGGACTGTGGTTCCCAATGAAAAGCTCAATAATGGCGAATATGAAGCTGATTATCCACAGAGGCAGAGTAATGATCCAGATGCGATCTGAGCGCCAGGAGGCTGGGCGCTGCAGAGGATAGAAAATGGCAACATAACGCTCCAGTGACATGGCAGCCAGGATAAAGGTGGTGTTCTGAAAGGTACAGGTGCACACTAAGAGCAGAGGGACACAGAACAGAAGAGGTAACTTGACCTGACCCATCACACAGAGGAAGAGTAGCACAGAGGAAAGGATCTGCAGGGTGTCGTTGATCAGCATGTGTGCAAACAGGATGTAACGGGAAGTGTCCAAAAACTGTCTGTGAGAGGCAAAGATCTGCAGCATGACAGCGATGAAGCACAGGAAGACGCCGAAAAACGGGATTACCACACACACCTTGATGATCACAGAGAAGCTTTTTGTGGAAGATGCGTTGATAGAAAGCACAGACAGATTCTGCATTTTGCTGCTGTGAACAAATAGGTAGTGTCAGTGAAAAACACAAACATTCAGTTGGCATGAACACAATGAAAGAACACAGAACACAATCTGTTAATGCTCAACATTTTCTCCATTGACTGGACTTCACTCCTCTAATAGTCCCCACACCAGTCAGAGTAGCTTCTCATTCTCTTTGAGGAGAAGGATTTAAGGAGGACTCTCCTCATTAAGTGAAATTTTCAGGACCATTCCAGTATGAAGACATGGACCTTAATCCTCCAGAGAAACATCACCGTTGCCAAGTGTTATGATTCCCATTAGTGACGGACTTCACAGGGGAAAAGGACAAACAACAAAGGTTGGCAACTTCTTATAAAAGTGAGACTTTCCAACCGGTAAAACTAAGAATTTGTTTTTTTCATCTTCCCTGCAAACATCCTCCTTAGAAAATCTTACACGATACACTCTGAAAGAAAGTTCACCCAAATTGTGTTTTTCTGCAAGTGTTGATAGCCATGAACTTTTCTTATTTTGAACCACAACAGCATCCATGTGTTGGTGAGAAACACGCATGGTCACAACCATTTACAACACGTAAAATATGATGAGCAAGTGATGTGGCTTTTATTCTTGATGCGTTGGTTGGCATGGTATTCTCTGAAAAGACAGCCCTCATATAGAGGGTTTATATAAATGCCTGTACAGATGACTGCACCTTCCAAATAGACCATTTTGAGTGAAAGATGACATGCTTAATCTGCGCCAATTAACAAAAAAATGATCAAATATACATCCAGATGTATAGACCGTGGCAAAGGCGTCGTAAGTACAAAAACAAGTCTCTACACTACAGGCACTGCTATGTCACATATGTGAACAATAAGTCTACTCAGTGGTTGATCATTTTTAGTAGAAAAGTCCATCCTCCTCACTTTGCACAGGAAGGATTCAGTGACTGTGACAGAACTGCTTCGTTTCATTTGCATTTACAAGACCTTTTCTACGGCCATTGAGGTCGAGGCCGCCGTATGTTTTTAGTTGTTTGATGAAAGAGCATGTCTGTTCAACAGCTTTGGTGGATAATAATAATAATGATAAGAGCTGGAGATCAACCCTGTTTTCCACAGCTCCACAGCTTTGAATCGATGTCGCAGCATGTCCAGGTCTTTGAAAAAAGTTCATCATTCCTAGGACCAAACCAATTATTCCTTTTCCGTCAACCATTTTAGACATAAATAATAATTTTTAAAAAATCACAGGTATTACTGTGTGCAGTGTAGGTTATCAAGGATGCTGCGCACATCAATACTTGATTGCTTGCAAAAGTTGGGGGCGATACGTTCACTCTAACTATCCAATTAAAGGGGGGAGACCTTCTGATGTCTGTGTGAACAAACTAGCGACCCCAGTGAGTTTAATTTGAAAGTTTTGCTCTAAAATATGTGCCTGAAGAATACATAATGCCCTTAGTCTCCCCGCTGTAAGAATAAAAATAAATTCTATTTCAGTTTGTTTAACAAAATATTTTCTAAATCTGCTTGGTCCAGAATACAATGTAGGTCTGTACAGTAGCGCCTGCAGCTGTACGGCTGTATGCACTGTGCTGAGATTTTCCTATAAGTAAAAAAAGGGGAGAAGAAATGTTTATTGGATTCTTTATCATCTAACCTGTTTGCTATTAACAAAATTGTTGAGAGAAAAAACTGATCTTTTGTGTCAAAATGTCCTGTACGTAGCCCACATCTGTGTAAGTCTATTGGTCAGTTGACTTTTGTTTATTAATTTATTGTGAAAAGAATAGGGTAAGTAGAGAAAAGTTAAAACAAGAAATTAGGAAATATGATGTGGACAGACTAAGAATGATTAAGATATTAGTTAAACATAATAAGATAAATGAAGCAGTTATAAATTTTTTGAAGGAAACATGATGGTATGTAAGAATTTATGTTATATATATATATATATATATATATGTGTATATATATATATATATATATATATATATATATATATATATATATATATATATAAATATATATATATATATATATATATATATATATATATATATAAAATATATAAAAGGGAAATACTCTTGTACGCACTCCAGCACAGCAGATGGCGATAATTCATCTTAACGTTAGATGTCATCCGCCATTAAAAATAAAAAAGAAGAAGAAGACTTTCGTTTATTTGGCGGCTTGGCGCTTTTTCTGTAAACTAAATGTGACTACGCCGTAAAGCTAACTAAAAATGAATGAGTGGAGTTTGAACCGTCCCATAGTTGTAGCAGGGGTCGAGTGGACCCCGCCTGAGCATTTTACCGTGTGCTCGGTTTTGGTCGGGTCGCCGTTTTTTTTTCTTTTTTTATGGTTTTGCGAACTGAAGAGCCAACTGGTCACCCCGTTAGCCGACTATTACATCTGTCGAGCTCGTACTGAGCATCGCACTAAAAGACTGCAGGAGGGTTAAACATTTAAACCTAGTCGAAACATTTGCCAAAAGAGCAGAAATTAAGGAAATATTGTTGCTTCACCTTCTTCTCCTATGGACGTCTGACACGCCGCCTGAACCTGGGAATCTCCGTCTCTCGTGGGTCACACAGGTAGGCTTTGCTTTCCTGTCTTTATTATTTTTTGCAATTTGTAAAAAAAAACCCAAAAAACAAAAAACCCCACAAACAAAATAAACAAAAACAGCGGAATAGGTTTAATAAATGGTTGAATTACTTCACTGAGTTCTACAGGGCCTTGGTTGAACGAAGCTGAAGTTGGTTTCCGATTCCAGCTTCCGATTCGGGAAATAGATTAAGGGTGATTCCACCTAATTTCCCGCATCTTTTATCGACACTAGTTTGAAAACTACAACACCTAGACTCTTCAAACCTAGACTAAATTATCATCAACTAATAGCAGAATATTTAGAACCATGTTTGGAATTTGTGAAACTTTTATCTGATTTGTGAAGCTTCAATAAAGGTTGATTTCACCACTTAGCGGCATGTTCAGCAGTATTTAGGTCCCTCTTTCGCTTCAAAAACAACCCTCATCCTGAGGGCGAGGGATGAGGCTGGGCTAAGGTGGCCAGGTCCAGTCCTCAAGAGCCTTCATCCTAAAACTTGTAGATGCATCCCTTTTCCAAAGCACCTGAATCAAATGTTCTGTTCATTACTGGGTCTGAGTTGAAGGACTCCTGCTGAGGGAAATCAGCTGTCTGGTGTTCCTGTCCAAAGCTGGAGCATATACATTTTTTACAAGCGTATTATTAAATTGAATATTATTTCTGATCTTTGTATAACTTTTCTTCAGGTTAACTTTGAAAGTGAGGTGCTATTGATACAGGTTATTTTTCTAAACTACAAAAAAGTAACTGTTAGGGAAGCTCATATAAAAAAAATTGGACTGACATTGATTTCTGATAGTAACACCGGAGTTATGCCAGATTTACCAATATTTTACTTTATAATTTTTTTATCCGATTACTTGATTAATCGTAAGAATAATTGATAGATTACTTAATTACTAAAATATTTGTTTACAACAGCCCTAATTTTGAACTCTAAACACAAACACAATTTATTTCTACAGCAACAAAGCTCAGATTAACCTTAGTTCTGCTTTATAATTAACATTTCGCTATTTACTTTTCTCTAAGTCATTGGGCTTTCTTCAAGCAAATTTATTTATTTCAAACAGGTTTTAAAAAACAATTGAACAGGCCAGAGAAAAACATGTGCATACATAACCAAGAACAAAATAATTTGTTTACCACAACGTTTCTGTTTTAAAAGGAGTAGGAAATATTAAACAACTTCTGAAAAACATTTTTATTGGACGTGAAGAGAGGGGGCAGCAACAGAGCAGGAAGATTTTATTTTAATAACATCACACAGTTAATTTATAGGACTTTTCCACACAATGAAAATTTTTGCGTCGTAACTTATTAGATTACAAAAAGACAAATTCTGCAAACAAGTAAGACTTGAAGTAAACTAACTTATTGTTTACTTTTGGCTATATCTCATAAAAGTGTACAAAATTGACAAAAACTTGTCAGAAGTTGTTCTTTGGCCTTAATTCTGTTATAAAATGTTTTTTCTACTACAGCAGTATTTTTACATTACTTCCAATGATCTTGCTATCAAAATATGTATATATTTTTGACATATCTGCCACCTAAGTGTAAGAGCACAGTAGAGAATGTAAACCCCTAGGTATTTTTGGTGCTTGTACTGAAAGACTCTGTGATTATAAAAGAATACAAATATCATTTGCAAGTAACAACATTATCCATAATTAACTGTACAACTTCCGTAATGATGTTATTGTCATTTAATTACAATAACAAGTCTATTGTTTCAGAATAGACTGGGTTAACAGCTGTCTCACTTAAGGATCTTCACATATTGTGTTTGTACAAGACTGAAACATATTTTTAAACTGAGTTTATAACTGGTTAATATCTGAGTCACTATTTGAAAAAGGGCTTATCTCTCTTTGACCAGCAGAGAAACCTGTTCTCAATGTGCTTTTTCAGACTCTGATCTCTGAAGCCATAAATTAGCGGGCTGAGAAAGCGAGGGATCAGGATGAAACAGAAATAATTAAAAAAGGCGACATCCTCAGCCAGCCAGTTTGTGTGGAGCCCAATGAGAGTTTCAGAGATGGGCTGGGTGAAAGCCAGCAAGCAGAGCAGCAGCTGGAAGCCGTGCAGCAGCACAGTGTGCATGGCTTTGCTCACTGAAGCTCTGTCCTGCCGCATCTTCCTGGTTTCCATCACAATCCTCACGTAGGTGAAGAGGATGATAACACTTACTACTGCAAAAAAAAGAACATTCACAACAAACCGATACAGTCCCTGGATCGGCGATGAGTTAATAATAGCAGGTTTGCAAAGGATGTTGGTAGAGAGGACAGCTACAGTGAGAGTATGCTTCCCGATGGAAAACTCAATGACGGGGAATACGAAGCTGATTATCCACAGAGGCAGAGTAATGATCCAGATGCGATCTGAGCGCCAGGAGGCCGGGCGCTGCAGAGGATAGAAAATGGCAACATAACGCTCCAGTGACATGGCAGCCAGGATCAAAGTGGTATTCTGAAAGGTACCAGTAGATACAAAGAGCAGAGGGACACAGAACAGAAGAGGTAACTTGACCTGACCCATCACACAGAGGAAGAGTAGCACAGAGGAAAGGATCTGCAGGGTGTCGTTGATCAGCATGTGTGCAAACAGGATGTAACGGGAAGTGTCCAAAAACTGTCTGTGAGAGGCAAAGATCTGCAGCATGACAGCGATGAAGCACAGGAAGACGCAGAAAAACGGGATTACCACACACACCTTGATGATCACAGAGAAACCTTTTGGGGAAGTTTCGTTGACAGAAAGTGCAGTCCGATTCTGCATTTTGCTGCTCTGAACAAATTGTTCCTGTTTCAGAAAAACACAGTAAATTTCAGTTTACACAAAAAGAGTTAGAGAATAAAAATGTTCAACTTTTTCCCCATTGACCGTACTTCACTCACTTACCAATGTCTATCAGCCAGAGGAGGTCAGACTGTTTTACTTCACATGGTGTCTTTGTAGAGATGTGTTTCAGGAGTAATCACCTCCTTAACTCACATGTTTAAGTCATTTTCTACTATGTAGTCTTGGACCCGATTCCTCTAGAGACGTGTTGTGATTCTAATTAGCAACAGATTTCAGAGGAGAGAACAGCTAATAACAAAGTTTTACAAGACATATAAAAGTGAAACTTTCCAAAACTAGGAAGAAGTTATTTTCTCTGCATAGACAACCCTACACTTTACATTCTAATAGGAAATTTATCCAAATACTTTGTGATGTACGTGTATCTATCTATCTATCTATCTATCTATCTATCTATCTATCTATCTATCTATCTATCTATCTATCTATCTATCTATCTATCTATCTATCTATCTATCTATCTATCTATCTATCTATCTATCTATCTATCTATCTAATCTATCTATCTATCTATCTAGTGGTAAAATGTTATTCCCTCATCAAAAACATAATGTATGTCACTCCCATTTGTACTTCCTAAATTTTGTACTCTATGCTGTCATGGGTTTGAGTCCCAGCCTGTTGACGTTTACCGCATGTGTTCCCCCTCTCTCTCGCAACCCAGTTTACTGTTGATTCACTGTCAAATATAACCACTAGAGCCACAAAAATCCTTTAAAAAAATAAAACACTGTAGATATGGAGGCCTTATGAGAGTTAGCAGAAGCTTGCTTTGAAAGTTACAAAATATCAGACAATTCAACAAAAAAAAACAGAACAAAGGTGTGCAGATCCTTTATTGAATTGCTGAGATTTGAGATAGTTTCAACAGTAGGGATGTTGAACGTCAGCCCTCGATAGTGTGCATCCTTTATTTATTAGATGTGTCTGCTCCAATCCAGCTAATTGCCTGAATTATTGGTTGAATTCTGCAGGGCTTGGTAATAAACAGTTCTTTTTGTCTGCTGTGATGATCAGCCAGGACACCATGTACATCTGGTACATATTCTTGGGGACACAGACTATTGGGAACTACATGTGAACACTCCTGACCTAAAGCATGCAAGCTTTGAGAAGCATGCATATTATTTACATTACTTTAGTCCAGAAAGCTTGAATGTAACAGCAACACGCATGTCTTTGAGCTCTAAACCAAGATATTTTTTTTCTTTTTAAAGATTTTCTCCAGCTTTAGTGACCTTAACTTAACAGTGGTCAGACAGGAAAGTGGGTTATTTGTTAAAGAACAGGAAGACATATGGCAAAGTTCAAAAGCCAGAACTTGAATGTGTAACAGCCACGTTGAGGACTAATGCCATCGTGTATGGCAGTGGTCCCCAAAACATAAGACTTTTTATTACAGCGGACCAGTCAAGGCTGGGCAATTTTATTGCGGCCCAGGGGGTTGGGAGGTGAACTGTTAGACAAGGCTTCTGCATGTTGGTGTGCCAGCTAAAGCCTAGTTCACATGACACAATTTCAAATTTTTGCCCCAATTTTCCCCTTACGAAAATCTTAGAACGTTCCGAGTTCTAAGATTGTCCCTTGCGATAATCTTAACCGATCATCCTGCAGTGTGTGGTGTGTTACGTAGAATGTCGGACCGCTGCGATCTAAAATCAAGCATATTCAACATGTTGGATTGTCTTGGGCCAGCCTGCGGGATTTTCCCTGACTGGGAGCAGCCTGTTGAATGTGACAGGTAGCCAATCAGAAAGCACAGTGACGTAAGCAGAGAGGGGAATCCCAAACAGCTGACATGGAGCAACCAAGAGTCCAGTGGACATTGGAGACGATATGTGGAAACAGCATGAATGTTTTTTCAGCATTTCGTACAGAAATGATAATGAGAGGAACTGGAGCGAAACTGGCACCGCAGTTGATAGACCCGGTAACATTTCATCATTAACGTGACACAAATAGTTTATAAAGATAAGGCTTGACACTGACATTAGCTCGCTTAAAATGAGTCCACAAACTGTCACTACTGCTTCTACATCGTCATCTGTGTTTGTTGGGGATTTTTCGGGATTTTCCTCTGGAAACGGGATGTTCGTGAGTGAAATCGGTTTGTGTGTGGTGTGTTGCTCGTGCCGTGTGGATGGACACACGAACCAATCGAACCTATTATAATTTTATCAGCTCGTGTCGTGTGTGGTCACGGAGGTTTGAAAAATTGGCCGACAATTCTTAAATTGTGCCGAAGCAGACTTACCCTACACTAACGCTCTCTGACTCTGGTCGCTATGATGACGTTTACACCTTCAAAATAAGATGCAGACGCGCAACTAAAACAAACATTTTACTTTCATGAAAATTTTAATTCGTGATAATGACAAATTAATGGGAGCACTGAGCTTGTTTCTCTGCAACGAGACGGTTCCATCTGGGAGTGATGGGAAACAATGACACCCAAAGTGTGTTGCTTATGCACAGGGTGCTACGTGGCGAAGCCGTTTGAAGCTTCATTAGTGAGTCGGTCGCCGCATATCATGCAGAGCGGGCTTGGAATGTGGGAATCACCTACTGGGATAAATCCTTTCTCCTGTCTCTTCTCTGGGCCTTTTCCCCTTCGCAAAGAAACTTTCCAAAGACATCTGATCTGTTTCTTACTCATTTTACTTTGTGTGGGCTCAATGTTGGCGTGCAAGACGTAACCAAAACAACCCGGTTAAAGAGTTTTCAGAATAAAAGCGCCTCCAGACTCAGATAATGCATTAAAGGGAAATATTAAATTATTTTTTGTGCAGCCCGGTACCAATTGGTCCACGGACTCGTACCGGTCCATGTCCCGGGGGACGACTGGACTCCTGTCTCTTCTCTGGGTGCTTTATTCCTGCACCACCTTATTGCATGCTTCAACAAGACTTCTTCTAAAATTAAAAAGCTCAATTTGACCTTTTTATAAAGTTTTCAATGAGCATTTCATCAGTTACTCTAGTATGGTAGCTTTCCACTTGTCTGCAAGTCACTTAGATGATGTTGGGCTTTCTTCAAACACAAATTTAAACCATTTTTAAAAACAATTGAACAAGCAATACGTACAAGCAGAGAAAAACATGTGCATACATAACCAAGAACAAAACAATTTGTTTACCGCTACTTTTCTGTTTGAAAAGGAATAGGAAGCATTAAACAACTTCTGAAGAACATTTTTACAGTATATCTATTGAAATACGGGACAGCAATATTGCAAGAGGATTTTACTTCAAAAACATAATACAATAAATTTATAGGATGTTTTCCACATAATGAAAGCTTTTAAATAGTCATTTAGCAGACTTTCATAATGTCAAGAGCAAAAGAGGACCAATGCTGCATTTGAGGGCAAACTGGTAGACGATCATTCTGAATTTGCAACATTTTTAATGTTTGGTGAAATAAAAAAAACATATTCAATGATATTTTTTAACAAATTTCATATTCGAAATAATTTCCTCAGAATGTCTCCATCTGCAAAATCTGTATTTTAGTTCTTATTTAGGAATGAAAGAAATTGTCACCTTCTTAAAATAATGACCTGTCATTTTTGCTTATATGATTTCGGCAAAATATTAAAAACAGACATCACTGCCTCTTCAGTACTAAAATACGATGTAGGCAACAAAAAAAATCACTTGTCAAAAAAAATTACTTAGGCCATTGCTTTAAAAAGGTGGCAATGTGTCAATATTAAATTGTGAAGGAACATGTTGACAATTTGCAAAAGCAGAAAGATTGTGCAGAAATATGGATCTGAAATAAAAATGTAATTTGCAAAGATATTACAGACACATCACTTACTTTTGCTTCTTATATGATCATACATCAATTTCAGAGTTGAAAAATCCATGTATATTTTATGAGTTTGGGGAAACACCTTATTAACTGTTAGATGTGCCCAACAGTGTAAACTTTTCAAAAAAACTGGTTAAAAGCTGTTAAGAAGTGTTTGTGGTCTGAATCTTGTTAAATGATCTTTGCCAGTGTTTTTTTTTATTTTTTTTTATTGCTTAATGATATTACTATGAAACATCAACACTGTTAACCTTTTAAGATGTTTCCCACCCCCATCTGAGTGCACAGTAGAGAATGCGGTCCTTGGGTTAATGAGCACCAGTACCTCTGAAAAAACATCTTTGAGTTGCATCTATCCAGTTTCAGGACCTGCACCAACCATGATTGTATAGGAATATAGAACATTATTAAAATGAAATCCGAGTCACTATTTGAAAAAGGGTTTTCTTTTCTTTGAGCAGCAGAGGAATCTGTTCTCAATGTGCTTTCTCAGACTCTGATCTCTGAAGCCATAAATTAGCGGGCTGAGAAAGCGAGGGATCAGGATGAAACAGAAATAATTAAAAAAGGCGACATCCTCAGCCAGCCAGTTTGTGTGGGGCACAATGAGAGTTTCAGAGATGGGCAGAGTGAAAGCCAGCAAGCAGAGCAGCAGCTGGAAGCCGTGCAGCAGCACAGTGTGCATGGCTTTGCTCACTGAAGCTCTGTCCTGCCGCATCTTCCTGGTTTCCATCACAATCCTCACATAAGTGAAGAGGATGATAACACTTACCACTGCAAAAAAAAGAACATACACGACAAGCCGATACAGTCCCTGGATTAGGGATGAGTTAATAATAGTAGCTTTGCAAAGCATGTTTGTAAAAAGGACATCTACATTGGGACTGTACTTCCCGATGAAAAACTCAATTATGGGGAATGTGAAGCTGATTATCCACAGAGGCAGAATATTGATCCAGATGCGATCTGAGCGCCAGGAGGCTGGGCGCTGCAGAGGATAGAAAATGGCAACATAACGCTCCAGTGACATGGCAGCCAGGATCAAAGTGGTGTTCAGAAAGGTACCGGTAGATACAAAGAGCAGAGGGACACAGAACAGAAGAGGTAACTTGACCTGACCCATCACACAGAGGAAGAGTAGCACAGAGGAAAGGATCTGCAGGGTGTCGTTGATCAGCATGTGTGCAAACAGGATGTAACGGGAAGTGTCCAAAAACTGTCTGTGAGAGGCAAAGATCTGCAGCATGACAGCGATGAAGCACAGGAAGACGCAGAAAAACGGGATTACCACACACACCTTGATGATTACAGAGAAACCTTTTGGGGAAGTTTCGTTGACAGAAAGTTCAGTCCGATTCTGCATTTTGCTGCTCTGAACAAATTGTTCCTGTTTCAGAAAAACAGTAGCAAAACAGTAGGTTTCAGTCTACACAAAAAAATGTAAAAATACAATCTATTAATGTTTGACATTTTACTATTGACCGTACTTCACTCACCTACCAATCCCTTTATCAGCCAGAAGAGCTTACAGTTTTCTACTTCTCTTGGTGTCTCTGTAGAGAAACATGTCAGGATGAATCTCTGTCTTTACTGAAATGTTTAGGTCACGTTTCATTATGTAGGCTTGGACTTGATTCCTCTGAAGACACACCCCCATCGCCAAGTGACTCTTAATGATATTCTTGTTTGAAAACCTTACACATTATCTTCTGAAAGGAATGTTATCACAAATCCATGCTAGATACCTATAAACTTTTTTTATGTGATATGTGATAAAGTAAGAATAGACTGATGAATATTTTAAGAATAAAGCAACAGAAAAATATATGATTTTCTCCAAATATTGAAAATCAGAAAAGAAAAAAAAAAAATTATATCAAGATTAAATCCAAGCAGTCCCTTCATGGGCTGCCATCTCATTATGGTGGAGGGATTTGAGTGTCCCAATGATCCTAAAAGCTATGGGGCATGAAGTCCCTGGTAGGGTCACCCAAGGCAGACATGTAGGTGTGGAACTAGACAAAGTGCAGGCCAAAGACCCCTTACTATGCACACGATCATTGAAAACAGTGTTCCTTTGCCTGGAAGCGGGTCACCGGGGCCCCACTCTGGAGCCAGATATTGAAGTGGGGCAAGTTGGCGAGCGCCAGACTTTAACCCAGCCGGGCACTGCCCAAAGAGGAGATGTGGGTTCACCTTCTCATGGGTCAGGTGCCGTGTGGTTTCTGAGGCAAAACTCAGGTGTGGGAGGAGTTCAGCGAGGCCAGAGATAAAGACTTTCACCAGGCGATTCTGGTCCACCATCTGGCGTACAGTAGGACAGCACCAACACTGTTTGTAGTGGGGATCGTCCGCTGCTAACCTCAACAGCTGTAGGCTGACCAAACTTCATCCGTGTAGCATAGCACATCAAGTGACATTTGGTAAAAAGTGTGACTGAAACACTAAAGTTTGAGCTTGCACCCTGGTCTCTGGAACATTTTAAAAAGTGCTATATTTGGTGCATTGCATTATCTTCGTGGGCCATTTTCTAGTGTCACTCTCTTGCACAGCTACGTCGAGGTCAGTGATCAGAGCTCAGGATTCCTGGGTTGAAAAAAGGTGATTCAATCAGCCAAGAAATATGCAAAGTAGATAGAGAACAGCACAATAGTTTGGTAAATCCCCCACAGTTTGAGTAAATCTTGAGTTATAAGATTCCAAATGATCTCCATGAATCTCTTGGGCTCAATTGTTCAACTTGAAGATTTAGCCCAAAGACATAACCCGTTTTGTAAACAGAGTTTAGAGAGTGTTTGCTGGGATTCATCAGCTCTTTACGTCCGTCCTGCGTCAGTAAAAAGGGATGGACAGGGGTTGGACTGTAATCTGTCCAAAGCAAATTTTCTCCAACTGAACTCTGAATGAAACAACATAACTGTTTTTCGCTCAGAGACAAAATTTACGCTCTTCAAATCAGTAGGACTCTTTGTTATACATTAAATGACAGAAAAAAGCAAAACAAAAAAGTTAATTTCATGATGTTCAGCAGTTCCTTGGAAGACCACTAGGTTGACTTATTCCAAGTGGTATCTTTTACGCTTGAATTAATTTTGCAATTTAAACTTGACTGCACTTTTTTTATTTTATAATTTTGTACAGTATATTATAATTACTATTGCTGCTAATATTGCTCGTTTCTATATACTCCTTTGGAACTTCTGTGTGAAAAAATATATATCTTGTAGACGAAGGCCAGTTGCCTAAAGGATTGTATACAAGGAATTGTATGCAAGGTTGATAGAGGAAGGCCAGGTTCTAAAGGGACTGTATGCGAAGCATAATTGCTTATGTTGGATTGACGTCAGACATAACATCTATTAGGCTAGGTAATGCTGGATTTTTTAGGCCTGATCTAAACTCTAGCAGGGATCCAAACTCCAGACATGTGCAACAAGAGGTGCACAGAGAATAAAGTACAACAAACAGGGAAAGTGTTGTCCAAACTCACTACCCGCCTCTCTGTCCTTCACGTATCAGTAGGACTTTAGATAAAGCCAAATACGTACATTTGCAAGTAACATGAACGGATCAATACCTTTTACGTAATCAACACGGGCTGAGGCTTTATAAATATCCCAAGGGTGGAACTGCCAACACTCACTCAACAGACTCCAAACTTTCTGGATTCTTTTCTTCATTCTACAAAGACAAGCCATTAATAAGTGAGCAGGACTTTCTTTTACTTTGTTGAAGACAGAAAATCAGCACTTATCGCTCAACAAATCTTAAAAAGAGTCAGCTAGAGCAGCTAAACTAAAACTCTTCAAGATGCAAGCCGTTCGTCAGTGTTCAGCGTGTGCAAAACGTGCTGCAAGAGGATTGCTACAAAACCAAGAAGTTTCCGTGTTGCAAAGGAGAGGTGCAGCCTGCATCCGTTACCACAGGTCAGTTACTTTGTAAACAGGAACTAGTAGTAATTTAAGTTATTGTCTGTCTATAACTTTAGATCTCTAAGTATTTCTTGTATCTTTTCCCTCTGCAGTACTTCTGAGAAGAGGAAATCTGGAGTTCAGAAACCTGGAGAGCTGAGGAACCCGACTCACATCAGACTGGCATCATTAAGTGTCGGCCATGGGCTTTGGGTAAGTCAAAGACTCAATGTAAAACTAAAAAGCTATTCATCATAGCTTACAAGAAGAAAAATATTAAAACTAATGCTCTTTTCTTTTTGCAGCAGGTTGAGGATCTTTCCCATAACTCTCTGATCAGGAGAGCTGCCTCAGTGCTGACAGACAGCTCCAGTTCTTTCCTCTCTCAGGCCACACTGGCTCTCACTGACGCGCTGGCAGATTACTCAAAGGTAGACGGTCATTCTGAATTTGCAATAAATGTCCAAATTGTTGGGGTTAATTCATCACAGGAATATTAAACCTGCTCCTGTTTTGCTCTTTTCAAAAGGCTGTGCACTCACGCATAATTTTCCAAAAGAGATATCTTGCATCCCTGGGCAAGATGAGTCCATCAGAGGAGGAATCTCTCCAGCGGGCGATCAGTGGCTGGCGTTCAGAGGTAGGCCTGAGAAAAGGTGTTTGAAAAAGACCTGAATACACTTCTAACATTTTTGTACCGTGCAAAACTATGTATTTGGTATAGTGATTATTTCTTGTATGTGTCCTGACAGGCTGCTGAGAGACTGAATGAATGTAAGCATTTTGACTCGACCTGGATTAATGCTGTCAACCTCTCTAAAATGGCAGCTGAGGCAGCATACTCCTCAGGTGAGGGAAATTAGAGCAGTGTAGTCAAACTTCTAATATGTACTTTTGACCATTTCCATATTGTTCAGAAAATGATGTGCATGTTTGTGTCTGATTATGCAGGGGCCCATCAGGCGTCCAATCTGGTCCGAACAAATATTCAGGTGGCCCAGTCGCAAGTGGAAGAGGCACGGAAACTGTCATCAGAGGCAGATAAGAAGCTGGCCGAGACTAAAGTGGAGGAGATTCAGCGAATGGCCGAATATTCAGCTTTCCTAGAGGGCAGCGAGGGGCTTGAGGTGCATGAAGCTTATCTACGGGAGGACTGAGTCAACCACAGCAGAAACCATGTCAAAGTGCAATTGATTTCCTTCTGAAACCTTCATCTATTAAACGTTTGTTTTCTCTTCACTTTAACTTCATCTGGATTCTGTAGCATTGTATAGATTGTAAATATTTATATTTACAAGAAAGACAACAGATTTCCAGATGGAAATGGATAAATGAGAATTTTTTAAGTATTATCTACTGTATCCCTTGTTATTTATTTGATTTGTGCCGTTTCCAAAATGAAATCATCAGTGATGAATATGGAGAAAGAGAACAACAACAAAAGCTGATGTTTTACTGTACCAAGAATGTATTTTTCTATTATGTTTATCATTTTTGTTGTTTTGAAAAATTAAAGACTTTTTAAAAAGTATAAAAACACTTTTCTGGGGATTTATTTTTTTTTAGTTATGTGTTGCCTTTTCACATTTCCCCAAACCTGTGATGATTTGATGTTGTTGACGAAGCAAAGATTGAGACATAACTGAACTAATGAGAACTCAAAACAAAACCAGACGATTTGATGGAAAGGTTTTTGATTAAAAGATTTTTATTTTTGTTAAAATTTTAATTGTATTACAGATGTCACAATCATTTGTTTTTTTAAAAGAGAGTGAACTTTATCATGATCTGGCAGATTAGACCGAGATCGTGGCTCTAATCCACAAGATTTGTGTCAAGGTTTACCAAGATTAAGGAATATGCAGTTTTAAAAAAGGTTGCAGTACATTCTCTTTCATACTGTTTCTGCAATTTAAAGTCCATTTAACATGAAGCCAGAGAAAATTGTTTCTTATTTTTTTATTTTAGCAACAAAAGTAATAAATAATAGAATTACCTATTTATTATGCTGGAATAATTGTACACAGCTGCACTGTCAATGCATTTCAAAATGTCGAACTATATGAACTGATTGGAAATTAATTAACTTATTTAGAAACATGCAAGCCACTCATGGGAGAAAAGATTGAGGAATGTAATTATAATTAAAACCTTTAACTAGTTCTTACAATTTAGAACAAATTATGCAGAAAAATAAAAGTAAAACCACAGAGCGTAATAGTAATAATAATAATAATATAATATAATTCAATAATTTCAGTACTTCTAGGTAATTCAACTCAGACTGTGAATTTTTTACAAAAACAGAAGCAAATATAATTTTTAAGTGCAAGAAAAAACATTTCATCCCTGAGCCCATAAACCAGAGGACTCAGACATCTCGGTGCGAGGCTAAATACTATGTAATTAAAGTATCGGATATTCAAAAATAAATTAACATCAACTCTAAGTGCGGCAGCTTCAGTGAACGGGTTCCATAGCAGGATGAGGCAGAGCAGCAGCTGGAAGGTGTGAAGAATCACCGTTCTCATTCCTTTCTGTGTCGACTGTTTATTCTCTCCAGATGCAGCTTTGGCCACTTTGACAATTTGAATATAGCAGAAAACTATGATGATGCACATGATGAAAAAGTAAAGTTGACTTATGGCAGACCTAAAGTTGCGTTGCCACGGTTGTAAAATGAACATATCCACTGAACACAACGCCCTTTGTTCGTAAAGGCCCAACGGTGCCGTTGCAAAGAATATGGAGAGATTCAACATGGAGGGAACGGAGCTGATACCGTGAATGACGAGGATGCAGTGCATTGACCTGCGTGTGGAGCAGAGCTCCGCGTGCCGCAGTGGCAGGCAAATGGCCACATAACGCTCCAGAGTCATAGCTGTCAGAGTCACAGGTGTGGCCATAACATAGAGCAACGTGACAATGGAAATGACGGTACACAACCACACCTGTATGGTGAACTGAAGAAAGTTTATAATTACCAAAACATTAGATAGGATTAGCACAAAACTGTCCGACATCAACATCACAGCAAATAAAATATAGCGAGCGCTGGTGTGGAAGCACTCCTTCTTGAGAAACGTCACAATGAGCAACATGTTGATGCACAGAAAAATAACCACCAAAATCTGAATGAGCAAAACACGGAAGCTTATCTGTTGCTGGATAGAGCCAACAGCAACAGAGCTGTTATTAGACATTTTCCTTTTAAAGAAATAGAGAATTGTTCAAATGATGCAACAACTCATTTGTTGCATTATGTTTAAATAGTACTACAAAAAACAATATTCCTTAAAAACATACAAAATCAAAGTCCAACCAAAATGCTAAGATGAAATGCAGCAATTCAAAAGCCTCTGATTCTGCTCTAAGGCAAATAGTTGTAAACAGCCTGTTCACAAAGATCTCCTTGCATGAAGGCTTTAAATACAAGACATCCAAGAGCAATATCTAATGAAAGTTAGCTCTGTGGTGTCGTCATCGCCACTTGCTGTTTGTGCACCTCAGTTGTTCTCAAGAGGGAACAGGAGAAAAAATGAGTTCTAGATGTTTGTCTCAATCTTCTTAAAAGAAAAAAAAACCTTTTCCACTGTATTGCAAATTGATACCATTAGGCTGAAATACAGAGTTTCTCAAGAATACTATGTTTTAAAAAGAAGCGCAGTAGTCTTGATGAAAAATTGTGCACTGATGAAAATTTTGATTTGTTGTCTTGACAAATTCGATTTTGGACTGCAGATAGCCTTTCACCTGATTCAAAACAGTGAAAGAACTGACACACAGCAAACCAGCACCACAACAAACAGTCCTCCCTGGAACTGTCTCAATGATAAAACACATTTGTGTTGATCAGGGAAGACGGCTAGCAAGAAGAATGCTGCACTTTGACAAAACATAAGTCCTTTCTGCATGCAGTGCAGGATCCAGCCTTTATTATACTATGGCCCCAGTCATGTTTGTATTGAGCTGAGTGCCACCTCAAAACTTTGTTATGTAGCTTCAGCCTCTGATTTCTCTGACTGCATTTGCAGGACTTTTGTTTGCTTGTTCCTGTATCTCATCTCAGTAATTAGTTTCCCCTTTTCATCTCAGATTTGTAGCCTGAACAAAATTAATTCATGTAACATAACATATCCGATGACCTACTGTAACAATTGTGACTGAGACGTTAAGGTGCATGCTACAAGGCTAAATGCCTGCAGACCAGTCTTGAGACAAAAACTGACTACTGGTTTTTTCTTGGTCTTGGGCTCATTAGACAAAATGGGTGAATGTTGGTTTGAGACTCTTCACCTTCACCCACAGACATACAACAAGCTGAATGAAAATTAAATCAACATAAGTGATCAGAGTATACAGGCCTTTCTGGTTGGCCAAGCACAACCTCCAGATGGATTGGGCATCTGAACGGATTCTCTCATGGCATATGGATTCCAGAAAAAACAATGGTTTCTTCGCTTCTGACCCTTCCTCCTCCTCAGATACAATTATTTCTCCTAAAGAAGATACCAATGACCAAGTGGATTGCCTTGACCTCTCCAGAGTACCTGGAGTAGTTCCTCAATCTCTGTGAGGTCTTCCACAAGTCTAAAGCCACTGTTTTGTTGTAGCATCGCCCTTCAGATTACACCATCCATCTTCAGCCTGGTACTTCACCACCCAGAGGAAGATTAAATTCTGTCAGGAGGCAATGAAAAATTATTCATCGTTCGACCATCCTCATCTCCTGCTGGTGCTGATTTTCACTTGTGGAGAAAAAGGACAAGACAATTCACCCATGCATTGACTACCAGGACCTTGATGACTTCACAGTAAAGAACAGGGGCCTACTTCTTTTCTCTACAGCTCTTGAACTGCTGCATGGTGCTAAAATGTTCACAAAGCTGGACTTGCGCATTGTTTACCATCTAGTGAGAGTACGAGAAGGAGATGAGTGAAAGACTGCTTTTAATAGACCTAGTGTTCATTATGAGTATTTAGAAATGCCTATTGAATTGACCGATACGCTTGCTTTTTGTCAGGCCCTAATGAATTATGTCTTTCAAGATCTTCTCAATATGTCTTTATTTATCTTGATGATAATTTTCTTCTCTGGTGAACAGACAGGTCAGGCAAGTGCTCCAGTGACTTCTTGGCAATACTGAAAAGGGTGATGTTCATGTACCCACAGTTTCATTCCTTAGTTTTACCATTTGTGAGGGTGAGGTAAAGATGGCTCCAGTTAAAGTTAGTGCCATGATTGAGTGGCCCACAACCTCTAGCCATATGCAGCTGCAAAGATTGCTAGATTTTGCAAATTTTTACTAAAAGTTTAATTGCGACTTTTGCTCCATTGCAGCTCCTCTGGATCAAACAATGTAAGGCTTGAGTGGTCTATAAGACCTCTTCACATCTGTCTCTGACGTCACTACCACATCCTCACTGCCAGTTTATTTTTGCTCCTTTGCTTTTCTTTCCAGAATGTTGTCCTGTTCAGAAAGAAACTATGAACATGAAGGTGGCAATAGAGGAGTGGAGACATTGGCTGGAGGGGACAGAATACCCTTTCTTGGTCTGGACTGATCACAAATATCTTGAGTACATAGAAAAGGCAAAGCTACTCAATTAATTTTTAAAATTTTTCAGTTTTGCTTATACGCCGTTTTTTTTGCCTCCGTCTTGTTTTGTTACTGCAGTGACCTGGAAGATTGAGTCTTGGCTCCATCCCTATTGAGCTTGGACCTGGGTGTCTCTGGACGGGAGTCGAAAAGTTACAGAACATTTTGAAAAACACTGCTGTGACAAAAACAGGTGATACGTTTGATGCACTGCATTATCTCTTTTGACCGTTTTCCAGTGTCACTCAGTTGCACAATTGCGCCGAGGTCAGTGATCACAGCTCAGGGTTCCAGGGTTGAAAGAAGGTGATTCAATCAGCCAAGAAAGATCTGAAGTAGATAGTGAGCAAGCACAATGGTTTGGTAAACCCCCCACAGTTTAAGAGTAAATCTTGAGTCGTAAGGTTTGTGCTGATTAACACAGATCACTTGGGCTCAGTTGTTCAAGCTGAAGGTTCGACCCGTTTGGTAAACAGGCAGAGTGTAGGGAGCAGCTCGTTGGGTTTCGTCAGCTCTTTACGTCCATTCTGCGTCAGTGAAAAGGGATTGGACTGTAACCCTTCCAAAGCAAACTTTCTCCGTTTGGCCTCTGAATGGAAAAACCTTTTTTTGGTTGGGAGCCAGAATACATGCTTTTCAAATCAATAGTGATCTCGGTTAAACATTAAATGACACAGAAAAAGGAAACAAATCAGGCTGTTCTCAGTTAGATGGAGAAAAAGTGGATTTCACAAAGTCAGACCAGTGGGTTGACATGCATATTGCCTTAATAAATAAATAATAATAAATGAAAATTATTTGTAGCAGACTACACTTTAGTACACTAATGGCAAAAATGAAGTAGATCCTCTTTAAATTGCAGATTTTATTCACAATTCTTACTTAAAACATCTTTTTTCCACTTTATTAACAATATGATGAAATATGTGAAGTAAACCATTGTAAACATGAGCACAGATGGTGAAAACATTTGATTTGATTTTAACTGTAGAAACCATAAAGCTCTGACCATTTTAAAACCCTTAACAGAGGTTATACTTTCGTTTATCAATGTCTGCATTATGTATTGCATAGTTAAAATAATGACAATTAACTTTTTGATCAACATACTCAAATAAGGCATTTTAGCTACACATTAAAACCAGGCTTTTCTTTATAAATAGGTGTGGAAACCACGAGAATGAACTGATTATCGAGTTCATCATTGGACTTCCGTCATCAACCATTTATGACAAACCCAAGGATAAAAAAAGGTAGACTTCAGGGCGTGCTGTGGTGGCGCAGGGGGTTAGCACGCCCCACGTTTGGAGGCCTTAGTCCTCGATGCGGATGTCGTGGGTTCGACTCCCGGTCCTGACTACCTTGCCGCATGTCTTCCCCTCTTTCCTGTCTGCCTACTGTCGCAAAAATACGGGTCACTAGCCCCACAAAAACTCTTCGGAGAAAAAAAAAAAAGGTAGACTTCACATATGTAAGAACAAAATATCTGACTTTGGCTTTCTCGCGATTCTGAGGTGTGTTTGATTTTGATCATTTTCTTGTTTGCGTACTTTCGTAAGTCCTTCCATATTCCACTTAATTCCTGCAGTCATTATTGCTCTACAGCAGTCAGTATCATCTTGAAGCTCTTGCCATATCTGTTCTTGCCTTTGTATTAAGTTTTCTAGTGTTTCGGGTGGTCTGTTTCTCATATTTTTGGATGTACTTCTCTTAGAAATTTGATACATCGTGTTAGTAGTCAGCCCCCTGCATCTTGTCAGTCTTCAAACTCCCCAGTAACCAGGCTCTTTATGTCCCATTCCCTGCTGGATTCTTCCATTCCCTCCTGGTCTGCTCTTTTCCTGCCTGCTCATTGTTTTGATTCATTATGCCATGGCGTAAGCTTACGTTTATTTTATTAAAGACATTCACTTTCCTTTGGCCTCCAGTTTTGCCTGGAGTTATATGAAGTGTTATTTTAAAACATCATAACACTTTTAACTGGCAGATTTGTATTTGATCATTGATCTTAAAGAATGTCAAACAACCTTTGGTTGAGATGGAAAGAAAAATATACTTATACTCACTGTATCTGTGAGTGTGTTTAAACCAATCATTTCATCAGAACTATGATCATAAAACCTCAACATCTAATGGCTAATGTCCTGATTCTGCATATTTTGTACGACTTTTTGTGTTATTTGGACACAAATAACAGAATGTTCTTTACCCACCAAGTCCAGAGCAGACTTGGGATAGATAGGCTCATTAAGGCTATCTGTGTAATGTTCATATGTTTATACTACTACATCATCCTGTCTACTTGCCCATGTCCTGAGCCTACCAGAACACTTGTTACAGTCCAAAAATAAAAAAATAAATAAAAAAACAAAAATTTCTACATTTTATTTATGATTTTTTTTTTGTTGCTGTTTTAAAAAAAACAAAAAAACAATAAAAATATTTAGGTAATTATGCTATGAGGCTAAAGGATATGCTCCAAAACAAGTAAAGAAAATGACAGTGCTGCACCTGCTGGCAGTACTGAAGGTAAAAAAAATGTAAGCAACTCAGCAATCTCCTGATGTTTACATGCTTTCAATGTCATAAATGTATTGAAGCTTCAGTAATGTGTAAATAAAAACTACAAAAAGTAGATTTTACCTTATAACAATAGGTCTATTAATTATATTTAATTACTTGAAAATATCAGCACACTGTTTTTCTATGAAGATCAGAATGGTTAAAATATTTTGAAAGTTTTGATCAAATGTCTTTCTGCGAACACTAGTATTGCGTCAAACACATGTGCAACAAGAGGTGCACAGAGAATAAAGTACAACAAACAGGGAAAGTGTTGTCCAAACTCACTACCCGCCTCTCTGTCCTCCACGTATCAGTAGGACTTTAGATAAAGCCAAATACGTACATTTGCAAGTAACATGAACGGATCAATACCTTTTACGTAATCAACACGGGCTGAGGCTTTATAAATATCCCAAGGGTGGAACTGCCAACACTCACTCAACAGACTCCAAACTTTCTGGATTCTTTTCTTCATTCTACAAAGACAAGCCATTAATAAGTGAGCAGGACTTTCTTTTACTTTGTTGAAGACAGAAAATCAGCACTTATCGCTCAACAAATCTTAAAAAGATTCAGCTAGAGCAGCTAAACTAAAACTCTTCAAGATGCAAGCTGTTCGTCAATGTTCAGCGTGTGCAAAACGTGCTGCAGGAGGATTGCTACAAAACCAAGAAGTTTCCGTGTTGCAAAGGAGAGGTGCAGCCTGCATCCGTTACCACAGGTCAGTTACTTTGTAAACAGGAACTAGTAGTAATTTAAGTTATTGTCTGTCTATAACTTTAGATCTCTAAGTATTTCTTGTATCTTTTCCCTCTGCAGTACTTCTGAGAAGAGGAAATCTGGAGTTCAGAAACCTGGAGAGCTGACAAACCCGACTCACATCAGACTGGCATCATTAAGTGTCGGCCATGGGCTTTGGGTAAGTCAAAGACTCAATGTAAAACTAAAAAGCTCTTCATCATAGCTTACAAGAAGAAAAATATTAAAATTAATGCTCTTTTCTTTTTGCAGCAGGTTGAGGATCTTTCCCATAACTCTCTGATCAGGAGAGCTGCCTCAGTGCTGACAGACAGCTCCAGTTCTTTCCTCTCTCAGGCCACACTGGCTCTCACTGACGCGCTGGCAGATTACTCAAAGGTAGACGGTCATTCTGAATTTGCAATAAATGTCCAAATTGTTGGGGTTAATTCATCACAGGAATATTAAACCTGCTCCTGTTTTGCTCTTTTCAAAAGGCTGTGCACTCACGCATCATTTTCCAAAAGAGATATCTTGCATCCCTGGGCAAGATGAGTCCATCAGAGGAGGAATCTCTCCAGCGGGCGATCAGTGGCTGGCGTTCAGAGGTAGGCCTGAGAAAAGGTGTTTGAAAAAGACCTGAATACACTTCTAACATTTTTGTACCTTGCAAAACTATGTATTTGGTATAGTGATTATTTCTTGTACGTGTCCTGACAGGCTGCTGAGAGACTGAATGAATGTAAGCATTATGAATCGACCTGGATTAATGCTGTCAACCTCTCTAAAATGGCAGCTGAGGCAGCATACTCCTCAGGTGAGGGAAATTAGAGCAGTGTAGTCAAACTTCTAATATGTACTTTTGACCATTTCCATATTGTTCAGAAAATGATGTGCATGTTTGGGTCTCTGATTATGCAGGGGCCCATCAGGCGTCCAATCTGGTCCGAACAAATATTCAGGTGGCCCAGTCGCAAGTGGAAGAGGCACGGAAACTGTCATCAGAGGCAGATAAGAAGCTGGCCGAGACTAAAGTGGAGGAGATTCAGCGAATGGCCGAATATTCAGCTTTTCTAGAGGGCAGCGAGGGGCTTGAGGTGCATGAAGCTTATCTACGGGAGGACTGAGTCAACCACAGCAGAAACCATGTCAAAGTGCAATTGATTTCCTTCTGAAACCTTCATCTATTAAACGTTTGTTTTCTCTTCACTTTAACTTCATCTGGATTCTGTAGCATTGTATAGATTGTAAATATTAATTTTTACAAGAAAGACAACAGATTTCCAGATGGAAATGGATAAATGAGAATTTTTTAAGTATTATCTACTGTATCCCTTGTTATTTATTTGATTTGTGCCGTTTCCAAAATGAAATCATCAGTGATGAATATGGAGAAAGAGAACAACAACAAAAGCTGATGTTTTACTGTACCAAGAATGTATTTTTCTATTATGTTTATCATTTTTGTTGTTTTGAAAAAATAAAGACTTTTTAAAAAGTATTTAAAACATCTGTTATGGCGATTTGTTATTAATATTTATTTTTATTTGATGATTTGATCTTGGTGATGAAGCTGGGGTTGAGACATAACTGAGTCTATGATAAGTCACAAAACAAAAACAATCTATTTGATTTAAAATTTTTCAATTATGAGTCAACATTTTTTTCTATTGTGACTTCTGCTAATTATATTACAGAAGTCAAAACTTATTAAAGAAAAGGCCGAGTGAATCTTATCATCATGACTTTAATTTGCAAGATTTGTGTCGACGTTTACCAAGATTAATAAACAGAAGTTTTTATACAAAAAATATTACAGTACATTCTCAGTCATATTTTCCTGCAATGTTTTCCTTTTAACAAGAAAATAGAGAGAGTTCGGGCATTTGAAAAAAAAACTAAACAATATAAAACATTATTGGAAGTTACAACAACTTCACACTTCCTCTACTTCACATTTATGTTATACATAATTTTTTACAACAGATGTTTTTTTAAATTAATTAAAATAGTGTAAAAATGATTTTCTGTGCTTCTTTCACACTTTGTACTCATTATCCTTAGTACCAATTAGAATGTGTATCTTTTATCAAATCTGAGGCAAATATTGTTTTTAAGTGCAAGAAAAAACATTTCATCCCTGAGCCCATAAATTAGAGGACTCAGACATCTCGGTGCCAGACTGAATAATAAGTAGTTACAGTATCGGATGTCCATGAACAAATTAAAATCAGCTTTAAGCGCAGCAGCTTCAGTGAACGGGCTCCACAGCTGGATGAGGCAGAGCAGCAGCTGGAAGGTGTGAAGAATCACCGTTCTCATTCCTTTCTTTGTCGACTGTTTATTCTCTCCAGATGCAGCTTTGGCCACTTTGACAATCTGAATATAGCAGAAAACTATGATGATGCACATGATCAAAAAATAAAACTGACTTATGGCAGACCAAAAGTGTCGTTGCCACGGTTGTAAAAGGAACATCTCCACTGAACACAACGCCCTTTGTTGGTAGAGTTCCAAAGAAGCTGTTGCAAAGAATATGGAGAGAATCAGTAAACAGGGAACGGAGCTGATACCGTGAATGACGAGGATGCAGTGCATTGACCTGCGTGTGGAGCAGAGCTCCGCGTGCCGCAGTGGCAGGCAAATGGCCACATAACGCTCCAGAGTCATAGCTGTCAGAGTCACAGGTGTGGCCATAAAATAGAGCAACGTGACAATGGAAATGACGGTACACAACCACACCTGTATGGTGAACTGAAGAAAATTTACAACCACCATAAGATTAGAAAGTACAAGTACAAAACTGTCCGACATCAACATCACAGCAAATAAAATATAGCGAGCGCTGGTGTGGAAGCACTCCTTCTTGAAAAACGTCACAATGAGCAACATGTTGATGCACAGAAAAATAACCACCAAAATCTGAATGAGCAAAACACGGAAGCTTATCTGTTGCTGGATAGAGCCAACAGCAACAGAGCTGTTATTAGACATTTTCCTTTTAAAGAAATAGAGAATTGTTCAAATGATGCAACAACTCATTTGTTGCATTATGTTTAAATAGTACTACAAAAAACAATATTCCTTAAAAACATACAAAATCAAAGTCCAACCAAAATACTAAGATGAAATGCAGCAATTCACAAGCCTCTGATTCTGCTCTAAGGCAAATAGTTGTAAACAGCCTGTTCACAAAGACCTCCTTGCATGAAGGCTTTAAATACAAGACATCCAAGAGCAATATCTAATGAAAGTTAGCTCTGTGGTGTCGTCATCGCCACTTGCTGTTTGTGCACCTCAGTTGTTCTCAAGAGGGAACAGGAGAAAAGAAAATTAAATCAGCACATTTATTTCAAATTTGATTGTAAGAAAATACCGTAAAAAACGACTTTTGATATTTTTTTTAATTAAAAAAATGTGTATTAGTGATTTTTTAAAAAGAACAAATCAAGTAGATACCAGTTTGGTCAGATAGGGTTTGTCTGACCAAACTGTTACACAGACAAACCTGTTTGTGTAACAGTTTGGTCAGTAAGTATTATAATATACGTAATATTTCAACAGAGCAGAGGAAATCTCATGTTTTTTGAACAATAACAATATTTGTTGTTAAGCTGTTGCTAAGAGATGACAGCGTTTTCTGGTAACCAAGGGCCACAATGTAAACATTACATATTTTAGTTTTTCAAAGATTACCAAGTCTAAATTTTTTCTCTAAGCATATAAGCAGTATTTAAAAAGAACTTATATTTTATAAACAATAATATAACTTACTAATTTGATGTTAAGAGATGAGCGTTTTTTCTATTTCTGGTAATAAACTGCCACGAAGTATGAATCAGATTTTTACTTTTATGTTCAATTTTTGTTTAATAGTATATCTACCGTCATTGATAAAAAATAAACAAACTAACTTTTCAATAAAATTCAGCAAAGTGACGATTCTTAAGTATTATAATATACGTAGTTGTTGTGTTCCGGGGTTCCTTGTTTTCCTTGAGAGTCTAGGTTCTGCTACTCACCATCTCGCCACCAGATAGCACCAAACTCACCCCTCTCTGGAGTGGTGTGTCGTCATCCTGCACACCTGAGATCAATCTACTCGTCAGGCAAGGTGTACAAGAGGAGCTGACTACCACCACTCTGATGCCTGAGTGTTAGCCATCCACGGTTGTTTGCCCTGAGAAGTCCTGGACTCTCCCGGCTACCTCCTCTGTTGATCGCAAGTCCCTCCTGGATCCCCCCACTGGCAGTCGACCCGCTTCCCTGTTTCCGTTCGGCCTGAATCTACCCGTCTGCCCCCCCCCCCCGACGCCTTCCTTCGCTACCGTCTGGATTTCTGTGGCTAAGCGCAGTTCCCCCCAGGACCACAAGAAACTAGGACCCCGAACCCTGCAGTTACCCTCCTAATACAAGAAACGCCTGCTCACAAGTAAGATTGTTCCAATTCTTCGCCAGCAATTCGATTTCCCACACCCTGTGAACTCACCATCATCTTGCCGTTCCTTCGTAGCGTGCTGATACTCCGAGAGCCCTTCCCCCCCCTGGACAAGACCCGCCATTTCCGCTTCATTCTCTAGAGCTGTTCAAATAAACTCATTCATATCTATTATTGCTCTCCTGAGTCGTGTTCTGCATGTGGGCTAGAAATATAGACCCCAATATGACAGAACACTCAGGCCAACAGACAAGTCCAGCAGACGCGATCAGGAGAACGTTATCCGAGCAGCACAACCTGCTCCAATCACACGAAGCAGCATTAAGAGAACTTAGCGCCCGACAAGCCGAGACTAACAAGCAGTTAGCTGAAATTGTTAATTATCTCAAACCTTCCGTTTCTCAGGAGGCTCCGTCAGACCCAGCTCCAGTTCCGGCTCCGGTCCAGCCCACGCTTCCGAGGTTCACCACCACTGCCTGAGAGATTTTCTGGAGACCAGAGTCAATGTAAAGGTTTTTTGATGCAATGTTCTATAATTTTCAATCACTCCCCTCAGAGTTTCCTTCAAGATGGTTCTAAAATCGCTTATGTTTTGTCCTTGTTATCCGGGCGGGCCTTAGATTGGGCCCAGGCCCGATTTCCGTCACCCTCAAATTATAACTGCTCGTTTGATGAGTTTTTGAAAGAGTTCCGACAGGTTTTCAATCAAGACGCTGATAAGTCTTTCAACTCGCGCCAGCTCATGGGGATTAAACAGGGCCAACGACAGTAGCAGATTTTGCTATAGACTTCAGAATAAGAGCAGCAGCAACTAATTGGAATGCAGCTGCATTGAAGAGCGATTATTTCAACGCACTTAACGAAGGTTTAAAAGATGAACTGGCTGTCCTAGATGAACCAGAGACTTTGGAAGAACTAATCAGCCTAACTATCCGACTTGATAAGGATCCGGTCCCGTAATAGGGCGAGGAGACAGAGAGACCCACCAGTTCTGTTTCAGGGAGGCATGCCAGCGATTGCTCCACCACAGGCTTCTCAGGACCCTGAACCCATGCAGGTGGGTCGGACACATCTCTCTCCTGAGGAGCGTCAGAGACGAATCTCCTCTCGCCTCTGTCTGTATTGTGGCTCCCCAGGACATTTCCTGCCCAATGTCCAGTCCGGTTAAACTCCCGGGTCCGCCAGTAGAAGTGAGGGAGCTGGCGGACCACCTACAGAGAAAAGATTCTCCTCGCCTGTCACTACCTGCCACCTTGATCTGTAAAAATCAGTCATTCTCATTGTCCGCTCTGGTTGACTCAGGTTGTGAGCAAAATCTGATAGATAGTATGTTAGTTCAACAAATGTCTATTGAAACCGAGCCACTCTCAATCCCTCTTCGAGTCACTGCCATTGATGGAAACACTTTACCCCAAATAACTCATCAGACCAGACCATTACACCTAATCATTTCTGGAAATCATAGTGAACTCACCTCTTTTTTTGTTTTTCCCATGGCCAACTCTCCCATCATCCTCGGTTTTAAATGGCTCCAGGAACATAATCCCCACATCAACTGGGCTGATAGACTTGTCGAATCCTGGTCCACCTCCTGTCATTTGTCTTGTCTCCACTCGGCCGTTCCCCCAGGTCCGCCATCGGCAGAACCGCAGGAGGCAGATCCACCCGACCTATCGATCATCCCACCGGAATATCATGATCTAGCTCCAGTATTCAGTAAGTCCAAGGCTCTTTCATTACCTCCACATCGACCATACGATTGTGCCATAGATCTCCTGCCTGGTGCGCCTCTACCCACAAGCCGTCTTTATAACATTTCTCGACCAGAGAGAAACTATGGAGAAATATATTAAGGAATCTCTAGTCAGGCATAATTCGCCCATCCTCCTCTACTCTGGGAGCAGGATTTTTTTTTGTTGGTAAAAAGGATGGTTCACTAAGACCCTGCATCGATTACAGAGGGTTAAATAACATAACCGTTAAGAATAAGTACCCCCTGCCTCTGTTATCCTCTGCCTTTGAACCTGTTCATGGCGCAACAGTTTTTTCAAAACTTGACTTGAGAAATGCTTACCATTTACTCCGTATTAGAAAGGGAGATGAGTGGAAGACTGCATTTAAGACACCAATAGGTCACTTTGAATACCTGGTGATGCCGTTTGGATTGTCTAATGCACCAGCCTTTTTCCAGGCCCTCGTAAACGACGTGTTGAGGGATTTTCTAAATGTGTTTGTATTTGTTTACCTGGATGATATTTTGATTTACTCCAAGACTCTAGAGGAACACAAGCATCATGTTCGCCAGGTCCTACAACGTCTTTTGGAGAACAAATTGTATGTCAAAGCTGAGAAATGTGAGTTTCACCAATCATCAGTGTCATTTCTTGGATTCATACTTGGGGGCGGACAGGTAAGACCCACAGAAGAAAAGATTCGAGCGGTATTGGAATGGCCGACCCCCCAAACCCGTAAACAGCTCCAGCGCTTCCTGGGTTTTGCCAACTTCTACCGTCGATTCATTCGTAATTACAGTCAAACCGCCCTACCGCTAACTGCACTCACCTCTACCAAGATTCCCTTCAGTTGGACCCCAGAGGCAGAAGCTGCCTTTGTTCAACTCAAGAACCTTTTTGCTAATGCACCCATACTCATTCAGCCAGACCCTTCCAAACAGTTCATTGTTGAGGTTGATGCCTCAGACACAGGAGTTGGAGCCGTGCTTTCCCAGATCTCTTCCCAAGACAACAAAACTCATCCCTGTGCTTTCTTTTCCCGCAGGTTATCCCCTCCTGAACGTAACTATGATGTAGGGGATCGGGAGCTGTTGGCCATCAAGTTGGCCCTGGAGGAGTGGCGGCATTGGCTAGAGGGAGCGGAGCATCCGGTGCTGGTCTGGACCGATCATAAAAACCTCTCATACCTGCAATCAGCTAAGAGGCTTAACCCCCGTCAATCTCGCTTGGTCACTATTTTCTCCAGATTTAACCTCTCCATTTCCTACCGTCCAGGGTCACGCAACATCAAGCCGGATGCTCTTTCTCGCTACACTCACCTGGGGATTCTGAAAAGATTCCAGCCACTATCCTACCCCCCAGCTGTACCGTTGCAGCAGTTACCTGGGAGATTGAAGATATTATTAGACAAGCCCAACTTTCTGAACCCACTCCCGACTCATGCCCACCTAATAAGATATATGTGCCCACCTCTGTCCGAGCCCGTTTCTTACAGTGGGTTCACGCCTCCAAGTTCTCGGGCCACCCAGGTATCAGCCGTACTATTGCACTTGTAAACCGTAAATTCTGGTGGTCTTCAATCCATAAAGATGTAAAAGAGTATGTCTTAGCCTGCACCATCTGCTCACGTAATAAGGCATCTCACCAACCTCCATCTGGTCTCCTACAGCCGCTACCCATCCCCAAACGCCCATGGTCTCATATTTCCATAGACTTTGTCACAGGATTGCCACCTTCTAAAGGCATGACCACCATCTTAACCATTGTAGATCGTTTTCTAAGGCCTGCCACTTTGTTCCCCTCCGTAAACTACCCACAGCATTTCAAACTGCCCAGTTACTTATTAAACACGCTTCCGCTTGCATGGCATACCACTGGAGATTTTATCGGACCGTGGACCACAATTCATTTCCCAGGTGTGGAAAAATTTCTGTACTGCACTTCATGCTAAGGTTTCTCTCACCTCTGGTTTTCATCCACAGACTAATGGCCAAACTGAGAGACGTAATCAGGATTTAGAAACTACTCTCCGCTGCTTCACTTCCTCCAATCCGTCAGATTGGAGCCAGTATCTCCCATGGGTCGAATACGCACATAACAGCCACATCTCTGCAGCAACTGGTTTGTCCCCTTTCGAAGCCTCCCTAGGTTATCAACCCCCGTTACTTTCGTCCGAAGAGGAAGACATCTCTGTAACCTCAGTCCGCCACCATATCCGTCGTTGCCAGAACATTTGGAGAACCACAATTCACAACCTTAACAGCACAGCCGAACAAAACAAACGACAGGCAGATCGTAAAAGGGTTCCAGCTCCCACCTACACTCCCGGCCAGAAGGTGTGGTTATCGTCCCGAGATATTCCTTTGAAAGCCATTTCAAGAAATTGTCTCCCGTTTTATTGGTCCCTTCGAGGTCGGGCCATTATTAATCCCTCTGCTATTCGCCGTCTGCCAGCCTCCCTCCGAGTTCACCCTACTTTCCACGTTTCTCAGATAAAGCCCGTCCAGACCAGCACGCTCTGCCCTCCTTCCGAGCCCCTCCTCCCCGAGAAATTGATGGTCATCCGCCTACTCCGTCGCCGGATCGTGGACTCCGTCGGCGAGGTCGTGGTTGGCAGTACTCGTCGATTGGGAGGGCTACGGTCCGGAGGATCGCTCCTGGGTCCCGGGATCTTTTATTTTAGATCCTTCCTCATTACAGATTATCACTCGTCGCTCCCATCTTGCTCGTCTCGCCGCCAGGTGGCGACCGTTGAGGGGGGTACTGTTGTGTTCGGGGTTCCTTGTTTTCCTTGAGAGTCTAGGTTCTGCTACTCACCATCTACCAGATAGCACCAAACTCACCCCTCTCTGGAGTGGTGTGTCGTCATCCTGCACACCTGAGATCAATCTACTCGTCAGGCAAGGTGTACAAGAGGAGCTGACTACCACCACTCTGATGCCTGAGTGTTAGCCATCCACGGTTGTTTGCCCTGAGAAGTCCTGGACTCTCCCGGCTACCTCCTCTGTTGATCGCAAGTGCCTCCTGGATCCCCACTGGCAGTCGACCCGCTTCCCTGTTTCCGCTCGCCTGAATCTACCCGTCTGCCCCCCGACGCCTTCCTTCGCTACCGTCTGGATTTCTGTGGCTAAGCGCAGTTCCCCCCAGGACCACAAGAAACTAGGACCCCGAACCCTGCAGTTACCCTCCTAATACAAGAAACGCCTGCTCACAAGTAAGATTGTTCCAATTCTTCGCCAGCAATTCGATTTCCCACACCCTGTGAACTCACCATCATCTTGCCGTTCCTTCGTAGCGTGCTGATACTCCGAGAGCCCTTCCCCCCCCTGGACAAGACCCGCCATTTCCGCTTCATTCTCTAGAGCTGTTCAAATAAACTCATTCATATCTATTATTGCTCTCCTGAGTCGTGTTCTGCATGTGGGCTAGAAATATAGACCCCAATATGACAGTAGTATTTTAAAAGAGAAGAGCAAATCATGTTTTTTGAACAATAACAATATTTGTTGTTATGCAGTTGCTAAGAGATGACAGCGTTTTCTGGTAACCAAGGGCCACAATGTAAACATTAGATATTTTAATTTTGCAAAGTTTACCAACTCTAAATATTTGTCTAATTATATAAGCAGTATTTTAAAAGAACTTATATTATATAAACAATGATATTACTTATTAATTTGGTGCTAAGAAATGAGCGTTTTTCTTTTTCTGGTAATAAACTGTCATGAAGCATAAATCAGATTTTTACTTTTATGTTCAATTTCTGTTTTATAGTATATCTACCATCAATGACACAAAAACAAACTAACTTTTCTGTAAAATTCACCAAAGTGACGATTCTTAAGTATTATAAGATAAGTAGTGTTTTAAAAGAGCAGAGAAAATCTTATGTTTTTTGAACAAAAACAATATTTGTTGTTAAGCTGTTGCTAAGAGATGACAGCGTTTTCTGGTAACCTGGGGTCATAATGTAAACATTGCATATTTTAGTTTTTCAAAGTTTATCCACTCTAAATTTTTTGTCTAAGCATATAAGCAGTATTTCAGAAGAACTTATGTTTTATTAACAATAATATTACTTACTAATTTGGTGTTAAAAGATGAGCGTTTTTTCTTTTTCTGGTAACAAACTGCCACGAAGTATAAATCAGATTTTTACTTTTGTGATCAATGTCTGTGTACCATTAATGACAAAAAAGACATTTTCACTTTTCTCCAAAATTCACCAAAGTGACGATTCTTAAGTATTATAAGATACGTAGTATTTCAAAAGAGCAGAGGAAATCTTATGTTCTTTGAACAATAGCAATATTTGTTGTTAATCTGTTGCTAAGAGATGACAGCGTTTTCTGGTAACCAAGGGCCACAATATAAACATTAGATATTTTAGTTTTGCAAAGTTTACCCACTCTAAATTTGATGTTTCCAAACTGATGAGCAGTATTTCAAAAGAACTTGTTTTATAAACAATAATATAACTTATTAATTGGTGTTAGATCTGCAAGACAACTCTGCCGTAGGGCAGAACGAAAATGGCGTTAAACTCAACTTCACTTTCATTATGACATCTATAAAGAAAAACTACATTACCATCATTTAACACTCAAACATGCAAGACAGGCCTTCTTTGCAGATGTCATAAACAAAAACATTAACAATGCTCGAGCTTTATTTGCAACACTTGACAGGCTCACAAATCCTCCTATCACGTTACCACCTGAATTTCAGTCTATTGCCGCCTGCAACCAGTTTTCCCGTTTCTTTTCAGAGAAAATTTAAAAAATCAGAGGATTAATCAGCACATCTACTATAAAGTCAGTACCAACGCTGTGCTCTAACAATACAAACACAGGAAAAATGACCCAATTTCAACTACTTAATTATAAGACCCTAGAGGAAATTATAAGTCAATTAAGCTCCAGTTCCTGCTGTCTGGATGTCCTACCCACACATTTCTTTAAGAAAGTCCTGCCTGATGTTGCTACTTATCTGATCCAAATAGTAAATTCATCGTTTCTCATCGGGCGTTTTCCCCCAGGCTTTGAAAACGGCAGTAATCAAACCACTGATAAAAAAAAGAACAATTCTAGACAAATCACTACTGCAGAATTACAGGCCGATCTCCAACCTCCCATTCATCAGCAAAGTTATTGAAAAAGTTGTGTGTAAACAGTTAAATAGCTTCCTAACGATAACCAATTGCTTTGACTCCTTCCAATCTGGTTTCCGGTCTCACCACAGCACAGAAACTGCCCTTGTAAAAGTGTTCAATGACATCCATATAAATACGGACTGTGGGAGAACCACAGTGCTGGTTCTGTTGGACCTCAGTGCAGTTTTTGACACTGTTGACCATGACATATTACTGAATCGACTGGAGAGTTGGGTCGGACTCTCCGGTCCAGTGCTTAACTGGTTTGAATCTTACATAAAGAACAGGGATTTCTTTGTTTCAATTGGAAACTTCTCATCAAAGAGGTCAAAGGTCACATGTGGGGTACCCCAAGGTTCAATCCTAGGACCCCTCTTATTCAATATTTATATGGTCCCACTGGCTCGGGTTATAACAGGAAATACTATTAGCTACCATAACTATGCAGATGACACACAGCTCTACATTACGATGTCACCAGGTGATTCAGAACCCATCCAATCACTGAACAGATGCTTAGAACAGATAAATGTGTGGATGTGCCAAAACTTCCTCCAGCTGAACAAAAACAAAACTGAAGTTATTATTTTTGGACCTAAAGAGGAACGATCTAGAGTCAGTGCACAGCTTCAGTTATTACAACTAAAAATCAGCGATCAGGCCAGAAACCTGGGAGTAGTGATGGACTCTGACCTGAACTTCAGAGCCACATAAAGACAGTCACAAAGTCGGCCTTCTATCACCTGAAGAACATTTCCAGGATTAAAGGACTAATGTCTCAGCCAGATCTAGAGAAACTCATCCATGCGTTTATGTTCAGTCGTATTGATTATTGTAACGGCGTCTTCACAGGTCTGTCCAACAAATCAATCAAACAGCTGCAGCTGATCCAGAATGCTGCTGCTCGTCTTCTCACTAAAACCAGGAAGATAGAGCACATAACACCAGTTTTAAAGTCCCTCCATTGGCTCCCAGTAGCTCAAAGAATAGACTTTAAAATACTGTTGTTAGTTTATAAATCACTGAATGGTTTAGCACCACAATACATTAAAGATCTGCTGTTGTTGTATCAACCTTCCAGAACTCTCAGGTCTTCTGGTTCTGGTCTGCTCTGCGTCCCCAGAACCAGAACCAAACGAGGAGAAGCAGCATTTAGCATCTATGCACCAAAAATCTGGAACAAACTTCCAGAAAACTGTAAAACAGCTGAAACACTGACTTCCTTTAAATCTCAACTAAAAACCCACTTGTTTATAGTTGTATTTGAAACGTAATCAATTGCAAATTTATTGACGGAATCTGACTTGATGTTGTGTTTTTATTGTTGATTCTATGTTGCATTGTATTTTTGTGTTTGATTTGATGTGAAGCACTTTGAAATGCCTTGCTGCTGAAATGTGCTATACAAATAAAGTTTGATTTGATTTTATTTTATTTTAAAAGATGAGCGTTTTTTCTTTTTCTGGTAACAAATTGCCACGAAGTATAAATAAGATTTTTACTTTTGTGTTCAATGTCTGTGTACCATTAATGGCAAAAAAAACCAAAACATTTTCACTTTTCTCCAAAATTCACCAACTTGACAATTCTTAAGTAGAATATGATAACTAGTATTTTAAAAGAGCAGAAGAAATCATGTTTTTTGAACAATAACAATATTTGTTGTTAAGTTGTTGCTAAGAGATCCCAGCGTTTTCTGGTAACCAAGGCCACAATGTAAACATTAGATATTTTAATTTTGCAAAGTTTACCAACTCTAAATTTTATGTCTTAGCATATAAGCAGTATTTAAAATGTACTTAGATTGTATAAACAATAATATTACTTATTAATTTGTTGCTAAGAAATTAGCATTTTTTTTTCTTTTTCTGGTAATAAACTGCCACGAAGTATAAATCAGATTTTTACTTTTATTTTCAGTTTTTGTTTTATAGTATATCTACCATCGATAATAAAAAAAAACAACTAACTTTTCAGTAAAATTCAGCAAACTGACGATTCTTAAGTATTATAATATACGTAATATTTCAAAAGAGCAGAGGAAATCTTATGTTCTTTGAACAATAACAATACTTGTTATTAAGCTGTTGCTAAGAGATGACAATGTTTCTGGTAACCAAGGGCCACAATGTAAACATTACATATTTTAGTTTTTCAAAGTTTATCAACTCTAAATTTGTTGTGTCCATACTGAGGAGCAGTATTTCAAAAGAACTTATATTTTGTAAACAATAATGTACCTTATTAATTTGGTGTTAAAAGATTAGCCTGTTTTTTTTTTTTCTGGTAACAAACTGCCACAAAGTATAAATCAGATTTTTACTTTTGTGTTCAATGTCTGTGTACCATTAATGGCAAAAAAAAAAACATTTTCACTTTTCTCCAAAATTCACCTAAGTGACGATTCTTAAGTATTATAAGATACGTAGTATTTCAAAGTGCAGAGGAAATCTTATGTTTTTTGAACAATAACAATATTTGTTGTTAAGCAGTTGCTAAGAGATGACAGCATTTTCTGGTAACCAAGGGACACAATGTAAACATTACATATTTTAGTTTTTCAAAGTTTACCAACTCTAAATTTGTTGTTTAAGCATTTAAGCAGTATTTCAAAAGAACTTATATTTTATAAACAATAATATTACTTATTAATTTGGTGCTTAGGAATGAGCCATTTTTCTTTTTCTGGTAAAAAACTGTCGCGTCGCATAAATCAGACTTTTACTTTTATGTTCAATTTCTGTTTTATAGTATATCTACCATCAATGATAAAACAACTAAACTAACTTTTCTGTAAAATTCACCAAAGTAACGATTTTTAAGTATTATAATATACGTAGTATTTCAAAAGAGCAGAGAAAATCCTATGTTCTTTGAACAATAACAAATATTGTTGTTAAGCTGTTGCTAAGAGATGATAGCGTTTTCTGGTAACCAAGGGCCACAATGTAAACATTAGATATTTTATTTTTTCAAAGTTTACCAACTCTAAATTTGTTGTGCCCAAACTGATGAGCAGTATTTCAAAAGAACTTATGTTTTATAAACAATAACATAACTTATTAATTTGGTGTTAAAAGATGAACGTTTTTTTCTTTTTCTGGTAACAAACTGTCTCGAAGCATAAATCAGATTTTTACTTTTGTGTTCAATCTCTGTGTACCATTAATGGCAAAAAAAAAAACATTTTTACTTTTCTCCAAAATTCACCAACTTGATAATTCTTAAGTAGAATAAGATGAGTAGTGTTTTAAAAGAGCAGAGGAAATCTTATGTTTTTAGAACAATAACAATATTTGTTGTTTAGCTGTTGCTAAGAGATGACAGCGTTTTCTGGTAACCAAGGCCACAATGTAAACATTACATATTTTAGTTTTTCAAAGTTTACCAACTCTAAATTTGTTGTCTAAGCATATAAGCAGTATTTCAAAACAACTTATGTTTTATAAACAACAATATAACTTACAGTATATTCTTGTTCACCATCCACTAACACAACAACCACAAGACAAACAAACAAATAGAAAACATAACAAAGCACATATCACACCTGCAATCAAACACCCTCACTCTCAGACACACAACTCCACAGGAGTTCACTTTCTGTGCTAGCAGCAACACACATACACAGACTCTGCAATGAGTAGCAACCCAGAGTTTGCTGTTTGCAGTACTCTGCTCAGTTTTTCAAATCATTAACCTTTGGTGCTTCCAAATTGTAGAGATTATCCTTTCTCCATTTAAGTTCTTATAATATGAGGTTCAAGAAGAGTCAGTGAGTTGAATTTATGAATTTCATTTATTGAGACTAAATGCAGTGCTGGTCCATTGTCATGCTTTCCTTAGGGGCTAACACAGCGAAGTACCCTCTAAAAACAGTTTCTGTTTCCTTTTGTGGGCCTCTATCTGAGCTATGCCTTAAAGAGTGTGTCACTTCCATTAACCTTAGCTATGAGCGTGTACACTAAGTTTGTGCATGTGTGCACATATGAGTATGCAAGCAGCTAAAAGATAGAGGAAATCATAGAATTGTTTATACACCAACAAAACCCATTTTGTCTTATAAAAATTCATGGCTAGCCCAAACATAATGATAAAGACTCAGACCAGCTGATTATTTTGCTATACATATAAGCAGAACTACATTCTGGCACCATATTCGAACATGTATTCATTGTGAATCACATTCACATCTGTGTTCAATAAATTTCAGTTTCTTCAGTTTATTAACGTTTAACTGTGTCTATAAATGGACAGCAGAAGACGTAATGCTTCAGAGCAACTAAAAACGCCTGGTCCCTGAGGCCGTAGATAAGAGGACTCAGACACCGAGGAGCAAGATTTAAACAAATGTAATTAAAATATCTAACATTTATATATAACTTAAGATCAATCTGAAGCACAGCATTTTCAATGAAGGGGATCCACAGCGGGATGAGACAGAGAAACAGCTGGAAAGCATGGAGGATCACAGTTCTGAGTCCTTTTCGTGTCGACTCTTTGTTTTCTCCAGAAGCAGCTTTGGCCACTTTCATTATTTGAACATAGGAGAAAGCGATGAGGATACACATGACCAGGAAGTAAAACTGATTGACCGCAGACCTAACATGACCCTGCCACCTGTGCAAAATGAACACTTCTACAGTGCATATTACATATTGTTTAAAGAAGCTCACAGTGACTGAGGAAAAGAAGATTATAAGAACCATAATGGAGGGTATGATGCTGAGGCTGTGAATGATGAGGATTCCCTGCAGGGCTCTGCCTGCAGTGCACAGCTCTGCATGACGCAGTGGCATGCAGACAGCCACATAGCGCTCCAGGCTCATCGCTGTCAGAGTCAGAGGAGTGACAAAATTATACATAGATGACAGGATGTAAAAGAGAAGGCATGACCATGTTTGTAAAGGGACAGAAAAATAGACAAAGAGCAGCAACACATTTGTCGTTATTATATTTATGCAATCAGAAAATAATGCATTGGCAAACAAAATATAGCGCATATTGTTGTAGAATATTTCCTTCATAAGAAATGTTATAATTAGCATTAAGTTAATGCAAAGAAGAACGGCAACAAACACTTGAACAAAAATCACTTGGTCATTGATCGGTCGCCCTGAAGATTTACCAGCATAAAGAGAACTGTTGTTAGTCATTGAAACTTTACATTCAAATACAGAAATACTATTAAAAATAATTTACAAGATGTTCAGATTCCTGAATCAAAATATCCTCAATACTTTGCTTCTGGCCTCATAGTAACCTTTAAACATGGAACTTTGATTAACACAAAAAAACACATTTAAGGTATTTGATGTCAGCTTGTCTTTCATAGAGACCATCTATATATTGCAACACTTTACAACTCTAATGTGGCATGAAAGCTCACTGTGAGCACAAATGCCCTCCTTTGAGCTGTATCTGTGTCTTAAACCTATATCACAATCCAGCAAGCCTATGTTGTCATATTCTGTCATCATGTAAGCCCCGCCCCCTAAGAACAGGAAGTGACCGTTTTTTCTTGGAAAGCTCCATCTATGACCCCCTTAAGCTAATCAAGGTGATTTGTGTCCAAAGACAGATAGCAATTTGTACTCACTTTAAAGCCCAAAGAGTTTTTTCTGGAAGGTGTGGGCGTGGCGGCATGGTGAATTCAGAGGGCACACAGTTGACATGCGTTTGGCCCTAAGTTCCATATATTTCAGCCCAGCTGCAGCAAACTCACTATGATTGATTCTTGTCTACCCCCCAACAGGAATGCAGTCCAATATTTGGTGGGCGGGACCTAAAACCTCCACCGCACTCTCAAGAATTGAAAACAATAATCAGTCCCTGAGACATTGCAGATCAAACGTTATCAAATTCCTTTGGTTAGATCAAAGTACGTGGGCATGGTAAAGATCTTACCATTTGCCATAAAACATCTAGGGGGAATAACTTTCACACATGGGCTCCCAACGGCCTCAGACTTTGTCTGTAATAACCAGCCAGCACTGATCAAATTCACATGGTCAATTGGTGACATCACCACTGCTCTGTCCCCTTTAGAGAGGAAGTCACCTGTTTTCTTACTATTTCACTTCTGTTCACTCTATGATTCATACAGATTTGAACCTGTGTTTAATGACATAGACTAACATGATGTTGAATCATCTCAGCACTACCTGGTGGCTGGACCATGTGTGTGTGGGAGAATATGGCCAATTCTAATCCCTTGCCGTTTGTATATGGTTGGATCTAAATCACACATGTATCATCCAATTTGCACCAAACTGGATGTAAATGACCGTAGTTAATCTCTGAAGATGCCAATAGCATTACATGGGAATCTAGTGCTCACCCCAGTTATTGGAACAGTTATATCTCCATGATACATCATCCAAATTGCACCAGAATTTTGGTGGTCACAAACACATTGGTGTGCACAGCCTAGCGGACGGGTGCAGGCACTGCATGAGAGCGCTGACAACGATGAGCGGGTGATGTGCTGAAGCTCCCATAGTCGTCACGAGGCCAAAGGGGCGCTGAGCTATGAGGGCCTCCAACACTGCTTGTAGCCTTAATTTCATGTTGTCTTTCTATAAATACGTTGTAATCTGTCTGTGTTAAACCCTGTCTCTCTTCTAGAAAAAGCAAGTGAATGAGCTACTGTTTTTAGGGATTTCTGCAGTCAACAACACAAAGCAACTGTCCACTGCCAATTGTATATGAAATATGTAATTACAGCCATTATACTATAAGCTCCAAACACAGACTTACAGCAACACCACAAGAAATAATGTGTATTTGTGTTATTTAAAGTCTCTCAAGTTTGCTGTTTTTTTTACTTATTTTATTTTATGCATAGAACCTGTTCAAGAGTCATTTTGTGTCAGAAGGTTTGATTTGCTTTCTGATTGTGTGTGTGTGTGTGTGTGTGTGTGGGAGGGGGGGGGGGGTGTATGTGGGCTATGGGAAGCACAAGCAGATAGAGAGAATAATGTTCCAATAGGAATAGTAACTGTGGTGGCGTAGGGGATAGTGCGACCCACATTTGGAGGCCCTCAGTCCTCGACGCGGCGGTCGCGGGTTCGATTGCCGGACCCGGCCGAAATTTGCCGTATGTCTTCCCCCCTCTCCTGTCCTGTCGGCCTATTGTCATGTGAGGGACACTAGAGCCCACAAAAGACCCCCTGGCAGGGAAAAAAAAAAGAATAGTAGCTGTGTTGTCATAGTCTCTTTTTTGTGATTATGACAACACAGAAGCAGGTTTGACAAGTGAATTATCACTATGAAAATGAGGTTTCAATGAAACACAGTGATGGTGTTTTTTTTAATGTTTATTATTATTAGGTTTTTTTTCTTTTTGATTTTGATGCATTAGAGAACACAGGAAAGACAACAGTTGAAAATATCTTTAGTGTGACGTTACGTTTGTTTCCCCCAATTAAAAATAACTAAAATGGTTGTGCTTTTTTTTTAACTACTAGATATTGTGTAACCAAAATGTCATGTACATTTCTCTTTCCTATCACGTTTTTAGCAAGTGCTAACATTGGAAAAATAAAATAACTACTCTGTAACATTCATGGTAACCTACAAAAATGTCAGTCAACCTAAAATTTAATTTTGATATGCAACTCAAGTAAACAAAGTTGATGTTTCTTTACTTTGAATGATACAAACATTAAGCATCCACACATAAGGATTCTAAAGACAAAGACAAAATAATATGTCTTAAATTATAACTACTTATTATTGAATTCAAATGCTTCATGTTTCAACAAGTCGGTTGAAATGTTTGAACTTCATTGCATGTTATACATCTTTAAAACATATTTCTTCACAACAGACATTTGCTGTTCCAGGTTCACTGTTTTAACATGTTGGCCTTGAAAGGGCAGCAGAACAGCCAACGTTTCAGCGCAAGTAGAAACGCTTCGTCTCTGAGGCCGTAGATAAGAGGACTCAGGCATCGAGGAGAAAGAATAAACAGAATATAGTTAATGTATCTGATGTATATAAATAAGCTGAAATTACTCTGGAGAACAGCAGCTTCAATGAAGGGGGTCCACAGCTGGATAAGACAGAGAAACAGCTGGAAAGCGTGGAGGATCACAGTTCTGAGTCCTTTTCGTGTCGACTCTTTGTTGTTTCCAGATGCGGCTTTGGCCACTTTTATTATTTGAACATAGGAGAAAGCGATGAGGATACACATGACCAGGAAGTACAACTGACTGACCGCAGACCTAACATGATCCTGCCACCTGTGCAAAATGAAAGCATCCACAGCGCAGATGATGTATTGTGTGAAGAAGTTAAAGGTGACTGAAGAAAGCAGCATTAAAAAAGTCACAATGAAGGGAATAAAGCTGAGGCTGTGAATGATGAGGACGGCCTGCAGGGCTCTGCCTGCAGTGCACAGCTCTGCATGACGCAGTGGCATGCAGACAGCCACATAGCGCTCCAGGCTCATCGCTGTCAGAGTCAGAGGAGTGACAAAATTACACAAAGACGACAGGAGGAAAAAGAAAATACACGACCATGATTGCATAGGAAAGGCAAAATAGCTCAAATTCAGCAACAAATTTGAGATGATTAAATATACACAATCAGAAATTAGTGTGGTGACAAATAAAATGTAGCGCATGTTTGTGTAGAAGATTTCCTTAGTGAAAAAGGTTGCAATCAGCATGGAGTTGATGCAAAGAAAAATACCCACCAGAATCTGTACAATTATCACCTGATCATTAATCTTTCGCATTGAAATTTTACCACCAACAACAGAGGTGTTGTTACTCATTTCAGTGTAAAATACAGAAAAACTCTAGGAATCTCACTTCATTAGTTTAACTCACTCAGATTAGAACAAAGTACATTTGCAGACACTAAATCATTTCTATTATCAGTTCCTTTCCAACTCTAATGTGCCATCTTGGCCCCTGATGAGCATAAATGCTTTCTGCACATTCTTTGTAAACCTTGATATGCACACAGGAACCACGTGGAAACAATGTCGTCATTGCAACACGCCTCTGTCGTTCATCCTCATCACACAATGGCAACCATCATGACAATGTTGAAAACTATTTTCACTAATGCTAAAAATTTGGCTTTTTTCATTGAATTTTGACAATGAAAACGTAACAAAGAGATTCACAGATGATTAGGAAAAATTTATAATTATAATCTATAATCATAGGTGATATTTAAGCATTAATTATCTTTAACATTAAACACTATTAAGATGTTTGAAACACAGATTAACTGTATATCATGTATCATGATTAATCAATTGTTCAAATAATCGTCAACTAATTTAGTAATCAATTAATCGTTAACTTTAGTATACAGACTCTGAAACAGGCTGAAAGACAAACACCGGGAGACCAGATATCAAGCCAAAAATGCACTGAGAATGGATACATCAACATGGAAAAATTGTCTGTCAATACAGTTGGTGGTCATTAAATATTAGAATATCATGCAAATGTTTATTTATGCCAGGAATTCTATTCAAAAAGTGAAACCTGTATGCTATATGCATTCATTACACATGCAGCAAATTGAAAGTGCAGATTTAACACTATCAGAGTTCAAATCTATCAGAGTTTTGGAGTCACAAGAAACCATCTGCAATTGGATCAATGTTAAAATCCTGAAAATGCTCCTCAAATGTTGCCCCAACATTTTATACCAGAAAATAAATACCATTTCTCAAATATACAAAAAAAAAAAAAAAGAAAGAAAGAAAAACATGGAGCTCATTGACAAAATCATAAGGGTGAAATATTACATTTGGTGCATTGTGTAAGAATCTACAAATATTCCAGTTACCATTTATCTAATGTAAAGCTTGCATACATTTGATACGCCAAATCATTTCTATTATCAGTTCATTTCCAACTCTAATGTGGCATCTTGCTCATGATGAGCATAAATGCTCTCTGAACATTTTTAGCCAATTTTATTAGGCTAAAATTGGAAGTTGATGCAAAGAAAAATACCCACCAGAACCTGGAAAATTATCGCACGATCATTAATCTTTTGCATTGAAATTTTACCACCAACAACAGAGGTGTTGTTACTCATTTCAGTGTAAAATACAGAAAAACTCTCAGAACCTCACTTTGTCTGCATTATATATCAAGTATTTCTTTAACTCACTATGCCTTATTTTTGGTTTTGGGACAACGGTGTTGACAGTGGTAGAGATTCATCCCACTATCGCTGGGTTGCTGGTTCGATTTCCACTGCATCGTTCTCTGCAAGACATTTCACCGCCCTTGTCTGCTGGTGGTGGTCAGAGGGCCATGTGCTCCTGTGTTTTTTTTGTTTTTGTTTTTGTTTTGTTTTTGTTTGTTTTTTTTTTTGGGGGGGGGGGTTAAATCTTTTTCATTTTAATCTAAAAAAAAATCATTCTTGATCACTCATCATTCGTGTTTCAATGTAAACACGGCCAGCATGTAGTTTCTAGTTAGACGTTCATTGTTATCAGTTGTTACCAGTTTTGAGTCTTAGCCTTCCGTTCATTCTGTGACCAAGAGGGAGTCCTGACATTAATCTGATGGAGAATCTTTTAATGGAGCTCCAGATTAGGGTGATGGCAAAGAGGCCTTCCAGCCTCAAAGACACAAAGTGCAAATGCTGGTCAGCAGAAGACGGGTGTGATTGTGAAACAGCCAGTAAAGTTTTTATTATTATTATTATTTTTATTGAGAATTGTATTAGCTATTTTTGCCATTCTATATTTTGACAAAATGAAAAATAAAAAAATAATAAATAAAATCTTTTTTTTTTTTTTGTTTCTGCCTTGGATTGACAACCTTAGACCTATTTTGTGTTGATCTGTCTCATAAAATCCCATTCAATTTGGCAAAATGCAGAAAAGTTTAATGGTATGAATACTTTTGCAAGTCACTGTTAAGACAACCAGGAGGTAAACAAAAAACATAAATGTATGTGTTTATCTTTGGCTGAGAATTTAGAGTCTTGTATTGTTGTAAAGACTTTAAGGTGTCATGGGGCAGAGTTACACTCTGAAGATCTTGCTTTGTTTTTCATCCGAAGTTGTTTTTGTCCGTGCGATAACGATGATAATAATTAGCCTGTTGACTGTGCTCCTGTGTGTGTTAATAGGCTCCTCTGAAACTCATTAAAGCGATGTTTAAAGACTATCATTAATTATTCAAAGAACAATCTGTTTACCATCTCCAAACACGAGAAAAACAACCTTGACATGAATGCAAACAAGAACAACTTTGTATTTTAAACAAAACCTTTGAATTATTGGTCATTTGAACTGACTGAACTTAAAAATAAAAGTTAAACGTGTTCAAAATGATCATTTCATTCATTGGTGGACTTTTACAGGCGAATAACAACCATTCTTTTTTTTCCCCAGGTCAGATCAATGTATATATACTTTTTTTATAATTTGATGCACAAGTTTAATTTTAATGTGGATTTTCTCTTATCCACAAAAAGTGGATAAGAGATCAAACATATGCTCTTCAGGTGATATTTGGTTACGTCATGCATGTGTTGACATCAGCCAGTTTACGGAATTATTCTGGTTGAAATATTGATTTATTTTAACTAAGCATTTGACTGTTGGGCTTAGTCCATCATTTACAGCAGGGTTAATTCAGAGTTTTAGGTTTCTGAAAGCTCAATAACAAGTAGATACGGGTTTGGGTTCACTGTTACACTTAAAGGGGCAGTATTGTCAAAAATCACATTCCAAAAGCTCTAAACGTGATTTAGAGCTTTTGCAACTCTAAATGATGTTATAAAGTTACTCCCTTATCAAGACCATACCTGGAGTGTTGCTTTGATTCTTTCATGCCTATTTGAGAAATCCTTTAATCTCCCATGGCAACCATTCATTTTGCAAAATGCCTGCGTGGACCCAGCTCTGCCTTTGAGGACAAAACTCCAACTTAGAGTTACAATTTCCAAGCTTCTGAGCTTCCACTTAACAGAGCAGCTTTTCCCCGTGAACTCCCACTCAACTCCTTAAGACTAGCCAGCAGCAATTAGCAACTGCACCTCTGCTGAGCTCTTCATAGGAGCTACTTGCCAGTGCAAACTCGATATTGATGTAAACAACTCACTGCATCCAGAAACATTTGTCTTGATGAGACAAGCATCTGAAATAAACTCACTTATTCAACACATCCAGTACTTGTTTTGCAAAACAATAAAACGTCCAGATCACAAGTCTAGATCAGTGGCTTGGTATTGCTTTCTATATAAATATTTATTTGGTATATATATGCAATAAACAACAAAAAAATAGCAAACCTATTGAGATCATAAAACAGTAAAAATAATAGAGACAAGGGCATCTTTTTCTTTCCAAAATCCGATCTTGTGAAAAAACTGTCATCAAATTTTTAGCTGAAGCATGTGCAGGTTTCAGACAGCAACTTCTTTAAAATACCTTTAAAAGTTTCTGTTGATTCACAGGTGCTCAGCTTCAGCACTTTTTTTGGAGTTTGTTCCAGTCTTTTGCTGCTGTGTAATGGAAAGATAATCCTCCATATCTGGATTTTAATTTGAGAACAGTGAGCATACTGTTTATGTTCTTATTATTGTACAAATTTCACATTTCAAAGTGCTTGTTTTGCATTCCTAGCTCTTTTAAAACATTTTGATGAGGGGATAGAAATGTGTTAACAGTTATAAAGTTTTATGTATTTTCCTTAAACTGTTTTATATTAATTGTATACTTTGTACACTTATATATATTACAGAGAGGGTTCTGTTACAATTAAGAACCACGGGATGGCGACAATGCACCACCCAACGCTGTAAAAATGATCAGGACGAAGACGGGGCGGAACCTTTGTTCTGCAGTGGAGCAGAACAGTTTATTGTGGCGGACCGGCATGGCCGCGCTCTGGAGGAGATCCCTGTATCTCAGTTTCCTCAGGTTGGTCGCGTTTACCTTTAGATATTGTGACACAATCATTAGCTTGTTATTTAATATATGGCACTAGCTTCGATTTGTTTATTTTTTGACTTCTTTATGGAAATATGAGCGAGTAAACAGCAGTTGTCTGATTGCTCCAATTCTCAAATTTGTTTTGAGATTGTCAGTAGAGCAGCGCTAGCCAAAAGGGAAGTTAAATCAGTGTTTTCCTCTCGCTGTTTACTGGTTTATTTATCTGTATATGACTCCATTTTTTCTGTTCAGAACTTCCTTTCGATACCTGTCCAGGATAAAACCTGCTGTCCGGAAATCCCCCAGATGGACGAGTGTCCTGGCTTCTCTCGCCGTCGGCGGAAGTCTGTGTGCTGTACCTTTTAATCAGGCGAGTCTGACAGCCGAAAACGTGCATATTTGGAGTTTCAGCTGCTGTAAACTCATTGAACCCCCTGCTGCAGGTTGAAAACCTCTCTCACGACTCCCTGGTGAGACGAGCAGCCTCTCTGGTGACAGACAGTTCAAGCACTTTTCTCTCTCAGGCCACTCTGGCTCTGACTGATGCCCTCACAGAGTATGCAAAGGTATGCCTGCGTGTTGTGACTACCATTTCTCCTAACTGTTACAACTGATTGATACTTTACATGTGCTGCTCAAGCTCTTAATGGACCATAACCAAAAGTTAAACTGGAGGTATGTGGTCATTTTAATCTCTACAATACACACTTCTGTTTTATTGCAACACAGCAAGAATAATGGGAATGGGAATTTTCTTTAAAATCTTATGACATCTTTCAATGTCATACAATGTCTTTTTACAAGTATATCTGCTCCTTATAATGAATTGTTTGTTTGAGATTTTCAAAACATTATCTTAGGAGCACGATGTAAATGTTGCACCAAATATTGTTATGGCTTCCCTTTTATCTTTGTGGCAAGTTTTGTTCTTAAAATAAAAAATTTTCTTAAATACATATTTTTTTAAGAACAAAATTATGTATTGTGTTCAGTGAATTATTTTAGTTTATTCAACTAACAGATTGGTATTCTACCAATTCAGCTTTCCAGTGCTTTAAGAACTTCTGATCGTTCACAGAGCTTCTTTAGAAATATGGACTGTGGACGCTGGCACCGGCGTGGGGGACGTCGGTGCTGCGGCTACATGTTTAGCATTGAGATGCTATTTTAGTCTTCAATCTGTTCGCTGATAAGCTAACTCAAGATTAGCACAACTTGAAAAACAATAGACTTTTCCAGCGTCCCATCAGATCCTTTTTTTTAGAAGCAAAAATGAAAACTTAGTCGGCCAAGAGAAGCGGCTCGTCGTCCATTACCGTTGTTTTTTTCAGTTCTCTTGTGTGCCAGATGTACCGGCGTACCAGAAACACAATACAAAGAAAATGCGATAAATTGTGTAAACGTTTTTGATACGTTCAAATCAGTGTAATTCAATTATTGAAATTAACGTGCTAAATTTTTGGCCTGACAAAAAAAAAGTCAAACGACAGATATAATTACCAAAAAAAATTTTCATATGTACATAAATAAATAAAATCACAAAGCTTTGATTTATTATATTTTCTAATTAAATCAAATAGCTCATTTATGTTATCTACACTAATAATGCTTCTCTTGCTTGTAATAACACATTAAGTGTTCACCAACTAACAACTTACAAGGTCTCTAAAGAAATCCCTTCATGTTTCAGAAAATCCTGCAGGTTTTAAAAATGTCTCTATAATTGTGTCTTTGCTTTTGAGTGTAAACAGAGAAGATCTTTCCCCTTGCCTCCACACAGGCTGTGCACACACTCATCGCCCTGCAAAGGCAATATTTAGCTTCCCTGGAGAAACTGAGTCCAGCAGAAGAAGATACCATCTGGCAGGTGATCATTAGCCAGCGTGCACAGGTCAGTCTCTGGTTCCACTGTTTTTGGTCCATCCCAACTAAAAACCTTAAATCAACGCAGGCGGTTGCAAATTTCTTCTTGCATCTTTTTGTGGCAGGTTGCCCACAGACAAGACGAACAGAAGCGCTTCGAACTGACCTGGGTCACCGCCGTCAGGCTGTGCGAGGCGGCGGCTGAGGCTGCGTACATATCAGGTGTGCGACTCGAAGTGTTTTCGCCCGTTCTGCTTCGTCCTCCGTCGCTCCGGACGGTGGACGGATCGTTTGCCGTCACTCTGTAGGTCCTTTGGGCGAAAAGACAAAAGGAGATGACGGACGAGATGGGCCCGGCTAACGACCCGCCTTTCAAGTCTGAACTCGATGCATTTGACGTCTGTTTGAGCGTTTTGTGTGTTTGTGTGTGTTTGTGTTCTCAGGAGCCGAGAACGCGTCCATCACGGTCAGGACAAACATTCAGCTGGCCCAGTACCAGGTAGAGGAGGCCCAGAAAGTCTCACGGGACGCAGAAAAGAAGCTGGCAGAGACGAAAGTCATGGAGGTGGAGAGGATGACGCAACACGAGGGGAGTAACGAGGAAGAGGAGACACCCGAGGCCTACCTGAGAGAGGACTGAAACACACAAACATCAGATCGTTTTACCTAATCTGTACCGACTTCTGCTTCTTTCTTTTTCTGTCGCGTGAGATGACGAAAGTTAATTGTACCAAAATTAAAAATAAAGCATGAATATATTGTTTCTTTTTCTTTTTAGAAGTCAGACTACATAAGAATTGTCTCATGCACTACAGAAGACTGAACCCCACTGAAAACATCCTGGTTGTCCCACCAAATATTGATTTCTCAACTCTAACTGAGTTCAAATATCAGTTTTCTTGTTTCTAAGTGAATATGAACTTTCTCCGTTTCTATAAATAAATGCCACATTTTTGCTCAGAACTTTGGAAACATGTTGTCAGCAGTTTGTAGAATAAAACAACAATGTTCATTTTACTCAAAAATACACCTATTAAAAAGTCAAATCAGGGAAACTGATCATATTAAGTGTCCTCTTCATTTTTTTCCCAGTGCTCTTTACAAGAAATTGAAATTGAGTCTCCGTCTCTTTAAGAAGCGCCTGCTCTTCCCTACACTCCAACTTCAGCACCCTGTTCCAACAACGCTTCTCCTTTTTGCCGTTTCCACGGTTGCCATGGTTTTATGATGCACATCAGAAGGCTCCAGCCGGCAGGATGATGCAGCTGCTCAACGCCGTCGTATCGAAGCGAACCCAAATCTATAAGAACGTTTCTGAGATCATGTGGAGTCGATGCCATAAAGAATTAAAGGAACATCAATCTGGCCAGCGTTTGTAATTAGTTTGCATTAAATGTTAGGAAGATTTTTATTCATCCATGTCACTCAGTTCCTAATGGATGGGCTCTGGAACGCTTTTCACATTTGGAATAACTTTTTATTATTATTATTATTATTGAAAACAAATGACATCTATGAGCTCTGTTATTGGCAGAGACAATCCCCCCCCCTTCTCTTCTGGTCATTCTGGGTGAGTACCCAGTTCAGTCATGGTTGGATCACACCACTGGTTGTGCAACAGCCTCCATGTCAGGCTTCATCTTTCTACATTCACTTCTGTGAGTAAGAAACGGCAACCAGTACAGTTGAATCCAAACGTTTGGCCACATTTATAAATAATGTCCCCAAAACGGAATCAAACAGGGCAGTTTTATCTAATCGACAATTTTATTTATTTATTTTTTAAAATTTTCATTATTATTATTATTATTATTATTATTATTATTATTATTATTATTATTATTATTATTATTATTATCTTAACTGTTTAGATGTTTTCATGAGAAACCATTTATAACTTTTTTGGCTCTCAGCATGCTGAGTGCTGAAGACCACACCCTTTGGCAAGAATCGCAGCTTGCAAGTATTTTTGTTGGAGCTGAGAGTTTTTCAGCTCTTGCTTCGGAAGGTTTCTGTAAATTGTTCTGCCACAAAAGTCGTTGGGTTCTGTGAGACAAGCTGCTGCGTATCCAGGTGCTTCTTCTTGTCTTTAATGTCGCTTAGGCCGATACGAGCTCCACTGCAGCCAACCGCTGCAGTTTATGGTTGCATGTCGAGTCGTTTGTTGCAGTACTCCTTCCTGAGATTTTAGGTCTCAGGATTTCTCCAAGTTTCAGATTATCATGAGCTGAATAAGGTTGACGGTTGAAATCTCTTTTAGTCAAATGTGTTTTTCTGCCTCATCAACCTAACCCACGTTCTTTCTCAACTTTGTTTTGGTTCTTTCAGAAAAATAAACGTGAACATAGTTTTCTAAACTCTGCTGATATGCTCTCTTTATTTGTGCCAAGTACTAAAAGCAGTGAAATGACAATTGTGAAGGAACCAAAATCTGCGCCAGCTAATACTAATAGTTCCAAATAATGTCACAGAACTGGGATCTGCTCTAAAAAGATTTTGGAAGTCTTGAACTCGTTTCTATTCGTTTGTGTGATTACGCAAGTAGGTTTATTTGCTCTCCAGCGTTCACATGATGAAATATCTGACCAATCCTGCAGAAATGCGTACATGTCACTGTATTTTTTTTCAAAACACGGCTCACCTGCGTGTCATTCCCGCCTCTCTGTTTCACTCAGCAATGTCGCTTTCACTGCAAATTACCCGTGTCCTGACCGTCTGCGTAGCCTTTAGGTCCTTTCTCCCTGTCGTCACTTCATCTGCAGCAGCCCGTCTTTCCACACGACGACACGCAGCAGGAATCATGCAGCCTTTCATATGGGCAGCGTGAGCAACTCAACCTGTTCTTGTTGGTCTTTGTTTTAATAGAAGCCGCTTGACCACCAGATGAGAATGTTTCCGTTGCAGAAACTGGCATTTTCTGCAAATGACGGCAGCTGGTCGGCCTAGAGAATCACTTGAATACAATATGCATGATGTTTCCTCCACGGGGAGAGATCAGAGTGGAGAAGATGTGTTTGAAACGGAAGTTTGATTTGATATGTTTTTGAATTATGCCATTTCCGGTTCCAGGAGAAGAGAAATGATAAATGGTAGTGGCAGTATCCTGCTGTGGGGATGATGAGTATATTCACACACGCTGTGAATCCAACCTGAAAAGATTCACGGCGGCTGTTATGCAAAATCAACCCTTTTTTTTGACATTCATATCATGTTGTAATATTATTCCGTCATCAAAAACATAACTGGACTGTTGCTTTGACTGATTCAAACATGTTGGAGAACTGATTTAATTCTAAAGGCTCAAAGACAAGGCTAACCGCTAATAGCAAAACAAATACACAGACCCATTCTATAGATTAGAATATTTTGAAAAGCTAATTTATTTTAGGGACTTTATTGCTAAGTAAAACTCATTATTTAGATTAATGATGATTGATGAATGACAGTCTTTATTTCTGTAGATTATGATTATTTTCCACTTATAGGTGGATTACATCAGATCAGGTTTCATTTGGTCTCTCTGATCATTTCTCTAACTTTAAACTCCTAAGTTTTAACGTTTAGTTTAAATTTAAACAAAACGTTTACACCTCGAAAAAATAAAAATAAAAATTCTACAGAATTAAACCACAGCCCTTTGTAATGTTTGGCAGAACCAGACAACCTAAATAAAGGCCAAGTCCTATGTGTACTTCTTTTTTATTTATTTATTTATTTTAGAAATCCTTATAAAGACGGTTGTGTTTGGAAAACCAGGATCAGGTGGTTCTTGTAACAAAAGCCATAAAAACCAGAAGTTTAGATCAAACGGCCCGCCCAAATCCAAACGAGGATCTGAGAAAAAAAAAAATCTCCTCAGACATTTTGAAAAACATGAATTAGGAATAATCCCTTTCTTTAGATATACAAAATTCCTACATTACATTCATCTAGCTATATGAACAAGGTTAAAGGACTATGAACGCTTTAGTTAGACACCGCTGTCCCTGTGGCTCCTTCTCTTTAACTTAGTATTTGCTCCACCAGATGGCGCTCTAAATTCATTCTTATGTTTTCACCTGTGCATTCTTCAACAGAGAAAGCTACAGCTTCAAATTCTGTAGCTTTTATATCTGTAGTTTATTTAATTTTATTTCTAACTAGACCTAAAGCATCTGAGTCCTTGGTGTTTATGGTGTTTACAGTCTGAGCTGCAGGTCGGCGAAAATCAAACGCTGATCTGAGGCCAGAGTTTGTTGCAAACACCTCCAGAGTGACACGTTTAGCTCGAATTGTACAACTTCCTGTCACAAAACACTTGTGTCACCTTCAGTCCATCCTGAAAAAAATAATAAATAAATAAATAATGAACTGATAACATTTTAAAAATGTTATTTTAAAATATCTGCCTTACTTATTATATGCAACAGGTTTTTTTTCCCGTCAACACTGTGTATGTGCCCTGTAACAGGTATGCCGTTTTAATTTACTTCACACACACACCCACTCTAAAGGTCAGTGTGTGCTGCGGTGGGTCATCTCAGTGCAAGCTCATTATGGGGAAGAGGCTCCTGAGCTGCAAAACAGGAGTGTGTAGCGTCAGCAGTTAGGTGACCTCTCTGTGCCGGAGACGGCCGTGCTTTGGCAGGGGACGGGACCGTGAGTGTGGCTCCATGAGGGGTGTGTGTGTGTGTGTATGTATGCGTGCGTGTGTGTGTGTATGTGGGGTGGGAGTGGGGCTTGGAGGTTTGAGGTGTGCGATGACTGGCTCACCAGTGTGAGTCGTGAGGAATGCTGTTGTTTAACAAAGGCTGTTTTCACAGGCCGTGAAAACCAAACGCCCCAGACGGCCCCGCGTTGTGTGTGGATGTGCAACCGCTGGTCACAGGGGAGTCGGTGCCTTGCCATGAAGGAGCGAGCTCTTCTTTTGTTTTTATTATTTGCAGCACAAAACCCTCCACTGAGGCAACCACAATTACAAAGGTTATGCATCATAAATGCTCCAAGTCTATTTCCTGCCACAGAGGAGGTTGAAGCATTTACAAATCATTACGCAGTTATGCGAGCGGCGCAAGAAAAGGGCTTTTTAGGTCATTAAGTGTTTGGTGACAGCAAAAAAAAAAAAAAAAAAAAAAAAAAAAAAAGGGGGGGGTATAAATGCTCAGCTCATGCCAGAGGCGCCACCAGAAAATAATTTTGGCAGCGGTGGTCACGCCATCCAGTAAAACGTTTCAGGCAGTATAATGTAAAATCAACTTATTTCAGCTTTATATCATGTTAGGACGTTGTTCACTCATCAAAAACATACCTGGAGTGTTGGATTGATTATTTCATGTTTGTTTGAGAAATCCTTTGGTCGCCTTGGCAACCACTCACCTGGTCTGGACCTAGCACCACCTTGGAGACAAAGCTCATTCTCAGAGCTGTAGCTTCCAAGCTTCCACCTCAGAGAGGAGCTCTCCCCTGCAAACCCTGACTCAGCTCCTTCAGACTAGCCAGCAGAAATTAATACTTCCTGGTGGAACTGCACATCTGCTGAGCCCATTACACAACTACTTCTCAGTGCAATACTGTAAAAGCTTTGATAAAGGGTTAATAGAGGAGCCATGTTGTGATGACTTCCTGAAGGCGGAGTTTCAGAAAGAGCAGGAGTTTTTTAAAGAGACAGACAGAGGCATTAGATTACAAAGTCCAATTTAAGTCACATTAAATTTAGAGAATTTTTTTAACAACTGAAGGTAACATGTTTACTCGATGTGCAATAAAATGGCAATTTGTTCCTGCAAAACACATAATACTGCCCCTTTATTTGTATGAATTAATTTATCAATTGTTTATTTTTGTTTCCCAGAAAGCGCTATAATTCAATTAAATTCAATTCAATTCAATACAATACAGTTCAGAAAACTTAATTTATCCCCAGAGGTGTAATTAAAGGAGGCCGGTAAAGCTCACATAAAAATAAATTCAAGATAAAATACATAAATAGAAAGAAAGTGCAATATTCATTAGCAAGATTCAAATGGCAACTAATATATCCTTGTCTATGTATGTGTAAGTGTAATGCATTATTAATATTATTATTATTGTTAATGTTTTACATTTATGTCTTGATTAAAGAAGATGACTATGTATGCCTTTCTATGATCTGAACATGGTTCTCTGGTGGGGTTGTCATTTTTGAAGAGGGGAGCCATGGCCCCCCTGTGTCCTCCTATTGGGAGCACCACTGGCTCAGCAGACACCAACTCTCCCTGCTGCACAATCCAAAGTGAAGTGGCTCAGGGGGAAAAGATTGATTATCAAAAGGGCAGCATTCTCACCTGGGGAGACTTGTAGCTCTTTGAGGATATAAATAAGTCACCGGAGGGAATAAAAGCAGGGCAACATATCATAGGTCACGCTTTTATTACACAAAAAAGAGGTTCCAGGGTCTCCTGATGGGGAGTCACGGTGTAAGACGAAGTTACAAAACCAAAAAGACAATGATTGGATGCCAGGGAGCCACACTGAGACGAGCATTTCTGCTTATCTTCACTGAATAAATATGATGTCCGCCTCCAACTGCTGAGGTTAGCAAGTTTAACACTTCAGGCCTCAGCGCACGATAATAACACTGCTGCACACAGCATGGGATTCCTGAATGAGGAAAAGCTGTAATTATCTCAGGGGAAAAGGAACAATGCGAGAATGCTTTATTACCGCTTTGTTTCGGGACGGCAGCGCAAACGAGACGAAGAAAACGATTTGACCGACGCGACTGCTTTGTCCTTCACGAAATCCTCTCCTGGGCTTTTCACAGGAACGCTTTCCTACTCACACTTCCTCATTTTTCCACAGTTCTATAATAAAATGCCGGTTGCCTATTCCATGCAAAACAACGGTATGCTGACCTCCAGTGGCTTCGTAGAAGTGTGAAACTTTTCGCATTCTTTCCTAGTAACAAGGAGAAACGTCGGCGTGTTTTATTGGGGTTTAATGTGACAGACCAACACAAAGGGGAGCGGAGCTGTTGAGTGGAAGGAGCGGGGTACCTGCTTTTGATATTTTGGAGTGTGGCATGTGTTTGTTGTATTTGCCCTCCTTTGGTCTGACCTCCTAAAGAGGCCTTCCTGTAACGAACCATCATTTGACTCAGCTGCGCTCGGACACTGAGCCTGAGAACTAAAATATGTCCACCAACTTGTTTTAGACGGTTCTGCACACCAAATTAGTGAGGCCACACTTTCTAGATTTGTATATGTAAAGCTTTTAAGAACATGCATCAGCCCCCCTCCCCCTGCTGCCTCCATGCTTCAAATTTATGCACTTTTTTGTGTTGATTTGCAGTAAAATACATCAAAGTTTAGGGGTTTAAGCTGACAAAGGGGTGTGTCTGCTTTTGGAAGGCACTGCATGTCTTAATGTTTCCACACTGACTCTGCAGAGGAATCAGTAGCATAGCATTGATACAACTCCCCTGGGATCTGCCAAAACCAGATGAAGATTCAGCGTCGTCTTGAGCAACTCAATGCACCACTTCCCTTTGCCCCCCTTTTTTCCCCAGTTGTTGCTGCCAGAGCAATAATCATCAGTAAAAAGTAAATGGTAGTTTGAACAATGAGAGGTTTTACAACAGTTTTTACTTAATTTTAACTTGTGGCTTGCGTTCTGAGAGTGCATCTGAAAAACTGGATTTTCTGCCTTTGGTTCTAGAAATCTTACCGCCTCGTATTTATGTCACTGGATATTGATTTATTGATGAAGATCATACATATAGCCAGTAAACTAGAACTTTTATGTACTTGGTTACCAAGCAGAAAACCTCTTTTTTTAGTATAAAGTCAGCGCACATCTTTGAGAGAGTTTTAATTCTTATTGTATCAGTGGGAGGACGTTTGATTTGTCTGGTATTTGGTATTTGATTTGAGATGGTACAGTTCTCAAAAGTTGTGAAATTTCTCATTTGTAATTTTAGATATAAATTAGTCATAAATTCACAAAAGGCCGACATGATCTAGCAACAGAACGCCTATTAGAGTAGACAAAGCTGTGTTTCGTCATGTTTCTCTTTGATAATCGATACAAATGTTATATTTTGCATATTATATTGACCAGTTGGTGAAAGTAAATGGATTTATATAGCACACCAGTTAAAATTCATTTAAAGGAGGCGTATTGTGTGTTTTTTTTCCCTGCCACATGATTTTGTTTTATAGGAAAATTAAGAAACTATGTTGCTTTCAGTTCTTATAAAAATGCTGTACGAATTAAAAACAACATAAAAAATGTTTGACTTTGCGTCATATTTGACACCTTGAAATTTATCTCTGTCTCTTTTAAGAGCCTCCTACTTTTTCTGACAGTCCTCCTTTAGAACGTCATTACAACAACATTGATTTCATTAGAACTGTTGTTGGAAGCATTGTTCAGCAGCAGACATGCAGTTCTGCCAGGTGTTTGCTATGATGCTGCCTAATCTGGTGGGCATGTGTGGAGGACGCACAGGTGATGGGTGGAGCTTTGAGTAAATAGGCGGGGTTAATGGCTGCCACTGGAGATGCAAGGTTTTCCCAAAAATGCAGGAATGGGTCAAAAGCAACACTCAAGGATGTGTTTTTGATGAGGGAATGATATGAAGGAAAAAAAAAGTTGATTTTGCATAGTACCCCGACCATCCTTAAACTTGCTGAGTACAATTACTTGTTGATGTGCTCTAAAATAAATACAGCTTGCTAGTATTTTTAAGTCAGTGTCATTACATCTAAAGAATAAAGAAGTTAGTTAAACAGAGTTTTGTCCAACTTCCACATCATCTTTTTTTATTAAAAATATGCCAATAAATCAAGATCAAGAATTTAATTTAAATAATGCTAAATTAAAAAAAAATCTTTTAATGTTTTTAATGTTGTAAATGATTTTAAAATCTATAATAATAATAATAATAATAATAATAATAATAATAATAATAATAATAATAATAATAATAATAATAATAATAATAATAATAATTCGTCGTATTTGTAGTTTTTTGTAGTTCGTATATATTTTGGATCTGTTTGTTGTCCTGTTAAAAGTGGTACAGCCCATGCGGCTCCGTTGCTATGGAGAGTAGTTCCACAGGAGCGCGAGCCGAACCATCCTGAAAGAGAGAGAAGGCAGGAGCGAGGAGAAAGGAGGACATACTGAAAGTGCCGAAACGCACAGACACACGGAGAAACCATGGAGACAAGACCCACGAACCGGAGGACAGTACCCAATAACGGAATGCGACTTTTAACGTCCTTTTTCATCCTGTGCGGAGCCGTCGGTGAGTTAACGGTTTCTCTGCTTGTTTTCGCTCGAGCTACTTTTCTTGGTAGCGGAGAGAAGTTGCGGTGGCGCTGCTCTCGGTCCATTCTTTACTTTGAATCGGCCCAGTTGAACTGAGCAGCACTGCACTGATTAACATTTCATACCGCGTTATACTCTTTCAGGCTCCTGGTAGTTGTATGTGTAAGTTAACTATAAAATAGGACCAGTCCTTGTCTCCTGACGGCCACTGTTTGAGAGCGACAGAAAGTCACCGCAGGCATCCGTTGACCGTTAGCTAAACCGTGATTCTTGATCCATTTGAATGCCACTCCGGTACCATATCTGTAAAACGGTGTTAAACTCGGAGCGGCTGCATACCAAAAACGAGCCACCTCAAACAATATCTAAATGAGTTCGAGTGACAACTTTTGAGCGCTAACTCTGATTTAACAGGGCTGATTATGCACACAGTTTGCAGCAACGGGTACTTGTAGCTAACATCATGCGGGTAATGTGAGGGAAATACCGGCTGGGATTTCTCCCACTCAGATGGCTTCGGAGCCCATTGAGCAGCAGCAGCAGCACCACCACAGTTTTTTGTATTTTGTTTTTTTCTTTTTGCGGTTGGACAAAAATAGAAACGACACGAAATAATCTGGGCGTCACTTATGGTAGGCAAAGAGGGTTTGCTCCTGATGTGAAAAGTTTGCCAAGATTTTGGTTGCAGATGGGATGAGGGGTGGGGGGTGGATAAAGAGACGTTATGTGATACAGAAAAGGAGGGGATGCAGCGCCGACTCTGTGTGGCAGGGTGGAGGGGTGGTGGTGGGGATTGGGGGGAGACTTATTTTAAGGCAGAGCCACTGCTGCAGCCGCAAAGTCTCTGGAAGTATTGACCTGAAGTTGGGCTGCCTGCCAGCCAGAGCACCTTCCCGTCCCGAGCTGTGCCGGGCAGAGCAGCTGGAGAACTTTGCTGTGTCCCACCCTTGAGCTGGGATTACAGGACACGGCGGAACAGGGGACAAATACAGGCGGCTGCTGAGTAAATACCACCTTACAGTGCACCGCCGGATTCATCAATGAATCCAAGGGCAGGAAAAAAAACAAAAAAGAATAGAGATAAATGCCAGCAAACCCGTGAAATAGGGAGTAGAGTTTTCCTGTATGCCATGCTTAATTGTTTACTCACTAACTGAATTAATGCAGAGTATGTAGCACTAAACATAACAGATACTTCAAATCACTTTTACAAACAGGCATAATTTGTTGGACAGAAACCCCCAAAAGTTCCTATTATTTACAGTCCCAGAATTTTTAGCGCAAATTTCCATATCAGCATAAATAAAGACAAATTGTACAGTTTATACATAATCTTAATACACATTTCTCTTTTGTATAAGTTGTACCACTGTACCTTTGATATAATTGCTGATCTTTGACATATACCTGTGTGTTTACATTTGCGGTGGATATATATTGTGATTCTGTTCTATTTAAGAGAACTTATTACTCATGGACATGGTAGATACATTTTAAATGTTACAATTTTACAACTTTTAAAAATACATTTTCATTCCTATGGTTAAAAATTATTTGTTGAGATGCCAGAGAAAGTCCTTGAGCGTCCAGCATTGTCTTTGGCTGTCTGAGCCATACAGCAGGGTGTTGCTCATCCCTCACCTGATGCTGTGCACTGCTAATCAGCTGGCTTAAAGTACTGTCCTATTAAGCCTCTTCTCGCTTTCCAGAATCAGAAATTTGTCTGTTTGAGAAATATTTGTGGTTCCCAAAAGTCCTGCAGAAGTCAGGGCTGGGAAAGAAACAGAACCACATTTAAACAGAGAAACTGAGAAGCAAACTAATGCCAGCTATAGTTTCTCCATAGAGCACAGGTATCAAACTCCAGTCCTCGAGGGTCGCTGTCCTGCATGTTTTAGATGTGCCACAGGTACAAAACACTGGAATGAAATGGCTTAATTCCTTCCTCCTTGTGTAGATCAGTTCTCCAGAGCCTTAATGACCTAATTATTCTATTCAGGTGGTGCAGCAGAGACACATCTAAAAGTTGCAGGACACCGGCCCTTGAGGACTGGAGTTTGACACCCCTGCCATAGAGAAACTATAGCTGCCTCTTTTTCAGAAAAGAAACACTGTTAAACACGCACTCACCAAACTAAAGCATTCAGCAAAGAGAAAAGGCATCAAGAGAACGCAAATGGTGAAAAAGAAACCATCAGCTCACTAAATAACTCCGCTTGGTGAATTGCCGCTTTCATTTTCTCATGTTATCTTGCCAGAAAATCTGCAAAATTTAGCTTGTAATTAGAGCTGGGTTGAAATCTTGAAGCCCCCCCGAGGAAATCTTCTGACATTAGTCAAAACTGTTCATATAATGACTACTTTTTTCTAACCAACTCCATTTCTGTAGCTCTCTCTCTTTCTCTCTCTCTCTCTCACACACACACACACACTCCAGACACTTTTTTTTTGCAGGCTCCTCTTCATACCGTTCTTTTTCTGTCTGTACCCACAAAACACGGCGTCGTAAATCAACGTGGAGAGTTGATAAACAACACACTGTTGCAATCTTAGCCGATTAGCATCCGAACACTTTGCTCCCTCTGTGCCTCGTGGATGCAGGCATAGTCACCTTCACAGTCAAGTTTGTTATAAACTGGGCCGAAAAGAGCCAGCTTTAGTGGAAAACCAAAACTGTAACATGTTTTGCTTGCTGGAAATGCGAGTTTGAAAGAGAATTTTGGTGACAGAGGCGCTGCTTGACTTTCTGGTTCAGAGGAGACGGAGCTGTGAGGAGGGGATTCGTCTGAGGCGTGGCTACAGACTGTGAGGTCTGTAATTGAAGAGCAACGTCGTGTGGTTTCTTCTTCAGGGGCCGCGTGATTCACAATATAAATAAATAATGGAGTAATGGAGCCACCGAAATTACAGAGTCCGAAATAGATTTGGAGAAAAAAAAAAGGAATTACTGACAGAGCAGATATGATCCCGGGAGAGGTTAATAGCACCATCACCACATGGGACAGGGCACCTGAGGTCAGGACCTTTTGTTTGAGACGACAGTCCTATAACTTAATACAGATAATCACCTTCTGGCTTGCCTGGCTATTGTAGTGTTAATGCAGAGACGCCATTTGAACCTTAAATCTACTTTGAGTGAAAGTCTGTTTTAAGCATTAGTATAGGGGGTTGAAAAATGATCTGCTTCTACGCACTGGTTGTTTGTTGTTAAAATTATTCACAGAAAGGGATTTTAAAGTGCATTGTAAAATCTATAAATTTTGCTTAACTTGACAGTGAAAGTTCACTTGTTGCCTTGGAAAGGCAACTAAAGTCAACTGAAACATTTAGTTTGAACTTAAGCATTTTGAGAAGACATTATCCTCAACCATAATGATAGTTGCTTTAAAATGAATGGGGCAGTATTATGTAAAATAAACTTTTTTTTTTTAGCTTTACATCATATTATAATGTTATTCCCTCATCAAAAACATAGCTGGAGTGTTGCCTTGATTCTTTCAAACATGTTTAAGAAATTCTCTAATCTCCAGTGGCAACCATTCAGCTGTGCATAATGCCTGGGTGGACCTAGCTCCGCCTATGAGGCGCATCTCCTCCTTGGAATGTTAACCTCACAGATCAGCCCTCCCAGGTGACTCCCCTACTCAGCTCCTTCAGACTAGCCAGCAGCAGTTAGCAAACATTGGGTGGAACTGCACATCTGCTGAGCTCATTATACGAGCTGCTTCTCAGTGCTATGCTAGTAGAAACGTTAAAGGGTTAATAGAGTTGTGATGATAACTGTTGTAATGACTTCAGATATAACAGGAATTTTTAAAGAGACAGAGGGCCATTTTCAAAGCTTTCAATTACAAAGTCAAATTTCTTTTAAGTTATATTTGATATATGTAGCAATTTAAAAAAAACTGAAGGTAATATAGCTACTTGATTGTGCTATAAATGGTTCTATGGGCCTTGAAAACACATAATGCTGGCCCTTTAAAACTCATAAGATGTAGGTCAACCCTTCCATCTCCTTCACGGTGCAACACAACAAACAAAAACTTACCGCTAAGCACCCTGGAAAATAGTCTACACTCCCGCCTTTTTCTTATTTCAGTTTTTTAAGTGCTAACTTAAAACCCCACACATTTAAGGTCAAAACCAATTGAATGTTTTAGTTTGAGCACACAGCTGTCTTGCCCATTTTGATCCTTTTAATTTGATCCTAAAACTCGGTTTGCGCCGCAGCTGATTGAATGATCTTAATCACTTTAAACGCAGGCAGGGTTTTATCTGCCTGGAGCAGATGAGTGCAGGGCTTTGTTGTGGAGACATTGAGTTTTTTTGTGTGGGGTTCAGGGAGCAGGCTGTGGTCACCAGCTTCTGTTGACTCCACCCTTTGCTTCCTTTTTCCACGACAGATGTGACTGACTGTCAGACGTTGGGAACTCCCTGGTGGTCCATTAATGAAATCGGAGCTATAAACTCCAGAGTTTAGTTCACTCTGTCAGTTCTTGATCAAGACTGTGTCCCTTAACATATTCTAAGCAGTGGTTTCCTTAGATATTCTGACCTTCTAATGTATACATTAGTGTAGCCTGGGCTCTGATGATGCTACGCATTCATATTTATTCTTGTGTGAACATTTAAGTATGGTTAGGGGTCAGTATTGGGATGCTAAATATGGTGGATATCCATCAGTCATGGAGTGAATGTAAATTGTTTGCATGAACATTTCAACGTGAGCACATGCCGCATTGACAGACTTATTATTATAAATCCAACATCAACTACAAAGTCCAAATTTTGTTTAGTTTATCTTTAAGAAAGTAAAATAAAAAAAATTAAAAATCATCATGCCTCACTAATCAGCGGAAACAGATTTTGCAAGCCTGGCTTAATATTAGGGTCAGGACTTTAACATCTTAGTTTTGATTAACACGCTAAAGATTTTATTGCGGTTAATCTAGTTTTTGTTTTGGACAAAACTTTTGTATTCACGTGTTTTGAGTACACAAGTGTCATACTTTAAATGTTTAGTGCAATAATCCCATTTTCAGTTTTTTTTTTGTTTTTTTTTTTTTACATACAAAAGTCCTAAGTTGGAACCTTTGCATTGTGTTTCTGGTAAGCCTGTAAATCTCATGCACAAGCGACATCAGCAGACAATAATGATGGATAACAAGCCACTGTCCTTGGCCCACTGGGGATTCATTTTTGCTTCAAAAAGCAATCTGATGAAACGCTGGAAAAGACTGCTGTTGTGTTGAAGTCCTTCTAAAAGGACCGAGCCTATCAACAAAGCTATTCAAGCCTAAAATAGCATCTCAGTTTTAAACATGTAGTAGCAGCATTGACGTCCCTATAGCTGGATTGTCTTTATGGGTATCAGACTTACGGGGACTGAAAACAAACTCATGACACATCTTTCAGATTTTCACTTGTAAAAATTGTTGAGCATCATATGGGTTCCTTTGACTTCACAATTATGTCCCTCTTTGCTTTTGTCTATCAAATAAATTCCCACAAACACAATGGTTGCAAAGTTGCAAATGTAAAAAAAAAAAAGTAAGGGGTTTGAATACTTTTACAAGGCATCTAAAGTATATTCAAAGAACCCAAGCAAATGTCAGGGGGAGTGGCTCCTTATTTTTATTTGATTTTGTCTACTTTTATCTACAAAAGAGGTCACACCCTGCCACAGGGCTCGTGCAGACACACCCAGTCGAACACATGAAGTCTAAAACTGTATCAGCAGTCACCCAAACAGTCATTCACACTTCTCCTTTTGTAAATAACTGGTGCCGTGTGTTTCCCTATGCCTACCGATGAAGTACAGATATTATGATCGCAGAAACTTCCTTTTACTGACTTTCGTTTGTATTATTTTTTTCACTTGACTACCAAGGGTTGTTGAGGAAATTCAGGTTGCCTAAGAGAAACAACATGAACATGCTTATTGACAAGTCAATATTGAATTATGTTTATCTGCAAAGCGATCTGGTCCTCAAAGAGTCTCCTACTGTATCTCCAGTCTATTGATTTGGTCAGATGCATTTTGTAGCTCCCAAAGTTGCATTTTAGTTTGCACATAAGAGCATTTTCACTGCATGGTGTTCTGCTTGAACAGGGCATTTCTGTGTTGGTGCACTTTACTGAAACAGTGTTTATAATATTCAGAAAATACTGCATGATGCCGGGCTAGCTTATTGCAGAATTTTAGATATCTTAGTCTAATAACTATTTTTCTTCAACAAGTTTGGAAACAAATGCGAAGCCAAAACTATGGCTCCTCTGGTGACACAGAGGAGCCAACATTTTTACCCAAACTTTTGATTTTCTATGCAAGCCTTTCATTTAGTCTATTCCTCTACTGAAAATCCTGCCACTACAAATGGGCATTTAAATGTGATTAAGGTAAAGGAATATATCTAAACGTAGTAATGTTTATGTTTGAATATGTTAAGATAAATAACAGTCTTATTCATGTACCAGAAATTAGTCTTTGTTTAGGAAGAAGTACTGCAAAGTATAAACAATCACTCTGTCATGGTGAAGTTACTCCATCAAGACAACATTTGTCTGCAAACAGTAATAATTCATCCATCCATCCATCCATTATCTGAACACCCTTCTTCCCTAATGGGGTCGGGAGGGTTGCTGGTTCCTCTCCAGCTGCATCCCGGGCGAGAGGCGGGGTTCACCCTGGACAGGTCGCCAGTCTGTTGCAGGGCTAATAATAATATATAATTATATAATTTTATAAATAGTATAAATAATAGGTTTTATTATAAAAATAAGATAACCTCTGTAAATAATGGAAGCCAAATGAGTCAAACCTCAAATATGGCCCTCCTTATCATATGGAAATTTCCCATAAAAGTGGCATTGTGGGAGACTGAAGAGAAGAAGGAAATGATGAAAGCTAAAGCTAAAAAAGCCCATTAACATTAGGCAGTCTCTTAATAGGAAAATACTAACATAGTGAAGGAAAAACTTGACACAAGAAGACAGAAAAAGCAACACTTTCTGGATATTAATTAGAATGTTTAATCCAATGCTTCATTTTGTATGCCCTTCATTCTTCAGCTGGCAATTTTGCAGCCTGCTGAAAACGAGAAGAACAATTTGTGAGTTCAACTTGGACTGAAAAAAAAGTATAGTTTGGCAGTTTTTATCAATAGAAAGAAAACAGGAACAGCTATAACAAAGGTTGACACAGTGGAAGAAAAAGCAGAGCAGACTAGAAATAATGGAGATACTGTGGTTCACAAAGATGGGCGAATCAATATGCTGATAGAACAATTTGTACAACAGAAAAAAAACATGACTTGGGACCTTTTGAATCTATAAAATAGATACACTGATCAGAATTTATTTGACTGATTCTGGGTTTTTTTTGTTAGTCTTTGAGCTGCCAACACCAATTTTAGCCATTTCTGATTTCTTTTAACTGCTAATAACAGAAACATATTGTAGCTACACTCAAAATGTTTTGTCAAGCCTTTCTTTTGCAGTTACTTTAGGGTAGCTAACATTATAAGAATAGTCTCCAAAGAATTTAATAGATCCTTAACCATGAGGTTTCCAACATTTCCAAATCCAGCACATTCCATAGCTGATAGAGATTGACAACTCAAAACGATACATCACAAAACTTTACTGTCCTTCCACTGCAGAAACCTTTGCTCTCTCTGAATTGCAGAAATGTCTTGCCATATTGTAAAAAATACTGCTACCTCTTAGGTTGTTTCTTACATCTCTGTGCATTTTCTGACTTTTTTTTTTTTCAATATATTTTATTGAATTTTCTCTTTTAGGACATTTACAAACAAACTTAACATTGTAAACATGTACTTATACACGCTTGCATTCACTCACGCATTCACCCTTCAAACCTGCATTTGTTATAATATATATAAAACACTTCAGATTATGACAGAAAAAAAATAAAAAAAGAAAAAATAACAAGACAATATGAAAATAAAAACTGTAGTCAAGATATCCATTTAAGACACCCATTAATGAGCTCTGCCTTCAGTCCCCATTTTCTGACTTAATTGTAAGCACCTCAATACTTAGCAATGGGCAAAATGGCTGAAAAGCGAATCACAATATAAGCGTTTCAAATCTATGGCAATTATGGATTAGTTTATTGTTTTAAATATCCTATATTTTAAATTTGTATATCTAAAGTACGTACTGTCAAACTTGTGACATAAGCTTTCCTCTTTTGTCCACAGCTTCCTCTTGATCGTGCTAGCTAAGCAAAGAGTGAGTGAGTCAGTTGATCCCACCTACCTTGCTTAGCTGGAACTTAGAGTTTGAGCTGTTAAAAGCTTTCATCTGCCTAAATTGCCCAGAATGCTGTGTGGTCAGGCCTGATGCAATAACCAATAATCAACTGCACACATCATAAATTAAAACAGTCTCAACTAGACTTTTTTTAAGGACAATTTTATTTAGAGACTTTCCACATAGATGACTGTTTGTTTCAGCCAGTATGAACTTTGATCCATGCCGCAAGTAAAGTAAAACAACTGGAATATGGCCTTCACCTAAACATATAAGGTTAAAAATGAATGACAATGCAAATGAAATACAATGTAATACAGCGACATATGCTTGTTTAGGCTGACAGTAATGCTCTCATATTTTTAAGGGAAGCTTTAACTCTATATGGCCAAGGTCTTTGTAGATTTGATCTTGTGTGAGATGGTTGCTACGTACTGGAAACTTCAATTTAAAAAAAAAAAAAAAAGCTTTCCTAATGGGTCTTAATGTCTTTGAGTTTGCCCTTAGAGATACATCTTCTGTTTGAATAAATGAGCTCAGGGCAACAGACAGATTAGGAAAATATATACCGATAGTTTAAATATAGAATCACGCCAGTCATTGCTTTTAACCTCAACTTTGGTTCTGATTCCATGCATTAATATGTAATTAACTAGGCATTTTAAATGGAAAGGAACATGATAGAATGCTATGAAAACACATTGAAATGCTAATATTAGTAGCAATATTTTCGCACTGTGATTTATGCTATGTCCTGTCAAACAAAAAAAGATCTTAGACAGACAGAAACTTGTTTTAGTCACTGAGTCATAGGAAACTTGGCTATATAAATGGCTTCCAGATATTTCCTTGCTTAATTACCTGCTGTGAATGAACAGAGGGAGACATTTTTTAACTCCTTTTTTCCTGCTGTTTTCAGGAATCAGGGTTTTTCCCTAAAAGAAAAGATCACGCTTTGTGACTTACATGAGGGTCACTGGGACACGCTGTGGTTTATAGTCCGTATTAAAGAGTTATACTTGCAGGATGTGCATAGTCAGCAGTCAAACCCCCAGGAGAGGAGCACAAAGGTTATGGGAAACAGGTGTGGCTGAGTTTCACCTCTCAATCTTATTTGTTTCAGTCCTTTGAGCTGTGGGATGGGCACACAGTGAGTTGTGTGCACTGACCCACCCCCTACCACCCAAGTGGGAGATTATTAACACCCACCAGTCAAAAACCAGGCTCTGCTATCTGCTGGGCTATCTCTCTTGGAAGTACACGAAGATTGTTGACATACATCTTACTGTAGTGGGTAAAACAATAGCTACCCCTGCCTACTTTTCTCACCTGCTCTGTCTAGCTTGGATTTAACAATCATCTTCAGTAACAACACAGTTTCATTTAATTAAAATGAGAACAGCCTTCACCACAAAACATTTTACTGAAGGAAGACACAAAGTTTGCTAGTTTCAGTATTAGTACATTGGATAAAAAGAAAACCAAAAGATGCGCAGATATGTAAGAAGTTTATAAAGAGAGTATTTTAAAATAGAGCAATGTTCTTATGGAGAAACAGCAGTACATTCCTATTTTACTTTAATGTAATTGGTGTCAGAAGGTCAGAACTTCGCAACATTGTAAAAACTCAGAATCTTACTGAGTATTTTTGGTTTAGTTTCTAATTAAAGTATCTTGGTACAATTTAAATAAGATAAAACAATTTGATGGGCAACTTTTGAACAAGATATAGGAGGTTGTTTTAAGGCAATAATTCCTTAATATTAATGAAAAAGTACTAGTTCTGGCAGATAATTTCACTTGAAACAAGACATTTCCCCATGTTATAAGTGAAATAATCTTCCAGTAGAAGTAGTACTTTTTCACCAATATTGAGGACTTATTGACTTAAAACAACCTGGATTGTTGCTCAAAAATTACTTATAAATTAGTGTTATCCTATTTCAAGCATACTGTGATATTTGCACTTCAAACTACACCAAAACCAAAAATACGTGGTAAGAATTTGTGTTTTTACAATGTTGGAAAGTTCTGACCTTCTGACTCCGATTACATTGAAGTAAAATAGAGCAATAATTTTCTGGAGAAACAGCAGTATATTCCTATTTTAAAATACAGTCGCTTTATAAACTTCTTGCATCTCTGCCTGTCTTTTGGTTTATTTTTATCCAACATGCTGATACTGAAACCAGCCAACTTTGTGTGTTCCTTCAGTAAGAATTTAAAGTCTCAGGATTGTTGTGGTAATGCAACTGAGTAGGGCTTGTTATTCTTCAGATGTTTAGTTTCTCATCACCACCTTTCTAGAAAAAAATGTTCATAGTTTATCGTCATGTTGGATCAAATCTATTATGTCCATAACAAACAAGAACTTTTGTTTGAACAATTGTTTGACACACAACTGAACCTAGCAGCAAAAAACACAAAGTGTGCTGACTTTTGCTAATGTGAGTTGTTTTACAGATCTAAGCCCAGATGCATATGTTGCATTAAAAATTGCTGCTCGACCTTTCACACAACTGGGTGCTAGAACAATTTCTTTACCAAATATCTGTACTTTGAGTTCATTTTGCAAGTTTCCCAGTAATCTTGTTTTCAGACTGAGTGAACCTGAATACATTTCCCCCTCCTGATCAAAGTGTTTTACAGGGAGAACAAATAAACTGCAGTTTTCATTTCTGTTAAATATTTATAAAGGAAAACGGAAAACATTTATTTCTCTGCTGTCCTCTTTTTCAACTTGCCTGGCTGCTATAACATAGAGTCCTGCTTACTTCTGGCAAAATTTGGAGTTCTATTTTTTGCCTCTACTTGGATTGCAGCAAAACAACTGTCTAGTTCCTTTCCTGGCTCTAATAGAGTGTTGGGATATCAGACACTGCACTGATTGCAGTACATGTCACACAACAGGGTAGTTTACTGAAAGGCAATTCCACCTTCCTCCTTGTCCCAGACCTGGTAGACGATTAACAATTATATTGTATTTATGCATTTCAATGTATTCTTTTTTAAATTAAAATGATTCACAGGGTTTCCCAAAGAAATCTAGCTGAGCCTTTCGGTAGGGCACTAGGGTTTATAATACACTGAGGGAAACCCTGATTCAAGTTGAGTTTCAAGGCAGAAATCAAACTACAAACTTGACTACTGTTCAAGTTTTATATTAGCATTAAACATCTGTGGTCAGATATAGGAGGGGAGATGGCAAAAAAAAGCGGGATATCCACTCTGAAGTCTAGACATAATAAATGGAAAATTAGCAAAAAGAATGTCAGACTGCAGTGAATTAACATTAAAGAATAGCTCAAGAAATTTTGTTCCTGTGAAATCACAATGGCTGTGTTTCAGTTTTAACACATCTGGACGACCTGGGTACTGTACTCTGTTCACAGTAGGTGGAAGACGTGAATTGAGGTTAGTTCTTTGAAGTCTGACTTAAGAAGACTGAGAATTCTGCATGCGTCTGGAAAGGTGGGTGGCTGAGAAAACGAACCTCCTTTGACCATGATAATGTTGGCGATGCCACACTGACCAACCTGCATCCTGTTTCTATTGACTGCTGAAAACAGCTAGGTTTCTCATAGTTTGCTTCATTTCCGTCCTCTGTTGAGAAGTGGTTACTGCTAATGTGCTGATGATTCAACACTCAAAAGAAAAAACCCTGATGCTGTTTGTATAAAAAATAGATGGTGTCTTGGCTGATTCAGGTTTAATTGAATTTCTATCTCATATATAGTTTTTGTTGTTATGCCAAAGTGGCTACTTTCCTGTTTCAAGCTCTGTCTTATTTATAAATGCTTCTTATAAATCGGATTCCAGTTAAGTCTTCTATGAAGTTGTTTGCTCTGTGGTTATTATCATAAAAAAGCTTTGCATTAAGCAACATCACGATTATAAATCTTTCGCACCACAGTATCAAATACTAGTTTATTGACACTATATTAACCCCTTGGCAAGACTGTCCAAAAATTTGAACAATCTTGCAAATCTTGCTAATCATTTTAAAAGAAAACACTTCAATTTTCCCTTTGGGTCCCTGCATAATGTGGGAAGCTGTGTATTCACTATTTTACAGCAAGTTAATAAAATTACAGTAGTCTATTTAGTTCCGGAGGAGGACAGTGTGCTCTGTGTTTAGTCCACTGTTCATTGTATCACTGAATAATGACTGCACTTGGCCTTACATATCTTTTTAGTGAGAATATTTAGGAGGACAGAGCATGGATAGGATGAAAAATTTGATTTTGGTTGTTTTTTATGGCTTGGCTTTCTTTTGAGAGTTAAGAAACCTGTGTTTTCTTCTTGCTGCTTATATGCAGTAAAGACAGGAAGTTGCGTGATCGACTCGAGATTAATAGCTTAGATAAAATGAAAAGACAACATTTACATAATCTTTTAATGTACGCAATGCTATTTTAAAAAACTATACTCATAATAGTAAGTATTCTGTGTTTGACCTCATGGATGAATTTAACAAATGCATAGCCACATGTGAGCTAATTACATTACAAGCTGTTTTAAAGTTGTAACTTTAAGGTGAACCTTTAAAACAGTTCTAGTATCTTGATGCTAGCTGAAACTAAACTCAAACACCATAATTTCACCCATCCATGCCTACATTTTGTTAATGCATCCATCCATCTTCTTACAGTCTATGGGTTTTGCAGAATTTCAGCCACTATTAAATGTTATATTTACTGTTTGAAATGTTAGAAAACAATTCAGAACTGAGTCTGGAAGTTATGGATTTCCAAAATTAGATATTTATAGGTCTATTCCTATATTGTAGTCTGTTCCTGATTAGCTTTAGGGATTCACCAATCTACTTTTTTCACTTCACTTTTCAGGTTTAACATTATCCCAAACTGATCTGATACAGAAAAACAGAGCTTGAGTCAAGATATTTCTTAAGTCAGTAAATTCACTGACATAAATGTACTGAATTACTAATGTGTTTTATAACTCTGCACCAGTACAACAGACTTAAGATACACCAACAGCTTGGTCTAACATGTAAAAACAACACATTGCCTTACCTCAGGTAGCTCTAGCACAATTCAAAATATGAATACTACACTTTGACTGTCTTCTAAATTTTCCTTTGTTGCTTATACTTATTCCACAATACATTTAGACATTTAATAAATTGTTCAGCGCTAATATAATCCTATCAAAGACATTTTTAGTATATGTTTAACAAAAGATATTCTTTATGGTCAAACTAATGGTTATGTCCCCAGACAAGAAGAAAATATTTTTTATGCTCAAGCTTTGCAATGTTTTCAGTTCCTGTTTGTCTAATGTGGTTTTGTGATAGCAACCTAGACAAAGTTTGTTTCGTATGCTGTGTTTGTGTAATCTGGTTTTATGGGGAAGTGTTTGTAAACGTTGCCTCATCCACCTCTATGCTATATATGGCTGTAATGTTTGGTTACATGGCCCAGATATATATTTTTTAGTGCTGCCCTGTAAGTCTATTAATAAGAGGCTATAAAATACTGTCAAAGAAAAACACCTGCATTCAGTTTTTGAGGTGAAAACTGACAAATAAGAAGTACAGTTACTCTATTTACATTCACTCGACACTGTTTCAAGGTACATTGTTTAATTATGATGGACCATTCATAATTTCTACTCTAGATTTGCTACAATTTAGATTAAAAAATCATGGTTCTTAGTGCTCTGATTTAAGTTAAAAAGGTCACACATTTGTGTAGCTTCGTGGCAAAAGGTCTTTTAAGATCAGCAGAATTTAGCAAAAATGCCTAAACAGCTGTCATATCTATGTGATTTCATATAAAGCGCAATTATATTTTAGAAACAAGGCAAAGACTTTTCACAGCACATAGAAATTCTGTGATTTTTGTTGCCATCTCTGACGTTTCAAATTGTTCCTTTGTTTCATGCATACATGGAAAAATAACATTGCCGCCCACCTCCAGAGCCGCAGTGCAGTGTGGACATACTAAAAACCCCAGGCCCCCACACACAACAAACAATAACAAATCCCACTCTCTAAGACAGGATGCTAAAGGCCTGGTTGTGTTCCTTTGGTACACAGTGGCAGACATTGTCCTTCCTACGTCCTACAGCAGAGTTATAGTTTGACTCTAAGAGGTTTCTGTCTATACCAACATTATTGATCTTTTTTTGCTTCTTTTTTTCTTTTAAGCTCTGATCTTTTAATCAAATGTGACTTAGATGAGAAGGGCACCTAAGTCCAAATCGCGACGGGGGGGAGCAAAGAGAGAAAGGTTTTTGAAGAGGACAGTGACATGTGAAAGAGGCCCGCCTGCCCCTTATTTAAAGGCCTGTCAGCCTGTGTTTGTCTTCGCCATCAATTAGCTCTCTAAAGAACCTCACACCCTCGCAAAATACAATGCAAGGAAGGAAGGGGGTAGATGAGAGCTGGTGTGGAGACTAATGTTTTCTTCACCCTGCACAAATATTTCTTACAATAAAGGCATGCTATAAAACATCCAATTCACCACTTGGCCTATCCTGTTTCTGACTGATTGTTGGATTTAACGGCCTTACAAAAGTGGAGGTCTGTGAGGCTTGTGTTAGTCGTTGTGTCATGTTGGCCAACCTCAGGCTGATGCATTCAAAGAAGCCAGTCATAGTGGTGGAAAAAGAAAGTATAATTCCCATGCCTTCTAAAGTTTTAACATTTAAATGATCTGGCCTTTACTAAATTGTGAAGTTATTCAGATCTACTGATAAAGCAAAAATGAATGTGTGTGTGAAAATAATATTTTTAAAAATGTACAATTTGTAAAAGCTTTTTCTTTGCTTTCTTTTTTACAATGACTGTATGCTGAACTATTGACTTTGGTCTAACATACAGAACTTGGTGCCTTTGCTGACTTGGGAGCAATAAGTCAGTTACATTTGCACAAAAGTTAGCCCTTCACAATAAGTAGGCATTATTGTGAAACTGCAGAATCTGCCTTTACAAAACTGATTTCAGTTTTTGTTTCATTGTTTGTTGATTCCATAGTTTATAGTTGATTAAGGTTTATCAGCAGAGATGTACTTAAGCACTGTTACCTTCAAGCATTAATTGTAAAGTAATCCATACTACACAGTTGACATGCTGGAAGTTCACTGGTTAAGCTGAGTCAGCGCATCATTAAAGCATCTACTCATACTTTAGAGGCACTGAGGAGATGATGCAGTGAAAGCTCGATGTATTTTCAACGTTAAGACTTAAGAAATGTTATCCTATACAACACAGAACTTTCAGTTTGAATAGAAATGCCCAATGTTTTATAAATATTTGATTCTTTTTTTTTTTGGTTGTTTAAAAATATGCAAAATATTCATACCAAATGTCAGCTTTCTCTTTTCAGTTTTTTATCGCAAATTTAGGATTTGTTTGCCAACAGCATTGATGTAAAGGAGGCTAACCAATGCCACAGACATTTTTATGTTAAGGACTATGAAGGAACAATTTTATTGATCGACTATTGTAACCCTCCCTGAGTAATGTTTTTAAGAAGCACACAACATGTATGTTTTACTTAATCCAAAGCCAAGAAAACATACAAATGTGTTGGAAGAAGGAGAGTTAAGCAACTCTCTCTTTTCTTTTTTTTTTTTTTTTTTACAAAGCTTGTCTCAGGTAGGAATGTTTTTCCTCTCTTCTTTCTTGCTGTCCTGTGTAAAGACAGTGAAACAAGGACTATAGATGCATCAATCACAATTTCCTGGCTGAAAGTGATTTCTGGCTTTCTTTGAAGTTTCACCTGCCAATTCAGTATGCATTTTCTTAGGATTAAAAGAATGAAAGAATTACAAGATTGATCCCATTTATCCATCAGAGCTTATATTTGTCTTTTCTGTCTATCTACATATATTAATCTCAAAAAGTTAACAAAAGTATATGCAAAGTTTATGCAGCGTCAGACTGAAAATGATGGCACTTTACTTCTGATTCATTTAATGAATAGGGGAATCACATATTTCATTTTTTCACCAATAGACCACTTATCAAACTAATCTAGGAACGTTTTTATCTCTCTTTGGTGCTTCTCCGCTTTAGGCTAACAGATGTAGTCCTCTGCTGGTTCAAGATGTTCAAGCTGAGTAACAATAGATCTCTACAGGAGACTGGGTGGAACAAAGAGACACAATGTCACGATTTAGACTTAATTGAGACGCTGTATGCATGGAGATGAGCACAACAAACTTTTGCAAACAATAAAAAAATATGTGCGTTCACGCAACAGGTTAAGGCGCCACAGCGAATGATGTAGGTATGTCGGAGAAATCGGTGGCGCTGTTACACTGTCAGAGAACGACACAAACAACAAATAGCGCCATGTTTGGTATTCGTCAGAGTGAGACACATGCAGCACAGAGACATGGAGCTACAACATCAACAAAAAAGAGAATAAGTACAGAAAATATTTCTGTTTCTTACAGTTTTTAATCCCTACGCTTTGTTGAAATGTTTTCCTTTCCTCATCCATGTCTCCTTTGTGTCCTTCCTTCTTTCTTGCCTTTGTCTTGTCCTTTATCCCTTTGGCCTTTACTTCTTCCCGCTTGTCTTTCTGTTTTTCACTTTACCCTTCACTATGTCCTTTCTTTTACCATTTTTGTTCTTTTTGTGTCTTTTCTTCCTTCTGTTCTTCCATTCTTGTCATACATCCCTTTTTTTCTTTCCTCTCCTCTTTATGGATATTCAACATGAAAACGGTGTCTGAAATAAATCCACTCTGGAACCCAGTTTCAAAAACTGAGTTCAATTCTGGTTTCCCAAAAAGTCAAATCTGTGTGGGTAAACAACAAAAGACTTTTGTGGATACTCCTGAAATTGTCTCCGTGGGGACAGGGCCTGAATTCTTCTGCTAAGCATCAGTGTGTGAAACGGAAATTTGAAATCTGCCATTAAAGCAAATGGGTTGCAGAGGCACAGATTTTAGTTTGTAAAAAATACTGAGAAATGGCTTCACTGCCTGGAAAGACACCATTAATAGTCTTCATGTGCACCCCAGTCTGGAGCTTCTTCCCCAGACTTGGGTGCATTGAAAAACAATTTGTTTCAGACCTAACTTTTGGAAAAGCTACTTCATCATTCAAAGCCTTCAGACTATGACTTACAGTAACGTCTCAAAAACTCCTTCCAGATAAACCAATTTAAATCATCTCGTAAACAACTTGTGTCATTTAACATCACAATAAGTTGCAGAAACAGAAGATTGTGATCTCAGTTCTCCTCAAATTGGCGAGGCCCTCCAACATATTGTATTTATTTCTGTACATATGTAGAAATGATCGGCCAGGCCAGGCACATTTTTTGGCTCTTGCGTAGCTCTGCGTGTTGCGGCGTTATCTTCCTGTCAATTTATTTCCGTACTTTGTCCATACTTGACCTAGTCCTCGCTTTTTTTTTGTCCTTATCCATTCTTCACTCAACTTGGTTTCCTTTTGCTTTTGGTTCTAAAACCACACTCTCTCTTTTGCACCGATCTCATGTCTGCATTCTTCTCCTGTGAGGTCTTTAGATTCGTCCCTCGTGAGTGCTGTTTGACATGATAATCTATGCATGGAGTTTGTCTATATGAACATGACATATTGTGTGTTTTGTTAACTGCTTGTGAGTGAATCCCTGTGAATCCCCACTCTCGTCCCCTGGCGTCTCTCGCGGTCCTGACATGCTCCACGGGTCTTTGCATCGGCCAGAAGACGGCCCCTCTCCTGGGGAGGTCAGAGCCGGAGTCGGGTCAGGACTCTGTAGGTGGAGATTTCTTTTGGCTCATCAAGAGGGCCAAAGGGGGGAATGTTTGAGCCGGTTGCCAGGCAAAAAGGAAGGTTTTGATTTTACTCCTCGTGTCTGTCGAGCAGCTTGTCGCAATTAGTGATGTCAGAAGGGAAAGAAACAAATATGAAGCATTTTCTTCAAAGAGCAAGCATTTCCTGCCCATGAGTTCATTCTTTCCTCGGGTTTCTCGCCGAAGAGAGGGTAAAAGTCCAGCCAATTTCTTTATAGTCATGATAGATTTTTTTATGTTGGGGCTCTTCTTTTTCATCATAACCCAACATCAAACGTGTCAACTGTCAAAATCCTTTTTTTTTTCTTGTTTATTCTTTATAAAGATTTGAACTTTTGTGTTTACACAATAAGATGGATCACTAGTAATAAATCCTGTGACACTTGTGAACTGTACCTCAGAGGTATGCCTATTCCTCTGATGAAACTAAATGACAGCTTTGTTTAGTACGCTGCTTAGATTTCATTTGCCTGCAGTATTTTAGATAATATGTCACAGTGCTCTAGTTTATGAGACCCGACTGTGTTCTTGCGGCAGAGCAATGCCAAGTTCCCCCCCCTCCAACTCTCCTCCTGGCTGAAGGTATCCCATGCAGCAGCCATCTGTCTACCGCCTCAACTAATGGTAAAGGGTGGAGTCCCTTTTCCTTGGTCTCGTTACTTCCCAATGCTTTACTGTAAAACAAACAGCACATAGCACGCATGGAGTCTAGTTTCTCCTCGCCCTTCGACAGGCCTCGAAAGCCGACACACCGAAACCAACGGCGCTCGTCGTACGGCGAGTCAGTTGGAGCGGCGTGTCAGGTAGCTTCACTATGTAGGACACGCTACGGAGAAGCCTGGTCTCAGGACACGTGTCCACAGGCATCAGTGCGATGTCGCGCATGCCAAACATGACGCTTTACTACTCGAGCAAACATTTTTATCCATCTGTCCTGTTATAGACGCATTGTAAATCTTTGTGGTTGTACAGCTGTTGGCATTGTTTCAAAGCTTTGCCCCTTTTTTTTCAACTAAAATAACAAAGTTGAACAAATAGTGTGACAGCAAACAGTTGTTGTGTCATCTCAGATGGCCATGAGGTAGAAAATGCTCTGACCTCGACGGCCTCTGACTCCCCCCACTGCATTGCACCCTGGTGACTATGACAGAAGCAATGCAAACAGAGGGCAACACATGCACTGGAAAACAGATTATAAGCACCAACAGGTCTTTTTTTTTTTAGACCAGGTCATGAATCAAATGCAGGGAATAGAGGTTTATTCATGTCTAAACTATTGTGGTGAAATGTTCTAATCCAAAGTGACTTTTCCAAATGTCTGTTCAAGTGGATGACAAATAAGGCAAGACTGGTTTATTTTTCTGAGGGAAATGTGTTAACAGCCTTAGTGCAGTTCATAGCAGAACTATTCATGTCTTGCACGTTTTGTCACGTTACAACCTTAATGTATGATTTTCAGAACTTTTTACAATAAAAAACTTTAATGTGTCCTTTATAGAACTAATATTTGCTGCAATTGCAGTGACAATTTTCATATTTAGAAGACTTTGCTCATTCCTCTTTGCAAAGCAGTTCAACCAAAGGATTTTTCAAATCCTTCCACTGATTTTCTTAATTAGATGTAGGCCTAGACTTTGACTGAGCCATTCTAATACACCTAAGCTAATGTTTGTTTATGGGACAGAGCTGATTCTCTGTCCCACTCTGAAGTCTTGTGAAGTTTTCTTTCAGTATTACCCTCTATGTAGCTCCCATCAGCTCTGAGCAAAAGCTTTTGCCCAACATGACAGCATGAGTCACCAAGGACACAGTGCATTGTGGTTGATGTTCAGTGAAAAGTTTCTGTCGGGTCTTCCACACATTTGCCTTGGACTCTAATTGGCGTACAGCATTTCACAACTAAACGTTAGTCGTGAAATGCATGACTAAACATTGATTTGTCAGCAAATTCTCACACCTAAACTGTGGCTCTTTGCAGCCAATGCTTTGGTGGTCTTGGCTGTTTCTTTGATTTGTCGTGTCTTGGTAGAATAGCACTTGCATCATCCTCTTTAATGTGATTTCAGTTATATTTACTGATTCACCTTCCTAAACAAATGGCCTAAGTCAGTTTTTTGCCAAAGGTCCCCCCCACCCCCAACAAATAATGCTTTGTTTTGGCAAAGCATTATTTAAGCCATTGTTTCGGAAGGTGACAATTTGATATTGTTCTACAATCTAACCATTTCTAAACGTTCCTCATCTCCTCCTGGGACATCTGACATTGATTAGAAGATCAAGGTCTGTTCAACTTTTATTTAGCGAGTAGATAGGGGAAATGCATTCCATGCTCTTCAGACTGTTGTTCTTAAATTCAAATTTTTTTGTCCACCATACAGTTGTGTGTATGTATAACTTTGTGTTATTCTTCATTGTAAAATAATGAAGAGTGAACGCAGCCTAAAGTCTATGCTTTGTGCGCTGAGTGATGTCATGCTTATTTATTTACTTTACGTTATTTAATAGAATTCCTAATTGCACTTTCTAAACCATTTGAAAAAGGCTTGTTGCAGTTTATTTTTGTACATGTTTGACCGAGGTAGTTGACCTTTTGTTTTTGTCAGTTCTAGTTTCTTTACTTATTTTGCACTTGCTGTTGCACTGATTGAACAAATAAAATTTGGGTTGTTTATACATGTTTGACTACGTTTGCACAGACGCAAAGTTATCAGAAAATATAATTCAGTACATTTATGTCTATTTTTATTTTAAAAAAAAGAAAAGAAAAGTTTACAGTCAATTCAGCTCTGTTTTTCTGTATCGAAAGATACTGAACCTCAGATATCTTTTCACTTCTGATTACAGAAGTGAAAAGAGTGTATTAGTGCATCTATGTTGTTAGCATGTGGATGGTACTCAGGACAGGAGAATAAAACTCCCCTTCACAATCTTCCACATGCTAAAGCTTGAGCAGCTATTCAAACACAGGGTCCTACTTTTGCACAGATGGTCGCACACTTATTTCTTATTTTGGGAGAGAGAGAAATACTCCATTTATATGTGTGTGCGAGTGTGAGCGTAATCACTAAAATTACAGGGGACGTAATGGAGCTCAGGGAGCGTCAGCCTCCTTGGCTATATTGCTCACAAACCATGATAGCATTGCTGTGGTTTACCACTCATATCCATGCCAAAGACTTGAAATACCCGCTAGTGGACCACTTTTATAAGTTTTACCCCATACACATCTTTGACGGCGTACAAAGTGGAAATTTACGGCTCCCAAATTTAGCTTATTCTGACTGCAGCCGTGTCGGTGAAACTGAGATTTAATGTTGGGATATTTCAAATAAAATCAGCTCAGAGTAATATTTCACTGTTTTGGGGGTTTTTTTCTAATAAAAGAAAACATTTGTTATGAAGGTTTAAGACTGGTCTACTCTGCTGTTCAGTAAGGTACAGTGTTGTAAATTATTGCCTCTTAAAAAATATGCATATGTGATTCTATCAATGAGTCATTCTCAGACAAAGTGGAAAGGAAACAGACTGAGATGGCTTTTTTTGTCCCAGCAGCTGCCTCGACCTGTAATTTAGGATTTATTTCAGGTTAGTTTTCCAAGATACAATCCAAACCACCACCGAGCTGGAAGTGTTTGTTTGTCCTGCTACAACCACATAGCACACCTGTCAACATGTGGATTATCAAATCAGAAACAGTTTTGATTTAATTTCGTAGATCTTTTGTAAGATCTACAGAAGAGAGAGGTCAAGTAGATCTTACTCAAAAACAGATTTTCAAAAGCTATGATCTCTTTTCTTGACTAATTAGACTCAACAGACTTCCAAGTGGTCTTTATGAGAACCATTAAAGACGTTTTCAAATCCTGCAGGGTTTTATTTTGTGACTTTATATAAGTTTATCCCTTCTTTTCTTTTTTTTACTACAAACTTCAGTCTGATTTCACCTCCTACACGTCTGGCTGCTATTCAAGCTGACACTGGCCAAAAGGCAGCTTGCACTCCGGTTTACAGTCCATCACACAGTTGACGTAAAACTGATAGACAACACCTTAGAATCACAGTAATTGACCTGGCTGTGTGTTATTTTGTGTGTGTGTGGGGTTGTGCGTGTGTGTGTCTTCTGACCGTGGGAGGAAAACCTACACATCCAAAAGGAAAAAAATGCTGCTCACAGAAAAGAACCAGCCATCAGGCCAAAAAAACTAAATGCATTTTCAGTGCAGTCCGTGGACATAAGCCTGTCGCAGTGATTCAATTAATCGCATGATGAATTAAAATGAGCTCGTCAATGTCCATTATGATGAGTAGTTTTTTTTTCAGGGCAGTTTTGTACAGTGATTTCATAATCCATTTTATTTATGGCTTCTCTTATGCTTCTCTACATGTTGATTGCAACAGCTATTGTTCTTAAACTTTTCATAATACCACATTTTCAGGTTGCTGTTTTGTATCATAGAAAATAAACTAAAATAAACCATTGTGATGAATTTGATGGATACAGTTTGGTTATTCGGGGATGCACGGTGGTTCAGTTCATACCACTGTTTCCACAGTAAATAGGAAATTGGAGATTTAACATTGGTGATTGGCCAAAAAGAGCACAATCAGAGTAATATTCTGATTGCGAATATTTGGGGTAGTAACAGTCCATTACCTCTCTGGAACCACATCCATTGTCACATTTTTCATTTCTTTCTGTCCACAGCACTGACATGGTCTTTAATGTTCAAAGCTTGTTTTATGCGTCTCAAAACAAGACAACAAAAGCTACGGGGTGGGCTCAGAGTCAAATTAGTGGGCTCATAAAATAGCAGGAATAAAGTTAATCTATTGCTTCCCTTGTTTCATCTCCGTCCAGAAAATCGTACCTGCTAGTTAATAAGATTCTCTAACAATTAGCAAGAGGAGCAGTCTGAGTGCCCTGTGGTGAAAGTGTGCAGCTTCAGAGGCAGAGCAGAACCCACAGTCACGCACAAGAAATCTGCTTCGTCTTACATTAGGAAACAAAGACATGCATTAAACACAGAAGTTACTTCTTCCAAGGGAAGGCAAATCAAACTAAAAATCCTTGGCATGCATTATTTATATGAGGGTAAGCTAGTGTGTCTTTCTTTGTAGTTTTAGCTTAGATGATCTCTCCAGAAATGCTGAAAGTTAATTTGTTTTTGTAGAATACAGCTGCTGTGAATTATAACCTGATGTGAAAGTCACACAGTATTAGGACCCCGGGATTTCAGTGATGAGGTAAACACAATAAAACCCGGAGTTTTACAGATATACAGTAGTATTTTGGCTGCTGCAGCTCCCGTACCAGCTGTTACCTGGTTACGCAGGCTCAGCTTGTGCATCTGTTCGGCTCTCCCTTCAACACAGACAGAATGAACCAATCACCTATGACGGAAAAACTCTCTCAAACTCTGATGTCTTCCTCAAAAAGTAAATTCATACCTTGTAGCTTAACGCAACCTTCAGGGCCACCAGGTTTTATAAACTAGAGAATATGTTTTTGAACATTTTGGCAGCATGATTGGAGGCACAAAGATACAATGACTACTCAAAAACACACAGGAGAAGCTAGCTAGCTGCAACACCTCAGTCCAGTTGATAGCGATAATATACAAAGATTGTAAGCTGCCTATAAACTCTATAGATGAAGTAGCTAGCTACAGGCAGTTATGTTTGCTAACTCTTGAACATGCAAATAAATCAGAGTCGAAGTACTTATGGCTCTGTGCCTCAAATCAAATATTCCTTTGAGGGAAAAAAGCAAACAAACTTCGATCAGTTTTGGTAAAGCAGTGCAAACGGGGAATAAGTGGGAGCTATATAAATATTTTGGTATTTAGTTCAACTCTAAGGCATTTTTAAAAGGCATATCTTCTTCCCTATTAAAAAATGGGATTCACGCCAGCCCTGTTTAGTCTGCTTTAATTAAACTCTGGTTTGTGTGCCTAGAAAGTTGAGTCAGTTTAGTGAATCAAACCAATCAGTTTTCTAAAAATGCAAACTCTGGTCTGCTTAGTTGGGTCAGTTGCCAAAAATGTGAACTCTGGTCCACCTACAAGCCCAGGTCTCAGTTCGGTAGAAGTGAACTCTGGTGCAGTTTGAATGCATATGTGAATGCAAGAGGACCAAAGACCGCACCAAAAGCAGGAAGGGAACTACAGCGCAGGGCCTTCTGAGTCAACAAAGCCAAAATAAATGCCTGAGTCTAGCAATACTGGCAGAAACGGTGTGTAGTCTTTTGCCAAGTAAAAAGGCAAAATCCTACAAATGCTAAAAAAAAATGATGGGGAAACAGTTTAACATTTTTAATGTGTATGTTCTGTTGAACCACAGCAGTCTGTCTATTGATTTGTTCTGTTTTTTTCATTCACACCATAACTACATACTTTTTGGGATAATAAATATGAATAAAATGGGAAAAATTGGAATCAGAAAAATTTTAATGGAAAAAGCTGAATTTTGGAACAAAATAAAATTGAAGTAGGAAAATAATAAAACTTAATTCTACATGCATCTCATTATGCGATGTTGAGTTAATCAGTAAATAAGGAAGCGTGCTTCTAGGCAAAGTAACTTTTTTGGATGTTGTTGATCTCCTTGACATGTGTTTTCCTGTGACAGATAATTTCCCTCTGTGGTTTCTGCTGTGACAATAACATTGGAACCTCCTTTTTTGTGTCTTTTTAATTCAGCAGGTGTAACCAGTAACCAGGTGGTCGTCCCTGACAAAGTGAACGCGGTGCTGGGGAAGAACATCACACTTGGCTGCAGGATCCTGGTGGAGCCCAACCTGAGTCTGACGCAGATCTCTTGGGAACGCCGTCTTCCGTCGGGTCCCATCACCTTGGCAGTGTTCAACCCCGAGTACGGAACCTCGTATGCCCCGGAATACGGCAAGCGCATCTCGTTTGTTTCCCCGTCCATACGGGACGCCACTATCATCATCGAAGGAGTTGGTTTTGCTGATATCGGGTCATACACCTGCAAAGTGGCAACTTTTCCTCTGGGCAACACGCAAGCGTCGACCTTTGTTAACGTTTCAGGTAACGTACAGTATTACTGTCGGCTAATACATTTGGATTATTTGGTTTTTAAGATGAAAAATTTACAGAGCAGTTCACAGCACAGCAGTTTGCTGTGGTAGAACAAAGCTTGACAGACCACTAAGTGTTTTCTCTGGAGAAATGAACCGCTCCCTAACCGCTGCCTAACATTCAAACTCCTCCTTAGAAAGATGCCAGTTGTTCTTAAGAATCTGCAGCTGAGAGAAGCATCTCTTATTTGACCTCAAATGTCACAAATTTGAATCATTCAAAAACCTATGTCACTGCTGCCTGAAAACGCCATTTTAAATGTTTTGGTGTGTCTGACCCGTTGCCCTTAGAACAGAATGCAGGAAATTCAGACTGAATCTGAATCAGACGCAGCAACAAGTTAATTGCAGGGTGTGAGACAAAATGACCCTCATAACGTTCAGTTATATTTTACAAACTTGGATGAAAATTGAGATTTGGGAAGGGGAAAAAAAACAAAAACGTTTGCTCTTTTCTGACTTATATTTTTCATTTTTAACATCAAACTCAAATTACCATAATTTGAGTGGTAATCCACTTGTGATCTGATGAGAAGCTATTTTAAAAAGAAATTGTGCACCTCTTAAAGATAGTTTTCATCTTGAAATCATTTTGTCACTTTTTAAATGAGCTAAACCATGTTTTGCAGTGGCTAAAAAAGTAATTTCAGGCTGTTTATTTTTGTGCTTGAAGAAAAATTGGCTTTAATAAATATTACAAGGTAACAAAGCTCTGATCAGTGCACTTTGCGCTTTTAACTTTACTAAATACTTGCTCCCTTTTGCTGGAAATAACAAATTCATAACCATATAAACATGCAGTCATTTCAAATATGTATGTATTTAAACTGAATGGCCACATTTCCAAAGAATCTTATTGTTGAACTCCTGCTAATTAAAGGTTAAACTGCAGTGTCCTCATATTTCTGTGTGGAATACTCATTTTTTTAATCTTCTTTTCTTTCTCTACACTCAGCATATGCTTTAAGCTCTAAATGTGACTCGGTGTTGAGAGTAGGAGATTGCGTATTGGCTGCAGCTTCTTGTCCTCCTCAGAGACAGGAGGAGACTCTGATGTCTAATGAGCGGCACATTAAGTATTGCTGCAGCAGCCGCAGTGTCTGGAATCTCGTGGAGCTCAATTACACCTTGCTGTCTTCTCTGAGCAGATTCTCTGGCTGTTTTATTTAATTTTTTTGTGCTCATAGGTAAACCATGTACACACATACCCAAACACACACCTTCTTTACAATTCAGATGTAATTAGGGTGTGATTACAGAGGGCGTATGTGTCCTTTTCAGTCTGATATGCAGCGTGTGGGAGCTGGGTTACCCCACTGGGTAATTTTCTCAGACGTGGAACATCACAGTTTGAAGAGTTGAACGTAGTAAGTTTATATTCCCAAGCGCCCTTTTTATGTCCTTCGTGTTTGTTTTGACGTGTATATGTTTAAAATTCCTCTTTTCATTATAATGAAGCTCATAATTCCTCTGCAGCTGTGTGATATAGCAGCAGCAGTGCATTGCAAGATTATTTGTACCTCGCTTTTCAGAATTTCTGGCAAATGAAAATCTGAATTCTATGATGTGGATATGTATTCACTCTTTGAAAGCTTAAATAAAACCCAGTCCAATCATTTCAGAAGTCACTTAAAGTGAAACTGTCTGGGGCTGTGTGATGTAAACACGTACCATTTTAAACAGCTGCTCAGTTCACCTCAGGAGGCCAGCACTGAGACGGGGTCAAGGCAAAAAATAATGCAGAACTAAACCAATTTAGACAAGAACATCAAAATTCACACAGAAACATAAAGATAGAACCCCAAATAACCTATGTAGACAGTTTACCAACAAAAGATAGGTTGATTCAGGGTTAATTACACTTTAAATAGTAAGCAGAGAGCAGCACCTCTGTGTTTTTAGCTGTAGTGTAAATCCAGCTGGAAGATGGATGGAGTTAAACACACGGAAGAAAACCTGTTAGATACTGCAAAAGACTCACAACTGGGATATAGTTTCACATTCCAGTGTGACACCAATTCAAAACATACGGCTGGAGCTACAGTGGAATGTTTTAGATCAAGGCATATTCATATGTTAGAATGGCCTAGAAAGTCCAGACCTACATCCAACGTTGGATCTCTGACAAGAAACAAAGGTTGCTATAAAAATATCAATTCATCGATGTATTGCAATCCATTTTTTTCCAATTCAGAATGGATCCGGGTAAATTGATTGCATCCTACCAGTCAGTGTTCACAACACGGTGAGCAACGAGATCTGCGTCCTGTTTTATAGTAAATCATTTCCCACACTTTCTGTTTGTTGGACAAAGATGGGAAGTGGACGATACGATAGCAATGTTGATTAGCTAGCTGATCAGCTGGCGCCTTTTCTTAGACACCAGGAACCCATTGGATGCCTGTCAGTGTGACCACCAAACATTCAAATGTGAAGTTGTCTTCTTTTTGAGTTTACTGGTGGTTGGCAGACACCAGTGTGCAGTTGCACCACCTACTGGTGAGGTTTGTGGGTCAGAACAGCAGCATTGTTCAAATATGCTTAAAAATTATGGTTCATAAATGATGTGAACTGTCTCACTTTCTACAATTTTTTACGTTTTCTTACACTCTATGTCCACTTTAATACAGTACTGTCATGTTTTAATATGACTGAAGCGTTACTGTGCTACTGTTTTACTTTCAGATATTTTACTTCTCCAATATGCTGATGTATGCACCGTTAAAGTAATGAATACCACCACAACGGTTTATACAGACAGGAAAAACAAAAAAATACATCATTATTCATTTGTCATCCAATGAACTGGTTGTATACTACTTCTTTCTAAATCAACTGTTTGAATTGACTTTAAAATGGAATAAAGAATGAAGGAAACCTCTTAAATACGTCCATGAGCATAGAAAAGGATTGTTGTTAAAGCCCTTTACCTCTAATGTACCTTTTGATACTAGATTTGTGCCATGTGTGTTGTATTTACTTCCTTTTCTACCCATTGCTTTTATATTTTCCCCTACTGAGATTCCGTGTTTGATTCCTGTTTATATTTTGAGGATTGTGAAAAGCACATGGCTGCATTTTCATTCCTTTCGAATTAACTACAGTAACAACAGCCAAGCCCCTGAGTAATGGACGAAAGTCACGGCACGCTTTGTAATGTTTAACAGGTGCAGTGGATATTGGCTCCATTTCAGAAGTCACACTCTCCATGCAAAACATCTCCAATATGAGCAATGTCATGAGAGAGAGACACACAAATATTTACACATACATTAGCTCTTCTGGCTTGGGTTTTCTTTTCTCCTCTAGTCGACAACAAGAAAGGACAAAAATATTTAGGCAATGGTTTAGTCGGCAAAACCCCTCTCGTGTAAGCAGGAGGAAGGAAAATATTACCCTAAGTGAATAAGTTACAATGACCCCTTTGTTTTTAACTACTGGCAGGTCAATGGAAATCTACTGAGCAGTTCAGTTACTTGAAAACAAAACAAGGATGCAATTAGATTTAGAAAGTGGATTTTACAGATAAGGAAACTACTGCTGCGTTTTCGCAAGGGGTGTAAGCGCTGAGAAAATATTTTCATCCCAAAGCGCTCTCTCCGTCGCCGTCTTCATGATTGGACTCTTTGCTCAGTCTTTAAATGGCGGTTTCAAGTCGGCTCAAAATGAGCTAAGTGTCGTATAATTTGCTTGCAATAAAGTGCTTTCAGATCTGCCGTAACAGAATTCTGGATTTCCCCTGAGACAAAATGTCGCATGCAAAACGTTGCTGCTTTGTTATTACATCGCAAGTTGTTTTTTGTTTGTTTGTTTGTTTTTTTTCTTACATGCCATAAAAACGTCTGTTGTTTTGCTTCTTTTTCATCCATCCATTTTTTTTTTTTTTTTAACAGCGCAGTTTCCCAACGGGATCAGATGTTGTGTGTGAATCGAAAGGAGTCATTGTAGGCATATTGCTGAGGGAAAATTATTGGCCTTTTCCCACCCAACACTTCTCCACTCATCTAGAGGGTTCCCTTTGCCACCCCCCAAAATGAACATGTCTGTCTGATTTGGTTATTCTGATGTTTCAGCTGGCTGGCCTGCCAACATAGAGCAGCTACTGTTTTAAAGGTCAGAGGGCTGCAAGGAGGGGCAGAGAGAAGTGAGTGAAGAATGTGAGGGCGGAGCCAGGAGGTCAGCGTCCCCGCCCCTTCCAAAGGGGTACATGAGGTGGATGGTTATTTTTGGAAAAGAAGAAAAGCGGGGTAACGGTAGTTGTTTTGTTCTTTGTGTTCCAAATTTTCTGCTGCACCTCCTTCTTGGCTGATAATAAGGAGCAAGATGGGAGATTTTTAATCCAACAGCTTGTGGGATTAAGCAGGCAGCGAAAGAGGAGGTGGTGTACTGCAACACGATGCAGACGAAATAAACCCGAGCAAACTATAACCTGCTTTTAACCGGGCCTGTTGTTTACTTTGGTTCCCCTCCAGTAAACGTTTTCTTCTCTTGTCTCCTTTTGGTCCTTAACTCTCCCGACTGTCACTGCTGACAGTGTGTGGTATGTTGTTTTATTTTTCTCTTCATTCTTTCTGTCCAGAGCATTGTTGAGACTGTTGTTGAGTTCGCTCTTTGCACAAAAAGAAGCGCGGTTGCACAATTCTGGTCACGTTCCTCCTACATAGACCTGCTTGTCGAGTCCTTCTCAGAGAAATGGTGTAACATCGTCCCAGTGCGGAAACAGTCAGATGGAGGGCGACTGTTGTGTTAAACGTAGTCGAAAATAACTGAGTCCCTGAGCAGTCTGGAAAAATATGAAGTCGTAATTTAATAATTACTTATATACTCCCATTCAATAAATTAGAATATTATTGGAAAGCTTATTGATTTCAGGAGCTTTATGAAACACATTATGTAGGCTGTTCCTTTAACGCCAAATGTATCATTTTTAATACAAATATTTCTCTAACAAATTATTTTCCTTAAAAGAAATCTGCTGCAATCAAGTAAACATTTTGTGTTTTTAATTATGACAATTACATCAACACAAAAGCCTGATGAATTATTTATGGTACAAACAAATTTAGAAAACAAGCCCAGGAGTCCAAAATGGTTTAATTTCTATAATGAAACACTTTCAATGTTTCATTTTAAAAGGAATCTGAATTTTTATTAACTAATTGTTTAAGTTACCAGGTTTAAGAGGGTTAATTACACACAGATGGAGCAGGGATGCACAATAAATCAATAGCAATATAATTCACAAAAGACACACGATCAATACCAATAGATAATACACCTGATAGAATATTCAGTATGTAGAGTATTAATGTAGGTAGAGGAAAGGCTTTGGCTACTGTACCTTGAACTGACTCGATCTTTGGTTACCTAGCAACAACTTGTTGAGTAACTTGCGCAGCAGCTGTTTCAGGTTTCTCTGGCAAGTCTCATAACCACTTAAAATAAAAATAAAAACAACAGGAACGGTCATGGCACCAGTTTTTAAATATCTTGAGTATTTCTGATATTTAAAACAAAAAAACCATAATCCATTTTATTTGTTTTTGGTTCCATCCATCCATCCATTTTTATGCTATTTATTAACAATGCCCTCAAAACAACAATATTATCATTTATTGCAGTCATTTCTGGGATAATTTATGGCTCAGCAAAATTTATTGTGGCAGGTCTTCTTCTTGCTGCGAGTTCTCCCAACTGCATCATTGTTCAGTCTACAATGAGAAACTCTTCACCTTAATGTAGACGACTGTGTAGACTGTTTGTCAATGTTTAATGTGCGCACTCTGGGTGAAAGATGGAAATCAATGTTTTCTCTTTTAGCAGTTAAGTACACTAAGGTGACTGGACATTGCTAATTCATGCATGAACACAAAAAAAATCACTAATAATTGTTTCATCATCTATTCAGTTTTTTGTTGTTGTTTTTTTCTCCTCCTATAAACAGTGGAGCCCAAGGTGTACGTGTCTGCAGGCCCCGCGGCTCTTCTTGACGGCGGGGACGAGGCGCTGGTGGCCACCTGCATCGCGGAGCGCGGGCGGCCCGCCGCTGAGGTGTTCTGGGAGGCCGAGCTGTACGGGCGATCTGAGAAGCAAACTCAGGAGGAAGTCAACGGCACCACCACGGTGCGCGTCAACTACATGTGGAAGCCGCAGAGCTACGCCCAGGGAAAGATGCTCACCTGCGTGGTGCGCCACCCGACTCTGCAGACAGAGTTCCGCATACGCTACAAGCTAAATGTGCAGTGTAAGTGCTGAATTAAGAGAACTCACACAGTTCCACCTGAGAAAAATCATGACCATTTTCTTTTGATACAGTTGAAATCAGAATTTTAGATACACTGAATAAAGATTTTTTTTTTCTCTCCTCGGTCTTTTATTGTATTCTCTTAGAGAGAATTACCAAAATGATTTATATTTGCTACATGCCACAAAACTTGGCAAGAAAATTTTTTTGATATCTTTTTGTAACTTTATTTGAATTCAAAAGTAGAGTTAAATACAATTAACACACACAGTAGATGCTCCATTTGATGTATCAAACTTTATTAGAAATACCCTTGGGATTATTTGAAATGTAATTGACACAGAGACACAAAAGAAAAGAGGAAGAAAAGTGAGACAGGTGGGGGAAAGGTTTAAAGAAGATGGAAGTACAGGAGAGGAAGAAGCAAAGAGAACACAAGTCAACACCCTAGAAACCTGCCTCCAACCCTGCAGAAAGAGAGAAAACCAGAACCACAAACAACATAAATGTAACAATAGTTCTAACATTACTGAAAATCACATGGTACAAGTTAGTTCAAGGCGTATTTTGACAACTGCGTCCCAACATTCAGTGTATCTGAAAAACATCCGAATCTGAATGTTTAGAAGCAATTGTCAGTCGAGCGCCCTGACTCTCTGTGTTTTTCAAAATCAGAAATACTTCCAGTACAGTTGAATTTCTCTATTTGTTTTGTCTTGAAGAAAAACATATCAGGGTCTTTTTTCATTCAGCTGAGTGGTAGTGGAGAGCAACATGTGGGGGTGGGGCAGCATTGTGTTTTGCTAAGCTGCATTCACCCCAAGAAAGATTCAGTTGCTCGGGGACGTTCTCTGCCGTCTCATCGGAAGAACTTCAAACTATAAGATTATGATTGAAAATGTACGAGTTAACTTTTAAAACTGTTTGAAATCTTAATATAAGGAACTGTCTCATGCCTCCCTGCAACAATAGTTGCAACAATCCCCTTTAATTTTGTAAGAGAGCAATAGTGTCAACTGAAAGTTAACTGAAAGTATAGATTTGAAGTTATTTTGATGAAATTAAAGTCAGAATTGCTAAGGTGCCCCATGCTTCCTTAACAAGCAGACTGTTAGTCTGTTTGTTCTGTATGAGTGGAGACTAATGAAGGTGTTTTATGAAATATTGATCAAGCCTTTAGAGCAACACAAGTAGCAAGAGGCTGCCGGACGCAGCGGATGGAGACACACGGAAACCAAGGTTAATGCAGGAAGAAAGAGGCTCTCTAGTTCAATAAATCATGTCAAGTGCAGAGGCAAGGGGTTTTAAGTGCAAAAGAAGCACAATTTTGAACGGTGCGGAATAGGTTCAGTGGACGAAGCAAGTAGTGACATCTTCGCCTGCAATGCAAACACTTCCTTCATTTGCCCTCTAGAGAAATCAAAAGGAAAAATTAGATATCTGTGTCACTGTTTGCCATGTTTTATTACAGTGGCCTGCGCTGCTCTTCGGTTATTTCTTCCCAGTGACGGTTATGGGTTATTATGTGGCAGGCTGGATCTGCTGACTGACTCTGCTGTTTTCTAACTTTCCATCAACGAACTCTCATTTGTTTGCTCTCCCAGCTTGATTTAAGCGGCAGATGCTGTGGCCTGTCACCATCCTGTGATTACAATACATGCTTTGTTCCTTCTGGAAAAGCTCGTTTGTCACCTGGCTGCTTGAATGACAGAGACTAACTGTGAAGCTTTAGTCTTCTATCGCTGGAAATATAATTTGATTAAGTACAAGACATGATTCAATTCTGTTCAATTCAAATGTACTTTATTTATACCAAACGGAAATTTAAATGTTGTTAATTCATATCTTCCAAGTATCTCTAAAGGGTTCTTGCAGATGAAGATTCTATGGGCAGGAAGAATCTTCAGTGATAGTCTGATGATACCTCTGACTGAAGACTGTTGCTCCTTACTTTTATGACATGCTAGGAGCTCAATTTCCAAACAGTGGAGATGATATTCCACGGCAACATGTGCTTAATGACACCATTAGTTCACACCTCCTTTGCTTATGACACCCTAATATATCTGTAGGTGTTGTCACACCAGCCCTTATTGGTCCACTTTAACCAAACTACAGTTCAATTGCTAAGAAAATCCGCTTCATTTGAGAAGGTCATTAAAGTCTGATGTGGACCAAATACAAACCTTGGTCTCTGTTTGTTTAAAGAGAACTGTGGTGCGTTTTGAATGTTGATGTGAACACCAAGCGCACCACAGACTGCTCCAAAAGTAGGAAGTGTAGTACAGCGCATGATATTCCGTTAAATTCAACCAAAACAAATGGGTGAGTCTAGCACTAATAGGAGAAATGGTTTGTGATCTCTTGCCAAAACCAAAAGAGAAATCCTACAACTGCTAAAATCTGACGCCACTCCATCTGTTCACATTTCGCAGAGAAGCAAGTTGCGCTTTGCGTGTTCTTCAGAGGTTTTTGTGTCGTTTCCCTCAGTGGTTCTTGGTGGAACGCCACCACAGACGAGAGGATGAACAGATTTCTCAAAGGTTTATGTTCATTTGACTCAGCGCAGTTTGAATGCTAACTGCAGCAGATGAAAAAGTTGTGATTCTGATCCTCAATCGAACCAAGTCTACCGGCATCTAGACCGTCTATCTAGACAGAAGATGTCTGTCCGTCTGGTTAGAAAGCTGGGCAGAGAGACCTTGGAGTCCATATGATCCTCATGAAGACATGGTTTGAACTTCCTCCTTCTCTTTCTGCTCTTTGGTCTGCATCCATGAAGCCTCTTGTTGAACCTCTCTGGCATTAGGGGTCATAGTTCAAATGTTAATTGAGCTTTGGAAATTCTAGAAACCTGCCTTCAGTTGTTAAAGCAATGTCTTGCTGCAATGGTCAAGAGGAAATATCCATTAATGAATTATTGTTTTTTTTATATGTATGTATAATGAAGCACATCTAACCTTTAAAACATTTTTGTTTGTTTACAGTTGCACCAAATATATCCATACAAGGAATTGATAAAATCTGGTATGTGGGTCAAACAAACGTAAGAATCACCTGCACAGCCAACGCCAACCCTCCTGCCCATGACTACAAATGGATCAGGTCAGTGTCTCCAACACATTCCTGCTTTTGCAAAAAAAAAACAAACCCTACCCCTTCTGTCTCCATAGTGTCTAATGTTGCAAAGCATGAGAACATTCAGCCCATTTGCAGATACTCATCCATTTTAGGTTCAGCATCTGAAGCAGTTATTCTAGTAAAGATTTGTAAAATGCTTCACTGTGGCAGTCCACCAAAAGAAAAGAAGAAGAAGACTTAAAATATGTTGATCTTTTATTCCAGGTGCACAATCTCATATGTAATTAATTTGTGTACATTTATTCATTCGAAGAGAAACCATTTTTACAGTTTCCATGAAACGAATAAAGCGTTTTTGGTCATTTATTACCCTCTCTAAGTTAATCAGTGTGTGGAGGAACCTTCTCCTGGAGGTTGATTCAGAGAACAATTTCTCCTTTTTTTTCTTCATGGCACAGGGTGTTTTTTTATTTGCAGAATTTGAGCAGTGTCAAACTTCTGGGTGGAGCATATTTACAAAGAAAGTTTTTTTTTTAAACTTAAATGCAAAATATATAGATTTCTTGCACAGTTTTGGGTTAATTACTGCTCTCAGTATGTTGTTTCTTCAGCAAATTGACATTTTTTAGTCTATGTAGTTTAGTTAGTTTCTCATTTACTAAGTTAGTCTTTGATTATTTAAATAATCGATTCATCATGATTAATCAAATGAATCGTTTCACTCTTTGAATCATTTCAGCCTTAGCTGTGAGCCTGTTTCTCTTGTAGAGACCTTTTGTACCAGGACATTTTATGTTAAAACTGGGTGGACTGGGTGTCCTTTAATTGGGAAATGATTCACTAAAGAGAAGACCAGACACTGGACAAAAAGGAATGGGCAAAGATTCTTCTGAAATCTCATGAAATATTGTAGAAAATAAACCAAGTTCTTCCCTGTTGACAGAACGTGGGTTTGTACTGGGTAATCACTACAACTGTACCATTAACTGTGGCAAACATGATTTATGGTTTTTTTTTGTTTTGTTTTTTTGAATTGATGAAAATTCAAATTCTAAATCCTTTGTTATTATATTATGATGCATTGTTAAAAGTTTATTTCAAATATTTTACAGAGGGATGCATAGAAAATGTGAAGCATTCTGTATTTTGAAATGCTTTGGCATTTTAAATGAAAGCTTGCTAAAGGGATTCTTGACATATCACTATATTACTAAAATAAAGTGCTGCACACATCCAGAGTTGGTTTGAGTTATTCAGGATCTCACTAAAACTTCTATTGGAACTAAAATCTCGAAAAGGCCCCAGATACTCATCATGTGAAACTGTCTCAGCAGGTATGGAGTCTGGAAGAATGTCCTAATGTATAAATTCACAATGCCCTAAAAACTTTTGAGATGTTGTTAAATATTTCCCTGTTGTATAACATGACAGTAAACACTTTAAGAATCATATTCAGGTGAAACCGTCCACTGGAGTACAGTAAAAACTTCATTGAATATATTGGTAGTTTGAGCTTGTGGCAGCTGGCAAATAAGAAGATGCCAAAATCTGCAAGTATTTCTGATATATGCAGACCAAAAAATATGTTCCACAGCGTCAAGACAAACATGACGTGGGAGACAGGCTGCAGTCATTCCAGATTGGCTTATTAAACCTGCCTGGCTGTAAAAGAAGAAGTTTGTATCTATAAATTACTGATAGTCTAACCCTGGAGCCTGGACACTGGAGCTGTTGCCTGTAGTGCTGAACCCTTTGGGAAGACTCCCTGCTATAAATAAAAGACTCTAAACGGTAGTTCCCTCTTAAAGCAGCTGGCCTGTTGGCAGCTTTCCTTCATCATTAATAGCTTCATTCTTACTGTTTGCTCTGGTGGGTCTGTCACAGATTTTAGCTGAAGCTGCTTTATATCCACAATATTACATCTATGAAAATCTTTAATTTTTTTTTTAATTTGTGCACAAATTGACAATAATGTAAATAGGGATGATTGTATCATTGTTGTTGTGTTTAAGTTAATTGTGGTTGTCTATTAGGATTTTGTAAAACATATGTTGATACTATAGTATAGGAGAATACTGAATGTGCGTGAGGTGATTATTAGTATATTTTTCACTTTACTAAAGTCATTGTCCAGACAAATCTTTTTCACCAATGCTCTCCTGATGTCTTCTACATTGTTGTAAAGCTTTTATTGTGAAAGTTTGACACATACTTTGTGTTAAGAAATATGCAGAGGTGGTTAGTGTTGTTATTTTATTACTACTTATTCCACTTGGTAAGAATTTCTTTTTCTTTTTCTGCAAATTAGATAAAGAGAAACACAAAACTGTGTTTCAGTCAGAGAAGCACTACTTTAACAGATTTTTGCTGAGGTGAAAGTAAAGTATTTAAAAAAAAAAAGCTCGTCTGAATTACTGATTATAACATTGGATTTTAAATTTAAAAATTAAATCAGACCGGCACAAGTTTTGTGTACCAAATTCTGGTATTTAAAAACTAGAACGAAAAAAATTATTCTTAATCGGTTTTTTGTTTGTTTGTTTTTTAAATAAAACTCAAGAAGTTAAGACTTACTGTAATGTTTATATACATTACGGTACATCCAGTGACAATAAATAATGTTCATATTTTTGATCTAAACATGGCAGATAAAACAGCCTGAGAATAACAAAGTCTGTATAGAAACAAAGTCTCTCTGGTTCTTCTTTGAATGAAACAAGCTTGTTCTTCATTTAGTTACTCTCAGTGAGTAGAGTACCCAACCATTTTACTCAAGTAAAAGTAGCCATACTTCATAACAATATTTAGAAAAAGTGAAAGGTACAGTGAAGTAAAACTAGTGCTGAACATTTTTTTTTATTCCAAAATGTTACTCACTCCCAAAAGTGTTCATGCATTGTGAACACTTACTTTGTGGAATAAGTGTTCACAATATATAAACACTTACTTCTGTTTCTGTGCTGTGTTGACGGTTTTAGCAGGATACAAAATAAAGATAGAATGCTAAAAAAAAAACCTTACTATTACGATATTGTTAATATTTTAGCTGGTTAATCTTTAAAATCTGTTAAACAGACCAACCAGGGTCTGATTCTGAAAAGCTGTTTCCTGCTGTTTGTTAACCTTTTTAGCATTAGCTCCAGATCAGCTAAGTGGAGGTGACTGCTAGCTGAAAAAAAAAAATAGAAAATTTAGATGCATCATTTTGAGCAGGATAAAACCTGGTGTCATGTGTGAATTCTATCATTGTGCTTTAAAAGTTAGAAATCTGATGTTCCTTCGTTTGTCATTTACTCAGCCTACAAGTTAATTAATTTAGTGTTTTGTTTTTTTTGCCTAAATCCTGAAATTACTTCAGGGTTTAGGCAAAATGTAGGGAATTGTAAAGACAATTTCCTTACATCTTAAGGAAGAATTTATGCAATTTATCTGAATAGTTACCAAAATACAACTCAATACAAGATCGATCCAGTTGGATTTTTCTTTTCAGTTTTTGTCTGTTAAATGGCGCAGACTAAAATATGTCGCCTCTGGTTTCTGTGCAGGTTGGATGGAGCCATGCCGGAGGGTGTTAAGATTTCAAATAACAGCCTTTCTTTCACACGCCCGCTAGAGCGCAATGATTCTGCAATCTATCGCTGCGAGGTGACTAATGACATTGATCGCAGCACTCACAATGTCAACTTCTGGGTTCAAGGTACTTTTAACTTTTTTCTCACAGTTTGGTTACATATTACCAGATCTTCTCAACTTTTTGTTTGTTTGTTTTGCTTCAAGTTTTTCTCATTTAGGATAAAAGTCAATAATTAATGTCCTTAGAACAACTAAGCTTCAGTGTAAATGTAAATGTCCCTGCCAGGATCCACTTTCACACATCTCTGGCAACAGAGTAGGACCACGGGCCGCAGATAAAGAGTATCAGTACTGATCGTTTCCAGCGTTGTGGTTTTGGCAACATTAGATGACTAAGATAAGAAAGAAGCTGTTTATCCCTGCTGGTTCAGCAAAGTATTCACCCATGTAGCCTTTTTACTGTGCTTTGTTAAGGTCAGGTTACACAGCAGGACATAATGAATTGGGTTGAGAGATTTGCAGCACACAGAAGTCTGTGTTTATACTCCATAAAACATCTTTGTTCAGCAGTAGATTGTGCCCCTACAGCACTGGAGCACCAGCAGCTCCGATTATTTAGCTCAGCTCAACACCTATAGATTAAACTGTGAAGTAATGGGAGAGAGGAGTTCACTGACTCTCCAAACAGGATTTACTTTCATTTGAATTTGATCCTGTTGTGATCAATTAGAAGGCTTTGTTCACACATCCTATTGTTTTTTATATATTTGTGGCAATGTTGCAACCGCAAACCTCTCTTAAATTTGTAAGGGTTTTTTGTTTAGAATTTCTGTTCCTTAGTCTCGACTCGTGGATTAGATTAGCTCTGTTTTACCTTAATTCAGTCCCATAGTTGTTTTAGTTTTATTATCTTCCTCATGTCTAGTTATTGGTTATTGTAAGATTTGTTTTCATACTCAGTTTAAGTTCTCTCCTTTGCCCCCGTGTCATTTTCCCTCTCTCTCCTCAGTCTCCCTTCTGCTCTCTCCCTTCACACTGCAGCCCGTTTTTAATCATCAACCTGTTCCTTGTTCAAGTAATCAAGCTCACCAGTTGTATACAACTCATTCTCAGTCATTTCTTACTGGTTCCTCTCATTATATCCCATTACTTCCCTTTAGAGTTCAGACTGTAATTTTTCCATGGATTCCTGTTTTTGTTTTTCTCTGTCTCTGTTATTTTTGTAAGTTTTATTCTTCATTTTTTTATTAAACATTTTTCTTCTACTTGCTGCCCCTGCCTTTCTGCGTTTGAGTCCAATGCTCCTGCAGTTCCACTCCTCCCACACAACTCCCCCCTCTTTGCTCCTTCACACTAGCCTGTAGCAATTAGCACCTGATGGAACTGAGCAGCTGCTGAGCTCATTATAGGAGCTACATCTCAGGGAAAAGCTGGTCAAAACGTTGTTAGTAGAGGAGGGTTAATAGAGGAGCCATGTTGTTATGACTTCATGAAAGCAGAGTTTCAGAAAGAGCAGGAGTTTTTAAAGAAAATAAAATATCTTCTTTAGAAACTCTTTAAAAACCACAAACTTCATGTTCTCCATTGCTCAGTATTGCTGCTAGTGACATCAGAGCGTTGACCACAGCTTCTACATCCTCAAGCCCCACCCATGTTTCCACTTTCCTGCCCATATTCACACCCACTCTAGCGAGGAACATACTCTAATGGAGACACTCCCAACTTGACCAGAACCAAATCAGACAATAACCGGTTAGAGTGAGACGCGACAACAGAGAAGCAGCAACACGGTTTGTGAAGTGAAAAGATACATCAACCGACATGTGGCAAAATGTTCAGGGGGCGCGCGAGTACTTTTTGTGATTTATGTCACGATGAAATAAAAACGTCTAGAAAACTGAGCTGCTCCCATCTGCTTCCTGTGTTTTTATTAGGTTGGGTTCATCATTACAAAGTTAGGGCGTGGATCCTAAGAACTCTCTATTGCTTGTGTTGCTTTATTTTTTACTTTTCCTCACTTCTTTACATTCTGCTTCTCTTCAACAGTAAACCCCAGTTTTGAACTTTGCTTTCCTCTAACTATCATAGTCCTTCTGGCTTCTCCGCCGTTTAAAGACCTTGAGTCCCGAAAGGCGCCGCCGGGCTCCGTCTGTGAACGGCCTGCTTTGGAAAGTTCCTGCTCCGAATGAAAGCACAGCTGACATCCTGTCCAGAACGGACTTGCACTGAGCAATTATCTTGTTTTTCTTGTCAAATCTGGAGTGTTGGGCATGCATTCTCTTGCCTCCATCCCCTGCCTCCATCATCTGTGGAGATGACCCGTTTGAGCTCAATAATACTCCCTGCCCCCTTCAAGCATTTCACATTCCTATTTCGTCTATAGGAATGTGCTTTGTGGTTTCGACCCACGTCACTCACGGTCAGCTACATGGATTCCTAGTCCCTACATGAAATTATGCTAATTGAAAAAGCAAAGTGAACTGAAAGCGTTTCAGTTCACCAACCTTATTCTGCATCTACCTTTGCTTTCCCTCTGATCCCCGTGTGCAATTTCAGGCAATTAGATTCTTACTCAACCAATTGTGGCAATAATTATGGCTCTACAAGGGCCCAGACTGTGTTTTAAATGCACTCAGGCTTATGATCTGTCTGTCAACCCATCAAGTAGTGGTAGACCTGCAGGCTCCAGGTCAGCATAGAGACACTTAGCGTGACCTTGAGCTCCAGGGAACACTGATTGTGTACGGAAGAGCTGAAGGACAAAACCAGATTCAAGAACCTTGCATCGATCTCCTCAGTTTTTGTCTTCTCACATATCTTTCCTACGGCTGGTTTTAGAAAAGGAAGTAGGTAGGCCATCTCTGTCTGGCTATCATCCTGACACAGTCTGACATTGAACACTTACAGCATCTCCCAAAGCTATTCATTCTTCTCCTTCACATTTTTATTGCATTTTTATGACAACATTCGGTGTGTTGTGTTGGTACTGTATTTGTAAGGAACATGATACATGGTTTCAGCTTTTTGTCAAAGAAACAAATGATATGTTGATGGTATAAGTTTGTTTTCAGGACCTCGTCGCATATGTAGAACTACCTTATGTTGCAGTTGGAAGTCTTTTAGTAGAAAGTTTCTACTAGATTAAGTCAAGGATGTTACTTGTTCGTCTTGTAACACATGAACATGCTTTGATCTAAAGAACTCCCTTGTCTTTTTGCCTTTCTGGAAGCTGAACCAGTCTGAACCAACCAACCTTTAATCTGTATATTCAGGCAAAATATACAATAAAACCGTATCAATATCTATAGTGATAGACACATGATCAATATCAATAGAAAATGGGTCCAGAAGAATGTTAATAATTTCACTGAACTCCTGCATTCTGGGGGTTGTAAGCAGAGGACAGTTTTTAGTGACCTCTCACGGCCAGCGAAGCTAGCTACTTGGTTGCATCAACTCACTCACTCACTCTTTGGTTACCTAGCAACAACCTGCTGAATAACATGAGCAGTAGCATTTTCATGTTGCCCCCAAAATACCCTTTGAGGTCCGCACTTACGCACTGCGGACGTCCACCCGACATGTCCACACAAAGTCAATGTTTACGCCCACGTACTTGATGATGCACTGATTCACACAGGAAGCCGCTCAGCAGGAAACGACACTCACATTGAGCTATTTGGTGGCGACATGTATCGTATAGTTGATACTATACACAGCACAACCAGTCGCAAGGACACATACAATGACTGCCACGCTCTGCTGCCCTGCTGGAGAAGAAGCATGAATAGGCGCCCGACCAGCTCATCAAACTTGGTAGTATACATTTGGATTGTGGGAAATGAAGGAATTTGTCACAAGAAATGTATGCAGTGGGTACACTCGACTATGAAACCTCAACCATCTGTGATTCACAGAATAGTCTGGATGGACATAATACTGTTCAGTTGATCATTTTTATGCCACTTCACATTACCATGAGTTGACACACTACGTCCCTGTAGCATGTCAGTGTAATGTGACAAAATCTGATAAACATAAAGGTTGTGTGTGGGTGCATTAGCTGTGCCTTAAATTTCAGATCTTCAGAGGAAGCTCCGACTCTCCACAGTGTTATACATTTATATAACAACCACATTTGCTTTGTCAGTTGCTACAGAAGACAAAATGCAGCCTTCCTCTGCTCCAATTTTTATGACTCTCCTCTCACTCCATTCGCTGTCTTTTCTCTCTTTTCACCTGCAGATCCCCCGCCCACCACCGCGGCCCCCAGCACCACCGCCTCCCCCATCCGCTATGTATCGGGAACCGGAACGGACGTGGACCGCCGCCGAGCCCTGTTCACCTCCCCCACCCTGGCCTCGGTCCACGACGGCAGCCTGGGCACCATAATCGGCGGGGCAGTGGGCGGCATTCTCTTCCTGGTCCTCCTGTTGATCCTCGGGGGCGCTTATTTTATGCGCCAACGCAGGACCTTCAGAGGGGACTACTACACCAAGCAGTACTTGGGACCCTCCGACATGCAGAAGGAGTCTCAGATAGACGTCCTACAGCCGCACGAGCTGCAGGAGGTTTACGGGGACAAGACGAGCAAGGGCAGCCAGGAGCTGAAACCCAAACTGGGCGGGGACATCATTTACCCCGACTACACTCCGGAGCGGAAGGACAGGGACGACTGGAACGACAGGGGGGACGGCCCCAGGGTCACAAAGGAGGGGAACTATTACCCAGACCACTACAACAACCAAAACATGCACCCCTGCGGGCCTCCTGTGCACAGCCCCATTGTTAACAATGGCTCCCCCTACCTTCCGGAAGACTGCTATGAAAACGGTACAGACAGCGACTACGTGTCGCACATGGATGGATCTGTGATTTCACGCAGAGAGTGGTATGTTTGAGGACAACTAGGGACGAAACGACGAACATCCAAATGGGATTAAGTCAACAAGTGACAAACTTCAAAGGATGCATCGTTTTAATTAAGAAGCAGAATGAAATTTCTAAGCTTTCACATTGAGCTTCTTGAATGGTTTTGCTCCGCCTTGATTGTAACCACTTAACCTTAAGGATGTTCTCTGGGGATTGTACTTCCAAGTTTGTAGCGATGAGCTGCAACGAAGCTGGAACGCCTCAAAAGATACGACCTGTTTTTGCTTTGGCCTATTGTGACGTGTCAAACCAATGTGAATGAGGTTTTGTTGCCCTCTGGTTTGTTTTTGCACCTGTTTCGTAAACGGTCGGCTGTTCCACGCCCTCGTTGGCCAAGTATTTATTCCGCAGACCGAACGGGCTTTGCTCTCCTGAAGCCTCACAACGTCTGCCGCGTTTAGAAAAACTATCTCATGAGAGTTCGTTGTGCATTTTCACACACAAGTGAAGAGTTTATTATGGCTGAAACCAGTATTTAAAGCAAATTATATTGCATGCTTTCTAAAAAAACAAAGGTATCATTAAGTGAAAGGGAAGTTTACAAGATGAAAAGGGAGACTTGCTGGGGCCTCGTACAAAGGGTGAAGCAAAGCAATGGATCTCAGTATGTAGCAGTGTAGGCATGGGCCGGTAAGAGAATCTTGGGGTTTCCTAACTGGAGGAAAAAGAAATACTGACATCATGCTATTTATTCAGAAAAGTAAATTATATGATTGATTTCATTTAAAAACAAAAAGCAAAAATTTTTGTAAGTTTGTGGTAAAAATGTACCTTAAAGCTGCACTATGTCTATTTTCTGTAAAAAATGTATTTGTTTATTTTATTTTTATTTTTTTACATATTTATTCAAAGTGTTGCTATGTCGTGACAGTGTAACATGAGACACATAATCTTTGAAAAATTCTGGCTCCTCCCAGTCGTCCTGCTGCCATCTGCAGAAGTGCAAGGGAGAGAATATGAGCAGCGTATACACAAGGATGATTCACTGCGCTAAGACCCTCCGATTGGCAGAGTGGGAGCAGTGTGTTTCTGCAGATGGCTGTAGGACCACAAGGACGTTGTGGAGGAGCTTGATGTTTTCATAGATTATCGGTTAGGACACAGTAGCAGTTTGAACAAATGTAGAAAACAGATTTTTTAATGAAAGTGACATACTGCAGCTTTAATACAAGAGGTGGCACTCAGTTTCCTTTAAATGAGGAAAAAGAGTTGGAATTTTTTTTGTTTTTGTTTTTTTTTCAGCCAGCTGACTGATAGAGCTTAGCAACAAGTGCAGGAGGGGCAGTGCTGTGCTCTCTTTCTTTCTCCGGCATCGTTTTGAAAAGGCTTTAAACAGATTTGTTTTGTCATTTTAAAGTGTTTTAGAACCCTGTTCCACCCTGATCACGGTACCAGCCCATGCTTAACACACAGCCTGACTGACATGAACAATGTTTGGTATCATAACTCACTCATCGGCCGTTCACCATGTCACCTACACACTTATGAGATCAGACACTGTGGAAAACACCTTTACTCTATCAGCCCAAAACTTTAATACCCACAGTTGTCATAGCAACAGCATTTTTTTTTTTTTTGGTAGTGCTTTTTTATTTTTCTAGCTCAAAAGAAGTGTGGAAGTGTGCAAAGGACATAATCTCAGGTTGCTCTTTGAAGCAGTTTATTAAAAATGAGTTCTGTCATCAGAATCTGACTAAGTGTGTCAGACGGTCAAAACCTCTCAGTCTGTGGAGACGTGCAGCACGTCACTGGCAGCTCCTCCTCATCCTCCAGCCACTTCCTCTCGTTGTTGTCGCTTTTTTGAAAAACTCAAACGGATAAGCTGATGAAAAAGTGATGATTGCAAGTGTCGACTGTGCCTGACTTTACACGGAATAATCAATTCTGTTTCAATCTTCACTCTGCCTGAACACTTTTCAGCCTCGGCTTTGCTTGGGCTTTGGTTTTTTTGGTTGTTTTTTTATTTTTTTTCTCTCTTCCTTAGAAATCACAAGCACATATCTACCAGAAGCTCTTGTTATTTTGACTAAGTACAGGAGACAAAAGAGTTTGGACTCCACTGGTTCTAAAAGTGGAGCAGGGGAAGTCAAATCTGTTAATTTCTTTTCTTTGTTTTTTCTTCAGTAGCCATACGTTAGGAGTGTTTTATTTGCTGAAAGTGTCAGTGAACTCATTCAGACTATTGTCTGGTTTCAATCATTTGCTCTCAGTATTTTCAGCCACCCCAATATTTACAACAGACTCTCCTATCAGGTGAACACTGAGATGGTTTAAAGTCTAGTGTGAACTGTAGATTGTGATTCCCACATCCTGTTTTTAAAACTTCCACATGCCAATACAGATTGAGAACTAAGAAGATTTAGTTCACACAATAGTTTTCAAAATACTTCCTTGTTCCTCAATCATTAGTTATTTATGTGGGGGATCAGTAGTGATGCAACATGTGAGAGAGCTACAATTATATTATACTAGGGATACACCATAAATCGCCACTAACATCAGTTACCAGCCATAACAATGTTAATATAGGATGTCGATAGAGGCCCAAATTGTTATACCTGTACATCCTTTTAAAGACAGTTTACTAAAGAATTTGAAAATAAAAATAAAACAGTCATAAACTTCTCTTTGGCATCCAACCAATCAGAGCACCTGTGGTGTGTTCTCTTCCTGTCACTTTAAAATGATTCCCTGGTTCCTGTAACTCCGTTCTGCTGCTGTCTTCACTTCCAAACACCTCTCTGATCCTGAAAATAGCTTCCTAGCTCTTCCTTACTCACCAACAACTTCCACACTAACGAGTGTTGTCAGCACAGTTCTTCTTTTGAAAGTCGGCTGATCACAGGGTCATTCAAGCAGAAAGTTATCTCATTCTGGGAACCAGCAAATCTTTCTGTGCAAACTGATGAAGTGATGCTCGATCATCTGTAGGGATCTGGTAATAAGACGTCAGATCTGAATGCAAAACACTAAAGTCAAATCCAAACTGTTACACAGCGGTGGCTGTTATAGAAACGCCATCAATCTCAAGTTGTGTAAAACTGAGGCTTGATAGTAACTGAAACCAAATCTACTGATTTGGCTATTGACATAAGATCATGCAGTCATAAAAAAAAGTGCAGCTCTGTTATTAAGCTTCACAGTAAGTTTCAGAACCGCCCCAGTTTCCCTGCTGAGGCCTGATACCTCAGCTACACTACTGTATTTTAGGTTTTCCCTCCTGAATATTTTCTGATTTCTGTCTCTAAGACCAATTGGACATTAAAGTATTTTTATTTTTTTTTTTTTTACAACTGCAGATCAAAGGAATCTGTTATAAATACCAGATGTGAGTGATATGGCTGTCACCATCTGACATTATGTGGGTTACGTAAACCACCAGCAGTTTTACTGCTGCCGCTCGTCACTCTGCCGTCGCGGTTCAGGATCTCCAACTCGCAGCAAAAAGAGAGGCAGAAGCGGCAAACGGATCCCTGGGTTTTTAGTTTTGTTAGAAAGTAGGATTATTGAGATGTGAGCAGCTGACGTCACTGCAGAGCATGCCGTAATGTTGGGGTTTGGCTCCTCTTGAGGATGTGGAGCAGCCATGGAAACAAAAAACTTAATCTGCAAGTAAAAAAAAAGAAAAAAAAGAGAGAAATCTGAACCGTGGAGGTCAGGGATGTATGTGTAATGGCTCCCAGTGGAAGAGATGCATGTTTCTTTCTTTCCCCACAAGCAGCATTTCTTGTGAAACTAAGTTGAAACAAAAGAGCTGACATCATCAGCGATCTCATCTTTTCCTGCTTGGTTCGTCCCGACACTTTTCCACTCAAAGCTTTAGCTTTGTTTCCTCAGGATTGATACAGAGATCAGAGTGGCCTTTTCTAAGTCTCACCGCAACCAAACAGAAAGGAAAGTCTTTCTGTTTGGTTGCTATCCAAAACAATCTGGTTCTTTCTGACAATGAAATTTCACCCTTTAAGTCATAAGTTACCTGCCAGAGCTGCAGAATCATGAAATCACTTTACTAGAACCTGTTTGACACCATGAACTGGTCTAAGATTGAATTAGGCCTTTATTTTAGGAAGGTGACAGAATGATAAAACCAAAGACTTTTAAAATAATATTCTGTGAGCTGGCTGAATAAAAGTGGAGCTTCATGGAGGATCTTGTTACTTCTGTTGTTAAATTAATAAAATACTTCATAGAAACAACAAGCAGCCCTCAGATGTTTGTAGTGTGACGTTCAGGTACAGCCATGGCTGCTTCAGGACCTGACTGTTTTACCGAGTTTGATTGAACCATGTTGAACCGAGCACAACAGCTGAAGGAAAAAGTTCAGCTGACAGTTAGCGACCCTAATAATCAATTGAACCTTATGCAGGAGAAAAATAATGTGCAAAATGAATACAAAAAGCACAAAAGCAAGTTCACCTCTAAATGGCACAGCTAAAAAAAAAAAAAGCAACAAATCAAGTGAAGTTTGTGGAATGCCCTGATCAAATTCTGGTCTTTAATTCAATGGAGATGTTGTGATACTAACTTAACTACGAGACAAGGTCCATCAAACCCTGCAGGTTTTTTACCCTGTGCGCGGTTTGGCGGGGTAGCACTGACCCTGGGTGCGCTTTTACAGGGTTTTAATCATGTGGTTTCGGGAATTGACGATCTTATCGGACAACTTACCCCACTTCCCAGCTGTCCGACCGTGGCATGCTCCTCCTGACCGCAGGAGGGAGGGTTAAGAGGCCTGTTTGTACACCAACACCATACGGGGCGGCCAAGTTCAAAACAAATCTGCAAAGAGTGGACCAAGAGTAGTCTAGGGGCAACGGGAAAGACTTACTGCTGGTTGCTGCCAAAAGTTGCTGAAGCCAAAAGCAGCAAACCAGCTCTTAAGTTTGATAGGCAATTCCAATTTCTGATTTAAAAAATACAATTACTTGTACAGAAAAGCAATGGATGGATTATTATTATTATTATTATTATTGAGCTTATCTTAGTCAGATATAAAAATTGTTTTGATTGAGATATTTTTAATTTGACCAAACAAAGCTAAACCCAGAAGGCATCCATCCATTGCAGTGGATTCAGGTCCAGGCCTCCGTTTCTGAAAGATTTCCAGCGCACGTCTCCACCCCTGGTTTTCTGGTGGCACGGCTCCGGGTCGAAGGGTTTAGATGTCTCAGAATAAACTGCTTTAATCTGGGCTCTCACTCACGCCATCGCCACACATCTGCCACTGCGGCCCCACATGGAAGGAGACGTCCTCACCTCAAAACCTTCAGCTCTTTGATCAGCTTTTATACCCTTCAGCCTCAGCTTGGGTCTGATTTAATGGATGATTTTTATTTGTAATTTTTTATTTTATTTTTGTTTTACCTTTTTTTGTGTTTTTCGGTTTCTTGCTCGCCAACTGGTTGCATGTGCAGCTACTTGCTGCCAGTTCCATCACTAATGTTTATATTACATGTACATATTGCGTCTAGTATTGGCGTGGGGTTAGTTGTTCTCTGTCGTTCTGGGTTTGTTCTGGACCCCCTACTGAATAGCTGGTGCCTTAAATGGGCTGAGCAATGCACAGAAACTTTAAAAGCTGACAGATACTGAAAGCATTAATGTAAAGATTATTGTTATTATTATTCAAAAGAGGGCAGATGTGCCTTTTTTTAATACGTATACCAACTTTCATATTTAAGATTTGCTGTTGCCAAGGCAGCAGAGATGACAAAAGGTTTATTATCATGCCTTACAGAGTTTAAAAAGGACACATGTAACAAGTTGGTTACTGGGAGAATTGTAATAAAGCAATGTTTCACTGGGAATTTTGGCGAGCCAGGTTCATAGAAAATATTATTTTCCTGTAAATATGCTGGCTTTATTATTATTATTATTATTGAAAAAAAATCATATTTTTTTGTATGAGGTCGGTAATTTTCACAGACTATTAGTTATCTTACGAGCTTTCAGCGGGCTCCTGCCTCACAGTAAGGCAGAGAGCCGCTTTTCGCTGCGTTTTATATCGGTTCGCGAGAGTTGGGGATGAATTGTTTTGTACGGTGTTCTGCGGATGATTGAGGTCTCACAGGAATCAGAGATGAGCGGGTGGCAGATTTTGTCTTCTGTTCTTTTGTTTGCAATAAAACGTCATCGTTTTCACTTCAACGTCTCCTGGAGTGCTGCTTTCAGAGAACCTGTTTTATAATTTGTTTTTTTCAGTGTCTAAGCAGTGGCTCAGAGCTCAGGAGTGTAGAGTTTAGGTTTTGTGATAACCCTTCAGGAAAGTGTTTGACTTTGAGGTTTATGAGGAGAAACTTTTTCCTTTGTTATGCAGTCGATCAAAATAAAGCAATACATTTTAATTGCTCGTCTGTAGATGTGCTTTCCAGTCCTTTTTTTAAGAACCTTTTTTTAATCAATCATTCACCTATTACTCTACTCATGTGAAGTACTTTTTAAATCTGCTACAGTAATGATTATTCACATGTTACAAGATATTTCAGCTGGAGTGTTTGTGCTTTCCAGTTTTTCTCATCATTGCAGTTTGACCTTGGAGTGTGTTTGCCGGGATGTCGACTCCTGGGAAGATTGGCAGCTGTCCTAAGTTTTTTTTTTTTTTTTTTTTTTCCCCCGGCATAATTTTCTCTCCTTCACAGTGAAACGGTGACCTTCAGTCATCATGGGTTTGTAAACGGCCTTGTAGCCCCTCCCAGGTTGATGAGCTGCATCACTGAACTCCTTCTTGGCATCTTTTCTGCTTCACATCCTGACAACACACTCCTGTGTGTTCCAGGTCAAAACTCCTGCTTTCAGAGAGATTCGCAGTCAACACAGCGTCAAGTCACGTCTATTAGTGAGGCACATCATCAACAAGGCCTTTGCAACCAATTCTGAAACAGGTAATAAACATATTCTGTCAAATTGCATCAAGATTAATCGTCGTCAAACACATTGATTAACGTTCCAGTTATTAATCAAAGGCAACAATAAGCAGGTGGGTCTCCAGCCTTGATTTGAAGGCTTAAGTTCTGGTTCTGGTTCTGGGGATGCAGAGCAGAACCAGAAGACCTGAGAGGTTCTGCACAGCTACAGCAGCTCTTAAATGTATTTTTGTGCCAAACTGTTAAGTGATTTATAAACTAACAGTGTTTTAAAGTCTATTCTCTCAGCTACAGGAAGCCAGTGGAAGGACTTTAAAACTGGGGAGATGTGCTCTGTCTCCATATCTATTAACATCGGGTCAGTTTTACTTGCCGGTCCGATGCCAACATGTTAAAAAAAAAAGGACTAATACCTCTGTGAGTGCCGACATATCGCTAAAAAGAGATTGAGATGAATTTTTAGTCAATTTAGGAAGCTGGTACACACCACATCTTTTATTTTAGATAGTCTCTGATGGGTGAGATGCTGGAATCAAACACAGGAGGAGATTTATATTGCTGTGAATGTCAGCATCCCAGCAAACTGTCACGATTAATATTTTTGCCTCTTGTAATGCTCCTCCTCGTGGGGTTCTGCAAGGCTCTGTTTTCGGTCCTCTTCTATTTTCACTTGATTTGCTGAGCAATCAGGGCTCTACTTCCACTGACGAGCACTAAACCTACAGACCTGCTTCCCTCTGAAGCCTGAGGGCTCTGATGACTTTATTGTTATGTGCTTTGGTCTCATTTGGACATTTTAAAGTATTTTCATGATTATTTAATCAATAAATGAAATTAAAAAAAAAAAAACATCTTTTCAGAATGGACCTTAAATCACAATACCAGCCCACTCTCTCCAGTAGCGTCACTACAGGAAGAACTCGTGTTTTAGTGATTTTTAGTCTCAAAATACACAAAAAAAAGCAAGATTAGAAATACAAAACTTGTTCATGATGTTTCTTATGTTTTCACAATGTAAAGCACTTCAAACGGCCTTGTTGCTGAAATGTGCTGCTACACAAATAAAATTGAATGATTGACCATCATGGCTCTTATTCAGCTGTGTGATTTTGTGGATCCTGTAGAAAACACCTGATCCTGGCTGCACATCCTCTGAGCTTCATTCATCAGAGGAAATGATGGAGTTCATCTCAATCAACCAGAAAGCAACTGGCATTGATTTGAGGAGGGATTTTTGTCAGCAGTCCAAAAGAGTAAATCAACTTGTTTTGATGCTACCTCCCAACAAAAAAAAAAGAAAGAAAAAAACCCCACCAGGACTCCCTGGACTGCTAACCGCTGGTGGATCAGAACAAAAGGCGACAGAATGGTGATTAAAAACAGAAAGTCGGCGCCTTTCTGTTTGTTTGAAGTAGAAGTCACCGAATCCGGAGAGCATCGGTCTCTGTCACCTCCAGCCTCTTCCACGGTTCACACTCTGCGTAGAGGCTAAGTGACCCGTCGAACGCTGCTCTCCATCCCGTCCACATCAGCACCCTCTTCATCACCGGCTCAGCCAACTCACGGCGGCCACCCACATCCTGTCCCCGCCCCCTCGTCACCTGCCACTCCTCAGAGATCTGTGGTCTTCGAAACAAAACTGTGAACTTCTCGCACTGAAATTGCGCCCTGAGAACACTCACAAAGGAATTCTCAATGGCATCCCTAATCCAGGCCCTCCTGCTCTAAGTGCACGGCCCTAATCCCCAGAGTTAACCTGGCTTTGGAGGCGCGGCGCCCACAGTGTCAGAAAGGGTCTCTCAGGGAAGGTGACAATCGTCCCCTCCGGTCCAGATTAGGAGGCAGGAGAAGAAACCAGATACACAATCTCTTGTGGCATGCTAGGGGGAGAAATCTGCCCTCTTCTCTGGCTTCAGCGTGCGGCTCTGCCCCCCCATCCCAGTTCACTCGCTCTGTTATCACCGCAACTGGGATAACCCCGGCCTAATCCATCACGGTTAGCATCTGCATGTTTGTGCAGGCAGGGTGGGTAAATAAGGCCGTGTTGGTGGGCTTGGGTTACGGCTTGCTGTCCCTTTTTTTTTTTTCTTAAGTTTTGAGCAGATGGCTGCAAAGGAATGGAAGTGACAGGGGTGGGGGAGGACATTTCTTCTTTTTTTTCACAGGTAATGAATCAGTCAGCAAATGTGTTTGGTTTTGTTGCCTCGTAAAACAGCAGCAGGTCCTTCCAGCGGCCTTTAAAGACCCCACCCTAAGACGGGAACGTCGGCGTCAGATCTCCACGGCTTCTTTTCTTCTCCTAGTCTTTCACTCAGCAGCGCTGACCACATATGTTGCTTCACACCACATATTGAGACGGAGGAAGAGAGAGAAACGTCCACCTCTCCAAAATCTGAAGCCACCAAACAGGACCCGGAGCATCAGAGGGGAGTTCACATCAAAGGCGGTTGCTGACTGAGCTGCAGCGACAAGTTGTTTGAGCTCATGGGTTCGGAAGTAATGAAATGTCGCAGAGGGCGGGAGAGAGCAGAGCAGCTAAAACAAACCTGTTTGTCTCATGGCCCCCGCGGCCTCCGCTGCTCTTTGTCTCCATGCGACGCGTTGGAGGCTGAGGGACGGCGGCGGCCTGTGGGAAGGGAGTCCCAGTCACAGGTTTGAAGTCTGTTTATGTGGACGAGCGTCTGATTTATGTAGAGGCTTCAGCGGATCTGTTTCAACGCATGACCCGATGAAATAAAACAACAGCAAAAGGCCGCAGACTGATTTTAGTGATTGAATTCAGAAACGTCCTGGTTCGGTTGAAGTGAACTCTGGTGCGGTTTGAATGAGCGTGTGAATGCCAAGCAAATGGAAGACGGCTCTTAAAGCAGGGAAGTGGACAATAGAGCAGGGATCCTGGGTAAATGCAATCGAAACTAGATAGAAATGCTATAGTTGTACAATTATTTTTGTTTTGTTTTTGTTCTTATCAAAACTCACATCTGAACAATAGCTTTAAAATGAACCCTACACTTGGTGAGCCTTAAAGTCATCCATAAAACACTCTAAGTCGAGCATCAGGTTTGGTTCAAGCACCTAGTTATTACCTCGGCAGCCTTTCCAAAGATGGAAGAAAAAAAACAAAAAAAACTTCAGGTCTCTATTGAAGTTTATCTTCAAGTGTGTGGTTGCACAAAGAGGTTTGCATTGTAACGTTACAGTGTGTGTAACCAGCATGGCAGACACAATAGAAGCTGTTTGTTTCATTTCTGCTAAAGCTTAGAGGGCAAAAAAAAAAAAAAAACATAATAAAATGCTTCTGAAGAACCTTGTAGAGAAGCCAGATTTAGCAGCGGTGCTGCATCACCTTCACGCCACACATCTGACGCATCTGCAGCAGAAACGGACAGTAGATCTCAGCGCTGTGACAAAAAAAAAACCCTTTGTGTGCAGCCAGGGTCTCTTGTGAGACCCCACAGCAAAGACAATGAAGGTTTTCATGGATGAGCCACATTGTTGCTCCAGACTCAACCGGAGGCCATTCACTCAGCGGATCCTGTGTGCTGCTTCCAGGGCCCAGTCTGCAGCCACGGAAAAGAAAAAAAAAAAAAAAAGTAGGGTGCATTTCTCTCTGATGACTCAAAAAGTTTTCCACAGACAAAAGTCCTGAGAGCAGCAAGTTGCTTTTTTACCCATATAATATAAAAATTAAAAAGGACGATTTTTTTTCATCTTTCCTTTTTTTTTTTACAAACCAAAGGAAAATATCCATGTCCGACCACCCAGTGCTGTAGCTTTCATCTTTATTAAAGTGGAACCTGGAAAGTGGAACCAGGTAACACCCCACACACACACCCACACACACACACACACACCTCCCCCTCCTCCCTCCGATGGATCAGCTGCTAATTGGGCTGGCGGCGCGCGACCAGCTCTGATCGGGATGGGTGGGCAGTCACCTTACCCAGCGGTGACGACTCGGACCCCCACATCCTTCTGCATTGTTCTTCAGAGCTGGAGCAGATATAATCTTCAGTGAATTTTAATCCCGGCAAAAAGAAAAAAACATTGCTGGGTTCTCTGGGAAATTTGACTGCGAGGGAAACGTCTGTGAGGAAAAGGCAACAAGAAGACGCTCGTGAATAGAACCGCAGATCGTGATTCTTTTGTGGAAACTGTTGAAAGATTTGTGGCGTGAAGGAAGTTAAAGCTGCTGTTGACGAGATCTGGGCTGGAAGTGAGCGGCTGTAAATAGAAGTTATTACAGAACCTCAAGTGTGCCCTTTTTTTAACTTTGAGCCCCTGTCCCTCCAAAGGTCTCTGCACGGCCCTGCTGTTTTAGGGACATGCTACTTTCTGCTTGCATGTTCCTTTCCAGGGTAAATGCCCACCTGTCCGTCTTCATGCTTGTTATTTATTCTCTTCTTCCTCTGTTGTTTATTTTTAGTTTTGACGCTCTGTTCTCTTCACCTGCCCGTCTCTTGTCAGTCTGCAGCTCCTGCAGGGCCCGATAAGCAGCTTCTGATCCGACCGACCAGACGGTGGGCCGGTCCCAGAGCGTGCTCCTGGTGAGCAGCTGGTCGGGGTCGCGTGGATGCAGTCTGACAGTCCGCTGGTGCGTTTCTACATGGTACAGGGAGGGGCCCCAGGGGGCCCTCATGTGACTCTTGTCTGCTGGTCTCGGTGTCAGAGCTCCACAGATAGCAGACCACCACCAGAGAGGCCTGTCCTAGTTAGTTCCAAGTCCCTGGAGCAGAGGAGTGGCCATTATAGTTTCCATTAAACTCATGCCAGCTCAGCTTTTTGAGAAGCAGTCAGCAAGTTTACCATTATAATGTTTAATCATCTATTTAACTGGGATTCATGTGAGGTGTTTTTATGTTTCAACCCATATTTCCTGAGTCTTCCACCCAACAGAGAGATTTCTCCTGACTGGGACAGATGAGCTGGTCACAGTCAGCTGTTGGGCCGGATGATGGATCATCCAACCGGGCTCACAATCAGGACATGTGGCTCTTTGTTACAGTATCAACGAGGCTATTATGTGTCAGATTTATAGCTCTGGTTGGTGTATAAAAACCTGCACCATTAGGAGATCAGACCGGCTCATTAGCAGAGGTTTGGTTTGTTTTTATCGAAGGTGGTTTATGTACGACGGCGTGTTAGATAGAAAAAAAAGGAGTACATTTCTGCCAAAAAAACTACTCTTGGAAATTTTCTAGAGAAAAAGTAAAAAAATGTAAAAGTTTGAAACTGAAAAAATTTCCAGAGGTCGAACATTTCCGATGTTCGAAAGTCAGATTTTTTTCTAAAACATTTTCAAAGTTTCAGAGTTGTTGTTTTTTTCCAGCATATTTTCAGTAAAATGTTTTGACATGATGGTTAATGCAGCACGTTGACCATCATTTCAACTCAGTATGACTCCACTGCAACATAATAGAGTGCAATTTCATATGAAGGCACACAATCTTCTTTATTAATCAGTTATGAGATGGTTTTTCGCTAATTATTGCTACCCTCACAATAATCCATAAATGCAATTTGAAAGAAATGTTCACACAGTGCATCAAGGTGAAGTTAAAGGAAGCGTCCACAAATCTATAAGCTGTACATCAGAAACTTCTTCAGCTTCTCACACCATCATCCAGTTTGAATTAAGTTGATGGCCACTGCAGAAGTATGTCAGCATTAAAGTTATCTCTATCGCGAAGTGTAACACAGTGACACCCATTTTAAAAAAATAAAATAAAAATCACACTGTCCCCCTTTCTCATCTTTAAGTCTTCTCTTTCCGACTGCTTGACTTTCTAATCATCTGCCTCCATGTTTAAAATTGAGACGCTTTTGACTTAATTAAACACAACCGCCATCAGCCACAGAGGCTCGGAGGACAAACCCATAAACAGACAAAAGCAGGAGAGGAACTCCATTGTTCCACCTCATAACCCGCTTGTGTTGCCAGAGTGGAGAATGAAGTGGAGCGCAACTCGGTTCAAATCAAATAAATTACTTTGAACAGGAAGGCCGGGGGCTGCAGGGGGGGTGGGGGGTGCAGGCCCATTTAGGAGCTTCTAAAGTTGAACAGCGTGAAGTCTTAATTACTGAGACCCAACACTGGCCTTCTCGGCCAGACCCAGCTTGGCGCTCACGCTGCGATGGTCAGGAGTCGGAGGCTGTCGCCCCACACCTCCAGCCCCCCCAGAGGGCTTCAAAGGAAACAGAGAAGAATATTTTTATATCCACCAGCGTGAGGGAAGAAAATTAATGTTGCTTAAACTCCACATCACTCTGTGATCACTTAATGAAAATGATTAGTTCTCGCCGTGTTCTTGGTTTGGTATCAGGGTGCAGGATTCTCTTCTGGTTTTCTCCATCCTGTCAGATTAAGCTTTCCAGGCACACGGCTTACAGGCACTAATGATCCAGGCTGAAGCTCCTGCTGAGCAGTCACGTGTTGCTGCTTGCTGTTCAGGTAAACAGTAATTATTAGTCCTCAGTAATAATTTCTGAGAAGTGATTATTATGAGATTAAAAGTAGAGACCCAAGGCTTCGCTGAGGAGCTGATGAGTTCACCAAAAGCAGCAGCTTTCCACTTTAATTAGTCGCAGATTTGTAGTTAAAGTTCAGTTTTTATTAAAGAATTTTAGATGTGTCAGCCTGTATGCCGATGATACAACGATTTATATTTGTAGCTAAATGGTTTCAGTTGTAATAAGTATAAGAGCTTTTCTTCCACTGTTTCCAGGTTTATGGAGTTCATCAAGGCTCCGTTTTAAGCCCCTTACTGTCCTCATTGTCCTCCGCCATCTTCCCATTTCAGCTTCCTTGGCTGATTAAAAAGAAACATTTAATCCTGGAAAGAAGCAGAAATTCTGATGTTCTTCTCAAGTATTGTTTCTCACAGTAAAAACATCTTTGTGATTTTTGTATTTAAATTCAAAGTCTTTTACAGGAATAATGTGTGGAATGGTTAAAACCCAGATCCGATGGATCCGGTGTTGTTTTTGTTAAAATTGACAATAAAATATTATTTTGTTGGCGCTCCTTTTGCTGATGGCGACAATGAGACAATTATGACAAAACTGTGGCTCTTTGGTGAATAAAAGGTGACAAAACGCCTGTGAGGTTTTGTTGGCGACACGTGTTGTGCTTGTAATCTGTCGGTTAAAAGCCGAAACGGATCCGACTCATGTTTGGTCTAACCCACAACCTGAATGACTTTAATAATTAACGAACCATTCCAGACCGAACCCACAAAGGATCTGCTACCCTTTTGAAAGAGGAACTAAATCTCACCATGGTGATAGTGATGCAGCAAAGGATTGTGGGACGTTTAACTGAAGCAGTGGTCCACAAGGTGTACAAAGGGTAGCAAATTATATATAATATCTTTAAATATTTTATTGGTCATAACAGCAATATTAATATCAGATATCGATATCGGCCCAAATTTCCACATGGGTGCATCTCTAATCCTAAATATGGGCTCGATATTAAAAGAGATAACATTAGTATTGATCATCTGGAATCTTCTTTAGCTTTATACCTTATTAGTTCTGCCTCACATTTACTACTAAATTCTGCAACAACTGATTTCATAAAGCCGTATTACCTTTAAACTTCAGCCACTTCACCACTTTGACTAAAAATCAGCCAGCTTGGGGTTATTAGTCATTTTTTCTTTTCGGTTTATCTGCTCTTGCTCTCGGTGCGGTCCATGATTTTACCAGGATTAAAATAAGTTTCTACTGACCTGAACTCTACATCGCTCTGCCCCCCCACAGCTCCTTTCCTTCCTAATTAGTCAAATATCCGGGCGTCTCCCGCGGTGATGTTAGAACAAATGTCATGGGGCATCATTCCTTCGGCCGATCTCCGTGTTTGTTCTGGTGTAAATAAATTTTTTTAAAAAAGAATAAAAAGCAGGAGGATCTCCCCAGGCTGCTGCCTCCAGAGGCCTGTCAGCGGCCCTGAGGATCAGCAGCCCGGTAGCCGTGAAGATACACTTTCATTTCAGCCAGCTCGTAATCCCACAGTGCAATAAAACCGTCTGGCCTCTTTGAGTCTGGCTCCAGTCAGACCAAGAAGTTTACTCACAAAAATGTTCCAGCCCCCCCTGCAGCATTAGGAAGTGGAATGTAAATCTTAAACGCTTTTCCTCCACCATTTTTCCCTCTATAATTGTCACCGAAGCACTCCTGGAAAGAAAAGAAAAGAAAAAAAAAAAAAAAGAGTGGGTCATTTTACACGCGGAGAGAATCGCGAGTAAGGAAGAGCGTCCCCTGTAAAGCAGGACACCAGCAGGGTCAGAGGTCACGCGGTGCGGTCAGCAGTGTTTTGCTTGGCGAAGCAGCTGCGGCTTCATGCAGGAAGCCTCCATCTCACAGCTGCCTCTGGTTACGGTTTCAAAACAAACAAGCGGCTTCTGCAATTCCCCCCCCAATTAGATTTGTCGTCTTATGAACTCGCGTTTTGCGTGCGGGTGTGTGAAAAAACCTGAATCTTTGTTTTCTTGGATTTGTTAATGTGTCGCTATTTGCAGATAAGCAGGAATCGCAGGCAGGCGGTGGATCGATAGTCGACGGGGATCTGCGGTCGACTCTGTTCTTTTCTCTTTTTTTCAGGTACTGAGTGATGAAGTAGCCTGGGAACCGAGCGATTTTGAGGCCGCTTCTTCCGTTTGAGTTGGCAGAATGCGCTGACCCTCTTCCTACTCAAACAGATTTCCCCTCTGCTCGTTCCCACAGCGGGCCAAACACAACCGGTTCGACTCAACGAGGCTCTGGACCAGAGGGCGGCTCCACGTTCCTTCTTCATCTCCGTGTCGCTGATGACATGTGCTTGTTGACGTTTTGTCAATCTGCTGATCCAATCTACAGTAAAGTAATCTCAGGACACAACACGGCCAAGAGAAACAGATTCAATAAATTTCAAATTTATACAAACGTCTTCGTCCAGATTGAGAGGCACTCAAAACCTGACCGTGGTGGAAGATTGGTTAGGCAGATTAAAAGAAGAAAAAAGGGTTTTTTCATCCAACATTTGATGTGCATTTATGGAATAAGTGCTCCAAAATGTATCCAAGCAGAGATTTTAGAAGTTCTCCAAAGAAAATTAAAATTTTAATATGATCTCCTAAACCAGTGACTCAGACTGCAGCCAATTGGAAATATTTATGAGGCTTTAAGTCTTTTATTCAAGTACTCAAGAGGTTGCTGTGCAACTTTCTGATCCTAAATTATCTCAAAGGAGTCAGTCAGACATAAAACACAGAAACGTTACCTCCCTGAACGAGAAATAAGCTGAAAATGGCTGGAAAGACAAAAAAATTAAACACTAAAAAAAAAAAAAAAAAAGAAACAACAAAACTGCACAAAGTTAGGAACATCAAATAAATCTACAACTGGAAACTCACATATTAAAATGAAAATAAAATCAAGGAAAAGAGGCAACAAATATAACCAACAATCTGCTGATGATAAATACAGATGGACCAAATGATACAGCAGCTCCTCCAGATTAGATTATCAACAAATTAACATGAAACCGCTGGATCTTATCAGCAACATCTTACTAAAGGATAGACATAAAAATGAATCAGGAAGAAGATAAACACAAAATACACCCACACTGCACCAACAGATCATCTGCCTTAAAACTTTGTTTTTTGTTTAATTAGATCATTTTACAGGATGTTTTTAGAAGAGAGACTAGCATCCAGGTGCTTCCAATCAAGTGATTGGTTAACGGATCATCAAGAAGTCTATAAGAGTCAGAGTTTTGTTGATTGCTTGCTGGTCTGGAGCAAACATGATAATCAATCTGGGGAGGCTTTTTGAGTCAAGCTGACGTCGATCATTCTGAGTGAGAAACATTCATATTTAGGACAGAAGCTAATCTTCCCAAGAGACGCCGTGGAAAATTCACTCCAAAATCAGACTGTAATGCTGACAAGAGCTGACAAAAAATGCATGAATACAAAAAAGTCCCAAGAGTTCAATTCCAGCCTCTGCTGCCTCGGGCAGTTTGAAGTCACTGAGTCAACCTCAGTGACTGTTTGACAAAGTACTTTGACGTTAAACGTGAAAATGCAGTCTGACGGCTAAAAGCTAGGCCAAAACTGAAAACTGTTCCCAAACAGCAACGAACCTATAACCCATCAGTTTAAGAGAAAAGAGTCGGAGAAATTCACCCCAACTTCAGAAATGCTTGAAACAGAAAAACTAACCAATTAATAAAACTATTACCAATCTGCCCACGTTGTCATGACCCAAGTTCTAGAAAATTTGTGTCTTTCAATTTTGGCTAAAAGTATTGGTAAGAAATCTGGTCACTTCCAGGATTAGTTGCTCAAATGAAAGCAGCTAAATTTGAATTCTGACCTGTTGGATCTGTTGTGGCACAGAGACCCATAGAGTACCAAGCTTACACGTCATTTGTTTTTTGTTTCTGCAGCTTAGATCTGGGCCTGAAGACCCAAAGAATTCCTTCAAAAGTGAGCTGACTCCACTATTGTTAAGAACATTTTGTGAAGAACAAAGTCGCGCTCAAGTCTTCTTGAGAGGTTTTTGTGTTGCTTCCTTTACTGGTGCTTGCTACAGCGCCACCACAGGCGAGGAGGGCAAACGAGTTTTTCAAAAGCAGTGCAGATTGAGAGAGAACCACACCAGCTAAAAATGGAACCAGATGTGAAAACAAAATTCACACCTCAATAACCTGAAGCAAAGAAGTGTTATATATATATACATATATATATACATATACATATATATATATATATATATATATATATATATATATATATATATATATATATATATATATATATATATATATATATATATATATATATATATATATGTATAAGCTCCTCTGGCTGCAAATATGAATGACAAACTTGAAGTCACATTTAAAGCTGCACAGTGGTGACCTATTGTTGCCGACATTTAATACAGAAAATATGAAACCTACCGTTGACCTCTGTTTCTTTATCTCAGATCAGTTTCATGCAGCGCTGCCTGAAACTTGACCATCAGATATTAAACTTACTTCCTGGATCATATATTCTCTGAGCGCTGAATAACCTCCTCTGGGTTCATAACAATCAGATGTCATAATAATAAATAAAAGGAAAGGATTGTGCGACAGATACACTGAACATTTAATGAGTTAAATCACACTCCTATCGATCAAACCCCCCCCTCCCCTCTGCCCCCCGCCTCTCCCAGCAGCTCATCTGCTTCAATCTAACTAATTTCATGATCATAAACTTCCTGGCAGCCTCTGGAGCAGAACTCAGCCAAGACCAGATTCTAAATCTAACCCTTTGCCACTGCAGTAAACAGATATGGCGACTCTGATTTCTCATCATAAACATTTACCTGTTAGATCATCAACATCAGATGGTTTGGGCCTCGAGCTTCAGATTGAGGAGTTCGAGCAGCAAGAACTTATGAAAGTTCTTGGTTTAAAAAAAAAAAAAAAAAATTGAATTTAAACATGCTGTTTCCACCCACTGGCAGCCGCTCACAGCAGAATAATCACTCAGCATCAAGGAGCAAATGCTGAGTCAGTGAAGGTATGATGAAGGTCAACCTGTGTGTGTGTGTGTGTGTGTGTGTGTGTGTGTTGATGCTAGATTCAGAGAGAGAGAGTGCTGGTCACCGAGGGACAATTAAGCCTCTTCCTTCCTTGTTCTGGTCTGGAACAATGTGTGCTGATGAGGCTGCGCCGACACTTTCTGTCCATCATCATTTCCTGGTGCAGGAAAAGTCATTTAGCGTTCAGTCGGGGCTGCAGGAGTTGCAGGACGGCGTGCTGCAGGAATGCGCTGGCTGAACGGTCACTGCGTTCACAACAGCCGCCGTGGGGATTCCTGTGGCTCGTTTGTCCTCCTTAGTTCTCAAGACAAACTTCCAAGCTGCTTGCTGCATTCATTCAGATGGAACACTCTAGAAAGTTTCTCCTCACAACACAATTGCACATCATCTCTGTCTTGGTATTGTGTGATGGATGGTGGCACAGAAAGTTGTGGGTTCAAATAGCACCTGGACTTTTCCTGCATGGAGTTTGTTTGTTCTCCTTGTGCATCCTGGGGTGCACAATGGGAGACGACAAAATCGTCACATCATTACAAGACAAAGGAAGTTAATAAAATTAACTGATGGCAACGGCCTCTTCTGGAGCATTGACGGCAACTTTTGTAGAGCAATCTGGTGTTTAGTCTGAGTCAGTTTGGTGGGACTGTGATGTGACACGCTTCAGTGACACCGACTTATTTCATAAGTTCATAATAATTTTCAGGCAGTTTACATCTAGATTTACTTCCTGCTGGATGCATGTATCATATCAATTTCATAACAGTCGAATTAAACGCGTCATTATTGGTGCATCGTTGAAAAAAAATGATACCCGATTTTAAATTTTAACGGGTAAAAATCAGAGGAATCTGCAATCGTTTTGCATGTAACCTGACTGAAACCAGTAAAGAGAACCAGAGCAAATGATCTACTTTGGAAGTCACATAATTAGAGTAAATAAGACTCACCTGTGTGTAATCTAACCTCAGAATAAATCCAGCTGTTCTGCCAAGATTTGATTCATTTGGTAGAGAACAAACTGCAACATGAAAGCCAGGAGCAGGTCAGAAAATCTCAGCGGTAAAGTTGGAGAGACGCTTACAGCAAAGTTACTATTTCTGGAGCTCTGATCAGTCAGGTACAGATGGAAGTATGGCACAGCTGCCAACCAAGTGAGCCGTAGCTGTCCACCTATAAACTGCCGGACCGGGCAGTGGGGTCGGTACTCAGAGAAACATCCAAGAGACACATTTTAACTGAGGAGCCGCAGAGATCCACAGCTATTGATCCACATCACTTCGAAATCCATGAAGAAGTCCTCAGCAAAGATGAGGAAAAGACCAAACTGGAACCAGTATGAGGGAAAAACTTTATCTGTGGTGGGAAATTATCACTGAACATCACAATTATTGATGCTGTGTCAAGTGGAAGCTGGTAGTGGCAGCATGGGAATAGTTTTCTTTATGAAGCTGATGTAGATGGAGCTGAAAACCTATCAGACTGAAACGGAGAAAAAAACTTGGTTGTTAAAACATAAAGACAAATTTCCTCAAGTACATTTATCTAAAATTATGAGTTGTTTTTTGTTTTGTTTTTTTAACATTAGCAACTTAAAAAAAATCTTTAGGACTGTAAAGCTGCAAACTTCTGGTCTGACCTAAACCTAGGCTGATAAAACTTGAATGTTGACATTTAGAAACATTTTCTGTCCAATCTAAGTGACCTTGAGTTGTTTCTTAAAGAATAAGGGGGAAAATTGTTTCTAAATCTGAAACCTAATAGAAAATATTCTAGATAATCTTAACTTGAGGAGGATGAATTGAAATGCAGAATCTGTCAGATTTTCATTTGCAATAAAACCTCCTTCTTCAACTTCTCTGCTTTTTGTTGGTCTCACTTTATTTTGCTAAATTAACACAAAGACAACAAAAAACAAAATACCATTTTACAAACCCATAAATTACCAAAACATTAATAGGCTGAAGCTTATGCTTGTTCATGAACTCAGCAGCGTACGTTAATAAAATATCCTCTGTCTGAACATACATACATAGTTAAACACATAAAACCCAAACTAAACCCACTGACTCGTTCTCTGATCTCTTTGTGTTCCCACCAGCTATCAGGTCTCCCTATAGGTGGCAGCCATAACTTTTCTTATTTTATTATTTCTCTTATAAAACAGAAGTTCTTGAATCGGGTTCATTGCACAGACTTTCCCACCTGGTGCAACTGTTTGCCTTCTGCGACTGCAACCTGAAACTCGCAGGAGGAATGTGGGACCGGGTCTGGTATGGAGCAGAAAAACAGGTGCTGCTGTCAGAGCGACTTCATCACTTCATCTAAAGATCGTCGTCTCGAAGCCAGGCGCTGTGAACGTCGGCTGAGCTGAACGGCAACATTAAAGGCGTGATTCAGGCCCATCGATTTGTCTCCTGTCCTTCCTCCTCTGTCGTCCCCTGACGGGCCGGTTGGTGCCGGTGTCCACCCCCCCTCTGTTTCCTCCGGTCTAAGGTTGCATGTGAATTTTCTGTGGTGTCAGCTGGGTTTTAAGTGCAGTGCGTGCTGGAGTGGAGGTGAACTCTCGCTCCTAATTAAAGCCCCACGCGGCTTTAATTAGGAGCTCGGTGTCAACAAACGCGACATCTTTAACTGGTTTGCGGCCTCCGTGCAGGAGAAGGCGTCCTCCACCCGCAACAGGCAGTTTGTCATCTTCCACGGTAGAAAGCGAGGGCTTGTCATGGACACATCTGAAGCAAATAAATACAGAAATGAATAAATCAGCAGGAGACGGGGGGCGTAATTGAAACTGATGCGCGGCTCTCAAGTTGAGCCACCGCTTATTACTCAATAGTTTGCTTCCAAGGAGACGGAGTTTGTGATGTGTTAAAGGGTTCGTGGGGGACAGATCTCCAGGATTTGCAGGAAAGTTTTGGGGTTTTTTCAGTTTTTTTTTCTTTCTATTGCTGTTGATGAAGGAATCTTGTCCTAAAGGCATTTCCGTCCATTAAAACCTGGTGCATATGCCAAACATAACTTAAAAGAAACTTCTAAATTTGATGAATTTAGAAGTTAAATTCAAGCCAATGCAAGAAGCTCCTGCACTTTCTGACTTTTTCAACACAACGATGTTTCTCATTATGCCGTTTACAACTGTTTTTAGGAACATTGGGCTGAGAACTGGTTTGTATTATGAGCTCAGCAGACCTGCAGTTCCAGCATGTAGGCAGAGCTTTGTGAGAACAAGCGTTTAGGCCCCGAGTTGTTGCCACGGGAGATTCAAAGCTTCCTCAAACATTCATGAGAGAATCAAGGCAAACACTCCAGGTGTTTCTTTGATGAAAGAATAATATTATAACATATTAAAAACTCTAATAATGCCTAAACAGTAAATTGAGAGAGGCTAAAAATGTAAGTTCATGGATGACCAAAGAGCAGAAAAGGAAGGATCAACATTTCCTCCCTCAATCATAAAGTGCAAAACTCATTTTCCAGACTCCAACCTCTCTGCCTGGTTTTCTAACCAGACGAACAAGATTTAAAGAGTGGCAGCAAAAGCAAATGAAATGGATTAGCAGTCCTTGCCAACAACTCATGATGTCAGTCAACTTTATTTCTAGCTTCAGATAGATTTGGTTACAGTGAGGTGACTCAGCATTCCTGCCAAACAGAAAACTGATCAAACACACAAATAGAAATATGATTAAAAGTGACTTTTAAGGGGCAGCATTAAGCAAATTTAACTTTTTTGAGCTTTACATCTTGTTATAAAGTTTTTCCCTCATTCAAAACATAGATGGAGTTTTGCCTTGATTATTTCGTGCATGTTTGAAAATTGCTTTAGTCTCCTGTGGCAACCATTCAGCTTGGTTCTTAAAGAACTGCAGCTCAGTGCTGCAGTTTCCCAGCTTCCTCCTCACAGAGCTGCCCTATCCCACAATCTCTACACTCAGCCCCTTCAGACTAGCCAGCAGCAATTAGCAAACATCTGGTGGAACTGAGCATTTGTTGAGCTCGTTATAGGAGCTACTTCTCAAAGCAACACTGACAAGTAGCTCAACGTTGCATTTCTCAGCTGAGTCCCTCTATTAACGTCTGTTAAAGGGTTAATGGAGGAGCCATGTTGTGATGACTTCCTGAAGGCAGAGTTTCAGGAAGAGCAGGAGTTTTTAAAGAGACAGAGGCCCAAATTCAAGGCGCTAAATTACAAAGCCAAATTTATTTGATGTTTACAGCATTTTTATAACAACTGAAGTTAACATAGTTTCTTGATTGTGCTGTAGAATTGCACAGATACTGAGCAGCAAGAGTCTTCAGTCAGAGGCCTCAACACATTCTTTGCAAAACTGACGGCTACTGGAGCTCCTTCCTGCCCACATCATTACTATTCACAACAACTCTGTTAAAATGAAGATATGAGTTATGTCAACATTTAATTTCCCTTTAGGATAAATCAAGTACTTTTGAATTGAACTCAATTTGGACTAAATTATAGGGTTGGGTCGCACCTGGCCACCTCTTGGTGGCGCCACTGACTGATCAATTCATTAATCTGCCTCTTGTGATGTGAGTGAACCTAAATAATAAACAGAAAGCAGAAGCAGCTGCTGTGTTCTCCTTCAGTGTGCTTTGATTTGTTTATTGAAGCTGCTCTCCACAAGGACAAGACAGAAACACCATGAGGTGGGACGGTTTCAGTGGTTTACTACGGCCGTGGTGGAGGCCCTGTGAGCTGGGTGGAGCAGGTCATTGTGAGACAAAGACACTTAAAGATAAAAACCAAACCATATTTACTATTGTTTTCTTTTTTCTTCTTCACACATCTGGTTCTGAAGTGCAGATAAAAACAGCCAAACCTCAGCACAGCCCTGTAGGAAGATTGTGGAGCTCTAAATTTAGTATAACTGAAGCTCCACAACGTGGCTTCACAGCTCCACCCTTAAAGGTGGGACTTTAAACTGCAGTAAACACTCACAACACCTTCTTCTGTTCAGCTTTTGTTTTTTGTTTGGTTTTTTTTGGGGGGGGGTTAAAGCTGTTTTTGTGCTCCAAACACCTTGAAACGTCAGGACAAAACGTAGGGAGATTGGAGCTCCAATTTGAAATGCGTGGCTCTGGGGACGTCTGGCCCTCGGTAATTCAACCGTTTCCTCCACAGCTAATCATCACCTTTCAAAGCTGTAAACAGTTGCTTACTTACACATCCACCGGAGCAACATTTGCATCCATCTGCGGACACGTTTCCAATATTCTCCTCTGCTGCTGCTCCGTTCTGGCCTCGCTCAACTCCTGGGGGAGCCTTCTGACTCCTTAGCTGCTAAATCCTGCAGTGCTCTCGCTAATTGTGTCTGTCTGCTGTTTCTGTGCTGAGCCACTAATTTGTGCAGGATTCATTATTTGCAAAAGAGGGAAAAAAACCCCAAACCCCCCAGCTCTCTTAAAACGTGGAAAATTCTTTAACAAAAATACAGTGAGGTATTTTTTTAATAGAACAGTTTAATATTTTGTGATACACCTACCAGGTCAGACCTGATGATGCCAAAAAAAAAAAAAGATTATCAGATAGAAACTATGAGTAACAAAAGAGATGAGTTAGAACAAGCATTTCCGGGCAGAATAAAACTCAGATTGTTGCGGTTAGGTGGTATTTTTGTTACTGCAGCAGCTTGGCACTCCAAAAGTCTTTTCCACTCTAATTTTCCCCTCCTTCCTCATCTGATAAACTTGTTTTTTGTTGCACCAAAGCCCATTTCTTCTCAATTTAGTCACTGAATGAATTACATGAACATTTTTGCATTTTGTGAAAAACTACAAGATTATTTTAAACATTAAAAACAAGCCTTGGCAGCCCAGCCTGCACAACCCTGTCACATGGTCATGTTCGGATGTGGTTAATGAGGTGTGTCCCTCTGGTTCTGCAGCAACGACAGCCTCGTGGTTTGGGTTTTTCAGAACAGGGTTGGTGTGCAGAATTCAAACGCAGCTCCTTTAACAAGTTTCATTGTGAACACAAACATCGTTCCTTCCATTTGTGGAGACTTTCTAAAGGATTCTTTTGAATTTTTCACATAACCTGATGATATTCAATGTGTTTAAAGCACAATCAAGTAACTATGTTGCCTTCAGCTGTTATAGAAATGCAGCATATGTCAAATATGAGAAAGACATCTCGACTTTCCATTTTGACAAATTGGTCGTCTGTCTCTTTAAGAAGCTCCTACTCTTTCCAACACTTCATCATGACATTCTTAGGAGCGTTGAGTAGTAGTTCATCTGATGAGATCACCAGGCTCTCAGTTCAACAGCGGTTTCCTTATTGCTGCTGCCGCTAGTCTGGTGGAGCTGAGAGAAGAAGTTGAGGGTGAGGACTGCTTGGTGAGCTGGAAGCTCGGCTGTAGACTGCAGCTTTGTGGGAATGGGCGGAGCTTTGTGAAAAAAGGTGGAGCTTTGTGAAAATAGGCAGGGCTTTGTGAAAGCAGGTGTTTAGGTACCTCCTAATGGTTTCTCATTCGTGAATGAATCTAAGTAACACTCCACATATGTTTTTGTTATACACGGTGGGCCATAGGTTTCCATACATAGAAAAAATAAACATTTTATATTGGACAACCGTTTTTATTTCTGTGGGACTCTGTGTCATCGCTGCACGTCTTGGACCATTCTGTGGTTGATCTACGTTTCCGGTTTTCTGAAACTTGTAAGTACGTTTTGCCACAGTATCGTGTGTGTGTGTGATGCTCATTGCATGTTTTCTGTTAAAGTTTTGTGCAACCATGTAACTGTTTCCCGATCCAGCTATCAGTATAATTTCAATTCTTTGCTCTTTTGCCAAATCACATCTTCTGGGGTATCTGAAATATAAAAGAAATATACATTTCACATTCTCCTTTGTATGGAAACTTATGGCCCACCCTGTATTACCCTCTAAAAAGTCAATTTCACATAATACCCCTCCTTTAAGATCAACACAGAGCTGTGGGTAAATGTGACCTGTGTGGAAAAGGTTGTGGGTTTGTTTTTTTTTACATCTACCTGAACTGGTCGAAGAGAGCATTCATCAGAAAAGAAGAGAAGAAGCCAAGAGGCCCACAGTAACTATGAAAGTGCTGTTCAGTTCTTCAGCTCACTTGGGAATATCTGTCATGAGAACTCAACAAATCTAATCTTTACAGAAGAGTGGCAATAAGAAAACCATAAGTCACCCTGTTTGCGGTTCGCCACATAGAGCATGTAGCAAACATGTGGAAGAAGGTGTTCTAGTAAGATTAGACTAAAACAGCAGCAAAATGCTGGGGTTGATGGAAAATTAACACCTTAAACACATGAGAGTTGATGAAATTATGGCTCAGAGGTTTCACTTCACTATATTGCTTTTGTCTTCTTATAAAACTAAGAGGTGCTTTTTGCAAGGCACCGTGTATTGATTTCCCTCAACCATAAAACCCATTGATTCTTCCAGAGAGCGTCAGTAAGTCAGTCTGTCCTCTGCCTGGCGTTGTGGAGGTTTCCTCAGCTCAGGCTCTCAGCCTGCTGGCTGCTCCGGAGGACGACTGGTGCCAGGACTGGTCTGCAGGCCCAGGCGTGACCAGCGGGTTACCAAACAACCCGCAGCAGATGAACCAGAACCATCTGGTTCCAATTTCACTACCAGTCTCACTTGATGCTACGCCAGTCGCCTCCGTCTTTCGTCTCTGGAATAAAGTCTCGCACAAAAAAACTAGCCGCTGAAGGATGACCGTACCAGCCACGATTTGGGTTTCCTTTTCTTTTTTTCTCTCCTGATTTTTGCGTCAAAACACAGAGATACGCTTCCCTGAAATGCATCTGAAGAAGAAGAAGAATCATCATTTATCATGAGCGCTCTTTCTCCCTCTCACTCCATCAAATGCTTACCGTATTTGATGGAGTGAGACCAGAAATGCGTCTTCGCTACACTTGAGTGTGTTTAAGTAATTTCCATCAACTAAATAACCATTAAGCACTCAGCGGTCTGGCCTCAACTGTTGAAACACATAAATGGCCCATGAACTGAACATTAGACTCCTCTTCCTCGGAACTTCCGGATCACTGTTTGAGTAATTTCCACCACCTTAATAACCATTAGGCACTCAGTGATCAGTCCATTTTATAACCTCCTCCGCCCAAGGAATCCCTTGGGGGCATTAAAACAAAAAAAAAAGAAAAAAAGAGGGAATTGGTGGAAGAAGTTACAATGTTTCTGTCTTTGCAAACAGTTTCATTGTGCGAAAGTTTCTATATCATGTCTGCATCGGTGTCAGTTTGCATAATAAGCTGCAGGTACTTCCTGTCAGTTGTAAGAAAGTATGCCAGCATTTCAAAATGAGTCACCTTACGCTGCAGACAGATAAAAACTTCCTCAGAGAGCACAGTGATTCATAAAGAATCACAGCACATTTCTCTGAATACTTTAGTCTCCAGTAGCAACATGGCTTTAAAAGGTTAGACTACAAGTCATAAATATTTATACGAACATCCAGGCAACTATATCATTTTATAGGAGATAGTAAATGCACCACTGACCATTATGTGGCCCTAAAAACGAGACGAGGATGTTGACTGAGTCCTGAGTGCTCTTTGTTCATTATGTCTGAACTGCTGCAGGAGGATGCACCGTGCACTGAAAGGTGTTGGTTGTTTTCTTTTTTTGTGCTAGCTGGTTCTGTGGTCTCTGCACAGGGTTGTACCTGCCTCCACAGAAAGCGCAATCAGCCGAGCGATCTGGCAAACTGTCAAAAGTGTCCGTCACAAACAAGAGGTTACTGACTAGGCAAATTAGACCTGCAGTGCTTTAGATGTTATTCTGGGTTGCCTGGTTGAGTCATTACTGTTGCCGTAATTTTAGGTTGGCCAGGCCTGGGAAGATTTACTATATTCTAGGTTTCCTTAATTTGTAGTTCACTGATGTCCCGAAGCCTAAACATAGAGTTTTGTCACACTTTCAAGGTTTATTGATACCAATGACTTAGATTCCCACCCTTCTAGAATTTACTTAAATTATTTCCTAATGTGAATTCTCTTAATCTTTTAGTCTCCTTCATGTTGTCAGACAACTTTTCAAAATATGTTCTAATCATGTAATATGCAGGGCGTGGACTTCAGTGTATTATTATTGATTAATTTTTATTTAAATGCTTTTTTTTTAACCTTTGGGTTTGCGTTTCCAGTAGGCCCTTTTATCTGATGCACAACCAACATTCACAAACATCGATGGATGACAAAGCCGCTTCTCTTGGCCCAATGAGCAGGGATTCATTTCTGCTTCAAAAAATGATCCGATGGAACAGTGGAAAAGGCTAATGTTGTGCAAAAAGCAGTTGGCCAATCGGCGAAGCTGTCCAAACCTAAACTAGCATCCCAATGCTACACATGTTGCAGCGACCCCACAGCTAATGTCAGCATCCACAGTTCATATATTTAGAGAAGTTCAATGAATGATCAGGGGTTCTGGAAACACTTGGGTATAACAGCACTTTGGACCAATCTGATGGTTGAATAACCTAAATCACAGATTAAAAACAATAAAAAGTCTCTGTTGTTGAGTTTAAATGTCTATCTATTCAATAATTTAGCTGCCAAATGGATTTTAAATAAGAAATATTGCTTATTTTGTTGATGGCTTTCAATTGAAATGTGACTAATTACAAGTAGACTCTGCACTTAACTCTATTATACATTTTATTTGAGTTCCACCACAATTACAATGTTTCAAAAACAATAAGATGCCCAAATAAAATGTGTCAGCAGAGAGAGAATGGGTTTTCCATTGTCTTACATTGCCTGCAACTGTCACAAACATTTGAGTCTGTCGTGATCACGTTGTCGACTAATATGTGTGTGTTCCCATCAACTTATCTCATCAAAATTTGCACACAGAGTCGATTGAAAGTTGCCTATTTTTTACTCACCTGCAGCTGGAAACCAGAATGAATCTGCTGGAAAAGGTTGGGCCGTGTTTTGTTCACGCTCTGTGCAGAAGAAGGCACCCAGTTTGCACTTATTTTTAGATTTCTGCTCCTGTTGTTTGGTGCAAGGATGCCAGCAGAGTCACAGGCCAGCCCTGGTATGTGACTCGGATTGAGGGTGTCAAATCAATCAGGCTGAGAGTCAGAGTGGTATCTCTTCAGCGTTTGGAGTGTGTGTGTGTGTGTGTGTGTGTGTGTAGGGGAATTAGACTGTTTAAGCGATAGCTCTGCTCTAAATGAGCAACAGCTGGCAGAGACGGTGCAGACGATCAGAGATTTTACTCCTCCGCTGAGAGATAAGGTTACAAATGCTAACGAGGTTAAAGAGCAGGGCCCTTACAGGAACGAGTACACGAGTTATTACTGACTGACCACCAGCCTGTTTTTTTTCTTTTTTCTTCCAGATATTTCCAGATGTGTATCTACAGAGAAAAATGATAAAAGAGAGGGAAAGCATTGCAACAGCAGAGCCTGTTACACATCTGTGAAAACTGTAAATACCTTGTCAGGGAAATGTTAACATTTCGTTGTCATGTAAAACGAATCAGCTCAAAGTCTGCAAGTGATACACCCGGAGAAGATTGAAAATTTCCAGACGCTCCAAAATTTCCAGCCTCCACCTACCCACTGGGACTAACCACATCAGGTAATTTGATTAGCAGGAAGTATTAAGTACATGTCCGGATCCGCGCGATGCGAAGAAACAGAACTTGCCCTCAGAGTTCAGTGATGCGTGTAATTTTTGTTTTGTTTTTTTTCTTTGGGTTTTACCTTCCGGAAGTTCAATCCCGAACAGTCAGTGAATAAATTGGACCAAAAGGAACACAAAGTAAAAAGAAAGTTAATGTTGCATGCAAAATCACTTGATGCCAGTTAAATTTGGAATGCCTTCAAAATGTATTTATACTCCTTCAACTTTTCCCAGTTGTGTCAAATCCTAACCACGGACTTCAAAGTATTTATGTGCCACATAATTACAAACTGAACAAGGACGATTCTTTATTGGTAATAAACACTCCAAAAAATAAAAAATAAATAAAGATGTAACAATGTTGTTTGTGTTTGTCTTCATCTTGCCTGAGTCAATATTTAGTAGGTCTATGCTTCACCGCAGTTGTGTTTGCAACTCCATTGTGGTCTGGCACATCTGGAGACTGAAATTTGATGACTTGTTTTTGCTAAATAAGCTGATTCTCTGTCACAATGAATGGAGTCTGGACTTTGACTGGTCCATTCTGACATATCAACATGCTTTGATCGGTTTGATTCTTTCGAGTTTAGTTCTGTCTGTTCTGCTTAGACTGGATTTAGCTTCACCCATCTCGCCATCAGCTTTGAACAGGTTCTGTCTCCCTCTTAAAGAAACATCCCCACAGCATGATGCAGCCACCACGTTTCCAACCAGGAGAATGGTCAGTGAACAAAACTTTGGCTTTTGGTTCATTTAACCAGAGCTTTTCACCACATCTGCTGTCGTGTCTTGTATATGTTTTTTTTAAAGAAAAAAAACATAAACATTTTTTGCTTTGTTTTTTTTTCTCTGAGCTACAGGGAGCCAGTAGCTCAGAGTAGCTTGACTGATTTGCTTCATGATGGCATTTGGCAAAATGTAATATTCATTGCTCGTCTAATAATTGGTTACTGTATTGTGTTTTTATGATGTAAAGCACTTTGAACTGCCTTGTTGCAGAAATGCACTACACTAATAAACTCCACCTTATGCGATGCTGTCTGAAGTCATGGAAACTCGTCTTGTTGCGAATGTGTGTGTGCTGCAAGTGTAGTATTTCCTTCTTTGTAAAACCCAGTTTCACATGGTGAGAGTTCTCTCGCTGTGCCTGCTGGTTTCAGAAGAGATCATTCAAAAAACCGTTACACACCGCACAATAAAAAATGTGATGGCAGCATTTTTTTTATATACATATTGGGTCATCACATTCACCGTAGCGGTTTGAATGACTCAACACTAAAGCTGAAAAGGTCTAAAACTTTGCACTGCACAACGCGTGCCTGCCTCGCTCATCCATATTGCATGCTCTCCATAAAACGGCGACGACTCAAGCAAATAATCTGTCTGAAAGAGAAGCGGCATCCAGAGTGAATTAAGGAAACATTATGTCATAAAACAATGACCCGGAGTGAGTGATTTCCCCCCAGTGCTCGGGCAGAAGCAGAAGCAGAATCAGTCAGACTGGCCGTCTCTGAGGTTACCCCACAGGGACGGGATGGTATGAATGATAAAAGAGCTTTACCCTCTTCCCTTCCCAGCAGACGCATCCTGCAAGTAGATGTGTTAAAACAAAACAAAACACACACACACATACCGGGCATCTGAGACGTAAAAAATCATGAGACATGCAAAGCTTTGATGAAGCATTGTTTAAGAAAGGAAAACGACAAAAAAAAAAAAGGAGAAGTAGCTCTACACACAGCTGTTTGTGTGTGTATATCTCTGCACACACACAGTATGTGGTTGGGTAAATGAACCACGCACACGCTTCGGTATCAGCTGTAAAGGGTGTGCACCTATAACCATGAACCACAGAAACACACACTTTAAATACCCCTGTGCCTCCTACACAGTTGGTGCATCTAACTCTGGGTTGTTAAATGACACCATCATGGGATGCTCATTGCTGTTGATTCTGGCTCTCGTCCAAAATGTTGCACATTCCTTGGAAATTCAGGGTAAGTCTGCAGAGTAACAGCCCCTCTGTGGCTGTCGGCTGTTTATGGGCTTATTTTACTGGACCTTCAGGTCTTATTTAACCTGGGGGATTTATATTCTGAGGCTGCTTTGGCTTTTCCAAAATGATCAGTTAAATTATAAATGTGTGCAGCCTATAAAAATCAAATGATTAACTGCGCATGGAACGGTTTCTGCCATATTTTCCTGATGGCATGCCTGCATTGTCACTCTGCCAGTGGGGGGGGGGTTGGGGAAGTTTATTGTTATTGATCAGCTGTTTCACCTAAAAACCTCAGTAATTTCTTTACAGCTTATTAAACCTAATATACGAGGAGTGTTAAGGTGCGTTTTTCTCGGCGTAAGGGGAAAACCCTCTACGACCCGAGACCATAGGCATGTGCTATTTTTTTTTTTGGCTTCTGCAAAGTCACAAAGTTTCTGAGATGAAAGTTTTAATTGTGAGGAAGAGCTCTGCATGCCTAGGCTGAAAGACTTTATTTGTTTACCACATCCCCAGCCTGCAGGACGAAGACTTGCTGTGAATTGTCGCTGTTGAATTTGTGAGAAAAAGAAAGAACCCCCCAGGGCTTTAGGAAATATGATGCACTAAATGAATGCATGTTTTTTTTTGTTTCTCTTTTTCTCAGTTATTACCTTGTTTGTGTCCTCAAGGCGCAGCTTTTCCATTCTTGGCTGACATTTATTTTGGCAATAACCTGCAAGGGCAAATGGACCCAGAAGGCGTTAGTGAAGTGATGGAGCGTATTTATTTATTTTTCCCCGTCTCAAAGCCTTTGGAAGCCCTCCACATTGTTTCCATTTGCTGTGATATACAGTGAGCTCAGCTGCATTTCAGTTGTAAAAGAGCTGGATGTGTTCTTTGGGTTTGCTGTGACACTGTGCAGCACCAAGCTGTCGCCATTGTCCTCTTTGTGAATATAAACCCAGAGAAGAAGCTCTTGGCTTTTGCTGACGGGTCAAATAAATGGTGTCCTTAAGCGCACCTTTGATGAAGTCAGCAGAGGAAGTGGAGAAGTGGACTGAGTTAGCTCTGCAGGAAACACTCCAAGTGTCTTTTAAGGGGTCTTTCCTTTGAAACGTCCCCTAAATTGTGGCTGATTTGTACAGAAAAGGCACGTTGTCTGTTGTCTGGATACCAACCCATCATAACTTCTGAATTGTTTTCATTAACTTAATGGACTCCTTGGTTACATACACATCACAAAGACCAGGCGGCATTCATCCAACGTGGAGCGGAACAAAGTCAATTTCTTGTCTGCAGCCTCTTTGAGTGTTGACAGACACAAGTTGAACTTCTACAGACTCTCAGCCAGCTGGAGAAAGAACTGCCAGCCAACTTAGAGCAGATATTTATGGTACTTTGATCATCAGGATGCATTTCTGTTGGGGTATTGACATGACACTCATCACTGGTCTGCAGGAGAGGAAGGAAACATGTTGGGGTTTTTTCAGTGACAGTCAGGTTTTGGTGTTTGTAAACAGAAAAACTTTAATTTCTTTATTTAATTTTCCAGTCACATGGACAGAGGATTTTTAACGGATTTTAAAGGTAGAGCATGAAGACCTTTTTAGACCTATCGATGGAGGATTTATGTCATGATACATCCACATATCAAAAAGAAACAATAAAATTGAATTATGTTTATTTTATCCAGAGAATATAGGTGAAGTTGACTTTTACTTCATGTAGCTGAACAACCTTTTTGGTGGAGGAGCAGCCTAAGAGATCAGTTTGACTCTCAAATCAGTCATAAGGTTTGTTCACTGATTTTCAGTCTCCATGGTAACCACCTGTTGCACTGGCTGATGGATGGTGGTAGTTTCAACAGCATTCACCACCGCTTCAGGATGTATTGTATTCTGTGAGGACTGTCTGTGGAGCTAACCAGTTGCCTACATTTCTTGTGACAAATTCCTACATTTGCCACAATCCAATTTTGATGAGCTGGTTGGATGCCTAACTCCATTTCTTCTCCAGCAGGCCAGAGGCTGCAGACCTGTTAGTGTAGCGCAAGGTGACAGTCTAGCTGATGCGCATCCTTGTAACTAGTTGTGCCAACTTTTGACCGCATCAGCTCTGTGTCACCTACAAAACAGTTTGATGTGAACACTGTTCAGTGTACAGGGTGACACAGAATAGGTACATGTGGCTGTAAAAATGTACCTGTGCGCGTAGGTGTGCGTTGGGTCTGTGCAAAGAACCTCAGCGTAGTGAAACACGTCCGAGTACGTGGGGTCTTTTAGACCACATGGCATGACTATTACACTGCAGGATCACAGAACGTACGATCTAGCTTGAAGTGCAGCTTGTTGCAGTTTACAATTTTGCCACCAGATGTCACTTTCTTGCCAAACTTTAAAACGCGTCTGAATATTTTCATTGGGAATTTGAATTTCCATAGTATTCGCCGCCAGTTACCAACATTAAACAAAGATTATCACTAACTGCTGTCCTTGTATTGTCGTTTCTATTGACATGCAATTTAGAACGTTTTAATCACAATAAAACAACGAAAGACCTCTTTAATGTGAGCAGTGTGACTCATCTATCACAGTTTCATTGCTGAGAATCAAACAGACATCTGAAAGGTCTTACATGGGGCAAAGTGAACATCAGTTCATCAGAACAACAGTTCTGCTTTTCTAGGTGTGTTCACGTGAACTTCTGACCTCTCCTTATGACTGATCATGTTGTTGCATTGTGTCTCAGGTTCAGGTGAAGAACCGGCTATTGTAATTGCTCACAATGTCACTGGAGTCCTGGGGGAAGACGTCTACCTGAGATGTGAATATCTGGGTGTGGGTCAGATCCAGAAGGCCGAGTGGAAGCGCAAGCTCAACTCTCTGAGTAAATTCAAGCGACTGGCCGGATTTTCTCGACCAAATGAGAAGCCGTTTACCAGAGATGACTTCTCGGAACCGGCCTCTCTCACCAACCTCACAGTCAGGATGAGGGTCTCCAGCGTGGAAGCAGAAGGAGAGTACATTTGTGATTTTGAGGAAGAGGAGGAGAATTCATTTTCCGTCATCTTTGTAACTGTGCTTGGTAAGTGGATGAGACAAACTTTAAGAAGCATCTTCTAAAACTGCAGGATGTAACTTTTATAAAATATGTTTTTACATGTTTGTTAAAATTATTATTATTATGTCCTGGCAGTAGACTATAAGACGGATAATCTGTGAAAAAAAATCAAGCTTCTCTGCCTTCTCCCTATAGTTCTGCTGTCACATGAACAAACACGCTGCTCTGTCAGAAACAGCCAATCAGAGCCAGGAGGAGGGTCTTAGCGTTGTCAACTATGTTCTGTCGTGTTGCTGGTCCGTGTGTTCGGCTCAGAATTTCGTGTGCACAAATTTCGCCATTTGCTTGACTGGTGGAGAGACAGTGATTGTCTCCACAAGCTCCATAGGAACCCAGCCCATAGGTTTTTTTCTCTGCCATTAGAACATTTAACAGTATGTACAGAAGCTCCATTGATAGCGCTAAGACTTCCCTTCTGGCTTTGATTGATTTGGTTGCTTTTGACCAGGACTGGTGCATTTTTCTTGTTTCTTTATAATTTTTTACAGTCCTAGGGAGCTGATAAGATGTTTCTCTGCCATTAGCACAGAAACATTTAGCAGCACATACATTACTGACTGACAGCGCTAAGACCTTCCTCCTAGCTGATTGGATGTTTTTGAGCAGGACTGTGCATTTAGTTTAGTTTTTAAAAAATTATTTTTCGACTCTAGGGACTTTTATTTGAAAAGGTAATTTGAAAGTAAGTGACAGAGAAAAGAGGGAAAAGACACGAGGCATTGGGAAGGCTAGCTGCTTCAAGCTCTGTAGCCTCTGTATACCGGCGCGCGCTCGGTATTTAATTTCACCCCGATAAATTCGGGAGCGGTGGATATATTAACGCTGGTAACAGGTGGAGAAGCTTCTTTTTTTTCTCCTTCAGAGTATCTGTTTCACACTATACTGTTATGACAGAACATCAGTTTTAACTAATATGTTAAAAGTGTAAAAGTTACTTTAAAGCTAACCCTGCTCTAAATATCCGCAGCTAAACCTGAGGTGCAGATAGCGGTGAGCTCGGAGACCGTAAATGACACTCACTACCAGTCGGTGTCTTGCTCTGCTGTTGGCGGCAGGCCAACGCCCCGCATCAGCTGGCTGGTTGGTGGCCGTCCTCCTTCAGACTTCCCCTTCACCGTGACCGAGAGCGAAGCGGCTCACTTGAACGGCACCTCCACGCTGAGCAGCATCCTCCGCTTCCCCACCCACCTCCAGGACGAGCAGAGTGTGACCTGTGTGGTTAAACACGAGACCCTCCCACACCCCGAACGCAGCATGGCGAGGGTGGAAACATACGGTAAGCCGCGCGCCTCGTCAGCGACATTTGCGTCTTCGCAGCTCGGTGGCCGCGAGGCGTTGCATCAGAAGTTTGCAATCAAGCATCATGACTCAGCAGCTTACAACACTTTAACTTTCTCCTGCTGTTCCCTTTCACTCTGCTCCGCATACACACTGACAGACCATAAATCACGCAGCGCACTGCGGCGCACTCATGTGGGATTGCAGTATTTCATTGAATTTGAGCAAAGGGAACAGGATAAAAAGCAGAAAATGTTTTTTTTTTAAAAAACAAAACAAAACAAACAATGATATAGTGCAGTGCAGAGGTTTGGTGACCGATTTAAAGCAGATCGTGGAGGGGTGCCTGCAAATCAGAAGCGTTCAAGAACACCTGTTGAGCTATGTGGAAATATGTTTTGCTTATTTATTACAATATCTGGAATCAATTTGATCTGTTAGATCCAGTAAATATGTTTACAGTGATGTTCTGCGGGGGTCTGAAGTAATGGGTAAAGAATGGGTCAGGATTTTACTCCACAATTCTCTCGCGGTTCCTGCTATCCCAGTTGCCGGTGCACAGTTTCTTTACTCACATTTTCCTTCCACTCAACTTTCTATGAACATGACAGTGAACAATCAGCTTCTTTAGCAATCATCTTTCCTGGTACAGTCTCCTTATGCTGGGTTTTAGAACAAATCTAGAAACATCAACATTAAGATGTTTGATTTTTTTCTTTTTTTTTGTGAAAATAATTTTATATGATGTGAGAAAAATAGTTCTAAAAAATAGCAGTGGTACTTTTAGTGTTAATCTGTTGAGGGGAAAAAAGTATATATTTAAAAACATTAAGTCACAAATGAAATGGTGAAGGTGCAAAAGATAAAGCTACACCAGGCCTTCTTGGCCCTATTTACGCCCATCATTATGTCCATGTTTATGTTTATTCTGAGGGCCTGCTGGAAAGGTGCAATATGTGGCATTAGGTGACCAGTGATTTTCACCAAAGCAGACCTCGCCGAAGTAGGAAGTGAGACCTTCTTGCAGCCATTACAAAGAGATCAGAGGAAGAAAACATGGAAGTTACGCCTGATGAAAGGCATGCTCTGTTGTGCTCAGCTGTAATGCTAGGCCTCAAAAATGTCAAATATTTGAGTCCTCAAAGCTGGTGGTAATCTCACAAACAGTTGTGCTTCACACACACACTCTCACGCACACAAAAGGAAGTTATGTGAATCTGTACCACTGTAATTTTACATCGCATTGAAACGATAAACAGCAGCACTACCCATTTTTTTTCTATTGCAGCTGAAAACTGCGGGTTCACCAACTGCGACCTTGCTGTTCAACATGAAAACACAATGCTGTGCAAAACTATTCGCTTCCCTTAAAAGGTTTTCTAACTTCTCAAATTGTACTTTCTCAAAGTGATGTTTATCTGTTTACTGAATTGTTTATCCTTTTCCAAATAGACAAATATCTTTTCCAAATAGCAGTAAGACCCCAGACTGGGATTTCAACCCAGGACCTTCTTGCTGCAAGACAACAGTTCTACCAACTATTCCCTCATGCAACCCCCCCCCCCCCCCCCAAAAAAAAAAAAAAAAACAAACAAAACAAAAACATTTTTAAAGATAGATCCAATAACAAAAGCAGTTTTAGCAGATTTTTTGTTTTTTATGCGGTACTTAAACTAGATTTTCTCAATGGAACATCACTAAAAGTACCAGTAATATTTTTAGAACTATAATTTTCATCATTAAATTAGAAATTAAGTGTTTTTAACTACAATATTATATTAAAAAAAATCCCATGGTAAAATGTCTTTTCTTTGCTCTAAAACCACAAAATAGAAATATAATGGTGGTTCTTTACAAATGACAAAAAGCTCCTATTATAGTTATTTCTTAAAGTTATTTGTCAAAACAATGATTTGTCATTTTTCTTTTCTTTGTTTTACTCGTGTAACATTCACAACAAGTTTTACTTGAGCAAAAATGGCTCTTTGGATTGTAAAGGTTGCAGATCCCTAATCTAAACCGTTTCATTGTAGTTCTGGCTGTATGTTCACTGTCGTTGTCATTAATCTCCCATGCAAGCATTCAGTTGCTCAAACGCCAGGTGGGACCCAGCTCCGCCTTCAATGACGAAGCTCCTCCTTGGAGTTTCCTAGCATCCATCTCACAAGCAGCACTCTCCTGCAATTCCCCCACTCAGCTCCTTCAGACTAGCCAGCAACAATTAGTAAACACCTGGTGAAACTGCACATTAACTGAGCTCATTATAGGAGCTACTTCTCAGTGCAACGCTGGTAAAAACATTTTTAAAGGGCTAATAGAGAATGCCTTCCTAAAGACGGATGGACAGGTCAGGAGTTCCTTCTTTCAAGATTTTTCCATGTTTAGCCCCACCCATGTTCCCATGTGATGATGCGTTCAGGGTGATTTACAGTGTTTGTTTTTCTCGGCACATTGGGTTTTGCAGAGGCTTTTCAGTCCATGCATTAAGCCCTGGGTGTCAAACTCCAGTCCTTGAGGGCCGCTGTCCTGCACCTTTTAGATGTGCCTCTGCTGCACCACACCTGAATAGAATAATTAGGTCATTAGCAAGTCTCTGGAGAACTGATCTACACAAGGAGGAGGTAATTAAGACATTTCATTCCAGCGTTTTGTACCTGTGGCACATCTAAAAACTGCAGGACAGCGGCCCTTGAGGACTGGAGTTTGAGACCCCTGCTTTAAGCCATGCAGTACGTCCAAATTGCGTCAGCGACTGTTTATGTGGCGCGCTGTACGGTAAGCTCTGGCCCGGCCATGCAGCTCATTTGTCTACCATAAATTTACACTTGTGCTGAGGTCATTTTCTCACTGCTGTGGTTAAATCACACGTAGCTTGGTGGAGGTGTTAACGGATGGAACGCTTTTCGATCTGAAGTGCGTTAACTCCCAAACACCTGAGCTATTATGAAGTGTTTTCTCACCTTTGCTGCTCATTAGGGATGTCGGCGTGTTGCGTGAAGCGACTTTTAATACATTTGATGACAGACTGCAGCCCTGGTGATTTCCTGGTATTAAAACCTGTGGTTCTGCTTTGCTTTGGTTGGACAGCAGCTGCTTCAGACATCTGCGCTCAGCTGCAGCTTTAAGACAGCAGATGGGACAGGTGATAAGCCCATAAGTCTGTGCTCTAAAACACAAACAGGAGCCCCTCGGCCCCACTCCATTTTCAGTTGTTTGCTTAACTTGCTGCTCATCCGGGCCGCTAACTTCCTATTCAACAAAAAAACACCACAGAGCCTTTCTGACTTTTTAATTTGCTGGAGAAAACATTAACAGTTGGAGAAAGAATAACTCATTCTTCCCCCCCTTTTTTTTTCTTTTTCTTTGTCTTCCTGCTTCCCAGCGAGGCCAAACGTGACGATTAAAGCAGAGATGGTACAAGAAGGAGGAAGCGATTTCTGGGTGGTCTCTTGCGTTTCTTCCGGAGGGAGACCCGACGCTGACATTTCCCTGGCTTTGGACAGGAACGAAGAGGTGCGAAAAGAGAACGGCGAGAATTCAGAGGGGAGAAGTCTCTCCGTCCGGCTCCCTGTGGCGGAGCACGAGGGCCGCAACGTCACCTGTGTGTTTAAACACCCAAAGTTCTCACACCGTGAGGCGAGAGGCGTCACCCTGCCCACTTTGTGTAAGTATAGAGCCTCAGAATCAGGAAAGCTTTGTTTCTAATGTGGGGAAGCAGAAATAAAAAACACTTTTGTTTTATCTGCAGACTTGTCTGGAGTTCAGCTTCGTTCAGATTGGAGAAGCAGCAGCAGCGAAGACTTGAAAGCGGTTGAATATTTAGAGTTTCACGAGGGAGACGGCGACGTTGTTATCAGCCTGGAGGTCACAGGGAATGTGCCACGCTACAGCGTTATCTGTAAAAAGTAAGAGGTATTCAGTGATATGGAGGTGCTTCATAAATTTCATGAGACAGCATAAACTTCAGGTTAAGCTGTGGCAATATAACGATCCAACAGCTTGTTAATTAGAAACAAGCAAACAGAGGTCAGTGTATGAGAGTTTGTAGCGTTTTGGGTTTTTTTAACATTTGCCTTTATTTACAAACCCTGAATTTCTATTGATGCATCATAGGGTACCTTTTAAATAAAATCTAAATTTATCTGATTTTGCTACAATATAAAACTCTAGAAAGGTGTTTTTATTATATCTGTAACAGCTTTTAATTTCAATGCGGTGATTAAATACTGGATTTTGGGTAAAAGTTGCATAACTGACTAATATTTTCCATATACACACATCTGAACTGAAACAATCTAGACATCCTGGAGAGGATGTGGTGAAACATTTGGTGGCATCAAACCGCAAGTGACAGACAGTAGGAACCAGATTCTGGTGTTTTTTTAAAACTCATTTCATTGTTTACTTGATTTCTCACGACATCCTAAAAGATAACCAAGAAAAAGAAGAATTTACAACAAATATAGTGCATAATTTAAAGATGCGCAATCGACTGAACGATTGAGCCCAATTTATTTATTTAGTTCCATTCATGTCGGCCCATTTCACAAGGCAAACAGCTTTAATTCAGATCCAGTTATTTATCCAATAAATAATTGGGGTTGGTGCCTATCTCCAGCAGAGATTGGATGAAAGGCAAGCTTCTTAATAGACAGATTATCAGTCCATCACAGGGCAACACAGAAACACACAGGACAAAAATCATGCACACATTCATACTAAAGGGCCATTTGGAGAGGCTGATTAACCCAACAATCGTTTATTGGGACTCTGGGAAATGGGAGTACCCAGAGAGAACCCATGCATGCACAGTGAGAACATGCAAACTCCATGCAGAAAGACCCCACCCTGGATTCAAACCCAGGACCTTCTTGCTACAAAGCAAAAGTGCAACAACTGCATATCCCTTCAAATCAATTCAATTAATTTCAATGCAATCTATTATTCGACAGGATTTCTTTGGGATGTAGTGAAAAAGTATCTTGTGTGATGCTCTTATGTCAACATGGACCAAAATCTATTAGGAATGTTTCAGAGACCCCAGTTCGCATGCTTACCCATATTGGACAATGGACAAAAAAAGCATTTCCTGGTCCAATGAATTTTAATGTCAGCTACAATGGTCAGATAGTGCACAATCTGGCATAAACAAGAAAACAAACACCCACCCTGATTTGGATTTTATCTGTTGTACCTTGGGCCACTTACAATCAACTGAGAATTGTTTGTTCTGCCGCTGAACATAGCCATCCTTCTGTGGCCAACTTCAGGTGGCTATTTTAGCAGGACAATGTAACCATTCCATGAATGGGCTTGCTGTACACCATCAGCCTCTGAAGTCACCAGATCTTCGGTGGCCGAAGATCTCCCTCAATTGTTCTTGGCTAAAAGAACAATTGAGGGACCTCTGGAGACACAATGTGGACCAACCCAGAACAAGCAAAGTGTACCTAATAGCAGGTAGTGAATATGGAAGAGAAGTCAAAGGCTTTGGCTCAGGAGAATGAAAGCTAAACACATGACCTGTAGTACTGTCAATGGTAAATTGAAAAACAGAGAGTAGCAACAACAGCTCTGCCAATGAACCTCATGTGATCAAACAAAGATGTCCTGACCCATGGGTACTTTCTAGGTTATTGACACCTTGGTTTCATTGTTTTTGTCTTTGTGTATTTGCCCTGTAGAGATGATGGACCCTTGCCTGAAGATGTGGAGCTGGTTGGTAGAAACCTCACAATTCAAGGTCTGGTGAAGCATCAGCATGCTGGTCTGTATGAATGCAACTGCTCCTACCTCCACCTTAAAGCAACGCTGCAGTTTAACCTCACAGTTACAGCTCAACCTCCACTGCTGGGTGGGTAAAAAATTAAAGATGCATTTGACTTCAAATGGTTATCTTCATTATACCCTCATGGTATTGCTCAAGAAATTTTGATGTGGAGCTTTTCTCGCCACATTCTGTCTTTCAGTTTCTCCCACAATCAGGGTTGATTCGCGTAGTGAAGGTGGATTCAGGATGATTGAGTGCGCAGCGGCCGGTGCCGTTCCTGCAGCCAGCGTTTCTTGGATTCTACCAGAGGCTGATTCTAAAGACTTTTGGTCCAATTCCACTTTTTATAATGAGACCCACTCTGTTTTGCTCCTCCCTGCTTGCTTGCCTCAGGAGCTCACAGCGTTGTGCGTAATAAATCACCCTGCATTTAAGGAAGCACAGAACAGAAGTGTAACACTCCCACTTTGTGGTATGTTCTACAAATCAGTCAATATACAACTTAGCACATATTTGGCTGCATAGCCACACCATGGATTCTATCAATTACTCAGAGGAAACACCTCATTTCCTGTTTTTAACTTCTTCTTTATTTTCCCACGCAGCTCGACCAAACATCACCGTCAGCCTCAGCTCTGAGTGGGAAAGTGGTCAGAAATACTCAAAGATGAACTGCTCTGTTGACAGTGTTGCCTCTGCAGCAGTAGTAGCCTGGCACACTGGAAACAAAAACGGCAACATCCGTTATTCAACAGAAACTGAATTTCAGGCCAACGGTTTGGTATCGACCTGGAGCTCTGTGTTTCTCCTGACCTCTCTTTATGCCGGTCAGAATTTTACTTGCACCGTGAAACATGCAAGTTTGGAGAGTCCAGAAGAAAGAACAATACGCATTCCATGGCAAAGTATGTCAACTTTTTCCTCTGATTATTTTTTTCCCTTGACAAATAAAGCCCCAAAACTACTGCTCACCTCCTTCCTGCCACCGCTCTTTTCTTTTTCAGAACCCCCTCGGCTCAGTGCATCTGTGGTGAGACAGCAAGACTCCCTTCACTGGCTGGCAGTGTGCGACTGCAAAGGGGATTGCGTTGGCTCAAACCTTGCATGGGCCCTTCCTAAAAAAGCCACAGGTGAAACAATACGGCGCACAAGACACAAAGGACACATAAAGCTGGCTTATGAGTTTCCTCTGGTCCTTCACGAGGGCCACAACCTGACCTGTGTGTACCAATCTGACAATGGGATCAACCAAAGTACGACTATTCGCATCCCTAAATACTGTGAGTGCGACTGAGGGTCATAAGAACGCAAATGCACAGGTTTTTCTTGAGATGCTTGATGTTCATCTCATGTTTCTGCAGACATCTCTGTAAAAGTCCTGAACAACACGAGCACCCTGCAGAGCCGCTACGTCAGTCAGCCTGTTGTGTACAGAGTGTCCGTCTATGAGAATCGACCCAACCAGAAAGTGCTGCTTGGAGTTGAAGGAAATGTGCCGGATTACAACCTTGATTGTCGAAGGTGGTTTATCTCTTTGATGCGGAGGATCTTAAACATACTCAGAAGTACCACCTCAGTAAACACTTAATACCTAAATCAGAATAGAATAAACTCTTTACTGTCATTGCAGCAATTACCCATTGTACAAAAAGACGTGGGTGCAATTCTCAAGATAATAACAATGATTTAAAAAAGACATATTGTAGCTATCAATTGATAACTGACAATACACATACACAAGGTCAAATTGACCCCTTGGTAGCCTTCACCATGGCGATGAGGGATGGGTAATCATTCCTTTGTGTGTTCTACTTTTTCCTCAATGTTGTTGTAAGACATATGAAAATACCTCTCTACCTTCACCTAATTATGCATTTACCACTGGAGCATGGATACAATCTGGTGCCCAGTAAAGTTATGTAGCTATGGAGTATTTTGCTAACTAGCTACATAGCATTTCAACATAAAACAATGGTACACAACTGTTTACTCTCTCTTATTGTAGGCTCAATGTCAAAGGGAAAAAAAACAAAGAACAGATGAAAAAACAGCCGAGTTTCTCAGGTGGTTTTTGTTCCCTCTAAGTGACAAAGATAGCTGCTTCTCTGCTAGCTCTTTTGTTAGTCATTGAAAACAATTCAATAAGAGGTGCTTAGCAAATGTTTGAGCCTAAATTTGACCCTTGTTTGTGTTTTAGGAGTGATGGCTCAATTGTTCTACTGGACGGGGCTGCAATGATCCTTCAGTCTGACCCTTCGGGGCAGAATAACGGCCTGTACACCTGCTTTGCTTCCTTTTATCATCACACAGCGTCTGTCACCTTTCAAGTGGAAGTCCTGAGAGAGAGCGAACAGCTCAGTAAGTGTCGGTGCTCCCTAACACATTTAGACAAGAATCCCTGATGCTATCTGGATGCTGGCGTGTGTTAAGTGTTTTGAGGCCTTGTGGAGATGTCTGATAGCCGTGGTTCTGTTTTGCAGTGCTGGTAATCCTGATCTGCATCTCTTCAGTTTCCGCGATCCTTATCGTCTTCACCGTCATCCTCTGCGTATGCTGGTGAGTCCCGCAGGCATCAGCTCGGCAGGTGATGCGCAAATGAGGGCAGCGCTGCCAACGCAGTACGTTCAGTACAATGTGAGACAAACAGGATGTGTGGATCGTTAACCCAACTCACCAGCCAACCACTCCAGTGTAGTTATTCACAAACAGGAAAGCTGTGGCAGAAGCAGACAGGTGCCTCTGCCACCGCAGTCCCCGCTTGCTCTAGACAGGTAGAAATTGTTCGGCGCAGTGCAAAAACAGATTTATTTTCTAGATTTCTGCTCTGGGTTTCAGGAAGCTTAAAGTCATTTTACTTCTGGTCTGTTACCAGAAGGTAATGTCATTCAAGCTGTTTGTACATCAGTCTTGACATGATTTTTTTTAATTTATTTTTTTGTTACTGCTGGGAGAAGTTGCTAGACGACTTTAACAACTTTGGAGGGATGTCCAAAGTTGTCAAGTCATAGTCATAAAAGCTGTTTGTGGCTTCTACCTGCAGAGGTTTCTATACTTTCTAACAATCAGAGATATGTGACACTCTTATTTTCAAAATAAAGCCACATAAAAGAGATTTACAACTTGTTTCAATAAGCTTGTGACTTCTGCTCCAACATTTGGATTGGAGCTGTCTCATTATCCGTGGGATGATGCCGGTGGGCTAATTTTGGAAGGTCAGTCACCCGGTGAACAAGAAGAAAACATGACTCCCCAAGAGAAAAGTTATTTTGAGTTTACCTCAGGCCTCCTGACCTTCCACATCGACTCAGGAAAACATGACGGTGCAGGTCCTTCTCCAGGCTATGATTAAAGACGAGGGAATCTGCTTCTCAGAGATCACTGGCAAAGAGTTGGGTCAATTTTCCATCTGCTAAAATTCATGTTGCATGCACTGCCATGAAGCAATTCTGATTCTGAGCCCACGATTATACCACACCGCCATCTAGTGGCGGTGTGGTATAACACCGCCACTAGATGAAAAAACTTTTTCTAAGTTGCCTTTTTCTTGTTTTGCAGTAAAAGAAAGAAGACGCCATACAAGGTACATTTAAACATTCTATCATTTGTTTTTAACGTTTTCTAAAACGTTTAGCTTCTAAATTCTGTTTTTGTTTTTAACCTTCGTAACAAAGGGACGGGAGTCCATCTCAGCCTTGACGAGTCTCATGCACGAGCCCGGTTCACCCGAGGTCAGGAAGCCGCTGGCAGGGATGGACGGCGGTAAGGAGTATGCTCAGCTGACCAGCTTCGCCATAGTCTTTGACGCCAAGAGTACAGTGTGAGGAGAAGTCGGAGGATATTTGCATCTCATTTAGCTTAAACTGTGCATTTAACGTCCAACTGCAGCACTGTGTGTTTTCTGTAGAAATGTAGCATTTGATATTAAACTGAATATGCACTGTAATTTGTAGCATTAATGGTTTAAAAAGCAATGAGTTAGCACTTTTTTAAGCCTTACTTGAACTTTGTATTCAATTTTACGTGTTTTGAATTTTTTTTATATACATATGACAATAAAAAAAAAACATTTTCTTACAATTGGTTCCTGTAGTCTTTTATTTTTAATCTATATTAATGCACACTTGTTCACATTATCCCTTGGGGGATTTTTAGGTTCCTAAATTAGGGGAATTACAGAAGTACTGGTGTGATGACGACATCCTGACGGCGGAGTGTCGGAAAGAGTGGGAGCTTCTGAAAAAGACAGATGACCAATTTCTTTAAGTTTGTTGGATGCATAAAAAACTAAAGATAACACGGTTACTTGGTTGTGCTACAAAATAGCACTTATACTGCCAGTTCAAATCTTTATACGAGGCTGGAGCATTGTTTCCCTATCCTGTAGTAGAAAATGTTTCTGCAGGTGAATCCGTCCAAACAACATAAATCTTTAGTTTTCTTAAAGGACTTGAGAGAAAAAATTAAGACAATTTAAAAGAATACATCCATCCATCCATTTTCTGTTCACCCTTGTCCCCAGTGGGGTCAGGAGGGTTGCTGGTTCCTCTCCAGCTACGTTCTGGGTGAGAGGCGGGGTCACCCTGGACAGGTCGCCAGTCTGTCGCAACACAGAAAACATACAGGACACACAACCATTCACACACACACTCACTCCTAGGGAGAATTTAGAGAGACCAATTAACCTGACAGTCATGTTTTTGGACTGTGGGAGGAACCCGGAGAGAACCCACCATGCACAGGGAGAACATGCAAACTCCATGCAGAAAGACCCCGGGCCGGGAATCGAACCCAGGACCTTCTTGCTGTGAGGCAACAGCTCTACCAACTGCGCCACTGTGCAACCCAAAATACATGAAAAACAAATTTCTTTTAAAAGTTATTTGTAATAAACTTTTCAAACTAAAAAAAAGAACAGAATGTACATAAATTGTCTTACAAAACGTAAAACTGAACCCACCTGAATGATCATTTCAGCAAATATCTAATAAGGATAGAATTACCTCATTTAAAGGTTGAACCAGGATATAATAATGGCAGATATTTATTCTGTGTTTACAAATCTTTTTATAACCTGAATTTCTGTTGCAATCTCGGTTGAATACAAGCTATAGCAGTTTAGGTAAACATTAAGGAGGTTTGGGTTTCCTCCAGTGTAAGGGTTTCTTCAGGTCATTACAAAGACCTGATCAAATTAAATAAAAGATAATTCTACCAACACATTAGTAAAATAAAACTAAATATGAAGAGTTTTGGGTCATTTCCTGTCTCTGTATCAAAACTGCAACCAACTGTCCGCCCACTGCCAAGTACAGGAAACCAAGAGTTGCAGTGAAATGAGCTGCTGATTTACATAAACATTTTATACATCAATTTCTCCACTGTTGTCATCTTTTCTTGTATAGACAAGGCTTTAACTGCAGTCCAAATTTCTTCACGTTTTGGGGAACATTTCCTGTCTTCACAAACTCGAAGGAGAAGAAATGACTGTTTTCTGTATCCTAAAAGAAAAAAAAAAGACAAGATAATTATTTCCACAGCTTCACCTAAACTCGAGATGCTAACATGCTCAAAATCTTGATCTGAATGACTTGCAGGTTGTCTAAGCACACAGTGTTTAACCATCTGTTTGTTGCCAATGATAAACCAGTTCACAGAATGTTCTTTTCAGCTCGTGGTTTCCTACCCATTGCGCCACAAACTTGAAATTATAAAAAAATTAAAAAATGCTGCAGATAGCCAGCAGCTCATGCTGTGTGCCCTGAGTAGATGATAAAGTCTTGGCACATAAGTCTGAGCTCATTGATTGTTTTTCTTTTTCATAAATCACAGGAAAATATCACATTTGAGATGTTCGAGTCCTCACCTTGGATGTCATCTTAAAACCCAGCCCTGCTAGTGCTGAGATGAAGTTCTGCACGTTGTCGAATCGGCTCGCTACTTCTGCAACTTTCAGGACGCCCCTGTAATAATAGGACATGAAAAAAATGTAAACAACCCAAAATAGATTCATGTGAAACTGTTAACCTTATTAATAGTTTGCAGGTGAAAGGTACGACTGCAAACATCTATGTGCTGTCTTCAGATTTTTTTCTGATAGGCTTTTTTCCGATATTTTTCTAATGATTAATCGTAAAGAAAATAATAATTAACCACTTAAGTTTTTTATTATTATTATAGAATATTAGAAATACATTAGGGGATACAACTATTAAGAATCATCATTCAACTCGTTTTTAAGTTAGAAATTAAATGTTTTACTGCCTAGGAATGCAAAGAAAATAAGTTCATATTCATTCAGAAACAACAATACTAATGTTTAAACTCAAAATCAATAATTCAATATTTGGTGGAATAATCAGGAGGTTTTCAATGGAGTTCAATGTGGTGGGCTCTTCATTTTTTCCAGAGCTCTATTTACAGACAAGTGAAGGTTTTCTTTTTTTATCTTGAATGCAAAATGTATATATATATATATATATATATATATATATATATATATATATATATATATATATATATATATATATATATATATATATATATTTGTATAGTTTTGGCTTTTTACTGTTTTGACTGTGCTGTTCTTTCAGCAAACTGACTTTTATTTTTGAGTTTGTACACGATTAATCGTTACCTGGACGACTGTTTCAATGAATTTGACTGAGTGTGAGGTAAATCCAATGTACACTGGGTGAAATATTTAGATACACGAAGCTGGAAGAGAGACATTCTACAATTTGCAGCTCTACTATGCGGTTTTATGTAGCATTAACTCAAAAGAATGGGATGCAAATAAAAGTCACACTCTTTCTTTTTTTTCTGGATAATAAAACCTTAAAAACTCTTCAATTAGAAATTATGCACTAGATAAGCCACGTTACGTAGTTGTAAGGCGACAAAATGTGAAGAAGTCAAAGCGGTTTAAATATGACAGCAAGGCTAAAGCTGACATGTGTACAATCAACTTTCCCTCGTTTACCTCATTTTCAAGACGCGGTTGGCTTCTGCCAGGAATTCGACCAGGTTGGTCCCCATGAGGGACAGACAGAACACGGCGATGTCCACAGAGTCGTCACCGAGAGGCACCTGAACAGACGAGGTGCATGTTTACTCACGTGGAAAACCCAGAAAACACAAACACGGCCGGCGGCCGACTCACTTTGGCCATGTCACAGACGGTGACGAGGTCACAGGTGGCAGCCAGGTCGAAGCTGTGCACTTTGTTCTTCACGCTGCGCGCAATCTTACAGTCACCGCATCCGAAGTCTGCCACCACCAGGGAAGGTGACCTGCAGCAAATTATAACCAAAAGAAAATAGATAAAAATCTGCTTTCTTTGAACAAGAATTGTATTTCTGAAACAGCTTTCTCCTCTGTTAGCAAGCTGTTGATGAAGGCTGTTTTCTCACAGCGGGGGCGGAAAAAAAAAGCATCGATTTCACAGAGCAGTGCTAACGTCTGCAGCAGTTATTTATTTACAGCAAATAGAATACCATATATATATATATATATATATATATATATATATATATATATATATATATATATATATATATATATATATATATATATATATATATATATATATATATATATATATATATATATATATATATATATATATATATATATATATATATATATATATATATATATATATATATATATATCTTGACTATTTGTCTTGACCATCCCAAGTCAAATTGCGACATTTGTATATTTCCTGTGCAGTTCATGAACAAACTGATATGATAAAATCAAAGCAATAGACAGATAATGGATGGAAGAGTGAATGGGTGGTAAATGAATGGATGAATTCCTTTGACCTCTTGCGGATGTAAGCGATGATGGCGTCCAGCGGGTTGGCGGGCCACCTCTGGACCTGTGCCGTGTATCCTCTGTGGTACACCCAGAATGCCTCTGGGTCCTGCTGGAACATGCGCCTGGCCTCGCCGCTCGCCGTGCTGTACAGACGCTCGTTGATGTAGCGGAAGCGCGCCGCCTCCAGGCGCTGCTCCATGCGGGACCTGAGGGAGTCGGAGCGGCTCTGCTCCGCCGCCGCCTCCTTGACCGTCTCTTCCGGGGCCACCGCCTCCATCTCCGTCCTCTCCGCTGGACCCTCGGCACCGACCCTTTCCTGGTGGAGGAGGATCTTCTGCAGCTTCTGTCTTTTCAGACTCCGCTCCTTGCTCAGCTCAGGTTTCTGTTGGTTGGTGCTCGCCACCTGACCTTCACCTGCTCCTTGTTTTAATCCCTCAGCAGAGCCTTCAGATTCACTTTTTAACTTCTCCGCCTCCGGCTGGTTTTCCCCTCTCGCCGCGCTGCATCCATCTGCCTCTCTCTCCGTGTTCTTCCTTTTCACTTTCTCCTTATTTTGTTTCCGGTTTGCCGTCTGGCTGATGTTTTCCCCGTTGCCGTTGTGTGGATCTTTTTTGACGTCTTCTGCTGCTTCCCGTTTATCGGCGGTTTGAGCTCCGTCTGCATCGTCCTCAGGTTTGTTCTGGCAGAACTTGTTCTTGGATCTCCTCTTATTCTTCATCTTGTTTCTCCACTGCTGTCTGCTCAGCCTCTCTGGGCCTTGCTGTTTGTTTACACTCTCTTGAGAAGGTTCTGGAACCTTTTCAACTTCTGTCTCCTCTGAAGGCGTCCTCGATGCTTTTGAGGGCACTTTAGAAAAAAACAAACAAAACAATTTAATCACTTCTTCACTCAAGAATGGTACAGAATGTGGAAATTTAAATATTTTACAGATGCTCAAGTAAAAGTTTGGGTAGAAAGGATTATTCATATGTGACTGTTTTTCTCTTTAACAGCTTTACAAAGATAAAAAGAGCTGCCCACATTTTTGGCACACCCTGGTAAAGAGCCTTAATGCAACTTAATGCTCTTTTATTACAGCAGAAAACTCGCAAACAAACAACAAACAAAAATGAATCTTTTGATTTAGAAAAATTGCACATCAGTGTCAATTGTCAGACATTTACTGACTAAAAAAACATCAGAACATTACTAAGAGATCAGTTGTTGTTGTTATTGAATTATCTAAACATCTAAAGTTATTTAGTATAAAGCAGTTATTTGTGATTTTGGACAATTCATACGCTTTGATGTAAAGTTTAAATGAGGGACAGAATTTTTGCTCCCCAATGACAACATTTAAAACAGTTTTTGACCTTGGGATTATTTTAAAGATTGTTTAATTTTTTTTAACCTAAGTTAACTTTTTCTAATTTTATCTGTGTGAAATTATGCTACTGCGATTAAACATTAATCCCAATAAATGTGGATATTGTCCGACTACATCCTAAGAGTTACTAACCAGGTTTGTTTTCCCTCTTCTTCTTCAGTTGAGGTTTCTCTTTGACAGTTTGACGGTCGTCTCCACCTTCTTGCGTCTCCTCTGATTGCTTTCCATGTTTCCTCCTTTTCTTCCTCTTCTTCTTTTTACTGGGTGATGAACGGACTTCTGTCTCACTGCAGCTGTCCTGCTCATGGTCACTGCTCCTCCAGTCTGGTGTCGACCCCAGAGTCTCCAGGGTCCGCAGCAGGCTCTTCTTCCCGACATTGGACTAACCGAGACAGCGAGAATAATTACGCGTCTTCTTTTTTTTTTTTTTTTTCTAAGACGGGAGATTCATTACAAGTAGAAAATAAGAAAGAAATGGAAAAAACCTATTTAAACTATGAAGTATTTACCTTTGGATGTACACTGTTGTTCGCCTTTTGAGACTTTTTAAAGACAGCTTTGCTCAGGATTCGTCCCTCTTGTTCGTCACTCCAGTCCTCATCCTCATTAAACATTTTTTTCTCAATTCCTTTTTCTCCTGTCAGGAAAAAAAAAAACTCACGAATGCCACCTCTTCTATGACTCTTCCGGAACAGGGAGTGTTTGGTTCAAAAACAAAAACAAAAAACTATTGGGTTCAGGCTAAAAAAGAATATGCGTGAGAACGAAGAATGTTTTCTTTCATGAAGCTGCAGTGAAGTTTTTTGTCAAGAAGGGAATACCACGTTGGTTTATTTCATGTGCGTCGAGGAAGCAAAACAGAACTACGGACGCGGGAGGATGACGTAGTGAAAAGACCAGTGACTTGTGGGATATGAAGTTTTTTCTGTTGTCTCATATCGCTCACTTGAATAACTACTGGTAATTTCTTACTAATATTAACATATAATTCTAATATACTACTAACTAGTTTTTATCTTTACATTATTATATTTATATTAATATAAAATACATCTATGTATGTAAAATTATAAAATAAATAAACACAAACATGTAATATAAAAATATTTAACATAATAATAATAATAATAATAATAATAATAATAATAATAATAAATACAAATGTCATAACAACATCTTAATGTAATGTTATAATTATGCAAAATATAATAATTCAACATAATGAGCTCTATTGGCATAGAAGTTCACACGTAATATTAAAAACCCTTCATCTTTGGAAATATGGCTATATTGACAAAAAAATTTGTATAGTCTCGAATTTGCTCAACTTTGTTGTTTGGGACATTCATCAGCTTTTGTCAGTTTATTATTATTATTATTATTATTATTATTATTATTATTATTATTATTATTATTATTATTATTATTATGCTATTCTTTGTTACGTTTTGCGTCATACAGTTTGAAGAACAAACGATACAACAAAGAGAAAAAGAGAAGAAAATAAACATGACCCGAGGCGGTGATTTTTAACTTGTTGCAACTCTCTCTTTCGCCCTTAGAGGGCACTACACCCTCCGTCAGTTCAATAAACGTTTTAGGGGGCGCTGAGGGTGTGACCTATCTCATTTTACCCAGAGATTACCACAGGCTGTATTACTAATAACTTCTTTTTTGACTGCATTACAACCCAATAAGCTGCAATTGTCAGGTAGGTCTATCTTATAATATCAGTTTAAAAGTACTTCAGCAATAGAAAAGTGACTTTTGAGACATCAGTCAATTCAGCGGCACGTTAGAGAGAAACAGCCCATGGCGTCGGAATAGTTGGTTAGCTTGCTAGCAAAAACCTGCTTTCGTCTCATTTTCTCAAGCTTCCTGATTATAAAACATAGCCGTGGCACTGTTTCTGTTCAATATGGAGCAATAGAATAGTTCCGTCGTGTTTTACAGAGATTAACCGACTAGCCTATAGCTTTTTCCCATGGGTGTTAGCTTGATAGCGGAGCGGCTAGTGCAGCTACTTTAAGTTGAAAACGATGACAGCATATTGCGTGAGTGTTATTTACAGATTTACTTACTAATTCACCCAGAAATTCAATGCCAAGTTATGGTCTTAAAATGCTTTTTAAGCTATATAGTGCAGCATTACCTGTCAGGAGGGTTTGTATTAACACAGCAGCTAAGCATAGCGTGTTACCTTTTATATCATTAGTCCGTGATTAAAATGAACCCTTTCATCCCTATTAGTGGTCACTTCCTACTTGATTATAACCCTGTCCAATCTTTCTAATTGTATTTCTACTCCTACATATTTTCTTTTTACTATAATCACAAGAATAATTTAAAAGTTAAGACAGAAAAAGTTCATTCATCTTGGTTTTCTTATAGTACCCTTAATGTTTTGAAAAGCATTCATTTTTACAACTTTCCCTGAAAACAACACGAGAAATCAGCATACATGTGTGAACCTTAATGTCCATTACGTGCTGCCATAGTCCCAACCAGCTCTACATAGAGATGTGCATCTATAAAGTTAAATGGATTTTTATTGACTTTATCTTGTTTTTGTGTGTGTTTTTATTCATTCATGGGGGTCCACCTTAAGAGAAACGACTGTAATGTTATTCTACTAACAGCAAAGTTGTTGTTTTTTTCTTAGTCCTATACTAAATAGAACTTAGAACCTGTCAGGCATTTTCTGGTGGTTTTCTTTGGATAAAAAAAATAGCTGATTCCAGTTTGGACCAATTTTGGTTTGTTTCTAGAAAAGCAAATAAAAGTGCTGCAGCTTCTTTGGAACCGTCTGCCATAATCGGCCCTGTAGTGCACTAGGAAAATAGGGTGATGAGATTGCAGTAATCTTGGTAAACATCGAGATGATTATTCCAGTATGAACAGACTCGCCCTTTTTTCACTTTGCTGTTTTCTGTTTGTCAGCCCCTCCTGTGAGCTTTTGCATCTAGGATGCTTTTATCTGAAATGGCATTGTGGGTAAATATAGACGGTGAGAGAGCATCTGATCCAAATAGCTGCACAGACAACAAATGCAATGTACTTGGAAAATCATAGTGTTCCTAATATTGAAGTTCAAGGATTAATTTTCAGGTTTTGTACTTTGCTAGCTAAGGATCAGCTGGTTACTTGACTAATCTGTCAAGATTTTTTTTGTGAGTTACTTTAACTTATCTCTGCTTCATTTGAGGATCTTTAAATCTTCACAATTTTTCCCCGTCTTCTCAAATCCGCAACCAGTACAGTCATTTTCACCCTGATGCGGCCACATTTTCACAAACATTTCTAAAATAAATGTGAGTGGAAAACACTTACTATTTTTTCGACCCTGTGCCTAAAATAGATTGGTTATTTAGGAAACTACAGTTTATAGCTTCTTTTACCTTTTTTCTGTTTGTGAAAAAAACAAACAAAACAAGTGATTTCAGTTTTTTTTGTGTCCATCTGCATGTCCGCTTTAGAACGGGTAAACATGGAAACTACAAAAAGACTGAAGCCAAATTGACTTATTTCACACTAAACAGAGACTTGTGTTATCAAAAAAGAAAATGCTTCACATATGTGATATTTTGTTTTAAAAGGATATCGGTTTAAAGTATGATGATAATCTCCGGTTTGAGTAGTTGGTATTTTAGATTTTTGAAAATACATTTGAAAAGTGGCGCACCACGTCTCTGCAAAACTCACTGAAACTACGACTAATGCATACCAATTTTTATTGGTGTATTTTGGATATTAACTCATTCACATATGTATAATGCATTTATGTCACAAATAAAAATTTCTGTTGACGCTTTTTTGTTGTCAGCTATGTCGACGAATCGCTGTATTGTAACATGAATGGCTGGTTTAACGTTGCTCTGTATCAAAAAGCTGGTTAATATTACTGTGCACTTGTGTTTTCTTTCTTTTACAATTTTGAAGTTACGTGCATCAAAATGAAACGCTACACACAGAATTCACCAAATCATTTTTACCCTTCTTGTCTCTCTTTTTCTAGAGTTTCCTAAGTGCTGCCCACCATTTCTGAAAGAGGCCCAGATGAGGGACTAACGCTTGCCGGCACTCACCTGAACTCCTCAGGTCGTCTAGCTTTATAAGCTCAGTTTTTCTACCTGAAAGGAAGCAGTAGAAGAAGAAGAAGAAGAAGAGTCCACCCAGCAGAATGGATGATATCTTCACACAGTGCCGGGAAGGCAACGCAGTAGCAGTTCGCTTGTGGCTGGACAACACAGAGAACGACCTCAATCAGGGGTGAGTTAGCATAAAATGAAATGCTAAAAATGAAATATATTATCCTCACTTGAGATTCTTGACTTTTTCTACAATTTATTGCTCAGATTAAATATGCAGAATTTTTCTAACATTAAATTAGATGCTAGTGGCGTCGTCTAAATATCTTTTTTTTTTTTTTTTCATGTCACAACAGGTGTTTGTAATCTAGATCAGAATCTGAAAGAAGCATTCAGAGTTTTCCACATTCTTGTAGTGGATCTGTGATGCTGGCTCACAGCCCGCCTTCCCAGTCCCAACGGAGACTCTGGCCTTAAACTCAACTCATTTCCTTACTGCTCCGTGTTTATGCCCAAACGCACCAGATTAACTCACAAGCTTGGTTTTAGACAGGAAGCAAGCCGTTTTGCAGGAAGCATTTATTTAGAGAGAGTTGAGCTGAATTCACATTGATGGGTTCAGCAGAACACAGAAAACAATTGTTGGTCGTGATGATCATTTGTATCTTTAGAAAAAAAAAACTAAATGAAAGAAACTGTAATATGAGTGATATGGATATTTTCTTTCCTGTATCAATCATTTAAATGTTCTCAGTTTGAACTCTTTTGCTCCTTATGTTTCTTTCTGGCTTAATCCATATTGGGGCTGCCACCAACTATTATTCAAATCATCAATTATCCTGAAGATTAATTGATTAATCATATAAAAATTGGCACATTCTAAAGAGTCTTTATTTAATCATTTAAGCCTTTTTTTTCTATATAAAATCTTAAAAATCTGTTAAATGTTGCAAATAAACAAATTTATTATCTTTTCTAAATAATAAAAAAAAAAGACATTGTATAACCTGAAATGTAATAACAGCGTTTCTGTTTCTAGTGAAGGCTTCATAATTTGTAGCAAAGGACACTCATCTAAAAAAATACTTCTAACATCAACATGTGAAATACTGACTACTTTCTGCTCAGCTTAAAATCAATAAAGTCTTGTGGGATGAAGTGTTTAATGATTGGACGGTAAACTATCCTTATAAAGTCTTTTTAAAATCTTTTTTAAATTCAGGTGCCTCTCATAACTGAGCCTGTGTCAACATGCCTCCCTACTTGTGACCGGCCCATCAGCTAATTACGTGTCGAGTTCTCTTTTCCGACCGCCATGCCTCCTCCATTTGAGGAAACAAATTTCTTCTTGTGCTTTTTCAGAAGTTTACCTTTATTTTGACATTCCTGTTTCTGTTTTGAGTAAAAGCTGACTGAGCAGCTCCATTCGGACTGCAGCTGTAACGCCGCGCTTCCTCCTAGATGTCGGTGTGTTTTAATCTGATGCAGATCCCAGACAAAGAGTCGTCGTGGAATGCTGAATCTCCTTACAAGGAGTAAAATACGGGCCAGGAGGAAGTCCTGTACCTCCCCCTCGTCGCAGTGGGGGGTGGAGGGGATTGTTGTGGTGGGCAGGCCTGGGAGAAAATGACAATTTTTCTGTTTGTGCATGAAGCCAAATCCTGAACATTTTTAGAAGTTTCAGTATTTCTCTCCCACATGTCAAAGATGGTTTCCTAGAAAACTGGACACTATCCGTTTTTTAAATCGCAATAAAATCACTCTGAATTCTAGGAACACTTTGGTAGAGAGGTGCAGCATCTTGTAAACCTCTGTGTATTTTGGTAGCAGATGCACAGCTGTATTGACAGAGTAAATCTGTCTGGGTTTAGTCAGAAGAGGAAAACATTGAGACAAAAAAAATGTAAGAAGATTGTAGGTGTTTGTGTTCCTTATTCTTTGGATGACAGAAATAGAGCAGGACGGAAAAGGGACAACATAGATAATAAAAACAAAACAAAAATGATAAAGAATCATTTTTGACCGATCTGGCAGTATCTGGGTTTAATCTGTCAAACAGAAAATCAGGAAATGAAAAGTATAGACTGTTTTTCTGTCAGGCATATTTTATAGGATAATATAATAAAGAATGCTTCTACTAGATTAACTCTATCCCCCTTGGTTGTACATTCACATCTTAGGATAAGAAAAAAGGCTTTTTTATGCCAAAGTCATTAAACATATTCTAAGCAGGATCAGGACTTTGTAAGGAGCTGCAACTAGTGATTATTTTGGTGGATTATTCTATCAATTATTCTGTCAATTAATCAGATACAAAATATGCTGCATTCTGCAGATTTTTCATCTAACCATTTCCACCTTTTTTATGCAATATTAGTTACATTGTTGATGCAAATAAACACTATTGTTTAGTAGGCAATAAAATAAACATTTTATTATTGTTATTAAATAAATTATTGTTAGTGAATTCGAAGCAGGTTAAGCTAACGCCCTTGAGGAGGTTTTGGTAAAACATATTTACAGACAAAGGTCTTTTTATCTTAAATGCAAAGTGCGTGTCTATAATGTGCATTCATTAATTAGTGTTGTTTTTTTCAGCAGATGGCCTTTCTTTTGAGTCTTTGTACACCAGTTAAAAGTTTATCAGTTTCTAACTTTGTTAACGACTGTTTAAATAATCGCAACTAATCCAACTAAATGCTTCAGGCAGGTCTTGAGCAATATGTTCACTATGTTTTTGTTTTTTTGCTCATATGTTCTAAAACATACAAATATGATTAGGTCATAGCCAAACAATTTACAAGAAAAAGATTAGAAAAGCAGATTATATCAAAAATACTTGTTAATGATTTTGGCTTTTGACATATTGAAACTTTTTTTTTTTTTTTGGTCCTTAGCTGAGGCCTGTCATGCGATCTGGCAGCGGTGACGGTGCAGAGACGGATAGGGTGCAGACAGGGGCTTTTCCTCTGGCTCTTCAGTCTGCCAGGCTGAGCTGTGCTAGCAGGTGGAAATGCCTGAAATAAATGGCTGCAGTCAGGACGCGGCGGGGGCCGAGGCGGGGGAGACCCTGGCCCTCCACTGCCTCTGGATTTAGCAGATAAAGTCAGCTTTGCGGGTAAATCCGTTCTGTATGGGAAACCCGAGGGCTGAGCTGGACTTAGACGTGACCATAAAAGTCACACCTTTCTAAGCTGTCGTCTCTATTTGCTTTGGCTGGGTGAGATTTTAGAAGCTTTGTGAAAGTCAGTCTGGTCCTCGCATTTTGAAATAAGATCAGAAACAATCAAGATTAAAATCTTAGAACCCAAACAATAACAATAGTTTCTCTTTTTACCCCATGTAGAAATCCAGTGAATTACTGCCAGTCTCCTTCTGTTCTGAGTTTAATTGATTTGTTCTGTATGTAATCATTATTTTATACCACCCTATTAAACTTTGTGATTCAAATGAGAACACTGAGCAAATGTTGGAAAGACATTAATGGATTGCTATGAATTTATTGGAAATGAAAACTGACAGCCTGCGTTTTATCGATCATTAATCTTCTGAATCTTTCATTCACTTCTACAGTCTTTAGATTACATGCCACTGTTTCCAGAAGCTTCAGGGATATTTTTAGAAAATAAAACCTGATATGTAAATTATATGTACATAAAAAAAGACATCTCTAAATGCTTATATGCAGATTTGAAAATGAAAATGTTTGGGTAGTGTTCAATTTATGTTCCTTGTATTTGAAATGTTGCCTTATAGCAGCCTGTAGCCAATTAACTAAATCAATGGTCGCAGCTTGACAGATTTAAAACGCTGTTGCACTAATATTATTGTTGAATGGTCCTCATTTAGTTTGTTTGAGATGTCTGACTTCTTTTCTTTTTTTTTATTTTTTATTATTGAATGGAAATATTTCCAGAGCCATTTTATCTCTTTTCTTTAAGCAAATGAAAAAGTGTAGCAGTGTTCTTTCAGCCAGCTGAAGTGCTGCTGCTCCCTGGTTATGTGGGACCAGTGAGCCACAAAACAACCTCAGTTTAAATTGCTACCATCGAGTCATCTAGGATTTGTAACTAGTCTCAGTTAATCACATTTTAATCAAACAATATATCAACAAAATAAGTAACATTTTTAATTTTTAAAAAAAACCCTTTATACTGCTGAATTATTGAGTAGACAGACATATGAGCTCAACAAAGACACTTTTAACGCAATAACATCGGTGTGATTAATTGATTGAAAGTCGTGGCCCTGATGCCATTACATTGTGTACCATGTTTTGTACAAACCGCTTTAGAAAAACACAAGCATTAACTTCACCACTCGACCTCCTGACCCCTGGCAGAGCAGGTCGTGGGGCAGAAACCAAATAAAACCTTGGATCTCAGTCTGTGGGGAGTATTTTTCACAAGCTAAATCTAATGAGTCTTCTGGACTTGGCCTTTTGGTCTGAGAGGAAATTGCCCTCTGAGTGGACCTGGTGTAATTGCAGCGGGTCGCACAGATAGCGGTCTGTTGGGGGACTGAGGGTCTCTTGAGACTCGGCTCTGCAGGATGTTTGAATTCAACTCAAACTGATGCTTGGGGTGGGGGCGAAAGATTCACATTCCTTCAGCTCTCACATCCTTTTATTATGCTGAATGCCTAATTAAGGCTTTAAGATATGTGCATACATTCATGAACAGGAGCATTGTGCTGTGTTTTTGGTTCCCAAGCTGCAGCAGGAAAGTATGTCGAGAGTCAAAGTTTTGATCTGTGCTCTTTTGGTTTTCTGTAAAAAAGTGAGTGGACATGGGAGAGAGGATAAATGAGCGTAGGGAGGACACTTCATAAGAAAGGAGGATGTGACACAGAGACCAGAAAATGAGGAATTACAAACTTCCACTTAGCAGCTGCAGCTGCTTTTAGCATCACTGATGCAGGAAGTCTCATCAGTCCTTAAAATGTCTCACTTAAGATAATGTATAACTTTATAAACATTTAAAGTTAGCTTTTTCTGATTGACATTCAGTCACCCTGTCTCCTAATCTCTGTCTTTATCTGTTTGTCACTGGGGCAACTGTGTCATATCAAGGCCACTGTCCTTGATGCTTTGCAGCCTGTGTCTGTGTGAGAAGCAGGAGTGATGAGTTCCACAGTTCCTATCCATGTTTTCTTCTGTCTTATATCAGCTGGGATACTTTTCTAGGAATAAAGTAAGAAAAAAGTTACAAAAATAGTCGGGAGGTTCTTAGTTGTATTGTTTCTATCAACAAAAGGCTTTACCAATAAACCAAGTTCTAGAGTTTAGTCAGGGTGTCTGCACATCTTTTAAGTCTTAAATTTATGAAAAAAATGATGTGAGTTGGCTTTAAATACGTTAATCGCAGCTCTTTTAAATTTTGGTGTAGCAGAGCAACTTAGTCTTGTATATCCTCAACCGGGTTGAGGCGGTTGAGGCGAGCGCTAACAAGCTGCTCATATACCCTTGCTAGCTAGCTAGCTTTTTTGTGTATATCATAGGCAAGTGCAGAGTTATCACCTGTTCGTCTTCGCTATTGCCTGACTTGCCAACCCGCACAATGCTACGTTCATTTTGCTTAGAGGTTTTGTGGATTTTATACGTGGTGGCAAAAACCTATTGAATAATTTCATGTTACATATACAGCTGAGAAGGAGTAGAGCATGGAACCGAATGAGAATAGAAAACCAAAGATGGAGATATGAACTCTAAACAGCTTCAGCTAAAGTCAGAATGTAACTAGATTTTGGGTTGATCTCACAAGGACTACCACATATTCCTCAATAGTTTTTCATACTTAATATAAGAACAATATGCAGTTACTACAGTTCTGTGGTGATTCAGGTCTTAGATTTAATTAAAAATGGTTGTCAAAGCTCTTTAAATCTGAGTTGGTGAAACTTGTAGAAACCCTGCTGCTGTGCCTTGTAAAGTTTTCAAAGCTCTTCAAGTTTTGAGTGTTTTTTTTTATGTCAGCTACACATTTTAGTTAATAGTTGTGAAAAGAAAAGTATACACATTTTTCTCACAAAATCTAAAAAATGTCCTCTGCATTGGTATTCTGTTCCTATTTTTGGTGCAGATAAAGCTGTGTGTTTTTAGGTCTTTACCAGCCCACATTCAAGATGGAGCTCCTTTCTTGACTCTTGCATTGACCCAGTTTACACTCTGCTCCATAATGGCTCCCTTTTTCCCCATGCTTCCATTAGGACCAGATTTGTGGAGTTCACGACTAACAGCTTTCCCCTCTGTGGAGTTACTTCAGCCGTTTGTCCGTCTGTCGTTGCAGAGACGACCATGGGTTCAGTCCCCTCCACTGGGCATGCAGGGAAGGACGTTCAAACGTGGTGGACATGCTCATCATGAGAGGAGCGCGCATCAACGTCATGAACCGTGGAGACGACACACCCCTGCACCTGGCCGCCAGTCATGGACATCGGGACATCGTAGGAAAGGTGGGGGGTCATGCAAACACAAAGAGATACTTTTGTCATTTCATATCTGGTCAGACATTTCTGAAAATGGTCATATTCTTTAGCAGAGAGATTTTAAAGGCGTAGTGAACACAGTTAGTCATACCCTGAAGCCTGGCTGAATTTGATGTAAAAAAACTAGACGCTTGAACAAGCATTATGACTAACAAGAGTTTCTCAAAACCAAACCTGAGATGAAGCAATGTCTGAACAAGTCCTGCTGCTTCAACCCAGGATATTGTGAAATCCTAAATGATGTAATCTAAACAGTCATAAATTCAGTGGCGCTTGTCTATTCTTGTGCCGCATCCATTAACAGCTGAAACCACAATAGTGTTGTTCAAGTACTTATTGCCACGCTGTGCAGCTACAACAAGCATGTTTTAGTATAAGGCCAGAGTTTTCATCTGGTTCTAGAGGGCACTGGTAAGCTACTGCTAAGGCGGCACAGCCAGCACACAGTTGGTAAAATAATCAAAATTCTAATGCACTTTAGTGAAAAATCTTCACATTTAGTTTAAGAACTTTTATTAAAACTTCTATATGGCCTGACAATATAAAATGAGACAGATAATCTGTGAAAAATCTTGCCTGTGTACGCGCTGTTTACCCTACTCCCTTGTTCTCTGCTAGGCTACAAACCTTAGTCTGCCATGAATGCTAAAGCTAGTTAGCCACCAACTAGCTAAATTGTTTTCCTGTAACGTTAAGTTGTTGGTCTGCCATTAGCACAGCTGTAGCATGTACACATGTGTGATTGACAGCTGTAAGACCCTCCTCCTGCCTCTGATTGGTTGTTTCTGACCAGGAGCAGTGTGTTTCTGCAGATGGCAGTAGAACAACAATGAGGCAGAGGAACGTGATTTTTTTTTCTTTTTTCTTCAGAATATCTGTCTTATGCTGTTACTACATAGTTACAGTTTGAACAAATTAGAATAAAAAAAAAATGATATTTTTATAAAAGTTACATACTCCAGCTTTAGGAACCAGATATTTATAACATGAGAGTGCAGGTCTTGTATTCGCATCCCCAACCGATCGCTATAAACCGACCTCAGCTGTTCCCTCCAGTCCTGTTTGAAAAATATTTATCATCTTCTAGCTTTTCTAGACTGCTGTGTGACAGAGGGCAGATTCTGTCAATAGTTTATTATTTTTAAGACAAAGACAAAATGATTACATAGTTGACTTTTTAAATTAGCTTTAGCATCCTGTATTAGAGATGATCTTGGATAGCATTACAGAAACCTTAGTCTCTTTATAATCAAGAAAAGAAAATCCTGAGATTAGCAGATTTACCAGTATTTCCTAATCCTTAATAATCTATGACTTGGAATGAACAACCCGCATAAAAAAATGAAGAAAACTTTCACTTAATGTTGCTCTTCCTTCCTGCTATCTCTTTAAAGTTTACCACTTTCTCTTATTTCTTAACGTTTTTTCTTGTAGATAAATTATTACATTTATATTCTACACAACAAAGTCCAACATAAAAGAATGTTGTTGTCAGGGCAACGTAACAACACCTCATATAATGGGTTCAGGCATTAGAAAACAAAAGGATTGTGGAGTTTCTAACCAGCAACCATTCAATGAGGGTCTATTAAAACAAAAAAGTTTGATTCTGGTAAACTGTCAATTATTTGGTGCATCTATAAGAACTTGACTGGCTAACAGTTAAATTTCTAGTACAGGAAAAACTGGCAAATTTACTTGATTTGTTTTATCACAACCTTCTAAGATGCATATAAAAAACTACTTTACTGTTTTTAGAGCGTTATATGGATGATATCATATAACTTCATTCATTTCTTGCATCTTCCAAGTTCTTGCACCACAGAGGGATTAAAATCCCCACTTAGTAAATATCTTTGTTGGTTTATGATACAAGTGGCATCACTGAAGGCGTCTCCTTTTAGAATAGCTGCTAAGCATCCCAAGAGTTTAATATTAGATCTGTTTCAATACTGTTGGTATGTGTCCACAGGCAAAAAAAAAAAAAACCTTCCCTGTCTTCTTTTTTTTTTTTCCCCTTGCCACCCTACAGGTTCATGTTTGTATAAAGCCCAAACATGATCTGAGTCGCCTGCCTTTGGATATAATCTGTTTTTTCTTCTTCTTTTAGCTGATCCAGTGCAAAGCGGACACCAATGCAGTCAACGAGCACGGCAACACACCTCTGCATTACGCCTGCTTCTGGGGACATAACCAATTGGCTGATGTAGGTGCTCCCCCTAGTGGTGATGAATCAAAAATGGCTTTAAAATTTTGCTCACCATAATGTGTGTTTTTTTTTTTTTTTTTTGTTTGTTTGTTTGTTTGTATTTTTTGCTCAGGATCTTGTGACTAGCAGCGCTCTGGTGAGCATCTGTAACAAATATGGAGAAACGCCTATGGATAAAGCGAAACCTGAGCTGCGGGAACTCCTCAGAGGTGATGACACTTGTTGGATTGTCACAAGATTTAAAAAGATAGATTTCTTGATTTAAGATGACATTTTTGGTTCTTCTCCTTCCAGAAAAGGGAGAGAAAATGGGGCAGAGCCTAGCTAAAATACCCTTCAAGGACTCGTTCTGGAAAGGCACCACCCGAACCCGACCGCGTGAGTCCCAGGAACACATAACCCAATTATTAGCTGACCAGCTGCCTCCGCCCTTTAAATTGGCAAAAGTGCTGAATGAAGGAAGACACGTTCCACTTCAGCCTCCATCTTCCTTTTTTCTTTTTAGTTTCCTGTGGCTTTTATTTTCCTTCCTACATTTTAACTTTAGTGATTTATATTTTTTGACTGTGCTTTCACTTCTATAAACATTTTTTTTCTCATCTTGTGTTTTTAGGCAACGGTACTTTAAACAAGCTGGCAGGGATCGACCACAGACAGCTCTCCTTCACCGAGAAAAGAAATGAAAACCATTCTGGAGAGGTGTTTCACATCATCTTGTATTTCACTCCCGTTTTATTTAGGTCTCGCTCCGCCGATGACGACATTTAAACCCACATGTTTCTCTCCGTTTGTTTCTCGCGCCTAGCTGTGGCAGGGGCGTTGGCAAGGTAACGAAATTGCTGTTAAGGTGCTAAAAATTCGCGACTGGACTTCGAGGAAGAGCAGAGACTTTAACGAGGAATATCCCAAACTCAGGTTTCTATTGCGTCAAAAAAATTTCCGACTTCTGTCATTTCTTCTCTGTGCTCACTCATGTGTCCGTTTTCATTTTCGAAGAAATATTGATGTGAAAATGTTTGTCCGTTCACCCCGTGTCTGTCTCCCCTCACCCCCACCCACCCTGGCTTCACCCAGGATTTTTTCCCACCCAAACGTCCTGCCTATGTTGGGAGCATGTCCGTCTCCTCCCGCCCCTCACCCCATCATCATTACACACTGGATGCCTTGTGGCTCCCTCTACAAAGTGCTCCATGAAGGCACCAGTGAGTATTTCCACTCTGATCAGGTTCCATACGTGTATTCACTCTACAGTGGCTCACATTTCCACTATGAACTTTATTTACAACCACCCTCTTGACCCCACGTTGAAGGGACAGAGCGGTATATGTAAATGGGAAAAGGTGCATATTATTGTCAGGTTTTATCAACAAGGCAGTTCAAAGTGCTTTATACCATAAGAACACAATACAGTCAGCTTTTATGACACATTACATTTTGTCAAATGCGATCCTCAAGATTGTCAAGCAAATATGTTGATCAATAGTTATTATGAATCAAAAGGCAACTTTAAACAGGTGTGTTTTTAGTGGTGGTTTAGAAGAACTCAATGTTTCGGCTGTTTTCTGGAAGTTGGTTCCAGATTAATGGTTAACAGAAGAGGAATGCTGCTTCTCCATGTTTGGTTCTGGTTCTGGAGACTGAGAGCAGAACCAGCAGACCTGAGAGGTCTGGAGGGTTGATAAAACAACGGCAGGTCTGTAACATGTTTTGGAGCCACTCAGTGATTTATAAACTAACAAAGTTTAGTGGGGTGATGTGCTCTATCTTCCTAGTTTTAGTGAGAACATGAGTAGCAGCATTGTGGATTGATTGTAGTTTTTCCTTTTATTTCTCTCTCTTAAAGCAGAGCTGTGAAGATACGATTGCCTTCATTTTATTCATTTATTTCAAACAGGTTTCAAAAAACAAGACAACAAACAATCAGTGGGGCAGAGAAACAGAGAAAAGCATGGGCATACATAACCAAGAACAAAAATATTTGTGTACCACTACTTTTCTGTTAATCAATGCAACTAAAGATAAACAGATAGATTTTTCTCTAATCCTGGAAATGTTCTCTAGGTGATAGAAGGCCGACTTTGTTACTGCCTTTGTGTGTCTGAAGGTTCAGGTCTGAGTTCATCACTCCACCCACATTCTGGCCCTCATCACTAGTTTCTAGCTGTAATAAGCTGTAATTATCCTTCACCCTTATGAGGTATTTGGTCTGTCACGTAAAATCCCTTGCAACCTGAAAACAAAAGGTCAATGTTTTAGCTGGTAGGGATACTTTTGTAAAGCAATGTAAGTCATTTGCAGGAGTTTTGCATCTATTTTCGTTGTCATTATGTCGTCGTCCCTTTTTGTTTTCAATCCGCCCTTTTCCTGTCATTCTACTACTTGACTAAAGACAGAGACAGAGTCCAAAGCTTTAATTTGATGTTCCTCCTCCTGCTGCCAGACTTTGTGGTGGACCAGACGCAGGCAGTCAAGTTTGCTCTGGACATTGCATCCGGAATGGCCTTCTTACACACACTGGAGCCCATGGTCCCTCGTCATCACCTCAACAGCAAAAGTATCATGGTGAGTAGCACAGAAATGATTCACTTTAATGATTATTAAAGTAATAATCAACTAATTTACTAATCAGTTAATCTTTAACTGACTTAATTACTGGTCTGAGTGTGTTATTAAGTCAGCAAATAGCATATTTTAGAGTCTATACTCCAAAACTTTACAAAAAAAATAAACATTTTACATTTAATATGAAAAGTCTTCTTTGTCTGTCACTATGTTCACCCAGAACTCCTCAAGTACCAGTTTTAGCTTCACCTGCTTCAAATTCTGTAAATAAATCTTCTAGTAAAGCAACTTTTCCTATCTCTATTAATCTGTTAATGGAAATGAAGAGTCAACAGACTACCCATGCACCGTATTGATGTTAGAACTACCTTTGCTATAAATGATCAAGCTCAATCAAATATTTATTTTATGATTTAATATTATTTTAAAAATTGAATCATTTAATTTGCATTTTCATATCAATATCTAATATTGCATAAATCTACAGATTTTATTTTTTTTTTCTCCCTATCAAATTAATCAGCAGAATATTCCATAGAATAATCTATGACTAAAATAATCATAAGTATCAGCCCTGATGGTAATAATACTGTTTTTCTATCAGAGGTTTAGCCTCTTGTATGTTGCAGCATCCGATCACAGAGCTACTCGGTTCATTTTCTTCCTTTTTCTTGCAGATAGATGAAGACTTGACGGCGAGGATCAGCATGGCCGATGTCAAGTTCTCCTTCCAGTGTCCCGGCAGGATGTACTCGCCTGCATGGGTCGCCCCCGAGGGTAGGCATCACTTCTAACGAGACCGATCCAAACCGACAGCCGAAGCCCCACCAGATCAGGGGGGAAACGATGGACGCAGGACACTACACTCTGACTCAGAGCCTAATGTCATCTGGAGCTGATTTCCCCGTTCAGATACAGAGAAATATGAGCAACTTGCAAACAGAAAGCTATTAGAGAATAGTGACAACAAGCAGGGCATGTTTACAGCAGACATGGAAACTCTTAACTGCAATGCATCATATACAACTACAGTGGCCCTAAAGTGTAAATCTTTAAGCACAACTACACATTGAAAAATACAACACTAACTAAGCACAGCTACAAATTAAGAAAACACGACAATTATATTTTGACTTACAAACGCAAAAATCTCAAACACCTTCCTGACTTTTACGTATATCCTAATAGATTCACTTTAATATCCATTTATCAGTAAATGAAATCTTATGAGTTAACTTTTACTGTTTTTGTATGTTTTTTTGTTTTTCTGGTTGCCAGCCCTGCAGAAGAAGCCCGAAGAGATTAACCGTCGTTCTGCTGACATGTGGAGCTTCGCCATCCTGCTGTGGGAGCTGGTGACCAGAGAAGTTCCATTCGCTGATTTGTCCAACATGGAGATCGGCATGAAGGTCAGCAGCAGTCAGAACTCAACAATTTTTTATAATTATTTTTTATTATTGATTAATGCAACATAAACATCTTTTATGTTTTGTTTAACCTCAGATCTCCTTGGAAGGTTTGAGGCCCACCATCCCTCCTGGCATCTCACCACAGATATGCAAACTCATGAAGATCTGCATGAACGAAGACCCGGCTAAAAGGCCCAAATTTGACATGATTGTGCCAATTTTGGAAAAAATGCAGGACAAGTGAAAAAGAAAAAAAAAAAAAAAAACTGCCACCGCTCTCCTTCGTCAAACAGTTTCAGTCCCTGGATAACCTTAAAACCGGAAGAGACTCTGAGTCTAGAAACGGTGTTTTGGTGCTTACCAGTATTGCCTTAAATTCTTACCGCTACACTCCTCTCCACTTTAGCCTCTGCTTTCTAAGATGACTGGAGCAGCAATCCCTTCTTTTGTATTTTTTTTCCCAGTGTAATAATTGTTATGTTATTGTGTTTGCCTCGTCTGTCTTTGCATCTTCTAAACTGTAATCATGCGGATTGAGTCCAATCTTTTCCTTGTCACTAAATAACCTGTGGAGATCAGCATGGTGATCCGTCGGACCGGTGGATTTAAGGCTTTCTTTTATCACCAATGTAAATGCTTTTGATTAAAGAAATAACGGATTAACCCAAAATATATCTTTTGGGGGGAGAAGTTGAATGTCGGTTGTTTTTGCGGTGTCAAGAAACTATATGCAATGAACAAGCATGCCAAATGTCAGAGGTTGATATTGAAACGTTTCTGCCGGCTGAACCTGAAAGGTTGTGTTTCAGTGTAGGCAGTGTGATGCGTTCATGAACACAAATTTCCTCTGTCAGCCGTTGCTTCTTGACGACAAATGTTTTAAAGCTCAGCAGACGAACTTCTTTGCCAACACTGGGAAAAGACGTTTAGTAATGAATCCCAGGATCGGTTTTTAAGTTATGAGATCAGCTTTTAACTTGATTGTTTGTGTTGGGTTTTTAATTTTATTATACTCATGTAATCTCAGTACCTTTCCCTCAATTTTATCTGATTTTTATCTGAGCAGTTAAGCAAAAAGCAGTCAGTCAATGACAACATGCCAACAGCTTATTTCAATTTTTTTATTTTTTTATTTTTTTTTAATACAGAAATATCTTTACTCTCCTAAATTGCCAACATTTAGGGTTTCTGACTGTCTTTAGAAAGTACTGCGACCACAGGGATGTTAAAGGGCAAAGTTGATGTTTTTCAAAGTGGAATTACTGAGACTTGTAGGTGTTTGTTTATCTGGAGCTAGTTTTTCCTAATGTCATGGGTTGTTGCCTTTACCTGCATCATTCCCGTGCCTCTACCTGCTTGCTTCCTGCAACGAATCACGTGGTTGAAGCCAAAATCAAGAACGAGTAAGACAAATGTATGTATTTATATAAGTATATTAAAATGAGATGTATCAACAAATGGAATGTGTCATTTATGATTGAGGTTACCCTGACAGAGCACAAAAACATAATGCAGATTATGTGTGCTAGAAATGTATAATCATTTCACAGTGCCTTTTTCTATGATGCGTTCTATGTTCGCTCCATAATTAGAATTAATAATTTGCCTGAAGTAAAAAGTGTAATAAAAAACAGCCAAGTTGAGGTTTAATTTTTTTACTGCAGTAGACTACACCTAGATAGCTACAGGATTCCGACACATTTTTTTCATATTTCCTTTCAATGCTTAAATTTTCTCAGCCTTTTTGTCCATTTTATAACTGGGAATTTTAAAATAAAAACTTAAGTGTGAGCTTATGGTTGATGTTTGGACAGTAGTCAAAGTCTAAAAGTTCTGAAAAACGGAGTCCAAAACAGAAAGACACTCGAATGGGTGGATGGAAACAGATTTTTGATAGAGACAGGGAAATTTTTGAAGAACAAGAAAAAACCTGAAGAAAAAACAAAACTTGAGTGTTTACAATATGTTTGATAACTTTCACCCATTGTGACAAAATGTAGATTTCTCCCTTCTGTGCTGTATGTGTCTAATGTTCATGTTTTCCCGGAAAACTATGCATGGCAGCTTTATCGCACTGAGAACAGATTCAGCGGATGTCATGTCCAAAAGCAGCGAACAGCAGCGTCGCCTCTTCCCTATCGTCTCCTCCTTCTCTCTGGGAACCGAGGGGCGGCAGTGGGCTCGGGCCGTGACGATTATCCGTGACGCAGGTTCGTCCTCCATCACTAGCAGTGCCCACAGGCTGAAAACACCCAGACAGCCATCACGACCGATGGAAATATGTAGTTAACTCGCACGGTTTGCCACATTACGATAGCAGGAGGGTTCGGCGGAGTCGGTAAGTTGACGTTCTTAAAACCGGGTTTGACAAATGGGTCCAGCCGCCGCCATTTAATAGCGTATTTCTGCAAACGTTAGCCAGCTAGCTAAATGGGAAGCTAGCATTAGCCTAGCAAAGAAAACGGCGATGATGGCGGATGATGCCCGTTACTTCCAGCTGAGTTGCTTGCATCGGAATAGCATGAGTATATTCTAAATATAGCATTCAGGGCATAAAGATTGAATGTAAAGTGATGTTCGTGGATTGTCACTGACCATTTCGGTCGTATTATCTTCCATAAGGGGTCGTCTTGGCAAATGGAAGGTGAAACTGCTGAAGTACGTTTGTGATTTAACTAGCCCTACGCCAGCAGTGAAAGGAATCACGGTCAACACCAATCCCTAATATATCAACAAGACTCAGACTTCAAAGCAAAAATTGAGACGCTCCCAGTTTTACTGTTTTAACAGTGTCTGTGACAGGGTCCGTACTTACCATAATAATCACAACACGGTTATATAAAGGATAGAAAATCCTTTTTATAGCCATCACGACCAATGGAAATATGTAGTTAACTCGCACGGTTAACTACATAAAGGATAGAAAATCCTTCACCGGTCCTGCACAAAGACCGTAAGGCCTGTTTTCCGAGTACACTTTAATAAGGGGTTAGTAATGTTCAAATGAATTAGTTTATATTTGTAAAGTCCTTGTCATTTATTCAAAAGTTATTCAGGAGATTTTACAAATGTTAGAAGAACAATCATGCAGTTTTAAAAAAGACTATGGAAATTTTGGACACATAAATTGAATATAGCAAACTTTAAACTTCATATTTCTTGAAAGTGAACAAAAGTAAACAGTAATATTAACGACACCTGTTTAAATTCTGACATTTGTGGCTTTCCAGGACACAAATATTAAAATTGTTTTGTAAATGAAGTGAGAAGTGGGGGTTTTCTTCTATTTGTCAGAATTACATTCCAGGCACGAGATAAGCAATAAGAAGAGGTGGGGGAATAACCAGGCAATATTTTAAGCATAGCATAAGAGATCAAAACGGAAAAGGACAAGAACTAAACATATTGTTTAGTTTAGTTCTTGTGGCGCAGTGGTTAAGCCCAAGCAACATAAGGAGGCCTTAGTCCTCGACAGCTATCGCAGGTTCGATTCCCGGCCTCTCTCTCTTTACCTACTTTCCTGTCTTAGCACTTTCTAATAAAGACAACTAGAGCTAAAAAAACGCCTTAAAATATATTTATATTTGAAATATTGATAAACATTTGAAGGACAATAATACAGAGTTACTTAGCTTTTTGAAAAATTACATCTAAAGATAGAACTGCATAAAATATTTTCAACAACTAACTTTCTTGTTGTCAATTAGTAGCACAGCTGTCTTAAAATGGAACAATGTGCAAAAATATATTTGATAGAAAACAGGCTGTCCTTTTGATGTCTCTTGATGTTTGGCCCTCAGTTTACTTATTTTTTCCATTGTCGGGTACCAATCAGATGACCTAAACCAAATGGACTCGGCTTGCATCTGTTTTGTTTTTACTCTGTCCTTTCTCCCTGATGTGGGTCGGATTAGCTGTGTGAGAAACTGTGATGGTACACAGATCATGGAGCACAAACCTTCTGTGTGTCTGTAGTCGTCGTTGCATCTCTTACCAGCAGCTTTACAGCCTCTGAATAAGGAAACATTGTCCTTTTATTCTATGAACTACTGACATGTCTCCAAAATTTCCATATTTATTTGCAAAAAATGAGAAAAGGTCAAAATTATAAAAAAAAACAGATGCAGTGCTTTCAGAGCTCAAATAATGCAAAGAAAACAAATTTATATTCATTTAGAAACATCAATATTAATGTTTGATCTTCATTTTTTTCAACAGCTGTTTATATATCTCATATGCTTTACATTGTTTTACCATATATATATATATATATATATATATATATATATATATATATATATATATATATATATATATAAAAACAACCTATGGCATGGATACTTTTATTTTGCCGTTGCGGTGCGCCACCATCAATTCCCTGCAGAGCAAACCCTGATGTCTGTCAGTAACTGAAATCTTTGCGTCGTTTCCCCGCAGACCATTTGGAAGGGAAGCCACCATGGGCGGTCACGACGACGACGGCTCGTACGTCGTAAACAAACAAAAACAGGACGAAGAGCTGAAGAACAAGCTGAACGAAGGCAGCCACTGCAACAACGCCAAGCGGGTCAAAGAGGGCCAGAACCAGCTGCGCAAAGTCACTGAGAACCAGCAGGACCAGGACCACAACTGCAACATCAACCAGAATGGCAACAAGGACGACTTCCCTCTGCAGAACTCCACTCAGGAAGAGCAGCAGGGAAACGAGGAGCAGACCAAGTCCCCCAAAGCGGCCATGACGCCCGGCCTCAGCCAGGAGGAGTCCAAGAACATCCTCAACGAGCCGCTGGTCATCCACGTGCTGGGGTCCGAAGAGGAGAAGGAGAAGGAGCGGGAGGAGGACGGCAAGGAGAAAGACAACGACTGCGAGGGGCAGGAGGAGGCTTCGGATGGCGGCGGAGGAGAGAAACTCACAGAGCGGAGTAACGTTGAGTCTCACAGGGAAGGTGGCGGCGTGGGGAGGAACGCCTGCCTCCTCTTCTCCAACATGAACGGCACCCCGAGTGACGAAGACCCCAGCTGGCCTTCGCTGTCTCAGGACAACTCTGACAATTCTCCGAATGGGAACAGAGGTAATCCTAAAGCATTGATGATGCTTTGTTCACACAGCAGGTCTTTTTTTTTTCTTTTGCTGAAATCTGATTTGTTTTTGTTTGGGGTTTTATTCTTATGCTACTAATTAAACTCAACTGTAATCAGACTTTTCTATGAACGGTTTGGGTTTCCAAAGTGAGCCACATGCACAGAAGCAGAACGTAGTCGTCACACATCAGCGCATCGTTCACAGAGGTAATAGTGGATCGGTTTCAAACAAGAGCCAACAGTATGGTCACAAAATCAGAACAAGACAGCTGATAGCTGCTGTGGTTCATTTACTGCAACTTCTGTAGAGAAGATGAATGTGCAGTCGGTGCTTTGATAAGTGGTGGGACTGTCGTGGTTTTCTGACACTGGCTCCTTTAAGAAGTTCAGAATAATTATTTACAGACAGATGTCCTGCGTCTGGATGTTTTCAATACAGAATTCTGACACGTCACATTAATGAGGTGAAAGACTGATAAAACACAGAAAACCGTTGAATTTGTCTCCGATTTAGTGAAATATATATATATAAGTGGCACAATTCAGATTTTAATTTTTTTATTTTTCTTGAGGTGAACAGATCGGAACTGAGCCATTCAGACTGCGGTAAATAACTCTGATACATTTTGCATATGAGCAAAAGAAGAAAACCCTCCGATTTGGTTGCATTGTCCTGCTTTGTGAACGTAGCCTGACTCTGTTGAACACACCAGCACTGACAGGACAGGCTTCCTTCCTATGTGATGTTATTCTAAGTCAACGCCACCCAAGCAGAACCATGGCTCAGTACTGGCCAGGAAATGATGTCATGACCCCTCAGTTTATTTGGTGTCAAAAATATTTGCATTTAACACTTAATGTGAAGAAATCTTTATAAACTGAGATCTACATCACAAACTGCTCATTGGAATCTTCTTCCTTACTGGGTCATCCAAAGGTTTTTTCTTATTTTTCTTGTTCTGAGCCTTCTTCACTCCCCCTCTTTTTTTTGTTTTGTTCATATTTCTATTTGTATATTTTTTTGAAACCGTAGAATCTTTCTGGGACTCCAGCGCGTTTGAGACGGACACAGACCTGCCTTCCGGGTGGATGAGAGTGCGCGACACATCTGGCACGTATTACTGGCATATTCCCACAGGCACCACCCAGTGGGAGCCTCCGTCACCTCTGGGGAAGGTCGGCGACTCCATGATGTCCTCCACCATGTCTCTGGAGACCACGCCCTGCGAGGAGCCGGAGGTGAGGGCGGCCGATCGCCTGGCATAGTGACGGGTGGCTCAGAAACAGAATCAGACGTTTCATAGAAAAAAACTCTGTTCTCTAGGAAACCTGGGCTCAGCTTTCCAGCACAGATGATGGTGGCGATGAAGGGGAACTGTGGAAGGTTAGATAAAGTCACACTCACTCCTCTCAACTGCTTTATTTCCTGGAGAAACAGCATCTTATGTGTTTACATTTTGTTCACGTTTTCATTGCTGTGGAAGTAGATGTGGAGTTCAGTCCGTTTTTTGGGATTGCCGATGACTAAAATGACTCGCTTTGTGGCACCTTTTTTTTCAAAGAGTTGTAATCAAAGTTGCAATGTTTTTTATTTTATTCTAATTTTTTTTTACTTTATTTTGGTCAAAACCTGGTTTCCTCCCTGATTTTTTGCTTGTTCTATTGGAGGAATAAAGATTTCTTTTAAATATGTGAAAAGTAACAATTTCTGTCCAGAAATAAAAGAGGATTGAGCTTATTCCTGATGTAGTAAGGGATGTACAGTATGTAACTATAACATTAGTATTCTTGTCAACAAGTTTAACATGATAAACTGGAGTGGATTCACTATTTAGCTAACATCATCTGAATGCAGCAACTTCACCCCACTCACACAGTTTGCTTACCTTTTGGCTAAAGCTAGCTGGTTTTCAAGAGACGTCATGAAACAAGAACTTAAGCTAGGAGGAGGCTCAGGATTGGTCAAAATTCGGCCGAATTGCAGCGATTGGTCGGAAAAGAAGAAAATCTGGAAAACGTTCATGCGATTGGTCAGATTTGGGAAAAAAGTTGTGATGGTTTGTGAAAGTTCCAAGTTTGCACAAAATTTACAAATGATGAGTGAATTTGTGATTTGAACTTCCTGGAGGGATCGATAGATACTTGATGTTATTTCATGTTCCACCTCACTGCCTATACACAGTGTTTAATTCAACAGTGATCTGGCATTGTCCATGCAGATACTGGAGCTAGTGAAAGGCTGTCTGTTGGAAACGATGCCGTTTAACTGAGTCACTATCTGCCTGTTCTGGTCTTTCTACGAAACTATACGGAAGAGGATTAGGCTCACTGGGGGAAAAAAAACAATTCTGGCTTTAACACATTGTTGAAAGAAAAAAAAAAAAAACAGTAAATTTCCTCCAAAATATCTCAGAAATTTTCTAGAAAAATTTAGGAAATTTCTCACTTTGAAAAGTTAAACATTTGCTAGATAATAACTCAAATTTTGAGATTGATCTCAGAAATGTTCTAGAAAAAAATCTTGGAAGATTCAAAAGTTGAAAATGTTTTTTTCCCACAAAAAAAACACCCATTTCTTTCTAGCTTAAATGTGACGTTTGAAACTCGGAAATAAAATAAAAAAAAAAAACATTTTTTTAGAACTTTGCTAGAGAATTCTAGCCAAATTTCTGCATTTTTGTCAGAAATGTCCTCCTCCTTTCCTTTTCTCCTGTCGGTAGTGTGTGTCGTCACAGAATGCTGACTTGATCTCAGAAGATTAAAGTCAGAATTCGGAGAAACAGTAACTCTTCTTTTTTTCCGGGGCCCTAATCCTCCTCTGTGAGCTGTAGCGTTCTGTCGACTTGTCCTCGTCATTTATGCTCTTCGGCAAAACTTATTAACATAAACTGTCATGTTTGTCCTCAGGAGGAGGGAGAAGCTGCATCTGACCAGAGTCTGAAAGAGTTTGAAGGAGCAACTCTACGCTATGCATCTATCAACCTAAAGTAAGCAGCAGGATTTTAGATTTACTGTCTAAATGCTGCCATTCTTAACCTTCTTTTAAAATTATTCTTGATTCTTTTGTTTTTGCAGCTACAACTGCTCCCAGTCAGAGGAGGAGGAAAAGATCGCTCCGCAGTGCACAGATCTAGAGACCAAGGTGAGAAAGCAAAAAAGCAAAACCGTGATTATGAGCAAGAGAAAAAATGTCAGGTTTTGGGGGGCTTTTATTGTACATTTTAAAACATCAGTTGATCCATTGTTAAAATATAACAGTAACAAAAGTAAATAAAACACAGTTAGGATTTTAAATGACTGTTTAGCCTCTGATACAGAATCAGTCATAGACGGGAGAAAAGAGACGAGTTCTTAGCTGACATTTAAAGCCTCATAAACATGTAGAGGTGAGCTGTTCCACAGTCTATAATCAGAAACTGAATTGAAGAATCCTCAGCCACCCGAGCGTATGAGTTCATCATGTTGTTTCTGTCAGTGTTTCGCCGTGCGCTCTCTGGGCTGGGTGGAGATGTCTGAGGAGGACCTGGCACCCGGAAAGAGCAGCGTGGCCGTCAACAACTGCATCCGGCAGCTCTCCTATCACAAACACAACCTCCACGACACCGCTGGGATCTGGGGGGAGGTGAGAGTCGTCACCTGACTCCTTTGTTGCCACAGCAACACGCACCGCACGAGAACTTCCAATCCTTGAAAGTGTTGAGGATTCATGCACTGAGTCCAGCCTGTTGTTGTGAAGCTCCCACAAATTCTTGAATGGACTTTGCTTAACAATCCTATTAAGTCTGAAGTCATTCCTATTGCTTCCGAACGTTTTCCTTCCACTCAACTTTCAGAGTGCTTTTTTTAAATATATATACAAGTTGCTGATTTTCTAGGACTTAATTTGTGTTATCTATAGACTGTAATCATCAACGTTACAAGTTGAATTACTTTACGTTCTGTAATGAAAAAAATTCAAATGTTGCGTGTTGTTCCTCATGCTGAGCATGTGCGCCCCCTGCAGGGTAAAGACATGCTGATGGTCCTGGAGAACGACACCATGAACCTGATCGACCCTCTGGGCCAGACTCTGCTTCACTCTCAGCCAATCGGAAGCATCCGTGTGTGGGGCGTCGGCAGAGACAACGGAAGGTCAGACCTAGCAATAAGGCGGAATGTAGTTTACCGCCCTGACATGTCATATTTTAGTTTCTGATGCCATATTTAATGGATTCAGAGTTTCCCCCAGAAAACCTGCTAACGCCAGTGGTAGGGGGCGAAGCCGGCCAGCCCAATGTGATTTTGAGTTAAAAAAATTTTCAAAGTTGACGTAAAATTTTAAAATGTCTCCAGGGAATCATTTTGTGTTATTGGAAGAAATTAGTAACAACAACTATAAGGTCTTAAACAAAACGAAACAAAAAATCCAAAATAAATTGAACAATTCGTAGCCAGGTGGGGGTGCAACTGAAGCCTGGTGGCCCGCTGGGCTGATTATCCACTGGGGGAAATGTTGATTGTTGTACTTTAAAAATATTAAAATTTTTAGAGTGCATGTATAGACCGTATAACAAAACCTATATTTAATAGTTATCTCATCGATATAATACCTATTTCATTTTAGCTAAGCTAAATAGTGGAAATGTATTAATTATAAATTATATAATATTAAAATATGCAGTACACCTATGAACAGTTTTTTTTTTAAATTTCATTAAAAATACAAAACTAGCATCTATTAAAAAAAACACCAACAATTGGCCAATATAAAATATTAATATTGGATATTTCTATTAAGTAATGTAAAATTTAATATACTCAGTTGAAGTGCAGGTGATCTTCCTGACTATTCATTAAAAACAAGAAACTCTGTATATGTTGTTTCTGCTGCCCTCTGCTGGATGTTTTCTATAACTGCAGCTGAAATATCCCACTAATCCTTTCTGCCATCTGGAATCTAACAGCTGCCTTGTTTCGTTTTGTTTTCTTTCATGCTGCTCTATCCATCCTTAACAGGGAAAGGTATATTTTAACAATTATTTGGAATTTGGAAAATGTATTATGTGATATTCTGCATGTTTTACGTTAATAAAAGTAAAACGAAAAATGGGGATTGTTGTTGCAGGGATTTTGCTTATGTTGCTCGGGACAACCTCACCCAGGTGCTGAAGTGTCACGTTTTCCGCTGCGACTCGCCCGCCAAGAACATCGCCACCAGCCTACACGAGATGTGCGCAAAGGTCGGCTTTTCCTCCGATTTCATTTTAACGAATTCAGGTTATTTTCCCCCTGAAAATAATATACAGTATTACTATTTCTCCTCAGATCATGATGGAGAGAAAGGCAAACAAGCCAGGCGTGAGCAGACTCAACTCTGATCCAAGTAAACCGTTTGGCATCCCTGTTGAAGGTAAAATGGAAACATTTCAACATCTGAACATTTTCTGTTGTATTAACCCAGACAATCGAGTAATAAAAATATTTTCTGCCTCAACAGAGTTTCCTGCTCCAAAAAACGAGCTCTTCCAGCGCTTCCATGTTTATTACCTGGGTTGTATACCAGTGGCCAGACCAGTCGGTGAGCAAAGTCAGAGATTTAATCCGCATTATTAATACAATTTTTATTGAATTTGACTTAATATTTCTTTGTGCGATCCTGACAGGAATGGAGATACTGAATGAAGCGTTCGAGTTTGCGATGGCTGGCAGGGATAAAAACGACTGGACTCCTGTTTCTGTCAACGTGGCACCAGCCACCCTCACTATACTTTCAAAACAGGTACAAACATCACCATGGCAACCAGGCCTGTCACAGTAACACGTTTTACTGGATGATAAATTGTCCCAGTAATTGTTGAGATAAATAACATTGTTGTCTTGAAATCATTTTCAAGTAATAAATCGATGTTGACATAAGAATGCAAGTTAAACTTTTAATTTTGTAAGAAATGCTCTTAATGCTGGAACTGGAAGATGCTTTAAAAATCAGATTTTATTTATTGATTGTTCTATTTGTCTGCTATATGTTTCCAAATTGACAGGTTTTGTTTTGTTGTTTTTTTGTTTTGTTTTTTAAGTATTTAAGCCTGTCACAATAAATCAATGAATCGCATGGTCAATTAAAATGAGCTCCACAACTTCCTGTCTGATCATTAATATGTTCTGAAGGGCAGTTTTCTTCACAGAAACATAATAATCCATTTTATTATGGTTTTTGTTGTAAATGGTTTTTATTTCAGTTTTATTTATTGTTTTTGGTTGTCATATTTTATTTTGGATATTTAAAATATCTGTTCATTAGTCTTCAGAGGACAAATTAGCATTATTGTCCCATCATCAATATATCACTTGAAAACAATATTATCATTTATCTCAATACGACTTATCATCCAGCAGAATGTCTCATTTCGACAGGCCTAATTGTGGAACGGTAGACTTCTTGTATTAACGATTTAATTCCTGGTGGTATGACTGAATGATTTCATCCTGCTGACGCCTCTCCCCTCCAGGATGACGAGGTCCTGTCGGAGTGCAGGGTGCGCTTCCTGTCGTTCATGGGCGTGGGGAAGGACGTCCGCACCTTTGCTTTCATCATGGCCGAAGGCCCGCAGGAGTTCACCTGCCACATGTTCTGGTGTGAGCCCAACGCTGCCAGTCTGAGTGAGGCCGTTCAGGCTGCTTGCATGGTGAGTCTCAGAAGAAGGAATGCCATGACAAACATATGACAGACGGAACTGTTCATAAAAATCTGATCGGATTGAATTGCATATGCAGAGTTTAGTTCTGGTTTCAGTCAAAAAGCTGGTCACGCAAGAATGAGAGACTGTAGGAAAGGACAAGTTCTACTTCCTGATGGATTTTTGGGCCTTGAAAGAATAAAAAGAATAGCTGGAACTCACTATGTAAGATTTGAGCAGAGTGCACACCTCCATATTGCAGCAAGGTTGATGCATTGAATGTTCATGGCTAAAATTAGTTTTATAGCTCTCTTTAATCAAACTATAGTTGTGGTCTGGTTCGCTTGGGAAGGTGTGACTGAGTAATCAAACTCTGATGCACCTGAAAATCTAGTTTTCTGTTTGGGTCAAGTGAACTCTGGAGCAGTATGAACGCATATGTGAACGCCAAGCGGACCGTAAGCTGCTCTAAAAGCAGGAAGCAGACTAAAGTGCAAGGGATTCTGGATAAACGGAGCCAAAACAAACAAACAAACAATCTAGTCTAGTGCTAGCTAGAAAAGGCTCACGGTCTTTAGCCAAAGACAAAAGAGAAATCCAACAACCACTAAAATCTGACAACAACTCATTTCTGTTTAGATTTGGTGAAGAAGGAAGTTGCGCTCAGTGTCTTCTTCAGAGGTTTTTGTGTTGTTTCCTTCAGTAGTTGTTGGTGCAGCGCCACCCCAGGCGATTGGGGGAACAGGCTTTTCATAGTGCTTGGTTTGTTTGACACATTGCAGAGTGAAAGCAAACAACATTCAGCTGAAATGTTAAAACTTTGCTCCCTAATCGAACAGAGTCTACCATTCTATCAGGTATGAAAACATCCCTATTTAACACCACTAACCCTCTGGAGTTTTTTTGTTTTTGTTTGTCTGTTTGATTGCTTTTCAGCTTCGCTACCAGAAGTGTTTGGATGCCCGCCCCCCCAGCCTGGCCTCCTGCCTGCCCACCCCTCCTGCTGACTCCGTGGCCCGCCGGGTTAAGAAAGGTGTTCAGAGTCTGCTGGGCACCTTTAAGAGCTACAGGTCCGGTTCTCAGTCCCCGTAAGCCGGCGAGAGGACCCTCTACTGTCTGCCAAATGCCAACGTCCAATCACAGCAGCGCCCCTCCTCACCCCCCCACATGTCCCCCTTAATCCACCTTACCGCCGTCTCTCGTGTGCAGTCTGTAGTGTGTGAGGTAGGTCTCCACACAAACCCCTCACATCAAACATCTTCTTTGTGTTTTTTTTAACAGAATCGTTGAATGTTTGACACGGATGTAATATTTTTACCCGCCGACACAAGAATTCCCACCGAAGCGCTCCGCCGGTCGTCAACCGCAGAACTTTCTGTACCGTTTTAAGGTGTCATTAACCCCCCCGCCCCCCTCGCGTAGTCGTACGTCTCCCAGACGATGTAATTTAGTCTTCCAGTGATCTCCTTCACTGACTGGATCGTAGTGCGTTCTCTTGTCATTCTGCATGAACATTCACAATTTCAGCGCTAGCGTGCAATAACCAGATGTCTCCGTATGACGTGATGATTTTTTAAAAAGTTTTATTTTTAGTAACGAGCGGGTCTTCATCGATCGAGCGCGAGAGGCTTAAATGGAACAAACAGAGCCATGATGAAAATCATTCTCTCCTGATGATAATAGTAATAAAGCTACAAACTCTGGGTTTTCTTCACAACTGTTTACCACCAACAAAAAGCGACTGAATCGTACTGTATACTCTCACCACGAGCTGCATGTTTTGATAGCTTAGATGACTGCTGTCTGCAGCAGGGTAGTGCTCAAGAGCCATCAGTGTAACCTATAAATATATATATATATATATTTTATTTTTTTTTGCGTGTGTGTTTCTGTTTTGGGGGGAAATGAGGAAGTTAGAGCTGATGTGATTTTCGTGTACCATAGGCATGTCACTCCAGTTAGTGTTCAGTGTTTATCTTTAAGCTAGCTTAGGGAGTTAAACCTCTTGAGTAAAAGAGAATTTTTGTTTTATTTTCTGTTTGTTTGTGTGTGTGTGTGTGTGTGGCCCCCGGTCTCTCTGGTTATTGTTTTATTATTATTGGTTTTTTTCACACACTAATGTGTAAACACCAAACACGATTTCTACATTAACTTGTTAGATTTAGTTTTTATAAAGACTCACACTACTAGCCGAGTTGTATTTTACCTTTGTGTCCGTCGTAAGTGGTCAGTACTGTATGTAGCACAATAGTAAAGCTCATGTCTAATGTTGAAGATGCCGTGTGTAAGACGTTTCAGAGCGTTACATGAATCAGCTTTAAGACTGTTTCACCCAGATAAGAAAGAAGAGCGAACGGCATTTTTGGTGTTTTTGGGTTTAAACCACAAATTTTGACAGTTAAAAAATTGCCCAACTAATTATTAAGGGCCAAAAATTCCACAGTTTTCTATAAATGTCAAATAAGTAAAATTACTCTTAGTGTTTTTAATTGTTTTAGTACTTTATAGGACATAACAGTGGTGGTATTTAAAAGGATTTAAACTTTATTTTTTATAATCCCAGAGCCCCATAAATTGATCTGCATGTCATCTGCTGTGCAGAATAATCAATGTAATCTGTGCTTTCTATCTGATGAGCCTTAATGAGAGTTTAAGGAGCATATATCTTCATTTTTACATCACTTTGGGCTACTTTTAGCTTTATAACTTTTTATTATTTCTGAGATTGACAAAATCTAAATTGTGAAAAATACAAGTAGGCTCTAGGACACTGGGAAAAAATCCAAAGAGCGTCTGGAAGACCAAACGTGAGCATCAGTGGGCGACACAGTGGTCACCCCAGACGAAAGCAGGGATTTGACAAAGTCTCTAGAACCTCCCAGAATGTGAGTTCATTAAGAATACCTTTATCAGTCCCTGAACATTTCTCTACATCCTGTCCAAAACAACAAGAAACATGTTTAACAGAATGTCTTCCCATAGAACATGGGAAGACAGAAGCATGAAGCTGCAGCTTTCCCTAATGTGAGGAGATGTGCAGTAGCTTGGAGATTCAACAGTCTGGCACTTACAGTTATTACTAGCACAGTCCTTCACACCTTTCTGACATGTTTGGCTCTCAGAAGTCACTTCAGGCTCCTATTGGAAGTGAAAACACGCAGAGAGCTGCTACCAGATGCGCCCTTTCATTTGGCTCAGACACCAAAGAAGAGTAACTACTGTACTGATTTTACTGTTGGCGAAAAACATTTTTGATGTTCTGGCTGTTGACTTCCTGAAAGCTTACGGATTTGATTTTATTTTTGTTTTTTTGTAAATTAGTGCTAAAATGAATATGTATGGTTTTTAAACTCTTTTAGGACAGGCTGAAGCACAGGAAATATTAAATAAATACTGAAATTTTCCATTAAAAAAAAATTAATTTAATTGTTAATGATTTAACATATTTAGTTGTGTTTTTTAGTAGTAAACTGACATTTCTATACATACTGAGATATTTGTTAGATTGTGGCACTTTAGGCCCTTGGTGTTCATCAGCTCTAACTGTACAAAGTTTTGTCAGGTAAATCGGAAAACACGGTGCCAAAAGGAATTGTCATTCCGTTACAACATCTGGTAACACTTTATTTGAACGGGTTGTGAATAACACTGTCATGACTCCGTCATAAACATGATATGACACCTGTCATGAGTAAGTTTTCATGAATATGACTGTTGTCATAAAGTGTCATTTGGTAAATCATGACATTTTTAATACCAAGTCGACATCATTCAAAATGTCTTTGCTATGACAACTTGAAAGAAACCATGATTTGACATAAATTTATTATAAAAGTTTTACTGATTAAACTTTAAAAATTATGTAGCTTTATGTTATTAAAGCTAGTTTATGACGGTGTCATGACAGTCTTATTCACAACCCGTCAAATAAAGTGTTGCCAAACTTTTAAGCATATCTAACAGACACGAACACATTCACGTTCAGAGAGGTTCGCTGCGGCGATTCCTGTGACACATCTTTTCGTCATATCTGGTTGTGAAAGCAACGCTGTGTCTGTGATGGCTCCCAAAACTCTTTCCAACTTCATTACGACGTGAGATAAAACACTACAGAAGTCGACACTACGTTCACTCATGTAACTGCCTTGTCACTCACGTGTCACATGAAGTTATTGTGGTTTTCTCCTCTGACGATTGCTGTGTCCAGTCTGATGATTAAAAGAAAATGGATTAATTTATTTCTGGTCATGTAAATTAGGTGTAAAAAAAAATGGATGTATATAAAAGTCACTGCACAATAAATGTTGACATATCATCAATGTTTTCCTTTGTGTTTTTTTTTTATGTTAATGTACACCATGGAGTTTCAAGGGACAGTATCATTTTATAGTACAGTTAGGTAATTGTTACCTTCAGTTACTATAAAAATCCTATTTATCAAATATAACTTGCAGGAAATTTCACTTGCCAATTCAACACCTTGAAATTGGGCCTCTGTCTCTTTAAGAAGCTCCTGGTCTTTCTGATGCTCTGCCTTCAGGAAGTCGTTATTGACTTGAAGCAGCTAATTCGGGTGTGATTTTAATTGTGTTTCTTATTTAATGAAAACACAATTGCAAAAAATAAATAAATAAATAATTCAACATCATCAAAATATTGATAAAGTTATGTGCATATTTGTAATGGAAATGCAACCATTGTCACCCAACCCTGGATAAGCGGAAGATGGGTTAATTCCAAAGTAGCAGGTGTTGACCAGTCTACGTGTAAATTACTTTTTTTCCTTTTTTGGGAGTATTTGTGTCCATTTCCTTTTTTTCTTCATAAGCTGTCTGGTCCTTTATAATCTATAATAGAGCCATAAATGTGTGGGCGGAGCGGGTACAGTCTCAACCCAGCATGCACCGCTCCCGTCTCTTCGTCCCCGGGTCACCTGTTCAGTTCGTGTTAGCAGTGCTGCCCCCACCTGGTGAGTTCAAAAGCATGGAGGGAGGGAGCTGCTCATTGTCTCCCAGAGCGATGGATCTGGAGATGAAAGGTTCACATCAATCAGCAGCGGCCACAGCAGAGGCAGACCGGTGAGAACCGCCAATAGCCCCCTCCACAGCAGTCACTGTTTTTTTTTGCTGTTTTTTTTATTCTGTATTATTAATTTGAAGGGCCAGACTGGGGGCCCCCCCGGTGATCGGTGACACGCCTTCACTCCGGGTCGGACAGATTAAACAGATCAAAGTCTGAGATGATTTCAGATGCAGCCTAAAACAGAATGTTGTGAGCTGTCAGAAACACTCCAAACATCGCTTGGATCATTTGACAGGGCTGTCGGGTCGGGACAGTCAAACACGGATTAAATGTCTTATTCACTGAAAATCTTTATTTTCAGGTGACAAGCTGAGACGGCTCCTACAAAGTGGCTTCTTATTGTATTTGTGATTAGTTTGATTCCAGACTAATTCACACATTCTGAGCTTTTTATGTTTTTATTAGTATTTTGGTTTTTATTTGAAGGGCCACATTGTATTTTTTTCTTTTCTTCAAAGAATACATTTGATTCTGTTTTTGTGTTACTTGGTATTCTTCTGCCTCTCAATCAGCGCAAACATCAAGTGATTTTCGCTCAGTTTCGATGTTTCTAATCAGACGCTCCAATCTGCTGCTTAATGGCTCAGTAAAATGTCTCCACGTTTACGTGATCCTCATTTAAAGAGCTGCTCACATCTGGAGCGCCACCATGTGGCTGCCATTTGCATTTCAACAGCTTTGGGTTGAACTGGCCTGACATTTTGCCATCCGTGTCACTCTGGAGGGAAGTCATTCGCTTTGGATTATTATCTGGTTGAAAAGACCCAATAATGACCCAGGTAATGTTTTCTGTGGTTGCCCCTGATATTTTTCATTGATTTTTTTTATACCAATAATAATAAAAAAACCCTCTTTTGGTATTCCAAAGAGTTTTGAATACCAAACCCCCCAGGCTCTTAGCATCACAGATCCTCCATCATACTTACTATTCGCATCTGTTAAGTAATCTGGAATGTTTCCTGCTGAAAAGTTCAATCGGCATTTTATTTCAAGACCAAGCCTGGCCTTCCTACGCAGCATCGATGGATTCTCATTGATTCTCATCTGAGCTTTCTCCCATTGAGCTGGATTTCTGCAATAGAATTTCAAACAGGCCGATCAGAGAGAAGTTGTGAAAGATTGGCGTCAATTTTCTGCTCTGGTTTAGAATTGTATTCTGCCTATATGGGGTTGTAGCTTGGCAACGGCAGCAGTGGAAGTGAACATGTCGGCCTCTCTTCCAAATATTGAGTTAACATTGACAGCCATCTTGTTTGACTGAGCAGTTCTCTATTCTCAGTGAAGGATGGCTGTTTATACTGCAGGCAGCTTCTGATAAGCTACACAGCGTCAAACTGGTGCTTTTCAAACTTCATGCCCAAATGTTAGCGTTTGGGTAAAATTCAATTCAAACTTCAACAGAGGCCACGCCTCCAGGAAGTAATCGTTTCTTAATAGCCGAGAGCCCAGATTAAATTAAAATCACCTATATGATAGAAAATGTTAGGCTTGACAAAACTATTTGTCTTATAAATGTTTTAGCTTCCATTTTAATTTAACTGGCCGCATTCTGACTTATTTAGCCAGTTTCAGCTGTAGCCTACTTTGCTTAATCAGGCTATACAGGAAGTGTCTTTATAAAATTGGACTTTTGCTGTTGATTTTTGAATGGGAAAAAAAAATAGAAAAGTTCCAGATCAAGAAAACGGATAGCAAATTGCCCCCCCAAAAGATATTTTGTATCTTATCCCTTTATTTCATTAAGACTGACACTCTCCTGAGTTTCGTATCAATAATAATTCACAGTTACATTTTTAACAAAAAATCAACTACTTGTTCTGTAAAACAGTTTTTGCTTTTGACTAAAAAAATATATAGGCCTACATATTTAGCCCTCATACTTTAAGTGAGCTAATTTTTGCTCGCATACCAAAAAAAAAAAAAAAAAGTGTAAATCAGTGTTCTGTTGCCGTGAAAGATTAATTCATTTAAAAGCTCTTCCTCAACTCTCATGAGGAGGAGGCTCCGTTTATCTGTTGTTTCAATGTGAAGTGAATATTTAGCCATCCCGTCTCTGTGTCGCCTCTCTCTGTTTGGCTGCTTGCTATTCCCCCGTCGTCCGCCTCGCCGCGTTTCTGCGGACGGATTGATGCGCAGCCAACTTTGCTCTGTTGTCAATCACAATTTTCATGAGACTGCCCTTGGAGAAACTAATCAGGTTTATAATTATTCTCGCGGCCTAATTATGCATAAGGCATTTGTTTAATGGGGATTTATCTTTGAGTAATGAATGTGTAGTCTTGTGGAACATTGCTTTTGCTCGCGGTGTGGCTGAGAGGAGTTGCGCCTCGTCTGCCAGGCTCTCCGATCTAATCACCCAATCTGAGGCGAGATGAAGGGAGCCGGCGCGGGTTTCCTCTTCGGCCTCGTATCGAGCTCCGAGAAAGATGATGGAAATCCCTGCAGGCCACAACTGATTCATATTGGTAGAATGCACTTCTTTGTACAGAGATTCTTATATCTATGAAGAGTTTTTTTTTCCGGTTATTTTTCTCATAACTTCGCCTACCTCACTGCGACATCAACGCTTTCTCTACCTGCTAAAGTGGTCTGCTGCTTGATTTTCTGGGATGACAGTAATTGCGTTTCCATTGACCTTGTAATTCTGCAATTTGACATTTTGAAAATAAATTGGCCAATTATATTCACATATATATATATATATATATATATATATATATATATATATATATATATATATATATATATATATATATATATATATATATATATATATATATATATATATATATATATAAAAAGAAACCTCTTTTTTTATTTAAAAAAATACAAGGAAAACACATTTTCCGCAACATAGTCAGGTGATCAACAACTGGATGTTACCACTGATGCAAACCATGAAGAAGAACAGAACAGGAAGTAGTTGGAGGATCCTGGCTTGGCATGTTTTATAAATTTGCTTAATGGAAACACGGAAATTCTGATGAGTCGCGTGAACAAACTTATTCACGTAATTTTTTTGTCATTGTGATTCTTATTTAATGGAAACAGCGCAATTGAAAACAATAAAAATGTTGGTTTTTTTAATTAGGGGAATTCTGCAACATTTTGCGCACATTCGTAATGGAAACGCAACTACAGTAAAAAAGGTAATTCCACACTGGGTCTCCATTGACCATATGGTTGAGCAATTTAAAATGACAAAAATACATTTCCTTAATGGAATCAATTTCAGTTTCAAACAAACCCATTGATTTTTGATAGAAAGTTTTTGTGCTTGAATGATGTAGTTTTTCAAAATTAGTGTAATTCACAAAACTATAATGGAAATACTTTTTTTCGTGGAAAAGACAAAGATGAAAGGAAGTAGTTGGAGGATGATGCTGTGGCACGTCTAACGACTTATTGAGTAAACAAAAGTAGTCACATGTCATTTTAATTGTGTTTCTTAATTTATGGAAAAACAGCGATTGTCATTTTTCTGACACAAGCGGAATATTGACAAAGTTTTGCACACATTTGTGATGGAAACGCAGCCAACGATGAGTGTGAGGCTTGAGGCGGGCCTTAGAAAATCCAATGTGGCCAACGCAGATGCATGCAGACACTGAAATGGATCAGATACAAAGGAACAAACAAAGTGGCTTTTAAGCTGGGAGTCTTGGAACAAAGCAGTACTCCTGCCTGTGAAGTACACAACAATACAACGAGAATTTACAATGTGCAGGGAGAACCAACGAAGACAGGCGATGCAGGTTGGAGACAGACGCACTGTGGTCTTTGTGGATGCTTTGAGCCACTTATTTTAGGATTAAGTAGTCAGATCTCACAATATCTGGTGATTTTTTTTTCTTCTTCCAAGAGAGAGAGAGAGAAAGGTGATTACTTTTCCAGTGGGAGCCGCCTGCTTCCTGCTGATGTCTGGATAATCGTTTCTCCAGTGGCGCTCTGGTGATTCCAATAGCTCAGCGGTCGCCATGTAACAGTTCAGTACACACCAATCTAACAGGAAGCACAGCCTTTTAGTGGATCTGCAGTACCATGGCGTACAGCATGTGAGGCATGACAAGCTAGCAGCGTGACCCAAGCCAATATGTTGGCCTCAGAAACACAGCGCACTTTAATGATTATAACTGTCACATTTCCCGAAGTCAGAATGTTACACGGAGGGATAAACGCATGCATTCAGTATTTATTGAAACACCGTCTGAGTGATAGTTATGTATCAATGCGTTTTTCCGACTTTTGTTGACTAAGACAAAAACATCAAACGCACATAGAAAAATTTGTTGGTGGTTATTTCTTAAAGTTTGTCAAAGTTTCTAGGCACTTCTTGTTAGCAATCTATGACTTTCTGTTTCACTGAGGTTTGACGTGACGACACAAGGCCACTCAGCATTAGACTGGAAAAAGAGCCTTATTTATGTTTCAACCATACATAGTGAAAAAGGTTATAATGTCAGAGCTCACCCTTACAGAACTACAGGGAAGGTTTTGCGTTTAGAGACCAAGTCTCCATAACTACTGTTAAAATTATGCCAGAAAAAACATAAACAACTACTGTTTGCTAACCTCTCATGGGACATTGACTGGAAATCTTGATCAGATGAGACTTATAAAGCCCTGCCCAGACGTTGCCGAGTCTTTATTAAAATTAATATCTCCACCACATTGTTTAAAAAAAAAATTATTGTACTGTCAGAATCAGTTTCAGAAAAGTTTTCATCTACATGAACCCTCACAAATCCACCCCTGAGCGTTGTTTTACACATGGCAATCCTGTAGGGGGCAGTGTAGCACAAAGATAAAACCTAGCAACCAATCAGATTGCTTCAAAAAACACCCATGACTTCCTGTTAGGAATTAAACATGGCGTAAGGAGGTTAATTTGTATGGACTGATAAGTAAATGCCGTATTAGAATATAGACTTATTAAAACACAAGTAGATTGGGAATTATTTCAAAGCAAATATGTAGATATATTGGTGCATTATTTATTGCAATATGTGATATGCGGGATCAATACAGCTCCGTTTTCTAATGAAAACACAGAAGCACTATGGAGTTTTCGCAAATCTCCACTCTTATCTGAGTTTTTTGTTTTAGAAACAATAATTTTCAGTTATATTAGGAGGGATTCAGCGACTAAAACTTTTGAAGTAGTGTGACACAAAAGATAAACATATAGAAACACAAAATTGACTTAGTTTAATGGCCAAATGAAAGCGTACTGGGTGAAGTGAAGAGAAGAGAGTAAAAACAGGGAAGCTAGGACTGCGAATGACCAAGAGAGACGGAGCCAAAGATCCGTATCTGTGTTTTTATTCCCAGCAGGAGTATCAATAACTAAAAACCATTATTTCCTAACATGGTAGATGTTATTTTTTTTCTTTCCCCTGCTGAGTAAAACCCTGGGGTAAAAGATGAACTTCCCTTAATGACTCTACACCTGAGGTGCCAGCACATTTCTACACATTGGTATTTTAACAAAGTAGCAGTAAAAAGTTGAGCTCAGCGACCCACCGTGGGGCATGAAACACAAATTCAAGGACTGTGAAATGGCATGTTTTAAAAATGATAACGCAAAACATTTTCTTGGTATAATTCATCCATCCGTCCATTTTCTGTTCACCCTTGTCCCTAATGGGGTCAGGAGGGTTGCTGGTGCATATCTCCAGCTACGTTCCGGGCGAGATGGTATAGTTCTTCAAAAAAATAAAAAATAAAATTAAGAAAAGTTAACTAATAATAAAAAAAACAATAGTGGCTTTTTCTAAAAAATGATACTACCTATAATACTATGATGTTTTATCAGATTACATGTTGATAAAGTCAAAAATAATAAACAGAAGTAGGACAAAACAGTGAATTCAAAATGAAACTTGTCACAGCAAACGGAGGTTAAACAACAGCTCTGAAGACTAATTCAAACTTGACCTCTGACCCTAGTTCACCAACATCTGCTGGTGGGGAAACTAAAAGCTCCTTCCAAGCAGCTCATGCTGAGTTATGCAGGGGAATAATTGGTTCTTCTGCTCCCTGGTTCTCCTGTTTGCGAAGAACTAGTCACTCGCCGTCATTTAGCCACTAACAAGTCTTTGTTTCTTGGTCCGCAGCCACTCGTTCATTCATATTAAAAACATAAGGAGGGAATTGCAACTGTCACACTGAAAGTGAAGGGTCTTTATGCATCCTGCACTTCTGTGTTAGGGGAATCTTTAATCACGGGATGACGGATGGTAACAAGAATTCATACAGTGGGATGACTGGGGTTTGTCCGCTGTGATGTTCAGTGAGTCTCCTAGTACATCTCAAAAAACTGCAGTATTGCGTAAAAGTGCAATATTTCCTGCCAGTCATCTCAGAAAGTGAAGAAGTTCAAATATTTTTTCCAGTTTTATTGATTATGACTTTTGGGTTAAAAAAAAGAGAGCAAAATTTTGTGTCTTCGAAAATTACAATACCACATTAGACAGATTAAAAAGAGAAGTTTTAAAGGGGCAATACAACGAAGTAACTATGTTAAATGCTACATATATATCAGAAGAAATTAGCCTTCATAATCGAACACCTTGAAATTGGGCTTCTGTCTCTTTAAAGACTCCAGCTCTTACTGAACAGCTTCAGGAAGTCATCACAACATGGCTCCTCTATTAAACTTTGAACAACATTTATCCAATATCACACTGAGACGTAGCTCCTAAAATGAGCTCAGCAGATGTGCAGTTCCACCAGGTGTTTGCTAATTGCTTCTGGCTAGTCTGAAGGAGTGGACTGGGGGCGCTCTAGAGTTTAATTGCATTTCTCACTTAATGGAAATACTGCAATTGTTGTTTTTTTTTAACTTTATTTTTTTTTTACATTTTTCAAATCGGTTCATGCATTTAAACAACTAAAGCATCACACTTATTGCTTTACCGTCCTTTTGATTGTTTGATACTTTAAGAGCGGTGAAATCCCAAATAGTGGCATGAAATTTTCAAAAGTCCTTCAGCTCACTTAGCTACCTCCCAACACACGTGTGACTGCTAGAAGCGTCGAGATTTAACGGTGAGATTAATTAACCTGCGAACACGTCTCTCTCAGAGAAGACAACAAGCGCTTCTCCGTCGCCGTCCCTCCAGAGTCTCCGCCAATCACAGGCCTAAATCCCTCCCGGAAGGCACACTGACGCAAATTGCATTGTTACTTCGCAAATTTGTTCAAGCAATCAACTCAATCTCACTTGAGGTCCCGTTCTGACAACAGGAATGATTAGAATCCAGGCCGGCTCGCGCGCCCGTCGCCGGGGACCGGGATGAGAGCGGAATTACAATGAAGGCTGAAATTGCGTGTTATTGTTCCCTCCTCCTGTGTTCCTGTTCCTGTCCTTCTAATCCGGCCGTCGCAGATCCGGTAACAAGGTGTGACTGCTAGAGACGGAGCCAAAAGGCCAGTTGTCTTGGATGAGAGACCAGAATAGCTTCTGTCTCCGTCTTTTATTAAAGAGAAGCCCTTCCATCAGTCGAGCGTAAAAGTCTTGATTCAAGAGATGAAATATGTTAACTAAGTTCAGGTGGCAAAGCGTCGGGAGGATTAGAGCCGAAGGACTTTTAAATTTTTATTTTTATTTTTTGTAATAAATGTGAGCACGCGACCTGACCGGTTTAAAAGAGAACGTGTATTCGAGGAGTTTAGGCATGAGGGGCGGATTCGTTGGGGTTTTCTTCAGGTTTTGGGGCAAAAATACATTAAAATGACCCCGGGAATTGTGGTGAAACGTGGAGGGCAGAGGCATGCGGCTCTCGACTTGCTTTATATTTATCAGCCTCTCCTCACGCGCCCGCTTTCAGGAAAGGAGGGCGGTGGGGGTGAAATGACCTGACGGGAGCAGAGGGGAGGAGAAGCCGGCTGTTGATTTTCATTTCAGCGCTTCCATCTCCCAGCAGGATTGTCTGAGACATAGATAAATACTGCCAGCTCTGCGATTTATAAGCTTTGCAGCAGACACAATTTCACCCATTACCTGACTGATTCAAAAGTCCAACACGCTTCAGTCCCCTGCATACAGAGCGCCACCATTTCAGCTGTGATTTATTTATTTATTTTATTCTGGTTGCTCTCTTTAATTCTGTCTCCGTCAACATCAGCGGTGGGGGGCAAAATTGCTCTGAATAATCTTTTGAGACAATGAGGATTTGTATGTTTAAAAAAAAAAAGATAAGAAAAACAATTCATAAAACACAAACTGTACTCACCAGAGTCCTTATGGGAAAATTTCCAAGTGCAAGATTATTATTGAAATCTGCAGTAATAATATTGTTTGGAATTGATATCCACTTTCCTTAGTCTCTTTCTTTCCACAATCACAATTACTCACTGTGGACTTTGAGATTTGAGGACTAAATTCTGTAAAACTTCATGTCAATATGTGTCCAACCAATCAGGCTTTTAGAAATATACCAGTTCCATCATTTGCACTTGACATTTTCCATTTATCCATCAGCCAACCCTCCCACAAACCTTGGTGTGTTCAGATGAAGTGAGCTCGACCGCATATGTGAACGCGGAGCAGACCATGAGACCGCTCCAAAAGCAGGAAGTGGTCTATAGGACAGGGCATTCTGGGTAAATACAAACCAAACAAATGGGCAAGTCTGGCGCTATTGAGAGAAACGGCTCGTATTAGATTCACCAAAAGCAAAAGAGAAATCCTACAACTGCTAAAACCTGATACTGCTCAATTTTTCTTTACATTTTGTGAAGAAGAAAGTTTCGCTCAGGGTCTTCAGAGGTTTTTGTGTCATTTCCTTCAGGGGTTCTTGGTGTAGCGCCACCGCAGGTGAGGAGGATAAGGGGTATATTTCTAAGGGTTTGGTTTATTTGAGAGCAGAGTGAACGTGAACCACGTCAGCTGAAAATGTAGCAAATGTTAACATCTTTTGGGACCCAGGTTTTTGTTACTATGGTGACTGCCTGCATGTGTCTCGTATTCAAAAGGTGGCGCCAAATACACAGCACATAACAGAAATGGTGAGTTGGACCACGAGCAGAAGAAGAAGGACAATAGTAGTTTGTGTGTACACTGGGTCAATCCTAGGATTGTAATCCTAGGATTGACCCAGCAGTCAGATACTGGTGTTGATATTTACATCAAACAGGCTCATGGTTGAGCTGACAGTACAGGAAACTGGGAGGTTATCAAAGCAGGTATAGTTAAAAAACATCCCACTGATGGTGTCAAAAAATGAAATGGTGAAAAGCCCAAATGAACAGCACCTGTGAAAAGCAAGTCATCCACAAGAAAATTGGCTGTGAATAAAAAAAAAAAGTCCAAGCAAATCATGTTCTTGTGGGTTCACCAACAAAACAAAACAATTCAAAAGTCACGAAGCCCAACACCACTTTCTAATCGCCTTGTCTCGGACTCCAGTTAATGATGGAGATTGCTAATTCTTTGCCATAAGATGGACATAATTTACAAAACCATCCAAGTGAATGAAATGAGAATTTCTTTCCAAATATGATGGAAGTCAGGTGGAGGTGAAGCGGGAGGTGCGCTTTAGTTCAGCATCATTTGTGCAAAAACAAATCAATGCTCCAGTAATTTCATCCTCTGGCAGGAGTTCCATTTTTCTCTCCACAGTCAAGTTAAAAGGTCATCGCACCAAAATCACACAAACAATCTTTTATTTCCCCACTTATTTCTAGAGGATTCCATCAAGCAGATGCAGCGACTTATACTGGACCTGCTGCAGAGATATTGGCAACTAGATGTCTTCCTCCATCACTATGAAAGTATAGACTAGTCAGACTTTTTTTTAAAGAAACTCCTTGCAAAATTAGGACAGACTGAGCATTATGTGTGGATACATTTTATGTATTCATCTTTTCTGTTAATCTCTAAGTATTTCATCCACGTTGGGGTTATTGATTCTCTTAATCTTCCCCTTTGTGTAGCTGTATTCTAATCTAAAACCAGATCTGATAAACACTTTAGCCTGTGTGTCCTGATAACATGATTCATTCAGTCTTGCTTTATCTCTTCAATGTTGGTGTGCAAAGAAAAGAAGGATTCAAGATTACTTTGAGGAAATATATATATATTTATACTGTTTGCTGTGCATTCCTTGAGTTCAGAACAATTATAAATTCCCTGGACAGGTTATGTTTTGTAGTAGATATCTCATATTAAGAAAGATGCACAGCAAATTCAAGAGTAATTCATACCTTTGGTAAAAATGAGTAGTAAAAGTCTGATTTGTTTAAGGGGAGCTGTGAATGCACAACTGTACTCTCAAGCAGACTATACTACAGGGCATTCTGGGTAAATACAACCAAAACAAAATCGCGAGTCTAGCACTAGAGGAAGAAATGGCTCGTGGTCTTTTGCCAAAGACAAAAGAGAAATCCTACAATAACTAAAATTTACGACAACATATTAGTCATCGCAGATAGAAACAAGAAAAGAGGAGTAGATTTCTGATTTTTAAAAAATCTAAGAAAGTTTTGAGAAATAAACTTGGAATTGTCTGAGTTTGAAAACCTGAAGATTTGTTAGAAAAACAAAACTTTTCAGATAAACCTCAGAAATTTATCTGAGATATGTAATAAATGTTTGACTTCTAAAGTGCAGAAATTTACTCCTTTTTCTACAATGACCCTCATACACAATTCATTTTGGTTTGCATTTATTAAAAAGGAACTTGTGCTCAGTGTCTTCTTCTGAGGCTTCTGTGGCCTTTACTTCAGCAGTTCTTGGTGCAGCGCCCCCACTGGCGAGGAGGGGAACAGGTTCTTAAAGGTTTTGGTTCAACACTGTGGTGAGTAGCGAACCCTTAACACTCCCTTACAGCGTGATGATGGTGATTTTATTTTTGCATTTGAAGTAAAAAAAAAAAGAAGAAGAAAACTAGAGCCCCTGTATTATCCGCTGGATATTATTTTAAAATAAAAATAAAATTGACCCACTGGGGAAATTCAGCCACAACAGCAGCATATTTTAGTTACAAAAGTATTAAAGCAAAAATAACTTGGGAAAAATCAATTTCCTCTGTTTTCGTCCAAAGTCAAATTCCTCTTTCGGGGCCTGACAGCAAAACAGGTTAATTGTTCTGGATGGCTGGATCACTTCCATGCACTTCATCCGATTTCCATTTAAATTGAGCCATCGGAGCGTGACAGAGGCGACACTCGGCTCTGCTCGGTTCGCAGGTGACAGGCGGCGCCGCCGCTGGGTGTGGAGGAAAACCTGTTTACAGGTCATGAGGGAGAATCAAGAGGCTCGCGTGAAATGAAATGAAATGTGAGCACACACACCTTGGTGGTTCTCTCAACAGGCCTTTAAAAGAGACAGGGGGGGGAGAAAAGCCTTGTATAGTTGAAGCGGTCAAGTGTGTATACATTACTGCCTAGTCAGTCTCCTGATGGTTGACGCTGTCACCTGAACAATGGAGGGGGACAGCTCAGGAGGGACGCTCTGACATGTGTACTCTAACCTACAAATGATGGGCTCACACTAAATTCCTGGGAGAATAGAAGCAAAATATCCCACTGTTTTTAATCAAGGCGTTTGTCTCCCCCTGTCCTAGAAATTGTGGATCTTACTAAGCCACGGTTGTTTCACGCCTTTTCTTTCCTACCAAAAGGTTATGAAGTCAAAGTGAAAAGATCCCAACAAATAAAGGATCCTGTTCGTCATACAGACACTTCCAGACATTGAAGCCTTTGATTTAAATGTCGAAATCGGAGCGCAACAATGACCCGTCTCTTGTGCCCTTCATTTGTTTGAAATTGAAGTTGATGCTTTTGCCCTTCTAGCTGTACATTTGCATGAGAGGTGGGAGTGTCACGAGACTGAAATTAATTTATTTAAGTTGCAGTTCTAGCTTCACTTTTCCCTCATGCTGTGATTTTTTTTTCTCTTCCTGTCATCGTACTTAATGTTAATGTCAAAGCTGTCCTCAGATGAAGATGAAAAGTGGAAGATAATAATAATCTGTATTGAATTAGAGGGAGAAAGAGAGAGACAAGACAATAATAACTGATCACTGATCTTTAAAAGTCCTGACCTGCCCTCCCCGATTTTGGTCGATAGTGATTTATCTATGTTGGGAAAGTTGCTAAATATAGCGACGGTCGCTACGTTGGTAACAATGAGGTGACTGTTTATTGCTGGGTGATTCTGTCAGACTGTGGCTGGTCTTCAGACCTTTGCGATGGTAGTTAAGATCGGTGGATAAGATCGGTTTCTCAGGAAAGTATCGATTGATCGACGATCTCCCAAAATTAGGGAAAATTGGGGCCGATTTATTCTTGCCGCCCTAATGAAAAAATATCTATTCAAACACACAAATTTATTTAAACAGGATTATTACTAGAGGTGGAAATCTTTCAGTGTCTAGTGATTTGATTTGATTCGATTCCAATTTTAAGGGTCACAATTCAATTCAAAAATGACTTTTAATTCAGACACCAACTTGATTCTGTTTAAATTATGTGACTGTTAGAAGAAATGGTTTTTTTTTATTTATTTATTCAAAAAAATTCTATGAAGTTCTTATCTTTATCAAATTCCCTTGGTTTATATTTAAAAAATAATAGCCTCATACATGAAATTCTGTAAATTAAATTCACTAACTGATAGGTTTTTGTGTATCTTAAAATGTTGACGTGCACTGAAAAAACACAGGATACTCACACTGTATTATCATTATATTTTGGTCTTTTTCTTGCTTCCTCTGACTAACATTAAGTGTTCTTCCCTCAGTATTAACATCCACACCGAAGAATGTTACTATTTACACAACTAACTTCAGTGTTGATGTGTTCATACACTGATGGGACAAAAGATCTGGCTTTAGGTTTCTGATTGGTTGGTCTCAGATCAGAGCTGGTCAAGCAGAACATTGTCTAACTTCAGTCTACAGCCTTTCTATTTGTGCATCTCTATAGATAATTTCAATACTAGTGCATTTGGAAAATTCGTGTGACAATAGTATGCATATTTTCCACAGATCCAACCTTCCTTGTTGTTAACCACTGGCTGGAGTTAGACCAAACCCATCCTGGCCTAGATACTCGAGAGCCCCGTTCAATCAAATCAGTACCAAAGCTGCAAGTTTATCACAGCATGTGGCTGAAAAGTCTCCCGCAGTGTGAAAATCAAAAGAAATCACATAAGACATGACAAGCATCGTCAGGAGTCAATGAGTTAGAAAAGTGGGTTAAGCACCCAGACAGAGTTGTGGAAATAAAATTACACAGCACTTGTTAAAGGGTTATGTGACTAGACTAAATTTGACTAAAACATTAGATGGCGATTAAAACAGAGTTGACAGTCTGGGCACGCTGATGGTCTTGTCATTGGGTTATCACATCCTGTTGGGCCTAAATGCAAGAGGCAATTCAGATACTAGAATTGCCTCTATCAGAGTAGCTGACTCTCAAAGTCTGGCAGTTTTGCTCTGGGTTGAAGATAACATCCCAGTTCAGGGACATTGTTCTGTTGACAGACTGTAGTAGTGGGCTGGCATTTCAGGAGGGCTTAAACCTCCATCAATAACCTTAAGTGTTATTGATGGGGTTTAGTTCTGTCAGATGCCAGAGAGACTCTGATTTATCTTCATAAGTTTTTATTCATTTTAGGAATGATCAATTTTTGATGTGTCACATGATTTGTCTTCTACAGGTATAGAGACTTGAACATCATTGCTAATCATGATAACTTGCTTCTCGCCATCAGTTTATGCATCTTGCTCATTATGACACCTTTCCAACAGAATCTTTAGTGTGACATCAGTCAGACTATGGAGGGGTCATCCAACCCAAATCCTCAAGGGACTCAGTCCTGCATGTGTGTCGTTGTCCTAACACACCTGAATGCAATGACTGAATTACCTGGTTGAACTTCTGAGAAATTAATTTGACTTACGTGTGCTGAAGCAGAGAAATCTCTAAAACATGCAGGTTAGCGGCCATTGAAAACTGACTTTGGACCCCGTGGGCAATGGGGAACCTCCAGAAGATACCAATCATCAAGACGTGGAACAATGTACATATGGTACTTGTTATGGCTATGTCACTTAATCATGTTGAGGCACCATGATGCATGTTGGAAGTAAGAGACAGGAGTATTGAACGGAGATACTTTTATTTTCCCAAGTTGTTTTTGCCAATATAACCATTGGTTCTACTTGTTCAGCTGAAGCTAACTTGTCTGTGGAGGTAGCACACCTGGTCCGGACTCAGACAGCAGTATCCTGCTTAGTGACCAACCAATACCTTCTCTCTCTGGACGTGTTTGATGATTTTATCAAATCCCCAACTTTGCCTAGATGATTTATTCCACAAAAATGTCTAGATGCTTACCAGTTGTTTTTTTGTATATGGTAGGCTACATGTTAGCCTGAATACCATCTCCATGGTGCATCTTACAAATCCTCCAGTTGAAATATGTCAGCGTTAATTGTTTTATCTCGTAAAAACTTCAGTTTTTCTACGTCTGCTGGTGCTGCATCTTTGCATTTTATTTACCATATGTAAACGAGAACAACCTGGGTGTTATGCACAGATATTATGCATTTGTATAAATTTCCCATTATATATAAATATTATTTCTTCTTGTACATTTATGTAAATTTGCAATGTGACCCTTATCACAGTTTGTCATGCGCTGTCTGGTGCATCTGTCTGTTTTTTTTTTTTTTCACATATTAGCATATTTCACTTCACAAGAGGTATTAAAGTTTGCTGAAATCCCCAACATTTGCTCCGTGACCTCAGTGACTCTAATCCATAAGAAAACCAATCTTTAGCTTTATTTACCTCAGCTGGCTGCTTCATTTTTCTTTCAAGATGTCATGTTTGCTGACCATGTGCGCCGTCGATCGACTTCGGTGACTTGCATCTGTCACACTCCCGCACTTGGGGGCGGAGGGCAGCCCAACTCCTCATAAAACCTGCACCAATCCGGGTCATCGATCCGTTCCCATATAGAAATGAGCCTCATGTCACACGTATTGTTTCTAGATTGGAAAGGAGTTGGCCAACATCTGCTGTAAATCACAAACTTCTATTAACCGAAGTGATCCCTCATTTCTTCCTCAATGCCCCGAGTTAAGCCAAACCACCGTCTTGGTTTCAATTTTTTTTTGTCTTGTCTCAGCAGGACAGACCCTACATCACAGTTTCTAACATGAGAGAGCAGACATGTGATTACAGCGTTAGGTATGGCCTTAAAACATTAAACCAAGGGGAGAGGTTCCTTGACCCTTGGTTCTGACATCTTCTCAAAGGTCAGGGAGGGAAAATGGGGGTCACCGAACACACAAACATATTTTCTTTAAAGAGACCTAATGGAGCAGGAAGGGAAAGAGGGGTCACACACCGCTGGGGTCATATTTAATGTTGTTGATGTCTTCTTTTTAATTGGTACTCCCAGATCACAGGTGTTGTTTTTCCAGAAGCTGCTGTTTCTCTTGCACAGTAGATGTAAAATATTCCAAAGTGGAGAGATGAGGGCGCTTTGGATTATTCCTCTAACTGGTTTCAGAGGAATATATCTGGGAAAATCCCAGAGTGAAACAGTATTTAAATATATGTTAATAACCTCTGCACGTAGTTCTGCATGCTTGAAATTAGGTTTTATATTAATATCACCAAAAAAAAGAGATCATGAATGAATTTTACTGTGTGCATTAGGTAACATTTCACCAGTCATTTGTACAGTCTTATTGGCATTAGCATGATTTCACAGCTAATTGGTGCAAATTTATGGCACACTCATATTACTGTGTTACCTTCAGTTGTTATAAAGTGATGTACATATGAAAAGAAGAACTGAAAAGAAATTTGATTTTCCAATTTTACGTCTTGAAATTGGTCCTCTGTCTCTTTAAGAAGCTCCTGTTCTTTCCGACGCTCCGCCTCATCACGACCGTGCTTCTAATTTACAACAGTTCTAAAGAGCGTTGGACTGAGAAATAATTTGTATGATGAGCTAAGCATTGATTTATAAAAATCTGTTTTTGATATTTATAGATAAGTGAAAGCACATTTTTCAAAAAGATTAAACTTGTCCTTTATTACACCCCACTGTGTTGTATTTTATACCATTCATTTTGTTAATTGCATTTCTACTTCTGATTATAGTAAAATTGCACTTTAAACTTTATGGGTCTATAAGTAAAAAAAAGGATATCTTATCCTTATGTTCAACTCTATCGCCAAGTCAGCCAGATTCACCTCCATTTTTAACAAAATTCACTCGGATCTCGCACATGAACAGTTTCCCTTGAGCTGACCTTGACTTGAACACAGAGAGCCCGAGGCGGTGGGCTGAAGGCTGGACTCCCCCTAAGCTCCATCCCCTCCCCCAAAGACTGCCTGCTGTTCGACTGCAAAGGAGAGAGAGAAGAAATTCATGTCCGGATGCCTCCATTGCTTTGTGCTCTGATCTTCACACAGGTTGCTAAAACAAAGCCCTCATTAATATTTACAGCCTCTCTGATGGGACGGGATCAATGGAGAGAGGTGAAAGAGATGGGAGAGTGGGCCTGAATAATCACCATCAACTCTCAGGCTCTTCTGTTTTTCTCTAAAGTGAAGAGATTTCTAGGGTATGAATACGAGAAGGTAGCAACGGAGTTCACTGGAATGGGAAAGTATTTGGAAAACCAAATTTTATCTAAGAAAATAGTCTAGTAGATTATTTTGCAATTTTGGTTACCAATATTGCAACATTTTCAGCTGCTGCAGTTCTCTTTCACCGTGTCAAACAAAGCAAATCCTTTGAGAAAACCTGTTCTCCCCCTCGCCTGCGGTGGCGCTGCACCAAGAACCACTGAGGGATTTGACACATAAACGTCTGAAGAAGACGCTGAGCTCAGCTTCCTTCTTCACAAACTGCATGCACAAATGGCAAGGCATCAGATATTAGTGGTTGTAGGATTTCTCTTCAATCATTAGCAAAAGAGAACAAGCCATTTCTCCCTTTAGCCTTAAATTCACATCTTTGTTTTGGTTGCATTTACCCAGAATGCCCTGCAATCTAGTTGGCTTCCAGCCATGTTATGCTAACTTCCTGAAGGCAAAGTTTCAGAGGAAAAAAAGGAGTTTTTAAAGAGACAGAGGCCCAATTTCCAAAGTTAAATTTCTTTTAAGTCATATTTGGTATTTAAAACAATTTTATAACAACTGAAGTTAAAATAGCCATGTGATTGTGCTATGAAAATGACACTGTGAGCCTGGAAAATGCATAACTCTTAAAGGACCACACCTCTAAGAGTTACGCTTTTTGGGTTTAGCGTGACAAAAGGTGAATAAATCCAAAAGTTCTTTTAATGTGCTTTATCTAAATGTCAACTTTTGCCTGACGTGACTGCCTCTCTCGACCTTCACTGTTCAGGGCAGAAACGTTGCCGACTCCTGGTGTCGTCATCGACGGGCCCCAGCTGTGCAGAACTCCACAGTAAAATCCCAACAATCCGATATGTTCTGCGCCTCCTGCAGGCGGGCACGCTGCGCTGCCGCCCTGTAAGCGAATTAGACGGGCAGCACTCCCATCACCGGCCGTCTTGACTGACAGCAGCCCCGCAGAGCGCTCTTAAACCGCAGAAGGAGCAAGCTGTTAATCACAAGTGTTTGCGTCCATCTTTTTTTTTTTGCTTTTCTTTTTTGTTCCGACTGAGGGGAGACCTGGCCTCGGTGATGAATGCCCTCACTTCTTCACATTTCAAAAGTACAGTTTATCCATGAGGAATGGAGCCGCTTGTGCACAGGCGGGAGGGAAATTGCCTGTTTTTTACCTCTGACCTGGAGCCAACAGTGAGAAAGTGAATGGAAAGCGATATGAGAGCATCTGCCCTCCGAGGTGCTGAATACTGTGCAAAATTAGAAGAAGAAGAGGCCTTTCAATCAACACCACTTTTTTTTACCCCGCGCTCACCGCCCTCAGTCGTTTTCTATTATTTTCTCCACCGCTCACTCCTTCTTTTTTTTCCAAGTTCTACTCTTTTTCTCTTCTTCTTCTTTTCTTTTGGTGCCAGTTTTTCTATCCTTGCTCTATCCGTGGTGTCTGCATGCTGCACGGGCGCTCGGGTTGACAGGTTCAGCTCGGGGAGGTCAGGAGGGCGAGGGCAGCATTTGCAGCATGTGGGACAGAAAGCTGAGGCAGCACAGCTTTTAGTGGAAACACACCAGGCAGCAGGAACCAGGAGGCCGTGCAGAACCGCAGACAACCATGACCTTGTTTTGAAATTTGGTAAATATGTATTCTTTTTGCATATGTGTGCACGCCATCAGGAATTATTGCTGAAAAGCAGAGCACAAAAGAAAACAAAATAATGCTAAAATTAACAGAAAAAGATCATCGTCTCTGCCTCAAGCTGGTATGTCACTCAAAACTATTTGCGGCAACGATAAACAGTTAAATAACGATCGCGCATTTCAGCTGCACAAAATCCGGTGAACGTTGTTGTTTGTGAGCGCATAATTAATCTGAGCACATAACGACGTCTTTTTATCCCGCAGCTCATCCTGCTGCTGCTAAATGATGAATGTCTGGCTCAGAAAAATGCTCAGAAACAGAAAAAAAAAAACACACACACACACAAAAAAAACAAAAAACTGCTGGAAGTCGAACACAAAGCCAGTGTGACTTAGAAGGGATGTGAGAGGAATAAGAAAACTGAAGGCAGACTTCTGGACAGATTTAAAAATCCACTTTTTCTTCCCAACAGAGCTCATGTTTTTGGTCCTGCTGGATTGAAATGGACATTGATCTGGAAAAAAAAATTAGCTACTTTGTAGTTATTAAGATTTTTTTATGAAGGTACCTTGCAAAACTTTTCTTATCCATTTAGCCGCATTCTCTCCACGTCACAACCACACCTTTTAATACATTTATTAATGGAAGCTAGATGTTGCATAGGTTTTAATTTTTTTGTGGCAAATGTTATTCTTGAAAGTGAGGCTTCACTTATATTCAGCGCTTTACTCATACAGTCTGACTGAGCTGGAGCTCTTCTGCAAGAACAACAGTAAGAACAAAAAACAACAAAACAACAGGAAAATTATATTGGTTGGCCACTTTTAAAAATACACTTTTATAAAATGGATTCATGTTTTGGGTTGTGATGTGACAAAATGAAGAACATCACCCCAGTTCTAACATCCCTTCACTGGCTCCCTGTAGCTCAGAGAACAGACTTAAAGACACGCTGTTGGTTTATAAATCGCTGAATGGTTTAGCACAAAAATACATTAAAGATCTGCTTTATCTGGTTGTATCAACCTTCCAGACTCCTCAGGTCTTCTGGTTCTGTTTCTGCTCTGCATCCCCAGAACCAGAACCAAACATTCAGCTTCATCACAAATCTGAAACAAGCTTCCAGAAAACTGTTAAACAGCCGAAATGCTGAGTTCCTTTAGATCTTGTTTAAAATACCACGTGTTTAGAATTGATTTTGAAATGTAATCAATGTAAAAATTAACGATGGCACTTGACTAATTGCGATGTTTCAATTGTTGACTGTGAGTTTTATCACTTTGTCCTTTTTTTGTGAGTTTTTTTAAAGCACTTTGAAATGCCTTTTTTCTTAAATCTGCTATGCAAATGAAATTTGATTGGATTTTCGATTTGATGTGACAAAATGAGAAAAAGCACAAGTGTGTGAACAGTTGTGCAGAGCACTGTAAAACTACCTAGAATTTTGATCTATAATTTTCTGATCTCTGATATCAGGAATATTGGAAAATCCTTTATTTCATCTGTGCTGCTGCGTTTAACAGCATGTGGAAACTCAGCAGAATGTTTGCTGGTCCATCATGTTTCATCGGTAACGCAGCAGACTCTGATCCACAGTCTCCACAGTTTCCAGTTAGTCAGACTAAACTCTGTTAGAAAGTCAGTGACTCCTCCGTGTGATTGATTTGCTGCTAGCTTGTAAGCAGATCGCCCAATCAAGGAATGGAGAGACACTTAAATGTGTTGTCATTCTTGTAAATAAATGAGAAATTTTGCAGCTTGCATACACTCTGATGTGTCATTTCTCCCTTGGCAGTAATCTTTTAAAAACAGTCTAGGACTGTAAGGCAGCAAATTTGGGTTTAGCAATCGGGTTTTTTGAACCAGAGAATATCAGGCAATCTGCCTGGGGGCTGAAATAATCAGGCCGATGTTTTCAATGTTGCAACCCTCGTTTCATTCAAAATGTTTTAAAACTCAGTTTAAACGGGTTTTAACCCTTGCAGAGCAAACTTGTGTCTCACAGACACATTCAACGTTAAAACAAGTTCCCAACTTCCAGTTATCCAACTCTAATTCTTCTTGCTGAGCCAAAACTGATTAGTGCAAATGATTGACAACTGTGAAGTAAAGTCCAACCTCATTGAAAGAACCAGTGCAATTATCCCACACATCATTTTGAGCGCATCTCAAAATGATGTGTGGATCAGATTAAAAACAAACACTGAACTTCCCATGAAAATGTTTGTTATGAAACATCTAATCAAACATTTGCAGTCTGTAGACACTCTGAGCTGAGCTGTCAGCAGATCCCAGGGGCGAAAGTCACGGAAGAGTGGCTTGTCTGCAACCAGACAAGAGAAGCGACGCCTACCTGTTTACATCATCTGCGTCTGCTCGCTTTCCCTGGAGGTTCATTTCGGTGGCTGTGGGCACATCAGTTAATTTGAAGGATGCAATTAAAACGGCGAGAGATATTTCCGAGCCCCGTGTTTGCGGCTTCATTGCCACAACAATAAAAGATGACAAATGAGTTTGAGTTATTTTTCCACCCTGTATGGCAAACGGGCGGCGGTCGAGTGCTTTGGCGCACAAAAAGAGACCTTTAGACCGACATCTGAATTACAAAAGAAACCGTTTTATCCACTGACTGATAAAGCCACCTGCATACCAAAATAAACACTGGGACGGAAAGATCTAATTTATGCATAAGTTGATTCTCATTTGGTACAGATGTGAATCAAAAAGTTTGAAAAAAAAATAAATAAATAAGATTAAATAGTTGAAACTGTCACTATATCATGTTAGTAATACTATGTGAAATGATCTGTGACAAAAATTGATCCTGTCTGCCTTCTCCCAGCGCTAACTAGAAACAACCAATCAGAGCCAGGAAGTGGGTCTTATTGATGTCAATCACTATCATGTGGTGCTACTCATTCTCCCTCCTTTTATTCTACAGCATAACCCGTTGTGAATGCTCAAGCTAGTTAGCATAGTTACCAATAACAGCAGATAAATGGTTTTCTTGTAACAGTAAGTTGTTTCTCCACCATTAGCACATTTAGCAGTGAGTACCTGAGAGTGATTGACAGCACTGAGACCCTCCTCCTGGCTCTGATTGGTTGTTTTTGGTCATGAGCAGTGAATTTCTTCAGAGGGTAACAATAGCTGAGGAGGAAATCAAACCTCATAAATGATCTGTCTCTTACTGTCACAACATGGAGATAGTTTTTAAGAAATATATAAAAAACCCTATTCTTTATATATATAAAAACATACTGCAACTTTAAGGTCATGCCACAAGAACCTCTTCAAATGCTACTCCAAAACCTTCTTGGCATTTTAATTCAGATGACTTTTCTGTATGCTTCACTTTGCCCAGTATTTTTAATAATCCATATTTAAATTCATATAAATATTGTTTTAAAAAAGACATTAGATTTGAATTTGTGCTGTTGCAAGGTTTTATTTTATTGTGGATATCAACTGTCAGCTACAACATAGGCCAAATCGTGCTCAGAAAACCAACAAAATGTCTTTGTTAGGACAAAAGCAGCCATCAAACATTCCAGTTTGCCAGCCGGAGTTGGGTTTAACGTCAGACCAAAGGTAAGTCAGGCGACGCTTGTAGACATTGTTTGCAGCATCTCCTACAAATATAATTTTAAGCTTTTCTTCCCACAGGCAAACACCACTTTAAACTGTTCGGTTTAGAGTCGCATGCGTTACATGTGACATTGATTTTACACCCACGACTACAGTGCTTGTAAAATGAACATGTTTGTTTCCATCATATTTTACTACTGTTGATACTAAGAGCGCTCCTGTTGAAACGCGAAGTCGGCCTTACGAGTCATACATGAGGAGGTAGTTGGAGTTGCTCCCGCTTTCCCTACTGGGAAATCCGACTTGAGGGCCACTGTAGTGCATTTTTTCCCCGAGTGTGAAGTCGGAATTTCCGAGTTCCGAGTGCAACTGGAACGCAGCATTAGATTTGAAGCTGTCTTGTCAGATGTCTTGGGCGTCTTAACGAGCTCTGTGCTTCATTTCTGCATTAGCGAAACTGTTGGCTCACCAGAACTGAAAAAGCAAAGCTTCCTTCGTCATGATTCTGCATGAAACAGGATTATGTTGTAATGTTTCAGTAGCTTCGACGAAAGAGACAAAAGTTCTTGTCAGGACAAATAACCAGGACCCAAGAGAACCACTTGAGGACCAAACACCTAACAAAAGAAGCCCGTGGAGTTACTTCAGACTGCCGTGTTTTCTAACTGCACTTCAAGGTAATATTCCAGTTTGTTTTTTTAAAATACATTAATGAGCTATATAGAAAGCTTACAGTCTGAAATAATTGCTTCCAGATTGCAGCTACCGTAATTGATGTCAGCTGTGCCTCACAGCTTCAAAGTTTGTCCTTCAAATTTGGACTTCTTAGATTCTGAGCTATATCAGCCTGGGCAAATTAACGAGTTTTAATAAGTCCTAGTTACAATTTAATTTTAATAATGAAGAAAATGATTGAGGAGGAAGCCGATTTATCTTGTAATTGATGTCATCATGTTTTATAGACTTTGTCGAACCAGCTTTACGTTTCCTATTAAATGGGTTGTTGTGAAGAAAAGCCATTCATGTCGCTGATTAATAGAACAAATATCTGGCCTTTGTAGACCAACAAGAACAGAGAAGGCCGAGTTGGCCATCAGGCTTGAGGCCCAAGTGAATCCCAAAACGCACCAATGGCTGTTTGTTTTGGACTGTGCAGAATGAGGAACAAAGGCAGTAAGAGTATCTTGTCTTCCCCTGTCTGTTCAGTCGGTCTCTCTGCAGGCCGTCCTCTTCTGCATGGCACATGATTAGTTCAGGGACAATGAGAACTTGATGGTGATTTATGGTCAGCTGGGAAGCTGCAGCTGGAAGGTTACATGAGCAGAATTTTAAAAAAGATATATATTACACATTTAAAACGTGCATGTAGAAGTGAACACCAAGTTTTTGCTATGTGTTTGTCGCATTAGTTGAATAGAATCCCAACTCGGCTGAACTAGACACCTCTGTTTGAAAATGCTACATTTTGCTTCTTCTCCTTTTTCCTTTTCTAAACTGTTTAGTCTGATGTCACCACAGTCCTGTCCATCAACATGCTATTCCTGTTGAATGCAGAAACACAGCAGCATTCCTCCCATCCATACTTGTAACTTTACTGTGGTGGCAAATTTCTGCATTCTGAATTCAGTTTTCTATATTAAAAATTTTTTTACAGCTTTTTTTTTTTTTTTTTTTACAAGCATGACATTACTAGAAACTACATACTTATTTCAAATAAACAGCCATTTGCTATCTTGATGACTTCCTGATTTTCAGAAAGACCAGGAGTTTTTAAAGAGACAGAGGCCCAATTTCAGTGCGCCAAATTACAAAATAAAATCTTTTTAAACATCATTTTTTGAACAACTTAAGTTAATGTAATTGTGATATAAAATGGCACTGGAAAACACACAATACTGCCCCTTTAAGAATGGATATAATGTAGTTACTTTGCATCGCTTGTTGGAGTTCCTTAATTCGAAAAAAGAGGGAGGAAAAGGAAGTGATGACCAGTGAGTTTTACTGGTCTGTTTTCAGATATCAAAGCTTTTAAAAACTTCCATCTGTGACCTGAAGAAGAGCTTTTGCAACTGTTGGTTTGTGAGACCCAACTACATCCAGAACCTCAACCTTCACCTGCTAAGCACCATGGTGGGATGGTTTTGCACGTCTGGGTCTCGTCGTGTAAGCGAGACACCCGCGGGGACGGCAGACACGAGGTTAATGCTATTCACCACAGAAAAACAAACAAAACAACAACAAAAAAAAAAACTGGAGCCTGTTTTGGCACCGGTGAAGGATGAGCAGTGATGAGCACGGATAGCAGATGGTGGGAGAATCTGTAATTAGAATCCTCTGGTGGGAAACGTGGCACTGTTGGAATGAAGCGCTGCCGCCCGCCACCCTGATGGCCAAAGGGTTTGTACGTTTGGCGAAGGGTTGAGCAGTCCGGGGTTTCGTTTTTAGGTCGCAGTTTCTCGATGTGGGTTTCGTCTGTGGACGACAGGCTGCTTAACGGCGCCAGACTGCAGCGGCGTTTGTGTCTGCCAAGCGCGTCTTTGGAAGGATAATTACCTGCCCGGTCACAAACACAATAAATATGGACAAAGCCGGTCGACCTGAATTTAAATGGGATGAGCCTGTAATGGATCCCAAATGGGGAGCAGGGTCTGAGCTCTGCCCCGGAGGGACTCACCTGTGATTTAGTCCCCTTCCCTCTGCATGTGACGCGGGGGCATTGTGGCATCTTCCCCCGCTGACCCTGAATGCTCCCTCTTCCGTAGGAGGGTGCATAATTGTCTAATTAAATGTGGGGGAAAAAAAACCCCAGCCCGGTGTAGCTCATTAGAGACATTGCTCCATCAGCTCCTGACTGTCTTTCTTTTAGGAAGGGCTCCTCATCCTGGCAGCGAAGGTCAGACAAAGAACTGTACTCAGGACTCATTGTCTTCCCTGGTTGGCCAGAAATGTATTTCTGAGCATGGGAATATTTGTGTGGAAATTGGCTGTTTTGACAACATGACTAACAGACACAGAAAACAAAAGGAATCAACAGAGAGAATATCAAGAAGGAAAATGAAAATAAAGTAAATTCAGGCATAATTTCTTCTTTGTTTTCTCGAGACGCGAGTCTCTGGAGTTTTTCTTCACCTGATGGTACGGTAGATTTGGTTCGATCGTGGACCAAAGTTGCAATATTTTTTACGTTTTCAGTTGATCTGGTTAGTTTTCACTCCGCAATGCGTTAAACAAACTAAACTCTTCAAAAAAATAATAAATAAATAAATAAAACATTAGGAAACGACACAAAAACCTCTTAAGACATGAGGACAACTTCCTTCTTCACCAAGTGAAAATAAATGCGTCAGATTTTAACGGTTGTTGGATTTCTCTTTAGTCTTTTGTAAAACACCACAAGCCATTTTTCCTGCTAGCATTAGGGTTGCATGTTTGTCTTGGTACTTTACCCAGAATGCCCTGCGCTGTAGTCTGCTTCCTGCTATTGGAGTGGTCCGGACAGTTCGAACCGCACCAGGGTTCATTTATGTCATAAAACCAACCAATGTCAATGAATGTTGACCTCCTAAGGTCGTAAAGAATTTTACATTCCACAAACATTGAGGGTATGTCAAATTTTGAAACCTGCCTGGATCAGAGAATCCACAGTAAGTTAACCTTGTGCACCTAATTATTTTCCAAACTCCTGGAAGGCATTTGTTGTTTTAATCAAAAATATTCAAAGGATCCAGCGAAGAGTGCAAGTTCACTTGAAGCTACATGTGTTAGAATAATAATAAAAAAAAAAGGTATCCATGTGCAAATGTTATATTTTAATCATGTCATCAGCATGCATACATGCAGGGAGTTTTGTTTTTCTTTTGTTTACTATTGTTTTAGAAAACAAAGCTTTTTTTTTTCCCTGTAATTTTTCAGGGAGAAACTGCACACAGCTGTCTCCAATCGTATGCAAATTGTGTGACACAGCCGTGTGCTTGTAAAATCATGAAGCTTTGTGCATTACAACACATATTGTTCTCCTCCTGCTGCTAAAAAATTTACACCCCGGCACACGTCTCACCAGATAATGGTAATGTAACCTTTCCAGTTCCAATCAGGTCTACAAACACATCTCTTCCTGCCGTATGCTGTCCTCATATATTTATATGTGCCATAAATATTTCATAGAAGTGATGTCAGAGGTGAACATGTGTCCTGTCCTAAATGTTTCCCCCCCCTCCCCTGACAGGGAAGCAGACGTTTTGGTTTTGGGAACAGCGTAGGATCTGTTTGTTCTTCCAGGTGTCTCTTGTTAAGAAAGAGAGGTGAAAAACTGTTTTGTGTCAGTTCTTTGTGAAAATTGGTTCTTTGTGAAAATTGGTGTCATAACATCCTTGATAACTAATCTACTCACAACTTCAAATTGTATGGATTTTGTGTCAGTATCCAGGTAGTTTGTTTAAGTTCCACAGTCAGAAATTAGCAGGAGTAATTTGGTTCAATTTTTAAACATTTTCAACATTAATGAATGTCACCTTTTAAAACGTGATATCTAGGTAGAAAGATAAACATTTAGTATGGAGCTAAATATTTAGTTTGGTTGTCATATAATTAGTTTGAAATATTTAGTTTGCTGATCAATATTGAGTTAATTTGTTTTCTAACTAAAATGTTTGCCAGCAAATATTTACTCTGCTAACTAAATATGTAGTTTGCTGGCTATATGTTTATTTTGGAGCTAATTATTTAGTTTCGAACAAAAATATGTAGTTTGCCAACTAAATGTTTAGTTTGAAAAGGTGACACTTACAGACAAACTAACCTGGTGAAACAATGACCTTAAAACTCCCATTTTTTTCCCTCCTAGGCAGAATAAATAACCCAAGGATTTCCGTTCATTTTTGCCTGCGTAACTTTACAAACGCCACCCCGTAGTTGTTAGGTCGGTAAATTAGACTTTGCTTTTTTTTTTTGTGCATGAATAATTTATGAATAGCAGGGCAGACTTTAGCTCCTCAGAAACAATAATGACAGAGAACAAAGTTCAGGACTCATTTTTCTAATTAGACTCAGAAGCTGTGGTTAGTTCATGTGATCCTGCAGCAATAATAATCTGAGTGCAGCATTTCATGTTTCCCAGCTGGTTCAGAGAGCAGCTCAAGTCAGAGTTCCAGAGATTAAAGAGGTGGCGCCCTGCATATCTTTACCCTGCATTATGTTCATTATTCAACATTTAATAATCTCATTCAACCAGAGGTTGAATAATGAAGTGTAGGGGGATTTGTTTTTGTGTTATCATTGCAAAGGAGAAAAAAATGCCATGAATTTTGCAGCCTGAGGAGAAAAATCTGCTGTGAAGTCTGCTGGGATGGGTTCCTCTGTGCTGCCTGCCTGAAACAGGAGGACGAGCAGGCAGCTGATGAGAATCTATCTTTGTATCAGTTAGGATATCTGCAGACACCCGATCTGGCTATTATTTTACATCTACAATGCCTCGAGCAGCCTTTATTTCTCGCAGATTCACCTTGTAACTCTTGTTGAGAACGTAAACTATTTCTACTTCTTAAAGCTTCAATTATGACAAAATTACCAGTCATGTGTAACAAAGTCCCACATACAGATATGGACCACCTCTGTTTGCTACCCCCTCTGTTAAAGACGTGAAAAAAATCCTCTAAATAAATTCATAATGTGCTGCAGTAACGCCTGAAAAAAATGCAACCTTGAATGCATTCAGTGCTTTACAAAACTTCTTAAGAATTATTTTTAAACATATATAATAAAATCCCTGTTGGTATGTTTGTTGATACCTCTGCTATCAATACTTTATACAGGCCCTTCAGCCAAAAACCAAACACGGTACTTTTCTAACATTTAACAAAGTCAAATAAAGAGAGGATGTTTGCACAATCTGTCTAAATCTTCCAAAGAACTCTTTCTCTTTCCTTATTCATGTCACAAGTTGTATTTTGGTCTGGAGACTGAGTTGGCCATGGAAAAAGGTTGATTTAAAATTTTTTTTCATTTCTACTGAAACATCGTACATTTTCACGTTGCTGGTAGAGTCCACCAGGTCTTTAATAAACATGTTTTGGTACATGAATCCAAGATCCAAGTACCAATTCCCTCTGACAAAGTGCCCCCAGTGCTTTCCAACAACTTAATGAGTCTCTTCAGAATGTTTTTGTTTTTTTTGTGATTGTTGCAGCAAGAAATTACTGATTTTTAATTTTTTTTAAATATAATTTTTAGCTTAATTTTTTCCATAACATGATCTTTCAAAAAAAGTTACAATTTCACATCATCTTCCCAAGAAGGGTTTTAACAGTTAATAATTAAAATGCACATAACATCTTCATGTACCGTATATTTTAGACTATAAGCTGCAACTTGTTTCCCACGCTTTGAACCATGCAGCTTAAAGCCCTTTGTGGCTTTTCTGTGGATTTTTCTTCAACCACCAGGGGGCTCTTTAGCAGGAAGTGACTCATTGGAAATCAAAGAAGAAAGAGCTGATTTTCATTTACAACAAGCACATGCTAGCAGCAGGCAGGAGTGAGAATTGTTTTCAAACTCTTCCCCTCATCATGGAAACAACGCAAAGAAGTTCATATTATGCAGCTTTTAAGGAGATTTCCACAAGGACGCAGCCCTCCGCTGAAAAACCGAGAACGGCGGAGATACCAGTGGGTTATATATGGACGTTTCCAGTTGTTTTTTATTTTTTTATTTTTTTAATGGCCCTCTTAGTCCAAATAAAATCATGTCCTGAGGAATTGTAAAAGTGCAAAAGAAAAATGTCATATTGGTCATTCAAGTTAACATGAACTGTTTACATTAGTCCTACAGAGCATCTCAAAATGGTTTACAAGAACAAAATGGTGTCATGATTTCATTTTGCAAGTTTGGCTTTGAAGAGACTTTTGGTCAAAGTGATTAGTCAGGACAAAAAGAAATACAGAAAACGTTAAGATGGTTGATCAGATTTCCAGGAAAGTTGTGCAAATCAACACAATATCTGTGACTGAGTGCAACCTCAACATCATGACTTACTGACGGGACGGACAGACCTTTTGGTTCAGTGCTTGTTGCTGAAAAACTCAATCTTAGTTTTATCTGGCCAAAAGCTGTGGTGATGGTTGGAATGAACTAGCTTTATTATTATTATTATTATTATTATTATCAGGATGTAGGGTTGTAAATATGGTCTAAGGGTTGTAATGCTGACCATATTTTGCTGTATGTCTCTATAGGTGAGCTGTAAACTTGCGTCTGTGTGATATTCTGGGGTTGGAAGAAGTTAGCAGAGGGAATGTGGAGACGAAGTCTTTTAATGGTGGAACGCAGGAAAACAGACAGCCACTTCAGTACAGCTTTCTTGCTAACTCAACGCTAATAAGTTGGCCTAATAAGAACTATACCTAGAACAGGTATATCTGCATTTCTACCACTAGGGGCAACAAACCACTCTATTACATTCCTCCCCTTTTAGATTTCTACTGCAACTAAATAGTAGGGAAAGATGCATAACAACAGCAAATAAAATTTCCTACTGCCTTACTAAGAATTTAACAATTTAACTGTACTTACTGCCTTATTACTTCAAAAATCAACTAGCAGTAACTAATCATACATTATACATTTTCAAAGATTCAGTCTCTTTGGAGGAACTCTGTGCCGCACAGGGTATCTGCGCTCCGCTGATGGGCTTTGGGTTGTTTTAGGGGTTGATACTGAAGGTTCTTCTGTTGTCTGCCCAGGTGATGCAGCAGGTAACGGTGGTTCTGTTAGTGTTCCTCTCGGACTTCCTGGCACAAAACAGTCTCTGATCTCTTCGGGTTCCTCCACGAGCACTGGGGAAGACATAACTGGAGATTTCTCCACAGCTTGTTTCCATGGTAACATGTGGTCAACATGTATGGTGCGCGTTCTCTGTCCGTCTTGTATCCGATAAGTGACGCTTCCCAACTTCTTCAGAACTGTTCCACAAGTCCACTTCACAAATCCTCCTCTGAAGTTTCGGACACGAACAGTCTCTCCTTCCGAAAAAACACGTAAGAATGGAGCTCTGCGATCATGATGTTGCTTTTGCTTGAACTGCTTCTGTTTAATGTGTTGAGCAAGTTCAGGTTTGAGAAGACTGAAACGGGTTCGGATCTGACGTTTCAGGAATAACTCTGCTGGTGTGCAACCTGTCACAGTGTGCGGTGTACTGCGATACATGATCAGGAAGTTTGCCAAGCGATGACTGAGTGGCAATGTGGCCTTCCCATCTGCCTCCAGTACATTTTTCATCAAGGATCGTTTCAGGATTTGTACTGACCTCTCTGCTGCTCCATTTGATGCAGGGTGATAAGCAGGAACAGCTGTGTGACGGATTCCATTTAACTCCAAAAACTGGCGGAATTCTTGTGACACCAGCTGAGGTCCATTGTCTGAAACAAGTTCTTCTGGAAGTCCATATGCAGAGAATAACCTTCTCAAGATTTCAATGGTATTCTGTGATGTGATAGATGTCATCGGGAAAACTTCCAACCATTTTGAATGACTGTCAATGACCACTAAGAAATACTGTTTGTCCCTTTCAGCAAAATCTATGTGAATCCGTTGCCATGCTCTTTCTGGCCACTTCCACGGATGGAGTGGTGCAACCCCTGGCAACTTCTGCACAGCTTGACAGATTTGACAGCTTTGGACCAGTTCTTGTATGTCACCATCACACCCTGGCCACCACAGGTAACTGCGGCGAGAGCTTACATACGACATATGCCTGGATGTTCATGATGCAGGTCTTTCAACACCTTCTGTCGGTAACTTGGTGGAATGACAACACGTTGTCCCCAAAGAACACATCCTTGTTCTGCTGACAGTTCATGTCTGCGAATGAAATATGGTTTAAGTGTTTCATCCTGAACATAATTTGGCCACCCATTCATGGTGTAGCTCCATACTCTGCTAAGAAGCGGATCTTTCATAGTTGCTTTCTCAATGTCTTTTGCTAATACTGGTAATTCTTCCACATGAGAGAAGTAGAAGATGCTTCCTTCTTCTGCAGTGTTGTCTGGTGAGTTCCGCGGTAAACGTGACAACGCATCCGCATTGGCATGGTCAGCTGATCTTCTGTATTCAATGTCATAGCTATATGCCATTAGAATAAGAGCCCAGCGTTGCATCCTCAAAGCAGCAAGTGTTGGCACCGCTGACTTTGGTCCCAGTATAGCCAACAATGGCTTGTGATCTGTTATGAGTGTGAATTTCCTTCCGTACAGATATTTGTGGAATTTCTTGACTCCAAAAATTATGGCAAGAGCCTCTTTCTCTATTTGGGCATACTTCCGCTCAGCATCGGTTAACGTTCTTGATGCAAATGCCACTGGCCTTTCCTCTCCGTTTTCCAAGATATGAGAAATGACTGCACCAACCCCATAAGGTGATGCATCACAGGCTAATTTCAATGGCAGGTGTGTGCTATAATGCACTAACACTTTGTTCTGCAGCAGTAGTCTTTTTGCATCTTCAAATGCTTGTGTACAAGCTGTACTCCAAATCCATGTTTCATCTTTTCTCAACAGGTTGTGGAGAGGCTGGAGGATGGTAGATGGATTGTTTAGAAATCGACTGTAGTAATTTAGAAGACCCAAAAAAGACTTCAGTTCAGTGACATTGGTTGGTTCTGGTGCGTTTGTTATGGCTGCAACCTTTTCCTCCATGGGGTGCAGTCCATCTTTGTCAATCCTGTGTCCCAAATATTCCACACTGCTCTGAAGGAAATGACACTTTGCAAGCTTAACTCTCACACCATGCTTCTCCAGGCGTGTGAGAACTTCTTCCAACCTCTGTAGATGTTCCTTCTCCGATGAAGCAGTGATGAGAATATCATCCAGAAAACATGTCACATGATCCATCCCTAGGAAAATCTGATCCATCACAGACTGAAAAAGAGCAGGAGCACTGGATACGCCATAGCTGAGGCGACTGTACTTGTACAGACCTTTGTGGGTGTTGATAACCAGATACTTCTCTGACTCTTCATCTAACTCCAGCTGCTGGTAGGCATGAGAAAGGTCAAGTTTACTGAATGATGTTCCTCCTGCCAAAGTAGCAAAAAGGTCTTCAGCATTAGGCAGTGGATAACATTTCTCTTCAATGCACTGATTTATGCTGACCTTGTAGTCACCACAGATCCTAATGGTTTTGTCAGTTTTGGGCACCGTAACAATGGGAGATGCCCACTCACTTTTCTCGACCTTTGAAATCACTTTCACCTTTTCCAATCTGTCCAACTCTTTTTCTACCGCTTCCTTTAGTGCATAAGGAACTGGGCGAGCTTTACAGAAAACTGGTGTAGTGTTTGGCTTAATACGAATTCTGGCCTTAAATCCCTTAATGCAGCCTTGGTCCTCTGAAAACACTGCCTGATGGCGTAGGATCACTTCCTGTAATCCTGGTTTTGCATCTTTTTGCACTAGTACCTTGTGTACTGTAAAAATCTGTTCCCAGTTTAGCTGTAGTTTCTTTAACCAGTTTCGTCCAATCAGGGATGGCCTGTTTCCCTGAACAATGATCAGTGGTAAAGTACTCTTTTGTGTTCCATACTGTACTGGTAAAACTATACATCCACGAACAGCGATGCTTTGGCCTGAGTAAGACTTCAACTTTAACCCAACCGGTTTTATAGGGAACTGGGTGAGATGTGACTGGTAATACTTGTCACTTATCACTGAAACTGCTGATCCTGTGTCCAGCAACATGGTGGTGTTTTTGTCTCCCAGTAAAACATCAACTGTGTAACCTTTTTCAGTGGAAGCGACAGAGTACACTGAATAAACTCCAAAAAGTTCAGCTTCATCATTTCTGTTTGATGCCTCGGTGTCCGTTTCCACATACTGAGTTTGTTGTCTGCTTTTTTTATTCCTGCAAGCACGAGCAATGTGTCCTATTTTTGCACAAACATGACATTGTTCATTCCTAAATCTGCAGTCGCGTGCCGAATGTTTTCCACCACATCGATAGCACGGTTGCTTTGTTGCTGTATCTTTTTTAGACCCCATCCAGCTCTTAATTTTATTTTTTTCCTCTTTTGCGATCTGTCCCTCTTTTGAGTTCTGTCCTTTCCATCCTCTCTTGGAAAAAGTTGGAACATTTTTCAGTGCATTAACTTGGTGAGTGTCATGGTGTCCAGAAAACTCCATAGTATTCTTTGAAGCAAGTTCCATGTTCACGGCAATCTCACACGCACGTGAAAAGGTAAGATCTTTTTCTGCCAGTAGCTTGCGCTGTGCAGCATCCGAGCGCAGCCCACTGACAAAACGATCTCTCAGCGCCTCATCCAAATATTGTCCAAAATTACATGTGGCTGATAACTGCCTCAGGGCAACAACGTAGTCTGATACTGGTTCCCCCTCCTTTTGGTTACGTTTTTGGAATCGAAAACGCTCAGCTATCACCACTGGTGTTGGCTTATAGTGTGCTTGTAACACTGCAGTGAGCGCTGCATACTCCATCGTGCTCGGTACTTTCGGAGACACAAGATTCTTTAGCAGCCCATACGTATCTGCTCCGATCACAGAGAGAAAAGTGCAAACAATCTTCTCATCCGGAACATCATTAGCCAACATCCATTGTTCCAAACGCTCCAAATATGACTCAAAATCCTCCTTAGATTCATCATATTCAACCACACGACCCACGTGCATAGCCATATTAGCTTCTCGATGCTAAATCTTGTAGCTTCGAAAAAAATATCATACGGTTGTTTCCCTTACTTTCGTACAAAGTCCTTTGACAGGCTCATCTCCGTCACGCTGTGGAAATCTTTAAAATCCTCGTCGCCAGTTGTGATATTCTGGGGTTGGAAGAAGTTAGCAGAGGGAATGTGGAGACGAAGTCTTTTAATGGTGGAACGCAGGAAAACAGACAGCCACTTCAGTACAGCTTTCTTGCTAACTCAACGCTAATAAGTTGGCCTAATAAGAACTATACCTAGAACAGGTATATCTGCATTTCTACCACTAGGGGCAACAAACCACTCTATTACATTCTGCCTCATTTTTCTACCCGTCTCTGTATTTTGTCAAGATTAATATGGAACCTCACTTAGAGTTTAAAACTGACCAGTTTCTGTTTCATGTCATATTCATACCTCAGGGAAATGGAAAGCTACAGACTTCGAATAAGAAGTTCTCTGAAAGCCAGCTGAAAAAAAAGTTGAAGTTGTCTTAATTTTCCCACTTGAATATTCTCAAAATAAATTTTAAACATACAGGTACTGCTAATGAGGTGAAATATGCACATCTCTATCAATGGTGACATCATTTACTGCATATGGAAATGATTTAGAGAGTACAAAGTGTGATTTAAAATGATTTTTACTACTCCAGAGAGACGAATATCCCCAGACTTAACCCTTTTAATCCGGACAGGATGCAGATCTGTGCATACAGGCCAACAGAGGGAGCCCAATAGCTATTCATCTTCCTGCTGAAACACTGCAAGTCTGCTGTAGTGTGTGTTGGCAGAAAAGCTTTATTAATGGAAGTCAGTTAAGTCAGAAAGACAGAAGATGGAGTTTTCCAAAAGAGATGTACGCTGTGGGTGTCGGCCTGCCATGCGTGGTCTAAAATCTGCTTCCTGGCCTTTGCAAGAAAGAGCAAAAAAAACAAAAAAAAAACCCCACATTGAGCCCAGAGAAGCTGAGTTTGTACTGGCAGGTGTGATGAAAGAGGCTTGGAGTACACAGCTGTGATCTGTCACATTTTGAAGGTGATTTAGGTTTCAGAGGCTTCCAGAGGGTTTTTTCTTTCTTTCTGTAAGCTGCCTTGGTAACCTGTCAGCTGCTCCGGCTCCAGAAACGGAGACCACACGTCTCCGGGGACCGGCGGGCTTTTCTACCCCGCTCCGGCGCTGCGCTGTGTTTGCAGGAGTAGTTATCCCACCAGGCTGTCATGCTCCGCCGGTGTCCCACACTCGTCATGAGCCGGCTCTCCTGAATATTCAGCAAAGATTAATGAGATTGTAAGTAGATTGTGACAGATAATTTAGAGGTAATGAGATTCAGACATTTAATTTGCATCGTGGACAACAGGACTTCTTCGAGATAGGGTCAATGTACACACATTCTAACATCACCAGAGCTCCTCTTGATTATTAGCTCGGCAATAATCTGATCCACGCAGCTGAGGGATGATGGATTGACTTTATATTTTTCATTAAGTCAAAGATTTGTATTTTTTTTCCCTTAATGTGTCGCAGTGTTTCTGCTCAGAGGCCACAGAGGTGTGCGGCTGACCTCCAGAGTTCTTATTTCACTCGGAAAGAGGCTCAGGAATGTTACTTCAATAAATATTGGATGAAAGAGGAATTCAATCACTTCATTACACTCTGTGAGTAATGTGTGCATGCGTTCATTAGGCGGTCCCTCAGTATCTGCGTTTAATATTCTTTGTTTACAGTGGCGGCTCGGATATGATGAACCCCATGAATATGGAGCAGCTAGCCTCGTCGCGCCGCTGCTCATCTTGTATTCCGCACACAAACACGGCAAATAAAATCGCAGCCAGCAATAGTTACTGTAGGGTTTTACTTTATTTATTTATATTTTTGTCTATAAACATTTAATAAACGTCTTGTAGTTACATAAATGACAAAGGAACTTGGTCTCAGATTTCTTTTGCCTGGTGGTGAACTAAAACCTGTCTGTGGTTTTCAGGCTCTGGAGAAACACAAAGGCAGCCTCTGGAGGAGGAGAAAAAGTACAGCAGAGGTGCTGATGAACACAGTGGAGGGTGAGGATCTTTCTGCATCCTTCTCTAAGTGTAGATGTTGTGTGTACAGCTGTGGCTGTGAGGGGGTGGAGGGAGTCTGAGACAGGAAAAGAAGCATGAGGTCTGGCCCAGAGCATTTGGCACAAAGGGGCCCTCTCCCATTATGCATGCTGGCTGCATCTGTGGGAGATAAGGTTTGGACCAGGGAGATAAGGTCAGGTCCTGCTAATGAAACACATGCTAAAGGTTTGCATGGAAACCTACCCTCTCTGCTGCATATTTTTTTTTTCTGAAGCATTTCATTCCACTCTCCCCTTAATATTACCTCATTATCAAGCCAGCCTTCTGTCTTTGTTACCTATTTGAATGTATAGAGGAGCACCGTTTCCCCAGATCAGGTCATTCAGCTCCAGCTACTGATTCAAGATCACTCAAGGACATATACAGCACCTCAAAACAATTTTCACATTTTTCTTAAACCTTATAACTTTATAAGCTTCAATGTGTTTTATGGGGATTTTAGAGAGTAAAAATCTGAAAAGTCAGGTGGGCATTTATGCTCACCTGAGTTGATACTTAATAGAGCTACCTATGTTGTTGTTGGCAGCAGCAGCAGCTTTGTTGCACTGTGGGTGTTTTCTCACCTGCTAGTCGGGTACATTCAGTTCAGTTGGGGAATAAAATGGCAACTTTTGTTACATTTTCAGCTGCTGTTTTTCTCTGTCGAACAAACTAGTTCACCTGACTGACAACAGTGTTGCTAATGTGTCAGGATTCAGCACGAGAAAACAAGCAAACATTTACCACACAAAAAGCATCCTGTCCATTTCAGAGTTATGTTTTCAGGCTTGATGTTTATTTTGCGATAATCTAGTGATCATCTGTCAGAGTTGGTATGTGGGTCGTCTTTTTATTTATTATCTTATATTTATTTATTTCGGACATGATAGAAGTATAAAATCACACACATGAACAAAGAATGCAAAAGACACATTTTTGTACTACAATAATCTTAATATGCTCTAAAAGGAGAAGGAAGAACCAAGAAACTCTTTAATAAATTTTTTTAACTGATGCAAAACAAGCTGAATTCCACAGCACATCTACATGCTAAGGTTGTAAAAGTCAAGCTGGCATAATTGACCTACTTTCTCTCGCTACTTTTTATTTTTTAATTAAAACCTTTCCTGACCTTCTGATCTAGCTTTTGTGATGTTGACAATGCTTGCAGTGCTTTGCAGATGCAAATTTTTGCACTGGTTTATGACATAAAATACAGGTTATAACTAAAACAAAATGGGGAATCTGTCAAGAGGTGTGAATACTTTTGCTGGGCGTTCTGTTACATCCTGAAGCTGCAGCCTTCAGTCTGTGTGTGACTGAGATCATCCAAGGACATGTAAAGAGGATCTCAAGTTTATTAGGGGCAGTATTTATGAAACATGGCTTCAACACTGGGAGTGTTCCCTGTCGGAGCAATTGTTTATATCCCTGAGTTTTAAGTGTTGCTGGGGGGCGCGGCACTGTGAATCCTCTCAGGTGACTGTTTTACTACGAGTGTAGAGGAAGCGCAAATGTCTCTCTCTCTCTCTCTCTCTCCTCCCTGCCGGCTCCGGCCACCGTTCTGTGCCAGATGACAGCTTGACAGCTGTTTCCAATGACTCGAGGAGAAAAAAGAAAAAAAAAGCATTGATACGCTCCCTTCAGCTGGCCTCATTTGGGACAAAATGGAGAGTGGCCAAGTACCCTCTTCACTGGGACGGAGAAATGGACAGCAGAGAAAGGTCATCAGCAGAGAGAGGGGATGGAGGAGGAGAGAATAGCCTGAAATGACATGGACCATATTTCAGCTATTAATGAATTTAAACCTTTTACTGTTGTCTAAAGTGAACACTGAGCCTTTTAAATGTCACCTACCTTGAAAAGAGAAGCTTCATATTCAATAAAATTGGACTGTAGACCTGAATCAAACCACACTGACTCACTCTACAAATGTAGCATAAAATAAAGGAGTGATTTAACTTAAATACAGAATAAAGTGCCCTGATTACAACCAACCATATCATATCACTGCGACTCAAACATTGTAAGACACAAATATCAGGTTCACACATGCTTTAGTTAGCTATGCTATACTGACTCACTGTTTGTACCTCAGCAGCTGGGATTCAACTACTATCATGTAAGTTTAGTTCAATGACACCATGAGTATGGCGTTTTGGAATCAATATAATGACATGTAAGAATTAGTTTAACTTTATACTTGAAATGAAAAGAACATCTTGTATTGTCTTTTGTAAATTTTATGTTGCACACGGAAAACATTTAGATTCTTGTCCACAAAATTCTGTGGCATGAGAACTGCAACTCAGAGATCATTTATCTTTTGCTCACGCCCCACTGTTAACAACTTAAATGTCAGAGCTATGTAGCAGGAACCTGATAACAACGTTGTCCCTTAAGTTCATAAGATGGGATTTTCAGATACTCTCCTCGGCATGCTGATTACTAGATGTGGCTATAATTTCAATCCATTTGGTTTTGTTTTGTAATGAATTCAGAAAAAATTAAAATACCCTTTGCAGACACTCTAATATTGAGCACAAAACTCCCAGTTCAAGATGGCCATTGATTACAGACTGGAAAAAAAAAAGAGAGCTGTCTTCACACAATTGCACTTGCTTAAATTTTTCACCTTTCATATCTGTACACACACACACACACAATACACACATCCTCCTAGTTCTTAGGTACACATCCTGTTTAGCTGCAGAGAAAGTTTTACCTAAATTCTTCATGGTATCAGTTTTAACAAGTCAAAGAAAATGCTCTTGACAGATTTTGGTTCATATTGACATGATGACATGGACGTTCAAAGTGCAACATACTACAAAAATACAGTACAGTAACAAATTATGAAACAAACCATAAACAATGACATGAAAATCATCAAATCACCAAATGTATCAATGAATATTCCAGTTACTATGAAATGCGGCTCTGAACAGGTGGGTTTCTGGTCTCGATTCAAAGGCACTGTGTTTCAGCAGCTTTGCACGTTTCTGGAAGTTTGTTGCAGATTAGTAGAAAATTGAACGCTGTTTCTTTCTCCACGTTTGGTTCTGATTCTGGAGATGCATGGTAAACTATAACCAGAAGACCTGGGTGGTCTGGACACAGCAACACATCTTTAATGTATTTTGGTGCTGAGCCGTTCAGTGATTTCTAAAGAAACCAGATGTGGATTGGACCGTCTGTTATCCTCTGACCCCTTTTTGTTATTCACACAACTGGACCATTTTCTCTATCCAGAGATAATTTTGGCTAAAACTCCCAGTAGAGTAGCAATTTATGAACTACTCAGACAAGCTCAACTGGTATTAAATGATCCAGCATTAAAATGTCCTTAAATTGCTTTTCTTCAGATCTAGATGCCTAATGGCATCAAGTTGCTACCATATGATTGCCTCCATTACTTGTGCTAAGACGTAACTGAACGAATCTACTTAATAAAGTGGTTGTGTGTGTATAATGGGAGCATATAGAATGGATTAATGTAATAAGAGTGTATAACTCTTGTGCTTTTAACAAAGACATGCAAGAATCACAATACCATGATATTGGCAGTCTTTCCCATCACAACAGAATAAGGCAAGCAACAATCCATGTTTGTCGCAGTAATGGTGTCTATATCCACGCATTGAATTTCTTCCCTGCTGCCCAGGATATTGATTCATTTCGTGAAATCTCATGCTGATAGCCACCTTCCTTCTACAAGTGCTGCGATTGCTCCTGGATACTCTGCCTCTGTACCCGCATTTGTCAATGCAAATGTAATCCCGTAGTTAATAGAAGCCGCGACGTGAGGATGCAATAGGTGCAATTGAAGAATTTCTTTCCATTTATGCGTACGTTTTTATCGCATCTCTGCAATAAAGAAGGAGCAGAGATTGTACACAAAAGTGTTACCTCAGCAAATGAGATTCATCAAGCAAAATTAGCATGCCCGCTGTCCTAATAACAAGACCAGCCCAAATCATGTCATGCAGATTAAATCGCTGGTTTAAGAGATCTCTGTTGTGGACGAGAATCAATAGTTTTCCCATGCCTCTTCAAACATTGATCGCCTCCTTTGAGATTTAATTAGTTCCTGAATATGTTCAGTGTAACATGAATATTGCGGTATAGCTATCGAACAGTGGAATGACCTATACTGCAGCAGCCCAGGGATCAATTATGAATGTTGTAATTTGCTATTGATGTAATTGATGAATTTGTCCAATTATACTGGAGAAAGTGGTCAGCCTTTTTCTCTCCGCAGCTCAATGAGCAGCCAAACGGTAGAACCGTGATGAGAGGGAACAATAAGTAAACTACAATAGGTGGGCTCTTGGCATTTTGGCTCTTACACACACAGTGTGAGTGGATAATAGATGCAAACTGTTGCTGTTTTTGATAAATATTGTAAAATACAGTATTCTAACCTACATCATAAGAAGACGATGGCTAAAGGCATATTTCAACATTATTTCCACATTTTCTCGTCAGTTGGCTTCAGCTGTAAAGCTTAAATTCAATTAATGCACTAAATCAAGAAATAAAAACATCTCATAAATGCTTCTTTTTGCTAAGGAGTGAGGATGCTACATTTAAAAGGCCGTTGTCCACTCGGAATGAAAGCAGAGGTGCTAGCTAAGTTTTGAGTTCATAAAGTGAAGATTTATATACAGACTCATCCAGTGAGGATGTGGACATCAGGGTGACTGTAGTGAAATTCTAAACTAAATTCAGATTTAAAACCCAAACTTAAATCTAATTCTAAACATAAAACTTTTGGCAATACTCATCTACAGTTTATCATTATTGCTCCTATTCTGACTGGCATTGTTACTCTAATGTCCACAGGGATTCACTTGACTTGTTTGATTGTATTTACCCAGAATGTCCAGCACTACAGTCCACTTCCACTTCCTGCTTTTGGAGCGTTCTCTTGTCCGTTTATGCATTCGAACTGCACCAGATTTCACTTCAACCAAACCCAGATCTTGGTTTCTAGGCAGACCAGCATTTTTTTTTTATTTTTTATTTTTTTATCCACATCAGAGTTTGGTTGCACATACACACCTCCCTAAAGGAACTGGACTTTCTAGACCAGGGGTGGGCAACTCCAGGCCTCAAGGGCCGGTCTCCTGCAACTTTTCGATGTATCTCTACTTCAACACACCTGGGTCAAATAATGAGGTCATTAGCAGGACTCTGGAGAACCTGACTGCACTTGGGAGGTGATTCAGCTGTTGGATTCAACTGTGTTGGATAAGGGAGACTCTAAGAGTTGCAGGATACCGGCCCTCGAGGACCAGGATTGCCCACCCCTGTTCTAGACAAACGAACCAGAGTTTGATTAAAGTGAACTAAACGGGGCTAGTGTAAATCCACCTTAACTAACTTCTCTACTTGGACTGTTTGGAAAGGACAATTGTGTTTTTGTTTCACACTTTGAAAATGTTTTCTGGCTTCATAATGTGTCTTGTGTTAAATTTATGTAAAGAAACATTTAGACCTAAATTTCCCCTGGACATGACTTTTGTGAAGCCTGCATTTATATGCAAGTCCTCCAATGTCAAGAAGATTAGATACAAATTCTGCATCTACAACCACAAATCACTGACATAAAACGTTCTATTTCTCATATGTAATCTTGGTGTAAAATGTTAACAAGTAATGTCAAATCATATTGATGAACATTCAGCTTTCACTTGTCTGCTAGAGCCTCTTTAAATGTGTTATTTTACTATCTAGTCAGCTCAGTTGTTCCACTATCTTGGAAAACTGAAAGAAAAATTGTTCTTGTACATTAATTCCACAGCGTGGATGGTTTTTTAAATTGCTTTAATACTCAGAGACAGTTGCACTTTTATCCATAATGGAAACCCAGAATAAATGGAGGCGGTAGGAGATGTTAGATTACTACTAACATTTCAGCTTTATTATGCAGTAACATCATCTGCACTCTGCACACATTCTATTGTAAAACAAAGAAGTTAAAGTGTAAATTATCTCCATGTATTAGGTGGAAGTAACGGTTCTCTTGGAAGCAAAGTCAATGCAACTTTTTGACTTTTATGGTCTAAATCTTTAACCTGCAAGGGTAAATACAGAATTGTTACAGCTGCATATTTTTTTTCAATCTTACTGCTGTAGAGGATTTTTGGGTTAGCTTATTTGAATGCTGAGTTCCCTAGCATTGCACCACCTTTAAAACATCAATCCATCCATTTTCTGTTCACCCTTGTCCCTAATGGGGTCAGGAGGGTTGCTGGTTCCTCTCCAGCTAACGTTCTGGGCGAGAGGCGGGGTCACCCTGGACAGGTCGCCAGTCTGTTTCAGGGCAACACAGAGACATACAGGACACACAACCATTCACACACACACTCACACCTATAGGGAGAGTTTAGAGAGACCAATTAACCTGACAGTCATGTTTTTGGACTGTGGGAGGAACCCGGAGAACCCGGAGAGAACCCACCATGCACAGGGAGAACATGCAGGTGCAGAGTGGGCCGGGAATTGAACCCAGGACCTTCTTGCTGCAAGGCAACAGCTCTACCAACTGCACTGTTTTTGGTACAGCCACCAAAGATGACCTTTAAAACAGTCATTCATCCAGTAGCACAGTTTTGCACGGCAGCAGTTGGAAAATCAAACTTTTTATTTATTCACATGTATTGAATAATGAAAAACGACGACATTAGAAAAGGTTTCTTTTATAAAATATTTGTTGTGCTAACCTACTGGAACCATTTCTTATAAAAAATATACCCAAAGTTTTTGTAGTTTTTCTTTAAGAAAAAGAACTAATTTCTGAATTTGTTTCCCTGTGTTAAAAATATATGGCAGAGTTGGCATTTTATTTTAACCACTCTTCAAAAATGGAAAAGATGAGACTTTAGGAAGGTAGATGTTTGGTGTTCTTCGTAAATCAGGAAACATGTTGGAGAAAATGGCAAATTACTCACATTTGCCCATACCTGCAATGAGAGCAATGATTAAAGTTTACTTTAAATTTTCATTTAAAGTAAACCAGTTACTAATTACTAGTAAAATGTAGTTTTTCATGTCTAACCCACTAATTTCCAAACAAAGACGATTGAGTAAAGTTTCTAGAGCAGTCTAACTGTAAAATAGCTTGTGGTTGCAAGATTATTTTCAGAGAGATGTTGATGGTGACTTTTATTGGTCAAATGTTAAGACAGATTTGAAAGTACTGACTTTAGATACTATCAAATTATTATTACTGCGTTTAAAAAAAAATAATTTGGACCATTTTGAATACTTTATGCATAACGTTAACACAACAGCTCTCTTTACCCCAGTGCACATGAAACCATATGACCTTTGTGAATAATTAGATGTAAAAAAGAAAAGAAAATGGGACCATTACTGTTTTTGTTAGTTTGTGTGCCACCAATTATTAATGGTCCCATAGTGGAAAAAGTCAAATATTAGCATGATTTAAATATGTATTTAGTAGCAACAGCCACAAGAGGAATGTAAAAACCGATGCAGATTTTTAAAAATGTATTTTATTTATGCTTAATTACATCGAGTGATGCGGCTCCCATAACTCTGGCAACGTAGCAGCCGTTCTCCTTGTTGTCCCAGAGCTAATTAAAATCACTCTGAGGGGTTTGTGGAGCAACGCAAACCACCTACAAGTTGATCAGAATTGAGTGAGTAAATGAAATAATTAATTTTGTCTTTTGCTGCTGCTGCTTTTAGTGTGCAAATGAATCATATGAGCATAGTCATGTTTAAACAACTGTACTGTGATGCTTTATTTGGTATTTTGTTTTTGCAAAAGATCTTGGAGCTAATTAAAATTTCATAAGAGAACTACAGTTGTAAAAATGTGTGCTTTTCTTGTAAAACATGTCATTCTGTTCAGTATGTGATTTAATTTGTTCATTCATTTGTTTAGTCGTATTTTGTGTAAGCCTCCTCTGTTCCATGCACAAACACTGCTGATTGCCCAAACAGGCTACTTCTGAACTACAACAAATTTGCGGTGAACAGTAATGTCCACAGATTTATTTTTAGATGTGCTGTAAATATACAAGTTTTTACTTACTTCTAATTTGAGACTAAAAGTGTTGCTTGAATCATATTTCATTTTAAGCAATAAAATGTTTTGCTATTAAGATGTTATCTACTCGCGTTTTTTCTTTTGCGTCTTTTACTAGCTTGAGAAGCAACTGCAGGATGGGAAAATCTTTTATTTGATTAATTGATCGTCAGAATAATTGATAGATTACTCAGTTAATAAAATAATCGTTTTAAAACAGCATTACAATGTTTGACATCAGAGCAAATGTAGCTGAGTGTTTTCGGCAGGACAAGAAAATGAATGCTCAGATATCGTCCATCCGAGTTAAATTTAGCAAAGAATGGACAAGAAGTTTCTCTACATGAACAAAACTGGCCTCTTCCAGAAAAAAAACAAAAAAAATGGTTGAAAGTGTTAATTTGCCAAGCTTGGACAAAAGTGCATGACCAACTTGCCAAAGATTTTGAAAACCATATTAAATTTCTATACTGATTTACAAACTGTTGAAATCTCAAAACTTTACAAAACTAAAAAGTACATTAAATGTTTTTATTTTTGCTCTGGCTGTATAATTGAATACACATCTTGCTCATTTTCAAAGTAACATATTGTCTTCCATTCCTAGTGAATAACACAAAGGGCGTTACTTAAAATTGGACATACGGATTATTCTAAAGGAAAGCTTTGCAACAGCAAAATGTTTATGTACACACAATCACACTTTTTAAAGGTTGTAAATTATGAAAATGTCAAAATTAGGGAGAAAAAAAACATTTGATACTTTTGTGTTTTTTTGTCTGGCACAGCATATTGTTGTACCAGATAATAAACATGTAATGATCTGGTTTACAGTCTGACTGGTTTTTATGCAGTCAGACTGTCAAATCAAACCTAAAACCAAAACCAGTCCTTTAGACATGTGATTAGTTCTCAGTTTTGCAAAGGCTATTTAAAGATAAAACAAACAGTAAAAAACACTTTTAGAGTCGCAGGAAATTGTAGACACTTTTCACACTTTTTATTGGTATTTTCTGGTTCCGAAAACATTTCCTGTGACAGTAATTGCTCTGAAATTTCTTCACTCTTGTCCTCGAATTGATCACATCAGACTTACCTCTGTTATCGAGGGGCTTTGCACAGTTGTTGTAATTTCAGCCTGTGGGAAAAATGGCCCATCTTCCCTAAGCCGCCGCTCTTGTTGAATTGCACTTGCGCTGCAGATTGGTGCTTATAGCTGCGACTGCTTCCCCGCCTGGCGTCCGCACAAAGCCACCGGCGGGGCCCTTTGATGTTTGCCTTGGCGGATCAAAGATGTTAGTGAGCAGACCTGCCAGGTGCTCCCGCTCTTTCATCTTACTTACTGTATCAGTCTGCTGCTACCTATTCTCCGTAAAGCGACACAACAACGTGTCCCGTTCAGGCGGCATCCATAATTCACAGCGAGACTTCCTCGATTTCAGATAGTTCTCCCCCCCTGTTCTGGATGCTCGGAACGATTTTTTTTTGAAGCGGTCTGTAAAAGCTAGCGGAGGACGTCGTCTCTTTGTGCATACTCTCTCATCGTCGTGTCCCCAGATTTGATCTTAATCCTTTTGACCTCAAAGGATAAGAAAAGAGAGTTCACGCTTTCTCGAAGTCATAAATATTTGAATCCGTGTGACTGTCTTTGATTGCCTGCTCTTTTCTGCGACAGCAAGTGTAAATGTTAGACGTGTGTGTCTTTCCGACTCCGCCCTGATTGTTTAGAGTATGTCAGGATTTTGGCATCTTTACCAAGCAGACTTTGCAGCTTTCATTAACAAAGAGTGGTTTAAAAGCGGACCACGTCCACCTCTGTTTTCTTTTTTCTTTCTGTTTGCTTTTCAAACGCTGAAATTCCCAGAGGACACCAAGTGCTTCATCAGAGAATTTTTACATTATTGATTAAAAATGAGATAATAAAAGCAACATAATTCAGTAGGCCCTGGGGTAACAATATCATGTCTCCATTTACATTTCTGTAATTCATCCCTATATTCATCTGTCTGGCTTCTCCTCTTCCCCGCGCGGCGTATAGATCACGTACGGCTGGAACCCGAGTCGCTCCAGCTCAGATCATCGACGCTTTGATCTCTGTGTAAGCAGATGACGTTTTCATGCATAATCACTGTATTGATTTGGCCCCTCCTCTCCACCCGCCCTATCCCAATTGATCTGGAAACTAATTGTGCCCTTTTCTCTCTCAGCAGCGTCTTGCTGGGATCAAGTCTTCATCTCAAAACTACCAATCTTGTTAAAGGGAATGTAAGCAATCTTAACAGTTTAGCAGGAGAAAAATAAGACCTCTTAAATGGCAATTAACGTCACACATTTTAGTTTAAGAGTGCCATTTGTAGCTTTGGTAATTGAATAAACAACAGCGGGTTTTACATCTTCACCCAGAAGAATGAGCGTGTCAACAGGCAGCTGAGGGCACCGTCACTGTAGAAAAGTAGAAACACTTTTCTACTGTTTCTGTAGAAAAGTGTTAAACCCGCCAGACTGAGAAGCTGGGAAAAATCTTGATGATTCCTTTGTGCTTTGATAATGGTGGCATATGACTCTGCAACTATTCAAAGAATAAATCAAGCAATGAATATGAATATATTCAGGGTTTCTCACATAAAACTTGCAGTCTTTCGTAAGGGCGCTAGTGCAGACCATCAGCGATTCACTGCAGGGCGACGCAATTGGTGCGCATCCCTTCACGCCCAGTTCAATGTGTCCACTATGGGGGGGCAAGTAAAATATACTGAGGGAATCCCCAGTCCCTGTAAAATGTAGGATGATGAAATCTTTCCAAAACTAATGATGGCACACCATCTATGAAACTTATTTGTCCTCTCATAGATTTGCTTTTGTTTTCTTTTCACTCATAAATGTTTCAGATGATCAAATTTTAATATTAGATTATTAGAGGGAGGACATTAGAAGGGAAAAAGCCAACCAACTTGGCCCTATGTGGAAAAAGTATCTGCCTCCCTCAACCTAATAAGCGGTTGAACCTCTCTTAGCAGTAACCACCATAATGAAGTGTTTCTTGTTTTACTTTGGAACCATTCAGAGGTAAACTTACTGCAGTGGTCCAGATTGAAGAACCTCTTCCCCTCATTCTGCACCAGAAATACTGAAGAGGACATGAGAACAACTTCCTTATTAACCAAATAGAAACAAAAATGGATGACAGCAGATTTTTGTATGGTTGTATGGTTTGTTCTTTATCTTTTACAAATAACCATGAGCCATTTTTTCTGAATTTACCCACAATCCCCTGCACTGCAGCCTGCTTGATGCTTTTGGAGTGGTCTCTGTTACGTTTCGCATTCACAAATCCCTTCAAGTGAGACTTAGGTTTTTAGACTGACCAGAATTAGCTTTTTTTGGTCTGCATTGGTTTGATTGCATATTCTCACCTCCTTAAACTAACCAGACTTTCTAGGCAAATGAGCACCAGATGAAAACTGGCACTTTCCCAAACAAAGCAACTTTTGTCTGAACAATCCAATTGACATCTGCCAAATCTAAATAAGAGGTGGCAGACAATACATTTTACCACACATCCTCCACTATATCATTGCCAATCTTTCTCTAGATTTAGATTCCAGTAATATATTTCCTGTTATCAAGATTCCATTAGCTTATCTTCAAAGCATCAGAATAGTTACAATGGAACAAATGTTTTTTTTTTTTCCTTTCAACACTGACTCATGAAGAGAAAATGTATTCAGTGCTGACTGTGACTGATGGCTGCTGTCTGTGTAAGAAATCTCAATAATCCTAAAAAGACAGGAAAATGAGGTGTGCTTTGAGTCATTTGTTTCTGAAGACAGCCTGGCTGCCGTATCCCATCACTGCCAATGAGGCCCCTTCACCCTGAACAAACCAATCCCATTTCAGCCACGCAGAGAGTGATAGAGGGGCCTCTGTCTGCCGCTTGGCAGGCTGTTGATGGAGTCTTTGACTGTAAGAAGTATCCAGGTTGAGGAGTACAGATTCAGATGGAGAAGGGCAGAACAAAGAGGACTCATCCTCGCCTGAGGGCCACCATAACTCACTACTGTCGCCACTTTGATCACTGGTACAGGCAGGCTTTGGAATCTGCTTTATTTCCTGAAACATAATTAAAACACACACACACCAGTGATGTCAGTAACGCGTTAATTTGTAACGCGTTACTGACGTCGGACCACTTTTTTCAGTAACGAGTAATATAACGCGTTGCTATTTCAAATCGAGTAGTCAGACTACAGTTACTTATCAAAATCACTGTGCGTTACTTTCTTCTTTTGTTATTTAATCGTATTTCCTCTACTCGTCTTGTCGAGTGACCGACGTCTCTATGCAACAGAAATGTAAACAATGGAGGGAGATGCGCATTTTGTTGGTGGAAAAACTGGAACTATTTTGAGTTTCTGTCGCCAAGTCCGATTATTATAAACGGCTTTGGGCTTCCTTTTTTTTAAAGTCGCTTGCAGATTTAATGAGCGACGTGTTGCGCCTTTTTTGGCTCGTTTTTGAACGTGAAGTTACTCATTTGGGTTTGGAAATAAGCAGAGACTCATTATAAATCCCAGAATTTGTTCGTCATTAAGGTAGTCTTACTCAGTCTCTCCCTGTCCATCATTTCCCGGATGATCCGTCCCGCTGTGTCTTTGTTAATGTCAAGCTAATATATTACCTCTGAATGACGTCGAGCTTCGCGTTGCGCTCCAGAAAACTGCAAACATCGAGACTAATATGAACAGCCCAATAAACGTGAAAACAGCCACGAATAAACGTGTCCGTAGTTGGCAATAATTATAATGGCAATTTAACGCCACTATAATTATTAATATTAAGATACGTGTCACAAATCTGTGCAGCCATCTGAGCTGTGGAGCTGCAGGAGGAGCTCTGTGCGCTGTGATACCAAACGCAGGGCCGTAACGCAGAACCTGAAAGTGGGGGTGTGGGGTGTGTGTGTGTGTGTGTGAGGGGGGGGGGGGCTTTACAATCCTTCTTAGAGTTTTCCAGACAACAGTGGACCACACAAATTACTCAGGTTTTTATTTTTTTGTACTGTTTTTTCTACAATCTCCTCTTCAGTTCAATCTTATCAGTGGAGACACATTGTTGATGTTACCATTATAAAATAGATTACAATTAAGAATTGGCAAAGCTCAATGTAATTTTCACAGGAGGCGGAGCATTGTTGTTAACGACTGCTGAAAGTAACTAAAAAGTTACTTTTAGTGTAACTTAGTTACTTTCCAAATCAAGTAGTCAGTAATATAACTAAGTTACTTTTTCAAGGAGTAATCAGTAGTCCGATTAAAGTTACTTTTTCAAAGTAACTATGCCAACACTGACACACACACACACACACAGAGATCATTTTTAAATTAAGAGATTGCATACAAAGTCCAAGACCTAATGCACGTACAACATGTCGGTATTTACAGATCTGAGAAACTTCATGTTGAGGAAACCAAGGTAACGACCTCCTATATATACAGAAGGGTTGATGGTGTTATTTTGGAAGAATTCAAATCATTATACTCTTCTTGTGTAGATAGGTTCAAAAGGCTCAGTTGTGACGATGTGAACCTAAGGTGTTATGATATATTACATCCTTTTTTTTCTTTTATCTTCTGTGACGCTGTAATTCAGATTTCCTGCTTTTTGCATTTGCAAATATGATAACTGAGGAAAATAGTAGCTTAGAGTTATTGTTCTGCTGGAAGGAATACCTTCTCAAGTCTTCTTTCCCATCTCAAACAGGATCTTTTAGGGTTGACTTGTATTTAGCTACATTCATCCACATATTTACTGTAGACTGTATGAAGAGTAGTTGACCCATCAACTTTTCGCCACCTCGTCTGTATTTGTGGTTTCTTGGCTGCTTCTCTGATTAATCTGGAAGTTTAAGTGAAGTAACATGTCTAGATTTAGTTGTGCTGTTCTTTGTATTTTCAGATTACGGATCAGAAAATACTTTGTTTAATGCCCAGGATATTGTTTTTCTTTCTCAACAAATCTCTCAAATGTGTTTTCTGCTTATGATTCTGTCTAACTACCTACTAATTTAGGTAGACTGTCATGTCTGGGCAGTAGCATTCTTGCCTGTTCACAGTAGAAAACACACAGGTTGCTTATGTTTAGAAGTGTGAACAGCCCCGACAAAAACATCTGATTTGACAAAAAAAAACTGAATTGAGTCACTTCGGGTTGCAATGTGAACGCAGCTTAAGGGTTCCACTGTTAACAAAGGTTATTGTAATCACATGGGGCATACAAACCACAGTAAGGAATCCTGTGCATCCCCTGTGCAAATGACGTATATTTAGTGTTTGAACTATGACAAGAGGCACCCCATAGGTGTTTTTAGAGGAGTCTCCTGTATTTGCAGAATTTTTTCCTTTCTTTCAGAATATGATGTTGAAGTTTACTGTTAAAGTCCAAGAAACGATTTATTGCCTTGAGTGATTGAGATCTCTTGACTTTTTTAGTAAATCGATGTTCTACCTGACAACCGAATGTCTCTGACTGAATCTAACAACTTGAGTAACACTTTAAAAGTTGCTTAAAAACTGTGATCTGTCGCAGAAAAGTTGGATTCTATGTTATCACCAATGTTTATAACCTTGAAAGTCTTTGAGGAAGTACCATTTGAAAACGTTATTCTACCAGCATCATTGAGCGTTGCCATTCAGAACAGGTCCAATAAACACTTGGAAGACGGCATTATCTTGGCATTCAGCGTTCGCTCAGACACTGGAAGATAAAATGTATTTTTATGTTCCCAGTAAATCGAAGACAGCAGAGCATTGAGCGCACTGACGGCAGAGAACTGCATAAACTTGCTCACCGAGTAATGCAGAAATATATTCAAGGGGATTAATCACTGGTGTTGGAATTCATTTCTAGTTTTGGGAGCTAACGGCGCAATCCACCAGAGCTCCGCTTTATCTCGACAGGTTCAGTTAGGATTAATAGTGTCTTGTTCTCTATAGATCAGCAGAATGCAGAATCACTGGATTTTAAGCTTTCCTTGAGAGCTGCACACATGTCAGATAAGAAACTTGTGCCAATGTAACTCATTTAGCCTTTATTTGTATTTTATACGGTCCATTTTACTGAAAGATTAAGCATAGTAGAAGTTGAGGCAACATTATCAAAGCTAAAGCAAGAAAATGTTTTATGCAACTGTACGTAAAGAAGTATGAGTGTAAACAAGGCTCCAGATGGTCGATTTGGCTGTCATTTAAGTATTGAAATTATAGCCCAGTAAAAAGATGATTATGAAAACAATGGCGGCGTGGAAAGCAGTACAGTTTGCCAAAACACTCAGAAAAAACATCTCCCAAAAATAATTGTAAACAGATGGGACATACAAACCACAGTAAGGCGAGAACAGACATAAGTAATGGCTAACAGTGGGAGAGGTGAGCTAACATCTGCCAGGGAAACATTTCATCTCTGCGTCTGGCAGAAGTACTGCACTCTGATTTGAGTTTAAAATATGCCGAATGTTAGAGTAATTGTATGTGGCATGTTTTTGCATCCAAATGTGATGAGTAATCTTCAAGCCACATGTTGGGAATAAAAATGACATTTTATGTAAACCCTGTCAAAACTGGAGGCCCCGGGGGCCGAATCTGGCCCACTAAAAGTTCAAGCATACTTTGTGCGCTTAAATATCATTTTTATCAATCAAATCAACACATGCCGCCAAATTTCATCATTCTGAAAAGATGTTGAATTTCAATATGTACTCGCTGTAGCCAGTGATTTATTAATATTTAAACAGTTTGTTGATGGATGGTTTTATCAAAAGATTCTGCCTCAACCAGCCATTTGAGGACATTCGTGAAATGCAATCTTGACAGGCCCAAAATGAAAGTTAGAAAACCTTCCTCTAAACATAAAAATGTTTTATTTTTTTACTTGTAGGAATTTTCTTATAAAAGAAAAATGTTCTACTGAAGACATGAGATATTTATGGGACAATACTAATACAGGAGCACAGTGGGAAAGGCGGATAAAGAACAGTACTTTCACGGCCAAAATGAGAGACTTGACAGTTTTGCTCCTATTTGTTAGTTAGCTATCATTAGCATTTAGTACTCCATTTTGATAAAACTTTTATATTTTTGTTTGTAGCACATTTTAAAGCTGTTGTACTTTATTGAATGAACTGCCTCTTCAGAAATGTTTTGTTTTGACTGTTAGAGTTTCAGCTACACGCTGCAGTTTTCCCTTCTTGTATATTTCATTTTTCTCTGAAGCTGCGTTTCTGCGTCCTTGCTGAATGCTAATCCTGCTGCTAATGTGCCATTTTGCTGAAGCTGTTGTTAGTTTGGAACTTTGTGGGCGACTGTGGCTGTATGGTAGAGTAGTCGTCTTGCAATCGGAAGGTTGAAGATTCAATTCCAGCTTCCTCCTGCCACATGTCAATGTGCCTCTGGGCAAGGCACTTAACCCCAAACTGCCTACCGATCTGAGTATCGGTGTATAAATGTGTTTGAGTGCGAATGGGTGAATGTGACTCTAGTGTAAAGCGCTTTGAGTGGTCAAAATGACTGGAAAAGTGCTATATAAGTTCAGTCCATTTATCCTACTTTTATACGGATTGTTCACGTAACAAAAGACTATTTTTGCTCCCTATCTTGAACTTTATATTCATTTTTGCAGCCCAGAGAAAATAGTTATTTTTGAGAATAAAGAACCCCTTTTATTTGAAGATCTGTGTGCTCTGTTAGTCCCAACTTCATGTGCTTTATCTACAACAGAGCTTAATGTTGTAAGCATATAAAAGTGAGCCATGCTTGGTACACAATTGGACATTCAGAGTGTGGATGTGTGTATGAATTGGTCTTGATGTTTTGGCTGATGGTTGCGAATGGGAGGGTACTACTCTACACTTTCACTTGAATTACTGGCGTCCCATCCACAGTCAAGTCCTTAAAAATTTGGAAATGTTTTGCCTTAAACCAATATAGGCTTAAGTTGAAAGAATGTGTTCATTTGATAAATTAGACATGATTTTGTGGTTAATTTTTAAAAATATCTTTGACGGTGGTTTTAGTGAACAGAATCAATGGTCTCTGAAACAGAAGGAAGCTCTGTGCTCGGAAAGAGAAACAACTCCCAGTCTGTTTAAATTATTTACACCTCATTGTGAGAGCCAATTTTTTATTTTATTCTTATTATTTTTAGTACTGCATGAGTCATTTGCTTCGAGTTTGGGCTGTTTAAAAGTTCATGTATTTGTGGTGAATATTAAAAAACTGCAGCTGGCCTGCGGTTTTTATAATGAATTTATTTTTAATGCCAGAGCATTAAATTTGGGAAGTTATAAATAAAATATATAGGTCAGCAGTTACAGCAGTTCAGCAATAAAAAGCTCATTTCATAGTAAATTTTTCTGGAGCTTTGTATACAATATTGCTGGAATTTATACACAAAATATTAAGTGGGAGGTTAATCAGTCTGCTGATCTAGGAGGAAAATGTCTACTATGAAGCAAGGAGGCATGGGCTTGATTCTTACTATGTCAGTAAATTTAGCACAGTGTCACATTATTCACACAAGTTTAAAACAAAAATTATAAAACTGCATCTATTTCACAGAAAAGCATATTCATGCTGCTGTTAAAATTTATTCCCTGGCTCTAATTATATGATCTCCAATACGCTTATTTTGATTTTGAAGCAAAGTCTTTATTAAAATTTAGAATAAGCACCAAGACTGATTCTAAAGACCTGTTGTCTTAGTGCTCAATGCTTCCAATTTCTTGCTAAAATTAGATTTATTTATTATTTTGGCATGATTGGTGATACTGCCAATTTTTGGTGAATTTCTTTCTTTTGCATTACTTTACAAAACTTTTGCCTTCCCTCTATGATTTTTAATGATTTTTTTTTAGCCATAGCTTACATCTGCATTTACTGAATCTCGCTTCTTCTGGTTCAGAGCTGTGAGGCACGAGTTGCGTTAGTGATGTAAAAAGACAGCTGAAATGTGTCAAAACCTTCTCAAAGTGTCATAAATCCGATTTTATTTCCTGTGTAAAAAGATCAGAATTGGGCTGTTAATAATGCTGTGAAAGTGCGATCCAGGTCGCATCTGGGGAAAGAAAAAAATTGGATATAGGTCACATTTGCCTGCTGTGTGAACGTAGCCTAAGTTTATCAGAATTGTTAAAGTAAATGTGATTGTGATTATTGCACAGTTTATTACACCTTCTTGCCATTCTGGTCTTTATCGGGTAACCTTGGGAGTAAAAAACAAGCTGATATGGGTAGTTTAGTCCAACCATCTGCTCTGGTAACAAGCCTGCAGTCTGCTGCTTTACACTCTGCTTGCCGTCTATCTTTAAAACTGTAACCATAACAACAATGATGGATGACACTCTTTAGTCATTTTGGTAACATTGTAAAACCACAATGTAGGTTTCCACCATGCCCATTTCATGGAGGTGAAGCTCAGTGTTTCCACAGAGGGAATTACTCATCATGGTACCCGGGCTGATGGGATTAGCTCTCAGGAAGTAACCCTCCGTCTGTAGGCTAATCAAGGCACCCCCAGAGATCCCAGGTTGATACTTTGACATGCATTTTAATCTGAAAATTAGAGGAGAATTCCAGGTCCATATTCCTGAGCACCAGGGAGACTGTAAAAATTATTAAACATCAATATCAATTATTGGACATGTAACATGGGTAGTTGCGCTGGGTAATTCCACGGCTCCTGCTAATGGCGACCATCTGGACCTTCTTACTAACTTCATCGCATGCAGAACTACTGACAAGATGTCCAAGCAGAAATTTACTATTTATTTTCAGAAAATGAGAAATGGTCAAAATAATGAAAAAGATGCCGTGCAAGTTCATATTAATTTAGAAACAACAATGCTAATGTTTTAACTCAGGAAGAGTCCAGAATTTAGTATTTGATGGAATAACCAGGAGGTTTTCAAAGGCGTTTAGTGCAGTGGACTCTTCATTTTTTCTAGTGTTGTTTATCTGTAGCTCCTTCTCTTAATTGCTGGTAATAAAGATGAGTTTGTTACTGACCATTTAATTCTCTATGATAACCACTAGCTCCAAAATACTGTGAGTAAACTGCAGCGAGTGGGACTTCTCATTTTGTTTTCTGGCTCGGCTCCCTCTCCCTTCTCTCGTTTCTCCGTTAACCTTTCACACTCTATAAGGCACTATAACATTTGGCTCTTGTTCCAGTGTGTCCAGTCTGCCTGCCAGCATGACAATTTTAATGATTTTGTACTTAATCTGTGGGAGAATTCAGCAAACCATATGCTGACTAGAAAAGGTCACATAAATTCAGTGTTATTGGAAAAGGTTCAGGGCTTTTAGAAATGCTGCTCCCCTTCCTCTGTGCTCTTCTGGCCAGGAATGTTCTGTTCTTCTTTCTGCACCTTCACCAACTCAACGGATGAGGCTAGGGATGACATTAATCATGTTGTTTGGGTGCTCAGCCGCTTTGCAGTCATTTTTCACACCAAGCAGAACTATTCTGTAAAAATCGTACGACCATGAAAAGAATCTAGGTGTCTAGTTGCCAATATTCAAACCTTCTACTAACAAATACAGCACTGGCGCTGTGTTTAGGGTTTGTCAAAGTGTACATTTCAGATTTATCATGCTAATTGATTTTACATTTCCATTGTTCAGTGCATTTATCCAGGCTTAGTTTTTATTGTTTGGTCATAGTTCAGGTATTATTTGAGCTTTTTGAGATGCTAATCACCTGCTCCCAGTTGCACAAACAACCCTGTTGCCATGCTTACACATCATAACGGTGTAAGAGCAAATGCTACAAAAGCAGAGGGAACAACGGCTCAACCAAAAACAATTATGAACAAAAGTCTAAGTCAAAAAGAGAGCTGCTACAACATGTTGTTATTCTTGTAAGTAAATTGACTCATGAAGTTTTGTCTTCTGGTTGTTGGATTATTTTTTATTTATTTTGAAGGTGGAATTTCCAGAACAACCATTGTCAATGTTATTTAACAATATATTTTTTAATTTTGTTAGTTGGTGTTTGCTAGTAGCCAAATTGGTAAAAGTTGGTAATGTTGGTCTCTGACCGCACAAAAAAAAAGACAAAACCTCGGCAATGTTTTTTTTTCAGATTCGCTATCAAAATAAACGGAAAATATCTGTTTATACTTTTGTCCTTGATCCTTGAGAAGAAGGAAGTTTGATCATGAAGCGTAAAGATCATAACCCAGACTCAAACGTCTCTCTCCCCGGCTTTCTAACCAGACAGAGATTTGAAAGCAGTTGAGTTGGACTAGCAGAGCTTGCCAACAACTGGTGGCATCATCTAAGACACCACAAGTTGTCTTAGATGACAACCACCTGGTTATTCCATCAAATATTGATTCCTGAACTCTTCCTGACTTTCAAACATCAGTATGGTTTCTAAATGAATATGAACTTGTTTTCTTTGCATTATTTGAGGCCTGAAAGCGCTGCATCTTTTTCTTGATTTTGTCCACTTCTCATTTTTTGCAGTAAATATTACATTTTTTGCTTGGAATTTCGGATACATGTTGTCAGTAGTTCATAGAATAAAAGAACAATGTTAATTTTACTCAAACATATACCTATTAAAAGTAAAATCAGAGAAACGGATCATTTTGTCTCAATATTTTTCACAGCTGTATATTATGCTGTCCACAGGCAGGGATTGTGATGATGCCATCCCACATGCCTTTAACGTCAGATAAAGGCACTTTTCTGTTCCTGACTGCTCTTACTATCCCATAATGCATCTGTGTGATCAATGGGACTCGTGGCTTCACTCTTATCCCTCTCTGCCTTCCCCAGTAATCAGTGGTGTGATGTGATCAGAGCCACTCGCCTGTCCTGTCCTCCTCTCATGTCATCCAGAAACAAAGTATCCTCTCTGTCATTTCTGACAGTCGTGTGACAGCAGGGCTGAGAAGTGAGGTTTGGGGGCTGGGGTTGTCCAAGTGTTATTCATCTCTGAAAGTGAGGACTTAAACCTCCAAGCCACCGCTTTGTGCGCCTTCTACCCCCTTCCTCCTCTTAAGAAACTCCCCGATATGAAGGATGGAAGATGAAGTGGCTGAACTCTGCATGCCGCAGGAGTTTTACAGCCAGATGTCATTTCAGTATCAGCTCTTTTATTAGGCACGCAGTTTTATTTACAAGGGTGGCTGTAAAGCCGCAGCTCACAAACAAACAAAGCCGCCGGCCACCAACCAATCATTATTATTCAATAGGAGACCCTTCACCCTCCCCTCAAAACACTCTCTGTGCTTTGAGAGCGACCGCGGGCCAGGTTTCAGACTGCACACATCTATAAAAGTGAGTGATGTTTAGCTTTTCTGGGGAAGAAGGGAAAGATCCTTCTGTCAAAAGCGGCTCTTAAGATGCTGTCAATCATCTGCCGGACCCGGCGGCGGCGCCACCAGGGAGCGTTTTGTCTGCGGCTCACAGACAGTTCAAGGTTAATTAGTGTACATCATCAAATATTGATAATGGAATGATCAGTCACTGCTTTTAGCAATGTGAGGTGCATGTGAGGCTAGTTAAGGGAATGAATATTACATTTGAATAGGTTCTGTGATAAGAAAGTGGCATCTTAGCTCCTTTAAGGTAGTCGTTATTGAACTGGGTTAATGAGAAAACTTTTCCCTTGAGGAGCATAGAGTAATTATTTGATTTGTTAGGAAGTGAAAAACTTTTATCTTGACATAAAGCTTAATCACAAGGTTTTATTTTTTCAGATGAGCTGGGTTTTTGTGCTTTCCAGATTGCAAGTTATGTTATAAAGCTTTAATGTCTTAGCTTCCTATTTATGACCAAACATCAGCTAAGCTAATAGCAGAGCCATTTCTAAGCCAAATCAATTTAAGTTACTTATCTCATAATATCACTGTGTAAGTAACCGCTAAACAGATATGTTTGGTTCTTCAAAATAAAAGCACTACATTTATAGGTGTTAAAGGGGTGGTATTTGCAAAATACAAGGTACAGCTCCTAGTAACTATTATCTTCAGTTGTTCTAAGAATGCTGTATATATAAAACATGACTCAAAAGAAATTTGATGTTGAAATTTAAAGAGACAGAAATTGGGCCTGTGTCTCTTTAAGAAGCTGTTGCTCTTGTCGACACTCTGCCTTCAGCACATCATCACAATACTTCTCTTTATGCCATTTACATCCATTCTTAGGAGTGCTGTATATGATAAGATATGACATGAAGCTCAAAGTTGTTTTTACATAATTCACCCCTTTTAACAAATATTTATTGTTTTTTAAAAGTCAATAAATAGTTGCATTACAGGTTGCAAATAGTTGCACACAATATTAAAATTGTGTTAATATTGAAAATAATTGGACAGTTATTAAAGGCGCGTATTATGCAAAGTCAACTTTTTTGACTTAATGAAGGAGCGTTGTTGTGATGACATGCTAAAGGTGGAGTGACGAAAAGAGTAAGTGCTTCTTAAAGAGGCAGTAGCCCAATTTCAAGGTGTTTAATTGTGAAGTCAAATTTCTTTTAAGTCATGTTTTGATATACGCAGCATCTTTATAAAAACTGGAGGTAACACAGTTACTGTAATTGTGCTATAAATGGCACCTGATGCCTGAAAATACATTATACCTCTTCTTTAAAAGCTCTGTTATATTAGATGTAATGTTTTGGAAATTGTGGATGTTTGTCATATGTTGTGTTAGGCATAAATATATTGCAGTGGGCATGCTAGCTGGCCAGCAGTCAGTGAGTTAATCTCAATTATAGTTTTTTTTAGTCTTGACTTCAAAATATGACTTGTAAAAATCTCTGCCTGGTCATGTTTAACCTCCCACCACAACCCAGAATAACACCTTGGCTTAATAGATCCATGTTTTACACTGAACTGCTGTTCAGAGGAGACCATAAAATTAGATGGTAAATGACAAATCATCCAGAGATTTCCATGTGAAACAATCTAGAGCTGTTTTCTGAGGATTAGGCTTTGTTCCTCACCACAGGGATCCAGTATTTGAGCATGTAAACCAGGCGAGTTTAATAATCCAAAATGAAAAGACCACATCTAATCACTCCATTGTGATGGCTTTGTTTTTTGTTCTTGTTAAAGTTGCTCCATGGATAATCTCCTGGAGTCTGTAATCCAGTGTTTGGAACAGACGGAAATGCCTCTCGATTCATTCCCATACTGACGCAGGCAAGGGGATTAGCTGATGCTACAAGTCTGCAAAACAAAACAATGGGCTGAAGAGGGCAAAAAAAGCTCCTATTTAGAATTTTTGAGCACTTCTGGAAAAACAAAAAGCATCTTCAGGACTCTGGTTTGAGCTGACGAGCAGTACGCTGCGTGATGGCACAGTTTGTCATTCTTTAATTAAGCTAAGTGAATGTGTTGCATGTCCACAGGCGTAATGACATGCAGAGGTAAAAGGTTGAGGTGCAGTTTGTCGGTGAGATTGGCCCGCCGCCTAGTGTCACACACTGTGAGGGGGAAAAACAAAAGAGAGTTCTTGCTAGCACAGACAAAATGGTTTAAGTGTGGTTTAATGAGAGACTGTCAGTCAAATAAATGAAATAATTGCTCTTGCTTAATTAAAATTATTCACTGCTAATTTTCTGGGATAGGTTGTTTTTGTTCCTGCCATGTTGAAATTGATTTCCACTGTGAAATGGCCATGCTGTATTCAATCGAATTAACTAAATCATGCTAAATGAACAGCCCTTTTCATCAAAACACACTGTTTACCCGCCTCCGTTGGTACAGAAAACAAATATTTAACTTTCTACTTCTGCTTTATGAATATGGGACCTAATTTTAAGTGGATTTGATGTCTGACACTATTTATAGATGGAAAAAATGGACAGTTTTCAAGCTTTTAAAGTGACGTCAACACATTGAAAACACTAAAACAAGCAACTGGGTTGTCAGTGCAATGTAAATTTAATCACAATAAACTGTAGAATATTAATATCTTCTTATTAAGTTCAACTTTGTTGTATTAAACATAATCTGACATGAAGACAAAGGTGGAATCTACAAATAAATGACGAGGCTCTTCCTTCACAACGGTCTAAAATATTAACGAAGGAGCCAGAGAAGGAGCACAGCAAAAGAGAGAAATAAAATATTACTGGCATTATATTGTAGAACTATAAATGATGCTTTACAAAGAAATTGATCAAAATCTTCCACAGTTAGTCATTTGAGCACAGGTGTTTAATTTGGACTAATTCATGGTGTGATGTATAATTTGGCAGAAGGTTCTAATCTACAATATCTGTGCAACAGTTTTTTTTTGTTTTATTTTGAGAGCCAAACTGTATTTGACCAGAACATCAAATACAGTCGATTAAACTTACCAAGTCTAATTATTGACTTTCTGTAAGACCTTCACAGCTGCATTTATGATGAGAGGAACTTACACTGAGATGAAGTTTTGTTTGGGTGACTATAAACAAAAGCCACAATTATTGAAGTTGTGAAATGTTCTGAATTAAAATTTTCCTTCGATTTCAAAACCAACAACCAGTTGTGTTTTTTTTCTCACCAAGTCTTGCTGAAATGAACAGAAGTTTGTTGTTGAAATATGACAAACGTTTTGTTAATCATTGTATGTAGAATGTTTAAAGCATGATACAGATGTCTTTTTGATGATGCATTATAAAATTTCCAATTAATTTGTCCAAAGTTGACAGAGAAGATATTCATGTGTATGAGGGGGAATATAATGTATGGTGATTTTCAAACAGAGCCAACAGAGGCTTAGATTTCACTATTTTCCAAACTCGTTCTTCTATGTAAACCAACCCAAAATGAAACTTTTTAATTGCTCACATTTTTATTTTAGCCAAGTTAGAAGGAAAATCTTTGCTTAAGGACTAACACAGAAATAGATCCCACAGAGTCTTTCCAGCCAGCCAGAGATGCCAAAGCAGCGACTGTTTCATTTCCTTGTTGCAGTTTTAATTGACATCAAAGTGTCCTTTTGTAATTTTTTTTTTAAATGTCTTCTCCACTGTGTGATTTATTTATTTTTTTTCCATCTGCCTTGACCTTTTTTTCCTGGCTTCAAACAGGCACACAGTGGTTTGTTTCCTTTTGTCAGACGGTTTCCAAGGTTGTCCTGTTTTTCTGTAATCACTATTCCTGTGAAGTTGTTGACCACAAACCTTAATGAAGCTTCATGTCACAGCTGGAGAAAAGAGAAAGACTTTGAGGGTTGCATTCTGTTTTCCTTGTTAATTTTGCTCCACGTTTCATTCCCTTTTTATGTCTAATTTTCAGTTTTTTTTGTAGTTTCCTTGTTCACTTTGAGGTGTGTAGTTAAGGATTTTAATTAGGACAAAAACTTTTGTCTATAAATCTGTTCTACCCAGAACTCCCCAAGTGGCATAGTTTTGGCTTCACCTGGAATAAATTCAGTTTAAAAACACAACTATTTTCCTATTAAGTAACTTTTATTAATTGGTTTTCCACCCTGTACGACAGCCGGTCCAGTTCTGTACAATATTCTGTCTGTTCTAATTATAAAAGCGGCTCATTCAACCAAACTGTGCCGCATCATTCCTGGGTCCCCTTCATAAGGCCACAGTACTTCTAAGTTATCACACAACACAGTTCATTCATTGGGGGACAGAAAAACAAAAGTCTTTGCTATAAGGGAGAGAAGTGCTAGTGCGTCACATTTGTTGTATGACGCTGCATTAGACATTTGAGTTAAACACTGATATCCAGTGAGTGTCCACCTGGCTGTGGAAACGCTCTCCTGAGTTCACTGAACCATAAAATAGTAAACTGAACCGCGCCGACTAACGTCGTTCAGTGGAAACGAGGCAAAGGTGTCGTGTTGCACTTTGCTTCCCAAATTAGCCGGAGTTGTCCCTAAGAATATAATGTTACTCCACCAGAGTACTATGCAATGAACTGAACCATACTGGAGTGCATACTCGAGTTTTAGTAAAGCAAAAATTTAAATATCACAAATTTCTACACAGCATGGCCAAAAAAAAAAAGTCGCCACCAAAAAATGGTCACACTTTCTAATATTTTGTTGGACTGCCTTTAGATTTGATTACAGCCCGCATTCGCTGTGGCATTGTTTCAATAAGCTTCTGCAGTGTCACAAGATTTATTTCCATCCAGTGTTGCATTAATTTTTCACCAAGATCTTGTATTGATGATGGGAAAGTCTGACCTCTACGCAAAGACTTCTCCAGCACATCCCAAAGATTCTCAATGGGGTTAATGTCTGGACTCTGTGGTGGCCAATCCAGGTGTGAAAAAGATGTCTCATGCTCCCTGAACCACTCTTTCACAATTTGAGCCCGATGAATCCTGGCATTGTCATCTTGAATATGCCCGTTCGATTTGGGAAGACAAAATCCATTGATGGAATAACCTGGTCATTCAGTATACTGAATGACCAGGTCAATCTTTATGCTCCTTAGCAAACTGAAGCCTTTTTTTTCTGGTTAGCCTTACTGATTAGAGGTTTTCTTAAGGCTACACAGCGGTTCAATCCCAACCTCTTGAGTTCCCTTCGCATTGTGCGTGTGGAAATGCTTTTGCGTTCACAATTAAACATACTCCTGTGTTCTACTGTTGTTTTTCTTTGATTTGATTTGACCAAACGTTTAACTAATCGTCGATCACAATCATTCAGGATTTTTTTCCGACGACATTTCTTCCTGGAAGACGATGGTTCCCCACCATCCTTCCAGTTTTTAATGATGCGTTGGACAGTTCTTAACCCAATTCTAGTAGTTTCTGCAATCTCCTTAGATGTTTTCTCTGCTTGATGCATGCCAATGATTTGACCCTTCTTAAACAGACTAACATCTTTTCCACAACCACAGGATGTGTCTTTTGCCATGGTTGTTTAAGAAATGAGGAGTTACTCATTGCATCAGCTTAAATAACTTGTTGCCAGCTGAAAGATAATCGCCTATGCAGTACTTATCCAACAGGAGGCTTGTACCTATTTGCTAAGTTAAATCCAGGAGGCGACTTTTATTTTAACCAGGCAGTGTATTAATTTGGTGTAAAGAGATGAGCGTTTTTTCTTTTTCTGGTAAAAAACTTGAAGCATAAATCAAATTTTTACTTTTATGTTCAATTTCTGTTTTATAGTATATCTACCATCAATAATAAAAAACAACAACTAACTTTTCTGTAAAATTTACCAAAGTGACGATTCTTAAGTATTATAAGATACGTAGTATTTCAACAGAGCAGAGGAAATCTTATGCTTTTTGAACAATAACAATATTTGTTGTTAAGCTGTTGCTAAGAGATGACAGCGTTTTCTGGTAACCAAGGGCCACAATGTAAACATTACATATTTTAGTTTTTCAAAGTTTACCAACTCTAAATTTGTTGTGTAAGCATGTAAGCAGTTATTCAAAAGAACTAATATTTTATAAACAATAATATTACTTATTAATTGGGTGTTAAGAGATGAGCGTTTTTTCTTTTTCCGGTAACAAACTGCCACGAAGCATAAATCAGATTTTTACTTTTGTGTTCAATGTCTGAGTACCATTAATGTCAAAAAAATCATTTTCACTTTTCTCCAAACTTCACCAACTTGACAATCCTTAAGTATTATAAGATGGGTAGTATTTCAAAAGAGCAGAGGAAATCTTATGTTCATTGAACAATAATAATATTTGTTGTTATGCTGTTGCTAAGCGTTTCTGGTAACCAAGGGCCACAATGTAAACATTAGATATTTTAGTTTTGCAAAATTTACCAACTCTAAATTTTTGGTCTAAGCATATAAGCAGTATTTAAAAAGAAGTGATGTTTTATAAACAATAATATTACTTATTAATTTGGTGTTAAGAGATGAGCGTTTTTTTTCGTTTTCTGGTAACAAACTGCCACGAAGTATAACTCAGATTTTTACTTTTTGTTCAATCTCTGTGTACCATTAATTGTAGAAAAACATTTTCACTTTTCTCCAAAATTCACCAACTTGACGATTCTTAAGTAGAATCAGATGAGTAGTGTTTTAAAAGAGCAGAGAAAATCTTATGTTTTTTGAAAAGTAACAATATTTGTTGTCAAGCAGTTGCTAAGAGATGACAGAATTTTCTGGTAACCAAGGGCCACAATGTAAACATTAGATATTTTAGTTTTTCAAAGTTTACCAACTCTAAATTTGTTGTCTAAGCATGTAAGCAGTATTTCAAAAGAACTTATATTTCATAAACAATAATATTACTTATTAATTTGGTGCTAAGAAATGAGCGTTTTTTTCGTTTTCTGGTAAAAAACTGTCACAAAGCATGAATCAGATTTTTACTTTTGTGTTGAATTTCTGTTTTATAGTATATCTACCATCAATGATTAAAAAAACCCAAAAACAAACTAACTTTACTGTAAAATTTACCAAAGTGACGATTCTGAAGTATTATAAGATACATAGTATTTCAACAGAGCAGAGGAAATCTTATGTTTTTTGAACAATAACAATATTTGTTGTTAAGCTGTTGCTAAGAGATGATAGCGTTTTCTGGTAACCAAGGGCCACAATGTAAACATTAGATATTTTAGTTTTGCAAAATTTTCCAACTCTAAATTTGTTGTCTAAGTAAATATAAGCAGTATTTAAAAAGAAGTGATATTTTATAAACAATAATATTACTCATTAATTTGGTGCTAAGACATGAGGGTTTTTTTCTGGTAACAAACTGCCATGAAGTTTAAATAAGATTTTTACTTTTGTGTTCAATGTCTGTGTACCATTAATGGCAAAAAAAAAACATTTTCACTTTTCTACAAACGTCACCAACTTGACAATCCTTAAGTATTATAAGATACGTAGTATTTCAAAAGACCAGAGGAAATCTTATGTTCATTGAACAATAATAATATTTGATGTTATGCTGTTGCTAAGCGTTTCTGGTAACCAAGGGCCACAATGTAAACATTAGATATTTTAGTTTTGCAAAATTTACCAATTCTAAATTTGTTGTGTAAGCATATAAGCAGTATTTTAAAAGAACTTATGTTTTATAAACAATAAAATTACTCATTAATTTGGTGCTAAGACATGAGTTTTTTTCTGGTAACAAACTGCCATGAAGTATAATTCAGATTTTTACTTTTGTGTTCAATCTCTGTGTACCAATAATTGTAGAAAAACATTTTCACTTTTCTCCAAAATTCACCAACTTGACAATTCTTAAGTAGAATCAGATGAGTAGTGTTTTAAAAGAGCAGAGGAAATCATGTTTTTTGAACAATAACAATATTTGTTGTTAAGCTGTTGCTAAGAGATGACAGAATTTTCTGGTAACCAAGGGCCACAATGTAAACATTACATATTTTAGTTTTTCAAAGTTTACCAACTCTAAATTTGTTGTGTAAGCATATAAGCAGTATTTAAACATAACATATATATTATAAACAATAATATTACTTATTAATTTGGTGCTAAGAAATGAGTGTTTTTTTTCTTTTTCTGGTAAAAAACTGTCACAAAGCATGAATCAGAATTTTACTTTTATGTTCAATTTCTGTTTTATAGTATATCTACCATCGATAATAAAAAAAAAACAAAACTAACTTTTCTGTAAAATTCACCAAAGTGACGATTCTTAAGTATTATAAGATACGTAGTATTTCAAAGTGCAGAGGAAATCTTATGTTTTTTGAACAATAACAATATTTGTTGTTAAGCTGTTGCTAAGAGATGACAGCGAGTATAAACGCTTCACCTCTTGCTCTGCTTGTTCAACGTGAACTTTCAAAAGCATGAGTATAACTCAGCCTTACTACGGTCTCGTCGCAGATTCCATGGAATGAGTCTGTTGCCAATCAAAGTACTTGTAGGCAACATCCAGCTACATCCAGCTTTTACCATTTCTGTGGTTTAAAAAAAAAATGGGGAGGAACAGCGTAGGATCCTCAAATGAAGACAAATTTGACTGAAACCACTTCTTCTGGAGAAGGGCCTATATCTTTACCCAAATCTGAGTTGCTTCACTTCTATCATCCTACTAGGTCCCTTGGGTCAGCTGTTTAGAGTTTACTGGTTATCCCTCATACCAGACCCAGAACTAATGGGATAAACCTGCTAAATCTCTTGGACCTAGATGGCAGGGTGACCTTCCTTAGCATTAGATATGGGTCACCAAAGCATGCTTAAAATCAGTATATAGAACTTTGCAAATGCTGCTAAGGAACAGTTTCACCTACAAGGATCCATGTAATTCATTTCCAATGATAAATCTCTTTGATATGAATTTAAAATCTTCATCTAATGCTCAGCAAAACCTCAATTATAAAGCAAAACATCTACAGCTGCAAACAGATGTATTTAAACCTATTGTAATCCTGAAGCACACAGTAATTATTAAAGCCAAGAGCTGATGGATTTGGATAAAGAATGGTTTTGGATGCTGTAGCACTGCAGACGGATAATGAAGCCATTTTAGATTGGCAACACAGATCTCTAATGTAACACATCCCTCACAGCATAGAGGGTTTACTGAAGTAAACATGTTACATTATTCATTTCAGGAGCTTTTTTATTATTATTATTATTCAATAATACAACAAAGAAATCTGTAATGACACACAGGGGTACAAAGAAAATGTGTCAGCAGAAACGTCTTTTGCATTTTGCCTATAATGACATGAATTGGAAATGTTTAGAGATCAAAAGTGAATTTTAACAATGAATTTAAGCTTTGAGACTGAGTGCACAAATAAATGCATGTAAACATTTGAATAGCCTTATTCTTATTAGCTTCACGTTTTTAGCAAAACTGCTAATCGTGGTGAATTCTATAAAGATTATTCAAAATGCCTTTAGGCAGTTTTATGCTGACGTGCATCCCATTATGTGTCTGCTACAGGTGATATCAGTGGACGGGGCTCTGATGGAGTGATCTGACAGTCTGACCTTTGTTCAAAAAGTGTCAGCTGTCGTTCTGTCCGTACATCAGAAACAGTCTGACCTTCATTGGATGTCTGTCATCTCATCTGCAGATCTCTGTGTCCAGCTCTTTTAATCTCAAAGTGTCCTTTCAAACATTAATCACAAAGGAGGGTCAAAACGAGTTACCAACGTACACATGAAGACATAAAAAGTGTTTCTCCAACAGATTTCTTCAAAAAGCATTTTGTCATTTTTGGAACAAGTCTCATGTCAAACATGTAATTTTCAGATGAAATTAAAAGGCTTAAAGTTAAAAAGCTTTTGAAAGGATTAACTAATTTGAAGGGGAAAAAAACAATTGACTCCAACAGGTCCAATCAATTGTGATAATCAAAATAAAGTGAGTATTTAAGGGTCTCCTAACAATGGCTGCTTGTGTTGCCCTTGGCAGCAGAAACTTGTCTTTTATCCAACGACAGAGGAGGATTTATGAGAAAGACCCGCCTGTTTGAAGCCATGCTAAGGGAGCGGCAAAATATTTCACAGTGGGCTTTAAACCTTCTACACATAACTTTTATAAACGATATGTATTTTTGGTTTCTTTGTTTGTTGTTTTTTGACATATTTGTTCAAATTGTCACGACATAGTGACTTGAAATAATCTAAAGAAAACTGAGCTCCCCTGTTTCCTCCCTGTGGTTCTACTGCCAGCTGCATTAAAAATCACAGCTGGGTCAAAAACAACCAATCGGACCCTGGAGTAGGGTCTTACAATCATGCTCATATAAGCGCTGCTCACACCCTAACCCTTGCTTTCTGTGGCTAGTTCCTCACAGTTGAGCCTGCTGTGAATGCTCAGCTTGGTAACATGGCCTCTGACAAAGGTGGATAAAGTTTTTTCCTTAATGATAAGTTGGTTCTCCACCATTAGCACATTGACTTGCTAATGGCTTTAGGCATTAGCACCACCATGCTAACGGGTCTGTCAGTGAGACAGACAGCACTAAGGCCCTCCTCCTGGCTCTGATTGGTTGCTTCAGACTGGAAACAGCATATTTTTGCTTTTGGCAGTAGAACAACAAGCAGAAGACAGAGCAGATTAAATTTTTCACAAATTATGTCTCATAATTTGTGAAAAATTACCCAATTGTATTAAAACAGTTTTATAAAAGTTGCATACTGTTATTACTAAGTCACTCCTGCACCTTATTTTTTTATGTTTTGATGTGCACTTGAACTTAAAGTCATGAAATAACAGACAAGTAATCACAGATTTAACCTTTTCATGGGCAGCACTGTCCCCATCGCACATGAATTCAGGGTGTCTGTTGTACTTCAGATATTTTTCTATCTTAAACTGTTCATCTGAAACATTTAATTGTATGGGAAACTGAAAATAGAAGAAATCCTTAGGAGGGACAATATTAATAATTTTACATAACTGTTTTAGTTAAATAAATTTGTAACTCTCTTCACATCGAAAGGTCACTCAGTTGCTTTGTAGCAGCGTTAAAGTCCGGTGTGTTTGAAGACACCAGTAAATTGTTAGATGGTCTAATTAAAGCGATTTCATGGTTGCCCCACTTTGAGGGGATTTTCAGTCTGAAATGCTCCAGTGTTTTTATGCAAACATCCAAAATGAAAACCATGCACTTGAAAAAATGTGTTTAATTCTGTTTCACTCCCCTGAAGTCTAAAAGGCTTGCCTTAGGTAAACTGATGTGCCACCCTCTAGTGGAGCCAAACGTTAGCATTTATTCTTCATAATCACATGTGGTTAAAACCTAATTGGCAGAGGCAGGGAGGCATAAAGTGAAGGACAACAAAAGCTACTATGAATTTAATTGGATGAATGCTGGAAAAATAGATTAGTTGTGTCAGAAATACATAAAAATTGAGGAAAAATCATTAAGAAATTACAAATTTAAATCGATGTTCCTAAAATCTGGACAAAGCTGGAAGCCTCCAAGGGGCCCCACTTTTTTCCTCTACAAGCATTAGATTTCAGGCTCCCTTCCCCTGCACTTGGAGTGTTACACATCAGTTAACCTGCATACATATTTATGCCCCGTCACAATGTAAATCTGCAGCTTCTGTGGAGCACAGAGGCATCACACCCTGGAGCCACCACCCAAAATGAGGTGACAAAGAAACGTCAAAGGTGCTCCAGGCTTATTGAAGATCTCCCAGCCCGTTGATGGGTGAAACCTTCATCTTCCTCTTCCAAACACACCGAGGCCTTTCTTAATGAAACCAAACTGCTCAATCCACAGTCCAGCTCTATAAAAGGTATCCATGGTAGCCCTATGCAGTAGCTTGATGTTAATTCTGTCTAATACATCCAGCCTACGTCCCACTCCGTCTGCCATGGCACAAAGGTCTGAACGTTCCCCGGACTGCCTTGGACGGCTGCCAGGGAACAGAGACGCAGCGGTGGAACGAAAAAAAAAAAGCGTGGAGGCAGCCGCTCACACATTCATGTTAATTATTTGTTTAATAAATATGCAATAACTACAGCTCCTGGGGCGACATCTGATTTTTTTCCAAGCTGTATGTCTCCACAAAAGGCAGAATGAGACGCATTATCTTCCACATATGCTCGCCTGTTCAAGTTAAGTGTATTCTGAAACTAGATGGAAGTTTCCATTTGTTAAAACATTTTTTTCTTTTGCTTTGTGAGCTAGTGAAATCCTGCTCATCCCCCCTGATGTAGCACTGAGACACAGTGATTCACACTTTCCCCGCGCCATTTGTCTGCTCCACAAATAACTCATTTTCTAATCACCAAAGTCTTTAATCACCCTGCCGCTGCACAGATCGAGGGTTTTACATGGGTGATTATGAAAGTTGTTGAGCAAGAGTTACTTTTAATCCTCATCTTCTATCCTACAGCACTGTTAAAACCACAGCCTGATCTGTGATAGTGGATGATGACATTGAAAAATAAAATCATTGATCATCATCAGCGCATGTGAGAAGCAAATGTGTCACATTTCTTAATTAATGGGATTGAATGTAATGAAGAAAACTGTAATAAATCTATTATAGGATTGAAAGGAAACATTCATAGAGAGACAAGTTTGGAAATGGTGGGAAAAAGAAAAACCTCACAAATTAGCTCAATCTTTTTTTTTATGCTCTGGATTCACAAAGCAGATTTCACCATGTACAACATGCCCATAGAGTCCAGCAGATTAACGCAGTTCTTCAGAAAGTATGTTTAAATCAAAGTCTGTAAAACATCGGAGGAAATCTCTGAAGCACATTACCTGCTCATTTCAAATTGTCAAGCTTTATAGGAAAACTATTAACAACTGGTGCACCACCAATGGTGTCTATGGTGAGAATGGATTGGTAGACTGAGGTTGTGGTGCCCTATTAAAAAATAAAAAACGGAGACTGCAGAGTGTCTTCTTTCTGCTCTTAAACGTATTTTCATCTTTATCTCTCTTTTCTCTCACAGTAAAAAAAAAAGAATTGCTGCTGCCAAAGGTCTATTCATTAGATCGAAAGGTGGATTGCTTCTGCAGCAAAGTATGGATTTTTTACCATTTGCACAGTAATGTCGATGGTTAGAGTAGAAAAGAAAAGAAAATATTATTTTGAGGAAAATTAAAATGTTCACTATCTAGGTACATTCTAGGCGTGTTCTTAAAATTCTGATCCAAATGTAGCTTCATTTTATATCATGTTGAAAAGATTATTTTTTCTCTCCAATATGTTTTCTTCCATGTTTAACAAATGGATACCTAACTCTCATGTAAACTGCAATGTTACACAACAATCTTTAGATTTTGCAGAACTGGAAGCAATGCATCTAAAACTGTGCATCACCCTCTGAAACCCACAATGCCAAAATGTGTGTCTGGTTTATTTCTACAAAATATGTCCAGAAAGATTGTTTTCATAGACTTTTGTAACTAAATATAAAATACGTTTCTCACCAGGTCCAATAAACTGAAACACAAGGATGACTTCTTGAAAGAAGTTTATTTTTAACTTCATGTCAGAATCTAAACTCAACCAAGAACTGCAGGAGGTTTCACCGGCAGATGCGATAGACTGAGATTCAGAAATATCAATATAGCCTCTGACCTTTATACCCTGTTTCAGAGGTCACATACTAATAACCTGAAGGACAGTGTTGGGCATGTCTGAGATGCTCTCAATATAGACTCCTCTAGGTAGCAGCGTCTCTCAGAACCTCTGAGTTGTATTCACCCTCACAGACCACACTATCTTCAAATGAGCCCCTCTGTGGCTTTCAGTTTTTCTGCTGTCAAACTCTGCCGCGAGTATCTGTTTGCCCTCCTCCTTAGAAGATTCTACAACACAAACCTTCATCCAGCTCCGTGTCACAGCTTGATCGAAGACAATTCGTAGACGCTCACACACTCTCTCTGAGGTTGTATTTTTTTTTTTTTTTTGGCAGTCCACCTCTTTTCAATAACTCCCTGCTTTTCTGTAAAGTTCAAACAACTTTAAGCTGAATGCCTGGAGCACAAGCTCATCTGGAGTCAGGCCAGACGAGAGGTGTAAGACTGAGAGAGCCGGGATAGGAGAAGACATGAAGACACGGGCGAGGCAAACAGAGAGAAAAGGAGAAACTGTGTAACTTTTGTTCCATTTATTTTTTGAGAGCAATTGCTCTTAAACGTATTTTCGTCTTTATCTCTCTTTTCTCTCTCAGTAAAAAAATAAATAAATTGCTGCTGCCATAGAAACGTGTAGTAGCTTTAAAACACAGTGCAGTTGTTGAGCTTGGTAAATAACTCGCCAGAAGAATTTGTTCCAGTTTAGTAAATGTTTTACAATGCAACGTTGTGCAAATATCGCTGCCTACAAAGCATCAGGTACAGATAAGAACAGTATTTTGGAGTAAAGTTTCTGCAGACACTTCAAAGGAGATTTGTATACTTAACTAATGCAGCGGTGATTTATGTTTTTAATGGATATTGGCATTGTTTAGAATAAATACTGTAAGTTATATTATTGTTTATAAAATATAAGTTCTTTTGAAATACTGCTTATATGCTTAGACAACAAATTTAGAGTTGGTATACTTTGAGAAATTAAAATATGTAATGTTTACATTGTGGCCCTTGGTTACCAGAAAACGCTGTCATCTCTTAGCAACAGCTTAACAACAAATATTGTTACTTTTCAAAGAACATAAGATTTCCTCTGCTCTTTTAAAATACCACTCATCTGATTCTACTTAATTGTCAAGTTGGTGAATTTTACAGAAAAGTTAGTTTTTTTTTTTGTCATTGATGGTAGATATACTATAAAACAGAAATTGAACATAAAAGTAAAAATCGGATTTATGCTTCGTGACAGTTTACCAGAAAAAAACCCCGCTCATTTCTTAGCATCAAATTAATAAGAAATATTATTGTTTATAATATATAAGTTATTTTTAAATACTGCTTATATGCTTAGAGTTGGTAAACTTTGAAAAACTAAAATTTGTAATGTTTGCATTGTGGCCCTTGGTTACCGGAAAACGCTGTCATCTCTTAGCAACAGATTAACAACAAATATTGTTATTGTCCAAAAAACATAAGATTTCCTCTGCTCTGTTGAAATACTACGTATATTATAATACTTAAGAATTGTCACTTTGGTGAATTTTACAGAAAAGTTAGTTTGTTTTTTTTATCATTGATGGTAGATATACTATAAAACAGAAATTGAACATAAAAGTAAAAATCTGATTTATGCTTCGTGAAAGTTTATTACCAGAAAAAGAAAAAAAAAGAAACGTTCATTCCTTGGCACCAAATTAATAAGAAATATTATTGTTTATAATATATAAGTTCTTTTGAAATATTGCTAATATGCTTACACAACAAATTTAGAGTTGGTAAACTTTGAAAAACTAAAATATCTAATGTTTACATTGTGGCCCTTGGTTACCAGAAAACGCTGTCATCTCTTAGCAACTGCTTGACAACAAATATTATTGTTCAAAAAACATAAGATTTCCTCTGCTCTGTTGAAATACTACGTATCTTATAATACTTCAGAATGGTCACTTTGGTAAATTTTACAGTAAAGTTAGTTTGTTTTTGGGGTTTTTTAATCATTGATGGTAGATATACTATAAAACAGAAATTCAACACAAAAGTAAAAATCTGATTCATGCTTTGTGACAGTTTTTTACCAGAAAAAGAAAAAAACGCTCATTTCTTAGCACCAAATTAATCAGTAATATTATTGTTTATAAAACATAAGTTCTTTTGAAATACTGCTTACATGCTTAGACAACAAATTTAGAGTTGGTAAACTTTGAAAAACTAAAATATGTAATGCTTACATTGTGGCCCTTGGTTACCAGAAAATTCTGTCATCTCTTAGCAACTGCTTAACAACAAATATTGTTACTTTTCAAAAAACATAAGATTTCCTCTGCTCTTTTAAAACACTACTCATCTGATTCTACTTAAGAATCGTCAAGTTGGTGAATTTTGGAGAAAAGTGAAAATGTTTTTCTACAATTATTGGTACACAGAGATTGAACACAAAAGTAAAAATCTGAGTTATACTTCATGGCAGTTTGTTACCAGAAAAAAACTCATGTCTTAGCACCAAATTAATGAGTAATATTATTGTTTATAAAACATAAGTTCTTTTAAAATACTGCTTATATGCTTACACAACAAATTTAGAATTGGTAAATTTTGCAAAACTAAAATATCTAATGTTTACATTGTGGCCCTTGGTTACCAGAAACGCTTAGCAACAGCATAACAACAAATATTATTATTGTTCAATGAACATAAGATTTCCTCTGGTCTTTTGAAATACTACCCATCTTATAATACTTAAGGATTGTCAAGTTGGTGACGTTTGGAGAAAAGTGAAAATGTTTTTTTTTTTGCCATTAATGGTACACAGACATTGAACACAAAAGTAAAAATCTGATTTAAACTTCATCGCAGTTTGTTACCAGAAAAAAACACTCATGTCTTAGCACCAAATTAATGAGTAATATTATTGTTTATAAAACATAAGTTCTTTTAAAATACTGCTTATATGCTTACACAACAAATTTAGAATTGGTAAACTTTGAAAAACTAAAATATGTCATGTTTACATTGTGGCCTTGGTCACCAGAAAACGCTGTCATCTCTTAGCAACAGCTTAACAACAAATATTGTTATTGTTCAAAAAACATGATTTCCTCTGCTCTTTTGAAACACTACTCATCTTATTCTACTTACTTGTCAAGTTGGTGAAGTGTGGAGAAAAGTGAAAATGTTTTTTTTGCCATTAATGGTACACAGACATTGAACATAAAAGTAAAAATCTGATTTATACTTCGTGGCAGTTTGTTACCAGAAAAAGAAAAAAACTCTCATCTCTTAACACCAAATTAGTAAGTTATAGTATTGTTTATAACATATAAGTTCTTTTTAAATACTGCTTATATGCTTAGAGAAAAAATTTAGATTTGGTAATCTTTAAAAAACTAAAATATGTAATGTTTACATTTTTGCCCTTGGTTACCAGAAAACGCTGTCATCTCTTAGCAACAGCTTAACAACAAATATTGTTATTGTTCAAAAAACATAAGGTTTTCTCTGCTCTTTGAAATACTACGCATCTTATAATACTTAAGAATCATCACTTTGGTGAATTTTACAGAAAAGTTAGTTTGTTTTTTTTAATCATTGATGGTAGATATAATATAGAACAGAAATTCAACACAAAAGTAAAACTCTGATTCATGCTTTGTGACAGTTTGTTACCAGAAAAAGAAAAAAACGCTAATTTCTAAGCACCAAATTAATGAGTAATATTGTTTATGAAATAAAAGTTCTTTTAAATACTGCTTATATGCTTAGACAACAAATTTAGAGTTGGTAAACTTTGAAAATCTAAAATATGTAATGTTTACATTGTGGCCCTTGGTTACCAGAAAACGCTGTCATCTCTTAGCAACAGCTTAACAACAAGTATTGTTATTGTTCAAAAAACATAAGATTTCCTCTGCTCTTTTGAAATACTACTCATCTGATTCTACTTAAAAATTGTCAAGTTGGTGAACTTTGGAGAAAAGTGAAAGTTTTTTTTTGCCATTAATGGTACACAGAAATTGAACATAAAAGTAAAAATCTGATTTATACTTCGTGGCAGTTTGTTACAAGAAAAAGAAAAAAAACGCTCATCTCTTTACACCAAATTAATAAGTTATATTATTCTTCATAAAATATAAGTTCTCTTTAAATACTGCTTATATGCTTAGACAAAAAATTTAGAGTTGGTAAATTTTGCAAAACTAAAATATCTAATGTTTACATTGTGGCCCTTGGTTACCAGAAAACGCTTAGCAACAGCATAACAACAAATATTATTAGTGTTCAAAGAACATAAGATTTCCTCTGCCCTTTTATACTACTCATCTGATTCTACTTAAGAATTGTCAAGTTGGTGAATTTTGGAGAAAAGTGAAAATGTTCTTTTACCATTAATTGTACACAGACATTGAACACAAAATTAAAAATTGGATTCAAACTTCATCGCAGTTTGTTACCAGAAAAAACGCTCATTTCTTAGCACCAAATTAATACGTAATATTATTGTTTATAAAACCTAAGTTCTTTCGAAATACTGCTTATGTGCTTAGACAACAAATTTAGAGTTGGTAAACTTTGAAAAACTAAAATATGTAATGTTTACATCTGCGACAGACTGGCGACCTGTCCAGGGTGTACCCCGCCTCTCGCCCGGAACGCAGCTGGAGATAGGCACCAGCAACCCTCCCGACCCCATTAGGGAAGAAGGGTGTAAGAAAATGGATGGATGGATGGATGTTTTCATTGTGGCCCTTGGTTGGCCCAAGCAGAGCAAGAGGTGAAGCGTTTATACTCGCGGTTTTCCCTTGGTGAACCTTTAGTACATTCCAAATCATCCAACTGGATTGAAAGGTGACAAGCAAACTCAAACCTTGTCAAATTACAAGATATAAGAGGTGCAGGACCAGGCGTGACAACAGCTTGGCTTTGGTTTTGGTTGGCTTTGGTTTGTTAGCCTAGCTAGCTAGGCTAACAAAGTAGGATGGGGACAGTAGGCTCTTGTTAAGTGTACCAGAGGGAGACTTGATAGTGGAGAGGGAACTTATGTAGAAACTAGAACAGGAAGCCAGTGCAAGGAGTAACTCTGTTAGAGAAAAAGACTGAGACTTGGAGAAAACATTTGTGTAGTCTATGAAAAACAGAATAGACATACTAATGAAAACCTAAATCTCAGCAATAGCTCTGTCCATGACATTGTCCAGGATGTATTCTGTGCTATATGCTTTTCCTTCAACTTACTGAGTAGATATTTTTTTCAGTAGGTGTCTGTTCTATGTTTTTTCCTTAAATCCATGTGTCAAAATCAAAAGAAATGCATTTCAGAGAGTATTGTAGCAATAATCTAGGATTAACAATTGTTTTTTCTGTTTACAATAAAATCACATAGTGCTATATATCTGTTTACTTATGTTATTTGGGAAGTACACCGTTACCTTGGAACTTCTTTCCTTTTTAAACCTAGATTTTCATATTTTGAGAATCTCATTCTTGTCCAACGCTTCTGGAAATGACTAATTAAAATGACTGACAGAGGACAGAATATCTGTTTTAGATTTTCCAGTGGCTCATCATTTCTTGTTCTCAAAGTATCCTCTCGCCCTACAGAAACTTCTTTTGACCACTTATGGGAATAACGTGAAAGCAATAAAGCGGTAGCATTTGCTTTGCAGCCACTCTGGGGATCTTACACTGCACAATTTAATTGAAATCATCCTTCAGTTGTTCAAGACGACAGTTTTAATTTACAGAGATGAGGTAGATTGGCCTTGACCTGACGTGGATCACGGCCTTTCTAGGTGCCTTCAATCAACCTGGTTTTCTTCCAATGATGCTGGTCAGTCGGAACACATAGAGGTGCAGATCTGTTGACTGAACTACTGCTTAAATAGATCTTTTCTCTTGATGACGATTTCAACGGACAAAGGGAGCAGGAAGGTAGAGGAAGAAGCGCCTCAATATCTGGGGTGGGGAGGAATGATAAGAGAAATTAAGCAATTGAGCAAAAGTCAATAACAAACAAATTAATTCGGTACACAGCAGAACAACAACCCAGGTTGTCACAACCAGGGTTGATTTTTCTTGCTGGTTTTAATTTTTCCGATCGGCCTTGAAGTTTTTTTGGTTTTCTTTACATCTTTGACTTAAGCACATGTAGCCAGACCGATTAAATACAATTGTCATTAATTAAAGCTTATTAATGCCAATTCATTCTTTCTTTCTTTAGGTTATTATGTGTAGCCCAAATAAATGAAACTGTGACTACTTAAATCATCAGTGTGAAGAGAAAAACCACTGCAGGTCTACAGTAAAACGACCGTCTTACTGAGGCTCGGATGAACGACGTTCGATGGTGTTAGCTGTTGAATTGAGCTTTTAAGTTGTTTTCCAGCTTCAGCAATTGATAATAGTCCAAGTTCTTTGCAAATAAAAGCAAATCTGTTTTAAACACACACAAATCCTTTCTGTGCATTTTATAAATAAATAGCTAAGTCGGTGTAAGTCGGTAGCTGTCGGCGCTACGCGTCTAAAACTTTTACCGTGATGTTTACAAACCGAAAACTAGAGCAGGCTGTGTTAATGTTAAATATGATCATTTCTTATCACTCATTTCTTTATGTGAGGAGACTGAAGTGGAAGCTTAGAAGTTGTGCTTGGCATAACACTGGAACAATTTACATAACAAAAACTTCCTTCATCAGAATATCCCACCCATTTAAAAAGAAAAGCTACTGCAGATGTTTGCACTAAACCTTTTATGAAAACTCTACATTCAAGAAAGAATTTGATGTAAATTGTACGTTTTGTGATTCATGTCCTTAAAATGTTGCCACTTGTTTTGGCACTGTCCCTTTGTTGATGCTTTTTGGCAGAATCTGTGTGACTTTATCCACAACATAGAAGCACAATTTATGCTGTTATGGGAAGATGTCTGACTTGGCCTCACCAAAAGCTCAACAATTCAGAGTTTCTCATAAATCCCTTATTGTCACTAGCTAAATGTCATATTCATTGTTCCAGGTAGGGGAAGCCATGCCTTGCTGCATTTAACAATGAAGTTAAATTTTATATACAGTCTATCAAAGACAAAAAGTAGATATTAAAACAATTGAAATCCGTACTGCTTTGAATGTACAGTTGGGAATCGAAGCCCCTTAGCTTCATTTGCAGTTTAAGGTTTGACCAATAAAGGAAAGATGGCAGAGAAAGATTTCCTGTTGACTAAAATAGAGATTTTGCAGAAGAGCCACGGCAAGCTGCACAAAGAAAACGAGCAGTTTCAGAAGACAGTCGAGAGCCAGAAGAGAAAACTCGAGCGCCTTAACTACCCTATGAATTGGCAAGCAGAGAATAACATCCTCATAAATTCAAATGAGAAGTACAGAAAACAGATTACTAGAGTTAATTTGGAATTGGAGGAAGTGAGTTCAACAATTAAGAAACTGAAATGTGATTACGGAACGATGTTGAGATTAAATGTAATACTCAAACGGACACATGCGACAATAAAAACAAATGTAGAAGACTCTTTGAAAGAAAAGTCAGAAAAACTGCAGTGGCTTGAAAAGGAGAACGAAGAGCTGAATAAAGAAATCGTAGCTCAGAAAATCAAGCTGGAGAAGATAAAATCCAGGGTGGCAGACAAAACCAAGGATGTGCCACAAAGAGAAGAAACCCGGAGGAAGAGACGCTGAAACCAACTATATTTCAGAGAGTAGGGCGTATTTTTATAAATATGAATGAATCAGAAACGTTGAGGTACTGGGTGCCACCCTGGATTTTTTAATTACTGAACAGAAACTTTGGGGATCACTGGTACCAGGATGCTTGGGGTACAGCTGCAGCAGAGAGGGAACCATCGTTGTTTCCTCAAGTAATGCTCTGCAAATGTCACAGTTAAGACTTTTAAGACATGTATATTAAATGTGCAGCTATTCACATAAAGCATTTAAAATTAGTCATGCTTTATGTTATTTTCTTTGCAAAGACATTGCATGATATTGATTGTGTAATGATTTGCTCACTGAGCTGCTTCCCTCTCTTTGTTGTTGCTATGTGATAGTAAACATCAAGCCGGTCTCTTTTGTCGCTCAGTGGGACAAAGAAAGCAGAGATTGCACATTTATAGGAGAAATAGGGGTGGTAACCATAAAGTAGGATTTTTTTTTTTTTTTTTTTTTTGTTGCTGGCGCTCATCATGACTTAAGTTCTGTTTTTAAGTGACTTTACTGAAATGTAAAATAAAGTGCACTCTACTTGATTAGAAACTGATTCCATTTGCTAGAAATGCTGTTTTGAAACATCCAGACATAGAAACTATCTTCAGCCTCCGAAGTCACATTCACACCCTTTCCTTCTATAATTGATATTAATTGCTTGCTCAGCTGTGTTGCATTTAATTCTCCATGCTTGACCGCTCTGTGGACTAACTGGGAAGTTAACTAGCGAGCAGAGAGTCGCATCTTAAAGCTGGTTTTAATTTAAGTGCATGCTTTAAAAAAAAAAAAGTCAGATAACCATTGATAATATTAATATCAATAAATCAATTAAAACTTTTAGATGCTGCTGCAAAACATGTGCAAACATTGTTTAATTTTCTGTGTGAATTGCCCAATGATGGGGCTTTTTGAGCAGTTTAGAGCCATTGCTGGGATAAAGTAGCATTAAAATGTTTTGATTAAGTGTTTTTTTCCCCACTGGAGTTCTGTGTGAATGTTTTTATATTAAGTCTATGAAAGGCCAGAGAAGAGGAAGATAGAAAGCTGTTCTTTTTTTTTTTTTTTTTTTTTTTTTTTAAAGCATAAAAGCCAAAAGAGAGGCTGAAAAAAAAAATCCTTTTTCACAGAGAGGAGGGGTTTCCTGTCAGCTAGAGGGTCCCTTGGCTTCGCCTCAGGCAGAGATGCTGCATTAAGGCTTGCCCACTCTCAGTATTAAACACCTCTGTCTGTAAATATTCTCTTGTCAGTCCTTCCTGTGCTATACTGGAGTTCATGTTCCACCCAACAACCGGTGGGGGGAAGAAAAAAAAAAAAAAAAAAAAAAAAGATAGATAAGGAAATATAAACAGTAATGCTAAAGCTGAAGTGAGCAGCTTTAGTGCAGACGGCCCTCTTTGAAGACTTGAGCCTAATCCCATCTGCTGAACCACCATCTACGCCTCAGCTTTTGATTCTCAGACTGCAAGACCAGTTTCTGCTGGAGCCGAGGAGAGGGTCATCTCAAGAGTCCAGAGAAATCAGAAAGCTTTAGCTTGGTGGACTTAAACCTTACATTTAAAGATGGACGGGCCTTGTTTAGACATTTCTTGATAACAATATTACTGATCCTGTTTTAGTACATGTATTATAGTAGTTTTTGTTATTTTCATAAATTTCTTCCAAAGGGCTTATCCAGTAAAATTAATTCCTTGTTTTAAAGGGGGTTAAGACGAGTTTGTGCAGTAAAATGAAATGAACGTATTATTGGACACTAACCCAATAGATTTTCATGTTTTGACATAATTTTAATTTAGCCAGGTCACTGCCTTCCTACGCAATACATAGGAAGACAGTTATGGAGTTGCTATGACAACAATAAATAAACCACCAGCTTAGAACTAGCTCCTGCCTCGTTTCTAACTTATAAATAATATTTTATTTTGGGCCCAGAATCGAAGAACCTGCCCTCAGTTGCTTTGCCACAGAGATCCCTGAATTGATTAAGCTCTCTCTCTGACTCTGAAACCTGTTGGCCATAAGAGACCCTACCAAAGCCAAGGCCACAGACAACAACACTCCACTGTTGGACACCTTCGAATCACCTTCAACCTTGTCAAGTACAAGCCTGGAGGAAATTATGCTTACTATGAAATAATCCTCTCACCAAATGAGACAGAAGTGAAAATAGAGACGATGCTTGCACTTGGGGTAAAAATGAGAAGATGGATAACACAGAACACAGAGAGTATTGTAGAAATGTGTCAGTGCTTCTGGAACTAGGAATTACATCGAGGAGGGAGTTAATATGACAGAACATGTGAAGAGTTTAAGCAAACAACTAAAAGTAGTCAGCACTAAAAGCTGTGGGTCATCACTTCATCTCGCCTCATGACTGTGACCCAAAACATATGTTGCTCCTGGTGAAGCACTTCCTCCAGAAACCTAAAGTGTATTGACTGGTCTGCACAAAAGTTGATTTGAATCCCATTGAAAAGCTGTGGAGTGAATTGAAGACCAAGGTCCATCCAAGAAGGACATTACATCTAATAAGCTTAAGAGTCATGCCAAAGTAGACTGGGACTCATCAGGAGATGCAGAAACCACAAGACACAACGTCAGGCTGAGTAACTTCACTTCTGTCAGTCACATCCAAACACTAACTGGGATGTTTGGAGAACTTGTGCTATATAGTCGTCACTCTGGTAAAATACAAAGGAAAATAAGAACTGGCATTTTTATTATGATAATATTTCAGTGGGAAAACAACTATGTACACGTCTTTTGTCTGCTCCAAAAACTTCCGTTGCTGTTTTGACTGCTGTCGACAAGCGTTAGTGTTTTCTTGTTATGTCTTCAGTAGGCATTTTGTTGCAGCTATGCTCTTGTGTTAAAATGTCCTGGCTCATGAGGGTTCTGCTCAACCTTAATGACACACAAAGGCTGAAGATGTATTTTTCTGCCTAACTGCTTTTTTGCCGCACTTTGTAAGTTTTTTGTTTCCTTACCCGACACGTCCGTAGAATTTGAATCAGCTTTGAGAAATTGCTGCTCTTTTTTTGTGCTCATATTCACAACCTCACTGTGCTATTGTGTATTCTCCCTGGTTTGATTTCTTTGTATAATCAAATGCATGCATTCAAGGTAAAGATGTGACTCTACAGTAAATGCAGGTAAAGATTAAAGCATGCATAGATCGCAACTATTGCGTCGATACAAAGTTTGGATGGGGCATTTAAAATCTAAACAACAAAAAAAATTGGGGGATATCAGAAAAAATCCTGGTGTATATGAGAGAGTGCCATCTTATAGCACAGGGGTGGCCAACCAGACAAAGAGCCACATTTTTTACCAAGTTACTGCAAAGAGCCACATCATATGCATGGGCACACATGAACATCAACCCATCCTTTCCTCATACTCATACTTTTGCTCAGCCAGATTTATTGTAAATTTCACACACTATTTTAACACTACAAAGACCACAGGCCAGACATTTTCAACAATGAACACTGTGCATTACATGTGTTATTTAATGGGACTTTTTTTCCCTGCCATTTTGAGCGTGAAAGGTTTAGTCAAATGATTTTACTCTTACTGAAAAACTGCGCACATGCGCATTTGACAAAAATACCGTATTGCACTCAAGCGAAGCGAAACTTGGATATTATAGCGACCCTACAGCATGTGCTAAATGTTACTGGATGTTACGCTGTTTAGAGATTAAAATTAGAGTGTATGATTTCCCATTGTCCACGAATGCATCAGGATGGATGAGAGAGCGAGGGGGTGGGGGAGTGAGGGGTGAGCGCAGGTTTGTGAGAGAGCAGATGGCGAACAATTGGAAAGAGTAAGGCTGTTTGTGTTGTTTTTGCATGGTTACGGCCAACAGTAATGGCGTGCTGCTGTTGTCAATAATTGACACTTCATTTGACTACTTTTTGTCATTATTGCACGTCTGGCAGAATGCGACTATGTGAACATAAGAGCCGCATGGAACCGGTCAAGGAGCCGCGGGTTGGCCACCCCTGTTATAGCACAATGAAGTTTGTTCCCTTCAGTAGCAATAATTGCTGCTACCGCTAGTCTGGAGGTCTGTGGAAGAAATACTGAAGAGAGATGTTCTGTAAGGGCTGAAGCTTGTCTGGAGACTGCCACTCCAAAATAGTGCTTTGATATTAATATTGTTCTGATAGCAAAAGAAAATTCTAGATTGATTATCGGTGACAATGTGGCTGATCCATAAGGTCAGATCTGTTCAGTCTGATTCTATGCTGTGTCTTCTGAGTGACATCATGCTTTATTTACTTTTCATTGTATTTAGAATTCCCAATTGCAGTTTCTGTAAAGGTTTGCTGCAGGTTATTTTTTACAGAACTGGTGCAGTTATCAAAGCAATTCGTAATTCAATATATTTATGTCCGTGTTTTTTAAAAAGTGAAATGATTTATGTCCATTCAGCTCTGTGTTTCTGTATCGGATCGGTATCAGTCGACTCTAAACCTCTGATATGTGTATAAGTATCAGAAGAAGGGATCGCTGCTTCCCTAGTAAAGAGGCAACGCATCCTGTTAGCAAATGTCTAATTGCCCCTGACTGGTTGCCATAGGAGATTCAAGGATTCCTCAAACATGCAAGACAGCATCAAGGTAACAATTGAGGCAGTTTTTTTTTTTTTTTTTTTTTTTTAATGAGGGAATAACATTATAACATAATAAAAAACTCAAAATTGATTTTACATCTTATACTCCAAAAAAAAAACAAAAAAACAAAAAACAAAAAAAAACATAGGCATTGGCCAAAAGCTTCTATTAAATGATAGCAACAAATAGGCAATTGACGAATCAACACTGCAGCAAAAGTTCTGACTTGTGAGTCATCCTCCTATTCAAGGCATCTCTGAATTGAGAGGAGCTCTAAAGTTAGAAGGAATATTGGATTGTACTGTACAGCATATCTGCAGTGAAGGAGACTTTAACACTAAACAATTAGTGACTTCAGTTTCTTTTAGATTAAAGGGAAAGGAAAGCCATACCTGGTTCATCTCACTGATAATCAGCTCCTCTTACTGATCGGCTCTGGCAGAGTGATCCCTATGGAATAGGAGCTTAGGAAACCTTAAGGTCTCTTTGAAAGGTTTGGCGCCAGTTCATCTGCTGTAACAAAGTAAAGCCACTCGCCACAGTCCATACTGTTGTAGACTTTACTCTGGCTTCAAATGTACGTCTCCCATTCAATTATTATGCCACACGGCCATTGGTGTTTCTGCTGCCACAGCAATGAAGAGTAAGCTCAATTTTAAGAACTTCAAAGCTGGTTTGAACAGTGAAATCTCCCCATAGCAACAACGGCTCAAACGACTGGGGTGCAGGGACTGCCAATTAGGAGTTCCAACAAGCCCCATTAGATCCAAAAGAAAAAAAAAAACTGTTTTCAAAGAGCGACACAGAAGAAAGTGCTATTTTATGGAGAGTATAAAAAACATTTATGCCACCCGACTATAATACGCTGAATCTCCTTTTCTCCAGTCTCGGTTTATGAAGGACAAACTATTATTATAGACAGAGTTGCTCACCTGCGATATGTCAGATGTTGGAGCCGAGTGCCAGTTGATACTTTATAATGAACTCTTTCAAAATGCCCTTCAACAATGGTCGCTGCAATCATAGCTGTGGAGGATACAGCTAAGGGGGGGAAACCAGAGACTAGATGTCATAATCACACAGAGAAGATTTAACACCACCTTGAAATGTTTTACTGCTGTATGGTACCTTTAAGGGAGCATTTCATATCCTGTTCTAAAGCAGAACTAGTCATTTATTAATCAGAAGCTGTTTGAAAAAGTTAGAATCAGTGACCTGTCAAACAAAAATTCAGAGAAAAAAATTGAAGTTTATAGGCTATCTACCAAGTTTTTTATTTAAAAAATGCAACTATGACAAGTTCAGCTCTGAGTCGATTTGCTCCTTTGTCAATTTTTACCCATTATAATCTCACGCTGCCATTTTCAATTAATACCGGATTGCACAAACGTTTGTTTGTGAAAAGAAATGGGGGCCCAAAATTAGAATCAGAGATAAAGTTCAGGATGAGTTCAGGAGTGGTAATTCTCACACAGCCTGGGTGGGGGAATCAAATGTATGATTACCCTTCAAAATAAACATAAAGCATTGTTGGATCTTGATAAATCTGGTCATGTTCTCTCAGAAGAGCTAAATCCATTTTATGCAAGGTTTGATTCATGTGATTTTTACAGATAACTGGGCAGAATTTGAGAAAGTAGCCAAATCTGACATTTGAAAGCAATAATACTAAAAAAAGTCATGGCCCTGATTATAATAGTAGACACTTACCTAAGCACTGTTCTTTCTTCTTGTGTGGTACTTTCACATTCATCTTTGAGTGTTACTGGAAAAAGTCCTTGTAATACAGAAGGAATCTATTGTCATACCCACAGCCAAGGTTAAATACCCAAATGTCCTGAATGATCATCATCCAGTGGCACTTACATCCTCAGTGATGAAATCATTCGAACAGATAGTGAAGAGGGAAATATTGCAGACGGTGCAGAGTAAAATGGAGCTCTTTCAATTTGCTCATCAGGCAAGGAAAGGGGTTGAAGAGGCTATTGCTACATTACTCTACCTGGTTGTTGGGCATCTAGAGGAGTGTTTCCCAACCCTGGTCCTCAAGGCTCACTGTCCTACATCTTAGAGGTTTCCCTGCTTTAATGTGTCTGATTCAACTGTTTGCAGTTCAACAGACGCCTGTTAATCAGTCATCAATTGAAATCAGCTGGACTGAAGCAAAGAAATATCTAAACCATGCAGGGCAGTGAGCGTTGAGGACCAGGGTTGGGAAACACTGATCTAGAGTTCATGAAAACACACACTGGTCTGTTTTGTTGACTTCTGTTCAGCCTTCAACTGCATGGATCCCCACATCCTGGTTGATTTCTCTATATTTGACTTTGGTACCATTTATTAGCTGATGGATTTTTTTTTTTTTTAAATAAAGAGATCATAGACATCATGTGTTGACAATACGGTTTCTAATCCCACTGACATGCTCCACTGGCTCTCCTGGGATGTGTCTCATCACCGCTTCTGTTTGTGCTCTACATGGAGCATCAGAGCCAAAATGATTGTGTTTATTATTACATTTGCAAATGACTCTGTAATTGTTAGACTCTTAGGTCATGATTGTTTGTCTTTGAAACATTTGCAGCTAAATGTTTCAAAGACAAAAGAATTGCTGATTTTTTATTTTTTTTTGTAGTTGTCAGTCTACGATTGTATCGATGTAGATTATTGGTACAGTGGTAGAAATTGTTAGCTAGTATAAATATTTGGGCACCATTCTTGATAATATGCAAGCCAGACAATTTTATTTAATTTTTTTCAGAAAACTGGTTTTAATGTTAATCAATCTCTTTAAAGATTGTGCATTTTTTCTTTTATTGAATCAGTCAGAACTTTTGATATGATGTGCTGGTTTGGTAACTTGAGCAAGAGGTTAATGAGGATAGTTAAGATCTGTACACAGGTGATGGTTGGTGCTTTAAGAGGCCTTAATCAGGTTTTAGAACAGATCCATCCTTAAATACCCTTTGTACTCTGAGTTCAGACTTATAATCAAGAAGATTTACGAATGCCCAAAGGGCAGGATCTATTAGTCCTTTTTAGATGTGGAGCTTTTAAATGATTCCAGATTAATGGTTCTGTTGGAATCCTAATAAAATTTAGTAAATGTAAATATATATATATATATTTTTATCTCTATCTAGAGTGTGTGTGTTATTGCTGCGTGTCAATTTTATAGACTCTGTTGCAGATAAATTGCCCCTAGGACGAAAAAGTGTTTCAAATAATGCCAATTCACAACACGTCGTCTTGAGGCACTTTACAAAAGAAGTCACTTCGGTTCTCAAAACCCCAACTGGGAGTTTGAGAAGACAGAGCAGATACAAAAATAAACAGATGAATTGATGAGTTCTTTTTATGTTGATGAAAAGTGAAAATTAATGGCAGGAGTGGGGCAATGTGTAATTGTTGGCAGCAGTATCTCAGCCAATACCCTTCTCTAGGATGGTATCATGATGTGTGAATGTGTCTTTTAACCTTCATGATGCATAGGCACCAACTTTAAACAAGAGAATATACCAGGCACTTTACAAGAAGTTTGCATCTTATTTAAACACATAATAATTACAAAATGGTATCTATGGGGTTGCAATATATACAAAAAAATCAAGTGTTTTCAGTGTCGGATCAGGGTGGATATTTTCATCTCTGTTCACCAAAGAATGAAACCCCTGACCTGTCAGAAATCTGATGGCAATTTGTTTCTTCTTCACACTCACTCAGCTTTTAATGTCTCTGTCCAGGACCTCTGACTTCTCATTTGATCCCTGGACCAGTGCGGTTATCAGATCCTTGACTCTACCCTTATTGGATTCTGCTCTATTGACTGTAATGTTTTTGACAGAAGTGTGCTTACACCCTCACAATTCCATGCCACTGGATTCCAATACTTTCTGCTGTGGTCAATTCTAATAGACAGATTATTTGACCTGTATCTGTGACCTGAAGATGGATACAGTTGAGGGGGATGGGGATTAAAGCAAGCTAGTGTAACTTTTCTGGTAAAAATTCTGCTGTTGGAAATTATCTTATTTATTGTTTGAGCCTGTAGATTAACCCATCTTTAAAAAAATGGAGCTGTACTAATCACATTTTTTTTTAGGCTGTAGTGGAAGACAATGAATGGAGGAGTTTTATTTTTTTCAGCCAAATTATGACGTTGTTTTAACACAAGAATGTGTCTGTATAAGGACAACAAATTTTGTGTTCAATTCATCATATTTCCTGTACTAATAATTCAATAGTTGTGTTACAATGATTTAAAAAAAAAATCTGTGAAAGGGAACACAATTGTGTTAAATTATTAGGACACAAAATATTGACTTGAACCAATTAATTATTTTCTTGGGTTTTCACACAATTTATAAACACATCTGTTTTTAGAGTGCTCCATAATGATCCACATGGACCTGAACTCTGCATGCTACATCTTGAACTCTTCTCTGCGGCCAATTTAAGTCAAATGCTGTGAAAACAACAATTTGAATAAGAAAAAGAAAACATCTTTACTATTGACCGTCTCACCTTTAAAAATGGCTGACAAAAGAAAAAAAAAACACAACAAAAAACAAAACCACCGCTAAGGATTCAAATTTTAAGGTCAACCCAAGTCCGCCTCAAAGACAGAATCAATGATTGATGGAGGGCAATGTTTTGTTATGGTCACATTCTGCATCCAATTAGCACTGATCTATTGTTGGCGCATGCTGTTTTAATGGCTGCAGTGGGTGGAAGATGATTGGCCCTTATATCATCTGTCTCCCTAATCACGCATACCTCTCTTGAGCCGTGTATGAGATGATGCTTTGTACCTACATCTCCCCGTTGTTCGGAAAGTCATCATTAACATGCAGAGAGGTTACGAGCATCCACGTGCGGGGGGGCAGGAAGCTGACATGAATCATCATTAAAAAAATAATAATAATACGAGGCCACGTGTATCGATCAGCTTGGAGCTGGTTACGAAGCGGGCTGAGCAAATTGCCTTCTTTAAGACTGGCACCATGCAGCTCAATAGAGATAAACTATTCTGTAAATACCTTCTTGGGGCATCACTTTTGTGATATTGAACCACTCCATTCTCTGTTAATTGCCTCAGTGTAAGGTTAATTGGCTTGTATTGGAGCCAGGAAATCCTGTTAGCGTTGCTTTTTCTTTATTCTTCCTCCAACAACACATCAATTCCCTTAGTTTTGATCACAGAGTAAGTTGGGCTTTTTTTGTGTTTTTTACATAATGGTTGCGATAGGTGCACTTAGTTGAGAAATGTGTTGATGATTTCTTTGTTGCCTTAGCAGCTCCAATTAAAGCAACAGTATGTAACTTTTCTAAAAATATTTTTTTTCACGTCGTGTTGTGACAGTATGGTATGAGACGGATAATCTGCAGAAAAAAAAAAAAATTGCTCCCCTGACAACCAATCAGAGGCAGGAGACGGGTCTTTGCGTTGTCAATCACCCCTCCATTTGGCGCACCGCACCTCGCCTTGTCCCCTCTTGCTCTCTGCTAAGCTGCAGCTAGCATAGCGTGTTGGGAACGCTCAAGCTAGTTAGCATGGTTACTGTTGACTAGTTGTTTCGCCAACGTTTGCACATTCAGCAGTGAGTGTATGAGAATGATTGACAGCACTAAGACCCTCCTCCTGGCTCTTATTGGTTGTTTTTGTTCAGGAGGATTACGCATCTACAAACGACAATAGCGGCTCAGTGAAGGAGTGGAGAAGATGAAACTTTTCACAGATTTGTCAGACAAACTTCAATGTGGTTAAAATTTGAGAACAGGCTTTGGAACAAACCGTACCCACATGTTGCTGTTTTATATCCTCCCACTAATGTTCTGTACCTGTATCCCATCACTGCTTCTTACGTCTTTCATCGTAGTTCAGTGTGTTCTCAGTTATTGTACAGATTAATTTATTCTCTCTAAAGAGTTTTTCTGTCAAAAGTTTTTCCCCCCCAAGCTTCTCGGGGAACTCGGCACAAGCATTGTAGATCTCGAGGCAATCTGACAAAGGTGAGCGGTTCAAATGAGATGTCTGTGTTTATGTAGCAACGGGGCGTCGCGGGGGCCCTGACAGACAGATTCAAATGTGGAACAAAGGCCACCAGAGCTGAAGGATGGAAAGATGAATGGACTGATAGATGAATGGACGGCTGTGGAAAAGAAGACAGGAGTGATAAATGGGCAGAAGATGGATGTGGTAGCCTTTCAGATACAAAGAGTACCTGACTGTCAAACCTTTTGCGATGACAAAATCACTCCCAAGATATCAGATCAACACTGCAGCATGAAAAAAAAACCCCAGCAGATAATTGAACAATATTAATGTCTCGGTAAGGATTACTTCTTCATTTGATGGATTTTATTGTTGCTAATATTTGGTGGGTTTTCTGGTCCACTGCAGAGGGAGCCAGGCTCAGGAAAATGTCATTGACGATTAGCATAAGAAGAGGTAAGGGCAGGTTAATCCATGCATATTCCACACTCCATTGGCTGAAAAGTATTAATAAAAGAACAACACAATAAGGGGCTTGGTTTCCAGTTCTCACTGCAGAGCCCATTACAGATAAGTAGTTTGCTTCTGCGTGTGAAATATTTATTCCACTCAGCTTGCAGTGCCTCGTTTAAAGAATTGTTTTATGTATATTTATTCCTAATGGCAACACTTTTCGTACACTGAGCTGATAACGATGCCGAAAGTATTCAAAAGTAGACTTTTCTTTCCCATTCTCTCCCCTCAATGCTCTCCCCACCGCTCGCTTTTCACCATTTTCTCTCCTCGTCTGACTGCAGTGTTGTCGCAGTGAGTCTGTGTCGAGGAAGCATGCGTGTGCATACTAACGCCAAGCCGTGCCACCATATCCCCACTTTGCCGACACGGCGCACCCTGTTGCCCGCGCACCAGATTCCTATGAATAAAGGAGCCGTTTATTAAAGTTGATGGAGACAGATGGCTGTTGTTGTTTACAAGTTTAACTAAATCACCATCTGATAAGCTGCGACAGCCTGCGGAAAGTTGGTGGAGGTAAGGCGGAAAGCAGCAGAGCGGCGGCGGACTGATAGCTGCGAAACATCTGCAGCAAACAACTGGCGAGATGATTCATCACTGCCTGCGTTACTGCAGGAGTCTGGAGTCATTACCTTTCATGTATCTGAAAGATAAATGAGCCGCTCATTTTCGGGTTTACCTAACAGTCCATCTGAGCTCACAAACGGTGAGTGGGGTCAGTTTCCCTGTCTGCTGTACGTCACAACGCAGATAGGGACAGGATCATTCATCTTCTCCTGGAGACCAGACACACGTGCAACGTAGTTTATGTCCACTCTGAACTCTACAAAGTGGACATTCAAGGCCATACTGACAGACTTTTTTTTTTTTTTTTTATTACGAGAATACAGTCATAATGTTGAGAGTAAAGATGCAATAGTACCAGAAAAAAAAAGTCGTTTTGAGAGCAATACTTCACCTGTTGTCATGATCTGAAGTGACCACAGTCGATTGCATGTTTGTTTCCAAGTCCTGCTGCTGATAATAACACGATGCTGATGTGTTGAAAGATTAACTCATTTGTGAAACCGATATAAAGTAAAACTCCACTAGCTGCTCAACATTCCACATTCTGATTTATAACATTTTCTCTTGGGAATTTTTGTAAAATTATAACTTCATTCTCTTTGCGTCCTTACTCTGGCAATAACATGACTTTATTTTCCTAATATCATGACTTTATTCTTGTATTATTACAACTTTATTCCTTTATTACTTTCATTTTATTCTCTTATAACTTTATTATTGCAATATTGTGACTTTGTTCCCGTATGATAACTTTATTCTTGAGAGTTTCTTCTGGTAATATGACTGGTATCCTTGTAATTTTATGACTTTATTCTTGTATTATTAAGACTTTTATCTCGTTTTGCCTAATTATCGTAATGTTGTTTAGTGACAGTGTACAAGAATATTCTTGTACAAGGTTTTGTAATACGACTTTGTTTTCAAAATATTACTTTATTCCTGTGTTATTTCCACTTTATTCATGAACAACTTTATTATCATAATATTGTCTTTATAATATTGTATGAATACAGGAAATCATATTAGCTATAATATGAGTTCTTGTAATATGACTATTGTATTTTTCTCAAAATATTGACCCTACTCTCGTATTATTACCGCCTTCATCTTGTACAGTTTTATTGTAATATTGTTGCTCTATTCTTGTAACAATCCGACTTGACTTTCATACAAGTTCAGTCTTATAATATGCCGATTCTCAAAATTTGACTTTTCTTCTGAGCCTGACCATAATACTATATTAATGTATTCATCAAATATTTTACTAATGTAGTGATTCATTACCTTTTCAAAGTCCTCGGGGTGACGACTTGTACCGATCATCTTCGTCTCAGTTGTATTATTGTGTATTGATTAAAGCATTTGGGGATTGTAAGCTCATCGTCACTCTGTAGAGAAGGGGGTGGCATTATGTATGCTCAAAGTGAGATGTTTTGTCCCAGTGCAGGTCTCATCATAAATTGATATTTCCCTCCGTCCCATTCTACTCCGTCAGAGGTGACATTGATATTCATGCATCACAGCGGACTCCGTGTCAATTTCCAAGACTTATTCAAATCTGCTCGGAGTGGAGCGCAAACCCTTCAGCAGCGTTTGCTGTGAAGATGATTGTGCGTCCTGTTTGAAGAGAAAATTACAAGAGCAATACACCGGGGGGATCTTTTCTCATTCAGCCGCATGTCTGCACACGTCTCGCAGTGATTTAATCCAAATGAGCTGTTTTCTTCGGTCTTTGTCTTTTCTTTATCTGAGCAAAATGTATGGATTCAGTGGCTCACATGGGACACGCTGAGCATTAAACATACAAGCACAGATGTAGACTTGCTATATCCATTTGAGGGGAGAGCCTATTCCAATCCCCGGCCCTGTGGCCTTAACCTTCACCCCTTGTTGCTATACCTAAGCTTAACCTTTGTCCTGCGGGAAGCAGTTTGTAATTCTGAGCATGTCGAAGGCCCCGCAGTTTACAATAATGATGGTAAAAAGAAAAAAATAAAGATGCACCGTTCAGAATGTTGGTGTTTTACTGTGAATATTTTGTAGAGCTTTAACCTACTGATTCTGATTTTTCTCTTATTAAAAAAAATAATCAAATCAAGAACAGCATTCAAAATACTGTTTCTGTTGTAACTGATATCAGTGCTGGATCGTATTATGCGATTGCATAGTTTAATTGAACATTTTCATATTTATAAATCTGTTTATTGATCTAGCATGAATTCGACATTCACAGGTAGGCAAATTGATCCAAAACATTGATATCGACACCAAATCTCTATCAGTATCAGACTAATACTCAAATGGTAAGATCAATATTAGTTTTAAAATCTCATTGATTTTTTTTATTTTTATTTATTTACTCTACCATAAATAAGATTTTGCTTTGATTTAGCGACATACTTAAATAAGCATTGTATTGGTGATATTTTTCCTGTGTTTATTTATCGGATTGATACCACAATATGCAGCATCACACAGCTGTAGTTTGGATAAACCGCAGGAACCCAAACCTCTCATCATATTGAACATTTAGTTGCCTTTCAAACAGCTTCCACCTTCTCTGTGCTACCTGCGATTGCATTTAACATCTCACTGATATGAGAAATGGCTACCTATGAATAAACTTTGAGTAAGCCAGTTAATCACATACTAAACTAAACTGAGCGCAGTCATTTATATTTGGACAACATCGTTAAAGAAATCCTCCCTTTAAATGTTGATGAAAAGCTGGCATTTTGAGAAATGATTTAGAAGTGACACATGGAATATAGTAGTTTTGTCCACCTGCCTTTTAGCCTGTTTTCCCCTCTCTATTAATTTTTTTTGTTACTAATTATTCTTGTCTCTGCTGTTTTATTTGTTTTGGATGTTTGAAATATTGTGCAGTTCCAGTGTTAAATGTTCCATTGCTGTTATTATTAAATATGTTGAAAATGGTCTCAAAATGACAATATTATCTTTTATCGCAATAATTTCTGGGACAATTTATCGTCCAGAAAAATTGATCTTGACGAGCCTATCTTTGAGTCTTCTTCACTCAGTAATACTGTTCCCACTGAAGGGTGTTGTTGTCAGTGCAACCTGGAAACTGTATTTATATTGCAATCAGTTTTAAAGCTGATATAGGACTAAGATTCAAGTCAACAGCTTATTACACTCCAGCATCATCCCTTGACAAAACAGTTTGATTCACAAAAACACAAAGAAACAGAGACAACCTTAAGGATGCTGTTGGGAGTTTTAATATGCAAGAGTCAACTGAACCCCCCTTGTTGGTCCATCATCTCTTCTGACCCCGGGTCCTCCCTAATGCCTGACCTTTAGAGAGTCCAGCTGTTCCCCCTCGCAGGATGTGACTGAAGGGGCAGGCCTCCCAGACACCGATTGATTGGAGGAGCATTAATCAAGCCCAGGGATTATGCCTAGCATGGAGAAAGGCTCCTTTTTCTATAGTAAACCAATTATACTTTTTTATGGGATGAGAAGGTTAACCGGCTGCATGAGCAATCCGTTTAAACTGTTGACACTGTGTCTGGAGAGGCGAAAACGGAGGAGAGTAATGGCGGCGGAGGAGTTGGCGAGGGATGCTGAAGTCTTGGAGGGGAGTGTAATACGGATTCATGAAGGGGCTGAATTGGAAATGGTACAGAAAATAGAGTGGAAACACATAAAATGATATTACAGGCCATTAAAGTTAATTGGGGAAGTTGTAGTTAAAGGTCCGTAGTAGGATGGGCGCATGGTGCTGCCTTCACTGCTTCCATAAAAATAGTATTTTCACTTCATGCTGCGTTGAGCAGTGAAGGAAGAGGAGAGGGGGCGGAGAAACTAATTCTGATAGAGGTTTTGCTTTCACACTTTAATGATCTCTATGGTTTTGACCGCTGCCAAGATCTCAGACTAAATGACCCTTTTCTATTTTTAGAGAGGGGAGTGTCTAAATTACACCTGATGACCCAACCATTCTTTACCACTCCCCTGTAACTTCAAATCTTATCAGTGCTCCAACAATTACAGCACATAAAGCTCTCCGTTTTAATGACGCCTCTTTGTTTATGGGACTTAATCTTCTGCAGCTTATGAGCTGTAAACAACACGGTCACTCCATTGTTTTCTTGATGGATTCACAGTATGATGATACTGAAGCTATTTTTCCAGATCAATGAAAGCATTGTGCTTAAAAATTCACGTTTGACAGCAGCAACCGAATCCTTCTTGAAAGATCTGAACATTCATGCACTCAGATCTTCAGTTTAAATATAAAAACTTTATTTTCTTTCATCAAAGTAATCCGTCGTCTCGGGAATGCTTGAAGTTTTTCTTCATGAAAAGGTTCCAGTATCCTTTCCTAGATTTTTTAAAATAATTTTTTTGTGTAACAATGCTTTCAACAAAGCGACAATGCACTGAAAGATTACGTTTTGCATCTTGTTGGTTCAGTAAAGACATAAAACAGAATAAGAAGGTTGAAATTTGAAATTGTACCCGACTTCAAACAGACAAGAGAATGCATCAGAAGCCAGCTCTGTGGTTGTTTTAGCCAAACATAAGTAATATTTAGTGCTTGTAGAAACTGATAAAACCTCATTTTCTATGATTTCTAACCTCAAAATAGCTGGACTGACCAAAATGAATCTGTAAAATTTAATTTGCCTGTAAAAGATGATCCTTAGACATTTAGCAGAAAGTTGATTACCATTCAAAAGTTTCTACGTTGGAAATAAATTTGTAACTTAATAACAGATGAGGTTTACTAACAAGCTTATTTAAACCAATTAAGCTGCAATATTAAACCAATATTAAACTCTTCACCCCTTAACCTGTAGCAAACGCCTGTGTGCCGTTTTCCCATAGTTTTTTCCAAGAATGAGGCTTACACGATATTGTTACATAGATTGTTTTTTTTAAAAACATTATACACTGAGGAAAAGCCTGTGGCAAGTTGTTCATTGCTCCCTAAATCTGAAAATTATTCATTACAACATACTTACAATGTTAATGTTGTTCCAACGACAAGGGATCTAATTAGACCATAAGATGGAATCTGGAAGAGTTGTGTGATTTCAAATACAGACCACAGTTTAAAAAAAAAACAGTGAAGTTTCGTCACTCATTTAATATTCTTGACACTCCACCATATTAAAAAGAATCTTTTAGTTGAAAGGAACAAATTATTTGCTTCAGTTGTTTGAGTTTTCGTCTGCGGCCTGGTGAGGATTCCCCTGCTTTCTTTTTTATCAGTAAACGTTGAGCTGGATAATATTGTTTAAGACAGCTTTCAGCTATTCCGTGCCAAAGATTGATAGACACTTCTTAAATAAACTATGTGCATGTCTAAGATAGAGATTTATTTATGCTTTGCAAAACAAATCTTCTCTTTAAGCCGCTTTGCTCTTTAAACTGAATAGTTTAGTTGGCATTAAAGATGTTCTGCAAATTATCGGCCTGTATCTGTCATTCCGCTCTCCTTCAAAACGCTTAAAGTTTAAATAGACGAGTCTAGAAGACGTCTTTCTCCTTGCAGGCACTGTAATGTAATATTAAAAAAGATAATGGTTTGACTGATGCGCCACTACACCTTCCTAGCCACACAAGCTGTATCATTTCATATGGTATAATATGAAAATACACACTACATTGATATATCAGGTTTAGTAAACATCTTCTTTTTCCATTAAATATTTCGATTCAGATGACAGGAGCAATAAAAGCAGTGAGCAGACATTTTTTTCAAATATAGAAATAAAAAGAGCCGTGTGATGCGTCCTGCTTGGTGAATTTTCACATTACTTTTCGGACGTCTTCGTTGCTAACTTTATGATATGTTCAGCTGATATTTAACATTTTTTAAGCCACATTGTGGATTTCTTTGTGTGTCTCTGTAAATGCTGTGGTGTAAGAATAAGCACAAATAAGAAAAAAACAAAAACCAAACACTTATTTGACACAAGTTGTGTTCACATGACTGGTGTGCTGTGAAAATAGTGTTTCCATTGCAGGTTTGCGAAATAAAACTAATTTTGATACAGCCAAAAGCAAAAACCCACCTGATTCTAGCACTACATTGTTTTATTAAAAAAAAAAAAAAGGGTTTTCAAGGTATGGTATGTTTCCATTAAGCAAATATCAAATTGTTCAATTCTATGGTCAACGCCATTGAAGCTACCGTTGTTAAAAAAACAGAGTAACTTTCTTGTTGCGAGGCAGAAAATGCACAGAGCTCTTTTTCTTTAAGCTTCTCTCTGCCACTGAATTCAGAAGATTAAACGTCTGTGAGAATAACAGTGAGGACAAAACCCATTCTAGTGCAGATTTACTCATGAAGAAAAGCTGATTCTAAATCAAACCTGGGATTTTTCTGTTGCTGATGTTTAGCTCACATTCTGATTGATTTATCTTTGATCACATCCGAGGAGTGCAGATATTAATTCTCTCAGCAGGATGCTGTATCGGTACGGAAAGTCCTGATGCTCCTGCATTTCTGGTCTTTGCTTACTTTAGTCTTCAGCTTAGCTGTGCTTTATTGTTTGTCTCTTTATAATAAGTAATTATTTATATCACAGGGTATCTTTTAGCTAAATGTACACCATTTAGTTTGTTTGACATGAATACTGCAACAGCTTTAAATATATAAATACAGTAATGCTTGTCATCACTTAACATAACAGGTTATTTTTATCTTGCATAGTTTTTTTTTCTTACCAAACATTTAGGTGAAATTCCAGCCAGCAGGTTTGTTTTGTGCAGAGGTAATAAGAGAGTCACAGCAGGAACCTTTTGTTTTCCTCTTGATGTTTGGAAAACAGGTTTATTTTTGACTCTGACGTTTTATCCCAGAACATTAATCGCAGCAAAATGGTTGAAAAAATGATCAGAATTTTTCTCCATTACAGATTGAGACTGAAAGGCTGCAACTATTTTTGTTTGTGTGACATTAGAAGCGACTTTCTGATTTCAATCCAACAGTTTGATTATTATTTATGACACCATTATAAGTAAGTGGAAAATTAAAGCCGATAACAGTTTGGATACTTTAGTTTCTCTCAAGGGCAGGAAACCTATTTTTATGAAGATATGAAAACCTATTTTTACAAACCAACTGTGAATCCTACTTGATGCTGAAATACAGTAAACTTTTACAATTGCATATATAACACAAAGCTTCTAGAATATAACTTAAAGTAGCTTTTCAGGTAGTAAAATTAATTGTTTTATTTTTTTTGCACAGAAAATAAAAACTTTAATTAAAGGATTATTTGCATGAAGCCTCCTGTTTAGTATGTAACATTTTTTAAACTAAATAAAAACAAAGAAAACAATTCTGCAGAGTTGGGGTGCTGTGGTGGTGCAGGAGCAAAGCACAACCCACGTATCGAGGCCTTAGTCCTCGTGCCGGTGGTCGCAGGTTCGAATCCCGGCCTGGCGACATTTGCGGCACGTCTTCCTCCTCTCTCATAACCTTATTTCCTGTCAAACTACTTTCAAGTAAAGACCACTAGAGCAAATAAAAAAACCTTAAAAATAATAATTTAAAAAAATTCTGCAGAGTGTCCTTCTAAAAGTCTAAAAAACCCTCTCCAACAAGATATTGCATGAAAATTAATCAGAAGAACTGCAAACTGTTACAACTAGACAGCCCTATTGACGTTTTAATTTAAAGATTCATCCATTTCCAAATTGTTATTATTCAGTTATTAAGAGTTACTGACGAATCTGAAGTACAGCATGGGGCTTCCCTAGCAAGCCCTAGGTGGTCTGATCCACTATGTTCTAAAAGTTAGACACACAGTCTGTCTGAGTGTGAAGGACCCAGGAACATGCAGGAGGCTGAACAGTAAGCTTTGTTTACATGAGATGAATCTGGAAACTGCTGGTATTTACAGATGTTGACGGCTAGATGGAATCGTTTAAATGGCGTTGGGTTACTGTTTAGTCGAGACAGCCAAGACTACCGCTGTAGTTGGTGCACCAGGGCAGTAGGATTTTAATTTCAAGGAGGATTCTTCAACTGAGCTACGAGAGATTATCAGGAAACCGTTCAACTATAAAGACATTCTTATAGAGAGCTTAGTAGTTGTCACGTTGTGTTGCCTAATAGTTTGCGGTGTCCCTGTTGGGTGAGAACACATTATTTGGGTCTGGGGAAAGACTGTTGTTAGCACTTAGTTTCATTTTTAATTTTTTTGCTAAATTTAAACCGGGTGAAGCTCAAGGTATCCCACTTGGAGAGATCTGGGTGAAACATATTTACAGACAAAGATTTTTTTTGTCTTGGATGGAATAAATGTATGCAGTTTTGGCCTAATTACTGAAAAATGTCCTATTTGGAGTCTGTATACTCTAGTTAACTATTAATTGATTACTTAATTAGTTGATGATTTTGTCGACAATCTGTTAATCCTGATTAATCATCTCAGTCGTACCTTCTCGTTCATTAATAATGATCACTGGGCTTTAATAACAATATTTACCACCATTGATTCAACGAATACTTTCATGTTACGGAAGCAGCTGTGGGTCAGCCTGACACACACACACACACACACACACACACCGGCTGACCCCCTACCTCATCTCAGTCTGGCTCGCCGATCCGCTGCATACATTAACCTATAAACTCCAACTGTCCCTCCGGACCTTTGTTATTGCTCTTTACAGCTTATTTTCAGCTAGAAATAAGTAACGGCATGGCCACTTCTTCTATGACAGAAACGAAAATCTGGACAAAAGGGGAAGCAGGCAGTCACCAACTGATGTCCGTCTCAGCGACGTTCAGGCAATTATCCCGAGTCGCAGCTGAAACAGTGAGGCGGAGAACCTCACCGTGAAACCGCTGCGCAGGAGGAACGTTCCTCGCACAAGCAGTGCAAATCTATTATGCATCTCTGCCCCCGCAGGAGGCGGAGGGGAAGTATTGGACTGTGTGTGCATGTGTGTGTGGGGGAGGAGGAGAATTGATAAAACGTACACGGAGAGATGCGCGGAACACGAACGCTGAGCAAACAACGGCACAGCTGGACTCAGACAGACAGCTCGACTGGTGGAAAGATAAGGCCACGCCGACCTTGAGGTTGTTGTTTACCTTTGTGTGCTGGCCGTCTTCACACAGAGCTGGAGGTTACAGTTTCTTAAGTGCCGCCCGTGCTGCGGTGCGCCTCGGGCCGGTGGAAGTATAGAAATCAGGCGGAGAGGTGGCCGACTGCATAACCCCGGGCTTTGCTTTGCCACCTGTCTAGACATCAGGAAGATAACATCCACACATTTAATCCAGGCTGGAGGAGATGGATTTTAGCACCTGGGTCCAGCTGTTTATCTTCACACGTCTGCTTCCCCCCTCCCCCCCCCCACACACACAAGTAAATGAATGCATTTAACTCTGGAGCAGCTACAGATGGCAATAAGTGGTAGCACACGTTGCTCCTCTTTGCTTCCTGCTGGTTTTTGTGACCAAAAGAAAAGGGAGAAATCAAATCATCTCTGTAAAGTCATAGAGAGATGCATTATTTTCACCTCCCTCAGGTGTTAAAGACGGTCAGCTTGTTCAGAAATCATCCCACTTTGCTGGAGGTTAAAGTGCTTCTTAAAACCTCCAGCAAAAACCAGAACTGTTCAGAGATTAATAAAAATTAACTGATCTAAATCTGTTGAAACATGAATTGTAATTCATCACTTTTCAAGGAAACTTATAATTAAGATGGATTCAGTCATCTTATAACTAACTCATGAATGTTACAAAGGGTACTTTTATTGCTTTTTTACTCGCACTGTTTAAAAATGCTGACGTTAACTTAACCAAAATACATTCCAAACATTCATTTTTGAGTTTATGAAATGAAAGTGTTTCATGTTGTCTTCCTGTTCACCATCGCTAGTTTGACTGGGCAAACAGAAGTGACATACAGCAAAACCCAGATACACTTTCCAAACTAATTGTGGCAATAATTTTTCTTTTGCATCAAAATAAAAAATAAAAATAAATAAAATAATGCAAATAGAGTGATAATTTCAGCTACCTACAAAAAACAGATGATTAGATGGATATAACATCCAACATGAATAAAATGGAAACATAAACAGCCTTTCTCAATCACAAGATCAAATGATTTGGTTTGGTGGCAAATGAACAAATGAACTTGGACACTACGTGAAACTCAGAAGACACAATTTTATTTTTAGTGAACAAGTTTGAAAAAAAAAAAACCACCATGACACTCCACCCTCTGTAATAGATGTGCTTATCATTATATAATACCATGTTTCTTCTATTTCTTTGTACTTCATAAAACTTGTTCTTTTCCTTTATCCTAGTTTTCAATCCAATCTTTTCTCTGGGAAGTATAGTCGTACCGGCTGTTTTATTTATAATAATACACAGTTGTACTGAAATTGGCGTTATGCTACTGTAAGTATATGTTTTGTAAGATTTGATTGTTTGGGAATCAGTAAAGATAAAAAAACAAAAAACAAATCCTGAATGGAAGAAAATTATTGCAGTCACATTTCTATCAGAAAGATTTTCAGGAGTATAATAATTGCAGGATATCCAACTAAATAAATATACTGAAATTATTATTATTATTTTGCATATTTTCCCCTTCACCCATTCAGCGTTTAAATTCTTTTCACCAAAAAGCTTGTTTTTTTTAGGGGGTGGGTTGCTTTTTTTGGTCTTTTATGAATATCATAAGTGTGTTTTTGAAGTAAATAAAGTTGCTCAATTGATTTGGTTGATTTTTGTTTTAGGTTATCCAAATAAAATGATTGTTACTACTTACTTTAAATCTTAAAATTAAAATGTCTTCCTTATGGTTTGACTCTGAGGCTGAATCACAAAACGGTGATGATTTTTAAGATTTAAAATATCTGTAATATAAATTTTTGTGAAATATTTCTGCCACATCATTGCCCATCTAATCTGAGTTGTCTGTGAAACAAAGTTCAGCGGATTTGATAACTGCTTTATGAACCTAAAGACATTAATTTGATGGGGCAATAACAGTAAAAGTGTGGAAAATGATGTAATATGTTGCTTGGCTAAGCATATTATTGGAACAAATTGTTAGGTTGTTAAACCCTGTGTTTTTTATGTAAAAGCTTACCCTCATGCCTTTCCTATTAGCAATACCAGCTTTATGTTATTCTCAGACAGTAAGTGCTTTGGTTCTTCAGAACGGAGAGTCTTATTACCTAGATGTGTGGCTCACAAAATGTTTGGAATGAGACCAGAAATATTTGATATATTCCCTTCATTTGCTCTTACTGAGTTGTACAAGAGCTTTTCTAATGCTTTATTATTTTGAAAGCTGGTGATTTTTTGAATTTGGGCCCGGTCACTATCGGCCAAAAAATTCCCAAACTGAACAAACACTCTTTCCTTTAAATCAAATGTAGCCATCAACATGGCCTCTGCTTTATGTTTTGCTTCTCCTTTTTCAGTCCTTTGGGGTAAATCTCTCCCAGTTTTGTATGTTTAGGTGAGAAAAAAACAGTGAGTTTACGCTGAAAATGATGTAGTAGGTATGCCGGGCCAATTGGTGGCGCTGTAACACAGCCAGAGAACCACACAAAAAAATACGGAACGCCGCCATGTTTATTTGTGAGAGTGAGTTGCATGCGGGATAGAAATAGAGCTATGATGTTACCGTTACAACAACAACAACAAAAAACAAGAAACAAACAAAGGCAGTATCCACACGGAAACAAGAAACTGGTGTTCTGAAATTCATCCAGTCTGGAACCCGGTTTTAAAAATTATTTTCTGAAGACGCCAAATTTGTGTGGATGCGCAGCCAAATGATGAAAAACTTTTGCTGATGCACCTGAAATCAGCAAAAATTGCCAACTCGGCGATTTTCTTGCTATATTCACCAGACAAAGAAAATAAGTGTTTTCTGTCAGAATCAAAATCAAAATAAGGGATCTGCCCGAAAACTGCAATTGGGCACCCCTACCCTTTATTTTATATTCATGACTTTAAGACATTAAAGAGACTTTTTTTTTTCTTTTAGAATACTTTATTTTGTTATTCTAACACTGACTAAACAATTCCTGAGTTGATATTGTAAAGGAAGACAAGATCTTTCCTCGTTTGGACCCTTTTGCAAGACTCAACATTCATCAAATAAAAGTGGTGATGTTTTTCCAGGACCCAACAATCAGTCCATTTAGAAGCAGCTGATACGAGCTCAGCCAGCCGGTTTGGAATCGAGTCCCTTGAGTGAAGATGCTCAGCCTGTGTGAAGTCTGATGGAGATTTCTGCCACCTGTTTGGCCCTCGTCTCTTCACTGCTCAGTGAGGCACAAGATGAAGCGCTTTACATCTTGGTGATCCTCCTCCCGCTGCTCATCACTCTTCATAATACCCTGTCTCATCACCCCGCTAATCTGCTAAGCAAAATGAGCAATGCCCTGATCTTTTCTGCCACCTCCCCGAAAGCCAAGACACGCTTCATTTCAATTTGTTGATGACAGTGATGAGACACGGGTCGGCCCTCCCCCCACGAGACGCCCAAACGACGGACAAATGAGCTTCGCTTAATGCTAAAAATGTATCCGCAACGGCGGCAGATGGCTGAGAAGTCCAGAACCGACCCAACGTTCTGTTTAGTTTTCATTAAACGAGCTGACACAAAGCCTCGGATGATAAACGATTCAAATAAGGGTTCCTTTTTCTAAAGCTCCCAAGTAAATATGTATTCTTTGATGGTTAGATCTATTAAAAAGCTTAATGTATTTAATAAAAAAAAAAGGTGACAAAAAACTGACAAGAAAGAGACAAAAAACCCCCAGACAAAATACCACAGCACTTTATAGATGAGTTTCTAAGAGAAGCAAAATGAGAACCAATGGAAGCATGACGGACCCTCGAAACCAGCCCAAAAAAAACCAGGAAACAAGGACACAACGAAGGAGAAACTGAGGAGAAACCAAAGAAATGTCATGAGATACAATGAATCATAATGAGAAGAACCGAAATTACAAATTGAGCACCGGGGAACATGAAACGGCTTAATAAGCAAGAAATGGTTGCAAAAAAAAAAAAAAAAAAAAAATGCCTTATAATACTAGAAATGAAGTTTTGTTAAATGTTTAGTACATGTTAATTTGGGAAGTCCATCTTTATGCACGGTTTAGTTTTGGTATTCAGCTCTTGTTGTCTGTTCATGATCAGATTTGAGGTCGTCAGGAATTTTTAACGCCAGGATGGAAGATTTATTGCTTTAGTCAAAAAACAAAAAAACAAAAACCAGATTGAAAAATGAAAAACATACAACTTTAAAACTTTTGTAATGTTGGATGCATTGGGATCTGAGGAATATTTATATTTATATTTATATAAAAATAGCAGTGAAGTCTTTCTTTGTAGGCTGACACTAAATGAGCTTTTGTCATAAATAACTTAAAATCTATAAAGAGTTCCAAATATGAGATGATGACATAAGTGCTTAAATGCCATTCATTTATCAAAACTCAATGGAAAGTAATACAAAAACAATTAATTAAAAATTGAATAATCTGTATTTGCTGTCATTTTATGAACAAGTTTGAGTCAATCTTTTACTCCTGTTCAAACTGAGAGTCCAGAATGATGGTAAAAAAGCCCATACAGTCCTTTTCCTGCCATACGCACGTTTAAGAAACAAAGTAGCGTAAGTCGGGGTTCAAAAGAAGGCCAGGTCTGAACGTGTAGAATACAGAGCCGACTGTTTGTTCCAATTGTCTTCGCCGCTGCTCTCCCCTGGAATATAAATTTGTGGCGATGTGGAACTGTTGGCGACGCGCACTGTATAAATGCCACTCTATTGTGACATGTAATTTGAAATAATCCAGTTAGAGCTGCCGAGAGCTCAGAGGATTTGCATTTTAATTATACATTTAGATTCACCGGGCTTGATTACTTTCATTCTTAGGCAGCAGGTTAATTGTGCGAGCTCGGCTCCACAAGAATCTGGACTCATTACTCGTGTGAATAACGTAATGAGGTTCTGCCGTCCAAGAGCGCTGACCACTTCCCTCAGACAGCAGATGTTTTTTTTTTTCCCCCCCCCCCATCATTTCAGTACTTTGAGAGATTTCTTGGCGTCTGCCGCAATCTCTAAATCTGCAACCGGAGTTGTTGATTCCGGTTGCAGACAAACTGTCTGAAGAAGAGGAAAACAGTAGTGGAGGGTTTCACCTTCTGCTCGGTGTGGAGGTTTCTTACTGATTTGCATCTATTGACTGGTATGCATACCCAGTCAGCTCAGCTAACCCCGCTCTGTTTGGACCCGGTCCACTGGGAACCTAGTTTAGCTCAGCATTCAGACACACACAGACACACACACACACACACACATTTTTTGACCTAAAGAGAATTTGCTTACTACAATGAATTACTTTAACTCTTTTAAGAAATCGATGATTTAACTTGAGTGATATTGTTTAATTAAATCTCTACAATACAAATATTGCCCAAAAAGTGAAATTATTAATTATTATTATAAACAAACTCATTTTTGTTTGTCACGGTTCTTATGAAGCTGGGGATTATTAATCTGGAGAGCATTTTAATGTTTTGTAACCAGATGCAGTAAAGTTTGCCAACCGTTTTTATTGTAAAAGTCCCCTATCAATCTGCACTAAAACCTCCAGAGTTTCCCTCATCTATTGTTAATAAAACAACGTTTGTTATGGATTTATTGCAGACTTGGAAAAACTGCTGGATAGATGGACAGTTGGATGACCAGAAAAGAGGCAAAAGATGCCTGAGGCTTGCTTGGACAGCGCTGGGTGCATGATGGATTAATGTACAGACCAGGACTCTGCAACCTTTCCAAAAGGTTTTCACCATCAGTGCGGCTGTATGAAACTTGTTTTAGAGCCACAAACATTATAACCTTATAACTCTACAGAACTTGTGGTCATTTTTAAAGAACCATCAATTTCTTTCTGTTTCTATATTTAAAAAAAAAAAGAAAAATATAAAACATTTATTTAAAAAAGCATTGGTTTATTTAAATAAAAAGGTTAGAAAACACTGGAATCCAATTGCAGACTTTTACAGTCAGCAAAGGAACCCTGGGTAGATTTTCTAGCCTATTTCATCACACAATCTAAATGTCTGATAAAATAAAAGCTAAGCCAAAATGCGTTTTGAAACATTTCCTTCACCGTCACCTACATCACGGTCAGTTTTTTAAAACTCTATACATAGCCGTTTGTGCGTATTTTTGTTTTGAGATGACTGATATTTTCCTTTTGCTCCCCTGCTGTGCAGTTCGGCTTCAACCATCTAAAATGTAACCTTTCCGTCGCCGGCCATCAGACAACTTTCAAATGTCACATCAGAACCTCCTTTCTTTTGATATTTCAACACCTCGCCCTCATTTGTTGTGACTCGAGTGATGGTGGGTAGCTGGGGTTTTCATTGTGAGGCTAGATGACTTGTAAACAAGGAGGGGTGGACAAAAGGGACCAGATGAGACCCCATCTGGACGAAGCCCACATCCTGCCAACTCTCCCCCCAACGGCTCGGGGTGCTCTCCACTCATCAGCCGCCATCAAAGTGCGGCTGCCCACCAGCAAACCCTAAGCGGGCTGCCATTTCTTTGAATCCCTCATCTCATTACTGGAACGAGGGATTCAAAGAAAACTAGGAGCTGCTCAATCATTCAGCTCACCCACAGGTCTCAGTCCATCCACTTTTTAAACAGAGTGAGCTTTGTAAATTCAACCACGATGGACCAATCTGTTGTAAAACCTCTCCAAGGGTAAAATGAACAGGGAGGATCCCTGAGGGACACCATGCAGTTTTTTTTTCTGGTGTCTGTGGACAGCCAGACGTAAAAATCCTGTTGGAGTTCCATGGAAACATAAAAGAAATTCACCCTGAAATTGGGCTTCTGTCTCTTTAAGAATGAGGCGCTTGCCAAGCTGCCGCTATTGTGTAGGAACTGAGCTATGAGAAGTGGAAACTGGACTTGTTAAAATATTATTAGGGAGGAGCTTTGTGAAAATAGGCGGCGCTTTGTGGGAGCCAGTGTTTAGGCTTCCTGAATGGTTGCTGTGGGAGATTCAAGGATTTCTTAAGCATTCATGAAAGAATCGAAGCAACACTACAGGTATGTTTTTAATGAGAGAATAACGTTATAATTTCACATATTACTGCGTCTTTAAGAAAAATACAGGAAGCAGATCTTCCAAGCGGTCTCATATTTCATCCGCAACATTACATGATGGTAATTTAGCCTCCAGCCTCTGTTCTTCCTTGAGTCAAAAATCTATTCTCATGCTGAATGCTACAGAAAGGACTGTAGCTTTGTCTCTAACATGAAATATTGAAATTTGTCAAACATAAACAAACAGCTCAAAATGACCCAGTTGTGCCAGCACCACAGCTTTCATCATGTGTATTGAATTACGCACTTCAAAGACGCACGAGGAACTTATCGATTACTTTAAAACAAAAATTCCAGGTTTTACAATTCTTTTTCCAGAAAAGTGAGACAAACACACGTCAAGCTGCTGTTCAGATCCGATCGGCCTCTTCAGCATCTGCTCCAGCATCATTATTACCCTCTTCGAATTAATTCAGCTGTCATGAAGTTACTGCTCTGTTATTGGCTATAATTGGGCCTTGTCTCCTTCACTCAAACCTCTTATAAAAATAGTTTGTTTTATTCATACGGCCAGACAAAATGAAGTGTCTAAATGGAGTCATTAGGGCCCATTAAAGCTGAAGTGTGGTGCTGCACCTCCTGCGCAGAATCAATCTCTTTTTTTTTGTTTCATCTTGTCACAGTTGAGCTGATTTCTGGAGAAGACGCTCTTCTTTTCTACTTCAAAACTAATCTCTATACCGGACAGGATCACATGAAAACCTTTGTGTTACTTTTCCTCCAGGTAATTCCTTTCTGTGTGTGTGTGTCCAGGTTAATTGAATTCATCAACACACTTCTGCTTGTGCTCCTCAGCCTGATTGCTTTTCTTTTTTTCCCTCTTCATTTCATGAAAGAAATGTGTAGGATCAAACGTCGTGAATGCTGGCTTCCTTAGCACCATTATTGCATGAGCTGAGATGGGATTTCATCAGAAACAGTCCTGAAGACAACAGTTCTGTGATCTCTTTTTTTTTCAAAAGTAAAAAAAAACTGAAAGAAAAGTACATTTTGTGTGTATAAAGTATTACAGAATATGCATGCAAAAGACTTTCTTATTATTATTTTTTGCTTTGTGTTTTATCTGTACTTACTGAACTCCAGAAAACTCGGTCAGTAGGTTCAGAGTTTGACATGAACAACTGGAAATTATATCAACACAGATAACTTGGATTATCTCTGACGTCAACTCAAAGGCTGGACTCCTGTGAGAAATTGAACTATTGAAGTTTTTTTTCTTAAATAAAGTTGTTGCTATGGAGAAATTAATTAAGAATAATAACAGAGAATAGATAATGGAACCAAAAGACCAGAGACAGCCACAGATGCAGCAATAACAATAAATATAGAAGATTAAAATGAACAGTAAATGTTGATGTCTACAACTAAAGTAAGAATGTTATGAGGTCTCTGTAATAATGATAACGATAATAATGAAAATAACTATAACAATAGTACATTTTAATTGTAGGCGCCTTCCTTGACACTCCAGGTTACTTTACATAATTTAACATAAAAACAGGCACAAAATTGAAAGACAAAGTAAAAATTAAGTACAAAATAAGATTTAAAAAGACAATGTGATATAGTTAATCTCACAAGAAGTACAGTTTCATCCTAAATATTTTTTTATGCTTATAAATGATGATGTTCCTTTAACTGATGTGTTATGAAGTGAAAGAGAGAAAACAGAGCAAACCAATTGGATAGAGACAAGATAAATGACTCGCTCAGTCAGCTCCTTCAGACTAGCCAGCACCAATTAGCAAACACCTGGTAGAGCTCTGCATCTGCTGAAGTTGTTATATGAGCTTCTTCTCAGTGTAGTGCTAGTAAAATCATTAAGCGGTTAATAGAGGAGCCATGTTGCGATAACTTCCTGTTGGTGGAGATTTAGAAAGAGCAGGAGTTTTTAAAGAGACAGAGGTCCAATTTCAAGGTGTTAAATCGTTAAGTCAGTCTTCTTTTATGTCATATTTGACATGTACAACATTTTTATAACAACTGAAGGTAACATAGTTTTTGTGCTATAAAATAGCACAGACATATGTATTGTGTCTGGAAAATATATTATACTATAGAAATTCTGCTGAAAGAAAAATGTTTCTAGAGACGGTCTTTAAGGTTTCAGTCTTTATCGTCTTGTATTTTGAGCTATCACAAATGTTTCTTTAGATCTTTACGAAACAGCTGTAACGTGTGAGAAAGGGTCGTGACGTGTTCCAGACCGTTTTTAGTTCAGCATCTGCAGCAGTAGTTTCTGGGAGATCAGCGGTCCTCATGGTGTCCTAATTTGTCAGGTTCAACTTCAGTGTTCGCTTTGAAGTCAGTGTTGATGAGTGACCTGGGTGACTTTACCACTGGCTATTATCAATCACCTTCATCTAGGGTGAATTAATTCCAGATTAGTGTGTGGGGTGGTAATTAGATTTCATGAGCCGAGAGTTAAGAGGCCGTAGCAGAGCTTTGTGAAGCTGCATTGTGCTACTGAGGATTTGTGATTTGGTTGGAAGATAAGCACAAGAGGGCGTGGAGGTGTGATGGAGGTGTGGGGGGGTTCCTTCAGTTCCAAAGATGGCGAATATGTGCAAAGCAGGTTGTTGAGAGAGAGAGAGAGAGAGAGAGAGAGAGAATTGCATTGATTTCTCAGCGAGGAGGAAGAGAGACGGGCGATAAACTTGGTTTACTTAAGTTGACAATCAATACAAATTTAAACTCTTCTCGGGGAAATGAGCATCAATTACCTGGAACACAGGAGAAGACTTACAGCTGATAATTACGTCTCGCACAAAACGAGTCGAGGAACGGACGGACTGACCGCACCATCAACCTGTCAGCCCGGGGTTCATACCGATCAGCACGTTCAGAAGGCATCTAAATGCTCGTTACTGCAGATCCGTACCAGTGAGTCCGCTCGTTTTCCCTTCAGTCAGCTTGACCTTTTCCTCTGTGGCTTTAAAAGGCTGCGTAAGCTAACGGCATCACTCAAATGGGTGAGAGAAGCATACGAACAGTTTGTTTTGTTTTTTTCCCCCCACCCCCGTTTTTTGTCTGGGTTGTATACTCTGCATTGATTAGGAAGTTCATGGAGTGACGACCTGATTCCACTATCACGGAGGCTCGGCGGTCTGAAGTCGTCCCAAGGTGGCATTTCTGGAGAAATTAATGAGCTATCGGTCGCTGTGATAAATAAAAATCCCCCATCAGCGGTGGGAGTGAGAGTCCTCTGCACAGACATTTAGTGCTGTTAAAGAAAAGGCGAGGTGTAAGTGGGCAACGGCAGCAGCAGGTTGCGAAATAAATAGCTGAAGTGTATTTCTTGCAATGTTCAGAAAGTATTTCAAATGGCTGACAGTGTTTGTTACAGCTGCTTCTGTAACAAACAACAAATACCAAACCTATGTCCACTTTTACAGAACCGTCGCTGAAGTCTCCAATAAATCAGAGAAAGTAGATAGATTTTTTTTCTTGGAAAAAGTCACTGGAGAAGTCTGAAAAGTTACCAAAGTTGGCAACAATGTCTCTTAGCTTCAAAACCATGTTGCCAAATTTGTATTTTTGTGCCCTAGCTAACAAGATCCATACCACCATGAAGGCCGAGAACATCTGTTCCTTCTTACCTGAAGAATGAGTAAGAGGGGATGGAGAGAAATTTAAAGCTGAGGGAGAGAAAGACTGTCTTAATTTGATCTTTTATGTATTTTTTTCCCCCACAAATTATTTTTGGTTCAAATGTCAGGCGATAAAATGTTGACATTACTGTTAAAAATGCACTTCTAGTCAAGTGAGAATTGCTATTTTTATGTGGAAGCGGTGGAGGCAGATGGGAGTGTTGTGAGCATCTGTAACATGAAATTAATGAAGCAGATTGTAATCTAATTTAGCTACTGTTGACATCAAGTAATCAGGTTACTTTCTGAAGGTATAGAAGCAAAAACGTGTAGGACATTTCCCTTCTGCAGAAGAAATGGCTCACCGTTACAGGAAATGCGTTTATCCGCCAACATTGGTTTCTTTAGTTTTTAGTTTTTCATGATGTGTTGGCATCCGACACAACATGAAAGAGAAATACCTAGAATCTATTTTCCGGGTCGAGTCAGATTGCGTTGCATGCCTTTTTTCTTTTTCTTTTTTTTTTTTTTAAAGCAGAATCACTCTTAACCTGGACCTTGCAACACCTGACTGAATACTCGTTCTCACTGTAAATGCTTTGAGTGGACTCTTCAAACCCATTAGCCGAGGTTGCTTTGTAATTGCGGGCTGATTACTGCCCTCCAAAGCAGATGCCTTGAGCTTCGTCGGGATAAACACGGCCCTTACGGGGTTCAGCTCGCTCTTTGTGAAAGCACCTGGCTGGCATTGGTAAAACACTTTGAAGAGAGCTAATTAGCCTCTCTGACAACAGCATAATAGGGAGATAGACAAAAGGAATTCTTTTCCAATCCATGTCCAATCCAAAAGCAAATTAAAGCGAGAGTGCGCCACTTAAGCGCCACCGCTCAGGGCGAAATAGGTCGGTATATTACGCTGGTTGTTTCCACCCAAAACTTACTTTCATATGTTACTGCTTTCCTAAAGAAAAAAAAAATGGTAAAAACATTACAGCTACCTGTTCTGTTGCACAGCCCGCAATAATTACAAATCGACAAGTAGAGGAGAGAATAAAAGAAGCGTTTCTAATGGCTTCAGTAGGACACAGCGAGAGATGGGAGGCAGCAGGACATAAAAGAGTAGCTTGTATCACCGTGCAGCTCCCCCCCTCTTCCCCCCCCCCTCCCTCCAGCCACAGCTGCTTTATCCACCAAGTCTTTTTATGTACAAGTGCCTGCAGTCCTTCACTGCGAGCCGGACTCACAAAAAGCCCTCACAGCTCCAGGCCTGTGGAGAGGTGACACAATCAATAGCCTCTCCGAGCACAGATTCGTCATGCTGGTTTTGTCGATGTGGATGGCTTTATTTCCCCACCTTTTTTTTTTTTACAGTGCAGCTCGGTGCAACTTCGCACACGTAATTTCCAAAGAAGCCGTACCAAAAATAGAGGACAAAAGGACAACGATCAAAATGGACTCAAAGAGATTGTTTTGCCTGTCTGCTGGAAAATCTATCTCTGAAAGTTCACACCCCCGGCACATCAACCAAATTAGAAAATACGGAATTGTATTATTCCTTTTGTATGAGGTTAGTGACAATTTATTCATGCCTCAGTGACTCTGGAGTTGTGTTGTGCTGAATGACTAAATGAAGGACTTCACTAAAGATTTTCAGCGTATACTGGTTCTTATGGATAGTTTAGATTTAGGATCATTTAAAATTCTGCAAATATTTCATTTGTCATTACATATTTTTGCACAAAAGCTTTCTCAACCAATCAAGTCTCCTAGCAAAAGAACTGCACCATAACACACATTGGTTCAGTCTGACTCCACTAACCCAAACAGCTGCTGTTATCACAAGCAGCAGATGACGGATCGTAAACATGGACCAGGAGTTACATTTGTAGTAAACTCATCAGCAGATCTGTCAGCAATTAGTGTGAGGATGTACATGCTGAACATATAAGACTGCATACATGGTTGAAAATAGAAAATGGTTTTTCAGAATTTAAAATGAATAGTTTTAAACTCCTCAAATACATAATCTTCCAAAGTAAAAAATAAATTAAAAATACAGGCTCTCATTAGCAGTCATTCGGCTCTGCAGAGGTCATTCACATTATTCAGATGTGTTGGAGAAGCAACGCAATTAAAAGTTGCAGGATAATGGCGTTAAGGACTGGAGCCGGACAACTGGTTCTAGAGAAACAGTGTGAGCCGTGAAGTGAAACATTCATGTGATGAATGTTTCGTAGCAATATCTGCAACAAAATGTGAAACTAAACAAATGTAACAATTTTGGGTAACCACCTCTTATAGAAATTTAACTAAGGGACACAAAGCATGTCTCATTTGAAAATGTGTGGAGCTGTTTCACATCAGTTTCATTTCAGTGGAAACTAAAAATCTTTTATTTGAAGTTCATTTTGACACAAAAATTGAGTTGTAATTGTTTAAGGCATTTCTCTTGCTTATCACTGCTCTAGTCATGTTCAAGACTTTCTTATACTGAATTTTAATGTAAGTTGACAATACTTACATTACTATTGCCAATTTACCAGCATTTTTATTTACAGCATTTTAAATTGAAATCCTAGAGGCAGTGTAGATGCAGATTTTATTTAACTTTTATTGGAGGGAAACATTATTTCTTCAAATAAAGATAAAAAGGCCAAAGTTTCTATCATGTTGCCATATGAAATGGGGAACAAAGTGTTAAGATGTTAAGGCTTTCACTATGCTATGCATGCTTGTGTGATTTTCAATATCAGCTAGAAAGTTTCTGAAGAAACTTCTGCTTGTCAGTTGGAACCCAATGTTCTGACGTTCTGATGCTACAAATTAGCATCAATGCTAAAGTAAGCTGCAATGTACTCGATAGCATGTGGAGAGTCACAAACATGTTGAGTAACATGGACTTTCGCCATTCAGTATGTTGAAATTAGTGTAGAAGTTAAAATGAGCCAAATTGCTAATATTAGTCAAAATGCTGTCAGTAGCATGTGGAGCATCACTCCATTCGGTGTGCTAAGCCTGGCTAATAAATAAGAAAAAAAGCTGAAAGCTTTCTTTAGGGAAAAAGCTAATGCTAATGGGGTTAGTGAAAAGCTAAGGTTTGTACTAATGCTAATTCACTATCTTGCGCAGCAGGGCAGTGCAATAACCTGAGAGAAAAAGATAGTAAAGGCTAATGTTAGTACTATCCTAAGAGGAATATTTAGGCTTTTATTTTGAAATTGAGTTACAAAACTTAATGCTGTGTTCCTGTCACTCGCTGTGATTAAACTCATAATTACAATCCTCTGTACTGAACAGTTCTCTAATAGCAGATGGTGTGTCCATAAACAAGTTTACTAAAGATTGTACCATAACTTAGAAGAGAGATGTAACTTCTATAATGAATATAGATTAGCCAAAAACCCTCCAAATTACAATGAGATAGTGCTACTCCTGGTGGGCGCAGGAAGCAAGACCCATAATTGTTTCCCCAGTAAACCTCCCAGGATTAAGGTGGACAGAATGTTCAGTTCCAACGGTATCAGTGACATCAGCAGTGATGACATCACTCTATGATACCACAAAGGAGTCTCTCTCTTTAATGTAGCTCACAGACAGAGTTTTCTCAGACCTGTTCCTCGGTTCTATCGCGGCAGATCACTTTTCAGAGCACGTTCGAAATATTACACGCCTTTCAGAGTAGCAAATATTTACTAGAATATCAACATGACTCAACAACAAATTGTTCGTGAACATGAAGCTTTTCCAGCTGAGCTTTCATGGCTCGACATGATGGATCTCAACCTCCAAGTCGATTACGACGAAGTCATTTCTTTTGAAGATGACGGCGACAGCCCCATTAAACCGGAGGACGAATCAGCAGAGATCAAGGGGAAATCCGGGCCTTCCAGCGACTCTGAGAGTCCAACATCTTTGGAAGTCAAGCAGGAAACAACTCCCTCTGGTGGCTTCGAGGTTTCCCCCTCGGTGGAAGTCATTGAAGAGAAAAACCAACACATCGCTGATCTCAAAAAGCAGGTAGGAGATCTTAATAGAGAATTGCACAGAACGATCATTGATCTCGATGTGGAAAGAGACAGAAGGTTTGAATATGAGGCTGAAGTCCAAGCACAGCAGGAGGAGATTCAAAAACTGAAAAAGATGTTAGAGAAAGAACGTCACCTGCAAGCCCAACGTGAACGTGGCAGAAACGAGCCAGACATTAAAGAAGTGTCAAAAGTTTCTTCCTCTCCCAAAGATACAACCGACAAGAGCCTACTTCAACAGCTGGATCACTTCAAGAGGGAGGCTGAAAAATACGCCTCCCGGAACAAAGGTTTGATTGAAGTAATGGTGGAAGAATACAAGGTGAGGCTTAAATATGAGGAGGAGCTCAAATGTTACACTGAGCAAGCTTCCAAATTCAAAGTACAGGAAGAAACGATGAAATCTCTGCAGGATCAGGTGGCAGACCTGAAGGAGAAGTTGAAACATGCTCTGGAAAATAAACATCCAAGAGTCTCCACCCAACCAGAGGCCCCCCTGCAGACAGAAGGCTCCCTACTAACAGAGGAGTCCAAACAACGACAGACCTCCAATCCACCAGGGGTCTCCCGTAGCCTGGCTCGCCCTTTGCACCAACCCACACCCAGGTTGCAATCAGAGGAGTCCAGGCAAAGTCAAACCTCCACGCAATCATGGAGGTCCAAGGAAAGACAGGTGTCCATGCGACCAACCTCCACTGGTCGCATGGAGGGCCTTCCTGTTAGCATTGGTGTGAAAGCCAGTCTTTGCCCGGCTCGACCGTTACACCGACCCACACCCAGGTGGTATTAACCTAGGTCACCATCAAAACCCAGGTTTTGCTCAAACTGAGCATTATTCTGAAATTTGAGGCTTTACACAAATTTGGTAAATAAAAACAGAAACAGGCCTCAACACAAATAAAATTCCTGACTCCAAAATCAATGGAGAAAACACAAGATCAGTTCAAAACAGCATAAGAAACATTATTAAAACTTTCCTATATAAAAGGTGATCAGGTAAAATTTCTCAAAGATTAATTAATTAATTAATTGATCTCTCTAAATTCCCCATAAGGTGTGTGCAACACACACCTTATGTGTTGCACACACATATAAGGTGTGTGCAACACACACCTTATGTGTTGCACACACACATAAGGTGTGAATGTGTGTGCAAGGATAAGTGTGTTAGATGATGGATGGATGAACATTTGTTAAAAGTGTCTGACAGTAGAATATGAAACAGAGAGTCTGTGAAAAGTCCTCTGGCTCTGCTACTGTCCAGAAACAACCAATCAGAACCAAAAGACAAACTTTTGGTTCTGATTGGTTTCTAATGTGTTGAATGTGTCTCAGCACATCCAACACATTAGACTACTAGTGTACTGCAGCTACACAATTGGCAGAAATACAACCTAGCATTATATCATCATTGTTTATTTATAGAATTATTTAGAAAACAAAATGTTGTACAGGTTTGTCAAAACTATTTCAACCCATTTTAGAACTTTGAATTGATTTCCTTCATTTAGTAGCTGTGATTTTGCCTAATCCACACATTTTTTTTAACCTTAAACAATACTAGTCTATTCCTAATTCTAACATTAACTAAATCTTAATTGGCATTTTACCTCTAAATGTTACCCCTCACCCAAAGCAATGAGTCCATCATATTAGGACCAGGCTTTAGTCCTAATATGATGGAACTAATGCAGTGTTTCTCAATGATGGTCCTCAGGCCTCCTGCTCTGTATGTTTTAGGTGTTTCCACACATCTGAATCAAATCTGTGGGTGATTAACAGGCTTCTGCAGTTCTTGATGACTGAAGAAGAGATCATGCAATCATTTTGATCAGCTGTTCTGAAATAGAGACACATCTAAAACATGCAGAGGAGGGGATTTTAAGGACAGGAATTGAGAAGCACTGACCTGATGTGTCACTGGACATATAATGGTGCGTTCACACCAGATGTGTTTTGAGCATCAGGCGGGTCTGGTCTGCATTCAAAGTCTATATGGAGGCCCGTCGAGGGCTGTTGTGACGCGCTTCGAGTGTCTACCGTGGCACAATTTGAACCGTTTGACACATTTAGTGCATCCAAATGCACTAAATGTGCATTTGGAAGTCTATGTGGACTTTGAATATAAAGTCCACATAGACTTTATATTCAAAGTCTATGTGGACCATAGACTTTGAATATAAACCAGACTTGCCTGACGCTCAAAACGTGTTTGATGTGAATGCACCATTAGAATGTTCAGTTCCACTGGTAATGATGACATCAGCAGTGATGACATCACTCTTTGATGCATCAAATGATTCTCTCTCTAGTGTAGCACACAGAATGTTTTTTCAGACTTGTTCCTTTTTCAGACTTATAAGTCATAAGTTATGAATCTTCTCCAGGAATATTGTTAAAATTATTTGAAGACACAGAATCAGTCCAGTACAGGTTCACATTCTCATGTTAGAGAATCACCTGGTATAAAGATAGCTTTTTGGTGCTGAAATTTCATTTATTAATTTAATCAAAGCATGTCATGAATATGTGTGCATGTACGCCATCTTAAGTCCAGAGCATACTAGTTTTTTATTGCTTTTGTCTCCACTAGATGATATGCATATAAGATATAACATAAACATCACTATTCAGAGATGTAATGAGTTTATAGCAGTTGTTCCACCATGTCTGTAGTTCTGACATTCTGCCATCACTGTGATTCTAAAGAGCAGCTCAGAGAGGCAGACTAAATTATATTTCTACTTTGAATTTAACTAACACTGTTTTGTGTCAGTTAGACTTTTGTTTTGAGTTAAATTTGGCTCGTTTTTTGTTAATCATGTCGCCACAGTTACTCGAAATACCAACAAAATTAATAGTTCCCCTTACGGGATTGCGGTGGCACACAGTGGTACGAGCCACATTAACAGTAGTAGGAAGTGACAGTTATTTTGAGGTGTTGAACAATAGGTTCCTGCCATAGCAATACACAGGGAGGCAGTGGCTGACTTCCAAAGCAAAGCAAGTCAGCCACTGCCTCCCTGTGTATTGCTATGGCAGGCACCAATTAATAAATTAAAATATTGTGCCGGATACAATGTATATATTTCACACCCGAATGTATACTCTTATCACAGTATCTCAATTTTCAGCTTTAAAAGAAACAAAATAATTACTTGGTTCAGGAAAAGACTTAACTAAAATATTACTGAAGGAGAACTGGTTTGTAAATGTAATTTATTGGCACTAGTCCTCATACATTTGCTAAATATTGTATCTGTGGCCTCATTCAGCCGAATACTGAAACATTTATGCCGTATTAAGCATCCAGTTCAGGTCTGACTCTGTGCAGAAAGAAAACCAGAAGGAGAGCAAGTGAATAGTGCCATTAAAACAGAATAAAAGATCACATATTTTATTCATAACCTCACGTTGTTCATAATACAGTATTATTGTGGGACGTGATTACACTGGCTTTTTATAGGCATTCATGAAAGCTGTTTGGATGCCTGATGAAACAAATATTAAGCAGGTATAAATAAGAAAGCTTAAAGAAAACCCACATTTTTTTTCCACTCAAGTCTGCATCATAATGAAGAGGTATGTAATATCCAAGAATGCTAATTATAGTGGCTTTTGGTGATATAGCACTCAGAAGTTGCTTAACTCAATGCCGAAATATAAAAAGCAAATTATTTGATCACAAAGCAAACTACATGTTCATGCCTGTCAAGTTTTGGAACTGGGAATATGAGAAATAGTTATCCATCTGTGGGGCGATTGTGACGTAATTACTCTAATATGGGAAATTTACGGGAAAACTCTGATTTGAAGGCACGGCAGGGCAGAGGGGTAAATGCAGTAGTTTCCCGGCCAAAAAGGACAGACTTGACAGATTACATTTAGGTTAAATATATCCATGTCAGGGCTGCACAGTGGCGCAGTTGGTAGAGCTGTTGCCTTGCAGCAAGAAGGTCCTGGGTTCGATTCCCGGCCCGGGAAACTTCATGCTTTCTGCATGGAGTTTGCATGTTCTCCCTGTGCATGCGTGGGTTCTCTCCGGGTTCTCCGGCTTCCTCCCACAGTCCAAAAACATGACTGTCAGGTTAATTGGTTTCTCTAAATTCTCCCTAGGTGTGAGTGTGTGTGTGCATGGTTGCTTGTCTTGTATGTCTTTGTGTTGCCCTGCGACAGACTGGCGACCTGTCCAGGGTGAACCCCGGGACGCAGCTGGAGATGGGCACCAGCAACCCTCCCGACCCCATTTAGGGAAGAAGGGTGTAAAGAAAATGGATGGATGGATGGATATCCATGTCAGCACAAAAGTACATGTTGTATGACTGCAAACATGTCGCAGCAGAAGTACCGTCTATTTACCTATGCTACCATAGCTTAGGACTGCTAGCTAAGTGCTAACTATTTGAACTGCTGAATGTTTGTAGATTGTTGCTGTTATTTTCTGTTATTGCAAAACATTTTTTAGCTTTTCTGTGCGTGTGTTTTTGAGTTAGCATCATTCATGTGCTTGTCGGCCACCACATAAGAAGCCCTTTTAACGGTTTAAGTCTTCTTTTTTCTTGTAACTCTGTTTGGATTTTGAAAACTCATGCCACTATTGACAAATTCTTAATTCATTTTAAGTACTATATAATAGTGTCGTGTTCTGTGTTTTTCTGTGTGTTTATTTTGAAGTTTCCTGTGTGTCTGAGTCTCCGTGTTGTCCTGTCTTCCCTTGATTAGTTCCCAGGTGTGTCTCGTTCCCTGATTACCCTCTTGTGTATTTAGCGTCACCTGTGTGTGTCTGTCTTGGTCGGGTCCTCAGTCTGTGTACGTCAATCTACGTCTATGTACGTCTGTGATTGTCGAGTCCTCGTATTTCCTGTTGCTACCTGTAGTGAGCTATAGCCTTCCGCTCAGCAGTGCTGCCAGGTCTGTGGACTGTTTGTCACCATTAAAACTCCTCCTCACCTCATCTGGGTCTACTGCGTGCTGCCTCACCTCCACCACACCCGCAAATCATGACAGAAGGACCCGACCACAAACGAGGTGAGGTAGCTACATTTTTGGCCCAGTTGGACCGGGAGGTTTTCCGGGGGACGAGACTGGCCTTGGCTCCCCCCGGATTCGCTCCCGGCCGTTTTTCCCGCCGGGGAGCACAACCTCCACAGTTCGCCCGGAGAAAGCAGCGTGAGCCGCCGATGAACTCGGCCCCTCGTTGCTTGCCGGAACCACCACCTCCGCAGTCCACCCGGAGACAACGACGTGAGCCGCCGGTGGATCCGGCCCCTCGTCGCCCTCCGGGAACGTCACCTCCGCTGCCGGCCCCGCGGATCCGCGCCGGCACTCCTCCGCTGCCGGCCCCGCGGATCCACGCCGGCACTCCTCCGCTGCCGGCCCCGCGGATCCACGCCGGACTTCCTCCGCTGCCCGCTCCGAGGCGCTTCGCCGGACTTCCTCCGCTGCCCGCTCCGAGGCGCTTCGCCGGACTTCCTCCGCTGCCCGCTCCGAGGCGCTTCGCCGGACTTCCTCCGCTGCCCGCTCCGAGGCGCTTCGCCGGACTTCCTCCGCTGCCCGCTCCGCGGCGCTTCGCCGGACTTCCCCCGCTGCCCGCTCCGAGGCGCTTCGCCGGACTTCCTCCTCGCTGCCGCTCCGAGGCGCGCGGACTTCCTCCGCTGCCCGCTCCGAGGCGCTTCGCCGGACTTCCTCCGCTCCTGTCCCCAGTAAGTCCCAGTGCCTGTCCCGAGCTTCCCAGTGCCTGTCCCGAGCTTCCCAGTGCCTGTCCCGAGCTTCCCAGTGCCTGTCCCGAGCTTCCCAGTGCCTGTCCCTTGCTTCCCAGTGCCTGTCCCAGGCTTCCCAGTGCCTGTCCCAGGCTTCCCAGTGCCTGTCCAGGCTTCCCAGTGCCTGTCCCAGGCTTCCCAGTGCCTGTCCCAGGCTTCCCAGTGCCTGTCCCAGGCTTCCCAGTGCCTGTCCCAGCTTCCCAGTGCCTGTCCCGAGCTTCCCAGTGCGTGTCCCGAGCTTCCGAGTGCCTGTCCCGTGCTTCCCAGTGCCTGTCCCGAGCTTCCCAGTGCCTGTCCCGAGCTTCCCAGTGCCTGTCCCGAGCTTCCCAGTGCCTGTCCCGAGCTTCCCAGTGCCTGTCCCGAGACCCCTTGTGCTCCTCCCGAGACCCCTTGTGCTCCTCCCGAGACCCCTTGTGCTCCTCCAGAGACCCCTTGTGCTGCCCCAGAGACTCCTTGTGCTCCTCCAGAGACCCCTTGTGCTGCCCCAGAGACTCCTTGTGCTCCTCGTCGCCGCCCCCGTGCGGCCCCAGAGACTCCTTGTGCTCCTCGTCGCCGCCCCCGTGCGGCCCCAGAGACTCCTTGTGCTCCTCGTTGCCGCCCCCGTGCGGCCCCAGAGACTCCTTGTGCTCCTCATCGCCACGGACGGCCGCCGGACCGCCTCCGTGGTTCCCGCCTCCTGCGCCGCGGACGGCCCCCTGACCTCCTCCGTGGCTCCCGCTTCCTGCGCCGAGGTCGGCCCCCTGACCTCCTCCGTGACTCCCGCTTCCTGCGCCGAGGTCGGCCCCCGGACCTCCTCCGTGGCTCCCGCCTCAGGTGCCGCGGACGGCCGCCTGACCGCCTCCGTGGTTCCCGCCTCAGGCGCCGCCGGACCGCCTCTGTGATTCCCGCCTTCCTGTGCTTCCGCCTACCCAGTTGGGTTTGTTTTGTTTGTTTTGGACTCAGGACCCTTGTGTTTCCGCCCAATTATGTTGGGTAGTTTTTTGTTGTTTTATGGACTCTGGACCCCCCATCCAGCTCCCCTCCGCCCTCCCTCGTTGGGTTTTCCCGTTTTTGGGCGTCTGGGAGCCGCCCTTTAAGGGGGGGGGTACTGTCGTGTTCTGTGTTTTTCTGTGTGTTTATTTTGAAGTTTCCTGTGTGTCTGAGTCTCCGTGTTGTCCTGTCTTCCCTTGATTAGTTCCCAGGTGTGTCTCGTTCCCTGATTACCCTCTTGTGTATTTAGCGTCACCTGTGTGTGTCTGTCTTGGTCGGGTCCTCAGTCTGTGTACGTCAATCTACGTCTATGTACGTCTGTGATTGTCGAGTCCTCGTATTTCCTGTTGCTACCTGTAGTGAGCTATAGCCTTCCGCTCAGCAGTGCTGCCAGGTCTGTGGACTGTTTGTCACCATTAAAACTCCTCCTCACCTCATCTGGGTCTACTGCGTGCTGCCTCACCTCCACCACACCCGCAAATCATGACAAATAGTACTTATATAGTACTATATAATTGTGCTGTTAATTTTTTTCTTGTCTTTAATATATTCTTCGGTTTTTATTATTTTGTAGGGATAGTCACCACTATATCAAAGACAAGCCGAAGGGAAAGGATACTATTAATGTGAAATCAGTCTGTGGAACAGTAAAAACCTCCTTGTGCCACTGACTAATCTATAGCTCTCAATTAAAGTCTTTATAGGTCTAACTGGATTAATAAAACATCTTACTATACTGACACAAGCCATTTAATGGAGTGGCCACCAGTATTAAGTGCAGCTCTAGCTGAGCTGTCTGGGACTGAGAGACCTTGTCTTCCTGCCAGGCTGAATATATCACCTCACCAGGAATTCAAAATGTCAGAAAACCATCTCAATTTATTCTTCTAAACTTAATAAATAGCAGTTAGAAGGGAGTAAAATGAGCTTTTATGCATTTTATGCTTGTTTTTGTTTGTGTATTTGACTTGTTCTTCAGAGTAAGCTATTATTTAAATAAATAAATGGCTGTTGAAAATACAGAATTTAATCAGAAAAAAGATGTAGATAAGTAATATAAAAGCTACATACTACTTTTATAGTATGTACCTCGCATAGTAATGTAAAAAAAAAATATATTTTTTTTTTTACATTTTTGGTTAAACTGCCATTATATTGCGACAGATAATAAGTGAAAAAAATCAAGCTCCTTTGCAGAATTGGATTGGTTTCTTCTTGGTCAGAAGCAACCAATCAGAGCCAGGAGGAGGGTCTTAGTGCTGTCAATCACCAAAGCATTGTTGTGATGACATCCAGAAGGCAAGAGTGTCGGAAAAGTAGGAACAACTTAAAGAGACAAACACCTCTTTTAAGGTCTCAAATTGTGAAGTCAAGTTTGACGTATACAACTGAAGCTAACCCTGTGACTTGATTGTGCTATGAAATGGCACTATGTGTTTGAAAAGTATATAACACTGCCCCTTTAAGATAAAGATGGACATCAGACCCAACAAAACCAATGAGATGAAAGCCGCCAATAAAGCAACTTTAGCTTCCCTGAATACTCAGACCAGCGGGTGTTGGCCTCCTGACTGGACTGTTGAGAAAATGGACACACATTTCAATAGGCAGCCATTCCTGTAACACTTCTTGTTTTATGCAAAACTGCAATTTTATGGGAAACTTTAGTTTTGATTTCCAGTTGCTAGGAACCACAATCATCAAGATCAACAGAAATAAACCCTTCAAACATGTCAGCCTTTGTGCGAGGGTTGTGTTTTCACCTTTTGAAGGAATTAGCTTTAATATATTTAGATTTGTTGAAATGTGAAATAAGTGTCAGCAAGAATCCAGCAGGAATATTGGATGTGACTGGACTGTGTAGGAGCGATATCACTTCACTTCCATTCATCTGTTTTGTTTAGTATCCACAGATAAGAAATGCAAATTTAGGCCTTGGGTCTTGCATTTTGCATATATTGTTTAAACCCGGCAGGTACAGATAAAAATTGTTTTTTCCTTTGCACACAATACCCCCTCTAAGTGACTGCAGTATTTAAAATACATTTTGTTGAGGAATGTGGTATTATAAATATATTTTTCTTTTGTTAGTTTTTTTTAAAAACATGTGACAGATAATAATTTTTTAAACATATACATAGGTTTGTCGTTGGCAAAATGATTCCTTTGTTTTTTCTCATAAGCAGAACTAATATACCACAGAGCTAAACATCCAAACCTTTAGTTAAGAGTCTTTTTCCTCCATTGAACTCGTCCTGTACCGATTCACAATGAATTTAGATGTGTCTTGGAAATAAAGTGCATTTATTGCAATGTGCATGATGTTAGAACAATACTTACTGATCATTTAAAATATGAAAATAAATCATGGTTTGCCTATTTATTTATTTAATTGATACATACCCTATTTAGTTGATGTCCTTCCATACCCGAGGTGCTGGTGAGATTTAAACAGATCAGACATTTTACACTTGAATGGAGTGGATAGTCAGAAGTAATTAAACAAATTATGGTTACATCAATTTCACAAACTGGCTTATTTTTGAAAAGTTATTCTTGCCTATAATTTACAGTTTGAAGGGTCCAGTCCAATCCTCCCACCCCGTCCCACCATGGACTTGGTACAATCCTATTCAGTCCCTTCCAGTGATGACAGATGAACCCAACAAGACCTTTTCTGTACAGTGCATTTCAGTCCAGGTTTCCCTTTGGTCTGAACTTCCTGGCCTGGATGCAGGGTTCAGATCTCACTGGTTCTTTTTTTAAATATTGATGCTGTCCTCTGTTTACCCTCTTCTGTCTCAAATTATTCTGCTGCTGGAAGGTTGGCTGCCTCCTGAAGTCAAGAGTTTCCAGAATGACAAATGCTTGACTTGCAAGATTTTTCAACGTGTAAAAATTGCCTTCTCAAGTCTCAAATCCCTTTGAAAAAACTAACAAAAAAAACCGTCCTGTCTGACAGATTTGTTGTCTGAATGCCAAGATGAGGCCCAGCAAATCCATTTTAACAAGTGGAGCATTGCATATATAAAACTTTATATAGTAAAGTAACACGTCTTACTTTTAAGGGGAAAGTAAGAAGAGTTGAGGAGAGGACAGAGTGAATACTAGACGAGTCTGCTTCTACACCTGCAGAAAGAGAGAAAAAAAAACAGAACTGAGAACTATAGCAACAAACAACATGTGCAAATCTAATAACTACAACATCAGTAGCTGTTATCCCACTGTTATTTAATGGAAACGGCAAAATTGCACAATTGTGTTTTCAGCATTAGCAAAATATCGATAAAGTTTTGCGGACATTTGTAATGAAACACATCAGCTGAAAATGCTGTAACATGTTAAAGATTCCCTAAAGGTGAATTGGGCCATGATTGCTGTGTGGTTTGATGTTTCATTAAACTTAAACCAACAGGAGGAGAAACCCAATGAACCATCAGCTCTGTGGCTACAGGAAACAGTTCAGAGATTGGATGTGATGTTAACTATTAGTTATAGGAAACTGGAGGTGTGACTCACCAAGACCACCATCTACAATGAACTATCAGGACAGACTATGTCTAATTTGTCTATAGTTAGAAATAGTTATGCACTGAATGCTGCTTTGGAATATGTTTCTACTCTCTCAGTGAAATGAGAAAAGACGATTCATTATTATCTTTAAACAAAGTCTCTGCAGGCACCGACAACAAGTTGATGAGCCGCCTCTTAAATTATACTGAGAAGAACAAAAAAACAGAATAAGATGAAAGCAGATGGATGTCTTTAACAAGTGTCAGTCTGCCGCCCGCTTCTTTCCCCACGGTAGGCTCATGATCCTCTGTCCAGGGAAGATATTGGAAAAATACAAATGCAAATCCTCTGCCTGCCGACTATTCCGCTTGGGAGATCTGTGAGCTGTCAGTTAATGAATGAGAGGCAGGGGAACTGCGAGGGTCTTTGTTTCTACATGGAAGTCAAAACAGACAAAAGTGTCGTAAATTAAGCAGAATACAAGGGAGTGGGTGTGGATAATAAACGTGTGTATGCAGTGGTTTATTTTTGGCGTTTGTGACCCGTAAGCGCAGGAGGTTTGGCTGACTATAACCTTTCGTATGCGCGTGTGTGTGTCAGTGTTAACAATGTGTACGAGTTCCCACTCCGGCGACTGAATGCTATTTGAATCAGCCCACCTGGGACCCTGATCCCATTCTGATCCCGTGCCGCTGCCATCCGCAGCTCAGGTGTTGCATGAATGTGATTTATTTGCAAACAGAGTGAGATCCAAATGGAGATGAGGCGCTGAGAGGGAGTGAAATACAGAGTGAAAATGCAGTAAATGGTAAGGAGGGCTGCTCCATATTACCTGAGGGGAATGCAGTATCACCCTGCTGCCGTTTGGTAGCAAAATATTGAAACAAACCATTGAATCTTTTGTTTTTGGAACATCTCAGGTGTATATGTTTGACCACATTGTATGTTTGACCATACAAGACAACAGATTCGGTTTATGTACTGAAATAAGTAGCTACCTCCATGGAATCTCAATTACTTACATTCTTGTTCCATTTATAGTTTTGAACCAAAGCAGGGAAGGTCAGTGTATTAAAGCTGCAGTAGGTAACTTTCATAAAAACTGTAAAAACTTATGTTGTTTAAAACTGTCACTATGTACCAATTTTAAACATGTATGAAAAAATCAAATTTATCTCCATAGTTCCCTTCTCCCTGTGAATGCTAATGCTCGCAAGCACGGCAACTGATGATAGTGGGTAAACAGTTTTTTAGCACATAGAGCACATACACTAGCTTGATTGATGGTGCTTAGACCCCTGACTGTGATTGGTTGTTTCTGACAGAGCAGGGTAATTCTGCAGATGGCAGTAGGACCACAGGGAGAAGGTGGAGGAGCTCATTTTTTCTGCTGATTATCTGTCTCATGATGTCTCGACATGGATACAGTTCTAACAGATACCAAAAAAAACCCCAGATTTCTTATATGTTTTTAGCTTTATATCAATTGGTAAAAAGTCTTTCAATCATTCAAAGATGATTGCTTTGAATGATTGACTGACATAATAAGTTTTATTTATTAGCTGGAGACCCAATTATTTTTTTCAATTTTATTTGAAACTTGCACTTTTGTTTTCGTACATTACGAAAGGATTTGGTATTTTCTAGATTTCCAACGTCTAAAGACTAACAAATCAGCGAAACACAGCGCCACTGCAACACCCTACTCTTAACCTGAAATGGATCAGGCCTCGTCAATCGTAACATTGTGATGATGTCAGTGGTCTCACTGATGCAGACATTCCTGAATGGTTGGCATTCTTAATACATTTCAGTAGATACATGGCTAACATCACCTGTGAGGCCGTATCCTGAATTCAGAGTTTCAGTGATGTAGAAGCCTGGCGGGCCACCAGGCTTTACTTGTGGCCCCACCAGGCTAAGCATTGCTTATTTGCTTAAGTATTTTTAAAATGTTTGCATTTTTTTAAGACTATATTGTTGGTGTTTAGGTGTCAAACCTCCAATCTTTTAATAACACATAATTATCAGGTGTGGATAATAAACGTGTGTATTATTTGACAAATCTAAAGCTCATTAGACAAACTTTGTTGACAGGAATTTAAAATTTCTTGTCAACTATCAACATTTTTTTACTGGAAAACACGATGAGGATGAATGGCTGCCCTGGCACACAACCGCCAGCCTGAGCAGGTTTTCTGGGGGAAACCTTGTGAATTAAAGGCTGTAAAATCCAAGGCAGTGTAACCCTCTGTCTCTTGGGTCTGTTCATCTTTTGCATTACAACCTGCAGTCGCGGGATGTGGAGCGGTCACACTGGAGAAATTCAGAGGCATTCGGGGAAAACGATGTAAATATGAGGGTCCAGTGTGAAGAACTATGACATTACATTTCACTTGTAAATCATAAACATCCCTACTTGTCAGTATTCAGTATCTTCCACCCTCTGTTACTAACGTAGTCTGTGTGCTGTAATGCCTCAGCAGCCTTCACATCTGTGGACAGATGTATCTGCTGTGAGATCAATGAGCCTCACAGTTCTTACAACTGGATCTGTCAAACTTAATGATACAACATGACATGGCTGCGTGTTGCAGTTTCCAGACAGAGTGTGCTGCATGGAGCAATTTGATCTTAGAACGGAGGTTCCTAGCTGGTGCCGAGTTTACATCTGACCTTTAAACACAGAAAACCTCGGAGCGGCTGCCATCACATTCCTGTTTTGTCATAATTACACAGCTGTAACAATGTCGTTTGTGATGTTGTGCTCAACGTATGTGCTAGAAAGTAAAGCGTGTTGGTTTTATGATTGATTCCCGATATTTATTACAAATACATATGTTCCGGACTGGCATTTAATTAATTGATAAGCATGTAGAGCCGAGCCCAGGTGAAAAGTCAAGTGTGCGAAATTTGCGTGGGCCGTGAAATTAATTCTTCCAGTTACTGTAAATGAGATGTGCTGCATCACTTTGCGTGGCAGAGGAATTATGGGGAATGAATTCAGCGTCGCCCCAATCATCCCGTATTCATTCTCCGTCTCCATCAACGGACCTCAGTGGCCGGTCCATTGAACACAAAGAGCTTTATATTTATAATGGGGAGAAGAATAGGAGTCACTTTGATAAACTTTACTCATGGATCTTTGGGGAAAATCATACTGCTTACTCCATTCCTTTTCTACATTGCCAGTAAAGAGCTACACTTTATTTCATCCCTGTTGGAAGTCATGTATCTGTCAACAGATTGTCAGTTTAGCACCATATGCAGACATCCACACAGCAATTACATTCGTCATTCTACTGTAAAAATAAATTTTTTTAGTTACAGTTCTGTTTAAATGTAAGCTAATTTGTTAATTTGTCATCTTTTAAGGCACACAAACTGTGATTGGTTGAAATTAGTGAGGTCCCTCTGTGCTGCGTTTATTTTTTCCAAATACGACTCTGACTGCTGGAAAGCAATGTCTGAGCGTTGCTGCAAACATCAGGCCTCTCTTACTTCGGTGCACAATAATGAAGTGCAAGGTGGGCAGGTCTGTGTCTTGCTGAGTTAAGATAAAGAGGCTTTGGAGCAGAAGATGTAATTAGCCATATTTACCGCCGCCAGCATCGCAGCTAAAGCACACCATCACTGACTTTGTCGCTTCTCTCTAATTACACCTTCCTCCTCATTAGATCCCTCTCACTCAAAGTCGTTGCGTAGCTCAAAACAAAACGCAGACATGAAGACTTTGAAAGGCAGTGAGTGCGGCAGGTGATTTCTGACATCTGTTGAAATGCCACATGAAACTTGGCTGCTGCGTCTGTCAATGCTGCTTTAAATGCACTTGAGATTCACTCACTGCAGTATGAATTAGGAGGGTTCAGAAAGTGAGCAGCAGTCGGCAAGATAGGGTTGGACGATATTGCTGGAAAACATGTGACAAAAAAAGGAGTTGCACATCAGGCAATATTTGTTGTTCAAATGGTCATTGAACCAAAAAAACGTAACCTGAATTATTTTGTTAAATTACAAAGCTGTTTCACACACATGAATTATTTTTGTGAATGTGCAAAGATAAAATTGTCAGATATTTTGATAAAGTGGCAAAAGTACAAATTTTGATTTATAAGTTCAACATTTATACAGCACCGTCTTTTCATACACGGGCACATTAGATCAACACATGTACAAAACAAGTATAATATGCGTACCTTATGAAATGACCCATGAAAGTCTTTTATGTTCGATGATGAAAATAAGTAACCTTGGGTATAAATAAGAATCACCCAAATGTTTCATGAATGACTTAAAAATAAAGGACACGTTCTTTAATCAAACTGTATTAAACAGGAGAAGTTTGGAAAGTTGAGAGAGAAATGAAATGTTCCTCAGCCCAAACAGTTTGATGCTGAACACAGATGGACACCAACGAAGAAGTTGCAGAAGTTGTTTGTTCGTTTCTTCACGTCGGCATTTTGATCCAATTCTGAACTGACCACCAGACTGTCAAACTTTTCCAGCTGTCGCTTTGGCACGGGGACGCATTTACTGCGACGCAGCGACACAACTGCTCGTTTTGGACTTTGTTGTTCACTGCAGAGAAATTAATTTGTACTAAAAAGAAGGAGAAGTTGGGAGACGATCAGAGACGGGGAAGAGCATGTAATGGATATTTTAGTTTGGTTTCCACTTCGGAATGCCAACATATTTAAAGTAAGTTATTCATCAGATATATGTATGTACATTTCTGCTTTCAGATGAGTAATTATCAGCAATATTACGCTAATTATTTATGCAAAAATGAGGCATTCAGAAGTATAGAGATAAATTGCTTTGTGGAAGCAAATAGGAGATGACCTCTGTATGCAAACAGGACTCTGTCGATCCAAACTATCCTATACTGATACACAGACGATTATCGAAGCTCCACAGTGTGTGAGCCAACAGAGAAACCTGAAATAATAAAGTAAGACATGCAGCTCTGCATTATCATATAGATAACCAGTACTGTACCGCTCAACAAGACAGCTGGAGATCAATGAGGAAGTGTGTTTATTCCCAAGTGTGAGAGTTGCTTTAACTCGCCAGGAAAGAACAGAAAAGTGGTAAGAGACGGAAATCCAAAAGGACTGGACGCACCAATAAAAAAAAAAAAGAAAAGAAAAGCAAAAGCTAATTTAATTTCAGCACTGCTCTCTTTCAGGCGGATGATAAAAGCCTCTGTTTCTTCTCCATGGCGACGGAGCGTACCGTGTTGCATCAGCCGAGGCATTCACTCATCTTGAGAGCCACTTTCCAAAGGGTGATTGGATAACCTTTCCGCAGCGCACCTTAGGCTAAATTGTAGTGCATGTTTATGGTAGCAGATCTGCTGTTCGGGCCAAGACCCATAAAACACATAATCCTTTATACTGACACGTCCGATTGCAGAGAGCTTGTCAAATGTTTCTTCAATCTATAAAATGTGCTCCGAGGGATTTTTACGCCGGAGTCAGCATGGATGGATGATTACTATTTACAGTAAGCCGACCCACTAGTAGGAGAAGCCACCCGGTGAAAGCAGGAGAGAAGGATCTGGCACAAAGGTAGTTACAGGAAGTTTGATGTGCCGTGTAATTGTTTCACCTCACGTGACAATGGACAAAACTATTACAGAGCGAATCAAATTTTTTCTGAGTTTGGTTAAGTATTTTAAAAGATTTTTTTTAATTATTATTATTTCACTGTATGGTGAGGATTCCTGATTAAGAACATTAAAAATATTAGAAATTATGTCAGTTACACATAAACCAGACCTTCTGAAATCTTTGCTAATGCAAGGTTAGTCGAGGGTTTTCTTCTTCCTCTCTCTCTGCTCCTACCAAGATGGCCAAGCAGCACAGAGACTGATTTATTGTTTGCACAAAAGGATCTTACGGTAATTGAAACTTAGCAAAAACAGACGAGAAACACACTGTTTTCCAGACTTCTACAGGTCAGTGCAAATCTTGTCATAGATGACAAGAACATGGGTAGGCCGTGACTCAAAGGAGATCGTCTTGGTTTTCATCAATCTAAAAACTGACATCACTGGGATCATAAGTCAGGGGTTGTGTCAACTTCAACTAAGAGGTATCGTCAGAAGGCTTTGCATGGCGGAGCCGTACAGCAATATAACAGTTGAGAAAATGACTCACAAGCGTGCTTTGCCAGAAAACAATGATAAAAACTAGCAAAAAGGCAGGAGATATGAAAGCTGTTACTAATGGTGGCGATGTGTAAGAGGCTTTTCAGTGGCGAATCTTTTAGCTCATGTTTGATCAGTCCACCGGTGTTTTCACACCTGACAGACTGATAGACTTGGTTCGACTGGAGACAAAAGAACAGAACAGAATAGAATAATGCCCTGGGCATGAGCCATGTCACCCAGATCTAAAACTGCAGCGGACAGCAAACGACCTGCAGGAGATGATTCTCCAAAAACTGAGACAGTTGAGAAAACTGGGAGCAGAATGAACACTTAGTGTCAGAAAGATGGTATATTCATCAGGTTTTTGGGGATTTTTTTGTGCTTCTTTAGCATAGTTGAAGACAAATGTAAATGGAACCTCTTTGTTTAGTGTATACACGTTTCAATAAATGTTATTAATCAAACATTAGAAGTACTTTAACAGAAATCAGACAACCTATAACACTTGAAGCAAAAGCAACTCTTTGCATTTAATAAACTAACAATTGGACTGGGTGGAGAAAATGTTATTTCCTAAATGAATTTATGATTCACCAACAAAACTAGAACTGAAATTATTTGTCTAAACCACTGAGTCAGTGATCATTCTTCAAATTTTCCTTGTGCTGTGCTAAGATAACCTTTTATGACAGATATCAACATAAAACAAATAATTATTTTTTAGAATAAGCCTTTAAGATCTAGACGAAGAATCAGACAACTACATTTTGATTTAACTTTAATAATTAAGTGGTAGAAATGCTGCTTAAAAATAAATTTCTCCTCCAAGCTGTTCCTGGTTAGTGGCTCTGTTGCCCAGCCTTTTTCCACAGAGTAGTAGATTGTTACCCTCCTTATCAGCTGGCTGCCTCTTCAGCATTTGGCCATTTAGTTCTTTTTGTTTTTGATAACAAAATGCTTATAAAGAAAAGTACAGAATCCATTTATTTAACCAGAACAAACAAACACTCCAGTCTCCATATATTTTCCTCCTTTCAAATTCCAGTGAGTCGTTTGTTTTGGTAAGACTTATTGTTATTAAGGAACACAAACACGTTTTTGGTTTCTAGCTGCTGAAATACGAGCAGCAGAAGCCAAATCACACCGAGCCAAACATTCTCCCTAAAATATCTAAAACCAGAGACGCTCTGTCTGAGGTTATTTATCCACACGATCCACCGTGTTGATTAGCAGACAATAGGATGCAGCTCAATTTACCTCTCATTAGGGTTCTAATGCGTGTTATTAAATACATCACCATGTCCCAATTAGAAAACACCGAGACCATACATCAGTTTAATTGATATCCACCTCGAGCCACATGGGCTCCCCATATTCTATCATCATTCTGAGTGATTCTAGCATGCAGGGCGGAGAAGTGGAGCCTTTTTTTATTGTTATTATGATTATTATTATTGTTATTATTGGAGCACAGCCATTGGGGTTATAGTGGGGTGTGTGGGCGGTTTTGATTGTATATATCTTGATTTTTGCATTTTGCGAGCAATGGGACGTTGGAGAATAGCAGTGTAGCGTCTCATTATAAATCCCGCATTTCCCAAGACACCGATGCTTTCTGTTTATTGAATGGTAATGTGTTAGGAGATGCTAATGTATTCTGCACCCTTGCATTTTGTTAAAACAATTGCATTTAATAAGCTACAGCAGAGTGCAGCTAGGACGAACAAATGTTTGAGATGAGACACATTTTAAATAATGTTACAGAAATTAACATTGGATTTTATATGTTTTTGCGACCAAAGAGCTGTTTGACAAAAGGTTCTAGATGTTTGGAAATGTTTTATACTGACAAGCTGCCATGTGGTGCAGAGAAGGAAACATGTCAAAGCCTTTCATCTCCTCAGAATATCAACATACCTTCTGTTCTTATTGCTGTAAAAACCAAAAATTAGATTCACCAATAATATGCCAGATATTCTGTTCAGTTATCAGCAGGTCAACACCATAAAACCCTCCAGTTGAATTGTTACACCATTCAAAACTAAAAACTCCGACCATTTTTGTTGGGGATGCACCGATATTTATCTGTTATATACAGTCAATGAATTCATATATTATTCAAATGTTTCTGTAAAGTTTTGATTTATAGATTAATTGCACCCTAACTCAGTGGTCCCCAACCTTTTTAGTACAGCGGACCGGTCAACCCTTCCTGCATTTTCTGAGTACCGGGGGAGATGGGTGTGTGCATGTTGTGCGTGTTGTGCGTGTTGTGCATGTTGGCGCGCAAGACGTAACCGACGGACATATTTAATTATTTCTTGCGCGGCCCGGTACCAATTGGTCCACGGACCGGTACCAGTCCGCGGCCCGGTGGTTGGGGACCACTGCCCTAACTGATGTTTTAAAGCTTTTATTTTTTGTTAATATTGTTGACTTGTTTACAGCTGATGAAAATATGATGTTTTGGACTAAAATATTATATCAGCCCATAAATAATAATAAAAAAACAACCCTGAAGCAGAAAAGTGAGTCTGCTGAAAAATATGTTAAATACCTACTGAAGAATTGTTTCTTCGATTTGTCAAATTCAAAACGTAATTTGAATTTGACAAACGAGCCTCATCTGAACACGATAAACTGCATTAAATATGATTATATATTTATAAATTTATGACTTTTCTGACACCTTCAATAAAACAGTCGCTCTACTGACTTCACCACTGCTTCTCTGCTCTAAACTCCCCACAATCCTTTCCTGCATCACAATCACTGTCATATGACCATCAAACAGCAACGAGATGGAAATAAATATCGGTCAATTATACTAAAATGACTAATATTGATCGATACTAGTTTTGATTCAGATATATCATGTATTCCTAATTTTAGGTCTAAAATTACATTAATCAGCAACATGTAACTTGATGTCATATTTTTTTGGTTTAGTCCGAATTAGAATCAGTCAGATTTAGTTGCAATCGGTCCAGAATTGTAGAACTACATCTCTGAGACAACAGAGGTGTAGTTGTGCAATATAAGCTTTCTAAAATAAGTCTGCGTAATGTAAACACACCAATTTCAAAGACTCTCCTCCTTTGTGATACGTTTTGGTGCTAGGATGAGTTTTTTTTTCTTTTTTTTTAGCTTTTTGGTTTTCTTTAGCTGTATTGAAATTGATTTATTTTGAAAAACTGCGATAGAAACGCTTATTCTGCGTGCCACGAGTCACATGATCAACAACTGGATGTTGCTACTGGCAGAAACCCTGAAGACGACGACAACAGGAGGTAGTTGGAGGACTTACTGCGTGATTTTAATTGTATTTCTTATTTAATGGAAACACTGTAATTGCTGAATTGTATTAATTTTTTTACAAAGTTTTTTGCACATTTGTAAGGGAAATAAAACTAGCTACACAGCCATTGGAGGCTTCTAGTTTTCACCACAAATTACTTCCAAAAGCTAAATTACGCCTCCGCTTTTTAATTTATCGGAAACAACCAGAAATTAGTTGACTCCAACGCACAATCACAAAATAAAGATGACGGCCTCTGCAAAATAAGAAGTCTGAAAATCCATCAGCACTTTTGCACCTTCCTGGATGGAGTTAGATTGCATTGTGTGGTCATCAGAACCGAGGCAGATAAAGTGACTGTCGATCAATAACCATTTCTTATCCTCACCTTTCATCTTCTCTCTATCGGGCGGCCAGAAGCGCTTTTCACAAGTGATTTTACAGATAACCACCTGTTCAAGTCCAGGCCGGTTGAATCTTTTCCTCTCCTCGCTGCCGGCCGCTATTAAAGCTAACCACCTCCGACTGTACATTATATCTTGCAAGGCTGCCATGCACACAGCAGCAGGGCAGAGGGTCTGTGTTTATTATGTGCTCTTCCCTTATCGCTTCTCTTCCTGTACGCCTTTATTTTTTACTTTTTTTTTACTTGTGTGCATCCGTTTAGAGTCCAGATTCCTTGCAGGATTGCTAGGTCTCCCCATTCACCACGTACGAGAGGGATGTTGGAATGCTAATGGGCCTGTGCTCAGCAGACAATGATATTTACATAGAAGATCACAGCCAAGCAGAACAAACATGTCACTTTTGTTTGAAGTAGGGGAAGTGAGCGGTGAGAAGGACCAAACAAGTCATGTTCAGAATGACAAGCGAGATGCTGGCCTTCCTCTCCTCCTCCTCTTCCTCATTGGATGTCGGCTGCTCCCACAGTTTGCCCGTAAACTTCAAAACACACTAATTAGTCGGACAAAATGTTTGAACTCCACAGAGATGGGGATGAGGGAGTCTGCAGCTCCTTGTTCATTATGTTTTACTTACCTAACAAGTTGTGCTTTGTTCACCATAATTATGAAAACCTGCCCTGACCTTTCCTCACCCACACAAAGTATTGTTTCATAAAAAAACCCGCCTTTTTAAGCATTTTTGTGTTTTCTGCTGCTTAGACAAAACCCATAAGCATTGTTTTAAGTAAGCAACATGACTAGGCGACGTTGTTGTTTTTTTTTTTCAGTGAGACAAAAGAAAAATCTAGATTTCCAAAAGGATTTGGAGAATATTATAGAGATTTTGTATAAGCATGCCTGCAAACATTAATTTAGCATCTCTTTTTAGTTTCATTTATATTAAATTAGTAACGCTACAGCATTTGGAATAAACTGCATTGGTACAGTTAAAATTAAATAAGTTCTTTTTTTTTTTTTTTTTTTTTAAAGTAAAAATAATTCAAGAAACATATCTGTACTGGAGAATGAGGTTGGTTGTCACAATTTAAAACTCATTTTAAAAAATTGCTATCGTTAGTCAATCCCATTTTATTGTCATGTAACCCAAAGTGTCTGGTTGGAATAGAGTATCCTGACAGATTTGACAGATATACAGAGGCTGTCCTGGTGAGCCCAATTCTTCAACTCTTTCCACTGGACCCATGTCTCATTGGTGAGACATGGGTCAGTGTTATATACTTTTTAAAGGGGCAGTGTTATATACTTTTTGAGACCACACAAACCAAACATAAACATTCATCTTCATGACTCTATTCCATATCTCTACCTTCACTTGATTCTGTTTTTGATGGTTTTATTCTTTTTAGCTAAAGCAAATCAACTTTTTCAATATCTGCTATGTAAGGTTTTTTTTTTTTCAGTTGTCACGGCATATCAGTATTTCTTTTATTTATTTTTTGTCAGCAGCATTACTGCTAGCATTTGCTAGCATAACGCCAGCATGCTAGCATTTCACTAGGAGTTGTGCTAGCAAGCATATCCTGGTCTATTGAAGACCAAAAATTTTCTAACTATATTCTAAATTCTAAATCCAAAATTGTTTAAAGACGATTGGACAGGAGCACTGAAAAATAGTTACATTATGATAAGAAAAACAAAAAAGATGTCCTCACCTCGAGGAGTCGCTTGATGCGGTGCCAAAACATTTGTCACTTCGATGTAAAGTGTCAAAATACTAAAATGACAATATCTAGTCTGTGACAACTGTTTTGGAGATCAGCACCCAAACATTTTACAACAGTTGAACCTAAAGGCGAGAACTAGCAACTGTGACAACCAGCTTGTGTGACAACCAACTCCGTTCTCCACTGTTTAGGTTATTTCTATTTCCAGTGGCACCCTAATATGCTTCTTGCTCAGGAAAAATCAAAACCTGTAACTGAAACCGACAAAAAATATTTTGACAACAAAGTTCTTTGCGAGATCAATTTGATTCTACTTTATATTTGACGTTTGGGATAAAGATGAAACCTGTTCATGGTAGATCCCAGCTCAGATCGCATATTATTATTATACCCCCTTTTTTTCCATGTATTACCTCCCCCACAAAGTGCCGCCACACTGCCGGCTTCTGAAATGGGAATTGGTTGGATAAGTGGGGAGGCAGAAGGTGTATTACTTGGGAGCACGGGGCCTGGAGCTGGGGGAAGAGACGACTCATGCGTTAGATTACAAACGCCCTGAGCTTGTCAAAAAATGCACCTGCTTATTGCTTGACGGTAATTTGTTTGGACATGAGTTATAATTCAATTCCATTCAAGAATTAACTTCCAGTACAGAAAGCTATTAGCTGGTTAGATGTTGATCAGTAGAAAATCCTCCTCTGCTGCTCCGGCCATCATCCCACCTGACTGGTAAAAGTTTCATGCCTTCCAATAAAATACCACCGCCTATGAATTTTGTGCACTATGGAACCATAATAAAAATCCAATCTAAGCTTAAAAAAAGATTCTGTCACAACAGAATTGAGTCCAATTCCCACAACCTGCTATGCCTTATGCTTTACTGCCTTTAATGAGAATGGTGTGACAACTAAAGTAATGCATGTGGGACACAGGTGTGGCTTCTTCATTGTACAGAGGATGGAACCGTCATCATCATGGAGCTTTCGTAAAACCTATTAACCCACATTTACTGAAACAGTGAAAGATGTGGAAGAAGAGAAAGCACAGCAATTACAGATCCAATGAAACCAAATTAAAAGGCTAATAAATATTAATTGATATTTAACTTTCATTAAAGCTGCAATTATGACGACAATGGCTAGAAAGGAAGGATGTTATTCATTTTTATTGTTTTTTGTAGGATTGTAAAATATCACATTATATTACAAAACAAACATAATGCAGATATTATATCAGTGCGTCAAGTATTGTGCTGTGCATGTTGTATTGTACTGACTGAAAGTCTTTTACCTTTTCATAGTGTTATTGCTGAGTTTTTAACTGGTTTAAAAAATTTGAAAGAACTTCCTCAGTATCACAATTCCAATTCTTATTTCTGTTTTTGGCTTATCACAGTTTTTGGCTTTCCTGAAAAAGAGAACGCGCAAAAGTGGAGATGGGGACACTTTTTTCCCCCCATCCATAGTGGGGTTCAAACCTCCAGCACAGAGGGGAGGAGTGTCCAGCATGGAGTGACCGACAAGAGGCGCTCTGGACTGGGATTAGAGTGGTGGATTCCTCCCCTCCACAGGTGGATCTGTGCCTTACGAGAGGCATAAAAACCAAAGTTCAAATCTCAAGCTCCAATATTTAATGATGTGTGGTCCATGCTAGCTTGCAATATCTACATTTTGGTTATTAAAGCTGCCATGCGTAGCATCAACATCTAATTAAATTACACTTTATAAACTTGGTTGATTCACTCCAAACCTGTAGATCACAGGTGTCAAACTCCAGTCCTCGAGGGCCGCTGTCCTGTAGTTTTTAGATGTGCCACTGGTACAAAACACTGGAATGAAATGTCTTCATTACCTCCTCCTTGTGTAGATCAGTTCTCCAGAGCCTTAATGACCTAATTATTCTATTCAGGTGGTGCAGCAGAGGCACATCTAGAAGGTGCAGGACAGCGGCCCTTGAGGAACAGTTGGACTGAAACACAGCTACTGTCTTCCATACCATCTCAAGATTGTGATATGATGAAGGTTGTTAGGAGTTTTTGAGTTACAAACAATATTCATGCATTTTTATAATTTCTGTTTTGCATAACTGTGAATCAGTCTGTATCCTCTCCTCATATATGTGATTATTTACCAGAAATCACAGCACCTTTAAGCCATGTTACATATGTTTTAATGACCCATCAAAGAGTTTTCTTGTGCTAATTCAAGGATCTTGCTGGAGCTAGCTGTTCTCCAAAGTTTAATGAAGGAACAACAAAGTGCTGGCCAGGAAAAAACAACTAACTAACAAACCAGCATTTTTATTGTTCATTTTCCTGTGCAGTCGCTGGTTATTAAGAGTGGTGCACTTCTGGAACAATGCGACAGAGCTTACTGCATGACTTGCAGTTCTTAGGGCCATGTTTGCTATCATGGGAGCTGAGCGCTATCAGAGGCTCGTCTGTGGGTGTGTCTGCTTCTGTCTGAAATTCCAACTCAAAACTGACTGCATGTTCAGGGAGTTGTTTGTATTCTGTTTCAGGGGGGAAAAAATTGACTTTTGTTATTTGTGCTTTAGAAATGACTCAATTAATACCTGATCACTGTATGTTAGTTTTTTGCTTTTAAAGTGTAGGAAGAACTGATGCTTCTGTCTGGAGGTGGTGGGGGCTGATGTGGTTTTGCTTTAATTTGCATTTGATTCTGTAGTATAGACTTTGATTTCTATATAAACCTGGTTGATCATTAATTTTTGACTGATAAAATTCGGTCATATTTATACCAAGGATCTCAAACACACATACATGTAGACAGTATGTGTGCCTTTCCCACTGAATCAATAAAGCTGACTTTAATATGTCAGCAAATACCCTTTAATATTACGTCATCTCAGCCTATGCAGCACTATCTGCACTGATGAAGATCCACTGACCTCAGGTGAAACAGAGGGATCGATGTACTAGCTGAATAATTGACTTAATAATTATTTTGTGAGCACTCAATTCACATTTCATACCCTCGTGATCTGTTGTGTCTTAGCTATATATTAATGTATGTAAATAAATAAGACTGTTAAGTAATGTACCCTATTTTGATTCAAGAGAATACTGCAAATTCCACATCCTTGATCCTAACTCACATCCACTATCCAAAACAGGATTCCATGAAATAGACTCTTTAGAGCAGAGGTGTCAAACTCAGTCGTTTTGGGTCAAATCAAGATCATGAATGTTCTTGAAGGCCGGTTGTGCCAGAACGCATTGATAAACTCCGTTAAACTGTTAAAATATAAATACATTTTTGAAATTAAATAATCATGAATATTTTTTCAGCCCTCCAAGGATTTTGCAATTTTTTTGAGATTTATTTATTTATTTTTTATTTTTTTGGCAAGAAAAAAAGTGGTTATGGTAGTAATTGAGAAATATTTGCACTTCTCTGTGATGGTAAATGCAACCTTTTATTACTTGCTGTATCATTATGCATTGTAACATCAAGTGAGGCAGCTGTTTAGTGGACGTTAGAAAGACTGCTGCCTGCAAGTGAGAATAAAACGTCACTTAAATCCAACATTTTTCACCAAATTTGTGAAAAATCTGCAATAATCTCACACTTACGCATTAGCATGGAAAAAAGTGCAGGGATTTGTTGAATTTGCGTGAGTCTTAACAATAACTCACAAGAAATTGGATAAACAGATAAAAACTGTGTTGAATTGACTGATAAAATAGTATTTAAGGACATTATCTTAAAAATTCTAATTATGTGTTTTTTCATTTAGCATGAAACGTGTGACAAAAAACCATTCAACACTCATATAGAGTCAAATGTCTGAAACAGGAAATTTGAACTTGTACCTAACAGCTTTTTAGGGCCACTGCCCCCTAATGGATAGGGGGGCCATTAGGGGGGCCATTAGGGGGGCCAGCGCTAATTTGTAGGCTTTGTAGCCCACAAAGCCTACAAATTAGCCTTTGTAGGCTAATTCTTTGTAGCCTACAAATTCTTTGTAGGCTACTTTTCAATGACAATCACTTTATTATTAATATTACTATCACTATTGTTGATGTTTGATTTTTATGCTTGTTTCTGTATTTATCGTCAAGAATAATTTCCCAGAGAACAAAAAAGCCACATGTGAATAGAAATTATTTTTACAGGCGTCTAAGGAAAATGCAATGAATGGACATTCAACTTAAAATCGGTAGACCTATCAGCAGCCAACCAGAGAGGAAATAAGTATTCTTGTTTTGTGCCATTTTCAGATGTTAGTTGTGAAATATTCCACAAAATGTCCAGATGAAAGATTTACAACAATACCAGTTTAAAGGTATAACGCCCGCGTTGGGAGACGATAAACTAAACAATACAAATTCCTCAACACTGCAAGCAGTAATAGTTTTTTGTCCCATTAGTACATATTTCGGTTCTCTTGTTAACTAAATCAAGTCCAATCTGCTTTGAGAATGTCTTGTTTAGACATTTGCAGCCCTTCCACACAAATGGAGAATCTCCTCATTGGAAAACACCCTCCTCTTGTCTGCAAAACCAGTTTATGCTTCTCCTAGAAGGCCACAGCCAATTCAGTTGCAAATTATGAAACACTTTTTCTTGCATTGAATAGCGTCGAGATTGGCAACAAAGTGGTGTGTGCAAAGCTTTTTGTAAAAGTAGATGGTATTTATTTGAATAGTTTGCTTCCCAAATTTAGTATTCAGAGGAGGCAGCGGCCCAGAACATGGTTTAATGCTGGGTTTCACAGAAAGGTTAGTGTTCAGGCAGAGATGGTTTGGATTTTGATCCATAATTTAACAATAAAAGCTGAAGTTACAATCATGTGTTCAGATTCAAATTTGTCCTTAAGAATTTATTCGATGCTTTACATTTTGCATTCCAAACAAATAAATAGTTTCTCCCATTGCAAGTTTGAAATTTTAGTTTTTGTAAAACTGTGTGCTAACAGTCCTCTTTGATTGTCTGTGCAGTCCGGAAACTAGTAAAACTACTGAATTTTTAAAATGAGATGAGCGGAAGCAGACATCACACGTAAAGCCAGTCCTGTCTACACCGTGATCAATTTGTGACAACCAAGTCTGAGTCTGAAAGCGTCTGGGAAAGAAAAAAAAAACCTTTTTAATAACGCTAAGTAAGGTTCTCCTGTGCTGCAGGCTGTCATGAGTTGGGATGACAACGTCACTGTAATAAGTGGGCCAAGCAATTAAAACTGCAGGAAGAACAGAGTCTGAAAATCTGCTCCGGTTTTGGACGGTGACAGAAAATTTGCCTACATATAACCTGGATAGGGTAGCAATATTTAACTTTTTTCTTCTGATTTTGGCCTGATATGACTCTGGTTTGATAATAACTTGTTCAGATGGACTGCAGTGTTGAACATAGGTCTTTTATTTTCAGTCCACTGAGAACAGCTCAGCAGCGTAATGTTCTCCGGCTTTTTCCCATGTTTTTGTCAGTTTACTTGCCCTCATTGTTTGCACAGTCGTTAACAGAGGTATGTTTATTTGTTTAATTCTTTGCAGTTTTTTTATTAGTCACTCATGAGAACAATTAAAGAAAAACACCACTTTCATAGATACAACACACTTTTTTTCATTTTTAATTTTTTTAATAAAAGGTGAACATTATCCTTAAATATCAAGAGCAAAGGTGCCTGGGCTAACAATAAGGCTGCAAAATATAATTCCTCTTCAGTGTTCTAGCAGGAACTTGAAATTTACAAAGGTTAATAATTTCATCCACCTTAAGAAAATGCTAATACCATCCAGGGTTTCCCCCGGTGCATTTCAATCAGTCTGCCAGGCTTTGCTTGCCTTTCAGAGCAGGTTCACAAAGTTTAACAAAGAATGATACAAGTTTTGTTTTTTTTGTCTTTTTACCAATAAAAATTTGAAAAAAGTCATATTTGTATTGAATCCCTAAAAAACTTAGGGCACAATCACACCAAGCCTTTTTAGTCTGCTTTAATCAAAGTCTAGTTAAATTGCCTAGATAGTTTTTTGTTTGGTCCGTCGACAAACCGAGGTCTCGGTTCAGTTGAAGTGAACTTTGGTGCATATATGAACGCCCAGTGGACTGGAGACGGCTCCTAAGGCATAAAGTAGGGCATTCTAAGTTATACAATCAAAACACACACAAGAGTCTAACACTAGTGTGTCTTCGGTAAAAGACTGTCTTTATAAAAGACTCTGCTGAATCCTGATGCCATTCTGTTTTTGTTAACATTTTTTAAATCAGGAAGTTGAGCTGTCTTCCTCAGAAAGTTTTGTTTTGTCTCCTTCAGCATTGGAGCAGTGCCAGCACACACAAGGGACGGAAACAGTGAAACAATTTTCACTTTTTAGAAACGGTTTAGTTGGTCTGACACGGTGCAGTGTGAAAGCGATCCGCATCAGCTGAAAATGTAACAAACGTTGCAATTTTCGTCCCCAATCAAGCCGAGTATATTGGACTATTAGAAACACAGGAGAGAGCACAGAGGCAAAGTTTAAAAGGTATGCTACACTAAGCATTCCAACTATTCAACATTTTGTGAGCCATAAACACTAAACCCAATCAACCCAAATGTCTTTCTTCAGCAGCGGCAGAAAAGCTGGACATAGTCGATCGGATGATGGGTGAAGATAAAAGCCGGGCAATGCTGGAAAAAAAGTTGAGTCTCCGATGGACGTTCACCTCCACTTCCAGATTTAACCTTCAGTCAGAGTGTTGATCAAAGTATATTGATAACCGGGTCAAAGTCTAGAGAGAAAGGCTAATGTGGATCTTTGGCAAGATGTGATAGAAGGAGTTGAAACAGTTGTTCACAGAGGCTCTCCGTCCAATCAAAAGGGGCCTTTCAGCTAATAAGCAAAAATTTTAGTGAACCATTGATCAGTATCTTCCACTTCACAACTCTGGAATGTCCAGTCTAAAGATAAAAAAAAGTATTGCTTATCAAATACACTAAAGTGTGTTGTTAATACGTGGTAAAATGTGAAGCAGTTCAAGGTGTGTTGATACTTCAGAAGGTGCAGCGTCTGTGCCAGAGTCTGGATATTAACTATCAGCATGTGGAAGTTCTGAGCCTGGATATCAGCGGGATATTTTTGGCTGTTCGTGCCGAACATGTGGTCCGTCTTTGAGGACACCTGACCTGTTGGGCTTGTCTTCTACAAGTTAATGTTCAAGTCAGCCAATCCCCCATCTGCAGCTGCTTTCTTCCCATCTGTTGGTTCTCTTGCTAGCGTGCACACACAGAAAACGTCATAAACTCCCTTTGCAAGTTTTGCATGAATTTCCAGATTTATCATGCAAACTGAGCATCTCTGCATTTAATTTTTCTACTGTTTACGGATTTTCATCCCCAGGTAACTTAAAAGAGCAGCTCTCAGGTAATAGTTCTGTTTGATTTTGTAAAAACTGTAGCGCCACACGTCGCTTCCTACCAGCTGCCTCGGCAATTGTTCAGGCAAAGTGGCTTACATTAAGAAATAACCCTATTCTGGCTCTTCCCCAGCATTTCTGAACCAATATGACACCAACACAATAATGTATTTATCTCTGCAATATTTTTACATTACGGCACACCAATCCCCAAATTACCCCGGGGTTCTTCTCTTCCAGCAACACCTGCCTTCCTGAATAAATAATGAACAAAAGATTATCAAGTGTTATTCTCCTGTTGGGGATTAATCCATGACCTCATTGTGTGTCATTGCTTTCTTCTTGTTATATGATTAACAAGTTGCAGATGCAGGCGCTTATCCTGCATATCAAGCGCGGCTGCTGACTCCTCAGTTTTCCCCGTCGTTCAGGCGCAGCAAGTGAATGCAAATGGATGTGAACTTCAGCTGACTTTCAATGTCGCACTGCCTGAACAACAATAACTCGTCGCCGCTTTGGAGAAACGGGCTTGTATGAATGCAAGTTGAATTTAAGCAGGAATTGTGCGATTGGATTGTATGTGATCATACTACTGGGACTGCTTTCTCAGTTTCAGGAGTCAATGTTGATGTCTTATCTGACCAGAGCACCTTCCACCTGAGTCTGAGTAGCTCGCGGCACATTTGAGAAATGTATTTTTATGACTTTCTTCTCGTCGTTCTTCCAGATTTGTGGAGAGGACGTTATGTTGAGAGGTTTTCTCACCGAAGCTGTGACATTCTGCAGCTCCTCCAGCGTCACCATGGGCCTCGTATTGCTTTTTTTTGGTTAAGGTGGACATCTTGTCCTAGTGGGCTTACAGCTGTGCCATGCTCTCTCACGAGTAGATTCAACATGGCTCCGTGGAACATTTAAAGGGACAGTACTATGTATTGTTAAAGCACATATCAAATATGACCTAAAAGAAATTTGACTTCCCAATTTAACACCTTAAAATGTGACTTTATCTCTTTAAGAAGCTCCCGCTCTTCTTCTCTTAGCCTTTAATATCCTCAATAATGTCTTAGGCGAATTAGACTGAGAAGTAGTTCGTATGAAGCTGCCACTAGTCTGGAGGAACTCAGTCGGAGGAAAGGGGCCAATCAACAAATTCAGTCTGCTGCTCATGAAATACCCGGCTGGGTCCAACTTGATCCATCTTTAAGGTGATTTCCAAAGAAACTTTTCAGGACCTGCACATGGAGGCAAACGTAGCTGGAGCTGCCTGGGGAAGAACCGCTTAAAGCCACACCCATTGAGAACAAGCTTTTGTGATCCAGCACTAAAAATCTCAATAAAAGTCTTTTCTTTATTTGATAAAATATGAAAAGTGGTATCATTAGTTAATACTATTTTTTTTTACATGATGAGACTTCCTTGGTGTAAAATGATGAGCCAGTAACCTTAACAGCCCAGAAATGATACGAAGCCCTTGAAGTGATTGGATTGTGAGTTATTATCTACGTTTCTATTACTTATGTGCATAAAACTTTGTCAATGATCTGCTAATGTCCAGAAAACACAATTTTGCAATTGTGGTGTTTAAATTAAGTAAGAAACTGAGTTAAATTCACACATGAGTAAGTTTAAGTCATTAAAAATCAGGACACGCCATTATCATCCAACTACCTCCTGTCATCATCACCTCATCTTCTTCGTGGTTTGCGCCACTGGCAACATCTGGTTGTTGATTATGTGACTCATGTGACGCCTGTCATTTCTCACAACAATTTTCACACGGTCACCAAAACCACCTCATCCCAAAACTTTTGATCAAAAACAGGTTTTTTCGAAGTTGACATGTTTCCATTAAGCAAATTTATTTTTGAAATGTCAAATTGTGAAATTGTGGTCAATAGAAACGCAGCTAAGGAATAGAATTGATCTTTGTTCTGCACCTCATCTATGCCGGCCCTCTTCCTCTCTCTGAGACAGACGGAGCTTGAAGATGTAATGCAGGATCGGAGTCGGCCTGAATCTCCGTTCGGTCCCGTTCAGCCTGCCTGAGTAATGACTGACAAAAGCAGGAGTTCTGTTTGTATTTACGCTTTCAGAAAAACATGAGAGTTTAAAGAAACATCAGCAGGAATAAATACAAATACTGGGCCACAAAAATGGTCCAATACTTGAAAAGAGACGGGCGGCATAATGCATGAAGTGAAGGGCCAGTTTGACGGGATGATGGAATACATAAATGCATTATACAGAAATTCGTTTCTGAAGTCAGTTGTTTGTGCTTGTGAGAATTTTCTTTTTGTTTTACAGATGGGGGGGAAAAAATCTCTTCAAGCGAAATAGATTTTAAATGAAACTGTTGTAAGTCTTGAGATTTCTTTGGGCTTTGCTTGCTCCAAACTTTTGAAAATGATTAATTTCTAAGATTAAAACATAAAAACATCTGATGATTTTCCGTATGACTCCTTGACAAACTGTATAATTTTGCAGTTTAACATAAGGTTTACAATCCAGACTCAAAAAGGAATCATGGGACGGGGATTTGAACTCTGCATAGCTGTTTTGGTAAATGCTGCTGTTTTAAAGTCTAGAGTTTAGGTTTATGCTCACCACTGCATTTCCTTTATTTTAATTTGCTAAGTTCATTTACACATATTGCAGAAATAAAGCTTGTATAATAACCATAGATGCACAATGTCCATCGCTCGATTCTGCCTTCCCTTACCTCTAGAAACTACAAGTGATGTTTAAAATCACTCCAAAACACATTTTTAATTATCTTATCAGAACAGAGTTTTTATTTTGGTCTTTAAGCAGAATTTAAACATTTCAGCCAATCAACCACCAATTTGCCTCTAATACTGCAGCTCCACCTAGTGTTTACTAATTTCTGCTTGCTAGTCTGAAGGATCTGAGTGGGGAGTCACTGGGCTGTGGAAGCTTGTAAACTGCAGCTGTGTGAAGGAGCTGCGTCTTGAAGGCAGTGCTTGGTCCTGCCAGGCATTTTGCACAGCTGGGTGGTTGCCATGGGAGACTAAAGGATTTCTCAAAGAGGCATAAAAGATTTAACGCAACACTCCAGGTCAGTTTTCGATTAAGGAATATCATTAAAACATGATGCAAAGCTGAAAAAAGAGAGATTTTATGCGATACTGCCACTTTATTTGAATTTATGAAATAAGTCAACTTTTTATGGAATTCTTATTTATTGAGATGAAAACTTTTTCCGTGTAAAAAGCCAGACTCTCTCAGGGTCCACCAGCCCTCTTAATCTTGTGACAACAGCTTAGCTTGCTCATGACTTGGGCCGGCTCTGAGGAGAACTCTATTATACAAAAGCCATTTTTTATTGTTGTTCAGTGTTGAGCTTTTAAGCTTCAGGATCATCTGGGTTTTGAGTGTCTATGAAGGAGCATCAGAAAATAAAGCAACAGCCACGAGTATTTTCTTGAATTCACTCCTTTCTCTCTCTCTCTCTCTCCCTCTCTCTCTCTCTCTCTCTCTCTCGTTTTTTTCTTTAAAGTTTTTATTCTGTAATCTCTGTTAAAAACAAATCACAGGACAACATCGTAATTCACAAACCGTCTGATTGTCCTGCGGCTCATTAGGAATCCCGTATTGATTGTGGTACCATTGTTCGCGCGCAGCGTTAGGACCCGGGGAGGCTGACGCTGCTGCTCTCCGCCAAAGCAGCATGGACACATTTGTATGCGCCGGGCTCTCCACTCTCCCCCGCCGCACTAATCGCACCGCAGCCTGCAACCCCGCGTAGGATACACGTTGTTTTCTCTAACCAAAAAGGATAAGACTTATCGCCGGACTCTGCCTAACAATGGTTCGTCCTTAAAAAAGCGGACTCCTCGCCTGCGCTCCGGCCGCTCTGTCACTGTTTGAAGACTCCCCGTTTCCTGCCGCTGGTGCAGTTCTCAACCACGCGCGCGGCGAACTAAAGTTTTGCTCAGCCCGCCGGTATGGAGCTGCTCTGCTTTTAGGGAGGCTTGTTTGAAGCTTTGCGTCATTTTGGAGAGGTGAGTGCAGTTTACGTTCTCTATTAGCCGAAGAAGCGCTGACAGGTCGCGGACAAACGCTTTCTGCTACCGCAGGGTTTGTCGGTTTGATTCATAGACTCTGAGCTGCGGCTTCTCAAGCTGAGTAACATAAAAATGCGGGATATACATAAATGCTTCATCGAGCAAAGTGCAACTTTTACTACATTTTTTTTATCACGGCTAAATATGAATGTTTCATATTTTGAGGGGAATTAAATCCTTTATTAGAAATACTTTTTTTTCGGCAGCTTGCTTGCTGCTGCGCGCGTGAGTTCGTTGTGAAAGCAGCCTGTTGACTGACAGGCTGACAGGTCGCTCGCGCTGCTCTCCCGGAGCTGTTCTTTTTTTCCGTGGTGCTGAAAGTTTCCCAGCTGGCCACATGACTTGACGCATCGAGGAAAGAAAAGACAGAAATGAGGCTTAGATGCGCAGCCAAGCTGTCGTTTCTACAGAAACACGTTTGGACTTTTTTTTTTTTTTTTTTTTTTTTTTTTTTTTTGTCATTGAATGTTAGAATTGAACCAGCCTCTGATTTCCAGAAGAAACAGGGGGGGGGGGGGGGGATTTTGAATCGATAGAGTCCCTCTATGGAGTTTCATCAGTTATGACATGCGATGCGAAAAGAAACAGTTTCCATTGTTCCTCTGTTGTCTACCTTTGCTTTGATGTTCTCCCGAGACCAAATAATAAAACCATAGTTGTGGTTTTACGTTAAAATCCGAACTTAGCTGTTTGTAACTCATTTACTTTCAGAAAAAAAACCTCAACTTACTTTAAGCGATTATTTGATGAATAGCGTGGTAAATGCGACGCTCTGAACGTCGGGGAGAGAAATCTGAAAGAATGTATAGACAGGTGAAGAGACATCCGGTCTCTTCTGTAGCTTCCGTTTTTTCCACATATTTTCTTTTCCTGCTCAGTGAATCCAACCATCTTTGTAGAAAACGCCAGAAGACATTTACGCAGTAGGTCACTGATCAAAGAAACACATAGGATTTTTTTCTTTTCTTTTTTGTTGTTATACAGAACATTGATGGAAGGAATAATTCACTGGCGCCACCAAGGGGGAACCCCAGGGGCCACCCTGCTGCTCCTTAAACTCCCTGCTCCCCCCTCCACAGTCTTTTATGCCTAATATAATTTCCAAAAATGTTTTCTTTATGTATTTATGCACCTATTTATCCCTGTACTTTTTAATTTTGTCCTCCAGTGCGCCGCTTAAACATCAGTCCTTCCCTTATGGCTAAGATTTTATTAAGCCCCACATGCTCCATTCAGGGTGGGCCCCATGTGGTCACTCCTTTAAAGTTTCTTATTGATTTATTTTTAAGGCAGCCATGTAAAAATGTTGGGTTATGTAATTCTTGTATTTCTGTTCTGGAAAAAGTCAAATTATAGATTATTCTGGAGCATAATACCTGCTTTTGTTGGCTTTTACAGGAAACAACAATAGCAGAAAGTGACTGGAGAGTCTCCCAAAATATTAAGTCACAGTTAAAAAAGTTTAGGGATGAAAGTTTACTCTAACACAGCACAGTCCCTCCCCCACTTGTTGCTAGACATCCGATGTCAGTTAGCTGAAGCAAAGCTTCCTAAAGACATGACACAATTTCTGAATATTTCTGTTCATAAAACAATATGACCATGTAAACAGTGCCACCTATTACAGTTACTACAGTAATGATGTTTAATATTACAATTAGCTAAGAACTGTTTGTGTTGTTCAGCAGGAGACTGTAGACTGGCTGACAGCCGGATCATTACCAGCTGATGTGAATTTGTAACCCTTGTCACTCTGTAAAGAACTGAACTCAGGACCATAGCTGGCTATTTGAGGACACAGATCCTTTTGCCATTATCGTCCCACCATCCGTCTTTTTCAGCAGTAGTAACATCCGGTGGTTGATCATGTGACTCGTTTGATGTGAAACTAGTGTTTACATTTCAATTTTGCCAAACACTTTAATTTCAATAAATCACCTCAACCTAGGGCAAAAGCATTTTGGCGAAAAACATGACCTTTTTTCCCATAATTGCCATGTTTTCATTTAGCAAATTTATTTCCATTATTCCAGTTTTTGCAATTATGTGTGTAATGGAAACACAGCTGCTGAGAGGAGGGACACCCGTGGAGAGACTGGAGCAAATGTTTTACTTTTGTATTTTTCAATCTATTAACATGCCTCACAACGTTTAGTTAAATAATATGTAGTTATGAGTGATTATAATGATTAAGCCAGATTTTATTTGGTGCTTTCTGGCCATGTGGTGTCCAACCCGCAGATTGTTGTGCACGTGGGCGGAGCTACATCACTGCTTGAATTGCACTTTTTTTTTTTTTACTTAACTTTTTTGCATGAAGCTTTTAAGAATAGCTACAGCTCAATATCCATATAATTTTGTTGGCCATATATAAGATTCATTTCTATTATGTAGTGAATTTTTATTTATTTTTTTTAAAACTTTTTGAAAATATTGCGATACACTGACATAGTGGTATTGTTAAGATGATTACACTACACCTACAGCCCACACCGACCACCTAAAACACCAAAACATGCAACCATTCTTTTCTTGTTTGTTTCCCATCCTTCACTTTACAAGAATAGTTTCGGAAAACCTCGTTTTGTACACATGCTGCCATGTTGGATGGATTTCCAGATTTATTAACCGATTAATAAATCTGGAAGTCTCAAAGCAATTTCTTTGTTGAAACATGTTGGATAAGAAAAATTTTCCTGCATCTTAAACTGGGATAAAATAAAGCTGTGCAGTAAAAGATGTACAAAATTCAGGGAGGAGAAGGAAGTGAAGCAAAAAGTGTTTTTATCTGGTTATTTGTGTTGAACGTGTGGCTTTGCCCACTGCGAGCCGCCGGTCACACGTCTGCGGTCGTCTCAGTAAGTCTCTCTAATCCAGAGAGGAAGAACAGATATGCCTTCAATGGCACATTTGGGGCTTATCGGCAGACTTGGAAATTTCCGCGTGGCAGTCTGAAGCAGAACATTAATAGATCTCATCTAACAGGATTACGGTGATATTTGGGGACGGAGACAGGAAGAACCAACAACACTAACTAATGTGTGAATAATGATTCGCTGAGAGACACAGAGAGGATTTTGCACATGAATCCATCAGAGCTGTGTTGCTGAACTGTGTTTGCAGTGAACATCCCTGTTTGGAAAATATTCTCTTTCATTTGTATTCACCAGTAAAGAGATTAGAAAGCTCTCTAATAAGTCTGCAGTTTTTTTTTTAGCAGAGGAAGCATTTCTGTCTAGACACTTGAAAAAAACACAATAACCTCTTGTCAGGTGCAAATGATAAAGGAAGTTGCCATCCCTCTCCTTCATCTTCCTCCACCCTAAAGACGCCTGAACGCCCCAAGGCTGATGAGGATTGATTTTCATTTTATTGTTTTTATTTTTCATTCCTCTGTCAAAACTCATGAAAACCAGTGTCCTGCAAGGTTGCTTGATTGAAAAACTCCAACCCCTCCTCCCTATTATAGGTCTGTGGCTTCTCCCCACAGAGCCCCGCGGCTGTGGCTCCTACATCATGGAGACCCTCGTTCCCCCTGACATTCGACCTCACGTGCGAAAGGTCGAGTGCTGCTAGTGATCATCGGGTCTCATCATTTTCCCATGACGCTGTCATTTCGGTGCCCTCCGGATGGCATGTCGGTCACCCATGCTGGCGAGTCAATTAGTCATGTCTGAGGGAAAACAATGAAGCTTTTCTGACGGGAGGATTTTCGGTCTATTTAAAGGCAGGGTTTGCTCTATATGTAGTTGAGCAAACCCTAAAAGCCGCACCATCAGAAGGATTTTTTATTTTTCAAAATATGTTCACAGAAATGAGAGATTTGCACAATGATGAGTTCTAAATGATTATAAATATAAAATATAGGGCTGGGCAATAAATCAATAGCAGTATATGTTGTGATAGATATGTATCAATAAAAACACGTCTATTCCAATACAAGATTCAATAATTTCACTGCACTCCAATCCAGAACAGCATGACATTCTGGGCAATGTAAGGAGAGGAAAGGCGGCCAGCTAAGCAAAGTGGGTGGCAGCAACTTACTCACTAACTCATTGGTTGCCTAGCAACAACCTGTTGAGTAACTTGCACACCTTCAGGTTTCAAGTTTTGCCTCACAACGTCTTAAAAATTTAAAGTAATACAAAAAACCCCCAACAACATGGAATGAAAGGATAAAATGAGAACAGCTCCTCCAGATATAACTGTGGATAAAAAGGAAAGGCTGTCATGTCAACAATTTGACAGTATTTCAGACATTTAAAACTAAACCTAATCAATAATTATCATTACTGACCCATATAAAACCCTTGTATCGTGATATGTTTTTTTTTTTATCCATATCGTCCAACCCTAACAAAATGTTGGAGTTGAGTTTATTTTGAAAAACCAACACCGCCGGCTCCTGCTTGGCTGGTTGTGTTGCTGACCACTGTGTGCATTCCTGCTCTCAGGAGTGAAGACCACAGTCTAAAGTAGAGATACCCAAGGAAGGCTAAGTTGAATGCAGTTTTAGTTTGAGCCTCTGAAACGACCCTGATGTTGACATATGATGATTTAAACAATGGCAACGAAGTTATTGAATATAGTTTAGCCTTCATGTGTATGTTTGAGACACGCTTTCCTGATTGTGGTATTTGATTGTCGCCTTTCCACACAACAGCCCACTAATACGGTTTAAAAAAATCCTAGAGGAAACCCTGAAAGGTGTTCTGCCTAAGAACAGCATCTCCGCAAATCACTGCAAAATTAACCCTAAAAAGCCAGCTGCTCATTTTATCTTTCAAAGTTTTTCTGCATGGTTTATGGGTAAAGCAAGCAATTCTGCTGGTGCAGGTTTGTCTTAAAGCCGTGAGAAGAGGAGGAAACAGATTTAAGCATCGACAACGGGAAGGCAAAATAGGCAGATTTCTGTTCACCAGCGTGAGAAGAGGAGATTGAGATCAAAGATGTGGAGATTAGGAAATCTATGATTACTTTTCAAGAAAATCGAGTGTTCTGTAAATAAAAGGCCCAGTTTGCAGCACCGTGTGGCGCTTGGTGCTGGTGAATGCCTTGTGGGGAGATAGTTAAACAAAAATCTGTCACATTAGGTTTGCATGCTTGTGCAAAGAGCTACTGTCTGATTCACACACACATACAGGCCCCTGCAACAGTATCAACATCTCTAGAAACTTTTTACTTTTGTAATGGTCATTAGTGCTACATGATAATTAAAAGCAAAGTAGTGTTTAATTATAAAGTGGAAGGAAAATACTTAAATTTTTTCATTCAAAAACATGGTATTGATTTGTATTTAGTACCTTTAACTCTGATACCCCCAAATAAAATCCAGTCAGACCATGCTAATGCCAATTCTGGTCGAGTCCAGTTTCTTGCCATAGAAACGTTTGCCCCTAAAAAGTGCTGTAAATGACATAATGGATAGAAATTGTTTTGATGACATGCTGGAGGTTTAGTTTGGAAAGAGTAGGAGTTTCTTAAAGAGACAGAAGCCCGTTTTTATGGCATCGAATTGCAAAGTCAAATTATGTTAAGTAGTTAATTAACTGTGCTATAAAATGGCACTATATGCCTGAAAAATACATAACTCCCTTTACAATGATTTTGGGTATAACCTTGCTTCTGTAAATGACCAGATACTGAGAACTGATTTCTAAGAAGTTGCATTCTCTTCTGGGCTAGTGATTAAAGAATCATGTGTGCTGATTCTCTTCACATCAGCAGGGAAGTTAGCCAGATGATAGAAGCTAAATACAGGGAAATACTGAAAATCTGTTATTAGCTGCAAAAGACTTGAAAATACAGTGGAGGTTCTCCTTCTGACAAGAACATGGACCAGCTCTATTCTAGGCCTCAATCCAATTGAGAATCTGTGGTCAAACCTTGAAATTGATCTTAAGACACCTTTCAGACAATCAGATTGTCTAAATGGATTTCTGCCAGAAGCTGATGGTAAACCACATAAAAGCAAAGAGATGTTCTAAATTGCCTGTCTGAATAATTGTGAGATGGTTGTTGTTGTCACGAAAAGTGGAATTTAGTATTTTATGAGAAACCATATACAATAGCAGCTAATTCAAGAGATTTTCATTAATCTGATTTTGAACTTAATCTGTGCAATGAGGGATGTTCCTTTACTTGGATGTGCATTTGCTGTTGGAAGTTCCTGCCATGGAAGAAGCATTGGGTTTTGTAAAAAATGCGTGTGGCCAAACCGATGTAGAGCTCCGTAAAGTGTGAAATTGAAGAGATGGAGAATGTAGCAGAGAGTGTGCTCAATGAAATGAGTGCACTCCTAAAGTAGTCATGTAACCCACACAAAGCATGATCCCCGTTGCTGCTTGGTTCTGGGCTTCACTGTAGCTAATATTTCAGAAAAAAATAGAACGCACACCACTGAGGCTTGTCATTTAGTGTTGGAGGAAATGCTTACAGGAAGACTGCTGTTCCTTTCAAAGGCTTGTATTGTTCACCTGCTGTAAGCTGCTTTATCCCTCTCTATCAACTGATAAGTGCTTGATCTGTCAGCGAGTCTTATATCCAACTGTTCAGTGTCTAATGTAAGAACAAAATACCATTTTGTGGATTCAAAAACCTTTTACTGTTCACTTTTACTTCAAGAAATATGTCTAAGATTTTCACTTTTGAATATACCAAATTACAATTTTGTTAAACTAAACACCGACCCAATGGCTATGTTCATACAGGAAACAAATCCAATATTTTATAAATTTTTTCTCATATGTGACCTGTTTTTTACTTTTTTATGGCAGTCTAAATGGCCTACTTCTGATCTCTTCATCCTTTGAACCCCTAAAAATATGTGATTCGTGCCACTTCCATATGTGGTACTAAGTTGAATACATATGCAATTGTTTTCCAACTGTGTCCAGTCTTAATGACCCAGTAACATTTTATCTGACATTTTATGTAATTGATATGAGACATGCAACATAATTTTGCACCAGCAGAAGCCAGACGAGGTAAATCTGGACATAATGTCTGAAAATTATAATTATGAACTTATGACAGACTTATGTCTGTGTCAATGACATATCCTAATCACACCAGTCTGGGCTATGACTACACATCTAATCAGACTTCTCTGTGCTTTATTTCCTATTAGCTCCCCTCGTCTTATGATGTTTGGGATGGTAAGCCGTTCACACAGAAATCTGATTGCGGTCACATTTAATTAGTAATATGAATGACCACGCAAAAGCAAGTCAGATTTCAGCAAAAAATTGGAATTGGTCATGAGCATCAAGACCTGCTGTGTGATCGTAGCTTAAGAATCTCATGGATGTACACAAAGAATCCCAAATGATTTCCAACGCTAATATCACTCCTTTAAAATGTATTTAAACCCTTTGTACTGTTTCACATTTTTCATAGTAAACCTCCAACACAAACTAGCACATATCTCTGAATAAAAGGAAGCACTGCCATATGTTCAGTCTCCTTCACACCAAACATAAGCGGTGCTAGAAGCTTTGAAAAGCTCATTGTACTAGTCAACCCACTGTCTAAACATAGAAATAGTATGCTAGAGTTGATAGTGAAAATGACTAAGGTAAATACACAGCAATCCTGAAAGAAAACCTGATAAAACTTGGAAAAGACCTTAAGCAATACAACCGCTATTACACATCCAAACGTGCAACATAATTTGAATCAAGAAGTGCAACACTTTAATTTAATTCACTACAGGAAAAATATATATTCTCATGCCTTATTCTTGTTTTAAAAGCATAATTTTAGTTAAGTATATCATCCATGCAGCCTTACATGCGCACCTCAGTGTAATGTAATGGAAGCCCCTCTTCAGGAGCAGAGGGGGAAATTCATCCCCCTTCGCCACTTTCTTTGTGCCGTATCTTGATTCCTCTGGCCCCCAGTGTGCAGCAACACACTCACACTGTGATAAACCTCCATATAAGATCCAGACACTCTCTACATCAATGGCACCCACTCTGCCCACCATTTGGCAGGGTATCTGTGGTCTATTATTTTGTGTTTCCTCTTGTGGTGAAGTGCTGCATTATTTAGCAGTTTTTTAAAACTCATAAAACAGCTTGGATCCCAGTGGGAGGCGCTGGGGTGTTTCTCATTTTGGAGGTTTCTGAGGTGTCTTTCATACGGAAGTGCCCTGTATCTGGAAGAAACGCTGAGCTGAGATGACAAAGGGCAACTGATAAACAATTTTTTATTCAACTAAAGCATGACATATTTTCTTCCATGGTCTCATTCACTAACCCCACCTTCCTCCCTTTTAGTTTGATGAGTAGTTGTAGTTCAGTGCTTCTATTTTGCTTCCGGAAAACACTTGTTGAACCTATGCTCCACCAAAAGGAAGCGGTAATCAAAGGAAAACACAGTCAGTCAATCAATCAATCAGTCAGTGTATTGTTTTGTAGCTTCTTTTGGGTCAGGTGTGGTAGAATACCACATGACTAAGGTGCCAATATCCCTTTGGTTTAGTTTGTCTCTGGTGGTATCTTTAAGCAAGTTTTTGCACACTCAGCACTATTGCACTGTTTGATGTCAGTACCCATCTCCCTGCGGGACCAGGAACAGCACACACTTAGCTGATTTTTTATAGCCTGTTTGTGCCGCAGATGTGCGATCTGGTTTAATTTTTCAGATTTTAACTCTCTAATTGCGCACACGTGCACATCGATTTGCATGGTGCGTTTGTAAACTTCCATCTGTCTTTGTGAGCCTTGCGTGTGCCACGTGTGTAGCATGCGAGAAGAGATCCGTAACGGAGGCTGGGGTCATCACTATGCAGCGCATCGTTGTGTCTGGGCCCCCGGCGGAAACAAAGGCAGCTGAGCACAATTCATATTGTGTGGGGGTGTGCCTGTGTGTGTGTTTCACTTTTTTTGTTGATGGTAGGTAAAAAAAAGAAAAGGTACATAGATTAATCTGGGCAATAGATGCGTTGAAATGTTCTTTCTTATGGACCACTCGAAATCAATGGTCATTATGTTTCCTGAATGGATGTGTGAGGAGTCCCTTTCTCCTGGTGTGTGTGTGTACACATCCCGCAGTAGTTGTGCCTTACTAATGATGGGCTCGCCGCGGCCCCGTGGACATCGTTTGTCCCCTTTAATTACCTGGAGGTAGTGATTGTTATTCATGGTGAGGGGCAGGGGAATAGTCGTCTGCACGCCCCACTTCCCTGGGGCCTGCGTCTCTCAGCATTGATGTGGGAGGATGTGCGGGAAAACAGATGCTACCCCATGATTTCTGAGTGTTTGTACTAATGATGAGCTCCACTAAGCTAGCGCTCGAGCCTTTAATGGAGGTTCACCCTGATTTAGAGTCAGATCTTATGGATGGTGCCGCAGTTTCCGATTCTGTTTATCACCAGTGGGTCAGCTTGCTCTACATTGCCTCTGAGTTTCTTCAGGCCTTCGTGTAATGTGAAGGGATTTGGTTTGTGTTAAGTTCTGTGGATATATTGATCTCCAATCTCCTAGAAAGTCATTGATTGCTGTTTATTCCTTTGCAATCTCAAGATAAAGTGGTGGGTGATAGAAAATAGTTGGTCTGAGCAAATCAGTCACGCTCTTTTTAATACGATAGAGAGTATCCAGCAAAAGTTTTATTGCAGAGGGGCTCATCCTCAGATTGGGTGGAGAGCATCAGTGAATGGCAAATTTCAAGTCTTGTCACAATTTTTTCAATTGGATTTAAGTCTGGACTTTGACTGGGACATTTCAACAAATTTTCATTATTTTATTGAGATATTTGTTAAGATATTTTTTTCTTCATCATTTCATGATGAGAACAAAGATTGAATCTTCATAGACCTCTCCACCACTTTATCCTCAACCTGTCTGGTGTGTTCCTTGATCTTAACAGAATAGCAATGTTTCTACTCAGATTATAGACCTACAAATGAATAGATTTGAGTTTATTTATGAGTCTGAGTTGAGCAGCAAGCAACAATTGTATCCTTCATTTTTCACTTCGAAAGCAAAAACCTTTTGGTTGCCTTGTAAATGCAAGAAACCTCCTCAGATGTGACTCCCTTTAAGTCTTTGTCACACAATTGTCACCAAGACACACAGTTACTGATCTGGATCACGGTGTGCAGGAGAGGCTGTGTTTAAGCGTTGGATGGGATGTGTACCACAGGCTGGTTTTAATTCCCTCTGATGTCCATCAGACCTCTTGTCCCTTGGAGCTCTGACAGAAGGAGCTATTATTTTCTCATCGCCCCGGTGGCCAGGGTCTCCCGAGAGTGGCGTCACCGTGGTGCTGACAGGTCCGTAAACACGGCCGACCCGCGGCTGACGGAGTGAGAAGTTGCTGCAGCGACGCCCTCGTCCCGCCATACTCCTCGCTCTCTTCAATTCATCAGACGTCTCCTATCTGTAAATCTTTCTGTTGTGACCTGATTCACCCTCAGCCCTCCCCAAAATACAATCTGAGGTCAGAGGTCGCCTGTATCGATGTGAATTCTGCTCTTGTGAATTCCAACAGCCCTCCAAGACCTTCCTATTTCACCATCAGTTTTCCTGATCAAAACATGCTTTTCCATTACGTTTTAAATAAGCTTTTGTGGTGTTCCCTCAGTTTGTTTAATGCAGCATCATGAAACATTGCAGATATTGCCACATCCCACTTCTGTGTCAGCAAGTCTCACTCCGGTATAACTAAGACAGATGACTGCATTGTGTTTGCTCCCCCCTGGGGGCTGAGGAAGTGTTTGTCCTCCCAAGATGCTTCTTCCCAAACCCCGAAAAAAAGTTTAATTTTGGAATTAAACTATTTATAAAGTTTAATTCCAAAATTAATTTTTTATCTGCACCTAAAGAGAATTTAGAGAGACCAATTAGACAGACGTGATTTTATACGGTGTGAGGAAGTCAGAGCGCCTGGAGAGAAACTTCAGACAAAAAACTGGTAAGATCCATTCACTAGGGGTACAAACGTTTCCAATTCTTCTATTTAAAATCCCAATATAGAAAAACGAAAACAGAAAAAACCAATGCTAAGAGAGAAAAGTAAGGAATTACTCGCCCAGTAAAAAACAACACAAGGAAAAAACACCCAGCACAACAAACTAAACAAAAACAAAAATATTGGCATAAATTTCCCCCAAAATGTTTCTTCTTCTATTCTGCCGTATATTTCAGGACCCCAATTTTCTGTCTGACTCACTTCAATTTCTGCTTCCTCAAAATGGCCACTTGTTTCGTCTTCTTCGCTGTTCTGTTCATCCAAATTTAAAGGTTCTGGCTCCTCTCCAGAACTTTCTTCATCATTCTGGAGAGGAGGCCCAGGAGAAACCGTCACTCTAGTTGTATTTAGGTGGTCACTCTGAGGTTCTGCTGGATTCGCTCGCTTCTCGTAAATATAAATGAATCCGTTTTCACACATGTCCTCACTGCAGGGTTCAACAGCAGTGAGGACATGTTCATCCACCACCTGTACAGTCTGTCGTCCTCGAATCAAATAAGTGTAGAAATGTTGTGACTCAACATCTCCACAAATGACAGACGACAGACTGTACAACTCAGTTCCACTTTCTCCTGGTACCTCCAGGACTGGATTGGGAACCACTGGAAATCTTCTTTCGACCCACCGTGGCAGAAAGAGAACAATCACATTATTGTTGCTCAGGATGTTTCTCCGATTTAAACTTGACCTGCAGCTTGAGCAACAAGGCTGGCCCCACAAATTTATCCAATAATTAAACAGTGAAGCGGTGTCGTTTAGTGAAGTCGAGGTCGGAAGTACAACAATGGGGCTGTTATTCAGTAGCTGTAGGAATGATTTTTCACATCTGGTACAAGTGTTTTCACTGTACATTTCGCAATCCGTGCTGCCACCGTATGAGTCGAGCCAGACAAGAACAGACTCCAGTAAACAAGAAATTTCAAACTGTTTCCCCAACTCTGGTGATGGTTGTCTCTCCCTCAGTTCCATTAAAACCGGGGAGATTTCTGCTGGGCCAAAGCAATATCCAGGTTGGTGGACGGCAGTGTAGATCAGACTGGCACAGTTCGGGATAGACGATGCCTCTTTGAACAAGTGTCTCCGAGCCAGACACCGTCTGGTGACGCTCAGGTTGAGGACACTTTGAAATCCGGCACTCATCCAGCTGATGTTGAAGTGGTTTGCAAATGTACAGATGTCGCTCTCTATCTGTCTCATTCCGCTTTGTTCCTCATCAACAACTTTCCCATCCGGGTCAGTTTGTTGCTGAGGACCAGAGCAGAAATGCTTTCCCAAGACTTTTCTCTCATCCGGAGAGACAACTACCCCAGCCGGGGTAGTTTTGTCTTTGGGAAACGTTAAAGAACCATCATTATCTGGGGTTTCATTGCTGTTCCTGTCAGTGAAACTAGCTTCCCCGTCCGGGGGGCAGTTTAATTCAGGTTCAACAAAAACCCTACGCTTTAACGATGAGTTCATAGATAGATCTAGGACTCTGTTTTCATTGTAAACGCTGCGTCCCTCTGAAACAAATTCCTCGTCCGAGGAACTTGTAAAATCAGAGGTGCTGGAAAATGTGCTGGAAATCAAAGGTTTCTCAGTGAATTCAGTCCCAGAAAAAACTTTCCCAGCCGGGTCAGTTTTTTCTTTGGGAACAACGGGCAAATTGTTCCCAGAGACTGAATTCACATCCTGAGTTGTGACGACAGACGATGTCTTTGTCAAATCCAATGCAGAGGCTTCATAGTCAACTTTCTGGTTGACGGAGCAAACTGACCCAGCCGGGTCAGTTTGCTCTCGGGGAACCGCTGAAAGTTCATTCTTAGCAAAGGAAGTGCTCTGGTCCTCAGTACTGCATTCTGAAATCTCCGTTAAATTATTGTCGGTGTCTTCGAAGAAAACTGGCTCCTCTTCCAGGCAAACTTTCCCAGCCGGGTCAGTTTGCTCATTGGGAACCATTGTAGGTTCGTTTCCAAATGAAGTGTTCTCATCCTGAGAAACACTCTGGTCCACGTCCTTCCCTGGGAGGTAATGGTCACACAATTTCTTCATTCCTGTTGTAATGAGGTAACCAAGTCCCCAACCAACAGGAAATATTAAGGGATAAGGCATCGCTGTAATACTAAAAATCTTTGTCTGACACAAAGCTTCGTTTCTCTGCACTGTTTAGATCCTGACTGATGATGAACTGAGTTACACGCATTTAAAGTCTCATAGACCTTCTATGATGTCATCATAGAAGGTCTGTGATGTCATCAATGACCTCACTGGAGCTCTGGTGCAAGGTCTTGCTTCTGATCGTTGCTATGGAAACAATCACATCAGTTCTGCATGACTCAAACTATAGTTGAAATAATGACTAAATATTCAAATCATGTCATATTTTTTTAAAATTTATTCAACATAAAGAGATTGACAATAGATTTTTATATGATTGAATTGTTTCATTTGTAGTTTTCTGTATCTGCTGTGGTATAAATTGTCTTCATCCAATTATCCATTACTATTTTTTAACACAATCCTTTGGTAAGCTAGCTGGACCAAACTATGGTCCGGGGATCCCAGTTTGAGAAAGATTGGTTTAATCAAATCTATTCTACTATTATCCGACACTTTGATCGCTCTGATTTAAGGGGATAAATCAGATGAGATTAACAATGATTTCCCAAAATGAAAAAAAGAAATGAAATGATCTATGCAGTTTGTCTTCAAGCAGCGAAAAGGTGCATAGACTCTGCAATCATAGTGATAGAGCCTATATTTTATTAAATGATAACCTGATAAAGAAAAACCTACTTTGAAATATATATTTCAGGACCGTCAGCGTTAACCTCTAGAACCCTAGAGGCTCCACAGGTGGGTCCGTCGGGTTCTAGAGGTTAATGCATTAATACATGATCTGAAAAGTTTAACTTGAAAAGTTTAACTACTTACGTAGCAAACCGTTAAACTTACGGCGTTAAAACTAACCGTTAAAAAACTAAACTTGCTACTTACGATGCTAGCGCCGTTCCAGAGTCGACTTTTACGTCACTTCCGTTGACTTTATATATTTTGATTTCCTGTTACAAAGGTCACTGATTGGAGATGGAAATATTAACTGAAGGGTTGTTGTTTACTATACTACCACAGTGTAAGTCACATATTCTGTAATGATTAATAATAATGGATAATTGTTTGTCTATTCTTATTCTAGAGATTCTATGAAGTGTAAAAACTAATTCATTGGGTTTTTCTGTCATTTTTAAAAAATAAATTGATCAAGTTTTGTCATTGGACATGGAAAACAATATGTAAAGCATTTTGAAATGCCTTGCTGCTGAAATGTGCTATACAAATAAAATTTGATCGATTGATAGTGTGAACTATTGCATCAGGTAGTCGATGTTCCATCTTCTCTATCAACAAGCAGTTCATTACAACTGCTTGTTGTAATGAACTATTCAGGATCAGCCGCAGGAGCCATCCATCTACATCTGGAAAAACAAGACAGAGTGTGATACGGCTGTTTTCTTTCTTAGTAATTTTTTAAATTGTGACATACTGTGGCAGACATTTAGACAATTATTCTATTGTCTGGTTGTCTAACAAAAGTCTCGCTAAGATTTGTCAGCATGCAACACTAATGCTGTTGGTGTGACTAACTGAATGCTGGGAGTTATAAATCCACGACTGGATGCATTTTTCATTTTGCCGTCCTTTGCTCTGGAAATAAAGAACAAAAGTCCTGAAAATGGAGAACTTTGAGAATGACTAAGCATAAAACACAGCAAATCAGCTCTGGATAATCCCATTCTAGGAAGTGATTGGTTGACACAAATCTACACAGTATTTTTCCCACAATATCAGAGTGATGATTCTCAGTAGTTTAATCAAGGGGTTTTTATTGCAAAAGGGCAGTATTATGTGTTTTCCAGACACATTGTCAATTTAATAGCACAATCAAGTAACTATGATAACTTCAGCAGTAAAAAAATGCTACTGAAGTAGCATATATATATAATATTACTTAAAATAAATTTTAATGTGTAATTTAATGCCTTGAAATTGGACGTCTGTCGCTTTAAAAGCTCCTGCTCTTTCTGAAACTCCACCTCCAGGAAGTCATCACAACATGCTTCCAGTGTTTCAATGAGATGTAGCTCCCATAATGAGCTCAGGAGATGTGTAGTTCCACCAGGTGTTTGCTAATTGGTGCTGGCTAGTCTGAAGGAGCTGAGTGAGCGAGTCACCTGGAAGGGGTGATCTATGAGTTGGAAGTGCATAAGCTTGGAAACTGCATTTCCGAGGAGGAGCTGTGTCTCAAAGGCGGAGCTAGGCCCACCCAGGCATTTTGCACAGCTGAATGGTTGCCATGGGAAATTCAAGGATTTCTCAAACATGCATGAAAGAATCAAGGCAACACTTCAGGAATAATTCTGATGAAGCATTAACATGATGTAAAGCTCAAAAAAGCACAATTCTCATAATACTGCCCCTTTAAACATCTGGCTGTCTCATTGCTGATGTCCAGTTTGTTGCTCAACTAAAATGAAGGATCCACAAATTTAATTTTGTGGCTGATGTAAGAAATGAAAAAGGATGATTTAGCTCTAATTAGTGTAACCTTAATTTGTAGATTGTAAGAATTTTCTAATCTTCACACTGCAGGAAAAGAACAGAATCTAGAGCAGGAGTAGACGTTTTCCAGCCTTTGGGGGGAGAAAAGATCAAAGCTAATCTACCTTATTGATCCATTAAAATTGTTTCCTGTTTCTCCTCCCTGATATTGCTTCTATTTAGCCCTTCTGGACCACATTAGACCTCTGTAAGAGTAATTATTCTATGCTATGAGGCAAACATTATCCTCCTCTTTCTAAATGTAATGAGCTCCATAAATAGAAAGACCTGCTCTTCCTTGTTTGTTGTCTGTGTTTTTCTGAGTGCTTTTTATTGCCTTTTTTCATCACTTTGTCTTGAAAGAACTTACTGGAAACATTCATTTTATCTTTCTCCAAAATTACAGCAATGCATTAAGCAAAGACGCTTTACAGAATCATTCAAAAAGATGTAATCACATGGAAAGTTACCTAAAAATAGATTTTTTTTTAGTCATAAAATATTGGTAAATTGAGAAAATTGTAAAAGAATTTAAAACATGTCCTCTATAATATTGGTAATAGCATTATGTTGCATAGTGTCTGATAATATATCATCTGTAATACTTCAGCTCATTTTACCTTTACTGGATGGAATCAATAAATAAACATTTTATCTATTTATTTATCAAGAGACATATGGAACTAATTACATTGATTCCACTGGTTTACCTTCTGGCTCCCACTAACAAGTATATATTTTCAGGCTTTAGATTATCAAACATGCAACTACCATTAGGTGGCCTAATGATATGTTTAAATGTCATTAAGTAGATCACCATCAACTAAAGTTAGTTATTTCACACCAGCTCTGTTTAGTCCGCCTTAATCCAACAGTTTGTTTGGGGACGTGTGAATGCACAATTGAACTCTGATTCGTACCAAAAAAATCAAACTCTGGTCTAAAACTTGGGTCTCAGTTTGGTTGAAGTGAACCAGAGACCAAGCAGACCAGAAAACGCTCCAAAAGCAGGATGTGGGCTGTACCGCAGGGCATTCTGGGTAAATCAAACCAAAGCAAACACATGTCTCTAACAAAAGGGTTTGCAGTCTTTAGGCAAAGCCAAAGGAAAAAAGCGTACAACCACTAAAATCAACCACAACAACTATGTTGTTGTTTAGATTTCATGAAGAAGGAAGTTTTGCTCATTGGTTTCTTCAGAGGTTTTTATGGGATTTCTTTCAGTGGTTCTTAGTGCAGCGCCACCACAGGCAAGGATGGGAACAGGTTTAAGTTCGTTTGACAGTGCAGAGTGAAGTAGAACCACACCAGCTGAAAATGTAACAAATGTTGCAATTTTGGTCCCCAGTCGAAAAGCTTCTTCCAGAATATCAAATATGAAAACACTGTTAGTCAACCTGTTTCCTTTCATTTCTGTCTGAAACTCTAACAGGTTTCTCCTCATCACCTATAGTGTGAAGCAAAGGATGGTTTCTAAAAGTAGTTCAGACATGCCAGTTTTATTAACAAGTAGTTCAAATGACATTAGGACTTAGGAGAGAAACAAATCATGTTTCATGTTAAGTAGTTCAAACTGTAGACTTGATTTAACATCAAATATTAGATACATTAGATAAATTGCAAAACAAATTTTATTTTGTTAAATATGATTATTTCTATATTAATTGTTGAATGAAATTGTCCAGTTTAAACACAATTTTATTAAAAATTGCTATTATAAAAGAAATATCTCCAACTATAATGAACTTTAGGCTTTTTCAAAACAAGGAAGGCCTTACTGAACATGAAACTGTTGCAAATACCTAAATTCAATAAATATAAGCAAACATAGCAAAAAACAAAATCTGTTTTTCTCCTGAGTGCAGCCTCTGTCAAAGATCTTGAACATCCTGGAAATACATGGGCTGCAGAGTGCAGGTGTTTAAAATCATGAGCAGGTTACTGGGAATCGGACTGAAAAAGCATGGCTGAGTAGCTTCCACGAGATAAAATGTCAAGACTGGGTCAAAGTACCGGAGACAGACTTTCAATTTTTTATTGAAAATCAGAGAGACTCTTCATGGACCAGAAGGATGTCTGGATTATTAATGGCTGCAGGACATAGCTCGAGGTCAGGTAGTGGGACGGCGAGGAAAAAACAATGGCTTGGAGACCTCAGCTTGCTGAATCTTTTTGTGTTTGAATTGTTGCATGAAAAATCATTCCAGTTGCAACTGTGCAAGATAAATGAGACGGTGGCAGAGAGAGGAGCGTGTAGAGCTGACAATACTCCCATTATATGATTCTACACGTGCTTTTTCTCAGCTTGTCAGTAACAATCTCTCAGAAAACCAGCCAGTGATCCAGCACCTTTTTAATCTAAGATAGATTGTTGCAATTAAGATCACTGTAGTTATTTTTAATCAATCGATGGATAACAGAAAACATCTGGAAAATGCCTGTAAAGTAGAAGTTAGATCCAGGCATTATTATGGACTGTTGCTAATCTGGAAATTAATAAAAGCTGCAAAAAGGAAAAAGAAAAAAGTTATTTTATTTGTAACTAGGAACTGTTACAATTTCAAAATGTTTAAAACAAGAACATTTGCATATATTCCAGTATGTACTGGTGTCAGTAATCACTTGATGTCTGGCTTCTTTCGGAGTTGTAATTATTAACTCATATTTTGTTACCAAAGTTATGATATTGGTTAAAATATCATCTTGAAATCTCACAAAAGCTACTATTGTTTCAACGTAAACACTTTCAAATGGGTTATAAATCGAGAATGGTGTATTTTTTTTTAATTTGAAGTAAATTAGTTTTTTCAATGTTTTGGTTTTCGATTTGTCAATAAAAACATAGTAAAGCTTATTAGCATTGTGCTAGCTTGTATTCTAGCACTTTAATTTGCATCATCTTTGGTCTTCAAATCTACTTTAATCCAACACAGATAGGAGAAAACAAACTTTCTGAACTTTCTACTGGGACATTCTGAGTGAGGATTGTATCATCAGTTTCCTGTTCTGGCCTAACAGGAGTGGCACCTCATGTGGTCTTGTGCTGCTGTAGCCAATCAGCTTCACGTTTGTATTCCACATGCCTTGGTTGCAGTGAGTGGTTTATTTGAGCTACCACTGCTTCTGTCATTTCAAACCAGTCTTTTCCTTTTCCTTTGACCTCTGAAATCAACAAGGCTTTCTCTTTCACACATCAGACATTTAAACTTTTTCCCGTCTTTCTCTTTAAATCCAAGGGAACGTTGTGTTCCCAAGAGAACCTACTTGAATCTTTGCATTAAAAGTTACTTGAATGATCTTCTGTTACTGCTCTGCGTGGTTTGAACTTCAGAAATCCATCTTCAACATGTCCAGGGACATAGTAGTATTGTAACACTGTTATATATGATTAATAATGCCCAGATCTTTCACTGCTTGTGTTCAATTGTGTAAGTGTACAAGATATTGTAAAAAAAAAAATGTCAGCCTATAATTTATGTAGATCCTTATTTTCATTAGAGGTGCAGCTCAATAATTTAGAATATAACTGAAATACTGATTTATTTCACTAATCCATTTCAAAAATGTGAAATTCATATATAATATGCGATAGCGTAATTTCACATAGAATATATTTCTGTTTAATCTGATTGTGGTCTACAGCTAATAATCCCTAAATGTAGTTTCTCCGAAAATTAGTGTATGCCCCCCCACAAAGAAAAAAAAGGTTTGCATCTGTGGAGCCTGGATCGGTGGCCCATGTCATTTTGATTCCACTCTTTGGTTTAGCTGCATTGTTGTGCCACAGTGTCGTGTACCTTTTTCTGCAATACTTTTTCCTTCCACTCAACTTTCCATTAACGTGCTTGGATAGAGCAACCTGGGGCTTACCGTCCTTGTGGAGAATGTCAGTGAATTTTCTCTGCTCAGCTGTCATGTGAAGGTCGTACACAATCACATAACATTTTTATTGGTCTTTTGAAATGTTCTTATTTTCTGAGAAGAGCAGAATTTTGGGGTAGCAGGATATTGACTGCATCATCAGAGGCTGTACCTTTTGATTTACATCTAGATGATAAACCAACACTGTTCCTGTATAACTGCGTTGTCATAAATGACAAAGGCTAAAATGTGATGGAACAACCAAAGAAAACAACAAAGTCTTTGAGCTTTTTATAAACTGTCATTCCGCCGGTGTTGTAGTTCTTGTTTTATTTAGCTTCTGTGATCTCGATGTGTTAAAAAAGTAACATTTTTGCAGGAATAGTGCTTCCTTTAACACATTTGTATTCGTGCAGGGAAACGTGAACAACTAAAGAAACTTTTTCTCTCTCCCTCTCTCTTTCGTTTTGACCCTGAATTTTAATTGGCTGTGGGAGATGGAGGCTGGGATCCCTGGTTGTCAATGTGTGAATACTCTTAATTAACTGGAACCTTGCAGCATTGTAATCTCTGGATTTTGGAGTATCATAATGTATTAACTTTAATTACACTCATGTACTATGCAAGGTAATTAGATGAATGTGCGTATTTGTGATGTGGATAATAGGAATACATTTTACACATGCTGAAATCAGGGGCTCTTGCTAATTACAGAGTGTGTGATAGCTCTAATTGGTGATTGCGAGCCTGTCTGTGGATCATACGCTATATAGCTGCTGCTGCTGCTGCTGCTGCTATCTGTGCGCGCGGCTTAGGCTAATGTGATGAAATCCTCATGGAGAGATGATGTGCTCTGCTGAAGGCTGACAGTCCCAAGGAGAAGAGCCGGCCGCGTCGGAGGCTTGTTGAACCACGGACGCGTTCAGGACCAGCGCTTCTGTCTGTCAGCGAACGAGACACTTCAAACCTTCCACCCCGCTGTGTTTTCATTATCTACCTGTTTTCTCTCTCCCACTCTGCAGCGATCACTGTTGCGGGTTATCTTCTCTATAGTTTTCATGTCTCAGATCACACATTTGATCTTTGGCTGCTGTGTTACGGAGCATGAAAGTCTACAGCTGTGGTTTGTAACGGCCAGGGGTTTGAATGTTAGTGGGAGAGAGAGAAAACGGTGTGTTATTTTCACAGATCAGATTTTAAATGAGAGGGAGTTTATCAGTTAAAATGCTTTCCTGATCAGAGATGTTTGTTCAGTGGTTAGTTTGAAATGCATGTCCTTATCATGCATTTGTTTTTTGTTTTTTTCTCATTTAAAATTGTCTTTAAGGGTATAGTTAAAATCCTCAAAATATTATATTTAAAAAATTGTAAAACCTACAATAAATGCCACAATACAGCTCTAACGTGAGTGGAAGCAACAATTAGATTTAAATTATGAGAAAGGGAAAAAAAAGAATCGAAGTAATGGAAAAGTTAAGAAAGTCAGATAATTAGTTTTTTGTATCTAAGAAAAAATTGGAAGAATGGTAACCCAAGGTTCAATCCTGGGACTCGTCTTATTTAATATGTTACTACTGGCAACAGTGAAATTAGTTACCATAACTACGCAGATGATACACAGCTTTACATTATGATGTCACCAAGTGACTCTGAAACCATCCAAGCAATGAACAAATGCTTAGAGCAGGTCAGTGTGTGGACGTGCCAAAACCGTCTCCAGCTAAACAAACAAAACTGAAGTTATTATCATTGAACCTAAAGAGGAACAATCTAAAGCACAGTTAACAGCTTCAGTTATTACAGCTAGAAACTAGAGATCAGGAGTAGTGATGGACTCTAGGTTCAGACCTTCAGAGTTATAAGAAGACAGTTAGTCAGACTTCTATCACCTGAAAAACATTTCCAGGATTAAAGGATTACTGTCTCAGCAAGAGAAACTCATCCATGTTTTATCTGTTATCTTTAATCGCATTGATTACTGCAACAGTGTTGTCACAGGTCTTCCTAAATAATCTTTCACCTGCTGTTGATCCAGAACGCTGCTGCTGGCGTTCTCACTAAAACCAGAAAGATATAAACTAAATCATACAGTGATTTAGTTTATAAATCATTGCAGGACTTAGCACCAAAATACATTAAAAACCTGATGTTGTATCGTCCTTCCAGACCACTCATATCGTCTGGTTCTGGTTCTGGTTCTGCTCTGCATCCCCACAACCAAAACTAAATACGGAGAAGCAGCATTCAGCTTTCACGCACCACAAATCTGGAGCAAACATCTGGAAAACTGCAAGAAATGCTGAACCACTGACTTCTTTTAAATCAAGGCTCAAACCCGACCCGTTTAGAGTTGCTGTTAATTATTGGTAGCTGGAACATTGATCAATACATTTCATGTTGATTATTCCTGAAAATGTTGATGATGGAATTTGACAAAACATAATGTTTGTTGCTTGTTCCATAATTGGTTCCTGTAGTATGTTTTTATCCTGTAGAGCACTTTGAACTGCCTTGTTGATGAAATATGCTACACCAATAGCCTGGACTCGACATTCCGCATTAATGAAATTGCAGTTGAAAGGCTCTGAATGGAAAAAGAAAAAATGTAAACAATTGCGTTCACTGATAGTTGAGTCTATCTTTTTTTTTTAAGTTCAACAGGGAAAAAGTGGGCAGTGTCTGTTCAGAACAAACGGAAAGCTGCAAAAGCAGCACTGAAGTGGATCCTGTTAGCTGGATGAAACTCACACAGAATCACTCATCAGAAGTAAACAGGCAGAAGGGCTGGATGAAGTAGCAGCAGATGTGGAGCTTTGTAAAAAAAATATATTCCCAGTTGGCTTGAGTTCCTGTAGTTTGCTTCTCTCCTTTTACAAAAAAAAAAAAAAATCCCCAATTTTGCTCAGTTTCATTTTCAGTTAAAGCCGATTAGAAAGCAGACCTATAAATTATTGTTTTGACACCTAATGAGAAAGAAGTATGGTTTCAGTGGAATGTAAAAACATAACTCGTGCTACATAGATTCCTTAAATGACTTGTTTTATGCTTTGGTAGGCTGTTTGGACACTCTGTGATATTTTAGGTAAATATTGATGTTATTTATTTCACTCGAGCTTACTGGCCCCATCATTTCCAAATCGCAAGACAAATTGAGTTTTTGCATTCTTCTAATGCTATTTTGAATATAATGTCTAGCCATTAAATTATGACCACCTCCCTAACGTTGTTAGGGAGAGTTTTTCATGACGAAACAGCCCTAAATCTCTAATGGTGTGCTGCAGTTCCTGGCACCACGACGTTAGAAACAGATCCCCTTCGTTCTGGAAGCCACAGGCAAATTCAGCACATCAGACACGTTGTTGCGCCCCTTTTTTTGTTTTGCTTTGCTTTGTGGCATTATGTTATTTAAAGAGGCCTTACCCTACAGAGATTACCATGCATGAATTTCTATGGTGTGCAGTCAAAGTAAGATCCACATGAATGGCGGCACTCAAGGTTTCCCAGCAGAACATTGCTCAAAGCATCCAGCTGCCTCTGCTGGCTCACCTTCTGTATGTAGTGGATCCTGTTTTGTTTTTTTGGGGGTTTTTTTACGTCCCAATGTAGACACAATTTTTACATCACCTAAATCACACAGTTGTCGCTCTTTGTCGATGGAGCTTTGCTGTTTTAACCTCAGAGCCCCTGTGAAGTAAAATGAAGATGATTCATCAGACCCAGCTGCCTTTTGTCTGTTGATGGCGGACAGGTTTGTGTGTGTGCTCAACATACTGCAATTCAGTGTGTGTATTCTGACACATTTCTATCAATAGAGAATGTGCTTATTCAGAAAATACAAGTATAGTAGCTTATAGTAGCCGTCACTATACATGTGTATCAACAAACCTTGACTTCCCATGACTCTGTGACCGAGTCATCCGTTTCATCCTCAGATCACTTTTGACTACTTCAAAGCGGGAACGTCTCATACTCGTTGGAGATGCTATGACCCTTGTTGAGCTCCTTTAAAGCTTCTAACACAGCAGCTTTAAGGACAAAAGCGTACTTCCTGCCTAATAGTAGTTGAGCTGTGAATTTGAACTTTGACCATCTGGGAGGCGATTCAGGGTTACAGAAGGTACAGGTACAGAAACTCCTTTGTGCCATATTCCATCAAACTCCTAAATCAAAGGAAGAATGCAGATGTTTTCACACCTGATAGTTCGGACCAAAGTTGCAACATTTGTTACATTTTCATCAGGTGCAGTTTGCTTTCACACTGCACTGTGTCAAACCAACTAAACCCTTTGAAAAATGTGTTTCCCTCCTTCGCCTGTGGTGGCGCTGCATCGAGAACTACTGAATGAAATGACACAAAAACCTCTGAAGAAGACACTGAGCGCAACTTCCTTCTTCACTAATATAAACAAAAGTGAAGTGGTGTCACCGGTTGTTGGATTTCTCTTTGGTAAAAGACTTCAAGCTACTTCCCCTGCTAGCGCTAAGCTTACACGTTTGTTTTGGTTGCATTTACCCAGAATGCCTTGTGCGGTATTCCATTTCCAGCTTTCGGAGTAGTTTCCAGTGCAATTAATATTCACATATACAATGGAATCCAGAGTTGGGCTTTTAAGCAGAGCAGAGTTTGCTGTTTTGGTCCGCCTCAGATTTTAATTGTGCATTCAGACGTCTCCACTAAAAGAGTAAAGTTAGTTGCTAAATGAAATAGACCTGTCAGCGTTTTCTCTAAATCTCTTTCACTTCTATTAGAGGAGGATTTTATTTATTAGCACCAACCCCAGAGCGGCTATGTGGGTAGTTCCTCCGTGTGATGAGTTTTCCTCTGCTATAACCATCGGATTAATCACGTGATTGCTTGAGAATCTCTTCTGTACCACTTCTCTGAGTTGTGTCGTTATTCACTTGAAGAATGCGTCTGCCTTATTCCTCACTTGCCGTTATTAACTCTGCCAAAGAGGCTTTGTTTGGTCCATTTTTTTTTCACTTACTGCTTTGTTTGCTCATTGTTAGAGGAAACCAATTCTGACTTGAGGGGATTTGTAGAATTTCCCCCTAAAATTAGACAATTCAACAACATAGCGCTCTCCAAACCCGGCTTTTCCTTTAATAGAAAACCCTTCAGACTAATTCTTTAAGTGGGACTTGAAAAATGCAAGTTTTGGGCTGTTGTATAATAGAGTACATTATCTTAAGCTCATATTTGTGAAAAATTATATTCCTTTTCACACAAAATTGTCAGTTTGCTTGTAAAGACAGAACATTATAACGTGCCAGTGACACTCTTGGAAAGCAAGCTAGATTTACACAAGAAGTGAAACGCTTAGCATGGAAACAGCAGCTGACGTGCCGGTGGCCCAGTTTCAAACCCACTCCCACAGTCGTGTTGTCTTCTCTGTGCCTGTGTGGTCGTAAATTCTGTTTATCCAGCTCCAGGCGTTCTCTGACAGCTGTGCAGAAGCTAGCGCTACAAAGTGAGGCAAAGACTTGTAAACTCTAAAACAGCTTCACACAACCAACAGTCAGAAACTTCCCACAACCCAAACTGCAGCAAGATTGCAATCAGACATCAAGTCGAATAAACGGGAAAACAATCGCTCCCCATGATCTTGGTCCAGACTGGGAAGGCGGCGGATACACAAAAGCCACACTGGGCCCCTGTGGAAGTCTTGATGCATTTACAAGTTGTAGGTAGCAGGTGGAAATTTATGAGGCCATACGGGAGGCGGGAGGGAAATCGCCGGCCACTGTCGCTCGGAGTGAATGAAACCCTTAGCTCTTCCGTCCCCTGGAAAGTGCATCTGAAACACACTATTAACTTCCCCATTGCTGATGTCACTTTTTATTGCCCCGTGGGTCCAGCCTTTTTACAAGTTGGCAGACCCCGCTGTGCTGCTTTCTACAGCCAAATAGACGCTTCAGTCTGTAACGGAGATGTGGAGAAAATATTCTGTGGATTTAACTTGCTGAAATGAGTTGGTAAGGATCAGCTGTACGGTGATTAAAGAAAACTAAAAATAAAATCAAACAAGGAAATAGTGAAGGAGCTTTCTGGAAGTCACGTCTATGGCTTCTGTTTATGATGTTAAGGATTTTACTGTTTATCATGCAACTCCTCTCAAGAAAGAGTATAAAAAAAATGACTATTTATATGCAGTGTAAATACCTGCCCATATGTTGGAGAGAAAACATCTTACTGATGTTGTAAATCCAGTAAATCCACCATCTAACTACTGCAATACGGCACAACATCAAACCTACGATATGCCTATACATCTAAGCTGATGCCTGTTAAGAAAAGTAGCCAAGAGGCCCCATAAGTGTGGTGCGACAGAAGAGTCAACAAAATGCAGTTTTTCATAAATTCTGATGTGGCTTTAGCTGTTGTCTTTTGGCTTTTTGCTGTTTTGTCATGGTTTTAAACTGTTTTGTGACATTTGGTGTAGTGTTGTGTGTTATCACCGTTGTGTATTATTGTTTTGCTGTTGCCATGTGAACCTTTTGCTATTTTACTATGAGTGTCTGCTGTTGGTGCATGTGGTGTTGTATTGTGGCTTTTTTCTGTGGCATTGTGATTTTTTGTTATTTTTTATTTATTTTATTTGTTGTGACTTTTTTGCTGTTGCCTTTAGTTTTTGGAGTTTTTTCCTATTGTCTTGTGACCTTTTGGTGTTTATGGGTTTTTTCTGTTGCCTCGTGGCTTTTTGGTGTTAGTTTTGTTGTGACTTTTGCATTTGTAAACCCTTCTGGGCCACCGTACGTAGCAGCTCAGGAAGAGTTTCAAGTCTCTAAAGCTCAGGTGGGAGAATCTGTTGATAAAAATGTTATCAGTTATGAACTGATGAATCCAGCCTTTTTGGTAAGAGTGGAAAAAAGAAAATCTACAGTAATTTAGCTCACCCAACATCCAGGAGACATAGCAAACCAATGATGGACCTAAGAAACCAACAGTAAACACAATCCCACTAAACAAAACTCGGTGGTGGCAGTATCATTCTGTGGAGAAGCTGTCCTTCATGGTCAGAGTTGGTTGAAAGATGGATGGAGTTAAGCTCAGGGTACTGCTGGAGGAAATAAAGTCATTACAATTGAGTGTGTAGAAAAGTTTCAGTGATATGAATACTGGCACTGTAAACTGGTGTCATATAAAGGTTACATATTTCCCCTTTTGCTAATGAGATATTATTAACGACCAGTGAATGTCGCATGAAGGCTTAAAACCCGATGCCCAGGGACCCACTCGGCACGCGTATGGCAGAGTGTTAAAACATGTAACACTTTTGTATGTGGAACAACAGCAAATGGCATTTAAACATGTGCTTGCCCCATTGTGCACGCGTAATTAACATTGCATAATCTACCTGCTTACAAAGCAACTTTTGTAATTAGAGTTATGATTGCAGCAGGATAATGAAAGCGATTTTACAGCCGATAATGACTGTTGTGCTCTTGGCAGTTGCTGCTTTGAATGTGTGGCAGACTTCTGACATATGGGACACAAAAGGACACGGCAGCCAGGCGGTCAGCCTTTGTTCCCGCTCAGGCAGACCCAATCACTGCAGACAAATTGCGTTGTAAGCCTTCCAAATGAAGCCGGCCCTGGAAAAATGGCTCAGACACACGGGAGGGGAGGGGGTGGAGGTTGACGCAAAAGCCTCAGCTTTGAAGAAACTGTTAATGTGAGCTCCATGGCACTCAGACTGGATCTTTAAAAGGGACGGTGATCTCAGTCACGCTTATACATAAGAAAATACTGGACTCTATTAAATGTACATATCTTCTTTTGTGTAGAAAACAGATATATGTGTGGTTTATTGATAAAACAACTTATTGATTTATGTAAAATACAATTAAAACATCAACTCGGAATCTGTTTTTGTGGAATTGTGCTTTTTATACAGTTGGGGATTTATTGACATAAAACAGCAGCTGTCAGCGGTGACATGTTGATGGGAGACACTCGGGTCTGTCGTTGTAGACGGGTCAAACATGCAGGCTGCGGCCCAATCCATCACCGCCACAGCACAGAAGATGCAAGCCATGGATTGGGCTTTTAATTTAACACAGATCACACTCATAAGAAGATAAATGACTGACAGGAGACTTTGTGTGATTAAGTCCGCCTTCATAGTCACAATAAATAGCTCTGAGCTTTAATAATACACTTTATTGTTGTTTTTTTTCTCCCTTTATTTTAGTACGTTTTGAAAGTATTCAAACATCTTGAACTTTTCCACATTATAAAGCCTTATTATGACTCATGGTTATAATAAAGATGCTATATTGCCATGCAGTGTAACACAGGTTACTTTTAAAAAGTAATTATTTATTGTGACTAGCAACAAATTAGCATCTGACTTCCAATATTACAAATATAGCTAACTAGCATGAAAACAAACTTTAGCTTTTTAAATTTGTAAAAGCATTTTAGATCCCTGGTTAATGAAACTTATATATGATTAAATAAATGGACACTTCACAGAAAGAGTAACAAACAGGAAGCACTGACTAATCTCAACTATTCAAATACTGCTGTGCCACAATATGAAGCAAGACACCAAACAGATTAATAACATATAATTGTAGATAAAAATTATTTCAACATCTGTAAAAAAACTACAAAACATAATGGATGCTTTTGACATTTGGATATTTATGGCACATCTTTCTGTTGGAACTGGTTAATAAATAAGTATAAAACTAAAGCATTATAGTCTTATTTAAATTGGCCAAACTGTCCCAATGTAAACTGATAAAAATGTAAACTACATTGTGTGTGAAGTGCACGTCTGCATCTGATTGGTTCATAATGACTACTTAACTCTTCCTCTGCTAATCAGCAGCACTCATGAGAATATTTTTGCCATTTGAATCACAGTTTCTCCTTGTATTGTCGCCATGTATTATTTTCCTTTCTCTTTGCTCTTATGTGCTACTTTATGTTGTCTCAAATAAAAACCACTCTTGTCATTTTACCAAATATCAAAATTGAATGTGACGTCCAGGTATCTTAGAGGGACTGCCACACATTTCCAGTATGGAATGTAGAAATAGTTTTATATTTATACAATTTTCAATCTTTCACAAATCCTAAAAATGTAAGTGAAAGTTTGCACCATTTAAAAACAATTATGCTTACCAGCCAGTAGCGAGCTACAGGAGCAAAGGTAGCAAAGCTCGTCTTCCCCTGTAGAGCATGATGCATGTTTTATTATGTCTGTCAACTGCAGGGCGTCCTAATGGCTGGAGATATTTTACTCCCTGAACCTGAATATAAAATATTGCTCTCTGCTGGAGTCTGGATGATTGTTCTGAAGGCTTGAAGAGACACAAGAGATGTGACTCAAACAAACAGGGAAGGACAATCCAGTGGAACATCATCCACCTTCCACACAGATCAACTCAGATACCCTGCATGTTAATCCTTTTACTTTAATCAAGTGAAGTTGAATACCTTCAACATGAACTACTGCATCCAATTTTGGCACTTTTATGAGGACGGAGCTGCCACAGTGACATAAAGGAGAGAATGGTTTAGAGACATAGCAGCTATATATCATAATATGTCACAGAAATGGCTCAACACAACATACTTAATTAGATTTATGGGGGTCTCTGCACACAGACAAGCTTCCCTTCATTTTGTTAATGTACAGAGAAGAGTTACACGTATCAGTCTTGACAGGTTCATAGAAACAGGATTGTTTTACATTCCCAATATTTCCATGAACTTATGACTTCTGTCAGTCACAAATGCAGATATTTACATTCCAGAAAATAAAATCATGTTGAATTGTAGTCTATGGTTAAGATGGAGTCTGATCATCTGTTGTTCTCTGAAGAGGCGGTGTTATATGTTTTACCATTTTACAAGACAATTAAGTAACTCTGTTAACTTTGGTTGTTATAAAAATTCTGTATCAAAAACGACTTTGACCAATCAAGTTTATTTGTATGGCAATTTTCAGCATTTCAGCAGTTCAAGGTGCTTAACATTGTGAAGACATAAACATCAGTTGTGAAAACCAATTACACACGTCACATTTTGTCAAGTGCCATTGTTTGAATTGTCAATGCTCATCAAATATGTTGCTCAATGTGGCACTAATTATGGTTTCAAAGCAACTCATCACAAGTTTTTTTTTTTTTTTTTGGTGTTGATTTAAATACTAATATATTTCGCTGTCTAATTTAACACCTTGAAATTGGGTCGCTGTCTCTTTAAAAACTCCTGCTCTTTCTGAAACTCCGCCTAAGGAGGTCATCACATCATCGCTCCTCTATTAACCTTTTAACATAATTTTACTAGTGTTACACTGAGAAGTAGCTCGTTTAATGAGCTGAGCAAATGTGCAGTTCCACCAAGTGTTTGCTAATTGCTGCTGGCTAGTCTGAAGGAGCCGAGTGGAGGAGTTGCGGGGCTGCTCCTTGGAGGCTGCAGCTCCAAGGAGCAGCTGCGTCTCGAAGGTGGAGCTAGGTCCATCTAGGCGTTTTGCACAATTGAATTGTTGCCACTGGAGATTAAAGGATTTCTCATACATTCATGAAAGAATCAAAGCAACACTCCATGTATGTTTTAGATCAGGGAATAACTCCTGGAGAGATGCGATTTTACTCCAGTTGCATGAAACACAGGGTGAAACAGCAATAGATTACAGTAGGACATTAAAATTTATTTTTAACGTGTTCTTTTAGTTTTTATTATAAATAAAAGTGACATTTTGAACAATCAACTCAACCTACTGAGTTTCTGACATGCTACTGTCAGAAACTCAACTCGAGACTAAGGATATTTCTAAGTCTTCCAAACTCTGAGAGAAACTGAGAGGACCATTGGGGGCAACCCTTATCTGTGGCGCAAATATTCCCTTAATATTGTTGTTATTTAAACAAGCCATACCAGCAGCATGTGGTCACCTGCTGACATTTTGAATGTGATTTTCAAGTGATTCTTCTCTATCTTGCTCTGTTCAGAAGTAACTATTCTTCTGTCTGTTTTTTGCTGCACTTCACCACCATGTGATCAACGCACGTTAAAGGAGCCTACTGAGGTGCATTAATTGACGTGACGCATCACTGCACTCCCGATTTGCGTTCCCCCTTTAGTTTCAACTTCTCCTTCCATTTGGGTTGTTAATAAGGCTGTGCATTGTGCATCAGGGGCAGAGAAGAAAGAGAAAGAAAAACACAATAAAGCAGAGATTAGAGTGGAGGCCTCAGCGGTAATATGAACTCCAATTAACTTTCCCTTAAGGTGCCCTCAAAGCAGCGTGATAGTGAAGACAGTGAAACATGTAAAACAATTTTACTTCTTCGTCAGAAAAGAGAATTTGTAGATCTGCACGGGTGAAGATGTAGCATCTCTATGCAGGCGAGTTTAAGACATCGGTTTATGCTGAAAAGTCCCAGTGAAAAACCACATTCTGCTCGGCATTTCCCCGGGTTACTAAGTGTTCAGAAATCCATTTGTGGACAGTGACTGTTGTGCTGATGGTCGATTGAGGGACTTGGTCACTGAGCCAGCAGCAATGCTTCTTGTCACCGACTGATTAATTGGCTTGAATCCATTCAGCGGTCATCAAGTCAGATAAGGAGAGACAATGAGGGCCTTTCAGTCCTCTCCAGCTCAATTGGTAGTGAACTTAGAAGAAACAAGTATTGTAAAACATCTCCTTTCTTTTGATGCAAGCGGGGTGAATAATGAGGAGAGAGAAATAGTCATTGATTGGATTGTCAGGCATCTTCACATAAGTGTTTGTGGTTTCCAGCAGGGAGGGTGAGGATAGATCTTCCTCTGTCTCTAATCTGTCTGTTCATTAATCAAATGGCACTCTATGATGCTGCGAATTATGGGTTTAGCTCTGTACTTGCGTCGGGGTTGAAAAGGCCACCTCACTGCCATGTAACCCAAATTCCAATGCCAAAGACCCCTGGCGCCCGCTTGTCTCGCTCAAGTCCTGACTAGTAATTGGGTGTTTATCAGACTGCCTGCAAAGAACGCCGCAGTGTCTATCAGACCTCATCATCAGGAAAACCTATTCCACCACCAGGATAGTCTTGGAATCTTCTGGTGGAACAGGAACTTTTATCAGGTATTACCTAATATTCTCATCATATTTACATGTAAGTTGTGCGAATGCAACCCATAATTCCTTTGCCGTGCTGTGACACCGGAGCAACGAGGTGATAACGCACACGCAGCAGTGAGGTCCCCTCATCTGAGATCTGATTTTCTCCTTTCCACAGTTCTGCTAATTGTGAAACCAGAAGCTGAAAGGGGTCGTAAAGTGGCCACTCTGCATTTACAGATAGCGATGTAGCAAATGCAAATTGGTATGAATATGGCTTCCTTCTCCTAGCAATGCTATTAAAAAAGGAAGGTGAGCAAGATAAGAAGGAAGGACAACATGAAACCCTGAGCTGTGGAACATACAGTACCTTTATCTTCACATCCCTTGAACGTTTGTTCATCTTTAACAATGCCGTCATTATATATTTATATGTTTTTTGTCACTTTATTTCAAAACACAAAATCATGCATACTTGTGCAGTTGAAGGACGGTATAAAACCTGAAAAGCATGCATTGTATTCGGCGCTGCCTGGGTCAATACATTGAAGAACTACTTCTCACTGCAACCACAGTTGCAGGTTTTGGTTGCTCGTTCCTTTTGCCCAATAGGTCATTGTGCTATAGATACCGTCTTGTGAATATCAGGTTATCAATTAGATTAAGGTCTACGTTTTGACTGGGTACGAAGATGCTTTGATCTGCATCATTCTATTGTAGGTTTGGTTTTATCTTTAGCGTCTGCATTGTGCTGGAAGGTGACCTTCCATCATGTTTCAATTTTTTTTCAGGTTTAGTTTCCATCTATCTTCCCATTAACTCTGACCAGTTTTCCTATCCATGCCTAAGAGACCTGCATGCTTCACCAAGGAGATGATGTGTTCGGGGTAATAATGTTTTCATTTCAGTTTCATTTGAGCACAGCCCCTATTTTGTGTTTGCTGCATCTCTTAAATGACTTCAAGAAAACTGTAAAGAACATTTCTCAAGTCTTCTTTCAGCAGCAACTTTCTTCTTACATAAAGTCCATGTTTATAAAGTGTAATTAATAGTTGTCCTGTCAACAAATTTTGCTACCTGGACTGTGAACTGCTGCAGCTTTTCCCATGGGCCTTTTGGATTAAGATAAATTTAGTGCTTAGCACTAAACATTATACTGTTTTATAATGTTACCTTGTTGTAAGCTTCACAATTTACAAAGTTGTAAAAAACTCCCCCTTAAAGCTGCAGGATGTAACTTTTACAAAAAAAAAAAAATAAATAAATCATTTTTCCATATTTGTTAAAACTGTCATTATGCTGTGACAGTATAAAATGAAAAAAAAAATCTGTTCCTCTGCTTCCTCGTTTATATGGTTCTTCGTTCAAATGCATAGATATAATCTCTGCCAGAAACAACCAATCAGAACCAGGAGGCGGGGCTTAGCGCTGACAATCATTCTTGTGTATGGACTGCTTATACTGTCCCCCTTGCTCTCTGCTGCACTTCTGCTTCTTCTTGACTCTTAACTTTAGACTGCTTCTGAACAACAGTAGGACCCAAACTGTCCTGGGCCTGATATAGTATAAAAAGATATTTGAGTTTAAAAAAAAAAAAAAGTTCATTTTTGAGGTGGTGTGATTTCACCTTCTATTCACAGAAGAAATACTATCCAACCATTCAGCATGTAAACTCATGTAACACTGTTTTAACTTCAGCTTCAAACTGTTTCTTAAAGCTAAAGCTAAAATTAGCCTCAGTTAATTCAGGTGGAAAGCACAAACCGTGCAATTTGATGTATAAGAAGCTACTGATTACATGATAATATGGTTTTGTTGCTTCTATCAGCAACAAAACTAACTGCTAGCATTACTTAGCTCAACTCCAGCCGAAGTTAATGTGTTAGAAGTGTTAAGTATATAAGCTTTAAAGTGGAGCTCTTGTCAGCTGTTAGCCCCCTAGGCATTCGACTGTGTGGTCTATGTCAAGAAATACAGCAAAATAAAAATGTCTTTCCTTTTCATGATTGCAAATGTTGCTCCTTTTAGCCCTGAAGGAGCTACGCTAGATGCTAAATGTGAAGATAGAAGCCTGGTGTAGTCTCAGTCATTGTGTCGCTGCCTTGATATTCACGACAAAGCAAGTCCATCATATTTGAGGTGAAGCATAGCCAATTGGAGGAGTGTGTCATGCCTGAGGAAAGGGCTGCAAAGAGAAAGTCACATTGCAAAGCTGTGTTTGGGAGAAGAGTGGAGTCTGAAGAGAGTGAGACACAGAGAGAGAGTGGGAGACGTATAGATGTCGGGGCTGTCGGGCCCGCTGGATGTAATCAAACAAGGGTGAACAGGTTGCTCCACAGATGGCTGATCCAGAGAATCCTCCGATTTATTTTCCCGCCGCAGACGGTCTCTGTCACCGCATGCAGGTGATGACTGCACGGTGGCATTGTCTCACTCGCACACACCCAGGCACACACATTACTAAACTCAGATGCTTTTGTCTCTCTCGTCTGATATTAGTGTGAGGGGAATTTGTTGTGCATTTAATGTTTCAATTCCTGCCTGCTGGAGTTGCAGGTCTAATGTTATCAGAACAGATGATGGTGGTTTGGAAGGGAATTCCTACTGCTGATGAGAAGAGCTAAGACGAGCAAAAATGAAACACAGACAGCAAAAATCTGATGTATTCAGCTTTCTCACTTCATAAGACACTAAACAAAAAAATCATTAAATAACAAAACCTTTTATTTATTCAGCAACAGAAGTTGACTTAGCTTGTATTTCAAATAAAATATTAAACTTGTTAAACACGGATATTGTTTCACTCTCACCTTCAGTTCTTTGTGCAGCCTCTCTAGTCTAGTTTTGATACAGCTCAAAAAGCACCTCATCATATCTCAAAAACTTTTTATATAAAAGTAAAAACTGGTGGGCTTCCATTAAGCAAATTTATTTTTGTAATTCCGATTCGTGCAATTATATGGTCAACGGAAATGCAGCTTACGACACTTTAATATACATTTGTCAACCAAACTCTGGTTGGTGTGATTGGCATCATTGCCTTGTTTAGAAGTCCGGTGATCACTGACAGAAGTTGATGCATTTTTCTTTATGAACTTTCTGTCATGGTTTTCAGGGAAACCATGACACCAACACATGATCAATATGGGCACTTCCTGCCATAGAAAAAAACAAAACAAACCCACATCAATTATCATGTTGGGCCACAGGCTTGCCCTAGTTTTACAAATGCCAGACATAGTTCTGGTTCAAATGCCCATACATTTTCAGTGTCACTTTATCAAATCTCTTTAATCTTATCCAATTTCTCCTTACTCAGTACACTTCCTAACATTTGGAAACTCAATTATTTGAGAAATACTGAAGACTTTTCAGTATTTTAATGAATTACTCTGGTTTCATCCTTCTTATGACTGCCACTCTTCATTCAAAACCTTTAGTATGGTCTAAGGATAGTGGAGTAAGGGATTGTAAAAGAGGCCCAAAAGACTTCAGTGTGTTAATGACAATACAAGCCGTAAAACAACTCTGACCGCTTTAGAGATCTCAGTATTTCAAAGAGATTTTGGAATTTTTACATAAATATCTTAACTATATACTGCCACGCAAACACAACATGATGTATTTTCTGTGCAATTTTACGTATCACTAAAGTACAAAATCATGTTTTTTGTGAAAATCATTTACTTCTGACTACAACTCCCTATTACCGATGGGCAGTTCTTAAAAGAAGGAGGATAACCCGAATTAATGCTAACAAAAGTCAAAAATTTATAAACAAATAGTCCCAAAAGGCTCCAATATGAGTGAGAAGTGCTCAGTCTCAAACAATCCTTTTTTATACCTTTAGTAACGTTGAATCTTAAGAAAGAAACATAACATGGTCTGATTATTCATAATAGCTGAATAGTCAGACATATTTGAGAAACTCTTGTGGAAGTTAATTTGATCAAATGCCATATAAATCAATCCCTGCTTTAAAATGCTATTTTAAAGCTCCATAAAAGTTTGTAAATAACACTCAGTGGTTTTGTTTTTCCTTTTCCTAGTTTTATGTCAAGTGATGCCAGGACAGTGAGCACCGTGATGCGTGGCGCTTGGTTGGGGACGACCCCCATCGTAATAATGGTTCTGCTTCAGCTGGCTCAGGCCGAAGACGCTCCTTTAGCCCCAGGTAAGAGCTTTTTATGTTCTTCTCTAACCGGCATGTCCTCCCATTAGTGAAGTCTGTGCTGTGCTCCATCTTCATGATTTGTCAGCATCTTTCAGTCTGAGTGATTGTCTGGCCGTCGTATGTTTGACACCATCGCAGACTGGGACTCATTACTGAAAAAAGCCATTTCACAGAAAAAATTGCAACACTTTTATTTAGCTCAAAACCAAAAGGTCTTTCACTACCGGTGATAAAACAGTTTCTGGCAATTTGATTTCCTAAGATATTCCAGATTCTCAGTTAGGAGTTGCTTGTATCATGTGACTCTAGAGAATACATGGATTATACACTGTTGGAAATTAATTTCAAATATGCAAAATGTTTCAAACTGCATATGAGATAAACAGATATTCTAACTGTCTTATAAAATATTTTTGTATAAGACAATTTTTTGTATAATCTCACCCGCTCCACATAATACACCACAAATATTTTGTTTGAGAAAATACATGTACAAAAAAATCCTAATGTGTCCATGCAGCTCAGCTCAAAATGAATATAAAAGCAATAAACTTGATTGATTGATTTGATTTGATTTGATTCATTTGCTGTGTTGGGATCTTGGCGGTGAGTATTTTTTAATAGACGTCACGTAGTTTGAGTAAAATTTAGAGCTTAGTACCAAACCTTTGAACAGCCAGACTCAGAAATAGCCCATCAGATTGCTCAACAATTCCATCACTAAGACTGCTTGAAATACTTAGTTATATATATTTAGCAGTATATTATTATTTGTATGTTATGTAATTATAGGCAGACTTGTGTTTTTGTGTTCTCCGGTGGCCAAGCAACGACATTTAATTTAAAATTTCACTTATGTTTCTTTGTGCATTGACAATAAAATAAGTCTAAGTCTAGTCTAATATTTAAACTAAGAAATCTTGAAATCCTAATTAAATATTTTTGCCCCATGCAGCCACCTTGATGCTGCCACCACCCACCACGTGTCATAGTGTTGCTAATATGCAATGTTGGTTTTTCCTCCATACGTCTCATTGTTCTTCAATGCCAATTTTGGTTTCGTCTAACCAGAGCACATACTTCCAGTATGCTATAACTTTTGTTCAGATATCAGAAGTCTTTTTTTTATCTAGCTTTTCCAGCATGTCTGTTTACTTAGATGTGGAGAATATAAGTTACATTCCTCTATTAGTGTAACTTAGGGTGTATTCACATCAGAAAACTCCTTTGATTTGCTTGTGTGGTCTGAACCAAAACTGAACTTTATTATTTCATTACAGTCACTACAGGCAGTAGTAGTGTTAGTGACACTGAAGGGCTCCTTTTTACGTTATTTCCCAGCTCATGAAGTCCAGAAAGTCGTATATTTTCTGTAGTTGATACAGGTATTTTTGCTGTTTCTTCGCACCAGAGTTTGTTTGGACCAGAACTTGGACCAAAATTTTGATCTGTTTAAAGTAGAACAAATGTGTCAGGTCTGACTAAACCTTTAATAGGTAGAAAAAAAAACAAAAGCTAGTATCCCAGGGAATTTGTATCTATTTATTCAAAAGATGTTCACCTCTGTAAAACAGTTTTTTTTATTTTAATCCTTTTTTCCAAAGCAGCCACTTATATTGCAATTAATTTAATCTCGTACACCTCCTAATTACTTAAGATGTCAGAGTTTTAGCGTGACTCATATCTTGCCTGACAACCTCCCTTGCGCTTTGCTTAAATAAGAAAGGTACCTGTGCTATGTATTTTTATTGTAACGACGTTCGACAGTCGCCATAGTTACAGCGTGTTGCCATCACTCTGTTTCCATCTCGTCCTGATCAGGCGGGACGACAGGTCCCTGCAGCCCTACTTAGAGGAGCTGCTTTCTTATTCTGGTGTGTCTGCTGCTTTAGATTACCTCTCACCTTTCATTCATTCTCTCTACCCGCCATCCCTTCTTGCTACCTACTCCTTTCTTTTCTGTATTATTTTCTTGCCGGCACTGTCTTCAAAGCAATTTACTTGTCAACTGCAACGTGATACGTTTCCCCCAGTATCCGTGTCGGCGTGACACTCCATGACTTCTCCTAACACCATAATTAGCATCTGATGATGAGTAATTTGTAGCATCATCATCTGTTGTTATAGCAGTTCCTATAACAACACAACACCTACTCATTGAGCATCAAACAACAATAAAAAAGTGTTTATTTCACCACCACCCCCGAACTCGATCACGTTTTGCTGAGTGAAATAAAACCTACAGGAAACTCAAGTGGCAGATATTGTGTCAGAACATTTGAGTTTCTTCTTCTATTTAAGGCGCCTGCTGCCTGCAGCAGTATGTTCAGCCTTTGTGAAGATTCACCCCGACTACAGAAGGGTTGTCAGGTCTGAGGTGTGTATTCTACTTTCAGCGTGTGTCATCATCGTAAAGAAGGAATTTCATAAATACCTGGATTAAGAGGAGCCGAGTTTGAAAAAAGGGATGGGGGGGGGATATTTCTCTTACCGAGTGTCAGAAATAGACAAATATAAAGGCTTCGGTTTGATTTGCATGGTTTTTAATACGTCGGGACTGACCTTTTCTTTTAGATATTCTCTGTCCTAAAAGGAAAAAAAACAACCTTTCTCTTGTCTTTTATAAAAGTCACTTCCTCCTTTTCTGTTTATTGTGCGGTATAGCAGCGTAGCCAACCCTCTCAGAATCATAAGTTATGTTCCACTTTCCTGAGTGCAGATTCTCTCGCACTCACATTTCTCTATTAGAATTTATGTTCGTACCGGGTCATTCTTCAGTTAATAAAACATGATCAATACTCGAGCAGGAAGTTGTAATATCTGTCGCGGTATGTATGGGTAACGATAGGAAGGTCAGAATGGTGGATTAATATCTCAGCCGCTCCACTTTATCTTAACCGTTTTAGTGGCCTGAAGGAGATCTCAAGCGGCTTCCATGCTTGGTCTGCGTCTGTATATAATGCAATTAGGCGAAGACTTGAGCGTATGCCACGTTTTGGCAGCGCTTAGAGCTTAATATGCAGCCACTGAACAAAGTGAATTTATCTGGCTCTGCTTTTCTGCTACATGACAGATGACAAACAAGCTGAATCATAAACGGTATTGACATGCCTTAACTTTTACTGTATGGTAGCTGCCATCAATCGACTTTGCAGGGAGCCATTTATCCTGGTCTGCAGTGTTTCAAAGGAGCGTATAGATTTTGTTTTATGTACAGTTTGAATTAAAATTTCTGTTTCATGGAAATACAGTCGGTATTTTCTGTAAATCGAAGGGTCAATAAAAAGGAGGTAATGATACATCCAGTCTACCGGGACAAGGCAATGCGCCAAATCATTCCATGGGAATGAATCTTAGAACTACGGAAAAGGATTAGGACCACCGAAAAAAAAAAGAAGAATTCTTACTTTAGAGTCAGAATTCTGACTTTCTGACTTTAATCTCAGAATTCTGACTTTAATTTTGTCTTGACAAGTGAACTCCATAAGACAGCAATATAACTGTCACACTGAGGCAAATTTAATACAAACCAACGTAAAATACTCTTTTTCCATAACATCTGTTTTAACGTAACATCAGATTTTTTTGCTTAAAAATGTTGAGAACATCTTCTTCTTCCAGTATATAATGGTTCTCTACTCACGGCGGACGCCTGGGCTCATGTTTTACTGCCGGTCGCCCCCCTCCTCCTTACCTTTACATTAAGCATTCAGTTTGCATACCACCCTGAGGGTGATTAAATATGTGGTTAATACAGCACCATGAGAGTATTGAATTACACAGGAGCCACGCTGACCTTTTTAAATTACAGAACCAATTGTGCAAGACAGCAAAGGAAGTTTATAACAGGTACTGCCAAGATGGAGCCTGGAGGAGAATGGATCTGCTGCCGCCGTCCTGCTGACGCGTTCCTTATTAGTGCTCTGCTCTATAAGCACTCTGTCTGACACTCAGGCTTTCGCCTTATTCTCTCAGCCCGCCGCTCCATCCAATGCACTTTATTGAAATCTCACTATATTTTGCGAACAAAAGCCCATTAGCTCATTCTCGTAAATGAGCCGACCACCCGGCACACGGGCGCACTCGCGTCCTAATTTGACATTTAATTTCGCCGTGGATGAGACTCGTATCATTCTTGACGCGCGGTAGAGCCTCACTCCATAAATCTTGATCAGTGGCCATTTTCTCAAATGCATCCTAGTAAGCATATTGGGTCTGCTGATATCTGAAGGTCGCCTCCCTTCTCCCTGATTTAATTTGAAGCTGAGGCCAAAGAAAAATGAGGCAGAGCGCTTTAGCATCAACCCCACAAGTCCACGGAGTCGCTGCCGTTTTTCAGAGATAGTTGTAATCATCTTCAATCCCGCCATTGAGAGAATTCAAAGCCTGCCTGGCGTCGGCACAGGAAACTTTGCTTGGCAGAGGGCAGGAAAAGCTTTTTGCCAATGAAAAAGTCAAAATGAAACACTGGGACATTAAATACTCAGTGTGTGTCTCTCTTGCCAACTTTAAAAGTGACTCCTGATTGCTTTTTACAGCACTCTGCAGAACGGCTGGTAATTGTATTTCAGAGAGAAATCCTCATTTCACCACTTTTCCTCTCCTTTCTCAGGGGAGCATGCAGTGTTATTGGGGGGGAGAGAGAAGATGGAAGATGTGGCATTTTATGTAATGAAATTCTCTTGACAGAATGTTTATTTTCAGTGGAATGATACAATTTAGTGACATGACTCTTTCCATTAAGACATATTGAACAGCTTTGTCAAAGGAACCGTCTTATCAGCTCTGTCCTCTGAGTTCACTAATTCCTCATAGCAAAACATCAAGCTTCATCCTGTCCTGACACTTTTGTACCAATAGATATTCCAGTTATTGCTTAGTTTGCTTTCATTTAAGTGCATTTTGGAAGAAAACCAACCATTCAGACTTTGGGTGCATGAGACTAAAACAAGGCCAAAACTTGGCACAAAAACACCACATGGCATGTCAAGAAATTACTGGAACTGTGTGCACTTGTTCACATTGACATTACACAGCAAAAATATTACAAAAGTAGAAGAGTGAAGCTATAGTTGAGGCATTCTGAAACTCTTATTGATTGTTGGATTTGTGTCTGGAAGGTAATTTTGCTGAGATTCTCTATTTGTGCATCCCTGATGCAGCACTTTGACACATTCTTCGTTTGAACTGCTCCGATTTGCCCTCCAGAATTTCCCTTTTGCGACATCCTTGCTATTATTGCTGGTTGGATACAAGTATAGTGCCTTGCAGACGTATCCATACCCATGCCCTGAACACATATTTTGTCAAAAGATTTTCTTTGATAAACCAACACAAAGTGAAGCATAACTATGAAGTGAAATGGAAATAACACAAACAATACATTTTGGACAAGTAAGAAACTACTGTGTTTTTTGTTTTTTTTGTTTTTGTGGCTCCCTGAGTTGATACTTTGCAGAATAGAGAAGAAATGGAATGGGAATTTTTTGTTTGTTTGTTTCTTTGACTAATGTTCTTGTTGCCAAGGTTTCAGAGTTAGTGCATGACGGTCTTGATAGGTTTTATCATTTGCCATTTTATCTATTGTCACAAAATGGACTGAGCAATGCTCTGTGAAATATTCAAAGGCTGGGTTATTTTATTTTTAACACAATATCACATTCTTCACTGTTTTTCCTCTGACCTCTCCGGTGAGCCTGTGATTAAATGACACTCATGTGGATTCTGTTTATGAATTAGCTGACCTGTGTGGGAAACTGGTTGCTCTGGATTCTGTTTAAGGCTAATAAAGGAAAGGAAACTGAATCTAAATGTGTGCTGTTCTGTTTAGGTTTTTATTTCATGAATTATTTTCCTTACATTCCACAATGATGTGTTGGTCAATCTAACAGCCAAATGAAAGATATTTAATGTCGGAATTATAACATGAAAAACAAGTTCATTTGTTTAAGGAAACACGAGTCATGTTAATGCATTTATATTGTGAATCACTGGGTTTATCACTCTTGTAATCAACCATATTTCAAGTCATTCACAATATATGTTAAATGAACTCATCCCTTGCAACATTTGTTTATGTAAATGTACAGTTAAAATTACAATTAAATAAGCATGTGATTGCACAGATGTTTCCTCCCTATTGGTGCTAGCAGTTTCACAATCAGTCAAACGCAGATCACCTCAGTGTAGCGAGTATCTAAAGTTGTGGTATAAAGATCATTCATTCAACGGGCTAACAGGTATTCCTGGGCGCATTACAGCACAAAGACTGAAGAACATTCCAACCAAATCAGAGAAAATGTGATTGTAAAGTATAAGTCAGGGGGGATGGATACAAAAATATCTCAAAGGCCTGAACATCTTCTTGAGTTGAGTTCAATCCATCATCAAGAAATGGAAGTACTATGGCCAAAGTGTAAACCTGCCTAGATCAGGGCGTCCTCACAACCTGAATGACCATCCAAAAAGAAGATTAGTAAGAGAGGACACCAGGTCACCATGACTACTGAGCGTACAACAACTTTCCCCCAGGAATGTCATCAGTCAGAGCTTTATTGGCAATGAGAAAACCACTGCTGGAGAAAAGTCAGACCAAAGCCAAAAGGTCAGAGGGAGACTTCCTGATAAAGTGGAAGAAATTCTTTAGTCTGACGAGGTAAAAGAAATTTGCTTTTTTTGTCATTAGACAAGACACTATTTTTGGTTGGCACCAAGCACTTTACATAAGCACCAGTCCAGCATTGACACTGTGAAGCATGGTGCCTGGAGCTTCTGGGCAGCAGGCCCTGGAAGGTTTATAAAGGTCGAAGGTAAAATGAAACGTAGGACAATCCTAGAGGATGATTAGATTCCAACTGCAAGAGAACTACAGCTTCAGAGAACATTCATTTTCAAGCAAGACAACCTGAAGCATCCAGCTAAAGCTGCACAGGAATGATTGGAAGACAGCAATGTGGATGTTCTGGAGTGGCCCAGTCAAAGCCCAGTCCTCAGTTTGATAAAGAATTTGTGGCAGGATGTAAAAAGGTTCGTTCATCCCCACCAACCTGACAGAGCTGTTTGAGTTTAGCAGGAAGACTAAAGGAAAACTGCAGCCTGACTGAGACGGAGCCACTCAGACTGCATGCTGGGTTGAATAGTTTTACTTTGACATTATAGAAGTTTTATTTGGCTTTTTTTAAATCAAGAAGCCAAGTTTTGTTGATCGTGATAAAACATTAATACTTTTTATAGGCACTGTATATGTTTTTTCTTTTAGTTTTGAAAGATCTCCAAAAGGAAACAATAAGAATCTGCATATCTTTGTGTCTTTTACTTTACACAAAAACAGAACCAAACGGAACATTCCATGAAATGTGAACATATTGTTGAAAGGATGTGACTCAGTTTTTCTTGGAGTGCAGAGCCCAGTGCTTATCATCTCCCAGTCTCTTGCTCTGCTCAGCCATCATTTAATTACAGAGCGCAGTACTAGCTACTGTTCCCTCATCACACACCACCCTCAGGCTCTCATTTAATGATGCAAAATCTGCTCCAGGAAATCTGAGCATTTACTCCTGCTTTTTTAGTGTTGATTATGTCGCATTTTGTGTCTTTAGAGGGTTTTGATGTTATCTTTACTTTAAGTCAGACTAGATTTTTAAGCAAATGCACACATATTCAAGGTGGATTAAATGTCCTCGTCTACATTTCTCCATTTCCTGCATTAGGCCATATTTTTTCATGTGTGTTGTGTGATCTCACTTTGAATTTTAGTTGCATTATTTAATTGTTGATATTTTGTGAGCTTTGACGTAGGAGTGTGAGATGTTGGGAATTTTGGTATCAATCCGATAAATACAGCAGTAATATCACTAATGCCGATGCCGATAAAGTTTCTTGAAATGTCATTATCTTGTAATAATTTGGTGATTTGACTTCAGTTAGTTAATTATGATGAAATACAAGACTAAGATTTCAGGCAACTAAAAGTGTGCAAACATTACAAAGGTATGAAATCCTGTTCTGAAATCCAAAAATGTAATCTCTTCATATTTGGTATTTCTGTTTCTGCGTATGCACTGGCATGATCTCCGAGGAAATTCCAATAATCTTCTGGATATATAGAAAATGCAAACAAAAGGACTAATATGGTCACACTAGTCTTGATCCCATACCAGTAGTCCCTTTGTTATTGATGGTATTGATATTTAGATTGGTGCACCCTAACAGCCACACCTATATATAGAACTGACAGAGGAGGAGAGATGGAGAAATTTGTGAAAATTAAAAGAAAACCGTGAAGGAGGCAAGAGCCTGGAGCCAGCAGAGAAACATCAGGGAATCCAATGAGTCCTGCATCGCCTTGGTTTTCCTGCGAATGTTAAATGTCATTCACTTCTTACCTCTTTTGATAAACCAAAATACTAGTGGTACTACTGAAAGTTTAGCACAGAAAGTGTTACAAAAGAGTTAAAAAAGTTTTGAATGTTACTGTGTTTCGCTTAAAAAATGTACATCATTTGCTCTCTCTTTTTGAGGCTGAGCAGTCCTGATTAAATAATACAAACTGAGTTAATAAACTGAACTTAAAAATAGTTTTAAGACTAAAACCAATAAATATTCTGCAGCAACTTATAATTTAGGCTGCTTTGATAATCAGGTGAGTGTATCATGAATGGTGATGCAAGAAACTCATACTGTGGTTTAAACAGGTAAATCGTGAAATGTATCAGGTTGAAATGGATGCAACATACTGTTGCATCCATTTCAAACATTCGGCATGCAGAGGTGAGTTAATCTTCCTCAGTGCAGACAAAGCATTTGATTAACAGCATACAATTTAGCAACATTATTATCCTTTGTTTATTTGTAGTATCTCTTACATAAATTTTGTTGTAGTTGAACTGATATACTGCTGTAATTTGTAGCGCTGCTGCTATGTTGACAACGTAAGCAGCAGGATGCTTGTGAGTGTGACGGCGGTGTAATAGTGCACATTGTTTCCAGATAGAATTCTGTCATAGCTCATTGTTCCTGCCAGCAGCATCGATGAATGTAAACTTGTATTCTGGTGTTCAATGAAGAGCTGTGCATGCAGCAGGGTTAAATCATTTCCATATAGACATGACACAGACACCTCTGCATCTCTTCACCCCGTTCCCCAATATGGCCTTCACGCATACAAGCACAAACGCACACACGCACACCCCTACACCCCTACACACATCCATCCCCCATCCTTTGAGCCACAGCCGGCCTCTCATGGGGCTTGTGCTTTGGGGCTGTGACAGAGTGTCATCTCGCAAATGAATTTCTCCTCACATCCCTCTCTCTATTAAAGAAGCTGTTTGTGCTCCTGCAGCAGAACGTCACACTCCCCTGTAGTTGTTTGTGCTCTCACACACACCGCTACTTGTTATTTAGATACCTGTGCCATCTTCTCTGGCTACCTGTATTGAAGCATGACAACAGGATGACTTATTCCCTCTTGTTGTAATAAGTATTATTTGTTGTGTTTAGCTCACTTCATGTCAGTGTGTCATTCTTGTTCATTTTCTCAAGTTTGCAAAGACTCTTGATTTTTTTTGTTTTAGCCTTTTTCTTGATGTTTGTCACAAAGATTAGAATAATGTTTAGTAGACAAACTGAAACAGTATTAACATTCATTCTTTATTAGACATTTAATGATTTAATGCTTGAACTGCCTTGGGTTGGTCAATCAGTAGACAAAGTATACAAATGACTTTTCCTCTGCTGAGAACTCTCTTCAGTGCAGAAGGTGTTCTTGAAGAAAGAAGACTCAACTAGGACTTCAGCTAACAATTATTTCATTAATTGAATATTCTTTCTGTTATCCTGGTGAATAATCATATACAAAAAGGTCACATTCTGCAGATTTTTCATTTAACCACTTAGCCCTTTTTTATCCGGTATTAGAAGTGCAATTTATAACATAAACAAATAATTAGTCCTTTTAAGTAAGAAAATTTAAATGTTATTGCCTAACAGCATTCCTATAATGTACACCAAAGGAATCAGTAGAAAAAGATCCATCTGCAGCTAAAACATTGAAAAACTCAGCCCTTTCTTCTTGTCTTAACATTAATAAGGTGCAGGGCTGATCTGATGGTTATTTTTTGATTAAAAAATTAATAATTGGACAAAAAGACATACTTCATAGGAGCTTTTTCCTTTATTTTACAAAAATTGAACCAGGAGAAGCTAAAATTAGTCCACTTGAGGGGTTATGGACAGAACATTATTACAGGCAAAGATTTTTTTTTATCTTAAATGCAAAATAGATATGTATCTTTTGTAATGTAAAAGATAAATTTACCGCTTTGAGTATTTTGTTCTGTTCTTTTTTTTGTCTTTTTTCAGTCTGTATACTTCAGTTAATTATTAATTGATTTATAAATTAGCCAACCATATTTTCAATGATAAGTTTATAGCGATTAATTAGATCAGTCATTTCACCTGTAATGAATGTGATTTTAAAAAGAATTCAAACTAAACATCATAACTTTACGAAGCTTCTAGGAAATTGGATTTTCTTTTACCTTTTTTGCCAATAAGAAGCTGCACATATTTTCAGCAACCCTTCTCTGTTTCACACAAGATCTACTAAATCTATAACACACAGACTGATGTCTTAGAGTTAGTAATGGCAATATCACTAATTGTGCTAATCATGCTAATTGTGCTGAACACTTTCATTGTGCTGCAGCCTATTTTAATATGCTAAAGTCAGCTGAAAATGTGACCATGTCATCCATGTTTTGTAATTCAGCTTAACTGCAGAGCTGTGTAACATTAGCTGCGTTTTCATTCACTTCAGTGGAATTACGAAAATAAATTTGTTTAATGGAAACAAGTCAATTTCAAAAAGCAAGTTTTTTGAGAAAAAGTTGTTTTATGCTAGAATGAAGTGGGGTTTTTTTTTGTAATAGATGTATTTCGCAAAACTGCAATGGAAACACTTTTTTTCACGTGTGTCTCATAATCGACACTGGAGGAAAAAATGAAAAAGGCAACTGGAATTGTTTGGAGGATGATGGTGCAGCATGTTTTCAATAACTTAATGTCTGCCCAAACTTATCCACATGTGATTTTTATTGGGTCTTTTTTTTAATAGGTATTTGTGAAAATGTGCTTTGAAACGCAGCTTCTCTCTGCTCTCCGTTACACAAACGGCATGTGACGTCGCTTCTGGTTTATAAGCCTTTTTTAATCTTATTCAAGTCTAACTTGTCTCCTCTTTTACCTGTAATGAATATTAATACAGCTTTAAAAGTGCTTTTCTGCTATATTCAAAGGGTTGAACCATCCCTTTGAGGAGTTGTACATTTTATTACCATTTGGGATGAAAAGAAACCATTTCAAACGGCGTTGTGTCGATCCTTGAACACACGGTAGCAATGCCATTTGGGTTCACACGAGATGAGCATCTTAAAAGTCTTTCATCTCAACAGTTTGTCTGGATTCTGCACTTTGTGTGCACTTAACGTGGAAAAAAAACTGGTTTATTTTACAGACTTTTACATTTACTTTTCGAGTGTCCTTTCTAAGGACAAGGCAGGTTTCAGTAATCATTGCTTGTTTGTGTCGCTGGGTTTACCGCTTGTTGATTCAAGGAATACTTATCCCAGCATAAAGCTTTTTAACCTGAGTGGGAAGAACAGTGAAATGCAGCGCCAACCCCCACACCTCCACCACCAAAAGGTTTGAGCTCCATCTCTACTTTCTATTGAATTCCAGCTTTAAAGGCTCCGCAGTGCATCTGGGTATTCTTTGCATTTAGCCTAAACGGCCTTTGTAAAGTACTGAATTGTTAGCTCAATTTCCAATGCACACTCTTTTTTTTTTTTTTTTTCCATTTCCCATCTGAGAAAAGATATTGAAGATGATCCCCCTGTTCTGGCAAGTGGCCATTTTAAATGAAGGCTATTTCATCTCTTTCATTTGTCAATCAGAGTGAAGAGTGACTCTCCGACAGGTGCCTGACTGTGAGCCAGTAATTGTTGGCGTCCCCTTCTGCCCGGCGCGCGCGCCGCTGCTTTGCATGTGAAAGGATCTTGAAAGAAGACGTGATTGCTGAATTAATACTCAAACTGCCTTTTGTCTCCCTCGCTCTGGCTTCTGCTATCAAGAGACACAGAGGTGCAGACGAGCGGACAGTCGGAGAGGAAGAGCTCTGTTGGTTTGTTTTTTTTTGTTGTTTTTTTCCCCGTTTAACTTTTCAAAAGTTCTTTCTCAGTAAAAAAAAACTGCAACACATGGGGATTCATGCCCGACTGTCAGTCTTTCTTGAGTTATCTGTTCATAGTCTCTTTAAAAATTCATGCTGATATAGCTTTCAGACTGGAAAATTGAAGAATATTTCAAAGAATAGAACTGAAAGTTTGATATTGGAAGAACATACAGTATTTTCTGAGTAGCACATGGCACAATACAGTAAATGTATTTATTTTCTGGAGGTACCCTACAACACATGAACAACATTAGATAAATATACAATAATTGGTCTTAAAGTCTTGCTCCAGCATAGTGAATTAGTTTCTGTCATGTTGTTTTGATGATGGAAAGATTGCTACAAAGTCTGTGATTCTTTGTAATGGACTTGTCTTCATTAAATAGTTCACCAACATTTAGATGAATTTAATGTGAGCAAACGCTAACACTAAGTCATATGACCAGAATCTAACTACTGGACTGTATTGTGTTAGAATGAAGTGGATTGATTATAATTGGATTCGTTTCCATATAACAATATGCTGATTTGTCCTTTGACATCCCAAAAAGATGACATTTGTTGTAATTGTTATATTTTGGTTGTGGGAAAATAAACTGAATGGAATTAATTGCAGGATATTTTTTAGCTCATCTGCAGCTTAGTGAGATCAGTCGCATTAAAATGAAATGAAAATGCTTTTGTACTAACAACAGTGCCGTAGATTTGAATGCAAGAATGCACATAAAATGTATTTGTCATATTCAACACCTTTTCCATTTCATTCTGTTTGGTTTTTTGCTCCTAATCCGTTAAGAAGCTGGTAGTTTTTTCATATATTCTAAGCTCAGTAAAAGTCTTATCTTGAATGTGCTTCCAGAGGACAATTAAACAATCCTTGAAGGCCCCAAACTCCCACAACAGTGAAACACATTTCAGACTCAAATATGTGTACTTTTTGTTTCATTTAATCAACAAATTTTCCTTTTCTTTTTTTAAATGTTAATGACTTATTTGGTCTCTCGATAATTATAAACATTAGCCATTTGAATGCATTCAAAAAGAACCAGACTTTGAAATAGAAATCCATGAGTTCAAAACTCTGAAGTGGGAAACAAGAAGAAGGAATATAAGGATTGATGTGTAATATGGGTAGCTCAGAAGAGCAATCCTTGGAAGATATCATGTTACCTTACCTGTAGTACATTGATGTCAGATTATCATAATAACCTGACATCAGATGAGTCTTGTATCTGACATTTTGCAAAGTAACATGGAAGACGCCCTGCTTAGAAAAGACAGAATGAATACGAAGGTTTTTCTTTAGCAGAGTTTGCTACCATCTTCTCTGGGTTGAGGCATTGGATGGTCTCCCACCTCACATTACACCGAGGCCAAATTGGATACAAAGAAAAAAATGCTGTTAAAGAAAGTCTCAGATAATACTGAACACATCGAGACCAGAAGGAAAAACTAGATAAAATAGTACCTGTAATTTAAAGAAAATACCGAAGTACAGGAAGCAAAAAAAAGTTGTTTTTTTGTTGCAGAACCTTGAACAAATTGATCAGGCTTGATGAATGGATGAAAGGTTCTTTTCATTTCTCACACCATCAGTCCTTCTCTGTCTGAGTTAGTTCACAGAAGATCTAACGCTGCACTAGCCACCCCAACAGGGGAAAGGTGTGTGTTTGCTGTATTACATGACTGGCTGGAAAAAGTGGTTTTGTTGTTTTCAAACCTTAAAGTTTTGAGGGAGAAACTTTTCAAAACTGTTAGACAGCTGTGTATTTCTGTCTAGAAGCCAAAAATAGGAGCTCTTTAAATCGTTAGTTTCAAAAGTTCTCAGCTATAGAGAAAAATCATTACTTTGAGTAATATTTGACAAGTATTGGAAGGCAGATAAATAGTCGGATAAACAAAGCAAACATGATTTAAAAGAAATCTGATTTTGCAATTTGATACCTTGTCTCTTTAAGAACCCCTGCCTTCAGCACGTCATCAGAACAGTAATATTGTTTGTAACCATTATTTGGAGTGTTGGATTGAGAAGCACTGCAGTTCGTATGATTCACTCAGCAGACTGCACCTGCAGCTTTCTGAGAGCAAGTGTTTGGACACCTCAAATGGTTGCCATGGGAAATTCAAGGATTTCTCAAACCTGCTTGAAAGAATCAAAGCAACTCTCCAGGTATGTTTCTGATGATAGAATAACATTATAAAGTGACATATATATTCCAAAGAGTTGATAGTACATTAGCTTAATGCAAAGATGTGATCAAGGCTTTCTGTAGGTTTTTAGTCGCAGCTACTCCAAGTTTCTGTAAAGAGGTTTGTCAGGTTGCTTGATCATTTTAAAGCTCCTTACCTTGCCATTATTGTCTGCCATGATAACTGACGTATTACTCCACCGCCAAGCTGATGGCATCCAGTTATAAACCATTGGCAGCTATTGTGTTTTAAGGAAATGAAACAGTACTGTTTTATGAGTTTTTCTTATCTCTGAATGTTGTCTGTCCTGCTTTCCTGTAACGTCTGTAAGGAATCGCAGTCCCAACACGCTGCAATCTGCTCCACCACAACATTTTGGATAAGAGAACTAAGCCAACATTGGGAGCCAAGATTACTCTTTGGACATAATGATAAGTGAACTTAAAGATAAGAAAAAAAAATAGAGTCCATTTCAGCTTATATGGCAGATGGTGGCAAAACAGTGTTGCTATATTGCTGTGTGTTTGCCCTGCTGAATGACTACTGTCTGTCCCTGAACTCTCATATGCACTTTATAACATTACACTTTCCTCGCCTGGATGAAAGGACGCACACCGGGCAGGTGGCCATAGCCTCTGTTTGATGGGAGACAAGAGATTTCCCCGCACTGATGATCATCGCCCCTACAATAAACCTTACACCGTACACAGCCCCATTCTCCTAATGTTCACGACAGGCACATGCTGCTTTAATTAGCAAAAGGCCCACCGCCGCAACAGAACAATGTCTCCTGATCAATCATTTTCATTTAGAAATGCACACTTTCCCGGAAAGCTCCAATGGAAAACGACATTAAAAGCGGCGAAGCTCCTTAACGAGCGCTAAAACCAGGAGACAAGAAATTAGCCCACTGTCAGCACTAAATGGTGTGTACTAAAGACTGTGGCAAATTAATTTGGAACAAAAAAGCCAAAGGAATGAAGATTTCCTTCCCCTTATCTCCGCTGTGCACTTTGCTGCGAGAGGGTTGACATTGGTTTTATTGCCGAGCGGCACTGATGACGAGCCAGATGAGCGAAAGTGCTGACAGAAGGGAACGAGCGGGTGATCAGTCACTGGCTGGTTGCCCATCACCGGCGCTCAAGGATGCTGAGAGGACGTTGGCCTCTGTCATATGAATGCGTGAGTAAGGAGACCTATGACAGAGTCCTTGTTTTGGGGTTAAAAGCACACAGCCTTAAAACACAGTATCAAAGACGGAGAGCCATCATAACCATCGTGCACCCAGGTGTACGTTCAGTAAGTCTTCAGCACACATTTGTTTGAACTGACAGCTCGGTGGCTATGATGATGGTGCTGATGTCAGTAGAACCCTGATTGCATTCAGGTGACTTATGTCAAGTGTCAGTTTCTCTGCTTCGTTCCTTGTCTTCCACCTTATCTCCCCTTGAATCCATATGTTGCACTTCCCCCCTGCATTGTCTGTTTCTCTGCATGTCTTGTATTAATGTCAAGAGAGTCGGGGTAAGAGAGCTCAGAAAGCCGCTTTTGATGCTTTTTATTACCTCTGTCTGTCACACCTTCAAGCTTCGCTGTGTGATCAGAATTGCCTCATGGAGTTGGTTGTACAACATGCAGCTTGAAGGTTATATTGACCCGACTGGAGCATCGTTCAAAACGATAGTAGATGAAGGAATTCAGGCGTTTTATTGCTTTAACATTACCAGTACTTAGTTTGTAGGCCTCATTAGCTTTGATGGAACAAAGTATGAAAAGTGTTAATGTTTATTTAAAACATTGAGTTATACTTGGCTATAGTTTTCAACATAACAGTCCTCTGCATGTGGAAGTGGTAGCATTTGTCTCTTTAGAGATGTTGACCCTAAGAGACAATGTGCAGCAACTGGAAAGGACATCACTGCAATAACCTGTTATATGACAGTCTATTGTGATGCTTCTCCTCATATGTCTGCCTTTCTGAAGGTTTGTACTTCCTTACAGTAGCCTGCCCATTGCCATCCTACGCAGTTCAGCTTGATTCTCATCTCCTTTCAATGCTCTGTCTTTTCTTTCTCCCATTGACCCAACACAACACAAGAAAGCCCAGGACATGTTTTCTTTGAGTTAGCAGTGCTAAGCACTGTGGTGCCATACTGTTCAATATTTTATTTGCCCATGACAAAGAATGAAGTTTTTGCCAGATTATCTTTTAGAAAACAGTTCACTAAAGTGAACTATAAGTTGATGTGGTCTACTCTGTCCTGATAAATTTGAGTGTAATGTGCAACAGGCTTTGACAGTATCCATCCATCCATTCATTCATTTCTTTATCGTTACCTGGACAACATGGAAAATCTTTACTGGTTACATTGTGCATTGTCTGGTACTCTTTGACAGATTTATGAAGGCATAAAACTTGAAGGCAGAACAAAGCAGGCTCATCATTGTCTGCAGCATAATTTTCTAGGACTTGTGCGATCACTGTTTTGACAGAAATTAATTACCTCCAGTGCCCTTTATCACTCTGACAATGCACGGAAATTTTGAGGTTGACAGTGTTGACTTCATTACCGCTCATTTCCATATGAACAAGAGCGCCGAGGAAACCTTCAACTTGCCCATTTACCTTTAGCCTGCTTTTAAATTGCAGTGTGAGGCACACATACAGTCAGTCACACACTCTCTATTTGAGCCACCCACTCACACTAAAGACCAACGTATTACCATAAATGACTGCTCTTGACAGTGTCAGTCATACTTTTTTCCCCTTTCTGTTTGTGATTCTGTATCAGATTATATGTATTACGCACTGAAAGGGTGAAAAGGGAACGCATTATTTTAAAGATTGCTTCTCAATGAGATACTTAAAATGGATTAAATATCCCTGGTGGGCATGCATCCTTTTTGGTGTTTTGTTTTGCCATGCCCTCACACTTCTCATTTCTGTACCCCCATCACTCTTTGTTGTGAAAGCAAATGGCAGCTCATCCATAAGGAAACCACTCATCCAATCACTTAATCAGAGCTATATTTGGAGATGAGCGAGTCAAGTGGAGATGAAGGTCTTTACATGTTACTGATTGAATGTTGGAACATTATAGATTTTATACAACCATCCTTCTCCTTCTTGATTCTCTTTGTCTTATGAGGTGAATAAAATATTGTTCAGATTGAGGGCAGAGCACTGTAGATGTTTTAGCATGCTGAGGATGTCCACCCTGGTAGAGTGCCCTCATTGTGTGCTGACATGGCCATTCTGTGCATGTCCAAGGGAGAGGCCAAGGTGCTGAGCTCATGTTTCCTGACCCAGCAAGCAACAGCCAGCAGAGCACAGTGATAAGAACAGAAACTTTTGATGGTCACTCAACAAAGACAGCGTTGGTGACTGTCTGTATCTACGTAGTTTACCTTTAACAATATATGCTGGAAAGCAAATCTGAGTGGATGTTTGATGTGGTTTTGTTCATTTGCTTTTATCAAGTTTCAAATTTAACAGTTATTTATTAAGATGTTATATGATAGACATTTGAAATCTTAAAAATGTGATGGGCATTTCACACCCTGGGCTCACAATAAGCTCCATATTAAAGTTGTAAGTCCTCTGGTAATAGCTCAAGTTCAGTCACATTAGCTGAAGAGAGTTTATGAACATCAGTTTTCAAGTCTTGCCAAAGATCATTAGTTTTTTCACACCTTATAGTCCGGTAACCTTGGTTCAATTGGAAACCAAAATTACAACATTTCTTGCATTTTCAGCTGGTGGAGCTCAGTTTCACTCTGCACTATGTCAAATGAACCAAACCTAATGAAAACCTATTTTCCCCCTCGCCTGTGGTGACGCTGCTCCAAGAATAACTCAAAGAAACAAACGAAAACTTCTAAAGAAGACAATTTTCTTCTTCACAAAATGTGAACAATAATGGAGCGGTGTCAAATTTGAATGGTTTAAGAATTTCTCGTTTGTCTTTGGCAAAAGACCATGAGCCATTTCTCCTGGTCACGCATTGGTTTTGGTTATATTTACCCAGAATGCCCTGCACTACAATTCGCTTCCTGGCACACTTTGTCAAAAATTTTAAATTCTTGTATTCATTCCACTTCTCAGTTATTATCCACTTTGTATCAGTTTACTACAGAGTAAAATGTTCCATTGTTTGTAGATGTAACATGAAAAACAAAATGGTGAAAAGCTCCAAAGGTACAAACACTTCTCCAAGACACTGCAGTCTAGCAACTATTTCAAAGTACCATTTGTTCGCAGCAAAGTGAAATAAATTACAAGTTAAATATTCAGAACGATTTAAACCAATTCTAATGATTCTTGTACTAGTCTTTAGTTGTCACCTGGAACCAAAGTTTCAGTGAAGATCAATAGCTGCAGGTTAAGGTCAAAAGTTTATCTATCCAAAATGTCTTCCTCTCAGATCTAACTGGGTTTGTTTAAAAGTGATTTTTCTCTTGAGATATTTTTAGTGTGTATCAGCTGAAATGACAGAACAGCATCCAGAGTAGCAATTCCTGCTTGAATAAAACATATAATGTTAGATTTAACACTCTATCTTATATCTTTTATGGGAGTGAAATGGAAAGGCTGCAAAATCTCTTTGAGGAAAGCTGTGGAAAGCCTCTTTCTGCTCAAAAACACACACCCTCTAAAAGGTGTGTGTGTACTAGGTCCAGTCGGTGCTAATTGCTCTTGAAGGGAGATGTGGGATTATGTCAAGGTGACCATGTCGTCGGGTCATTCCTTGGCACCCTCATGCAGAACATTGCTTAGTTATACATCTGATTTCTCTGTTCAATTGGTTTTGCTGCCCCCCACGACTAAGGATTAAGCCCAAATTCCCCAAAGAAGCTTCCTAATCAATAACGTGGCAGCTGACACAGCAGTCCTGGTCTGGGCTGGGGTGTGAGTGAGTGAGTGAGTGAGGAGCTGACAGAGCTCACATCACTCCTGCCTGACACGTTCTCAGCACATCTGACATGTGCTGTCACACTGCCCTCTCATCTTTTACTACGTCAGCACTGAACACATCCAGAGGAAAGATTTACACCGTTTTGCTGCCATTTCTAGAATGTCGACCTACAAGTTTTCCAATCCTTTAGCCCACCACGTCTTGTGTGTATTTGTGCTGCACGTGGTTAGGCTGGGTCCAATGCTGGCAAATAATTAATTAAGTTAGAAAAAATTCATATGCACAGCCATAAAGAGCTATTTTCAGCCCAGATTTAAAAATCGTCAGAGATTAGTCTTGTCTCAAATTCTGATAAACAAATACATGAAAGGCTCCCATATTATTTGACTTCACAGACTTCTGCACACACTCGAAGTGGACTCGTTTTTATGACCACGTACTTGTGGCCCGACTGCTTAAGCAGGATTCTGGGGAAATTGGAGTCAGCAATTTTACAGAAAAGATTCAACACATTCAAATGACAGAGTTAATAAAAACTTTTTATTAACTGTGCGATGCTGTGAGAGCTCTGGGGGAGCCAACTACACATTGTCTGAACCCCCGCCTAAAAACAAATCTTCATCCTTCCTTCCTGTCGTCTTCTTGGTTGTTTTTTGCCTGTAATAGCTTGCGGCTGTTGATCATGTGCCAAAAAAGTGTTTCCATTGCAGTTTTGATACGTCAGAAAAACCATATCATTTAGAGCAAAAACCTTTTGTTGAAAATTGGAAAAACTTGTTTTTTTAAAATTGCAATGTTTCCATTAAGACAACAAGTTGCTTTTTTGGTATTTATTTTTACCATATAGTACTGCTGACCTTAAAGATGATTTTTAGGTAACATTTAGAGTATGTTACTTTATGCTATGCATGCAATCTTATGTGTGTCACAGCCATATCTGCAAGTATACCAGCTCTCTCTCTCTCTCTTTCTCTCTCGCAGGACACAACAAACCTATACATAATTGATCAGTCTTAATGGTTATGACACAAACATTTGATTTCTGTTGTTAGGTGTAAAACATAGAGGAAGGTACTATTGTCCTGTTTAAAGTGACAGGATAATGACTGTCATCATTACCGGGTTTCCTATAAGAGACTCATCTCTGCCTGGATCTCATCTTTGTTTATTCCCAGCAGTCAGCAATTACTTGCCTTCAAGAAGAAATGTTACATACCATTCCAGGTAAAGTTCGCCATAAAAGTCTCTGTTTACATTCATTCCCAAATATATCCTTGTTTAATGTCACCAAGGTAACCGGTGCTCACTTCCAGGGTTTTTATTTTTATTTAATGAGGGACAAAGTACATCATTACAACACCAGAAGCAGTGTTTTATTTTACAGTTAGAGCTGCTAATCCTCAACAACTGTACATATCAGGCTTTTGAAGTTTAAGAGAAGAGAAAGAGAGGAAAAAATTAGAAGTTAACATAACAAAGAAGAATGCTCAGCTGGTGTTCAAAGCACATTAGTTACATTTCCCATCTGAGAGTCATTGCTTTTTGGTGCTATTAAAAATCTTAATGTCCATCTTTAATTAATATGTAAAAGAAAAGAAAAACTTATTTTTAACTTTACAGTTCAAACAGACCAATCATAAATGCAGTTATTTTGGATTGAAAAAGACTGTAGGGACGGTTATCTGGCCAAAAGAAGAGGACAAAAGAAAAGATTTTGCTTCTCCAAATAGGACAAAACTGAAACCTAAATGCATCAATGCTATGCAATGTTGCATTCTGAATTTATTGGTCACATTCCCAAGTTTTACACTGTAGGATTAATGAGACTAATGAAGTGTTTTGTATCTACAGTAGAGAACATATATCAGAGGAATTAACAAGCAGAAGCAGTCGCTTCTTCCAGTGTTTTGAAACTTTTGTTGTTGCCTTCCAGCTTCAGTTGTGTTTCAGACTTCAGACCAACTTGGTTTTGTTATTTACTCCCGTCCTGCCGCTGTTTAGCTCTCTCTTCTGAGAACTTCTCCACAACCCGTAATGCAGCCCCTGCAGCTGTCACACTCACTAATTTAGTAGTGACAATCCATCACCTAAAAAAAGGTCCCATGGCTTTTAGTGTATTAGCGAACATTAGCACTTCCATCCGTGGTGAACCCACCCCCACCACACCCTTCCTGCCAGCCTCCTTTTGAGCGATGATGAAGGAACAGTGAGACGGACGTTTATTGTTCTCTATTATTGACCTGCAGATTCAAGGTGATTTATCCTTCTTTTTTTTTTATTAGGGATGGTTGTTTTTTTCTTTAAGTGAGGAGGTTTCATGATCACCGGTGGCGCTCGGAACGCCCCGGTGTGACCGTACGTTCAGCCGCTTCTGATTTGATTCATCATGTTGAAGAGGAAATTAAAGAAAGCAAGGAAGAAGTGATTTTCCAGTCCATTCATCAAAAATAAAGTGCTGGTTTACCCTTGGAACAGCAGGAATTCCAACAAAACCCTGAAATGTGCCATTGTGGCTGACTAAAAAACCCGTTCACGTGATGTTCTGGTGATTTGTTCACTTTGATGTAATGACGCATGATATATACAAGTACACATTAGAAACAAAAGAAATTTGGCCTACTGTAAAGATCAGGGGCCTCATGCATAAAGCCTGCATGCGCACAAAAATGTGCGGCGCCATATTTTATGCACATGTCGGCATGTACAAAAATGTACTTTGCGTCAAAGTTTGCGTAAACATACGCGCGCTATTTTGCTGCCGTGAAAATGTGCGGCAGCCACGCAAACTTTGTCTGTGGACAATATCGAACTGCAAAGCGTCAAATCTCACCTAAATACACTAAAATCTGACTACGTTCAATGTTATTGAGACCAAGAAGCATCAAACCCAATGTTTTTCATGATTTTAATACTGTGTTTAAATGTAAATGATAAAACTGAACCACATTTTTCCTCAGACAATAACCTAATACACACACAAAATAAAGAAAGCAAAAATAAAATAATGCAAAAGCCTCACCAGAATGTAAAAAATCCATTTTCTCAGTTTTTGTCTCATAAAGATGTAACGCAGTGTTCTGAGAAATGCATCCATGGGGTAATTTCAATCTCTAAGGGTGGTGGACCACAGCACTACCTAGAGTATGATTAATCTAATTAGATTTTTGAATTGAATGATAGGACTAATATACTGGGCAAAGAACAACTCACGTATTGAGGCCTTAGTCCTCGTGGTGGTCGCAGGTTCATTTCCCGGCATGGCAACATTTGCTGCATTTCTTCCTCCTTTCTCATTACCCTGTTTCCTGTTGAACTCCTTTCAAATGAAGGACACTAGAGTCAACAAAACCTTTAAAAAAGAACTAATATACTCATTACTTTGTGCTTTTTTTAATAATTTCTGTTGTTTTGTACCTAAAACATATCAATGAGGCCTGTCACAGTACACAATAGCATGATAAATTAAAACAAGCTCAATAACTTCCATTTGCATGATTTATCATTTTTCTCTTCCTACCAAAAGCTGGATTATAAAAGTCTTCAGTCTTGTTAACTGGTCTCAACTAGACATTTTTTGAAGGATCATTTTGATTACAGAGACTTCACGATTTATTTTATATGTTCCTTCTTTTCTTCTTGTTTAGTTATTTGGGATATTTAAAAAATGTCTTCCAGTGTAAAATGTTCATTAGGATTTAAAGTTCGTTGATCTTCAAAAATGTGTTCTTGCAATATTATGCCATTATCATACATTACTTGAAAATGGTATTGAAACAAAAATGTATTCGTTTTTAGCAATAACTTCAGGGACGATTTATTGTCCAGCAGAATTTGTTATCATGACAGGCCTACATATCATGATATATATTGTTACCGCAACCCATCTCCGTAGATGAGTTATAGATGGGTTATAGATGGGTTATGCATAAATTCGGATGTATAAAGCTGGATATGAATTTTATGCCAAACCCACTTCTCTACATCTGAGGAGACAAAGACGTGGACAGATGCTGTCCTTCCCTTCTAGGCAGCGTAGTTTTAGCCTGCGCACCGTGTCTACAGCCCGAACTTAAACATATGATTTGATTTACCCCGAGGTGGAGGGCATAGGGAGGGCTACATCTCTTTATACCCAATTAAGCCTGCCACAGGAGGTAGATGGTCCCGACTGAAAGACCCTCTCTCCCTCTGTGCCCCATTAGAGCGCTGAGAAGCCCGGAGAAGCCGGAATCCCTGGCGAACAAAAGCCGTGACCTAGAGCCAAAGAGAAGCACTCCAGCTTCACACCTAAATATACAGACGTGACAACCGAATAAGAAGCTGCAGCGGTCCAAGACGGATAGCAGAGGGTTTTGAGATGGGTGTGTGTGGGCGTGTTTGTGTGGTTGTGTATCTGTCAGGAGAGGTGAGAGGTTATGGTTTGTTTATTTTAAGAAAAAGAATGAGTAGGTTGTAAACAAGGAGAGAGGGGGGGATAGCAGCAATTTATAGACAGAAACACTCCCAAAAATAAATAAAAAAAGAAAGCTCAACCCTAAGTTGAATTTCTCCCTCAGTGGATTCCAGTGTCATCTATTTTCACTTCTTTCCATCGACCGTAGAAATCAGTCACGGCTGCACGCTGTGTTGTGTATTAGTTGTTATTTTGTCAGTGAGCTTGGCCACCACTACCTCTGCCTGGTCGTCATGCATCTACCCAAATCATGACAAATGCTCCACTGTGCTTACCTAGAGGTTTTTTTTGCACTGGTCATAATTCATGGTTCCCGGCCTCCCAGCCATCTGGGATTGGCCAGCCCCGAAGCTGGAACCCAGTCGGTGCTGCTGGAGTGCTTCAGTGTCACTGACCCATCTGTCCCCCCTCCAGGCTGGTGATTCTATCCTCAGCAGTCTCACAATCAATGACCATGTAGAGGAGAGAGCAGAATACACACACATATATATATATATATATATAATGTGCTGGTCTGGAGATTTGTTTGTGCTCCATCAGGCTTTTCAGCTCTTGATTGTTGGGACACAAAGCATCAGTTCCTCTGCCCCCCCTCTCCTCCCACACACACACACACGCACACACCTCTCCAAAGGGCATTATCCTCTGGCTGGGGACCCCCTGTGCAAATCAACAGACAATGCTATAAAATATGTAAGGACACATCAACTTTTAGAATGTTTTTCTGTAAAGTTTCCATACTCTCCTTCGACGTGCACAGCATCACTCAGTAGCTTTCTTCAAACGTGCCACCAGATTCTCAATCCAAAGTGAGGATCCTCCGGATCTCCCAAAGGGCCACACCAGGATAAGCCAGGTCTGCTTGCCTTTTTATGAGCATCCTCCAGGCAGACGGCTGTTGGCGCCAAAGTGATTATCCCTCCAGCCCAGAGAAGCCATGTCTGACCAGGAGTAGGCACCATCTTTTTATGTTTTATCCCTGATGTTCTGCTCCACTTGGCTTGACGTCTGGGTGGTTTCCAAACTCCTGAGATTTTTTTTTCCTTATTTTTCCCTCTCTCCCAATATCTTTTCCCTCAAAATTATTATTCAGGACTCTGAATTAGACCATCTAGTATGAGTTCCTCTTGACATCTGAGAATAGAATACATATAAAGTTTTGGGAAAATAGCTTTTGTCTATTTTTCTGTAAAGCAGTGTGTAGTTTGCAATTACGTATATATTTTCTAGTTTAATTGCTTTGTTTATCAGTGAAGCACCACACTTTGTCTTATTATTTTTTTTAGTTTACTCCATTATTAATAAGTAGAGATCAGCTCTTGGCTGGTCTGAATCATCTTTTTAGATGATTTTTTTTTTGTACCATGAAACAACACACAACAAACCAGTTCAGAAAGTCATTTAAACCATCAATTAGAAGTTGAGTTTTATATTTGAGGATGTAACTGTATATGATGTGAGTGTTGCACTTTTTGATTTTGTTATATTGTATGTCATACTGCCTGCTAAAAAGCTAATTGCCATTTGGGTAAGATAAAGATAAGAAAAAGTTCAGGTGCTAAGAATGCATTAGACGGTGTAACTCAGGCTTTAGATTAAATATATTTTATTTAAGATATGAGTCAGATTTTCTAACCAATTCAATTGGTTGAGCTTTGAACATTAGTTTCTATTTAGGTAGCCAATAATTGCTACGAGGGATTTATTTAATCCATAACTGTAATTTTCATCCATAATTGTGATGTAATTTCTCCCTAATTAAAAATTTAAACCAAAACTCCAAATATTTTATTTCTAATGACATTTGTTGGTTTATACATTAATTGGTGTCAATGGATTTTTTTCATTTTTATTCATGTTTTTTCCCTTTGGCTGTCCCATTCAGTGAAACTGCAGTTGTCTGGAAGACTTTGTTGTAATATGTTATTCATTTCAGAGTGATAATTTCCAACAAGTTGAGCTCACATTTTATGTATGATAAACATGTTTCATTGCTGATTATTTGCAATGCGCACCCCATCAGAAACTTCATAAATGTCCCGTTTGTTTCCATAGCACTCGTCTTACTATCCAGTGCTCTCCATTAGTAGGGGCTTCATCATTCCAGCTGAATTGTGCAAACTCTTCTCACTTAACTTATTTTACTGAACAAAGTTTTCTTTTCTATTTAAAAAATATCCACTTTACAGCATTTAGGAAACTCTTTTTTTTTCTGGGTGACATTTTTAACCATGAAATTAAGTAGGAGTCTTTAAATGTCAAGCAGATATTTCAGCAGTTGTACTTTGGAGGCTTGTCTGAATTTACTGTCTTCCTAGGACACATTTAATTTGTGCTAAGTGGGCGCTAGGCTTACTTTTTAAATTAGGTCAGTGATCCTTTTCATTTCAGGACATTCAGGTAATCCATTATGAGTCACACACATAGTTGTTTGTGAACACTGAAACTGTGGCTTGAGGAAATGACCTGATTACAAAGATGAGATTCTGTCTTGTGGTTTACCAGTCGTAAACCACTAATAGTTTACTACATTGAGGTACAAATGGTTCTGTGATTCATCTGCTTACCAGATTTTTGTTACTTGAGTTTCATTTGGGTCTCTTTGAAGACAGATAGGGGTTGAAACCTGTGCGGCGATTACACCTTCAGAAAAGATAGAAGCTACCAACACTAGTAAAGATCAACTCAAGTGCTGCCTAAAGCCGGGGACATTTTATCCAACAGGAGACATTATCAACCGTGGATCTTGATGCGTTTGTCTTGCCTTGGTGTTATTGTCTTATGTAGCATCCAATTCAGAATGAGGGGATTGAAGTCAACCCACTTGAAAATGGAGACAGAACCAATGTGCAGCATTCAATAAAATCAACAATCCATGTTCCACTATCCCTAATTTACTTATGTAAACTCTAGACTAAATATAGTACAACTTCTCTTTTCACTTTTCCCTCCAGGGGGAAATTGTCTCAGTTTAGTCTTACCCTCACACCAACTTCATGTCCTCTCTCACCACATCTATAACTCTGATTTTTGGTCTTCCTTGTTAGGGCTCCAACCTCAGCATCCTTTTACTCAGACATCATCATTGTCTCCAGAACATTTCCAACCATCTCAGTTTGGTCTCAATGACTCTGTCTCCAAAGCATCTAACATGAGTTGTCCCTCTGATTAAATCATTCTTGATCGTATCTTTTCTTGAGAACCTCAATGTCTTGAACTCTGCGTCCTTCAGTTCAAACTCCTGCTTTTTCCTCATTGTAGCACCACTTGATCCACTTGTGCCACTCTCATTTACCCACATGTATTGTGCATTGTCACAACTAATCTTCATTTCCACTTCAACTGATCTCTTTTCCAGTATATACCTCTTGTCCTCACTGCAGATCACAACATCATGTGCAAACACAATAGGTTTTGAGGTTTTGAACTAAAGGTGTTCAGATTAGCACACACGCTTTCGCATTGTTAACTGCTGAAGATTTGCCAATCATTGTATTCTGATCCTGATTCCAAAATATTCAACAGGATAGTGCTTTGGGAGACAGACTTCAGTGTCATGAGAAGGAGTCTTAGGTCTCATGCCAAAATATGGTAACCAAGAGCAACCAATAATCACAATGTCACAGGAAAATGAAGTCTGGAGTGTTTGACTTTGAAGGCCATGGTAGGTCAAAGAGATTTGTTTTTGTGGCCTTATCGGGGAAACGTGGAGTGCAAAAAGCATTGTCATCTGCAGAAATAGATAAATCAGGCCTGCAGCTTGTGATAATAAGTACCTTAATAAATTGGTGTGACTAGAGTGTGATAATGTGAGTGTGAGAAGAAGGAAAAAGGCAAAGAGAAAGAAATGGTCATTTAAGAACAGTGACAAAAACACGGGACAAGGAAACTTTGGATGTTTCTCATACTTTAAAGGCAATTAAGATATTGCACATTTCAGAAAATCCCAGCACACTCAAAACTGTTATTCCTTGCATTACTGCTTGCCCCTAATGTAGTGTGAGTGTGAAAAAGAGGCACAGGCAAAACAAAGAGAGCAGTGTGTGTGTGGGTGGGTTGGAGTGGGTGAGTGAATCTGAAGCTTTATTACCAGCCTATATTGCAGCCCAAATTACAAATCTTGGAGCATTTATTCCTGCCTCTAGACGTTAGTTCAAGCCCGCGTTTGAGGCAAATCATCCTGTAATGATATTGCTTATTGCAAATAAGGGAAGTGATGGAAGGTAATGAATGAGGCGGAGGTACAATCCGATAAGGCGGCGTCTAACTAAGTGGGTCTCTCCTTCTCAACCTTCGGCTGGTCGACCCCCCATCTCCCACTGCTTAGACCATTATTCATACCGTAACAAGGCGATTCATTTAGGCTGTCGGAGAGCAAAATTAGATTCCCGCTTGAGCGACCATTGAGCAAAACATAAAGATGTTTTTTTGAGTGCCAAACATACACCATTTACATAATTTTAACTCAGGGTTGGGTCTGCAATAATAAGTTATGATAAAACTGTCATTAGGGGGAAGAATGCACAGGAAACAGAAGATGCTCTGCTCAAGATTAATATGGAAGCTCACTGTGGTGCTTAAAATGTCAGGGGACACAGAATAATGAGACTGGCTTTGTGATGGTGACATACCTATATGACCATATACTTAGCCGTGTGTGTGCTTGCATAATTCAGTGTCGGTACATCTGTGAGTCTGTGTTTACTAATCTGAAGGTCAGAATCTGTGGACTTTAATGTGCATCAACCATGTTTCCCTGTAAGGCAATGCTTATGGTTTTTAGCAAGAGTGGAAACAAAAGAAATGAGGGAAATATGAAGAGAATTCATCCTCAAACTTCATTATATTTTGCAAGTAATTTTGCTGATAAGAGTGGGATCGCAAAGTCACTGTTACTTTTATCTTATTGAATGGATTAAGAAGCAGCTTGTCCTTTTCACAATGTTGAAACATGGGAAATTAGAAACAGCAAACAAAATTTCATTTTAACATTTTATTTTAGAATTTTGCACAGGTTTTATGCTGAGGCACAAATATGCTTTTTACAACTTTTTCTTTTTCTGCAGTGTAATTATTGGGCTTTCAGATCCCAATAATTACATCCTGATTTCATCCTTGAAATAAATAAAAAACAACATATTAGCACAAGGCAGGCAAATGTTACTTTTGAAATGCTTCCATCCAGCTATCGTGGATTTTGAGGGAACTTCATAAATATTGCAAGAAAGAGAATGAGAATTTGGTTTGTTTCTGGTTTGGACTGAATCAACCAGGCAACATACAGTGGGATTTTCAGATGTTGATGCTACATATTGTTGTAATGAAGAACATGTACAGGTTGCAAGCTAGCATGGACCACACATCTGAGAAAAATGGAGAGAGCCCTCCCACTCCCATGCTGGAGTGGACGTCGGACTTTCAGAGTTTGCAATTTAAATGTGTTTCCATCTTTCCTTTAATGCATTAACTCTTCTTCTGTAAAAACCAGAATCCGAAACTGTTGTGTGAAACTGAGGAAGTTATTTCAAATTTTCCCTTTAGCCTTTTCCAATGCAATTCTTTGAAATGAACGTAGAAAAGCAGTGATGAGCACCCAGGTAATGTCCAACCACAACAAATGTTGTTTTACCAAAATCTTTAGCTGAAATCTGAGTTTTACCTGTGAGGGTTTTATTAATGCAGCTGCCAAAACATTATTCTGCCGCCTAAATTCTATATCCTCTCTTACTGTTCTAACTTCAACCTTTTGTCACTTTAAGCTAACCCTGTGCACGTGGTTGATGAAAGGCAATGTAAAGTGATGACATACAATCAAACAGCAGTAGTCAAAATCTCTCATCCATTTGGCAGTTTATTGTTTGAAGGAAGAGACATTAAGGATTTAACAGCTCTAGACTTCATGGTTTACAGAGGTGATGTAAAGAGTTAAAACCTCTTTGAAACCAAGCCCTTGTCTACCTGATGAGCTGTGTGCTCACAGACGGTTGCTGCCAGCTTGGCTGTTTCCTCCTTCTCCAAGGCAGCGAAGACAGTATTGCGTTGTGTTCCCATAATAGAGCCTTGGGTTATTCCTTCCACTAAAGTCAAGATTCCATTTGCTGATAAACCTAGGGCAAAAAGTGTGTCCTACTGAGAGTTTGTGATGGGACCTCTTTCACTTGTTTGCTTCAATGTTTCCTGCCTGGGTGATCTTTAAAGTAAATAAGATAGCCCCCCCTCATTTTTCTATATTTTCTTTTAAAAGGTATTTGTTTTAGAAAGGAAGGAGATCTTTCATTACTCTGAGAGATTTTCAGACAGTATTTCTACCGTCTGAAAATCACCATCCATTCCTTCCTGTTTTAGTAGCCCTGACTCAAATGTGTTGTTTTTTTTGTTTTTGTTTTTTTTCACAAAACTGCATTTTAAAATGATCTGTCAGCTTAGAGTAGCAACGGAATGGTGGAATGTCATTTATTTAGGCTTCATACCTTGAAGATGTTAGTTTTTTTTTGTCTCTAAATATGATGATCTAGGCACTTTTTATTGTGAGTGTGCATGAATGTCTAGATGTAGCTGCAGAATTCTGCCTCCCTTCTCTGGATTGACTCTTCTGAGGTCAGAACAACTTCTTTTATTCAGAGTAACATAACATTGAATGCAACGTTTTATTATTCCCATCTTGTAAATGTGGGGAATACTTAAAGCTCTGTCAAGGGACGAGCATTATATTATATAAGCTTTTTTTTTCTTTTACCTGAATATCACAATGACAGTTTTCGCTACTGAATACTATTTTATCGTGTGTAGAAATTAAGCAGAAGAAAATAACATTTACAATGTAGAACAATTTTTAGAACCGATTTCCAAATGCAATTCACATCTAACACTTAAGACCTGAAGTACACTGACTCAAACTGGTCAGCTTTGAAAAACTTTTTTAGTTTAAAAGTACAACAGGAATCAGGTCAAATGAATCAGCAAAATCTGCCAATCAGCAACAAATAAATTAGGGGACATAGAATAGGCATCAGTAGTGACAAACTGCATTTTCTTTACTTTTCCTCAAAGGAAAAAAATCTTTACTGGCATTTCAGCAATCAAACCTTATAAAAGCTGACCACTCAAATTGCTGACTAATTGTTTCTACTGGTATTTTTACAATTTCTCTTCATTGATAGGCTCATTGATAGGAAATGGAGCCATCTGTTGCCATCTCACTAATCTTTTGCTCCTTCCACCGGTTCTCTATTCTTATTGGGACTCTGGCTGGGCCAGTCCAAAATGTTAATGTTACTACCAGCTACTACCAAGTTATTTCAAATGTATATTTACCTGGAGTATAAATATTATTGAACTAATGATCAGAAATGCTGAGTTGTTTGTACCTGCTCTTTTCACATGTTTTATTAAATGTAGCAGCTGTGTTTGAAATTGAACTGAGGAATAAATATAGGGGTATTTTTGTTGTATTTCCAGTTGGAAACTCAGAAAGTCCAGATTTTGAGTACAAATAGAGCACAGCAGAAGTGTTGGCAGATTGGCAAAAAATAAAAAAATAAAAAATTATATGGTGCCACAAAAAAATCTCATGTTGTGCTCCAAGGGTCTAGTTCTTTGCATTGCCAATGGGATCCGACTCTGGTCAAAATATAATAAAGGACAAGAACTAAAACCATTCTGAATTGCAGATTGCAACATATGTTGCTTGTCACACATATATAGATAGTGAAAGACATATCTGGCATATTTATACTGGGGCTTTTATGTGGGTTTTTACGTTGTGTTTGTGCTCAGTCAGATCTCAGTCAGATCTGGCAACCCCCAGCACCAGTTACTCTCAGTGGGAGTTTCCTCAGGTCAGTATGTCATTAGGAAAGTCAATATACTGTTCTTGTAATGTGTCATACAAAATGGCTCTTGGTTCTGCTTGTTGTTTTGCCGCAGTTGTTAACATGAGGCTAATTCTAGCATGTTTTGATTTGCTAGTTATTTTTGCTCATAAAATTTCTTTAGTGGAATTTCAATTAGCTGTATGCTGACAGAAAAAGTTGTTCTGCTGACTATGAAATTGAATGCTTTGGTTTGAATGATCAATATATTCCCTATTACAAAGCTTCAGCTTCTTTTATGGGCAGTGTGTCTGTGGCTAACTCAGCACAGCAGTGCTAGCAGGTCACTTAACACAGTAAGCAGCTGGATGAATTAGAATAATAATGTATTTTCACTTTTTGTTACCAAGACTTCTAACCAGCAACTGTTGCTCAACACCAGTAACTATGGATTAGAAAATACTGAAATAGCATCAAGTACTTTGGGATTAGACAGTTTAAACAGGCATTTAGCACTTTCTCTTGACAGGTTATAAATATTTAACATCTGTACATATATACATCTGTGTTGGTAATGATCTGTATTTTACCAACATCATAAAGGTTGCAGATGTGCTTCCATAGATTTTCCATCACTGCTTCACTCTTCCTCGCTGTTCAACCTGGTGGCTCCAGTGTGGGATTGACTCTCTTGCATCTGAACCCAATCAAACACAGTCTCGAGCCGTGTCAGACTGATCTTTCTCCTGACACGAGGCTTTATTGGAAAAGTCACAGCCTTTTATGGAGAGGGTGTCAATTTCAAGACAAAGTCAAGATGGCAGTTGAGCAGAATCCATATTTAATAGTGGCAAACGGAGCAAACACAATCGAGGAAAATCAATACTGCTTTCGCGTTTGATCATACATCACCTTTCTCTGTACTGCTGCTTACCTCTCTGTCCTTTTGTCTCCCTGACAAAAGCCTGTCGATCTCTGACAATGAATTATAAACAAATACACCAAACACTTCCTCTTCTCTCTGCTGTTTGTGGACAAAGACTTTTCTAAAGCTGTGTACACATAGAGTAAATAACTTCTGAAGTGTGCCATTAAATCTGCCAGCCTAAATACAACAGGAGAAAAGTCTGCTTCCACCATAATGTTGAGCACTGTCTTCCTCTGTAATTACAACAAAGCGAACGGCTGTGAAAGAAGGTGGAAAACAGATTGCATCGCAAAAGTATTCACACCCCTGTTGAAATCCCAAAACGTCTGTGGATTTTGTTAGGATTTTATGTGATAAGTGAACACAATCATTGTAAAGCAAAACCATAACCTTGTGGTTTTCAACAGTTTTTACAGTTAATTTCCGATTCGTTCATTCCGCGGTATGCCTTTGTATTTAACCCAGAATAATACCTCATGTTTTGTTGCAGCTACCAATCTTATTAGATGTGTCAGATTTGCACCTTGAGACAGACATTTCTGCCCAGTCCTCTTTCAAAAATAGTCAAATCTTCAGTTTTGAATGGAAACTATTTGTGGACATCTATTTTTAAGTCTTTCCATTGATTCACAATCACATTTAGGTTTGAATTTTGACCAGGTCATGTGAACATTAGAAATTGATCAAAACCATTTTATTGTGGTTCAAGTTGTCTCTGAGTGTCATTGTCCTGTGGGACAGACAGATTGAGTTTTTTGCTGCCTTTGATAGATTTTTATTGCCTACTCAACTCCAACTGAGATCAACAAAGTAACAATACATAGAGCATCATTAAGCACCAAAAAAACTGTTATTGCTTTACACATTTAATACCCGGTTATTGACTATTTTAATGAATTATCTGATTAATAATTGGATAGCAAAATGTTCTATTAGAATATTTTTTTTGCAGTATTTGAACCAGGTAATGCTAAAACGTTGCCACTAAAACATTGCCACATTTTTTTTAATACATATTTACAGACAAAAGATAAATGTAAATTGATTGTACAGGTTTGGCTTAATTATTGTGTTATTTTAGCATATGCCATGTTTTAGAGTCTATATGCTCCAGTAAACAATAAGGCAATTACTAAATTGGTTGGCAATTATGTCAATTATTAATTCATCACAATTAATCTGATCCATTGTTTCAGTCCTAGGTGGGTATTTATAAAGTTGATCAGTTTTTGGATGGTCATGTAGGTTTTCTAGATCAGGACAGAACTAATTTAAGAGCAGCTAAGTGATAAATGATTTATAAAGGTTTATAACCTCTAGTTTTGACACATCACACAAGCTATGTGGTGTAAAATGTTTGCTTCTGGATGTGAGTGAAGTCCCCTGTTGTTCTGCCACAATATCTTAATAGTTAGTTGTAAAAACAATAAATTGAAAATTTATTGTTTTTCTTTCACTTACCAATTATAGACTTCTTCTATAGTCATCTATCACACAAAATCCTTGACATTTAAGTTGTAAATATGATGAGTTACAATGTTGTTATACTGTTGAATTGTTCTGAGTGAAAATAGTCGCCTGCTTAAGCCAGGATGACTCTGTGTTTGTTTGTCAGGCAGCTTGTTCAGCAGATGGGCCTTTGGGGCTGATGGCCATGACACAGAGCGAAGGTGAAGGATGGCTGGGAAGGACGTAGGGAGGGCACCCACATGATGACCTGTCGACTCCTGTCACCCATCTTTTTCTGCCTTTCTTGTCCTCTTCGCATGCTCTGCTACAAAGACCCACAGGTTTTATGCATCATTTAGTATTTAAGGGTCCTTGTAATGGATCTTCTGTACATCAAAGCCTTTATTTGGAGAACACAAACTGGTGTCAGCAGACTTTGGACAAAGGTATTTTGTTACAGATTGTGTTTTTGGTGCCTTTGACATTGGGGGGCAAAGGCAATTTGCAACGCCATGAAGATGTATTTATGTCCCTTTAACATTTTTATTTCAAACCTCAAACATCAGTATAGTTAACTGGAATTTTATTTAAGAGATAAACATAAATCTGAACCTACTTGTGAAGTGGGTTTGTATTTTTTGTTGCTTTGATTAGCAAGATCATGGTCTTGAGCTGCCAGAAAAAGGTAGAGAGCCTTATTTGGGTTGGAGAAGAGGTTCTGCCCCAGGTGGAGAAGTTTAAGTATCTTGGAGTCTTGATCATGACTGGGGTAAAAATGGAGCAGAAGATTAATGGGCACATTGGTGTTGCATCTGCAGTGAAGTGGGCTCTGTACTCATCTGTCTGAGTCAAAAGGCAAAGCTCATAATTTACCAGTCAAGCTACATTCCTACCCTTATCTATGATCATGAACTTTGGCTAGTGACGAACAGAATGAGATTGTGGAAACAAGCGAACAAAATGAATTTCCTCTGCAGGGTGTCTAAGCTCTCTCTTGGAGACAGGATGAGAAGCTTGGACATCTTGGATGGACGTTGAGCCAGTAGAGGTTGGTTGGGTATCTGGTTAGAATGCCTCCCTGGTGAGGTGTTCTGGGCATGTCCCACTGGGAGGAGACCCAGTGGAAGACCCAGGACACACTGGAGGGACTATGTTTCTCCACTGGCCTGGGAACGCTTTGGGGTTCCCCCAAAGGAGCTGGCGCGAGAGGCTAGGGAGAGGGAAGTCTGGGTCAAACTTTTTAAAAAGGAGTTCTGGGTATGACTGCTTAGCAAGACCAGGTATTTGGTCATTGTGTGGACAGTATCATGGTTATTCTTAACACTAATGATCTAGAGGGGAAAAATCTGTCACTATTCCCAAACAAACAAACACTGTATGATAACAATCCATTTGCTGCTATTCTTCATAGACTGGTCGGTAGGGGCAACATGCAGTTAGACTCCTTTCTGGGACTCAGGAAAACAGACAGAAGAAACCCCATTTCAGCACCAGCAGGGAGGTGATTGACATTCAGAGCTTCGTTGTAATGTAAAAAATAAAACACGCCTCTGATCGCTGTTCACTCATGCAGTAGAGCATGCTGGAAAATACCAAGCCCGCCAGGAGCTCCAGGTCCCCTATCAACGGGCAATGTGTCCCTCCACCAACCCCGGTGCTCAATCTGGTGGATGGGTTCCCCCAACCTCCTCCCCCTTCCCTTCCACTGCCTTGGCACTCACACTCTGGTAAGCACTGAAATTCAATCAGATGCTTAATTACATCTTAACATGGGTTCCTACCAGCTGGCTTTATTCCCCTGTTTCTGATTAAAGGGATTAGAAAAATGAAATTTAACAGTGGATTTGCATATTTTTCTAAAAGGAGGAACCAACACATCTCTGTGCCTGTCAGACTAGCGCTTCCAAGTCTTGGAGGGTAAATAAGGAGGGGAAACAGATATAACTTCCTGCCTCTCCAGGTTGAGGCAATTATTAGAGATGGGAGTTCAGATTTCTATCTTACACCAGGTGTTTGAATGAACTGATCACACCACAGATAAATAGAAGAGGAACGTAGGAATCATGGAGCACATTTCATGTTCGCTGGAGACTAAACACCTTCTGCAGCTCGTCGTGTTCGCCTGATGAATGGTGTACAGCAGAACCGGGTGGCTTTGGGCTCCTTCCTAATGGGGCCAAGTAGACCCACTATCCAAGCTGCGCAAAGAAAATGGACCCATTAATCACAGAGACGCCACCATCATCTCCATATGATTATTCTCCTCATGTGTTGGCTGACTCCACGCTGCACGGGAATTATTTGCGACATCCTGCGCTATCTTCCTGCTCCCTCACCCGTTTCTTTCCTCTTCCTCCTCCTCAAAATAACTTGCGGCCTCGCTTTTCAACTTAATCTCCTGTCCGTTGTCACATTAAATATCCCCTCAGAGAAGATGGCGTTTTACTTCCACTGTTTATTATTTCACTATTAAGAAAGAATTCTGCTGAAAACTTAAACTGCGCAGAAATGAATAAGAGAGGCTTATTGCTTTGTCAAGTGAAAAGGGAAAAAAGTAGAAAAGGAGAGAGTGTAAAGTAGATTATGGAATGCGGCGGGGGAATGAGGAGTAAAAGGAGTATTTAATCCATCATACCATGTAGTTTCAACTTGTATATATTTACTTTGACCAGTTAGAGAAAGGAATCCTTTGCCGCATCTTTGCTTTCACTTTGGGAACAAAATGAATCAAACATTAACATTTTGCTTTTGATGAAGGCCACTTTTAATTAGTCCCAATGAAACGGCGTGAGGAGGCTCTAAAGTGGAGAGTTAACACTTGAATGGGAGATTTCTGTCTCCCCGTTAGGTTCACAACGCAACGCTCTACTGCCCCCTTTTGGAACAGGAAAGAATTTAGTTAGAATATCTTTGAAAATTATTTAAATTAGTAAGTAATCCAACTAATTCAGTTGAGCAGAAAATTAATATGGTAAATTTAAGGCAAAAAGTGATTTATTTTAATTATTCCAATTTCATTGGACCTTACTGAACCTGGACTTTTGTGTAATGGTGAGGGAACAAATTGCTAAGTTCTCCTTTGTTGCGTCAATATGTAGTGTATATAATTTAGAAAATCTTTTCAAAAGATAATGGATAAAGGATGGTGGAAATACATACTAGTTCAGCCCACACTTGTTCTGTTTCTTTGGGTTGATGTTTGATCATTTAAAAGTTTATTTTCTTCTGTCTTCTTTTGGAAAAATGAGCAAAATAAATGATATAAAGTGAAGTGAAGTAAAGTTTCTAGACACGTGGAAAACACACTTGCTGTTCAAAATAACTAATAAATCTGCGCCTCCATTATCTCTACAGATAAAGAAGGAATTCTGCCTGTTTCAAATTGCTGGTTGGGAATATGGATTGGGTCACAGTGCCCCCGTGTGGCCATGAAAGGTAGCATTCCGTTTCACGTGTGATCAGTGGAACAAAAGACAGTAGAAGTTCTTGGACAAATACTTTCAGGTTTATGTCGGTTTTATGTGCAAAACAGAACATTGGTTTACTTTTGAAGATGTTGACCAGATAATTTTAGAAAAAAATTGGGAATTTTTTTAAATTTTATTTATTCATTTTGTAGAAAGAGCAGTGTCTTGGTTCCAGTCATTTGATGTACCCATTTGTTCAACAAACTGTAATTTAAAGAGAATACAGACTTATTACAGTAACATTATGAATATACTCCAACATAAAGAAACATTTGAAGAGCTTAAGTACATACATAAATATTTTGTAGTTTTATTTGAAAGTCATAAATCTGAAAACTAATCCAAACTTTTTTTTTTGTTTTAATAAATTCTGCCCAGTGCATTGAGAAAAGTTGATGGAAGAAGCAAATAATAAACATATATACAAACTTTAAAGATTTTAGGGCCCTACTGAAACTCTTCTCACTGGTATTATTTTCCTGGATTCTTCAGTAACATTTGTGACATTAACCCTAAGTAAAAATAATTAGAAACAAAAAACAGATTTCTTATTGTTTCTGTTACATACAGGTAATTGGATCATTTCTTACCAGCGTAGTTATTTAATAGAGCTGCATCTTCCCTTCGACTCTGAAAGTGATCCTATCCTTAAATGATTTATCGCACCTCTTGGTGATGAAAGTGATCTCGTAGCAGAAGAGTGCCTGATTTACAGATCTAATCTGAGCGGATCTCATTAGAAAGTCACTTGAACACATTAACCCCGCTTTCCTCAGGCGGGTCTGTTATCACGGAGGAGATACTGAGACCGCGCATCCTGGTACTTAATAAGTCCAGCAGCTCCCCCTGCTGGTTGGTTCGTCACACTGCAGAGGCTGACCTCCGCAACACCCTCTGAACATCTGCAGCTGTTTTCAGGCCTGTATGAGTGTGTGTGTTTAATTCTCTAACACCTTTTATGTGACAGCAGATGTTTCACCTGGTTCTCTTTCAGCCGGTCCATGCTGCACACACACGGCAACAGAAAGGCTCTGAAGGGACGCATTCAACTGGAGGCGAGAGTAATTAAAAAGAAAAATGCAGCTCAACGTTTACAACACTTCCATGATCCAGAGCAGGGTACATTAAAACAGAGCTGGGTTCAGGTGTCCAGCACTGACCCGGCTCGTGGAAATGGCAGCACCAACGTGTTAAAGTTCAAATTTTGTTGTGTGGGAGGAGCAACTTTAAATTGCTTCACACTCTGTAAAATATTCTCCTATTTTCTGCAGCTGTTTGTCTGACAATCAGGTTGTTGACGAATTTTCCTGCTTTAGGTCAGAAGGATAACAGTGACCAACCAGACAGCTGTGATGTTCAGGTTCTGGTGCTGCAACTTTTCCTAGAACTAGAAACTTTCACCTTTATACACAAGTTAATTTAATTAAGAAAATGTATGTTTTGTCAAGATAACACTGAACTGAAAAGCTACAAGAGGAATTTTGTGAAAAATCTTTAGTAGCTAATTTATCCTTAAAAGCTACAAATCGGGCTTTTTTCTAAAATCTTAGATATAGTTTGTGACATAGATAACATTTGTTTTTTATTACGTTGTACTTTATAAAAATCTGTCCTGAACCGAACTTTCAAAACAAATGAACCAGAGTTGGATTAAAGCTGAACAGGGCTGGTGTGAAGCCTCACTGCTGGTCAGGTCTTTATATCTCAAACACGTTTCTTGCAGAAATGCTGGATCACCCGCTACTGCAGCTGAAAAGGAAGACTAGTTTTGTAACGAGCCCAGCCTTACATCATGTCTGTCTGCAGTACAGCCTATTCCATTGCCATCATTCCCGTATCTCATCAGAGGGAAGAGGGAAGAAAAAACAAATCATCCCCCATTGTTCAATCAGGAGCAGAGAAGTTATTCAGTGAAGCTAAAGTCATATAAGTTCAGACTGCACTGTGCAGAATCATGAAGCTATTTAAGGCACTCTATTGTAGTCAGACTCTTTTTCAAACATCCAACGTTGAACTTTTTCAAATTGAAAGGCTTAGAGTCTTTCATTTTGGATCCATCCACCCACCTTTTATCAATCGCACAAGCCATACTCAAATTAACAACTATATCTCATTTACAATCTGTTTAGCTGAAAAAAACCATAATGGATGGATTGGATATTTACAGAGAAAATGTGAGGCAAGCATTGCAGGAACGATGCAGATCCGAAGGGTGAGTGTTGTAGGGTAGTTAAGGTCCAGATACCACAGCAGCTGTAAATCACTGGGCCGCTGCTGCTATCAGGAGCTAGCTGGAAGCTCTGCAAGGTGAGAGCATTGACAACAGCCATTAGAGAGAATGAAACCCGGAGAGAGGGCAGAGGGGCAAATGGCAGCCATCTAGCTGATCCTCATGTAGAGCAGATTCAATAAAAGTGGAGCTGTTTTTTAATCACCTTTAATAATATTAATATAGTTTTCTGTTTAGACTGAAAGTTTGTAGCTATACCACAATGCTGCTATGGTTTTTTGGAGGGTTTTGTATCAATTCTTTGCAGTTTATCGCATTTATTATTCTCTTCTCGCATTACCCTTCAGCTGCGTCCCCTCTGTGTGTTCTCATTGATTGGAAAGAGCTGTTGGAGGAGGAGGATTAAGTGTGTGTGTGTGTGTTGGGGAAGTGCGGGTGGGACAGCAGTGCTGATTGAGTGGGGCACCATAACCCAGCCCGGCCATGAATCCTGGGTGTGGCTGCGTTCATCATCCTCCGTACGCCGCGATCATAACTCAGTCAGAAACAGGAGGAAGAGAGGAGGAACTGCTCCTCACACCTGGATCAGAACAGCCCAATTCCTTTTTTTCCCCTCCAGGGGGTCTTTTTGTGGGCTCTAGTGTCCATTATATGACAGTAGGCTGACAGGAAGACATGCGGCAAATGTCGTCGGGTCTGGGAATCGAACCTGCGACGGCCGCGTCTAGGACTCAAGGCCTCTAAATGTGGGTCGTGGTACCCCCTATGCCACCGCAGCACATCCAGAACAGCCCAATTCCTCACTGTGTTTCCACACCAGGGTGTCACTGCTGTCGGTTTTGCTTTGGGCGGACAGCCCCCGGGAGTTGGAACAGTTTCTGAGGCGGTCATGAAATATGGCGTCCTTAGAACCCCGGTGAGCAGATTGAAGCCAGGCTGTCATCACAGTGTCACCGGACTGCCAGAGTCCTGATGGCAGATTTATTCTCCGTCTGCTTTCCGCCAAAGCTCTATTATTAAAATTCCCCCCAATCACGTGGACAAGGGAGAGGAGTTTGTGAGTTATATTATAGTTTTAATAAACACAGACACAGATATCCTTCCTGAAATTCAGCTGCCGGACCCAAAACAAAAGTTCACATTACTTCAGTGTTGAAGTCTCTGCATTGGGCGACTTTTTGACTTAGAATTGATTTTGAAGTACTTTAAAGACTTTGACCAATCGTTAATGGTTTTACTCACACTAACTTGTCAGACCAGCCTTTATCTTGTTTTGAGTGTGTGGGAAAACTCCCCCAGCCTGTTGCTACACTTCATGTTCCATTCATGCATGTTTCACAAATGTGGGTTTTGCCTCCTTCAGATTAGTCTTTAGAGCTTGTGGCAAAACAATAAAGTTGATTTAAATAGCAAAAATGTATGCAAGAAATAAATGAACAAAATAATGGACATTGGGGCGTGCTGCGGTGGCGTAGAGGGTAACGCGCCCCACGTTTGGAGGCCTTCAGTCCTCGACGCAGCCGTCGCGGGTTCGATTCCCGGACCCGACAACATTTGCCGCATGTCCTCCCCGCTCTCCTTCCCCCTTTCCTGTCAGCCCACTGTTGTATAAGGGACACTAGAGCCCACAAAAAGACCCCGTGGTGGGGAAAAAATAAAAAAATAATGGACATTATGTAATTATATACAAACTAAATTATTCCCATGACAGAAACAATCTTGAATTCAGTTCCATAACGGGTTTCTACTTAATTTTCTGTGAACTTTTTTCCATAAATTGTTAAGAAGGGAATAATTAATTTTTCATAGTTTTATTTACATTACATTAAATGTAAATAAATTATTATTTATCCAAACTGTTCAAGCCTTTTACCATTGAATTATATTTTGAGAGCTAAGTCTCGTTTCCTATCAGATACAAACTTCTTCTAAATTCTAAATTTACCAAGGTGTGAACGCGCTCAGCTTAACTGTATGTTTATGGTTTAGCTTTTATCTTATATTTTTAACTTAATATTATTTTGTCCCTAATTTAACCTCTGGTCGTATTATCTATAGTTATATGGCACCTAAAAGTGTGTTGCTTGTTTCTCTATCGGTGACTGTATGATATTTTATCCTAAAGCTCTTTGAATTGATGAAATAATCTTGAACTTTAAACTTGAACTTAATCTTCTATAATATACTTTGCTTTTGCTGTCCATTGCAGACATTAAGTAGCTACAATAAAAATAAAATAGAAAGTACAGCACACATATATAGTTGTGCAGTAAATTTAAATAATGCACAGAAGCAAAGATGTATTTATTTAAAACTGCGTTGAAAGCAAACCTGACGCTAAAGCCATCAGATGACTCGTTTTGTCTCTGCTCCAAATGTGAAGCAATGGCTAGTTTGTCTCAAAAGTTCATCGCTGAAGTTGCGGCGCTGTTGTTGCTGAGTGTTTGAGGGGCTCAGAGTTGGACAGAGACCCTCTCCCTTTCCTTCTCCCTCTCCCTCCCCTTTCCTGAGCGTCTTGCTGTGCTCCAAGCTGTGTACTCGTGTCCAGTTTCCTCGCCTGCTTCTCTCTGCTGGATGTCTTTGTACCATCCATCAACCATGCTGTCACTTCCCACAGGCTGAGTGAAGACGGGCCAGAATGGGAGCAGCCGAAGCACCGCAGTTGTCAGAAAATACATTTTTGCAGTGGCAGAAAAATTTGCATGAAAACATTAAAGATACAGTCGTACATGGTTTTTTTTTTGTTGCTATTTCCAAAAAAGAAGATCCATGTTTAATTAATTTTTCTCTTGAATTAAAGCTGTTAAAGCTGCACTATATTCTTTTTAGAAATATTTTTTTTTTACATATTTCTTAAAACTGCCATCGTAGAACATGAGACAAATAATCTGAAAACATTGACTTCCTCTCAGTGCCCTGACTGACACCTGCATTAATGCTCCACCCCCAACCAAAAACAACCAATCAGAGGGAGGAGGAGGGTATTAGTACCGTCACTCATGCTTGTGTATGCTAAACATGCTGATGGTAGAGATCCAACTTACTGCATGGCCACTGTTATTCTGAAAAGTGCTTTTAAATTACCAATAAGAGGATCGATGATATGACTCACATGGTGAAAAGCAAACCTTTTCTACTGCAACTATGCTAAGCTATATGTTGTGTTGCTACTTCCCTCTTAACCAGACTGATTTCCAGACTGTCACAAACTTGAGGTTTACATCTTGTTCCTGAAAACTTGAACTAACATTCACCTTCCAGCAGGAAAACAACCCAATGCATAGAAGCAGAGCTGCACCTGAGCAGTGTAGGTCAAAACATATTCATTTGTTTGAATGGCCTGGTCAAAGTCAAGACTTAAAATCAATTCAGAATCCATGACAAGACTTGAAGTTCTCTATCTAATTCAACTGGGTATGAGTAGTTTTTTTGCCAGTTGTTAGGAAACATTTTTTAAAATGTTTCCAATATTCCGTTTTTGAAAACCAGAATCTTGTTCTACCTCGTGCTGCGTTAATACAATACATCCCACATCAGAACATTAAAGTTTGTGGTTGTAAAGTGACAAAATGTGGAAAATTCAACAGGCATTAGTCATTTTGCAATTCTCTATTCTATGCTTTGAAAATGGATTTCCAGGCATTTCATGAAGTTCATATCTTTTAAGAAAATGATACATCATTAAGAGTGAAAGATGAGGTCACCTGTGGACAGTTTGAAAGTTCTGCTGTCTGGCATGTAATTTGCACTCCATTGTCTGAACGTCTTTTCAGCCGGCATTAGCAGTGACATTTAAGAAGGTAGTAAGAGAGTTGCACTGGCATCCTGAGGGGCTGAAGTGGCGAGTCCTTTGTGTGCTGGTAATTATTCCAGAGGCCTAATCACTAGAGAGCTCTTTTAATCAGACTTCCATCAGTGGCCAACGTAACACTCTTAATTACATCTCCGGCTGCGGCGTCACTGAGAACTACTTCATCAGGTTTACATAACTGACAAATAGGGCATGATTCTGTAAGTTATTTTCCACATTATTAAATAATGGCAAGGGTGACTGGACCTAATCCAAGACTGAGAAAGGCAAGCGTATACAATGATTCTGAAGAGTACACGCCTTTTTAATAAAAATTTAACCATGACACGATGAATGTTTTCCAGCTTTATTGGGATATTTTGTACCAATAAAATGTCGTTGCATAAGTGTGATTGAATGGAAATGACTTTTTTGTAAAGTGCCTTGAGACATTTGTTGTAAATTGGCACTTTAGAAATAAGCTGAACTGAGTTGCCCATATAAAAACTTTGACAAGACTTTTTGTTTCAAATTTTAGCATTTAGTCATGAGATTTTGCAGTGTACGTATTATTCTATGCTTTCCCAGCATATCAATCATGAAGTTCATATTTTTTAATCAGACAGTTATAAGTTAACTGTCTAATTAATTTGTAACTGAGTTCAGCCATTATATTAGTGTCCAGACTTCTATATCTATTACATTAGGCCATATCTTGCAGAAAGGGCACACAGGACCTAAAGGACTTCATTGTTCAAAGGTATTAGTCAGGAGAAGGGTACAAATAAAAACCCTGCTTCACATTAATACAATGGATTTTTTAAAAGTCAATAATAGAAGTAAATATGGGACAGTAAGACTTGAGGTTACTCCACAAAGCAGCACTGATCATATTACCATCATTGAACTGTGGTGATGGTGCAACATCACCGTCTGTGGTAATCGTTCGTTAGCTGGAACAACGTTTTTGAAGTTTAGATGTGGAGTTTAGATGTGGGATGCTGGGAGGACTGAATACTGAAATTGAGTCAAGAGACACTTCAAGAAAATATTTGCTTGAATCTGTACACCAATGCTGGAGCCAACTTTTGTTGGAGGCAAGTTTTTTTTTTCATATTTTCTCCTAGCATTAGTTTTTTTTTTTCTGTTCGATATTAAAGAAAATATTTCACATATATGGATGTGGAAAAAAGGGATAGATCCTTTACAAAAACTTTCCATTTTCAGGAAGGTGTGTAAACCTTTAGGAGCCACTATTAACCAGTAGAGCTCACAATGTAGCTGACAGAAATGTCTAGGTTGTAAAATGAATGTTCTCCATTTGATCTTACTGATCTAGTTTGTGGAGGTTTGTGGTTGATGCCACAGCTAAATAGAAAAACCGCTGACTCAGTGTGAATGCTTTGTTAATGATAGCGTTCCACTCTTTTTGATGGCTTTTCACTTAACAACAATGAAGGTCACATGAAAGAGACATTGGGGTGTGCGGAGAGGGGGAGGTGCTGCTGACGCCTTCAGTTTCCCACGTTAACCTGCACTCACCTGCCTCCTGACAGCCGGGGCAGCTGGAGGAAACGAGCTGTGTAACTCTAAACCCAAACTTGCTGAGCTTGTCTTTTACAAAAATAGTCTTTGTGGAGTGTGTGAGCTTTTGTGTACCTACGAGGAGTGTGGCTTTAGTCTCTGTATGAAGTCAATCTGAGTAGTAGTAATAGGTTAATTAGTTTAATAGTTTAATACTTTAACTGCAGAACTCTCACAACAGTATGGCTGATCAGGCAGTTTGTGTTACAAATCTTGTACATTGTTTCTCTTGTATAATGGCTGGAGAAATGTTTATTTTTTGGCTACAAAATTAAGCATTCCTTTAAATTTAACTGCATCCAAATCAACTGAAGATTTTGGTAACACTTTGAATTATTTGGTAAATGACACTTTAATGCAAAGTTGTCACTGTTAATGGACTTTTAATGCAACTTTTAAAGCAACTTTGCATTAAAAGAGTCATTATTAACCAAATGACACTTTACGACAGCAGTCATAAACACTCAGAAAGACTCCTTCATGTTCTTGGCATGAAGGAGTTCCCATGCCATATGATATGATATGACACTATCATATCATGTTTATGATAGTGTCATGTGTTATTCACACCCCTTCAAATAAAGTGTTACCAACTTTTTCAACTAAACTTTTTCCTTCGAAATGTTTTGATGTTTTGTGTTTTTGATGTGAGTGACACTTTGACTCACTTATCTAAGGTGGTGGTTATATTTGGAGGGTCTAAGTTTTGTGACATGGTGTATTAGTCTGCTACATTTAGCCGTCGGAGCGTGGGAACACTGAAGTCATAAAGAGATGGACATGGTCAACAACTCTGCAAAGGGAACACAGATAAATCGACCCCGATCAGCCGATACTTGTATGAGAAATCGATCTAATCCACTGATCGTATTTGCCTCCACAAAGGTCTGAAAATCCTCCACTGTTCCCTCTTGCTTTGTTAGAGAGAGCTGACTGACAGGTTAACAGTAATCACCCCACTGTTGCCAACACATCGATTTTGTTACCATATTTAGCAACTTTTAAGCCAAAAATATCACATTCAGAATCGGTAGGTCAGGTTTTTTTTTAAAGATTGATGATCAATGATTGTCCAGAAAGCTGTAATTACTGAACCTCTAAACATTACCCAGCTTGGTTACACCGGCAGTCTGAAGCGTTAATGCAAAAAAATATGAATACATGAATATGTTCTTTACTCCAAATTCTGACCTTGTCATTAAAAAGTTTCAGTGATCCTGGTTGAATTGCTGCCTCAGCTTCCTTCACAACTGACAGGAGTAGCTGTTGGTGAGGCTTCTGCTGTGGCCGGCAGACCATCTGGTCTAAGGTTTAAAGTGACAATTTAAGGTTAACCTCATTTGCTGTTCAAGCATTTGTTGCCTTTCTATCAAACGAGTATAACCATTGTCCTCTGATACAAAGTATTTTCATCCACACATCTTCCATTTTCTTTATTTGACCAGTTCATTTAAAACTGCGGTAGGTAACTTTTCTAAAAAATAAAATAAAATTTGAATTTTTACATATTTCTTAAATCTCACCCTGCTTTGCCTTCTCCTAGTTCTCCCATACTAACTGCAGAAATACTCCACTTGGTCATAAACAACCAATTAGAGCCAGAAGGAAGGTCCTAAAGCGGTAAATCCAGCTTGTGTATGTGCTGCTCAAACCCTTTCCCTTGCTCTCTGCTACACTATAGCGTCTTCCCAACATTAGAATGCTCAGGCTAGTCAGCATGGCCACAGATTACAGCAGATAATCTGTAATGGTAAATTTCTCCACCATTAGCACATTAAGCAGCACATACACAATAGTGATTGACAGCATGAAGACACTCCTCCTGCCTCTGGTTGGTTGGTTTTGAGCTGCAGGGTTCATTTTTGCAGCTCACTGTAGTAGTTCAGGGAAGAGATGGAAGAGCCAGATTTTTTTCACAGATTATCTCTCATATCATATTGTCACAATGCGGTGGCAGTTTTAATAAATATGCAAAAAAATATATTTTTAAAATATTTTTTATTAAAGTTACATGCTGTTGCTCCTAGCAGATCAGCAGTTTAAGAAAATCTCATAAATCCTCTGCCTTCACCCTTCTTAATCCAGGTTTAAACTTCAGCAAGCTACATCACAGCCATGTCAATGTCTGACTCGCTTACCAGGCAATTAGACCAGTGTACCTAATAAAGTGGCCAGTGAGTGTATGTTCAAAAGTGCAAGAGCCCTTGCATTTGAGGAACTGCCATCCACACGGCACCCTGTTCTCTCACTCAGCCTCTCTCCTCAGATTCCCCCTCCCTCCTTGGTCGCTCTCTTTCTCTCCCTCAGTCTGTTGACAAACTCAAGGCTGCTCTGTCATGATCCATCGCTTTGATTTATGCTGTCTTTTCGCATCAACACTGCCTCGTGTCATCTGAGCCATGCGGTAGGTAGAGGAAGTGAGGAAGAGGGAGGTGACAGACATACGCACAAGCTCATGGACACTTTTCCTCACTCAGAAACGGTGGCAAGAGTGACCAAAGCAACTTCTGCTTTGCATCCAGGAGGATCACTTCTATCTACCTGTGCTGTATCTGTTGCATGGCGGTTACTTTTCAGCGCGGTCTGAGCCTCCATTGAATTGACTGAACTCTGGGAGACACCGAGGACAAACAAGAGTGCAAGGGGGGGGAAAAAAATCAATTCTTCAGAGTCTCAGAAATTCAAGCTTACTTTTTCTTGGTCCAAAGCTGTAATGTTTGCTCTCTCTCACATGGAGGAGGCGAGTTCGCCTTGAGTCTGACCTGCGCTCGGCCAGCAGAGACCTGACCCAGAGCAGGCGCTCCAGGCGGGAGCCGTTGAGGACATGTTGTTGTTTTGAATCACTCCGGACAGCTGTGCGAGGCATGACCACCCGTGGGACAGCTCCAGTCGCGGCCCTCGGCTCTCCGCTCTAGCACTGGACGAGAGCTTTAGAGGCAGGCATGGCTGGCAGGCAGATACCCCTGCTCCTACTGGTGGTGGCGGCGGAGATGCTGACTGGAGGCTGTGTGCCAGGGGACGGCTCGGGGAAGCAGAAGGGAGGATGGAGGGGGAAAGGTGACAGGAGCAGTGAGTAACTCATCTCTACATTCACATTTCTCTTCTCCTCTTGTCTCGTGCCCTTTTATACATTATCTTAGCTTGTGCTTCCCCACGTTTGTCTTCACTGAACCTGCGAGTAAAGATCCCAGAAGCATTAAACTTTACGTGCCACTTTGATTATGCCGGTTGCTGGTAAAGCCTCAGCTCATTTCTCTATGACAGGCACCTGGATATGAGAGTGAGGTAAATCATTTATATGTGGCCAACAGCCTTGGAGTGTGTTGCCAGTTTTAAGAGGTATCAATACCCGTGTGGCTGCAAATGTTCATCTCTACCTCTACACATGACGAGGGCTGCATTTTACGCTTTATCATCCCTTTGCCTCTTCCCTGCAGCATCACTAATATCCCCGTATGAAAATCTTCCTGGGTCTCACTTGCAGTCATCAATTGTTTAGAGCTGGGTTGCAAATAGCTACTTAGAGAGATGGGGCAGCCAATTTCCTTGGCGTAAGAGCTCAGTGTTGCTCGCGGTTCATTACGTATGCTGACACATGAGTGCATGCATGATGGGAGGAGAGAGCAGTAAGCTGCGGTCGCTTCAGGATATTGTTGCTGGCTTCAGGCTTTTGGCTCCCAGCTAATGGGATTGTTTGGCATGCCGGTACTGCTTGGAGCTGCGTGATGAAGTGAAGGGGTGGGAGGGTGTCCCTTTGTGTCTGTCCCCTCTTTGGAGGTTAACAGGAGATCACTATCTTGATGCTGTTCCAAGATTAAATGACTGGGATGGGGTGGAAAAGGCACTGGGGGAGTCTGGGGGTAAGCCATATTCCCTTCCAAGGAGACACAAGCAGCTCTCAGGGTGACATGAAAAGTGATCCCACTCAGTTTTAGGGAGGCAATGTCATCAGAACTTTGGTGTCATATTTAGCCACAGATATTAAAACAACTCAAGTCAAGTTTATTTGTATAATACATTTCAACAGCAAGACAGCTTCTTTACATCATAAAGGCATCAGTCGGTCGACAGTTATGAATCAAAGTATGTTTGGTCAAATGCCATCATCAAAATCGTCATGCAAATATGCATCAAATATGTTGATCAATGTTCCACTTACTACTAATTAAAGGTAACTCTAAACAGGTGGGGTTTTTAGTCGTGATGTAAAGGCAGTCTGTGTTTCAGCTGGTTTGCAGTTTTCTGGAAGTTCCTTCAGATTAGAGTGTAGAAACTGAATGCTGCTTCGCCATGTTTGGTTCTGGGGATGAAGAGCAGAACCAGAACCAGAAGACCCGAGTGGTCTACATCATAATTCGCCATTGATACAACATGTCTTTAATGTAAAGCCACTCAGTGATTTATGAAGAGAAATATTTTGAAACAAAGTTTGTAACATACAGTAGAAGTCTCAGTTTCTGGAGGAACATCATCTATTCTTAACGTTACAACCAAAAAGATCAATGGATTTAATGGGAATTTAATATAATGGGTGAGAGATATTGCATAGAACTGTGAAGATAATGGACTATTTTCACCAATAAAAATGGAGAAGATCTAAGGCTACATTGCTTTTTGCCCCCTTTACCATTTTGCCCCTATGTGAAATCCACTGCCATTAAATCCCCTGAGAAATCATCTAATGGGTGAATAAAATTCACCTGTGTATACAACGGAAAATGAACATGAATATAGCCGAACAATATTAGAAAAGCTTAAAATAAATCAGTATATTCATGCCCAGTCAATTCCAGACATAAATCCAATCAAGTAAATTGTACTCAACCCATAAATACAAATCTCTCATTGTATCAGATATATTGTTTTGCTTAATTTACAACTCAGGCTTTGTTCCCACATCCATATATCCAGGTCAGTATATTCCAAACTGATCTGAGGATTCGATAGGCGGAGACATAAACCACTTTCATGTTCTGTAGTTATTAATATAAAAGCTGCTCTGCTCCTTTAGTCTCAATCAGACTTATTAGCCTTTTGTAGTTTTAAAGTTGGAGCAGAGCACTGTTTGTTTTGAGATATTGAAAATGTCTGCTCTGCTGAAATATGACTAGGCTCTCAGGTTGAATTGGAAAAGTTTTTTTTTTGTTTTTTTTTTACCCTACAGTGTATTAGAATAAAAATCTGATTAGTTTTCAGGTCTGAAGGTTAATGTTCAAGTCCTATTCAGATCATATATACCTAGTTGTTTTCAGCATGAAGAGATCTTCGCTTTCCACACCTCAGAAACAACCAGGAGGAGGGTCTTAACGCTGTCAATAACACTCATGTACATGCTGTAGCTGTGCTAATGGCGGAGATAAATTTACTGGGTCTTAGTGCTGTCAATAACACTTGTGTATTTGCTGCTCACACCCTCCCCTTTGCTCTCTGCTACGCTGCAGCTGGTTCACCAAAACAGGTCGCGCCTTGGGTGCTAAGTCTAGTTAGCATGGCCACCGACAGTGGCAGATAAAGTTTTCCAGTTACAGTAAATTGTTTCTGTTCCATTAGCACATTGAGCGACATGTACACATGTATGATTGACAGCGCTAAGACCCTCCTCCTGGCTTTGATTGGTTGTTTCTGATTGGGAGTGGTGCGTTTCTTCAGATGGCATCATGACCACAAGCAGGAGGCAGAGGAACCTGATGTTGTTACAAATTGTTTCATATTACACTGTAAGCTCACAGTTTTAGCAAAAAATACAGAAAAATATGATTTTAACTTTACCTGCTGCAGCTATATGCACAAACAGACTTTGTTTTCATAGAAATGTATGAATGTCAATATGTAATCAATTATGAATTTCCATTTTCTGCCTTTTCTCTAAAAGATTTTTCCTTCCTGTCCACATGTCGCCCGCTTCACTTTTACAAGATCTTTTCACTGAATTAGTCGACTCAGGAGTGGGCTAGCAGTGATTTTCCCAACAGATGCTAACCGCACTCCAAATTATGTCATAATTCATCATTCAAACGTTAAACATTATAGTATTCATGCATTAAAAAATGTAAGGCTGAATTTGTATGTGCAAAACCAAGTATTCGACTACAACCATTGGCCCACAGGAGGTTTTGTTTGTCCTGAGCTAGCCTTGTTACAGTGATGGATGAGGTGGATTATAAGATTTACAGTTGGTTTGCTGGGGAATTTCACATGAAAATGACCCGCTGCTTCTCATATGCAGAGGTTTTACATGTTAACTATGTATAAAAGGGTTTTTTTTGTGCAAAATATACATTCATCTACTGTCTATACCTTCTTATCAACACACCGGTGGCTAGGTCTCACAGTCATCTCCATGTTTATGTGAATGTCCCGCAACATGTATTTTGTGTGCTTAGCCTTTAAAACAATGACTCAACTTTTATGTCTTCTGTTTTTGTGCAGCACACAGTTATTAATAACTTAAGCAATTTATTTCTTCGGAATATGAACTCTTTCGTCCATCAGATGCCAACAGTGACACAAAAGTCTGATGTGGTTTAAGGGAAGGAATGATTACTAATGAGCATCATGCGGTTTGGGTCAGAGGCCAGACAGCCTTAACCACAGACAGTCAGTCATCAGAAACCCAGGCCAAACCAAGAGAAGCTCACAAGCATGTAGAACAATTATTACAGATGCTTCACTGTGTGTAAGGAATGCAGGATACTTTAAATAGGCCCCATGAGTACCAGGTCTAAATCTTTCTTCCTAAAAAAAAAAAGGAAAAAAATAAAAGGTACACTGTCATTATTCTCATTCACCCAATCAGTGGTTAAAAATGGAAACGAGCAGCGATGGCCTGATATTTTATTTTTGCGTGTGTCTCGACCCTTGGTAGTCAGTTTCTCCTTTCAAGCCTCTTGGAGGTGTGATTATCTTTTTAATTAGTTGCAAATCTCAATTATCGCTTGTCACACAAGGTCAGGGATAAGACCTGGGAAGGCCAGCCAGCCAGTCATGTAAGGGGAAGAGGTGGAGAAGTAATTGGAGCACTCCAGTTTCCATATTAATTGAAAATTCATTCCCCCCTGACTGCTTTAAAATCTGGGTTCCTTAATTAATCACTGCAAACAGAAAAACAGGTGATATTAAGTCATGTTTTTTTATGTTTCACAAATTACTAGATCTACTAATGTGCTGAGAGAGGTTGGTTTGTTTGTGACTGTGACTGTTCCTCCACACAAAGTTGGATACCACTTTACAATTAGGCTCCCTTTACAAATGGCTAAAGAAAAGTTTAAAGTTATGTCATTAATTAATCTGTAAGCTCTTTGTAAGTCATTAAAAGTGTTTATTATCCATTTAATATGGGCAAGAAAGAGATAAAACTGACCAGTTTCTTGCCAGAATAGCGAGCCAAAACCGTTTACATGTATATTTCACGTAGAGTTTCTAAATCAAACATTTCAGATTAAGTTACTATCCTGTAATCACAATTGAGCATTTGTAACCAAAATTCTTTAGCTTACAGGGAGCAGTATTATAATGTTGTGAAGCTTAGCACAAGGAAGTGACTTAGTCTGAAATGTTTAATTTAACAACTTTGACTGAGATTTACAGGAAAACATATTTGGCTCACTATTTGCAAAGAATCTACTCAGCTTTGTCCTTTTCTCCCTCCTAATCAATGTCCGATAGACACTCAAGTGTTTATAAGTTAATTAACAACATCAATAAACTATTTATTAGCCATTTATAAAGGGAGCCTTATTATGAAGTGGTACCAGAAGTTGCTGTACACGTCTTTTGTCGTCTCAATCTGTTGTCGCTTTTCCTCTCAGCTTGGCATGTATGCCAGCAAACCAATGTAAGCATTAAGTAATAAAGTGCAGTTTGTGAAACATGAAGTTCTGTGACATCTATTAGACATATGGGTCACTTTTGATGCACTTGTTTTGTTTGGTCCATATGTTTTAGGATTAAAAAGCATAAAATTCACATTACTGTTATTGTTTGCTTCACGTCAAAATTTCATAAAATTTTTTAAAATAATTGAGCGCATGCGAATCTGGAGATGGAAGTTCATATTTTATTCACAAACTCTGAAAGCCCCGAAGAGAGCAAAAATTATAAGACAAATTAATCAGAAAATAGGTTGGACTACCATCATTTATGCCAACTTAAAGTGGGGAAGTTAGTGAATCTTCATCATTGCAGACAGAATGTCTGCACAGCATAGCATGAGCTGAAGTAATGGTATCACTGGGTCGCTGCTGCTGCATTTGTGTAGAACCTACATCAGTTCTGTAGTTTTAGCTCATATAGTTGTGGTGCATGTCATATCCCAGGTGGACAATTTTGACTTAGCGCTGATGATCAAATTGTACATGCTGAAGTATCGGTTTCTCAGAAAGAAACACAAGGCTTTTTTTTTATTTATCAAAAGCATCAGCGTTATAATGCAAGGCAGATGTTTGAAGATACTTTTTGAAATTCTTCAGGAAAGCCAAAGCAGGGAAAATCCAAACTCATCCTCAGACAGACAGTCTGCCGAGCTGAAGCAGCAAAGCCTCACCATCCAACCACAGCTAAAAGCTAGCCTTGCCATCCCAGACAAACATCTGCCTGGGTCTCCTTTCCCCTCACTGCACTGATGAGGTGGTAATTATAGGTAAGACCTCACACCTCTGGTGAGCAGAATAACTCGATGCTGAAGTCACTCTGCCATTTCTGCTGCCATATTTCCATAATTTTGCTGACCTGAGGGTTCATAGCACTTAAAAAGGTGGAGATTTATGAGCAAGGTCCGTATGCATCAGCAGGATTCTTGCTTTGCTTGCTTAATTGTTCAACAATTAGATTTTATTGCTTGAAGCAAACATTGTACAAATGTTTTCTAATGCTTTCCATCCAGCCTGAAACCAAAGGAAGATGTAAAAGCAAATAAAAATCACCTCAGTGTCTATTTCTGTTGCACTCTGCTGTCTGGATTGATGCAGTAGAGGCAGTTAGACCTTAGTGTGAAAACAATCCAGCTGCATCAGTTGTTGGACATCCATGGAGAGGGTCTGGATGTCAGCATCCCTTTACAGCTGGGAGAGCATTCAGAAACATTTCAGTTTTTATGCAAAAGTTTTAATAGCCTGGACTGTTTTCACATTTATCAACTCTGCAACACCAGCCGCTGTCGGGTTTTATTGGAATTTTACATGACAAACACAAAGTAACACATAATCATGACAATAAGGAACGTGATCATGATGGACTGGCTTGGTTTTGTTCTGTGATATAAGCGTGTTCTTTGCACCTTCCGATTTGTTGGAAGGTCTAGACTGTATAGGATTGCCGGACGAGTGTGACAGAGCGATGTGATCTAAAGTAAAGACAGCTGCAGGAGCCGCAGGAGTCTGTGGTACACAGCAGAAAAACAACACAATCGTCCAAAGTCCATTTGATCTGAGAAGCATTAAATGTTGGCCAGCTTCTTCTCCTCTCCTTCTTGGTCTTCATGATTGATTGTAGTTAAAAGGGGGGTTATGATGTAAAATTGATTATTTTTCCTTTATATGACTATATATTGTTATTCCCACATTGAAAACATAAAAAAATGTAGCTCATCATACAAACTACTTCTCAGTCCAACTCTCCTAAGAACGTTTGTAAATGGCATAATGAGGAGCATTGTTGTGATGACGTGCTGAAGGACTACCTTCTTAAAGAAACAGAGGCCCAATTTCAAGGTATTGAATTTAGCAGAAATTGAATACCTCAAATCATTATTCAAATCATCATTTTATGACTTAGACCAGTATTTTAGGACAGTGATAATATTTAGAGAATTTTTAAAACTAAAGGTAACATAGTTACCTGATATAGTTACTTTATAACTTGTGGCATAAAAACGACTCTGTGCCTGGAAAATTAAAGTGACCCTTAGTCACCCATTAAAGTGACTAAATTATAGACACTCTCACTCTGTTTACTCTCTCAAGCCAGTTTGTTGCACTTGTTTTTATTTACATGTTGCATTTTTCAGATAATAAAAAAAAAGCAATGTGACAACCAGGTATGTCTTATACCTGGTTGTCACCTGGTTACTGTGGACCTCTTTTGTGTCTGGAATAAAGATTGATTGATTGATTGATTGATTATCTTTGACTTTAGAGTTATGCGTTACTTTGTGCGCAACAGAAATCCCAGTAAAAGACGTTGAAGTTCGCGTTTTCTATGTTACAAACTGTGTGAATAGTTTGTAACATTGCACTGGAACTGTTGCTGAACTTTAAAATATTACAATTCAGCATAACAAGGAATAACGGCCTTACAGTCATTGTGTTTTTCAGAGCTGTAGCTTCAGTTGAACAGTCTGATTCCAAATAGTCTCTTAAGTTCATATATTTTAAAACTCAGATTTTTCTAGCATTACTGTGAGTTGGAAATAGCAAAAGAGTTTAGAAGTTGCTGCAGTCCACATGAAGGCACTGTTGGACATAATACCACTGACTGAGACTTTGAGAAGTGTTCCCACTCCATCGCCCTATGAGCCCTCTTGGCTATGTTTTTTTTTTTTTTGCATAATTTATGGATTTGTGGCCATAGTAATAACATTTTTAAAAGTCTCAACATTTTGGAATTAAGATGCGCTTACCGGTACATTTTTCCTGTTTTTCTTCCCGTTGTAAATGTAAAAATAACCCAAAAGAACCACACACCACTAACAGATTTAGCTAAATTTGACGCGGTGCAGACCTGACGGAACGGAAAGCTGAGCGACGCCTAGACAGAAGGTGTGGAGAGTTGCACCTCGTCCCTCACTGCATTTCTCGCCTTTGTGAATTTACGACCTTCTCCTCACAGCCTCTGGCCCTCTGGTGTCTTGGCATTCCCATGTGTCATGTGACACCACTCCTTTCTACCCAGCAAAGTCATCAAAAGCCGGGCCTGAGGCTTTTTCCACTGCGGGGTTTATTTAACACTGAATGCATAATACTGCTTTTTGTATGATGAAGCAATAAAAAAAATTCTAATACTATAAGGAGCTCTGCTTCTTGTAGCTAAGAAGCAGATACAAAAGTTCATCTTTTTCCATTTAATTCAATTGCTTTGGATTGACATCTAGAAGAAAATTGCACATTTTCTTTCCAAGAAGGTTTTGTTGATGCAGTATCCATGCTTTGGTTTCTTTGACATGAATGAATAATAATTAGAATAAGAGTGAGAATTGTAATAACTAGGGGGTAGAGTAAATACAGCACTGGTCAGAAATTCAAATGCACACATCATATGCATGAATAGCTTATTTTGAGCTGTTAATCATTCATTTGAACTGATCTTTTTCCAGGGTGGAATAATAGCACAACATGAATACATCTTAGGTGCACAAATTTGAATTAATTGTGTTTTTTTTTTTTTTTTGCACTCCACATACACTCTAAATAATTAAGGCTCATATATAAATAAATACCCAGCAATGTTCAGAGACACAACACTCTTTTATGTTACCATCAGTAGTGTTGCCAGGGACTACCTGCAGTAAGAGAAAATAATTTTAAAGATTATTATTCCAGTCAGAAAACATGGAGAGACCTAATTGAAGGTATTTTCCAAACTGATAGTCCCGTAGACCTACCGGTAGTTTGGTTGGAGACTAAACTTGTTCCATTTTCAGGTGGTGCAGTTCGCTTTCACACTGCAATACTGTCAAAGGAACCAAACCCTTTGAACAAACTGTTCTCCCTCTCTCCTGTGGAGGAACTGCACCAAGAGACATTGGAAAAAATAATATGACAAGTTTTAAGAAGACACTGAGTGCATCTTCTTTCTTCACAGAATGTAAAAAAGGTAGCAGTGTCAGATTTTAGTGATTGTAGGATTTCTCTTTAGTTTTTGGCAAAAAGGCGATTTCTTTGGGTTGTAACCATGCAGAATTCTCTGAATTATTATCCACTTCCTGCTTTTGAAACTGTCTCCAGTCCACTTGATATTCACATTTGCAGTCTAACCCCATCAGCATTCACTTCCACCCAACTGAGACCTTGGTTTTTAGGCGGACCAGAGTTAGTTTTTTTGGTCCATGTCAGAGTTTGATTGCACATTCACACCTCACCAAACTGACTAAAGTTGGATTAAAGCAGACTAACAGTGCTGGAGTGATTGCACACTAAGTAACTCTCACAGGTATCACTTTATTTATTTATTTTTTTTTTTTGTGAAGCAGCTCCAAGGTAGCTGGTAAACCAAAAATAAATGAATCTGCTGCATATTACCAAATAAAGCTATGGTCATTAAGAAGATATGCCTTGCAAACAAGACAGCCTAGCATAAAAATGTAAGTAAATTGATTAATCAGTAGCAGAACTGACAGCTGTATGTAATAATATGCAAATAATTTAGTCCTGAACAGACAACACAAAGGAGTTCACATTCAGATCTTTTGTTTGGTGTGTGTGCAGCAGGTTCACCCATCATAAAGCCAGTCAGATGTTTGACCAGACAACTTATCATTAGTCATGAAATCATTTGTAATGGACTGATTTCAGGCTCCGACGCGGTTTTTTAGCATAGTTCACAACTTTTCAACAGGGCTGGGTTTGGAGCCATTCCAGCCTTCTTTTCTCCATTCAGAGTTTGCTTTGTGTCTAGTTCTGTGTGAACACCCAGCTGTGTCCAGCTTTCACCCATTTAGCAGCTGCACATTATACTCAGGCTTAAAGGTGTTTATTTTTTGAACAGTGCTGCTTTTTCAGCCTGTCTTCTCTAAGTTCATAATAATAATAAACTTGCATCACTCTGGAGGCATACACTGGCATTTCTAGGATCTTCCAAATATATGAACCTTTGCGGTTGGTGTGTTGTTCTTAAACATTTGGCATGAGCGTAACAACTTGGACCAGATCTCTGACTGTCAGAAGCAACTGGGTGTTCCCAAAAAACATATCAGCTCTGGTTTTGAAAGAATTACACTGTGTTTCCTGAAAGGCCACCCAGAGCCCTGACCTCAGTCCAAATGAAATTTTGCGGACAATCTTTAAAAAGTGAGGTCCAAGACCTTAAAGTAGTGGATCCAATTCTGGTGGGAGGAGTAGTTAAATATCCACTTAATTCATTTTTAAAATTTTGGTTATTTGATCTTTTTTTTTTGTGAGTAAAGAAAATGTTTTAGTTTTATTTTAAAAGAAGAATCACCAATTATGTTCATGACAAGTGCAAATAAAGTTCTTACCAGCACTGCATATGTACGTGCTTGATCCTTAATTGTAAAGATTCACTAGGTATTTATTTTACAAATATGTAATAAAACACTGTGAACTTCTTACAGCCTGTAATTATGTCGTCATCTAATCGCCATGGGGGGATTTGTCAGGTGGAAACAAGCTTTGATTTAATGAGGTAATGGTTTGATGAATCACAGAAAAAAAAAATGTTTTTGAGGACATCGTTTTATGTTGCGCAACATAAATTAACTACCTCCTTTTGCAGGAAGATGTACGTTTTTTTTGTTGTTTTTGTTTTTCCATTTACATCAAAACTCCTCAACACCGATTTGAATTCCACAGGTAAAAGGAATGGCTTAACCTGTCAGGCACAGCGGACAATCTGTTATGACATAGTAAATCTTAATCCAGACTTCATCTTTAAGCACTTTGACTTGAACACCTGCCTCAGGTGAAATGTCTGCATTTTCCTCCCGCGAGACCATTTTGCTTTTGACAACCTAATGAATTTCCTCTCTTGACATTTTAACAGATCGTTTGTCTTTCTTTTTACACAGCACAACTTTTCTGTCAATGCCAACGTCTGTCCGTCACGACTATGAATGGGTCTAATCTCGCATGGCTTAAAAACTACTTCTCCTAAATTCCTTTCCAATGACCTATGTGTTGTTTGAAACTGTGATCCCTTGGATTTATCAACCAAAGAGCGGTGGAGGTACTTGAAAACTGCCTGGGAGTTACAGTCCTTTGAGACATAGACCAAAATCAAACCCCTTCCACACTATGACTGACTCCTACATCTGCAACAAGTTACTAGAAAGCGAGCGAGACCTTTCGTGTTAGTCATTGTGGTCTCACCGACTCTTTTGCATATCTCTAGATGACAGCAACCAGAATCCCGACTCTGCCACCAAACCTGCTTGTGCTTTATCTGATTTTAGAGTCTGCAGAGACGCTGGCTGCATGCCTGCAGTGCTCTTACCGCTCGTCTTCGCGTTCCAGAGCTCTGTTTTCATGTCTTCTAATCAGAACTCGGCCCACTGGGGAGCGTAAGTCGGTTTATCTGCGTTCTGTCATTGGGCTGTGAATGGTTTAGCAAATTAGCATACCCGTCTCTCTCTGATGAGCACCGATCCATGATGGAACGAGTGTTTACCCATACAGGCAGGAACGTGAGGCTGCTGACAACAGATAGGGCTTGTTGTTTGTTCAGTTTGCCGAGCTTCAGATCAGATGGCGACTGAACTGTAACAGCGGCAATCAGGGGCAAATTTAAAATAATCCTCACTTTGAAGATACTGCTTAAGGTTCCGTGTGTGAGATAGGCAATACTACAAGGCACATGATGAAGAAAAAGTCCCAAGCAATGTTCTTCAGTAGCTACATAGAGGTAATTGCATGTCAGTAGCAGGAGATATTCAGGAAACATTATTCCAGAGCATGAGGCGTCATTCTGTTTCTTCACCTTGTTTTCACCATAACACAACTAGGAACAGATTAATAGGTGTGCGTAGTCGGAGCTGAAAGGTCTGTCATAACATCAAAGTTTGATCTTTTGCTCCGTTTTGATCTGTAATTAAAAAGTCCTATCAATTACCTTGACATAAAATAATGCTACAAACACCCGCGAGGCATTCGCATTATCTAAGGCCAGTGGCAAACAGGGAATTATAAACAGCCATTGAAGGAGCGCTGTTATGTATTTTCCAGGCATGTAGTGACATTTTTTAACACAATCAAGCAACTGTGTCACCTTCAGTTGTTACAAAAGTGCTGTATATATAAAAGCTAAAAATTTGTGTCAATTGACAGCGTTACATCTTACCATCAATCTTTTGACAATTTGATGGTAAAATTGGACCTCTGTCTCTTTAAGAATCTCCTGCTCTTTTTTTGTGAGGAGTCATAAAGTATTTATGGAAAGAGCCAAAGCAACGCTGCGCTTCATGAGAGCACATATTAAAACAGAGTTCAACTAACATAAAGTAAGCCAAAAGTGATTACAGGGTCATTATCCATTTTAAGAATTAAAAAGGTTAGCATGGCAAGCATCACTGAAAAACACTCTGTGTGTATTTTCAAGAGCACGTACATTTTGACACATTGGAAGCTTAGAACATAAAAAAAAAAAAAGGAGCAACTTTTTCTTCAGGTTCAGCCTTATCAGTAGGTGCTGAAAGTATCACTCTCTGTTGCTCATTTGTAGACAACTAATCAGACTTAAAATCTCCACTTTTCTTTTACATTTCTTCTTTCATCTCTGTTTCTATAGACTTAATGTTTAGGCACCTTATTGATACTAGAAGTAGATATGGTTCCTTTACTGATTAGAAACACATCAAATGGCTCAAGCTCTCTTATTCTTGAGCTATTTGATGTGTTTCAACACATTAAATAGGCATGTCCTCTAATAGAGGAAGTAAAATAGAATGAACAGGTTACCTCTAACTTGGCATTATTATTCTGTAACATTGATATAACTTGCTTTCTACTTTACCATTTTGCAGACACACAATTTCCTGTATAGAATATTCTGTTTCCTCTTGATTATTTAAAAAAAATTGAAGTGCCATCAGCCATCACTGACTCAAACAGCCTACATGAATATCATGACTCTTGTGTGAAACATTTGGAAGAAGCAGATTTCAGAGCAAAAGTCAAAGTCATAGAAGGTCAGACGTCTGACAGCTACAGGGCGGAGGATGAAGACAGTCTGGCTCTGAGTCACGACTCTAATCATCAGCTACAGGAGCAAAACCTTGACACAATAAACAAGTAAGCTAACTACTAACAGAACTTGCTCATAGCCTTTTAATACAACCTAATTTCAGAAATCTTGAAGTGACATTTCAGGAAAATCCATAACTTATTTTCTTTCTTTGCTTTACTTTTTTTAAACTTACTTAAACAATGCATTTATTTAAAAAAAAAAAAAGTGTATTTTTTAACACATAAAAAAACTATACAGTATAAACCTATTATGTACCATAACTTCATTGTTGCAGAAAAATTAATATTTGGTCTAAATGGTAAATGGAATGATCTTATAAAGCGCTTTTCCAGTCAATTTGACCTCTGAAAGCGCTTTACACTAGAGTCACATTCACCCATTCGCACTCACACACACATTTATACACCGATACACAGATCGTTAGGCAGTTTGAAAAAGCACAAATTGATTTTGCCTTTAAAATAAGGCAAAACTATCTTACAACCATATTTTAAATATTGTGATTGTTATTTTTTAAGTATAATTATTGTTTTTATCGTCTCTTTTCTTTTCAGTTTGCTTCTTGAACTTTATGCATTACGTCATCAGCATATTGCCGATCGGTACCGACGCTTTGTAGGCTTTGAACTTGTTCAGGATGGCTGTTTCGAAACAAACATGAGAACCTAAGTTCCGAGTAAATATTAAAATATGTTACGTGATGAAAAACTGCAGAAATATCACATTATTGGAAACTTCTCAGATGTTCTCCCACTTCACAGCACTCAGTGGGAATGAAGCTGCACTGGAAGCAGCTGCGGCAGTCAAGGGGCGAGCTGCTTACACGGCAGTGACAGACTGCACAGAAGTTCACTCTAGCAACCATGCAATATTTAGCGCCCTCACAACCAATCTGCACAATTTGTCCTGAAGCTGTCTCACTGTTTTTCTTTTTGTGGTTGGCTGCTGATCTCCCTCCAAGCAGATCTATCAGCATGCGAATTAAGGCTTTTTTTCCCTCATCCACCCGTCACTCCACCAGCCCCCCTAAACATTTGCACTTTTATTTAACCACAAAAACCAATCAGCCATTCAAAAATGAATCCCATTCCAACCCCCGAGGAATGACGTACCTGTATTTACTGTGGGTTTTGTAACCAACGAGATAATGTTTGAGAAGAGATTAAACACACAAAAGTGCAATGTAGCTGTCAACACCAGAATCTGTGTGCATTCATTCACTCACAAATTGGTGACTCTGATCAAACTGAAGAACTGTTTATTGTTTCACTGATGATCCCTCCAGCTGGAGTTATGAAACTTTTGACTGGAAAAGGACATCGGAGGATTATGTGAAAAATATCAGCTGTTGGTAACACTTTGTATTTCAGTTCACACTGGAGAACTGACTGTCTAAATACGGCGCTTTGTCAGACAAGACTAAAGTTTTAACCAGCCAATGAAAACATGACAGCTGCAATGGACTGAAGAATATTCATCTGCAAAGCTTATTGAAACTTCTAAAAATAAATGGTTTGCAATGTAATGTGGCACCCAGTTGAGCTTCAGGTGATTCGTGGAGTAGTGTAGGTAAGACAACGCTTTACGTTGAATCTGCTATGTTTGAATATTTACATTTAAATAATTATGCACATTTATTTATTTAGATGTGTGCCACATCTACATCTATTTTCTCTGCCTGATGTTTTGCTAACAATCATGTGATTCACTGTATATAATTTGTAAGATGTATTTTATTACATTTATATACTTTTATATATGTAACTTGATTCTTTATTTACCAGGTCAGTTTTTGTTTTGTTCCTAACCACAACTACTGATGGTAGTAATTTTCTTAATGAGAATTATGAGAATGAAGGAAAAAAAAAATAAAAGGCTCTACTCAGCAGCGAATGGGATAGAGAAGTTAAAGTTATGGAAAAACGTAGAAGCAAGCGATGTCATCTCATTGTTTTTACTAGCGTTGTGCAAAATGTTTCTTCAAGAAGCAGATTAAATTAAATGTAAGCTGACACAAACTGCGGATAGCAGCGATTTGCACTTATTTTTTCACTTGAGTTGCTGTTATTCTCTCTGCAGCCATAAAAACAAAACATTTTTAAATCATCCTTTCAATTATCCCAGAACAAAAGGCCCTAACCTGACGAGGCACTGCTCTGAACTGTGTCAATTACTGTGCAATGACTTTACGTTGCTGTGTGTATATTAATAGAATGTATAAATATTTATGACTTAAATTTATGTTTGTCATGTACACGCTGTACATGACAAACATAATTTACCGTGTGTGTAAATTAAAATCTAAATATCACGCAGGAATTCTGTCTGTTGGCACTAAAGATGTTAGGTTGGATTTATTTTAGAGGTTGCAGAAACAACCAGGTTTTTAAACTTCGTCTTTGCACTACTTCATGTATTAAGTGCTTATTGGGTGTATTAGTACTAATAGGAGGACTGAATAAAACCCCATTAGTCATGCAAGGAAATAAATAAATATAAAAGAACATAATCAACATGTAAATTAATGCAATGGAGTTATGAAATAACGTGAAGCAGACCCTCCAATCTCTGTTCCATTTTTGTCCATCCAACACAATGCTAAAGTGTTAAGCATGTAATTCTCTTTGCGAGCCTCACAGTTTATGTGTAGAGGTGAAAATAGTAAATAAAAGATCTAAAATTGTTTAATCTGAGTAAACACTCCTGCTAGTTGTTTTTGTCTTGACGGCGGATTGTAGAATTGGTGTTAAATAAGCACATTTTCCAGGAAATCAATTCTCTCTGGATCTCTGGAAATGCTCAAGGTCTCTCGCCTCTTGATCAGAGTGTGTGAAAGGACGCTTGTCCTGCAGCGAATAATCGGATGGATTTGTTAACAGGCCCTGGTGTCTGTATCCCCAATGTCACCATTCCAGACTCATCCATCTTCTTTATGTGCCGCCTGGGTCACGATGACGCTGCCTTTCACAAGATTACAATGAAACAACCAAACCTCGTTGTATTCTCCTTTCATATCCTAAACATTAATTACTACATAACCAATAATTGTTTTTATTTTGTATTTTTTGTTTGTTCTATCTTACCAGATTCAATCTGTTAAGTGCTTGCTCGGTTTGGACAGTCTCAGTTTCTCCAAAAAGCCACTTTCAACCTGATCTACCTGCTGTACACTGTAAAAACAGAGCGCACTGTGAATTTTTCTGTGACAAAAGAAACATTCGTGATTGGAAGGGTGAGGGGGCTGGAGGGTATGACACTCTCTCATGTCTGAGGGGAAACTCTGGGGAGCAGGAGGACAAAGAATGGGGCCAAGCCTGCCATTGTATCTCCTCTATAAGTAGTCAGTTATTTGCATATGTGTCACACTAATTAACCAGCAGGGGACCCTGATGTTGGATGAGTTCTTGAGGCCGGAGAGAAAATATTGGGGTAACAGTGTGGTCCTGGGTTGTCCTGACGCCCCCGGGGCAGCTGGGTACGCCACCTGTTAATGAACTCTGAAGTGGTCTCTAATTGGCCCGCTGACTGCAGACCACCCAGGGAAATCAGAGTTCACATGAAGACAGCTGATGAGGGTGCTGCAAACAGTATACAAAATTTCTTATGAAAAAAATATAGAACATTCTCTTGATAAACTGTTTAATAAATCACAAAGTACAAGGAGAATTTGAGGAAATGTTTGAAAATGTCATCATTTTCCTCAAATATATACAATTTTTAACTGGGTGAAGACCAGCCCCTTTTCTACACTTCACTTCGGCTATAGACAAACGATATCTTGCTGGAGGAGTGGACTTTGTTGAACTTTGACATTTTACCTGATCGCTAACATTAGACCGTAATGTATACAAGCTATTAATGTTAAATCAACATTTGGAAACATTGCCAACACACACTGAACGGCTGAGTTTCCTTGCATTGGAAGGCAATGTACAGCTGAAAATGTTTTTAGACAATTTGGTAAAAATTAAAAATGAGAAAAATCAAATAGAAATGATGCTGAAAGCAACTAACCAAAAAGCAAATCAAACTTTTCCTTTTATTGCTACACATAACCACTGATAAACTGTTCTATTGCGCCACTGGTGTCAGAAGGGAATCTCATTGTTGACGTGTGTGTATGTATTAAAGATGTCAAGCATGCAATCATCTCATGTGAACCATCACATTGTTCATGTGTCATACTCATTAAAGGAATAGTTCACAAATCTTAGGAGGTTGTGTCTTATGCTGGTCATATTTAACCCTCTGTAGATAAAGTAACTCTTTCAGTCCCTTAATTTGGTATAAATTCAGATTAGCTCGTTGCTGAAGCTAAAGCTAGCTGCCAGTGGGAGTTGTGCCGACACCAAAGCAAACCATCTTAAAATGAATCCGATCTCATCACTGTTGATTATTATCATAAGCCTGAAGTGCTGTAACATTTTTAGCTTCCAGTTGTTTTAGCAGTTAGCCTTTAGCAGGACCAACTAGCCCTCTGTTTTTAAAAAAAATATCTGTCCAATTCAAATATGTAGCTGACTTCAGTATGTATAAACTGTGTTTGGATTGAACTCCTATTTATTCTTTTAAGATTTGATTGGTTTGCTTTCGTCTTGGCCTCTCTCTGGTTAATTGTTGCCTTCAGTTTAGGACAAGCTAATTTGGGTTCAAGCTATTTATGTCGCAAGGGAAGGATTTACAGACGGTAATGTACTATTATTAGCTGCTCATAACCTTCTCAGGAAAGACTTTGAGCTATTCCTTAAACTTGCACGCATATCTGTGTGATTTTCAGTCTCTGGTCTCCTGCAGTGATGCCAGTCAGATACTGCTCTGTGGGTAAACAGATTATACGAGAAGAGCTGGATAATATGTTTTGCTCGACATGCAGCCGTTTTAATGTCAGTTTAATTGCAGCACTACAGGCACACAAACAGCATAATCACAGCATGGGAGATGTTTTTTTTCTGGGGGAGGCTTTTTACTATTATTACTGTTTTTATGTTGTCTTTGTGTTTAAGAAAACCTGCTGCGCTATTGTTGTCAATGTTCTAATGGTGGCAGGAGCCACTAAAATGACAGGTCACCTTCCTCTTCACACTTTAGCGTTCTAAAGTACTCTCCAATGAACAGTTCTGTCTGGCCGTCTGCTGTTTGTCCACAGCAAAGCCAGATCTCATTTAGGAAATAGATACTTCCGACAGACTGCCAGTCACTCAGCCTAAGGGGCTAGCTGATTAAGATTCCTCTTATCTCCCCGCCCTAACCGCCCAACCTCATATTAACCCGATGTCAGCGGTACACAATGAGAATGGGCACGGCTCAGTCTGATTTATTTCACGCGGAGCCATCATAAGGGCACAGTTGGCCTCCTGTGTCCTCGATGAGCAGCACACGCCCAGACCCTCGTGGCCCTTTCTTTATCGCCCCCGTGCCCCTCCTCACCGTCCCGCCCTCACACCGCCTGTCTGACACACTCAACCTGTCAATCTGAAGGCGGCACACGCACATAGATAAAGGTGGAATCAAAAGGAACTGATTAGCAATTAACGCCGGATTGGGGTATTTGCATTGTGAATGCATGCACAGTGTGTGTGCGTGCGTAAAGATTGGCATTGTCAATCACGGAGAGTGTGTTCTGACTCCCACTCCCCCCTCGCCTCGTCCTGTCTATGTGCTCCTTTGGGGTGCAGCCACTTCTGGCTATTGAGATGGTTGAGATGACTCTGTTTAACACTCAGAGTCCCACACAAGATCAACTCAGGACAAGCTCACGCTGAGCGCAGAGAAAGGACCACAACCACACTTTAATCTGAAGGATTCGTAGACATAAACTGATTGAGAAGTTGAAGGATTGCAGACGTGTTTGTTTTTTTTTTCTGGACATGTGTATGTTTGGATATTGGAAACTGGCTTTACAAAAACGGAGCCTTGTACTTTTGAGCATGTTTGCCGTCTGCCTCCGTGGAAACGTGGGACTGGAAGTTTGGGCCGCGGGTGTGGAGAGTGGCCAGAATGCGTCCAGTTTTTCAGTCCCTGTGGTGTTATTGTTGACAGAGACTGGAGTCGCTCAGGACGGTGCCGGCGAAGGGGCAACAGCGGCTCCTGCCTCCGAAACTGAAGACGACAACTCTTTGGGCTACACAGGTACCGCAGTGCTGCTTTGCTTGATGTTCAAAGAAAACAGGAACCCCTGAAATGTGTTTCAGTTTGTTGCTTTGCTTTTTATAAGAAACACACTAAATCAGAGCAATGTTTGATCTTAGATGATATAAACTGAAGGTGTGTCACGTTTTGTTACATCAGAACAGTTTTTGTTACCATCATGACATTTATATAAAATTATATGCGGAGGTTTATAGTTTGTCAGCCTAATTTAAGATTACAGATTTCTTTAGCCAGAAGGAAACCTAAACTTGGTTAAAGATTTTCTGTACAACTCCTATTAAAACCTTTATCTAAATTGATACAAATAAAATTTTTAAATGGAGTTGCTGTAATGGATTAAACATTCTGCATTTATTATGATAGTCAGTGGTAGGCACAGCTAGCTAAAAAGTTATTTGAGCTAACCTAAAGCACTAAGCCTAGTGTTTACCACAAGCTAACAATGAAGCGCTAACTTCAATTCAAGTTATATCAATCCCTTGAAGGACTAGAACTCTTTTTTTTGTGTTAATATTTTTATTAGGAGAAAGAGCGACATTACAAACATATTTTAAACTATAAATGACAAGGTATGCCATATCGAACAAACATATATATGGATAGTAAAATAGTAAAATGGTAAAAGGCATACAATTTAGCTCCTATGGGGTTTTTTTTTTTTCCTTACAAAACTGAACAGGATACAATGTATACAAACTTAATAAAGAAATAAAAAAGAAGGGGGAAAAGAAATAAAATAAAGTAAAATAAATAAATAAATAAATAGAATAAAAAGAAGTAAATAAACAAAATTAAAATTAAGGGTGGGTGTGGGGCAAGGTGCATCACCTAATCTGGGAGAGGGGACTGAAGAGAATGAAAGAATGTCATCAAAGGGCGCCATAAGTTATAGAATTTAGCAGAGTTGCCTTTCAATGAATATCTTATCTTTTCGAATTTTAGAAAAGACATGGTGTCTTTAAGCCACTGGCGAAGGACTAGAACTCTTAAGCAACAATTTAACATCTAATATAATAATATTTAATATTTAATATATTTTACATGTTTTATTTCATTACTGTATGTTTCTTGTTTGGAATAAAGTTATTTGGGGAAAAAAGATACAGCGTGAGGAGAGGAAACGAAACTGCTGCATAAACCTTCTTCACCCACTTCAAAATAGTAACATGAATATAAATATTTAAGTTATTTATGAGTTTACAGTCAAAAACCAAATCTTCAACACAGAAGTTGAACAGCGAAGTAAATTAGTTAGAATTTATCCTGAAAAGTTGACTTAGAGAAAGCTAAGTGCGCTAAACATTTTCAAAGTTAGCTAAAAAACAATTAGCTCCACTTTTAACAGGTTAACAGAAGTGTGCTCACCACTGACAACATTTCTTACATACTTTTAAATATGATAAACAAGTTTTAGTAGTTTTTTTATGTTATGCTATGTGTTGCAATTTAGATATTGAAGCTTTAAAAGGTGGCCATTTCTTAGGTTATGTTAAAATGAATGATAGGAACAACACATTTTATGATAAGTTCATTTCAGTCTGTTGCTGCTTCTTACATGTTTTTGTGAAATGTTTAGTGGTACAGCACATGTTTTTATCTAATAGACACCAAAGCTCTGTTGTGAACAGTTTAGCTGAAAACAATTTTACCCAAATGAATCACTGGCACACATTGTGAACATATCCTGATGCTTTGAACTTTTCCACATTTAATCATGTTACAACCACATCGATTTTATTTGATAGGCAAACATAAAGTAATACATAATTAAAAAGTAAAAGAAAATGATATATGTCACTTAGTGTGGCATATATCATCTTCAGTCCCTCATTTACCTTTAATTGTACCCATTGAAAGCAACCACCTTCACAAGGTAACAAACAGTGAGTAAAGTCCAGCTGTTGTGTGAAGGCCTGGAAGTGTTTGATACAGAACATGAGCGAACAAACAGCCCCATGAAGACCAAGGACAAAGACAACACACAGGTCAAAGCTGTGGAGACATTTGAAGCTCTGTTAGATTACAAAATAATAGCTCAAGCTTTGACCACAGTAGCTAATGTTTAGTCTATAATCTCAAAATGGAAACTGAATGCACAACCTGAAATCCACCCAGACAAGCCAGGTTAGGAGAGTATTGATCAGAAATAAGCTCATGGGAACTTTGGAGGAGCTGCAGCTCAAATTGAAGCATCTGTCAACTGGACAGTTAAACAGATTTGTGCCTCAACACACAAATCTGTGTGACTTATATGAAAGTGTTAGTTGAAAGGAAGTGCTAAGACATGCTGTTTGCGTTTTGCCACAACACGCTGAAGGAGATGTTCTACTCGGATGAAACAATCCTGGAAAAAAACTTGTTAGAGGCTTTAGAAGACTTGAGACGGCGAGAGAGAGAGAGAGACTTCAAAAGACTTTCAGCTGTAATTGCAATGAAAAGTAGTAGAACAAAGTCTTGTTCCAGGCTTTTGAATACAAAAGTTGAATACACCAGTTTTCAGACTTTCATTCATAAAACATTGACAATCATGTATCTTCCTTCCTTTGTATAATTCTGTATTATTTTGTGTTGGTCTATCGTATGAAATTCGAAATACATTGAAGTTTGTGGTTGTAATGTGACAAAAACTATGATTGGTATAGTTGGGTCTTTTTGCAAGGCACTTTTGTGTTTCATTATAGTCTTAAAAGGTCTAGAAAATGTGCCAAAGTCAAGGTCAAAATCTGTCCCCCTGTAGCTTTCTATGTGGCCCTCTAGACTCCAAATGACATTAATAAGTCCCTCCAGTTTTTCAAAAATATTTAAATTTACGGAAATTCAACAGATCCACTCATTTTTAAAGTGCTTCATAAATAAAATTGACTTTGACATTGACATTTGTTTTTCTAAATTTACTGGAAATGTTTCTCAAAAGTGGCCAAAAACATTCAGTTTTGCCTCAGTCTTATTTGATGTCAAGTTACAGTCTATTAGTCAGTTTAATTGCCAATACAGCGATTAATAAAATGTCACGTTTAACAACAGACAGAAGCACAAATATCGTAAAAATTCCTCACAAATATTTTTGTTGTTTTGATTTTAAAACCCGCAAAAACAATCACGAAATCCTGGATGGACAGACCAGTGTGAAAATATGTTCAATAATATTTCATTTGAAGACACGCTTACTCAATGCTGAACCAAACAGATATTTATTGATATGTTTATTGGGTTTTATCAATACATTCTGGCACAACCGCCCCTTTAAGAACATTCAGACTTTTGATATGGCCCAAAATGAAAATGTGTTTCACACCCCTCAGAAATCTCCCACTTTTTTTGCATTAGTAACAGCAGTGACTAGTTAATATGGAATGTGTAAAAAATTCTGCATCTGGCTTAGGTCTGTGGAGTTCTCATTTTTGAAAGTGCTAATTTCTAGAAAGGCTTAACACTTCTGCAGATGTGTCTCTGGAGACATGGAGGGTGAGTCAGGATGCAGGAAACAGGTTCTCACCCTACAGAATCACTGGCATACATTAACGTGAGCACAAAGGACCCGAGTCTGCAGACGGCTGTGGATGACATGTGTTTTCATTGAGAGTTTCTGGCCTCTTTCCATCACAATGAAAGGGGAAGGTGTTTTACCACAATGAGGAAGCCCACAGCCCAGGGTGATTTACGGGACCTCACACTGCCTCCAACAGAAAGAGGTAATCTAAATCTAAATGAACTCAGAGCACGTACAAGGGCCAGCTTTTTGTATAATTGCTTGACAGCATCAAAAGTAAAAAAAAAAAACAAAAAAAAAAAAAAAAAAAAAAAAATAAAAGATCTCCTATTACTGTAATTTCACAAGATCCAGCAATTTGAACTGCCAATAGAAAGCCTAATTTAATTTAAACCCTTAAAAATGAAAAATACAGATAATTTCAAATATGACTGAGCAAAACCTGGTGGGGTTTTTTTTATTGCATGAGCCACATATATTCTATATTTTCTGCAACTGTAGATAAAAGTGGTGATTAGCCTGATTAGCCTAATTCCTCATATTTCTATTGTTAACCACAAAAGATGCAGTTTCTCTTAAGTCAAATGACACATTTTTTAATAACACTCAAATGTAATTTCTGGCTTTTGAAGTGTTCCTGTTTTTCCACTCACAGCTTCAGTCATTTTATTAAAAAAAAAAATAATAAAAACAACCTTGAATGAGGTTTTTTTTTTTGGATCAAAACATAATTTCTGACTTAATGCCCTCATGTTCATTTTAAGAACCATAAATTTGTCCAATGCACGGTGCCAAGAGTTCACCTTTAATCTGGCCATTTAATCCCATCTGTGCAAGAAAATGAAGGCAATCGACCCGGTCAGTGAATTGGAAATGAGACTAATGCGCCCTAATACATGCGTCTGATAGGCCGATGTGCTCTGCTGCCAGAGGCTCCATTTGTAGGAGGACGACTCGCTTGTTGGAATGTGCTGGTAATCCTGACAGCTGACAGAAAAATCATTTAGGTCTCCTCACTTTTATTCGGTTTGTGTCCTTCATGGTTAAAGGTTTAACACCTATAAAATGATTCTTCTCTCCTGCACAAGTTTTTGTTGTGGTCTTGCAAATATGGCATTATTTTTAATCAGAGATCCACTGATCCAATATTAATATCAATTATTATGCTTATTATTATAGATAATAAAGCGACATTGTGCTTTATTATTTATCTGACAACTAATAATTGCAGTTTCTGAATCATTTGAAAGAAGAGAAGTTGCAGTTTTTTTATGTTCAGCCTGTAGTTTTGGTCAGCTTCGGTTTCTACTCCTTTTTGAACTCACTGAGCTAAAGTTGCTTTTACATGTTTGACCAAGCTTGTGAAGATGTTGGTGTATTGAAATGAGCTGTTCTGGTGCAGATTTCAGCACATTTAGGTCTGCGTTTAAAAGAAAAACAGGAAAACATTTTTAAGTCAATTTAGTCTTTCTGTTTGGGGTCAGTCTCAGCAAATACAAAACCTCTTGCGTCTGCATCAGAAGTGAAAAAAGCGGATCGGTGCATCCATATTTATTCTACAGCTAAAAACATCTGGCTAAGTTTTGGGGGGAAAAGCTTGTAAGTGTTTAATAGCACTCATTTGGGACTAACAACCCACAGCGAATGTTATCATGCTGACCTAAAGTTTGCACTACATTAAAAGGGTTTTTATTGGTCCCAGCTCATAATTGTTTCCCGATATCAAAGAGCTCTGCGCAGAACTTCCCATTCATAATAAATGAGAGTGACCCATGTGAAGCGCGGCGGATTAGCGAGTGCTTCTCACATTTTTAAACTTTGCTAGCTGTCTCTTGGCAGGCAGGCGGGGAGGCACACGAGGGGCAGCGGGGAGAGACAGCTCTTTGGTTCTTCTGCCTCGACATGAAAGGCCGAGTATTACTTCAGAGAACACATCAGCGCCCGTATCCTCCCTCTCCTCTGACAGCTACCATCATGCATGTGACACATCACAAAGGCACGGCAACTTCAGAGAAGCAGCTCTATTTGTCAGGCTACGGAGATAAGAACATAGGGAGGAAGAGAGGGAAGCGAAGGTTGCCGCACTGTCATCACGCATTGGCTCCAGAATAGACGGGGTCCAGACTGCTGCAAAGCAGATCAGAAGGAGGGATGTGCAAAGAAGGAGTGGAAGAAAATCGAGATTTATTGTAAGAGACTGGGAAGTGTCAAAGACATCGCTCAGTGTCAGGTCATGTGTTTTTTTTTGTTGGTTTTTTTTGGGGGGGTAGGAATAAAAGAGAGAACATTGGTAATACCACTTCTGAACTGAAGTACATAGACCCTTTAGAAAGCTTTTATATTAGTTAAAAAACAAATTCTGGCCTCCTTTTGCCATAGTTCTAGGGGAAAGTGTTTTATGATCTGCCTTTAGTAGACCTGAGTGAAGTTGGCCTCCCACCTTCTTCAAATTAAATGAAACTGGTGTGAAGCGTTTGTGCAGCAAAGATTTCCGTTCATTATCATTTTCAAGATAAAAAAAATGGCTAAAAGAAAACTAAATATTTTTTTTCCCCCACCAGGGGGTCTGTTTGTGGGCTCTAGTGTCCCTTATATGACAGTAGGCTGACAGGAAGGGGGGAAGGAGAGGGGGGAGGATATGCGGCAAATGTCGGTGGGGTCCGGGAATCGAACCAGCGACGAACCAGACTCAAGGCCTCCCAATGTGGGTTGCACTATCCCCTACCCCACCACATAACGCCCCAAAAGGAAACTAAATTGATATAAATTAATTTCCCTGTTTGTGCCGCTGTCATTTTACACCTAATGTTTCCAGAGGTCATCAAAGGTCAACCAGCCAGTGCACATTTACCAAATCAAACGGGATATGGTGTCAATCAACTGTGCAATATTTGTGCAGCAAAAACTTTCACCTGTGTTGCTTCATCCATCCATCCATTTTCTACCACCCTGGTCCCTAATGGGGTCAGGAGGGTTGCTGGTGTCTATCGCCAGCTAACGTTCCAGGCGAGAGGCGGGGTCACCCTGGACAGGTCGCCAATCTGTCGCAGGGCAACACAGAAACAGGACACACAAGCATGCACACACACACTCACACCTAGGGAGAATTTAGAGAGACCAATTAACCTGAGAGTGGACAGATCTCCTAACTCGGAGAGAACCCACAGGGAGAACATGGAAACACCATGCAGAAAGACCCTGGGCCGGGAATCGAACCCAGGACCTTCTTACAGTGCTACCAACTGCGCCACTGTGCAGCGTGTTGCTATCATTTTAAAGATAATAAATGTTTCCAGAGGTCATCAAAGGTCAACAAGTTTATAAAATGTACAAAATTCCTCTCCCCCCTATATTAACATAGCAAAATAAAATTTAGATAAATTAACTGTCATAGGTTTATAATGGTTTGTGCTAAATGTGTGTATGTGTGGCGAGGGGGTATGGTTGACCTTTGGTGACCTTTGGAAATGTTTAAAACAATAGGGGGACGAACTAAAATGTTTGCTGCACTAACCAGCCCAAACCTTTGATGGTGTCTGAAAACATTCATTTATATCTTGTTTGTTACTGCGCAATAGCCAGCCCCGCCCTCTCCTCACAACTCCTCGGGCTGACTACTGAACCAGTTCTCTGTCTAACAGGTCCGGAAAATCTCTAAGACCCGGGTCTTACCCTGAACAAAGTCTATAGGAGATAATCTGTTTAAACTGGTGGCGGAAGAGATTCGTCTAGCACTAACTACCTCCTTATCCAGAAGTTATGACCCTTTCCAGTTAAGGAACAATCAACCGAGTAGCCTTCACAGCTGCATAATTCCAATAACCACTTCTGTTAACGGTAGTTCTCTTCCTGTCGTAACGTGCACTTGGTAACGGCTAGATAATTTTTAGTGACTAAGATATAAGTCCCAGGGTCATTATTTTACTCTCACCAAAGGAAAGTCTGAAGCCACCACATTACTAGAATCATGCATACTGATTTTACTATAAATAGAAGAACTTTAACTCAAATGACTCAATTAATTTCAATGTCCACAACCTAATCAGAATTTTTAAGATATATGTATTTATTAAGCAAGCTTTAGCAGGGAAAATGACAGGCATACAGAATTTACTTGTGATTACCATACAAAGAAAATCAATATAGTTTAGATCAATTCAACCTTTACCTAACAACCTCCCTACACTGTCATCTATCTATCGAATAGGCTTTGGGGTGTGGCACAACTCATACCCATCGATGGTATCGGATCTTGGCAACAGGAGTCCTTGTAGTCCTTGGTCAGAGTCTTTGACTTTGAATCATAAATCCTCTTTGGAACCGAAACAAAATGAACTGTCTGCTTCGTCCAGCCGAACAGCTCTTGGTCGATCCTGTGACTTTTGTTCAGTTCCCCAAGTCCGTTGCGATGTGATTTTGAAATCGCTGGGTAGAGTGCAGAGTTTGGAAATCTAATGAGGAACCAAGGCAGTGGGTCGGTGGATCTCGCCTTTGGTCCGGCGTGAGGAGCTCCGTTGTCCTCCTTGTGAGGCGCTTTTCTTGGTTCAGGGCGTAGTCCTCTGCTGGTCTTCTTACCACACTTGTGTAGGCGACGAAGAACACCGTATCACCTCGGTCTCACATTTTTATACGTTTCTGCACTTGTGGGCATGTACCCCAGATAGAGAGAGAGAGAGCAGGGGTGCTGCTTGCGTTTGCCCGCCTCTACACTCAGGCCCCAACCGTTGTGGGAGATTGCACACCACTCTGGTGACATTCGTGACTTGGGTCATATTGACCCTGTTGCGAGATAACGTGCTTTTGACACCTGCGACTGTTGGAAACTTTCTCAAGTGGCAGGCATACTTGTGACCTGGCAGTTGCACAACTAAACCCACTCTCATGTTCTGACATTTGCAGTTTGCACCCACCTCAGCCTTCCTTCTCTTTCTTTGATTCTATACTTTTCCATATAATTAACTTTAATCAATAAAGTTTGTTTTATATAAAACATCAATTCATTACATTAGATTATTTGATTTTGGTTCATCGTTACAGAAAACATACTAAAATACAGAGATTACACATTAAGCAATCACTATTAATCAACACACAAAGCTGTAGCAGTCTCCTAGGCATTTTTATAGAAAAAGAACATCTGTAAGCACATCCTCATGACTGCGCAACCAGGCCCCAACTCTTAGCTCAGGCCTTCGCCCTGGTTACTGTTGAAGGTTGCGAAATAATGCACCTGTGACACTTGTGACCTGGGTCACTTTGACCCAGGCACGTAGGACACGACTCCTTTTCTGAGAAAAGGAGCAACTGCATCCTCCAAACTCACATCTTCGCACCGAGAGTTGCTAAAGTCGCACCCACACCCCACTTTTGCTCAACAACCTGTTTCCAAATAAGGTGTTGACCATCTCTGCTCTCCTGTTAGTTCCTCTTTTTCCCCTTAACCTTTCACCTACAATCTACCTCCAACATCAGTGATCTTTAATTGCAGTTACACCTTTGACACCATTTCAAGTTCAGAGTAAAAATCACATTTATAACATTTCAAGTTCAGAGTAAAAATCCCATTTATAACTTCTTTTACTTCTCTGATTTATCATTCTTTTATAATGTTATGATAACCATAATTTATCAGTTACTCTTAGTATAATCTTAATGTGAGTTATTACAAATGTTTTCTGTAAAGAAACCAAGAATAATTCATGATTCTTATTATTTGATATCAAAGTTACAGTTACTTGTTTTACTTGTAAGAGTTCCCACTAATGTAAGTGTAAGTGTAAGTATTATTACAAGTAAACCAATATTAATATAAGTATTTTACTTTGAATCTTATCCAATTACTCACAATATTTAGATTTCTTTCTTTAAAACTTTCATGCTAAGTAATAGTCTGAACTATTTTTATAAATCTGCAGGCTGGAAACTTACTTCCTCTTTTTCCAGGAAACTGCTTTTCCTGTGTCAAGACTCTCTCTGTCTTGACTATGATTTCTTATGATTAGATAGAAAAAAGTAGAATTAAAGCAAAGTTTGCAGGAGACAGAAACAACACACACAACCAAATTGATTTTATTGACATTTAAGTCTAATGTTGGGTCTAGATTTTACTTGAGTAATTAATTTTAAAGATAACTTTATTTATTTTTACTGTTAAACTAAAATCTCCAGCATGGGGAAGTGGGATGATCTCGGATTTTCTTGACAATCTTTAAAAGAATAGCGACACAAACAAAAACAAAAATGTCTGACACCAGTTTGGTTTTGATTTGAAGGTGAGGGGGCTAGCTTCACTTCACTCTGCTCTTTATCTTGAAAGTTTTTTCAGTTCATCTGCAAAATGGTGCCAACACCCTCTGATTGAAAAGAAAGAGTGTGTGTGGAAGTGTGTGTTCGGGGGCGTTGTCTTCCCGAGAAGGCAAACCTCCGCCCAGTTTTCTTCTAGTTTTGCGCGTTTGCTCCTGACACCTGTGAACAAACCTCTTCTGTTCACATCCTCGCTGGAATATTTCCCTGGCACATTTCCAGGGCTAACTGTGTTTGTATCCATTACAGATCTCTGACCTCATTCTGCTTTGATTCCTGCAGGCTAAACAGCCTAATTCTCCCCTCGGTGGCATCCTGTGCAGTCATGTTGCCGCTGTGGTCTAAAAAGCAGCTCACATTTTGTGTCTTAGTCATCGTTCCAACTGCAGCATATTCAGGAAAACATCACCATGTTATAGCTTACCGTGTCTCTGTCAGACTGAGCTTTAACAGGTGATAAAACTGATCCTGTCAAAACATTTAATATAGACCTCAAACACTAATATTTAGTTTGACCGCCTTCAACTTTGACTCTAGCACACTTTTGCTGTAGCATTGTTTTGATGCCACAGCAAATATCACAAGAATTATTTCTGTCCAGTTTTGCATTCATTTTTCATCAAGATCTGATATTGATGATGGGAGAGTCCCAAAGATTCTCGTAGGCATTTACGTCTATTTTCAGCCTGATGAAGGTTGACATTGTTATCTCAGAATATCCCCGTGTCCTCAGGGAAGAAACAATCCATTGATGGAATAACCTGGTGTTCAGGTTGACGGCTGACCTCAAACTTTGACCTTACCAACTGTGTTATGGCAAACACTAGATATCATGGGTATATCACTTCATCTGCCTCTTTTCTTACCCTGATTCCCCCATCTCCCTGGAAGAGGGTAAGTCTGGACCACATGACCTTCTTATGTCACTTTTGAGTCCAGTCTTCATTCTCCTTTTGAAAATGTTATCTCTTTTCCCCAGTTAGTCTCAATACAGAGGTCACGTTAATGGAATATTTTCTGTATTTGGCCAGTTATTTTTTTGAAGGAAGGGAAAATTTGAAGCCCGTCGGTCATTTGACTGATTCTAATTCACACCCTTGACTGGTGTGAATTTTAGATTTTACGCAAAGAGTTCATCACAGAGGCAACTAAAATCAATTAAGAAATAATCCTTTCTGAATATAATTTCATGGACACTGAGCTAAATGCGTCTTTCTGACCGGGAGCTGACATCGTGTTGAAGAGTAATGGACCGGACGCTTTGGAGCTCCTCTAGTTCAGAATCTAAATTACAAGAAATGGTGCGTTTAATTCAAGTCTCCATTACAGACCAGAGAAAACTAAAGAGATGTTGTGTTAATCCATTTATATTCTAAACAGAGTTTATCTGTAGTTTATCTGCAGTTTATCTTGAGGAAATAAATGATGGTGCAGAAATGAATTAGACCGTAACATCCTCAGTGCGCTGCACAACCAATCTCTGCGAAGAATTAAACTTAACTCACTCTGCGCTTTTAACAAATGGAGCTGGAAAACACGATCCTCCTGCCCTCTGAGAGAGAGCGGCGCTCAGGAGGAGTGCAGCAGATGTAACATCTGTCCGTTTCGGGAAACGAAACCAAGCAAAAGAAAAAAAAGCTAATATAAAATCCTCGTAAAAGCGCACGCCCAGACCGCACAGGGTAAAAAAGTTCAATTGATCGGTTTGGATCCGGCAGATCCAACTGAGACTGATGAACCAGCGCAGATTTCTCTATAGATGCGACAAGGAGGAATTTGTGAGGGACTGTGCGTTCAGACCGCAGCAAGTGAAGTGCTTGTAATTTAAGTGGAGTCGTTTAATGCAATTTATTATAAGTTATTGGGACCACAGACCCAATAACTTAACTCCATAGTGACAACTTGTGTCGCTATGGAGAAAAATGTAGGTACATTTATCTACTTTATGTGATGTACATGACCGATTTTTTTAAAATGATGGAGAACTAAAAAGTCTAGCACAACCTCTGCCTCAATGATGAGTTTTCTTATGGCTACCCAGCTGATTGGTCTCTTGACCAATCCCTCGAGTGTGGAAATGTTCTTACTTTGTCTATTAAACGCCATGGGTTCTTCTGTTGTTTTCCTTCAATTTGATGTCACCATAAGTGATCGCAGATCATAATCATTCAGGTATGAACAGACTAGAAATGCAGCACTGGTGTTACATATTTCGTAAAATATTGTCTTCGCATTATTGGGCTTTCCTGTTTTGAAGTCTGGCAATGATGCAATTGTCTTTTTAGCGTTGACAGGTTTATCATGAACGAGACTGAGAGCTCTGTTCTCCCATTATCCGTTGCTATCATCGCTAGGCCCTTACGTGTGGCCTTGAGTCTCTCCCTGCTGAAAACCAATTTCCTTGACAGCGTCACTCTTATTTATGTCGCCCCAAAGACGGAGCGCCAGCTCTGTGATACATCTTCATGTTACACATTTCATCTGCTTGGTCTTTGCGTTGAGAAAGAAGAAAAAGAAAATAATGATTGAGGAAGTAAAAAGATTCCTGCACTTTTATCCGGATGCGGTCTTACACATCATCTCCGTGTAGCTACAGGGTTCAAATCCCACAGCAACAACAGAGAAAGAGCCCAAGATTTGCCTTGAGGAGAGATTCACTGGAGATACAATTAGATGTAACCACGGCCTACATAATGCTTCCTTCCAGCTTTAGCTTCGCAGAGGTCAGTGGAGGATTCTTTTTCCACTTTCCAATTTCTTTTCATCTCCCTAATCTGCCCTGCTTTACTGTAGCCATACTCAAAGGAGCGGCTCTGCTGGCCATTCTTGTCAGGTCGGCAACTGGAGCGATGTGGCGAAGAGCCACTGGAGCAGAGGGTAAGACTTGAGACGCTTCAAATTACAATGACTGTGTGCCGAGAATTCAATTAGAATATTCAGTTTCACATCTCCAGTGTCCTCATGATAATAGGGAGGACTAGCGGATACAGTTTGGCTAAGTGCTAATAATCAGCTTCTCTTGCCCTGTCAAACACACTCAGCTTCATACTGAAAGAACTCGTGTTTTTCTATGTAAATGAGTTTTAAAGTTTTCTGTTTAACAACGGAGGAACTATTTGTTCAAATTAAGATTTATTTCATATTTCCATTTAACTACCTATAATAAAGGATTTTATGTATCATTAGTCTCACCACACCAAATAATAAAAGTATGCAGGACTGTGTCTAAAGTTTTAGTTTTGCTTGATCTACTATTTGTTCTAAATAATCTAGTAGTTTCAACTGTTTTTCCCCATATAAAGCCATTTTATATTTTTATATATTTGCTTTTCGCTTAAAAGGGGAAAAAAAATGTAAGCAAATTTTATTATTTGTAAGTTTACAAATGAATAAATGGCATATTGACAAAATGAACTGTGATGAGACTGAACTGGGAATGTCCAGTCTCATCATGAGATATCTATATCTAAATATTAGTTTAGTCAGAGTGGAACTCTAAAGCAAAAATATCTCTCTGTTATATGGTTCAAATCATATTGTGATTATAAAAATGACTAGTATTTAGTAATTGCATGTGTTGCTTTGGAATTTTTTTGTTGTTAAATCCTAATTGAGACATTTACATTCTGAGCACCAATAAATGTGAGCTAATCTTTCAAATATGGGAAAAAACATAAAAACTGTGAAATCTAGATGATCTAATTTAGAGAACATTCATCAGCTTTTGGTTGATTTTTACTCCCTTACATAGATCTCTACTGTTCACCTGCTGTTTTAAAAAAAAATCTCCACACCAGAAATCTCCTTACCTTCCTTCTAACTTTATGTACATTTGTCCACTTTGGCCTTTGAAACCAGCTCAGACACTGTTTACATAGCATTTTGAAGGAGAATTGACATCAGTTTTGTTAGGAGCAGACAAAAAAAAATATGAGGATGGAATTAAACTAATTGTGTACACAAGGTCTCTTTTAATAAAAATCAAACCACTGTAAATAAAATATAAAAATAAAATCATTATCACACCAAGATAATGATCTTATACCTGTGAAGTCTTCTAAATTTTCTCACTTGTGTTCCTTCTAACTGGTGATCTACATCCGCTCTCTTGCACAGATGCCTTAGCCTTCAGATCATTTAGTTATCTTTATGAGCAAACACATAAAAATCCCCTGTAAGCTCACTAACAAACCCTCCCTGTTCAAATGACTGTAATAACTGTCAGCCAAAACTGATGGCTCGATGATCTGTGAAACCATTGCTTGTTTTATTGCTGATAATATGATTCATGCACAGACATGTTTTATGTAAAGTTCTGCCTGAGCCAGTTAGATCTGTTTGTCTAAGTTTCTGTGCTGAAAAGAGGGGAGCGGAGGCTCTACTTTATTTTTTCCTCTGCTCAGGATCTTCAAAGAAATTAGGCACTAATGTTGGCTTTGAAGTGCCACTCAACTGAAGTTTTGATATTATATTGCTTTATAGTTCACTGAAATATTCATAACAGAAATATTCTAAGTGTTCAGTTAGTTTCCATGGTAATGGTAAGGGCTTTTGCCCATTAGCAGCTGGAATCAAACACAACAACTTTCCAATTGCAAGACCCCAACTCAATTAACTGAGGCATAGTCCAGATTGAACTTTAGCTTATTATTTTCTTTGTATGGGAAACTAATTCACATTTTACATGGATTTCAGATTCAATAAACAAAATATCTACAGTTACTAATAGAAAAAAATGGTTTAATTCTGGTGGATCTGTGGGTCTGCTGAGTTTACACTCCTAAGAACGGTTGGAAATGGCACAAATAATGATGAGCATTGTTCTGATGACATGCTGAATGAGCAGGAGCTTCTTAAAGAGGCAGAAGTCCAATTTCAAGATGTCAAATTGCCAAGTCAAATTTCTTTTAAGTTATTTTTGATATATAAAGCATTTTTTAACTATTGAAGGTACCTTGTGTTATAAAATGGCACTATGAGACCAGAAAGTAAATAAATACCGGCCCTTTAAGAGATTCAAAAATTGTGTTGTTAAAAAAGGACAAACAAGACAAATCCTAGTTATTTTTGGCTTTCTCTAAATATCTTCAGTTAATACGCTATAGCTTTTATGCCTATGTAATTTTTGTATATCTTTAAAATGCTAATTTGAATACGGTGGAGATTAGAAATATTATTTATTGTTCATAAGTTGGGAAAATCAAGTTCAATGGCAGATGCACATAAAAATAAGTGAATACTTAGAACTTTCCAAAAAATCTAACTAATAATAATAATAATAATAATAATAATAATAATAATAGAAATTATTATCCTTACTACCAATATTATTTCCAAGTTTTCTTTTGCTGGCTAAGTTACCAAACACTAATGGCAAATGGCAAATCTATATTCTATAAAATATTCCTTACAGGTTATATTTCTTTCAGCAATAATAATTTGCAAAATCTATTTCCTAAGAAGAATCACAGCCTCAGAGACTTTTTTTTTCTGCTCCATAGTTTGTTGGAAGTCTGATTCTGCGCAGTGTGTTGTTGATTAAAACAACCACAGCATCTGGTTTGAACACAAACACACAAAGAAAGTTGCAGAATTTTCCACAGTGAGATTTCACTGTTCAGAACTTTGTTGTTCAACTAGTTTGATTTAGACTTAAAAGTTTCTTTTATTCACTCTACTTGCTTGTGTGCTGCTTAATGACTGACCAAAGACTGATGATTGGCTGTCAGCATGTAAATACAGTTTCTAATGAAGAAGCACTTTAGTCTTCATCCTGAATGCCTGCAGATTTCTGCAGAAATAGCAAATTCTTGTGGCTTTCTGCATAAAAAGTGTATATTTTGCATCTTTCCATATGGTGCATAACCCCCCTTCATGACTGTTCAAACAGAAGCAACTAATAAACCTTCTATTGCCTGCCAGAGTGCAGAAGACTGATGCTAACCTCCTGAATGTCTGCTGCTGCAAGGATTCCAACATCTGACTGCAGTTTGATGTTCCTGCCAGGATGTTACGTGATAGGATGGTTATTTTAATCAGCCTCCACAGGCCATGTCGAGCCTGACGCTAAACAGATGCTAATGTGAGGCCCATTAAAAGACACAGGGAGAGAGGGGATTCAGCATGCGCAAGCAGGCGGAACAGCAACAGCCTGTTTATCGCTCCAAACTTCAGGCATCCTGCGAAGCGCCCCGGCTCTCTTTATTCTTTCTACTCCTTCCCCTCCCCCTGTCTCACTTCCTCGTCCTGAAATGATCCGTTTTTTTACTGTCGCCGCGCGATGCAACTGGGCGTTCCCTGAAGAGTTTGTTGAACTGTCTTTAACTTTATTGTTAATCATGAAAGCTAAGCGGAAAAGGTTATTGTGGGGAAACAGATTCTCATACTCGTGTTTATGTTTTGCAGCTTATTGCTTTGCATTTTGCCGTCTGTTGGCCCCCCTGGCGTGCTCTGCTTAATAGCGCCAACCCCGTTTTTATGAATGCCTACTTGGGATGTTCAAGTAGGCATGTGAACTTTATAAAGTGGTTTTTAACAGAAACAAGGTCACAAAGAACAATAGAAAACAAGAGTAAAATTTTTAAAAATTCAAGTCTAATGAAATAGTTTTGAGCTGCTGCTTTTTTTAAAGGTTTTATTGGCTCTAGTGGCCTTTACTTGAGAGTGGTTAGACAGAAAAGCAGGTAATGACAGAGAGGAAGACATGCAGCAAAGATATTCAGGCCAGAACATGAACCTGTGATGTCTGAGTCAAGGACTAAAGTCTCCATATGTGTGTTGTGCTTACCCACTGTGCCACCACAGCACCTTGAGCTGCTTTTTAAAAATTCATAAGAACCTTTTCTTATGAATTTGGGGTAGCTGTTGTTACTGTTTAACTCCTTATGATCACAGTGTACTGAGGGAAGACTGTGGTTATATTTTCTCTAATTCAGTAATAGTGGCAAAGTGCCACTATTGTTTAAGTTATAGAAACACAGGTGAAAAATATTGTACTATTTTAAATTGGACCCTCATTATTCTCTTAGTTTTGTTGGGATTTAGGTAGAAATAAATGCTGGAGATATAATGATTATTTCTGGTGAAACTTGGACAATTCACTTTAGGTCTTTCCACCTAAATATCATTTGCATGTTAAAGGAAAAGAATTGAAACTAGTCAGTACAAAAATAGATTTAAAAAAATTATGGATTTGGAACTGAATCTTGCGGGACGCCATGTGATTTTAAAGTGTGGATATTGTGTATTTTTTGGAAGTATAGTACTATTTCATAACATAATCAAGTAACCATGTTACCTTCAGTTGTAATGAAAATGTGGTGTACATAAAAAAAGCAAAAGAAATGTAACTTTGATCAACCTTCAAATTGACCTCTGTCTCTTTAAGAACCTCCTACTCTTTGTGACACTCCCCCTTCAGCACGTTATCATAACAATGCTTCTCTATGCCGTCCAATGATGCTGCTTACAGCCGTTCTTAAGATCACTGTAGTTCATATGTTGAGCTCAGTAGACATGCAGTTTCACCACGTGTTTGCTAATTGCTGCTGCCACTAGTCTGGAGGGGCTCAGGGCGGGATGCAATCGGGGAACTCAGCTGGAGACTGAAGCTCTAAGGCAGAGCTTTGTGAAGTGGGCGACACATTGTATGAACGAGTGTTCAGACACCCCTGAATGGCTGCCGCAGGAGATTCAAGGACTTCCCTAACATGCATTAATGAGTCACAGCAGTCAATTTTGCATGAAACTCCCTCAATAAGGAAAGGTAGCTGTCTTGGAAGATGAAGTTCTGTCAGATAACTAGGAAGGCAATAATATTAAGACAGTTGCTAGGGATACCGGCTCAACACTTTTAAACACTTTTAAAATTTTTAATCCACTGTATAGAAGACACTCCTAGGACTAAGTTAAATAGTTTCAGACTGTTTTAGATGGACTTTAAAGCTCAATACAGAGTCTGAATCTGATGAAGATCTATGCTGTATATTGGAGATATACATTGTTGAACTTCAACAGGTATGTCAATGGAATATTTTTCAAATGACTGAAAATATTAACAAATGTCTGTACTACATAAGAATGTCAATTACATTTTTTTTTTTTACAAATAATGTACTTTTAAAAAAAATTGCCATGAAATATCCAGTGAAGCTTGCAACAAGATAATTTATATAAAAGTTTACTTTTATTTTCAAAAAGCTTTTTTGCCTGAGTCTTTGTTTGTTCTGAGTTTGAATTGTATGTATTCTGTGGATTGTGGACTCTGACTGATGCTTTTTTGGGGCTCTCATGTATAGCTGAAGAAGCAGGCTAATTGTCCACCGCGGACAGGAACTGTCAGGTTGTTCAGCAGCTACTGAGGTTTCTGTCATAGATGCTCTAAAAATATGACTAGACTCCACTTAGTGCTCACTGAGTTGTGTCAGGGTCCAAATGTGACGGGCTTTAGCTTGACAGTTGTTTATCGGATTTACTCCCTTTTTTTGACAGTCAGGGCTTAAGTTTTTGATGTCATATTCATGGCAGTTATTTATTAACTTTATTCATCACCGATGTAGTAATTTGTTTAATGGTTACAAGATTGAGTCATGACAGCAGACGTTGAGCATGTACCTTCAGTGGAGTTGTGGCTTTTTCTCCATGAAATATCTAACATTTTTCTTTAAAAGACACAGTGTAAATATATCTAGTAGCCTAGTTGTAAACGGTTTAAGTAGCTTGAATAATATATGCCTTTTTTGCTTTCTGCAGGCAGCAGTAAACTGGGTGCTGATGCTGCGCGGCGTTGACGATAATCCCTATACAATAAAATATTAGAACAAAAAATGCCATGCAGTTATAAGAAGTAGAAAAATTTAAGCGCCTAGCATTCAAATCAACCGAGACAAGAGCACAGATTGTTTTAACCAGATGTATATTTGCGTACCATTTTTGCAGTTTATTTGTGTATTTATTTAATTGCAGTAACTCTTAGCTTGTGTAAACATCTTGTAACAGACTGGTAATATTTTCAAATGGTAAGTGGTCGTAGTAAAATTTAAACGCGTTGGAGGGAAAAACATGTGCTGAGTTTAAAGCCTCTACATGGAACTCCAACAATCTGCTCTCTGTTCAAGGTGACTCAAGTGGAAAAATCAACAACAACAAAAAAAGACAACAAAAATAATAATCAGTTCCCATCTTGTATATTCCTGAGAGAAAAATGGTTAAATCCCAAATTGCAACACTTTCCCAAGGTTATAAAATGTGTTTCTGTCCACTGGGAAAAGGGCTTGTTGTGTTTTTCTTCTGAGCAGGCAGCATCTTTTTCAGGGGAAATGTTTTGTTTCATGCCATCCTGCTCAGTGGGATGGAAATGAAAGCCATGAAATAGACTTAGCACAAGGGAAAAAGGGGAATGTGGGCCCGCTTTGCCTTACCCCTGCCTGGCTGTCACCACATCACCTCAAGACCAGGGGGTGCATGGGGGGCTTGGGAGGAGGAGGTATTGTGAGACCGCCAGTACGTCTGAAAAGAAGCCCAGCGTGTTTTCTACAGGAACCCCACGCTCGCTACATACACAGAAACATCATAGGAAAAGACGGAACATCCCCAAACTCTCTTTGAATATTAAAAAGAGACTTATCACAGATAAATGGGCCGGGAAGATGAGAGACAGTCGCTCCATTGAGCAGCAGAATGGTGAAGTTCAGCGTCCTCTGTGTGTGTATGGTCCCCCCCCTTTTAGCATCCCAGTGGATTCAGAAGGATGGTGAAACCGGCAGGGGTTTAAATACTAAGAAGATCTCAATAGCAGTGGGAAGAACTACTATTGGGAGATATAGCAACATTTGCAATTCGTTTTGATTATTTTTGAAAAGGTCTGGTTTAAAAGTTCTCAATTTTCTTTTTTCTTTAGTTTGAAAGAATATCTGAAATGGATCTAGGACGATGGAGAACGGTGGAATCTCCTCTGTGCTTCTTTGCTTCTTCTGCTAAGAGTTGCTGAACTGGAAAAAAGACCAACATTTTTTTTTTGTTTCACAGCTCTGAGTCTGTGCAGTGAACACACACCGCCATGCAGGTCGGGTGTTTTCTGGTGGTGGTGTTTGCGGTGCTCGTCATGCTTGGAGTTCCTAAACACCATAAAGGTTTCCGCAGGCACCCCGGCCTCACCGACTTACTGAGGTCTCAGTGGTGCAAGCGGCTTCGCAGTCAACTTCACCAAAGCCACCAGACCTTGAGGCGTTCCCATAAATGCAGCCAGGTCTTCGTCAGTAAGTATTAAAGTGCTGCGTTACTGTACCGACTTTAAAAACTGAGGAAACGCTCTGAGCACTTTGCACCAGGTTTCCTTTCATCTCCTCTTAAGTTCTTGGAAGTCGTTTTGTGCTTAAACTCCTCAGAGGGGGGGCGTGAAAAGCTTGTTTCCGCTTGGTCGGATGTCGTTTCTCTCGCAACTGTTGCTGTGTTCAAGGTCAGAGTGGGAAGAGCGGGACAGAGACTTTATTGTTTGCACAACTTCAGAATTATACAGTTTGCAACTGAATCTCATGGACTCTGACATAGCATGAAAACTGTAACTCTAAGGATAGGGGCACGGTCACGCTCAGAGTTCAAAGCTACGGCACGTCGCTTTTAAAGCGTGACGTTGATTGGAATGCAACAGTGAATCGGGGGTTAGAGTTTGATTTGAGTATTTTCTAAATCTGGCTAACCACTAGTATGATGGTTGCATAACTTAAAACAGATTAGAAACAAACAATACTGTTGCTCCTGTCTAATTTATTCAATACTTTAGGAGTAAAAACTGGGTTTTTGAATTGAAAATGTTTATTTTGTCATTGTATAGTTTTCTATTTAAATGTGATTATTTAACTAAGATTAAAATGAAATGTTTTTGTCCCAGTTGGGTTCTAATATATATTTGCTAATATAGGAGCAATCAAAGTTTTTGAGATTTTGACAATATGGTTTTCAGCTAAATTAATTAATTTTCACTAGTTAATAACAAACCAGGTTAATTCGACTTAAACTTTTAATTGAGTCCCACCACTGATAAATACAGTCATTCATTTGAAATAATAAGACATTTCTTCACAAAGGAAGAATAAATGAATAGAAAATAAAGAGACTTGATGGATAGATGATAGAACTTTTCAACGACTAGGAAAGACATAAGACTATAAATATAAATGTTTGTCTAGTCAGTATTCTTTCCATGGATAGTGCTGCTATAGAGTAATGTCTCAGGAACTTTTTTAGAAACATGGACACTGGATGCTAATTTAGGTTTGAACAGCTTCACTGATAATACAACTCATTTTAGCACAACTAGAACACAACGACAGTGTTTTCCAGTGTCCCTTCAAAATGTTTTTGAAGCTAAATTTAACCCCCAATGGGCCAAATTTTGTTGTCCATTGATTTATTTGCAGATATAGCTTGTGCGTCAGATTTGCGGATGTACCAGAAACACACAATAAAGGTTCCAGTTCAAAATTTTTGTATGTAAATGATAATAATAATAATAATAATAAAAGATTAATTGCGTTAACATTTTTAACACATTAAATCTATGTAATTAAGTAACTGATTGAAATTGACCCACCCTAGTATGTATATGATAACATTGTGTAAATGTGATTGAATGTGAGTCTGGGAGCTCTAAAAAATTGGACATGACCAAACCAAGACCAGATTCATGTTTGTGTCTGTTTTGGTCTCTTCCTGGGTATATTTGCATGTATCCGTTTATTACAGCTAATGTCAGTACAAAAATACAAACAATCTCATGCGTTTCATTTGTGCACTTTACGCCACGAAATGCTGCATCACACATTTAAAATGCTTTCATTTAGCAATCAGAGCTGCACTTCCACATACCCTCCAAGGTTGATGGGTCTAAAAGTCGACTTTGCTGATAATTGCTTCAATTTTACCACTCTCAGCTACGGGCTCGAGGAAACGCAACCGTTCATTTGGTGGTATTGAGCCGAGGAGCCACTTTGCAGATCCAAGGCTGTAAAAGCTTTCAGGAAAATCAGGTACATGAGGAAGCGAGTGAGAATGGAGTGTGTAGGACTGTAATGTAATGCGAATGGGAAATGAAAACATGCTCCAAGTTGAAAGATATGCTTCCGTCTGTGCTTTGTGTGAGTCATTATGCTTTCCCTTTTTTTTCTCAGCCTTCTGCAAGTTAAACATTTTATTAAAGTAGGAGTGGTATTCCTCTTTTCTGCTAATACTTTAGTTTTAATTCAAACACCTTGACATTTTATCTAATATTTGCATTTGCCAGTGTTTATATGGCACTGATAAAGATGGATGTGATTTGCAGTAAATGAAACGAGCGAAAGCTCTATAGCAAACCGATGAAGAGTGGTGGGGAGTACATTATGCATTATCTTGATGTATTATTAAGTCCATCTGAGTTTGCGATTTAAAATTCACATTTAAAGACTCAAAGTTTAAGCCTTAATGAGGTTTATTTTGCAGAAATAAATGTTCTTTTTCACTCATGTAGAGGACGCTCTTGGCTTCTGCAGCCTCATTGGAGATTTGCTCTTTGTGAATACATTGGCTGAGTACATTGAATGTGCTTTATGCCTTTGTACTGGATTTGGAAATCAGTAATGGAAATCTGCTAAATGTGACAGAGCAACACAAAGCAGAGCGTGAATGTGAAAAAGATGGGTAGGTTAAAAAACTCTTTTATGAATAACAACCTGAAGATGTCCATATGCATGGATATTCAGCTCAACTTAACCAGACTCCCTCAAATAAAACTCTACATTACACTGGAGAAACCATGCTGGTGCAGCATTATGCTACGTGGATGTTTTTCTTTAGCAGGTCACATTTATTAGGCAGATTGTGGGAAGTAAATACATCAGATTTCTGGAAGAACGCCTGTTAGAAGCTGCAAAACACGTGAAACTGGAGCAGAGAGTCCCTTTCTAACAAGACAACGGCTCAAAACATTCAACCAGAGCTCAAATTTAACAGTTTAGTGTTTCCCAGTTAGTGTAGGAATGGCCCAGTCAAAGTTCAGATCTAAATTAAAATCTCTGGCAAAACTTGAAATTGTGACTGAGCTTTATGTATTTTGCAAAAGGAACGGACAAAAAAAGCAAGTCTGCAGAGCAACTTGGAGATTTTCACCAGTCAGTTAAGGTTTTTATTTTTCTGACAAAAATCATTTTCCGTCCACTTTGTCATTGTGCCTCCATTGTTCGTTGGTCTGGCATAAAATCCTAATAAAACATAGTGTTTGCAATTGTAACAAAGACAAAGCAAAAAAATAAAAAAAGGTTTAATGGGAATTACTTTTTCCTGAGTGGTTTGTTACCTTCGCATCTGTTTATTTGTCCAAAGACCAAACCCGGTGTGGTCTGCACTCTGTAGAGATTTAGACAAATGTCCCTTCCCAGAATCAGAACAAAATCAGAAAAAATGGCAATTTTATACAAACCCCTTAGTTTTCTTTCTTTCTTTCTTTTTTCTTTTTTTTTTTGAATAATACAACAAGCTCTGAAACTGTCAGAAGTGGAAGCCTCAGAGAACTCCCAGTTACTGAGCCACTGTGGTGTTGATTCTGCTGCTCTGGTTGAGCACACGGCTCGGCTGCTCACTTGCTTCTGCTTAATATTAGTTCCACTGGTTTTGTATTCAGTTCAATTTGCGTTTGAATAAATAAACACATGAATAAATAAAAACGTTTTGCAGCCAAAAATGGATTCGTTCCTGAATTAGTTTGGCCAGCAACCACTGGAGGGCGCTGTTTGAAAGCAAATGCTTAGTGGAGCAGAGAGAGCAGCTTTCAGCTGAGCCCCGTTTGGAAGATTCTCTGTTTTTCACTTTAGTCATTCCTGCTTTGCTTCACCAACAATTCGGTTTAAAAAATTAAAACTATTCTCATAAGCTTTTTTATTTTATTTCAGGGAAATCCACTTTATTTCATCTAAGGTGGAACTAATATCAGAGGCACATTTTTTATGGGTGTCCCAAATAACACTTAGAAAAATAATTAACAGATTTAAATAGAAATTATCACACTAAATTATTTTATTAACCAACTGATTAAACCTGGGAACTGAAGCCTGGAGGGCAATAATGAGCTGCATTAGTGAGCTCTTTTAATTGGATTATGCTAAAATACATAAGTAAGTTAAAGATGTTTGAAGAAGTTTTAAACCAAAAGTCAAACGTCTGTGACTTTCAGTGCTCCAAAAATAAACAAGATCCTGGAGCCTATCGCCAGCTGTCATCAGCACTGTGACTACCTAAAGAAGTACGCAAAATACAAATTGATTGTGAGTTGAGCTGTTTTAATTCTGTCTGACATCTGAAGTCAGGTTTGAGGTTCTTATGGTGTAGGCTCAGAACCGACCCAAGGCTTAATCAACCTAAGCTGCTGCCTGGGGCCCCTAAAACCTTCAATTTCAGACAAGATTTCAACATTTGCTTATTGAGAATGAGAATAGTGTTAAATTTGATGTAATCGTTTCGACGTGGGTAGATTAAAAGATTTAAAATTTTAACTTTTAAACGTAAGACTTAATTGGCGAGATTACTTGTAAAAATGCAAAGGATCATTTTAATAGTTTGATTGCTGTGTTACCATAGCTGCAATCTGATGCTATGAGTTTAATCTTTTTGTTTGTTCACAAATATGTCGCTGCAAACAATAACCAGTTATCACTGATTGCTTTTTAAGCTCAGCCAATTAAACTTGGTTCCCTCTTCTAGATTCCACCAAATCTGTATTGAAATGGTCTTACCGCCCTGGAATGGCCCTATATTGACTTGACTAAAATTACCACAGGTAATTCATGCATAACCATAAATATAGAAGAAACACTAGCAAAGTAGTTTCTTTAATGGAAGTGTTGGGTTTGAACATTGGGCCTTTTTAAACATTTTGTTCAGAACAAAACAGAGCTGGTCATACAGCAAGCTAATGTTATGTTAATGAGGCTATCACCTAGTCAGCTTGGCACCAGTAGTTTTAAAACAGCATCAGGCACTTCCATACATTGACTAGCTATGTATTTGTGACATAATGCCATTTTATAGAACAGTCGACTAACTATCAAGTAACAAAATGCTGTGTATACCAAACATGATTTATATGAAACCTAAGTTCAAAATTTGATGCAATGAATTTGGACCTCTGATTCCTTAAGAAGCTTCTTCTCTTCCTCCTTTCAGCACTTCATCAGCCTGTTCTTAGGAGGGTAAACTGAGGAGAAGTTTGTATGATGACTAGCTGTTCAACCAGGTGAACTGCTAGTGCTTATTGCTGCTGCAGCTAGTATGGTGGAGCTGAGTGGAGGAGGAGTACTCCGTTGAGGGGGAAACTCTGCTGGAGAATGAAACTACAAGAAGGAGCTTTGTTGAAATAGATAGATAATACTTTATGTAGGCAGTGCTTTGTGAAATCAGCCATTGAGACACCCCTGAATGGCTGCCATGGGAGAGTCAAGGATTCCTCAAACACGCATTAAACAATCAAAGACACACCCCAGGTATGTCTTTGATGAGGTAATAACATCATAACGTGATATACAGCTAAGAACAAAATTTATTTTATATAATACTTCTCCTCCGCCTTTAAAGGATGACAGAAACATCTTCCTAGTTTTAAAACGAGAACTTTGTAATATCTTGTTACATTTACATACTTTCTAAGCGCTCCATTCATAATGAGAAACAATTTCTAAAAATAGCCCTCCAGCACTCAAAGCTAGCCTAGCATACAGTTCAGCTACGCTACCTTTGGCCAAATTACGCAAAGCTATTCTAATAAGGCCAAAGCTAGCCAGCTAGCCTACAGCTAGTTATCCCACCGGAGCCTGTTGTGAATGCTCAGGCTAATTAGAATTAGCATGGCCATTGGATTGAAACAGCTATTTTTCTGTAATGGTAAATCGTTTTCCCGCCATTAGTATATTGAACAATTTATACAAGGGGGGGTGGAGAAGCTGCATTTTTTCGCAGACTATGTTTCATATTGACATAAGAACAGTTCTAACACTTTTTTTTTTTAAAGAAACATAAAAGTTACATAGTACAGCTTTAAACTACAAACCCGAAAATAGTTTCAATATTGTGGTAACTTATGAGGTCTACAACGTGTACTCTTTTTTTTATATTTATTTATTTATTGCATCTATTTGGCACTTGCTACTTTAAGGGGAATCCAGTAGGCTGATGCGCTGTGCTCCAGCACTGAGTCTGTCGGATCCAGACGGGAAGAGGTTAATTTTCCTCTCAGACTCGGGTCTATTGAGGGGGTAGAAAGACGCATTACCAACTGACGGGAGCACTCCGCTTTCTCTGAATGAAACGCTGTGAGTGGGAATCCGGATCCCCTCCTCTCTCAGCTAAAGGTTCGCTCCAGGATCCGTCCGTCGGGCAGCGGAGCAGCAGAGGAGGTGAAACGGGGGAAAAGTGATGGAAAAGTTGCGCTGATCCCGGGTCCGATCCGGTGGATGAGAGACAGAGAAAGCGAGAAAGACCGAGAGGGAGGGAAGACGGGAAAGTTTCCGATCCCAAAGTGACAGATCCAAAACTGGACTCAAATAATGTGACTGTGGACTACAGATTGCTCTACTTCGGTTTGGATTTATAAACTTCCACTGCGGAATTACAAGCTTGTTTTCTTCAGTTTCTGCACAGAAAAAGTGAATGACTTGAGTGAGACCGCCTGGCTAATCAACGACGGGATGAATTCAAAGAAAGGATAAGAAACTAGTTATTTGATTTTTAATTTTTAGTTAGTTAGTTTGGTTTTTTTACTTGGGCTGAACTTCGTGAACAGAACATGCGCTGAAAGTGCTTCTGTGTTTTCTAGGTTTTGTACATTTATATAAAAGAAAAACTAAAGCAAACGGGGGTTTTGCCTTTGGATTCAGAGACTACTTGTCATGAAGGAGTGGATGCCTAACCTGGTTTATTGAATCATTTGGATTACATAGGAGCATTTCTTACAGGAGACGCGCTGAATGATGTCTCCAACTTCAATCGGATTTGTATTTTTCTTAGCTTTTCTCCATGTGAGCTCAGGTAAGTTAGCTATTTCTTATCAGGTCATCTGTTTGATTTTGCAAAGATGGAACAAAGTATTGCTTTGTTTTATTTTTCTCCTTCAAAAATGTGGGGGAAGTGTAATCATTTGTTAGTATTAGAGATGCACCAATCAAGAGATTGGAATCAGCCGATTCGTCCATGACCAGCATAGACTTCTTTGTTATATTTTTCTCCCTTTAAAAAACGAGCAGAAAATATAATAATCTGCTAGAATTAGAGACTCACCAATTGAACGATTGGAATTGGCCAATTTTTTGCATGATCAGCTTTGATTAAGTTGCAAATCTTTTGAAATTATGAAGGTTTTGTGACAGACTTTAAAATATATTTGCTTTTATTTCCTTCCAAATCTTTAAAGAACTGGGTGCACATTTTCCTTTTCCATGTGGTATGATCATTGTGGGGGGAAAAGAACTGAATTGGTCAAAATTAGATATTTTTTTTTTTTAAGGAAAAACATCACTACCTTTCAGGAAAAGTACAATTGGTGCATTTCTAACATAAAATGTTTTTTCCTTCCTTTGAAAGCTTGTCCCAGAACAAAAGTTGCTCAAGACAAGTATAAACCAGAACAAACTGGGACTTTTCTCATAGAAATATTGCATTTTCTTTCACTTTTAGCAGGTTTCTGTTATAATTTCTCTGGTAAAAACCTGGCAGATTTGTCTTTTGGCTGTAAGAGGGTCAACATGGTGGGCAAAAAGGATTGTCCAGCTTAAAGCTGAGCACACAGAAAGTCACACATAAAGTGCTGAGGCCATGTGGGATCAGTGAAGAGAGCAGCTATCATCGGTCATAAAGACAGCATCAGCCCCGTTGGGAACCGTGTTTCCCTGTATGTCTTGATTCTTCCCCTGGTTGACAATTATTGCTGAGTGCATCCTTTTTTTTTATTTTTTTTTTTTTTTACTAAAAGAATGCTGCAGCAGATTTTAGTTCTGTTTGCCCATTTTACATAAAATAATTTCCTTTGATTCAGGTTTGTCACTGAACTTCCTGAAGTGAGCTACCGGCTGTCTTTTTCTCCCTCTGCTGCTTGTGCTGTTTTCACACATTTCTCTGACTCACCCGTCCCATGGCTATCTTTTTAGAGTCTCCAGTCAGAGCTAGTTTGGGGTTTTCCAGGTCAGTTGCTTTAGACATGAGAAATGAACCATTCCAGTGCACAACGTGGAACACAAGGTGGTTACTGAACAATTATGTGGTGCAAAAGTAGCTAAATTAATGAAATATGTTTGGTCTTAATCAATAAACCCAACAAAACATCTTACTTCTCAATATCACTGTTTTTGCCAGCCTATTAGCCACTGGGGTCCTGGTGCTCTGCATTTCTGTTCAATACTTTGGCCAACCTGTAATTACCCAAGTAGCAGTCAGTTTAATTATTTTCAGGTTGAAACCTGAATGGCTTTTCTGTCACATTACACCAAAGTTTGTTTGTTGAGTGCGTCATTCACTCTTAAATGCCCACTTAACGTTATTCAGCATCTTAAAAGTGGAGAACAAGATGTTATATCCACACCTTTAAGACGCACCAATCGGGCTTTGATTTTGTTTATTTTATTAAAGTCTGCCCTGCCATTGTGGTTTTAAACAATAGCCCCTCTTTTTTTTTTTTTTTTTTTTTTTTTTTTGTTTTTTTTTACCAAAAGACTTCTATAATAAGAAATTGTGAAAGCTCTAATTCCAGTCTCTGGGCGATTGATGGGTGCACCTCCACACTTTGGTCGATCGATTTTGTTTGCTTTTTGTTCGAAGGCAGAGAAGTCGTGTTGAGGAAAACTGATGTAAAATCTAAACAGGAAACGGGGTCAAAGGTTATGGATTGAGGTCTATCTGCTCCATCTTCAGTTCTTCAACCCGTCCTGTTGTGTGAGAAAAGTCTTTCATACGTCTGGGTTTCCAGTTGCAGCTAAATGTTGGGATGTCTGAGGATTGTCTCTTTTTCTGGGGGATGGGCTGAGATCTCAGTGCCTTGCTTTCGAGATCAACTGGACAGCAGAACTCACCAGCTGATGAAATGTAGCATCTTAAAGCAATAGCTGACATGTCTTCATAAAACATGCAACTGCCTTTTTTACAATCTTCTTAAACTTTACGTGCTTCCTCTGGCTTTCCCTATAAACATCCCGCCCATGCTAAACAGAGACAGCTGAGTCGTCTTCTTGCTGGAACAACTTCCACACTGAAGAATGTTTGTTACGGGAAAATCTAAAATTGTTATAATTTTGCTAGTAAATCCCTTATAGGAGGTGACCAAGCAGAAAATGAATCTATTCTTACCAGCTGATTCCCCTCCGTTAAAAACTGGCCTGTAAGCAGTAGGCCAGGTACAATCAGGGTGATTGTAAAGAGAAATGTTATTCAAATTAATCTTTTTTACTAGTTCTAATAAAAGTAGTTTATGTAAATCTTTGTAATTTTTAGTTGTATTCCAGCATTGTTTCCAGGTTGCAGAAATGCTGGCCTGGTCGTTGCCTTTCTAAGCGGTTTCACACAATTCTCATATCTCATCAGTTCTCTGTCTGGGATTTCTCCCATTGAAGTGGATTCCTCTGGTAGACTTTCATCCAGGCCAATCAGTGAACAGAAGGTGAAGTGGTTCATGAGGAGGTCGATTTTCTGCTCTGTTTTAGAAGTGTAGTCTGGTTGTAGTTCTAGAAGTGTAGTCTGGTTGTAGTTTTAGAAGTGTAGTCTGGTTGTAGTTCTAGAAGTGTAGTCTGGTTGTAGTTTTAGAAGTGTAGTCTGGTTGTAGTTCTAGAAGTGTAGTCTGGTTGTAGTTTTAGAAGTGTAGTCTGGTTGTAGTTTTAGAAGTGTAGTCTGGTTGTAGTTCTAGAAGTGTAGTCTGGTTGTAGTTCTAGAAGTGTAGTCTGGTTGTAGTTTTAGAAGTGTAGTCTGGTTGTAGTTTTAGAAGTGTAGTCTGGTTGTAGTTTTAGAAGTGTCAGCGGAGGAAGTGAACAAAACCCTTTTGGTTCTAACCCTCCAGTTAGAACCAAAGCTCAGTTGGTTCCAACAGGAAACTCTCATAATGTAGTTCCCATTCTACAAGAGTCCAATCAGCAGTTAGTTTTCTGTCTCTATCTTTACCCTACAGTGTTAGCGGCGCATCTGAACATTGCCATATTGAATATTGACATTAACAGCCGACTAATTTCAACTAAAGTTTTAAATTTCCAGCCAGTTTGAGTCATTTGTTGTTGTTTTCAAACATTGTTTCCTGGCTACAGTAATGTAAACTTTTCATTTTAATTTGTGGAAAAGAGTCAAATAAGACGGCCTTTGCCCTATCACACTTGTAATGACTTGCTCTTGGCTTTGCTCTGTCTGACTGTTGTAAATTGATACCTTCATCTGTCAGCTCTCACCCTGTTATCTTGGACCTGTCCTCCTTCTACACTCTAAATGCCTGTTATCTCTGCACTAAGTGCTCATCAGACCTCACACTCCCCACACTGATACCGTTCAGGCAGGAGGTGGCTACAGTCAGCACGGTGACCTGGATCATTCTCGAGAGATAATTATCAAGATGCTGTATAAATATTAACCTGGATGGTAGAACCTTTAAGGCAAATATCGGAAGTACCCGTGGCAGTTTACTGTAAAGCTTCGATGACTGAATGCAGCACAAGAAAGCATGTAAAGATGAGTTTGTGCTTAAGATGATGGAAATACACTGCAAAAACACAATTTTACCAAGAACCTTTGGTAAGATTCTAGTGCAAACATGTTAGTACACTGGAAACAATACAGAACTAACTTAAAAATAATTTTTAAACAAGATCTAGGAGCTTCTTTTGAGTCAATAATTACTTAATATCGATTAAAAAAACTGTTCTATTTTCACTGGCAGATTATTTCACTTGTAACAATGGAAAAAGTCATAATGTGTCATTAGAACTGGCACTTTTTCATCAACATTATTAATCTTTATTATTCTTTATTTTGAACAAATCAATGAAAAAACTAAATCAAAAACTTAGATATATTTATATACACACGCACACACACACACACACACCAAAAAACAAAAATGTTTTGCAACATACAAATTAGTCATTTCAGCTACAGTACTTGTCCAAAATGGAGTGAAAAGTTCACACTTTGTCTTCGCTCTCACACCTTCATCCTATACACTTATATGAAATTACATCAATATCATATAGAAAAGATAATATACATTATATGTTGTATTTAATTTAATCATCTAAGAATATACACTATTTTACTGTTTCTGTATGTCCATCTTCCTTATAGCTATTAGCAGTTTTTTAAATAAATGTTATTTGTACATTTTATTGAATATATTCAGTAATATATACACTGCTTCAGTTCTTTAGCAACACTGTTCCACAAAGTCTCTCCACAGGTTAATATATGTTAAGGAATTATTGTCTCAATAAAAAGACAAGCTTGTTGAAAAGTTCCTTGTAAGTTTTTTTTTTTTCTTATTTCAGGTGTGCTAAGGTGCTTGCACTAGAAACTCCACCAGAATTGCTCTATAGGATTTTGTGTTTTTTTGCAGTGCGTGGGGCAGAGGGAGTGGCGCACCGGTAATCAGCCTTGGTAAAGACATGCAGGTCATGACAAATTGACTCATAAGTGTTGATAAATTGCAGGGCTCTTCAGTCTCTTACATCATGGTGACATGACAGGACACAGCTGGCAACGCACAGCCAATTAATGACCAGAGCCCACAGGTGAGACGTGTCTCCGTCTCCACCTCCGTCTCCACCTCTCCCAGACTCCTGAACTCAACCCTGCTATTGGCTTCTAATTATAGTGATGTTTTTTTCTTTGGGGTTTATCCGAAGCCGTCACAACACATTCCGTCTTCTGGAACAGAAACGTAATGAGGACAACGCGATTGTGCCGTGCCAACTCCTTCCTGTGTGATGTGACGGCTGTATCTCCATAACTTCCACTAATGCACATTAATCAGATCCTAATCCGAACGAAACAGGGTTTTACACCCCGAGATCCGGGATTAGGCGGACTTCGGCTTAGTGAAACCGCATGGAGGAATGCAGGAGGGGTAATCAGTGTCCTGTTTTTTTTTTTTTCCTTCCCTCCTTCATGGGAACTGCAGCTAAGTTCTTAACGACTGACAAGATAAACATTTGAAGGCAGTTTGTTTGAGGGCAGAGAAATTAGCCAGCGATGCTTAATGATCTGCTTTCTTCTGACTGATCTTCCTCTAATGACCTAAAAGTGCCGCCTAATTGGATTAATTTGCAAATCCAACTGACGTCAATAGTTTGTAATTCACTCCGGCTGTAGCCTCGGCTCTTAGGCTTGCCAGGAGAAGAGAAGGAATACAATTATTTAATAAAACTGAGGATTCTCTGGCATTTCGGCACCAATATCCTGTTTACAGTGTGAATAAAGGGATGTTTTTTGAGTCTGATGTTATGATTTGGTGTTGTTTGTAACTTATTTATGAACATTCATTGTATTTTATTGGGATTTTCTATCATACAGTATAATTTTTGAGAGGAGGAAAATGACGTGTAGTGTTGACATTTTTATCCTGCTCAGCAGATTACAGCCACCTTGAGTTAATACTCTGTAAAACACAAATTTCCTGCAATTACTGCTAATTCAAAAGGGATGGAAACAGCAATTTACAACTCTGGCCATATATTTTCATTTGGATTTAGGACTAGGCCATGCTAATACTAGAATATCTGTTTAAATTTAGTGCTTGGATTTGTTAACTTTTTATTTTATATATATTTTTGGTATTTTATTGCATCCTTCTTTCCTTCATCTCTGCTCAGCTTTCTGGTCCTTGCTAAAGAAGAGTGTTTCCACAGCATGATGCTGCCACTAACACCATCGGGTTTCAGTATTTCACATCTTACCTTCAGATTAAACAAACAACTGGAAACTGTGGAGTGTGTTGCTATTTTTTGCCCCTTTGAGTCAGCTGGAATTAGGTCTGAAATTTGACTGGGCCATTCTAAGACATAAAGATGCTTTGAATAAATGGATTCCATTGTAGCTTTGGCTACATGTTTCAGGATATTGTCTTGCTGGAACCCTTGACCCTGCCTGAAGACTCTTGCAGCCTTGAACCGTGTTTTTTGCTGAGTAGACTTGTTTGTAGTGTCACTCCTTGTCCAGCTTTGATTAATTCTAATTCTTTCATGCTGGAGCCCGCTGTGTTCAGGATGATTTGCAGTTTTTTATTTGGACACACGACATTTAGCTTCTAGATAAAAAAGCTTAAGGAGGGTCTCAGCTCCTCATATGTTTCTCCTCCAGACTTGTTTCTCTGATAGATTCTCTCTTTGCCAGCCAGTCAGTTTAGATGAAAAGCCATGTCTAAATACAAATGTAGAACTTTATTTCAGAGATGCACCGATTTGAAAATTTGTGTCGCTGCTGATACCTGACACTAATATTGATGTTATGGCCGATAATAATATGTACCGATATTATATGTATTTTACTTCCCTTTCAGCACCTTGAAAAATACAACCACACCTCAGACTTCTCTGCTTAAACTCCCCATAATCGTTGGCTGCATTAATATCACTGTCACATGACCAAACAGAAACCACATAACCACCCTCTTCCCTGGTCCTTTAAGAATCAAGCAGCAACAATGTAGACATAAATGTCAGTTATCAACTGATTCTGATGTTGGCGGTGATAGATAGTGCATCCCTAAAAATAATTCTTTGTTGTTTGTTGTCTGCATAATGGATGATATGATAGATTAAATACATTTTACACTGAATGGCCAAGACAGAGTCTCTGCCTGAGCTTCTTACTAAATAGACCTTTTTACCGATATTTTAAAAATGGACTGATATCGGCATGTAGTGCCGATACATGCTTGCATCCCTAATTGATTTGCAACATTTTAGGCATCAAGTAAAATCGAAACGTTGCTGTTAACTTGACAAATGGTGAAACAAAAAAAATCCAAAAGAAATTAAATATTTCTGCAAGACACTGTACCACCAGATAGACACATGTTGAAACATGGTTTAATGAAAGGGTTTCACCCTGAGCCTGCTGACCGGGAGGCAGATCCAGACGGTTGCTGCCCTGGTGGGCCAGTGTGGTTAATGCATCTCTCCCTGACAGCTGACGTGGAGGACAAACACTCTCCCCGTGTCCTGTTGGTGTTGAAGTGATGAATGGTTGTCCCCTTGCAGGACGAAAGGTGCTGTCTGCTTTCTGTCCCACAGCGATAGCTGGCACGCTCTGGATTCCTGCATCCAAGTTTACAGCTTTGAAAAAAACCAACAAAAAAAAACCGGTTGGAGGTATTTCTTCTTATATTAAAGCCATTTGATCTGATAGTTGTGCACGCTTCCTTGTAAATTTTAGTCTCCAAATTGGCAACAGGAGCTGGGTTTCCATGACAAATATAGCCAAAGGTTTAATATTCTACTGAGGTTGAAAAAACACAATTTAGCTATTGCTGTGTTTCCATTAATGAAGAAAAGCTATTAAAATCACATGTGAATAAGATTGGTCACATGATGATGCTGCGCCGTCATCCTCCTACCACTTCCTGCCATCGTCTTCTTGGTGGTTTGAGCCAGTGTCAACATCCAGCTGTTGATCATGTGACTCGTGTGATGTGGAAAAAGTGTTTCCATCACAGTTTTGCAAAATAAACCAATTTTGATCCATTTTTTTTGTTTGTTTTAAACCTCAACTTTTTATTGAAAAACAAGAGGTTTTTGTCCTGTTCCCATTGGGCAAGCTTATTTCCAAAATGTCAAATTGTGCAATTATTCGGCCAATGGAAATACAGCTAGTGATATAGATATGTGCAAGAAAAAAGGACAGACGGAGGGATTTGTCAGTGGACAAAAATGGCTTGCAAGAATACTCTTACTCACCCCCCCCCCCCCCCCCCTCTCTTTTTTTTTTCCTTTTGGCCCAATTTTTTAAGACTTGCCTTTTTTGTGACCGGTCAGTGTGAAGTCTTTCTTAAAGCCAGTGGGGATGGGGATGGGCTAGCTGCATTGTGTTACCTTAACGGGGCTCTGGAAGGGAAAAGGGATGGAGGAGGGGAGTAGAATGTGTGTGTGTGTGAGGGGAGGAGTGCGGCTGCACAAAGGCTACCCTGGGGTGTGTGAGGGAGGATGGAGGGAGGGAGAACGGAGAAGAGGACAGAGGAGTCAAACATGCCGTGATACACCAGCTCTGGGAATACGTTTTGATCTGGCTTCTGAGCTCACATTGCATATTCTCGGCGGTCCCTCGTGGCTCTGAATGTGCTGATTACGGTGATATGGGGGAAGAAAAGTGTGAGGCAGGAGTGTTGGTGTTGGTTTTTCTTTTTCTTTGTAAAGGTGAACATCTGGGGAGATGTGAGGATGTTTTTTTTTTTTGTTTTTTTTTTTTTTTAAAGAAATGCTGAGTAAATAAAAGTTGTTGGAGAGTCATTCAGCCAATTCTCCATGTATTTGAATTCTGCAAACTCTAAAGCTCCCAGAGGGCCTTCCTGTTGGGCTGTGTGGTGGCTGGAGTCCTGCTACCAGTGGGTGTGCAATTCAAAAAGACTCAGACCTCCCTCTCTTTCATTTTCTCCTCTGGGGGAGACGGAGGGATGACATTCACGACACTCTTCCCCTGTTTCTGTCCTTTCATTCCCCCTGCCTGAGCTCAGGCCTCCTCCCTGCCTCTAACTGGTCTATTAAGGCCTCAACACTGTTTTGAAATGCTAGACTACTTTTTTTTCCCCTAGTAAAATATGGAGTGTATGACGAATAGTGTAAAATGGCATTGAAAAGAGTGGGGGTATAAATTAAATTAGCAATTGAAAGGTAATCTGCTAATTAGTTTGAATATTTTATGGAAATGAAACGGTTAATGGAATTAATCGTGATTAATTGAGTTTTGAAACGATCGTCAACTAATTTAATCAGCTAATTGTTAACTGTAATATAGAAACTTCAGGAAATTAGCAGAAAAAACTAAAATATATACATTCTCTATTTAAGATAAAATGAAATCTTCTACCCAGAATTTCTCAAGTGACGGTTTTCATTTCACCTGGTTCAAATTCTGTAAAAGAAAAAAGAAAAACAACTTCCTATAAAGCATGCTTTGGCATCTAATTATTAGTTGGTTAATTGAAAAACAAAAATAAAAAGTCAATAGCTAAGCTCTGCACTGTAAGGTGAAGTCAGGCAGAAAGAGCCGAGTTTTTTTGCATTAGCTGCAGACTGATTCTTTGCTGGAAGTAATCAAATGTTCACTAAAAGAAATCTGTTCCATCTTAGGCAAGAACATGATTATTTTCTTAAAACGGTATTTAATTATTTATTAGCATTTTATGTGTTTTTGGCATTATATAAAATAGGGTTAAGTTCTCGAAAATCTCCAGAATGTGCCAATTTTTTTAATGATTAATCAGATTAATCGTTATACTACTAATACTTCATTTAGCTCTTAGCTGGCTCCAGTTAAAATTTCATGAAGTGAAAAAGCTTTCTCGTTCAATCAAACATTAGTTCCCATTTGTATTGATGCTGAAGGTGTTTTTTCAGCATATCTACTGGCTTTGTAATTCCTTTTGCAAATTCTTCTTTGTAAAATAGTTCAAACTCAGATTGGGGAAAAATAAAAGGTTTTGTGAACATCCGTTTCAAAGTTTTTCCAAAACAATCCTCAATTGGAATTGCATCTGGACAGTTTTTATTTGAGTTTTTTTATGTTTTATTTAGTACAATCTTTTTTGTGTGAAAGACCCAACTAATGTAGCAGCAACACATTTTACAGGAGGGACAAATGAGAGAGTAGTGACGTAAAAATCTACCCACAAACATTTGTATAAAGTTCATCAGCACTTTAAGTTCAATTAAGATCTCCTTATTTTGGAGATGCAGTTAAGATTATTCAGGTTTTAGGTGCTGAAAAATCTTGTTTTGTTAGCAAATCCACTACATTTTAAAGTATTCACTGTTTGATGGCTTTGATTTACTACTTTTCTAAACCAAAACGAATCACAGTGGGAAGGAAATTCCACCCAGAGGGACTTTGCATTTGAACACAGAGCAGTGACTGAAGTGACAAGCATGCTGATGTGACTGTTTTACATTAAATGTGGAGCAGACAGAGTGGAAAAACAGCAACCCATTAATAGGAACTCTCAGTTCCTATGATTTAAACCTTCCTGCATGCAGACAATAAGGAAATGAATTTATGGGCAATAAGTTCCCATAATTATTGACAATAAGGTAGCTGTTTTTCATTTTACATTAAATGAAAAGTGTGACATCTCTCTATAATAAAACACTAATTAGAGCTTAATCTTTATAATGAGACCATAAACTGTATGAAATAAGATATGTTCTATAAAAGGTGAGTATTATGCAAATTTGGCTTTATATTATCTTATAATATTATTCCCTCATCAAAAACATACCTGGAGTGTTATTTTGATTCTTTCATGCGTGTTTGAGAAATCCATGATTCTCCCATTTTGGTGTGGCTTAGCACTTGTTCATACTAAGCTCCGCCCATTTACCCAAAGCTCCTCCTTGAAACTGCAGTCTCCAGTGGTGCTCTGACTTAATTCCTCCAAACTAGCGGTAGCAGCAATTTGCAAACACCTAGTGGAACTGTGTTCCTGCTTAGCTCATAAGAACAAATGGCATCAGTAGATGGCATGAAAAAATATTGTGATAACGTACTCAAGCGTTGGAGCTTCTTAAAGAGAATTTCAAGGTGTTATTTTTGACCATGATGTGAAGTGAAAGATCTTTAAGTTATGTTTGTTAAATGCAAAATTTTTTGTAACAACTGAAGGTAACTTAGTCAGCTGTTTGTGCAATAAAATTCCACAATGTACCTGGAAAATACATAATGCTAAATGCGTCACATTTTGACTCATTTGTATGTCCTGTTTGAGGTCATAGGCCAGGTTAGCGGTTGAACTTATACATCAGTATTTTTTCAAAAATGTGCGTTCACAAAAATAAGTCCCCTACACCAGTGGTCCCAAACCATCTATCTGAGGCCCCCTTTAGTGAAACCATATAATTTTTGTGGCAATCTAACTGTTTATATGTCACCAGTGATCAGTCTGACACCTGTATTTTTTGAAACCAGGCGTCAGAGTGAAATCTTTCAAAAACAATGATGGAGAGCATTGCACTGTGCGTGTTCAGATTAACAAAACTTTAGATATGTGCGTTACATGAGTACTTGGTTCATTGGGGACGGGTTGCTGTTTTCTAAATGAGCTTAAAGCTACCTTGGTGGAAGCTAAAGGTCAAAAGCACAGTTGCGTTTCGAGGACATGCTGAGCTCACAGTGCCATCTAGTGGCCTGGTGTGGCATTTATAACAGATTAAAGGTGTCTTTCATCTTTGTGGTCTCCATGAAGACCATCAGTTTCCAGACAGCGGTCTCATTTCGACATGGCCTGAATTATTTCTAATGCATGTTTGAGTTCTCATTTAAAACACTCTATTTTAGCTTTTGCTGCATGTTGCTAGTAGTTCCTGTTTAAAAAAAGTCACTCCCATATCACTCTGCTGCCACGACTATGTTTCCCAGTGGGGAACCAGTCTTTATTTTCTCCCACCATGAACTCATGCATTTCCCCCATGCCCTGCTCTCCCTGCTCCCTCCCTCTCTCACCATTGTTTTCCTGGATACACTTTTGAGATGCTAAACCCCCTTTCTTCTCATAACTGATAGGGCTAAATGACATTAAAGAGCTGTGAGGAATAAATTAAATTAGCAATTAAAAGAGACGGCTAATTAGTTGATTCATGTCTCTGGATTCTCCCACTTTGAGCTTCGCCGTTGCCGTTTAAATCCCACAAAGTGACAAAGCTCTGTGGTCAAATCTAATATGATTCTCTGCATGTTTGGCTTATTATTTTTTAAATTCTCATTTAAAAGTCGTTCTCGTCCAGACCTGCATCAACAACTCAATCAGTTCTGGGGGTGGGTGTGTGTGCGCGTGTGTGTGTGTGTGTGTGTGTGTGTGTGTGTGTGTGTGTGTGTGTGTCGGGCGCGGGGTGGTAATTCTGTTGCACAAAAGACGGTGATAAAAGTAGGAGGGGTGTCCTTCTATTTCAGGGGAAGTGCTGAAAAACATAATTAATGAGAAGGTGACCTTGAATTTCACCATTTTACGAGTCTCGCCATTCAACTGTAACCATGGCAAAGGGAGGCGTCGCATAACCTGGCTGATTCTTTTTTTCATTATTATTTTTCTCTGCTTTTCTAGTGTGCAAAAATGTGGCTGCTTTGAGCTCAGAGATTAACGTTAATCGCGGTTATCGGGTTTACATTACACTCTGCAAATTGCTAACATACTAAATCTGCCGTCTCGACTGAAGCGAACGTTTAAATGCACAATATTAGTCATGTTATTTATTGCAGATAAGTTTTTCATCATTAAAAAATGTGAGCTTTTTTCTTTTTTTGATCACAATGAATAATTTCCCCTTTTTAAACAAACTTTTAAACTCATTTGCTTTTATAGGGGTGGTAATTATCCTTAATGTCAACTTTTCAGCTCCCCCTAACAGCCTCTCCTCTGCTTTTATTGAGTAACCATTGCAAGCTGCCGCCTGAAATACGAATTCCCCCCCAAGCTCTCCAGACAAGATTACTTTTGCATTTTGCAGCATCCATCAGCAAGTCCTAATCATAAGCTTCATACTTTAAACCATTAGCAATTCACTTCGGTTTAACACCTCGCCCCGTTTTTCTGCACTCTCACTCCTCTCAAGTAATGTCACCTTTGTTAGTTCAGAACACACACTTTACTAGAGGTCTGAAAGCATTCGCTAATCAATTTTGCCCCACTTCCTGTCTTCTTCCTGCTGCACTCAGTCTTGACAGCCCGTGTTTATGTTGTCTTGAGCTCTGCCTTGTCCTACATCGAATATAATTATCTTTGATGGATGTAGATGTGTGTTTGACTTTCTGTAGTGTACTCAAATAGTACTGAGCTGCAGCATTTCTACACCTTTTCTCACCGTAACCTTAAATGTTACTACCACTACATTTAAAAAAAATTCTAATATTGCAAAAAAAATCAAAATTTTGTCTTTTATAGAAAAGTCGTTACATGTGGAGTAAAAATGTTCAAGCTTTTATTTTTTGAAAATTTAACAATTATGGCTTTCAGGTGAAGACCCCAAAATACCGTTTCATAAAATTAGAATTTCACATTAAACCAAAAAGAGATGGTTTTTGGTTTAATGACCCAGAGTCAGCGACCGTTCAAAGGCTCAGGAAACCTTTCCAGATGTTTTGAGTTCATCAGCTGATTAGGATGCAACATCATGGCTTTCCATTCGATGACATTTTTTCACAGTATTCTAATTTTCTGAGACACAAAGTTTTGAAATTTGAAAGCCATGGTCATCAAATGGTCAAGTTTACAGCTTTAAAACCATGGTCATGTATAAAAACCCTATTTAAAGTAAAGATACTACGCTGAGCCTGGTTGTGGGTTGGGGAACAAGCAGAACCTGGTGGCCCACCAGGCTGACAAACAGTCATCTCAGATAGTCTGAGATGACTGGCAAGAAATATTACACTTTTATGCAATATTCACAATTTTTGAAATGTGTTAGCATTTTTCAGGGGTTTTATGTGGCTAACCAGCACAAAAGATAATGCATTGTTGGAAAGTAAAAGGAGAATAAACGGCTCTAAAAATACCGATGAATTAGAAATTTAGTAAGAGCGAGTTGCATTTGTTTTCAGCCTTCGCCCGTGCTTCATCTGAAGCGTGGGAATAGGCTCTCATCGATGTAGTTGCGTGATGAAAATTGAAAATTGTAATGAAATCCTCATCCACCAGGTCCGGGGTGGAACTGTTTCGCACAGACCTTTGTGTGGTTTGTCAAGTGATGGGTCAGAAGTTTGTGCCGCATATTTTGCAAAAATGAGCTCAAACAGCAACGTTGATATATTGTTTCCACCGCTCCGCTTCTACTATCCAGTTTTTGTATCAGTAGGCGACATGAATGTGTTTAGGAACGTTTATCAGACTCAGCAAAGGATTATATACATTTGTACGGTTCTTCACAACATACCTACACAGACTGTCAAATGGCTAAAAACTTGGTTGCATTGCATTGGAGGTTGTAAGCAGAACGTTGTGGCGCTCTCTCAGTGACCGTTATGTAAAAACAAAATAGGATTCACTGAGGGTTAATCCTATTCACCCCCCAGTGAATGGGGAAGAGGTGTGTATACTGAAGAAGGAGGGAAGCTGTGTGCGAATACAAACTTCCTCCAACCACGTGAATAAACGTTGAATGTTGGACTTTGAAGTATTTAAAAGTGAGACTGACATGGAAAATCTGAATAAATCACACACAGCTGAACACTATTTACTGACTCTGTGGTAATGCTAAAACAATTATTTAAGGGTCATGGGGTAAGTCAGTATTAGAGTTTTATTTGCAAAAGACTCTGAGAACTATTTCTCATTTTTCCTTTAAATTCACAATGATGCTCTGCTTTGTGCGCATCTGGTTTGAGGTTGCCACAAAATGTGCTTTTACGAAGTTTTGAAAATACCAATACCAACGCTGATGAGACTTTATGGGAATAAGATTGAGCTATGATGGAAGAAAACCTCCTGCTCTACCTTTTCTCTCAAATATCTGAGTGCAATGTGACAAAATGAAAAACTTTAAGGATATGGACATATTTACATTGAAATGTGTTTTTCCCAATTTGTTTTTTTCTGCTCAGTATTTCTGCGTTCATGTAGCATTTCTGCTCTGTGGTGTTTGCTGCCATTTTCTAAGCGGTACCGGTTGAATCTGAATGATTTGCTGCAACCCATGAGTTCAGCGTGAACATGATGAATCCTTTGACCACTTCACAGTTTATTACTTTTTTTGTGGGGGAGACGTTAAATACAACCAGTGGAATCCAGTGTCACTGGAAAGAAAAGTCGAGGTTTTTTCCACTTACAAAACATTTCGGGAAAAGCTGTTGGAAATCAGAATATTTGCTCTCTCGCATCCATCACCTCGATATCACAATCTCCATTTCCGTCTCCATCTCTTACTCAAATTTCCCCCCGAAAAAGAAGAGAAAAAAAAATGGACCCCTGGAGGTGTTTCTGCTGTGGGGTGAAGACAACAAGCTGATGAAAAAGTAATGAATTCAGATTCCTTCAGCCTTATTCCAATAGTTTGGTTTGCGTCATGAGAGAGCAGCGTTTTATTTTATTTCATCTTTTTGGAACCATTGCGTACCTGGACAGCTGGTATGTGTTTGATGGCAGGGTTTTGGTAAGTGGCTGCTGGAAAGCAGACAGACCAGTGAGCAGTTGTCTGCAGAAAGGAAATATCTTCCTAATGCCAGACTGGGCACAGGCTTTCCTCCCTGCGGATGTCTAGAAAAAGGCTTCTTGGCACACTTTTCCCCTCCATTAATTTTTGACCAAATATTTACTGTGCATCTCATGGCAAGCCTTGCATCCCAAATTATTATTTTTTTTTTACTTTTCCAAGTCAGGTTTTTGGATACTTTGGGGGCAATTTGTGTTCCACTTGGCTGGACTCGGGCCATGCCCTTCTCATTGGAGTCGTTACGCCATATGGCTCCATTGAGTCTTAACCCCAGATTCACTTTAATAATACCTCTGCAGCCGCAACATGTGAGGTGCTCTTGCGTACAGTCACTTTCCAAATGTCGGCATGGGAACGTTATGCGATCCATTCTCACCCTTTGTAACCTAAAGGGCACCAGAGGACGACGTGCCAAGTTGGAACTTGCAGACTTTGTGTACCTCCGACTGCACGGTGTTCATAAAACTCCCTTCCAACACCCAGCTGTCTCGGGTTTTCTTTATTATGTGTTTGGCAGAGCATTTAGAACAGCCTACACAAGCATTTAAGGTCATCAGATCTGCTACCCGACTCAGCTGCTCCAACTGTTGGCCAATACAGTGCCAGCAATCAAATAACATTTAGAAAGCATTAGGTGTTTTCTTTTTTTTTTTGGCCGTGCCCCGCCGCCCCAATCTGCTTTGGCACCCTTTCAGAGCTCTTTTTTCTTGGCAGCGAGCCCAAATGTCGCACTCCGTGTGGCTGGACTGTGCCAGCCAAGTGTGCTGCTGGTCCCTCTTCCTGCTCACTGTGCTCACTGCAGCTTTCCCTCCGCTCCGCTCCTCCAACCACAACTCTTCCTGCTCTGCTCAGAAATGATTCTTCTTCTGCAAAGAACATGTTATTGCTTTATACTGCCTTACAAAAGCTTTAAGGGGTGAATGCTGACTGAATGCTACAGTCACATACTTCGAATTTCATCTTACAAGCAATGCATACATTTTAAATGGAAAACAGCTGAAACACTGATTGCCTTTAAATCTAGACTAATACTAGCAATACTCTCTCTCTCTCTCTCTCTCCCTATATATATATATATATATATATATATATATATATATATACATTTTATTTAAGATGAAATAAAGCTTTGTCTGTGTTCTGCCAGGAAGGTTCACTCAGTTCAAGTTCTTTAAGAAAATCTCCTTTTTAGCACATTTTGCTATCTGATTATTAATCAGTTAATCCAAAAAATGAACGGGTCAACCTTAAACTATACTGATATCTATCTAAACTATACTTGTATCAAGCAGAAAGGGATGTTTTTGATGACATATTTTTTTCATTCACTAAAGGAATCCTGTGATCGTATTTTTGGCAACAAAATGTTTATTTTCTCACCTGAGTCATTAATTGAATTATTTGTTCATTTCATTGTTTAGTGTTTTCTAATATTGTGCAAAAGAGGCTTAAAATTCTGCAGAACACTAAAGCACTAACTCAACATGATGTTTAGTAAAAGCTAATGCTAAAGCACTAACCAAGTTGATAGCCTCCATGTGACAAAGATTGATGTCAACAAGGTAAATTTGGAATTGCACATCTAACTGCAAGATCTAGCTTCAGGAAGTAAACATTTCACTTTTGGTTTCAGTTTTATCGTTGACACCTCGCTTCCATTCCACTAAACATTTTCAAAGTGAGCAAATTGCTAATCCGCTATTAGCAGATTACCGGTTAGTTTTAAATGGGACTTCTGATTGTTTTCTCTCAACAACACCTTTCTCCTTGTCAGTCTCTTTCATTAAACGGAAGATTTGTGGAGTTTACAGCCACCAGTCGCCCTGCTGATGGATTCTCCCACCTGAGCTACTGGGCCTGAGTTACAGCATGGGCCTTTCGCCTACTGCTCTGATTAATGTTGTTCAGCCTGCCACTTCATCTAGATGGTCATGTAATAAAATATAAATTTTTTTCCATTTTCCATTTTCAGATGAGGGATTGAACTCTTCTCTGAGTGGTTCAAAGATTTTGAGATTGCTTCGTTGCCCTGTTGTTTTTATACCAAGATAAAGTTACACAAATAGGCACCGTTTAGCTATTATGTAACTCCTGAAGATAATCTGCCAAACTCAACGTTATTTAGAGATTATTCATTCGAGATATCAGAATAAGTTGGAAATGTATGCCACACTTTTCATTGCAATTTTCTAAAATCCCAACTAAATAAATTAAAGTATGTTGTTGTAATCGGACAAAATCTGAAAATGTTTGCGTTGGAATTTTCTTGCAACGTTCTAAACTTCACTGATATGCATTTCTAAATGAAATTACAGTTGGGTTTATTATGCAGTTTTTATGCATTCATACAGATTGAAATTTGCTTTAAAATGCTAAATAATAAAACACCAACTTTCAAAATCACAGAGGGAAACAAAAATCAATGAGAATCACATTCTGAGGTTTTGAAGACAAAATGGAGTCCTACTCGTTTTATTCTGCTGTTTTGAAACATTCATGAATTTCTGACGTTGCTCTGGTCAGACCTCATTAAAAAGCTGCAAAACAGAAACAAGAGATAATTGCCGACTCTTACTCCCCTGTGCTTCATTTCTGTAATCCCCGCTCTACAACACAAACCCTCAGCTACTCTGTGTGCTGAAGCAGGAGGGTCCCCAGCCTGTCATCTGGGCTCTGGATTAATTACAGCCCCTTGTCCTGGAGTTTCTGCTCCACTAACAGAGTGACATCTCTGACATCGGTGCTAGCGATGTTTTCGTCCCAGGTTGACACTGGGAATACGTGGGGTCAAGCTGAGGAATCCGCGAGTCTGTGGAAGTCGCATTGTGATAAATAACCGACAGACTGAGTCTCCGCTCGCATCCACCCTGTTCCATTCAGCTCCATCTGCCAGGTCTGCAGAGCCAACTTTGACAGGCAGCTTCCTAACAAGCCTCACAATCTTTCCCAACACAAAATTCCCAACTGGTTCCCCAAGAACTGATAAGATAGGGAGAAGAAATTGGATTTATCCTTGCAAGAATGATTTCTGGCCTCATGACCCATTGCAGGGTTTGACAGCTTTTGTTTGTTTCTGTCTAACGACACGTGCTGCAGCAGACTGGTGTCGAGAAGAGCTGCAGCTCATCCACACTCGTCCCTTTTGTTTGTGTTTTAAGAATTTTGTGTGGTATATTTGCCTCCCTGGTAATATTTTGTTACATTTGCTGCTGCCTTTCTCAATGAGATTTCTGTAAATTTAGAAATATGGTAGGATGGAAATCGAGTGCCATTCGAAGACCACAAGCAGTGAAAACACTCATAATGTCTATTGAACTTTTACACATTTTTCCTCGTTACAGTCGTGAAGTTGATTCATTTTTGTGTTTCTTGATGTAACACAATAACAGAAAATTGATGCAGAAGTGTGGCGTGCGGTTCTCTTTACTCTGGTTCCCACCAATAAAACCCAGTTGAACCAGTTGGAGGAGCTGCAGAGATACACATAATGTGGGAGAAGTCTTGCTCTCCACAATTCTGACCTTTTTTGAAAGAGAGACAAAAAGAAATTCCTTGAAGAGAGCCAGAAAAAAGCCAGTTAAACTTGTTATCTGATTCGATGCAACGTCCCAACCATAAAACATTGTGGTGAGAACATTATGATGTGAGATTTTTTTTATGGAGGAAAAAAATAAACCAAACTTTTTTTTTTTTTACACTTCTCAAATAAGTGATTCTTTGTGTGGGTCTCTCACATAAAATCTAAGTACCCTTTAAATTGTTTCTAAATGTAGCACAACATAATGTGAAAAAGTTAAAGATGTGCAAATATCTTTGCAAGACATTTATGAGTTATGTTGCTATTGATAGAAAAACAATTCACCCATTACAATTTAAAATTTACAAGGACCAGGGGAAAAAGGACATTCTTGTTCTTAGGTGTTTTTGAGCTCCTTTATCATGCTTCCAACCACGTTGTCTTCCAAATCTGTGTGTCTTTAGTAAAACGGCCTGAAGCAGAACTGAAAATACTGTGTCCATTGTTTTTGGTCCCCACTGGAGCCCAATCACCGGATCGCCCTTCTAAATGAGTTAGAGGATGTGTTTCCCAAATGACGGCATCAGGAACTCGTGCTTGTGCTTCTGCCCTAAAGATCTCGCCAGGTTCATTGACTGATGAGCCATTACTGTAAATGTTCTACAGTTTGTTATTTACCTCTGGTGCTAAGCGTCCCCTTATGCTGTCATCAGCAGAAAGGCTGTCTCTTTATTACAGATGACGAATGAGGAGCAGGGTGATCAAAGGCAGCGACTGTAATAAAGCAATCCTGACTGGTGTCAAGACTGCATCAGGTTCTGTTAGTAAAACGTCAAAACTAGAGCGAGAGTTTAAGAAAACATGTTATGTATGACCTGGGTCCAGTTTGTGTTTACTGTGTTTTCTAAAGGGAGAGGTGCAATGGTGAAACTGGATTAAACTTTTTGATTAAGTTAATTGCTTAATCTGTATTTAATCAATCAAAATAATTTGGATTTTAATGAAAAACAATATATTGACAATATAAGTATATTCAATTCAAAAATCCTTTTGAACTGCTTTATTATTAAATTCAAAAACATATAAGCTCAAACAATAAAGATATTGATTTTTTTTTTTTAAATAAAATTGAACCCCCTGTGGGCCAAAAGAAGTGACTTTTGTCATTTATCACTTTTGTTTGCGGATACAGTTTATGTGCATCAGATATATGGGTGTACTAGAAATATTCAACAATGGTTCCAGCTTGAGACAGCTCTATGTAAAAAAATTTAATAATTAAAATGTGATTAATTGTATAAAAGTTTTCAACACATTACAATCTGTCATTAATTTATCAAACGTAATGTATCAAAGTCCCACCCTAATTTCGACATGCCTGTGTTAATGAATGAAGCACATCAAGTCCTTTACACCGTGTTTTTTGTTTCCCTGTTTTGGGAGCAACACTGGAGAGCTGTTTTCCTAAGGCCCAAGTTTCCTTCGCTGTTTATAGAAACCAAACAGAAACTAGACAAACCTTGTTTCTAGGGCTGTAAGTTGTTCCATCCTTTGATTTGAAATCCTGAAATAAGGATGTCCCTAAAGCTTGAAGTTTTTCTTTTTCCTAGCAATAACAAAACAGTTTGAATGTAGTGCTACTAATAGGAAACTAGAGAGATATAGATTTGTATGAGATAGTTACTTTGTGAAAAGCTTGAATGAAAATACCATGATTTCTTAGTATTTACAAAATAAAAGTTCTAGCTTAATACATATTTGTTATTGACAACAGGAAATAAAGAATTATCAAATGTTTCCTGAAATAATGATTATAATTAGCAATGCACTGATTGCAGTTTTTTGGCCAATAACCAATCTTTAAAGAGCTATATCTGCCAATTCTGATTTATTTTTTGGCATGAAAAGTTACTAAATATGGCAACAAAGTCGCTACGTTTGTGTGACTATTGTTAACCACAGTGACGACCTTATCTGCATGTCAGCCGTCTCTCGTGGAAGATAAGGCTGATTTGGTCGATCACCTAAAATTAAAGGAATCTGGGCTGATTTATTGTTGCACCATTGTTGGCTATGTTTTAGAATAGTAGGCCTGAACAAACAGTGTTGAATACAAGCTGAATTTTGCAGTAGAATTAACTTGTTGGACCAAAGTATAATAACCCAAACTTAACTTTTTAGTCAGGCAGCCAGCCTGCTGTCAGCTGCTCAGTAGACAGATAGACTACTCTTGGTTTGTCTTCTGCAGTGGTAAAATAGAGCTAATTTCAGTTTGAGACCAGGAATCATTCCAAATCATCCTGGTCTTAAACAAGGATGTTGTCGTAAACCTTTTTCAGTTAATTGACAAATAGGCTGCAGCAACAGAGTGGGTAAAGTTCAACTGTGAACTTCACCTACTCTGGCACTTTCTTTGGTATCACTTTAAAAAGACCATAGTGAAGGAACACTAGGATAGAGACTAACAGTGTGTTTGAGACTGGATGTTCTTGGTATACCTGATGCCACTAAATGCGCCTGTGTCTGAGCCCACTCCAATATCAACGGGACCATTGTACTCAGTCTGATGATTGCCTCAGTTACTGTAACAGAAAGGGAGATAAACAATCAAATAACGTGAGTCAAGATGCTGTGATGTGTACAAATGAAAAAGGTATTAAGCAGCGCCTTTGTTTGACTTGAAAATGCACAAATTTGAACAGAGGTACCATTTTAAGTCAGGCGATACCTCTTCTCAAGTGCTGCTGTAGCGTAAGGGAAGATAACAATACACCGTTCTGTTTGGCAAATGGAGACAAAGAGATGAGGAGAGAAAGAGGCCATAAAGCCATCCGTCACCCCCCTTACTACCCCACCCCTGCGTCTCCACGTACACTCGCGCACAGGCCTCTAATCCCGGCTCTCAGGAGTGTAAGCGATAGCCTTGTGTAACATTAAAAACAGGTTTGATCTGATCCAACTGGCAAAGTCGTTCATGCGGCACATTCCGGGGTGGGATTGTAGGAGCTGAAACGGCTACAGATTCCGTTTCGTTTTTCCTGCTTGTCATTCGATCAGCAGCAGTACAGTACCCCACCTCTTCCCCGGGTCTCCATCTCTCTCCGTCTTATCTTTGCCCAGCCCTCCTCTGTTATCTCCCTTAATTCAATAGAAGAGGTTGCCTTTTCTTTTGCGTTCAATCATTAAATTGGTCGGCCACGTTCCTCACTACGCATGGCTCTGGTCTTTGCCCGGCTGCCCCCAGAGGGACACGCCCTCTGCTCTTATCTCTGCCATAAATCCCCCCTTAAGCCCCCTAATCACAGATTAATGGAGCTCTGGATAGGGAGTGCCCTACTGTGCTTGGCCTCCTTTATCACAAATCCATATTCCATATCTGTGCCGTTGCATACTTGGACTTCTGGATGTGGGTGGTCACGATATGTGTCACACTGATGAAACACCTGATAATTATGGTCTTTCTCTTTGACCTTCACCCCTTCAGTGAGGGAAGTAAAACTTTACCTCTCTATAATTGGTGTAAAGCTTCAGGTTTTTTTCTTTTTTGAAAACATCTCTCTATTGATTTTAACAAGAGCAAATAAAAATGCCCACTCATTTATATATACCTAAATATGACCCAGACAAAAAAAAAAACACACATAGGGCAGGGGGAAAAAAGCAGACACACCAACAGGCCAATCAACATAAAGACCAGTTTTTCTTGCCAAATGACCTTATGACAAATCCTCTTTCCATATGTTGAGTTGTATATCATTTTGGACTAACCAAGTGTAAAAGACAGTTCAGATTTCTCAAAATGTATCAAGCTTGTCCTTAATGAAACAGCTGATCTTCTCAAGGGCAAAGTAAAAAGTAATTTAATTCATTGTGAAATTCCACAAAAATCTAGTTACTTTGTGTCAAGTGTTAATTTCATAACACATCAGTCCAAAGTTCTTTGCACCATAAAAGCACAAAAATATAAAGTCACAAACCGAGTTAACAATTGAGAAAACGGTGACAAACCTTATGTTTAGTTGAGTTTCATCATCAAAATCATCAATACACATCATATATGTTGATCAGTGTTCCAGTAATTATGGGTCAAAAGCAGATCTTGTAAAGTCTCTTTCCATGAGGATGCAGTACAGTTATTCGCTTTCAAAAAAAGGAAGCTGTTTGCTTACTTTTTTCTGCAAGCTATTCCAAAAATGTGTCCTAACTGGGACACATTTTGGGGGTGTCCCAGTTACGACACCCCCAAATTGGAATAAAAATCCTTTCTTGTCAGTGCATTTAATTCGTGTGTCAGGAATATTAGCTTTGAAGTGATGTAATCTAATTGGAGTGATGTATTGCCTTGTTAGCTGTTTGTATTGTAATAATTAGGAGTTTGTAGATTGAGCTAGAATCAAAGTGCAAACCTCTGCCCACTCCTCGCCCGATGCAGTCTCTCTCAAATCTGTACAGCTTCAGATTTGTTCGGTTGCAGCAATTAGAGTGAACTGTGTGGCGTTGTGAAGCTGTTTTTATCATTCAAGGAAGCAGACCCATTATCCTGTCTCCTGTCCTCGGAGGGGCTGTGTTGACAACAGATCTAAATTGCTTCACTGTCCTCCTTCCCTGGTGAGTTCCTCTAGGTAAAGGGCATGCGCCTCGCTCACTTCCTCTTCCCCACATGTTGCCAAGATAGTAGCCATGGAAAAAAAGCTGTGCGAATCAGAGGCACACTTATTTTGAAGCTATGGAAATCACTGGACTGTAACTGATTACTGCTGCTAGGTAATTGTTTTATAATTTTCTTATAATTCCTTTCGGCTTCTCTCCAGCGTTTACGTCACTTCTTCCTGTATGTACATTGCGAGTGGAAAGTAATTAGGGTTCTATGTTGTGCAGGCATTATTCTGCCTGTCTGGGTTTAGGGTTTTATTTGAGGAGGCCAAGTGCACTGTGTTTAAAGAATGACTGTGGGTCTGAAAAAAAGCAACCCTGTCTGGCTTTTTGTGGTCCTGAAGGCTGCTGGGAGTCAGAGATCCTGCAGGGCTGCCGTCCCAGATGTCAACCATGCAGCACCAAAAATCACCTGGTAAAAAATATGTAACTGTTTAAAACAAAGACAAAGTTATTAGAGTGTTACCTTTAGGGCTGCAAGTAGCAATTATTTTAGTTATCAACTATTTTAACAATGATTCAGTTATTGTGACGATTAATCATTTGTTCAGACGAATCAATTAATCGGATAAAAATTGACACATTTTGCAGATTTTTATTTCACCACTTAAGGCTTTTTTGTAGAATATTGTTAATACATTAAAATATAAAAGCAAAGTAATAATAATAATAATAATAATAATAATAATAATAATAATAATAATAATAATCTTGTCATTATAGAACATTTCATTATTTTTTAAAATAAGAAAATAAACATTTTATTGCCTACTACGCAAAAACCACATTCCTTTAGTGAACCACTTGATATTTGTAGCAAAGATATATTTGTTTTTATTGTACATCGATATAATCTGGCTAATCAGTTTGACTGTGGAATTTCCAGAAGGCTGCAACATTTCCAAATCAAATATGACCAATGAATAAAAACACAAAAAGAGAAAAAATAAACTCTATTTAACTTAATCTAGATCTAGAATGTTAAACTTTGCAAAAAGGTGGATGTTATTTGAGTACCTTTTGGTGTACTGCGGCCAGCCTTCCTGTTATCTTCTGAAAGCCTCACTCTCTCCCATCTTGTCACAGAAAATAGTTCCTGTTTGAAAAGCTACTCTGTTGAAAACTTGAAAACACATCATAGATGTTCAGAACAGTTAACTTCAAGTCTTCTTCAGCAAAATAGTGTTGTTACCAGAAATAAGTGGTTGAGTTGAGTTCAATGACCTTAAAAAAGGTTGGACTTTAGAGTTTCTGACCCGTCAGTGATTGATAACTGGACTATGACTTCTCTGTGTTTCCTTTTTGTTTGCATTGGAAATTAGCTTCTTACCTACACACGCCCCACATTGAGGAAGCCAATTTGTGTTGTGTGATTTATTGACTGATGAGGAACTCATGTGGCCAGATGAGAATCAAGTTTGGCACCAAAACACAGATGAATCGATTAAAAAAAGACCTGGTTACCTTACCTCAGCCTTAATATGCAAACAACTGCTGATCTGATGGTTGGGAACGATGATGCCTCTGGCTCACTGAGAACCATCACAAATCTCTTCATAAGGGTATTTTTATCCAGGTCTGGAGAGTGATGGGAATCTGAACAAAATGCCCAAAGGCCCTCAAGAGTCTTTGCATTTGAACTGCAGGTGGGTCAGTTTCAGTCAGGGACATTCGATGGGATTGGACAGCGTATGCCTTCAGCGTGTTTGTTGCCGTTAGGCTTTGCTGGGTATTTTTTAAATTTATTTTGTATGTTTATTTGAATGTCTCTGAGAACGGCTGTTTTCTAATTGCTTCCACTGCGAGCGTGAAGCTTCCTAAAGCTTAGCTTGAAGTTCGTGAATGTTTGTATGTTCATGAGTAAATGAAGGGGAAAAATTCAAAACAAAAGAAAAAAAAAAAAAATATAGAAGCTCACTGGCAAGAGTAAGGGTGAAGGCAGAGGGAGAATCTGGCCCCGAGCAACAATCGATCAAATCCTTGCAGTAGAAGTCCCAGGTTCCCTTTGGTAAGGCTGTGTGTTGCATTAGCTCATCTCACATTCTCTGTCTGCAAGCAAAAAGGGAGGGGGTGAGGGGATGCAGGGTGGAATAAAACATAGGAGAGGTGCTTGAAAGCAGTAGAGGAGAAGGAAGGGCAGCGCTGGGGGTGGGTGGCTTAGATTGACTCAAAGTAAAAAGAGTGAGAGACTCTGAACAGCTTGATTCAGTGGTGAAGTGCGCACTCTACTTCTCTCTAGTTTCAGTTGAGTAGAGTTGGCCCTCCGTCTGTTACAGCAATTAAATCAGTTGTAATCTTGGAGTGTTTCCACCTGTAGAGTGGAGCATCAGGTTGTCCTGTGGTGGGATACTCCCACCCACAGCGTGTGTATCTGTCTCTCTCTTTTTTCTTTTATTTTCCTGACGAGGAGTATTGGAGTCGAGGTAAGAGAGTTCACACAGAGTATCTGTCCCAGTCCAACTCTGATATCATAAATCGCTCCGATATCAGCCAAATAAAGTCAGTATCCTATTATATCACTCTGCATCTAAGATTGGATGCTAATAGAAGCATTCCGCTCCAGTATTTAGTCTGCCCCAGAGTTTCTATCCTGGATTTATGGGTGGGCATTTATCATATTGTTTAACATTTATCCTGAAAAATTTCTTATTATGATAAGAATTTATTGTTGTCAGGATACATTTATTAAAGTTATTGATGTTAGATAAAAGACTGAAAAGTGTGACCAGAAATGTTTTTTTTTGTTTTCTCCTCTTTTTGTTCCATGAGAGCATCAAGTACGTTAAAAAAAGACTAAAAATGAAGATTGAATACAGTTACTTTTTGCGGTTTAGTGATATGAATCAAATGTTTTGAAGTGTGTTGTATATTTCAGATGGTAACATTTTTCAAGACCAAATTTGTGTTTGTGGCTCTGTGAACACCGTGCCTTCAAAACTACCCCTTACCTAAATAATAACCCATAAAAAGTTCTTTTTAAAATCAAAATCATTATCATTATTATATTAGTACAACAAAATGTTGTGATAAAAATGTGAGTTAAATTTTTATCCTGCTAATAAAGAGTCACTTGTTCTCATGTTTTTTGTTGTTGACTATTGTTCTCTGTTTGAGTAAAATCACTTGATCAAGCCTTTTCTAACATTCCTCACTACAAAATAATAAAAGCATGTATGATTTATGCTGATATCATATCAGGTCAATATTGATATTGGCCAATACTTAAAAAGCTGCAATATCTGTATCCTATAAGAAACTAAAAATCTGGATCTGGACACCACTACTAATAGATATTATTCAACTTTACATTATATACCAAGCTTACATGTTAGTCATGCGACTCCAATGTTACCGTCTGCAGTGAACACTGATTGAACTGTATGCCAAGCCTCTCTCTATTAGTGCTTTGGAAATTTTATTGAAATATGCATATTTTTTTATATTTCAAGGCATTGCTTATTTCTTACTAAATGTTTCTGTGTGGGGTTTAAAGAGCAACTTGCAGCTCTGGAGTTGCAGACCTCTGAACTCGGGATACTGGCTCAATTTTCAACATCTCACTGACTCGAAACGTTCACCCAGAGCTCCAATAAGAACTCCTCTGCTTTCCATTGTATTTGGAGTTTACATGTTAATCATGCAGATCCAGTGTAATCATCCACAGTGAGCGCTCTTTGATCAAACGCAGCTCTCATCGTTGCACAGCTCTCCTCCCAGTGGGTCACATCTAAATAGTTAATGGCCTCTGTAAAAACCCAAACTTCTGCTTCAAATTAGAGAGAAGCTGTCTAACTCTGGGAGGGTAAGAACAGAGCAGATAGCAGTGGCGCTTTTTAAAGTCCTCTTTAATAAAACATGCTAGCATGCATTGGCGGGTAAAGGCCGGCGGCAGAGGGGCAGTTGCTGCAGCAGTAATGGAGGGTTCCCCTGAACCGTTGGATGACCCTAGTTGTCATTAAGTCTGTTGGTTCAAAAGTTTGTCTGAGAGTTGGAATATAATTAGTTTATTCAAGCTTGAGGCGGTTCCAAGAAGCTGGGAAGGCTGGACTTTACTCAGTGCCAGAGAGTGAGATAATTAATCTCACCAGAGGGTTGATGTGTTCCTATCTAATTTTCCATCTGTTTCAGATATCATTTTTCACCCCTGCCAACTGTTAGTAAAGTATCACTAAATTCCAAAATATGCGGTTTTGTAAGCAAGCAAAATGAATTTCCTGAAACAGATCATTCTCCTTGTCCAAATTGGAAATGGAACACAAACAGTTTATGACAATGTTCTCTGAATAATTTTAAGCAAAAATACTCTTACGCCTCAGAAGCATAAAATCACACCAAGTCTAGTTTAAATATCTTAAAATAAGACAAAAGTAATTTATAAGTAACATTTCAACAAGACACTGGAGATTGTTGTCAATACTTAATTAATACCGATGAACAATTACTGGTTATAAGTGAAGTAATCTGGCAATGGAACAAGACATTTAATTTATGAGAACAATTTAGTGTTCCACTTCCCCTTTTTCATCAATATTAAGGAATTATTAACTTAAAACAGGCTCCTGTGTCTTTCTGAAAACTTACTTCTAAGTTAGTTTTGTCTTATTTCAAGTCTACTAAGATATTTGAAGTAGAAAGAGAAAACTTTGGCAAGATTTTGTGTTTTTGGACAGCATTATGTACAAAAAATGTGATTTCTCAAAATATCAATGATTTTGTATAAGTTAAGGAAGAGAGAAAGGTTGATTAGATTCATACATTTAATGGGAAAGATGGTAAAAATGTAAGCATTTGTCATAAATTTATCAATTAGTTAATTTTCAAACCATCCACCCAGTTTTAGCCTGCTATCACTGTTCGTCTAAACCTGACTTTTTACAGGAGCCACCATCAAAATGTTCTCTGCTGGGCGGCTGGATTAATTATATTTCACCGGCCATACTACGCATTAGCATTGAAGTGATTAATCTCTCCACAGAGCTGTCACTAATTATGCTGACTTCACTTAAAAAAAAGAGAGAGAAAAAAAAAAAAAAATGTGGCAACCGGTGGAAGATGCCTCCTCAGCACCGCTTTCTGAAGAAAACCAGGGCGGGGGTTGGGCGGATGGCACATAAATGAGGCAGTGTGGCAAGTTCACGGGATACTGGGTAAATTAATTGCAGGGCGATGCCTCCAATTAGACCTGACTCCCTCTAATTGGTGCTGAATGGGCTCCAAAAGCCTGCGGTGGGCAATATGGCGAGGAGGGATGAGCCCTGTGTCACTCTCTGACGAACAGAACTTGCGGGCAGAAGCGCAGTGCAAGACCCACCCTTCAGGAATTAACAACAGGGAGCTGATTTGCATGTAAATCAGCTTTGATAGCCACAGCTGACTGGTCAGGGAGCAGAAGTAATGACCAGAGATGGCACTCGGGTGTTAACTCCTTTCACACGGCTGCTGACACTGATTTAGCTTCCCTGGCGGTGTGGCTCCCTGTTTGTGAGGCCACCATGAGATGCACGCTTATCTTATCTCTTATCTCTTAATTTCCTTTTTCCCTTAAGGTGCGTTGCTTTTTTTTTTTTTTTTTCACAGATCCCTTCCTTGTTTCTGTTGCTCTGTTCTTTGATCTGAGAAATGACAGTCCCAGAAATTGCAGGGTCGTTAACCTTTACTGAAAGAGCACATGCTCTAATTAAAGTGATGTTCCAGATTGGTCAGTTGTTATCTCTACTCCTTGTATCTTCAACACCTCACATTTCACTCTTGACAGAAATGTTTCTCTTTGTGTTAATTTAATTACTCAATGTCAGTTCAGTAGACATGCAATAAGTATTGTCTTTTAAGCATTCATACATGCTAAGTGTTGTCTAGGGAAACTGAAAGGAAAAAGAGGCACACATACAAGCAGTGAATGTGGGTTTGAATGGAGTACCACTCATAAATAACAGAATGCTGAAAAACACTATACTATGAAAAGGCTAAAATTATGGTTGGGGCTTTCCAAAAATATTAATACTGACTGGTCTTTTTCATCTTAAGGTATTGTATTCAGCCCATTTGCCTGCACCTTTAGAAGTCGCCTACTTTGTAAATATATGACGTGGTGTTAGCATTAAAACAAAGACCTTATTGTACCCAGTGGTTGCCGCTTTCTTGTCACAGGAGGCTATATACATTCTTAAGATAGTTACTGATTGGATTAACGATAATCTTCTTGGAAGAAAACTGTAAAAACAATAATTATTGGCAGGGTTGCCAATTTATGAAACCTTTATTTGCATTGGGAAAGTTCAGTGGGAAAGAACTTTTTTCTGTGCGTTCACAAACCAAATAAAGTTTTCACAAATTAGACACTAAGTTTAAGTATTCTGATTTAGTGCAGAATAATCTAGACCATATTAGAGCAGTCTTATGTATTGAAGTTTTGAAACTAGATCCAATTAACGATGTTCTAGGATTTTAAAGATTAGGTGGAAACACCATCTAGCCATCTGCTGAATCAGAAGTCACCTTCAGCTTTGTGTGATACATTATGTTTATGCTTGATGTCACGTTGGATTGCAATAAAACCTGTCTGAAGAACAGATCAGTGCATCTAATGTATTGACATTTTTATTGACAAAGTTTTCTTAAAAGAAATACGTATGAGTCGTGGGCGACCAGTTTAGGCATGCTAGTAGCTAGCTTATCCAGTGTTAATGCCTGCCTATTTCTGCAAATGGACAGTAGGGGAAGAATGCAATCCGGTGTGTGACCAGCACAGGTATGCTAATCATCAACCTCTCTAAGGCTAACACAAGTCAGTACTTTCCCTCTCATTAGCCAGGGCTGGCCGCTTAGTCACTGGTGCTGGTCTATTATTACTCAGTTCGATAGTTGGCTTTGAAATGGATGTAGCCTCCTGTGACATGGAAGTAGCTCCAGGGGTAATAGTCAAAATTTTTGTCGTTATGCCTTCTGATTAATAGAGTCCCTCAGTGAGTTCTTTAATCTAAGAACAAAGCTATACAGGCTTCTAAAGTTTGTTAGAGAACATTAATATAAGAATGGCACCACAAAGAACAAGGAATACAGCAGATAGGTCAGGGATAAAGTCCTCTAAATTTAATGAGGGTTAGGTTATGAAACAGTAGTTCAAGCTTTGAACGTCTCCCAGAGCTCTGTTCGATCCATTATCTTAAAATGGAAAACATATGACACAACCGCAAATCTACGAAGACATTTCCACCTAAAATGACAGGTTGGGCAAGGAAGGAATCAAGACAAACAGCCAAGAGGCTCATGGTAGCAGCAGACATCCACAATTCAGGTGGAAGTCTCTCAAAAGGGACAACCATTAGTCATGATCTCCACAAATCTGGCCTTTATGAAAGAGTGGAAAGCAGCAGGGCATCTTTGAAAGAACACCAAAGAAGTCTTGTTTGCGGTTTGCCACAAACTATGTAGGGGACATAGCAGACATGTTTCCCCACAGTGAGAGATGGTGGTAACATCTCGTGCTGTGAGCCTTTCTTCAGCAGACTAGAGAAGAGAGAAGCAGGCCAAAGTTAATGAGAAGGTAGATGGAGCTAAACACAGGGAACCTATTGGAAGCTGCAACAAAACTGAAGACTTTGGTGAAGTCTCCCCTTCCAGCAGGACAGCGACCATAAACATACAGCCTGCACTATAATGGAAGGGTTTTGATCAAAGCATATTCATGTATTAGAAACTTTGAGTGAAAGTCCAGACCTAAAATCTACTGAGAATACATGGTAAGACTATCACATCTATCTACAGATTTTCTCCATCCACTGTGGCTGTGCTTGAGTTGTTTTACAAAAATAAATGGGCAAAAATGTTAGTCATCGGTTGCCAAAAGATGGATTCTTATTTGCACAAACATTTGAAAACCATGAGTTATCTTCTACCTCACAGTCATGTCTAAAACACAACACAGGTTGTAATGTGATGAAATGTATGTCACATACACTACTAAGAAATAGTTTTAAACTCTTTCTTTCTAAAAAGAAATAGTTAAAAAATTTCTTTTTAAACTATTCCTATGAGGTGGGCAAGCCACCTATTTTCAGCCAAATGACTCTTTTAAGACGTTATTTTTCACCGTTTCATTTCCTTTTCAGGATCTCGGCTGCGCCAAGAGGACACCCCACCTAGGATTGTAGAGCACCCATCTGACCTGATCGTATCCAAAGGGGAGCCTGCCACGCTCAACTGTAAGGCGGAGGGGCGGCCAGCTCCAACAGTGGAGTGGTACAAAGATGGTGAGCGGGTGGAAACAGACAGGGACAATCCCCGCTCCCAACGCATGCTGCTGCCCAGTGGCTCCCTTTTCTTCCTGCGCATCGTCCACGGACGACGGAGCAAGCCGGACGAAGGTTCCTACGTCTGCGTTGCCCGCAACTACCTGGGAGAGGCAGTGAGCCACAATGCCTCGCTGGAAGTAGCAAGTAAGTGCCGCACGTCTTCTGGTTTCCTTCTCCCTCTCCGCTGTTGAGTGCGAATAAAGACTTCTGGTTTCAGATAGAGCTGAATAGCGGGCTCCAGTTTCGTCCACTGTTTCTGCTCTCAATGTGTTCATTGAGTTGGATAATCTCTCAGGAGATGGGCAGGATGTGTTTGGCCCAGAGGTCTCGGCAAGGCCTGTGGAGCCTTGGGGGGAGAGGCGGTCTGATCATTCCAGGGTGAGCGCTTCACTAAAGGACCCCTTGGTAGGTGGTCAGGAGCCACAATAGGAACAAAGACCTTTCTGTTTTGGCATAGCTTCTGCTTTTTTTTTTTTTTTTTTTTGTCAGAGAGATAGATATGAGACTTTTATTCTGAAGCCAAGGCAGTCGTTGCATCTGTGTCCAGTCACCTTTCGATGCAGAGGTTTCTTACTCAGTTTCTTGAAGTACCAGAGACGGATATCGTTTGATATGCTCTGATTTAGTGAAAAGGGGATTCCAGCATGTGCAAGGTCAGCTGGTGAATTTTGTCCAAGCACTACATGAGTTTCTAAAATATATCACAGTTTTTGCCTATTGCATTCGATGTTGACAAATTAGTTTCAAAGGGGCCCTTCAGAAGCGGCTTTCGTCAGTAAGGTCAGCATTTTGGACACATTATCTCTTTCCGTCTTGACTGGCTGAGAGTGCAGGGCGAGGAGGACGGCTCACATATCAACCACTCCTCAAGCATGCCCAGAGGCTGTCACCAACCCGCTCACTGTAATCTAATCAAGATGGGGAAAAGAAAGAATGGTACGGGTGTGTGTATGCTGGCGTGTGTGTGTGTGTATGTGTGTGTGTTGACTGCATTTAGGTGTGAGTGACTGTGGAGTGTGGTGGGTGGGGCAGTGGACTGCTTTTGGACTCTGCAGAGGCTGATTTTGATTTTGTTGCTGCTGAGTAGTTTGCAATTTCCCTTGTAATGGTTAACTGTCTGGTTTCTGATGAGTCATAACAGCTGAACTTGGAGTATGTTGAACTCATAAGGTACAGTGCCTTAAGCAAAAGCATTTGGATTCCTTGAAATGTTCCACCTTTGTGAGATTTCAACTATAGATTTTATTTTTTGAATTTACGTAACAGAGAAAAACAAGGTTACTCTGGTACCCTTAATATAATGTAAAGTAAAATGAAGTGTGAAGACTATTTTGTAAAGGCTGTTTGTTAGAGAATATAATAAAAAATATCTACATCGTAGAGACCAGTGGTAACACTCTTGATGGAATAATTTTACTTAACAAGTCTGTAAAAATTAACACAGTCATCTTGCCGTTTTCTTACAATTGCAAGACAAACGGCATTGTAAGAAAAAGATATTTAAAAAAAAAAAACACAAAAGGATGCTACATTTGTGATTTTCTGCCAGCATTCACACACAAGATTTTCTAGTCAAAGTCCTTTGACTAGAAAGCTCTTGTCAAAGTTCTAGTGAAGATCTACGTTCTGTTGAGAATCTGTGCTAGGACTGAAAACTAATGACCACAGATGTTCTCCATCCAGTATTACTAAGCTTGAATTACTTAGCAAAAAGTTAAAGAAAATTGAAAGCTATTCATTAGGTTTTTTTTTTGTAGTTTTTTTTCTGTTTGTTTTTTTACTATTATGCACTACTTTCTGTTCTATCATAGAAACTTTCATTAAAGCTGTTTGGCGTATGTGGAAATGACTGGGGCTACACCAAATATTGTGACTGTATCGTCATCAATAATTGTTGGCTAATATATTCAAAGTGTTCTAAATTTACATTTTATATCTTACTGTAACCTTCAGCCAGTCTTATGGCTGCAGATGTTCAAACCAAACACATTGCCCAAAAGGCTAAAGGTCACAGGATGATGGAAACGCAGGTGAAACGGAATCATCATCGCAATATTTACCAATATGTTCTAATATCATGACATCAAAAAATGTGTTGTTTATTTATTTATTTATGTATTTATTTTAAGTTGATCAATACTTTTGCAAGGTACTGTATATTCCAAAATTGTGAAAAATGCAGCTTTTCAAATTTGGTTAGCATGTTTTCACACATATTTGAGCTGGAGCGATCTCTTCCCCGTATTTGAGACTTTATGCTGTTTATGTATGCGGTGAGCTTTTCAACTTGAAAAAGAGAAGACTTTTGGCAAGAACCGGGAGCAGAGTACAAAGTACCACTGGCTCAGTCTCAAGTTTAGGCTGCTTATTTTCTGTGAGGTTCAAACAGACCAGTAATGACAAACCACTACTCCCTAGCACTCTCTCTCTCTCCTCCATGCTTAGCCTATGTCTCTCAGTCACCCCTCTCTGCAGCTTATGCTTAACTACATATAATTATGTTGTTTTAGCAACCAGAATGAAGGCCTGCCGACTGAAAAAATGGGAGAAGGAGAGAAAAAAAAAACATAACAGAAACCCTGACATTTTTTTCAAGGCTACATTCAAATCCAGAGTGAACAAACTACAAGCTATAAATCTGCCTTATGAAGCTAGAAGATGGTTTTGTATTTATTTTAGTTCAAGATGTTTGCCATATAGGTATGCAGTGAGAGCTTTACAGAATTCCTTTTAGTTTCAGGTGAAACTCCTAAGAAGGAAGTCTTAGGTCTTAAAAGTGTTTAGTTTGCCTTGTTCTCCCTCTCTGACATTAACACTTTAAAGGCTAAAAACACTTTTTTTTAGAGAGAGAGAGAGAGAGAGAGAGAGAGAGGTGGTTAGCTAGGAATTTACAGTTTCTCTTATGAGCGATTGTTAACTTAATCCACGTTTCAACAAATACTGTTTTGAAAGGCTACAGAGCTAACCCAGCTTGTTTGGTTTATCATTAACTGAATGTACAGTTCAGCACACAGTCTCCTTATCTCTGGCCTCTAATCCAAAAGCCGGACTAACGCATTAGCCATAAATCTTGTTTGTGTTCAAACAAGCTAAGGATTCCCCCGCCCATTACGTTGTTGTTTTCTTTTTATTAAATATGTCAACATCCTCTAATGAACCTCCTTCCTACTTGAGGACTTGCGACTGATAAAGAACAAACAGTAAGACCCAAGAAAAGCATATTGGAAGTGATGTGTGGAGGAGGTGAATTTTAAAAGAAGCTTTTCAAGCAGGAACTCAAACTCCAGTCCTCGAGGGTCGCTGTCCTGCAGGTTTTAGATGTGCCACAGGTACAAACCACTGGAATGAAATGGCTGAATTACCTTCTCCTTGTGTAGATCAGTTCTCCAGAGTCTTAATAACCTAATTAATCTATTCAGGTGCTGCAGCAGAGGCACATCTATAAGTTGCAGGACTTCGGCCCTCGAGGACTGGAGTTTGACACCCCTGTTTTCAAGTAATTATGCTAAACAAACATTTTAGACATTTTTTGAACAATGGTGGTCAAATGTAAAATTCAACCATTAATGGCAACAAAGGAAATTACTGCAGGACACCTCATCAACTATTACAGCACATACAGTATATGGCGGCATTGTAATTCCAACCTTTTCAGCTGTGTTCAGGCTTGTAGCTTATGACAATTGTATTGAGTAACATGTCTGAAATAATATAAAGAGAAAAAACGCAAGAAGAAAAAAAGTAAGCCTAAGGAAGCCAGAAAAAGAGAAAGAGTAATGACATGGAGTATGGAAAAGCCAAATTAACATTTATTCAAGCCAAAAGTATTTATAGCAAAGTTCTTTGTGCCTATTTGACTCAATAATGTGAAGATTTCTATGAGTTTACTCAGCAAGGAGGCTGTAACTTAGCCCTCTAACTTGGAGATTTAGCAAACTGGTACTCTATGCAGGGATTTAAAAGTGCTTTATAATAGAAAGCAATGCATGAGTTGCCCAAGCCTCACTTTTTTACACATCAGTCCATGATTTTCTCATTGGTGGTCACTGACACTAAAGTAATGTACCTGTCAAGACTCAGTTCGTTCATAGTTTATGCAAAACATATAAATTGGCCCTAAAAGTCACTTTAAGCTTAGCCTGCATATGATAGCTTGAAGGGAAGTTAATCTAATCTTACATAATCTATATTTGAATAATTTATTTTTCTCATGCGCAGAAAAAGAAGATAAGCTTCAGCTAATAACTCTAAGAACATGTCTTTTTTTTAAAAATAAATTTATACTCACAAGCCACACAAGCCTTAGCATATTGTCTGTTTACGTCCTGCTCAAACTGTTTGTTCCAGCAAGCAGATTCTTGAAAAGTCACATATATATTCTTTTCAATCATTCCCACATATTAACCTTTTAGCACCAAGGCTTTACAGAATTTATGGTTTTGTGCCTCCACATTTGTTTAAAGATTACAAACGACCTCATAGACACAATGAGATATGTGTTCTTACTATATAATCTTTACCCAGCATTCTGCCTGGGGCTCTGAGAGGCTCTATGAATAGCTTGTTTCCCTTCTTCTGGAGGTGGAGATAGTAAAGTGAGGTAATGGACGGCACACTGCACCACTTGAGCGTGCGATAACCTCGGGGCTCGAGTTTTGTCTAGTGGCCTGGCTGACTACACAGTGTGGACCGCACAAGGTTGGCCGCGGGCCCTCACATCCACACGCAGATGCCTCACACAGGGGCAGAGTTTACTTTTCACAGCCACTAACAACAGAAGTAGAAGGATGTTTGCATGAGTTTGGTCCACTGCATGAAACTCTCCTCAGCCAAGTTTATCTCACAATCACATCGATCTCTGTGCTGCCGAGAAATCTCTGTCACCGTATGAAGACAGCTGGCTTCAATGACTATCTGATTGTTGGGGAGGAAGGGAGGGTCAGCATGTCAGGAGTCTTGAGGCGAAGGGGGTCCGTCCCAGCAGATTTTGTGTCATCTGTTGCGTGGGGAACAGTTGGCTGGCTCGCACCGGTCGAAAGGAGGCAATGCAAGCTCCCGCTGATGTGACAACCTGTCAGTCAAGCTGTGATCGTGGTTGGGATCTTTTTGCAAAACCCCCTTTGAAAAATGTTCTATTGAATTTTTATCATTTTGTGTAAAGTATAATGAGGCTTTGGGTTTATTCACGCCAGCCCTGTTAGGGCCGTTTTAATCCAACTCTGATTGGTGTGGGGAGGTGAGAATGCACAACTCTGGTCCACCTAACAACCAAGTTAGACTGGCCCTTTCCCTGACTTTAAACTAAATGGTCTTCAAATATTAAGAATCGTGTGATAGAAAATCCTTAGCATACCCTGATAGCTGTAATCTTCCTCTGCCTTTTTAGGACTGTTAACCTGCAGCAGAAGTGGCATCAACTGTTCTGGTGGTCTTCCAGTTTTGCTACAGTTTTGCTACATCTCTGTGGCTGTTATTTGTTTCACTGAAGTTTGCAGTAAATTGGTGCAAGCAGAGCACCCAGGGGTCCTGCTGCAGAAGTCGACACCATAGGCACAGACTCCTCGGTCTCTCTTCCTTTTCCACGATCTTTGACTCCGGTGAAGTGTGCTTGTGTGGCTGATTTAATAAATCCTGCTTTATTTTTAGTCTCTCTGCTTCCACACGGTTATGAGGTGCATACTGTGGTTCAAGCCAATTGCAGCCCAGCGTTGTGAACCTTAAAATTACAGTATGTCTGACTTCACTTCCAGGAGCAGCTGGATTTGTTTAAGGAACCTATTCTGGTTAAATCGGTTCGACATATGCATTTCAATTTGACCACCACTAAAAAAAATATATATTTACGCATGAATTGTGTGGTCTGCTGAATTTAGCATCGTTAGCGATTCATTTATTGCAACCTTGAGCCCGAGTTGAGTAAAATGTTGTTTTTAGATAAGGTAAAGTCGGTTGTTAAATTATATTTTTAGCGATGGTAACTTTTATATAAAATGTTTTTAGATATTTGCCTCTGTTAATATAACATGAGACAGACAATCTGTGAAAAAAATCCAGCTCCTCTGCCTTTTCTTTGAGGCTCTACAGGAGAAATATGCTGCTCATGCAGAAACATCCAATCAGAACCAGGAGGAGGGTCTTAGGTTGTCAATCAATCTCATGTATGTGCTGCTCAGCCTCAGCCCCTTGATTTCCTATGCTACATCTAGATCCCAACAACAGTCTGCTGTGGAGGCTAATGCTAATTAGCATGGCCACTAATAATTTAGGACAAACAGATTTCCTGTGACGGTAATTTGCTTCTCCGCCATCAGCACATTGAGCAGCACGTGTACGACAGTGATTGACAGCGCTAAGAACCTCCTCCTGCATCTGATTGGTTGTTAATGTTTCTGCAGGTAGCAGCAGAACCACAGGGAGGAGGCAGAGAAGCTTGATTTTTCTTCTCAAATTATCTGCCTCACTTGATATTGTCGGGCCAGAGGAATAATTTTAGCAAATAAGTAAAAGTCGTCTTTCTATAAAAGTTGCATCATGCAGCTTTTATAGAAATAAATGTGATACTGTGGGGTTTCTGTTAGCTTGCTGCAAAAGCATGTAAAACAACATAGGAGCATATCTGCTGGGTACCAACAGACCTAAAACACTAAGAGCAGCTCTGCAGAGCCAGCATAAAAACAAGCTCACATCTTTTTTTTTTTTTCTGGTTGGTTGTTGTGTATAAATGTGTGAAATGTCAGAAGATTTTAGAACTGTGTTTTTTGACAAACAGGCAAACAGAACCTCGCCCACACACATCCCTCCCCACCAAAGCTAATACTGAGGGCTTGATAGAGGGCCAAGAGCAGAAAATACTTACCATGGGAAAGTGTAGAGCACAGCAGATAAGAGCCAGAGCAGAGAAGCAGGGCAGCTTTTTAAGAGTTTTAAGGGCTTTGTGGTGTTCTACAGTGAACATTGGCAACAAGCCTAAACAAAACACAACACATATCCAGTCAGGTCAGAGGAACTAGAATGAAGGGACTAGTTTACATAAGTATGAAGGCTTGGATAGGACACGATGGGTGAGGCATGACTTCCTGTGCAAGTTATGTATTTGATTCCATCAATCTGTCAGTGCCTGAACACTGCCCTATTGAACAATATTACAATAGTCTAGTGCTTTGTGAAAAGGAACTACCTGAGTGGAAGAGGCAGTTGTGCAGAAGTGGTTAAAGGAGTGCATCAATCACTCTGTGCTCCGCCACGCCTCTGATGGATTACATGGCCAAGATGAACCAGAAGGACAAGTTCTTCAGAAGTACAGAGTAGTTTTTATATGCATCTTTTGTCTTTCTTCAGAAAACCTAAATTTAAAAACAGAAAAAGGCGTAAACTTTATTGTCTAAATCCATTGCAGTTTTGCAAAATACATCAATTTTCAAGCTGCCAAAAAAGAAACAACTCATCCTAGAGCAAAAACATTTTATCAGAAAACATGTATTTTTATTTTATTTTTTTAATTGCAGTGTTTCCATTAAGCAAATTTTATTCCTACTTCCAATTTGTGCAGTGTTATGGTCAATGGAAACATCTTTCTGTTGGTCTATTACATAAAATTCCAATAAAACATGTTGAGCTTTAATACAGCAATGCAAAATCTAAAAAGCATTTGGAGTGAATATTTATGGAAAGCATTGGACATATTTTGCTCTTTGATGTCTCCTTATGTATGTAGCTTGAGAACCTAAAGTATGATCTGTTTAAATGCAACTGCTTTGCTGCGACTTTCTTCTCTCTCTGTCTGCAGTCGTGTAGGAAATACTTCATCTCCTTTAAGGGGAAAAGAAATAAACTGATTCATGGAGTCCACTTTAACTGCTTTCCTGAGCGATTATGCCTCGCATATGTTGACGCTGCACAGGTATCGTAAAACGTCCCTGAAAAAGAAGCTCTTCTGCACTCTGCTCTGTATGTTTTGGTTGGGGCTTTACTTTTCTTCCCTCTTCCTTCACGGTCGTGAATAGTTTTTGACTTCCCTGCAATCCTTTGACTGCTTCCAGAGCACAAAACCACCATGTGGAGGATGGCCGCTGCACCCAGGACCCACAAGTGTGATATTAGTATTTTGAAGTGCTGGTCTAGAGCAGATAAGATGCACTATGTGCGATCTTTAATCAAGGGCCCTTGGAGAGCCGCTTGGAGTGAGCACCGATAGCCGACTGCCTTCCCTTCTCACTCAAAATAGCTTTGTGTGTTTTCTGTACACACAAAGTTCAGCTCTAATGTTTTAAATTGTTTTGAAGTATCCGTTTGCTTAGATTGCATCTTTGTCTGCATGTCATGAGGCAGATGAATGCCTGCTGCTTTCTCTAATCTTCACCTCTTCTGCAGAGACCTTGATATTTCTCTTGCTGTAAAGTGTAATCTTCTCTTGGCAGTGTGGCCAAAAAAAAAAAAAAATCAAGAGTCTGCATGAACATGTGTTTGTGTCTGTGAGGGCCGTGCGTGCAGTTCTTGTATCTGGTCATATGACAAGGCTTTCTGCTACTCGGACACTCTGGTTGTTAAACCCAGTTAAGCTCTCGCTTGAAACCTTCCGACATGCTCCTCCGAGTTGATGGAGCTACGGGGGGATTAAACGGTTTGGTGAGGAGAGCTTGAAGGGTTTTTTTTTTACTTCAAAAGGGTCCAAAAAATGTAATCAAGGTCTACATAAGATGAGTCTGAGCAAATCATGTGATGCTTTGCCATTACGATTCATTCGTGGATGACATACTACCAACTTCTTGGCTACGCTAAAGCGTACATGGATGAAGACAGACTTAACAAGATTGTCTAAAACTCGTGATAGTTGTTTTTACAGTGAGAAAAACTAAGAATGATAGAGGGGTTGGTATTGTATCTCACGCTAGCTAATCAAAAATATCGTAGGAACCTTGGAGAGAAAAGAAAAAGGTTTAAGAGTGAGCCTACAATGAATAGGTGACCTGTCCCGGGTGACCCTGCCTCTTGCCTATTGACCGCGGGAGATAGCCACCAGCACCCCTTAAGATCCAACTAGGGATAAGGGTGTTTGATAATGGATGGACGAACGAGGAGTGAGCAGTATCATCATTATAATGTCTAAGTTGGCAGTGGTTCTTATCACACTGCAAAGGCAAACATCCAGTTTTATTGCTCTGAATCACAAAATGTCAAAGAAATTTTGTTTCTCTGGAAAACCAATGAGATCAATTGTATGCAGTCAGAATAAAAAAATCAGTCTCTGTTTTCATTACATTGCAGATGTATAGTGATCCATGACAGAGATTTATATTATAATAGGATAAATTGTTGAACACCTTCCTGTTAGCTGCTGAAATTCTTGCTCTCGCTTGTTGTTTCACAGCTCAAATTATGTATTCACACGTACAAAATACTTTTTAAATCATTTCTAACAGGTTTAGTACTTTCTCTGATGTCATTTTAAACTTTTTACAATAGCTCAAAGTGGTTAGCTGAATCACCTTCACTTGGTAACACTATCCACACCGAAAAGTGGTGATTTTGGTGCAAATGTGCTTGTGCTTTACATTATGTTTTGACAATTCAAAAGGAAAAATACAATGAAAAATGTAGATTTTCGAGAGGACCCCAAACGCTTCACACTACATTCAGTCATTCACACACACATTCACACACACATTCACACACACATTCACACACTGATGTTTGTAAGCTACTGGATAGTAGCTACAGCTACCTTAGGGCAGTCTGACAGAAGTGAGGCTGCCTTGTACGGGCTGCTGGTTTACACCAGCAGGCAAAGCGGGTGTCTTGCCCATGGGCGTAATGACTGAATCAGTCATAGCAGGGATTCAAACCAACAACCCACTGGTTACTCCTACCACTATCGCCCACGACTAAAATGCATCTTATGTGTAATATCAGTCTCTTTGAGTACCATCTTCCAAAAAACATTTTTCTATTTGCTTTTCATCTTCTCTCTTCTTTCAAACAAGCATATTTCCAAAATCTATGCAAACAAAAGGAAGAGAAAAGCAGAGGAAAAAAACCAGCTGAAATATAATCAGCTTTGTAGCATGTTGCTGAGTCTGCTGCCTGACAGGCAGCCAGAGCTGGTGAGGTAAGGAGTAGACCCAAACACTGATAATGATTTGCCTTGTGTTCTTGGACTACAAATGAGACAGTCTTCTTGCTGCTGACTAGGGATAGTCACAACTCTGCCATCAGTCGATGACTAATGCAAACAGTGAATAAATGCTGGCATTCTACTGACATCTAATTGTCCTTGTTACCTGAGGTAGGCAATTTGATCGTTAGGGTGCCTACTGCTTTAAAACGAGCCTTTTTGTTGAGTCACACACACCCAAAAATAGGAGAGCGGAGCAGAAAAGGGCAGTGGCTGATTTTTAGACCTTTGCTGAGGTTGATAAGATTGGGAGATAAGATCAAATTCACATGCCTCTGTGAAGGCATGTGAAGCCCATGAGCAGCCAATCATAAATGGGGGCAGATAAATTGGTGTACTCCTAATTTTTTGTCAAGCCCTGAATATTCAGCATTCTAATAGTTTTACCCATAGTTGTATAAAGTTAAATACTGTGGCAGATGATCCAAGTTCACAAAAAATTGTGATGCACTGATCAGAATTTTGTAAACCATTTCAACTTTATGTACATTTTTGATTTGATGATGTTCCCAATTTCTCATTTGGAATTATTGTAAATATATAAAAATATCATTGACATGATATTTTCTTGTAGTCAACCTCCCATGAGTTTAAAAGTTATTTATAGCAGCAGCAGAGGATTTGGTGTCTTACATTAGTGATTAGCATGGCTAATAGAAAAAAAAACAAACAAAAAAAAAACAAACAGGTTGAATACACACAACCGTATGTGCATTCCAGAAAACATAAACCTTACCTTGGCTTTGAGAATTCTAAAAAGTCTGCAACGTTTCCAAATATAATATTTTTGATAACAGAAAGAGGTTGAGGGCTCAAAAGTGAAACATCTTCGTCGTACTGTTTCAGCCTCCCATTGCCTGGTGAAAGACTTGCTTGACACAGGTGAGTAGACAAAAATGTGTCATAAAAAATATTATTTATCTTTAAATAGCTTCTTACATTCTTTTTAAACACATTATTTTTGGTAAAAAAGAAGAAAAACAAAAAATATGAAAAATCATATTTTTATGTTTTATGTTTATGTAAGATTAAATTAAACATAAAATTAACATTGCATAAAAAGTACATATATACAGATATTATAGAAACCCTTATTTTTGGAATAATCTGGTAGAGTAAATTAATGACATATTCATATAGATCCTTCTCAGCCAAGGATTTTCAAGTTGTGGTATTTTGTGACCCTTTAGAGGACCCTTATATTTCACATTTCCTGTCCAATAGGATTCCAAGATTGAACATTTTGATTCAGTCTCTACATATGGGTTTAAAAAACATTTTCACATTTTTTGTTGTTTGAAATATTACAAATGAGACAGTCTTCTTGCTAAAATCACTCAGAAGCAGTATTTAAAGTGAACGCAACCATGGAGGTTATTATAGTGTTCATAGAATGGAAATAGATTTTATTTTCCTGTCAGGTTCCATAAAGCTGAATGCTAATACCAGTTAACAGATGATTTCTTGGGAAATCATCTGTTAACTGTAGGAAAGCAGCAAACCTACACTGATCAGAAATAAAACCCGTCGCATCTTTAGATGTGTTTAAACATCTGCCTCACTTTATTAAGTCAGCAAATCGTGTTTATCCACCTCAGGCCTAACTACATGTGTGGTGAACAGCCCCAGTGGTGGGTATGTAAACATACACAACGCTCTAATAAAGACCATAAGGAGACATGGAGACAGGCAGAGCAGTGAATAGAACAGAGACACTCTCACCTCCTCTTTGTTCCCAATTGACCTTTCTAAACAGGGTGTGGCCAGATAACAAAAAGAGCTCCATGTAACCATATACTGGCAAAGAGCTGGATAAAAGACAGACACAGGGACGTCATGTGCAAAGAAAGAAAAGATGAGGACCCATTCAAATATCAAGCAGTTCTCCGTGTCGCTTTGAATACGTTTGAAATAGCCGACATCTGACTCAGCAGTGAAGTTCTGAATTGGATGGATATCGTATTGTTGTTAGGCTCGAGGGGAACTTCTCTATTCTTCCTCTCTGGACTCCTTCCATTCCACCACAACCTGGCTTACTACGGTATCAAATGCTAAGCTGTCACGGCTACCCTTCGCTTGTTTAACCCATCGGCTCACCTACATTTCCATTAACCACAGAATTACACAAATTGAAATTACAAAAGTAAATTCACTCAATGGATACATTAACATAAAGTTTTATTGCAAAACTCTTTTGTGTGAGAATGAGGTGGTTTTTCAGTCGATGTGTTTTGCAAAACTGCAATGGATACATCATACGAGTCACGAAATGAGGAGCCGGATGTTTCTACTGACAAAAATGACAAAGAAGACGACAGGAAGTGAAAGGAGGAGAATCAATCATCCATGAATATTATAAATATAATCTCATGTAACTGTTAACATTTGTCACTGCCTTGTTTTTGATGACTTATCGCGTGAAAACAATTATTCACGTGTGATTTTAATTTAATTTCTTATTTAAAGAAATTAAATTTCTAATTTTTTCTTTTTTTTGACATCAGCAGAATATCGACAAAGGTTTGCATGCATTTGTGATGGAAACACAGGGACAGTAAGACGGCACAGGAAGGCCTCAAGTCATCTTCTTCTCTAAAAATAGCAAAGATTTGACCCAATCTTACGCTGCTTTTCAACTCCAGTTTAACCAGTACTTATGTTTTGTTCTTAACTTACTTGTTTCAAAGAGGCATAGTTTTTCTTTAGCTTGTTAAGAAAGTGACTTGTTTCAATAGTCATACTTCAGAACCGGTTGTAAGTTCACCGTAAGAATGTTGCTAATAGTAACAATGTGGCAGGTGATGAGCTCAAGAACCGGTCTTTGCGTCTCATCATTTTGTTTTTTTCCCCCTCTGGTGGAATTAGTTTGGAGTGCCGACTCTGCAGGGGCAGCCCTAAGCTAATTTGCCTGCTGTTGAGGCTATAATAGCTTATTGATTGTCTGACAGAGATGCAACAAGCAACATGGAAGGGCATCGGCAGGGGAGGGAATAAGTTAATCATCTCTCTGCGTGTTGCCGAGGTTTATTAATCATGTTAGCCGAGGTTTTGCTCCTGCCATTTAAGTTTTCCTTCAACCCCCAAAGAGTTAGAGTACGCGTTCTCTGAGACCAATGGAACCCCGGCGGACTGGTGCAGCCGTCCCTCAGTCGGTCTGTTTCACTTCGCCTGGCACCCGCCTCATTCCTGAGGGATGGAAGCTCCCCGCTCAGGGGGCCCACCCCATCCACGCTTAACTCCTGGGTTAATTTTAGCTGTTCTTCACCGTCTTGGTCTACATCTGCTGTCACACGGTTCAGGCAGCCTGAGAAACATCAGCCTGACCTTACTGATTCAAACCATAACTCAGATGCAGCTGGTTGAACCGTCACGCATTCCTCGTGCGATTCCTTCCCCTTGCTAGCTGCTCCTGTGTGCTTTGTACAGTATGAACAGGACGGTTGGGAAGTGTGCTTCTTGGGGGAAATGTGGCCCATTAGCACTGCCCTTATATTCACATGCTCACTACAGCTGGTTACCTGGAAACAAGAGGTGTTGTTCTTATTTGACTTGTATCCCCTCTGGTTGCCAGAAAGGATTGAGTTTATGCTTCTTTTACTTGGTTTAATCCATGCAAAGTCCTCATTTGTTTCATACTCTAACTGTAACAGCTCCTTGCAAAAAGTATGCAAGTCCGTCAAACTTTTTTGGCATTTTGTAACAACCTACAACTTCAGTGTTGTAGGTTTAACAAGAACTGTAGGTTGTTAAAATTTTCAGGGAAAATTGTGTGCTAACAGTGCAATATTCACACACTTTGCCATCTGAGCCACCATCCTTCAGTTTTAGGGCCAGATTTTTTTCTTGTGATTAAAAACAAAAAACACACAATTGAATGAAACCAAACAAAGCAATTTGACTTATATAGATTTTGCAGTCTGTTATTTTCTCATCTCCATCTTGAACATTTCGGGTTTTTTCACAGCACATAAAACTAAATTAGTATTCATTTTTTGAAAAGGCTTGCTTTTTACAAACAAGAGTGAAACTAACTCTGAATTCAATGTTTTCTTGTCCCATTTCTGATTAAATTAAAACAAAAGCAAAGAAATGTGTTTAATAAAACATGTTGGATCTAATGTTTTACATTTTGGGAAGATTCATATAATTTTTTTTATCTTTTCTGAAAGGCTTTGAATCAATTGATATTTCTTTCTGAAAACTACCTGTGTGGATACATTCGTATCATTTGTGAATTGTCTCTGTTGGCCATACAAAATAATTCTAAGGGCCACAAATAGACCCTGTACCACCGTTATACACCCCAGTCTTAAAGAAACACACAGTTGTGCATAATTGTTAGTTGAAGGCAAAATGACACTCAACTTCCCAATTTAATCTAGGTTTGGACACTGAGTAAACCGTTCTAAAACACAAATATTCTTTGACCTGCAGCATTCTGGTGCGTCTCTGGCTGTGTCTTCAGGGTCGTTGTCCTGCTGGGAGTTGAACTCCCTTCACAGACTCCAGTCCTTTGTGAGTCTATGTCTGCCTTTCTTTCAGGATTCCCCTCTATTTAGCTCCGTTCATCTTCCCATCAAGTCTTCACATGTTGACCAAAAAATTTCTATTTTAGTCTCATCTAGTCAGAGCAGCCTCTCCTTCAGCTGTACATGGATTATGGAATTTTATAAATGGTGCTACTTATGCCTCTGTCTCTGACATGCCTTCCTGACTTTACTGAAGGAAAGCCCTACAGCATGGTGCATGCTGCTGCCACCACCAGTAGTTTTCCTCCACAAATCTCATCTGACATAATGGTGCTGTCAGCACTTTGCTTGAATGACCACAACCACATATTTGCTGTGTTGCCTGACATGGTTTATGGCAGACGGCAAACAAAACTTCTTAAGTCTTTCTGGTGTTACTTGGCAATCATGATGCTGTTTGTTCACTGATATTTGAATATCTTTATTTATTCTGACATTAGCTTACACATCATTTGAGTATTTAGAGATGTCATGGTGAAGGGGTTGAATAGTAATGTTTGGGAAACTTTTATCTTGGTATTTGGAAAAAAAAAAAGGTTTTACCCACCATCATTAATTGGGCTGACCATCTTTTCTAAGTGCGGTTTTTTGGGCCTACAGGGTTGTGTCGTCTTGTTGGTTTGGTCAGTCAGAAACTAAAGCAGGTTGATCAGCAGTTGGACTTTGCCCCCTGTTTCTTCTCCTGGCTTCTATCAAAGTGACTGAAATGCACAGAACCGTGGGCGCCGAGAGAGAAGAGCTGAAGCAATGAGATCATATAAACACAGAGACAGGGAATCGTTGACCTCGCACCCCCTTTGCATACACATGCCATCGCTGACCCGATGGCCAAATTCCTAACTGGCAGGAAGCAGGAGAAACATCTGGTCAAGGCGTCCACATTAACCACCTAAACCGTCCGCAGGCTTCCTCTGCTGCAGATAGTGAGTCAGAATCGGCGCGTCGCCTTGATGAGAGATGAAATGCCTGCGCAGAATCTAATGTTTTCAGATCAAACACCACGAAGGACAGATAGGAAGGACGAACAAAGACACCAAGAGAAAATTGCAGACAAGCTGCCATTAAGTGTGGGATAAGAGAGTTAAAGGAGGAGGCTGCAGTTGGGCCGACAGTCTCTGTTGGCTCGCGAAGCCGAGATAAGGAGACAGGTGGTGTTCTGTTCTCTAAGATCTCAGACAGCTGGCAACTCTCTCGCTATAAGCGTGCTGCGTGTGTCTGTGTGTGTTCACCAGAGTGTGTGTGACATTCGTTTGTGAACACATGTATGTTTATAGCTACATGCGCCTACAATTGGTGATGAACCTTTACCAACTGAAATATCGGCAGAAAAAAGTTTTTGTGTGTTTTCATGGCAGTTTGTGAGCAAGACTTTTATTTAGAAAACTTATTGGATCTTAGAACAACGCAGTCTTAACCCAAGGAAATCATGCCAACTTATTGTAGAAAAGAAAGTTTTTTTTTCCTTTAATTTAATCTTTAAGCACCTTATCGATACTTAAAATGGGTAACTTTCACTATTCTTCACTCAGAAGCATTGTCTACTGCTGGTAGGAGAAGGAACAGATTTTTGATTTTCTGACCTGCTGAAAGTTGGTGAGATCTTGTTATCAACCAATTTCTCAGAGCAATTCTTCTTTTAAATAGTTGCAATCAAACTTAACTGAAGATAACTCAAATTAACTCAGTAATCTTCACACCTGGGGTGCATTCACATCAAACTGTAATTTGTTTGCCCAGAAAGTCCGGTTCATTTGAGGAGTTGTGAACATGTAACTGAACTCTGACTAAAGATCTAGGTCTCAGTTCGGTTGAAGTGAACTTTGGTGCAGTTCGAACACATATGTGGACCGAAGACCACTCAAGAAGCAGGAAGCGGACTATAGCGCAGGGTATTCTGGGTAAAATACAACCAAAACAAACACTTACGTCTAGGGCTAGAGGGAGGAATGGCTTGTGGTCTTTTATAAAGACGATTTTTCAAACTGTTTAGTTTGTTTGACGCAGTGCAGTGTGAAAGAAAACCGCACCTGCTGAAAATGTAACAATGTTGACATTTTTTTCCCCAGTTGAGCCGAGTGAAAACACCCTTTTTTTTTTTAAAGAAAAATAAAATTAGTGTTGCTTGTATTGCTTGTGGTTTTAAGGGATGGTAGGAAGCAGAATTAGAATAAAGATAGAAACTTCTGTCCTCTGGTGCCCTGAACCAGTTTTATTTTATGACCTGTGATTTGTTGGCCATGAAGAAATCTGCCAGAATAAAGTATAGCCACACGTTTTTTTTTTTCTTTTTCATATTTCTTTTTGTCCTTGCAGTATGCCACTGTTATGCATGTTGGTCAGTTTGGAGTTCTTCATCGTATTGGCTTTGGTTTGGTTCCATATTCAGCACGTTGTTTGATCTGGCGTCTGTAGTGGCCACTGAGAAGAGCTCATGTCATCTCAGTGCCAGACTGCTTTTGTTTGCAAGAACAAAGAAAAAAAAAATGCTGGTTCTAAGTGGTCCAGAGGCACTTATTTGCTTTTGGCAAACAGAGGGGATCTTCAGTGGTGAACAGTCAGTTGCCACAGTGGCCCCTGCAGCTGGCTTTCATCCCAAAGCGCTGCACAAGCTCACAACGTAAGTCACTGTTAAATGAAATTCATTGGCAGGCTCAGAATCCAGATTCCCCTCCAGCGCTGCTTTGGGCCTACATACACAAGGAGAATCAATTTTCTTGACTAATATTGACTGATGGCAACAGGTATAAGTGACCCTTTTTTCTCTGCTTTGCCAGTATGTTTTTGAAGTCTGTGTGATTCAGTGCAGCTTCTGATCTGCAACCGAGCAGTTATCCTGCACCTCATGTCGCAGTCACTCTAAATGGACTGTCTATTGTTTTGGTGTGTAGGATATTTTTATATTTGAAAGAAGAAAAAAAATCTAACTGTAATCTGAGATTAATTGAATTTCTTTCCTTTTTTCCAGCAGGGACAACGTTCCTGTTCTGAGTTTATGGAAATACAAATGAAGCTACATAGTTATTTATGCACTGTTTCGTAAACAAAGTCATTTGAACGTTTTGAGTTTAACATGTTTGAGTAATTTTGCAAGTCACAGCAGTTTTGTACCTTTTTAAAGCACAAACCTTTTTAAAGGGGAGTATCGTGTATTTTCCAATCACATACATCCATTTTATAGCATAATCAAGTAACTATTTTATCTTCAGTTGTTATGAAAATGGTGTTTAAATTTGACTTTAAATCAAAGCTGTATCTGACAAATTGAAATTAAGCTCTGTCTCTTTAAAAAAAATCTTACTCTCAGGTAATCATCCTTTCATTCACAACCGTTGAGACATTTTTGTTGTTCAATCATTTCAATGGTGATTTAATATTGTGAATGAATCCTTTCAAGCCAGAAAAGCATTTTTAACTGACATTCATTGGTATTAGGAGGAGCAGCATTGATTATTTAAAAAACACTGAAGAAAAACCTTTTTCATTATTATTGGTCATCAGGCCTCAAAGAAGAAATGTGTCGCAGCACCATTCAAGCTTGAATTGTACTTACAGAAAAATTGTCTTCTTTCATCCCGAACACAATTTCCAGCTACTTCACTTCAGGCAAAGCAACATAAAGCCATCATTGTCCTCCAGACACACGTGTTATTTTAGCTGTCCTCATATTTCTCCAAGTATATACATTTTAAACACCATCTGGTATTTGTCTTGACAGTCAGGTTTCAAAGAATCCAGTAACATTCACTGCAGCATGTTGGACGCAATGGTTGCGTTTTTCTTGCAACTATTTCAGCTGGCTGTGATTGGGGTTGTGTAGTTATGTATGAGTTTTGTTCCGACTCCAGTTGACTAACGCATATTTTAACTATATGAAGTCTTAATGTGCTTTCACACCAGCTCTGTTTAGTTCACTTTAAGCAAACTCTAGTCCTTTTCATTTGAGGAGGTCAATCAAACTCTGATTCAGACCAAAAAAAGTGAACTCTGGTCCACTTAAACCTAGGTGTGGTTGAAGTGAAAAACTGGTGCAGTTCGAATCCATATGTGAATGCCAAGTAGACCAGAGATGGCTCCAAAGGCAGGTAGTGAACTATTGGTCAGAGCATGCTGGCTAAATACAACCAAAACAGATGCATTTACACTTAGGAATATGTACTTCTGTTTTATCTTGGTGGAAAGTCTGAAATAAATTCATCAAATTCAATTCAATTCAGGTTTGATGTTGCAAAAATAATAAAAAGTCAAACACCACACAACGTGGGAGACTCCCAAGAGAGATAAAATATGTGAAAATATTCACAATAAGAGAAATTTAGATTACATTTTTGTTGTCTGGAAAGTGTCACGGGACGGGAGATCAAGGTGACTGTCCTGCTCATTCCAAACAGCCCTGCGAACCATTGGCCACTGGCCGCTCATCCCCGAGGGCAGGCAGGCAGAGCGAAGCGTAAACCCTTAAAGCAGGTTTTTAAACAAACGGTCTGCAGAGGAGCCTGCGTGTGGCTTTTCTGTTCAAATGCCTCCGTCTCCCTCCACGCTCCCCTCCGGAGCAGCTCTGTTTTACTGTCTGATTTATCTCTGCAAGGTGAGATAAGACTCTCCCTCAGTCCGTCTGTTAATCCTCTGAGCCACAGATGGCGGGGCTGGCACCGGTTTTCCTCCTAGACAAAAGCTTTGCTGGATGGAAATGGTAGACTACACATTAAACTTAAACCTGTATTACTTTGACTGCATTCCAGGGAAAATCCATTGAAGCAGAACAGAAGCATTTTAACAGGTTTTGTACTGACGAAAGAATTGTATCTATTTTTTTTAAGGTAATGGAAGTGTGGAGGTGCCGGCCAGCATGAGAGGATTTATTATTTTGATTTTGATTGAGACTAAATCAAAAATACAGAATAGACTCCTGCTACAGTTTAAAGTTATTAATGCTGTTCTTTGTAAAATAGTTAAAAGATAAGCTGATTTTAGCTCTTTAATTTAGCAAGGCTAGCTGCTCAGGTAGCTAACTTGCTCTGGACTTGTTTATTACCCCTGTAACTTAAAAAATCTACTTTTTGTTGAAAACAATGTTGGTCCACATTCAGTTTCCATAACATATCATTGTGGTTTTTTAAATAAAATGACGAGGTAATGCCAAGTGAAGCTGCTTGATGCATGTTGTTGATAAGTTACTTTAATTAAGTGTTTTCCCAACTTTTCTTAAAATAAAATATAATCAAAGGATGTTTCTCAAACTTTCTACCAACACCACCTCAGTAAATATGTTTTTGACACAACAATTGCTAGTTATGAACTTGTGGAATATTAAATAATCCTCTGACTGGAGCCATGCTGATGTGCACTATATCTTATTTTTTTCATGTAATTCCCTTTGACTTTCAGTTGATTTTGGTCAAAGTACTGCAGAAAATATAATCAACTGTTCACTTCAAAGTCGAGTGAAGTGAGTTTGTGAAACAAAGTGAGGTTTAGGAGACTCAAAGGAAAATATATGGACACAGATTTATAGTTTTTTATGTGTTTATGTACATATTTTAAGTGCACTTGAAATGTGCGCAACTCAATTTGAAGTCTCTGACTCTGATGGCATCCATCAGAGTTCTGTGACTGTGAATTTCCGTCCCTGGTTTTTGTAAAGCTCTTGCTGATTTTAGCTCAGATTCATCTTTCAAAACTACTGTTAGAGTAAACTTTTTTCTTTTTTTTTTTTACTTTTTTTTCCTAAATTTTCTTACCTGTAGTGAGGTGTCAATGATTACTTTAGGAGGAGACAGAACACACAGCAGTTTCTAGATAGCCCTGTTTAAAATAATGAGATTAACTTTTAAATGGACTTTAGTATCTTAGCACTCAGAGCTGTTAGCATTGCTAACGTTGTTTGTGCATACCTTCTCTCTAGCATGTAGGTAATGAAAAATGTTTACAGTCCTTATGATGTCTTTTTCAGTTTTGATGTCTGTGTTAGCAATTAGCGTAGTTAGCATAACTGTTAGTATTTATATATTTTTAATGCTTTCATTAAAAATATAGATAATTTTAAAAATTTTAATTTCCTTGTCCATTACATTTGAAATAAACCACAATAAATTACAAGTCGTGGAGCTTTCTCCACCTTCCTGTTACCTGCTAAAGGCTCTCTCTGTCCTTTTCAGGCACCTTACTGATGCTGGAGATATCTACCTTTGGATGCTGTTGCTTCTTCCCCAGGAACACCATTGATACTATAAAATGTTGTCACCATGACCTGGTAAAACCTAGGCATAGTGTATTCACTGATCAGCATTCAATTATTTTAAAGATGAAAATGATCCATTTCATGCAAAATTTCAGTGTAAAATTCTATTGGGAACCTTGAAGAGTTCTTTTATCCTGTGTCAGCTTTGTTTTGAAACTTACTGACAGAGATCCATGTCAGCTGAAGTCCACATATATACATAAACAGATTATAACCTCTGAGATGGGGAAATAAAGCCTCTGGCATTAATACTAGGCAACATTTGTATTGTGAAGAGAGTTATTTTGCCATCAATTCAGCCAGCAAATATGCTGCATCGCCAAACTGCACCAGTTGCCCCCCCAGATGTCCTCTCCTTGTCAGCATTAACCCCTTGATCATGCTCCAATGAAATATCGTCACACATTCCTGAGGACTGGCATCGGTATAATGAAATTTTGCTCAGCTACGCGCAACGCTGAGGGTGGAATTTCACATCGAGGCGATGAGTGAAAGGTGAGAGAGGCGGTGCGCTGATGGTGTTCAGCTGCAGAGCATAAAACTGGCTGGATGTCGTCAACCTAATCAAATGATCTGCGCTATCAAGCGGAGATTTAATAAAATGCTCCGCCATTGCCACTTCACAAAGAAAACTGGCACTTTTACATGCCTCTTTAAATTAATAAGAAATGCTAAATACTTGCTGAGACGTAATAAGAAGCACAAAACAAGCAGCTAGACTTTCATTCATCCTCAGAAAGATTTGCGTCGGCCATGAACTCAGGAGTGCTGGGGAAGGAAGTAATGCATCACTGTAACATACAGAGTACAAAATGATGTAATGCGGGGATTTAGTTCTTGAGCAGCACTTCTGTTCTGGATACCTCTGTCTCTGTCGCAGGTTATTACCATACCATATCTGTTTTCCAGAATATTACATGGACATAAGGGCCACTAACACAGTGTGTTTAGTCACCACTTTAGCTGTGGTGACTAAATATTTCCACCTCGGTCACCACATTAGCTGTGTTACCATTGACCACATAATTGCGTAATTTGACATTTTGAAAATAAATTTGGTAAATGGAAACACACCACGTTTTGGTGCCACGACAAGGTGGACTTTTTTGGCCATGTCAAAATTTTTTTGCAAAACTGAAACAGGAGCACCTTTCTCAAGAAAACACAAGTCACGCAAAAACCAGCCAGATGTTGCTTCTGGTGCAAACCACAAAGAAAAAGGTGACAGGAAGTAGTTGGGAAGATCTTGGCGCAGCATGTTTTTAATGAATAGTATGAACAAAACTTACTCACAAAATGATTTTAATTGAGTTTCTTATTTAATGAAAACGGCGTAGTTACAAAATAGTGGAATATAGAAAAAGTTTTGCATACATTAGAAATGGAACTGCAGTTATTTTAGCTCATGTACCTATGAATAAATATTTAATTAGTATCTTTTTTAAAAACTTACATCCACCACTAATCCAGTGGTCTTTGGGGATTTTCTCTCAGTTTTTCCACAGATGGTGGTCTCAGTGATCAGCTTCAGTTTACTAACAACTGTTATCCTTCAGGAAGTAAACTGGAGGGCCTCAGTCTCCCTGCCCCTTCTCTTTGACCCCCCAGCCTCCATGCTCTTACCTTTAAAACAGCCTGTCTTTGTATATAAACTGTATGCATTCTGACAGCCTGTGTGGAAAGACACTCTTTTCTCTCTCTTGCTTCCCTTCTTGAACCCCACTTCCACATTTTTCAGCCAGCATGGAGACGCTCTTTAAGGGCTTTAAAATAATCAGTGTTGGGCTGTCTAATTGAGCCTGGACTGACCCCAGACTGTGACCGTGCCGTCTGGTTTCCATCCATGCATTTGATTGAAATGGGAAAAGTAGACAAGGATCCAACTCATTTATTTATGTTCGGCAATGCCCTGTGCTGCACGGCCCGGGAGTGGATTAGCACTCTTTAGAGGAATACGCCATGCTGAGGGTAGAGAGGTCCTGCTTTCCAAAGACTCGATGGAAGAACGGAATGTGCAGCACATCGTCAGGACTACGACTGAATCCTGAGTCATTCTTCAGTCTATGCCCCTTTTAAACCTTTTTGTGTTAATCTTGGGTATTTCTAGCTTTTTTCCCAGCCTTGCCCTTACTTAGAGAAAACGTATGTATTGAACACGACAACATTTTCTGAGAAAATATATTTCAAAAGGGCCAATCTACCATACTTCCATCGGCCAATATTAACATCGGTCAGTATCGGCCAAGGTTAGTTGGTCATTTTTCAAAGTGTAGCAAAGTATATAATATTGTCACCTTCCTAAAATAATGGCTCAAGTCATGTTTTGCCAAGGGATATATATATATAGATATATATATATATATATATATATATATATATATATATATATATATATATATATATATATATATATCTATATATATATAGCTAAATCATCTCTTTTTGTCCCCTCCAAAATTACTTTTGACAAAAAGTGACTTAGGCTTTTGGTTTATATTGGTAAATATTATCAGATGTAACAGGAATATGAATTTCAGAATATAGGTATCGTCTGAAATGTTCATATTGGTGCATCTCTAATTGACAACATGGCTAATTGACACACTTGTTGCGTAAGACTCCACTGCTGAAGAGCTGCAAAATATTGAGACAATTAGTCCAAACTGATTGATGGATGGATATAAACAACAAAAATAAAAAGCCCAAAGATTGGCAGCAACTTATTTTTATCAAGTGGAATGTGGAGTAAATTCTGGAAACACTAATACCCCCCAAACACTATTATTTGTCCATACTTATTTAGTCTTAAAACTATTTAAAACAAAACCAACCATGTGAGAAGAATTGAAGTATTGATGTTTTCACAAAAGGGTCAGTATGCAAGGATGCTGGTCAAAAATTGCTCTTTCTAAACAACTTTATGGTAATGCTTGTGTCTGCTGTGGATTAAACACATCTGACATGGCCACAACTGAGTCCATTTATTCACAGTCCTACATAAAGCATGATGTCAAATACTGAGTGAGAGCTAAATCTGCAGGCGTGCATTAATCCTAAGCCACTGTGTAATTAAATATTAGCTAAATCCTTGCTATACTGCTGAGAGTTGACCTACAAAATAAAAAAAATTAAAAAAACAAAACAAAAGCAAAAACAGAAATGTGTAACTGGAATGCACAACTACCCTTTGGCAACACATCTGGTCTTCTGTGTTTATATTTAGCATAATTTAATTAGACCATCAAACAGTTTTTGTTGAAGTATCCTCACCTTAAATCTGGATCCTGGACCTTTTTTTTTTTTTTCTTCTTTTTTTTTATAGATGTTTTTAGTTTAGGCTGTTCTTACATTGCCTTCATTTCTGAGAAATTGGGGCTGGTATGAAATGTTTGTGCTCTGCATATCACTGGTCATAAATAAAATATCGCAGTTAGCTTTGTTGATATATATTACTGATGATCTCAGCCTGCCTTTTGCACATATACTTTTAAAATGTATTCAAGATATTCACAGTAGAGTAAGAATTGCTTTTTTTAGAAAGGGAAAGGTCTCTAGGTACTCTGGGATGTTATATCACTTTGATATAACATCCCAGTCAACCATGATGGACATCTTTTATTCCTTTTTAAGTCTCAGAAATAAAATTGCTGATTTTCCTCAATTACTTTTTATCTTCATTTCTCTCAGTTTTCTATGGGAGCAAGGTTAACTGTTTTAACAAATCTACCTTACATCAACCCTCTTTACTTCAACCCATTTTTGTTTGTTTCTGTACAGCTGTGTCTCTTCCTTGTCAAACCCTAAGGACTTATTTCCACTTCTGAGGAAAAAGAAAATCTTTACTTAAAGTTTAAAACTAGAGTGCCAGATGTTCCCTTGTGCCTGTCATTGAATTATGCTTTTCGGCACGTACTACTCCCACCACTTGGTATTGGTATATTTCTCTTTTTTTGGATAAAGCTGCACTCGCACTGTTTCCTCGCCTGCAATGAACATCAAGTACTGTTTACGTGTCAGCATAGAGAGTGTATTGGAATTAGGGGAATGCTATTTGCAGTGTTCAACCATGTAAAGACAAGGTAAGCTACTTTTGGCATGACATCATCGTCTGATCGTATTTAATTTTTTTATTTTTTGTAATGAACAACTACCCCCAAGTGGTCACATAATTATTAGTGTCACTCTCCATTTGACTTTCATTTTCAAGCATCTAGCACGTTGATGTGAGTGAAATGTCTGCAAAGTTGTTGCTTCAGTCGTTGCTAATTTTGCAGCCATTAGGAATCTACTGATGAGAGAAGTTGGGGGCCAATATTCCAAATTATTATTGCTGTTGTGACTGATAACCAATATTTATATATATATATATATATATATATATATATATATATATATATATATATATATATATATATATATATATATAAATATATATATATATATGTATTCTAAATATTTCAATACCTATGAAAAAAAAGACGGCACCGCTCACTTAATCACTGCATCTCTGCTTTGGTTATTCTCCCCACAATCCTTTGCTCCATCACTGTCATTGTCACATGACCAAACAAATACTACATGACCACGCGCTTCCTTTTCCCACTCCACAAACAAATAAGATGGAAATAATCCTAAATGTTCCCAAACATTCATAGGTAAAAGAATAAACATACAAATTCCTACAAATTAGAAAAGTCTCCTTTTAATAAGTAGTGCTTGTTGTTTTTTCTCTTTCAGCGTCTCACAGGCCTGTCCCCTCAAGCAGAGGCAAAATTGACATTTACCTCTCCTTTAGACAAAGAGCACTGGGGAGCCTGAATGGGGGATCGGAGGGAGAAGCTGGCAACTTCAGGGCACAGACCAGATGGGTTAACTTGAAAAGCATGGCATTGTAAACCAAATTTAAATTAATCCCTGTTTTGTGTGCCTCCATTGAACAATGCTGTCTTTCCTGGGCCTCGGAGAGACTTTCACAGAGTCGGGGCCTTCACCGCATCCCACACTATTCACATCACTGCTCTCAATTACCTGCCACAGAAATGCAGCACTTTGTAGACTCAGGCAAAATTACCTCACATAATTCAAGGCAGAAACCATGAAGTGAATAAATTTGAATATTCATTATGCATCTCTTGCTTTATAGTAAGTATGCACCTTCCAGAAACTGGCTGGTCCTTACCGTCTGTCCAGTGTTTGAGTGTGTGTGTGTGTATATATATATAACACATAGTGCCATGCTCTTTTTGTACATTTTAATGCAAAGCAATGGAAGGATTTCCATATAAAGTAGTCCCCAATTTCTGAAGACCATTTGACTTTCCCTTTTTTGCAAAGGGGGCATGACCGTGTTCGCTGTGGGCCTGACACGTCTGAACAAAGAAAAGTGGGGTCCAAATCTCCCCTCCTCTTGCCCCGGCTTTCACCCAAACTTTTCCTGCCTCTCTTCATATATATATATATATATATATATATATATATATATTCAGTACCTCCAGGATGCTGTGATAATGTTTTTGTGAATGTTGTGGCCTAAAACGATTGATTTTGCGGCTCCGTTTTGAAAAAGTTGCACTGAAAGTTGCAAGTTTTTTTTTTTTAAGCTGGTCTTACAAAACATAGTCTTACAAAGAAGTTGAAATTGCTGCACATCACCTTCCCCCAATGAAAGACAGTCTTAGTATGAATAAACTCATGTCCTGAAGAGTTATCAAAGTGCCAAAGAAAAAGTCTGTATTGGTCGTTCAAGTTATGTTTACACAATAGAGGCAAATTCTGCCGGTCTCAAAAAAACTTAAAACAAAAAAACTATATATTCGTTTATCTTCGGGATTCAGCTTTCAAGAGACAAAATAGGAAGCTAAATTATAAGGGGTCTAGGAGAATTGGTCAAAATTCAGCTGAAAACATGAACAGAAAACATTAAGGTCATAGGTCATATTCTTGGAAAAGCTGCAATGTCTAATAAAAATTTGCAAATGATGACTGAGTTCATTAATAGTTGTGACTTTCTGGAAGGATTTCATATTGTTTTAGTGCATTTCAGTCTCAGCTTCATTAAGAATCCTCAGTTTTCATTATGTTTTCAATGACCAGTGAAGTTTTAGTCTTCTGACACTTTAATTAGAGTGTCTGCCTTCAACTCATCATTAAAACCCTTTTGGAACACCTTTTCTAATTGCTTCCACTGGTTGTCTGTATATGTGCACAGCAGAACTGGGACATTAAACCCTCTGCTTGTGTTATTTTGACGCAGCCATTCTTTAATTATCTTACCAGCCTCGTCTGTCTTATCTTTCATTGTTTTGCCTTTTTGTTTTTGCTGCAAGCGCCTTGTTCTGCAGCGGACTAATCCCAGGCTTTTGTTAAACCGTTCTTCCCATCGGGAGTCGATGAAATAATAGTCGATTACACGGGGTTGCAACTTTTTTAAAATTTGTTTATGGTTTTACTGGAAACTGGACCTTTAAAAACCTGAGTGAGCTAAGAAATAATAATAATAATAATAAAAAAGAAATAAAATAAAATTATATACATATATATATATATATATATATATATATATATATATATATATATATATATATTTATATATATATATATAAAGTGACTGTGCTATTATATTATATTTCTGTCACTCCTGAATTTAGCCGTTTTTCTTTTTACAAATCTGTCCCAGAGGCTGCATGTTGCTGACTGGCTCTGAGGGAAGATTAATGCTGAGCTGAACTTGGACAGAAACCTTTCTCACCAAAAGCTTTGGAGCCTGTACACTCAGCATTTAAATAGAGCCAAACACACACACACAGATACCTCCAACTTGTGAATGTCACACACACACCCTCACTGCTGCAGCCCTGCTCTGTTGATGGGGGGCTAAATGATCCATAGCGATGTATATGGAGTGCAGCTCCGCTCATTGGTCACAGACACTTGCTTTTTATTGAACTTACAACATTAAGTCCATACAAATGTTGACTCGTGTATTATCATCAAAGCTACTAAGAGCGAGACAACTCGCTTTTCACTTTGGCCCTGACTACACTACATCAGTTATTTTCTCTCTCTCTGTGTGTTAAAGATGTTCCAGTCGGGCCTTTTAGCTCAGATACTAAGGCGATACTGTTCATGAGGTGAAACTCCACATTGCATTTATTACCTATTACATAGTCTGGATTAGCTTTGTGATTTTGTTGTTCTTAACTTGCTCATTTCCTGTCTGTTTTTCTTGACGGCAACAAAGATTTTGTCCTGCAGCTTCTGAGAATCTGATGGACAAACAGGTTTAATGCCAGATAACCACTGCACACCTTCAGGTGAACGCTACCATGGTAGTATAAAGGGAACCAGCACACTGTTAGGCAGGTGATCATCATGCTGATTCTCATCAGTGTGTATTTTCTTTGTAAGGAAAATGATTTACTACCTCACATTGTGCCAGTAGGAATAAAAATGTCTGTGGTTCTACCAAAACATGTGAAGGATGAAACAAACCCTAACAGGAAAGAGTACTGTGACTTAAGAAATGTTACCACTTTATCAAAAATGGCATCAAAGTATTTCTTAGTATCTGTACTGAGTTTAAAATTTTAGTCCTGGGATCCTAATGGGGAGGATTGATTTCTGTTTTCCTCTTGTTTTCATGTATTTTGACTTTACAGATTAATCCCAACATCCTCAGCCTTCTTCTCCACTCTAGAGTCATTTTCTAACGTTTTGTCCCAAATCTAACCCTTCTGGCATCCACCACTACAGCCTATGTGGCATTGCTCTAAACTTCATCCAGTTTACTCTCTCTTATATTAATAAATGCCTCTGACAAACTAATGACTAAAAAAAAAAGCCCTCAAGTTGGAATCCACAGACAGAAAAGAAATGGAAAGTATCCTGTTGGTAAAACTGCTTGTTTGGAAAAGAGAAATGATCTTTGTGCCCTTACTGAGGTCTGCTGCTGTGATGAATGGCTCCGTATTGCCCTTTTTTTTTTTTTTTTACTGCTCTGGGTATTCCACTGTCTGGACTGTTTACGGTTACCACACCTCACTTCTCTGTGTGTAATAGTAACCAGCCTCAGTCACACATGGGGCTGTCAATGCCAAGCACATCGCCCCAGTGTAGTTCTTCTGACCCCGTTTCAAAGCTGATTCACTCTGCTGGCCGAAGCCGTCGCATTCCAGTGACATAGCTTTACGGCACGTAGCTCTGGAGATCTGAAGTGTAGAAACCAAAACAGCGTTGCAGCTGCAGAGGGGAATCATCACCAACAATTGTGAACATGACAGAAGGGTGGAAGGGGGGGAGGGAATGTTCAGCTGCATTTTAAACCATTAGCTACTGTCTCAAACTGTCCAGGCAGCACAGCTGTATCTTATTTTTTTTCTTTATGTCAGATAGATTATATGGCTTGTTAAGGCGAGATTTGGAGTCAGTAAATCTACATTAGCTGTAGAAAGGAGGGGGTGACCTTTCTAACTGTAATTAGACAGCAAGCCTCCCTCCAGCTTCACCGCCTTAGAGCCCAGGCTCGGCGGCGACCCCCATCACGACGTGCCGACATCCATTGATTTGTCGGGGACAGGTGAGGACGGCAGTGCGACCTTCGGTTGGACCACGTGTGGATTTTGCGTGCGTCTCTGTTTCTTGTTAGGGAAATGTTGATGGCCGCTTTAGAACGCAGCACCTCAAGTCTGGATTTCCTTTTTCCACCAGCTAAATGAGTCTTTTATTTCTACTTACTGATTTGGAAAATCTTAGCCACAGTGAGAAAAAAAAAAACCAAAACATTTTGTGGTTTGAGAGCCATCGTTTTCCTTTAACCAGTTTAGAGTGTAAGCAGCATGTTGGTGTTGACTTCAGTTAAAGTTTGCTGAAATAAGAGACAACAATACAGAAATCTAAAATTGAGGTGAAGCAAAGGACTGTTTTGGGGGCAGGCTAGAGGAGAGTGACATCTCTCAGGAAAAAAAGAGTTCACTGGATGTTAAAGTCTAATTATTGAAACGGTTGTGCTTCGTAATACTTTTTTTTCCTGCAAGATTTTCCTGGATCTTTAACATCCATTCTTGCCGTAATGCTGATCTCCCTTTACTGTCCATGGCTGTTTTTTATTTCTGCTGTTTTTCTATGTCGTCTGTTCCCTTCTTGCAGGTAGTACAGCATTGTGATAGACAACAAGCCTTCAGCACAGCTGGTTCTGTCTTCTTTTCACCTTCTTTTCCACTTTCCTATCACAGACATTTTAGCTGTAGTTGTCCTTCTGCATGGTCTACTACAGTGCCTTGACTACACATTTTGCCAAGCTACAAACCTGAACTTCAGTGTATTTAATTAGTTTTGTATGAGTCTTCAAAGGGAAGTAAAGTAGAAGGAAATGATATATATATATTTTTTTAAGTTTTCACTTTGTGCTCACTGATTGCAGATTTCTGGCCGATCACCGAGTTTTAAAAAGCTTGACCTGCTGATTCTGATTTTGGTCGATACTGATTTTTTTAAACACTGTCAGGTGTCATGGTGACCTTCAATTCTCCAAACGTGTCATCTTGAAAAATATTGAATAAACACTCGTGAAGCAATGCAAACATATTTTCACTACATATTAGGTAGCACTTTTAGTCATTATAAGACCTTTGTGGAGGCAGATGAGACTGGTTTCACATGTATTTATCGGCCAATCAGCGCTCAACAAAAATTAAGGAAATTGTGGGCTATTAATTGGCTGGTCGATCAATCAGTGTAGCTCTAGTTGCTACAATTAGTAACTCTGATAGTACAACCCGTTCCCTTCGGAGGTCACCTAAATAGTGGAAACTTTGTGTACCGTAGTTTTATCTTTTATTTGCAGTCTGCCGCAGCAGTTACGAGGAAGAAGGTAGCAAACATGCAAGTTAAAAGTTTTACTTTTTTGGCCAGCTCTCAAAAACGCTGCGAGTGGTGGGAAGCCAATGCTGAGAACAACATAATGTTCAAAACATGGAAACATGGTGGCACTATTGTGGGGATGTGTTTCCTCAACAGGGAAATGGAAGACAGTCTGCAAACTATTGTTTGAGTGGAACTAATTTTATGCTACACTTTCAAATTTTGTTTTTAATTCCTTCAATTAAATACAATGACGTTTACTTTAGTAACATAAAAAGTGCCAGCCATCTTACTGTATTATTTCATTTTCTAAAGGTACACTTCCGTCCACGCTGTCTAAGTGTTACTGTTTTGCTTTAATGTTAAGCGGCTAATGCAACATTTCACGGCTCTCTTTGCCAGTTAGTGGTGCACAACTCCCCGCTTCCCCTCCAGCTCGACTATGCTAGAAGACTAAAACCCTTGTTGAGGTGTTGTTGTGGTTGTTGGCACAGACTGTTTCTCAAGGGGCTCCTTCAACTTTTCTCTCCTTCTTTAAGTGTCCCTGGCCCCTGGCCCTCAACTCCCACCCCTTCTTTCCTCTGCCACAAAGCTGCTGTCAGTTCCCGGTCCACATGTTTGAGGCCCTCAAGTCTTTTATTTAAGACCCAGGCTCTGGTTAGGCGTCACTGTTCCAGCAACAGATAGGGCACCATGAAAGGGAGGGTGCAGGCCTCCTTTCAGCTGTCCGGAATTTCATGGAGGAAAGCTAGACAGAAAAAGTGATGGAAATAAAGTAGAAACACTCTCCTTGGAACAATTGCTTTCAGCTCGGCCAACACTATGTACTCTGAAGAGAGGTATGTTTGTGTAAAGAGGTAGAGTGACTATTCACCCACACAGAGTGCCCTCAGTTCATAAGGCTACATAAAAAAACGTGTGAAAATGGTAGTTTGGCTTGGAGGAACAGTGGAGTTCAGCCAGATCCATACAAAACAGCCTTTCTGTTAGGCTGCCTCTCTTGCCTCCACAGTGCAGGAGCCCAGACACATTAACAAATACAAGCTCTAATAACAAAAAAAAAGAAAAAACCCTCCACCTCTGGACAGTGTTCTGCTGCCTCTGCCAGAGGTCTGATAGGGTTTATACGAGGAACAGAGGAGCTACGCCATTCATTCCATTTGATTCTATTCTGGGTCTGTTTTTCTCTTTATATGGCTTTTGTTAAGTGCTTATGACTCACCACATACCCTAAACTACCAGAGATTGAATTCTTGAATTTTAACCCATTCAGTCATTCCCTGTACTCACTACCTCTCAGGTATTAGCTTCTGATTGGGTCTGACAGAGTTATTGTCTCACACATGTGCAGAGGAACCGGCAGTCTGCTGATGTTCTGAGGTGACGTAGTCCCTTAGTGATACAGTCAGGTAGAGATGACGGAGCCTGTCAGCAGCTCCTTAGAGCGTCTGTGTTTAGGGCACTAGAGACTGAGGCCCTAATTGGCAATCAGTGACGGAGGTCTGAATAGACTATTGTTACTGGGCTGCCAGGCACTTGATCAGCCAGTGTGGAGAGAGACAAACTCAGGTTTAAAGTGGGAATGAGAGTACATGGCTGCACAAACATTGGTCTAGTGAAGGTTGTAATTGTTGGCACCCATCAAGGAGTACAATGACTTAGATGGTATGTAGGATAAGTAGAGATGCACAGATTCAGTCGGTTTATGAAAGTGGTCTGTCTTTAGCCAAGTCCCTGGTAGCGATGGTGGTAGGAATTTATCTTGTCCAGTGGATTTCCAGTCCAAACTCCCTCTCTGTCTCGCTCAGGCATTACCTGCTAATGGTGGTCACCTTGCAAAGCTGTAGCTACAACATAGTATCTCTTCACTATCAGTGTGTGAATGTGTGTGTAAATGAGTGAATGACTGAATGTAGTCTGAAGAGCTTTGGGTTCCTCTGGACCAGATATTGCCTGATGGTTATTAAAATTCTGTACCTTAACTTCTGGACTATTGAAAAAGACATAGTTGTCATCTTCAGTTTCGAAATTGAACATCCTCACACACACTTCCTAAGTCTCTCTTCTGCTGTCGCTTTTGATGTCAAGTTGTTGTAATAATACTCTTAAGTGTGGAAGTCGCTACTGATAGAAGAATACAAGTTGTCTATTTGGCTAATGAGTAGTTTAAAAATGACTCCAGAGGAATAAGAAGATCTGAGAAGATTTAAATCTTTGTCTTTGGTGCATTTCACAGAGAGTGAGACTTCATCAGGTGGTCATTTAGTTCCTTCACCATCTGGTACTTTTGCACGTTAGTCAGTTTAGGTTGTTTTCATCCCTGTAAAAATGGGTATGAAAAATAGCAGTTTCCAACTGGGCATACATTTTTCACATCCTTGAAGTTTTTGTCAATTAGACAAAGGAGCAAATTTGTATGTAATATATTAGATCAAGGAGATTATTACCTAAGGATAATGGTGAATTACAAAACTGTAATTGAATATAGAGCAAGAAAAAGTCCATTTTATTTGTGAGGAAAGAACCAGAATTTTTCTGATAAAAACAAATTTAAAAAGTGAAACCATTAAGCCTAGGCTCAGTTAAAGATGCTGTTAAACTTTCCTTTCTGTGGTCAGAAGGCAGTATTGGCCATGAAAGGCTAGAATTAAAATGTCCACCATAGATGCTTGGAAATGTTTGAGTTGTAGTGATCAGAATTTTCCTTGGCATGTTGGCATTTTTTCCAATTTCACATTTCATCATTTCCCAAACCCAGAAAAGTTGTGCTTAATATGCCAACACCTTTCTGCTGTTTTTTTTTTTTGGGGGGGGGGGTCATTCTCCTATTGTAAAGCTCTGTAAAATAAACGCCACTCACCAAACTGTTTAATGTTAAATGCTTGAGGCAGATCTTCTGAACCAGTAGCTTTTTATACATAGAAGCTTCTGTTACTTTCATTTAATTAATGCCTCTCCCAGGTCAGACAGTGTGCTGTAACTAGGGATGCATGACACACAAGTTTAGACCTTTTATTCTTTTATCTGTGTGTTTTATTAGGGTAATTTGATTTCTGCAGATGGCATTTAGGTATTTGGTTCCAACCCACCTCTAAGCTTTTATTCTCTAACTAAGCCTTGCATGTTGAGCTAATGTGATAAAGAGAAGACTACTGATATAAATAAATTGTTACAGGTTCAGAAAGCCTACAGGGCTTTGTTGGCCCATATAAATGAGATATCTAGTTTACAATATCTAGTCTAGAGCAATGTTTCTCAAACATATTATGCTATCTTCCTTTGTCTTTGCAAACTTTCTGAAACAGGACTTGGACTAAGTCATCCTATGTGATAATAAAGAAAAGAAACAAGTGTTTTATTTTTTTATTTTTTTTATTTTTTGGTTGCTGTTATGCTGTTATGATTATGTCTTCCATCTTCACGCAAAATTATAGATTTTCACGTGTGTTGGATAATAGATACAGTAGCTCCCTAAAATTTGCAATTTTGAGTGGGAAAGTTTCCCGCCCTCTGACTTCAAAAATGTAATATTGCCATATTAAAAATGACCACATTCCATACAAAACTTTTATACAGTGACTGTATAAAATAGTTTTTTTTTTTTCGCTTCTGAATTTCTGCAAGCCAAGTTCTGGCCAGCCACTTTTTTATTTAGATTTTTTTTTTTTCTGTACATCTGTATGAAAACAAAGCAGCATTGAAAATATATGTATATTTTTATCATTCCCGCTGTGAGAAGTGATTAATTATTCATGTTTGGACATAGGCAACTTCACATCAGATGTATTAAAGATCTGTTTCTGCCTCTGTTTCCGTCAGGCCTATAATTGATCACAGTCAATCAAGCTGCAAATTGTCTGATTTTGCTCTCCAGCCAATTGTTATGCTGCATCTCTGGTAAGGAGGGACAGTTAGTCATCGTGTTTGGCTCCCGTTACTCTTCATATTCCTATATCTCAGTGAACAGATTTATTTTGCTGATGATTTTTAGGGCCATAAAGTAAAGTACTTTACAGTAGATTAATTTTATGTTGGTTTATGATTCCTGAGTATTGCCGTTTTAAAGGATTTAAGCTGAAATGCTCCTAATTCCTAGGTCACAGAAAAATTTTCAAACTGTAAAGCTGTTTTCAAAACCGGCATATAAAACCCGCTTATAATGATAGAAAATCTCAGGTATGAGGTATATTTGGTCATGTAGTGTCAAGAGCACACAACACAAACTGATTTCAATCATCAAGATTCAGATGTCAAAATGAAAATCTTGAAAAACCTCTCGAGTTCAGAGTAAACAAACATGGCTGAATGGGAAGAAGCAATGGAGATTTTTTCTGGACTACATTTAACAGGGAAAAAAAACTAACACAAAGATGTCTCCAACATCCACTGGACCTTCTGGTCCGCCATGACCGTTGTTTTGTCTGATCAGTCACCTCGCCTTCTGATTGGCTAAACGTCACATTCAACAGGCTACCTTGCCTGACATGTTGAATATTCCCAATTTTATATCGGAACGGACCAGATTGTTCTTCATGCACCACACAAACCATTAAGTTCTGCTCAGATTATCTTAAGAGTCAGTCCCATAATCGGGGCATTGAAAGGGGATTATCAGGACAAAAATCTGCATCAGAGAGATGGGCTTTACCTGTTGCCAAACAGATGCACACTCACATTATCTTACCCATAAGTGAAAAGCCGGACTGCAGCATACGTGCCCTTACATGTCAGCAGTCAGCGGGGTTCCTGCTCAGCATGTGTGCAGCACCCCACCTTGGTTCTGTCATGTTTTCCATATAAAAGCGCCGGTGTGGTGGGCTCCTGCTGGCGGCGGGTTAGGAGTCTTGTCCCTCAGCTGTAGATGAGAGCTTAATCGTCTCATTATCTCAGTCGGCTCTGGGTGCAGATGGCATTTTGGCATTGAAGCAAGCTGCAGATCCTCTCTTTCAACTGTGGTTACACCCTGAGATCCCTTTGACTGCTGTTTTTGCTGTTGGTGTGTGTGTGTCTGCGTCACATGTGTGCGGCTTGCCCATGTGAGAGTTTGGATTTGAATATATTCTCTGGTTGTTGCTCTCCAGGTGCCTTACCAAGGGCACAGACTCTGTCAACTCCAGTGGTGTGTTTATTCAAAGCTGATGAGAGATCTGATGTGTTCAAGGTTCACTTTTTCCAAAACCCATCTAAAAGGTTGAAAAGGCAGAAGTCCAGCATATGCCTGATGGGAGAAAAAAAAGTTCCTTTATAATTTTGTTAAATACCTACAATCATTTTTTGACTCTTTATTACTCATACTTTATTTTGGATTTTCAGAACAGAATTGCTCCTTTCCCGCTCTCTGTTCTCAGAGGTGTCAAAGGTCATGCAAGATATTTACAAGGCTGTCAGCGAAAACCGACTCTGCCAGCTCATGAAATGACAAACTCTTGAAAACATTCTTGTAAATTTTCTGCCAACAGACTAGAGAGAAAGCCGAGCAAACTGACAACTGAGACGCAGAAGTAGTTGTCCTGACAAAAACCAGAAACCCCCTCCGTTGTCGTCAGCGCTAGACGACCAGGCAGTCTGCAGGTTTGAGCTGCACTCCAGTACGGTACATGGCCACCCAGTGAACTGTAGCACCAACTCACATCATTAACTTGCACATTGTTGAAGTTTGAATCAAAACTACAATCTGCATATAACAAAGCTGCACATTTTTTGCTATTTTTCTAAATATTTGAATTTGCAAACATTAGACCTTGACATTGACTTTGCCATCAATCTCTAACCTTTTCATAATTTGTGGTAAAAAAATTTTAAAGTGTTGATATACCTGTTGTTGGTTGATTAGTTACATCAGCTTTGACCTCCCCATAACAAATCACAGCTGACTAATTTTCTGCATTGAAAATTCAAATTTTTGGTTAATTGATGCCTTTTATTTATTTATTTTTATTGTGTTTTCCAGGTAGATTGTGGTACTTTATAGCCAAGTCAAGTAACTATGTTACCTTCAGTTGCTGTTCAATGGTGTATATATAAAACATAATTTAAAATAATTTTGTGAAAATGTTTTATTTTTTCATTTTGGAAAGCTACCACTGTTGGTGACACGCCGCCTTAATCACATTATCAACAATACTTCTCATTATGCCGTTTACAACCGTTCTAAGGAGCGTTGGACTGAGAAGTAGTTTGTGTGGTGAGCTCAGCTGACTCCAGTTCCACCAAGTGCTTGCTAGTTGGAAACACCCAGCTAGTCTGGGGCAGCTGAGTGGGGTAGGTGTTGCTCTGTGGGGCAGGCACTCAAGCCCCAAGGCGGAGCTGTGTGGAAGTAGGTGGAGCTTTGTGAGAAAAAGCATTTAGGCTCTCTCAAATGGTTGCCATGAGAGACTGGAGGATTTTCAGACATGTGTGAAAGAATCAAAGCAACATGTTTTGATGAGGGAATGCTATTATATGAGGTTTAAAAAGTAATTTTTTAAAATACCCTGGCTTTATTAAGCTGAATTAAATCACTAATGTAGTTACCTAAATTAAAACTGCTTTTAGAGAAAGAAAAATTGCTTTTTGTGAAGGAGAGTGGAACAGATAGACACTGCTGGCTGTTGGCCAATCATTGACGGATGAAAGACTGGTGTGCGTGTGTGTGCGTGTGTGTGTGTGTGTTTGACTCTTTGGGCATGTGTGTATGTCTGTGGAGGTCATTCTGGGCTTCCTGTTGACAGCTGCAGGCTGTGGGCAGATTTACTCTCTAGCAGATGCTGCTTAGGGACACAGGTCAGTCTTAGGTTTACCTTATGACATTTGGCTGCATCTATTTCTGGAGCCGCTCTAAAGAATGGGAATGGGTAAACAAAGTAGGGCTACTTTAAATGTCTGCACTGTATTTGTTGTATTCTTACAGCCCATGGGTGTTTCGGTAATAGCAGTTGTTCGCTTTAGCTGGTCAACATCATTATCGGACCTGACAGTCTGAGGCATGGCTGGTCTCCCTCAGCATGGTAAAAAAAATCCACTAAAGAATCACAGTGGCATTCCAGTGACTTCTTTTATCTAACTTTTTTTTTTTTTTGCTGGTTTATGATTTCTTCAGCTTTACAGTTCTGCTCAATGTCTTCAGACTTTTATGTCACATATAATTTGTTTCCCAGTGTGATATTTTGTTAAACCTGGATATTCTCAGCGATTAAATATGGACTCAGCACCAAGTCCAGACACGCACGACAGAGACTGGTACCAATTGGTGGCCCCTCGAGGTTGGTGGAATTGTCTGGCTTTCGTCGTGGAGGCTTCAAAGTACATTTTTGTACTGGCGGGCGTTAAACCACATCCAGGAGACCTTTAAATAGATTTGCAGACAAATAAAGTAGTTACCCTCCATGTCTTGTTAAAAGCCTCCATCATTTCAGCTCTTTTCTTTTATTGGGTCCAGCAGTGAATCCGCCGAGGGACTTATTCAATTGTTCTGTTATGTGTTGGCAGTTCTGACTCCGAGGAATGAATCCAAATGGAGTACATATGCATAGCCAAAAAAGTCAAACAAAAAAGGAGAAAAGAATTTATAAGAAGTTGTAAATTGGCAGTGTAGCAAGATAAAATAAAAAGTTAATTCGAGGGATGGTGGTCAGTGGAAGATGGGTGTGGACACGATGTTACAATCTAAAATGAAAGTCCTATAAGTTAGCTGAGGTAGTTAGCTCACAAATGGTGTTTGTGGGGTATGAAAACTTTTGCAAAGCTCTGTAAAAGGAAAGCCAAAGACCGATTGAGAAGTGGATAAAAGCCTGGACAATGTTGAAATAGATTTGCTATTTGTTTAACTTGTAAAAATGCTTTTCAGATCTCTTTCCTTCCCCTTTCTCTCCCCGGCGACTCACTCAGTCTGCCAAGCTTCTGAGTGGGTCAGACGACGCTTTCGCACAGCGAGCGTAGATTGAGTTTCATAGCTCAAACATTTACCGTTTTGTTTGCTATGTATGAGCCTGCAGTTTGACAAAGGCAGCCATTGTACCTGGGGGGGACATTTTTTGGCTTTTCTTCTCCTCCTCAAAGCTTTTGGCGTTGCGTTTCGGAAGACGGCTACATGACAGATGAAATTTCGTTTTATTTTCGCTTTTTTCCTCCCTTCCCTTTAAGAAAAAAAAGAAACAAACAAGTAAATGCACATTTCTCCAATCCAGCATGACACACGCAAGTGTGTGTTTTTTCTGCTACTGTCAAGATTTAATTTTAATGCCTTGGCTTGTTCAACGTTTCCCATATTTATAGTCTTTAGGTTAGACTAGCCAGCTAACACATTGGTGGCTTCAAATAGCACTGAAGAAATCGGAAACATATTTTGTTCCAGGAAAATGTCAGAAAGAGGTCCGCAGCATGCGCATGTTGAACAGCTCAGCCTTTCCTCAGTCCTACAGTGAATCTCTCTCTCTCTCTGGGTGGTTTAAAGAAATAATATTTTTCTATAATATTTCCCTTCCTATAATCACAGTAAATACAAACATCATTTCAAAGTTATTTGGAATAAAAACAAGTTTTTTACTCTGGATGCACTTTTTCCATTTATGATTCCAAGAGCGATATCTGATTTTTTTTTTGTTTCATACGATACGATACAGAAAACCTGTGCTGAACTGACTGAAAACGTTTAGTTTTTAAACAAAACAAACATAAATGTACCAAATAACTTGTTTGATAACACTGCACAGCTGCACAGTGGTGTAGTTGATAGCACTGTTGCCTTGCAGCAAGAAGGTCCTGGGTTCGATTCCCAGCCCAGAGTCTTTCTGCATGGAGTTTGCATGTTCTCCCTGTGCATATGTGAGTTCTGTCCAGGTACTCCAGCTTTCTTCCACAGTCTAAAAACATGACTATTAAGTTAATTTATCTGTCTGTCTTGCTGGACATAGGCACCCGTCCAGTCTCCATTAGGGACAAGGTGTAAAAAAATGGATGGATAACTCTGCACACTTTAATACACCAATATCTTCTTAAGCTTGGTCAAATATGTAAAAATACCACCACTTTATTTTAAAGCAGTCAGTGCAGTTAGGAGCAGGACAGGCAATGTAAAATAAATAAACTGAAACTGACAAAAAAATAAATAAAATGTAAAAACTGAACTGCAACAAATCTTCTGTCAACTGGTTCAGAAAGTGTGATTAGGAATTCTAAATATAATGTAAAATAAATAATGAAGCATGATGTTGCTCAGACCACAAAATAGAATTAGAATTAATAGAGCTGCCTTTATGAATTGGGCACATTTTCACCAATACACAAACAAATAATTATTTTAGCATCGGGATGAATGAATATTTTTTTTGTTTTGTTTTGGTTTTTTTTAGAGGCTGATATGTTTGTTGTTTTGTGGTTCCACGTGGAATGATGGTGAAGGGTGAAATGAGAGCCAGAGTGTTTTCTATGAGCCCTGTGGGGGTCAGATGTGTTGACTAACAATATCCTGGATCTCCTGGTCTATGACTGCTGAGTGCCTCTCAGCCCTCCTTCTCTCCCAGCATCACTCTGTCATCATGGTCCTTATGCAGGTTCCCTACTATGACAGCTGCCCTTTCATCAAACATGGCTTGCTCATATACATGAACCCTGAATAACATTGACATGTCTTTTTTGCCAGTGTTCAGGATGAGGATTTTTGGCTCCCACATTCTGGAAGTCTTTGAGTCGAGATGAAGCGATAGGAGTTAGGTGGATGATTTCCAGTTTCTGATTTTGTAAAGCTTTGGTCTTCTAATTTGAGCATTTTTCAAATTCTTTTTGATCACTATTATAAAAAATGTATGGTATATATTTAGAAAGGCTGAGTGCCATTTTATAGTACAATCAAGAAACTAGGTTACGTTTAGTTGTTTTAAAAATGCAGTATCAAACATGACTTAAAGGAACTTTGACTGAAAGAAATTTGACACCTTGAAATTGGGCCGGAGTCTCTTTAAGAAACTCCTATTCTTTCCGACAGTTTTAAAGAGCATTGAGAAGTAGTTACTGTGATGAGCTCAGCACATTCACAGTTCCACCAGGTGTTTGCTAATTGCTGCTGCCACTAGTCTGATGGAGCTGAGTGGGGGAAGCGGAAACTCAACAGGCGACAGCAGCTACAAGGAGGAGCTTCGTGGAAATGGGTGGAGCTTTGTGAGAGCAAGCATTTAATTAACTCCCAAATGGTTGCCATGGGAGATTCAAGGATTTCTCAGACATGCATGAAAAAAATCCAAGTAACATCCCAGAAATGTTTTTGATGAGGGAACAATATAACATGAGATAAAAGTCAAAAGATTTTCTGTCTCCTATTTTAAGTAGGAGCAAACACAAAGGAGGGTAAACCATGTAAATGAGAGAGGAGTTACAGTCAGATGGAAGTTTTGTGTTATTTTTAAAATTAAATATTAATTGATTGAGTTTTTACTTTTTAAGCCTCCTGTAGCTTTATGTTAGTAATTTTTGTGATTAGCATTATGAACTGCTGCTGTGGAGATGTGGTGATACATCCAGCTCATGAGAGAAGGCGATACGAGAGACAAGTTGAGATTTTAGCCAATTTATCTTTCGTTAACAATAACTTCTTCAAACACTTTGAACCAAAACTGAACAGTGATCTATCTGAGGAAATGAGGTCATCTCTATAGATGTTGACTTGAAGGTACCGTATTGTCAACTTTTCACACCATTGGCCCTCATTTTGTCTCCCATTAGTCTCTTATCAGGGCAGAGTGGTTCTTGTATTGACCTTGTGGGAGAGGTTTGGTACTGAGCTCACGGAGCTTGTTGTCCATTGTTTGTCAAGCTGAAGGAATCGACTGGGCCGTGCTGACTCAGTGTGCAGAGGTTAAATGTCCTATTTGACTAATGTCTTCTCTGTTAATGACGGTGGTAACAGAGAGACTCTCTAGAATCTACAGCCGACAGGTTGGGTTGTCGTCTAAAAGTTGTCAAGTGATATAGTGTTGATCATATATTCTGCTGGCAGCTTTGAATACATATACATATGACTCAGTTTTGTCTAAAAGTGTATGATGTTCTGTCTTTTTAGTGCTACAAGGAGAACATTTTCACTGCAATGCATGATAACCAAGTCTTTGTTCTTCATACAAATTGAAAAACACCTGCTTAAATAAAATCCAGTATATTAATTATGAAAAGCCATATATGTACCTAAATAGAAATATTTATGGAATAATAAAATGATTGTAAAGTGTTCTAAATGAAGACCCAATCACCCTCTCTGCTCTATTGGTTTCAGTGGATGTTTGTGCCTCAACATATAGTTTTCAATATATTCTTCCAACAATATCAAGTTTGGGAGTTTTTTTTTTTTTTGCAGCAGAAATCCAATAAAAGTTGCAGTAAGTACGTGATGTGATGATTCGATTTTCTGCTTTCCCAAAATTGTGTGTAAGACCTCTTTCTCTCGATATCAATCTGTCGTTTTTCTAAACAGTTTTGTGATTTGGGTACTCTGGACCATTCCTCCATTAGAAAGCCATCTCACTTCATACCACAGAAAGGGGATACACATGGCTGGATTATTGATTCTCCCCTTTCCTACTTTGCTCACTCCATCCCTGCATCCCTCCGTCTCTCTTTCCTCTGACAACACACAGCTGATGAGCCCAGGCCCTGCCACAGCCGGAGGAGGATTCTCTGCGTCCATCTCCAACCCTGCTAGGCAGAAGATTTCTCCAGAGGCCAGCGGGGAACAAGACATATTCTGTTACGGCCGAGGCAGAAGAAAGAAAAAAGGGCTGATACTAGATATGAGTGAAATCAAATCTGTTTGACTTGCCTGGCAGCTATGGCCATTTTCCATACAGATAGAGAATATGAAGCATGAGCGGAGGGAATGGAATGGCTCACGGTCGTCTTGACAGATTTACAGGACAGGACTGTCAGTTTTTAAAAGTAGATCCTGTTACAAATTGTTTTATTTCCGTGGGGATCGAGTTAGGAAACTGGTCAAACTAACAAATGGAATTACTGAACAAAATGAGATTTCATTCATCGTTTTATTTCATTTAAAGTTGTCCTTAGTTGGTTACTGATGTCTATGTTATGAAAGCTGGATAATTGTATTGCAAGGCGGTTTTTAATTAATTGCAGGTGCAGAACACCTTGGGGAGGAGGGGGGAAATGATGATACAAAAGCAGCAACACAAATGGATCCTCAGTGTGAAAGCATTTGATTGTACAACTGAACCCCTACTGTAACAAAAAAATTCATATCTGATATATATAGAATTACGATAACTGATGGTAACATAGTTGCTTGATTGTGGTATAAACTACATAATACTTCCCCTTTTAGGCATTTTCTGTAATGTTCAAAGTTGAAGTTAGCCTCCAGTGTGACTGAGGCCTAAATTCTGATTAACTAGACATATGAGCTCAACAATAAAGACATTTATTGTTTTTAGTGCTTTTGTCGTCCGTCACTATTGTTTGCAGATGTAGCTTGTGCGTCAGACAAATGTGCGGCAATAAGTTTTCAATTAGAAGAAGTTAGATTGCTACTTGAGGCTGTGACTCAAACAGAACAGGATTTTCAAGAAAATTGGTTTGTTTGACACAGTGCTGTGTGAAATAGAACCGCAGCAACTGAAAATATAACAGATGTTGTCATTTTGGTCCCCAGTTGAACTGAGCCTGGACTATCAGGTGTGAAAACACCCTAAATCAGATTATGTATGCAGATCTAGTATTAGTGTAAAAACTATTCGAATTAGACTGAAAACATTTTGTCTACCATCCTTTCCCTTAAACACTCGAGGTACTTCTAACATAATGCCCAACCTGTGCATTGAACGGGTGTACAGGGCGTGCAAAGTGCTCACCGATTGGCCAATCTCAGATATCTGAATCAACATTCAGGCCAAAACTTCAAAGGTCTAAGGGTGTCGCTGTGCTGTCCACCCTTGTGTGTTACTGTGTATCTGAGAAAATTGTAATTGCAGAGCGACAGATTGTGCGGAGAAAGGAACAGCCATAAACAAACCTAGAGCTGAGCTCTCGGAACAGCTGCTGGTGCGATGTAAGGCGTTTCCACCATCCTCGTGACAGATGTGCCGTAAAACCATACGCCGCTTTTAACTCGGCTCAACTAAGCCTGGCTTTATTGTCTTTCTCGCACATAAATTATGTACAGAAGTGCAAAGTGTCTTTCCCGCAGGCTTAGGTGAAATAATAAAAAGTCAGAACGAAACATAGAGAAATGAGTTGATCCCAGGGAATGTGGACAAAACGATGTAAAAGTGCAGATTTTCTGTGGTTTGAGAGAAGAAAGGCGGAAATCTTCCAGAGGAATTATTTAGCTCATCACAGCGTTGTGTAAATTTGAAGTCTTTTGTTCTGTAAGCCAAATTACTCGCCATCTATGTCTTTAACTAACACATTTTCACAAGTACATAGCACACGTACAATGCCTTGTTGAAGTGTTTACACTAGTATCTAGCATTATTACATCTCCTTTCATTTGGCTGCTTTGGCTTTAGTCGTACTCAAGCCTTTATCTCCTTTATCCCACCCACCAATGTGTTTGAAAGCTGGCTGCTCCACTAACTGGATGGAAGTGCATCCACATGAAGTGCCGTGTCCTGCCATAGGCCCCTGAAAGGCTGACGCCATGGCTGCGGTGGATGCTAATGTGAGATGCTGCAGTGTTCGTCATCTGGTATCAGTCAGTCTGTAATTGGAAAAGCCCCAGTGGTTCATTTCAACAGCCCCATGCCCTGTTATAACCCCACCCACTCTCTAATGGTGGAAGAGGCGCTGCCATCCACACGGAGATTCTTGGGATGGGGGAGGGCGAAGAGAATCAAAGCAAGCCGCAGGAGCTGGAGTCTGATCTCTTGCGTCCTGTCGCTGTTTTCATGGTGCCCATCTGGTTTCTGGGCTGCTCACACTTATTGGGATGGCCACGGTTCCTGAATGCTTCCTGACGTGGTTCTATGTGTATGTGACTGTTTCATAACCCATTCTATAATCAATCAAACTATCAAAGTTTATTGGTGTAGCACATTTCAGCAACACAAGGCAGTTCAAAATGCTTTACATCATGAAATCATTAAAACAACATCATAAAAGCACCATGCAGTCATCAATTGTGAAAGCTGTAACAAACGTTCCATTTTGTTGAGTGCCAACAACAAAATGATCAGTACAAATCAGATATGTTGTTCAGTTTTCCAGTTATGAATGAAAAACAACTCTAAGCAGGCATGTTTTTAACCTTGATTTGAAGGAACTCAAAAAAGTCTACTCTCTGAGCTACATGGAGCCAGTGGAAGGACTTTAGAACCGGGGTGATGTGCTTTATCTTCCTGGTTTTAGTGAGAACATCGGCTGCAGCGTTCTGGATAAGCTGCAGCTGGAGGATTGATTTCTTTGTTTAGGTACTATTGCAGTAATCAGTGCGATTAAAGATGAGTTTCTCTAGGTCTTGGTGAGACATTAGTCCTTTAATCCTGGAAATGCTCTTCAGGTGACAGAAGGCTGACCTTATAATTGTCTTTACATGTTTCTGAGGGTTCAGGTCTGAACATGGCTCATGAGGACATGTTTTTTGCGTGTCTTCATGAATACATCTTAATTATATGTCAGCTGTGTGGAAACCAAACATTTTCTGCAGTTCATCTTTTGTGGTTCTGCGCCCGTTAGCCCAGTTGCCCATCTTTGCATTATGCTAAAGCCAAACTGCAGATCTTTGCAGGATCTGTGATCTTCCTGCTTCCCGACCCTCTTCTCATGCCATCCTACTGCCCCATACATCTCTGTCACGGGCAACTTCTCCTTTTCACTCACGCCACATTTGAGTTACCTGCTGTCCCTTATGACTAATTAATACATTTGATAAATTTTCAATCAGAACATCATTTAAATCATAGACTTACTACATACATCACATTATTTCTCAATTATTGATATGATTGTTCAACATAATTCATTACTGATATTTACACCATTCAATTCTCCAGTTATCAAAAATTCTCTATTGATTGCTTAGAATTTTTACTGTCAATTATATAGCCCATAAAACTTAGATCAACGTTCCATCATTACAATTTTTCCATAATGACAATTACTGATAGTAAAGACTATCAACCAGAAAAGTGAGTTTTTCACATGGTGATGTTTGAAGGATTTTTTTTCGCCACCGATTCATCCTTTGCTACAAATGACCAAGTATTCACCAAAGGATTGAATGGTATGTTGCATTTTCAATTGTTTTTTAGTTTCATTCAAACAAGGAATAGAATTTCTTATTTGCATCTTTTAATGTATTTGTTAAATTGTATAAAACTTTTTAAATGGTTAAATGAAATATCTGCAGAATTTACCAATATTTTCAGATTAATTGATTAATCATCAGAGTAATTGATTAATCAATTGCTATTTCTCCTATTATATAACTGTAAAAGCCCTACTTTGAATTAAGCAACACTTTATTTGTTAATTTTCATCAGTAATAATGTATATTACACGGATAAAGCCTTGGCAATAAAACTGGTATAAAATATGTTTATGAGTGAACTATAGTAAGAGGAAGTGACAGAATGGCTGGTAAAACAAAAAAAGACTAATTTTTGTGTCTTTGTATGTGGGAACAACCTGATACAAAGTGATAAACACTGTAAAAGTCTGAAATGGTGAAAAAGCCACAGAAATCACCAAAGTGTTTGATGTTTGCCTCTACATCTTCATACGTTGTTTTTTTTTTCTCTATTTAGACATGTGCATGCCTGCTGTGCATGTGCTTGTTCTGTATGTATGTGTGCCTATATGTGTGCACTCTTTATAAAAGGAAGCTTGTGGAGCTAATTAAAAGGCCTTGTGTAGGACAGAACCATTCATCTTGGTGATGGGTCCAGGCTGTCACCCACAGTCCTGTGGGGGAATGAACTGCTGCTTCAGGGATAAAGGCGGCAGCGTGCGCGGCATTTGTCCTTCTCCTGCATCCCAACGTTCACGTCAGGTGTCAGTCTAGTTTTGAACTTTATTGTGTTATGCTAAAATATTCAAAGGAGTTCTCTTTTTTTCATCTCTTCATTGCCACTATGATGGAAGGAAGTTCCCTCCTCCCTTCAACCGTCTCTCATAAACAGTGACAAGAGCAGCTAATGTTGCTCTTTGATGGACAGATAAAGATATGCAGAAGTCTCCCTCTAGGTTTTCTATGCTCAGCAGGGTTTCTGGATCACAGGGCAATTTTATTATCGGTGATGGACCTGACAAAGACTGCTGGCAATGGAATTTGTAATTGATTTGACTTTTTAGTATGCATATGCTGCCTGTGCCTCCGTTGGCCTCTGTTGCACGGCTCCTGCCCCAGCTCAATAGGTGAAACCAAGCTCTCCGCTCATCACCACCACGGGAGGCCCGGTGCTGCTGGCAAGACACTCCGAGATGAATCACATCAATCTGAGCTCAATGTTTCCACCTGTAGCAACGCCTAGGTTGACATGGACGAGCGAATGCGGTGTCTGTTATTGATTATGGATGATTAGAATTGATCGAGTATTTCTGACCTGAATAGTATTATCTGTGACTGAAAGGTGGACCTCCAGCTAAATTTAAAAAGATTTGTGTTTCTTTTTTTTTTTTTTCATTAGCCATCACTGAGAGCAGTCTGTGTTACACAGCTCTGCAGTAGAACAAGTTTTAACTAGTATTTTTAAACAAAGACAATATAAATACAGAGTTGGTATTCTAAACATTCTGTTTTAGTGCTTAGCATGGTTAGCATTGCTAACTAAAAAAAACATTTTCAATGTTTCAATGAGCATTTTATGTAGAAATACTGAGAATTCTTAATTCTTCAAGGTCAGCACCTGTGAAGCCCCTCCCACTGCTGCGTAAACTTAAAACGATTTCTGGGAGTTGAGTAGTTGGGTTTGTTTTTGGCATAAACAAATCACACTCACAAAGTTCTTACCAGTCACACAGTAGTCAAACTTTCAGTCAAACTTTCGAATGAAGAGGGGAGTGGAAAGTTTGCCGGGAGAGGGTTGTGATGAGATGAGAGGTTGCTGACAAAATGACGCAATTTTTATAGTGCAACTGTGACAATGAAAACCAATTAACTCTTCACTTAAATTAAGTTTCTGTCTGAATAAACAGCTGGTGTGCCTCTACAGAAAAAGGCTGCCTTTCAAGAGGCCAGTACTCCTTACTGGTGCTGAAAGTTTAACGTTGAGTCTTCTTCCTTCAGTAATAACGTCTACACTGAAAATGTTGGGTTACACAATCTGTCAGTAGTTATCTACCAGGGGAAAAAAATATCTCTGGACAGCATTCCCTCTTCACCACTTAAGGATTTTGAAGTTTTGCAGACTATATTTTGGTTATTGATTTTCATAAAAATATCTTTCTCAAGGAATGAATGAATAAATGAGTGACACCTTTATTTAAAACGTTTGAGCAACAACAAGCATAAAGAACATAATTTTAACAAGACCAATCCTCAATGTAATATGTAACCAAATTAAATACTTTAACTAAGGAAGAACAGTTTGAATAATAGGGAAGTGTTATTAAAATCCCACTCCTGTTTAACCTACTCTAAATATATGAGACCATGCTGTCTTATAGATATTTATCTAAGTATAGAACTATACAATAACTTTGAAAACAATGGTGGATGTTAGGCGAGTCTTGACTGTGAAAAGCTTCAAGGTGGTATCCTGTCCTGGTAGTGAAGGTAGATTAACCTGCACAGACTGACCTGTAACTCATCCCCTCTATTACAGGTGGATAAGTGAGATGTTTGCTTATTTAAAGTGACTTGTATTATGACTTATAGCTCTCTCCATGCATGACAAGGTCACCCTGGGTCTCTGTGCCCCTCACCCTGAAGCGCTCACCCACCGAGCTGCACTACCGCTTTTCCTCTGCTGCTGTTTCTCCACTCGAGATCAAATTACAATAATTACCTCTTCTTAAGGTTCTGGCACAATGAGCACTGTCTAAATCCCCCAGCTCCACTTAGGAACAACGAGGCGCAGAATGTACCTAGAGTTTGAATCCAAAGCCGAGATCTTTTGCATTATTTTCCCCTCTTGCTGGTAAGTGCGGTTTTAAAAGATTAGAAGCGACGCAGGGTGGAAACAGTGTGTCTGGTTTTATCCGTGGGTTGCAAACAATGCGTGTGTGACCACTGCGGTTTTCGCTTTGGAAACCATGTTGATTTTTCTTGGCCAATGTGTACATGTGCATGTGCCGCGGAGCACCTGCCGAGCACGTAAACACAACACGGGTGTGATTTTTGTTTGTAAAGGAAGGGGTCAGTCCCTGAGGGAGTCTGTTCCACTGAGACACAGAACTGTGCACAGGGGTCAGGGGAGAGGGTGGGGATGCAAGGGCCCTCACCTCCATGTGAACCTTAAACTACTGCCAGGAAAACTGAGAGGGAGATAGGGGGTCGAGACTTGAGCTTGAACATACATCTGCAGGGCTTCTAAAAATGATAGGGATTTCCTCTGCCTTTCTGAGCACGTCTCACTCTCTAAGCCCTTATCTTCTGTCTGTCTGGCTGCTGTCTTGAAGACGGTACGTACCTTCCAAGTCCCCTTTCCCACATCCATACCTTGAAGAAGTAATAACCAGAAATTGAGAATAAAGTCAAGAGGTCATGGCAGTAGTAGCAGTTGGCAAGGTTTTTCTTAAATTCTTTTGTCATTCAGAAAGGATGTTAGATGTTAAAAAACCATCATAAAACTAGAAATAGTTTTTACTCCATTAATGTCTTTTTTACACTTTCTTCATCTCTATAGTAGAAACCTGCTCAAGCAGAAACTTTTTCCATCATCAAATCTTAAAAACCATATTCCTAAATAAAATGTTTCAACAAAAGTGCCTCCTCTACGATGGAGAATGTCTGTGTTGTATCTGCTGAACTGTTCAGGGTGTGAAATGTGTGTGAGAGGTTTTAATGGAGGGAAGCAGCATGAATCTCTCTGCGGGGTTGGCCCAATGTCGACAGCACAGAGATATGGGCCTCGGTGGTGTGTGCTGCTGGGTGATGGATGGACACAGCTGGGGTTAGAGCGGGGTCACCCTGTTTGTTTTGTTGTGTTTAGGTGGAGATGTTTGCCGCACTTCATCACCATGCCTCAAAGTCAGAACGGCGGACCCCACCACCCACCCACTGCCCCAACGACTCACACATCCACAAACACACTTAGAACGCTGTACACACACTCCCAGTTAAAATGGGGCATGTTGAAAGATACTTAATCACCATCTTCAGGTAATGTGTGAAGGATTGTTGTTCCTGATAACTAATTGGTTCCTCCTTGTTGCAGTTGGCTGCAAAGCAGTGGTGCTCCCTCACAGTAGTCTGTCTCTTCATCCATCATCGCAAGGATCCTTGAGATTCTTCATCGTCCGACGTTTTCATGTTATTTTGGGCAAGTCTCCTGGGGATACAAAACACACATTACTGTAAGTGATGTGAGAGGTTGTTAATAGAGTAGAACAATCCTTTTTTCCTACTGATGTGCTGTGTAATCAGTAGGCTATGGAGGGTGACTTTGTGACCATCTCTATCTTTATTTGTAGCATATGATGATCAGTTATCCTCAGTGCCTAAAATTTATAGCCCAAAATGACAGAAAAAACAGAACAAATTTGCTGCACAACAGATGTCTGTGATGAGCTGTTCTGTTTCTTTTTCTCTGCTTGAAGTATTTCTCGCTCTCCTGACACATCAGTGAATCCTTTCCATGTCATGACATGAGACATTTCTATTTAAAAGTTTCTGCATTCAGCGATGACGAGGGCAGGGTGATTATGGCTGAAAAATGTATCGTGACATAAGCATTTCATGTCAATCAAATATGCAAATTACTTCCAAACTGATGATGCGGCATTTCCTCTTTTATCCTCTTGAGCTGTATACTCATTTTCTCCTTTCACTCCAGCCTGTTCATTTTTATTTTAAGCAGTCATGAGGCACGGTGGCAAACATGAAACTGCTCCCTCAAACTCAGGCATACTGTGTGTGTATTCTGTGGAATCCGCTGACTCCGTGCGCACCGTCCGCAAACAGTTGAGATTTCACACTCCAGGGTACCAATTGCCTACGTATTGTTGTAGCACATTCCTTCATTTCCCAGAATCCAAATGAATATTTGCAAGTTTGCTGAGGGGTAATTGGGCGTCTAGTGGTGCACAGAGAGTTACCAACTTGGTGTCACATCAGAACATTTTGATGTGATTTTTGCTTCCGGTCAACCATTTTTCTTATACAAGTCAGCGCCTCCTAAAAATGGACTTTTGACAAGTCCATCATTCTTTTGCATTGAGTCTGCCTTGTGTCTGCGTGGACCTCTGAAGAGTGAAGTACGCCCGACTATGTTGGAATCAACGTGAAACTGTTGCTAACAAGCTTACCAAAGTGATCAAGTTAGTTGATGCCACCAACATTGTTTAGCTATACCATGAGAAGTTGCATAGTTAAAACCTTTCCTCTGCCTACATCCCCCAGAATTCTGTGTAGTTCTCAATTGGAGTCCAGCAAAATTAACATTCTATCAGATGTATTTTCTGTTGATATTTATCAACTATATCTATTGCATTATTATTGTTTTACTGCTCAGCCCTAGCGATAACAGTGGTAGTTCCTGCTTACTGATTAGAAGAAGATCAGACTTTTCTGGTTCTGACCAGAAGACTGCCGGTTGAATAAGCCAAAAATCAGAACATTTACAATACTCATTTACAATTTACATTTACAATAGTCTACTTTCCTTTTCACATGGAAATATAGTTTCTTTCTCTGCATTTCTGACAGCTTTCACCAGAGTTGGTTCTGCTACAGTTGGCACCCTGGTTGTTATGCCGCCTCCTAGCCACTTTGAATTGATAGAATGAAACGCTGAACTGCAACAAAATGCAACGCATTCTCTCACAAACCACCTAAGCTAGTTTCCTACTCTTTTTTTTTTCTCCAAAGAGTTTTTGCGGCACTAGTGGCTCGTATTTTTTGCGACAATAGGCAGACAGGAAAGAGGATGAGGAGATGCAGCAAAGGTCGCCGGGACCGGGAGTTGAACCCACGACATCCACGTCGAGGACTAAGGCCTCCAAACGTGGGGCGTGCTAACCCCCTGCACCACCACAGCACGCCCCAATAGTTTTATACTCTTAACAGGAACCTGGGAATGCCTAATCAAAGCAACAAGACACCAACACATTTGAAATGTGATGGCACGTCCATAAAAGCAAAAGAAAACCTGCTCAAGCCACAATTAACAGATTATTTGTCATCTGCTGTGTGTACTCCCCACTGCCCTGGGCATCTGCCCATATGGCCCATATTATAAGTTGCCCCAGGCTACCGTTGAAATGTGTTACTTATTTAAGCTGAGCTGGTAATTACTCAGCAGTCACTGAGTTATTCAGAAATTAGGTTTCAGATAAAGCGAGGAAGCACTACTTTACTCATTGTAACCATGTGTTACAATGAGTAACACATGGTTATAATGTGGTTTCTTTTTCCCTGTTACCTTTTCTCTGGTCAGCCAACCGTTTGTTTTTTTTCTCTTTTTTTTTTTAACCATTATATTGCACTAAAACTTTAAATGACTGACTCAGGTGTGTGCCTCCGTTTTCCCTACCCAGGTGGCCCACTCATCTTTACTGTCGCCCCATGTGGGAGCATGTCAGCTGCAGTTGTAATGAAGCTCAATGGAAAAGCTTTCACCTGGAACAAGGGAGATCACTTGGCCATGTACTCACTTTCACACCAGACAGACCCCAAATAAACTCAGTAGCAGTGAGTTTTAGCAGTTAGCAGTGGTCCCCTGCAAGCCCTGTCATGTTTGTCTTCTCGCCTTGATGTGGCATGGCTTGACTCCAACATGTCAGCTATCGAGAATTATCATATAAAGGGTGTTTAGGACACATTTGAGTTTGATATCCCAGTATAGGTATGTAGCAGTAAAGGTGAGTAATGTTGTTTAACAGAGTGAAACAATACAATATACATTTTTAACCTCTTATTTGCAGTTCTTTTATCTAAATTTGGATGATTTGTTTATTTTATATACTGTTTGATCCACCAGTCTTAGCTTATCCAGATTTGTATTTGAGAACAACTGTTAAAAATACATACTCAAACATATATTTCTTACACTTTATGCTATTAGTGGTTATTAATTATGTACTTGTATTAGGAGCAGAGGTTACATCCTGATGAGTGAAAGACCAGTCTTTGTACAAAAGGTGAAATGTTTTGAGTTGACATTTTAAGCTGCTTTTAGCATTATCATTTTGGTAATTAGCATGATTAGTGTTCTTAAGAATACTAGTTATAATATCTACAGACTAACTACTTTAACTGATAAAATTCAATAAAGGCTGTCAATATTTTCAAATCCAGCAAAGTCCTTTATAGATATAGTTTTCAGATTGAGAGTTCAGAACAAACGAACACTGCAACCACTCAGCTAACCAAGGTTAGCTTCCATTTTTTTAGCACCTTGAATGAAAACATTCCTCTTTAGAAAACACAACCTTCTTTTTCGAATTTTCTTAGAGTTCTACTTCCTCTGAGTTTATTTTTAATGCTGAAAAAAAAAAACTAACATCGGTTCTTCTTCCGTGAGCAACAACTTACTCAGGAAAGAGTAGTGTTGCTAGCGCAAACTAGCAAACAGTTTTGATTTTTAGGGAGACTGGTGGATTCCTAGCATGGTTAAAACTGCTTTGCTTCGTACAGAGTATCCAGATGCTCAGCTATTGTGAAACGATTGCTTGTTGGAGGTGTGGAGTCTGTTGAAGTTTAAAATTGAACCCATCGGTAACGTTTGGCCGTGATAAATGTAATGCGCCAATTTGATGCTATGAAGCCTAGTGGGAAAAAACCATTCAGAAGAGAGAAGGGCCGAGCCCAGCAAGATTTCTGTTATTGCTCATTCAATATTTAGATAAGTGAGCTGATCTAAGCATCTTCTTTAGTGGCTCAAATTGAAATAATAGTACTGCTTAGTACTTTAGTAATAATACTATTACTGCTAGTATTAGTAATATTTGCTATTATTACTATCTTAAAACTAATTACTGGATTATCATTATATGTGTGAGTTTCTAAACACTCACATAACAGGAATAAAGTAAAATTACAAATAGAACAAAATCATAAAAGGACAACACTTAAATACATACATAGCATGTAAAACAGCTACTGCAAACATTTTCCTGCAAATTAAACCCACATTCTTGGTTTTTATTATTCAGTTCACCTTTTCAACATGTTCAATTGCTGAATCTCTGTGAATGTATTAAAAGTGGCAGATGTTTAGTTTTTTGTTTTTTTTTTGCATAGTTTTCAGAAGAATTAAAGCATTGCCATCAGACGTTTCCTTCGGGATGGGGTTGCTCTACAAAGCAGCCCTCCATCTGACAGAAATTTCGGCGATTCTGAAAATTCTTAAGTCACATGGAAGGAACGGGGGAGAGGAGACTGAAAATACAACGCAGGAAGAGAAGTCTGCAACTAACACAAATGTTCGCACATCAAAGCGAATGTCTCCTCTCCCACCGTCTTTTCATCTTTTATATATCTTCTCTAACAAAACACCTCTTTGAGGATTCATTCTCCGCCAGATATGTTGGTGATAATTAGGTTTACAATAAAAGAGCCCCAGACATTTGGTGACCCCCCCTCCCTTCTTTTGAACATTTCTTTTTCAAGGGTAACTTTGAGGAACTTCTCTTTTTCAGTACCTGTCTGAGGATTTCATTTGTCTTCTCCCTCTCTCTTTCTTTAACTCACTTATCTTTCTGCAGCTTGCCTGTGCCTACTTATTTTAAAGCTTTGGTATGTCATTACCTGGAACGGAGGTGGGTTCCCGGTGTGCTTTGCGCCATTTAGTTTTCCTCTCTTCTACTTTTCTATACTGCCTTCAGAAACTCTTTTTTTTTTTTTTTTTTTGCCAGACATGCACATTTCCCTCTCTGCCTCTGGTCTTATGTTAGCAATCTCTTTACTCTCCACTGCACTCTCAGTGAGGCAAGAAGACGCAGCTGCAAGCGAGTCCTATTTACACCCGGCTCTGTTCTGTTCACTGCAAACAGTTGCGTAGCATGAGGCTCATTACATGAAAAGCAGCCGTTAATGCTCTGCAGAATGGAAGAGCATTCCCTCGCACACTTAAATAAGATCCACACTTGATGCAGACGTGGCTTCCCACTTATAGAGCAGTAGGGCATAATTACTACGTAGATAATGACTACTTTATTAATTACAAGGCAGATCCAGCATGCTGTACGTGCAGTTTTGATTTAAAGTGGGCATTAGAAGCTCGTGGCTGCTCCTCCAAAGTTTATGTCCTTGTCTGAAGACGAGAGTTCACTTCGTGTCGCTGTGTATGTTCTTTTCCGCTCTTGGTGGGCACAAGTTCTCTTAAAAAGTTCCTGAACACGGTTGGCTTTGATGTTGGGGCATGATCTAATGTTTGAATGCTGTTGAAAGTGAGCCAGGCACTTGCGAGTCGGGAAGTTTTTTTTGAGCGACACAATAACCATAGGTTTCATTAGTGAAAGTTGCTTTTTCATGGTACGTTCTTTACTGTTTTTTATTCTATTCATAGTGAAGCGAGGGTGTGTTTGTGTCTAGCTCTACTTGAAGACATTTAACTAGATTCAGGGCTTAGCTTGCAAAAAAAGAAAAAGGGAAAAAAAAAAAGAAAAAGAAAATCCAATCAGCTATTGTTTGTCATTACTGCGTTTCCCTGACGCACATCTGATAGCTCTTGTAGTTTTGCATTGCTTGTTAAAACTTGCAGTAAGTAAGATTGAAAAAAAATCTCTGGGTACACAAAACTGACAACAAAAAGGCAGTGGGGGTTAGCTTCTGTATCAGCCTTGGAGTAAGTAAGAGCTTCAGTAACTATAATCTCTTATGTAATTCATTTGTGGTTTAGTCTGACTCCTTACAGCAAGCTTATGAAATAAGTCTTTTTTTATATAACCTATCTGTTTCAGTTGCTGTCAGCTTACATTTATTTTATTCAGCTATATGTATTTTTTTTCCCAAAATATCTTAAACATAGAAATAAAAAAGTGAGCACAAGACAGCCAAGAACTCGCCCAAAAGATGGTTTTATCTCCAGACATCAATCATCCACGCATGAGATACTCCAGAAAATATGTTTGGTCCGTTTGTTTGGTCTGAAGGAAAAGCAGACTTTATTTTATTTTTCTTGATGTGGTTTGCTTTCTCATTGCGTTTTTTTTTTTACAAGTGAATGGTGCCTTGTAAATAAACCCGGGTGACGATCATCGCTCCCATTGGACGGAAATGACGCAGGCGGGACAGAGCACAGACCTGGAAAGAAAAAACTTTGCAAATTCCTGCTTGCTGCATTTCTGTTTTGCACATTTACACAGATATTACAACTTCAAAGTGACACTTTGAAGGTCAAAAGCAGCGTAGTTTTCTGTGGGTCACATAGTAATATATATATATTATATATATATATATATATATATATATATATATATATATATACAAAAGCAGACAAATTTGATTTAGTTTTGTAATGCTTTTAAAGGCAAAAAAATAACATTTTTGTGTAATCTCATAGGAATGACATGAATAAGAACTTCAGCTGCTATCGCCTTTCATTTCTTTTAGCCAGATGAGAGGTTATTCCTGTCAGGGTGTTAAATTCTGCATTGTGATTGTGCACACACACATACACACATCACAAAGAATTTCTGTCATCCACTGTTGTCCTCCATTGCTCAGGAAGGAAAAAGTAATTATTGATTGTGGTCACCCACAGATTACAATCAAAAAGACAAAATGCCCAAGGTCTTCCTTGAGCTCCAGAGTGCGCACCACAAATGCTCTGCTATAACGTTCAACGTCCAGATGGCATACCACAGTTTTTCCTATTCTCCTTCCTCTGATAATACATCTTCTTGATAATATAGTGTCCTTTGAGTTCCAGGGAAGAAGCCAGAATTATTAGAGCTATTTGTTTCTGCATAAATCAAGTGGCATAGGATGATGAATGGCTGGGTAAATGCTTCGTGTGGCTATTTATTACAGCATAGCATCAGATTGATTTATACTTAATGAGCTTTCAGACTTTGCACCAATTTTTATTGATGTCTTCATTTGATATCCACATCAACACACTAAACAAACCGTGCTCCTCTAATAATTTACCCAGGACCCATCTGTGGCCCTGCAATAATTCAACTCTTTATATGGGTGGCTTAAATGGAAAGTGCTCATTAATGGTACTTTTCTATTACATTATTCAGACTATGAAGAAGAAATACATTCGGTTTAATGGCTTCTGGTGTGTAAAAAACCATGTTATCTTGTTCTAGCACAGCTGACATGGACAATAGACGTAGAGGAAGTACTAGAAGGTGCGTTTGGAAAGTGGTCGCATGTCTTTTATATTGTGTAAAATTAGCAGTTAAAGTAATTCTACACATAAAACAAACTTTCAAAAATGAGGTTAAAACATTAACTTTACTAATTCTACTGTACCTACAGTTAAAGTTAACGTTAAAATTGTCATTTGCCGGTTTGCACAATATCTGCATGTGATCTACTATTACTGTATTAGCTAGACCTAGCACCACTAGCAGGAGCCGATGGGTTTAGCTCTTGCTAATATAGTAATTTGAAACAAATTGGAGGACTGGTTGCTGGAAGTGACAAGGAAGCATGTTGATCAATTGAATATATTTGAGAAAATTTTTTGATCTTGATGCCAACCAATTACGCTCTCTTGTTTCGCGTTGGGATTTCCGATCTGCTCTAGAGAATCGTGATCAGTTTGATAAGTAATGATGCAGCTTGCTACTTTGGTTAAATAGTGTTGTTTCGCCGTAGGCTTTCCATCTAATGTAGCAATTTTTGGGCCATATGGAGCAATATTTCCATATGGTATTATGAAAATATAACCATAGGAGTTCCTAGAATATGTTCTCCTCTTTCATTGTGAATTTAGCAATGAAATGCGTGGATAAAATCTTACATGTTTACAGTGAGATTGTACTTTCTTTTTTTGTTTTGTTTTGTGTCTTTCACAACAAAGCTTTTGAAACTTTGGCCACCCTGTATTAAGAACAGTTTCTTTAGTGACATTCTTTCTGATTACTGCAGTGACAATGTTTGTGCTTAAACTACATTTTCCTCATTTCTCTTTCTTTTCCATCATCATGATTTCCTTACCAGACTTACTGTGACTAAATTCTAAATCGGCTCAGGGCAGCAGGCCCTGTCTCTCTGGTCTCTCATTGAGGATTCTCGTATAGGCTGATGAAGCACCAAGAGCCCTCCGATAGGTCAGCCTCTGCGCCCTTTTGACCTTTGTCTGCTTAACTCCAAATTATGATGTATTAAAGCACAAAGAACTACTAATGGCTGTGCAAGTATTAAACATCTGCCGTTCTCCTTGATCAAAGGGCCATTTAGACCAGGACGTTAAATATGCTTGCAGGAAGTAGTGGTGAGTAAAAGAGGTCAAAAGTCAAGGCGAGCGTGTGAAGTGGACCTGTGGCTAATTATTGGCTTACGAGGGTCTTTGTACTGGGAGCCAGCTGTAAGGCTGGAGAGCTATAGTCTTTAATATCCTGTGTGTAGCCCTCTAAATGTTTTCTCTGTATCTTTCAGAAGCATTCCTGCTAGACAGAAACGGTTTCAGCCGCTTTGATGATGATTGCGCATGTCCTTTGGTCTTGGAAGCAGATGATAATCTGCCATGCAGGTGCCTTTAGACACAAAATGCCATGCTCTTGATTGCAGCAAAGAACGTTTTCCGTCATCACTCCGTGTGATGGAGCAGCTTCCGGGCTTTTCCCTTTTATTTTATTTTTTTCTTTGAGTGTTCATTGTCTCAAGTTTGGAGTTGCAGCTTCATTCCTGTGGTGTCAGAAATTATACAGCTGGTCTGAAACGTCACGATCCGCTGTTAGGACTTGACTCGGCCGCCGAGTGTCGTGCTGTTTGCTTCAAAACCCCTCAATTTACCGAAACTTAAATGAGACATTGAGAAGTCACCAGACATTCCTGAAGTGATTGAACGTTCATTCTGCATTGAAAAGATGTAAAGACAAGAGACAGAGCTCCCAAATTAAACACGTTTAAAGCTAGAGCAAAGGTCTACGGGTTCCTATAAACATTGCCAGTGATTGCTGGAATTTAAGGTCTTCCGAGAAGGAAGGTGTTATAAATACCATGGTTTTACGTGATTTTCTTTAGGGGTTTTTTTTTTTGGTTGAAAGCCAAGTTAGTTGAACTAAGTTTTATTACACTCTTTAAAATTATGAGTGTATGGTAAGCGTTCACTAAATAAATCTTTCTCAGCACATGCAGGTTAAGTGGTTGTCTAATGAATTCCACATTGTCAAGATGCTAAGTAAACTGAATCTACAAATACAAAACCAGACAAGTTTGAGGAGCTTTTAAACAGCTTAAATACTGTTTGGTTAAGCAACAAGTTATGTTCTGAAAGTCAGTGAGTCATCGGTCTCCGTAATTTGCAAGTAACGGTGGGTAATTCTGAATTGCCGTAATTATTTTCTCTCCTCCAGAGGGTTTGAATTAATGGCTGTCTGAGGGTCTTTCTTTTTAACCTTAGATTCACCAAAAAAATGACTTATCACTAATTTCCAGTAGATATAGTAGTAGATGTAAAAGTAGCATTATTGTCTTGATAATCTGCACAGTGAAAAATTACTTGGGTTTTTTATTTTATCACAATAATAAATTCAAATTATTGATATCTTATTTACTATTTTCTCCAATAAAGCATCAACATGTATCAATGAATTCAAAAACATAATTAAAAGCAGTGACCTTTTAGTGATAAAAGTACACAGTATTTATGTAGCTGGTATCCAAGGGAACCTTTTTCAAAAGTTGTTTTTTTTTTGAGAGTGTAGATTTGTACTTGTGAAGGTTTGTTGTTAAAGTTGAAGTTGCAAATCTTTATAAGCACTTTTATCTTAAATATCTAAGTAACACAAAATAGCTACAAAATTTTAAATTTATATCATTCATCCCTATTTAGTGGTTAGTATGAAACAAACAGAGGTCATAATTTGAAAATTTTATTGATTTTTATTTTTTTTATTTTTTATTTTTGTATTGTCATTTTCTCCTTTCCATACATGCATCACAACACAGTGCTGGGAAAAAAAACCAAAAGACAAAACAAGTACATATATAGATAAACAATATTAATGTTACTGCCAATGACAAAAACACAAACTGTAGACTGAAGAAAGTTTAGGGGGAAACCTAAACTCATTAGACCTTCACTCTGTTGTACATAAAGTATCATCAACAGCAAATCAAATGACAATGCTCCAAAATAGCATTTCAATTCTAGGAACTTCACACTGTAAGTACGGAGTTCTGCATTGTTTCAGTTTTCCCCCCCAAACGTTAAATTGCTAAGTTTTCTTCTTTTGATGCATGTGTGAAAGCCAATCTAGTGTAGCAGAAAACGAGAGGCTTCTTTCATTGTTTTTCAGAGGAAAACACACTACCAATTATTGTTCAAATGTGTGTTCTTCATTTTTAACAGGTCAATTGAGTATTTATTTAAACTCTAGCTGAAAATGTGTTTTTTCTAAACAGTATTTTAGAAAAAATCCCATTAGTTTTGTCTGTAGTTCTATGAGAGCTGTGTTTTTGTCCGGTTGTCTGTCTGTTTCAGTGGGTCTTTGACAGCGGGCTCTCTCCCCCCTTTTCCTCTAATTGGCCGGCTTCCCTCTCTGCTTGCATGCTAGATAATTGGACATGCAACCCCAACCTTCGCCTCCCAATCATCGCCCCTCTCTCCCCCCACCACGCTCTCCGTTAGCATTCCTTATACCTCTCATCCCAGTGTGAGTCTCTCGGCGGACCCATCTTTGACCAGCGGATCAAAGAGAATATACAATCCGGGGCGTCCAAACACATTTCAGCTCAAGCCGCTCGCCTCGCCTTGCTCACAATCCCAAATATTGCTGCAGCGTGAAATGAATTTTCATGTCCAGTACAGTATATTTTCTCTCTCTACCACCTGAACCTCCAGAGACAAGGTGTAGGATCTCCTCCTGCAGAGCATGGAGGAGGAGGTAATTTATTTTGGTGGGTGGGGGGAAGCTGCTGGAATTATTCATGAGCGGTTCAATATCGAAATACTCCGCTCTGCTCTGGCCCTTAATAATTCATGCTTAACACTCGTCTTCATTGGTGTAGAAGCCAGAAGAGCCATTTGTCATCATAGCATGTCTAGTTCTAACTAGTACCCAGCCTTATTGTTGGTCGGTAGGGTTTAACAAGAGGTGGGGAACAATGCTAGGAGGCGGGTGGTGTTGTCACTCTAATGAAACTCCCTCTCTTATCATCTCTAGGATGGAGGCAGCTTGACTGAGAGAAAAAAAAAAAAAAAGAAATCTGAGTTCTTGACCTTTTGGCAAAGGACCACTGGCTTCAGGTTGAGTGATGGTGTCAGTTGCTAGTGTAAAACACCTCTATTAGGAATGCTTGGCATGCTTCAGCGCCTCTAATTATGAAGAATGCAAAACAGCAGTCAGGAAAAGAGATGGGTGGTCACCTTTGAGTCAGCTGCACCGCAGGCTTACTCTTAACAGCTACTGTGAATACCTGGCAAGGCGTTCTTACGCTGAGTACTCGTCCCTTACAGTGTATGCATGACAATCCTTTGCTCTTATTCTAGGGATTCTTTGTTCAGAGTGCTTGTGCGTGGTAGAAACCTGCCGAGAAGATTTGACAGCTAAATACTGCAGTTGAGGCTTTGCTACACGAGCAGCAGGCAAGGAAGAGTTTCTATTCTCCCCACATTTACGATCACCGAGAAAAAGAGAGGGAGAGTTCAGACAAGCCTTGGAATCCGCCGAGGGAAAACAGCAAGTAAATAAAAAGAAAAAAGTGAAATGCCGTACCCAGAGAGATATAACTCAACTTTTGTTTTTTCCTTCAAAATAGTCGGTGATGAAAGCCAGATGTTTGCAGTGTGTTGTCATCCCCATACGGCATCTTTGTAACGTTATCAGCCGATGTGCACAGCTACCGGCCAGAGAGAGGTGAAGGGAAGTTTGGCCGGGAGGAAGAATGGACATTTTCTATCTGATGAAACACTCAACAGGGTTTCTTTTAGGACAGTTGGACCCATGCTCCCTCCTTTAGGAACAAATAAATGTGCCAATTAGAATTTGAGGATCTATTTTTTCTATTATTCCAAATAATTCTCTTTGAGAACTACAAAGAATAATGTTTAATATCCAAAATGTTTTATAAATATTTATAAAACATTTTAAACTTTCTTCCATTATCTTCACAATTAGTGGCGGGAGCTTTAAATTAGTAATCATAAAGATTAGTTCCACTGATGCTGAATTACTACACTAACACTATATTTAGCAGAAGCTCATGCTAATGTGCTAACTTCAATTGAAAACAGCAGTAAACACTATAGTTTTCATATTTTACAATTCCCTTAATTATATTATTTATGTTTATATCTTGCAGTGTTTTATTCTGTTCCTGTCTTCTTTATCTTTAAAAAAAATCGTTCTTTGGGAAAAATACAACTTATCCATGTTCCAAATAAGAACACCAATAGGTCTCGCTGCTTTAGGAGTTCTTAACAGAACCAAAACGTCAGCACACATGTCAAATTATATATAACATATTTCCGCTTTAGAAATTATCTGGAAAATTTCATTTAGGGGATGCTAAGTGCTCTAAGCATTTTCAAAATTAACAAAAGCGCTAAAGCGCGAAATGAAAAATTAACTGAGCTATTAGTGGCACACTTGCACCCTAATTACAAGTGGGGGGCTACCACTGGCAGTTAGGACTATTAACAGTTTAGCTCCCAGGAAATGTAGGTTGTCAATCTTTGACTCTTCTTCCCTCAACAACAACATCAACACTGAAGAATGTCAGCGAAACATGATAGGACTTAGCTTAGAGTTAAAGTTCATTCTTAAAACTGATTCTGATTAGTGGATCATTTTTCTTTACATGTCTAGTTAAAATTACTTCAAAAACATTTTCTTGACAGAGGAAGATTATCCACTGAAATATCGTCATAGCAAAACATGTTGAGAAAATTGTCCCCCATCTTTAATTGCTAAGGTATAATTAAACGATTCAATTTTATCAAAGCAATAAAACACAAAAACAGCAATGTCGTAAAGGTCATATTTGTCATCTCGTTCCGTTTTTCTGTCAGCAGTGCTCATAAAACATCTCTGTTTTTTTAATGGCAGTCAAGGATTGCCGTTTCTCACAAAGGAATGTCCTTGTTCCCTCCCAGTGACCTTGAGGGTAATGGAGGAGGTCAGTCCCAGGCGGAAGAGCGAGACTTTTAAAGATGGAATACAAAACAAAATGGGAGAATAAAACACCCAGGGTTGCTAATGAAAGCAACGTGAAAGGAATGGCAAGGAAACCGGGGGAATATTCAGGGTCACGAAATTGATCTTTTTTTTTGCCTCCTGCTTTTTGTATCTCTTAAATAAGTAGCCCAACATAATAACCTGCTATTGTTTATCCAGTTGAAAACAATAGAAGTTTCAGAATCCGGTATTTAATATTTTTTGTAATTGTTGCTAAACTTGCATCCTCAGGGTTATTTTCCACTGGAAACTCAGCGGTGATCAGCAGGGTGTCACAGGCTGGGGAGCAGAACGTGGCCTCAAATGAGGTCCAGGTGTGCCCGTAATCAATTTCATGGAGCTTGGTTTTGCAAGGCTGCATGCTGAAGGAGACTGTCATAATTGGGCCACCGTTTCAGACAGGTCATGGGTTTACTGCACCTTTTTTATTTTTTTCCAGGATAAACACACACAAGCACATACATTAATGCAGGAACACTTATCACAGGCCACTGAGCACAAATGAGATGGATTGTTTATGACGTTTCCTCGGTACCCACATGTTTCAAGGGCTCACAGCCTTTTTTTATTCATCGCAAACTAAGAGCTGCACAGGAAAACTTTGTTCTTATTAAGGTGACGTTTTCGGTTCCATGAAGAAGAACTTTCAGTAGTTGCTAAATGAGCAGTTCAGGGCTCAAAGGGCAAGAAAATAATGAGACAAGACTTTAAATTAACTGTGCATTGGGATGATATTTTTGGAGTGTGACCGGAATTGAATGATTTTCATTTTGAGAGTACCTGGGCTGGTGGCCACCTTATCACAGTTTAAATGTCCAGTCATTTTATGACCACTGAACATACCTTAGTGCTGCCTGGTGAACAACCCATTAGTGTGGCAGTTGTTAAAGTTAGCTATTTTCAGAATCAGTGAGGTGCTTAAAAGAGAAGTTAATTAAAAAGAAACTACTTTTTCATTTCATCCCTTTGTCTCTTTTGTGCTTTTGTAGTTCATTTTGGTATCAAAAAAATGGAAAACAAAATAAACTACAAAATCAAAAGAATTCATGTTGAATGTGAGTACTTAACCTGGAAACGGTTTGTATGATTTGATTAAATTTGGTTTTTTATTGTAAAATGCACTGACATGAGATCTGCTGTGAATTAGCGCAATATAGACTGAACTGAATCCAATTCGTTTCAAGTGTTTTTACAAGACTTTCCTATGAGAGACACTCTGAGATCTGTTTTGTAATGATCATGTCAAACTTGTTATTAAAATGACTTTCACACTAAACTCTGTGCTCTAAAGAATAGTTAAATGAATTATAAAACCATCTTAATTGGTTTCCATGAGAACAGAGGAGGATGACAGCTCAAAGGAAAAGAGCAGTACATGAATACACAAACATATCTGGTAGCAGAAATATTTCTATGCAAATTGTACACACACACACACGCTCACACACACACACAAAAGAAAAACCCATGAATTTTACAGTCTCTGTTTTTTTTCTTGCCTTAATGGTCACAATTGCTTTTTGAAAGCGTGGCAACAATGAACCTCGTGGTGAGCCAGTTGTGATGGTAATTCAGTTATTTTTAATGGATACTATTTCAATAATGAACCTGTAGGAGGGGGGGGATTTTCCAGACTAATTGCTGTTCGCAAGGTAAACGTAGGTTATGTTAATGTGCGGTGTGGGGGGGTTGTTGTGTTCTGTGAATTAGGCAGGTTTTGTATGTTTTACTGTGGAATTGAAGAACCCTTGTTGTAATTTCCCCCATGTTTTCCTCTTATGTGACGCAAGGGCTTGGCGTGCAGCACTGAGGCATGCCACTGTGTGTTAAAATAGCTTAGAATTAGATACTGCTGGGTGAACTGTTGGGCATTTTAACACATTCTGCTGTCCTTATTAGTCACGGTTTTAAATCTGACTCTTGGTTGGATTACATAAATGACAGCAGTCCGACAGATGGCTTTGAAAGTTTTGTTTAGCAATAGAGAAGAGCTGATATGCAAAGTTCAGGGACTAGTGGCTGATTGATTCTATTTTTATTATTTTTATACAATGACCAGAATTGTGGTCAATTTGAAATGTCAATACTCTGCGGCCAACATTTCAAAATCCTAAATCTTCGAAAGCTCGACAGAATAAAAGAGAGCTGCTTCGCTGTAACACGTTAAGGATTCTTGGTATCAGAAGAATTGATCTGCTCCTTTCCCTGGTTTAATGAAGCTTCCCTAACACTGGTTTGAATCGACTTCCTGTAGGGAACAAATAGTGTTTGTACCTGGAAAAAAGTGGCTACAAAGTACCAAAAACTGTTAAAGAACAAAATGATTAGGATTAAATTGTCAAGAACCTGCTGAAGTAAGGTTCTTGTTTGTAGCAGTCTGACGTAAACACGTGACTTGCTTATGCAAAAAATCCAAGTGGGCTTTATATATCTTCTTACTTTCTTAAAATTTCCAAACTTTAACTTTTTTCTGCAGTAGCAACTGAAGGGTTTCAATTTATGGATCATGTTGGAGCTTAAGGATTGTCTGTTAACTGAATGAAAATACTTGTGGTTACGTCTAACCAATCACTGTTTAGGGTTGAATGTTGGTGAAGCTGAAATTTATTTCATTATTGGAAACCTGCTGATATCATAGTGCACCTGTAGTAACTTAACAGCCTGATGTTAGAGTGCTAGTCTTGAAAACAAGATCTTACATGTGAACTAGATGTGAAAATGACTCAACAGGCCTTGAAGGAATGGTTACAACAATGAGCTGATGACCTTCCTGTTGAGCTAGTGATACATGCAAAGGGGGCTTGCTTGGGAAACAACACAACCATTTGTTGTAAATTTACTTATCATAAATAATAGATGTTGGAACAGTGATATTTATCCATTTCCACTGGATGTTTGTGCTCCATATAACATGATAAATTGCTTAGTTGCAGGGGTGGCATATTTCCAAAACAAACAAGCAGTGAAGAGAAGAAAAAATAAACGGTCCTGGCAAATCCGCTACACTTCCTGCTTGCAAGGTATTATTTTTCACCTCACAACATCATTTTCCATATGTGATAGGGATATGCATTTTCAACATTGGACTGAGAATATACGAGCAAGTAAGGACATCTCTTTTCCGATTATTATTTCTGTGTTGTAAAATGCAAATTTATGTCTGGTAGCCTCCTGATTTCACTTCTGTTGGTGAAATCAATGGCTAATAATATGGTTGTCTTACTAAAGACATAACTGAAGAAATAAATTTTATATAGCCAACTATTTCTGCAAACGTCATTCATCGGATCAAATGAACAATATCAAATAATTGTGGGTTGCAGGATCAAATGCCAAATCATCTGTTGGCAGAGATGATTTGGCAAGTTTCCCATGGGCATATATATATATATATATATATATATACACACACACATATATGGGACTTTGCTGCTCAAACCTGAAAAATGTTGTATTGCCAAGAATTGCTACAGCAAAGAAATAACTGACCAGTGTTCTTGGCTTGTCTCCCAGAAGGTCTCTCCCTCCCCTTCACACACAAGCTTCTTATTGCTGACACGTACGAGACAGGAGCTAGGGATAAAGACTACTGGACACAGAGGAGGTCACCGTATCCAGTTTCATCAGCAAGGATGAATAGATGTGGGGCAACCAAACAGGACACCGCCCCCCCAGAGCTGCCTAGGGCACCGTGGTCCAGAGAAAGGAGAGGAGGAGAGCACAAAAGAATGACTGAAGTGCATTCCTGAAAGGAAGAGAGATGGGATTGGATGACGGTGGAGGACAGGGGTCCAGTGGTGACATTGGCAGCCAGCGGGATCAAGTTTTCTCTCTGAAAAGCAGACTGGGACAAACAATGACTCTGGCATCTGTCTGGAAGGGAGAAACCGAGACCAGGACCCTCTGCTGTTGAGTGTTTGAGGTCCAGTGGAATGCCTTTAATGTAACCCTGCCCAGTGCTCTCAGCAGATACTTTGTCACTCTTCTTGTAGAATGTAACATGAATCAAACTCTATTGCCACTTCAATTAAAGCACACTTACCCACAGTGGAGCTCCCTCTTGTTGTTGAAAACAATGCATGACAAATTTGCTGTGAGTGGCAGAGGACCGAGTATCAGTATGACTTGTCCTCTCCTCAGGCCATATTCTGCATTAGATAAAGATCAGCTTTCCTCCACTTTACAGATGTGGGTCATGCAGTCACAGCGGTTCAAGCAGCATCTCAGGAGAAGGAGATCTCAAACAAGTTTCTAAATCCTTGGCTTTTTCTAATAAATCCAGCACTGTGAATTGTTTCATCTAGTGAAAAGGTTTAATGTTGGAGTATCTCTTATTTTGAAGTAAAACAGGAAGTTGTTGACAGATTTCTTGTCATCGGAGAGACTATGAAAACTCTTTAGTAAGCATTGAATTAACCTTCTAAGTCGTTTACGTGCTAGTTAAAGGAGAACTAAACCTTTTTTTAAAACTGTCTGTCTTTGCACATTTACAGCCTTGCCTTTGCCTTCCTAGGCAATTCTGCTTGATTCTGACCTCCCTTCAGTTCTTCTTCTGGGATTTCTCCCACTAAGCTCACTTTCTTTGGTCGACTTAGTTAATCAGCGAACCAAAGAAGAAGTTGTGATTGATCATGTTGATTTTCTGCTCGTTTTAGAGTTATAGTCTGTCTGTAGTTTTGGCAGCGGAGGAATTGAACAAAGCCGTTCAGTCCACATTCCAAATATCGAATTAACACCGTTGTTTACAGCGCAGGCAATTTCTGGCCAGCATCAAAACTGGCGCATTACATATGTCATGGACAAATGTTAGCAATTGGGTAAATTTTAAAACGTCCACATAGTCCACACCTCCAGAAAGCAATGGTATCCTCCGTATGATGCAAAGTGTAATACAACGGACTGTTTTGTTCCAGGCTGGCATATTTATTGTTGCTTCCTGATTTGAAAGAAATTACCTAACAATGAATGGTTCACTATTAATAGTGAACCGTTCATTCACTAAGTCAAAGACATAAAGCCTTCATAAAATAAACTAGAAAAGTACACTGGTGGTCCAAAATGGGATGTTTAGATAAGAAGAAAATTACACCCTTCATATCACATACACACAAACACACACACACGCAAACACACGCCAAGGAAGTGCAGCAACATAATGTCCGATATAAATCAAGGAAATGGTCCAGGAGACATCGGGGTCCAGCCCTCCTTGAGGAAACTCCTGCGCTGACGTTCAGAGGTTTAAATGCCGTCTTATGGTGGGAAATCTCAGAGACACAGATGTCTATCAGCCCAGCCTGCTGTGTGCAAGGAAAACACAGGTCAACTGGTCCCAGTAGGCCTCCACACCCTGGTGTACACTCCACTATCACACTTCCCCATTGGCCATTGCTGCTTATTTGTTGGTGGGATCCAGCAAATGGACGAGAGGGAGAATTTCCCTGGTGTCTTTACTTCTGTGGGACCGGAAGAGGTTAAACGCTGGACAATTTGCTGTGATTTATGGCCAATTACTTGCTTTCTTCTTCTTCGTTAAAGTCTTAAGTTATCTTTTGCATACAGGAAGTCGTGGACCTGCTGGAATTTCATTCTGTGCTTTCAAATTAAACATGAAGCCATATTTTAGTTAATACATTTTACAGCTTGATTTTTAGGAAGAAAAGAGAGGAAAAATGATGAAATAACAGAAGACAGAAATGGCGAAAGGGAAGAAGAGATCAATCAATCATTCAAGTTCATTTCTATAGAATATTTCAACAACATGTCAGTTCAAGGCACTTTACATTGTGAAAACATCATATAGTCCATATAGTCAACAGCTGTAAAAAACAATTTTGTCAAGTGGCATCGTTAAAATCAGCAATACACATCAAATATGTTGGTCAATGTTCCATTTCTTATGGTTCAAAAAAAACCTTTAGTCTTGATTCATTTGAACTGTGATTTGGCTGTTCCACAGTTTTCTGGAAGTCTGTTCCCGATTTGATGAATGCCGCTTCTTTGCAGCAGGAGTCATTTTTCTTCCTGGCTTGACAAAAAGAGAGAAAATGAAAAGAATATATCAGGGCCACCACAAAATTGACATTATAAAGGAAATATAACTTTCACACAGCACATTTGGAAGGAAGCGTTGCTTCTGTGAAGCTGTTATTCTAAATTATTATAAACTAAAGCTGGCATTTTGGAGTGGAAATTCGGCTTACGATTCTGACTCCTGCTGAAGAAAAGGTTTGTACTTTTTTCACATTTGTCAGGACCTCAAGGCAAAAAAACGGGACATCCTGGATCTTCGTGGCCTCCGTGTTTCTGTTGGGGATTTTTTTCGACCTACCAGGTTTTTTGTGCCAGAGAAGCTAAGTACAAGCCAGGAATTGCTTTCTTCTATGCGGGTCTTCGGGCCGTAGGTCGCACTGCCATATGTGGCAGCTTCTCCCTTTGTTCTCACACACTTCCACCGAGCACAAGTGGTCAGGCTGACATGGTAGAGGACAGAAACACACCAGCACTCTCTTGAATGCTCACGTGCACATTGGAGTGGGGAGTCCTTTCTGACTTTAATTTTGTTGTTGTATCCATTAGCCCTGTGGACTCATTACGGGCTCATGCAGGGTGTGGGTGGATGGGGATTCAGGGGCCTCACAGGGACATCGGGGGGCTTTTAGTGGACAGATGAGAAGGTGGAGGGCCTCTCCAGGCTGGGCATTCCTCCTCTGCCTCCCGTAGAGTGGCCGTGGATTGCTCTTACTACAATATTCAAGTTGATCACCAGCTGTCCTTATCTGACCCTTTTTGTGAATAACGCCCTCTGTTAGTGGCGGCGCATAATTTCTGCCAGATTGTTGTGATTGTGTGACACGCAGGTCTGCCACATCACAAGCAGAAGAAGAAGAACGGAGGGCCATGTTAAAAGCAAAGTTTCTGAGCCAATAGGACTCTGTGAAACATCTCTTAGCCAACACGGGAAGCTGATATTGTGCTTCATTTGTTTTCTGGATCCATTCTGCTTTCTTTCATTCTTATTGCTGGAAAAGTCATTTGTTTTGTATCAGTGAGATTTTGTTGGATTGTGGATTCCTCTGCGGTTGGCCTTGAGCCCTGACTCTGTCGGAGCTGGTTTTATGCTGCAGGTTGGAGCTAGAAGGGAAGTGGGGAATAAAATCAGGTCAGGTCTTCATTGTTTACATATATAAGCTTCATCTGGACCAGTAAACATTTTCACCCCGGGTTTGCGCTCATTATTTCCTCATGTAAAACGAGACTCATTAAGGCGGACTTGGAAGCACAGATGTTGGAGCAGAACGAGTAAATCTTGTATGACAGATTTTTTTTTTAAAACCCCAATTTCTGTCAGAAATGTGTGAATCAAAGTGAACTAAGTAAAGATTCTATTGTTTAGGAAAGAATTCAATCTGTTTAGTTTGTTTTTGTGTCCTGAATTATAATAAGTTTGATTAACTTCTGCTTTTGTGGATTTCTTTATATTCTCTTTAAGAAGAACAAGGCAAACCATTATTCTTTTAAAGTTTTAAAAAGCTGCAAATTATTTTTTACATTTTAAGGTCAGTTAATGGGACATCACAGAAAGCGATAACGGTTTTTAGCATAGAGTAGAACCTTTAACCTGCCAGTCAGCTGGCTGAAAGAAGGCGTTTAAAGCTAACAAGTCAAGTTCAGCTTTTTGGAAATACTTTTGGCCTAAAGAAATAGTGACTGTTTAGGTACAGAAACCACTCCTACGTAGCTATTATTAAGCTTGAAGTGTAGTTTGTGAGCAATGAAGTGTGTGTCTGTTTATTAGCTGACTGTGATCCTGAGCTACCATAAGGGGCGATTTATCGTTTCTAATTTATCGTGATCAATTTTTTTTTATTACGGTAAGAACTTTGATTTATCATCACAATAAATTCCAATTAATGTTTAAAAATCCCCCAAAACTATATGTGTTGTTGAGATTTAGTTTGAACCTTTTTGTAGCATTTCAACGGGCGTTACGATAATATGAATAAATTTGAAAATATCTGTGTTGTTTGGTGACACAAATGATACTTTTTATGTGACTGATGTCCAGAAGAAACATATTATTAATGGAATGTTTCTCAAGAAGAGCATTTGTGTTTGTGGGGCTTTAATTACTGTGACATGAATCACAACCAGACGGTTATGTTAAAAAATGGAGTAATATGACTGACCTCTACTGTAGCTGTAATAAATATATTATTTTCTTTATATCCCTTTTCTATGTTATTTGTGTTTTTTTGTACCTTGTGTACAGATATATATATATGTATATATATATTCTTATTCAGTACCTTGTGCTTCTGTAAAGTACATTTGAGTATCTACTAAAATACAAAGAATGATAAAAATTTTAGCACAAAAAAATCTTAGCAGAATATAATAAATAGCAGAATATTTTTGACCTTGGAGGAATAATTGCTTATTTTTGTTTGTTTTCAGTAGACAAACAATTCTGTTTTACATTTTTTGCAAGTATCATAAGAATCTCTAACAGGCCAATGTTTCAAAAGATTTGTAAAAGACGACTTATCAGAACCTCAGTTCAGATTGAGTTAAAAATGACTTTTTTTCTCCAGTTATTTTTCATACTAACGGTGTCAAACGGCAACAAGTTGTAGGCTGAAAATTCCCCGTGTGCGTGTGTGGGAGGCTCCACAGACTCCATTACTCATGTCTGACGTCCTGTACGGCCGTGTCTGTCATCGTGGTGACAGAGGATGCGCCTCTTTTGACAGCTTCAGTCTCCGGTGACTGTAAATGCATCACGCTCGAGCGACTGCGGCAAAAAACTGCGCCGGCGTACAGTCGGAACCCCTTCCAGTGCCGGTGATGTGTCATTACAGACGGTGGGTGAAAAGAGACGGTGACAGACAGCGGGTCAGGCCCTGGGTCTGTAAGGTTTTTATCCCCGTGATGATGACAGAAATGACTCTGGAACATCACACGGCATCCTCATTGTCTACTCCTCAGGGTTTAGACTCGGTTGGCTTTTGTTGTTGGCTTGTGAAGAGGTGAGGTGTTGAGTTTAACACCTGTCATTCACAGACTAGCTTCACAAGCTCCACTATTCCTCTTCTAGTGTTTACTCCAAAGCAAGGTTTCTTTTTGTTTTTTGTTTTTTTTACATCACACCGAAAGGAGCTGAGAGGACTAATAAGAGTGCTGAGGTGAACATGTGGAAGGATTAAATGGATAAGAAGAGAGGTAACTCTGATGGAGATGTGAGGAGGTAGATTGTGAGAAAGTACATCCATCAGCTGCCAGTGAATAATTCATGAAGTTAATCATGAGGAAATGCACTGCAATAAACGATGTCATGTTTTGCAGCTACTTTACGGTTAAAACGCTTGTTTAATAGCGAGTGAAGCCAAAGAATGAACATGGTAAGAAGTGTCTGGTGTGAATCTGGTCACTTTGTTGTGTTTTCAGCCCTAATCCAAAACATCGAAGCTCTTGTGTGATTCTCTGAGCTCCATAAACGTTTTTTCACCTCCAAACTTGCTTCCTTTTTACTGTTAAATCTTTCAATTAATCCATCTCTCAAGATAAGATGAAGAAATATATTAGATTCACTTGAATTCAATTCAATTTTTAACAATAAAGACTTCATGATTTGTGTTTTGTACAGTATTGTACAGTACAGGGGCGCCGCCAGGAATCTTGGGCCCCATGACAATAAAAATGAAATTGGGCCCTTCCACCTTCCCTTGCGCAGCTGCTGTTACAATTTCTTGAGTCTATCTGACCCATCACAATTTTAAAGGCTTGCAACTACCTCGCTTTCTTTGGCTCAATACTGATACTAACAAGATATTTACTGCTTGTGAATTTTACAGGCAACAGTCTGCAGATAGTTTGCAAGTATGTTGCTTAAATTTTTCTATTAGTTTTAGATTACTAAAATATCTCTCCCCATGAGCAACAGTCACAGGCAACATGCAAAATATCGATGAAGCAATCCAGACTTGTTGCATTTTATTCAAGCTGCTGTACATAACTTTAATTTAAAAATTATGTTTGCCCCATATTTGTTAAAGCTGACACCATGTCATTACAGTTTGTTATGAGACAGATAATCTGTGAAAACAATCAATCTCCTCCACCTCCTTCCTGAACTGTTATTGGTTAAAGTCATGAAACGTCCTGGCCAAAACCATCCAATCAGAACCAGGAGGAGGGTCTTAGTGCTGTCAATCAACCTCATTCACTCACTACTAAATGTGCTAACGGTAGAGAAGCAACTTATCGTTATTGCTAGCTACAGCATAGCACAGAGCGAGGGGGTGGGAGGGAGCAGCCACATGAGGTTGTGATTAACAGCACTAAAACCCTCCTGCCACTGCCTGGTTGTACTCTGAAGCAAAGCTAATTATGCTAAATGCTTGATAATCTCACACAGTCTTCTACTGACTGCTGCTGAACACCGTCACTATCAATCGCTCCAAGTATGGAGGAACCATTTCATGCAGATCCAGGGGGGTTCAGGGCAAATATAGATGTGTGTTGTTTGGTCTGGGAGGGACAACATTTGGTTTTTACTGCTAAAAACTATTTTAGAAAACACAATATGATTAATTTTGTAATTGACAGGGCCCCAATTTTTTTTATTCTTATTTCTATGAAAAAATAAAAGAAAATAAATTGCGAAGGGCCCCCTGTCGGTCAGGGGCCTTTGGAATTGTCATAACTTTTCCCCACTATACGGGGCCCCTGGTAGAATATCCCAAATCAGGCCTCACAGGTCAAAATATGAACGTTTTTCTATTTGTGTTTTTCTGAGGTGACTAATGAAAAAAATGTCTTGGAAATAATCATTTTTTTCTGTATTTTTCAAATTCATACATTTACAGAAACTGACACTCTCTTTAAAGAATTTGGGAAAGTCAAGATGATATTGTAGCTTTGTATTTGTCTGACTGCTTGATTCACAACATCTGTGGATGGATTTCAAGGGAAAGAAAAAATAAATTACAGACCTCAGAAGTCTTGTTTGTCCTTGGATGGCCTTTCTAGAAACTTGAAGTCAACTTTATTGGTACAGCACATTTCAGCAACAAGGCAGTTAAAAACATTATACAGTTACCACTTATGAAACAATCCATAAACATTACAATTTGTCAAATGGCATCATCAAAATCATCAAGATTAATGATCATTATATACATCAGATACATTAATTAATGTCCAAGTTATGAATCAGTGGCAGCTCTAAGCAGGTGAGTTTTCAGCCTTGATTTAAAGGAACTCTTTGTTTTATTGAAGTTTGTTTCAGACTAGTGGAGCACAGAACTGAACGCTGCTTCGCCATGTTTGGTTCTGGTTCTGTGGTTACAGATCAGATTTGAACCAGAAGACCTGAGAGGTCTGAAAGTTTGATACGACAACAGAAAATCCTTAATGTATTTTGTTGCCAGGTCATTCAGTGATTCAGTGAGTGTCTCTTATCTTGCTTTGGCATTAGTTGTTTATTCCTAGAAAGTTTTTAAGGCGATAGAAGGCTGACTTTGTAATTGTCTCTATACGTCTTGCAGCCGTCACACCGCTCAAACAGGACAATAGTTCTGGGTCCTGAGGACCACCCTATTTCTTGTTAAATGTGCAAATCAACCCCAGAACAAAAGAAAAAGACATGTTGAAGTAAGAAGGCATTACTCCAAAACCAACATCAGAAGTTAGATTACAGTTTGCAAATACACTCAGGAGGAAAAAGGATAACACATTTTAGAGACATCTCCTGTGATCTAATGACACTAAGATTGAGGCCCTGGGCCTCTCTCACCCCATTGATACCCCTAATAATTTAAGGAGTTATAAATTGTTCTAGCAGTTTTGGCTTTGTGTATGCACCTAGTCTGATGTGGAACTGCTGGTCAACCGAACCTTCCAGCGTCCTCAAAAGCTCTTGTCTTCTCATCTCAAAGCCCTCTCCCAACACAAAGGCCGCTTACCGAAAACCACAGAGTGATGCATGAGATAAAAGAAGGCCCAGGGTATTGAGCTCTCATCCATCGCCACTTCAAAGACCAGCAGAACCTAAGAGATGGTTCACCATTGTCTGCTACGCAGGTGCGTTGCCTCCCACAGGCTCTCTGAGGCCCCGGGAAGCCACAGAGGGTTTGCCCTGATGCTATCTCTCCCTGGTAGAGACAAGAAGGTGGAAACTCAGACAATAGAGTCTCTGGTTTTTGTTTTTTGTTTTTTTTTCTTTTTTTAACCCAATGAGACCTCAACTCTGGTTCATCCTGATGGTCACCCACATGAAGTGAACTGGTCTGAATTATGATTCCCTGCTTCACAACATCTTGAGCACCCTCATCTACTGCTACTGCAGAGGGCCAACAAGCCCCAACACATCCTGGCCTTGATCTGCTTCGCCCTCTTTGTTAAGCACAATGTAGCTTTTCTGCTGCTCAGCATCTTATGTGTTTGCCGGCATGTTTTGGTCTCGGCTGTAGCTAAACAGTGGTTTGTTTGATGATGAGCTCAGATTGGAGGTGGAGTGGTAGCATTTTGTGATGGACTGTCTTTCCGTGCGAGAGACGTTGTCTTATCTCAGAGGATACGTGATGAACGGAGGGGAAGTTTGTTCACCGAATCCCGGTGTGTGAACGCTGAGGACGCCCGGTTTGCCTAGGAGATCCTGTGCAATATGACGACGTTTGTGAAGGTTTCATCATCTTTTTTTAAAAAAGTGAACAGCTTTAAAGAAGGCTTTCATGATGTTTGTTTTATATTCTGATGCTCTGCTCAGCGACTGCACTGCACCATTTGGTTCAGCATGCATAAGTATCTGCTTCTGTAAATTCTGAAAACATTTCTTTCCTTTTTTGGTTCACTTCAGTTATATTTTTCATGGTGCTTCTGACAAGTTGTTTGATTTTTGGGGACTTTTTTTAAATTCTATATTAAATAAAATTAAAATATGTGGTACAGGTTCCTTGGTAGAGACAGCAGTCAGTCGCTCCAGGATGCGACAATAAATTTTTTGTGATTGTTGCAGCCTAAAATTACTGATGTTGCATCTCCTTTTTCAAAAAGTGGAGGTCAAAGTTCCAAATTTTTTCATTTTTGCCATAACATGTTCTTACAAAAAGATTGAAATAGTTGCTTATAACTTCCTTATTTGATCATTCAAGTTAACATGAACTGCTTACAAATTAGAAGCAAATTCTACAGAACATCTCAAAATGGTTTTCACAAACACAAAAAGCAAAATATTAAAGTTTAATCTTCACACGTCTTGAAGGTTCCCCATTTCAACAGACATTATGAAACAGGAAGTCTTGACAACGGGTGGCCGAGCAGTTTTGACTCCAAATAGAAAATGGAGTCATTTTGGGATCATCCCCGTTTCTGCATGAAACCATAACGTCTCTAATTTGATTTTTAAAGAACTCATACTCAAATCATATTGTGACGTGTTCATGGCCTAATCATAGTGAGAGTTTTGCTGAGCACCAATCACAGTCAATCAAGACAAAATTGTCTGATTCTAAACTACGGTGGATTCATTGAACATCATTGATATCTATGTTTATTTGACATAAAATCAAATCAAATATTTAATTGTTTAACTAAATAAGACTTCAAATGCATTTACACAATAACGTTGAGTGCATAAGCACAACTGTGGTTCAGCCATAAGCAAAAACCTTTTTCGCTGTCTTGTTTGGCTGTTGAGGTCTAGTCAAATCCTTTTATTGTGTTAAACCTCACCTGGAATGTAGATTGGTGGGGAACGTAAGCCCACTAATGCTGTCTTATGGTGTGGAAAGGGTGGATGGAGTCATTAATATTTCCTGTGGGGTTCTCTAGTCGGCCATGTTGCATCTGGTGTGCCACACAAAGACGCTCTTCACAGCAGGACAGGTTGTTGTGAGGATTCTGGGAAGGAGTGATGTTAGCTTCAGTTTCCACTTAAAGTTCAGTCTTTGCTGACACACCTCTGCATTTCCTCTTCAAGACAAACTCAAACATCTGCTACCAACCTGAAGTCTGCTGCATTCCGGCCTCCAGTCCCAAACCTTTCTTATTGCTTCTCCATTTCCTACATTTCCTCTTCCCCAGTGCCAGATGGGCTCCTCTTGTCTTTAATAAGACAAAATTACATACAGCTGCACAGAAAGTATGAAATGGCATCTGTGGTGTTCTCTAAAAACCTGCTCAGTTTTAACCTCGCTGCTTTGGATGGAAGGAAGGAATATGTTCCTTCTTGCTACAGGTATTTTATTTACAGGACAAAAACTTGTTATTCAGGGGGAAGGAAGGAGTTCAACACATAAAGAAAGGGACAAAACTTGGTTGGTTAAAGGGATGGTATCATGTATTTTCAAGACACATTTCATAGCAAAACCAAAAGACTGTACTCAAAATAAATCTGACTGTAATTTGACACCTTGAAATTGCACAACTGGCCGTCTGTCTTTAGAAGAAGTTCTTAACTTTTGATATAAAGCTCCAAAAAGCTGATTTTACATAAAAAGATTTATTTCGTCTCTATCTCTTAATATTTTGTTTTCCACCTCCAGTTGTGTTGGAACACATGGTTGCGTTGGAAAATATACATGATGAAATTCTAAAATGGTATGAATAATTATGGCATCATCATGAAAGTGCACTGCAAATCCTTGGCAGTTTCTTATCAAAGCAACATCCCATAATTACAGTAGTACGTGGAGCCAGTTTTTAGGACAGCTGGGTTAGTTGCGTCAGCCAAAACTTTCTTGACTTTCAATTTGGGATGAACTTTTGAAATCCAAACGTCATGGAAACTTTGCCAAGTCGAAACAGAAAGAGGAAAAAGTTTGAGTTAGAACTCAAGATGAAATAAATTTAACAAGCCTAAATCCCTACTCAAAATATGTTTGCACAAAAAGTACATTGATACTCCTCCGTGTTTGCTGGGCTCCAGGCTTCTCAGGTTGCCAGGATGGAATTCTGCGAGGCTATGCAAGACGCTCACAGCAGAAGAAGAGCAAGAAAAAAAAAAGAGAAGGATTTATTTTTCTGCTCCAATAAATCTAGCTGATATTTTGGAGTTCTCTGTGAGTTACGTCGGTTGCGGTACCTTTAAAATTCCCCATACCGACGGTCTGGGCTTTGAATCCTGGGGAGCATCAACATAAATCAGCTCGCTAGGATGTTTAAGGCATGTTAACAGTAGCAAAGTGTCCTATAAAACAAAGGAGTTAATACTATAAAATGACACTTCTCTGTGTCTGTGCACCATCAGATAAAACGTCACGGAACCTGACGTTTTATCTGGGACTCCATGCCGCCTTTTGACCGTCCTCTCTCCGTTTTACAGGGATCAGTGCCATTTCTGGCACATTCACAGAACTTTTTTCCTCGGCGTAAGCGGTGCTTAATTCTGCGTGTTGAACAAGTTGACAAGTGGTAGTGAAAAGCTATAGCGCCAAAGTGTTGGCCTTGATCTTCTCCGAGAATGCATCCACTCCTTTGGCAAGTGTTGAAGATGAAATTTCAGCTCCATTTCTTTCTGGTGTACTGTATCCGACAGCATTCCCTTGCCCCATTCATTTGGCTATTGCTTCCCTCTGTCACAGATCCCGTCCCCGGATAGGGTTATGGGGCATCTTTTCATCTTCTCATGCTCCAGCTGGGAGAGTTTAAGGTCCATGTGGAAAGCATTGGAACAGGGATGGCAGCTGATCAGAGAAAGATGTGCCCCGTTTCAGGGCCGTAGCAGCGGCGCATGCCTGGAGTCCCGTACCGGTTTCTGCCTGGTCTCACCTTCTTTAACATTCCCATTCCCTAGAACTGAGGCAGACGTCCCAACCTCTTAACTTTTATTTAACCTTTGCAACGTCTTCTGCCGGGTGTGCCTCTTCCACCAGCCTTGCCTGCTCTCACGCCTCCCCTGCGCCTGGTAAAGTGATTGGAGTGGGATCAGCATGGTGGAAATGAAAGTGGCCATGACGAAAGGCTGAGGGATCGGCTGTAACATTACATTTGTGTGTTTTTTTTCTCTTCCCCATTTTCCTCTGCCCCAGTAGATTTCCCTCAGTACAGACACTATCATATTACACCCCTCAACCCAAACCCAAACCCAACCCCCTACAACTGCAGCTGATGTAATCCCAGTTTATGGTCCCTTCCCAACCAGGACACTGTTATCCACAGCCATCACTCACTCCTACTGTTGCTGAATTTCTATCAAAGTTAGAAAAAGGAAGTGTGTTAGCATGACCTAGATGAAGGGAAGACTTCAAAAATTTCTGAAACAAATGAGTTTAAGCATGTGTAGAAAGATCCAAACACTTCATCTGTATTGGGTCTTTGTAAGCACAAATCAGTCACATACAGCCCAAAAAAACAACAAATAAGGTAATTTGGGTGAGCTATATGATGTATATATATATATATATATGTATATATAATCACAATCATCATTTTTAGGCAGTCAACTAAAATCTTTCAGTGCAATTATAAAGGGTGCTTAGTTTTAGCCACTTGTCTGGTAGGGATGTTCAATGTATCGGTATTAACATTGGTATTGGTTTGGTATGTGTAGGGTGCATAACCCGTATATATTTCATCAGAGTAAAGGTGATAATTACAAATGCATGCTACATTTTTTGACTTGCATTAAAAAAAACACCATCAAGAACTACCTATTTTCCATGCAATCCATAATTATGCATTATTTTGTGTTAGGAGTGAAACGATTAATGTGATTAATTGTAATAAGTTGATCTCTGAAATAACAAACTAATTTAGTATTCAATTAATCAAAAGAATAATTAATTGGTTACCAAAACAATCATTAGTTTCAGCTGTACTTTATCTTGCAATATGTAAATCAAAATAAACGAGCAGGTGGTTGTCACCTAAAGAAATATAGGTTGGGGGTGTGTAAACGTTTCGGGGATTCACTTGACCCGCAGTGACCGGGCGCAGACTCTAAGTGTCTCACCTCATCCACACCAGGATCCCATTCCCGTTTCCCTGCTGCAGTTTGCTCAGCAGCGCTATCTAATCCCGCTGCATCGGTCTCCACTGTTTGTAGATAATATAGCTTTGTTTTGAGAAGATGAGCAAGAGGCTGAGGAATGTCTTGTTATCTGGCCGTGGGATCTCAGAATGATAGCGAAGTGGAAAAGGCTTGCAGCAGATGTTTGGACTCCGAAATGATCCGAGGAGGGCGAGCAGCGGGTCAAACGGCACTCTGCAGGAAAAGTGTGCAGTGTTTATGGATTGAATTTCTCCAGTGGCCGGGTAGAGTTAGCCAGCGTGCATGTTCCTCTCTCAGAACACTTTCCTGAGTTATTCTCCCTGCTGCACAAATGAGTGTGTGTCACTCTGTTGGGAGCATTTGCCATCCTGACTGCAGCTAATCCGTTTATCCATTATTCATCTGCACCTTCTGCGCCTCTTTTTTTTCTTCTTCTTCTTCTTCAAGACTCGGTTACACAGATGGGCAGGCAAACAAGCATGCATGTTAAAACAGACAGCTACACAGATCTCACTTCCGCAGGAAGGAAATCAAACAGTCGCCTCACATCTTGGTTTCCCCCCCATTTAACGCCGTCATCGCTGCTCCGGGTTCCACGCGGCTTCTTTGTCATAATATAAACGAGACGAAGGGGGTTAGGTCCGAGTGGGAGAGCTGACGGAGCTCCAAGAGCCAGGAATGTTAATTGGCAAGATTGTTTTAATAAGGTCCTCATCCCTGCAGATGCGGGGCCCCACTAGAAGGTTAGCTAGTGGGGCCACACAGACGGAAGGTCGCCTCGCAGTGAGATACCGTCAGAAAACAGCAAGTGACACAATGTGAGCTGGGCTGTTCAAAACCTCAGGAACAAAGAATATATTTCAAAATAGATGCTCTGGGTTCTTTTTTTGTTTGTTTGTTTATGGCGGTTTTTTGGAGGTAGAGGGATTTAATGCTGCAGTATGTAACTTTTATAAAAATAGGTTTTTACATATTTTTTTTACTTTCTCTATGTCATAACAGTATAACATGAGAGAAATAATCTGTGAAAAAAGAGCTCCTCTGCCTTCTCCCTGTGGTCTCACTGCAGAAATACATCATTATGTCAGAAATAACCAATCAGAGCCAGGGGAGGGTCTTAGCGCTGTCAATCAAGCTCGCGTACATACTGTATCGATTATCGATTGGCAAGCTAGCTAGCCTTCACAGCAGGCCACACTGTGGAGAACTAGCTGTAGCATAGCAGAAAGCAAGGCAGAGGGTGTGAGGAAGGTGTACATGAGGGTGATTGACAGCTGTACTGCTGTACTCTGTTCACTTTTCCTGTTATCTGCTAAAACTTCTGCTCTCTTTCAATAAGCTGCAGCCCAAATGAAGCTCATAAAAAGCAGCTTGTTGGCTGGTTTCTGAATAAGTTATGTAGACTTCCTCCAGGAACAGGATCCACTCCCAAGTGTGCTATTAATCTGACATGGTAGAAATAGCTATGATGTGTCTATTAATGGTAAAAACAGTTCATTTTTGACCTGTGGACTGGCTGCTTACTGGTTAGAGATGATCACACTGCTGCCTTGTGTCTGTGTTTAGCTAGCCGGTGGCTAGAGGCTGTAATTGAACCGAGGTTTACCGTTTCTCCCCGTCCTGGGGGATACTGGGAGCACATTTAGAAAGGAAAGCTCCTTCTGGTTCGTGAGACTTTCTGTCTAAAAACTGCAACCAATAAAACCTTTGTTGCCTAGTTTGGACATAATCGTAAACATCTTGCTTTTATAACAGATATTTGTGCCGCTGTAGGTGTACGCCTTCTCTTATGAAGGTGCTGCAAATAGGGGTAATTTCTCTGCTTGTAAAATGTTTTACCTCTCTCTCCCAGCTATATCTCCTTCATTATTGTTTTTATTGCTATGCTAAGGCACTGTTTAAGAATGGAAACAAAATGTAACTCCATTGGCACTTAGGCTTGTGATTAAATGTGGAATTTTTATTGAACTTCGCCTTTACCTAATCAGACTGTTCCTTACCAGTACATGCAGTAAGCCCTTTCATGTGTATTCTCAATCTACATGCTAATCTTTTCAAAGCTCCCAAACCTACAGGGCTTGTCAGTATTTTTTAATCACTCAATATAAATGTGATAATTTCATGCAGATGTTGTTGCACAGTCTTGATTTAGTTGGGTGTTCCTATCAGGTTTTATGAGATTCACCCCCCCACACACTTATTTGTTGCAACATTCTTAGAGAAAGTGAGCGTGTTGCTCCCCGCATGCCGTGTTTGGCCTCGTACATTTTAGCCGTTGCAGCTCCAGCTCTCAACCCCTCTCCGCCTCACTCCAACTCCCACTCGGCCAGCAGCGCTCTAATCAGACAATCACTGTTTATTGAACTACGAGGTGCCAAGCCAGTCAGTCACTCAGTCGCTCGCGTAAACGGTGCCTTTGGCTTTGTCCGCCAAAACACCATCTCGCTCTCTTCAGGCCTGACGAGAAGACTTATGGCCATTTAAACAAACACAACCACTCAATGGTCTCTCTGTCTGTTCGACTGGGGGGCAAAATTTTCTTTCACTGGTGTGTGCGTGTGTGTACGTGATGAAAAGCGTGTCTTAGTGTAGTGTGTAATTGTTCTCGGATACCAGCACTCCTGAAATCCTAGGAGGAAACGGTTACGGTCCATTCCTTGGAGCCGTTCTGGGGCACCACAATTGTACATTAGCCTGTAAATCCAGCCTGATTTGAAAGTTTCCACGATTACATTTATTTTTATTTGTCTCTTAAATCAATAGCATTGGGCTGCACAGTGGCTCAGTTGGTAGAGCTGTTGCCTTGCAGCAAGAAGGTCCTGGGTTCGATTCCCGGCCCGGGGTCTTTCTGCATGGCGTTTGCATGTTCTCCCTGTGCATGGTGGGTTCTCTCCAGGTTCTCCGGCTTCCTCCCACCGTCCAAAAACATGATTGTCAGGTTAATTGGTCTCTCTAAATTCTCCCTAGGTGTGTGTGTGTGTGTGAATGGTTGTGTGTCCTGTATGTATCTGTGTTGCCCTGCGACAGACTGGCGACCTGTCCAGGGTGACCCCGCCTCTCGCCAGGAACGTAGCTGGAGATAGACACCAGCAACCCTCCTGACCCCATTAGGGACGAAGGTTGAACAGAAAATGGATGGATGGATGGATGGATGGATGGATGGATGGATGGATGGATGGATGGATGGATGGATGGATGGATGGATGGATGGATGGATGGATGGATGGATGGATGGATGGATGGATGGATGGATGGATGGATGGATGGATGGATGGATGGATGGATGGATGGATGGATGGATGGATGGATGGATGGATGGATGGATGGATGGATGGATGGATGGATGGATGGATGGATGGATGGATGGATGGATGGATGGATGGATGGATGGATGGATGGATGGATGGATGGATGGATGGATGGATGGATGGATGGATGGATGGATGGATGGATGGATGGATGGATGGATGGATGGATGGATTAATAGCATTTTCTCACCATTGTCATTTACCTTTGTCTCGAAAGTCTACATGAAATGAGCATGGCTGTCACAGTTAAGCAGAAAACTATTTCCACATAAAAGAAAAATCCATTTTCTAATAATGTAACTTTTTTTATGTACATTGTAGATTTAAAAAATTGGCAACAAAATGAGTTATATAGAACTGAAACATTGTTAAGAATCTATTATTAAAATAATCACCAACTAATTTAGTAATCGGTTAATTATTAACTGGAATATGTAGACAAAAAAATAAAATGGGAGTCTAAGCGGTGTCAATCATCCATGTGTATGAGCTCTTTTCTTACTTCCCTCCAGCAGAGCCTGCTGTCAATGCTAAGGCTAGTTAGCACGGCCACCAATGACAACAGAGTAACAGTTCTTCTGTAACAGTAAGTTGTTTCTCCACCATCAACACATTAAGCAGTGTGTACACAAAAGTGATTGACAGTACTAAGACCCGCCCCCTGACTCTGATTGGTTCTTGGCCAAACTGTATGTTCTGCACACAGAAATACACACAACACAGAAATGAGACACAGGAGCTCAAGTTTTCCACAGATTATCTCTCTTGTTATACTGTCACAACTTTAACAAATATATATAAAACACAACATTTTTGTAAAACTTACACATTGCAGCTTTAATGTGTTGCACAAAAGTTTCACTCTAAACAACTTGCAACATCTTCATAGTTCCTATTGATGTCACATAAAAAAAAAAATCTCTAATACTTTCAGTTACTAAGTAACAACATCCACACAGAAGAGGATGTGACGGAGCAAACTAGAAGTGCTTAGAATAAGAACATCCAATTCTTTGAGTTAGTCCAAAATCGACAAATTCACATTTTAATTGGATTAAAATGTGAATTTCGAAAAACTGCAACCAATAAAAGCTTTGTTGCTAGTTTGGACATGGTTGTAAATATCTTACTGTGTAAATACAAAAACTCGATGCCTGTTGTTACTTTATCACAAACTATACTGTGTTATCTCATACCATATATGGGATTTATTTTCCTTTAAGAAATGAACAAAATATGATACAAAACTAGACAGGAATCCATGGCCCTTAAATCTGTTCCAATTTTACGTTTTTAATTCACAGATTCCGGTTCCTACAGGCATTAACTTGGCCATCCTGACTCCGCCCAGTGACACAATGCACTGAAGGTGAACAGTGACCTCATAGCATCTGGAGCATGCAGGTGCAGACCCCTAAAGGCCGTCGGGGCCGATGTTGTCTGTTCTCGCTGACATATTTACAGGTCTCCGCACAATATCTGAGGTTCAAAGAGCCAACTTAGACTTTCAAGTACTTCAAACCGGTGCGTCTTTACAGATGTGACCTATGAAATGTCATCGACGCACAGCAAGCATCTGCCGTGGAGAGCGATTAACCGTGCAGAATCTGGACATATTATCAAAAACTATAAAGTGAGCCATAAAAGAACAAAACATTCACAAGTGGAACATGTCTGAGGGTTTTATTGGGATGTCAGCTTTTATTTCAGTTTTCTTGTCAGTTTTATTTCTGCGTTTGTGCGTGTAAAGTTTATGTGTATAATCCTCCGTACAAGACTCTGTTACTGGTGTAGAGTGTCTGCAAGGTGGCCAAGGGCTCAGAGTGAAGGAATGAGAGCCAGAGAGAGAGGGAGGAGAGTGTTCACACCGAGCAGTTTCATCTGTCTGGTGAAGAGGTCGGGAGAAGAAGAGGTTTTTTTTTCTTTTCTTATTTTCAAAGTACTGTTAGAGTCTTAAAATATCTTCACAGCTCCGGGAAGACTCTGCATATGTGCGGTGCAAACAGACATGCTCTCTGCGCACACCCCGCTGGCAAATGATCCACCTGCAACGATCTTTCAGCTAGCCCTGCGGGGCTAACACGCCAACGCCATGAGGCCGTCTTTCATGCATGTGTCTATGAGAGCTGAGAAACAGATAGGCTAACGAGGTCACATGTCCAAGGGGGAGGTGAGAAATTTCAAGACAAAGCGAGAGATGCGACGCGGTTGAATGGGGAGGTGTGAGCTGGATCAGGACGGAGGAATACCTGCAGGGTTGGGTTTTTTTTTCTTTTCATGGCTTAACCCTTTAACTAGCTGCGTTCCAAATGTGCACAAAACTTTGGCAGTATTACGCTAACGTTGAAAAGACACAATTTTGCAATTGCGGTGTTTCCATTCAGTAAGAAACACAATGGAATTCACACGTGTATACGTTTGTTGATTCAACAACTCCTTAACAATCACACCACACCATCAACCTCCAACTACTTCCTGTCGCCCTCTTCGTCCTGCTTTGCACCACTGGTTGTTGATCATGTGATGTGAAAATGCAGATCTCATCATGAGGATACCAATGTCCTCATGGACACATTGACTTGTATGAAAGTATTTTTGTTAAGGGGTTTGGAAAAAAGAACTGAATTGCACCACTTTTACTGCAGAAATCTCATTTTAATCTCATTATACTTATACTTATACATTATACTAACTCACAAGTAACTTTTCAACAAGCTTGTTTTAAGTCAATAGTCCTTAGGGTTGATGAAAAAGCGCATAACTTGGAGAAAAATATCTTTGTATAAGTGAAATAATCAATACTAAACACTTCTTACATAAAGCATGTCCCTATCTTGCTGAAAAGTTACTTGTAAGTTAGTTCTGTCTTATTTCAAGTGTACTAATATATCAGCACTGAAATTATTTGATGTAATTTTGTGTTTTTACAGTGTTCAGCATGAACATCTGGGTCTGCTGTGCTATTTTATGTTTTCGTATGGTTTTTTTGGGGCGGGGGGGATTTTATCGTGGCCTAATAACCTTTCATAATATTTGATGGTGTTTACCGGATATCTTCAAACTGTTACAGCTTGAATATCATTCAAAGTTGGGCTTGAGATATTTCCAGGAAACTTGGAGGATAGACACAAAGACATTTTCTTTATTTTTTTCCCTCGTCTTGTTCTTCTCTCCAGTTCATTTTCAGCAGTTTTATAACTCACTTTTCTCCCCCTTTTACAGTTAGCCTTCTCTGTCCTTATTAAGGGAACAAAGCCAAAGGAGAGACCCATGCCGTGCTCCTCGTCTCTGCTGAGTTGACTTCCTCTGCTTTCTGATAAACCTTTAATTCCCCTGGTGCGTGTTTTTGTATCCGTCCACAGATTTGCGGGAAGCTTGTTTTACTTGGTTTAATTTCCTCAGAATAAAGCTCATGTGATCTTCCCACCCGGACTTGTGTGTGGCATTAGGTCTTCATTTTCATTAATGTTGGAGGGGCAACATAGGAATCTCATTTTAATTTGACATTTAAACATCTGCTTTCAATTTCCTGTGGAAAAGGCTAGCTGTGTGTCTGTGGACAGAGGACAGCTGAAAACCAGTGAGTTTCCAGAACTAATAGCGGCCATCTCGGCTGACCTTTAGGAGACCGTTTGAATTGAATCTGTATGTCGCCTTTTGAGCGCCAAAACTAAGTCTATAGCACACCCAGTGGTGGCAACTTCCTTGATGCAGGACACTATATTCATTCTGAAGCCAGGTTCTGATCTGATTAAACATTAGTAGCTAACACTGACTTATAAGAAGGAAACTACTCACTAGCTGTGTTTCTATTTAAAAGAAAATGCAATTAAAATCATACGTGGACAATTTTGTCATTAAGAAATATCCTCATACCACTCTCTCTTGTCTGTTTTACCATTAACAACATCCGGTTGTTGATCACGTGACCCGTGTGATACAAAAAACATGCACTGTATATTTTAAGAAAAATTAAGAAAAAATTTTCATCCTCACAACAGGATGCAGCACCACAGAAAAGGATGTAGTAGATATGCTGGACCAATCGGTGATGCTGTAGTACTGCCAGAGAGCATCATAGAAAAAAACCAAACAAACCTCACTCTGTTTATGAGAGTGAGGTACATGTGGGATAGAGTAAGTGATGGAGTTTTGATGTCATTGTTTAAAAAAGGACACAGCTCACATGGCCACACAGAAACAAGTCAACGAAGTTCTGAAATGGTTCCAACCAGGATTCAGAAATGATCGTTTCTGGTCTCCCAAGACAACAGATCCGTGTGGGACGCACAGCCTAAAATCAGATAAAGTTACCGGCGACAGGTTGTCGGATACGACTTTTGGCTGTTGAAGTCACTTCACTGCTGAATGAACAAAGTGATCAAGAGTTCTCACTAAGCACTTCAAGAAATGAGCTAAACCAAACAAAAAAAACACTGGGTATAGTTATTGTTTTTTTTTTTACATTTGACTATGACATTAGTCTTCGAAAACTATTGAAAAAGGTTATTGTGCTGTTTGATAAGTGCTGCTTCATATGCTCATTAGTCATGTGGTCATTTTGGAAAAAGCATTGCCCACATGCTCTAGATCGATCAGGGATACTGTTGAAGCAGTGCAGAGCTGCATTGTTAAATCCAACACTGAAGGAAGACTGAAGTACTGCAACTCAGTTGCAAACAAACCAAGACATGACCTTTTCACCTAAACAAACAGAAATAGAGAGGAGGGAATAAAGCAGACAAGCAGCTAAGAGGCCCATGGTCACTCTGGAGAATCTGTTGACAAGGCAAATTTTACTAAAAACACCATCTCCATAGCAGAACATGTTCATAATAACATGTCGTGGTCAACCGTGTCAAATGCTGCGCTGAGGTCCAACAGAACCAACACTGTGGTTCTTCCATAGTCCATATTTATGTTGATATCCTTGAACACTTTGACGAGGGCAGCCTCAGTACTGCGGTGAGCACAGAAACTGGACTGAAAGACATCAAAGCGGTTGGTCATTGTTAGGAAACTATTTAGTGGCTTTTGTTTCTGTCATTTTGCTGATGAACAGAAGTTTTGCTCGGGCTACTTTTGGAAGCCGAGCAAAACTTTCAGGCTGAAGATCAACAGCTAGAAAATCTGAAAACCATGGCTCATTCTTTCATCCCTTCACAATGATCTAGTTTTTTTTTTTTGTGTTGATAAAAACCACCATAAAATGTGCTGAGGGTTAGTATTGATACTGTACCAGAATGTGAGCGAGCTCAAGGTATCTTTACTGAACAAACTAGTAGAGAACGGCTGATTAGAGCTTAAATAGACCCCAGCAGATGTTAAAAATGTGTTTTGAGAAATACGTTTGTCTTGTGCAGAGTCAGCAGTCTCACAGCATGCCTTGTCGGTCATATGAGACAAGAAGTGTTTTGTTCTGACCAATGAAAAGAGAAAATGGGGTGCAGAGGGGATCCCTTTACCTTGACGAAGCAAATTGATATCTGTCCAGGTCCGGATATCCGCCCTGCTCCATCCCATCATCAGCATATTTGAGCAAATCCAAGATGGACAAAGAGCCGTCTTCATGCTGAGACCTGTGGCTGTGGCCTATTTCCACATATTAGACTACAGAATGAAAATCTCTGTGTGCACACACATTCACACACACTGAGTCTAGCTTTCCTGTTAATAGCCCAGGAAATATTATCTGCTAGGGGACAGCTGCAAACTCACAGAAGAGACAGAATAGTGGAGTTGGCTCATTATCCTAAACACAGATACAGACCACACCACACACTCTAAGGACAGCATAGAGTGTGACAACATTTCTGCCCCTTTTAGAGCCCAAGAAGGGACACATTAAAGGGTGTGTAGGTCTTTATGATACAGGAAGTATCGGAGTCGGATTGATCCAGATTACTGAAACCACCAGAGGCAAGCCATTCCGTCACAGGTCGGCCTCAGACAAGTAGAGGAGCTCAGAGCATCCGGATCCAGACCCGTTTGTCTGTCTGGGAGACCGTCTGGCTGCCTCCATCCCAGAGGAATTTGTTTTCCACTTCGCAGATGTTCAGGGCTGTCTGCTGCGCTGTACTCAGCTGTGTTTATAACAAAGAGGTGTTGGTTTGGAGGAGGAGAGAGGGCAAGGAGGTGGGGGGAGTGCGCGCCGATGGGGAGGGGTTGAAGGTCACCGTGCTGTTGGTGTAAACACTAAAAGATGCCAGCACCCTCCCTCCCCCTATTCCTCAGGCTCTTGACATGTGATTTCTTTTTTTTCTTGTTTCACCTTTACAAGTTACAATTTTTTTTCTTAACCTGAAGGACCCTTCCTTGAGAAAAAACCACAGTAAGTCCAGTTGGGGTGATGGAGACCCCCACTGAATGGAGACGGATTGTTGACAGTATTGTTACACCTACTGAAACCACTCCAAAACGCATTCATTACACTCCACACTGGAGCCCAGTCTTTATTTTGAATGTTTAAGTGGATCTCAATCATGGGATGATCTGAGTCAGAGCTGGCAGCCCGCATCTTCAAGTGTTTGGCTCATTTAGCTCCTCAAGGCTGCAGATTCGTTCAGTAATCCTCTTCAGACCAGATTGGCTTTGCTGACACAAATATGGAGTGTTTCTTCAGATGGAGTTGATGCTTTAATGGATCGGATGTTTGGTGTTTACATTTGCGTTCCCGAATGACTCGTTCCTTTGGTAACCACACGGCACCAACACAGCACACAGCTGGGGCGCTGAGTAAGGGCCTGAAATCCAGGACGTCCATCATGCACATGTGGTTTGTGAATAGATGTGTGGATGTACGGCGTGCCTCCCCCGCAGCAGATGAGTCATACCGTTCTAGTAGAATATCACTGGTGAAATATCGTGGTGTTCTCCTAAATCAACACCAGTTTGGTTGCGATTGCATCGTTGTGATTATGCAATGAAGGGCTGTTCTTGTTTTTTAAAAACAAAAATTTGCTGGAGTTGAAAAGTCAGCATTACTGGGAGCACCAAGTAGAGTCTGACTTACTAAAAAATGTAATGATCTAAAAAAATTCAGTGACTGTCAGGAGGCAAACATACAGGCAGATTTCTATTTTCTTTTTTTTGCTTAATGTAAAAGCCTTCGGGGTTACTGAGGGACTGACAGCAAACTGTGCATGTAAACCTATTCCTTTGTGCACACTTTCTATCTTTCTGTGCACAGAGAAAGATACATTTAGAGTTAAATTTATCTTTAACGCTAAAGAGATTCGGAGCTGCACCAAGTCCTCCTAAAAGTAGAATATGACAGATTGTGTGATGGAAACGAGACAGGTAAACTGATGACTTGTGGCCGTGTTTGCAATCTTTCACTGAAGCTCTCAAACGAACACCAGAATCACTCAGTTCATCATGTCAGATCCACACCGTGTGCGACTGGTATGAATAAAACAGATCTGAGATTAAGAACATGGCGCCCTCCTTTAGGTTCGTAATGAAAATCCAAAGTTAAATCACCGCTTTCTTTGATCCCCTCCAGTTGGTATAATCTATGCGAGTAAAACTGCCGTTGTGTCCCTACCAAGACGAGAATGGAGGGGGATGAATTTGATGTAGATATTTCATGTTAGGTGATTGCAGGAGAGAGAAACACACAGGGCCAGAGGAAGATGAAGGAGTGATGATTGAAGTGGAGTATATGCTGAATGTATGAATGTGTGCATGATTATTCTATTTGCAAGTCTATATGAGCCAAAACGAAGGTCAGGTCCATGAGAAATGCTGATGAGCAGTTATTATGTACCTGAATGACAGGAAGATTACATTTCTTTTAATTTGCTCTGCAACACATCAGCAGAGATGGGTTTCAAAATGGGTGTTAAAAAAACCTTCGTACTGCACTGTTTTTGAAAAAAGGCTTGACAGTCGATTTTTTTCCCTCTTCTTTTATGCTGTCTAAACAAGGGAAAAAATTGTACCACAGTTGGTTTTTTCACAGTATTTCACTGAAATAATCTTTTCTTTTCTGTTTCTTGCAGTTCTGCGAGACGACTTCAGGCAAAACCCTGCAGATGTGATCGTTGCAGCTGGAGAGCCGGCCGTCCTGGAGTGCCAGCCTCCACGCGGTCACCCTGAACCCACCATATCATGGAAAAAAGACGGAGTCAATATTGATGACAGAGATGAGAGGATCACTGTAAGTACTTCACACCACTGTTTATTTTGTTTTATTTGACATGTATGGATCATTGTGAGACTCATCGGCAATTTACAGTTCCTGTAAAGTTCTGACCTGCTGATACTGATTTTTTTTTTCCAACTCTGATTTCTATTTATAAACATTGCAAAAAATAATAATAAAAAAAAGAGTTAAAAACATTTTACCTTGCCTCGATGGCCTTAATAGTAAGAATGACAGGAAGGCAACTTTGTATGTTATTAAATAAGGAAATGCCTAACCACATAAAAATACCCCAAATTTTTTCTTTTTTCCAGGGTCACAACTTCCATACTTAAGAGTACTATTAGTGTAAATTAGCAACACTCAATTTGAATTAGCTTGTATTTACCTAAAATTCTGGTAAAGACCAGCATCTTGTTCTTTGCTCTGCTTTGTACAGAGGCTCAACTATTGACAAACAATTGCTTCCTGGAGGTGTGGCCTCTGATGACCTTTTCAATTGTACACAAAATTACAGTATGTATGTATTCATGCATGAGATATTTTATGTTCCACTCTATGAAGGTTTCTGGACATTTCCTGCCCTTTAAAGAAAGTCTTGCTCTCGCTCTCCTTTAGTCTGCGTTCTCACCAGCCTTGTTTAATCTGCTTTAATCAAACTCTAGTTTGTTTTCCTAGAAAGTCTGTCTGGTTCATTTGGGAATGAACTCTGGTACACTTTATAATCTAGGTCTTGGTTCGGTTCAAGTGAACTCTGGTGTGGTTTAAAATGCACATGTGAATGCCAAGAGGACTAGGAACCGCTCCAAAAGCAGGAAGTGGGCTGTAGTGCAGGGGATTCTGGGTAAATACAACCTACTAGCAGGAGAAATAGATTCTCTTTTAACCAAGACAAAAAAGAAATTCTGCAACCGCCAAAATCTAACTCCACTCCATTTTTGTTTACATTTTGTGAAGAAAGCTGAGCTCACTGTCTTCAGAGATTATGTGTTGTTTCCTTAATCTGTTCACAGTCACTATCAGATGTGAAAACACCCTTAAAGTCACAATTAGTCACAATTACTCCACCAGGCTGTTCTAGTCGCTGGCTAATTTCTTGTTGCATCTTCGTTTTTAATGACCCTTTGATGCAAAAAAAAAATAAAATCCTCAGCTGAAATGTTTGATTATGTTTGGATTTGTTAATGTAGGTCACATTAGTCCTGTTTCATTAGTCGGGAGCCCTGTATTGATTAGGATCTATTGATGAGATGGAGGAGGAATGAAAGGAGGGAAAGTTTTACTCAGCAGCTCTTCGGCTGTAGAATCCATCCAGCTATCTGCAGTCAGCGTTAATTAAAAGACCAGCAAAGCCAGCAACCTTTTATCAATCAGCTCCATGTGTGTTCTTACAAAAGATCTGAGAAGAATTTCTGTATTTATTAACTTATAGAGGATGGGTTTTTTTAAAATCTTCTTTTCCAAGAATTCAACCAAACACACATTTATGCTCCAATTCAACGAATGATTGCTGTTTCACAAACTGTCTTTACCAGAGAACTGTAAACAGTTTCCCAAATGAGAACAGTCGGGTTTAAAAAGGCTCCTAAACAAGGCAGCTATTGTTTATTTTCACTCAGAGCCATCGTGAAAGATTAGCAGACCACGCTTTGCTGCTAAAGAGCAAAACTGAAAGAAATGAGCAAGTAATCTAGTTAGAGGGAAGTATATATCATGCTTGATCTGTCACTGCAGACGCAGTGGAAATGCACATGAAAGCATTTTGTCGGATGGCTTTATTCATCTCTTGTGTTTTAGGGAGATGAAAAGAATCCGCGCTGGATATTTAGTCTGGTAGAATATAAAAAAGAGCATCATGGATCTGGTTCTCCATTATCTCAGCGTTGGCCACTGCCTGATAAAAAGTTGAAAACAGTAACTTTACATTTCCAAATAAATCCTTCTTTGTTTTTTATGCTTTGTTCAACTCTTATTATTCCATTTAAACACAACACGCTTTTCCTCCGTTGGATTATTATTATTTTTTTACGTCACACTTGACATACTTTGAATGAAGATTGTGAACACTGCTGCCACCGCTGTGTGCTGGCCTAATGACGCTGAATTGTGCTTCTGTAGCCTGCGGCGGGTTGCAGGCTCTGAGCAGCTGCTGTTGCTCACCATAAACCTCCCATCAAACACACAACCTCCCTGACGACCTCTTCAATCGGCCGGCTAGATGTCGCGTTTGACCGTATGAAAGAATGTAATCAGCTGTGCTGATGGATGGCTGCCTGGATGCCGTCCTCTGGAGGGCCATGTCAGCAGAATTGGGAGCATCATGGGACATCGTCCAGAGTTTGTTTATGTTACTGTGAATTTGGTGACTGGAAGTGGGAGGGAGGAGGCCGGAATCTTTTTAATGGGACGAACAGCTGAGACTGTTATAGGGGGTCCTTCACAGCCAGCCTGCATGCTAACGCTTCGTTCAGTTCACTCTTCCTCCTTTGCAACATGCTGAAACGTGCGGTCTCCTTGGTGATCGTACCGAGGTCCTAAACCACCTGCAGACGGGATTTTCTTTTTTGCACATGGTGGTATGTCATATAGGGACGCTCTGGTCAATATTTTTAGCCCTCAACACACATCCAAACCAGCTAAGTATTGGTATTTCGCTTCATTGAGGTAATGGTGTGCAAAGGCAGTTAAACACTTTCTGCATGCTGTAATCTCTCCTGTCCATTTTCCCTGACTGGGACAGATATTTTGTTTCTGTAGGTCAGTTTCAATTTGCTGCTCTAAATTGGGTTTACCCAGTTAAATCTGGTGCATGTAACTTTTATAAGAAATATGTTTTTTCAATATTTAAAACTACCAATACGTCTTGACATAAGACAGATAATCTGTGAAAAAAATCAAGCTCCTCTGCTTTCTGCCTGTGGTCCTGCTGTCATCTGAACAAATGCACTAGAAAACTACCAATCAGAGCCAGGAGGAGGGGCTTAGCACTGTCAATCTCTCTTGTGTACATGCTGCTCAGATTCTCTCCTTTGCTTTGCAAATATTTTTTGTCTCATTATGTGACTACATAATGATAATTTTAAGAAAATGTGCACACAAAAAAAGCATATATTTTTTATAAAAGTCACATACTTAATGTTCTGTCAATCTTAGTGTTCATTTGTTCATCATGTTTTAAAAAGTTCTGTTTCTCCTGCTAACCATGTCTTCACTTGTAGCACCCTGTCGAATGCTAGGTTAATGCTAGCATGTTTACCGTCTTTTTAATAAGACTTGTTGATAATTTGGTTCAAACATAAATCACTTAACTATGTTCACACTAAACTTCATTGGGTCATCTTACAGCTTAAACTGTACACCTCGGCACAGACAGAGCAGGTAGCATGTATGCTGTGCTACCCGCACAGACAGATTTGAAAGGATTCCCACAGAGAAATGAGAAGTAATGTTGTTTAGCCACATATTGCTTCTGCTAGTCACGGCTGCAGAACTAGTCTGTCAGGAACAAGGCAGAGGGGAAAAAAAGAAACAAAGAAAAAAAGCATCCAAGCACTTAAACCTCGTCAAATCTCTGCTTTGCTCTAGAGCTTGTCAGGAGCATAGTAAACGGCAGAAAAGCAGCACATTGTCCCCTTCCCTTTGTGTTATTGTTGTGGCTAATAACATGCTTGGAAAATGAACTGCTGTGTGGATTTGAACAAACACGATTCTGAATGTGGGGGGTTTTACATTATCAGCAATGCCAAATGACATGAGACAAAAGGCGGCAGGATAGAGCTGTCTCCCCGTAATGCAGGGATAAGAGTCAGATTGTTGGGACTTTCGACAGGCTTGTGCGCTGCGAGAAGAGAATTTGCATAGGCGAAAAAGAAGAGATTCACCGCATTCATCGTCTTTAGCCCAGTCTCAGGGTTCCTGCTGCTCTGGCTCTCCACATACGCTAGGGGAAATACGGAAACTACAGATATGCAGTGAATGGACTGGCTTTAAGGTGATCCTAATGCCAAATGCCCTGTGGAAACTGTGGTACACCCCCTTTCTGAGCTCTTTGAGCCGCCCTGACCCTGGTCCTTTGTGATTTTCACAGTATTTTAGCTGTTAAGCCTTTCCTCAAACAAACAGTAACATAATGATACTTCAAACCCTTCCAGCTCTACAGGGTGCCCTAAATAAGCCAGTCTTCCACAGCCTGTCTGTCTCCTGCTTTATTATTAATTTTAAACAGAGGGTGAAGGGCAGAGGAATGCCGCCGGACCATAAGATTTCTCTTTAATCTGTCTTAAGTTTCCTGATGCTAGCCTCATGGAAATGTGAAGTGGTGTCATGTAGACTAGCGGAGACGTCAGAAAACGTTTGGCCGTTCAAGATTTAAACCAACATAGAGCCAATAGTATGTTTGGCTGTGTAGGTGTTGTGTTTAGGCTGATGTGCAGTGTCTTTCTGTTGTTTTTTTATCCAAAAGGACAATAGGTTGACCTTTGGTTCCATCTGTACAAAGCACCTTGTTCCACATGCTTGCTGTGGCCCCTTCCTGACCCTATATGCAGTCTACCAGGATATACCAGGGAAAACAGCATAGCAGGTGTTTTATAAAATGCCAGCATCTGTGGCACGTTAAGAAACAGTGTGTCATCGGCTTAATCATGGTGACCTCATGGGTATATTAAGTGCTGTGGTGTAGATTCACCGGGAGGTCATAAAATGTGGGCAGTTCTAACATAACATTCCTCACTCGAAGCCAGGAGTCTTCAAATTCTGAACTCCAAGGCTGTTCTGCCACTTTTGCATCCTACACACCTGAATCAATTTGCTGAATCATCTCTTCGATAAACAGTCAAGTTCTCCAGAGTCCCACTCATATTCTCAGTATTTGACTCAGGTATGTTAAAAGCAAGCACATCTAAAAGTTGCAGGACTCCAGGCCTCGAGGTCTGGATTTGAAAAGTCCCTCTATAACCCCTTCCATCATAGATCTGGTTATTTTGGAGCTGCGTCCCCATGAAAGGGCTTTTGTACCCTCAGGTTTTCTGCCAGGACTTCCCTAGATTTAACTCCATTCATCTTTGCTTCAACTACTGAAGAAAACTAGCCGTGCGACATGATACTGCATCCGACATGCTGATTTCTGTCTTTTTTGAGCAGACCACCTTCCTCAGTAAGGTTGCCGTGTTCTTCACATGGTTTGTGGCTTTGACAGAATGTCCCATTGTTAAAGGACAGCCAATAGAACCTCATGGACACATGATGTGATGTGATGCACATCGACTGAGACATCACAGAATGTGTGGGATCATCCCGGCAATGGCGTTTTAACAAGGTAGTCACGGGCAGATCAGACTTTTGTGATATAGTGTGTCAGGTTCTCTGTCAGTGCTTTTCTAATGGGGATATCGATTACATGCTTGCAGGGGGTAAAGCCGCTCCTGAAGGCTGATGTGTGCATTTAAAACCTTAAGCTGTATCTGAGCAGAGAGATCACTGGCACACCATGCTATTGTCTGCGTCTGTACCGACTGCCACGGTTGTCAGCTCACAGGGCTGCTGATGGGCCTGTGCCGGGGCCCCGCGATGCCTTTCTGACTGCCTGAGAACAAAGCATCTCCTCTGGCCTGTAATCAAAGCCCTGGGAAATAACAGACATGATATTCACCTGGACAAACACACATTTACCAGCGGGTGGGCGTGTGTGTGTGTGTGTGTGTGTCTGTGCCGTTCACTTGATGCCAAGAAGAATGCTTTCAAAAGTGTTCCCAGTTCAGTGATGGTCTGAGTTGTTTGAGATGACTGGAGGAGCCCTTGCAGTCCCAGCAGTGCCTCAGGTGTTACCTCAGGGACTGTCCAAAGATTTGTCTTTAAAATGATTTACCCTGAGGAGGAACAGGCCACCTGACTGAAAACATTAGGAAGAAACTAAAGAAATTCCTGTTTTTGCTTGTACAAGGACAAATATAAAACTGCTGTAATCACATCCTGAATATATTTCTGATGGTATAAGTTATTGTGTATACTGTCTTATCGTACCTTTTGAACTTTTCCACATTTTGTCGCATTTCCTTTAAACTGAAGTTTGTGGCTGAACAGGAGGTAAAGAAGATTCATGGTTTTCAAATTGTTTTACAATAAAACCTTGAAAATTGTTGTGTTCATTTGCAGACGGGACCTAGCTAAAAGGTTACCTGTGCTAACCTTAATGGACTAAACAAAAACATCAGTTCTGCTTTTGCAAAAGCACAATAGCAACATGGTATTTAGCTGAAACTAATGCTACAACGCTCATTTCAAGTCAAATTATTTCTGCCTTTGAAAGATTACTACCCTCCAATTTAATCTTGACATTGTACATTGCATGTTCAATGAGACCCTTAGATATTGGATTTGTGTTTATACCATGGTCTATATTGTCCATTTTTCATGTTTCTTGTTAGAAATAAATTTATTAGGGGGAAAAAAAACGAGAGCAAATGTGTGGAGAGGAAACAGAACTGCTGAGTCTTCACCTACTTCAAAATAAGAGCGTGGCTTTAAACATCCAACTACTTGAAGAAATTGATAATCATAAACTTCAACACAGATGTCTTAACTTTATTCAGCTAAAACAGAAAATAAAATTAGTGCTTTAGGGTTTATCTGGAAAAATTAATTTAGATAAAACAAAGTGTGCTAAATGTTTTCAAAGTTAGCAAAAGCGCAAAGCAAAAAAAAAAAAGACCTCCGCTACTAGTTGATGTCTTTTATCATATGTCACTATCAGCCTTCCACATCTAGAGACTCAGTTGTTCTCTGGTCTTCTTTCCAAATCAGCTTAACATTTTTTTTGTTTCCTTGTGTCAAGAAGGCCTTAGTATGTCAAATGCAAATAGTGTAACTTTCTTCTTCTCCACATTTAGATTCTAATTACCTTTTTGTATCCACTCAGATACGTGGAGGCAAGCTGATGATCACGAATGCCCGCAAGAGTGATGCTGGGAAGTATGTATGCGTCGGCACAAATATGGTCGGAGAGCGTGAAAGTGAAATCGCTGAGCTGACAGTTCTGGGTAATTAAGCTTCTATTTTTTTGTTTCTCTCTTCTTTGCAGCATGCCAACCCATTGTCTGGTTAAGTCTCTTCTTTTTGTTTGTCGGCTGTAAAAACAAAGTCCAGATGTTTAGTCTCTGACTTGCAGGGTACAAAATGATGTCGCTGACCTTTAGCCCACAGTGTGACATGACTCACAGTCTCTCTGTAAACCGGGTTCCTGTGCTGCTTATTGCAGCTTCTTGTCTGTGAAGCAGCTGGACTAGATTTTACATGAGTCACCTTTGACCCAGATACTCATCTGGGCCCTGAACCAAGCAGAGGTTCCTAATTACATCATTAACTGGCTCGTAGTTCATCACATGCTGTCATTGGAGCACCTATAAGAAGACTTTAGGTATTTTTATCTTGGATTTACATAAACTTAGCATCAAGTTTTGTAATAGCTGTAAACTGTTGGGCTGCGTGGATGAGACAGAGTGTGAGCATTAGTTTAGGTCAGGTGACAGATTTGATCCTGGGCTCTGATTTCTGGAGTTTTCTGTGATTACAGACAACGTAACACACATCCAGGTGTTTACTTTCACTTCCTTGGTTTTATCTATTTGCAATACATTCACTACTGTGTTTTATTCTACTTATGAACATGTCTTTTTTTACATTAAAAAGATTCTCAACCTTGTTATTTGTGTGGACAAAATGCTTTTTTTGAAATTAATTTGAGGAATTTTGTTGGTAAAACATGCCAAAAAGCAATTAGTGAAGACTGCTATGTTTTATTAAATTCCTGTTAATAGTAGTTCTAATAATGTGAATGTGAGTGCAAAAATAATTTTTACTTTTCTAATTAATTGGATACTAATCTTGGCCATTTCTCCTTAAAATATACATGTTGTTTCAGATAAAAGGAATTTCTAATTATTTTATTATGTGCATTTTGTCAAAAGACTTTTCTGCAAATTACTAGATAAATTTTAAGATGGAAGAATAAAGAGGCAACTAAAAAGGGGGAAAGCATATAGCAAAGGTGAGCATGAACAAAGTTCAAAAGTAGTTCCTAATAAAATGATTGTCTGACGGAAAAATAATGAAATTTGTTTCTGTTTTTGCATTTAAATAATCAATTATAGGGTTTAAGTGCACAGAAGGATAATAATACTCACTGTGGTAGCCAGCCAGTGTAATGGCTAGAAGCTAGATAGATGTCTGCTTTATTGATTTACTGTTTTCTTTCTGCAGAGCGTCCTAGCTTTGTGCGTCGCCCGAGCAGCACGGTGGTCTTAGTGGACCAAAGTGTGGAGTTTAAGTGCGAGGCTCGTGGTGACCCAGTTCCCACTGTACGCTGGAGGAAAGACGACGGCGACCTCCCTAAAGGACGGTACGACTCATCCAAGCAAAGACTCCTTTTTGATCCCTTTGTCTGCGCCTTGGGTCATTTCTGCTATATTTGCGAACATTTTATTCATTGGCGCCTTTGCATTTCCAGATACGAGATGCGTGAGGACCACACCCTGAAGATCCGCCGCGTGATCTCCGCTGACGTAGGTTCCTATACGTGTGTGGCAGAGAACATGGTGGGGAAGGCGGAGGCCTCTGCCACGCTCACCGTCCACGGTAGGCCACACCACAGTTCAATAGCCCCCTATAAGTCTAAAGTTTTACCCTGTTTTGGCTTTGCTACATGTGCTATTAATAGCCCCTTGGACAGCTGCTCTAAATTCATTTCCATTTGGAGTTTTAGTGCGGCTTGATTGAAAAGCAATTTAGCCCAGCTACAAAGCAATAATAGCCACCAGCATGGCTACTATATGATCATCACTTTAAACTCTCTTCTCTCTCAATTAACTGATTGATTTCTAATAAAAAAGAATCCTAAAATCTATAATGGTTGTAGAGCTATTGCACATGGGAGCTCAGCACCAATCGATTTCATTTGCCTTATACAAGTGGTATTTCTCTAGACGCACTTCGTCCCTCATGTTTCCAGACTTACAGTACCATTTGAGGACCAATGGAATATATGTGTGTGTCTCCTGTGGCCCTCTCAATTGGACCTCTTATTAACACGGTCGGACTATAACGCAGCTGGTCACAGAGTGTGAACATTCAGAAAGAAACCATTCAGGGAAAGTAGGGGGTGGGTGGGATCACCCCCCCAAAAGTCTCCTGAGACTCAGGGGAACACAGGGGCCATTTAACGGCAAAACTAATGGGAATGTTTGGAGTCTGGTGAGACAAGAGGGGAGGGAAGAAGGGAGGAAGCTTCGAGCACAAAGAACCAGGATTGGACAGAGGGCATACGGTGAGGGCGAATGCCGGCGTTTGAGGGTTGGCTCACAATTGATGCGGAACGGGTTGGGAATTGGGGCTGGGGGTGATAGTGGAGGGGGGGGATGGCTGGTGGCTGGTGGTGGTAAAGAGAAAATTTCTGTAGTGAGGTCAGTCATATTAATGTCACCACTACCAGAAATTTAAAGAGACAAGGCATCTCTTTTCATCTGCCAACCCCCTAGAAGGAAACCCAGATAGCTCATTTTCACATGGCTACCCTTTACAATTACTTCCCACTTCACTCAGTGAGACACCAAACCTTAGATTGGTTTGAGGCACAAGATTAGGTCCACCTGCCAATACTCCCGTCAGTATATCTCCTCTTATTGCTTTTTTTCTCCCCATTCTTTCTCTTCCCTTGATGCAACGTTAGTTAATGAAAGGGAACTGCATTGATGCATGGCTCAATAAGCTGTTCTCCTGACTTAGAATCATATTTGAAATGCTAAAACCTCTCCTGTCCTCAGTGGAAATTAAATGTCCTAACCTCAGGGCAATTCCCTGACCCTCTTTTTCTTCTTTCTTTCTTCCTTCCTTTCTTTTTTTCTCTCTTTCTTTCTTTTTTCCTTTCTTTCTTTCTTTCTTTCTTCCTTCCTTTCTTTTTTCTTTCTTTCTTTATTTCTTTCTCTCTTTCTTTCTTTCTTCATACATCATGCCTTTCAACTCACAATCTGGTGAGAGTTAAATCGTGCAAATCCTTCAACTGTCTTTACTTCAGCCAAGAAAACTCTCTTGCCACAGTTATGAAGAGGAATGTTTAAAAAAAATGATGGCATAGCAGGAATCATATTGTTTAAATCAGATGCTGACTGATGCCCAGAACAATTTCCACTCTCTCCTCAGAGTGAAGTTTAAGCAGGCCGAGATGCACAGAGGCCAGTGAGGCTGTGGGTAGAGAGTAGTCCAGCTAATTAAAGACAAGCGGGCCACAGTCCCACGCTCGGAAATGACATGCTTCTAATTACAGACGCGGGCACAGAGATGGAAAGAAAAGCTGGGTAATTGTAGGTCTAAGTGGGCCAAAGCAGAAGGGACGATGTATAGGTAGTGGGATGTCGCTGTAGTAGTGAAGAAACCTGTGATGTGGGGAGAAACAGTTTAGTTTGTCGGTTTAGCGGCGGCCGCCGTCAGCTTGCATCAAATCTCCAGAGTCAGGCTTTGTTGCTTTAGCTTCTACGACAGAGGACCTGTGCTAGAGAATAACAATAATTCAGAGGTAAAAAATTGTTCTCAAAGAGGCCTATGCTAATCGACTCAGTAGCTGAGATGCTGAGAAAAACTTGGATAAAAACAATTCAAGATTGTCTATCACTATAGATAGTGATAGATTTGTTAGTAAAATGAACATTGTTCTTTCATTTTATGAACTACTGACAACATGTCTCCTCAAATAATGCAAAGAACACAAGTTCATATTCATTTACAAACAACAATACTAATGTTTGAACTCAGAAAGAGTTCAGAAATCAACACTTGGTGGAATATTATTTTTTTTTTTTGTATTTTTAGTATTTCAAAGGGACTCAGTTCAGTGGACTCTCCATTCTTTCCAGAGCTGTGTATATCTCAACAACAGTGATTTGTCAATCTTTTACTGAGCCAAACAGACAGTTAGTTTTCTCAAAAAATACTGCTAAATATCACTTTGCTTCGTTCTTGCAAATCCAACATCTTGCCTCATCTCGTCTTATGACCAAAATGTTTTATTATTTTTAGCTGTCTTAGAAGACTAAGGAGGTATGCTGAGCTGCACACTTCAGAGGGGATTCCTCTCACCTTCTGTGCTCAGATTCTCAGTGAACAAAGACAACACTATGGAAGTGGCGCTCGGGGCTATTTTTCTTTCAAACGGCTCAATCAGTGAATTATTGCTTCACATGCTTGTTTATCAGCCAGCTACAACTCCTCTGGACTTATAAATATCTCAAGAAAAATATTCACGTGATTGATTGAACCAACACATTAACGACCAAGTCACTTTCTGTATTTATAGCTTCATTGTGAAGCCGGTAATCTAAGTCGCATGAGAATATGGCGAAGATCTCCTTTTTTCTGTAATCGCATACGAACGATTTCAAAATTGGATGGAAGTTTTTCTGTGTCTGGCGCGGTCAGATAATGTTTGCTCTGTGTGTGTGTATGTGGGGGGGTTTTTTCGGTTTTTTTAAATTAAGCTTTATCAGTAAATAGCATGTTTCTATAAATGAATTGTTCAGACTGCATTGACAGTTGCAGTCTGAAAATCAATGTGTTATTTTCTTTCTCAGCTGGCTCACTTTGCTGTTAGCGCTGATTTATGTGTAGAGAAAGTCTTGAAAAGAGTTATGGTCCCCAGAGCAGTGTTGCTAATAGTCCATGTAAAGGGACTGGATGGCGGCTTGGAGCTGCTGCCAGCAGAGTGTGAATGAGAGGAACTTTTTTTTTGTTTTGTTTTTGTCAGCACATGTTGTGCTGTTCTAGTGGTGATAAATGGTAAAACCTGTTTGGGTGAAATGGGTTTTAATAGAATACAAGCTAAACATCGTTTATAAAGATGGGGCACATGTAGCGGAGTGGCCTTTGACTGGACCCCCAAGGTTGCAATCGTGACCTCAGCTACAGATTTGCCTTTGTGTTCATCTGACCTGATCACTGAACTGTTATTTCTGATGAGCATTTAAAGCCTGCTGTTACAGCGATCAATGGATTATTGGAAACGTTTCATTTACAGCCTGATTACTGATGGAGGCCACGGTGTTGGGGATTTGTAGTTTCTAATTAATAGTTTTATTGATAACAAGATTCCTCCTCCGTCTGATCAACACAGAGTTTATTCCAAACATTTTTTAGGTTTGGTAAAGTATGGAAAAAGAATGGAAATAATATAAATGGAAATATTTTCTTCCAGAATTTAGGCCTGTTTTGTCAAACTTCTATCCATCCATCCATCCATCCATCCATCCATCCATCCATCCATCCATCCATCCATCCATCCATCCATCCATCCATCCATCCATCCATCCATCCATCCATCCATCCATCCATCCATCCATCCATCCATCCATCCATCCATCCATCCATCCATCCATCCATCTATCCCTACATTCTATCTATTTCTTCATCTCTTTCTCTTCCATTGTCACAAACACTGCTGTTATGAATTTGGAATCAACTGTAGTTTGTTCATGGAAACGTGTCGAAACCTTTTACATAAAATCTCCCTCTGTGCTAAAAACCAACAGGAAGCAGAAACTATTCAGCCGGTTCAGATTTCAGGGTCTCTTCTCACTCCTGGTCTGCAACTGAGATCAGAAGCAACATGGGAGAGGTTGTGTTACCTCATTAAAGGCTTAGACACATATGAATGGTTATATAAAGGGAGGGAGAGTTTGTGTGTGTGTTAGGGGTGTCTCGTGATGGTCCGTATCTAGGCCCACTAGCACACAGATAGACCTGAGCGTCTTGTGTCGGGAGTGTTTGATGTGAGTCTTATCTGCATTTTAAAGGGCAGCAATGGGAGGAGGAAGAGTTCGGCCATTATTCTGACCGCCAGCGTTTATGTTTCTGAGGAAGCCGCTGAAGCAGACAGATTAGATAAGGTGAGCGATTGGCCAGAGGGGGATTTAGGACCGGCGAGTGACAGTTGACATTCACCTTGTCTTTTTATGGACCTGGTTTAAATATGCAAAGCTGTGTTTCAGGAACTAAGATATAGTAACCCAGTGAGGTCCGTAAAAAAAGAAAAAAAAGATTATTGGGGTTCTTCCTTTGTTAGCACCTGAGTAATCAGGAAATACATAAAAATAGTGAAGAAAATCTATTGCAAGCTGCAAAAGACTTGAGACTGAGGTGGAAATTCACCTTCCAGAAGAATGACAAAACCTAAACATCAAGCCAGAGCTACAGCTGACTAATTTAGATCAAAGCTTACACAGCTCTGGAAAAACTGAAGAGCCCACTGAAAACCTCCTGGTTATTCCACCAAATATTGATTTCTCAACTCTTCCTGAGTTCAAACACTAATATATTTGTTTCTAAATCAATATGAAGGTCTCAAAGCACTGCATCATTTTTTTGTTATTTTGACCGTTTCTCATTTTTCACAGATAAATACTAAATTGTTGCTTGGAATTTTGGAGACATGTTGTCAGTAGTTCATAGAATAGAAGAATAATGTTAATTTTACTCTAACTTGTACCTATAAAAAAGTAAAATCAGAGAAACTGATCATTTTGCAGTGGTCTTTTAATTTTTTTCCAGAGCTGTATGTGGGATAGAATGGTCCAGTCAAAGTTCAAACCAAAATTCAAAGGTGAATTTGTGGCAAAACTTAAAAATGTGTGGTTACAAAAATAACATTGAAAATCATTTTGTCCTGTATGAGCTTCATATTCATGTTTATGGGATTTAACCAAATAAATGTGTATTTTTGCTTAAAATTGTCCTAACTGTAAAAAAATGTAAATGCTTTCTTGTCTGTATCCTGATAACCCAACCTAATCCTTCTGTCCCCAGGGTTTGCATGAAGGATGAAACGTGTCTATTTTGTTCCCACAGGATGAAAACAACATGATTATTTATATCTTTGGACATCTTGCTGTTTTTTTCCCCCCTTATCTTTCATTTGTTGTCATGCTGTTATGATTTGGTTATTCATTCTGGCATTTTGTGTTTTTTTTGTTTCCTTTTTAGTCGTGTCTGGTAAGTTGAAATGTCACCCGTCACCTTTTCACCACCCTGACAGAGACAGGAAGGTGTCACAACCCCCCCTTCATCCTTCACCCATCACCTCTCCACCCTTCAATCAGCAATCATGTTTCTGTTGTCACGGGCAACGGGGACAAAAGGACATTAGAGGGTAAAAAAAAATAAAAAATGTTCATCTTGTGCCTCCAAGGTAATGCTACATCATTTCATTCTTTTAATTTTTTCCCCCATTTTTAAACACCCCATCACCAAAACAATAAATAAATCAGCTGGTACTTATAGACAAATTGTGTTCATATCTTAGGTGACAGTTTTGAGATTGCATTCTTGTATATATTATTTAAAAATGACCAAACTTTTTTAGGTTTTAGTGTTAGAGGACACAGTCTCGGAGTACGTTTAGCCTATTAAACCAATGTCACCACAGAACTGCATGGTTGTCGTTTGGCTGTAACGGCTGTAGCTCTTTATTTGAGCTAGAATTTGTCATTAAGATGCATGAACAGCATTCTGGTGAGGCCTACACCATTGGACGTTGTCAGCATGGACAGATGGCTCAAATTTATTCCCCATTTCCATGTAAATTTTAATGCTCCATAGCTTTGCACATGCAAATGAGCAGTATGGAAGTAACTATTGTTTTTTCTTTAACATCTATCATGTGTGTATATTTTAGCTTTAAATGCTACACTCTTTAATTTGCTGTGGAAATGCAGACAGTTGAAACCAACCCGTAACAAATTTGAATACAGGCAAATTTCTCTTGTCTTCCATTCAAATAATATTGGATGTGTGATGGTATCTTTTGTGCTGTAGTGATGTTGTAGCATGTTTGGCTAAACCAGAGCTGACCATTGGCATGGCTGTCCTGCAGTGCCCCCAGCGTTTGTGGTGAGACCGAGGAATCAGGTGGTTGGAGTTGGCAGGACGGTGACGTTCCAGTGCGAGGCCACTGGGAACCCACAGCCGGCCATTTTCTGGCAGAGGGAAGGCAGTCAGGTAAAAGGAGGAGCAAAGTCTTAAATATTTCAGTTTCATTTGAAATGTTTTCAGCTATTTTTCACCTTACAGCCAAAAACTTTACTGATTGTGTTGGACTTTCACTGTCAGAGTTTAGGGGATTTTAATTTAAAAAAAAAAAACAACTAAAAAAGCAAAAGCAACCATTTCACAATATTAGTTTGTCAAATTCATGTAAAGTCCAACCAAAAGACACTGAAGTTTGTGTCTGTGATGAAACTGAGGCCTGGTCCACAGGCAGCCAAATATCTGGGGAAACAAATCCATTTTTATGCAGGTTGGCCTTTCATCCACAAAACAAACAGAACAATATAACTAAAAGCAAATATTTCTAAAAACTCAGATGGTTCTAATTAAAAGCAGTTGTACCAACATGTCTGTCCATACAACTGAACCTTCTGGTGCCACGTTTAATTCCTACCAGGAAGTTGTGGTTGTTTTGAAGCAAGGGTTGTGAAGATTTTCTTTTTTAAAGCACCACATGCAGGCTTGGAGGATCAATATTATGACACATCAGTACTGTTTTTTATTTGTTTTGTTTTTCCCAAAGCCTCTGTTCTGGTTCCCTTACAGAACCTCCTGTTCTCCTACCAACCACCTCAACCCTCCAGCCGGTTCTCTGTATCTCAGACCGGGGATCTGACCATCACAGACGCAGAGCGCTCCGATATGGGATACTACAGCTGCCAGGCTCTGAACATCGCTGGCAGTGTGATCACCAAGGCCCTGCTTGAGGTTACTGACGGTAGGAAACCGTTTCTTTTTAAACTGCTTTCTAAACTTTTCTGTAAAATCAACCAAAATTATTAGTTTTACATCTATTATTCCTTTTATCTGTTGCAAATATGCAGTAGCGCAACTATGTACCTTTTGATGGTGCAGACTAGGGATGCTCCGATCATGTTTTTGGCTGCCAATTCCGATACCGATCATCCATGAGGCCGATCTCTGCCGATCACCGATCGATTGCCTGGAATAGCTGTTAACATTTCGCTTTAGGTATAAATGATACTATGTTACCTGGCAAAATGGAAAAATGATCTGGCAATAAATTCACAAAATTTAGACATAATAGACCTATTTTAATACATATTTAAAATCTTTATTTATTTTTTTAAGTTACACGCTGCAGCTTTAAGCAGACGTTCACTGTCTGGTGGAGGTCGAGCTGCGCTACGTCTGGGAAATATTACTACCAGTAGCGCGTAGCTGCGCTCCAAGAGCGAGAGCAGAACCCTCGTCTTACAGCACCAGCTCGAAGACTTCCGTTATTTTTCTGGTAATTTGTTTAACTTTCTGACCATCATGCTAATCCAGGTGAGTGTTTGTAGTACTGCGCTGCTTTACCTGCTGTCTGGCCGCTCCGGATGTCCTTTTTTTCCTGCGTTGAGCCTCGATGTAGCCAAACTCCATCAAGTGTTTGTCTTTTAAATGTTGGATTTGTTGTGTTGATGCATTTTGATGTGTTTCAACCTGAGGTAATCATCCGCTGCAATACGTAAACGTCCCCATTCACTCAGAGCATTATAATTCCACACGACAGGATTTGTTGTGGTGCGCTTGCAGTGTGATAGAAAGAGATGTGTGGCGCCCATGTGCATATGGAGGATATCCACTGTTTGTACAGAAACTATTTAGATGAACAAATTCACACATGAACACATAGATTTCTACCACTTCAGCTTCAACGTCACCATTTCGTTTGACAGAACTTTGCACCACAACTTGGGGTAATTTGAGTTGGACACACACACGCATACACACACAAAAAGGAGTTCCAATGCTGCTGAATCAGCTTGAACACACAAAGCAGATTTAGTTTATTTACTACAAAACTTTGTATTTGATGAAATCCTGAAGTGGAAATCCATGCTTTTATTACCCAGCTGTGTGTTGTTGTTGTTTTTCTCTCTTTTTTTTTGGCTGTTAGTGAAGAAAACGAGAGACACCACTGGACAGTTTCATTAAAGACACACAGCAAACCGTGGGAGAGAGTTAATAACGCAGAAAGAGAAGTTAATATATCAGATCTATTGGAATTTGAGATAATCTAAAGTTTGTGAGTATAACACTGTTCATCTGTAATGTTGTGGTTGTGCTCTAAAGCGTATTACAATCCGTGTTGGGGTTTGTGAGGTTTGGTCTGGCCTGTTCTGAGTGTTCCTGTCAGGAGGTTGAGACTCTCTGGTGCCTTTGCATCCAGACCCATGGCTCACTTTCTTGCTGCTCTGGCTTTGTGCTGGCTAATGTCTCCTTCAGTATTCCATGCTTGGCTTGCTGTTGTCTAACGTCGGGAGACTGCGGCCGTGCGGTGAGGCCTGGGCCGGCCCCTCTAATTACGCAGCTTAGCCAATCGCCGCCGGCCGCGTGGACGAGCCGGGGCCTGGGTTCCGCCGGTGCCACAGATATCTGGGCAGCCACCACTCCATCTACGACACACCTAGATTCATCCCCTCATTTACCAGAATGTCCCTCCTCATTAAAGGCCTACAATGGAATGCTCTATCTCCCTGGCTGCTCTCCTGTTTCTCATTCAGTCCTGCTCTCTGGATAATAATAACAGTTATTAAAGTGAGCGGGCCAGTCTGAGGCCAACACTTCTCCGCAGGCAGATCTGGTAATAACAGGTCCTGCTGACAATGTTTTAGTAATTGTACCATCCCCTTTACACAAAAGCGGAGACAAAGCAGCCGCAGATTACACCGCAACACATTTCCAAAGATCTATGCACACATAAATACATCATTATATGTTGCTTTACTGTGTTTGCTATTAATTTGAGCTTCCCTCTGTGAATGTAATTTGCAAGTAAATCAGAGGAGCAGACAGCAATGGTCATCAGTAGGGCTATGAATATTAATAATGACAAGAGAGACGGAGGCAACACTACATGGAATCGTGATGAATCGCACACGGCACAGAGCAAATACAGTGAGTGAAATTTATTAAAGTTCCTCCTTTTGGTCTCGTCTTTCTGCCGACTGAAGCATTCCAACTACCAAGATGTGACAGATTTTATCCTGTTGCTGCGTCTTTTTATTCAAACATCTTTCAGTTATTTCACACATTTAACTACAAATGAACTATGTACAGATTAAAATATAAGTATCAGTGTCACTTCCCTAACCCAGGGGAGATTAGTGCCAAACTGATATTGTCAAGAAATCACTAAAATAGAACCTGACAACTTGAAGTAGATTTAAAGGCAAACACAACATCCCTGATCTAAAGACTTTAAAAAGACATCAAAAACAGATGAGAAGGTATGAACATTTATCTTACAAAGCCATTTTGTTCTACGCTTTGCTTCGTTCAGAGGGTCTGGACCCTTGGTTATTGAAAACGGTTGATTGCTGGAGGCATTACATTTTAGCTCATTGTTGTTTCTTGGATTTAGCTTGCCAGAAATTGTGTGCACTGTAAATAAATTGTGTGATATGACAAGTGCTGAGCTGAAGGAGGCGGCTGTTGATGTTAGTTCACTATTTGGAACGTGGACTGAACTGTTTCGTTCACTTCCTCCACTGCTGTTGCCAAACTACAGGCAGACTGCAATTCTAAAACAGCTCAGAAAGTCAAAGTCCTCATTGACTACTTGCCCTTCAGTTTGCTGATTGGACCGGCTGGAAGAATTCAGCTCAATGGGAGAAATTCCAGATGGAGTACTGAAGGGAGATGAGAATCAAGTGGAATTGCATAAGAAGGCAACGACCTTCCTTCCAACCAGAAAAACGTAAGGAACGTCTGGTTACGTCAGTCACTCAGCGTAAATCCTAAAGCACAAAATCAAGACGAACCATGAATGCCCCTTTAAAAATAAGCCAAACAATAAAACAAACCCTGCAGTTAATTAATCATTCAAAAACATTCAAGTGTGGCAGAAATAACCAATTCTAATGAATTCAATGTTTCGAAGTGCTCAAGTAGATGGGAACCTGAGCAAAAAGAGGCAGAACCACTTCAAGAAACAAGCAAAGAGGTCTAGATGACTCCTACTGAAGCATTTGGTAACGTCCTGGATGATACCAGTGAATGATGAATAATTCTGTTGAGAAGAGACGACCTTAATTCCTCCACGGTGATGTAAAAGACTCATTGCTTGATACTGTAAGCACTTGATGGCAGTTGTTGCTGCCAAGGGTGGCATAACCAGCTATTATGTTTAAGGGGTGATTACGTTTTCACATAAGGCCTGAATAGTTTGAATAGATTTTTTTTTTCCCCCTGGTTAAATTCATGAATAAGAAGCAGCATCTTTTATTCATCTTTTTACTGAGGTGATCTGATTAAAATTTGGTTGAAGATTGAAAAAGTTGAATCATAACAAGCAGGCCAGAAGAGAGAAATCTGATCAGTGGGCGTAGACCTTTTATTTTACATCTAGCTACCTACTTCCTTTTATTTACATAATTTCTGTGCTCAGAAATCATGTAAGTAAGCTGGGAAGAGTTTCGGCATCATTGCTTTAATAAGTTTATGTGTTCTGATGAGTTTTTAAGTCTTTTTTTTTATTCTTTGTTGTGACCCAGGGGAGGGGGCTTATGCTCTGATGCATACCGCTAGGCTCCTGATTGAAAAGGAAACAAAGCTTTTCATTTTAATTTTAATTCAGCAATTATTTGGCCAGCATCAACGCCTGCTGCTGAATGATAAAAAAAAAAAATAAATTGCTTCCAGTTCTTCAAAATTGAACTTAATTCCTCTCCTACAATCCCCACTGTTTTCCTATTTTTGTGTCGCTGCTCTCTGTTTGTTCAGGTCCCTCTCTCCTCTACTTTTTCTGTTTGCTTTTCCCCCCAGCTGGATATAATTGACTGAATCCCAGTTTCCTTTCACCTGGCCACACCACATTAGCAGCTTCCACGGCTTCTCGTAATTGCCCGTTTTCCTTCCTCTCTTCCCCCAGTTGTGTCAGACCGCCCGCCACCAGTTATACGACAGGGGCCCACCAATCAAACGGTGGCTGTGGACGGAACCGTGGCCCTCAGCTGTGTGACATCTGGTAACCCCACACCCACCATCCTGTGGAGGAAGGACGGCGTTTTAGTGTCCACACATGACTCCAGAGTCAAACAGCTGGACACAGGGGCGCTACAAATACGATACGCAAAGGTAAGGCAGCTGGTTCAAGGTGACAATTGGGATTTTATGTGCGTCTGAAGTGGAAGAAAAATGATACCTTGTTTTCCAAAATTCCATGCGGCGTTCCCATCCCCATTCCCTGAGCCGTTACTTTATAGTCCGTAACCAGTTTTAGTACATTCAAAAAACAAACAAAACTCTGGTTATGTCAAAAACAGAACTGTATCCATTTTCGATGGTTTTATGTTTCACTGTTTGTTGATGTTGTCAACATTATGTTGTGATATTTTAAATGATTATCACTTCGGTTTTTTAGATGTACTTTTTCAAAGCCCATCTAGGGACAAGTGCTGCGAATTAGCTGTTGCTATAGCACTATGACGCGAACATGGCACTGCTGTTTTGTTCAGTTTGTCTATGTCAGTGTCTGTCTGTCCCTATCAAATAAACTTAAAAATCAAAAATAAATAAATAAAACCAGTTTTTGTGAAAAGCTGTTAATCTTTTGGTGTCCAGTGAAAGATTTGCCAATATAGTTTTGCTCAATAGCTCTACTTGAGTTAAAATGAAAGGAGATGATCTGTCAACATGAGCTATCAAGCCTTGCAAGAGTTTCCCAGTTATCGTGTTTCACAAAAAGAGCTAGAATGTTCTAGAACATGTTCGGTTCATGTGCCTCTGAACTGAGCTGTTTTGTCAGGAGCCAACATCCGATTCCATCCGTCATGGAAACCAAACATCAACAGGGGATAGACCTGTCACAATAACTAATGTTTCTGGGTGATTAATCTTCCCAGAAGTTATCGCGATAAACAATAATATTGTTGTTTTGAGACAATATGCCAGTAGTGTAATGATAATAATAACATAATAATGCAAGAATCCATTTTTGCAATAAACTTTAAATTCAATAAACTTTCATTTCAGCACAACTTGTACACAACAATATTCAATATTCCAGCTTTCCAGCAGATCACTTTTGATCAGCTTTGTCGTCCATCGTTTTGTTTGAAGACTTTTCTTGTTCATCAGGTTTATGAGCGTACCAGAAACACGCAACAAAGGTTCCAGCTTGAGAGAAACAAATGCAGTTAACTGCGCTAAAAACTGTATCATGTTAAAAGACATTTAATAAACTAAAATTAACACATCCCGAGTCCAAGCCCCAAAATGAAAGACTTTTTCCTCTTGGAGTATAAGACGTAGCTTTACCCTCACTTGGTTTTTCTATTAGATTCCAAGTTCCATTCCATGAGGTTTCAGAGTTGTCCATGCTCTCCCCATAATGAGCTTGGCAAATCCCTGCTGGTTGGTAAATAAAGCATGTGTTTCTGCCAGCACCCGGCTCTCAGCGGGCTGTCAGTCAGTTGTCGAAGGTTTGAAACAGAGCCTGTGAAGTTGAACACCGTGCAGCTCCTGTCAGTCAGTCAGTCAGCAGCAGCAGCGGGTTCTGTGTGTGTCTTCCTGTGTGTGTCCGTATGCTCGGGCTCCACGGCAGAACCCGTGATGCCGAGTGCTCTCGGGCAGAGAGACGAGTGGGGGGGGGGATGACAACGTTTTCTCCAGATTGAGGCGTCGGCAGGTCAGGGTTCACGTCAGCTTGCCGTGTTCTGATGAATGCTGGCGTGTCTTGCTGTGACAAGATTGCGGCGTGATTGGGACGCCATTGCGAGGCAGGCAGGAGGCGATGCGTCTGAGCTGAGGCAGAGGAAGAACTCTGCAGGCACTTCACATTAATGAACTTGTCATATCTCCCAGACAACGTTTTAACGAAGATGTTTTTGACACGTTGGGATAATTTATTTTCTTAATATGGTTTTGTAACTGTTGTTGTGATCAAATTTTAATAGATTTCCTTCCTGGCAAACCAAAAAATACACACCTTGGGGACATTTAGTGGGGGACATGATTATATTTTGTTATTCGAACAATTTATCTCTGTTTTCCACAGTTTTGTTTTGCTCGGCGCAGTAGCCGTTAGCAGATTATAAATCACAGACAAAGCGGAGCAGACTTATTTGTCTTGGAGGCTTTCCCTTCAGTTAACAGAGTAGACGTCTTGAAAATGCATCAGTGTGAAAACAGTGTTTTTCACTTTGGTAAATAATATATGCTTTTGTTTGCCTTATTAGATTTTTAGCAGAATGGATATACTCGTATATTAGCAATAGCACATTTAGAAACTGATTCAGGGAAAGACCAGAACCACCAAACCTCAAATCAAGGAAACCACTGGAGCTCCAAGTCAACTCTAATCAATCAACCATCAATCTAATGAAGACAAGCCAATTGCCTTTGAAAGAAAAGCTTATGGTCATATGAGAAAAAGATTGAGCCATTAGCATGTTTGGAGGATTCCAGGCAAAAACCTACCAGAGATACAGTATATCTACAACGTGGCACAAATCAGATTTTTTGGGTGTGAAAAGATAGAAATTGGCTCGATATGGAGTATTGAAAATACGCTTAAAATTTGGGTTTGACGAAAGAAATCGGCAATTTAAATGAACACAATCAGAACAACATGATCAGTCTAATATCAACCCAGAACTTAGCCACAAACCTTTGGGTGGCTCTGAAGGAATTAGATTATTATTGAAAATGTCCATTTATTTCAAGAACTTTATCACCAAGTGAAACACTTTGATTTACACTCGGATGAAAGTTTGAAACCCTTCTCTTCCTTTTCTGTTAAATAATGATTATCTGCTAACAGGTAATGAAAAGACAAATAAAATTAGAATATTACATCAGACCAATAATATATATAATCTGATTTACTGTGGAGTCAAAACAACACATTGAATTTAAACTTATTCTGCAGATTCCTATTTTATAAATTATATTACGAAAACATTTTAATTCATAAATCAACAGACATTGAGGCTGGTGATGCACTTAGATGAAATTCAGACTGAATCTGTAGTTTTCAATTAAAATGTAAATAAACTTTATTGCTAATCCTTTCATAGTGCACGTTGGTTCAGAAAGGATCAGCTTTTAGGCTTAACTTCTAATCATCCGTGTGATCAGTGTAAACCCACAGCACTAATTGTCACCACATCAGTTGTTCAGAGCAGCAGTTGGTTTTAGTTCTTAGAACAAAGAGGTGTGACGGAGAAAAAGCTTCTCATTAGTATGTAATTCTGTGAATATCTTTTCCATTTGACTAAGTGTTTCGCCGTTTGACCTATCCAGCTGCTTTCCCCCAGTTTTGCCTAAAATGAGACGATGCTGAGATCATCAGGCAGTGGCAGCTGCCTGTGGCACATTTTATTTAGATATTTATAAACAGAACGGTGAAAGTTGGCGTGAAGAGGGTAGCGACGGTTGTGCTCATTTAAATTATTGCATTTATCCTTCCCCTTCTCCTCTTCCAGCTTGGTGACACCGGTACCTACACCTGCATCGCCTCCACTCCCAGTGGAGAGGCTTCGTGGAAAGCCTATTTGGAAGTTCAAGGTAAAATAAAATCCTGACAGTGAGGAAATATGTTGTGTTTTAAAATCATTGGAAATTACATAAATGCTTCCTTTCATTTCTGTTCTGCCCTCAGAATTCGGATCCCCCGTCCAGCCAAACAGACCGACTGACCCAAACCTGATACCTAGCGCTCCGTCAAAACCCGAGGTCACAGACGTTTCCCGGACCTCCATCACCTTGTCCTGGAAACCCAACCTCAATTCTGGAGCCACACCCACTTCCTACATCATAGAGGCCTTCAGGTGAAGATCATCGGCCATTTTACGCACAAACCGATTTCTGTGGGATATTTATTGAGTCTGGTTCGATTGAAATGACTTCCCTGGTGTGTTGACAGCCATGCATCCGGCAGCAGCTGGCAGACGTTGGCAGAGCATGTGAAAACAGAGTCATTTGTGCTGAAGGGCCTGAAGCCCAGTGCAGTCTACCTCTTCCTGGTGCGAGCGGCCAATGCCTACGGACTCAGCGATCCCAGTTCCATCTCAGACGCAGTGAAAACACAAGGTGAGAACTTCCTTCTGTCTACACAGAATCACAATTGGGTGTTTTTGGCAACGTTTGTGTGCATAAATAAGAAATTTGACTTTAATTTTACGCCTCACAACGTTTAGATATTGAGAATAATAATAATATAAACCAGGATTTCCACCAGGACACTTGCTAAGCCCAGTGGTAGGGGCACTAGGGCAGTCATCCTGTGGCCCACCATGTTCTGGAGTTAAAAAAACTGTTTAGGCTCCGTGTCTGCATGGATTTGGTGTCTTGGGAGACCAGAAACGATCATTTTTGAAACAGGGTTCCAAAGTTCATAAGGTTTCAGAACGCCGGTCTCACGTTTCCGTGTGGCCATCGCAGCGGCTATTTTTAAACGAAGACGTCAAAGCTCCATTTCTCTCACAAATCTTAAACATGGCGGCATTTTTTCTTTTTTTTTTTTTTTTTTTGTGTGTAATTCTCTGGCAGTGTTGCAGTGCCACTGATTGGCCCAGCATACCCACTACATCACTTTTTGTGGTGCTCCGTCCTGTCTTGTGGTTGCACAATTTTTCATAATCGTCTACAAAATTATAGCATGGCCAACTGTGTACAGGGCTGTGCTGTACTCTCCGTTTGTAAATCTGATCGTAATTTTCCACTAAATCGACTGCCGTTGTGCTTTTCCCACACAGACATCCCTCCCACCAGTCAGGGCGTGGACCATCGACAGATCCAAAGGGAACTTGCAGATGTGGTCATCCACCTTCACAACCCCACCATCCTCTCGTCGTCCTCCGTCAGGGTGCAGTGGACGGTGAGTGGCGGCTTTCCGCAGTAAAACTTTCACCAGCAGCTGTTTTTTTCCTCGAACATTTGCAACCAGAATGGATTTGACATCTGGTCTCCGAAGGCTCCCAGGTGATCCTGATATACTCACTTTGTCAAGCAGCTTAGCCGAGCTAATCATACGAGTCCCCCCTTGTAGAAGACAAACTGCAGAAAGCATTTTGCAAAAGATCCCGGTGTTCATCTGCCATCTGCCTGAAGAAGAATCTGCAGCTACACCAAACCTCTGAGCTCAGTCGTTTTGTAGCAGAGATGCAACAGTGGTGTAGCGTGCCAGTCTGTTTCAGATTGGAAACATTCGACTGTTAAAACAATACAACTAAGAGGGAAGAGATGGCAGGCCCATGCCTTTAGGTGGAAATGGCTCCCAGATGTGGAACCGGATAGGCAGTGAACTACAGCTGGGAGCTTATGGTGGCGTTTCTGCGCCACTACAAAACTGAATATGAGGTACTAATGGGCTTCTGTTACCGATCACACACACAATATCATGAAACCTCCCCAGAGTAGACATTGATCTGCTGGATGAGTCGCTTAATGGTCAAAACTCTGTTCTCGGGCGTGCTGTGGTGGCGTAGGGGATAGCGCGACCCACGTTTGGAGGCCTTGAGTCCTCGAAGCGGCCGTCGCGGGTTAGATTCCTGGACCCGACCGACATTTACCGCATGTCTTCCCCTTTCTCCTTCCCCCTTTCCTGTCAGCCTACCTTCATATAAGGGACAATAGAGCCCATAAAAGACCCCCTGGAGGGGAGAAAAGCAAAAAAACTCTCTTCTCTCTTGACAAAAAAAGGCCCCCCCACTTCCCTCCGTTCCCAGGTGTTATGAAGTGCCACCATGAGTGATGAACGCAGCTGAGGAAAAGGTGAAAATGACTCTGACATGTCAAGACTGATTTAAAACATCACTACCTCTGGTTACTTTGTCTCTCTGGAATGTTCCAGAGAAACACATGTCACGAGGAGGCCTGACGTCGTCGTTAAGTGACACGATCTCCCTTTGCTTTGCGGTGATACGTTTATTCCCGTTGGGTAATTTCTTGGTTTTTACATTTTCCTTTGCCGCAGTTTTCCGGCTAATGAAGACCACCTGAGGTGGCTGCATATTTTTTTCATACAGGAGGGATAAAGAAATCAGTAAAATCTTTACAAGCTTCCCTTCCAAAGAGACCCTTAGGGATATTATCGCTCCAGTTAGTGGTTTGTTTTCATGAATTCTGCTGAGAAAATTTATTACACATTGATTACAGTAACAAAACAATACTTTTCTATGCTACGCCGGATGCAGCTGAATATTTTGCAGCGTCAACACCTCGTGTTGCCTGAACGGATTCTCCCCCAGTGTTTGACTTCGGCAGGCATTAGAGAGCAGGATGGGATGAGACACACTGCTCCGAGAGTCTGGCCTCTATTTAACCAGCTCCAGACTTGAAGGAACCTTTGGCCAATGACCTCATTGTGCGGTTTGCACAAATCACTGCTGCTCCAAATGGCGCATAGACACAGTCAAAAAAGAGGAATCTGGATAAACAGATGGGTGATGTGATGAATTAGTATCCCAGTTCATCCTCTGCCTGGTCTATAGTTGCACAGATTTCTATTTATTTTGCGACGCCGTTTTTTTTAAAATTCTGGCATAACTCTAACGCTAAACTTTCCCACAATTTGCAGCACTGGAGCAACAAACTTTCATGCATTTTGTGGAGCTTTTATGCGACAGACGAGCTAAAAGTTCATGTTAAGTGGAACAGAAGGTTTTCATTTTGGTTTATTTTTCATTTTGCAAATGGAAATGTGTAACGCTCGGGCGTTCATATGGATTCAGCAGGAGTCAATAGTCATTGACTCACATGGGTTGTAAAATTTCATGTTGGAATCAAAGCTGCAGGTGGAAACGCCCCGAAAAATGGAATAATTCAATAAATGAGCCACAAACATGTTTTTTTCCTTTACCACAGTGTGTATTGACTGAGTTACTGTAACTTCAACACATACAGAAAGATGATTCCAAGCTCTAAACAGTAACTGCTCTAAACCATCGACAGTAACAAATAACAGATGAAAAATAAACAAATTTACTGTAAGATTTCTGTGTGACTTTTTTTTCCAAAACCCAATAATAAGCTCAGTCAATAGACGGGCTGTGTGATGAATTAGTTTTATGCAGTGTAGGATTTCACAGGGCTCTTCATGATGCTAATATTAAGGATACACTGACATGAAAATATTAATATACTGTTACGCCTGATAACTGATACCGATCCTGTATCACATCTTATCACATGACCAACCCCCAGAAACAAAATGCCAACTAGGTAGAAATAAATATTGTTGGACCGGTTCTATTTGACAGATACCAACTAATATCGGTCAACACAGACCTGGCCTGGTTGACATAATGAATGCCTGATTCCAAAGGCATTTCATTGTGCAAGATCCCAAATAAATGCAGGTCAAAACATTTCAGGTTTTTATTCACGAGAAATATAGAAACCACCTCACAATAATGCTCTGCTTTGTGCTGTTCTACCATATAAGTTTCACAATTTGACAAAAATCAACCTGTGTAAACAACTCCATCTTGGTTTTCTTCATCCAGGTGGAGCAGCAGTCCCAGTACGTCCAGGGCTACAAGGTGATGTACAGGCCAGAGGGCCAGCAGAGGAGCGAATGGGCCGTGTTCGAGGTCCGGACCCCCGGAGAGGACAGCGCCGTCGTGACACAGCTGCGGAAGGGCGTCACGTATGAATTCAAAGTCCGCCCCTTCTTCAACGAGTTCCAGGGAACAGACAGCGACGTTAAAGCTGGCAAGACCCTGGATGAAGGTGGGGGGGAATGTCTTCATGCCAATGTTTTAGTGTTTTTTTTCCTCTATGTCTACATCGTTTCATACGAACAACTTGCATGTTTGAAAGCATATCGCATCTGTTCAGGCAGGCAGTGAGTGGTGGCAGCCCCCCCCCTCCATAACCCCACAACCCCCTTCATTCATGCATGTGTTGTACTAATTTTTCATTGGGTGTGGTTGTAGCAGTCTCTTGAGGTTTTGGTTAAAACCCAACTGCAAATTTTCATATGTCGCTAACATTTCAAGAGAAGTGGGAGTGCGGAAGTGTTTACTAGAACGTGTGTGTGCGTGCCTGTGTGTGTGTGTGTGTTTGTGTGTGTTGCATGAGTGGGCGTGTTTTGATCTTTTTCTGCTTTTTCAGTCTTTGTTCTGGGTTTTGTTGATAATTGTGTTTGGAGCGCTAAGCCTCATTTCTTTTTCTCCTCATAAGCAGAAAGAAAAAACCCAGCTCTGTGTTTTAAGTTTAATGTTTTGTTTGACCACAAATTTTATTCATTCACCACAATTTAGTCCATCATCACCCCCGTTTGTTTGGAGTAAACATTTCTTGGAACACGTTTTTAGATAAAGCATTGTAATTTCTCTGATTAGTCATTTGTTCTCACATCTGCCTTGGTCTCACTCAGAAGTAAAACCCAAAAACTGAATAACATGTGTGAGTAAGTGCATTCAAAGGAACTATGTACACATGTTATTTTTTCTTCTTTTGTGTTTCCCCAAAAGCCCCCAGCGCCCCCCCTCGTAAGGTAACGGTGACGGAGAGCGGGAGCAACGGGACTGCTGTTGTCGTCTCCTGGCAACCCCCTCCAGAAGAGGAACAGAACGGGGTGGTGCAGGAGTACAAGGTAACACACACACACACACGCACATTCACTCACAAATAAATACAGCAAGCATCTCTCAAGTCTGAGCAAATGGGACTTGTTCTGCTGAAACATAATAGAGATGCAGACATGGCTGCAGACTGAGCAGACAAAAGAGAAAGGTAATGTAATTCCTGCTGGAGGTGTACCTTTGTGCTCCCATCAGGGCCTCTTCTCCTCTGTGTGCTGAAAGAGTAGAAAAAAGGTATGAAATTAAACTCTGGGGAGTGGATGGTAATGCTTTGGAAACAGTGCCATCTGGTGGAGGTTGGAGAATCTTACAGTTTGTTGCGTTTCAAGTGGTGGAATTTAGGAAAAATCTGTCATTTCCGTCACAGTAATAATGTTTGTTCAGTTCACACTGAGCTCCCCTTCAGGAGAAAAGTTTGATCTGTTTTTTATTTATTTTTGTGGGGGTAGAAGGAGTGCAGGGGTGTGGAGTAGCTATTATTGCTCAAAATTAAAAGCAAATCTTTTAGGAACAAAATAGTAAAAATAAACTCAATAACTCTGAACGACATTTAATTGTTCAAAAAAATTTAACCAAAGTTAAAATGTGCACATAAATAAATGAAAAAATGCACATTTGTCTAAAATAAACGGTGCTATATACCAGTTATTTATCTGGTTTTGTTTCGTTCTGCTTCCAGACACAGAAGTGAAGGCTAACTCTTCTTCTTTCTTTTTTTTTTAAAGCCACTTACTACAATTTAAATCCATCAATGTCTGCACTTTTCTCTTCATCTGTTCCTGGTTGCTTTATTTAGGTCAGTGATGTCAATCACATGTCTATTTGGAGCAACAAGAAAATTCAAAGTTATTTTACACAATAAAAACATAATACAGTAAACCAGTTATGAAGCAGTGACAAACATTACATTTTGTCAAATGCCATCAAACTAATATACATCAGGACGTGGATTTGTATCCTTGATTTAATAGAACTCAGTGTTTCAGCTGTTTTGCAGTTTTCTGGACGTTTGTTCCAGATTTGTGGTGCGTAGAAGCTGAATGCTGCTTCTCCATGTTTGGTTCTGGTTCTGTGGATGCAGAACCAGAACCAACAGACCTGAGTGGTCAGGAAGGTTGATATAATTTATAATAATAATATCAGTATTGTGATATTGCACTGCTTTTTTCAGAATTTTACATAAATAGCATAAACGTATAAAAAAAGAAAAACAAAGCAATAACATCAGTGAATACAAAACAAAAAAAGATGCAGTTAATAAACCTTTAAGAAAATGGCCACTAAATTCTAGCACTATGATATGAACATTTAATATTTTTGATATTTTAATTCAGTTATAATATATAATATCTGTTTAACAACTCTAGGAACTTGTACGTTACGCAGTGGAACTCTCTCTCTCTCTTTTTTATTGGAAAACCCTTTTGGGTCCCCAGGCACACACGGGAATAAACAGTTCAGTTTAATTTTCCAGGTAATTTTTTTTTTCTTATTATCAACTTTGAAGTAATTTCATGCTTTTTAAATCCAGCTCCATATCTCCCACCCCTCCACCCACACACCCCCTGCTCATTACTGGGCCAGGTCCCCAGTGCACTGGGGAGTGGGCACTGACAGAAAGTGCTGAGCCTCTGTACTTCCACTACACACACATGCACATGAATATATATATTTACAAAAAGCACACTGAAAGATGTGAGAATATTAGCAGAGTAAATAAAGCAGAATGTCAGTTTCAGGTCTAATATTGAGGTCAATGTCTTCCTATTAATAAGCAGCTGCTCTTAACTCTGCTGATGCTGGGTTATGATTACTGGGCTCCATTTGCCTTACTGGTGTAATCCTATACCCACTGTGTGCCAACATTTCAATCATAACGGTGGGTTCGCTTGAATTAATCCTTGTCTCTGTGACGGCAGATCTGGTGTTTGGGGAATGAGAGCAAGTATCACATCAACCGGACGGTTGACGGGTCAACGCTTTCCGTGGTCATCCCCAGTCTGACCCCTGGGATCCGCTACAGCGTCGAGGTCGCAGCCAGCACCAGCGCCGGTCCCGGGGTCAAGAGTGAAACCACTTTCTTTCAGTTTGGTGAGTAGTGGACATAGCCACGCCTTTTTCTGTCTGCATTCTCATAAATTACATTGTGAAAAATGTGAAAATTGCATAAAAGTGTGACATTTGTGGAAACAGGTGGGAGTCCTCTCCAACTTTCAAACTGCCTTATCAAAATTGACTGTCTCGAAAAATTTGAATATCACATCAGACCAATAAAGAAGGACGTTTTAAGCAGAAAGGTCTAATATTTGTCTGCGCCTGGAATTAATTATTTGTGACAATAATTAATACTCTCAAGGCTGTTGTTTTCCCTGTTGCACCTTTCTCTAATCAAATTTCTTCCTTCCACTAAATTCTCTGTGCTTCAAAACAGAACTCTGAACAATCAGCTTCTTTAGTAATGGTTGAAGAACTGTATAAAAAGAAATAATTTAAGTTGGCAAAATAAAATTTACCATTTTTTTTAGAGGTTAAGTAAATCAAACATGACATGAAGCTTAAAAATGTTTTTGGTCATATATATCACAGTTCTTCAAAAAAATAAGTCAAAATTGCCTCAAAATGGTCCAAAATAGGAATTTGATCTCAAATGATTTGTGCATTTATAGTTGCCCAGATTCCTTGGAAGTGAATCAAGCTAATCACTTAAGTAATTATAGCATTAGCCCATCCATTTTAAATGAAGAGCTTTCAGTATCATGACCGTATGCCAACTAAACAGACATCTCTGTTTAGTAGGAGATTGTTGTGAGACATGCTCAGGCCTCTGCCCTCTTTCCTATTCATGCTTTGTGCAGATGCTTGAAGACTGTAATTTGGGTGAGTTCTCTCACACAAACGGCATCAAACTTGCCATAGGGAAGTTTGAGTGACAACAAAGCTCTGCGGTTTTTTTCGTGTGTTGTGTTAAATGTTTTTAGCTAAGTTAGCTAATTAGCAGAGCGTCACATTGGTACAATCTGCTCCCTCAGCAAGGAAGCTAGCAGCCGCGCCCTTCTCCATTCTGTTTTTAAAGATGTTTTTGCCTCTGCTCAACTTCAAACAGCAAACACGAGCAATATAAACTTATTTAAGTGTCGTTTTTGGCAAGATAGACCAAACATTTTAAAGAAATGTTACTATTTATGTTTGAGCCGCATAGCTAGCTTGCTAATTGGGTAAGATGAGGGGAAAAATAGAAGCACACCATTTTGCCTCTGCTCAGCTTCAAACAGCAAAGACGACAATATAATCGGCTTGAAACTTTTTGGACCATTGTTTTTGTCCAAATTGACCAAACATTTTTGGGTAATTTGGCCACTGTTTATTTTAGTTAACTTGCTAATCAGTAAGAATGGGGGGGAAACAGTACCACAAAGCAGCAAGCGACAGAGAGAGAGACCAGCAGAGGAAAAATGGCTCCATCTGGTTTTAAATGTGTGATTGAGTGGGCCAGGATGGGAATGAAGAAGCATTCCCTGTGACGGATACAATTTATCTCACTTGAAGAGTTCCTGTGGTGATTGTTGCCATGTACCAACACCGAAGTGGAACAATGCGCCTCGGGGACCAGCGCTTCACCCAAACGCATTTGTCACACTCTCAGGCTTGCACGCGTCATCCTAAACCCAGATACCTGTACAATCCCTCGTGGGCTGCTTAGTCACATTGGCACGCTCGGCTCCCTCAAACAGAGTCACAAATTGAGAAGCCAGGCAGCCAAAAACAGACATAAACCCAGCAGCTGAGACAAATGAAGAAATACGGTATGGTAAAGGCAACGCGTTGGTTTTTTGTTGGGCTTTTAGCGATCCTTCAAAAGAACGGCTACCGAGTAGAAGACTTCACTCTGAAAAACCAAAGGATAAAGTAACAAGAGCATTAAAAAAAGGAAAATAAAAATGCTGGAGGGTGGTGCCAGTCAGAGAAGTCTTTCATGTAACAGACATGGGGGAGAAGCAGAGACGGATGAGAAAAACAGATCAAGAAGAAGCAGGTTGTAGCGAGCAGCTGTGCAGACCGTGTCGCTACAGCGCGTTTCACAGCTTCAAGGCATTCGACGCCTCAGCTTTTCACAGTTGTGCCTCTGTTTGCTAATTACTGCGGTGTCTGTATTTGAGAGGGATCTTTCTGGATTTGTTTATCTGTTTAGGAAATCACCGTCGCTTGGTGTAAATGATGCCTCGTGGTGTTTTTCTAACTGGTTCCATCATCAGCCTCCGCTCACCTGCCACTATTGACTGGGATTTGCAACACAAGCCAGATTTACGCTCACCTGCTGGGGAAAAAAAATAATTTCCTCTATCAAGACACACAAATTAAAGTCTTGGGGGTGAAAGGGGATCCTTAACATTTCTTTTGAAAAACGTAGAGCTTTAAATTAGACAAGGTATTATCGTAAACTATTATCAGCATGTTTTAATAATGATAACCATGAATACAAATTCAAATTCTGTGTGTATTTCAGATAAGAAATTTACAGCCTGTGTTGCTAATGCTGGGTTAGCAGTTTGAAGCCAAGAACGACATTTTTCCTGAGTTTCGAGTGTAAAATAGTGGCTTTATTATAGTGTATTATAGGCCTGGTGGTCCACCATGCTTTATGAGCCCCACCGCCAGGCTCAGCCTCTTCTTTATGTTTTTAGTAAAAATTAATGATAAATAAAAAAACGCTATTAAAAAAAAATGCAGATTGCAAGCGTCTCTGTTGCTCTGAGCATTTAACTGGCAGATTTATCCCTAAAAGATATGTTTATAGAAGATATGTTTATAGAAGATATGTTTATAGTTTATGCATTTAAAGCCGGACCAATCACACCGCTATAGCGCCGCGCGCTGCAGCAGCTGGAGGTCTTAAGTTTATCGCACGCGCCTCCTTTCACTCAAACTGGACACAGGCTGACCTGTATGGACATTTACCTGAAGCCCCTATGAGGAATTATGATTCTTTCCAGAGTTTTGATCAAGGTAGTGGTGAGAATAATTTATATTTGTGGACAAAGAATTTTGTGCGGCTTTTCCATCTCAACTCGCTGCCCAGCGCCCGGCTCTGTCTGCGCTGATAAAGTTTCTGTCTGTGTGCCCGGTTGGCCGGAGCGTTAGTGATTAAAGAACCAGGTTCAGCCTGGTGAGGAGCTTTCACGCTCTCCTCGTGGTCACGCATCACGCTGGTTTTAGATTATTTTGTTATTTTTCCGGTTACGAAGCATCAAACCATATCAAATGCTTCGCCCACTTAGTCAGACAGAGTTAATGTGCGCGGCTGAGCGGAGATCAGAGAGACACCAAAGTAGTTTCTGTGTCCCCTTGTTAAAAACTCAATCAAACATGAAATGGAAGAGCTACTAAAGCCACTTTAGGAGCATTAAATTAAATCTCCTGTTTGTTGCTCATCTCTGCGCAGTGCAGTGGATTTAACTCATCATGCAGGGCGGGTCCAAGACTGGATGAGGATCTTGCTGCTAAAAACATCAGCACCTCTTAACAGCTTCTGTGTTAGATTTGGTGAAATCTGAGACAGGGGGACTAGTTTATGTGGCCAACCTAAAAAGCAATAAGTTATAATTGCAGTTTACTAATTTTTATTTGTGGGCAAACAGAGCTCAAACTCAAAGATTAAACTCACAGCATCAGATTGTTGCTAGGGTAACAAAACAATTTAAACCTGCATATTAAATACCACACCTGGGAGTCCAACTTTCCATGTCAGAATGAAATTACTTCACTAGAAGTTGGACACATCCTGACCAAGTTACAAAAGTTTCAAGTTGTTTTTTTTTGGTTCACCTTATTGAAACCTGAAATGTCTTTAGTTTTCCAAATCATTTAGTGCGTCATAAATGTTCAGCCTGGACTCTTCCAACCAGCTGAAATTGTCTGATGTTGGTAACGACCCAGTTTCATTCCTAGATTTTTATTCATTTCTTTTTCATGCCTTTCCTTTAGCATAAATCTCTTTTCATGTTTGCCATAAAAACCATTCGTACGCTGATCAAACGGACCCTCTGAAACATCCTGCTCACATCTCTTCTGATCCTGCCCCACTTCCAGATTCATCTGGGCGAATGACCGAGACCGTGAACCAGGAGAACCCGCTCTCCCAGCAGATCTCTGATGTGGTCAAGCAGCCTGCCTTTATCGCAGGAATTGGAGCAGCATGTTGGATCATCCTCATGGTCTTCAGTATCTGGTTATACCGGCACCGAAAGAAAAGAAACGGCCTCTCCAGCAGCTACGCAGGCATACGCAAAGGTAGGCACACACTTCAAATGTAAGGTTGGGGACTAGAAAATGTTGGTGATAAAGCATTGTTTGCTAAATATCTACTTTGTTGTTTTCATCCTCAACGCTGCCAACTTCTCCTGTCTTCTGTCACAAAAAGATGTATTTGTAGACTGCACAGAGCGATATCTTATAGACTCTTTAGGAGGCAACATCAGCACCCACTGAGAGTACAGCATGTTTTCATGAGTCTGTCATGCTCGCTCTGTGAGAGTGTGAAGTGTGTTTTCAGTCAAGCACATTTTCAGAACCAGAAACTTCCTTTCTTTTCCCTTTTTTTTTCCCCTCTCAGTAACTCCCATCTGACTGTGTTGGGAAAATAGTGAATGTTTGTGCTCTAATCTCTGTTTATCAAGGACGTCCTGACATTTTCACATACTTTCAGCTCACCCGTACTCCAAGAGTCGGGCCTTCGGATGAGGAAGTGGACATGTTGCAAGAAATTTATGCTACTTATCTCTCTGGAAGATACACAACTGGCTCTGTCTTTTCTCTGTCTAGTTGTTACCTGATTTAAGTCAAAGTGAGAGAGTTCACGACACGCCTGGCCTCGGCTCACGGCAGCTCAAGCAGAAGACAGTCATTAGCCGTTCTATCTTAGTCTCAATTATGTGTGAGCTAGCTTAATGTGTTGCCTCGGGCTGTGCAGCTGCTTGCTACAGTTAGCGCTGCCTTCTTCAACCTCAGTCCTTGGCTCATGTTTAGTGCCGAATGCCAACGCTAGAGGAGATCCACCTTTCAACCTTGATGCACAAACAATAGACTATTCTCAGACTGCCATGCAGAAAACCACGTCTTCAACCTGCCGCTTCCACGGTTAATGGAAAATGTCAAGTGAGATCTGTTTCGGCGAAGATTTCCCAAACTTTCATTCACACGTACAGACACTTGTGTGGGCTGTAACAGTTAGAGCCGCCATGTTTTTGCTCATGTCTATGATTACAGCGTGCAGTAATGACCTGCGGTCAGGCATGAAAGGCGAATGGCGTGCAGAATGAGGTTCCCCTTTGTCCGTCTGTGATTCTATATGTTGATGTTTACTCGAATAAAGAAAGAAATAGTTCTTCAGGGAACGGTAGGCAGGCACGCTCCCCCCGTTCGTCATCCCCCACCCTCCGTGTCTCCTCATGCACCCAGACCACAAAAGGCCAAAGTCTTTGTTAGAATGGGTAACCACCAATGTTTTCAAAGAGTGTAATTGCAACCACATGAATCAACAACGTGCAGTTAGGCTGAAAAAAGTTGAATTGGGAAGTGCGTGTATGTGGGAGTGGTGGTATTTGTAACACATTAAGCGTAGATTAAACTAGTCATGGAAAAAAAATTAATAGTCTCTTTTTTTTTTTTCTTGAACACACCAATTACAAATTTGTAGCTGATTTCTGATCGCTTTATTTTTAAGCTTTGACTTACAGCTACACAAATATGAATGGATCAGAACAGCATTTCCTTTTTTTTGCTCTCTGTCCTTGAATAATCATAAATTATTTATATTAGAAAAAAAACCATATCTCTCTCTCACATGAGAGACAGGAGCCTATGAACGATGTTGGTTTTATTGATATTTACCAGAATGATTGCAAAGTTCTTATTTAACCCAATTTTTATGATCTATCGTCAAATTAGAAGCTGTGCTTCCGAAAAATACAAAGAACAAAAAAATAGCTCCAGTAAACTGAGCTGATTAGTATAAACTGTATTTTTAAAGAAAGAGATAAAAGCTTATAGTTCACATTTTTAATCTTAGTATTTAGCATAGCTAGCTTTTAGCACAGCAAGCAAACATAAATATTAACTGTTTCTTAGAAAATGTTCATTCCTATTTCAACTCAGAATTTATGAAACGCTGCCAAACATGTTCAGATCTAAAATGAGTTCAATTACTGTAGCTGTGCTAATCACAACATTAGTGATTAGCTCTGATTAGCACTAACTAGCCGTTAATAAATAACGGCTCTTTATTAAGAAATAAATAGCTGTTACATCTTCATAACAACAGATATTATTAAGAAAATACGGCATCATAGTGAAAGTCATAATTCTGCTTTTGGGAAAATAAATTTGTTGGGATTCTCCTTGTCAGTCAGACAACAACTTTCAATGCTTAACTGCTGACAGAACGACCTAAAGTAAATAAATAATGACTGTTTTAATCATCTTCTCTCTTTAATAACTTCTACACCAATGGGAACTGATATCACCATGACCTAGTAGCACTTTAGTTTTGTTTACTGATTGGATTAAGATGTTACTGGTCACAATCAGTAAAGCTTAAATCTGCCGATTCCTCCTCATGGATCTCATGTGAAGATGAAAACGAGACATTTATTTGTATAAAGACCCCAAAATCAACAAATATTGTCATACCTCACATGAAGCCTTGAGATAAACATCTTGTGATGAGCCAGTCCAGGTTGACAATGGAGACCTGATTTATGTATTTCAGTCATGTTTGCATTTGTCGCAGACTGTTTTGGGTAGCCAGTGTCTCCTCTTCAAAGGAATTCATCAGAGAGATAAAAGCCACATGACAGCCGATATCTTCAGGACAGATTCCAACACAAGATTATTGCGTTTAGAGGATGTTTGTTGGCACAAGTAATCCATGAAGTCATTATTTAAGGATAAAAACAACGTTGGAGGAGCACAATTGCTTCTCTTGAATTGTTTTGGACAAAACTAGAGGAGGCAATGTTGCTACAATTTGCTGTAAAGATTGCAGCAACTTCAACCCTCACAGCATTACTCTTTGCTTTTTGCTTAAAGAGTAAAGCAAAAACAATACTTGTCCTCCAGATTTTTAGTATGAGGTTTAGTTTGAGATTCTTGCTTGAGCACTTAGAGAATGTTTTTCTAAGGACTAGAAAATCATGAGGAAAATGTCATGCAGGTTTTTTAAAAGAGGCAGTTGTTTTGAATCCAATATTTTTACTTGGGCAACAAAAAAAATATGCCCCTTACCTTTATACTTTTACCCAACTCTAACAAATGAAAAATTTGATTTACAGTTTGGCATGAATATTGAAAAATAGCATTAGGTTTCAAGTAAAAATGCTAAGCACACACAGAATATTACTCCTTTTTCAATTTCTGCATCTAATTGAGAGAGATAAATAAGATGCTAATGTTATCTGATTAATCAGAAGCTACTCTGCACTGCTTTACATAGATTCCTTGTGTGTGACCCATAACCAGCAGGCTTTTAACCATGTAGGGTTAATATCAGAACCAGCTGCTGGTTAAACAAGTATTTATCCACCATGGATCAGACTTCAGATTGAAAGTCAAGTTTACAAACATCTTAAAGATTATTTTCAGTTTTAAAGCTTGAAAACACTAACCTTTCTCTTCTTTTCCCAACAGTGCCATCCTTCACATTCACACCAACAGGTAAGCAATTTATTTCAGATATGTGCAAGCACAGGGTGTCTGAGCATTCTTAAAATGTCTTAAATTCATAAAACTAAATGTATGTTGGCATTAAATACATTAATGAGAGGTCTTAAATTTTGTCGGTACAGGACTATTTAATCTCATATATGCTTCCCCCCCACCCCCTCTGAACTTTTCTGTCAATCAAAAGTTTGCATTGTGTGCTCACATCTTCATTGTGTTCTGACTTGAACACACATAGGCTACTGGTAACTAGCTGCTAACCCTCTTGCTAGCTTTTTTGTGCCTATCATGGGGACAGGCTTTGAACTCAGGAAAAGTCACTGGGTGCAACAGGAGCGAAAGTTTAACATTTTCCAACTTTCCTGTGGAGTCGCTAGGCTTTGTGTGCAGGTCTAAAACTACAAGAGCAAAAATTTCTCATGCACAAATGTCACAGATCACTTGGCTGGAGGAGGGCTAGCTTTTGCCACTTCATCGTGTCAGATCCATAGGAAATAAATGGAAAAGGAGCAATGCTGCCTTTCTTGTGTTGAGCCTTTAAGTGAAAATTTATTGCCAATTGCCACCAGGCAGGGAGTCGATACGTTAGTTTTCACCACTGCCTCAGTTCTGTGAGGCTGGGCACAATGTCATTATTTTTTGCTATGCTTGATTGTAATGCAGCAGGATCCTGCCACCATCCCATGTATATAGTTATCTGGTCTCAGATTTCACCTAAGGTGTCATTAAAAGAGTCTTAAATTTGACTTGCTTGTAACCTGCATCATCTGCCATCTTTGACTAGACCAGTAAAATAAAAATCACTGACCTAATAAAGTCAGCACTTAGCAAAAGCCAGTAAAATAAACCGATCATTTGCAGAGTTACTTAAAAACAAAGGTTCTGCTGGGTGTTTTGGGTTGAGTCAGAAGTCGGTGCCAGAGATCAAGACGCCACTCTGCTAAGAGGCTATTAAAGCCAGTAGCAACTTGATCAAAGCAGCTGCTTGCCGTATTAGATGGGATTTTAGAGAATGACACAGCACTGATGCACCGTTTAGATAACTCAGGGAGGTAATTTGTGAATCAAAGTGACATGGCGTGAAGCAGATAGAAAGAGAGAGAAGCTTTCCTTCCGTACTTTGTGTTTGTTGTCCGCTCGCAGACTGAAACCCATCGGGAGAAAAAAAAATGTCTTTGTCTGTCCGAGGCGTGGCACGGCTGAGAGTAGATGAAAGGACTCGGCAGTGAGCTACATGGAGGGGAAAGAGACAATGTGTTTGTTGATACACAGGTTGATCTTGTCTGAGCATACTCTCCTATCTGTAGGTACAGTTTTATTTGCTACTTTTTTTTCTGCCTCGAGGGTTGGAGTCATGCAGACTCTTATTGCAGCTACACGCTCGTTTCGCGATCTGTTGGAAATCTTTCAGGTCAGACTCATTCCTCACCTATGTAAGAAGGTTTTGTTAGTTTTAGAGAAGCGAGACTATGCGGGGTATTATGCTGATTTCAATCTACAACCAGACAATTATGCTTCCTACGGCTATGAGGGACCCCAGCTATTTTCAGTTGTAGAGAAAGAAAAAAAGAACAGAGCCAAGACCAGGGCTCATTCTCTTTCTACCCTCCTCTCCTCTCAGGGTACCGATTGTAATTAAAGTTGGAGGTTTATCTCCCTTTCACACACCGGCAGCTCAGAGTTTCTTGAAAGTGTTCGACTTGCAACGTGAGGAGCTTCAAACGAGTTGAACCTGAGCTGGAAAACCAAAGAGCTCGGCGTTTTTGTTCCTCATAAGCCTCTTATGGTGAATCCTCCTGCACCAAACGTGTGACTCAGCTGACAGCATGCAAACATGCCAGCATTTAAAAAGTCAGAAAATAATTGGGTGCAATAGTATTTGATCTTTTTTTTTATTTTGTCATGATACAGCCACAAACTTTGCACGCAATTCTGAGGTTTGTAAGAACTGAAAGGTTTAGCCCCCTGGCACCACTAAATAAATTTTGATGTCACCTTCAGCACCTCTGTATAATTAATGTTCTCTTAATTTGCTGTGTGAAGGTTATAGAAGTTTATTAGGGAACATTAGTGAGCAAATGAAGAACAAGGATTACATTTGGAAATTAAAGCAGAATTAGCCTATACAAACCATTTTCCAAAATTTTAAAATTTCACAAAGTCCAGGAAACAAAAGAGGATTATGGCACAACTAGATGTCTGTTCCCTGACGTTAGCAGGGTGAGACTGAGGGGAGCTTTCAGGGTTTTCACAAACTCAAATTAAAAACTTTTAAAGACCTTTTTAAATTTGATTAATAATGAAATGCAATACCTATATCATAATAAAAATATAAATAGCAGTAAGAATGATGCTAGAATACAACATTCATCTACTTTAACATGCTGTATTCAGTCATTGCCTGTTGGATTCCCCGTGTCTGAACTGTGGTTGCTTCTCTTCCAAGAAACATAATGTGTTGCTGTTTGGTTCTGGTTCTTCAATCTAGACTTTCAGAATCCATTCTGCCAATAACTGATAGTTGAAGTTATTGGCAGAATCCTCTGTTTGAATTCAGAGTTTTGTTCAGAGTTGATGGAAAGACGGATGGAGTTAAATACACTGCAGTTCTCCCTGAAAGTCTGTGAAAAGCTGCAAAAGACTTTGACCTGAAGTGAAGTGAACAGGATGACGACACTTATAATCCAGCCAGAGCAAAACATCCAAATAATTATGTGGGATTAAATATCCTTATTGGCAAAGTCAGTCTGACTGACTTTGTACTGAGCAAAACAAACGAGTCTCTGGCTTTGCTCATTTGGTGGAGACTTGCAGCGGTTTTCTTTTATTAAAATTTACATTTTGTTTCTTGTAAAAAATAAATTAAGAAAATTACGACTTATTTTTCTTCCACTTTACAATTATAGTGCTGGAGCATTTCTTTAAAGCTCAATAATGTCCTTTGGCTGCATAAAGAAATTGAAAATATTGGTATTTTACTTTAAGGCAGTCACATTTCTGTGAAAGTCTGCTGAAAATGATTGTCTCTCTTTTCAGTGGCATATCAGAGGGGTGGGGAAGGTGTCAGCAGTGCTGGAAGGTAAGAAGTGTTTGCTTAAATTCTATTTTTAATAAATAAAATGTGGGTGTGACTGAGCAGAAGAGAATGGTTGGGCAGCGGTACTTTCCCTTCACAAACACTAGGGGGAGAGCTGAGCCTTTTCTAAAGTAGCGCATGGCAGGAGGTGGAAGTAGTTGCACAAAGTGTGTTGTGTTACTACAGGAACAAAGAGCTGTGCAGTCTGCCAGGAGCCCATCCCCATCACACACACACTGAAGAGCCACATCCAACCACAAGGCTGTACCACAGCATCACCATAGAACCTTAATGGAGATGCAAAGCTCACCTTCCCATACAGTGAAGTGGTGCATTGTGCATAAACAAGTGAGACCTTTCAGAACTAGAACCACCAAAACTCATTTGTGTATCCACTAGATGGCCTCTGGCCCATATAGCTGGTAAATGGAAAACAGACACACACACACACACACACACACACACACACACAACAAAAAATGCATTCAATTATTACCCGCTTTCTGCTCAGAGTACAGAATATACTTAATGCCATAACTGTGTGTGTGTTGTTCATGTGTTAATGAATAGTTAGCTTGAAGCCATCAACAGTAAATCCATATTCATTACATTACCCAGTTGTATGATTGAATCCCGGACGCAGTGAGGCTGTGTCAGCTCTGCATGAAAACAATGGTCGTTCGATATCAACACAGAACCACTGGGGTGATGGAGGAGCCATTGTGAGATTGTATTTGGCTGTACAAGACAAATGTGTTCATTACCCAAAATGAATCCAAGAAATGAGTCATTTAGGACAGAGTGAGGAAATGCAATTCGATGCTAATTCAGTGCTGGAGTATTCGGACTGGGAATCTTCCTGCACAGATTTGAATACCAAAGCAATACATGGCCCAGCTAAAGTAGAGCGACTTGTTCTGGATGCTAGATTGAGCCATTTAATCAGTAATAGAATATGGCATGTTCTCTTTCTAGACTCGACATTTGGCCAAAGGTCAGGTTGTACAGTAGAGTCCTGTGAAGAGCTCTTGTAAATTTTGAAAAATGATTTTATTTCTGAAATTTTATTGAAATAGTGAAATGAACGTTATACAAATTTGGTACATGGTTGCTTAATATATCAAAATTCTGTTTGCTAGAAAAAATGTATTATTCACCTTGCCTTAAAATGTATGTAAAGGCCTAAGACATTCGAATTGTTGAGCATACAGCCATTCCAAATTATTGTTGCAGAAACAAACAAACAAAAAAGATTCTATCTGTATGAAAGCATATAAAAGATTCGTTGAGGGAAAAACCCCAGAAAACCGAGTTCATTCAAGACTTTAGAGGAGATCCACCAGGCGTAGAGTCAGTGCTTCTATGTCTTTGTGTCATGGTCATAATATAATATCTAAACATTAAAATAATTTATTTTAAACTCAGTTTAGTTATAAATGGTAAAAATATACAAATACTAGCATGGTAATATATGTTTAGCTTTACTTCAAAGTGACATTAATGCTGCCACTTTTATAAACCTACTTTCTACTTCACACTCTGTCAATGTCCTTAGATACAGCATTCAGCTAAACAGTTAGCTCAGTCGGGAATAACTAGTGGTGTTAAGAAGAAGTTTGACGTTTATTATTTGAAGTGGTTGAAGACAGTTTACCTCCACTTATTTTATTTCAAATGAGAAATGCACAGAAACCAAAAAAAAAATTATATATAAACATAAATACAATATCTAAAAGCATTATAGAGTATATAGATCATAACAAAATTAAAGTAGTCTTTTAAGGGCAGATAAATGTGGAATTTAAGTTAGCGATTAGCTGCAGCCAACTATCTTAGCATGAGCTTATAGTGGATACTTAACTTTAATGTTAGTGGAAATAATTAGTGCTTTTGATTTAGCAAAACTAAATGTTTAGTTCATGGTGCTGCAGTCAGTGACGGCTGAAAACCTGTCAAGTCATCAGTCTTTTCCACGACTGTTTTGGCCATATGATAATATTTTGTGTTATGTAATATTCTAATTTACTAAATAGCTTCTTTTTACGTTATTAACTTTAAGCTGGAATATAACATCAATGAGCAAAAACTACATTCTACTAACTTCCTAATTGTCTGAGACGTATATTGTATAAAACGTTTGATAGAAGGTAAATAAATGGGAACAAAGATACAGAAGAAAGAGTTGGTGTTATTATGAGTCTGTTCAGCTAAAAAAAAAACCTCAAATATTGTGACAGCATGTAATCTATTCAGAGTGTATTTGTGGTTCACCGACTGCTCAGGATGTGCATTTCGCAACATGGGGAGTGAATTTTATCTGGCTGTCTAATCCAAGAGGATTGCTAATGCTCACGGAGGCTCAGAGAAAGTGTTGTCAGCTCTAGGCAAGTCGAGCACACACAATCTATTTAGCTGGGCTTATGTTCCCTTTTTTTTTGTTGCCCCCCACCCTGAAATGTGTTCCCTTTGTCCACGTTTGCCCAAAAGGCAAAAACTACCGAAGCCAGATTCTTTTTTTCTTTTTTTTTTAACTTTTCCTCTTCTCAGGTGGATAAATAAACTCCTCCATAATCTTCAGTTTCTGCGGGTGCTTCTCGTTCACTCGGATGAATGTCGCTGTGGTGTTGGCCAGGCCTGTCTCTACTGTTAAACATTTGGGTTTTCTTTTATAGGCCCGGTTTGCTAAACATGGGTGACTCAGCCACTCAGCCCTGGCTGGCCGACACGTGGCCCAACTCCTGCTCCAACCACAACGACTGCAGCATCAACTGCTGCACGGCAGGCAACGGCAACAGTGACAGCAACCTGGCCACCTACAGCCGACCAGGTAACGCAGACCAAAGTAAATAGTTGACTCTTGCAGGCAGCGGTGGCGAAGCCTCTTGACAAAATAGTTATGGTGATAAGATATGCGGGAGCCGGGGGAATCTGCAGTGTAAAAAAAAAAAAAAAAAAAAAAAAGAAAGAAAGGAAGGGGGAGTACAATCTGATATCTGGGTTAGCTCTCTGGAGAGTCGGTGTGTGCATCTCTGGCTTCTGCAGGTCTCCGCAAGAAATAAAAACAGGAGAGCGTGTGCTTTGTGTGTTTGATTTATCTGAGGTTAGGGTAGAGCTGTTTTAGGCAGGAAATAAAAGGAGTACACCGAGCAGAGCTTATAGCCCTACTCTGTTGCTAATCAAATTGCTCTGCTGATTTCCATACAGTTGTTATAGCCAGTAATGTAATTTCCTCTAAGTGCTCAGTTGTTTAAGAAATGTGCAGCAGGCGAAGGAGGTCAGGGCTGGCCTGCAGACGGCATCCAGAAGCAAAGGGGTAGAGGGAAAGATGGAGGGAGGAAGAGAAGGAGCAAGAGGAGGAGGAAGAGGGCATCAGAAAGAGAGGGATAGGATTAGACTGAGTCCCAATTCCTAGAGTTATCCTAGAGTTATCCTTCCCCTACAGTGAGGTACCCAGCACCTTCATTTAGGCCGTCATTTGAAATATTCCTTTAAGAAATGAGACTCTTATCAATCCTTTTGTAAAGTCTCGAAAGCAGGAGTGTCAAACTCCAGTCCACGAGGGCCACTGAACTGGAGGTTTTAGATGTGCCACAGGTACAAAACACTGGAATGAAATGGCTGAATTACCTCCTCCTTATTGTGTAGATCAGTTCTCCAGAGTCTTGATAATGATCTAATTATTCTATTCAGGTGTGGTGCAGCAGAGGCACATCTAAAAGTTGCAGTCCCCTGAAGACTGGAGTCTAACTCCTGTACTCTAAAGGAAAAACAAAAATGTGTTCCCAAACAGACCCTGGAAATGGTTCCAGGAGATAATTTAAGGAGTACCACCTTCGTGTTTTTGGTCTACTGTTCTAGTAGAAATAAGACAAAACCAAATTATAAGTAACTTTTTAACCAGATATAGAAGCTTGTTTTTAGACAGTAATTCTTGAAATATTGATGAAAAAGTACTAGTTCCACAAGATTGGAAATGATGCGTCATTAGAAATATCTTCACTGAGAAAATATTTGCATTTGTGTATTTTTGCAAGTACTGTACAACTTTCCAAATGTTTGCTTGAAAGGTTTCTCGTTTTGAAATCCTAAACTAAAAAAACCCTTCTTCACCTTTTCTGGTGAAAAGTCTTCAGTAGATATTTATTTCTGCTGTAAGTCCAAAGTAGTTAGCTTTGAAAATCAAAGCTAATAGCTTGTTGAAGAGGGATGAAAACCAAAGAGGATTCCTACCAGCACTGTTAGCTGCCATGTTGCTAAAAATGTGCTGTACAAAAAAATTACCTTAGAACAAAATCACAAATCAGAAGGTGTAACAGCAGTTTAGGCAAATTAAATTTCTATGAACTTTTAAAATACCTTCATGTTTTTATTGTAGGGTTTATTTACACAGAATCCATTATGTGTTCTACATGAAACACACTCAGAACAGAAAATGTTAGACGTCACTTAAACAACTATGTTTTTTTGTTTGCTTTTTGTAATGTTTTACATTTATTTACAGTCAAACTCAAGAAATTGGAATTAACATTAATGTGTCTCGTTAGATTAAAAATATTGAACATGAATAGTTTTTTATTGGTCTGATGTAAATGTCATGTTTTCATTAGCTTCATGATTAAGAGAACTAAACATGTTAAAACAGTTTTGGTCTAAATCTATTTAATGTGTTTCACTTGGTGATAGAGTTACTGAAACATTTCTATTCTAAGTTATTAAATGGGTCTACTCCATAAAACTTTTTTACATTTTACATATTTTATGGAGCTCATCTCCAGCCTATGTTTTTTGTGAAAGTGTCTGTTGATTTTCCTATAAATAACCAGCAGAAACATGACAAAGGCTTAATGGTTTATAAAATACCTTCATAGAAAAGCGTTTTGGTCCTGAGCCTGTCTTCAGATCTTGCTAAAAGTGAATGAGATCAAGAGCTCGTTTTAAAACTAATTAAGGATCATTTTGTTCCGATTGCTTTACAAGGCTGCTTTACACCACTTGGAGAACAGTGACCTACAGAGTAATGCAGCCAAGAACTTAAGCCTGGATGACGGGGCTTAATGTTAATAGTTTTCAGCCACGACCAGCAGGCCTGTCAGTGGAAACTTGGACTGCAATAAAATGTTTTATGTTCTAAATTATGCTCGATGGGGTCTCCGGCTTTAAAAGTGCCACATAATTCCTGTCCAGCTGTTCGACCCAATATACATCCAGCCGCTCAATCGCTTCTCCCGACTTCCAGCCTCTCCCTGTGAGGATTAATAATTCATTCCGCAGACTTCATAGTCAACTTCAGTTTTTCTTGGTGCTAATCACCTCTTCCCAGGTTGAACGCAGCACGCGATGTTTAACAGGGAATAACAGGCAAAAACAGGCAGCCCTCACTCGCTCACACGACGCCCCGCTGTACGATGCTAAAAGCTCGCCAGACGCAAAGCTTTGTGTGTGTGCCAAAACTAAACTCCGCACATTAAGAGGATCACTGACTGGGTGACAGAGCAAAGAAATCAGAGTTAATGTCCCTTTATCTGAGCCATAGGGGCGCTTTCGCACGTCAGCCCTTTGAAGTGTAGATGTGCAGCTCAAATGTGCAGCGCGAGCCACATGTACCTATACGGTCGTCTCTGGATTTTTTTTTTTACCGCGGGAGCTGGCTCTCAGATCTGCTGGAGGATTTGAATATTTTATGAGCCGGAGAAAATTGGATCCGTCAGTGAAGCTGTGCTTTTACTGCGCGCTTCGTTCCGTGTCTTTGATACAGACATGTCTGTCTGTCCTTCTCCATGAGTGAAGACGCTGCCGCCACCGTCAGATGGGAGAGAACAGAGATGACGCCCACACTGAGTCATTAGTGAGGCTAAGCAAAAAAAAAAAAAAAAAAGAAGCTGAAACCTGTATACCTAACTACAGGTAGATAGGAGTAAAATCCACAACTTGATCAGATATTTATTCAGACTAATAAATGAATTTATAAAGTGAAGCTGTACAATCATCATTACACATAGAATGATGTATTACAACTATTTAATGATTCTGACCATCGAAAATGAGGAAAAATAAAAATTTAACACATTAAGTAGGCATGGGCCAGAATGAAATTATGATGGTATGGTAACCTTAGGTAGTAATATCACAGTTTTGATGCATAATTACAGCTCCAAAATGAGTTATTTTGAAATGTTAGTTATTTTGAAATAGCAATGCTCCCCTAGATGTGCGATCATGTTAGATGTGTCATCTGTTTCTTCTTACTCTAAGCTGTTGCCATCCTTTTTTTAAACTTTAATATGGGATATCAAGTTCTGAGGACTTGCCTCCTTCTCCTACAATGTCACCAGGTGACTCTGAAACCATCCATGCACTGAACAGACACTTAGAACAAATCAATGCATGGAAGGGTCATAACTTTCTCCAGCTGAAGAAAAACAAAATTGGAGCTATTATCTTTGGATCTAAAGATCTGGAGTTGGCATGTAGCTTCAATTATTACAGTTAGAAACTGGAGATCAGGTCCCAAACTTTAACCCTACGCAAGTTAAGGTTCACTACTTAGAGTGTAGTGAACCTTAACCTGCAGAGAGGCATAAAGACGGATACAAAGTCTGACTTATACCACCTGAAGAACATTTCTAGGATTAAAAGACTAACATCCCAGCCATAGCTAGAGAAACTCATCCATGTGTTTATCTTTAGTTCCATTGTCTATACAGCCTCCCTAAAACGTCCATCACACAGATGTTTTTAGTTCACTCTGAATGTCCAGAACCAGAAACAATTAGTTTCTTTAAATCAAGGCTAAAAGTCTGTCAGTGTTCCAGTGGAATTCTGATTAATATCGTCGATGTATATTTGATGATTATTCTAGGTGATTTTGATGATGGCATTTGACAAAATTCAATGTCTGTTGCTTGTTTCATAATTGATTCCTGTATTGTTTTTATCACGTAAAGCTCTTTGAACTGCCTTGTTGCTGAAATGTGCTGTACTAATGAACTGGATTTGACCTGAATACTATAGGTCTGTCAGCTTTAGAAGCTGCTCAGTGGTATAGCAAAGACTGACTTAATGCCCTCCCCATGTTCCCCAGCCGACTGTATCGCCAATTATAACAGCCAGATGGATAACAAGCAGACCAACCTCATGGTGCCAGAGTCCGGCGTCTACGGAGATGTAGACCTGTCCAACAAGATCAACGAAATGAAGACCTTCAACAGCCCGAACCTCAAAGATGGCCGCTTTGTCGGCCCGGGGGGCCAGCCGACGCCTTACGCCACCACACAGCTCATCCAGTCTGCCATCATGGGCAACAACATGAACTCAGACAGAGGGACCGGAGGGAGCGGAGGCGGACTCGGGGGTGGAGGGGAAGTAAATGAGAAACACTGCTGGAAGCCTCCGTCCATCCAGCAGAAGCAGGAAATGGGCTCCCAGCTTCAGTACAACATCTTGGAGCAAAACAAGCTGAATAAGGGTGAGTGTGTGGCTGCAGGGGGGCAGCCATGGCTGCAGCAGTCATCTCCGAGCCATGATCTTCCTCCACTTGACTTTCCCTACTGTTGTTTCGGCCCCTGGCTGTTCAGCCCTGCTGTGGAAGACTTCATGCTCATCAACCCTTTGGCTTTCTCTCAGTCCTTCTCAGTGAACACAGGCATCATCACTCCTTCCGTCTGCTTTTTCTCTATACCATTCATGTGCCGCTCCATCTTCCTCCCTGCATTTCTTTTCTTTTCTAAATTGGGGCGTTGTCAAGCACTGTCCTGGAAGAAGAGGGCAGATCTTTGACTCAAGCTATTATCAAGTTTTTGTACCACTCTGATAGAGTGATACTCGTGGTGTTTTGTTGCATGTGTTCACATTTTAATAATTTGCTGCATGCCTCTTGTCATGTGTAGCTGTTTGCACAAAGCTTCTTCGGTGCTTAAATGTTCTTTTCAAAGTAGCAAAAGAGGTCTGGACAACCTACAAACTGCTTTCTCCCCGACAGACCGGTACAGAGGAGGCGACAGTCCAATGCCCGCCACCATCCCCTACAACCAGACCCATGACACACACACCGGAGGTTCCTACAACAGCTCGGACCGAGGCAGCAGTAGCACCTCTGGTAAGAAGCTTGGAGCTTATAAGAGAGTCTTCGCCATATACACATTAACGTGGGTATGTGAATGCTACACGCATAATGTCATATAGTCTATAGTGCAGGGCAGAGTCTGCACCCAAAACAAACATACAAGTCTAGCACTAGTGGGAGAAATGGCTTTTGGCCAAAGACAAAAGAAATCGCTAAAATCTCACCAGTCCAAATGCCTGTCCACTCTCTCCCCTCTGTTTTTGTTCACATTTTATAAAGAAGGAAGTTCTGTTCAGTGTCTTCTTTAAAGACAGATACAGGGTTTTCATGTGGTTTCCTTGCAGTGGAGTTGCTTTGGTTGGTTTGACTCGGTGCAGTGTGGAAGTGAACCACAGCAGCTGAAAATGTAATAAAAGTTGCAACTTTGGTCCCCGATAGAACAGAGTCTAACGGACTATCAGATGTGAAAACACTGTTAGATTGTGAGGAAAATCCAGATATCAGCACAGCCCACCAAGACATGTACATGCAGGTTTCTGATTTAAAAATATTGCTGAGATGGACATAAAGTTACAGCACACTAACAGGTCCTGGTTTAATTGATATAATAGCTGGTCAATTATATAAAAGTGCCTCGATTGATATTGACTTTTAGGAGTCAATATTTTATAGTTTATTTTCCAGTTTCTTATAAAACATTTAAGAAAGGCAGCAGCTCCTTGGCATGAAGGCTTTTTCCATTTTGTAGGCACATCAAGGATGTTTGAAGGAAAGTATGAAGGGACATTTTAATTTTGTTTTTCTGAATCCAGTTTTGTATTCATACTTAGTATCTGCTTATTTTGTCCTAATTCTGTTAAATGGCTTTACTTTCCATTGTGGGGCAGCCTAATTGCATCAAATTCTCAATGTCTGTCTGTGGACAAGGACAAATGATTACACAGTGCAGACGGCATGCAACACTGCCACCTTAATGCCATGTATCCATTCTGATATTGTGTTTGAAGTTCAAACCATTAAGAAGAGCCCCTTACTGCTCCTTGCACATCACAGCTCATTGGTTCACCATTTTAATAGCTTGCCTTTAATTGGAGCCGTTTCTGCAGTTTTGATCACACCTTTTCTCCAAACGGCGGCTTTTCTTCTATTGCCAGCGTTTTACTCATCATTTCTAAAATTAAAACAATTTCTCTCTGTCAGTTACATTTTGAATACTGTGAATTTATGTTTTTGTTCAGAATTTTTGTTTTCCTATTTCAGAGTTTTATACGTGGGAAATGTTTGTTGTTGTGACTGACAGGGCATCCTTTTCTTTCCTGAGCAGGGAGTCAGGGTCACAAGAAGGGAGTACGGACCCCCAAACTACCCAAACAAAGCACAATGAATTGGGCTGACCTTCTCCCGCCTCCCCCGGCAAACCCAGCCCCAATGCGGAACACAGAGGAGTACTCGCTCTCCATGGAGGAAAGGTAAAAACACGACAAACACTGCTCTTTTCTTAAAGAGAAACAGAATTTAGAGATTCGTGGCAGGTTTGTGACATCTGTTTTAGGCAAAACTTACTTTGATTTCTTATGTTTAGGAAAGTTTACAATGTCCTGTGACAGATGGCTCTTGTTCACAGGACATTGTTCTTTATAAAACCGGGAACAAGTGTAAAATTAAACGGAGGAAGAGCAAAATGGCTACCCTTTATCCTTAAAACGTAGAGGTTTCCATGGTGATGTCTTGGATTTCCTGTGAAATTGCAACAAAAATGTCTCCTGAAACCAATCTGTTGGTTATTCCATTAAATACTATCAGCTCATTCATTACATAGTAATGCATTTTTTACGTCAAATCACCATCATAAAGTTCTACATTTTAACAATAGCAATTATTGACATAATTGAGGTCGTCAGTTTGGCGACCTCAATCATATATTAGGTAATTATTTAATAAGACCAGGTATATTTACCTCGTCTTATTAAATAAGGGTTCACCAATAACAATGCCCCGATTTCCTTAATTTAAAGTGATCTGTAAATATTTACATCTTACCTGCCTCAGCAAAGGTCTGAAAATTAGTCACTGTCCCTTTTTGCTCTGTCATGAGAGAACCAACATAGTGACTATATTTAGCGACTTTTCAGACAAAAACAAAAAACATCTAAAAATTGAAATGAGCTAAATTTGAGGGGTTTTTTCTCATTAACAACTTCTGCACTAAAAATATTGTCAACACATCTTGATAGAACTCCACTGTGATGCATTTACTCAACAGAAAAGATGAGATTTTTGAATTTCTGAATCTAGTAACTAGATTACTATTCCTTACTTTCCAACTCTTTGTTTATCATGGCTCTTTCATTCATCAACCCCAGGAGTTTTTTTTTCTCCGACTTATATCAAGATGCCATGAATATTTAGTGCTTCTGTTTTTATCTGCTGTGTATAAATAAAGCATGTTTCCGTTGACTGATGTGCAGCCAACAAGCCTTGTTTATGTCTTGTTGCAGCTGTGATCCTGACATGCAGTGCCCCATGCCTCCAGCTCACATGTACCTGCAGCCTGATGAGCTGGAGGAGGAGGAGGAGATGGAGCGGGGTCCGACTCCTCCCGTACGCGGGGCGGCCTCCTCCCCTGCTGCTGTGTCCTACAGCCACCAGTCCACGGCCACGCTGACCCCCTCCCCCCAGGAGGAGATGCAGCCCATGCTCCAGAACGAGCCGGACAGCCACGAACGAAGGCATGCCCGCAAAACAAGCACGACACAAGTATCTAAAAGAAAAGAAAAACCAGAGACTGTGTGCTGCTGTTCAGAAAACATTATTTTAAAGATCCATCCTGTATATTTAAAATTCATAGTTGTTTGTCATGATTTACTCCATTAACAGCACATTTTGTATATTGCATTGCAATGTCAGCCATTTTTCAAAAGCACATTTTGGCCTTTGGGATGATTTCTTACCTTCAGGAAAGTCGTTTGTTTCAATTCATTTCCAAACTAGGAGGAAAAAACTGTTGCCTTAAATAAATTCAGTTTATTATATGTCAGATACAGATTATTGATGAGCAACAATGAAGTTGTAAGCAGCAACATTTCTATTATTGATGAGGAACATTAGGAATGTAGAAACCTTTGTAAGATAATCTAGCATCTGTACTGTAAACAGACCATCTAGTCTCTAGTTTTTGTACAGTTCAGTTTTGTACAACTGAGATTTATTTTCAGTAACTATAATCACAATTTAAAGCTTTTGCTACAGGTGATGTCACACTGCGTGTGAAACTGGATTTTATTACTTCAAAACATAATTCTCATTTTAAACGGTCTGGTGATTAGCACAATTAGAGTGATTAGTACCAAACTATTTTTTAGGCAACTTTGCAAATTAGTAGTCTAATATTTTATACCAAACATCAACATTAGCATCACAATTAGCAGAGTTAGCATTGTTAACTGGATCTTAAAACAAAGATGAACAACAATTCGTTTTAGTACCTGTACTTGCTTACAACTGAATTGAAATTTAAAATCATCTTTCACATTTTGTTTTAACCAAAACAAGTCAAAACAATAGCAGAGCTCACATTTGAAATGTTTTATCCTATTGATTAGCTAACCAGTGGCTGTTAGCACTGATAGCAGTTATTATGTCACCTTTCTCAAATTGTAGCCTTAAAATGTCTTAAGTACATTAAACAAAATGTAATTTGTCCTCAAATCACAGATGTTAAATTTTGTTTAACATGACTGAACATAGCTATTTAAACTCATACTTGCTTGTGTAGCTTATGTAGTGTTCAGTTGCACGCAGATATTTTCATTGTGTTCTGGGAGTCCAGGCTGTAACAAGCGTCTAACACACCCTTGCTAACTAACTAGGTTTTTGCATTCATCACGGCTAATGGGTGCAAATAGATCATTACATTTTTTAAATTTGACTTGCTGAAACATGTAGATACTGTGCAATGTTGACCCTTACCTAAACTGATTTTCAGAAACTTCCAAAAGACCCCAAACATTACCAATACATATGACAGTTTCCAATCATATATATATATATATATATATATATATATATATATATATTTATTTTTTCCAATGAATACAATAAAGTAAATCAGACAACATGAAGAAAATTAATGACTAAAAAACTCAAAATTTATCTTTCCACTTACCAAAGACGTCATGGTGTGAGCCCTCCACCGCCTCCAAGGCCCCTCTCCCCGTCACACACATACGGCTACATCAGCAGTCCCCTGGCATTGGACACTGACGGTCTGGATGACGAGGACATACTGGAGGAAGAGGAGGAGGACGGGGATGAAACGGACGCGGAAGTGGCCAAGATGCACTACCACCACACCCACCCCCACACGCACTCTCACCACCCCCAGATGCACGCGCGGAGGTTGCTACTACGAGACCTCGAACAAACGCCCGCGTCCAGCATGGGCGACCTGGAGAGCTCGGTGACGGGCTCCATGATCAACGGATGGGGGTCCGCCTCCGAGGAGGATAATGTCTCCTCGGGGAGGTCGAGCGCGGTCAGTTCATCGGACGGCTCCTTCTTCACAGATGCGGACTTTGCTCAGGCGGTTGCCGCCGCAGCAGAGTATTCAGGACTCAGGGTGGCAAAGTACCCCAACCCCCAAGGCCAGGAAGTGGGAGGAGCTTCAGGTAAACTCAGCTACTTCTACTGGAGCTGGAGTTATTCTGAGAAACTTGACTTATGCCTAAAACGCGTTGGTCTGTTTTGTCTTCTCAGCACGAAAATACCAAATAAACCAGCCGGGCCACCGCCCTGGCAGCCCAGTGTCCACAGATAGTAATATGAGTATGGCAGCTATTCACAGAAGGCCTCCGAAAAAGCAAAAACAGCATCCTACAGGACATCCAGGCAGCCAGCGGCGCGAGGCCTTTAACGAAGGTATTTGAACTTTATTTAATCATTTGATCATTTTCAGCCTGTCCACAAATCTTACACAATAGTCTTGCATCAAGAAGTCTTGCTTTTAGTTAAAAAAGACAACTGATATAGAGCTGGACAAGATATTAACAAGGTATATCACAATCAATGTCAATAGATAATACTTCCAATAGTATTATCAATAGGTTGTTGTCTAGGAACAATCTGTTGAATAACTTGCGCAGCAGTAGTTTCAGGTTTTGCCACCATGTAAACAGTAATGGTGTGGAGAGGAATCTGGATAAAACAGAAAATATTTCAGATATTTAAAAAAAAACTGATCTATAATATTTCTATGGACAAATATGAAACACTTATATTGGGATATGTTTTTCAGTAGCTAAGGTCAATTTGGTTCAGCGGCTTTCTTTTGATTCTTTGAACAACATCAAAGAGGGAAAAAGCAGTTTACTATGAACTTGTGTGTGTGTGTGTGTGTGTGTGCGTGTGCAGCCAGAGTGTAAATCATCTTCTCCTCTGTGTTCATCCTGTCCTCTGGGAGTTGTGTCCAGTTTAGCAGCGTTAGCACTGGGATACTCCTCTCCCCTGGTCTCTATAGGAATGGCTCTGCAGCGCCACCTTTAGCTTTGAGCAGGTTAAACACCAGAACAGCCCCTCACACCTTGTTAGCTAAAAGAGCTACTGGCTGTTTCTGCCGTCGGTTCTAAATGATCGGACCTTGCCACTGAAAAAATACTTTTAGATTATTTCTTCCTGCTTTGATCTTGTGGAAGGGTCTTTTTTGAAGATGCATCTGTATGCTGGTGTTAACACACACACGCACTTCCTCTGGTGTGCACAGTGTGTGCAGCCCCAGAGCTGGCTCTCCTCTTAGTGTCAGGTGTCCTTGAGTGTTGGAAGCACTTGACAGGGAGATTTAATATCCAACTCACTGGGAGCCAGACCAACTATATCACTGCAGAATTCCTCCCTCCCACACTCCCCACCACCACCACCACCATCATCCTTATATCCCAACATGTCCTCTGCCCCTCCTTCACGCTGATCTCTCCATCCTCTCCCCTGTCTTTGTTTGAGCAGGGGAGGGGAGCAGACTGACAGCTCTGCAGTTCTGTGTATCAGTCCTTTTGCTGATTGCATTTGATCTGAATGGATTGTTTTTCATTTGGAGGTTATTGCCATCCCCCCCACAGTCATAGGCTGTCTCTGGTCTGGAATCCTGCTGCTGAGGTGATAGGTGAGGAAAGGTGGTTATGAGCATTTAGAGGGGAAACAGAGCCAATGTTTTCAGATATCTGATCTAAAGTGCATCCTCATGTGTCACGAGTCTCAGTACATTAGAATCTCGTCAAAAACTGAAAACGATACTGTGTGATTTTTTTCTGTAAATTTTGATAATTATTGTTTCCAAGTGTATCTATGGAAGGAAAACATGTTGCGCTTGAAGGGCAACACTTCAGCCTGGTTGTCTCTATGTTGAGAGTCTTCATTAATCAATTGCATTTAATCGAAAAGTATACATCTACAAATTAAGCAACATTTTCAATTCGGAAACCCTTTTTAGTGCTAAATTAATGAATAAATAGATATATGAGCTCAAACAACAGAGATATTTATTGTTTTTAAGTTTATTGTTTTAGTTTACTAAACCATCAGATTGGTGCAAAGTGCTGCTCCACCTGTTCAGTCCTTCTTTATAAATGTGGACTGTGGAGGCTGACATTAGCGCTGACATCTGCTTCTGCTACATGAGTAGCTTAGACATGAATAGCTCACTGACAGGCTAACTCCGTTTTAGCTAGCTTCCTATCAATGAAGCAATTGATACTGAACAATATTCTTATCCAGCGTTCCATCGGGTTGGTTTTTGAAGCAAAAATGAACTCCCAGTGAAGAGGCTTTGTTGTCCATGGCCTGTGCGTTAGATTTACGGGCGTACCAGCAACATGTGAATACAAAGGTTCTGGCTTGGTAAAAATAAAAAAAGAGAAGTAATTAATCTGTTAATCTGTTCTATCTATATAATGAAATGAAAGTCACACACTTGTAAAAATCTAATATATTCTATACATATATATTTAGATTTTTTAAGAAATGCCAATGAATTTGGAGAAGGAAGACAAACCCTTGCCCTTCTCTACGTCTCAGATCTGGTCCCTTCCCTCATGTTTGCACAGTAGATAGAAAAACCCACATTATTCCCTCTTCCCTCCAAGATTCATTGTGTGTTTGACTCCAATGCCTTTCTCTGGCCGCTCTCCTGTCTCTTCTGATCCTTCTCAGCCTCGCCTGCTTAATTAACCAGCAGTCTCATAGATTCATCCTCCATGGCGAGCTCACAGAGACACTTCTCAGACCTGAGCACTGTCCTCCCCGATCATAAATCTACCAGGCACACGGATCCACCCTGGTAGTGAGCTATAGCTCACGGACAGTGGCATTGATTGGACTCTGAGGCCGAACTCTGGAGGCATGGTAGATATTAACAAAAAAATTCTGCTGTGTGATATACACCCTTCCTCCTCCTGCTCACCCGTTTGTATTCAGAGGGAGTATGTTGGAGCACACAATAACTGCAAAAGTCTACTGAAACTGTCAGTGTCTGCAAACGAGATCAAGGGAAAAAAATCATCAACTGATCCCCTTTTTGAGAGAACAGTTAGTGGTACTCTATATTTTCTATTGATGTCCCCAATAATGCACTCAAAAAAATAATTATTCAACCTGATGATTAGTTGATAAAAATTAATAAGACATTCAATCATCAGAAAGTTGATCTCCTGCTAAAAGGGGTTTTACCTTCTTAGCTAGCATGCTACTTTATGTCTGGCAGACTTGACATTAACCAAGAAATCATGATCCGACATAAATTTGTTATAAAAGTATTACTGATTAAACTTTCAAAATGATGTAGCTTTATGTTATTAAAGCTATTAAAGGTGTTATATCATGTTTATGACTGTGTCATGACAGTCTTATTCACAACCCGTCAAATAAAGTGTTGCCAGGTTTTTCACTGAAGTTACAGATCCGACACATGGGATCAAATGGGAATCAAAGCTTGTTGTTTTTTTTCTCTTTGTTTTGGGGCATAAAGTCGTTTCCACAATCTGAGGGACCAAGAGAAATGCTTATTAACACATTAATGCTGTGTAAAAACCCCCGATGGTGATGAGAAGATGAAATGCCATTGATTTAAGGCTGGTGAGGCTTTTCTCTGGCGTGTGATGTGTGAGAGGCCAGGCTCGCCTGCCCAGCAGCTCTTGTATGAATAATGGCTCAAGGACAGCTAGCATTGATTCATTGACAAGGGAAGTCGAGCGAGCCACTGACCATCAAGCCCCCCCTCAAACTTCCTCGCCTGCCTCTCGCTCAAATCTCATAACTCTGCTCCTTGAATGTCATCTGGTGTGTTTATCGTCCGCTCTGAAGACTTTTCGGTCAGCATGTGTACACACGCCGCAGCTGTGTTTACGCATCACCCCGCAGGTGTGAGTGACGGATAAATACTCAGAGAACTTTCATGGGTGCACAGTTTAAAAAAACAAAACAAAAAAACATGTTTTTTATTGTGCGGTTGATCACTTCCTGTGTTTATCCGCCAGACCTCCCTCCTCCACCCATTCCTCCTCCAGCGGTGCTCAAGTCTCCCACACATCCCTCTAAGGCGGCTCTGGAGGGCCGGGGAGTGATTTCCCCCAAAGCGGGCGAGGGCCGGGACAAGCGGGGAGGGGTCTACCGGCCTCAGGAGGGCTCGGACCCCAGAACCAGCTCATCTGAACGGAAAGACGCTCAAGACAGACAGAAGACTGCTCACGGAGGGAAGGGGAACAAACCCGAGAGCAGCACTGCCAGCAAGGCGCGGCAGAAAACAGGTACTGTCACACTTACGCCGCTGTCGGTTAAATTTCTGTTCTGAATGAAAAGTCACACAACTCTCCTCTCTCTCTTTACAGAGGACGTTCTGCCGTACAGCCGACCACAGTTCCCAACGGTCAACAGCCCCAGAGACCCAAGCTCCTCCAGCTCCATGTCCTCCAGGGGGTCGGGGGGCCGGCGACGAGGGGAAGGAGCACGTAGGAACCCTGGAGACCTGGTCGTCAATAACTCTGTAGCCTTTCACCAAGCAGAGGAGGAGCTAGAGGTACAAGCTAACAGCGGTCATCAAAGCTAACTGGACTTAGTGGTGTTGCTTTAGGCTTTAGGCTCAAAGCTGGTAAACCAGACCATAAAAATCAGCTTCAACAGCTTGACTTTAGTTGCAACTTTAGTGAACCATTACATACTAAACACTGCTGACTTGGCCCATTTGGTACTCATGTCTGCTCCATCAAAACCACAAATATGACAGTGTTGACATACCGAGCCAGGTGCTTTTTCAAATATTAGAGTAGAAGTGTTTGTCAGAAATGTCAACCCAGTAGTTTGGTAAAGGGGGAAAAAAAATCACACTTCCTCCAGGGTATTACACTCACTCTGCAGGGAAAGGCGGCTCAAATCTGACTTCTGTTTATATGTGATGTTTTTCATGAACACACAAATGTTATACAATCAGCTGGTTACGATGCTGGCACATATCAGAAGAAGTTGACTTAGTTTGATCTTTTCTATAGTAGCACTGGCTGCCCATGTTTTTAACTGTACCAGTTTGTATTCTCTAGAAAACCGACATGTATCGTTTCTTCTCTCCCAGATGCTGGAAAGCTGAAGACGTCAAGATGAAAAAGGAGGAACTGTTCAGATTTTTCCCAGAGGAGTGGAGCACCATTTTTTTCTCTTACAATTTTAAATATCTCAGTATTTCACCATCATGTTGGCTGCCATTATACTGTATAACATCATATGTGTTTCTTTACATCGGGAAAAACAGACCAATGGTATTTTTCCCCCTCTAACTTATTTCTTTGCCCGTTTTTCTTTTGTTTTGTTTTTTTAAATAAGAAAGTGTGAAGGTTGATTCATTAAGAAAAACAACAAAGTAACAAAACAACGGTATATTTATGTTGAATTCCAATGCAATAAGCAGTGAAATTCTGCTTCAGACATTGACATGACTCAACCTGCCTTGACAAGAGCTCGGGAACGCCCACCCAATGAGATGTTGCTGGAAGAAAAGCGGCCGCAAACAGGAAGGGGGGTAAACTGTCTGTAAATATACGTGTCTGTGTAATGTCTTGTTTTGCCCATCGTGGTTCCTCGAAATGGTCTTCCTCGTTTTGTTTAGAAGATCTAATTTCATTACGTCGGTAAATAAAATTATTTTATCATTTCCATCCATGTTTGTAAATTGCTATATTGTTTACCTGCCTCTCCCGCCCCCCATAAAAAAAGAAAAAGTGCCACTTTGGGATTGTTATATTTGTTTGTCTTTTTGTAATGCACTGTTATGTTCTGTGTTCTCATCTATGTTTTTTTTTTGTTTGTTTTACTTTGGTTTTAAAAGCACAATCACTAAACTTTATTTTAAACCATTCTATCTATTAACCTTTTTCGTCTTACTTGGAGGAAAAGAAGTGAGACAGAAAGAGTCTAGTTAATCCCGATGATGATGTTGGTAAAGTTTGCTGTTTACGAAGGCTGTGCTTGAAAGAGACTCCGCCCCCCCACCCCCACCACCACGCCAAGATTGTCTCCCTCTCCAGTTCTGATGCTAGCTCAAGTGATAAAGACAGTTAATGTGAGTCATAGCTGCAATGTAAATATCCTCTTTTCACAATGACCATAAGTTCAGCTATTGCACATGAATCAAAAACGGTTGTGTTGCCTACAAATGCACTTAAATGAATGTCAAATACAGGAAAACATGTCACTTTGGGAACCTGGAGAGGCTTTGATTGGGCAAAAAGAGTCTTTTCTTCATGCAAAGGGGCCGATTTGAGCCCTGTTTCAAGAAGATGGGGTGCCGTTTATTCATAGGACATCTGCAAACATTTGTTTCGTAAAGTAAAAAAACAAAAAACTGAATAAAAACTTCAAATTAAATGATATTTGTCATGCATTCATTTCTTTTACAGAAAAAGCTTCATTTCTAATTTGTTGTTTTGCTCTGTAGATGCCACAGAGAAATGAGACGCATCAAGTTTATCTGAATGGTGAAGAATGACATACACAATCAGGGACCGAAATCCAAAATGAATATGAGCTTTACTGATCTGACGAGCATTTTGACACTGGAGACCAAATTAGTTTTTTTTTTTGTTTTTGTTTGCTTGTTGTTTTACATTGTCAAGTGTCAGCTGGTTTGGTTCACTTTAGCCCCGTGTTAAACAAACTAGACATTTTTGAGAAAAATGTTAAACTCCTTGCCTGTGGGGGCGCTGCACCAAGAACCACTGAATGAAATGACAAAACCCTCTGAAGACACTGAGTGCAACTTCCTTCACAAATACTTAGCAGTTGTAGGATTTCTCTTGTCTTTGATAAAAGAGCAGGAGTCATTTCTAGCTAGCACTAGACACACTCCTCTGTTTTGGTTGTATTTACCAAAACAAATCCGTTTTGGTAAAGTAGCAACAGTCGACTTCCTGCTGCTGTAATGGTCGCCAATCTGCTTGGCATTAACATATGCACTGGAACAGCACCAGAGTTCACCGGAACCAAACCAGACCTGAGTTTTTAGGCAGACTGGAATACGATTGCACATTCAGACCTCTTCTCATTACAAGCCCATTGCTGCCTTTAGTAACGAAATACTACACAACTTTAGTTTTAATTAAGTTTCCTGTCAATAACAAACATCACGAGGGCCGTATTCACTTCTTCCTGGTGTTAGTGTTTTTATCCACACTGAATTAAATCCCTTGAAAGAAGGGTTCCTCTCTGCACATTAAACTTAAACAGTTTCTCGTCTGCTTTCCAATTGCATTCACACCTCGTCAAATGAGCCGGACTTTCTAGGCAAACAAGCAAAGCAGACTAAACAGGTCCAGTGTGAACGAACCCTTCCTGTCTTTCTGTTCAGATACTGAGGAGTAACTAGACAAGACAAAGACAAAGACTTTCAAACATAAAGGTTCTGATGCACTAACAATGCAACAAAGCTCAGTTTTGACTTGTGATACACAGTTATAGATGATACACACTGGCCCCCACAAAATGAACACACTGTACTTCAGAAACATTGTCAAGGTGACAATCATCAATATCCCTGCCACACTGGCTAAACAGCCATTTCTTTTTCTCATTGTAGCTGTTCAAATGCATCACCTAATGCCAGTTCCATTAGTGCTCCCCATTACTCACAATGTCAGCATGCCATGTCACTTAGTAAAGGCATTTGGAGAACAAGAAGCAGGCTAAAAACCAACAGTAAAAGGGATTATGTGTAATTTGACAGGTCATTTAAGTGTGAGGAGGCTTCAATGAGGTTACATAAGCAAAGCAATGAAGAAATGGTTGTATTTGTCGATTTGACAAAAATTACCCACAAAATTCTGAGTCACTGTCGCCTGATTGGTTGCTAAACTACATTTGTTCCATTGATAACCTGCATACTGCTTGTTCTCTCAGAGGCAATGAAGTGGCGTATGGGAGCCTTTAAGGTATCTGACTTAAACATCAGTGATGAAAAAAAGAACCAATACCTCGCTCTCCCTCCTGAGTCTCAGCATTGGAGAGGAAGTCTTGTTTTTACAATTACATATTGCTAACCCCCTTCAGCGATCTGTGGTGTCAGGAGATGTTCATGAAAAGCTACAGGATTCAGCGTCTAACTGTGCAGGGGTTGTCATGACGACATAAAAAGAATTTATTGGGAGGGTTTTCCGAGGAGATGCAACAGCCAGCAGGTTCCCTGAAATGCTTCACATTTTGGGACATTAAAACCATAAACGATAGTGTCTTCTGTTGAGGTTTTAAATGACTAAACACCACCAGGTAGAGAGACATTTTTGAATGTTTTATGAAGGAAAAATCTAACATGGGCCAAATGCATTCAACTCCTTTAACCTGATAGATATTTAGGGGACTTCAAAGTTGCCTCGTTACTGAATTGAGTCCACCTGTGTGTGATGTCATCTCATAGCTGTTTGTGAAAGGTTTCCTAGACAACATTAATGACCAAACGGCATCGTAAAGACCAAAGAGAACAGCAGCTTTGTTAAGTTATAAGCAGAGCCAGGCTTATACTTAAAAATACTCCAAAGTAAAATATTTGATGAAAAGACTAACATGTTGTAGACAGACAACATTTTAAATTGTAAAAATTCTCATAATCCCATTTGAAATTAAAAATAAAATGTAAGACCAAATAAATTTACATAAATTAGGACACAAAAACAAAACTTCTCTCTCATAAATAAATCAATATTTAAACTACGGTAGGTAAATGTGAACAGTGCAAACTATCCATAGGGAATATTACTCTTACAGGCAGCTAGATGTAGCTTGTGATTTCTTTTACTTCTCATTATGAACCAATAAGCTTCAAACATCTACAAACCTGAACATCATAAACTAACAATACAGACTATTAACCAGAGAAGCAGCCAAAAGATCCACATCTCAACTTTTAGTGAGCATTTTTCAAATCTGGTCGAGTCATAAAGCAAGTGAAAAACAAAAAGGTTAAGATGTCATTTTATCTCAAGAGGTGGTGGTTGTGTAAAGAAATGAAACCATTACATCCGTCAGTTCTTAAAAACGCCACATCAGATGAAACCAAATCTGGTGAAAACCATAAAGATTTAAAAATATGGTAACTCCAACTTTAGACAGACAGCAACGTTTCATCCTAAATTGGAACAAATTCAGAGAACCGTTAATATTTACTGATAACTCCAAATGCAGCCAGATCTTCCTTCCTCCATATTCCCAGCTGAGCAGCTCTCAGACATCCCTCCCCCTCCTCCGTTCCCTCAGGTCGTCTCTAATAAGCACCTTTCCAACCAGGAACAAATTTGGAACGGGGAATCGTTCCCTTATGCCTCAATCCATCATTTTAATGAGTGGAGGTGTGTCCTGGGCCCTCAATGAGATGCAGGTGATTAAAGATACTAAGCGGATACACAGTCAGGCCGGCTGCATAATGGTATGTATATTCACAATGAGGTCAGACTGTCTGTTCTGGTCGTCACAGTTACTCTACCTGCGAGTTTAATGCCTGCAGCCTGCAGCCCACACTACAGTATGACATAGTTGTTTAATAGTCATAATCTTTTGAAAGTAAAGCTGTTTAAAACCACAATTAATATTGACTAATATGCAATGCCTATATTGTGATGTTTTTTTAATTATATTGTTCCAGAGTTACTCTGAAGAACATGAAAAAGGGGAGATCTTTCACAAAAAAAAGCACGTTTAGCAGAAAATTACTTTTACAACTATATTTGATTATGTATCAAAACACAAACTGCACACTGCATTTTTATATCTATAATCAATTACTCCATCTAAATATAAACTATATTTTTTCCGTTTTAAAGAGAACACATTAATACAATACATTAATCTCCTGTTTTATTGTAATAATGTAATAATGTTTTATTGCCCTGGTTGGCACAGGCCTGCACAAGAACTTTATGATCTGATAAGTAAAAGTATTATGGTTTTACAGTATCAACAGCAGCATAAATACATTTTATAGTGTATTAAGAGGTAGTAGTTCATCTTGCTGCTGCGTAGATATCTTTATATTCGGGTTGAGTTGTACTTTTCCAATCTGTTCAGTTTTCTCTTTTTATTAAACTATTATGCACAGTATTAGTTAGCCGATCACGAACTTCTGCAAATTCACCTGTTTTATTATCCATTGTGATTTTGTAGTCCAAGTTCCAGGATGCTGAAGCTACAAGTGTAGCTCCAGTCAAAATGTTCAGTTGTTGGATGTATTAACCACACAATTCATTCAGTCCTCAGTTCATCTTTCCTATGGACACGACAGACAACCAAGCAGTAAGTTAATAACACTAAAAAGAAAAACTTTATTTTACACAAGAATTTATTGTGTTCATATCATTGTTTTAATAAAAAACATCTTATTGATGTTAGCGCTCTGTGCTAGCTATTATTACATGATCAGTTTGGGGTTGTTTTTAGTCGTTTTAGTCTTGGGGAACATATGATCTGAGTCAGTGAGGTTTCTGCTCTGCTATGAAACTATAAAAACGGCTGACCTGTTTTGTGACTAGGAGGGAAAACGCAGCTCAGACCAGAGGAGGAGCTACAACCAGGCCACACCTTCCAGCATGAGTCCACTTTACAACAAAAATGACACTTTATAGGTTTATTTATTATCAGTAGTAATAGAGTAATATTCATAGAAATGAATAAGTAAAAAAAAAAATCTTCAGTGACATTTACCAAAGTGTAGGCTAAAACTATTCTTTAAGAGCAATTCGATGGTTTTTGCTCGTGTGAAATTTTCCACCAAATAATAATGTATGTTCAAACAAAAGATTGACAAATCTCCCAAATTGAGGCTAAGGCCCAATTACTCTGCACAGCAACATGCAAATCACATACTAACTTGTAAGTCACATTAACCTCTCCTCCTCTCTCAGCTTCCTCCCTCTTTATTCCTGCAGTGTTTCACTTTTCTTTTCTTTCTCTCTCTCTTTCCTATCAATGATTGAAACTACTGTTGCTTTCAACTCGGTCCCAGCAGCTGAAAACTAATTTCTTTTGTGCACATTCAGGCTGTCTCTCGTTTCTGATCGTCAAACTGCTTCATTAACCTCCTTCCCATGCTCGGAGGTAATTAAGTGAACAGCTGTGCGCTGTCTGACAACTCATCTTAGTGTTGCAACCCTCTGCGGGAACGCCGGCGAGGAAGCCGTCTTTGCAGGTGCGCGGTGTTTAGGCGGCTCACCGGCACCTCTCCACCGCCATTTACTCTACAGCTGCAGGTCAAACGCCACCTCTTCAGATAATCAGTCAAAACTCTCCCAGGATCGGCAGCCAGCTCCTCGTCGTCGCTAAAAGTTGCTACTAATCAGTTTCAAACGCTTTAAGCTCGTTTCGTCTTGTGAAAACGGAGCGCTGGTGGAAAAGGAGAAGCATCGGGCAACTTGATGAGGACGCATGGAAGGCAGCCAAATTTTTTTTTATTAACCCAAGAAGTAATTTGGATGATTTGTACATCCATTTGTCACTTAGCCAGTCATTCTAACCACCCTTATTTAGTGCCGGTGGGGTTGTACAATTAACCCAGCGGAGTACAGTTTCCTCATTCCATCCCTTCAATTCAGCCTTTTTTTTTTTTTTACCTGCCATGTCTGCTTTGCATCTGTAAGATGATCACATCTAAGGTTTATTAAAGCCCATAAATCACAGCCTTTCTTGCAGAGCGCTCTGATAATGGTGTGGTGTTGTAAACTAGAGATCAGCTGGATTAGTCACATAAGCAGCAGAATTGATCAATTTAAACACTTCAATAAAGCTGCTATGAACAGTAGATTAATGGCTACAGGCCTGTTTCTGTAAAAACAACAACAGACTCTTTAAATAACCGAATCCTATGAAAAACCGAACTGAGATCCGGCTGCACAATGTACATAAATTATACATATTTATATAATTTATGTAATACAATCCTAATACAGTTAGGATTTATACAATCCTAACTCTTTGGTGCATAAAGTGGTTGAAAAAAAGATCCAACAACTGTGTGTTTGTGTGGAGAAGAAATTTCACATGAAAACTGACTTTTACTAACAATTCAGACTAACAACACGGAAAACACAAACCAAAACCGTCAGGTGGTGATTTAAGTTAAAATTGTCCAAACACCACGAGTATTTCCGGTTTCTTTCTTTGCTTCTTTTGTAAAGTTTGCAGAAAGAAACTTTACAAAACCTTTTCCGAGGCTTAAATCTTAGAGAGGAGATGTGGTCTGTTTATGGTGCATTTTTATCCTAAAGAAAAAGATAGAAAAACTCCAGACATCTCAAAAATGAGATATTTACATTCATATGCAAAAATTTTACATTGTACTAAAAAGATCTTGTACACACATAGCCGGGTGCATATACAAACATTTCCATCACTAGGTTGAAAGAAACATAATATCATACATACAGAATTGGTTTTAGAAAAGTTTTTATCCACATAAAAAAAAATCCATCCTTGAGGTTTACTTTAACCATGCCAAACCCATAGGGGGCACTGTAGCGCAAAGCTAAAACCCATGTCAGCTAATCAGACTGCTTCAAAACAACGTGTTTAGGAATTAAACACGACTCCAGTGTTATTATCGTATGTTATTATCAGGATAAATAAGAACAAGATGATATCGATCAGGAATCGATATGTGGATATTGCATTACTTGTCGCAGATTCTATAGAACCACAAACTTTGTTTTCCCACACACAAGCACAATTAGATCGTTGCCAAATCTCCACTATGGTCTGAGTTTTTAATAAGTAATCCTTTTAGGAATATTAAATGATGTTTTTTTGTGTGTGGGTGAAAGGCCAAAAACTTATAAAAATGTATTTTGAATATTAATGCTGCATGAACTCATGAGTGAATATGTTGTTGGGAGGGAGCGCAAAAGTAATATAATACTTTTGCGAAAACAATGCAAAAAGAAATCATTCCTCCATGTCTCCTCTGGACACCAGATAAATCCTCAACTTTCTGTGCAAGGAATGTTTTTCTTTCAAGGTTTTTTGTTTGCTTATTTCCTTTTAGGAGACTTCTAGGTTTCTGTCACAAGTTATCACTATGGCAAAAAATTATAAATAATGTGTCCGCATCTGAAGAGACTCACAAGGGTACTGCTTAAGCTAGCTTGAACTCGGCTAGCTAGCCGCCAAAACTCAGGCAACCAAAGCAATCTTGTTATCTTTACATTGAACAAAAAAAATACCCACCAACAAGATCCACCATGGCACTTCGATGTAAATGACAGAAAAGGTGTGGCGGTGCTTGATTTTTGGCGAGAAAGCATAATAGGAATAAATTGGGATGTTTTTTCAGGCAGATGACCTGAGGGCATGTTGCTGATTTGAATGACGGCTGTTCTTCAGGCAATGATAGATGGAAGGTGATGACACGGGTGAGCGAGCGGCGTGGGCGGAACAGGTAGGGGAGGAAGACGTCGTTTGAGTCGGGGCACCTCTGGGTTCAGCCTTCATTTTTACTCCTTTCTACTCCATTCTCCCTGCTGCTGACAGGCTGAGACATCGGTTCATCACGCTTTGTGTGGCCTTGGGAGGTTTCCCCCCCTCCCCCCTCCTCTCCACATGAGATAGCTGATGTGCTCCTGTTGCCATCTTAAGCTGTTGTTTTACAGCCTGGTCATTTTTCTCCGATGACTGTGACCTATTCCAGAGCTTACCCCTTTTCTTACCTCCATTCATTTTTGTGTGTGACAGATCTGCATTTTAACCAAATAATTTAAAAGTAGATAATGTTGATTATTGCGAGAGGCAGATGACATTGTGTGAGTGGCTCCACGCCGTATGTTATTTGACAGCAATGTGTTCCTAGACAGTGTCCAGAGCTTGTTCCATCGATTATTATTTTTCTTTCCACTTCAAAAAGACTAATGAGCCCACAGAATTCCACTAGAAAGGTTAATACAATATTGAAATGTCAGGAGATTAATGATATTGTTCTTTTTTTCCTATGGTCCTGTAGAAGCGGGTGACAAATGTCTTGCCCTTTTCACTCCTTTCCCTCCCATTTGTGATCTGCTTCTCATTCTCTTTCACTACGTTTCTTTCCATCCCCGATTTTTCCTCCATTCCTTTGTCTTCTCTTCGTTCTTCTTCACAGACCATTGTCTCCAGATACCGAGGACTCATCTCCCAGACTCTTCATAAATGCTGTAGCACAACGTAGGCGACTGGCTGCGCGCGCCTGTCAGTAAATGAATAGCATTGATCCGTCTTCATTAGGAGGCAAACAAGACTTCAACACCACGAGTTTCCTTTCCATCAAGAGTGGAGACACTTGTGCTTATGCACCAGACCATCAAACTTTCAGCATGGCGGTACAGAGTGGCAGGAAAAATGCAGAAGAAAAGACATCCTAGATGCATGATAATGAACAGTCAAGACGTCTGGGGATGTCTTCAGGAAAAAACTCAAGTACATGCAAACAGAGCTACCATGAAATGATTGTGATTAGGCAGAACAGTATTAAGAAAATGGTGCAATTAGTAGAACTGTTGCCCTCAATGTCAGGAAACATGATGGTTGTCATTGCAGTGTCTGAATTATTCTGTGTGTCAAGAAAGTATTCACTTTTCCATGTTTCTACTCTCTTTCCTCAAGTATCCCTTTAAGAAAATGCAGGAAAGAAATATTTAGTGCTTGGCAAACTTATTAAAGGGAGAATACCAAGAAACCACGTCTAGGTACAGCGATGCATCAGGCTCTTTGTAGATAGAACAAAAATTAAAAGGTACATTTCCACTAAAGCTCTCAAATTTTAATCTCAATCTCAGATCTGTAGTTTAGATTTAAGGACATTCTTGTGCTAGAATGACCCAGTCAAACCCTAGACTGAAATTCAACTTCTGTAATCAGGATGTGAAAACTGCTGTTCACAGCTCCTCTTCTTTCAGTTGAGACTGAACTGAAGCTATTTTGCAAAGAACAAGCTGGTAGACGTGCCACACTTGTTGAGATTTATTGGTCTGAAAAATAATATACATTTGAAAAACTCTTATTTTCAGCCACCTAACTGCTGACTGCCTTGTTTTTGTCTTTCGTTAGGCATCGCAGACATGTCCCCTATCTTTTCTGCTTGGTGTTTCTTTGCCGCGCATCTTGACTCCTCCCTTGCTCCAACAGCACCCTGGCAAGGGGTCCAAGTTTTAATCAACTCTGCATAATTGGAGTGATTCCCTGTCTTGCTGTATATTTCAATCCATCTGTATAATTACAGTGAATTAAAGCCTTTGTCAAAAGGAGTGGGAAGGAAGAAGACTCACACAGAGCCATTGCTACCAGTCCTCCCCCCTCTCTACTAGATCGCTGTAGCTCACACAATTACACGCCATCTTGAGAAAAAGGAGAAATTACCTCCTTTGTCATCTCATTTTTCACTGGTGGAGGTTAAACATGCACATGAGCCCCGACAATAATTAATGCCACCAACGACTTTAGTGGAGTTAACACACTACCTTTGGTTCATTTTCACAGGTTGGTGAGTTATCTGATGTTCCTACACCGCTCCGATCCAAACAGTACCTCTGGCTTTTTTTTTTTTTTTTTTGGTCAGTCGTGTCACTATGTGGAAATTACATCGATGAGACGAAAAGCAGCTGCTTGCAGGCAAACATGGGTCATCATTACTCTGTGTGAAGCAGCAATCCCTAAGGTAGGTCATTACTGAGGCGTGTCAATATCTGACGCCGTTCAAACATCAGACCTCCTAGGGTCATCCTTACTTCCTGTCCATGGTTCAGGCTGTTCTTTATCTCCTGGCTAAAAAAAATGAAGCAATTCAATACATGAACAAGATCTTGGCCTTCCAATACCAAGCACAGAAATGCCAATCTCTCCATCTCTTCTCTTTACATTCCTGGCGCGCTGCTGTGATGCTGTCACTGGCTTCCTGGTTATAGGCCGACTCGTTGTCTCGTTCCCTCTAATTTCCTCATCTCATCCATCTTGCAGCCGACAGCCACTATCTCTTCCCCTACCTGTATGTGGCAGACATCTGGAGAGTATGACCAAATCACTTTACTATCCCGCGGGGGAAACAATCGTCCAATAACTTCCACCGCCATCCAGGAAGTCCTGCATTAACCATGAAGCTGGTTTGCCAAGTCATAAGGTTTCATTCGTTTTATCAGAGCTGCCAGATTGCTTGAGTAATTGCTATGCCGCACCGTGCCTCTCTTCTTTATTACTCTAAACTCAATCCAGCAGTGGTTCGGTTCTGAGGTTGCATCAGTGTTCATGGTTAATGCACAGGTGATATGCTGTAGGCACTGAGAACAATAACACGACCATTATGAAGGTGATAATGATGACGGTTGCTGCTTGAGTAACAGAAATGTGTTGCCTGTGCAGGAGATTTCTACCATAAAACAAACCTGATGCTCTTTGTCCATAATTAAATCAGTCTTTCTTCTTTCCTTTAGTTAAGGCCCAGGAAGCCTCATTTCTCAGACTCTTTGTGAAAATGAAGCAAACAAAATCTGCTTTTCCTTTTTGTCGCAAATGCTTCAGATGCAGCAAATGTTAATACTACTGAGCCATAGCCTGGGTTCTAAAATGTTTAAATTAGGATTGAATTTATTGTGTAAGAAGCTAGCTCAACCAATCTTGTTCTGTGTGAAAAAGTAAAGCAAATTTTACCTGTGATTAACCATGTTTTCGTAGAAAGCCGTGTTCAATTTGAGCAGCGTCAAGCAGAACATCATGTTGTAAACATCTTAATCTGAATAGTTATCTACAAAATTAAATAAGAATTGCTAAGCATTTGTAGAGGGCATTGTGTCTATTCACGTACCGATGTATACTACAATATACGTTTGTATATTGTAGCCATTTTTGTTGAAAGTGTGGACAAAAATAGTGAGAGATCCAAGGACAGAACCTCCGAAAAACTTTAAATAACCAAAGAAGCATCCCAGAAAAATCATACATGGTGGTGAAAGTGTAACGGCCTGAAGATGTTCTGCAGCAGACCGGAAAGTCCAACTTAAAATCCATCTGAAATGGCACGGCTCACCAAAAACAGGCAGGTGATGCTCAATAACCCGTCAATGTGGTCATGTTAAAACAGTCCTGCAAAAAAGACTGGGCTGAAATTCCTCCAGAAAGATGGAAAAAAAGTCACTACTAGTTATCATCAACTCTTAAAGTCAGAGTTTCAGAGGGAAAATTGTATTACAGTGGCTAATTACTTGTTCAATTGTAGCCAGGTTGCTTTCAATGTCTCAATAACTATGAATACTATGAGCTGCTGATCATATGTGATCAAAACTTTCTTGATATTCTGCACAATTTCACAATTGCTGAGATTCCATTAAATATGAAAAGCAATTAAAAATCACATGAATCACATATTTGTCAACGCAACACGCCATTAAAAAAAAACATGCCAGGTAATCACCGTCCCACCACGTTCTGTCATCTTTGTGGTTTTTGCCAGTAGTGACATCCAGTTGTTGATCACATGACTGTTAATTATTAAGTGTTCCCATCGCAGTTTTGGAAAACACAAACATTTCGATTCAGTTGAAAAACCTCCTCACGCTAGCACAAGACTGATCAGAAAATGTGAGCCTTTTTGAAATTGGAGTGTTTCTATTAAACATATTCTTGGAATTCCAATAAGCACACTTGTATGGTCAATGGAAATGCAGCTACACTCCAACGTCCTCTGGGGAACGTGGTGCTGCAGTTGAAGCACTGTCAAAGTCCAAAAGGATTAAACGAAATGAGAAAAACAGATTAATTTAAATTTGCGGGGAAATCCACAAAAATACAGAATACAGGTCTTTATGAAGAATAAATCTGATCTTTGACTTTTTCTTCATCTCAAAATCTCATCCCAGTACTGCAGCTCTTCTTGAGATATCATCACACCCCTACGTTTTACATTTTAAACTTTATTTTCTATTTACCTGGGCTCTTTGGTAATTACAATTTTAAGAACTGAAACATTTCAGAAGGACAAAAAATAAATACATTTAAACACACATTGTATGTCCCATGTCTTTCTGAAGCCTCCGTCTTCAATTCTCCAACACTTTGAAACATTTAACAGTAACCTTAGCCCTAGCCCAATTTTCTCCTCGCTACCTTTTTCCTCCTGACCCACCTCACCTTTCTGTCTCTCCATCATTGTCACTGCACTTCTAACTTCCCAGCAATTGTCGTTTTTCCTCGTAAAATGTTTCCGACAGCCAATTTATACAGTGGCAGAACGCATCTATCTCCCTGAAGGCTGAGAAGTGCAGCTCTCTGTATTTCCCTTCCCTGATTTCACTTGTGGTCAGACCTCCAGGTCTTCGCTCTGCAATTCTCAGTCGCAGTGCTTCTGTCCAACTATGGTTTACTTTGAGTTTGGCAGATGAAAAATCAGGTGTGTAAAATCTGATATCATTAACATCCTTTATCAGGCCAAACTATCATTTTACTCCTGAGATGCGAATGGATGGAAATTTGATTTAATACTAGGATTCATTTTAAAATCATCTTTTTAAATGGGGTGCAATCAAACTGGGCTGGGTGCTCTGGAAAATGTGAACCCTTGAAATTTCTATCTTTTTGGTTAGATACAAAAGTTTGAATTTTATTTATCATTTTCCTTTACGTCTGCTCTATTGGATACCAACTTTCCAACATTTGCTATATTTTTTTTCCAAGAGTTAAGAGTCTCCAGAGCACCCATTCCACTGTGTCAAATGAATTACAAACTTTGAAAAACCTGTTTACCTCCTCGCCAAAAACCTCTGAACAAAAACGGAGGGCTGTCAAATTTTACCGGTTGTAGGATTTGACAAAAGACTACGAGCCATTTCTCCTGCTAACGCCTTTGATTAGGTTGTATTTACCCAGAATGCCCTGTGTTTCTGTTTTTGGTGCAGTCTCTGGTCCACTTGGCATTCACATACATATTTGAATCCAACCAGAGTTCATTTCAACTCTACCAAGACCTGCTTGTAGGTGGACCAGAGTTCACTCTTGATTACACATTCACACCTCAAAACGGCCTCGACTTTTGAGACAAACAAACTGGAGTTCAATCAAAGTGGACGAAGCAGGACTGGTGTGAATGCACCTATACTTACAAAGGTGACAGAACGATAAACTATAACATTCATTTGTCCTTGTTCTAATAGAAGCTTGCCTCTGGAAATCCTTTCCAACTTTTTCCAATCTTTTAAAAAAAGCTCATTGATTTGTTGCTGGTTGTTCTTCATACTTCACTTGACGCAGTTTATCATCACAAGTATTTGAGCTCCTTTAGGTCGAGCCCGTCTTTCAGATGAACTCAGCGTTAAGCTCCAAGCACCCAGTGGAGATGTCACTAAGTTCCAACACCATCACGTTGCGGTTGATGGTTCACTCTCTGGTTGCGCTGTGATTGGCTCAGACTTCCGTTCTCCTCAAGTCTTCAGTGACTCCATGCATGAGATATGTGCAGCCAGCTGAAATAGCAGTGAACTTGTGAAGCAACAAAGAGGAAAAACAACCTCCAAACTCAGCAATATGGCCGTCATAAATAATGCAATAATTTATAATTCTAAAACCATTTTAGATACGTGTAGTTTTTATACCACTTACACCTGACAACCTCAGGTTCTGTCTAAAGATTCTTTTACCTATTAACATAATGAGCCACACTGGTGTTACTGTTAAGGATTAATATTACGTCAACCCAATTAGACACAGTACATCCCAGCAGCAGCAGCTTTATCTGATTATCAAACCAATGAAGATCAAAAAACTCACATTATACACGTGTCCTTAAACATGTCTCCTGGAGGACACAGAGTTGAAGCAGATTAAGTCAAACATTTTTCTTGCAAAGCGGCTAAGACGCTTCGCAGATTTTTGTTATAAGTTGCGTTTTTCCAATTTGTGCTTGTAATTAGGGTGTGCAGCACCCAGACATCCAGCGGATAATCTGGCCTTTGTGTATTAGATGGGAAGTGGACCATGAAAGTAATTGGTGAGTGTAGCACAAATTGGATCCAAGTGTGATTATTTTCTTTCCCCACCTCCCATTTCCTTTGAGGCAATATTTGCAAGGCGATTAGAACAATGCTACTGTTGGCATTTTCGAAAAGCGTCATTGCATACATGCACACATGTGGGTCCAAGAGTTAACGAGGTCCTCTAATCAACCAAAAAGGTGGGAAGAGTCGCTTTTAACCACAAAATATTCATTAGCAGTTTCAACATTTTTAATTAGGATTCCTATTTGATGCTTTCAGAATAAAATCTGGTATTTTTCTGTCCAGCTTTAATTTTTCAGATCAAACTAATTTTAACATACAAAACCAAAGATTCTCTTAGTAAATACAGAAATGCAGTTTGATGATGATGATTGCATTTAAGTGAGAAAATCTACACAAACATATATAAACTATATAAATTAAAAACTAAACTGATTTTCTGAAAGCTCAATTCAATTTCCTGAGCCACACCCAGGCCCAATTACTGACAGATCAGTAGGATCACAATATCCTGAGCAGAAGCACTATGATAACAGGAAGCAGGTTAAAAGACCAATGAAACGACCACATCAGGCCTTCGTCTAAAAAAAATAATTAAATTTTATAGGTGTTAAAGTAGAAATTACTAGAAATTACTACAGTCATCCAGAATGACTCCATAAACACGTTGTCCTTTCTTAAGAACTGCACAATCTATAAATAAATCCACAGATGTTTGATTTCCATTTATCTATATTCACACAAGATAAACTCTAGGAAGCGATTCATTTGGAGAAGAAGGAAAACTAATGAGATCTTCAGCTTGAGCAGCGACCCACTGGGAGTTCAGGAAGCCATTCAGATTCATACATGAATGACCCAAAAGCAGAGATTGGATATATCTGCAGGCTGCGAGTGCTTCCTGCTGATAAATGGAGTTTTATCAATATGCCTGGCTGGATCCTGAACAGGTCTATTGTGTGTATGGAGACAGAGAGTGGATGGGAAGAGCGTTTCCTCTGAGGACGACAAGCTCAGCAGGAACCAATATCTTCAAAAATTTATACTCCAGACAACATGGCAAGAAAAATTATACAGCATTCATATTTATAAAATCCCTGGTATCTTTTAAGTAAACATTAATTTTTTTTTTTTTTTTGCTGCAAATTGCATAGCTTAAGATCAAGTTGTTTCTTTTAAAATCTTCCCTAAAATGACAGAACGCATTCACATGGAGCTGATAGGTTTTGCAACCAGTCAAACAGTGAGTGACTGCCGCTCACTGTGCCACACCAACAGTTGTGCGGTGGCTCCCCTACTGGAACAGAAATCAGGATGAGCTCCCAACCAGCTCATCAAACTCGCCTGCATCCGTTTGGATTGTGGGAAATGAAGGAGTTTATCACCAGAAACGTAGCCAATCAGAATGCTTGACTGAGGTATCTCAACAAAGTCCACATCATCCAGTCTGCTGAGGGTACTCAGATTACAGGAGGCTGAATCCAAATGCAAGGCATACATACCAGACTTTCATTTGTAAAAAAGTTATGGAAACTTTGGATCATTTTTTTATCCAGGTCACAATTCAGAACTATCACATTAAAGTGCCTAAAAATGCGTAAAATTTAATGGTTGTGGCATGAAAAACTCTAAATCGATCTAAAAATTTTGCAACCAATTTCCATTAGAGACCATTTAGTAAGCACATTTTAAAGAAGTGCACCTCTTGCTTAGCATGGCTGTGACTTCTGTAATTTCTTCTTCAAATCATTAAGATGTGTTGATTGACTCTACAGCCAAACTTCAGAAGGTTTGTCGTCTCCAGGGATCGACACTTATTCCAAAATCTTCGCAAGTCTAGTGGTGCAAATCTCAGCAGATTCTGCACAGAAGTGAAGTAGCATCCTCAATATCTGTGGAAACAAATATTAAACTGAGACGTAAACATGTAGAATTTAATGTGATTAAATTCTTGGAAAAACAAATTTGGACTTTGCTTTTTTTCACCTCAAAACTTGTTGAAAATGCAAAGCCACAGTAATTAATGCAATGAATTTAGACTCTTTTTGGGTGAATCTCAACTTTGATGGTTGGAAGCTCCCACAACAGCCTGCTGCAATTTTCCCAACAAATCAGGATTTGAAAACCGGCTCTTCAGAGAAAAGGAGAATTATTGTCGTATTCCGTCTGATCATCACAATTAGTTGTAGCTCAGCGATTCCCAACAAGCCAGTCTTTTCAACCGTTCTTCTCGTCTGAAAAGTTGCATCTTGAAAATGCTTTTTTTTTTTTTTTTTTTTTAACTCATCTAATCGGTGGGTTCTCCTCCCATCAATTACCTGCTGCAATCTCACACAGAACACAAACAAGGGAACGTGTCAACACTTCGAGACACGGCCCCCTGCACACACGTGAAAGCCTGAGCGTCCAAACAAAGCGAAACCCCTGACAGCATAAATTACTGGGTGGAAAAAGGTGAAGGTGGTGTACATGTATCAAGCCTCGTCTGCTGTCAGAGACAGCAGACGAGGAAACAAAGGAGCCTGGAGAAGCTGAAGGATGCATGAGAGACTGAGAGGAGCAACAAATGCAGTGGAAAGAGAAAGAGAGAGAGAAAAAATAAAAGTGTGGTTGAGAAACGGTCCGAACGACGAGGAGAAACATCCTCCAGCCGCGTCTTTCAGGGGACTGTCAGATCCCATGAGAGCAGCACGGTAAACAGGAGGCGAAAACAGCCCACGGTGCTGGATATTTACAGAAGAGAAGACGTTCAGATTGTACAACAGTACCACCATGTTGTGGGTGGCTTTTTCTTTTTGAGAAAATATGAAAGGAAAACATTCATCGGCTGCATTTCCATTACATATGTGTGGAAATCTTCGTCTATATTCTGCTAAAGGTTGGAAAACATAAATTTTACAATTACTGCGTTTCCAATAAATAGGAAATATAATTTAAAATAACATGTAAACAAACAAATATGTATATAAAATAAATGAACAACAATAACTATGAAATCCATTTCAGTAATAACAATACTTAACCAGTTCATCTAAAGTATTATTTGTTTAGCACAATTCAGCAACAAGGCAGTTTAAAATGTTTTATGAGACAAACAATACTATTGATATTATGAAACAAGCAATAAACATCAAATTTTGTCAAATCCTCAAGCAAATATCAAATGTAATCAATCTTTCAGTTATTGGTCAAAAGCAACTCTAAACAGGCCGTTTTTAGCTTTGACTTAAAGGAACTCAGTGTTTCGGCTGTTTTCTGGTTTTCTGAAAGTTGGTTCCAGATTAGTGGAGCATAAAAACTGAAATGCTGCATGTTTGATTCTGTACACATTAACAATAGATCTTTAATATGTTTTAGTGATCTATTTTAATAGTTTTAGGAAGCTAGGTTTTTTTTGTATTAGTACTGCTAGTATAACAGAAAACACAGCAGCATACAAGTAGACACAAAAGTATAACTTTCTACGCCCAGCTGATCAAAAAGTGAGCACAATACAGCAGACACGCCAACGTTGTGTTTCCTCAGGGCAACGAGGCCAACGCAGCGTCTGCTCTTCTGTCTGCAGCGCCGAGACCCACAACCTGCAGCACAATCCACGGCTCTCACTGTGTCCTTGCTGGAAGAGGAGCTGCTGTGGAGTTTACTTGATGAAGGACATGTCTGGCTGCTTCTGCCATTGTGGGGCCCAGCTGAGAAGCATTTATCACAATAGGAGCACCTGGTGTTCAAGAAATGCTCAAACAGAGCAGGAGCTGGAACCCCAACAACCGAAGCATCTCCTCTAACAAAGAGAGAGAGAAAAAAACAGCAACATCTTCCTTTGGATCTATCCCCCCTCCCCGTCTCCTTTTAACATGCCTCCATCTCCTCGTGTTAATTTGCTGCTTCAGTGACACGCATCATTGGGGGGAGTCATTTCTAATAACCCTGCCAGCCCCCGTACAAGTGCCTTTGAGTCACGCGCTGACATGTCATTCAAATTATTAAGCATAATGGTGACAGTGATGCATTTCTAAAGCCCCGCTTCCGTTCCCCGACACGACGGTGGAAAGCTCAACACAGCCAGCCAATCTTCCAACAACTCCCCCCTCCTCACCATCCCACTTCTTGGGGTAGAGCACGTACCAAGCTGCTGAGGTGAATCCTTTCATTTCCACCCAACGATTTTCCAAGAGAAAGGGGAAAAAAAAAAAAAAAAAAAAGAGAGAAATCTTTATTTCAGAGGGATCTCTGCATGTTAACCTCCTGAGTCTCATCACATCTACAAGAGGTTAAAGGTTATAATAGTTAAATTAAATGAACTAACAGTGATTCTTGAGAAGTGGGACAAAATGGGTTTAAATTTGTCAAAAAATGTTTTTATTATTCCTCAAGCTTATGCATACAAATATGACAATGTTTTGGAAATGTAAAGTTGCAACAATTTTTAAAACAATTACATTTTTAATGGACCTACAATCTAATATTATATAATATTAAATTATATTTTAAAATTAACTGCACACTTAAGTGAGATTTTTGTCAACACTATCACTGTCAGTTAAAAACTGATGGAGTTGACAGAAACTTGACAAGTTTCAATTCAGTTTGAAAATATATAAAAAATATTTTAATTAAATTTATTGCTACTTTTATCATTGTTTATTTGAATACTTATATTTAATTGTCATAATATATTACCTTAGTATTCCTTTAATTGTTTTAAACTATTATAATATATTGAGTTTTGCTCCAGGAAAAAGGACTTAAAGACACCGTCCACCTACTACAATGTTTAAAATAAAAAATATTCAGCAAACACCAGAAAAACATACATTGTTGTTCTGACATGGCCCAGGTTAGTTTAGTCAAATATTTGAAAAGATTTTATTTTGTGTATATTTTATTAAGATTTTGGACCTGTTTAGTCCCTCTTCTCAAGAATCACTGCTAAACAAAAACCTGTATGGAGAAAACATTTTGTTAACTGAATTAATGGGGAGATCTACAGTATAACTAACTGGAACTATGGAATGTGTTTATTACACTAAAACATACTGAAATTGGAGGTATTGTTTGTTTCAGCGCCACCGTTTTTATTTATTGACTTCTAATGTGAAATTCTCTTTTTTCCAAAACACCAATCAGTTGTTTGTTCAATAATAACTGAATAAATTTTTTATATTACATTTCCTGTTGAGTATTCATTACCTGATTTACATAAACATAATCACAATACTTTGACCTTTTGGTTTTCTGCACCTAAAAATGAACCAAAGTATAAATAAAACAAAAAAAAAACTACTACTATAACTAATAAAATACTAATCTAAATGGAATTAATTACTAATATAAACCAGCAAGCCCATTCTAAAAATTAACTGATTTATACAAAAGTCAATAAGATAAGAGTAAACTATAATAAAAACTATTGTAGCCCGGGGCTGGAGGTTTTCTTCTCTCAACCGGAGTAGAAGAGGAGAAACAACGGGCCGTCCAGGACAGTTGGAGGATCAGGTTTTTTCCTCGCCTGCTTTGTTCCCCACGTTGATCCGAGGTGTAGAACTTGTCAGAGCTCAACATCTGCTGGTTATCCTCAGCGCCGTGCTGCCAGAGCCACAGGGATTTCTGATTCCGCTCTCATTTGCAAACTTCCAGGTATGAGTGACATCCTTAAGGCAGATGAGAGGCAGCACGTCATATTCTTTATGATTTTAGTCTGAACCTTTGCCGCTCTGACGACGCTGTTGCCGTCTGAGATGGAATCGTAGCTTTACAGGACAGTCAGAGATGTTGTGCTTCTGCAGATTTTTTATTTTTTGTTTGGTTATTTCACAATCGCACGGCCCTGACCGGCTGGGCGACGGCACGTGTTTTGGATTTAAGAAAGCTAAAAAAGCAGATGCCTCGTTAATAAAGACAATTAAAGCGGCAGCTGCACCATCTGCCGCTGTCAGTGACTGAGGTGATGAGCACCACAGAGACTTAAAGGAATACTGAGAAGTTCAGTGCTGCCTTGCACAAGTTTTCATGCCACTTGAACCTTCTTGAATTTTGTCCTGTTTGGTTATTCTGATTTCATGTATTCCAGTGAAACTTTGTTTTTTACGGGGTTTCTGTTCCAAAAAGAACCTGTGATGTAGTTACCTATATTTTTTACAATTATTATACAGCATAATTAAATACTCTACATTAAAACCAAAGAACAAAACCTGGTTTCAGGACCAAGCATTTTATTTTAATATATATAATGCTTTATTACAAATAACTACAGTAAAATAATCATTGTAATCATCAATACGAAGTACAGTAAGAGAAATTGTGACTGATTTATTTCACTGTTCCTCTGACTGCAGCCTCACTCTGTTCTCTAGTGTCTTTTTCTTCTGATGTCTGTGGTGCAGGTGAGTTTTTCGAGAAGAACAGAGTTATTCGTTGTTGTTGCTCTTTTTTCATTCTGCGCAAAAATATTTGCCAAAATTTGTCAAGCTGTATTACTATATTTAAACACTGTAACGTTACTGGTACGTTATGGTATATAGAGAAGAAGCGTCGATACTGTTTAGCCAATCAGGACGCAGAACACAATGCACTGTGAAAAAAAAAACTGCACAAAAAAAATCTGCGAAGCAGCGAAGTGAAAGGTGAACCGCGTTACAGCGAGAGTTCACTGTATACTAAAAGTAGTCCAGAAATGTGCAGCGGAGGTCAAATCTGTCTTTAGGGGGACATTCACACCAGCCCTGGTCAGTCCACTTGAATCCAATTGTAAAGAAAGTCTTGTTGTCAAACTGTGATTTTGACCTTAAAAGTGAACTCTGATCTGCCTAAAATCCTTGGTGTCAGTTGAAGTGAACTCTGGTGCTCTGGATGCAAGCAGACTGGAGACGGTTCTAAAGCAGGAGGTGGACCATAGAACACGGCATTCTGGGTCAGAGTAAAAAAAAAAATCAACAAAACAAAAGCAGGTCCAACAAAACAGAGAGAAATGGCTCTTAAGTCTTTTACCAGAGAAAAGAGAAATCCTACACTAAACTGATGCTACTTTTTGTGAAGGATTTAGTTATTTTTAAAATCTAATTATTAGCAAAGTAACAAAGTTACTTTTTTAAGTTAACTGCACCCTGAGTGATATTAATACAGCTGTTCTGTGAAGGACAGAAGGACACTGAACAAACATTCTGCAGATTATATGACAGCCACCTGAACAGGTTGTGATATAAAACTAAATGTTGACACCAAGAATGGTGAACTACAAATCTGTCTTTTATCAACATTTAAAGGAGATGTTGCTTTAAACTTCATTTTACACATTATTACCGATGATGTGACTAGATTTGAGTTGGACTGCTGCATATGCAAACATTCCTAAACATGAAGGAAAAATTAACAAGATTTATTAAAGCAGGCTGAACAAATATGCACGGGTAAGAAAAAAAAAAAAAAGTCTTTAGCTTTAAATCAAACTAGTTCATAACAGATCATCGATGCAAGTTATTATCCAATTTCCTCATTTCAAATCCTCTCAGCTCCTTTTTCTACACTTGCAGCTGCTGCTGCCTGCTGGGTGGCCTGGCCTGCACCAGATAAGTGAAGGGGCAGTGAGTGTGACCTTGCCCATCTGGGGGTTATTAACTTATTATTCCTAAGAGAGTGGTGACATTCATGCTCAGAGGCCACCTTCTCAATGGATTATACATTATTAAAAAGATCTCAATATAGCCCATTTTAAAATGACGGTGCAAAAACGCTTAGAGCATAAAGAGAGCGACCTCAGCTCATGGGAAATGCATCTACTGGAACGATCTGAAGTGCATACAAACATCTAAGAGCTCAACTTTTATTTTACTTTAAGTTACTCTTAAAGTTTTGGAAAGATTCTTCATCGAGGTTTTAGTTCAGGCTGAAATCTGCCTTTAGATCCAGGAGAGAAACTTTCTGGCACAACTTTACCAAGTCCCAAGGTCTGGATCTTAAGACTCCAGCAGCTTTCAAAGTGCTAAGAAACAACTTTACAGTAGATATATTGAAGGTCAATGTATGTTTTTAAGACTTTTGAAGGATGCAGACACTCTGACCTGATAAGACAAGATGATGCTCCAAAGATCCAGACAAAATGTTCCACTTCTGATCGGTTTTGATCCAAAACCAGTTATGTGAATGTTTGTCAGTATATGTGCTAAATATACATATTTCTACATGCATTCAGTTAATGTATTGAATGAAGGCCCAACAAACAGCTTCACTAGTCAGTCTAAGGTTTATTGTTATCCTCCAGTTCCTCTGAGAACAGCTGCAGGAAACTTCAAAGACAGAAGATTCTTACTGCAGGTTGTTTGCAAACTCCTGTATCTGCAGAGTCCCTCCAGTCTCTCACTCAACTGTGATGGTGTAAAAAAAAAAAAAAAATTAAAAAATTAAAAAGCCCGCACAAGACATAGTGAAAGAAAAAAAATACAGGTATTTTTCTCTCTATGTGTGGCCTGTAGAAGATATTTTTTCATTTCTGTTCAGCTTCCTACAACTAGACACAAAACCTGGCCTTGGCAGAACTGCTTCTGTCTTTCTAACATTTTAATATTAAATGCAGAATGGGAGTTTAGAAATGCTTTGTTTTGGTGGAAGTATGAAAGGGCACAGCTCTCTGAAATCCTCAGAAATTAGCTCTGAATGCATATTGTTAAAATTAATGTGTAAAACAAGGTTTTTACTATGTAAAAACCTTGTTTTACAAATAGAAAAGGAGAGAGAGAATTGATTGATAAAATGTTGCAAAACTTTTACCACATAGTAAATATGTATTTTGCACAGCTTAACTGTTGGTACATATGTTAATAGAAACACTAAAAAAATACAAGGTGTGCAAGAACCTAACATAGGATTTTCCAAAGTTGAGTCTTTTAGACAAAGCCACAGTTTGCAAATCAGTTACAGAGAATCAAAATGATCTCACCACATAAAGGTACAAGTCTGGACAAGTATATGAAAACAACTTTCTAGAATATATTACAACGACAACGAAATGTAGGACAAAAATGGCGTTGCTAAAACTGGACTTTTCTTCAAAATGTCCACACAAACTGTTTGTTCTGGTTCATGTGGATGAAAACTATTCTGAATGTGTACAATATTGATTTTTAAAACAATGTGATGGAGATATTTGTTGTTCTAAAGACCAGGCTACATTTGTTCAAGGTCTTAAATGATCAAAACATAAATAAATGGTTACTTTAAATCTACACTGTTAATCTGGATAACTCCGTCAGTCTTTCTGTCAATAATAATAGTAATAATGCAGCCATAGATCCAGAAAAATATCAGACTTTTTTCCCCCCACATTTCCAACTACTGCTATATTCATGTTACTTTCATGAAACATTTCTTTCTACTTTATAAAGACAGATGTATCGACTTTGACACAGCTGTCCTAATTTCTGTAAAGTGATGGTGACTAGTCGTGGCCTGGATACTGTAGGAGCGTGTCTTTAATTAAGGGGAGTCTGACCAGGTTTTGGGGTTTCCCCCCACTGTGTTTGTTAACATACACCATTAATCAAAAGGGGTTTCCATTAAGCAGGTCACTCAGGATCATGCTAAACAATTAGGCTCTGATTAAGAGATTGTTCATCAAGCCGTCACCACTTGCAGCCAGTGGCCTGTTTAAAGCCCACAGGAGCACAATGCCCTGCACCTACAAAACCCTGAATTATGGCACTCAAAGCACACTGGCTGTACACACCCAGTGTACTTAGAGTCAAACCTGCACAACACACACACACACACACACACACACACACACAAACTATTCAAGTTAGCAAAGTAAAATAACACATATTTCTTTTCAACAGCTTTTACCTTCCCCTGGATGCCATTACAATAATGACGGCTGATTTCTGAGCACATCTGCCAACAGAGTTTTCTCTCTCTTTTCTCTTCTTTTGAATAAAATCATCACTCAGCTTTCATGAACATCCTTGTGCTGAATGAATAGGACCCTTTTTTGAAAAGACGGCAAGGTGAATCCCCCCCACACACACACATACAACCCTACACATACACACACACACACAGGCAGCCACTCTCTCCACTCCAGGCCTAACTGAACCAGAAATCTCAAGGAGAGCCGAGAAGTGAATGGAAAAGATTAAGTGTGTGGGCAGGTGAGGATGATGGCAAATGCAGGAAGAAATTAGCAGAATAAAGAATGAGGTAGAATCAAAACAGGAACAAATGCTGTCTGTGTATTGACCTGTCCCTGAGCCACACATGGTCCTGGAGAAACCACATGGTCCTTCCAATCACCTGGTAGAAAAGAAACCCTATGATTGCAAATAGCCCTTCCAAGAAACTTAATTCGATTACTAATTAAAAGCATTTGGACGTTTCATAATCAACAGGCTAATAGGGAAGTAGATGCAGCACAAAAGAAGCACCAGGCTCCCAGAGTCGAAGAATCATATGTGGCACGTGTTACAACTGGTGGTTAATCATGGCTGGGGCTGGAACCAAAGAACGACCACGGCTATTTACACAACATAGTTCCCAGGAATCAGAAACAGAAGTGATTGCACATCTTAGTAAACATGCCCAGTGCCAAACACAGACCAACCATGTTTGAGACCAACAAAAAGAAAGTATATTGATACTCTTGACCAATGGGCAAGAGAAATATGTCAACAAAGTGGCTGCTGTTAGGATTAACCCATATGACACAGACAATGGAAACATGCCAGACGATGTGGACAAGATGTCTCCGATCTCATACTACAGCAAACTTCACCAGTTAGTGAACATGAGGAGTGCCGACATCATGGAGGAGCTTCACAGCCAGAAACTTATGGCTGCATCCAATCAGTGTTTCAACAGATTTGTAAAGGACGTATCAACGCTTCCTGTTCTGTTGTAAGGTTCTGGTGACTGACAGAGTAAGTACATGTAGTAACATACATGTAGGCTACATGTCCATCTTAGCTTGCTCATAAAAGCTACATTAACTATGCCAATATTTGATATTGTAAATAATATAAATATCACCATATTGATGTTTGCACTGTATACATTTCCTACATTGTTTGCACTGTTGGAGCTGACTTTAATATCATTGTACATGCATATAGTGACAAGCAATAAATTCTAAGGCGAGTCTAATTTTGCTAATTGGACTGAAGTTTTGCTAAACCTAGGGTAGGTGCTGAATTAGCAAATTCAGCACCTACCCTAGTAACCATCACTGATATTTATCTTAGAATTACACAGAGGCAAGTAGAGTACTGGAAAAAAATTAAAAAATAATTGTTATATACTTATATTGTTTATAAGTTATGAACGAGGGGAGCTAGTTCTAAGCTTGTAGCTTGTTTGTTCCACAGCAAATCCATAGAAACTGCCTATCAAAATGGCTGTCAGATAGTTCCCGGAAGTGTTACGTCATATGAGAACTGTGAAGGTACACGTCATACAAGAATGTATGTGCAATGTAGTTGCTTTGTTTCGTTTTTTAAAATATATACTAATAGGAAGAGAGCAAACTTGTTATAAAAATGCTACGCGCCTTCAGGACTCGGAGACTTTAGTCTTGTCACAGATGACCACTGGGTCACAACTCCCATTTTGTAGTAGCCCGATAAAAAACAGCTGCTTGTTCTACGCTTTGTTTCAATACAGAGGGTCTGGACTCTCGGCTATTGAGAAATGACCGCTTGCTGGAGTCGTGCTCTGTTGAAGTTTTACATTTTAACCCAGTCGCTAACATTTAACCACGACGTACAAAATATGCCAGTTGGACGATACCGAAAACTGCCTGCACTTTAAATCACCATCCTCCACTTCGAAGAGATAAATGCCGAGCAGAATAAAATGCCTGTTAATTTTAGCTTAATATTTAGAAGAGTGCCCAACGCGAAATTCATGGCTTCGTTCACTTCGCTTTTTTGAAAACAAAAACAAAACAAACCAATTTTTTCCGAGTCAAAGGCACTAAAACACAATTCTCAGCATGTAAACAGTTCAATTAACAACCAGAATAATAAAATCAAGTAAATGTTACTCACAAGTGAAGTCTTCCATCTATGAATCCACTGATTAGTCTGCAAGTGAGAGATCTTACCCAGCTGCACCAATTAGCTGAAGCAGCGGTATGGAGCTAAATTGGTGCCATAAAGTTTGTTAATTAACAAACAAACAAACAAACAAATAAATAAATAAATAAATAAATAAATAGTTATTGAAACTGGAAAAGAATATGCTGAAGGAACCATGCAGTTAGTTAATAAAATCTCTTTTTGATCCACAAATTTATGTTATTTTATTTAAGTATAAACTACACTTTGTGTCTCAGCAAATAATATGTGAATATTTTAAAATTCAAGACAGCAATCTTATTAGAACTGATCAACGTGTCGCTTGAACCAATAGGAACTTTGTTTGGAGAAGCCTATGAAAAATATCTGAAAGTGCCTGCCTCTCTTTTTTCTTAAATGAGCTCATTAATGATTGATGCAGCAAATGACCAATGTGATGAGAATAAAAGTATGCCATTTGCTTAATAAATATAAGTACCCATAAGGGAAAACCTTTTAAATCTAGAGTGCTGCTTAAGCAGCTGTATTAAAATGGAATTTGAGTTCCTCTTTTTTGAGTGTAAAAAATAAATAATTTATTCAAATACAATGGAGTTGAAATATCAGAATGTGACTGGTTAACATGGTCCTTGTAGAAGCTTCAAAATATGAACAGCTAAAGGCCTATTAGGCAAAATAACTAATATATATATATATATATATATATATATACATATATATATATATATATACACACACTTTTAAAATCACTTTAATTTAAATAGGGTTCTCCTGAGACGTTTTGGGTCTTTGGATATAAAGACCCAATACAGAAACCTCTGAACTGAATGAAACAGACACAAACAATAACAAGACCGAATCAAAGCAAAATGAGTGAAACTAAGCATGACAGAGTACAGGTGGGAAAAACAATAATACAATGTATATAGAACATAAAACACAGAATTCACTCAAAAATGGCTGGTTTGATTTGGTTTTGAAAGTAAAGACACAACTGGGATTTTCAGTTTTAAACATTAAATGTTTTTGTAGAAGGTTCTCAGACTGGATGTTTCCACAGTTGTCCTGGCCATCTTGCTGGGAACCATTGAAGTTCCAGAAGTTACTCAGATAGATTGAGGAATTTGTAGAGTATCAGAATATCTGTAGTTACAAAAAATCAGATTTTTTTCCCTGTAAGTTAAATATGTCAGTCTGTTCATTTTCTCTCTATGTATTATCCTCAGGTGTCACAAAGTCTCACCACATATTTTTGTTTAGTTTCAAGGACAAGTATCTTATTACACTTATCAGTCCAGTGCATCGCTAATAAAGACAGAGATCATCCATGTTGCCATGGCCGTAGGTTTGGGTATGGATGGTCGTGACATGTCACGACCAATATTCAAGGGATATAAAATAGTCCCAACCAATTTTTGCCATATTAATAAAAAAAAAACATATGTATTTTTTAACAAAAACAAAATAAATAAACGAAAATCGACATTGATTAGTTTAATATTTCAATATACTACGCAGTGGTAGCATTCATTTTAAAATTCGCTGTTATAAACTATGACGACCCATGCCGCTATTGGCTCAAAGAACGTGGATCTACGTTCTTTGATTGGCTGCAACAGGCGGCGGCCAGCTGGCCGCACGCGGAATGGAAGCTTGGTCCATGGTGCTGAAAGTGAACGCGTCTCCTTCTGAGTTTGACATTTATTATGAGTCTCCGAGACCATGTCGCCACCAAAAAAGAAAAGGACGACAGGCATTAGAAATTATTTCGCTACCTCGGCTGTAAGTACAGTGAGTGGACCCATTATTAAGCCAATGTGGTGCTCCCCCCCCCGCCCCCCCGGTCAAAAATGGTCGGGGGCGGGGGGGGGGTGTTGGTCAGTAAGTTGTAAGGTCCCACCAAAACTTAGACCAAACCTACGCCCTTGCATGTTGCCATGACAAACCCGTGGTTCTCAGTCCCATTACCTCACAGCATCACCGCGGACCACCAACCCTCACGTTACGTCCAAAGGGAATGATGATTGGGTGAGGAGGTGAGGAGGGGAAGTGGAACAGCTGCATTTAATCAGCCACACAAACTACAATACAGGCAAAGTGCTGGTCAATAACGGCATGTTTTCATCCAAACAGCTGGGAAAATTACACGTCTTCAGGACTCATTTATCACATGTAGAGCTATGATGGAAAAATAGAGAGAGATGTGGGCTGAAGACAGACAAGAGGGAGGGAGAGAGGGATGAAATGCTAATTTTCACTGTGTCCCACACAGCTGCTCTAACTGTTTGACATGTGTGATGAATGGTGTTGCCTTGCTTCTGCTGCCCTCTCACCTCCACTCATTGTCACCAGTCGTCCGACAAAAGCAGAAGTGAGGGGCTGCGGGGTGGGGGGGTAAAAAACATCCTGCAGCACAAGCAGTAGATGCTTCCTTTCATCAACGCACCGCACAGACGTATGTGAGCTCATACCGCAGCGTCCGCCCTGGAACAAACACTGTGTCAGACATCAGACGGCCCCCACCACCGAATTCACATCTAACGAATCTGGTGTGAAGCGTTTGTGCTGCGTTTGTGCAGGCAAAACTTTTGTTTGTGCTGTTTTCGCTTTTAAGGTGATGACGATGACCTCCGATGACCCCTGGAAACATCTTTATTAGTATCTCTAAAATGACAGCAGCACAAATTAAAGTTTTTACTCCACAAAGCAGCGCAAACGTTTGACACTAATTTTGTTAGATTTGAAGAAGGTGTGTGTGGGGAGGTTCACACAGGTCAAAGCACACACACATTCACATGCGCGCTCACTCCCGCTCATTACACCCTGATAACTCACATCCCGCTGCAGTCTGTTTGCTGAGCGAAGCTTGTTTTCTCTCTCTGCCCGGCTAACCGGCCGAAATGTGATGCAACGATTACAACAAGGTGAGAGAGAGAGAAAAAAAGAAGGCTGCAAAGAAACAAGCACTCTACTGAAATCTCTGTTTGTGGCTCATTCAAATGAAGAAGAAAAATAGGGAGCAGGTGGAGTATACACACACACAGACACTCACACTCCGGTAAACAGTTGGAAATAAAACATGAGGAGGAAAGTTGCTTCGTTGGCAAGAAGTGGAGCAGTCATTACTGGTACGTGCTTGCCAGGCACAAACAGAGGAAGAGCTGTGAAGCAAATGCAGTTCTCTCTCTCTCTCTCTCTCTCTCTCTCTCTCTTCCTGTCTGTCTGATGGGTTTGTTTAAAAGGGTCGGATGGATCAGGGAACCTGTTTCATGCACACAAATGCAAAAATACGCCGCAACAGAAATAGGAGAATAAGATCTTCACACACAGCTTCTTCTCATTGTGTGAGGGCTTGTTTTTATTTTAACACTGGAATATTTTTAAGTAAAAATAAAAACTCAAGAGGTGTGCACAATCAAGAAAAAAAAAACCTCAGGAACAAAAAAGAAACTTTAAACCAAAGCAAGCACTGACTGAATAAAATGTAGGTCAACATCTATGTAGCTGCAGAAAAGCACATATTTAGTTGTGTTTAGTGATGTGAATGTGGGATCAGGTATCAATGGTTTCCTGTTTGTATGCTATAGATTCAGAAAAGGCAACCCAGACCTGTAGAATAGGGCTGAAAAAAACTAATTGGATTAATCGTGATGAATCAATTAATTTAAAAAATAATCGTCAAATAATTTAGTAATCGATTAATCGTCACTCAAAAGAAGACAATTTTGTTGTCAGAACAATCAAAGGAATAACAAAGACAAAACTATACAAGAAATATACATTTTATTGCACTTAGGCAAAAATGTTTTATCTACAAAAGGAATTTATTTGCCTCATTTTGTGAATTTTTAATATTGTATAAACAAAATCTCAAGTGGTTAAATGAAAAATGGGCAAAATGAACCAGTGTTTTATTAATCAATAACTAAAATAATCGTTAGCTGCAGCCCTACTGTGGAGCTCAGGTAGAGCAGCATTTTCTCAAGCCTTTGCCTCGCTAACTTGGTGTGTATTCCAAACATTGTTTCACAATTCAAAAGTCAAATGAAACAGAAATCAACAACCATTAAAAAAAAAGGATTAGCATTAGCAGGGAAGCTGTATGTAGCTATAGCTGCATCTAGCTTAGCTGCTGTTAGCTTTAAGGAAACAGGACAGTTTAGAAACGTTTCTAGAGCTATTTTACTTAACTTAGTGGCATGAAACAAAGAAAAATACTTATAGAAGACATAAGCCTGACCTTATGGGACTCTCGGTGATTAAAACAGTCCCTGGAATGAGGCTCTAAAGAGACCAAACACTCTTGCTGACTTTAGCTGCAGCAGCTTTAGCTACAGCAGCTTTAGCTACAGCAGCTTTAGCTACAGCAGCTTTAGCTACAGCAGCTTTAGCTACAGCAGCCTGGTTAGCAACGCTCAGTGTGAAGTCTTTGGCTCTATTCCAACAGTAACTGCTGTGGTCAGCAAGAGCTATGGATAACTAAACAGGTAGACTACTACCTCTTCTCGCCTGTCAGTTTCAGGATTTAACTTTGTCCACCAGTGAAGTCCTGAGAAATTAAAGGTCCAATGACATCACAGAGTTTCCTTCCTGAATCTCCTCCTCTTCCTGCTGCTGGAGCCAGATTTATTGCAGACGATACATTGAATCATTAGTTGTCATGCCGGCTTGTATTCAGTCCTTCAAAGCTGGATGTTGAAACAGAAAAATGACTATTTGACATACATAAGAATATTCCATTAACTGACATAATATAAGAAAATTAAAATGTTGCAAAACTCAACACAAATGAGGCAAATGAGGCATGTCCAAAAGAATTTGCAATTTGTTGGAAAGAATGAGAAGCTGCTTCCCTGATGAGCACAAAGGACTAAATGTTGTGAAGGTTGAACTAATAGTTATGAGAATTTTAATATGATCAGAGAAATACACCGAAGAAATGAGCTCCTTCTACAGAATCGTCCTCAGGAAAACAAAACCTGTCATGATTGTAAGGACCAGGTTTCTGTGTAAAGTCAGACTTTGTTTGCTTTTCTGAGGCATCAAACTATGTGACAACTGCACAAAAAGAAGTATTTTTCTAGCAGCACTTTATAGAATGAGTCATAGTTGCATTTGTTACATTTTACTCATTGAACATTATTTTCTGATTTCCACTGAAAATCTATTATCTATGTGAGTCTCTTTATTTCTACAGGAAAATGAAAAGAAATGCACTCATAAATTCAGCATAATTAAGTTCAGAGGCAGGTGTGTGTGCGTGTGTGTGTGTGTTGAGTAGTGGGGGCACCACAATGCATTTGGGCTGAGGGCACTTAAAAAGCTAGCACTGGCCCTGCGTACAGAATCAGAACAAGAAATCCTTGGTGCACCAAATTGAATTGTCTAGAGTGTGCTGCTAATGTGTGTGATATTTTACAAACAATGCAAAAAAAAAAAAAAAGGAATCAAAACTTGCCAACATCTGTAGTAAACCTAAAACATTTATGGAAAATATAAAAAGTAATACATTTCCTGAACCTGAAACGTGGTGGGGACATAAATAAGGTCCATTCTAAATTCAGTGATTGCCTCCAGAATCAAGTTGGTTTAAATTTGTAACATCCTCTGGACGTGATCTTCAGAACTTAAAAAATATGCATATAATTAGCAGAGCTGCTGCACACACACAGCGAGTTAAAGGCTGGAAATGAGAGTGGAGGGACAATTAACAGCAACTCACCGGTTCCTGGAGTTCTCAGGTGTCAAACTCCAGCCCTGGAGGGCCGGCGTCCTGCAACTTTCAGATCTGTCTCTGCTTCAACACACTCGAATCAAATAATTAGGTCATTAGCAGGACTCTGGAGAACCTGTCTACATACAGAGAAGCTAATTTAGCTATTTGATTCAGGTGTGTTGGACTAGGGCTATAAAATTCTGTTTCATATCCCTGCTGCTGTAACATCTCCAAGTCATCAACAAATAAAAAACATAAATTAAAAATATGCTTCTTCCCCCTCTGAACGCACTGATTTGCTCACTATGATGAGCATATACAATATTGACTAAAGGTAACTAATTAAAAATATATGTTTTCCCCACAGTTGTCTACTAATGTTGTGATGAGTGGCCATATTGAAACGCAAAGTTTCAACCTCAACTGGAAGGCAGCATTAACATAGTAAATGTAGTTTACTATGCTAACGTAAGCCATTAGCATGAGTTAGCATTAGGTAGTTAGCACGCTAAGGGTATCTTGCCAACTAATTAGTAGATATATTAAATCTCTCTCCTTCAAGGATAAAGGATTTAAGTCATTTAAATTCGTTTTTCAAAAATATTTTTATTTGATATTGATCCAGGTACAAGGAAATAAAAGATGGACTTATTTTACAGGTCATCAGAACTAAACTGTAGGAGTTTATTTTCTTGATTCACTCTCTTTTTCGGAGAACATGCAAGTGGATACAGGAGGAGGTGTACAGAGAGGTGGAGAAAAAAAACAAGAAAGGAGAACCGTACTGTAGAAATGGCCTTGGAGTTGGAGTGTTACCTCACCCCATGCTGTACAGGAAAGACTTCACCCAACAACTTTCACTTTTTGTCATTTTTAATCTGCTTTTATAGCAAAAAGGAAAGACACAGATAGGCTACAAAGAACCAACAATATTAGGAAAATGAACAAAAAGAGGTAAAGCACTTTGAAAGACATTTTCTCTTTTGCCTTGACGAGCAAATTGTGTTTTTACTCCCCGTGTCGAAACGTTGCGACTCGAGAAGAGCAGTGCAGTGAACATGCAAGACGAAGAGCGACTTGGATGACGACCGACCGGCGTATCACCGTGCTGAGAGCACGGTCTCCACATCACCTCTCAACGGCCTCGCTGCTCAGCTCCGACACACACGTTCACAAGGAACAAAGGTAACAGTTAAAAAGAAAAAAGAAAACACATTTCATATCTTACAAATTTTATGCATATTTCACAATATACCTTTATTAGCATTTTAATAAATACAAAACGACACTGTGATTTAAAAGAAAATTGAGTATTAAAGACACGAACGTTAGAAATATCAATTTCAAATTTGGTATGTTCTTTTACTGACATCTTGTCTTTAAGTTGGATGAACCAGCACATCGGGATCAAAGTCCACAGCAGAAAATTAAAAAGTAATGAAAATAATGACAAAAAATGGGGGTATAACAGATTCCAACATGGGATGGAAAGTGTTTATTAATGAAAAAGGAATGGAATAATCAAGTGGAGATGTGTATGGATATATACACATATATACACATACATAAACACCACCAGAATGCAAAATAACCTGAGATACTCTCTGCACCTCATTCCCAGAACACTGGCCACTGGGTGTATCCTTACAAAATAAAATAAAATACGACAATGGTGTTACGACAACAGTACAACAGCATTTTGATGGCCTTTAGTTTCCCCTACTCACCTACCCCCCCCCTTTTTTTTTATCAACATTAGCAGTACAAAAAAAGACAAAACAAACAGTCGTTGAACCACAAAAATCCTGAACATTACAATTGAAAAACATTGTTGTAAGCAGCGTTTTGGGAGTCCATAAAAGGCATACAAAGAAACAAGCTTAGCTTCCAAAAAGGACATTTGTTGGAAAAGATTCATATCTAAAAAAATCTGATGTTGTGAAGTCGAAAGCGGTAAATGATACGAGCATGTTTTTGTGGCAGTCGGGTCAATAAGAAAGGATTTTTTGCTTCCCACTGTGGCTGTAGACATGAAGGCAGTGGAGCCACTGACTAACATACAAGGCCTTTGCTTCGTCAGCTCTCTACCCTAAAGATGTGCAGTGTGTAGCAGTTACCATAAGAGAATAAATAAATAAAAGCTTCCGACAAGACTTTACTGATCGTACTTGTTGTGGATGCTGGCCACTTTGCCCTTTTTTCATTTCTGACTTTAATAGGGGACTTTAAAGACAAATCAATTTGATCTAATCCATCTATAGCTCACTGACTTTCCCCCTGTGCATTATAAGCCTGGCGGGCCACCAGGCTTTACTCGCCTCCCCACCAGGTTAAGCATAATTTATTTTAAATATGATTTTGAAACACCAGTGACAGTGAAGACAGTTTAATCTAGGTTTATAGTTGACACATTGAACTGGGTGTGTCCCAGCACTTCCATTGGTGCATTGAGCTCACTCTCAGTTTTAATAAGTGTTGCTAGGCAAGGGCCAACGACCATTTGTTTCACATCTGAGTCACCAACTTTCCCACATAAGCCACATTAATAACTCGGCTGTTCCCAGTAAACTAAATGTTTTCTTCATTGATACGATTGGTGATAACAGATTAAGTGATTAAAAAAGTGCTAAAACAGCAAATGTAAAACAAAATCAGCTCGAATAAAATGTAAACGGTGTAATTTAGTTATTGAAGGAGGTTTAGATGCGTTTGTAACTTAATATGATAAAAATAAAACCGTATTTGTGCTATGACGTGATGTCAGCATCCAGACAAAGTTCACCGCTTGATTTGATTTGATTTTTTGAATTTTCAGGTTATACTGGGTAAGAGCATGAGATCCTCTTTGTAAAATGATTTAGGCACTAAACCATAAACTTAAAAAAAAAAAAAAAAGAACAATAAATTAATAGCTAACCAACGTTTCGGATCCGTTCCCAGGCCTTGTAGCTCTGCCTCGCGCCTTCAGGACTAGCGTCTGCCACTCGGTTCGTCTCTACTGTAGAAATGGATGCTGTCTGTGAGAAAAGCGTGACTCTTTAATATCTCTCTGTACACTAGAATATAATCTTCTTCTCTTTACTTTACAGTACAGAAACTCCTCTTCACATATTCTTCCGGTTCTTCATGTCAGCAGGAGCTATGTTTTTGTGCTTATCACCAAAAATTGCAGTGCAAAAAAAACAATAATTAATAATATTAATAATAATGATCATATTAATAATAATAATTAATGGTAGCTATTAACAAACAATGGATTAAAGAAAAACAATTATCTTATGGCACAAAAGCCACTTAATTCACATATAGTACAAATAACCAGGTAAACCCAACTGTTATTGTATATGGAAATAAAAATAAAAAAAAATTAAACTCTATCGGGTTTGCATAGCAATGCAACAACATGGCAAAGAAAATATTTACAGGAAACAAAATTCCCTTTTCCCGAAGGGTAGATACAACAAAGTTTCCCCCCCCACATAGATGTTTCCTTTTTTTTTTTTTTCCTTTTTTAAACTTGCCTTTTTCTAACAAAAAGAAAATTACAGTAAGGTAGGTGGTGGAAAATATTTTCTCGAGGACAAAACCATTGTGAGATGTACAGTATGTTTGTGACTTTACATCACATGTACAGTTCTGTGAAACTGCTTCGTCGCTGTGGCGCCCTCCGCCGCCGCGCGCCTTCCCCTCTGAGAACACACCGGTCAGAGGAGAACGTTTATTGACCCTGACGGGAGCCCAGGAGGGTCACTCTGTGGAAGAGATGAGCATGGAGGAAAACATGAAGACGGTCCAGAAAAACATCCCAGAAAAAGTGGAAATGAAGGCCTCAAAAGCCTGGTTACACATGTTTGCAGAGCAAAGGTATTAATATTTGTTGAATGTTTCCACATTTTGGCAAGTTATGATACAATTTATTGCTACAAAGTTTCACTTGTGTGTTATAAAGACATCGTAGCAACACAAATCCGCCTGAGCGTTGCTTTAAACGTGGCACACCCACAGGGGGCAGTGTAGCACAAAGCTAAAACCCATGTCAGCCAATCAGATTGCTTCAAACCAACCACAACTTCCTGTTAGGGATTAAACATGGCGGCTGGAGGCTGATTTTTGTGGACAGACATATAGTTGGAACTACTTTTAAATAGCGTATTAGAATATAAAAATGTTAAATACAGAAGACGATGTGAATTGGGAATTGTGTCAAAGCAAGTTTGTGGAAAAATTAGCGTTTATTTGTCTGCAATGCGCGGGACTCTAAATCTCATTTTTCCCATGTTCACATGCATATAAACATAAATACACATTTGTTTGGCCTGTACAAGTGTAAAAATGTACACTTTTAAATGTACAAAGTGTACTTTTAAAAATGTACACTTTGTACATTATTAAATTGACCAAATCGCTTTTATACATTTAACTTATACTTATAACTGCATGGTATTAATGTTGAAATGTTGTCCTTACTGTACAGAATTTTTTTTTTTTATTTTGTTTTTGTGAGTCTTATGTTGATTGACTGTTGCCACAGAAATTTCCCCTTTGTGGGACAATAAAAGATATTCCTATTATATTCCAAAAATGAATATACGTTCAACACGTTGTATCCAAGCCAGTAAAAAGGAAATGTGGGGACAATAAACACTGACTTTATCATCATAAAAAACATTTTGATTTATTTATTTTTTTTCATTCTTGTGTAAAGTCATAAAAGAATGGTGCTAACATGGAAACAAGTCCTTACATAACTCTCCATGTCCGTTGGCCCCCAGAAATTCGGCATGCTCCGTAGCGGTCCACTGTTGTGGTTGCCGCGGCCCGTCGGTCTTGCGCGGCCCTGTTGACCCCTTGGAGGAGGCCGTCCCAGAGGAGCTGTGGCCCCCGGGGGAGGGGAAGGACGGCTTGCTGTACGGGACACACCCATCCTCTGAAAAACAAAATGGTGGACGGTTTTACAGAAAAAACACAGGCAAAAATAGTACTGAATGTCTCAGTTTTTTGTTCTCGATAAAAACATTTCTAACAAAAATGATGACAGAAGGGATGTCGGTGACAACCCCCGGCAATCCATGAATTTAATTACAACGAAAAGAAACGTGTCCATGGTTTGTTTTACGTGTAATTAAGGGGAGTGAAAACATGAACATGAAGTCAGGAGCGCTCAGGATCCAGCTGGCTGAAGGTTCCTACAGCAGACGTTTTGAAGTTCTCTTATGCTTTTTCACTTCGCATTAAACTTGTCAGTAATTAATTCTGACAAGTTTAATAAAGTAAAATCACAAAGTAAAATTTGTGATTTTACTTCATAACAAATACATTAGAGTGATCTAGAATGTATCTAGAATGGAACTGAATTGTGCTGCTCCTGGTGAAGTCACTCACTTCTGACTTGTTCTTATTTGACACTTTAGTTCATTGTGTTTTAGTCGAGGCGTTGCATGTTTGGACAATTATTCCCTCTGGCTGTGGATGCTGGTCTTACTTTTTTTTTTTAAACAGTTGTCATGTGTAACCATGGCAACACATTATTACTTTTACAACTGGGAGCAGATGATTAGCATGTCGAAAGCTCAAATAAAACCTGAACTATGACTCTAAACCCCAGAGGAGATTTGTGGGAGAAGGAGGAAGTTCAAACCATCTTCCATCCATCTTGATCTTAGATTTCCATTTAAAGTGGAGCAAATGAAGTGGATTAGCAGAGCTTGGTGTCATCCTGGTAATACTGCAGCCAAATATCATCTCTGTCTGGAAATTCAGACGTTGGTCTGTCAGCAGCCTTCAGTCAGAGGCCTTTTTAGAGTCGTTGCAAAACTGCTATGTTCCTGCCCAGAGCATCACCATCCACAACATAAGACATTTAATTTCCCTTTGGGATAAATGAAGTGTTTTTTTAAACTGAACTGAATTAATTAATAAAGAAATGGAACATTTTTCTATGTGTGGACAAATGAATTAGCAAAATATCGACGCAGGAAAACACTGATGTGGTCGATACTTTCCCTCAAACTGGAAATGTTTCACAGCTACATGACGCAGGACGAAAGAAAAAAAGACAAAAAGCCCCCCATCGGAACGTGACATCTGCAGAGTGGCAGTGCCAGCAAGCCATGCCAGGGTGAGCTACAGGGATGACCCTCGACCTCTCCTTCCAGCCACCAGATTTGTCGTGGGGAACAACAATAGAGGGTCCACTGGTTGCACTGCCCCTCCCCCCCACTGCGGGGCAGCTCAACATTAACCCTCAGCAGTCTCTATCATCACGTGAAATCTCATCAAACTGCTTCCCACTGTTCTGCTAATGACTGTAATGGAGCCCACCCTGACCTCCGATGATTCTCCTGAACATCAGTCAGGACCCTCGCTGACTGTAGCCGCCGTTTGTTGTCTTACACCTATCAGTTTTTTGTTTTTTTAATCCCTGGCACCAGCAGGACCGGGCAGCGCAGCACGGACAGCGCTAACGATCACACACACACAAATGCGCAGATGGGGCGCAGAGCGGCGGCCATTACGGTCCGTCTATCGGGTCGTCACTGGCAACACTTTCAGGGGCAACGGGGGGCGGAGGGAGGGGAGACGGGGGAGAATCCTGGAAAGCAGATAAAGTGGCAGACGGTGCAATCTGCTCGCTCAGTCTCGAAGCGGCGTGGAAACTCGATTTAACACGAGAACTAAGAGAACAAACACTGTGCAATCGACGCACAGCTGCGCCCACACCTCACTGTCTTTGTTCTTTTCTTGATTTCACTGGAACATATCCTGCGTACTCTTTCTAATTTCCAGAATTATCTGAGGTAAATAGAAGATGTATTTTTTTATTTTTCCTAATATGTGGATATCCAATTGTTAAAATTTCAGTCCACGACAGGGCACTAGTCCAACTATTAAAACTCAAATTGTCAATTTTATCCTCAGTCAAAAATATTGCTGACTGATATGGCTTAAAAATAAAATCTCATACTTTCTCCCACCAGGTCCGATTTACATTTTTTTCTGCTCTCTTTCTTTTTTGAAAAAAGAAATGACAGAAAACATTTTTATAAAGCAGTTTTTATTTCAATCATCCCTATCCTGGACTGTAAGAAGGAGAATTAGGGCGAGGCAAAGAGAATGTTTGTCTATTACAAAAATCTGGTCATAATATTAGTAAATAAAGACACAATGTGAGCAGAAATGGACAGAAAACAAGTGTTTTAATGAGAAAAAAAGATTTGACATAACTAACTCAGTTCGTTTCAAAGCTCTGTTATTGATATCAAGTTGACGCTGACGTGTTAAAATGTAAGTATTTCTTTCTGTAAAACACACCAAAGTATAACTTCACAAGACCCTCAACATTTATCAATTTCATTCTGTTATTAGTTTTTTTTGTTAATAGATTCCAACTTTATTCTGCTAATGTCATTTGTTTTATTTTTTAAAAAAGGTTCCACTATCAGTGGAATACATATAAATGTATTCTTATAATAATATGACTTCGTTTTCATAATTTATAAAACCAGATCGTATCCTGGCCTTAGTATTCCATCAAAAAGTTTAGCCAAACTCAATGTCCAGTTAAAAAAAGCTGTAAAACAAGATGGCGGCCTTGGGCGTGGGCGTCCAAAGAGGAAATCTACAAAACCAAAAATTTGATTGATAAAATCAGTTGATAGGCCAGCCTTTATCTTATCTAACAAGAGAATACCTGAACTTACTGACATGTTTATGAGGTTTGTTTGACACTGAAGCGCTGCAGCTTTAAACATCATAACTTCACATGAGTTCACTTTATGTTACTATTGGAGTTGAAAGTTGGAGTTGAGTTTGGAGACGGTCTTGGTTTCCTCTGTACCTGATTTGTGGCACCTGCGGGCATCGTCCGTCCGGTCCATGGAGCCCAGCCGGTCCTGGGCCTGGCGGTGATGTTCCAGAGAGGTTCGCATCTGTCTGTCAATAGAGCTCTTCATGTCGTCTGGCCCACAGAGCGGTCCTGACATGGGCGTGCGCTCCAGAGACGCAGCCTTCCTGTCCGTGGGTGGTGCCATGCTGTTTACACTGCGGGTCCCCTGGATGCGGCCCTGGCCCTGACAGGGAGGAGGCTCAGGGGGGGGAGGTAGGTCTTTGTAAAGGAAAACCACATGGTGGATCAGATTAACTGACATGCAAACCTTTTGCCTTTTTAGCATATGAGATAAACCAAGACAGGCAGTTCATAATTTTTAATTGAAAGAAGGATGTACAAATACAAATCACTGTAATAGAATATTTTCAGAGGTGATGGAAAGATGTATGGAGCTAAAGACTAAAGTAAAATCATGAAAGTACAGATCTAGATGGGAATTTGTGAACAGACTAAAAGATTGGCATTGATGCTCTCTGTCCAAAATAACTGAAACTGAATAATGAACTCAGAAAGATTAGCAAATACTGCAGCATTTAGGTGAGCAAAGCTGGTGTAGACATACACCAAAACAACTGTTTCTGCCGTGTTGGCCTCACCGTCTGCACCAGCGTCTCTCCGGTGAGGTGTTGTGCCTTGACTTCGTGGTTTGCGGGTGGGCCTGGTGGCCCTCTGGTGGCCCAAGCTGTGTGTGCCGACTGTGCTGCCATCTGTTGAAAACGGACTGCTGGGACGGGGCCTGTGGGACAAGCCTTTACCTGCAAACCAACAAATCAGTCAATCCAAATTTATACTCGTAGTGCATAAAAAAAAAAAAACACTGATTCCATTAACCAAATAGCCGCCCGGTTAATAAAGCCCTGAGGAGCTGCCACCCAGAGAGCAGAGATGGAAGTGATACCATTAAAGACACGTGACTTCAACTCAGTTTGGCAAAACTGTTTGAAGAAAACGGTTTTCATTCATTCACAAGTGGAGGATTGAGAGAGAGAGAGAACAAAAAGAGTAAAAGCTTGCATATTTAACTGGTCTCCCATCTTTTACTTATGCAACCCATGGAAGAAAAAAGGAGAATCAAGAGGAGGGCCATGCACAGTCTATGTGCAGATTCCAAAAAAAGCAGAAAGGCCAAGAAAACATGAAGGCAGAAACCATCAGCCAGCTGATGACAGAGGGAATTATTAGAGGAGAGCGGCTCCACTGCAGCAGTGGGGATCCGGTTTCCACAAACCAACCTCTCTTGCTGAGGCTGGTTCCCTCAAGGCGGTAGCCTGCCTTGTCTGCAGCAGCCACAAGGGCCTGGGCAAAGCTGCAGTGGGTAAAGATGGAGCCATCGGAAGAACTGCCCAGACTGGATCTATGGCTGGAAAAATTACGCTCATCCTCCGAGGCCGAGCCCCACCCATTCACCATGGACCCTGTGGAACACCACAGCTTTCAGTGAGACTGTTTTGGGAGTTCATCATACCATAAGGCCGTCTCGTCCTGGATCTTAAGACTGCTTGAGTTCTTGGTTCTTATGGATCATAGTTTTGGTATTCTGGTTCCTGTCTCTCTTTTTATCTTGAGATTTTCTGTTTTCTTGAGTCATTCTTGAATTTTGTTCCATTTAGTAATTGTGATTTTTTTATTCCCTCTCCATCTAAATCAATCGACCTTGTTCCATTGTTCCATTAAGCACCCCTGCTCAATATTTATAATGAGCAACTTCATTCATTGGTTGTCAGTTCCTTCTGCTCTAAATTCTAGATTTAGGACATTGCTAAGTGAATTTCAGTTTTCCTCATTTAAGCCTTTGATTGTCCATAAAGTCTGCCTTCTGCTCTTCATCTGGTTCATTGTTCCAGATACAGACAGGTAAAAGTGAGAAGATTTATTCAAAACATTCATAATATCAATATCATGTCGGTATCTGTATCAGAACAATGCCAGCATTGTAAGATCGATTCTTTAGTTTCAGATTCCCTCTTGACATTTTAGCTTATTTTTGTGTTTTAGTGTCTCAACTGTACCTTAAAAAAGATTTTATTTCAGTTTGCTGTCAAATTGACATTATTCGTGATTCATTTACTTCAGAAAACTGAACACAAATAATGCCAGTAGGCCATAAAAGTATTTTGTAAATACTTATAAACTTTGTCCAAATTCTGTTCCTCTGTTGGAACAATATATTTAAAATGAAGAAAACACAAAAACACGTAAGCAATAAGAAGTTTGATGATACAGCAATCTTAAATAAAAAGTATCTCTACAAACTCTTTGTTCTTTGCTGATCTAAAAAGATAACGCCCTGGGCATTTGCCCATATCATTCATGTCAGAAAGCAACACTGTCTGCACCATTAACATAGAAATTGAGACAATGACCCGACAGTAAACAAAACTCAACTATGAACACTGACCAAAGAGCAACAAGCAAGAAGTAACCAAGCACAAGGCGTCACCATGACTGTTGTTACCATGACTGTTGTTACCATGACTGTTGTTACCATGACTGTTGTTACCATGACTGTTGTCATCATGACTGTTGTCACCATGACTGTTGTCACTGATCTCGAGTACTACAACACTGCGGCCTCTTTATTTACTTGTTACAGAATCAATACCAAAATCTGCAGTGTCACATATTTTGGTGATACTGACAGGACAGGTGTCAGTATCACACCTCTACTGACAGGCACTGGGCGGTTTTTGGTTACATACTATTCTAATATTTTTAAAAGTTAAATAAAAAGAAAAGAAAATTTTAATCTAATTTCAGAAAAGCAATATTTCTCTTGTCTGAAAAAACCCCCAAATTGGCGTGATATCTTTATTAAATATCACTACAGACAGCAGGTTACTAGATCTGAAGAGCTAAATGACAAAAAAGGATTTATTCAACACAAGTAAAATAAAGTAAAATTCAGTGGGTCTTTTTCTGTTTTGTTACATATGTGTATTTATCAAAATCTAAATATTAAAAGGCATTGATGAATATGAATGTAATTTTATAATGTATTTTCAAATGTTTCTGTGAAAACTGGAACCTTTTTTTTTGTTTTTTTACTGTAGGTTCTGGTTCCCATTCCGTCACATTCGTATCCTGGTCTTTGCCTGTTGTGTGCTCAGCTGCTAAAACTTTTACAGATACAACATCTGACAGGCTGAACACCTGTACTTAAATCTACGTACACACACAGACGTATAATGCTACTGACTGATCTTAGAAAAATAACATTTCAATCACTACATTTAATCACTTTGTTTCTGCCGCAGGCCGTTTCTTGTTCTTGTAAGAGAAAAAATGTTGTGAAGTCATTTTGTTCCGGCCTGCCCTCTTTCAACTATTACAGACACAAACCTACAAAACACACACGCACAAAGGAATGCACACATTGAAGCAGCAGGACTGTCATCAACTGATTGTGAACTTCTTTTGATAAAGAACAATGCCAGCACCTGTGTGGAGCTTCACAAGCGCCTCAGGTGACGTCTCACTGAACGCTGGAGAGAAAGAAACACCTGGTGCTGAGAGGAGAGTTTCATCCTGCTGCTTAAAAAATGCAGAGCCACCCGTGGTTAAGCAGCGGGAATGTTTTAAGAATCAGCATATAAAAATTCATTTTTTTCAGTTCTTGAATGTACTTTAAAGGGTAAATATATTTTGCAGCTACAAAAGTAGAAAAATATTAAAACTATTAAATTTTGTTTTGCATCATTTTAGTTTTCAGATAAGACAATAAATCTTAAAAGGCACTTTAAAAAAAACAAAAAAACAAATGAGTATTTGGAGTTAACTACCTTAAAACAGGAAAGCATTTTCATATATGGATTTTCTTCTGCTGACAAAAAGACCTTTTTGAAAAGGGAATATGTCAAATGGATAAACAGAGAATATTTCTACTACGGAAAATGTTTTTGAGCTCTAGTGTGGTGCGGGATGCAGGAAGACTTTATAATTGTCTTTATTGTCTTAGTCTTTATAAACAAGTCTCCGGTCACTAGGTGGCAGCAGTGTTCAAATGAATCAACCGGCTGCCTGTTCTAACCACTAGAAGAAGAAGCCTGTACAGACACACTGGTGTACAGAGGATACAAGTGTAGCAAACAATATGGAAGCATTGGTTAGTAACGCAAGTATGATGGAGCATACCAAGAGAGACATACATGTAAAAATAAAGTTATAATATAAAAAAAGCTATACTATTGGCAGAAGTAGTAATATTAATAAGAAAAATAAGCTTTGATATGATCTGGTTAGCCAGTCTGTGGTTCTTTTGTTGAAAAGGATCCAGCAGTTTAAACAATCGTTTCAAAGTCCTGCAGCTGATAATAATTTGATGCTGATGTGTGAGAAGTATTTCCTTATTTGTAAAACTGATAATTATCACCACAAAAGATGCTCAATATTCCTCACTGTAACACAACTTGGTTCTTGTATTCTTACAACTTTATTCTCATATTAAAAATAACAAAGACATCTTAGTCTGCTCTGAAACACTTAAAATTTAAGTTGTAGCTGATATTTTTTAAAGAATCTGTTAATAGACTGATTAGATGATAGAGCCAATGGTTGGTACAGAAAAAGACACAACTCAGTTCACACCCCAGCTACAGTCAACAGTTGGAGCAGGGAGTCGGCAGCCAGACCATTAAGTATGGAGGCCGTGGGCAACACAACCTGATTAGCATTAATCCAGTACAAAACTTTTGATGGTTTAAAGCAGATCCCATGACATCAATAACCGCTCTGTCCAAATAATCCCCCTGCGTGTTCAGCCATCATAATTAACCCCACAAAAACTAAACAAACATGGATTTAATCAGAACTTGGCAAAAAGTTTTACATCTAGTCAAACCGGGTCAAAAAGGCACACAGGGAAGATGCATATACACTGTCCAACTCATGACCGCTGGATTATACGCATCCTACTGTATTTCTTTGTGCCTTGATTTCCCCCCCCACACACACACATAAAAAGCTGGGCCAGCAACTTTAAATAAAAAGTATCTGTCTGCCAATAAAAATATGGCACTTTGGCGGGCAGAAACACGGAGAACAGTCGGCTAATGTGACAGCTTTCAGTGGAAATGGTTTGGCAGACTTTGCCTGAGTGGCACAAACCCAAAGAGCTCAGCTCACACACTCCCATCTCTTTCCTCACACACCGCAACGCCATGGAACAGGCTGCTTTAACAGAGAACCAGGATGGTTCCAGGGTAAAGGTGGCCGAGGCAGCAACTGGGACGATTGTTGGACCAATTAAAAGGTCAGCATGACAGAAAAACCTCACAAGAGTGGCAGCAGACGGACGCTGAAGCGAACACAACTCGCACAACAATCCAATGCCTCTTGCTCCCCTGGATAGTTCTAGCCTTTGAAATAACTTGTAACACTTCTGAAATTGGGCAGAAAATCATGATTGTGGTTTATGTATCCAGACACGCTGGGGAAATTCCGCCTCAGAGTTTTCCAACCCTCCCCCCCCCTTCCCCACCCCGCCCCCATCTGCAGGCCTCCTTCGTTTAAAAGGAGACGGCTGCTACTTCGCTGGATGTGACTTCGGGGAATTGCACTTTCGGCAGCAAAAGTTGCAACAGCTTTCCACTTTGATTGCAGGAAAATTCACTCAGAATTATTGGGAGACATCTGCACAGGCTCGCAAAAGGTTGTGCATCTACTGACATGACCCATTTCTCTCTTTTTGTGCAGCCGCGACTGAAATCAGAGGGAGTAACAGCTTCGAGCACTCTGCCTATCCTCTCTCTATTTTCTTTGAATTTCTTTCTTAACAGTTTCTTTCTCTAAGAAAGAAAGACAGAAATTCCACTGGGCCCAATCCTCCCACAAAGAATGGAGAGGATAATGAAGTATTGGCAGTGCCAGCCAAAGCACTGAGGCTTCCAAGTCCTCCAGCTCAGCTAAGGGAGCACTGCCTCAGCAAATCACATCACAGAGCAACTTTTCGTCCACTCTCTACAGAAGAAAACCTCTTCTAATGTCTGAAACATCAGGCCAATCAAACTGTGATCATTCCAGTTTAATTAGATCAGAGTTCCATTATGCGAACTCTTAACTCTTTGATGTAGGAAATCTACACGGCTCTGTCAAGTTGCCACTGTGTCGCAACGGAAAGATTTGAGACCAAGCTACGTGATTTTAGAGGGTTATACCTTGTGATAGAAAAATATATACTGTATGTATTTTTTTTTTTAGCTCAGCTGTGCTAGTAGGGTTTTCCTGACTTTGCATTCTTTATCTAAAGGAGACAAATAGAGTTGTTTGCAGGGAGGCAATTTAAAGTATCAAAATCTCCTTTGCCAAAGGTATCAGTCAAGAGAAGGGTACCTAAAAAAGCCAAAGGAGAAAATTTCTCTGCATTTCATTCATGCATACATTAAAGTCAATATAATATTGGCTTCACCTGAAGAAAAGGGAGATTTTGGATCTGCTCAGTTCTTAACAAAAATTGACAGAAAACCTTTGACTGTTTGGAGTTTATATCATGTTTTATAACATAATGCTATTCCCTCTTGTGTCCTTCAAACACATACTGCTCCTACAGGGTTGGTTTGACTCTTTCTATGTTTCTATGTTTCCTTGAGTCTCCCATGGCAACCATTTGAGGGTGCCTAAACTACCAGGTTGTTACCGTTTTAAATACACAAATCACATTAGATGGAAAAGGTCACAAGAATTATAACGGACGTGCATAAAAAATTTTTTCCCTGCGTTTAGTCGGCGTTAATGTCTCAAACCACAGCTTTTACTATCTGTCATTTTATCATATCTCAAATGAGAGCAATGGGCCGAAATGTCCTCTCTCTCTCTCTAAAAAAAAAGAAAAAAAAAAAAGAAAAAAAAAGTCATCCGACTCCTTACGCGCTCCATGCACTGACAGAGACAGGCCAGTAAACACTGCATGGTTTGGGGGCAGTAAAACTCCGGCCGTGTCCCTCCTGCCTCTAAAACTGATTTATGACGGCGGAAACCGTAATCTGCATGTCGTTAAGAGGGAAAATGATTCTCTCTGACGAGCAGCCGTCTCTACCTGCGGTCTGGTAAAGGGACGCTGCTCCTCGCGGGGCTTTATGGAAGAGTAATCGCCCACAACAGTATCTCCAGTTTTACAACTTTACATTACACGACCTGTACAAAAACCAAGTAATACCTTTTATCTCACTGGCTTAAGAAAGAAATGCTTCTCCAATACCCAAAACAACTTGAGGACTTACATTGATCAGCTAAAGATAGGCTCTATGAGCTCAGAGCACGGTAAAAACATCGCCTGAGCAGAAACACTGCTTGAGGGGGAAAAAAAGAAAGAAAGAAAGAAAGAAAGAAAAAAACCCTGAGGAGATGGAGGATATTTTTCCAAAGCTTCACTTGATTTACTAGCCTTCGGTGTAACATTATGAAAACAGAACTATTTCCATATTACTGAAACAATGTCAAATCTATCAAGCAACACCTGACAGGAGCCTCGCTCCTGTCCTCCCTCGCTCGCCGAGCATCAAAACGGCGGCCGCCATAAATCTCGGTGGTGTTCTCCTATCTGTCCTCTCTCCTTTGTGCTCACCCTGCAGCCGGGACCGATGGGCTCAGAAGCACACGAGTGGGGAGATAAGGAGAAATATCGCTGTCTTCATAGCAATACAGGGGAGAAGAAATGCTGCACATTTGAGCACAGTCACTGCAGCAGCATATGTCAAAACAAACGCGCTGTTCCATCATCCCTGGGAAAGTCACATTTTAGCATTCAGGCCTGCTATTTCTGCTATGCTCATTTTAACACATTTAAATTGATCAGTGTGGAATTAAGTATGGGTTTATTTATGTGAGAGAGACATGCGCAACAATAAGCTTTAAAACTGCAATATGTGACTTTTATAAACAACATGTTTATTTTTTACACATTTGTTAAATCTGTTGCGGTGTTGTGATAGGAAACCATGAGACAGACAATGTGTGAAAAAATGTAGCCCCCTTCCTGTGGTAGTTAGCATAACCACTGATGATGGCAGATAAACAGTTTTTCTGTGGCATTCAGTTGCTTCTCCACCATTTGCTCACTGACTGCGCTAAGACCCTCCTCCTGGCTCTGATTGGTTGGTTCTGACCAAGTTTTTAACATTTCCATTTCAGCTTTTAATCTCTATCCCATTAAAAATGCTGGGGTAGCCATGTATTAGCCTTTGAACATTTCAAAGCTAATACATGGAGGCTGCTGTTTGAGTAATGCTGTTTTAGCCAAAATATAAGGCAAGTTCAAGTTATATATATATATATATATATATATATATATATATATATATATATATATATATATATATATATATATATATATATATATATATATATATATATATATATGGTACTGGTTTTGTTTTTTTTGTTTTTTTACATATTTTCTGCTTCTAATTAATTTGGCCTTGATAGTGAGATGCAACAAACCCATGAGAGACCTTCCCACACACCCTGCTTCGTAATCCACCCCGCTGTTAACCATATTATGTTTTCAATCAGTTTACTCCAATCCATACATTAAGTTTGACAGCAGATGCTGTAGACGTTGGCCTCAGTGTAAAAACGTAATTTGAATCCAGAAGAATTGCCCTTTAAATAATAAATGTTACTGAAATGGTGCTCTTTGTTTCACATCATTCTAGTTTCTTTACAATGAAAGTTGCACCATATGTGTAAAAGCAGCACATAAAGATGCATCTAAACTGAACATTTCATTTAGTTTCCTTCCAGTTTGTTTATGAGCTCCACTGAGCTCTTTAGCGCCCCCTTATAGTGGGACAGTGCTCTCCATCAGTGGAGGATAGTGACCTTCTGTCTGAACGCAGCCAGCAGACCAGAACCTGGCTCTGCAGTGATGTGGCCTTCATCCACCTCTCCCCCTCAATCCATCCCCAGCAGAGGGCTGTAAAAGTTTTCACTGAATTGTAAAAAATGGTAATGCTGCCACTGGTCTGGAATCAAATATGCTGCACATGAAATTTATTTGAAATCCCATTGGGGAGATACGGGTGGCGCTGGCTCTGGACTCGGGTGCCAGTTAAATCACGTCCATTCCTCCCCGCCCTCCCCCGTTTTCCTCTCTCCTGTCACATCCCCTCTCACTGTCCTCTTTAAAATTCATGGGCTTTCTTATCTCTATTTTAGAAATAATAATTGTAATTCCCAACAGTCCGCCAGAAGTGCTTAAAAATTGGACAGGGCTACACCAGTAAGCAAATTCATGTAAAAAATAAAAAAAAAATGACCCAAAAAAGACCAACAGCAGGACTGTAGAACAAGTTGTAAAAATATTCTTCCTAATTAATGATGTGGGTCCAATCAAAAACAATATTTTGAGATGGTAACCAGGTAACCAGCCTACCTGTTAAAGAGCTGTCCAGGTTGTCCATGCTAGACCCTGGTGTGTGCTCCATACCACGGGGATGCTTGGCTCCGTAGCCCTCATCCTCGTCCTCGTCTTCCTCCTCCTCCTCCTCGTCTTGCAGGTCAGTCTCCAGGTCGGAAACCATTGTGCTCGACACATAGCCCACTGGCGGAGCTGGTGCCAGGGGAGGAAGAGAGCCTCCCTGCATGTGCCTGGGAAAGGAAACTTCATAGATTAGGAGAATATAGCGGAGAACAAAAATCCGTGATTCTGGTGCAAAAAGCGAGACGTAAATTATTCTTTGAGGCTTTCCTCACATCAACGGCTGAACGACTTTAGACAAATCCGCTAATTCCGAAGGTCAGCTTGCATGCTAACACAACAACCTGGTGGTTACATGCGTGGATGATACCAAGGCATCCTTCTGTCGACGCATGGCTGTCACCTCAGTGGCTGACAGCCGCGTTTGTTAGAGGGAGTGCAAAGTGTTTGACGCGGTTTGCAGAGGGAATTGGTTGTAATTACTGGCCCTCTGGTGTTGTCAGAGATGCTCTCTAACCAACATAGTCATTACTGGGTAACATGACATCTTCTTCCTGACAAGGCATCCCAGATTCCCCCAACCCCCCACATCACAGCCCGCTTCACGATTATGAATGAATGCCAGGCTCTGGTTCTCTCGACGTCGATGACAGAATGAAGCATGGCCTTCATCTGACTTGCATGAGCACAACAACAATGGAATGCAGAATGTATGTGTGTACGGGAAGTAAACTACCATGGGCATGAAATTGTGTCTGTTGGAGTAAGCAAAATGTAGTCGTTGCTTAGAGTGGTAGCATGGGCCTATTAAAGTTGAATGATTAATGGGTTTGTATCCATGGCACACAGAGTTCACGTGTGGAAAAACAGCAGAACAAAAATAAAACTTGCAAAAACAAGCAATCAGAATCTGCACCACACATTTTGAAAGTAAACTCCAGAGTTACAATTGCCAAAAAGTATTACATGGTTACCTAAATACATTCGTTAGCCAGTTAGCTAACTAACTGTGATCCTGTGTAGCTAGATAGCTAGCTGAAAATGAAGTCAAAGACTTTATTTTCCCCAAAATAGAGCTACATCATAACACTCAAACTGATTTTAAGATAAGTTACATCTGAATGAGTTATTTAGAAAGCTAGCAAAGTGGCTATAATGTTTCCTTCCTAAAACAAAATCTAACTATTTTTGAAATTTTGTTTTCAGATAAATTATCCTCAATTTATAAATAAATTATCTATAGTCGGTTATGTCATGATAACTTAGCCAATTAGCCAACTAGCTAGCTAAACAAAGTGATTTGAAGGCTAATATAAAAAGCACTTTGCAATATTTCTTAGATTTTTTACTTCAAATGACTAAGACCCTCTTGTAATTCTTTTAGGTGATCTTGGATCTTTGTTGTCAAAACATGAAGTTTAGAATGCAAAATAAAAAAATTATAATCAAGTGTTACATTCACACATTAATATAAAAGCTTTGCAATGAGATGAATATAGGATCTTGTAAAATTTTGTTGCTAGCCTCTAGAAACAAAATGCAATTTCTTGCAACATTTTTTGGCAAAGAGGTGAAACAACACTCCAAATACAAAATAGATGATACGTCCTGTAGCCTGTTTTCTTGGATATTTTTCTTATTTCTTAAGAGAAATGCTATTCGCAAGAGAGCCCCTTTACCCAATAAAAAAAAAACAAAACAAAAAAAGCTGCAGAATATCTGTCAAAGTCAGGAATATAAACAGTACTGAAAATTTGCAAAAAAATCCCCAGCAGGTCCAAAGAGTGAATCTAGAACACAGTTAGGAGGTCTAGTAAACATTTGATGACACCAATTCAGCACAGTACCGTAGGTCAGTGCATGAAAATGTACCATGTCTGTTTAGCCATGTCCAGTTGGTATGCTCTGGTCAGCTCGTCCAGGTGGGCCTGGAGCATGGGCTGCATCTCATCCCGGGGAGACGGGGTGAGGGTGGCTGTGGACTGCTGTCCAAAAGAGACGGCAGCCGGTGAGGAGGCCACTCCTCGGATGGGTGGCGTGGGAACCCTTTCCTCCTCTTCTTCCAGCTCATCTTCCATGCCTTGATGAAGGTACGTCTGCACAGGCATGGGTGGGCCCCAGGTGTCATTCTCATACCTGTGGGAAGAACGGAAATCACCCAGCTCAGAGGTTTGTATTTCAAAAAAGTTAATCCACAGAAAGCATTTTCTGATTACAAGAGAAGAATCTCTGCACAAACAGGAACCTCTGTGACCTTGTTCAAGTTAAGAAGGGGTTTGTTATACGACTGGCTTGAGTAAAATTATAGTGCTCATCAGGCTTCATTTCCTCATAGCTGTGCTTATACGTGATGAAATAATACAAGCCATAAAGAAAAATGTTCATTAAAGAAATTTGTCGGCGCACACGCCATAGGACATAACGGGTTTAATCTGCTGCCATTAAAAGCAGCCTCAGATTTACAGTGGAGGAGACTCTTCATTTGCCAGATAGCCTATTAAATCAGATGACTCCCAGATTGGAAATGGAGCTTAGAGGACGCAGCACCTCATGCACCAAAAGAGGGACACTCTGAACCAGCTAAATTAGCTTCTGTTAGTTTAAAGTGAAATCTGTTTGAGGTGCTTGGATACGCTTGAACTAATTTAAACGTCTAAAAGCAACAGCTTCCTTCAGCTGTCTGTCTTATACTCTAAATATGTACGGTGCAGTACTGTCATCATGCAGGCATGTTACAGAGATCTGTTTCAATTTCAGCAAGTTATTGTCAGGAGACATTTTGCTAACAATTGCTGTAAATTCTACACGCTTGATCCCGGTAAACGTGCTATTCAGAAGGCAAGCACGTCAACAGAGGCACACAACCTCCTGGAGGTAGTAGGTCTGTTTAACAAAATACCCTTCATGTTATGTTTAGTCCTGGGTTTTGCTGTTTTCAATTCTCCAACATTGATGGGAAGATAAGAAACAGAGCAACTGCAGCTTAAGACACAGTTACAGAAGTGTATGGGTACACTGTAACAAATTGCCCTGTATTTTTACAGTATAATGCTGGCAGCAGGGTTGCCAGCATTATACTGTAAAAATACAGTACCCTTACTGTAATCAACTTTACAGTATATTACTGTCACAAAAGAAATCTTTTGATTACAGCACATTGCTGTTTTTATCAGATTTACAGTAGATTACTGGCAGCTGTGTTGCCAGTATTTTACAGTTTTTCTATGGTATCATTACTGTTGAATTCACATACAACTTACTACTGTAAATTTCCAATACAAAATAGAAACATTAAAAAAAACACTTAGAAAATGTAAGTTCCATCATGTCAACCAACATTTATTTGGGAAAAAAAAGCACCAACTCAAACATTGACTCATACACAGTCTTTAGTGGGCCACATAATAAAGAAGAAGGTTTTGAAACGACAACGTATGTGTGCCTTAAACCTAAACCTTTTCTACAAGAATGTTGAGGGTAAACTGTCCAAAGTAAATCGTATTCTGGAAAAACAGTAAGAAAATCCCCATCTATTTTGTAAAATAAATTTCTTATTAACTGATTTAAAGAGTTTTTGAATAAAGCATGAATTGTGGCCTTTTGATTAGTCTGAAATAAAATAAGTATGAAAGAAATTATGAAATAATGCATTGTACAACTCAGCACACTACTTTTTCAATACAAAATACTACTTTTAGTGAAAGTGAGGAACAATATGATGCAACATAAAACAAATGAAACATTTAACTTTCAATCTAAAGCATAGAAAAAAATTGCAAATTTTAGTTTGATAAAAATTTTAATGAAACATTTAGACTTGAATTTCCTTTAGGGCAAAATCAGAGCTCCAACTTCAAATGATAAAACAATGAAACAATATTTGACAACACACTGCCAAGATAAGTTAAACATTGTGCCTGTACAGTCAAAATTACAAATTATATCTGAAGAACAGAAAGTGGGACCCTTAACAAAATTTATGCTATAAATTAAAAGAGATGTCTAAGATTATGCTGACCTTTAAACCAAAAAAAATCTCTCAAGAACACTCCTGTTCAGGGATAAGTTGCCTTCATGCCTGTATAGTTTTTTGTTTGTTTGTTTGTTTTTGCGCGGAGGGGCAACCATATTTATAGCCTGGTTAGAAAGTTCTCACTAACCTATAAGAAATTCCACTCGAAGTCCATGAGGTTTTTTAGCAGAGTTGAAACACGGGGGTTGACAGTGACCAATTTCTTTTGAACAGTATTTCCTGTCCTCTTGGAGACGATCTTGCCACAGCTGGCCTTGGTCCCTCTTTCAGGGTTGATATCAAGAAAGCGCCTGAAAATGCAGTAATTTCAGATTAGCATATGATGCTTAAGGAGTCAGGGTTTAAGGTGTGTTAGGTGGGAAAAGTTGGGGACGGACAGGCGGACACAAACCTTACCTCTGGATGAATTCAAGTGTACATGCAGCCTCTTCTTGATATTGTAGGTGTAGTACATTGAAAACAGTGCAGCAACCAACCACAAAGGTTGGTTGAATGCCCTCACATACAATATAGCTCTCAAGACTGATCATCCAGTGCCCAGCAGTCACATGGTCTTTTCCACCTGAAAAATAAAATTAAAATAATTATAACAAGTATTGTGACTTCTACAAATGACCTTTACCATTATTTCTAAAACAACATTCATTTAAAGATATTGTGTTTCATGCAATACAAATAAATCAAAACCTTGTGTCATCTGCATGTTATTGTATCGTATTGTCGTGAAAATCTTAAACCACAATGAGTTTTGTTTTTCTTTGCAAAGTTATGGCCATCTTTATTCATTCTCCAGTTAGGTCATCTTTCTTAACATTTCTACTGACAACCTAAGAACGTATGAACTAAATCTTAAAAAAAAAAGAAGTTGTTACTAAAATAACTAAGTAACAATGAAAACGGATTACTTTAATTAATTACCTTCTTATCTACAAGATATATCAAATAATGTTATGCTAGCTTCCTTATTACAGCATGACAGATTAACTAAGCTAACTTAGTTAGCTACTAAGTTAACTAAGTTAGCTTAGTAACTTTAAGCAGTACAGTCTGCTTAAAAATGACAACTGTATGACAACATCATCTAACAAATAAATTATGCTCCAACTTACCGGATTGGCTCATAAAATGCAGGATTCAAATGGATAGTCCTTGTAAAGAAAATTCTAGAGGTTGCTTCCACATGTCACAACGACGTGTCTTCTTGTGAAATACAGTAGCGTTCTGTTTAAAGAGAGTCTCCTTGCCGTTGAATCTAACATCATTCCCAAAATGCAATGCTACTCACAGTATATTACAGTATTTTATTAAAAACAGTAATAATTGCCCAGAATGCATTGTTTTTCACGGTGCAGTACTGTTTTCAATAGAAACAGTATGATACTGTTCAGTTTTGGCCGTTTTTATACAGCAATTTGTTACAGTGTATGTAATGATGCTTCACAGATACAAAATGTTAGAAAAAGGTAAAATGGCAACGTGTTGATAAAACAGGGGGTATAAGTTAGTATTTTAGCATCTTACATTCAAATTTGCAAGGAAACTTTGAATTTTTGTTTCTGTAAAGTGCCTTCATTTGTCATGAATTGGCATTACATAAATAAACTGAATTGAGGCATTTTACTGAGCACAGAAACGATTTGACTGCTTATGAAAAGAAAAAAGGCACTGAAAAATTAAGCATGAATAAAAACTCTCTAGGTAACGTTAACACGAACAAAATGGAGCACTGAAATTAAAATGATTGCTAATTAGGATACATTGAAATAATCAGCAATAATTGGTCATTATTCATGATGCGTACACTTGAACACTTGGTTTTGGTGTGAAACTTACCCTAAAAAACATGTTTTTGTGTTATTATTTCTTCTTTTTGGTCAACTGAAAATGTATTTTCTGTGTCTACCGGTGCTGTTTGACTGCTTACCCTCCGCCGTCATGGTGCTCGTTGGGATACAGGTCCATCTCTGTGCCGGGTAGAGGGTGAATCGGGGGAGGGGGCAAGGGAACATTGGCCCAGTTGGAGCCATTAGCTTTAGGAGGTTTAGATCCAGCCTTGGTTTTCTTCTTCTTTCCTCCTTTTCCACCTGCATGAAGGAGACCATTCATTTAACCGACATAGTCGTTGAAAATTACATTTTATTAGAAAATCTACTGAAACGTGACAAATAGGTGGGGGAGGCAGTGTAAATAACAGGAGATGCTTTTGCTGTGTGACAAGTGTGCATTCTAAAAAAAACCCAACAAAACAACAAAAAACAACTCAATTTGGTGCAAACATGCTGCTTTGATTACAAATCCATTTGCACTCACTTTCAGCCTACCGCTGGAAAGTCGTACACAATTTCAAACACAAGATTTCAATGGGCTCTCCGCCCGTCTCCGCTTACACAGAAAAGCTCAAGGCCGCCTGATGAAGGATGAAAAGCATGCTCCTATTGATTGATTGGCTGAAAAGCCTCAAATCTCCATAGAAACAGAAGAGAACGGCAGTTAATGCGGCAGAGGCAGACCTTTGTGCTCCACCCATCCCTCAGTGTCCCCTTTAACACCAGGCTTTGGGTCCCCACAATGAAATATCTCACTTCACAGCATCATTATAATGAATGGCTTGTGTAGTGTCAGTGTGTCCCTAATGGAATTCACTGAGAGTCTATTACTACTTTCATTTCTTTTATTACACCGGAGAGCTGCTAACCCCATCTATTTCCACTCATAACCCTCCAACACCAAATTCTCCACTGTCACATCCATCTTTATAAATCTGCCAGCCAGGTCAATACCAAGTTTTATACGATTTGGTCACATCGCAAGCAACGCTTTTATTTTCTTTGGAAGATTTTTGACTTTAATCTTGGATCTGGTTTTAGGTTCATAAATGCACAGAACAAGAAGATTCCAAAAAGCTGAACTATACCAGGGTTTGTTTATTTCTTGCTGCCATTATAGCATGTTACAGTTTCTGAACATTTTTATGTGCTGAGATTTTCTATATCTCATCTAACAGATTCAATCAATCATAGTTACATTACTTCCTTTTCAAACAGTTTCACCTTGGTTATTTTCTATGAATGTAAGTTGTATTAGTACTTACTGTGTCTTTGTTTCCTGTTATGGTAATTTTGTTTTGAACTTGAAGCTCTGTTGAAGAATTTATGTTACTTTTGATTCTGTCTATTTATCTCTGACTCTCCTTTAATAAATAGAATCTCGTTACAATCTTGAGGTTCTTAATTTTTATGTGAAAAATTGCAATATTCAAATATTTAAAATGTGAATATATTGATATCTATCACATTTTTCAGAGTGAAAAAAACTATTGATTTCAATATTTTTTTAAACCTAGTTAAAGTTACACACATAAAAACTGGTTACACTAACTAGATAAAAGAGTCTTTGTATGTCATAGTGGCTGATTACAGTAAATGTTTTCCACAGGCATCAACTGGGAAAATTAACAAGACTCTCTTCTATTTCTAAAGAAGTTCCACAAATGATCAGGAGTCCTGAAACATGGAAACTGAATTGGTATAATACCACTCTGCACCAATTTGATATATCAGGAACCTACATGACAAATTAGAAACCCAAAAATATATTTTACTGTTGAGTTCATATGCCTAGTCATTCGATAATTTGGCAGCAAAAAGAGTTTCTGAATTGGAAATGTTGCTTATTTTGTTGATATCTTCTTTCAATAAAAATGTGGTTAACTGTGATTAATTAATTGCACACTCAATAAAAATTTTTTATCTCACAACTACTTTTTTTTTTTCTTGTTGTGAGTTGAAAACTTATTTGCTTCATATAATTGCATTGATTATTTGAGTATTAAGGAAAAAATGCTAATAGTTGGTAGCAAGTGATTTGAGGAATCAAAAAAATTCTTAAATCTAAAAGTTAGAGCATTGGAAATTTTTTTATCCAAGAACCAAATTTCACAGATCTCTCAGGACATCAGCATCACCTGGAGTATTAACTGTCTAGAGTATGTAACAAAGAGCATGATTGTTTGTAAGTTGTGATTATTATTATGTGAAAAGAAAGTTAACAAAACATTTTTTTAAGACACAATTTAAACTTATTTTTAACTTGTCTCCAGAAAATAGTAAAATATAAATGGCAAACTGCAATAGCAAGAAAATCTGTGTAAAGAAACTCTAATAATTACACATAATGTACCTACAGAAGCCAGGAACAAAACCGCTTGTTTGGAATCTCTGTCGGGTTTTCCTTTGCTTTGTGTTTTGAAGTGCCAACAGAAAAAACCCCTAAAAAACAAAAACCTGCACTGTTGTGAAACTAACAGAAACATGGCGCTATCTCTCAACTGGTTTCACAAAAGCCAGATGGCAAACAAATAAGAAGCAGTGTACAGTTCCAGTCAAGTCCAAAAAGAACACGAGTCTCCGTTAAAAATTTCTCTATTTTTCTTGGCCAACACCAAAATGAAACTTGTTAATGTAGGCAGTAAAAAGCTTGGTGCAAAAGAGGGAATGCTGGCGTGAGAGACAGACGTTGTGTCACAATGAGATTAATACAGAAAGGAAGTAATAAAAGAAAAACAACTGTAAGCCCAAGGCAGGTGGCAACACAGCGTAAGTATAGTCTGAAAGTAATTGGGTTTTCTAATCGCGCCTCTGGGCGATGCTTGACTTTTACCAGTAAATAGTAAGCTGACGTGATTGTTCAATCATCCTCAGTCCCTCCACACAAGATCGGCCATCAATATTGTAAATGAGCCTCTTCCAGGGAAAGATGGTCTGGCACTGAAATTGCAACAGCTCACCCGAATATGAAATATACGCAGTGCGGCCGGGAGCTGTGCAGGAATTACACAGCAGACCCGTGTCTTCTGATAAAATTGGGTCTCTCTTCAAAGGGGGAACTGATGCTAAACTTAGACCCAGCTTTGGGTATTTTTACCCAAGGTCTGGGCACTCCCGGACTTTAACTGCAGGGCTGCTCAGCCTTGAGCTTTGTTTTCACAGCGTGCCTCAGTGCTTAGGAAAAAGCCACAGAACGGAGATTCTCAAAAGACTTTGCAGTCGCGAAGATCCCAGATGAACAGAAACTTATTGGTACATCTGGCTTGTAAAAGGTTTTGAAATGAATGTATGGTTTTTGCAGCATCAACATAATGTAAACCTGAAACAATTTTTTTTTTAAAAACACAACCTTTTTTTTTTTAAACCAATCTTTATAATTTACTTTTTCAACTTGATCAGCACTTTTAGGCACTTCGTCTACTATGACTTCAGGCTCCTTAGGGTATAAATATGAGATGACAGAATGCCTCGTTTCTTTCAGCCTATGTTTATCCTGCCAACATGTCCAGATGGTAAGTGAGGTAAAAAAAAGACAAAGAGCTTATGATTACAGAAGTGGGAGTCACTGGCTCTACATGCAAGTGACTCATTTAACCTTGATGGCACCATCAGTGACTTAACAGCCCTATTACTGTGATTGTTCTGACTGCAACTTAGGGAGCGTTCACATCAGCCAGGTTTAGTTTGCTTTAATCAAACTCTAGTATGGTTGCCTAGAAAGTCCGTTTTGTTTGGGGAAGTGTGTGAATGTGCAACTGAACTTCGATCCGCCAACAAAACTACGTCTCTGCTCAGTTGAAGTGAACTCTGGTTCGGTTTGAATGCGAAGCAGATTGGAAGAAGCGGAATGCAGTGCCGCAGTCACTGTGTGAAAACTACATCCTCCATGATCCTCTGCTTCATCTTCTGCTCATGCTAAGAGTTTGTTCAAAAAGCGTTTGGCACATTTACCAAATAAAGAAAAGAAATCCTAGATATTTGCTTACATTTTGTGAAGAAGGAAGTCCCCCCCATGTTTTCTTTGGATAAGACGCAGAATGTTAAGGGTCTCATTTTGGCGTCACCTGATCTTTATTACTATAATTAGATGACATCTAGAGACGAGAAATCTTCCAATGATTAATTGAAGGCTGGATCTTCTAACAATTTTCAATTACAAAAGGAATTGATATTTACCGGGGTGCCACTAAATTTCTCCACTACGAGTCGGGAATATCGCATATATATATATATATATGTGTGTGTGTGTGTGGATATATCTATATATATCCACATATATATATAGATAGATAGATAGATCTATATATAGAGAGAGCTATATCTACATATATCTATATATATATATGTGTGTGTGTGTGTGAGTATACTAGCTTTGATAAAATACATAGTAACTAATGAGGAGACGTGCCTTATATAAAAGAATGCCTGAACTCAGCATCTCAAACACAACTGTGGTCCTCAGGTGAGCATGGACTGAATGTTCAGAGGCAGGCTGGGTGAGTGTTTGGGTCAGCACAGAGTCTTCAGGGTCTCTAACAGCTCCAGAAAACACCGGTTACCTCTTCTCCTCTACACTAAGAAAGGTTTTAATGAGCAGATTCCTGTCCCCAGTGGAGATCCACGCTGTCATGAAAGCTGCTCTATTTCTGTTCCTTTTCATCCTTCTTCCCTCCTTCAGACCTGACATTCATTATTCCTTCCATCTCCTTGGAGGGGGAGCAAACCACTATAACTTACACTCCCCCCCCCACACACACACCTTCCTCCTTCAAATGCTGACTTAACTTTTGTGGAAATTTATCTAAAGCTAAAACTCTGAGCATTGTTCTACATTACTAATCAATTTAGGTTGAATTAAATCATTTGAATTGGTAGCATAATATAAATTTACATTTTAATGAAGTAGTTTTTCCTACCCTTAATATCAGTACAATGACATAACTCGGACACCATAATATTGAAGATGATGAAGTCATTGTTATGAGCTTCCATTAAAATGTACAAGAAAAATAATTACTGCAACACTGAGCAACATTGTTAGTTGTTGTTTGTATTCTAATCCTTTCATATCTCTGGAGGCATTTCGAAGAAAAATACAGGAGTCTGCTTTTGTTAACAACAACCTTCAGGATTCAATTTAATAAAAGTAAAAACATCATAAAAGATGTTCTTTCTGGATATTAAATTGCGCCAGCACCTCTGCAGCCCACTGATTAACAGGTTTTATTCCCTTTTTTTACTTGGGAATCAAGTAAATAAAAGAAAAATAAATAAGTTATTCATTTTATTAGTTTTTATACTTTGCACCAGGCTGTATTCACACTAACAGATATTCTACAAAATCAGGTTTTATGTTGCATTTGCAGTTAATCTAGAAGTTTATATTACAGAAAATATTTTTAAAACTGCAAATTGGAATTACGCAATAATATCTGTGGAGAAGATATTTAGAAATGATTAGAAACAATGGTGAAGAGACCCACATTGTGCATACCCAATACCACAATACCACAACTAAACCAGCTGAAGTCAGTTTGTCCCTGTGCTAATTCATCCTAGCATTTTGAAGCAACACATTGCTGCATTTTAAAATGTTTCTTTGAAGATAGCTACAATCTTACTTCAAAATATATGTTTGCCCAACCGCCGTCTTCTTAGTTTGAATGTTGATGGTACTGTTATTGTCACCTTCAGGCGGGGCACAGGTATCATGGCTGTTTTCTTTAGCATCATGCAGGTCATGTAGGTGCAGGTTTATTTCAAAAGTGGAGAAAATAGATTTTAAAAGATATAACTAATGTTGTAGCTGGGGCTTCAGAAATATCTTTTACTTAATAATAAAAATAGCTACTAATATGAAAACAACTCATGCTTTTTTGCTATTTTTCCAGTGACTCTTTACCTGTATGCAAAACTGTCATTAAATCTAAAATATTTTTGCCAGTTATTCATTCAGAATCAATTATAATACAGAGCCAGACTGGAGTCCCCCACCCAACAAGCTGGATGTCTGTAGGAAGAATCTGCCTGTAAGGCATGGCCACTTCAGATCCTTCACTCTGCCTCACTGTGCGCACAGCATTGAATTAGAGAGCAGTTAAGGCAGTGGCTTGTAACTAGATAAAAGAGGAGAGAGGAAGGGAGGCAGGCATGAGGGCTGCCTGGGTGTCCTATAAATGACATTGTAATTCTCTGAACATGGGTTTTAGTGTAGTCGGCCACCATTAGGGGATGAGGGGAAAGGGAGGTATTTTTGCCACTTTAGCCAGCCAAGCATCTCTAATGGTGTCTGTGTGTGCACGTGTGGATAAAGTCCACTCCGTCTGAAAACTCCCTCTGCCTCGACTCCTGTCAGCCATCTTCTGCTTCCACTTCTTTGTGCTCTGATGGAGTCTTAACAGACGTCCTTTATCACCGCGCTTAATGTACAACTCGGTAAATTAGAAAATCATCGAAAAGTTTGTTTACTTCAATATCTGAAATAAAAAATGAAACTGAGTGATATATTTTTTAAAAAATTATTTATGACTAAGAGCTAATGAAAAGCCCAAATTTGGTTCCTCATCAAATTTGAGTTATATGATAATTATGAAGTTATTTTAATGTCTGCCTGAGACTCCTTTAGGATGAATTCTTCTATCAATGAGGTGTGGCATAGAGCCATTCAACCAGTGTTAAAACATGCTTTTCTTTAAAATGTATTAATTCATGTACCTAAAATGAAGGTCTCTGGCGGCTCACCAGGCTTTACTTATGTCCCACCAGGATAAGCATTGCTTATTTTGTTGCCTTTGAAAACAGGGCAATGTTTGCTTTTTTTAAGGCTTCATAGTTGGTGTTCAGGTATTAATCTCCCAATATTTCATCCATCCATCCATTTTCTAATCACCCTTTGTCCCTAATGGGTTCAGGAGGGTTGCTGGTGCCTATCCCCAGCTAACGTTCCGGGCGAGAGGCGGGGTCACCCTGAACAGGTCGCCAGTCTGTCGCAGTTCCAATATTTCAATAACACATAATTATCAAGTCATATTTTCTGTCAACTTAAAAAAAAATCTTAACTCACAAACACAACGGGCCGCTGGGTGAATGACTGCCTTAGCACCCGACCACTGGGCTCAGCGGGTTCTCAGGGGGAAACCTTGCAGGTCTTTACTTTTGTTGCGACTATTTAATCTTTTAGTCTTTGTTTCTCACTGGGATTTTTCTGTCAGGCAAAAGTTTGAGTCACACCCAGACGTCTTTATTGCTCTCTGTGACTCGAGGCAGTTGAGGTTGAGGCTACCAGTAACAAACTACTAACACACCTTAGCTAGCTTGTTTACGTCCATCTTGAGTAAGTGTAAATTTATTGCCAGTTGGCTGGACAACGTCTTCGCCTCTGGCTCACATCTATTGCTAAATCATACAAAAATAAAGCTTGGCACTACGAGGGTTAAGACTGTAAAGAGCCATATGCAGTGTGAATAGCACAGAGCTGCTACTAAGAGCCAAACAAAGACCTCAGAAATGTTCGGTTTTGCTCCCTTGAGGTGGCTAAAGCTCCCTGGAAAACAGTCAGCGGTGCTGCATTTGGTGCGACAAAACTATGAAGTTGGAGGTTTAGTGCATTTCAAACACACACACACGCACATATAAAGATTTTTATGCATACATTTGGTAATTATGGTCTCAAAAAAGTTCCTAAAGAATCGTAAATTTCAGTTGGTGAAACCTGCAGAGACCGAGTAAAAACATGCAGGTTGCTTTAATGCTCATGTGTTTCAGTTGGTGTGGAGTTTCTCATTTTTCCTCCAAGCCTCAACCCCTGACCTAAACATAAACCAAACCCCACAGAGCCAAACCTCTGTGGGGTTTAGGTTAGGGCAGTTTACTGGCCAGTCAGGCACAGTGACACCAACTCAGTAAATTAGAAAATCTACTGTAAATTATAAAACACAAACTGGTGGAATCTGGGTTTTTATTAACTGGACGTTTTAATAATCAAAGTAGCTTAGTATTTTCACATTTTTGCTTTACTTTTTGAATGGAATCACTGAAATAACTTAGCTTTTTATTCAAATGAAAGCCTTTCTCCTCTAGAAATAAAATGGGAATTATTCCAAAAAGGTACAAACAAGTGGAAACGTGCAACTGATTGAGCAAAGCGCCTTCAGTGAGGGGAGGAGGAAACGTGTTTATGAAAATGCCGTCTGCACATGTAAATAACAGATCAATGAAGCAATTAAGACATGGGTCAATCATAAAGATGGGCTGGGGAACAAAGCATCCCAGACTGCTTTCACCCTCTGCTGCGTAAACCAACCTGAGAGACTGCCGCTTCGCTCTGAGCTGTTGTGAGAGCTGGTGGTGCTGAAATCTTGTGATTGGTTGTGTGGGATTCTATTAGACAATCCGTCGGTCAATCGGTAGTCGGGAATGAAAAGGAGGGCTACAGTGGAGGTTAGAGGGCAAAAATCACAGTGGCATCAGGTGACTGGCAGTTAGCACAAGCACATGCAACAACATGCAGTTAGAGCAACAAAAGCAAGCAGGATCAATTCAGGAAACGGCATCAACGTGTGGATTTCACAGTTCAGTTTTTGAAGAGCAACAGACAACACATTCACTGGGAAAGTCAGACTTTCTCTTTTGATATATGTATAAATAATTTGAAAAATGTGGTTCTAATCTTCTCCCCTGACTATTCTCCATTCTTGGAATGGGATCAGAGAGTCAGCAGTGGAGATTATGCTTCAATATTTGTTCCGGTTCAGAAAGATATAATCACATTTTATCACAAGATTCATTAAAAGAGGGGACATAGTAGAAAAAAAATAATAATAAAATGAATTGATTTTAGAGTGCTAGAAAATTAGATTATAAATATGCATTAAAATAGAGCCATTAAAGTATAATTTTTTAAAAAAAATCTCTGCTCAAATTCATGGTAATGATCTTAGATGATTTTCTTCAATATTAGGAAATATAAAACAGATTGGCAATTATGCTAAAGCTAAGGGAGGAGTAGGCTCGCTATGAAAACTGCAGGAAATTAATGGAAGGCTCAGCTGTGTAGCTCTTTCATGGGGGTTTATCTAACCTCAACCACAGAAACCAATATGATGACTGCTAGAAAATAACTACAAATAAACTTTTAAAGACATCCACTTTCCACCACAGTGAGGTTAGAAGGGATTTTCAGACTTTTGGTGGAGTTTAAGTTTAAGCACCAATAGGTTGGGCTTTTACAACGGAACAAACTCGAGTTCAACTTCCCTCACAAAAGAGAGAACTTTGAGTGCCAGATATAGACACGTTGCATGTTATTGTTTACATACGGAAATTTTGCACATAACGCATAATACATGGCCATAACGCTGGAGGGCAAAAAGACAATCCTTTTACTTGCCATCTATCGCGGCACTACTGGAGGAGAAAACTTCTGTTAACGAAATGAAACCTGGAGATGTTGATAGTATTAATCCAGTGCAGTGCGCCACAGAAAAACAACTCAAAACCTCTGGCATTCTTCCCCTTTCTCACACTGTATTGATTTTGCCACACACACACACGCACACACACACAGCCTTGTTGCCATAGCAACTGACTGACCACAGCTCAACTAATGTGTCAGGATTTTACACTAGAAACATTCCACACAAAGATTTTTGTTGTTTGATTTTCATTGTGCTGTCAATTAGTAGCAAAGCACTGCATCCCTTTTTCTTTCAAATATCATGCGTACATTTGAGATTTTGCGCATAATGTTGACAACCTGACAGCTAAAGCTAATGGCAGTCATCATCAGTGAAGAGTTTTTTTGCCCTCCAGCAGGGGGCTGGTTGGTGGGATCTTGCGCACATGATGTCACATCACAATGTGTCTATATTAAAGTCTTAGAAGAAATTAAACCTGAAATGCTAAAGGGGTGAGAGGGATCTTTGACTCACTGTTGTTGCAGGAGTTCTTGTCAGGCAGGGAGTAGCCCAGGTTTGCCATTTCCTGCTTAGCTTGAAGTGAAGCCTTCCACTGGGAGTCGGGCAGGTCCACAGCCAGCTCATGGATGCTGCTGGAGTGGAGGATCTGAGTGGTGGCGTAAGGATTGGCTTGGGATGTTTGACCAGGACTGTTGTAGTTAGCCTTGGTGGTGAAGTCTATGCTGCTGTAGATGGCTCCGTCCGACAGCATGGTGCCCGTTTTATCTCCCTGTCCAGTGGGGAGATCTGGTAAAGAGAAGAAGAGGGAGCTAATTCAGGGTTAACCCATATGCTGACTAGAGATGCTGCCTTGAAGTAAGATGAAATACAGAAAATATCTTGAAAAATCAAATGATTTTTCTCTTGTTCTCATTCTATCAGGTGGCATATCTGTTATTTAAACAGCTTCTAAGCAACAGCTAACAAAAAAAAAAGTTATAGCTGAATCTGTAACAAATTTCATGCCTAATTTTCTTATTAAAGGACATTGTGGAGGGAAAACATTGGCTGACAACAATGCTTACCAGTAACAAGCCACAAAAGTTAAACCTAAAGCATTACCTGCTTTGAAATATTTTGATTTTGGAGAGGACTTTGTTAAAGTTTTGAATTTTACCCAATCACTAATGTTTGGCTATAACACACAATTTGATACTATGAAGCTTATTGGAAATTGTCTGCACTGTAAAGAACCATCCGCCACTGCAAAGACAGAAGTGGCGAGCTGAACAAGATGGCTCTTGGATGTCTTTCAGTATTTGGAGGCGTGGCCAACACAGACGGAACAGCTTCACTCACTCCCTACGCTGCCGTTGCTAAAACTACAGGGAGACTACATTACTACCAGCGCAAAAAACAAAAAAAGACGTCATCAATCACAACTTGTTCTTCAGCCTGCTGATTGGCCGGGTTGAAATTCTGCCAGAGGAATCAAGGTCAGCTGGCGAAATCCCAGACAGAGCACTGAAGGGAGATGTGGAATTGGAAGGCACATGCTAACAGTTAGCTAGCTAAACTGCAAGTTATTTCAAAATTCTTTAATCATTTTTCAACATCTGGTGTAAAACACCCAAATCAGTCAAATTCAAGACAAAATAACAAAAACACACCTAACATTACAGACAGACAGAGGAAATGCACTTGAAGGCTCAGATGAATAAAATACAGCTGGTTGTAATGTCCCCCATGTCTTCGCTCTTAGGACGAAGAGCTGTGTATCCTCTGGATATTTCCAAACCCTCCCTTTTCCGTTCCCACACATGAGGCGTAACAGCCGTGTTTAGCATGCGCGTGCCTGCTGCACCAGATGAAGAGAGAGTAAGGGAAACAGAAACCACGCGGTTTGCATGCCCAGTGAAGGGGAGATGATGTAAAGCCACGGCGGAAGTGTCCACATCTGCGCCAGTCAAGCTGCGTCTGTCCTTCACGACTCGCTGCTCAAGACCATCCTTTCAAACGTCCATCCCCCCGCCTGCCTCTCCTCTTCACATTCCCCTACTCTGAAGTATGGCCAATGACACCAAGCTGGACTAGCTGCCATCACTCAGCCTGGTGACAGCGGAGTCCCCCTGCTGTTAATGCTTGAGCCGCTGTCTACTGCGAAATATAAATATGTACGGATACGTATGAAATATGCGCCAACGTGTGCATTTCATATGCGTACATGTTCATGGTAAACAACAGGGGCTCCGTTTGAACACAAAGGAAGGCAGGGAGGCCGACATTCATCTCTTGCGGTTTTAGTTTTGAAGTATTTGCAGGACGCTCACCTCCTCGACCAAACTTCGTCAAGTCGTTTGGTCCTCCGGAGCTGCTGTTGACGGGCAGGCTGGTCGCCGGCCAGGAGTCGGCTAACCAGGGGTAGCCCGGGTCACTGGCGTTCAGCAGGCCTGGACGGCTGGAGGAAAACAAAAAGTTGAAACACAACGTTCATAATATGTTTTCATAAGATTTCTGGATTTGGAAAAAATTAAATATAGGACATTACACATAAGTTGAAGCTAGCGATAATCAAGAAGGTTTAAAGCGAGGAGCGTCACACTAGTGTGCTCAGTGGTAAATTTTGCTTTTAAAAAAACCAAGTAGTTTGTATTTTGCAGCAATGAGTTATCCTGCCACCAAGCAGTTTATAAATGATGTTTCTAAATTGGTTGAAATAAAACGTCCTGAATATATGACGACGTATCAGGACTGTGATAGATGACAAAAGGGGAGTCAATTTCCTTCAAAAACTCAGAAATTTTCTAGACAAAAAGAAAATGTTTGAGTTTGAAAAATCAAAAATGTGCTACTAAAAAACTGAAAAATCTTGAGTTTAATCTGAGAATTTTTTAGAAAAAAGTTTGAATTTTCTGAGTCATAAATTTGAGATGAGATTAATCTCAGTTTTTGTCAAGGAAATTTTTGACTTTTTTTCAATCTTGTTGCCATGTTTTTTCTAGAAAATGTCGGATTTTTTGACAGAAATGTTAGTCTTCCTTTATGCTCCAATACTCTCGCATCGGAATATGAAACCCTGAAAAACATTATCTTTAAACATGTTTCATTTGGCACAATAAAATACTGCTTTAAAAAACATGTTGTGAAAATGTGCATTTTTACGTTTGAGCTTGTAAAGTTCAGCATAGTGAATAATCATGATTAATCTCAACAGCACAGTCTGATTAAATTTATTAATAAATCGACAGCACCAGTTTAATTGTTACTTTTTGCCAAATAATACATGTTTCTGTGAGATAAGCCAAACGAGACCCTTCTAGGGGAAACAGCACTCTGAAACATTTCTGGTTTCAGAAAGTTGGAATCCCTTCGGGCGAGCAGAGCCGTTTGCTTCCTTTTCTCTCCCGCTGTGCCTTTGTCACATTCATTCAGCTATTTATGCAAAAACACACTTTTCATACATACATTAATGCCCACTTTTGCCTTTTACACACATCTGCAAGAGCAGATAATGGCAGTGATGTATATCATAAACCTAACCCATCCTGCTGTGTCTTCTCATTAATCCAGAGTGGAGATGTCCACAGAGTTTGAAGGGGACTGAAGGCCTGGTGGCGTCGTGGCGTTGTGGTGGGAACCAGAATGTAGGAGTGGACCGTTCCCTGTAACAGGCGCCGTGTCGGACTGTAAAACAGTCCATCAAGACTTGACCTCGTCACGGGTGACTGCTGGGAGGCCATTAGGGATGCTGTTCTGGACAATAACTTCTGAGGATTGTTACCGTTGGCAACACAGGTCAAGGTGTACGAGAGGAGGCACCTAAATGTCTTTGTCGATTATGTTCATTTGGGCACGTTGAGTAAGTCGGTGAAATGCAACAAAATGTGTGAAACCCCAACCTACAGTGTGTTTCAATAGGATTTTAAAGTAGTGAACACTTGTCAATGAAAAAGGAAGGCTTTCAACATTTTGCACTTAAAAAAAAAACACATTGTGTGCAACCCTCTTTACTCTCTTACCAATAATTGCCTTGAAATGTCATTTGTTTATCAAATGGTTCTCACTTGTGCCTAGATTAATGTCAGCATACAAACGTTTGTTTAGTGAAGGCATTAGAGGTTTGCTAGGGAAATGTTCTTGGAAAGATGAGCAAAGAGAACATTAAAGAAGAAGTCAAGAGATCCGTGTTCAGAGATCCACAGCTCAGGTGGTAAAATCTATGTACTAGACATCTATTTGTGAGAAAGTAAACAATTTTGACCTATATGGAAGAATAACAACAAAGCATTGTTGAAAGAAAGTTATTATTCTTTCTAGGGATATTTCAGTAACATCAAAGAAGGTTCTCTGGTTAGAGGAAACCTTAAATTTGAACTTTTTACATCCTAAACAAAGCCTTAATTTCTGGACAATGGGCTGTGACTTTTGTCACACGGATCACGGGTGGCACTGAGGAAGTCTACAATGAACTAATACTGAGGCTGCTCAATTCTGACACAGGAGAAGAAGAAGACCTTAGAGGTGTTACTGTGAAGGAGGACGATGAAGATGGCGGTCAATGACTTTCCCTGGTAGGCCACAGTACTTCATTAAAAAATATTTTTACTAGCTTAAGTAGATGTTACAGAACTGGACAACTTTTAAATGGATTACTCAATCAGTTGTCAGAATAATTAATAGATCGCTCAATTACTGAAATAATAAGTTAGAACAGTGAAATCTGTCAGAGAAGGTTGATGGAGTTAAACATCGTGCATCTCTTAAAATAAAAGTCTCTTTTAGAGGATGCAGGAGATCTGAGACTGGAAGAGAAGTTCACCTTCCAGCAGGACGAAGCTACAATGGAGCTTCTTGGATCAAAACATATTAATGGGCTAAAATAGTAAGAAAAAAAAGTCCAGAAAACATTTGAAATATAAACATCTTCCTTCTGTACTTGTAGCTTTATTTGAAGCCCATTATGGAATGCGCGACCAGTGAAGCTTTGCGACACAGTTAGCGTCAGAGCTGGCAGCCTGACAGCGGGGCTCATTGCCTGAGCTCCAGCAGGGTGATGGGTTGGCTCCCAGACACTAGGAGAGAGTCAAACCCCGAGGACAAGGCCAGGTAATGGGTGTGCTGCAGTCGCTCTCCGTCTCAGCTACCGGTTCTAATGAGAAAAGCTGTTCAGCAAAAGGGAGGAGTTCAAATGAACTACAGTCCTGGCGACGGGCTAAGAGCCCTCGCCGTGGCTCCTGAATGCCAAAGCAGGCCCTCGGGGGAGACAAGTCATTCAAATTGATGGTTGTGCATCAGACACATGCACTTTTATAGGGTAATACATCTCTCCCTATACTTCCACCTCTGTTTCTGGCTGCCATGTTCCATCGCTGCCATCATTCTTTCTTACCATACCATATTTTCCTAACCCCATTTTCCTTTTATTGTTCCACTACACATCTACACATCCCCATTCTGTCTTTTGTATATTTTAAAATCTTTCACGCTGCAAAAGAAGAAGAAAAAATAGCTGAGTATTAAGGCATGGCTCGTTCTTCTAAGTAGCACTTGGAAAGGAAGGAGCAACGGTGGAAATTGCTGCATTGTCCTTGCATTTTTCATGTGGCGGTTTTCGGCAAAGGATAATTACAATAAGACTGATGTCTACCAAGGGTATTTGTTAAAGGTGTGTTTTTATGTGTGTGTAGGGGGGATTGGAAAGGTTTCGGGGACATCCGGCTGATGAAATGTTGACGATTAACTTTTAATCCCCATCCAACCCGAGGACGGATGGCAACCTTGAACGATGAAATTTGACTTGGAGCAATCCTTCCTCCTTCCCAAACATTTCAGTAACTTGCAACGAGTGAGAGTGAATCCATAAATAGCGGTGAACCCGGCCGACGGTGAGCTCCCGATAAATACGCCGAGCAAGACAGGTTCATTCCAAACCGACTGTATAAATCTGTTGTTTATGGTTCGGCAGACCAGTTGATTAAACTTGAATTTAAAGTACAGATGTTATCTAAACACAATGGGAAACAAAGATTACTTTGTGGATTAACCCTCCGAAAAGATGATCTCATTTAGGTTTCAGATCTTGGGATGGATAGGAATCTCTATGGCAACGGATTTATTAAAACCTGTTCCCTCAGCACACTTTGCTCTGCCAAAAGGAGTGAATCTGCTCTGCTAAAACATTGATCAGTGTGGAGATAGGAAGTTATTACTAGCTCCTAATTACTATCTCCCTATTGGCAGGGGGGGGGGGCTAGAAATGCTTATCAGCTTTTTATCAATTTTAACTGAGCAGCCAAAGCCAAATTGTTCAGGTCTCTACAATCTGCAGCCTATTCATCTTCCATGAATCATTTATTTTGTGATCGATTAAGTATAATTGTTCAGTCAGGGCAATTTGGCTCGAGCCAGTGAGAAAATGGAAACAGATGTGGCTTCATTTGCCATTCTCTAATTAATGCAATAAATATTACATGCAACAAATTATTACTATTATTATTATTTTTGCCTGATATCAACTTCACAGATTCACTTTCAGGACAGATGGGAGAGTTGACATCAGAGTGGCTAACAGAGGCAGAGGTCCGAGACGCATCACGCAGGCTGGTGATGATTACTATCAATGCATATGAAGATTGATCAAAGTATTTTTCTTTGGCAAAATATAATGCATACAAGAGAAAAGATGGCAGCAGGTTCTGTGCGAAGGATTACAGTAGTAGTTTTGAAACCAAATCAAAAAATTGAGATTACAAAATGATCCTCTTGAATGCAATAAAGAACAGACTTATCTCAGTAAAAAAAAAAAAAAAAAGAATAACTTAAAAATAGGACTATTACATAATGTTACATAATAGCAGTAAAAAAAAACAACATATTTAATGCAAGAAAATCCACAAAAGGTCATCGCTAAAGAAGTTGTTCACAAAAGGGTGTCAAAACATGTGGACCAGCAGCAGAGATACCTTCACTTCTAGACTATTGACAGCAGCAGAATATAAGACACAACATTAACTTTGAACATTAATAAACATTAACTCATTAACTTATATATATATATATATATATATATATATATATATTCCAAACTTGTCAAAATGCCACAGATGTCCATGTTGTGCGCCTTAAGTTTTTTAATTTTTTTATTTATTGTTTTATCATAATTATTTGACCTTTTTTTTTAGCTTATATTATCAAGAAAATGTGGAGGGAAAAAAACATTAATAAAAACTGTCTTTTGGTTCACAACATCCTGTGTGTACATCAGTGTGTTTTTGGAGGTGGGTGTGTGTACATCCAAATTAAATAAATAGATAAAATGTAATGGGGTAGTCTACTTTTCTTTATTTGCTGGCTGGTGTTTTTTCCATAAGCCAAATGTGACTAAGTGGTCAAGCTAACAGACTTTTAAACCGCTGAAGCATTTGCCAAAAAGAAGAGAAATGAAACAGATGTCCCGTAAAGATGCAGTATCTAACTTTTATAAACAGTATAATTCCTGCATACGTGTTAAAACTGTCACTAAGTTGTGATAGTATAACGTGAGACAGATAATCTGTGGAAAGAATCTATCTCTTCTTCCTCCTCCCAGTGCTCTTATTGCAATATGCAGAAATATTCCAGTCCTGGTCAGAAACAACTAATCAGAGCCAGGAGGGGGGTCTTAATGCTGTCAATCACCCCTGTGTACACACTGCTCAAAGTGCTAATAGTGGAGTTACAGTTCACCGTTTCAGGAAAACTGTTTATCCACCATCATTGGTGGTCATGCTAACTAGCCTTAGCATTCACAGCAGCCTCCGGTGTGGGGAAGGAGCAGCAGCTAAGCAGAGAACAAAGTGGGACGTTGTGAGAATGATGTTTTTTAGGCATGTGGTTGTGTTGGTTTAGGACCGGTGATGGTTTTTGTGAGTGTCCCACAACAGTTTCATCCCTGGCCTCACAGACCTTTCCTCAGTCTCCCCTCTGTTGTGGTTTTAATGAAACGTTCTTCTCACTCTTTTAGCTTGTCTGTCCTCCTCATCAGGCAGCAGTCCAGCTGATGAAAAGACACGTTACCCGCATCGCAGTGTTAAAAATGTGTTTAAAAAATTAGCAGCTTATAGTCTGGAAATTATGGCAACTGTAGTCCTGAGACAATTGTGACGCAGGGTTTAGTCAAGAACATGTGGACTGCAGCTGGAGTCGGCGCTTTGAGAGCCAACACACACACAGATGTATCCAGTCCATGTGCTCCAACCGCTGCATTATGTGTGTTAATGTACTCCACAACAAGACAGAAGGTCCACAGTCCTCCTTACAGATAAAAGCATATTTTGGCTTTTATTTGAAAATCAAGGTGGGAGAGGCTGTTTGAGGTTCAGTGTGGCTTTTCCACAGCCTGTGATGATCTGAGGGGCCGAGTCACCTGCTGATGTTGGCGCTCTGCATCTTATCGAGTCCAAAGATGTCTAACAGAAAATTTTACAGCACTGTATTTTTTTTTTTCTCTGCTTAAAATGCCATGGAGATGCTGATGTAGTTTTCCAGGAGGAGGTGGAACCTGCTCACAGCGCCAAAAACACCAACACCTGCTTTAATCACCACTGAAGCTCAGAGGAGACAGAACTGTTAGGACTGATGCACCAAAATGATGGGAATGGCAAATTATTATTTCTGTTTCATATTAGGACTGCCCTTTATTGTAAAATTTTCTTATAACTCTTGGCTTTTAACACCCTTTGACTTTTGCTTGTATAAGTATTTTGTTTTCATCGTCGCCTTTTTTTCCCCCTTTGTTTTTTCCAACTTGTAAATGTTCTTTAATTTTATCTGTACAGCTCTTTGTCACAGATGTTGTTGTAAAGTTATTTATAAATAAAGCAGTAGTCATATGGCACTGCTCGCGACGTAATACCCAACCTGGGCTACCTTAAAACCTCAGCAGTGCCACTATTCAGGGAAAAGCAGCCATGACAACACGTCTTCAGTCAGTCATCATTTTCATATTAAAAAAAAAAAATAACACTATTATAGATCTTAAAGCTGAAATTTTCATTTACAGACAGAACATAGCAGGATAATTTAGGATTTAATAAAAAGCGGGAGAAGTTGATTTAGCTGCGTTTGGCCTGCTGATCACTGATCACAGCCAATCAAGGGCAACATTGTGCAACTCAGAATTTCTTGCCGATTGATTGGTGCATCTCGAGAAAATTGTGGCGTTCAGAGCTGCTGACAAAAGATTTCTAAAGCATCCCCTCCACCCCCCCAAAAAAATAAAAAATATTACAGACACGGAGTGAGAATTGGAAGCGCTTATGTGGAAAATTGAAAGAAAAACATAACAGCAGAAAGTAGATGAGAAGCGGCATGACAAGCAAGTGGTGTGGCTAATTCATTAAGGGATTGCTGGCAGCTCACAGAATGATTGGGTGAAAATCGCCCTTTTACTGCATTGATGCAGGAGATGTAAAAAAAACCAAACTGCTGATGCCAGATTACGGGTTGAACACCCTCCCAGAAGAAGAAAGACAAGCGGGGTCACGTTTAGTCACGATCCTTCAGTGAGCATTGGAGATGTGCTGGTTTGTCCCGGGCCAGATGTGATAAGCAGAAACCTGGGATCCTCCAGGGAGTCCCATGAATCCCCACAGAGGACGACTGGTGGCACCGAGACGCGCCCTGCTCACTGCAGTTCGTCCCATTCCACTAACACACACTGAAACGCAGCAGGGCTGCACGGAGATGTCCACACACACCCACATCCACACACACACCTCTCCCCTGGGTAATTATTTTTACATTATTACATGTGCTCAGATCCCAGCCGCCCACGCAAGGTGACAGGGAAATTTATCACTCAAGAGGGCTCTGGGGTTACCCGTAGCCAGCAGGCGGAAGATAAATGACAAAATAAAAGCCTCTCTCTGCTTAAATTGTTTCTGTTAATTCTGCTGAGGAGATTTATGAGTATATCTATCGATGCATAAATGGAGATGTGGTAGGGATGTATATTTGGGGGAGGAGGGGGAGAGGCATGCGTGTGCGGTAGGCATTAGAACGGGTATTGGTAATCTTTGGAAGCCATCAGTCATTTATCAGCGTTAGAATCAGGAGCGGTTGCCGAGGAGTTCATGCGTGACTCCGGAGGAAAGATTGTGTGAGCCAGAGGACTGGAGAACAGACGCTTTTATTTTGGTGGCAGTACTCACCTTCCATTGCTCATCAGACCGCCGTCGACTCTTTGGAACGTCACTGAAGGCAGGAGAAAGGGAAGAGAGAGGACAAAGACAAAAAGCATTATGTTTATGGGCGATACAAACACGGCTTTCAAGACATCACAAAGCCGTCCCTTCCCTTTGGAAGTTATAGAATTGCGCAATTTGACATTTCGAAACAAATTCGGTTGATGGAACACGGCAATTTTGACAAAACTCTCTTTTTCTGCTACAAAGTTTGGCACTAGGATGAACAGACAGGTCTTTTATTTTGAAGTGAAGCAGGTAGAATATAAATGCACTCCAAACTTTACAACTAATCTATCAAAATATTGAAGGAAATGTGTCATTTTGGTCTGTCACAAAGAACCCAAGAAGACATTCCAGTTTATATTTATAATACAAAGACGTATAAAAAAGTTCAGAGGAGTTTTGCACTACTACTAATAAGACGATGTGCTCTATCTTACTAGTCTGGTCCAGTTTGCCTTTGTGCTTCAGCAGCAAAGTGCTCATCCTTGTTGTTTTGTATTGTTAATGCATTCACCATGGGTTTCGGTTGTCCCTCTGCAGGCGATGTCTTTGGTTCCGTTTTTTTTTTCCAGCCTGCATATCGCTTCGATTTACATAAATCAAGATGTCATGTGCTCTTCAAGGACAAGGTGCCAGACGAGAAGCAAAACTCATTTCATCTCTTTGATTTTGCTGCCGAGTCACTATCAGATTTGTGATTAAACTCCAACAGAAAAAAAAAATGATTAGAAAAGGCAGAGGGCTCATTAATCACTTTGAGTTTTTTTTTTTTTTTTTTCATCTGAGACACCGGTCATGCGGCTAGCAGGAATCCCCAGAAGCCATGCATGTGGTCTGATCCAGGAACAAAATGTAGAGATAAAAGGAGGAACTCCCCCTCTGGCTTGTAAAACTCCTAAATTGAGGCATCCTCATGATGACAAAGCAGCAGGGAAAGTTCTAAGCTTTTAAGAACTTCAATGGTTTGAAGTGTAAACCGTCGGGTTTATGGAATTCACCTCATTCCAATGAGAAAAAAGGAAAGATATCAGAGAACTGCTTTACTAAAGAAAGAGAGAAAGAGAGAGAGAGAGGAAGGAAAGCTGTTAGTAATTTGGCTCATTTGCGCCACAGATGGAGATTAAAGAGAGAAAGACTCGACATTCTTCCTCTTTTTTTTTTTTTTCCCCCCAGTTTCATTCAAGTTGATTCCAGGACAAGTTCGGGCAAGCAATGTTTTTTGTTTTGTTTTTTTCCTGAGAAACAGACGAGAGCCAGGAGGAACTCCCAAAACGGATGACAACTCTGCAGACGGGAGTCACCAAAACAGTGAACCCCTACCAGAACCTCTTTAACCTTCTCAGCACCTTGCAGAAGTAGTCAATGGATTTTTGGGGATTTCATGCGAACTGAAACAAACTAGAGTGAAATTGTTTTGCAAATTAAAATTTGAAAGCGTGATGTGTGTGGGGTATTTTGAGCTGCAAGAGAATCGAGATGAGGAAAGAGTTCACCTTCCATCAAGACAATGATACTAAAAATACAAAACTATGATAGAATCTAACTGAAAATCTTAGGCAAGACTTGAAAGTTGTTGTTCAGACATTCTTCATCCAGTCTGACTGAGTTTAAGCTATTCTGCAAAGAAGAATGGGTAAAATATGCATTACCTACAGTTGAAACCAGATATTTACATATACGTACTGTAAAAAATACAATTTTTTTTTTCTGTCTGACGTTAATTCAAACCAAACGTTAGTTCTTATATCAGCTTAGTTAAAATGACCAACATTATTTAAATTAGTTAAACGTCCGTTTTAGAAATTGCTTTTTGTAACTTTCTTCGAATTCAAAAGTTTATATCCATCAGCTCAGTATCAGGAATAATTACCTTTTAATTTAGGATTTGGGTCAAAAACTTTTTGGGTTTCCTTCCAAAAGCTTCAGAAACAACAAATCAGAGCCAGAAAGAGGTTCTTAGCGCTAAATGTGGAAATGGTAACTTACTGTTACAAAAAAACTGTTTATCCACCATGAAGCTAACTAGCCTTAGCATTCAGCTGGCCACGCCAGCTGTAGTGTAGTTGAGACCTTGGGGCTGGAAGGTGTGAGCAGCTCTATTGTTATGTTAGCATGGCCACAGATGATGGCAGACAAACAGTTTTGTGTAGTGGTATGTTTTTTCTCATTTCTATTAGAAACGATTGAAAATTGTTTCTAATTGGGTTGATTGACAGGCTGTCAATCAACCTGTCAATCAAGGACGAGGTTGATTGACAGCGCTAAGACCCTCCTCCTCGCTCTGATTGGTTGTTTCTGACTGAGATGTGTATTTCTGCAGATGGCAGTAGGATCACAAAGTGGTGGCGGAAGAGCTTGATATTTTCAGACTACCTGTCTCATATTCTACTGTCATAACATAGTGACTGTTTTAACAAATATGTAACTTTTTAAAAATAAAAGCCACATTCGGCAGCTTTGGTTTGGGTGGAATAAAAGGTTTTGCTTTATCCTCTGAAGCTTGTGGGTGGGATGTGACAAAATGGTGTGAATACTGTCAACAAGGTTGTGCATTTTGCATTTCATTGTTTACCTCCAGCAGCTCTGTGTGGATAGAAATTCCACTTTTGAGACAGGCAGACATCTTGATTCAACCAGAGCCAAAGCCTGGAGCTCTTTGTTCCTCCACCGGCAGAAGTTGCGTTTAAGGAAACTTCGTTGTCTGGGTGAGGATTGACAGGAGCTGGCTGAGGAAGCTTCTGAAGTCTCTATCTGAGGGCTGACACATTTCTGGGCTGCTGAGGAGCATTTTAATGTTAGCCAGACTGACACGGCTAGTCAGGGCTGGGCTGGATAAGCACTTTCTCCAATATGAATGCAGATTAATCCCCTTTAATAAGCATCAGCATTGGGGAGGGGGCTGACGAAGTGTAATCAGCATATAAAATTTCCATCAAATCTAATTCCTGCTGGCTGTGTGCCACACCAGTGTTGTGATTTACCTCTCGTGTACCGACAGCTTTACTGCGCTGAGACAGGACACTCGATACATCAGCTAATTGTCAATAGAAAGAGAGCTGCAGCGTAAAACCCCTCGATCACATTCTGATGCACGCTCCAAATATCACCCCGCAGTCTCAGCTACTGATATCTGCTGAACTGAACGTTAAATTGTGCTTGCCAGTAAAAGCTTTTTTTATTTTTTATTTAAATAACCTGCTTCCTCTTTGGCGTTTAAGAAGACTGATTGAAAACCGCACAGTTTTTGCAAAGATTATTCATCTTTCATAATCACATCATGATGTAATGCTTTAGATTAAGTAGAGGTCACATTCATATTCATGCATGCTTTGACAACATTATTTCAAGTTAGGGTTAAGGCGGGAAAGCGAGGCGTCCCAAAGTAATCCCCTTTTTTGTCATTTGCAGTAACAAATGTCAGTAGGATTTTATGAAATGACCTGCATAACATAGTGTAAACCTAAACCTTACAAAGTGGAAGCTAAAGGATTAATGGTTCTCAAACAATTTTACAAATCTAAAGTGTGGCATTCATCACTTGTATCTGATGTCCCTTAAAAGTTCAGAAATTACTCAGAAGAAGAAGTAATATGTATGTTCCAGGCATATAGTGACATTTTATAGCATAATCATTGTAACTATTAGCTTCAGTTACTATAAAAATGCTGTATATAGAAAAAAATAACCTAAATGTTATTTGACTTCTCAATTTGATAACTTGAAATTGGGCCTCTGTTTCTTTAAGAAGCTCCTGCTCTTTCTGACTCTTTGCCTTTTTCAGCACATTATCACAACGATGTTTCTCATTACGCTGTTAACTTTTCTGAGAAATAGTTCATATAATGACATCAGCAAACTTCCAGTTCCACCAGGTGTTTGCTAATTATTGCTGCCACTAGTCTGCAGGAGCTGAGTGGGGAAAGCGTGGGGCAGGGTGGTCTGCAAGGTATCAAATTACAAAGTTAAAAGTTATTTAAAATTATGTGTTAAAAGTTATGAAAAAAAATTTCCATAATTTCAAAAACAAGTTTTTATTAGTATTAGGAACATTTTTACTTTTATTTTCCTTTTCTATGTTTTATTACTTCTATTGCCAGGGTTTTGTGTTTTTAAACATCAAAGTTGTTCAAGATGTCAGTTCAACATTTTTATGATGCTTATCTATAACAAAGTGAACGTATCATAAGCTTGTGCATAAATATTGTTTATATATTCCTGAATTTGTTTCGTCCCCAGTATTGTGCATTTTCTTTCTTCATTTCTGACTTGTTTACGGAAAAGTTAAAAAAAGAGATAGAAAAATAAATAAACTTAACATAGTTACTTGATTGCACTATAAAATGGCACCATGTGTCTGTAAAATACACAACACGGCTCCTTTAAGATTAGAGTTTAGCCAAGGAATCTGAGAAGGTCCAGCCCAAAGCTGTGTGTAAAAGATGTTACAGCAAAAAGAAAAATAAACAAAAGTCAGTTGTCTAAATGAAACTAGAGGAATGTAGACAGTTAAAGCACAGCATGATTTGATGACTGGAAATAAAACTAAAAAGAACATTTCAGCAGCAGGAGGAAGATGGAAGGAATGAAACCGAGCTCGGAAACCAGACCCAGATTGCTAAGACAGACAGAAAGAAAAAAAGAAAAACAAAAAAGGCTTTAGGCTTGGCAGGAAAAACAGTTTCAGTATGCAGGTTTAAAAATCATGGCTAATAGCAAAAACTGACAGTAAATGTTGTTTGGCAGGTTGAAATGTTTCCACCCGTGTAATGTTTCAATTTTTTTTATTAGCCATGATCAAGAGGGTTGTAGTCCGAGCATGGGAAGTAAAAGCGGATAGGAGGATGAGTCTGCGCTCGGGAGGGAGTCAGGGTGAGGGGGGGGAGGTGATGGGACAAATGAACAGTACCTGCAGGGGTGAAGGTGAAGGACTGAACTGCAAAACAAGAAGACAGAAAAAGTTGTGTGTTAAAAAAGCCTGCAGAGCAAAGCAGTGCTTTGAGAGGGGGAGATGTGTGTGTGTGTGCGTGCGTGTGTGTGTGTGTGTGTGTAGGGGAGAGTGGAGCTGAGATGCACTGCTGCAGCCAGAGAAGCAGCCGGCTCAGGGGCCGCTGAGCAGGTCCCACAAATAAAACAGGAAACAAAACATAAAATGTAGCACATGAGGATGAAACAGCAAACCTCACTGCCGCAGTTCAAGCTTTTCCCCGGAAAAATGAGCAAATATATTCTCATAAATGTGCTTTTCTTGAATATCTGATTATCAGTAAGGAAAGAAAAAAACCCAAAGAGAGTTAATTTCCATTTCCACCTCTGTAATGAAAGCCGCTGCACTTGGCAGAGGAAGCGGACTGGCTTGGGGATATCGACCATGAACATGTAAGGGTCAGTGTGTGGGCGTAGAGCCGGACTATAGCTGCGGCTCCAACCGCTCCGTTCTGGCACCTCGACTCCACCACCCTGGGCTAATAACTCTGTGGGTGGAACTGTCAAAAAAGAAAAAAAAAACCCAGCAGCCTGCCGGAAACAATCTGAGCTAACATCTGTCTCCTCGCGGAGCCGGAACAGAGCATCCATCTTGATGATATCGCTAGCAGCGGCTATGGTATTGATGGATAATGATCTAATGATAAAACATTCTTGCTTTGAAGGGAGAGGAAGAAAAGAAAACAATAAAAAAATAAGTAGAGAAAGAGAGAGAAGTGGAGGACTTCATTTCATCATTTTTGCTCAGGCAACCAGCCGTTGCTAACCTGCATAGTTGCTCAGACCCTTTCTCTTCTTTCTCCTCCAGTAGAGCCAGATGCTGAAGCCCATGAGGATGACCCAGCAGGCGCCTCCGATGCCGGCGATGAAGGCCGGCTGCTTCACCACATCCGTTATCTGCTCCGTGATGCTGTTGTTCCGGTTTCCGTGTATGATCACGTCCCGGAACTCTTTCCCTGAGGGCACGCAGACAAAGCAGACGAGATTAATACGCAGCAGTGAAGGGAAGCAGGGGGGGAAAATAATCTATGTATGCTTTAAATCTTCAGCGGGAAATGTCAGTCGTCTATAAAGCACTCCGTGACTTTGAAATATTAAGTTTGTTCACAGTAAGAAATACACAAAGGATTGTGTAGAGCTAAAAATAAGCAGGTCGTGATCATTTTTAGAAGAGCTGGAGTAAGTAAAAATGTTTTTTTTAATTTTTTTTTTATACATATTTGTTAAAACTGTGCCCATGTTGTTACAGTACAATATGAGACCGGTTATTTGTGGAACAACTCATGCTCCTCCTCCTCCCTGAACTACTATTGCAGTCTGAAGAAATGCACCGCTCCCAGTCAGAAACAACCAATCAGAGCCAGGAGGAGGATCTTATTGCCGTTAAGCATGCTCATGCATGTGCTGCTCAATGTGCTAATGGTGGAGAAACGGCTTACCATTACAGGAAAGCCATTTATCCACCATCATCAGTGGCCATGCTAGCTAGCCTAGCATTCATGGTAAGGCAATTGAGCTTGATTTTTTTTATAGATTATGTTTCATATCACACTGTCACAATATGATGACAGTTTTAACAAATACGTGAAAAACATTTTTCTTTTAGAAAGCGTCCATACCCCAGCTTTAAATGTGCAGATGTGAACAAACAGAACTACAGAAATACAGGCAGAAAACCAACGTTGCTCAATAGCAACAACTACTTTTGCAACACGTTTCATACCGTACTATAGTTCATTATAGTCTTCAATCCAGTGACATGGATTCTGCTATTCCAGATACAGACCCAGACATAAGAGAATATTTTGAGATTTGTTTCTGCAGCGGTAGTGAAGGAGGTCATGTGATTTTTGTGTGGTCATATGACAGTGATGCAGCAAAGGATTGTGGGGAGTTTAACTGAAGCAGAGGTGAAGTCAGAGGTGTGGTCATTGGTCTTTGGCCAAAAGAGCAATATTATTATCACATATTGATATTGAAAAAAAAATGTCATATCGATGAAGTCCTATGTTGTCTGTTAACCAGTCTAAGTTTTTTTCTCTTGCTAGCAGACATAAGAACATCGTCTTCACCTTTAAACAACGGTATTGGCTGCATCATGCTCTGGGAATGCTTTTCTTCTGTGCCTCTAAATGTTCAGAGTTTATCCAGAACATTTAAAGAGTCTTATTGGGTATATTCGTACTGTTCATGTGCTCTGAAATTGTCCCTCTGCGATAAATAAAGTCATCCGAGTTGAATCGAACATTGCGTAAGTTTTCCAAGACATTCCGGTGTTGCTGTTCTTCGTCTAAGGTTTTGCCGAGTTTTAGATGAGGATACTGACCGTCAAAACTGGATAAAGATCAAAAAAGGATGTGAGGTGAGACACAATGATCAGACTGGAAAAGACAAAGTCTAGCAGCTTATAGCAAAGCCCCAGGTGATCAGGCTGTTTGCTTTGTTCAGCCTCTAATTCACTCCACAGCCACTGCAACACACCGCATGAAATGAGAGCAGAGCGCCACAGTCTCTATTGATCCCCAATCCCACGTCAGCTCCCGCTAGCAGGCTTGACAAATATTTCTAGCAGCAAGGTACAACCGGAATCACAAAGCACCTCACTGCAACAACGCTAACTTCGTACGGTAACAAACACGTGGATTATTCACAAACGATGCGACGGGTCGAAAAGACGCTGATCCGCATTGTTTTGTCAAAGCCGTGTGAGCGCAGGCACCTCTGAAGACAAGCAAATGGGAAAAAACAAAAAACAAACAAAAAAAAGCTATATTATGAGTGCAAGCTCAGTGTTCTGCTCTCAGAGATGGATTATGTGAGTGACACTGGGGAAATAAGAACATGCTGCAGGCCAAGTCATCAGTTATGGGTCAAATCAGAGAAAATCTGCCAGAGCTCCACATAAATCACACACAGTCAGAGCGCATTTCCAAACAACACCGTTTCAACAATATCATCTGTTTGGTTGCTTTCCCTCTCTCTCCCTCCAGCATCACTTTCTCTCAAAAAGTGGACGCCGAAAGGCCGCGACGGATTTCTATCAATTTATCTCACCGATGATTATAGACTGAGGTTCACTCTTCACTCCCACTCCTGCACTGGTGCTGGCGGCGACCTCCACGTGATACACCACGCCCACCTGCAGCCCGCCCACCACCACGGAGCGGATGGCTGCGTCCACCGTCTTGTTGACGTGGAAACGCGTCTCGTTCCCCAGACACCAGATCTGGGAAGGCAAAAATATATATAAAGAAGTTGATTTTAACTTAGTTGTGTAGGTGTTTGGTGGGAATGGATGACGGTCGCTTCCTGAAACAGACCTTGTACTCCTGGATGATGCCGTTCTGGTGGTCGGGTGGAGGGGGGTCCCAGGAGATGCTGATGGAGGTGCTGTTCTGGTTTCCCACCGTCAGGACGGTTACCTGCTGAGGGGGGGCGCTGGGAGCTGAAAGAGAAGGAGGAGCGACGGTCAGACGCAGCATGGCCAGCTCTAAAACGGTTTCTCAATAGTCAACAATGGGAAATGGGGAATATACAGAGAGTCACTAATGTTTACAGACATCACACACACAAGCTTTCATCTACTTACTGGAACTTTACATAACAGGTTAACACAATGCTGTTTACACCAATCTGTTTTACTCAACGAGAAGCTTAAAGCTGTAGTATGTAACTTTTATAAACAATATGTTTTTTTTTCCATACTTCACTAAGTTGTGACTGTATGAAACAGATAAAAAATCAAGCTCCTCTGCCTTTTCTCTGTTCTCCTATAGCATGATGCAGAAATACTCAGTTTCTGATTAGAAATAACCAATCAGAGACAGGAGGAGGGCCTTACTGCTGTAAATCATCCTTGTGTACGTGCTACTATATGTGCTGATGGTTTAGGAATAACTTACCGTCACAGGAAAACCATTCATTGGCCGTCATACCAACTATCCTGAGCATTCACGTCAGGAAAGAGCTGCGGTGTAGCAGAGAGCAAGGGCTAAGCCCCTCCTCCTGGCTCTGATTGGTTGTTTCTAACTGAGCGATGAATTTCTGCAGATAGCAGTAGGATCACAGGCAGAGGACCTCATTTATTTCACAGACTGTCTGTCTCATATTATATAAAAGTTACCCACTGCAACCTTACGGCTTATGAAGTAAAATAACCCAACAATTCTTCATCCTTGACCTGACTTCTGTGTTCCTTGGTCTTCCTAGTTTTCTTGTTTGGTTTGTTCACTAATGTTCTCTAACAAATCTATATAAATATCCTCTGATTAAGCGACTTCCAAAGTCAAATATTTGCCATCCATTCGTCTCCCGTTTAATCTGGAACCTGTTTGCAGTGCAGCAGCCGACCCAGTTGGGCCAATTTACTAAAACATTAAATACATTAAATTTTGTGTTTTTAGTACTTTTGATAGGTATTCCATTATTCCATAAGAGTGCCTGAAATTGAACCATAAGAGAAAAGGGGAAAAGAGCAATGACAACACCAGAGTACATGTCTTTGAAAAAGAATAGCATTTTGTAGGGAAGGAACAGTTTACTGGGGGTTTGTAAGGATAAGATCAGGTCAGATCTGACATGGCTGTCAGCTGTCTTTAACATTTCACTGTGATTTCATATATCAGCCTCTGCTCTGCTCTGGTGGATTTGCACAGAGGATACTGGTATTGATCCGTGCAATGATGGCCTGGCAGAGTCAGGCAAGACTTCTCAGTCACGCTAAGACTCTGTCGTTGACCGGTTTGGCACAAGGGCCAACGGGCTTATTGGGATGAAGAGCAGACGCCAAAGAAATATGAAAAAGCAAAAAAAAGAAAAAAAGTAATTTAATAGGTGGGAAACAATGTCTCAGTAAACACATCGACAGACTCTCATCGATCGGGTGGATGAAACTAAAGCCAGTAGGTAGGGACGGAGGGAGGTACCTGGGAATGCATCGGCTCCATCCGCAGGCAGACAGGTGGAGAGGATGGAAACAAGAACAGCCCGGGCTTTCATAAACCTCCATTGTTATTCTGACGGCAACAATCTTCTGACCCCACAAGGCATGAGACGGAAAAAAAATAAATAACAGTTGGCCCAACTGGAAATAACGCTTTAAAAATAATGTTTTCTCATTTCCGCAGTGGCTGGCAGGTTGGAGGTGGAGGGTGGAGGGTGGAGGGGTCGGCACGGCGGAATACTGACAGGTCAATTACTCCTGGTGCTGCCTCTCCCTCACCTCACCTCCATCCAAAATGGCACGTGTCACCCCGTAAATCTGTGCTCATCCCTCAGCGCAATTGGCCACACGGGCCCCGGGAGAGCCAGGAGGCCCTGGCACGGTGGAAGATGAATGGTTCCAATGATGAACTCAACACCTTGGCCAGATTACAAACAATCTACCGAGCGAGCATCTGATCGAGCGAACGCGCCCGGCGCCGTGCGCGGCGCTGCGTTGCGGTCAGGTGATAAAGGGCCCGGCTTGTCTGCGGAAGCCATCAGAAGCAATGTCGTTCAAAGTTAATGTTATGAATGATTTAGCAGCTGATTATCATGCATATTTGTGCTAAACAATACACATTTTTCATTAGAGGCCTTGGAGGCTGTGCTAATAGGGCCATTAGCGGAGTGATGTATGGCAGGCAGGAATGTGACCCCCCTGTCTCACATGTGCTCACCATGCTGTGCTGAATGATGGGAGGAAGACAAACAGAGCCGATCATTACTAAAAAGTAGCCAATGGTTAATGACAAGGTGTGGGCGGTGTGGGATCTCTCTAGAGAACGACGTGGAAAATTAGCCGACAAATGAACATTTAGGTAACGACAAATGATTTTCCTTTCTTCCTGTATAAGCACTGTTGTTGCCTAAAGTATACTCCACCTTCAGGTGTAATGAGATGGGAGCCAGAATCCATTTATCAGTCTAGGTACACAGACCATTGCAAAGGCATTTGTTGAACATTTCACATTTTTTTTCACATTACAACCACAAACCTAAAATGATTTAAGTGGGATTTTGTAGCCTGAACTTCTAAGGTCTTCAAATATTGTTTTTATGGAAAAAGTGTGTTGTGCATTTTTATTTAGTTTCTTTTACCTTAATAATTGTTAATAAATTCATTTGTAGAGCCCACTTCTTTGGAATTCCAATTTAACTGCTTTTACATCTTTAAGTCTTTTAAGCGATATCTCAATTAAATTTGTTGACCATTCGTCTTTACATTACATCTTTAACTCACTAAGTAAAATTTTGATCTTTATTATGTCATAATGCTATTCCAGCATTGCTGGTTACTTTGATTCTTTCTTTCATATTTGAGGAATCCTTAAATCCCCCATTCAAAGGGGGCCTAAACACTTCCTCTCACACAGCTCCTCCCTGAAGCCTGCCTCTCCCCCACGTCTCTTCCCATCAGCTCCTCTAGACTAGCGTCAGCAGCTTTTAAACACCTGGTGAACTGTGAGTCTGCTGAGCTCATCTTACGAACTACTTCTCAGTCCAATGGTTATAAAGAGTATCATGAAATGTGGTGATGATATGCTGAAAGCGGAGCTTCTTAAAGAAACAGAGGCCCAATTTTAAGGCATCAAAATTCAAAGTTAAATTTCGTCCAAGTTATGAAGGTGCTTAAGTTAGCATAGTAACTTGATTGAGCTATAAAATGTGACTGGAAAATACATAATCCCAGCTCTTTAAATAGAGCTGGGTAAGATGTTGGGATGACATTTTATAACCTAAACACTTCCATGATGTGTTCAGGTTAACTAATGTTCTCCAAACCATTAAGGCCTTCAAAAAAAGGCATTTTTATACTGAAAACCAATTTCACACACCTATCTGAAGCAACCATTGACACGAAATCTGCATAAAACACAGAAGACTGTGGTACAAATGTATAAGAACTGTAAATGCTATCAATAATTTTTTGAGACAGTGTAAATATTTATATGGAGAATGAGGTACAATTGTCAAGGGGAATAGTTTCAGTTGCCCTAACCTTCTCAGGGACTTTTCTAATTGTGTTAGCTAATGGACAACCTAAGTCTTAATCACCTCTTGAACTCCATTTTTTTCTGGCCCCCATTAGTCATCCAAGGCAGCATGAATAGCCCAGAGCAAAGTGTCTGACAGTGTGTTAGTTATGAAAAGAAACAAGCATTATTATGACAGAAATGGAAAACGGCTGGAATTCTGGGAGACCAGAATATGAACAGAGGACAAGGGAGGGGGATACCATCAGCACAGGTAATAGCTGGGACATGTAGCCTCTGAGGCCTATGGGAGATAAGTGTGCTGGCAGACGTCTGCAGGCATGTGTGTGTGTGTGTGTGTTGGGGACAGCTGGGATGTGGTGGCAGTCCCACTCCTGTGGCCAGTCAGTGTGAGCAGTGCATACACACGCTGGCCACAGGAGATACGGTCCCCTTGAGAAAAGGGAAATAAATGAGCCTGTCAACACAACAGGATGTGAACTGTCTCCCAACACATGCAGGCCTGTATATGCTGGGTTAAGATAGGCTTCACCTCCACACTGAAACGCTTCTATCTTTCTTTTTGTGGTTTTGAGAGGGCGTGTTATATAAGCAATCACCATACAAGCTAACTCAAGTCATTAAACCCAAAGGCTACCATGGTATTGATGCACACAGTTTTCCTCCCTGCAAAGGTCAAAACAGTAAATTCATCCAAACAAAGGCCCTCGTTGCCCCTTCGTGAGTGATTTTTACCACGCTGTGCTATGGCCTTGTCAGAGTCTCTATAAATTAAGCTCTGGGTGACAGCTCATCTTTGTAGCAGGAGGTGTGTGAAGTTGCCAATACTGTGAAGTGTGAAGTGTGGATACTGGGCAATGGATTATGGGACGTTTGGCAGCAGCAATGCCAATCGTGAGTCAACAATATAAAAAAGGATGAAGAAAGTAAAAGCAGTGTGTGGTCAGGGTGAAGATGACCAGTTCAATGTGGACAAGACAAAACAAGCTGCACAAAGCCCTTCTTATGCAGTTTACGTAGTGGTAAAGGTCGAGGGAACGACTATTAGGCCAAAATTGGAGGTTGGTGGTTATACATCCAGAATGAAAAAAAAAGATTTGGTAGGCACTGCATATTTTTTATAAAAGCCTTTAAAGATACACATTGAAATGATGATAAAAAAAAACTGAAGAACACAAACAACTAGCCTCCATAAACTCAATTTGTCTGAGTCTCACCCTCCTCAGTGGTCCGCGCCGTCTTCGATTCGCTGTCCATGCCTTGAAACTCGTTGAAGTACGGCCGGACCTTGATCTCATAAACGATGCCCTTCTTCAGTGACGACAGGACGACGCTGCGCTCCGAGGGCACCTTCACGTCCTGGGTCTGCCACGCCCCCGGCGAAGGAAGGCCGGACGTCTGCCTGTACAGAACCCGGTAACCCTGGATGAACTGGGACTGGCGGTCCACCTGTGGAAGCAATAAAGCCAAGGTTATGGTTGGGAAGAAAGCATGTGGAGGCGACTAAGTGGTGTTTTCCTGCAGCGTGCTTTACAAGGCTGCATGCATGCCACTTTAGGAGCTGTTACTTATTTAATGGGGCTTTTATCACCAGCCATGCAACACTCTGCTCAATTATACCCACCCTGACATTAGCTCACGCTAACAGCTCCACCTTAAAGGACGCAACGCGTCTCTCGTACGTACAATAAATAAAACCTGGTGACACCTTAAAGCACATCTCACAACTATAAGAACGCAGCTACAAATGGATGTTCCAATGGGAGGGCACAGCAGAGGTGTCTTTAGCAGACATTTTCCCTTAAAAAAAAAAACAAAAAACTAAGAGAAGATCTCTGTGATGAGAAAAAAAAAACAAAAAAAAACAAAGAGGGCTTCCCTTTAAAAGTTGGGCCACTTAGTTAAACAGAAAAAAAAAAAGCTGAATTTATGCAGGGGAGGAGCCAGCGCATAACTCACTGTAATGGCTTGTTAACAGTAGAGGAAGTGAGCGCTGCTTTCAAGTGGGATATTAAGCAGCTGTTTTTCACCAGCACAGACTGAGTAAATCAGCACAATGGATCTCCACCCCTCCACCTCCACCCACCACCTTGTTGGTGTTGGACTCTTATTAATGGGATGATTTGGAAATACAAAAAGCGGTTTTCTCTGCTTCCTGAAAAAAAAAAAAAAAGAATCCTGATTAATTTAGGCCGCCACGGTTTGGTGTTAGCCTCACGTTACAATCATAAAGCGAAAGGGTTCAGCATTAAATTAGCAGCTAGTTCTGGAGGCGGGAAGCAGGGGATTGGGGGGAGAGAGAGACTTACTGCAGGGGTCAATAAACATGTCAGTGGGAAAAACGCTCATGTTGTTCGTTTAAAAATGCTAACCGCCACCCCATCTGCTAAGTGATGTGAGGTAAATACCTGCAACTGAGTGATTTATGGCGCCGTGCTCAACATAAACGAATGAACACCTCAGCCTCTAAGAATCCGAGCGGCATTTTTGTCCTCATTACCAGGCAATTAAAATAGAAAAACTGCTCACATCCAGGAAGGAGATGCTTCTTTTTTCCTTTTCATTCCCTCAAACCCACATAGCACAGACAGACCTTGCATATAGAAAGATAAATGCATTACCTCTGCAGCAAAACCAGATTTCGCAACCATTAGCGATATTTTAATCTATCAGGTCAGGCTTTGTTTTAGGGAGGGAAGATGGAGGACTGATGAACATCCAGGTGTCTCTGATATTTCTTTTGATGCTCTCTGTGGTTAAAGAAACCATTTCTGCACCCATTTGATGTTTGGTTACTTTAAAGTCGCCAATTACAATATTTCAAAAGCTGTATTCGGGAGGGAATGGGCTGACAAAAAGAAAAAAAATTTAAAATCCCGTCAACATAAAACAAACGGTCGCCTGCAGGAGAAGCTTCAAAGATGGATCTTTAATGTCAACAATCTTGGCTTTATGACGGACGTCTGCAGAACCGAAGATGGAGAAACAATAAAAGGCAGATAAGGAAGCCGTCGGCACACATTTTAAAGCAGCGAGGAAAGCTTCAGAATAAATCCGACTTTTACTCCGGAACCTCAATATCTGACTGAAAAAAACTGAGAAAACCAACATTTCCTCTCAGTACATTAAGTAAACAGAAGAGAAAGGTTGTCCCTTTAAAGAAAAACTGAAGCAAATTTCTGAAATTTATACTTTTGATTTGCTCAAAGTGATCAAGTATAAATATAATGTCACACAGGCCCGTTTCTCTCAAAAGAGAGAAGACAAGAGAACATGTGAAATAGATAAAATACATGTGAATGAGACATTTCTTTTCATTTATACTTTAGTTTGCTTGTACCTTTTCATAATTTCTATTTATTGCTACTTATGATAACTGATTCCTTTAGATATAAATATAATTTTTAACAAGACCAAGTCACCACAGTTGGGTCTACCAAGTCTCCAATACAATCAGTAGAAATTATATAAGATCTACTGATAGTATTTTGTCGACACATTAAAAGAGAATAACTACAAAAAGAATTACACAAGCCTTTATTATATTTTATGCTTGATAAACTCTGGCTCTTTAATAAGAATTGTGCTTTGGTCCAGTAAAATTAAAATTGAGTTTCTGCAACAATTTCTGTAGTTTTGACTTGAAACAAACTTATATCCATATCCATTATTAAGCACGGTGGAGGTTCTGTGATGTTGTGGGCCTCTTTCTCTTCCAAATGGCTTGGGAACCTTTTACCTCCAATACCAAAAGTTTTTCTTTGTCTTGACTTTCACTTACTTTAGCAGAGGCTGAGCTAACTCCTACTGCAGCAGTAGCAAACATAATCATGAAAATAAATCTGCTAAATGGAAACACGGAAATTAAAAAAGAATAAACGCTGTGTAACTCTATCATAACTTCATACCTAGAAGAACTTTGTAGTGTTCTTAAATATTTAAAAACTAAACCTTGAGGGAGTCCAAACCGATTCTATAAGCCTGATGAGGCTCCACTGGGTTTGTGTTTTAATTTGTGCCGCACAGTATGAATAGCTTAAAACCTGAAAATGTTTATTTGAATTAAGAATTTAGTAATTCTATTCCCAAAACAGGAGGCTGAAAACAGACACTGACAAAAAAAACAAGCTTGTCTTAGTGTTTTAAATATATTTTTCCACTAAAAGATATACTTAAAAATTTAGAGTTTTACAATTGGGAGTTTTACAAAGTCAGAAAATATCTACGTAAATAACAGGTGGATTCTTTTGAGGCCTTTCACAGTGACCTCACTATTTTTTCACATATGGCATCTCTGATTTTTAAACATTTAAACATGCTGCGGGTCAGAAAAGCTAAACAGCAATCAGATGTAGTCATCAGTCACTTACTGTCCATGTGACCTGAATGGTGGTGGGACTCAGGACAACGGGATTATGCAGGCGAACTATGACCTCTCCGAGCTCTTTCTGCACATGCCTGTGGTCCACTCCCTGGGCTGGGGGGCTTATATCTAGAGAAAGAAATTGAAAAATAAAAAAATGAGAGAGGAAAAGGGAGAAAAGTGAAGCTGCTTTTTATCACTACGGAGAAAAAAGAAAAAAAAAAAAAAAAAAAAACGGGTTTGAAATATTTATCTGGGACTTTTCTGCACGTTCTCTGTTCTGACTGAGAGACGGCGGCGGCGAATGAACTCAGAATTTGTGACCCTCGGACGCATTAGATGGAAGATTAATGGACACTATGACACACTTTTCCAGCTCGTTTCCTTCCCCACATGTGTTTTATTTTAAAAGAAATAAAAACGTTATTATATGAGATCATGAGAATGTTAAAAAAAGAAAATGAAAAAAAGTGACCCCCGGTTTGAGTTATTTACGGACACACAGAGGAAAACTCCCACAGGAGGAAATTGTATTTCAAAATGAAAACAAGAAAAACTGCACACAGTGCGACGCAGTCCTGAACCTCCATCCACCCGGACAGGAAGAGTTCAGAGAAGACAAGGCGTCATGTATCACCTCGAAAATATCAGGCGATTCGCTGAAAATCGGATTAACTTTTTTTTTTTTTTTGCGTTTATTTGACAGAGTGTGGATAAAGAGTGCTTTTATTATCTTTTCCAGTTTTTTTTTCCTTCTAAATGGAAACTTTTTCTACACACCGAAGACTGCGGTCTGCTCAGGACGTAATCAAATCCTCTCTGGCTTTGGAGATGGTCATTTTCCACCGCTATAAAGATTATCAAAGCGTGGAAGGAGATAATGCTGTTAGGCCTTCCAAAAGTAGACATGCTTATTTTACATAATTGCTTAAGTGTAGCCTTAATGAGCTGAGCTCAGCTGAAGAATTTGACCTCTGGAACATTCTGCAATGCTTCGGCGCTGCCATCTAAAGTTGCTGAGAGAGGATGACAGGGGTCGCTCTTTAGAAAGAGAAAGGAGCCGCAGCGTGTAATAAAATAGAAGTCAGATTCATAAAAATAAGAGAAAAAAAAACATTAAAAAAAGTGACTAGCATTCAATCGATAAACATTGATTCTTTTATGCCAATGTGGAATACCTTGTGTTCTAACAGGTTCAGACATTGGGCTCGGATCGCTCAAGCCTTGGCCGTTGACGGCTCGGACCATGAACAGGTAGATGGTGTTGGGACGGAGACCTTTGACGGTGAACTGGGTGGTCTTGACGTGGTCCGCCACGGTTTGCCAGCTGTTGCTCACAGACTGACTGTAAGAGGAGAGAAAAGATGAGTTCACACGGTTTTTCAGTCCAGTTTCCTTACGATACTCTAGGTCTGTAAATGTGACACTAATCCCAAGAAAGACTGAAACTCCCCACATGCTCCAAACGGACTCAGTGTTGGCTCAGAGCAGATGTTTGCTGGACAAAAGTACATTTTTACGACCGCATACGCTTACCGATACTTGGTGTTGGGTCAAAACTTTAGGAAAAATCAAAGATTCAGAATCCACCTGAGCCCTGGACAGTAAACAAACCTGAAAGCTTCGATGACAAAGGAAGAGACAGGAGAGGCTCCGGTCATCCCGGGCTGCCACGACAACGACACGCTGTTCTTGGTAACGTCGGTGACCTGGGGCTTAGACGGAGGACCTGGAAGCTCGTTCTCATCATAGCTCTTTGTGACAATCACTGCCGATGATTCTGTTCAGAGGAGACAAAATGGAAGAGAAGTTTAACTTTACCACACTCCAGATTTATTGGCAACCTTGTATAGATGGATTACAAGCTTTAAAATGCACAGTTATTATACTATAGTAACAGTAAATCACACTGTCAAACTTAAGAAAATCAAACTTTTAAATTTTTTCAGTGGGGGAAAATTTGCTAAACAACTGCTTGTAGGGCTGGACATTCATTGTATGGTTTATAATTTATCATGATAAGATTTTTGATTCATTGTTGTCACAATAAATTTCAGTTATTCATAGTAAGTAAAAAACCAAAACTGATAGTTTTGCTATTTTCTCTGCTGTTTGTTCCACAAGAGCATCAATAAATATCAGTAAACTCCAAAATACGATTAAATACAATTACTGTGTGCAGTTCAGTGATAAAAATCACACTTTTTAAATAAATAGTTTTGTTTAATCATAATCTTTATCGTTTTTACAGTAATACCACAAAATATTGCGATAAAATTCAAAGTCCGTATCACCAACCTCTGATTGTTTGAAACGCCACGATATTTCTATAAAATCAACAAGGAAATTTTTTTAAATACAAAGTTTACTTTTTCACCTTTAATTTTCTATTTTTAAATTAGAATCAATGTCCTCCTGCTTCTGTATTTGATATGAATATGAAGAGACCAGAGAATAACTCCATCAGGTAAGGCAGGTGGGATTGTAAATCAGGAAATGGCAAAGAGTTAAAAAGTTAAAAACAACAGGAACTGTGATAAAACTAGCAGAATGAGTGGAAGTTCTCATTATGCACTGTGAGAACGATTGGAAGGTCTCAAAAAAAAAAAAAAAAAAAAGAAATCTCAGTTTTAGAGAACAGCCAAACATTTGTTACTGTGAAATTATGTTACAGGATGACAGAAATGTGAAATATTTTATTTTAAGACATTCTACATATTACAAGACTCTGGAACCGACCAGAAGTTACAACAGCTACTGAGGATGTGATTTACCTTTGACTTCCAAGAAAGCGCTCCACGACGTTTCCCCGCTTGAGCTGGTGGCCACACACGTGTAGATCCCCGAGTCTGAGAGCTGCCATGAAAGAAGGATTCAGAACAACACCACCGACACACAGATCCAACACACACTTAAGAGTGAAAAGTCTCCTGCTGTAACACTTCCACTGAAGACAATGGAACACCACGGAGAAGGCTGCGCAAGCTAGCCCTCTGCTGGACAAACTGACCGTCATTTCAAAGTGCTGACGCTAATTTCCTAATGAATTCCATTTTCCACTCACCACCTTTCCATCACTTTCCCACCACCTCCTACTCATTTCCCCCCTCTGACCACAACAAAGCTGGGCTAATTAATTTACAGTGGGCTGCTGGAACCCCTGGACCCATGACAGCTGGCATGCCTCTCCATCTCTCTCAGGAACTTTGCTTGTTTGTTGGTTTTCAGTTTTTTGCTTTTTTTTTGTCCCCGTGCCTTCCCTCCATTTATTAAATAACATGTCAGTGGTCTGCAGCTTTGTCAAGTGTAATGGCTATTCCGCTGAGGCCTCTGAGTGGGTGAAGGAAGATGTGAGCCTCTTAAATTCAATCTAGTGGAAATACTCTTCGTGCGTCCACGTGTGTGTATGTTTCAGTAAGTGAATATATATTCACTCAAACAGCTGGAGTCCATTCATCCATCCACAGCTGAGCCCGGCCGAGGTCTCCACACCTCTAAGTGATGCTATCAATATCAATGCGAGCTATTCATCTGGACATCATGTCGGACCTTTTTGATCGAATTTGCAAGCTCGAACATCCACAACATATCAATATATCATGACAACTTTTAAGATTTAAGACTAGAGATTATTATTTGAATGTCAGAGGACATATGCATCTTAAACTATTCAAATCCTCTTGTATTTCTGCTACAAGCACAACCTTTTATTGGGATTTTATGTGACAAGCTAATGCCAGCTGGCAAACTTGCAAAGAGGAAGGAAAACCACAGATAAAGATCCAAATCTTTTGATTAGTTCACACAGCAGATCTTGATGCACAATTTAGATTTTTTTCTGAGTGCTTATTTATACTAATAATTAACTACGACTGCAATAGTATGTGAACTGTTAACTATCCCAGAACAACCTGCATGAGTAGAAGAAGAATGTTGACATAACACAGCAGCGCACTGCTTATGGACGTAGTAATGGGTGGAGCTGTTTATGCATAAATTTTAAAGTTTATTTAGCAGTTGGAGCTGACATTACTGTCACAATGTCATAACAAGAGGAAGGAAGCTAATAGAGTTGTGTTTTCTGGATCCCCTCAGTATGACACTGGCACCACCCTGTTTTACTACTAGGGGAATGCTCAGTGTTGGTTTACCACCGTACATTTAGCATGTTGGCACAAACATTTAAGGTTGGTCTGGTTAGACTTGAGCTTTTTCTTTTGGTTTGCTTTGTCCCAGTTTTGGGCAGCTGAACAGCACCAGAGTTCACTTTAATCGAACCCAGACTGAGATGTTTAGGCGGACCAGGTTTCACTTTTTCTGGTCTGCATTAAAGTTCGACTGTGCAGTCGCACCTCCCCAAATGACCCGGACTTTCAAGGCAAATTGACAAGAGTTCAGCTAAACAGACCACCCAGGGCTTGTGTGAATGCACCCATAATGTTCCAGAAAAAGCAGAGAGGACTGAATCTGTTACCTTGATGTTTTTGATTTGCAGGCTGCCCAGCTCCTGGAGCGACATGCGGGAGTCCTTTCCCAGTAGACTGACCCCGTCCTTCAGCCAGCTGACGGAGGGGATGGGGTCTCCAGATGCCTGACACTTCAGCAGCGCAACACTGTCCATCCCCAGGGTCTGGTTGGACGGGCCTTGGCGGATGATAGGCGGGGGTCTGTCTGTGAGAACTTAGACAATGAAAAAAACAAAGAAAACAAGAACATGGCATGACTTTACTGATACTGGTTGAATGGTTTTTATGGAAACTATAAAATGACCCGATTCACCGCATTTTGTGTGCCACACACTCGACTCGGAAGCATGTGGGTTATCTGTCACAAAGTGGACTGTTTTTAGTCAAGTCTAGAAATTGTGCCACAAAACAATGAGTATTGCTGTGTTTCCAAGAATTATGGAAAGAAAAGCTGAGTAAGGTTTTCTAAGTTCATTGATGTGGCAGAACAATGGCATCCGTTTCCACTTACTGCTGGGATAGTCTTATTTTTACACACTACCCCAGACGCTGTGGTACACTTAGGTGGTAAGGCTAGCCTCGCCTTATTGACTCAATATGGCTCAGATAAATACTTCAGCATGTGCAAAGTCGAACACAAGAAAAGGTGAGTTTTAATTGTACAGCCTTGTCCCAGATTCCAAATCAGATTTAGGATTGGATTTCACACCATTCTTACACCAATGCTGCTACCAACTGGAAGCCAAGCATTGATCAAGCTCCTCCTAAACTCTTAAAAGGTTTCAATGATACTGATGAAAAATAATATCCTCATAGCAAGATACAAGCAACTACAAATAAGTTTCACCATGGGAATGGTGGATTCATAGCCCTTTAGATCTAGACTAAAAGGCTACATTTAGCCTACAAAATTACATTTTAGCTTACAGCTAAGAGGCTACATTTCAGTTCCTCATTCACATTTTTGCCGTGTCCACTACATCGTTTGGGGGTAAACTCCTAATCAGATATCCTATAGTTGTTGTTCAACAGTAGCTTCCATCCTGCCCTTCTAATCTGCTAATGCACTAACAGCACAATTAGCTTCCCCTAAATTGTTTTCTCCATACAAATTTTCAAGAGCTAATTTACTTGGCTGTTCAATAAACCAGTCCCCCAACCAGTTGAATTAAGTTTTAAATCTCTGTTGAAGTTATGGTTACTGACCTAGCTATGTCTTCAGGTAGCTAAATGTTTATACTAAAGCTCTTCAATATTCGACAACTATAAAATGGAAACCTTGAAGAAAAGACCTGTTCCATAGACTCACTTTCTGAAGTGTAACCAAGTTAACAGTGGAAAAACAAATTTGACGCCGTTTAGACTGATATATTATGTTGCAGCACATGTTGTGTCTTTGACATGCTGAGTATTAACATGGTTGAATCTAATGCTATCGCTAGCTTCTGGTAAAAACTATGTTGCTGTAGCGCTTTAGCGTTAGCTGAGCTAATGTTTATGCTTAGTGATATTGGGTAGCACAACCAACTTTGTAGTTAGTGGTGTCCACCACTGTGCACCACTAAAGGTTATCTTGTTGATTAATATTCTCACCTGAACTATGGGTTGGTGTATTGTAATGGATTGTATTTAGTGTGTACGTATAGGGGACGAAATTCAAGTACTGTACAATTCAAATTTTTATTTATAAGATGTCTAAGTATAAAGAAGTGATTTTCCTTTCACTTCACAGATAAGAACAATTCTGTCTATCTAGTGCACAAAATTCAAATAAAACATCTTTCAAGTCGTTGTATGAATCTGTACTAAATAAAATGAGTAGCATCCTTTGTTTAAAATTTTTGTTGAATTTCCACTTTAGGTGAAAGCTAATACTTTGAACTCTATTTGCACAGGCAGCTTAATTTGCTAAGATGTGCTAGAAAGGAAAAAAAAAAAAAGGCCTGTGGGTCCATTCAATGAAATAGTGGCGATCTCCAACAGAATTTGCACCAAAGCACAGAGACAGTTGATAATTTAGACTTGAATAATGTGGAGTCCCTGTGGCATCACAGAACCTACATTAATTAGAAAGTATGGATTAATGATGTCAGACCTGCAGGGGCTAATTACCAAGTCTACCTCAGTAACCTTTCAACACATTATCACACCGGCACTTCCAAACCCTATTTTCTCTTTCACACTTCCACCTGACAAAAGGAAGTGATTCAAGGTAATTCAGTTTTGAGCTGTTATAGTCGGGGCCCTTCGCTTGGGGTCACCCAAGACATTGTAGTGGGGAAAAATGTGCAGGAGCTAGATAGATTATCCACCACGAGCCAAGTGCACCACATTAATTTCCGATATTTGTTTTAAGGGCAAATCTAATTAAATGAATCAGAAGCAGCAGTGCAAATGTAAGCACATTATAATAGTCGGCGACTGTCTTGTACTTTAAATTATTTCTACAAAGACAAGAGAGTTCCCTAATGAAACAAAGATGCATAACTAAACCCTTTTTTTTTCATTTCTCTGCTAAACATTTCACACTTTCTAACAGAATGTTGCTTTCACGACTCTGTTGTGAGTGTAAAATGAGCGAAGATGGTAAAAGAGTTAAATCGTTTGAACAGAAGCATCTCAGAAAACAGACAACCAAGCTCTGTCATGAAATGTGATCCCTCAGACTGCGGTGCTGATGGCATGTAGGGGTGACAAAAGGAGGAGGCAAAGCTCAACTTGGCCTTGGGTCTCTGGATCAGGAATTTCTCATTACAGATATCCTTGAACTCCACAGACTGCTGGCGGGACTCAGGGCAGTAAATCACACAAAGAGTGCGGCAGGTGTGGCCGTGACCTCAGCCTGGCCCTTCTCGACTCCGTCCTCCTTTCTCTCGTCTTATCTCAGACCTGCATCGCCATCATTTCATATTCCCCAATATGTGTCGGAAGAAAAAAAAAGTTTTTTTTTTTTAAAGAAAAGAAAATGATAAATTAAATAAAAACAAATATTTCCCCACCATGTTTTGGGAGAAGAGAAAAAAAAAAAAAGAACAGCAAAATATAAACAAATATTTAACTCCAGTAGTATAATTTTAGTAATATTTGCAACAAATAAACAAACGCCCCACCCCTCCTGACAAAACAAAAACAAATCAAGTGTTTAATTTCAAAAGCAAATTAATAAAAAATGTTCTACCTAGCAAAATGATTCAAAATCCAAAAATATTTCATTGATCCCAAAAGGGAATTAAATGTAACTCAAATTAATTCAATTTCTTCATATAGTTATTGTAGATGAATAAATAGTTTCTAAATACTTTTTACTCAATGTAATTTATAAAATACCTTATAATTAAAAGTAAAGCTTGCTGGAAATCGTAACTCAAAAACATTTAATAGAAAATTTCATTAAGCAAACAGGATATTTATATTCAATCATAACTTTTACGGCAATGATAAAATAATGATCAAACAAAATAACACTCTCTACCATTATTAAAAACAAGCAAGGTTTTTAAGCGAAATAAAAATATCAATCTTCAATAGGATGAAACCAACAAGCACTTTTACGGGTACCAAAATTTTTTTGCTGAACTTTATCTTAGATACTCTTGGAAAAGTGATCCTAAATACACGATTTCACAATTAGAAATATTTCAAACCTACAACCTGTAACACCAAAAAATGCTTAAAAGGGAGCCATCGCTCCGCATTTAATCTTTCTGCAAGCAGGTACTTCAGCAGGCAAGCGGATACTCGTCTGTCTTGCCATCACAGCAGCTGAGCAGCTTAGAGGCTCCCACGCTAAGCAAGGCCCACATGATTCATTCCAAGGAAAGCTATTGTCATTCACTCACTTAATCTCTCTGTCTGCCTGTCCTTCGCTAACTCCCACATACACATATTTCTGCCTCGCACAAATGCTGAACAGGGAGCTCAAAGGAACTCAAGGGCAATGCTTTATTTCTAAAGAAAAAAAGAAAAAAAAAAGAGAGAATTTTAATTAAATTTCGTGGTTTTTCTCACTTATTTCTGCGCCAGCGACAATGATAACTGTTTGTGTTTGTGCTGCATACTTTCAAAGTTGTTTGAGGTCAAATTCTCTAGGAAACCAAAGAAAACAGCTGATTTTTTTTCCCCTCCTTCCTTAGAATCAAGCAAACATCTGGTTTAATTGATCGACACATTTTCAGCGTTTCTACGGTGTGTGTCGGTGCTGGAGTGCAGGATGGGGGGAAGTCAACCGTCAGTCTTTCTCTCCCCTCCCCTTCCACCTCTCACCATCTGTGACCTCCAGTTGAGCCTTAGCGAGGATGCTGCCCGCAACGGTCAGAGCCTGGCAAATGTAGTAGCCGGCATCTGCTCGCTGCACAGATGAGATGGTGAGCTCTCCGCCGGGCGACACGGAAAAGCGACTGTTGGGCTGCTGGGGCTGGTTGGGGAACAGCAGAATCTGGAGGAAAGAGGGGAAACAAACAGCCAATTAGAGAGAACACAAACGCGGTGCGCCTCGGACAAATTGCAAAAATCAGCCATCCACGAGGCACGAACAAACACAGAGGAGACCGTGCCCACTTCCAAACAAAGAGATTAAAGTGTTACAGCGAGGGTATGAGCAATTTCATCTCCCAGTTGGCTAACCAACCTCAAACCGCAAAACGTGTCGACACTTTGCAATGTGTTTTCCTGAGGTATGCTAGTAAAAGATTTTTGTGCTTGATGGCTTTATGACTTCTCTTCTCTCTGCTTTAACTAGATTGTAGAATAGTTCCCACCCCACATCCCACAAAGGTAAAGGAAAATCAATTCATTTTATAACACCTGGCAAAGGAAACAAGAATTGCTGCTATTACTGTGCTGTGTTGCACACACACCCAAAAAAAGAAACACGTTTCTGAACCTCCTTTCAGCTTTACAAGAGTTTGAATTCTCTGAAGCATGCACTTCTCTGAGAAAAACAATATTGTTCACCAGTCAGGTTGTAGTTTCCTCAGGCCTTATGCAAATGAATATCTACAACCTACTGTCTCAAAAATATTGCTGCACATTTTTGGTTTCGGAAACATTTTAGTCCATATAAGCCCACACAAATTCACCCCTCAGCATTGCTTTATACATGCCAAACCCGTAGGTGGCAGTGCAGCGCAAAGCCAAAACACTTTTATATATATATAACTACGTGTGAACTAAGTAAAGTGCTTTCCCAGTAAAGTCAAGTTGACTTTATTGGAAAAAAAAAGTTTTAAAAAAATCTGGGAAGTTGAATCATATCCACCACCACCATAATGAGCATTATTATCACTTTTGCTCAGTCAGCATTGAAATATGACTATAATTTCATTCTCCAAATGTTAAGCAGGAAGATAATAAAAATTAAGCCGTATTTGTGCCTGTTTAAACTAGATTTAATTATACCTAATCACATCATTGTAACAAACGATGTTTGTTTAACTTAGCCGTCTCCACCTTAAGCGCTCGTGAACTCCATTATCCTGGAGTGTGTAGAAAACGCTGCGTTTTAATTATCCTTAATTTGCTCTCTGAGCAGATACCTTTGTATCTCGGCGGTGAGTTAGCGGACGTGTTGACAAACAGATGGGGAAGACGTGCATCAGCGTGTCTAAGAAGGCTGCTTGCGGTGCGTTCGGTTTGATCTCAGAGTGACGTATCAGCAATCTTAAGTTCCCGGTTCCGGTGACGTGTGACGCCGACTTAGGTCGCCCACAGGTGCGCGAGTGTCACTCCAGATCTCTGTGCGAACTTGCAACTTGATTCAGCCTCTAAGATAACAGTTTTGTAATTGTCGGCGTTGACTGACTGCATGGCGCGAGCCGAGTCGCATCTGCGGCTCATCGACAAGTCCCGACGCGCTCCTAATTGGCGCCGTTGTTGACCGTCGAGAGGACACCCAGGTATTTGAATCAGCTTATCTGCTGGAGAGAGGGATCGGATCGCTCTTATCAGTTCAGGTTCACGGAAAAGCGATTACAGCTCCGCCGGGTTTGCTGTCGTTTGGCTGCTCCGTGGAACAAAGGCGCGACTTTGTGTCTTTAGTGGAGATGCTGATGAGAGATGGAGCACTTTGAGCCACGGCGTGATGAACAGAGGGAGCACTTGTACAAACAGTGGAGGGAATCCAAACAAATCAGTGTTAATGACACGGCGCTTTACAGGATACAGACACCGCTTGGACATTCCCCCCATTTTTTCACAGTGCAACAGCAAACTTCAGTGCATTGGGTCCAATCAAAGGTAGAGCGTGATGGTAGAGGGCAAGGAGAGGAATCCATGGTTTTGAAATTTCTCTCTAAATAAAACTAAGAAGTGTGGTGTCTAATTCTAATCCAGTCGACTTTTGACTGACTTTAGACAACTGGCTGTCCTGCTTTCAAATTAGGAGCAACAGAGTAAAAGAGGTCGAATGTACCTTTTAGGATTTTTATTTATAAAAAAATAAATAAAACTATGGTTGTTTTTCCTTCCATTTCATAGTGTACTTTAATTTCAAAGCTGTGCCCCTTAATTTGAATTAGGTTCAAATTCGTAAAAAGAAAATTGAAAAATAATAATTGCCCACTAAGCCACTTTTGCTATCCAATTATTATTTGATTAGTTGAAAAAAATCAAACAAACAAAAAAAAACAACAACTCATTTCAAAAAGGGTGGAGTTTTTCCACATTTTTAGCTGCAGATGCCTCCTTTGCTACAAACAATCCAACTTTCACTAATGCTGTTACTGCAATTAAGGCAATGAAATATGTATTTTTTATTTGAAAATGAATTGAATTATTTGCCTATTTGCATCTTTTAATGTACTTCTAATATTGTAGGATAAAAGAGGTTCAAATCTGCAAAATGTGCCATTTTTTTAGGATTAATTGTCACAATAATCAATCAAATAATCGATTGCATAATCAACCGAATAATTGATTATATAAGTGATTACTAAAATTATTGTCAGTTCCTGTTCTGGTGTATGTAGTGAACAGCACTTCAGTAATGTGGGTGGAATAAAATGATCACATGGTTTTCCTCACGGTGAGTTCAGGGTGAGTTGTGTTCTTACCTGACTCCCCTCCTTCTGCCAGAAAACTGCCGGCTGGGGATTTCCTTTGGCTTCACACGGGAAGGTGGCAGTGCGGCCTTGCGACACGATCTGATCCCGTGGGCGGATGACAAACTGGGGTGGAGCTGGAGTCAAAGCACCAAAGTAACAGCGTTAGAAGGTGACTGGGTGGACTGGGAGCTACAAAGCTATCAGAGCTGGAGAAGTTCAAGCAGAAACGAGCAGCAGTGCAGAAAGGAAAAAGACGCTGCCGTCCACAGCTTCCATGTAACTTCAACTTTGTTTTTACTCTGAACAGAGAAGAACACCAGGGAGTAACACTGCCATGGTAACCAGATTGGCCATTCATTCAGGTAAAGGCTGAATCTGAATGAATGACAGTCACAGTGGCATTCACACAACGAGGTGCCTCAGTCACAATGGCATTGAAATCTGGGACAACACAAAGGCACAGCCATGGCTTCAGAACATATACGCCTCAGATTTATATGGAGGAAGGATTCAGAAATACAGCCGGATCAGACTGTACGACTGTAAGAACACGACTGTTTGTGTGTTCAAAGCCCTGTTCTTAAAGAAAAAAAGGACATGAGCGAAACCGGCTAAGATTTGCCCAAAAACATATGGACAGGCCTAGAGAGCAACGGCAAAACATTTTATAGACTAACAGAAGACAGACTGTTCTTTTAAGCATCTTACAGCTTATTGGACGACGTGCCAAACACTGAATATGAGTCATGATGTTCAATGAGGACCATGGAGTGGTCAGCTCAGTCTCCAATACAACAGGGGTGAAATCAAACATGTCGTTTCTGAGGCAAAGTGGAGAACTGCAGAGGAATGTTGGAATATAGTTCAGTTGTGGTCAATTATTTGAAACACAGATGTGGAAAAGATTCCAGAAGCATTGCTTAATCTCAATATTAGTTTAGTTATCCCCAGGAATACAGAGGAGGATTAAACATGAAACAAAACAAAAAACAAGGAATCTGACTCTAAGACTTCTGACGTTTTTTTTTTTGTTTTTTCAGAATTCTGGGCACAATGACAAAGATGAGTTTGTGCCATGTGGAAAAATGTCAGATTTGAATGTTTTGGGGTTTTTTACATGACAGATTAAAGTCTGAATTCTATTTTTTTTCTCCAATGGCCCTTATTGTCTTCCATATGAAATCTGCTAAATCTTCAAGTATTTTTCTGTTTTTGCTGTAAATATTAGGCTTTTTAAAGAAAGAAAAAATGCTAATCGTGTTGTTTTTACCACCCTTATGTTTCTTTTTGCATCATTTCTGCAAAGAATACTATAAATTTGACTCACTTACTACGTCTTTCCGTTTTGAATGGACTCTGTTGTGCATATGACAAAAGCCGTTGCCATTTTTTATGTATTTGCACCTTCTTTCTCTGAACAATAGACTGTACATAAAGCGGATTGTTGCATTTGATTCTGCAAAGTGAACTTGTTTTCCTTTTGACAGCCGCCAGAAAAAAAAACTCCTTTCCTTGCAAAAAAAAAAAACAAAGCTGCTTGTATTGAAGTCAGTAGGACAATAAGCCCAGCTCTCCTTTGATTTATTACCTCAGAGAACAATTGCACTAAAGCTTTACAATGTAAATTGCTTCTTTCAAATCTTCTCACAGGCACATAATGTTCAGATGTTGGTGCTTAATTCACTTACTCCAAAATAAATTTCTGTCGGGACAGTAATTGATAGCATTTACTCTGACAAAGTATCAGGGCTATTGGAGTTAGAAAAAAAAGGGGAGGAATACTCTGAAGTGTTCTGGAAAAAAAGAGGGATATTTGTGAGTTTGAAATTTCTAACATGTTTGACTTTTGAAATGGTGTCAAATGTTTGTTCAAAAAGATTTAGGAAATCTAAAAAAAAAATTCCAATTGTTTTCTGTCAATATTTCTCCTTTTTCAAACTCAGAAATTTCCATGTTTTTCAAGCTATTTTCTGAGAATAAGCTTGACATTTTTGAGTTTTTTCTAACCATTTTTTAAGCATTTCAAACTCAGAAATTTCTTTGTTTTTTTTTTCTAGAAATTTCTAGCTAGTTTTCCACTTTTTCAAACTCATGAACGTCCGTGTTTCTCCCTGAGTTTTTTTTGTTTGTTTGTTTTAAATCTACAGTCGCCCTAATACACCGTCGTAATTCACAGACCGATTCGAACTGAGATAGTTGCACTGATATTATATAAAAACTGTTTCCATGGTAATACACATCCTGGGACTGAAGATTTGGCTCCACAAATAAAAAGTAATTAACAGACATTTATCATATTATCAGAGCTGCGGACTCCTCTGTTGAAAAGCACATTAATGACATAAGATACATCATAAACAACTCATCTCTCTCTGCGGGAAACGAAACTGGAGGAACATAATAAAGTCTGCAGAGACCAACTCCTCACAAGTGCAGACAGCAGATTAAAAAGGTTATGATTGGTACAGACAGCTAGAAATTCAATGACACAAAAACTGAATTGTTGCAGTGCAGCATCTTGCAGCCTCTCTGTTTCTTTTGCTTTCCATGTAAGTCTTTCTTCTAATAAGCCAGCTGGTTTCTGTAGGGCCAGTCTCTGCCCATTTGGCTGCTTTCTGCATGTAATCCCTTTCAGGGTGTGGGGGGTGGTGTGTATTTGTCAAAGATACACGCAGTTGGGAATAGTACAGATGGTAACAGATTTACTGCCTTCCCGTTTGGCCTTCTGGAGCTTGGATATCTCGTGGCTCTCATAATGCCGGGCCTGATACACAGATCCTAAATCATGCTCTGGCAAGGACATTGTTCCCTCCCTCTTCATCCTCTGCTCTGCTCCATCCTATAGCCTGCATTACTAAGTACTCACTAAAAATATGGTTTCAAACGTCATACAGCCTTCCTTTATACGGCGCTGTAAAGCTTTGCCCTTCCTTTTTTTAGCTTTGCCCTTTCGCTTTTAAACAAGGCCGATGGTGTGCACCAAATACAAAAATAGATAAATTAAAAAAAGATATTCTAATACCCTGTTGAACTTTTACATATTTTGGCAGAACTTTGTTTTGTTTTGTTTTATACTGTAAGAGCCCTCAAAAAAGATTCCATCAACTGTTTTGAAGCATTGATGGGAACGGGAAAATTCAGAATAATTTCCTCAGTTTTGCAAAAATAGTTTATAATCTTGTGGTGGTTTCTGGCTTATTACTTATTACTGCGTTAATGGAGAGACGGAAACAGATTTGTCAGAAAAGTTCCAACGTATCAAACCTTAGCAGAGGCACGAAACTAAAAACAACCTCCAGCTGGAAGGTGAGAACTCTCCATTTTTCTGAGATGTGTGCTCTATGCTAGTTTAGAACTAGCATGGTTCTCCATAGACGCCAAAAATGTTACATTTTTGACTCGGCTGTCCAAATCACCTTCTTCCACAATTATTGTGTCTCCTACATGGCTTCTGGGAAACTGTGATTTTGACTACTCTAATGTATGGATCCCATATTGAGATAAATTGGAGGTCAGAGGGTGATAGTTTTATACTCCTACTTTCTAAGTTTGGATTCAGAGACCCTTAATGACATATGAGAAGCCGTTTCCTGGTTTTGGGAGGGGGGCATATTTAATTCATGACCAGCCACGTCTGCCTGGTTTGGAGAGGGCGCTGCACGCAACAGCAGTCAGGGTGAAAAGAACAAATGGACAAAGAGACAGACATCCTTTTGGTGCTCACAGTCACAAACATTTCCTCCTCCTTTAAAATCCCGTGTTGAGTCATATTTTATTCAAACGTTGACAGCAATTACTGTCTCTTCCCACAGGCTGGTTGAATGTGTAATTTTCTCCATTTTCAAGGAAGCTGACAGTTTGACAATCACCGAGCAGCTACCGCTGTTTTGGCAACCCGAGTCCTGCCACTGAGGAAGCGTTTTATTCTTATTTTTCTTACACCAGCTTAGCCTGGTGTTCGAAACACACGTCTGCCGTTCCTTCCCTCCCGATGCCCCTTTATCGTTTGCTTCTGCTCCCGAGGGCGCACATCTCATCAACGTGCCAACTCTAGTCATCTGAAACTCCAAGTGCTGCAAATTTGCCATTTTCTTGATTGCTATCTGTGCAAAATAAAATAAGCTTCCTAACTGGGGGACGTGGGCACCAGTGAAAAAAAAAAAAAAAGTCTCGTCCAACACAAATGGATCGCAGTTCGGCGTTCCAGCAACCAACAGATGGCGTCAGGACTCGCAACTGAAACACGAACTGGAACATATGAGATGACAATGTCTGAGACGTTGATGCAGCCAGCCCACTCAGCCGTTGTCAAAGGACAGTCTACAATCTGAAGAACTACCAGAGTGGAGAAATATGGATGTCATTTGCCAAAGCTGAGCTGTTTCACATGAAACATTCCTGCTTAGAAATATACCCCCGCATAATACCCCTCAAGTTAATTTTTTTATTTTACTACTCACAGTCATTTATTAATAGCCGAGTGTTGAAAATAAAATTAAATGATATTATTAGTGTGGGTCTTCATTTAGTAAAAACTACAGTATTCAGGTGAATCAGGTTAATCGTGATAAATCGATTATTGAAATTATTGTCAATTTATTTGGCAACCAATTATTAATACACACACTGAAAAATATTAAGAAAATATCTTCTAAAATACAAGTCAAGAAAAAAAGTTGAGATTTTGACTTTGGGAGGATTTTATTTGAAACTGAACATTTTGCTACAAATGATCAATAATTTACCAAAGAAATGTTGTTGTTGCATTTTAGGCAATAGATTTATTTTGCTTTTTGAAATTAAAGGGATCGATCTTTTCAGCTAAATCTTTTAAAGTATTTCTGAAGTTGTATAAAAAATGGTTAAACAAAAAATCGAATGAATGTTGCAGCTCAGTTATCCGATTAATTGATTAATCATCAGAATAAGTAATCTATTGCTAAAGTAAGTGTTGCTTGCAGCCCTTTGCTCCAGGCATAAAATGGTTTAGTAACTGAAGTGAAACACACAGTTTAGGAAATAACTTCCCAATGAAACTAAAATTTAATACAGATCAACAATGTATCATTTTTTAAAATTTTTAAATTTTAATCATTTGGATTTTATCTGACTTGAACTTCCCAAAATAAGAAATAAAAAAAAACCCAATCAAATTTGGGATTTAAAAAAAAAACAACTTCTTGCTTGATTGTAAATTTGACTAAAACACTTTCTATTTTTTTTAAAACCTCATTAAGTATCCTTTGTTGTGTAAAAAGATCCACACCAAAGAATTGTTGTGCTAACAGTTAGCAGCTAGCTGTAATTACTAAGTCTGGTATTTTCTATGCATATTGAGAAGCTCTATTAAGTCAAGTGTTTCATATTCTGCAGAGTTGTAGAATCTCTAGATAACATGGTATAAAGTCATGGAGCCGGCGCTTTAAGGAAATGGTTGTGTTAGTCAAAGGCATCAGTCCAATGGTAATGATCTTAAAGCATTCAAAAGCTGCAATGGTTTAGTGAAAAAGCATGCAAGATGAGTACTTACCAACAGGGCGAGCTGGAGACACAACAAAGGTGGAGTGGATACACAAAAGAAACAAAGTAAGACACAGACACACAAACAGAAAAGGAACAAAGCAAACATGATAAAGTAAAATAAATCAGAATGAATGGCATGTTGAGCCAGAGACATGACAGAGAAGATCCAGTAGGGGGCTGTCCGCTGTTCACTGTGTTCAGGTAAAAACATGATTTTCTCGGATCTAGAAAACTGATGAAAACATCCAAGTGTGACGGTCCAGATTGTAATGTGGGTGTTTTTGCTCTTCAGGGACAGAACTGGACCTTCTCTGTCTTCACAAATAAAATCTACTTTTCCATAGGTGATGTCGGTCAGCGCAATGCAAACGTGTTTCACAGCTGCTGATGGATAAAGGAGAAAATGAAGCATAAACAGATGCAACAAACACCCAGAACTCAGTATGCTGCTAACATCTTTACACTGCATCATATCAAACCTCCATCTGCAGAAAGAAAACCCAGAAAAATCGATCTACACATGAAGCAGTGCCTGGTAGAGAATCTTGAAGAAAGTACTCTTATGTCTTAAACTTTTCTACCTGTTACAACTATACACTTATAAGTATAGAAAATATGGTATTCTCAGCCTAACTATAAGGAACCAACATGTTTTTAAATATAACATGTTTAAAAACATGTTATATGTTTTTAAACATGTTTAAAAACATATAACATGTTTTTAATGTTATATTAAAAGGTGGACAAGGTGGACACACCTTGTCCACCTTCTAATGGACAAGGTGTGTCCATTAGAAGTTTGGACACACCTTCTAATTGAATTCAATTAGAAGGTGTGTCCAAACTTTTGCTCTGTACTGTAGATATAACAATAAATGCATGTTTTACCAGTTTCTCAATTTTGTTGAGCTCAATTCTCACATCAAAATTATGCTAAAAATTGACAGCAGTGTTTTTTAGCTTTAGTTTTCTTGTCATTAGGTTGTAAAATTTGCTTTTTCAACACAATTTCTCAGGAATATCAACATCTTGTAGCTCTGCTAGTATATCATGATTCAACATCAAGTAACATGCAAACATTTCTCTCTCAAAGATCAGAACATTCAGTCCGTTACATTTTTATGCTTCCATGCTTAATGTTTATTTTATAATTATTAATAAGTCTGAACAATACCCTACTGATGATCTGTCAGAGCTTGTGTGTGGGTCATTTCTTTTTCTTTTTCTTATTGAACTGAAACACCGAATTCCACAGCACATCTACATGTTAAAGTTGTCAAAGTCAAGCTAGCATAACTGACCTACTTCCCACTCTCTCACTATTATTTTTAATTAAAACGTTTGACAGTGTTGACAGTAAAAATCAAAGCACTGCGTCTGGTTTTCTTTTATGTAACACATGTAAATCTAAGACTTAGCTTGCTGACAACTTGACAGCTAAAACAATCTCCAGTCATCGTCAGCGAGCAGCTTTAAGCGTGATCTTGTCCACGCCATCACGTTGTAACATGTCTACATGTGGCTTTATGCTACTGTCACCAACCTGTTCTCAGTCACCTCCTGCAGCTTTCTGAGACCCTAAACCGCTCCACAGAGTCTGTACAGACTGGGTGTAATGAAAAAAAAAAAAGACTGGTGCAAATAAGAAAAATTATACTCAGAACGTTTTTATTAACCTTGCAAACCCCAGGTGTGGTTAGAAACGGTGTGCACCAGTAATCTGTGCTGTCTGGGTGGTCGCAGCATGGGCGTTAGCAGTAGGGAGGAGATGGGGGGCAATAGTCCGCAAGAATAAGAAGAGGAAGTAGGCTGACAAAGTGTGTCGCTGATGCACTTGGAAATGTAAATAATTAAACAGATTCATAGACTGTAAACATCTCTGTTGGCTATGAAAGTCTGTGTGCTGCGTCTTCATTAGCATAAAGAAATCCCTGCAGAGAAAACTGCCAATTTAAACCTCATGCTGGCGTGAGAGCGAGGACCTCAGCGCTCCGTGGCATCTAGATGCGCTGCTGCTGTGTGCTCAGCTTGTAGGCAGGAAGACAGAGGAGAAGTGTTTTACCTCTGACTGTGAGAGTGGCCGAAGCCTCCAGCTTGCCCACGCGGTTTTCTGCCACACAGGTGAACGTGCCCTCGTCGCTAATGGAGGCTTTCTTCACTCTCAGCATATAGTCGTCCTTGTCGTAGCGGATGTCGTACCTGGAAGGCAACCGCACAAAACATGAAGTTCGGTTAGAGCCCAATACATATACACCTTCAGCTGAGGCGGAGTTTTACTAAAGATTGAAGGAAAAACTACTTTAAAAAGTAGTAGTAGTAGTATTAGTGCTTTTTAAAGCAGCACCACTCAGTCATCACAAGAAAATCCTCACTTGAGGTTTTTCTTTGTATGTTCACAAGTAATATGTTCTTCAGTGTATTACTGTTGCAGTGTGTGTGTCTACAACCAGATGTCTTACCCACATGTTGCTGTACACTGCTGGTCAGAAAAAAGAGGTGAAAACCAGAAGGAGTGAAGAGAGTCGTCCAGCTTTTTTTAAGATCATAGTTTTGGGAATCTTCAAGCATCAACGCTGAGGAGTTTTTATTTATTTATTTAGCAGTTATTTAGTCTATATTTTGCCAACCTACATCTGTCAAATTAAATAATAATAATAATAATAATAATAATAATAATAATAATAATAATAATAATAATAATAATAATAATAATAATAATAATAATAATAATCAATATCAACTGCACAAAATTAGTTTTATTTGTAGTTTTTCTGCTATGAATAAAAAAAATAAATCATTTCATCCATTTTAGTTTAAATGTTTGTTGTTATTTTAGTTAATCTTATCATAACATATTAATCTCATACTGGTCCATTTGAAGAGGTTGATGGCTCCCTGGAAGCAGTGCAGATGTTTTAAGCTAACAGACGTTTGGCAGGTTGTACTAATGACATCATCGCATAATTGGTCTACAATTAAAAATAAACACTAATCTTAGAAGAAATATCACTCTCTCTTAGGATCTTCATTGTGTTGAATGTACTATAGTTCACTGCTGTCTAGAGACCATTATGTGGACTTTAACAAAACAAAACAAAAAAAAGCAGCAGCACGGAAATTATACAGCAGCTTTTAACTCAGAGTATTTCTATGTGCCAGAAAACGCTTAATCTGCAGTCCAAAGACCAATAAAAACACAGCCGAGCCCAGTGCTCTGAGGTCTGCTCCTGTTAACCCTTGAGAGACAGAAAAAGATCTCTGGAAATTGACATTTTTTTACAAACTACACCTGAGCAGAGAGATGTATCTGAACTATAACTATGGTACAACAAAACCATACTGCTACAATTTTACTACTATAAAATTCAAGTCATAGTAGTATGACTTGAATTTTTGTAAATTTGTCATTTTTAAACAGGTGTTTTATTCAAACTGACATTTTATATTAACTTGATGGTTTATAGACACAGTGAAGTGAACAAAAGGCTTTATTCTACGTTATACAACATAATAGATGACAGTTTACAGCAATACTTCTTGATGTGACTGTAGGGGAACAGTTTTCCACGGTCCATTTCCTTCAGAGGGAGAAAGACCCCTCTGCTCCAACTATCAGGTGTACTGATGGCAGCTTGCCACTGGCAGCTGAGGAACTAATTTACCCCGTCTATCCACGTCTTGTTTTTTTTTTTTTTTTTTTTTTTTTTTTAACCCACTGTTATGACATTTCCTGAGAAAGCATTCAAAGGCAGTTTTATTGAAGCACATTCCTCAGCTATGACTGCTGGGTTCCACCTTTCCACACTGGCACTTAAAGAACCATAATGATTATTTGACTGAGTCATGACTGAATGCTTTGTTCTGCAGGGAGAGAGGGGATGTACAGTTCCATGTACCGGTGGTTGGTGTAGATAAAGGATTTATTACTACAAAAACAAACAAACAGAAACAAAAGATGAGTGGGATGGTAAGGAATAAGATGGCACATTTTCAGACAAGCCTGCTGTCAAAGGAAACACAAACAGCTCCAACAGGCAGAGTATCATTTCATATCCTGCCTTCCGGATACACTGGATAGAGCAACATGAACTCTTTAGTTACCGGGGGAAGAGGGGGAGATGACGAAGGGCAACAGAGTAACAAGAACAAGTTAGGGTAATATAGTGGATCTCTAGAAGTGCTAATAAGCAATATGCTACTAAAAAATTTTAAGGCAGAGTTACAGAGTCATAAATACCTGTCACACTGTTCCTGTGGTGCAAAGACCTTTTAATGACATAGCAGAGAAAGTGCTGAAATGGGTAAGTCAGAATAATGCAGAATAAGCTCCTACCACCGGCTGTAGGAAACGACTCAAAAACCTCTGAAGATGATGTGAGCGCAACTTCCATTTTCACAAAATGTAAACATTCATTGGAGAGGCGTCAGATTTTAGTGGATTTAGGATTTCGATTCAAGTTTATTTAATTAAGGACATCACAGTAAACAATAAAAACTGGAAACCATAGTTTTGTACGCAGGTTTTCTATCCCCAGGGCTAACTTGCAAACCCAATCAGTCATTGGTCTTTGACTTCTCATTTATCTTTGGCAAAAAGACCACAAGCTATGTCTGCTGCTAGCATAGACATGTTGATTTGTTTTGGTTGTGCTTACCCAGAATGCCCTGCTATGCAGCTGCCTTCCTGCTTTTGGAGCAGTACCAAATGCAATCACATATGCATTAGAAATGAACCAGAGTTCATTTCAACCAAACCGACCTAGGTTTTTAGGTGGACCAGAGTTTTGGTCCGCATCAGATTTCGATTGTGTATTGACACCTTCCCAAACAAACCAAACGTTTTAGGCAAACAAACTAGAGTTTGATTAAAGCGGTCTAAACAGGGCAGGTATGAACATAACCTTAAATGAAATAGGATGTTAATGCATAGCCTTTTTGTGCATAGCTCTACTATTTCACATTGCAGGTAGACTCCAGTATGTTTACAGTGATTCTGTTTCTATTCTTACCTGTTGATGTTAGTTAAAACTGAATAGTTTACAAAAACTGCATTTGAGTCTATAACCAAAGATAGTATGTGCTGAAGTGGGAGGAGTTTGTCATTTTCTTCACCGTACAGTGAAGAAAATATTGTTAAAAAAGACTTTTTACCTTTACAGTAACTTTCATTATAGTTACATAACCCATCGTCACTCAAAAAAAAAAGAAAAGAAAAGAGAAAACAATCAGCAGTTGAGGTGTTCATTGAGGTTCCCACAGCCCTTGTTGTTTTGTAGAGGGCAGGTATGCACATATTAGACAAGAATCTCATTGTTATTGGTCCAGCCTCAAGCAACCTCTCAAAACACAACCTCGGGCTGATTCATGACTTATTAAAGGGACATGAGCTCAATCAATCTGTAATCAACTTCCCATTTGGAATCAGCTTAGATGACAAGATGAGTGGAAATACTCTCAGGGATAAGAGGCGGTTGCGGCCACACAAGTAAGTGCACACAGCGGAGGGGAACAGTAGCTCTTTATTGCGAGAGCTCTGTTCTCCATTAGAAGAGGAATGTAATTGCACATGTATGAGGGCTGTGGAAAAGACTGGAGCGCCAAGATTGTTCCACTGGACTCTGCCTGCATCTCAACCAGGGGAAGACATACTGTACACAAACGGCACAAAGAAGACCATCATTCACGTACACACACTCACACACAAACGTTCTGAATCCAGAGTCTTTAGCTCTTGCAGGCTGATGGGGAGTGATGGGAATGTAAGCAAATGCCAAAACAAAGCAGCACTTTCTTTTTTTCCCCCTTGCTTGTCAGCTTGATGTGTTTTCAGCATGAGAAGGCTGTGCTGAGATGAACATTTAATGGGCATGCTTTAAAAGCAATCCATCTCAAAGATCCTCCAGATCATTTTTAAGGATTTGACTTTAAAGTGTCTGTCAGGAACACAGCCACCCTTGTTCGACCTTCTCTCTTGTGCCAATTCACCCACATTAAGAGATTTTCATCTTTCACTGTACAAACACCTGAATAATCGTGTCTACAAAGTGATTTTATGGTAGAATCTTATCTGCAGTACCTCTTTAAGTTTGGATTGATAGATCCGATAGCAGGGGGGAGGAGAGAAGGCTTTGTGCCTACTCTCAGCATGAGTCAGAATCAAGATAGAGTTGGAGTTTAATTCCAGCAAAGAACCTTAGTCTGGCTGCTCTGCCAAAGACCCTTTCCTGCTTCATTTCATTCTGCCAGCTTGATCTAGTTTCACACCATCGGACCACTGATTTCCCTCAAGCTGATCAAAGGAGCAGAAGTCTACCTGTCCAGAACTTGTTGCCTGTAAGAGAGAATCAATTACCCGCTATCAGTTCTCATCTGGCTTCAATGCAGCCTTTGGCCAGAGCTGCCCTACCTCTGGTCCCTGGCAACGTCTCAGGGCCAAAACCCCCCACTGGGATTCATCAGCAGTCGGGCATTAATCGCAGAATAGTTTGTGAAAATTTCCACCTTGAAGCCTGGCTGTTTTGTGGGAGCTATTTCTTTTATTTCCAAATTAGTTATTTGTTCCAAGGCAATACAAAATTAAAATGTTTTTTTGTTTTTTTTAAAGTGAATTGAAATTGGTTTTCGGGGGATATTATGGCGCGGCTGGAAAAAAATAAAAAAGTGACAAAAATAAAAAATGTGGAGCCACAGAACAGAGATCACTGATCTTTTATTTTTTATTTAAGGAGAATTTGCCTTTGAGTGGAGCAGAAATTAAAGAACAGAAACATCAAAGGAATCAATATTACACTGAGGAATTGGTGCTTTCTTAGTAAAGTGTGTGTGAGAAGGTTTTCAGAGCACTGCAAGTAATGATTAGGTGCATATTCCTGGTATTTAAAAATGCATTACCTAAATCATTACTTGGTATTTTTAAAAATTCACTGAGAAATTGTCTGGTGACTGGTATTGACCAGTTCTCAGCCAATTGAAACCTTTTACAGTCAGATAATACACCGAATGGAGTTCTAGTTGAATGCTACTACAGAGTGAAGACAACTTAAATTTAGCTATTTTAATGGCAGAGGAAGTACAGAGACATAAGAAGCATTTTAAAAGCTCTGTTCTTCGACATGTCTGAGGGTCTTTAAAGCTGCAAAAGAGTGAGAAAGAGCAAGACTTTGAGGATTCCTTGATAGAGTACGGCAAAGTTGTCGTGTTTCATCCTGTTCAACTATCAATCTTGATCTGTCATAGAACATATTGCTTTGCCTTTCACAAACAAACAGAGTAAAGGTTCCACATACATTGTCTGAGCTGTACCCTTGGAGATAGTTACCATAGGGTTCATTCACACCAGACCTGTTTAATCTGCTTTAACTAGACAATATATTGTTTGTCTAGAAAGTCTGGTCTGTTTGGAGAGGTCTGAATGTGCAACAGAACTGTAATGCAGATCAAAAAAATGAACTCCGGTCCACCTGAAAACTTAAGTCTCGGTTCAGTTTAAGTGAAGTCTGATGTGGCTCAAAAGGATATATGAACACCAAGCAGACAAAAGCAGAAAGTGGACTATTGCGCTAAATACCACCAAAACAAAGATGCGAGTCAAACTGTTAGCATGAGAGATGACTTGTCTTGTTGACAAAGAAAAAAGAGAAACCCTACAACTCTTTAAACGGTCTAGAGACCGCTCCAAAATCAGGAAACGGTCTAAAAGCTCAGTGTCATCTTCAGGGCTTTTTGTGTCATTAGCTTCAGTGATCTTGTTGCAGCGCCACCACAGGCCAGGAGGTAAACAGGTTGCTCAAAGGGTTTGGATCATTCGGCACAGTTCAGTGGTAAAGGGAACCACACCAGATGAAAATGTTGTAATGTTAGTCCCCAATCAAACTGAGTTCACCAGACTATCAGGTGACTATTAGACATGCTAAATGCATGAACTGTGCTAATGCAAAGATGCTAATGTTGATTTAAAATACAGACTCAATAACAATTTTGTGTTTATTTTAAAAGAATTGGTAAAACTCTGTTTTACATCAATTGCTTTCTCAAACATTTCTGCCATAAGCAACGGCCACTGACAGCAGCTAAATCTTCTAAGAGTTCTTAAAGAAATATCGAAATGTGGAGATACAAAATCAGCCATAAAAATTCTGGTCTGTGCATCTACATCAACCTCAACTCAAGCTTGCACCCTAAGCACCTTATGTATTGAAGGAAGTAATGAGAACAGGAAACAGATCCTGTTATCTTTTCCTTTTGCAAAGTTGCAGAAGCGGGAAAAAAAAGAAACCCGCTGAAACCGGATGGTCAGCATAACACGGGCACTTCTGTCACTTTAGCTTTAACAGCTTACTCAAATAGAATGACCCATCCATACACCTCTATCATACCGCTCTCTCACGACACACAACTGCAAACACACACATGCACTCACACGCCCCTGAGGAATTGAGTAAAAGAGAAACAGTCTTTTCTGCTGAATGTTGCAGTGGCTCTGCTGTGGAGGTCAACAGGAACGAAGGGGGTGGGAGGGTCTGGATGCATATGGACCGCAAGACATTAGAGGCTCTGATAAGGCACAGGAAGAGGGCACAAGGGTCCAAAACAAATGAGGAGACCTACGGGGGAGAGACATGGGAAGCACACTAACCTTGCAGGCAAATAAAGCTGGCAATGCACACTGCTGAGGTCTTTTCACAGGGGGCTTCTCAGGGTGAGGGGTGGAATCTTTAGCCTAACAAGATACAGTTTTCCTCTCCTGGCAGCTGCTGTCAACACTGCCTATCTGATACTAGCAGCATTACACATTTGGAAAGATGTGTAATACATCATTTTGGGCACAAAATTACAAATAAGAACAATGAAAATTTGAGCCACATACCAGGTTTTTCAGTTAAAGATAAAACGATTTTCTTGGGGAAGCACAATCTTATAGCATCAAAATCTTATTCAGTGAATATTGATGGAGCAGTATTATGTGTTTTCCAATCACATAATGTCATTTTATAGCACAATGAAGTAACAGTGTTACCTTCAGTTGTTATGCAAATGTTACATATAAGAAATATAACTTAAAAAGAAGGAGTGCAGGTGATGCTAGCTCCACCCAGGCATTTTGCACAACTGAATGGTTGCCATGGGAGATTAAAAGATTTCTCAAACATGCCTGAAATAACCACAGCAACACTCCAGGTATGTTTTTGATGAGGGAATAACATTATAATGTGATGGTGAGCTCCAAAGAGTTGTTTTAACATAATACTGTCCCTTTAAGAAAAACTAGAAACCCTAGTTCCAACTAAATAAACAGGTGGAAGGCACGGATACATTCAATATTTCATGTGCTGGTCAGTGATTTTATGGCTGCCTGAAGCACAAAAAAGCTATTCCTTTTTCTTCAAAGTTCAAGCTCAAATTGCCAAATGTTTTTCAGCACACAAGCAGGTTCTCTTATAGCTTTGGTGGTAACTTTTACCTCCCATTTATGAGCTTAAATAAGGGTAAACAAGTTAAACGCATGTAACCACAGAGCCTGATTGCTGTTATTTTATGGTTCACTTTTACCTGTTTAATATTTGCATGTTAGTTTCATAACAACCATCAGACGATGATGCTGGAACTCCAACCAGATTAGAGACAGGTTAGTTTTTAAAATGATCCGGACCAATAAGGCAGATAGGCATCCAGCAGATAATACCTTTTTTTTGGAAACACCTTTAAAGAACACAGATATCAGCAGTAGCTGGTCTTGTTCTCTTATGGAGAGCTCTGGTAGTTTTTCAGCTCTGTCTCCTCCGTTCCATAGAGATGGAAGGCACTGCCATCTTGGCGCTTCAGATCGGCGCTGTAAGTGCCAGCGTGTGCATGTGTTTGCCTGAGAAGCAGCTGGAGCCACTGAGCATATTAACAACCTGTTTACTCAGCTGAGGTTCCCCTCCCCTCCACCTCCTCCTAGAATGAAAGCAGTACATTACAGAAAACCCACTGAGAGACTGGAAGCATGTAAAAAGGCCAGCAAAGACAAGTTGAAACAATACGACGGTAAAGAGGAGCGGTCCTGCTAAGTCCTTGCCTCTTTCCACAGCTTATCATAATAATAAGGACAGTGTAACCTTTCGGGATGAAAAAAAAAAAGAAGAAACAAAAAGCAAACAGAGACCACTCCCCGCTGTGTAGACAACTGCTTGATCTGCTGTGGGCTTGTATTCCCTTTCACACAAAGTAAAATACCAGAAGGGACTGCGTTTCTGTTCCCAGTTCTTCTTCTTCAAATGCGCCTGTCACTTATCAAAATGGAAACTTCTCTTGTGTGGGAAAATCCATCCGTCCTTGATGTTCGCCGAGTGATGATAAGGAGCAAAGAAAACAGGAAGAAAATGTCAGAATTGAAATATCCACATCTGAACGCTCGTCTTCGCTGGCACCACTAAATACGCTTCAGGGAGGAAAAAAAAAAAGAACGATAATTTGTAGATTGCAATTAGAGGCAATAGAATATTTATCTCTTTTTAATTTTTTTTGCTCTATATTTCGCCATGTTTATCATCCAAAAGTATGGCCGCACTTCAAAGGGATGTTACAGTCAGTGATGGACGCCGGCGCATGACACAGATCCAACTCCATAATAAATCTGTTAATTAGTGTACAAAGTGAACTCCGGTCCAGAGCCAACTCCCTATCAAAGACTGGAGTGAAACACTTTTATGTGTTTGGCTTGGCACGGGACTCGAGTCCCACTGCCCAGTGAACCGAATCCTTATCAGACGCAAACAAGCCGCCTACGCTCGGCTCGGCGGTTAGCCTTGGGAGATGTCAGGCCCGTTGAGTGTGTGCTTTATGAGGTGATCCAAGCAGAAAGCGACCGGCCTGCTGGCTAAAGACAGAACGCTGGTCTCTTTGAAGTCCACTTCTGACAATGACACTGATGCTGACCGTGACTTGAGTGACTCGTAAGCGAGGGAATAGGTTGATTCACACACACACACACACACACACACACACACACACACACACAGCTGCCAACAGCTGTATCGCTTTATGATCGGTGGCCGGAGAGATCTGCTGCAGCTGGAGACTTCTCTCTGTAAATTACACACTGTCGCTGCTTCTCTCTTAACGTTTGGTTTTGTTATTGCAGTCAGGACCGAATGTGTGCGTCATGTCCGTGATAACACGCCGACCGAGTGCACGGGGTTAAAAGTTTTGGAGACGGTAGTGGTTATCTTCCAAGTTTCTAACATCTCTGTGCCAAGTGTTCCTCTGGAAGGTCTTGAAATTCATGGTTTTTTTTTTTTTTTACTTTGTTTCGGTCTGTTGGGCTGCAGAGAATACAACTGGATTTCTCTGAGTGACAAGAAAATATCCATGTAGACTATACCGAGGCAATATTACATATTTTTCAGGCACGATCAAGTAAACACGTTACCTTCAGTTGTTCTAAAAAATATCATATCAAATATGACTTAAAAAAAACTTTATCTTGTAATTTAACACCTTGACATTGGGCCTCTCTCTCTTTAAAACTCATGCTCTTTCTGAAACTCTGAGAATTAGCTCCTATAATAAGCTCAACAGATGCACAATGCCACCAGGTGTTGGCTAATTGCTGCTGGCTAGCTCCAAAGTTTGGAAAAAGCAGAAAAGAGGAGGAACTTTGTCCTCAAAGGCGGAGCTAGGTCCACAGAGGTGTTTTTTCACAGCTAAATTGCAACGGGAGAATAAAGGATTCCTCAAACAGGCATAAAATATCTAAGGCAACACTCCAGGTATGTTTTTGGTGAGGGAATAACATTATAAGATGACGCAAAGCACAAAAAGTTCATTTTAAATAATACTGCCACTTAACATTTGGCCACAATAACTGAGTCTCACAAACATATTGTCTCATGTGTGTGATGCTCAAAATTTGTCTAAATTAAGGAGAATTTAGACATTGTGCTTAAAAGAATGACATACGAATTACTAACTTTTTATACATTAAAAATTGTCTAAGCTTTTAAAATAACTAAATTAAATAACTTTACATAGAGACTTTAAATTCTCCAATAAATCTATCAGTTATTAAATACAGAATGACAACATGACTGAAAACAGATTCTGTCAGCAGACTGCATATCTACCAGGACAGAATGTATCTTGTTCAGAAAGTTCAAAAAGCATTTGTTTTCTTATTGGCTGTCTAGTCCCACTTCCCAAGGCCTTCTTCTGATTGGCTGATCAGTACCTTGTCATGACTCCTTGTCTCAAATTTGCACTAACTGAAGCTGAGTGCTTACTTTGTCTTGAAGTCTATATATCATTTATGGTTATGAAGAACATTTTCTGAAAAGAAGGAACGATCCACCCAAACTTCTGGTACATTCAAGATTTGTAACCAGTGCTGCTAACAGATGTACAAAGTGACCTCTGGTAGCTGCATCAAGAGGAAAACCTGAAGTGTTAAGGTACTACCTTGTACCAGCTGTCAGTTCAGTCACTGCCAAATCAGATGTAGTCTGTCACGTCGGTACAGAAAACAGATTTTTTTCGAGGATATTCCCTGAAAAGAGCGTACCTCCCACGAGGAACATCGATGTCATCTTTCCTCCAGCGAACATTTGGTTGGGGGTCTCCTTGTACCTGGCACCGAAACTCAACCGTCTCCTCTTCGAGGACCACCTGGTTGATTGGCCTCCGAAGGAAGGTTGGTCGCTCTGCAAGATGTGGAGAAAAACAGATAAGCATCTTTTTTTTTATTATTTTTGGCTGCTGCGTGGAACTCCAACACTATCCATCATGGTCTCCCTTTCCCAAAGGATACTCTCTTATAATCCTTTTTTTATCCTTCATTGTCTTGCCAGTCTCTTACTTCTGTTCTTCAACAAACAGGAGAGAAATTTTGGAATAGTACCCTGAAGCCAACACTGAAACAAAACAACTACCATCTAGCTTCTATGGTCCATTTCACTCCAGCTCTGCTTTATGTCATGACAACATAATAGCAACTCTGAAAATAAAAAGTCATAAAACTGAATCCAGCCCAGCAGGACAGATCTGGCAACAAAGTTTAAGCAACAGAGCTTTAAAATCAAATTCTGAGAGTATCTGGCCAAATGCATTATTTTCGTGAAGGTATGTAGTAGCACTGTATCATTTTATCCTTTACACAAATATATTAATGTTTCAGGGAAAATCAGGAAATAATGCGTACCAAACACTGTTACTTGTGCCGTCTCACTGTCCCGTTCTCCAACCATGTTGGTGCCCACACACACGTACATGCCAGCGTCAGTCTTTCTTGTGTTGGAGATCATGAGCTTTCCTCCTCGAATCTAAAGGAGAAAAACAAATAAGCTTTTCCAGATGTTTACTTTTTACACTGACTTTATTCTTTCATTCAGTAAAGTCTTCCCTTGTAAGTTCATTTGGGACAAAAGGTGTTTAGTACACACCAACAAAATAACTTTAACTTCACAGCACAGCAAGTTACAAATCCAAACCTCTGAGAATTTTACTGGGATTTTACTGACAGAGCAACATAAAGTGGTGCATGTTGTAAAGTGGAAGGAAAAATAACACATTTTCAGCCATCATTACTGAAGATTATTTTTGCTTTTTACCACTGGTTTCTGAAAAGGGAAGGGTTACATTTGTGTAAAATAGCCACGTTTAAGAGTTTTTCGAGAGAGTCTCAAATTCCAACTATTTGTTGTTCCTAACCCTCGTGAATATCAGGGGTTCCTCTGTAATTAGCTGCAAGTCTTTAAAATAAAGAGCTGATTGATGCATTTCTTTAATCATTCTTCTTTGAAAAACAAATGAAATTCCTTCCATTTGGACAGAAAATACCAATGAACAACTAATTTGATTAGTTGTGCCACTGTCTCTAAATTGAATTTAGATCTGGACTTTGACTGGACCGTTCCAACACAGTCATGTTGTTCCAACAACATGACTGTGTTGGAACAGTCATGTTCCAACACATGATTGTTTTGACTTAATCCTTTCCGTTGTGACTACTACTGTATAAATGTCATATCATTGTCTTGCAGGAAAGAGAAACGGTTACCAGGTTGTTTTTCTATCGTTCAGTTTGCATTTGTTCCCTTTGCAGACAATGGACTGAACATCGTAGTGGGAACATCTCCCAACATGTATGGCATGTTGCTGGGGTCTTCATAGGACTACGGTTCTATACAGTTCTCTATCAAGCCTGAGACTTTTATAGAACAACTAAATTTCATTTTAATTGCTCTTGGTCAGACCATAAAATCCCAGTAAAATAAAGTGAAGTTTGGGGTTGTAAAAACAGTCTTATAGCTGGAATTGTTACAGTTTAACAGCTGATACTGATGTTTCTGATTGTTTAGATCATCTACAACAATACTCACAGTGACCCTGTCTTCCTTGTCATCGATTCGCACTTTGTCTTTCTTCCAGTAGATGGTGGGTTCAGGATGACCTCTGGGAGGGACACATTCAAGTATTGCTGGCTCTCCTGCCGCCACCACCACATCAGTAGGATTCTGCCTGAAGTCATCTCGCAGCACTGTGTGAACAAAGAGCCAGTCGGTTAGGGAAAAGGAAATTTTTGCACGTTTCATTACATTAAAAAACACAAACTTCAAAATAGCATGGACCCCTGGTATGATACTATGATACTAGCCATCTTTTAACATATAGGTGTCGGTCCGATAGATAATACTGGCCTGATATTTATTTCTTGATGCCGTTTGTTTCTGGATGGAGAGTGAAGCCGGTTGGCCGTGTGGATTTTGTTTGGTCATGTGACAGTGGTCGTGATGCAGGGCAGGATTGTAGGATGTCCAATTGAAGATGACAAGCAGTGGTCAAGTCAAGCATTTTACAAAATAGGTCAACCTTAATTTTATTAATTAAAACACTAAATATATATTTATAAACGTTAATATGCAGTGGAATCCATCTTTAGACCACAGAAACTAATGTCGACAGTCTTCCTTATCTCTGTTCTTGAGTGTGCAGCCAATCAGTGCCAAGGAAAACGAATGGACTGCTGTTTTGCAAATATCAGCCTAGTACTATTGCGTATAAGTCTAAGCATTTCAGAATTGTCTTTCAAATATTTTAGAAAAAAATCCACAAAAATGGCAAATTGTCCATAATTCCTTTAAAGTTTTCCATGGAAAGATTGTGAACGGATAATAGAATCTGTGAATATTGAACCATAATTGCAAACACATTTGCTGTTATGGTTCACTCTTTTTTTTATTTTGTCAAAAACAGTTGAAAATTATGTGTTTTGTCATTTCTTTCATTGTGCTCTACTGTAAAATACTGATAAAACACACTGATCAAATACACTGAAGTCTTGCTAGTGCTTTAGATTAGCAAAGTGCATATTTCAAAGCAGGAGTGGAAAAGTCTTTTAAAATTCATTCTTACGTTTTTTTTTTCTTTTTTGTGTGTGCACAGTGCACTTTGAAATGTTGCAGGGTCTATCTGAGCCATTAAAATGGAATATGCAGCTTCATCTGACTGGGCAAAGCAAAGCGAAAGCTAATTGGAGCTAATGGAGGTCCCAGTGGAAGCAGCAGAACAAACAGAAGCAGAATGCCCTGAAGCCTGGTGTCATTCACTTGTGAAGGCTAACAGGGCTGCTTCACTTTGGTAGTGATGTACACGCACACTTTTACACACATCCAAACGTTCGCTAACACACAAAAAGCCAGTGGGTGGTCGGATGAACAACTGTGGCCTTGTGTCTAATCACCCCCCAGGTAGGCCTTTCATTAGAGAGATAACCTCTCGCCCCGCGGAGTGTTCAGAGAAACACACAACAGCAGCTCATTATCAGACGGGGAGCGCTAGTGTTGCACAGACACACACTGATGCGCAAACAAATGCAAATGCTAAAAGACAATCAGGCACAGAACCAATGAGCGATGTAACCCCAGAACAGGAGGCAACCTTTGTAATGAGAAAACATAAAAAACAGACAAACAAACAAACAAAAAAAAACACTCCGTGAAAAGTAATTTAAAGATATAAACCTGCTCCTCCTCACCTGCCACGCGGACTGAAACTGATTTATTAAAATCTATAACGAATCTAATCCTTGACGGAGCTCTTTAGGAATTTCAGTGTCAGTCTTTATTCCATTATCGAAGCGGAGAAGGGCACACCATTCCTCTGATGGATAAAAGGATGGAGTTCTTGTTGGTTGGGTATTTGAAGGTGCTTAAGGAGGGCTAAATTAAGGGCAACACCACAGGTCCTTATGCAAATTCCATGCGGAGGCGGTAGGCGGCGGCGGGGACGGTCGGGGTTATAAGAGGGGATAACTGGTCCCTGCGCTCCCGGCTTCTCTCATCTCTTCATTTGCTCTCCTTACCCTCTCTGCAGAAAACGCTGCGGCCATTGTCTCCTTATTTATTTATTTAGACCGAAGGCCGGCGGATTGGAGGAAGGGAGGATGCTTTCAACCCAATTATCCTAGGGATGCACAGAGGGTGCAGAGAATAGGACTTTTGTGTGACATGAATTCAAATGAAACCTTTACACAGGGGGAATTGCAGGAGAATACAGAGGAGGCAGAGATGGAGATTTTCACTCCTCTTACGCAGGGCTGCCCTCTAATCTGAAGAGCTAAGGTAATTAGCCAACTCCAGTGCGCCGGACCCCCCTAAGCCGGGCCACCGTCTCCGAGCTCTCTGTATTTGCATTACAAACAGGCGTCCCGCGGTTTAAAAATCATAGCCTGGTGCGGACCGGAGTTTTCAATATCACGTCGGCTTTAATTGCTCTCTCCCATTCACTGCTGATAGGACCCGTGGGATTTTTGTCGGAATCAATTTTCTTTGAAACAGAACGGCGACAAAAGAAACATGCGTTCGGTGCATCATTACGGCGAACGTGCCTCGCTGTCTAATCTAATCTGTTGTGGCACATTGTGTCATGGTAAATGCATCCCTTAACCTGCAATCTACATAAACACGACAAAGGGAACAAACGCAAACACAGAAGAAGAGACGGTACATGCTTAAATAAGATCCAACACATACAGCACAAACATGCACCTGTTGACGAGAGATGATGTTTGCACTAAGTGTGGATTAGATTATGCATTAGATATGGTTGCATCATTAACCGTGACAACACCTGGCAGGTACATGTACAAGTCAAATGAGAGGCGGAGTCATTCCAGTGATGCTGTTCTGGTCTAAAATTTTCTAACACTTGCTCCCAGCCTAAATTTGATCACATTGTCTTTTTTTAGTTTGAGGACATAATCACTTGGAGATAAGTGCCAGTTTAAAGCATAAAGGTTATGAATTTTTTAAGAAGTTCAATATGGACCAAACTGGGATCAATTTCCTGATGCGACTATCCCTGTTTTCAAGAATGAATTTTGTTAAACGAACCAGTACACCACGAGCAGCAAAGCAGACTTTGAGCATGATGGCACTGGTTATTTTAGCCCCATGGCACATATAATTTTTTTATCTCATAAAATGTTCACTAGCTAACTAACAAAAGTGTGCAAAACTTTGTTGATATTCTGCTAGTGTCAGAAAAACCTGAATTTTGGAAATGCGGCATTTCCAATAAATAAGAAACGCAATAAAAACCACACAAGAATAAGTCTGTTCAAGCCTAAGTCATTAAAGATCATGGCGGCAACGAATGTAAATACTTATATGAAATATAGTCAGTCAGTGATTTTACAGAAGAGCTATGGATTCAATAGGTTCGAATTACAACTTTTTACAAACTGTGAGATGGTATGAGAACATTGTTCAAGGAGGCCACTTCCTACAAATAAATGTGTTCCTGTGTACAAACCAGTGTGACTCGTGTAATGCGACAAAAGTGTTTCCATTGCAGTTTTACAAAAAACACAAATTTCAAACCAGATGAACCTCGCATGATGTTGATGTGAAACTGATTTAAATGAATTATTAAAAGTATTAAAAACAGTAAGGTCGTCATCATTCTACAGAAGGAGCAAACGCTCAAAACTCCTGCCCATCTGGAGTTCTTCATAACAGAATCAGCAGGTATCTTTTCCACAGTGCCATGACTGCCTGAAGGCGCCTCCCTGTGAGGCTCTATGTCAGGAATCATAAGGCAGGCAAATGTTTTCATATTGCCCCCATAACACAGGCATTTCATTTCTATATTTATTCTTTTTTTTTGTCTTGTTACTCTACGTGAGCTGCATTAGATATGGTTGCATCATTAAGTGGGTCTGTGCATACGCTGTCAGAAGATGAACTGTGGCTCCCAACACTAAGGCCCTGTAGGCATTTAGACCCAAATCATCCAACAGACGTAGAGTAATTGACTTTCTATCCCCCTGAAACATTCAGCTCTTCTTCAGCTAAAAACATCCCACCTCCTGCGGAGCTCCAGGAGGCCACAAACTCTGCCATCTTGCTTACTTGCTTATTAATATTTATGCTCTTTTTTATATATATATTTATATATATATTTAAACCCCCCAGTTGATTAGGTGTGCATCTGTCGATCCAGCTCTGGGCTAAAAACAAACCTCTGTTTGAGAAATATTAACATGCAGTCTTGAAGTTATTTATTTATTTCTATAGTATCAGGGGAGTTCAGGCAGGAATGGAGGAGCATCAACACCACAGTGAAGTTTCAACTCTCTTCATTGGCTCTGGCTCTATGCCAAAACCGTATCACAAAAGAGACAACCATACAATTATTTTTCAAATCAAGTTGTATGATGCTAACATAACAGCCTTCTGCTATGTTAGCAAGGAAACTTCTGGAACACGGCACAGGCCAATAACATACTTCAGTGTATCTTATTGTGGCTTAATAGTGTTTAAATAATGAAAGAAAAGAGATGGCTAACAGCCGTGATGGGCAGACCTTTGCTAAAACACTCATTTTTCATTCAGCACATTAGTGTTTTGGCTAACTTTGAAAACGTTTAGCACAATTAGCTTCCTCTACAGTAGGCCTGTCACGATAGCAAATTTTGCTGAGCGATTAATTGTCTCAAAAACTATTGCGATAGACGATAGTATTGTTTGAAGACCTTTTCACACTGACTTAATGGAAATGACATAATAATGCATGAGATTTAACTGACAAAGATAGATACATTTATTTTCAAAAGAACACCCAACACTGGAACTGATAAACAAAATAAACAAAATAACCAAAAACAAAAATAAAATGGATTCTCAGTCTCCTCTAACAAAAACGTACTTGAATAAAAACACCAAAGTGGAAATAAATACTCTTTATTTTTCAACCAATAAATAATAAATAATCTTTATTTTTCTTTTGGTTTCAACCAAAAGAGTGCAGATTATGAAGTCTGTATATTAGATTGCCCTTCAGTAATCATTAGATTTAAATAGAGAAGATGGGCACATCGACTACCTGATGCAATAGTTCACACTATCAATCAATCAATCAAATTTTATTTGTACAGCACATTTCAGCAGCAAGGCATTTCAAAATGCTTTACATATTGTTTTCGATGTCCAATGAGAAAAACTTGATCAGTTTATTAAAAAAGATGACAGAAATACCCAATGAATTAGTTTTTACACTTCATAGAACTTCTAGAATAAGAATAGACAAACAGTAATCGATTATTTATTAATCATTACAGAATATGTTACTCACACTGTGGTAGTATAGTAAACAACAACCCTTCAGTTAATATTTCCATCTCAATCAGGGACCTTTTAACAGAAAATCAAAATATATGAATTCATAGGAAGTGATGTAAAAGTCCACTCTGGAACGGCGCTAGCATCGTAAGTAGCAAGTTTAGTTTTTTTAACGGTTAGTTTTAACGTCGTAAAACGGTTTAACGGTTCGCTACTTATGTAACGAACCGTTAAATCGTTATTGAAAGACTTTTGTTGTCTCACGCCAGTTTTCTGAGTTTTATTGAAGTTGGTTTAAAATGAGTCGTTTTGTTAACAGTAAATTGGTGCTTCAGTGGAAGGAACATTAACGAGTTAAACTTTTCAGATCATTAATCGCTTGTATTGGCGGATTAACGCTGACAGAACTGAAATATATATTTCAAAGTAGGTTTTTCTTTATCAGGTTATCATTTAATAAATTATAAGCTACATCACTATGACTGCAGGGTCTATGCACCTTTTTGCTGCCTGAAGACAAACTGCATAGATCATTTCTTTTTTTCATTTTGGGAAATCATTGTTAATCTCATCTGCTTTATCCCCTTAAATCAGAGCGATCAAAGTGTCGGATAATAGCAGATTAGATTTGATTAAACCGATCTTTCTCAAACTGGTACAGCTAGCTTACCAAAGGATTGTGTTAAAAATAATAATGGATAATTGGGTTAAGACAATTTATAGCACAGCAGATACAGAAAACTACAAATGAAACAATTCAATCATATAAAAATCTATTATCAATCTCTTTATGTTAAATAAATTTTAAAAAATGACATTATTTAAATATTTAGTCATTATTTCATCTATAGTTTGAGTCATGCAGAACTGATGTGTTCGTTTCCATAGCAACGATCAGAAGCAAGACCTTGCACCAGAGCTCCAGTGAGGTCATTGATGACATCAAAGACCTTCTATGATGACCTCATAGAAGGTCAATGAGACTTTAAATGCGTGTAACTCAGTTCATTGTCAGTCAGAATCCAAACAGTTCAGTGAAACGAAGCTTCGTGTTGGACAAATATTTTCAGTATTTCAGAGATGCCTTACGCATTGATTTTCCCTGTTGGTTGGGGACTCGGATACCTGGTCACAACAGGAATGAAAAAACTGTGCGACCATTACCTGCCAGGGAAGGATTTAGACCAGAGTGCCTCTCCGGACAAGAGCACTTCCTGTGGGAACCAACCTACAATGGTTCCCCCAAGCGGACCCGGCTGGGTCCGAAGCAAGCGGACCCGGCTGGGTCCGTTTGCCCAGGAGAGCAAGCGGACCCGGCTGGGTCCGTTTGCCCAGGAGAGCAAGCGGACCCGGCTGGGTCCGTTTGCCCAGGAGAGCAAGCGGACCCGGCTGGGTCCGCTTATGAGAGAGCAAGCGGACCCGCTGGGTCCGCTTGCCCAGACGCTTGCCTAGAAGAGCAAGCGGACCGGCTGCTCCGTTGCCCAGGAGAGCAAGCGACCCGGCTGGGTCCGCTTGCCCAGACGTTGCCTAGAGAGCAAGCGGACCCGGCTGGGTCCGCTTATGAGAGCAAGCGGACCCGCTGGGTCCGCTTATGCGAGAGCAAGCGGACCCGGCTGGGTCCGTTGTTGCCTAGGAGAGCAAGCGGACCCGGCTGGTTCCGCTTTGCCTAGAGAGCAAGCGGACCCGGCTGGGTCCGTTATGAGAGAGCAAGGACCCGGCTGGGTCCGTTTGCCTAGGAGAGCAAGCGGACCCAGCTGGGTCCATTTGCCTAGACGTTTGCCTAGAAGAGCAAACGGACCAGGATGGGTCCATTTGCCGCCTAGAAGAGCAAATGGACCAGGCTGGCCAGGCTGGGTCCGTTTGCCGCCTAGAAGAGAAGACGGACCAGGATGGGTCCGTTTGCCTAGACGTTTGCCTAGAAGAGGAAACGGACCAGGATGGGTCCGTTTGCCTAGACGTTTGCCTAGAAGAGGAAACGGACCAGGATGGGTCCGTTTGCCTAGACGTTTGCCTAGAAGAGCAAACGGACCAGGCTGGCCAGGCTGGGTCCGTTTGCCGCCTAGAAGAGAAGACGGACCAGGATGGGTCCGTTTGCCTAGACGTTTGCCTAGAAGAGGAAACGGACCAGGATGGGTCCGTTTGCCGCCTAGAAGAGGCTGGGTCCGTTTGCCGCCTAGAAGAGCAAACGGACCCGGCTGGCTCCTCTCCAGAACCTCTAAATGTGGAGGATCAGAATACCACAGAGGACAAAACCAGCGGCCATATTGAGGAGGGAGTAATGAGGGTCAGTCAGATGGAAGACTGGGATCCTGAAATATATGAAAGGATAGGTGAAGAAGCTTTCTGGGAGGATATCGTGCCAATATTTTACTTTTTGTTGACCTTGTGCTGGGTGTTTTTTCCGTGTCTTATTTCTTTCTGGGCTGGTTATTCCACACTTTTCACTCTTGGCATTGCTTTGTTCTGTTTTAGTGTTTCTACCTTTGAAAGTTTTGTACCCCTAATGAATATATATTTTACCATTATTTCATCTGAAGTTTCTCTCCAGGCGCTCTAAAATCACGTCTGTGTAATTGGTCTCTCTAAATTTTCTTTAGGTGCAGATAAAAAATAAATTTTGTAATTAAACTTTATAAATAGTTTGCAGGTTTCTCTCCGGGTGCTCCGGCTTCCTGCCACAGTCTAAAAAGATTTAGTGAGCTTTATAGTGAATGCAAATTGACAATATCAATACGATATATCTATATATCTACATCTATAGATAGATGTTTATATATCTATCTATATAGAGATATAGATATATCGATATCAATAAATATATATATAAATTTAAATTTATATATATATATCTATGTATAGATATATACTGATATTTATATATCTATCTATATAAATATCTAGATATAGATATATGCAAATTGACTTATAATATCAATACTATATACCTACATATATAGATATAGATCTATATATAGATCTACATCTATATCCATATATAGATATAGATCTATATCCATATATATATAGATAGATCTATATATCATCTACGGATATAGATCTATACTCATATATATATATATATAGATCTATATGTCATCTACATCTCTATGTATAGAGATGTAGATATATATATCTACATATCGATATATAGATATAGATAGATATGTATATCTCTCTCTATATATGTATATATACACACACATATACCGTAATTTCCGGACTATAGAGCTCACCTGATTATAAGCCGCACCCCCTACATTTTTAAAGAAAACACATTTTATACATACATAAGCCGCATGTGCCTACATTGAAACATGAGATATTTACAAAGAAAGACGGTACACAGAAGGTGTTTTTAAAGTTTTATCTGAACAGCAGCAATATAGCAAAACAACACTAACAGGGCTGGTTTAAATAACATACAGTTAAAAGTCACGGAGAGCCGTCATCCTCTTCTTCCTGTGCACTGAAACCATGGAAGTCTTCTTCCTCAGTGTCTGTTTCCTTCTTTATCGGCCAGCTCGATTGCTTTTAACTTGAAAGCTGCATTATATGCATTTCTTCTTGCATTCTCCATGATGAGGGTCTGTTCAAGCTAATTTTATTCATCCACAAAGCACGACGTTACATTAGTCTTCCTCTATAGATATATTCCAGCTGTCTCACGCTTACCTTTTCTGCTCCAGCGCCCCTACTGGCCGTTAGAAAAAATTCATAAATAAGTCGCATCGTTGTATAAGCCGCAGGGTAGAAAGTGCTTATAGTCCGGAAATTACGGTATATATATTTTTTTTCCCTTCTCACCCACTGCGGGTGGTGATTCTTCTTCCTCTTAGCTCGGGTCCTCTACCAGAGGCCTGGGAGCTTGAGGGTTCTGCGCAGTATCTTGGCTGTGCCTAGGACTGCACATTTCTGGACTGAGATATCTGATGTTGTTCCTGGGAATGTTGTAGCCACTGTTCCACTTTGGGGGTGACTGCCCCGAGGGTCCCGATGACCACAGGCACCACTGTGGTCTTCACCTTCCAGGCCCTCTCCAGTTCCTCCGTTAGGCCCTGGTATTTCTCTAGTTTCTCATGCTCCTTTTTCCTGATGTTGCAGTCACTTGGTATTGCCACATCCACCACAACGGCTTTCCTCTGTTGTTTATCCACCATATATATATATATATATATATATATATATATATATATATATATATATATATATATATATATATATATATATATATATATATATATATATATATATATATATTCACACACACACATAGGCCTGTCACGATAGCAAATTTTGCTGAACGATTAATTGTCTCAAAAAACTATTGCGATAGACGATAGTATTGTTTGAAGACCTTTTTACACTGATTTAATGGAAATGACATAATAATGCATGAGATTTCCTGCCAAAGATAGATACACTTTATTTTCAAAAGAACACCCAACACTGGAACTGATAAAATAAAAATAAACAAAACAACCAAAAATAAAAATAAAATTGATTCTCAGTCTCCATTAACAAAAATGTACTTGAATAAAAACGAAATAACATAAAGCCAAAGTGTAAATAAATACTGCATTCAACCAAAAGAGTGCAGATTATGAGGTCTGTAAACCATATTGCCCTTCAGTAATCATTAGATTTAAATAGAGAAGATGGGCACATCGACTACCTGATGCAATAGTTCACACTACACGTTAGTTCACACAAACATTTTACCCTTAGGCCAATCTTAGAACTTTTATCGTTCTAAGATTGTCTCTTGTTATCATCCTGTAGTGTGTGGTGTGTTACGCTAGGTCGTTGTGGCCCCTCCGATCTAAATCAGAGGTTTTCCCCGCTGGGATCTTAATACAGCCTGTTGAATGTGACAAGTAGCCAATCAGAAAGCGCGGATTCTGCTCCGTGCTTTCAGAGGGGAAATTACAGCTGACCCAAATCCCAAACAGCTGACACGGCGCAACCTGAAGTCCAGCGGACATTGGAGATGATATGTGGAAACAACATTAATGGTTATAAAACATTTCGTACGAAGAATATATAAATGACGAGGGGAGGAGTTGGAGCGAAATCGCTACGCAGTTGATGAACCCGGTAACTTTTCAGCTGTTCTTCGTTAACGTGACATAAATAGATTATAATGATTTTCATTCAGTCAGGACGTTACGGTGACACTAGAGCCTCATGCACTGCAGGTAGATTGTAGTAAAGCATTGATTAATACCTGGTTTTAAAATTAGTTAGCTGGACTTGTAGCCAGCCATTGGAACCGTTATATCTAGGATTTCTGTCGGCTAATGTTTGATCTCAGATTTTGAAAATGGGCCGGCAATCGACTGACAGCACTAAGATGGTGTCGTGTGCGCTGGGCATTACACAAAGGAAATGAGGAAGGGAGGGTCAGTGGAGAGCACCGGAGTTGAGCCTTTTTTCATTTAGCGTCATCAACAGAAAGAGAAAAAGGCTGGAAGAGACGATAACGGCGATAATTAAAATGACGTAGATAGTTTTAATTTATCGTACGATTAATCGATTTCTCGTTTATCGCGACAGGCCTACTCTACAGTAATACTTCTCGGTGGCTGTTTTGTAAACTCAGCTGAATTAAGGTTTGACATTGTTAAAAATTCTCCAGGTAGTCAGATGTTTATATTAATGCTCTTATTTTGAGGTGAAAGAAGACCGTTTCGTTTTCTCTCCTCTCTCTTTTTTCTAAAGAATTTTCATTGAGCAAGTAGCAAGTAGCAACAAATGAAGGATACCGAAAACAGTTACATGACCAGACAACCAGGGGCACCAAAGAAACATATACATACATATGAACTGTTTTTAGATCTTTGTAGTTGGTACTCATCACATTTTCCACCTGTGATCCGGTCCTGCAGATTATGTTTCATCTGTGACATACAATACAAGTTGGAATGATTGCTGTAACATTAGCTTCTGCTAAATACCATGTTGCAACCGCGCTTTAATGTTAGCGGAAATAAGGTTCATGATTAGTTCTTTAGGGTTAGCGCAGCTACATATTTACTTAGCGGTGTCCACCACTGTGTAACAGTGTCCCTAGACGACTTCTTCAGAAGACAAATTGTCTTCTGAAGACAATTTGTTATGCTGAGTGTTGGAGTCAACCGGGCTGAATATAAACAAGCACTAAACTTGTGAAATTCAAAAACTTTTACAGAGCAGTGCAGGTGAGATCTTACCCAAGACAGACTTGGCACACAAAAATTCAAATAGACACTGTGATGCTTTTTATTTTACAATGCAAACAAGATGCATCGCTGCACAGAGGTGGCCAGCAAGGACAGGATGAGGAGTAAGATTTGGGAAAATTTGCCAGCCTTTCCTATAACACGAGACATTTCTTCCTGAAGGGTGACACTGCTTGTCGGAAAGATTAGTGGGAAACCTTGAATGAAGCAGCAAGCCTGCATACAAAGATAAGTGCTGAAAAATACATCCACAGGAGAGCATCGGGTTTTAGAAGATTGCTCTTTACACCACATTCTCAAAAGTCCTATTTTTGACTTTCACATCACTCTGACAGACGGTCGCAAGATAAATATTTCTAAACAACACAAAACTAGCGGGTATGCATACTTTTGCCAGGAAATGTCTGCGACTTGTTTTTATATGTTTGCTATTTACAACATGAAATAACCCCCTGCTCTTTTATAGCCATCCTCCCAGGTCCAATGCTAGCCCTTAGGCCAAACCACCGGCACCCGAACCCGCCACCTCCCCTGCACACTCTGATTAGAAAATAAACCATGCACACACAAAAGGAAAGCGCTGCAGAGCAGTTGCTCCAAGCTATAATATCTTTTCATTCAAGTGTACTTTGCGCTTCATCCGGCAGAGTGCTATTACGATGCTGCTGTTTTCAATTCTGCCCCGAGAGAAGAAACACAATATATATGTCAGTTGACAAAATGCACCAAATCTACTCTGTGTGCTGTCATTGATGGTTTGTATTAGTCTTGACACTGAAGGCTGGAGAAGGATAATACCACAGCACATAAACCGCTCTGATGTCCGATAGGCCTAATTTGTCTGGATGCAAACCCCTTCCTGCTTCCTGTGACCGGCTCGTTTGGCCTCCCACCGACCAGAGATGACCTTTGCCCCTCTATCCAGATGCAGAAATTACCCCCTCAGCTGGCAGGCGAGCACCAGTTTCACACATATCTCCTATATTCCTCCACAGGGGGGTTGCAGGTCAGAGTGGGGAAACAGCTGCAAAAATATGTCCGTCTGGCAGTGCCCAAGGCGAGGAGAGGCTTCCATCCCCTCATCATTAGCACGGCTCATAACCATCTCTCAATGTCTGACTTATTCGCACCATCATTGGAGGTCATTCCCTGACTTTCCCTTTTCTCCATTTTCTCTTAATCGTTTTCCAAGCGTTCCATACACCCCGACCCGCCTCCTTCTAGTCTTCCCCTCGCTTGTCAGGGTTCTCTCTCTCTCTCTCTCTGGTTCTGCTACGGCCGCAGATGAAGCCATGCACGTGCACACGCAGTCATTCTCCAGGGACCATTGGCAGATTTGATAGCATCACCAGCGCCATTCTCAGTATCAGCAAATCCTGCGCTAAGGGATTGTAAATAACACTGTCACTTTCACAGATAAGATAGAGGCAAAATGGGAAATAGTAAAAGTAAAGAAAATCATATGACTGGCGTTGCTTTTATAGTGGGGGGCAGGGGCTGCTTGGGGAAAGAAGGGAGGGAGGGTGGAAAAACGCAGGTGGTGATACCATATGAAATGTGCATCTTTAATAGCACCTTGGAGCGAAAACACACAGCTTCTGTGTTTGGAGGGGGGAAAAAAGAGAGTCATAATGTTGTGTCTTGTAAAGTATTCATACCCCTTCAGGTGGGAGAGTCTGTTCATTGGACAACTTTTTGTGGTGTGGCTTTTAGAACTGGTCCAATGGAAGAGGGGCAAGAAAAATCTTCTTGCTGAAAAAAGCTGTAGTTAGTCTCTGAACTATGTGAAACCCAGATATAAATGAAAAATGGTGTTCTTTTCAGATGAGATCAAATTTGAGCTTTTTTTCTTTTTTTTTCTTTTTTTGCACAAAACCAACAGGGCACGTTGCTGTGAATACACCCTGAGCAGTGAAACATTTTGGGGGGGTTGATATTCTTGAGGCTGGAAAAGATGCAAGACTGGGTCCACTTGGCATTCATATCTGTATTTAAATTGTGCCAGAGTACACTTCAACCGAACTGAGACCTAGGTTTGTAGGCTGACCAGGGTCCACTTTTTATGTCTGGATTAGATTTTGATTGTGCATTCACACCTTCCCAAACAAACTGGACTTTCTAGACAGACAAACTAGACTTTGATTAAAGTGTAGTAAACATGGCTGGTGTGAGTCCCTTATTGCTAATGACCGTACATTAGCAACTAGCTAATACTTCTCTAACAATATTAGAAAATTCACTCACCTCAGGATGCTGAATGGTTGAAACAGAAAGTGGATAATATTATTTATCTCAAGCCAACAGATTTAATATTACTTGCTGATCCCTTTTCATAAATAATTTCACAAAAGTGATCCCAATTCTCATGCAATATTCTGGTATCCATCAAATGGAGGGGGGCACTTACTTTTTAGATGAAAAACCTGATGATGTGTCAGAGATATCTCTTTCATTTCCTCACATTTAGAGTCAAGTAAGATGGGTTTTTCAAAATTGGCAGTATTTATGGCAAGATAGAAAACAGTGTGACAGCAGCTTTAGAAGGGCCCAGTCAAAGTACAAACCTAAATTCTGAATCTGTGGGAACCTTGGGACTTGCTTGTCAAAGTTGCTTTCCATCTGTCTGAGCTGAATGTGCAAAGTTGATAGATATGTAATTAAAAAGACTTACAGTTGATGTTAGCTTTAAAAATATGTTTGCAAGGCACAATTTGACTCGCAACAGGAGCAGCCAGTTTGTTGGCTCATCAAGGTCAAACTATGAAGGTGGTGAGCAGCAAAGAGATGATGGGGCTGAGCTCAGACAAACGAAACATATTCCATCACACTCATACGTCACAGCATGCTTCCATCTCTGATTGAGTAGACAGGGCTAAACAAACAACTGTATTTAAAGAGCAGTGTCGTTCAAAGCCCATTTATCAAGCGGCACCCTTAATTTGGCCTAACAAGCCCCAGAGCAGCACAGTAATGACAGTAGGACCACAGCGGGCCACTCTGCTGGCCAGGACAAATGTGCACTGTTGCTCCTGTGAAACAATACAATTAACTCTTAATGAACCTCTTTTCCTTTACGCCCTTTAACAGCTCCAACACGCGAGTTACAGTACGGAAACACACATACACACGCAGACTAAATTCAATTTGGCCTAATCCATGTTTTATGGTAATGTATATCTCATTAAAATGTTATTTAAAAACTCATTAAAATTCACTTGAAGAAGTAATGGCTTCATTACGGTAATACGGTGAAAAGCAAAGAAAAAGACAAGTAAGGACAATGAGAAGAAACAGCGCAGAGCGACAGCTTTCTAATCACTTAATTGTGTCTAAAATGGAATACATTTGCATATTAAATAACACCGTGCTGTATCCTCCTTTGTATCTTTTTTCCCCCTTCTCCAGCTTCTGTAATTAACAACCGCTACAATTAAAGATGTATTTTTGCCCCGGAATGATTTCGGCGGCCGCTCCGGTTTTCTTTCCGCCGTCTTATTTAGGGGGGCTTGGGACAGGCTTGGCAGATGCAGACGGTGTGCTGAAACTGGAGCTGGCTGATACTGATGAACAATGTGCCCGCGGGCTTTTGTGTCTGCTCCGATAAGGCTCGGTGCCGTGCCCATGCTCGCGCCGGGTCCAGAGCGGACACTCTGCAGCCGGAAGGGGGAGTAAAACATAAAGGAGGGAACCGAATGGAAGGGAGCAGAGGTGGGGTTGGGGCTGGTGAGGTGACTGAAGATGAGAGAGAGGCATTGATTTCCTGTCAATTCAAGCACAGAGAGAGCAGGGACAGGGGTACCGGGGCGTCGCCATGGAGCAGGTGGGTCTACTTCCTGCTTCAGAGAGGAAGGACACGGAGAGGAAGAGGAGGAAGCAGCTTCTTTTCTACAGCATCATGGCCAGGTTGATTTGCTACAGACAAAAGTTTCCATCAACGTCAACTAGAGATTCACTGTCACTGGAGATTTTTAGGATTCACAAACCTTCAGTTTCATTGCATTTAAACATAAAATAAAATAACCTGATTTAATTGCTTTAAATTACAGAAAAGCAACTTTTACTCAACATGTATTCCTTTTACTGCTACAATATTAACAAAATGAATGTTAGCAGTAATATTTACCTTCAGAAAATCTACAAACCCCCACTAAATACAGTTCTCTTTAAAGGGGAAGCATTGAGTGGTAAACGGCCAAATGGAAAAGCATCGTGACGACGTGCTTAATGCACCAAGTTCCAGGTCTCAAACCTCTTCTAAGTTATGCTTGATATAAGAGTTGTTTTTAGAACAACTGAAGGTAACAGGTACTTGACTGTGCTATAAAAAGCATGATTAATGCATAACACTCAAGACCCAAGTATTGAACCCTGAGGGACTCCACACAACACTAGAGCAGATGAGGATTTGAATCATACTAAAACTAGAGACTTTGTTTTTTGCTCCATCTCTCTTTCTCATAACTGAGGTAAAAGTGCAGTAAGCTTCTTTCAGCCAGCTGACCAGCAATATTCAGCAACAGATCTCAAGTCCCTGATAGGAAAACGTGTTCATAGGGGCCTAAACTTTATGATGTTCGTGATTTTCTGGTAGTTTTGAAGCGATGATTTCACACCTCGATTCTGACAACCAGCCCCTGAATACTCTCCGCTTCCCCACCCTCAGGTATTAAAACTGTCCATAATCCTGCCATCACACCCTGTCGCCCTCTGTGCTATAGTTACCAAGTTGAACCCTGTGCAGCGTTCACATGTGGCCATTAAACTGGAACAGATGTTGTAGGTCCAGCTGTGACTCAATCTGTCAACCTGAAGGTGAAGCTCCATAGCCTGATCTGAAGGGGGGGGAAACAGCTTCCTGTGCCTTTATGAGCTGTATGTGGTGGTGACGATGCTGTCCATATGTCTGAATAAACTTTGTGCATCTTCTGAGGTAATGTCACTGAGGTCGTGTCCTTCCACAGGGGAAAAAAAAACCTCCCAGGATGCAGCTGAACTCAACCCATGAAGACTTTAATAGACTTCTCAAACACACACTTTTACACGAGACTTTTTATCCCCTGCAGCTCACCAACTTAGACATCGCTTTTTTATTTTTAGAACTGAAACCTCTAACGGCATCCTGTTTGGTCGTCCACAGTGCAAATCTCCATATAATCACTAATAGCTTCTCTGTCCTTCCCTGTGCTTGCTGCAGCTTCCTCTGTGTCTGTTTTATTGTTTTGCTCTGTAATTGGATTGGCAGTAACGGAGAACACCGAGCGGTTAGGAGCTTGTAAAAGGTGTCACTCTGCGATGGCGGCCCCTGTTTTAATTAAGCTCTCGGCTGGAGTCGAGCGGCTATTATCTGGTGCGGCCTGATGAGCCCCGAGTGCCAATGTGCCGCGGGACGAGCAGGAGGAGGAGAGGAGGAGTTTTTAACAGCTGCGGTTCACTGTGCTCCCGTTTCTCCTCCCTGTATGCCAATCAAGACGCGAGCACCAACCCGATACGGAGACGCATCGTAAAAATTCTGTGCCATGCTTTATGGTGTCTCCCTGTGCTCGTTGTGGCAGAGGCACACTTAAGTTTAATTTCAGGTGTTTGTTAGATACTCTCTCAGCTGGGCCATGTACCATGTACTTTCCATTGATGTTATAGCTGTTATCATTATATATACACATGTTGTTTGTTGTCGTGGTTTCTCGGTTTTGTTTTTCTCTTTCCGCAGGTTTAGAGGCAGACTTCCCGAGTGTTGACCTGTGTTCCGTCTTCGTTCCTCTTTCCCTCTCCTCTATTCCTATCTCCTTTCCTTTTAAACTTGTTCCTCCACATTTCTCCCTCTTTTTCTCCTTCTGTCAAACTATTTTGAGTGTCACACCGCAGGACAAACATTAATAAATAAATACATACCTAACTAAAAGAGGCAGCCTACAGTGGTGTGTGCATACTGGTCCGGATGCAACCTGGGCGCTCGATAAAACAGCAGAAAGCAGGTTTGAGCAAAGATTTAAAAGAACATGGATCTCCCAACACCCCGCTGCTTTACATTCTGCTTTACTCTCAAATCTGCATGCGAGGCTGATGCTGTAGGCAGCGCTGCATGAGGCATAATGATTAGAGAGCTGATCATCACAGTCTTCACCCCCCCCAATCCTCCTAATGGGCTCTTCAGATCATTTGTCCTTCAATCAATACTGCCTGAAAGGAAGAATCCCACACCTAAGGACACTTTGTTCCACGCTGCAGATCACAAGCGACACATTTTCCGTGCCGGGGCACCGCCCAGTGGTTCTGGATCAGAATCTCGCAGAGGATGTTAAACTTTTTCCGACATCCGTCAAGCGCTGCAAGTCGGGCCATTTTGTTGGCGACGGAACGACTGAGGCCCGCCGAGAGCGGCGAACATAAAGCAGCAGGCGGAAAGAGGTGGGCGTCGGATCAAATGTGGCTCAGATGGAGAGAAGTTTAAATATTTTATTGATCATTTCATATGGCTGAGATGTTGCAAAGAAGCAAAAAGATTAAACTGAATAAAGGAATGGCCTTTACAAGAACCTCACTCATGGATTGTACTTTTTTTCATTTCAGCAGGAGCCTTTTAATGTATACTGCACTCGCTTTTACACATTTGTTGCATCACAAACTTTCCATTTTATACATTTTATGAAAAATTGTATGTGACACACCTAAATAAAGTACTACCTAATTGTGAAAATAATACTTTTGTATTTACTCTAGAAGGGGGGGGGGGGGGGGGGACACTCCTGGTCCTCAACTTTTAGATGTGTCTCTACTTCAACACACATGAGTCAAATAATGAAGTTATTAGCAGGAATCTGGAGAACCTGACTGCACTGAGGAGGTGATTCAGCAACCGCTAAAATCTGATGCCACTCCATTTTTGCTTACATTTCATGAAAAAGGAAGTTGCGCTCAGCGTCTTTTTAAAGGGTTTTCTGTCATTTCCTTCAGTAGCTCTTGGTGCAACGCTACCATAGGTGAGGAGGGAAAAGGTTTCTTAACGCGTTTGATTAGTTTGACACAGAGCAGTGAGAAAGTAAAACGCAGCAGCTGAAAATCTAACAAATCGTCATCTTCCTAAAATAATAACACCAAGTCATTTTTTGCCTAAAACATCTTTTGGAAAGAACTAAATGACAATTTTTCTTACACTTCTAAATCACTTGCCAAAAAATGACTAGGACTGCTACTTTAGGACAAAATGTTGCAACTTTTGTCCCCAATCAAACTAATTCTACAAATTGAACATTTATGCTCACAGATGTTCTCTGTCCAACCTGACTGAGCCTGAGCATGTGGGCAAAAATTTCAAATATCATAGAGACATATCCAAAATAATTCTACTAATAAGTGATTTGAGATGCAGATTTTTCCTATTTAGACATACTACTTTGCATAGGTCTAAAAACCTGGAACAGATACAATCTTGTACTCCTTGTAAGCCAAAAACAATGAACGTTCAAGGCAGAAGATATTTTTGCAGCGTATCATACAGTATATTTGTAAGCCATTAACTGAAGCGAAAAACCAATTCAGCGTTTAGTTAGCAAGAGGATGTGAAAAATCCTCCCATACAACTGGCACAGCCATCAGCTTGAAGATGCGCCTTATTCTACCCGCGTGCCTACTGAAGTGTGATTGAATGCTGCACATAACATCTAAATACAAGGAATAAATTGCTGCACTGCTGCTGCCTGCTCAGCAAATCACTGCTACATTAGGCCCACCTAAGTACCACACACTAATATACACACAAATTACTTTTTGAAGTGCCCGGGCTGTCTGTCTGTCTGTCTGTCTGTATAGAAAACACTTGCCCGGCACATGGCGGGCCAATTCACCGATAGCACTAACAACTTGATCACGCTACGCTCCGCTGAAATGAGGAGAGATTTGGACTCGGAGTCCATCGCGTTGGCTCATAAAAAAAGAAAAACACACCCATGTACACCGAGAGGAACGATTACAATGCGTGAGTGTGTGTGAAGTAAGATTTGCTGAAATCCTGAGATGACACCTGCCACGTTAGAGGACTATCCATATCAGAGTCCAGTTGTTTATTCCACAATCCAATTAAACGTAATTGCTGCTCAGAGGAGTAATTGTCTTAGTTCCATCTGTAATCAGCTTAGCGCCTTGCAGCAGCTGGATGATGTACCTGTGCACCAGGCTTATGTAACCTCCATGCTAATGAGGGATATTTAATTCATTTCAGGGGGCATGGAGGAAAAATCCAGGATTCCAATTCAGGTAATCTGCCTTGTTGGAACCATTAGTCTATATGTCATAAAGCCTGTGTCTGCCTGTGTGAGTCGATCCACGTTCATATTATCATGCAAATGGAAAAACAATCTGAAACAGGCCTAGTTGCTGCCATGCTCGGGATGAGTGCAGGGCGCTGTGTCTAAACCTCTCCATTTCCTCTTCCCCTGCTGCTTTCTGCTTCAGAAATTTTCCTCTGCCGGATGATTTTTTAAAAGATTTTTTTATTTTTATTTTTTGCTATTTTCCTCCAGTGTGGGGGCAAACGCATTCTCTTCAGGGCCCGGAGACAGGCGGTTAATTATTTAGCTGAAGAGACGTGCCTAACGAAGCAGGTTCTAATCCGGGGGGCCGCGTGGAGTTTGGTCAACAGTATTGACTGCACTGCAGATGGGATAAGATATCGTTGCAGGGCACCGATGACCTACATAGCAAGGACAAGACAGTGGCTCAACGGCAGCGCACGCAGCGCGGCGATCTCACAGCTCTCCAGGGCAAAGATTCTGCAACCGAGACAGAAGAGGGGAAAAGAAATACCGCCTGTGTGTTAGTCTGTAAGCTGGATGTGTGCGTGGGTGTGTGTGTGTGGATGAGCTAGCATAGAGTGTCCCTTATCAACACAGTGCCCAGATTTTATGTGACTCAGTAGGAGGATCCGGTTTGCAGCCGGTCACACCCCTCACCAGTTGCTGCCGGGCAACATGTAATCAATGGGACGATCAAACGACAATTAGGGATCAATCAGTTACTGGGTCTGTCTGTGTCTGACTTAAAAACACATCCTCAACGTTTATCTTTCAGTATATCACATCCCAGCGTTCTTCAAGGCCGCGGCCGCTCTGGGGAGGCCTCGGAAAACTTTGGAAGAAGAAGATAAAAAATAAAGCAAAAATAACAAAACTGAATCTGGTAAAGTTTGAAATTTTTTTTAATTTAGAATTTAAAATCTATTCTGATTTTCAATCAATACTATAACATATAATTTAAAACAAATAACTGAAATGTTACTTACCATCTTTCTGATTGGGTGATTTATCAAGTTGATTTGCTTCTCAAGTTAGCATAGCTAGCACAAACCCGAACAACTCCTGGCCAACTAGCAGAAGGTCTGAGGTAGAATTTATCATATCTTACTAAAACTGATGTTTCTTTTTTTGTATTTTTGTATTTTTTTTGTATATTTTGTAGAATTTTCTGTTGGTTTGTAGAGTGGACCCCTACCCAGAATGTATTCAAACTCCTGAATTTTCATTTATTCTGCCATGTGAATTTGCATTCAGACCCTTTTAGTGTGACATGTACATAAACTCCAGTAAACCACTTCTGTGTAGAGGTCACCTAATGTTCTGGTTGCACTTTCTATCAGGAATGCACCGATTGCTGTTTTCTGGCCGATCACCGACCCTTAATATGCCTGACCTGCCGATTCAGACTTTGATCTTTTTTTTATTGACACTGACAGGTGTTATAAAGTCATGATACACCTTCAATGCTCCAGTCTTACTTTACTGAACAATACCTGTGAAGCAAAACAGATGTGACCTGGTGGGTGGGTCTGCCAGTCAGCAGGTCTGTGGCTCATTTTTAGACCTTTGAAGTCCAAGCTGCAGTAATACTTTTCCAAACCTCTTTGACTATTATATAACATTCTATCCTAAGGGGGGGAAACAACAAGACCTGGGAATCATCCTAAAAATCTCTTCGTTTCTGAAAACCTTTCAACCAAAAGCTGGTGAAAAGGTGAATGTTCCTGCCATTCATGACAGAGTGCACATTTTTTCTTCGCTTTGATTAATACTGGGTCTTTGAAAGGTCACAGAGATAAAAATGGCATTCTGAAATCATCATGTATAACTCAGGAAAGCAGGAAGTTGGGCTACAGCAAGGAAAACAAGTTTTTCTAACCTCCCTTTGGTAAGAGCCAGCTCTCAGATCAAAATTGCTGTCTTAAGACAAATCCTATATAACACCATCTCACACACACACACATACACTCTTATAAGAAACTGTAAGTCCTCCTGTAGGTACATAGACCTGAGCAGACATTGTGTCAACTGGGTCTTCTCTCACAGCAACGCATTTAGGTAGCTGCTTTCCTGTGATTCCCTCTTTTTAATGTTTTGCCCCCTGCTGGACACTAACTGTCATGCAGACAAGCCACATGGAGAAAGAAGGATGTTTCTGTGATTGTAAATGCATTAAAGTGTTATCCCCACAAGGGTTAATCATCATAGATAAGAATATGTGCTAATTTTAGTAGAAACTAATCCTTGATGCTATGCATAAAAACACAGAAGATCTGTTTCACAACAACAACAACCACATGCATCCATACAGCCATCCAAGTCAAATTGTCTCCCTCTGTGCTACATGTAATTAAAGATTACAGCTGTTTTTTTTTTCTCCCCCGTCTTCTTGACATGTCTGGGCGCTGATTTTCTTCCCTTCACTCGACTGCAGTCAAAGAACGAAGGCGCTGGCTGTCAGCGCCACAGCACCAGCCTTATCCCTCTCTTCAAACACCTCCATCTCTTTCAGCCACATAAAAGAGCAGACTAGAGCGGCGGCAATCGCAGCCGGCATGCTGTGTGCAAGCCTCTGCTCCGCCGCAGCCGTCAAACGGAGCTACTTCTGTATTCATGTGCCGCATCACTCTGGGCCCTTTGATGGCACGGATCAGTGTCTGGATGCACAGCACTGCCACCACAACGCACTGCAGGCCGGGAAAGTATTCCACTAAATGCATGATGGTGCAGATATGGAGTAGGGCGGTGCACATTTGTTGCATTCAAAAATGTTTTGGACCTGATTATTCCAATTAGGAGGCAGGTGCAGCTTGGTAAATTGGAGTCTCTTTGGGAATTAACTCTACTGAAAACACATAGAATGTAGATAAAGTTATACTTATTTCTATGAATTTTAAAGATGACAGATAATGGATAATAAAAAATTATAGTAAACAGATATGAGCTACAAAATGATGAGCAGAACTGCTAAGTTGACAGTCATCAACGCTAGCTGCTCAATTGACCACAGGTTATTTTCTTGGCTGCATAGAAATTGTTTTATTTCACAACTGAGCTGCATGATCAACAACTGGATGCAAACCGCGAAGAAGAAGACAGGAGAAGGATGGAGCAGCAGACTTTTAATGTTGCGTGAACAAACTTCACGTGCAAGTTTAATTGTGTCTCATATATATATTGACAAAACTTTCTAATGGAAACACAGCTGTTCCCTACAAGATCAGTGAGCCTATAAAAGGCCAATAATAAAGAAACTATCTTTTTATGGAGGGCTGTATCCTAGCTTATAATTGTCAAGTTGAGTGGAAGGAAAACATTTAGCACCCAAAAAAGGTGCATAAGCAACAGGAAAAGTATAAAATAAATGTTAAATGGTCTGCATTTGTACACAACTTTATCGAGTCAAAGGATTCCAAGATGTTTTACACTACAATCAATCACTCGTCCATTCACATACAGATGGTGGTAAGCTACACAGTTGCCACAGTTACTCTGGGGCAGACTGACAGAAGTGAGGCTCCCATTCTGACCCTTTGTCTTAGCCAAGGACACAACAGCAACACTGGAGATTTCCTTCATCTGACTTCAGAAATGGAATAACCCAATAAACAACAGAGAAGGCATAACTCACTACATCATCAATGACTGAGAACTTCAAGCAATTTGGACTGGGTGCCTCTACACTACACTATCCACCCACACTTTATCCCTCTGCTCAACTTTCCATTAACATTTATGTGCAGGACTCTGAATAGCTAGTTTCAATGTCAACAAGAACAACGTTTTAACAGAGGATGTACAACTGCCAACAGTCTTCACATACGTCCATAAAATGGTATTCAAAAGGCATTTCTACATTAAAGAAAATGTCATTGGTCTTATGTTATACCATCATACGAGAAACTACATTTTTAGTTTTTGCTACCCATAGGTTTTAATTGTCACAATTAAGAGCACATACAATGCATCATTATTTCTACATAATAACATTTCCCTTTTTTCCACTGAGTGACTGAAATGAATGACCTTTTTGGTGATGAGATTACTTTGCACCTGCTAATCTTTAACTTTTGTAATATCATAGAACATCAAATGCCACTTCAGCGTCTTTTCGTCCACCACCTCTGTTTTCTCCGGCCCTTTAGAAGCTCAATAGGAGTTAACAACTAAGCAGCAATCCAGTCAAGAGACAGGAAGAGAGAGAAGAGAGAAGTGTTTTTTCCCCCCCATCATCTTTCATTACTCAGCCTAAAGCCATGAATATCTGAATAAATAAATCCACGATACCAGGAGCGGAAGCTGCATTATTTTCACGGAGCGTGTCTAAATATGAGCATAGGAAGAAAACCTCCTCCCTCATCCTCCTCTGAATGGTGGTCTTAAAATACAGAGCTGGGAGCCTCAATCATGCCTGACTGCCCCTCCTAAAAAAAAAAAAGCAAATAATAATGCCCAAATCGGGAAGATTGTCCTTCGTTAATGATGCTTTGGTCAATAGAAGAAATGTTGTGATTGGAGGTGCTATTAAGAGGGACTGAAATGATCTTGTTCCTGCTCCAGTGGAGCCCAGGAGAAGTCACCCGTACATGATGCTCCTGCTCCTTTGGCTGCTGCTGAATTAAATATGAGGGCACATGGAGGTGGGAGCAGGAAGGGGGCAAAGTGCCTCAGTTTAAATAGCAGGGAGGTGATACGTGAGCACTCCGCTGCAAAAGAAAAGGACCCCTGGCCTCACCATGCCACAGTGACACCGGGCACTTAGCTCTGTCCACAGGAGTCAAATCCCACCAGGTAATTGTTTCTTCTGTTTTACATCAACATGACCCTGTTGCAAAGGGCTTCTAGCAAATATGCTGAATTGGACGAGGTGTATCACCATTGTGTGGATAAAACCTCCTCGTTTAGCACTCCTTCACAGACTCCATCAGTGCGTTTGACAAAATACAAAAATGTTAAACTACTATTTCAAAATTCGGCAGCAGTTTTTCAAAACTACTTCAGGTTTCAACCAGGGATGCGCCGATCCACTTCCGATACCGATGCAGATATCTGACGTTTGTGCCGTCAGATACACAACGGCACAAACATCTGTTTAATTTGTTACTAAATAGGTACACTTCTGGTGTACCTATTCTTATTCTGCTTAGCAACCCAGAACAGGAACATTTAGTTTATATACTTCACTCAACCCAGAGCAGGAGAAATTACTCATTACCTTAGAACAACATTTAGCACCATTTCTTTGTACAATTAAACATGGGGACAAATATTTAGTTTTACGCCTCATTAATCTTACCAAACATGGAGAACCAACATCTAATTTTATGATTTTTTGTTTCTCTTTTGCTTTTTTTTATTTTGTTTGTATTTACTCAAACTCATGTAAAGCACTTTGAATTGCCTGTTGCTGAAAATGTGCAATATAAATAAAATTACTTTATCTTACCTACACACAAACATACATTTACTGAATTTCTCAATCCGGATGTCATTGGGAAAGTAATAGCAATGCCTTACCTTTGTTGAACCAGCTGCGTATTAAACTTTGCAGCTCAACTGTGTTCTAAATTCCAAATTGTCAAATCCATGGCAGAAACTTCAGTGTGAAAACTTGTCTTAATGCATTCTTGTAATGCAAAATCTCCTCTACACTGTGCTGCCTCTAGACTACGCCTCAAGCTATAGATCAGTCTCCAGCGAGCTTTTACTTGACTGCCAAACCAACACATTGCACCTTCATTAATAGCTGCCACTCAGGTCTGCCTTACTGAATGTACAGGCCATCAATTAGCCCCAGCAAAAAAGGTGCAGCATACTCCAGGGGAAAGTAGAGAGGCATGCTGACCAGATGTTGGACAGTGGATCCAGATCTCATCTCAACCAGGATTTAAATCCTGGCTTTTTTCTAACTTCATTTATGCATCAGTTTAGAAGTTCCCCAGATTCTGTTGCTGTAGCTTCACAAAAAAATACACACCTTTTGTGCCTCCATAAATTATTTTCTAAAAACCCCTACAACATTGCATCCTGATTACTCATGCAAGCATCAATCTTTCCTTTCCATCCCCTTTCCCTTGATGAGTTAATTTCTCTCCCATTGCCCTGTTGTCTGAGTGACCCTGTCGGCCCAGGAGAATCCCCTAACAGGCTCCTCTTGCCCATCAGGATTGATCAGTCCACAGCTCCCTGTCAGACACGATCAATACGTCATTCCTTCAGTAACAAGGACCCGCGCCTCTGCTGCCTCTTCCTTCCCTGCGACGCTTTACTTTCATTTTATTATTATTTCTCACAGCAGATCGATGCGAGATAAACAGGCCCACTGTAAACCACACCACAATTAGAGCAGCGCCTAATCTTCATGTTGACTCCATCTCCTTTCAAACCACTACCCCGGCGAATGGAACGCAAATGATAATGAAACCTAATGGAATTCTGTGGAATTAAATCACTTTAAACAATGAAGAGAAGGCAGGCACACTGAGGTATATACCAATCAATACCTCATAGGCACCCGGGCTTAACGGGCTTTTCGTCATGGTGATCATCATTTAAACTGGCGGCTTTCGGCAGATAAAAGTGAAAAATATGAACAAACACAAATGCCATCATTCTAGATGCGCCTCCAGTGAATTTTTTATGTAATGCATATTATTTCTCATTACAGAGAAAGATTGAAAGTGTGAGCTAACGTAGTAAATCACAAAAGTCCTTTTAATTCAGTGATTCGATTTGATAAAATTCAAATACCTGTATGGAATCATCACACACAGGATGCTCAAGCATTATTTTTGTTAATTATGGTTACTATGGCTTACAGTCGTGTTAATTCATGACTAAGTTATGGTCAACAGTCATGCTACCTACTGGTACCTTCATAATTGTCTTGTCAGATAGTCACTGACAAGCTTCACAAGTAGAGCAGTGCTTTATCCAAGCATATCAATGGAAAACTGAGTGGGAGGAAAACGTGTCTTCTTAGAAAAACTTCAAGTTCTCTAGGATTTCCTGGTAGAAAGTTGCACATAGTTCCTATCATTACTGACTGTGGAAACTTTGAATTGGACATCAAGCTAATTGGATTGTGGGCTTTTCGACTACAATTTTCTGCCGCACTTTCTCCATCTACCTAACTTTACATCATTATGCTCTGTGAACATCTGTGGCATGAATGTGACACTTTATTTTAAAAAGTCCCATATAGCACTGCATGTTTTGGGGTCTTGTTCACCATAAGCCAGCTCCATGAAAATTAACACAAATTACCAGCTTAAAATTAAAAAGTATGTGTGAAGTGACCTTTTTGGTAATATTGTGATATTTTAAGATGCACCTGTATGTTACTGTAGTAAAATCAAAGAAACTGGGTTCAATTTAACTACAGAAGTGTAATATTTATGCAGGTAAACACAAGAAAACTGTTTAATACTTTTCTGGAAATATCAAGATATTTTATTGCAACCCAAAGATCCTTATAGATTGAAATTGCCGGCGAGAGTGATTTCTGCATCGTCATCGTGTTCGCAGACGGTTCATTTTGAGACCAAAAATGGACAACTAGATAATTCAATCACTGAATTATGGATTTACCACGCCTATGTAGATTGGCCTGGATTTAAGGGCACACGTGTTTGAGAGCAGCGCTGCTAATGTGAGAAGATGTCTGCTCGACGCAGGGCAGCAGCGTGGAACTGCTGGAGTAATTAGCAAGCGAGGCCCCCGAGCTCCCTCTGAAGTCCGGCTCTTTGAAGGAGGGAGCTCAGGCCGATCAGTGGCTCCTCTGATGTATGTTTGTGAATCTTTCAAGGGAGTGAGAGCTGCTAACGAGGCCTCATCTATTACCATTTGAGATGTAATTAGCGTTGTTGGAGGAATGGAGCGGGGCCAAATAAGAGTGGCTCAATCTGGGCTCTGCGCGCCCCCGTAGTCCCACAAGGAGGCAACAGCAGGAGGATGAAGTGAACAAGTCGAGGGAGACTCCCCAGAGAGGAGGCGGGAGGCTCAGCAGCTCCGACGCGTAAGCCGAGCAGACGCACGGCCGCCATACTGCGGCACAGAGTGCACCAAAGCTGGCAGGGACAGAGTCTTTGTTGGGGAAGAAAGAAGCTCTAAAACAAACATATGCACGTTTCTCACCACTAATTAATCCTTTGAAGTTATCGTTTTCTCCAGAAACTGTTCACATCCCTTCTCTTTCCCCCCATTTTTTGGCTGGACTAAGAGTCTCAAGTCTAGGATCTGACTGGCCCACCCAGGGTGATTCACAGGCTGCTTGTGAAGCCACTCTTTTGTTATCTTGGCTGTGGTTATTGTCGTGCTGAAAGATAAATTGAAACCCTTGTCTGGGGTCCAGAGCATTCTGTAGTCAGTCGACTCACATCATCTCCCAATGTTTCGGTTGCTGTGGAAAAATATCCAGCTAGCATGACGCCAACACCACCATGCTCCACAATGGGGATAGGTGTTAGCCAGATGATGACGTGTTTTGGCTTCTCCTGGTCTAATTAGATAGGTGCTTTTTGGCCAAATTTGAGCAGATTGCCATACGTGAGGAATAGCTTTTGTCTAGCCACTCTACCTTGAAAGTTTTATTGTCCAAGTGTGTTAGCAGTGGTTGACCTTTCTTGGTCGTTTTATCACCACGAGGGAATACTGGAGCTCAATCTTTGTAACTGTACTGTCCTTGGCCATCTCCCTTACCAACATCCTTTTTTTCCCCTTCATTCAGTTTAGTCAGCAAGCCGTATATAGGGAGGGTCTGTGTGGCTTCTTTCATCTTGTTTAATCCCAAAATGCTTTTTGGGATCCTCAATTTTTTTGTATTTCGCCTTAAATTAGTGGTTTAACATATTCCCAGAGCACTGCAGACAATTCCTTTGACTCCATTGTTTGGATTCGGCTTGTATATATGATGCCAGCTTTGAGACTTTATATCAGTGATCTCAAACTGCAAACTGCAGGCCAACTCTACAGAGCTCTGCTAATGAGCTAATATTGGAGGCAGGTGTGCTGAAGCAGAAAAACATCTAAAAGTTACAGGACACCGGCCCTTGAGGAATGCAGCTTGATACTACTGCCTATGTACTACGGGGCAACAGGGGTAGAAGTTTGTCCTCTAACTGGGGAGTTGCTGGTTTGAACCCCCACTCTGTCAGTCTCCGTTATGTCCTTGGGCAAGACACTTCACCTGCCTGGTGGTGACCCCTGTGTATGACAGCCTCATTTCTATGAGACTGCCCTCAGGCAGCTGTGGTTACCTGCCAGTAGCTTGAACGTGTGCATGAATGACTGAATATAGTGTGAAGTGCTTTGGGATCCTCTGGTCTTGATAAATTAACATACAAGTACAGCCCCTTTATAATTTGTCATTCCAAATTAGGTTCAATTAATTTAATTTACCAAAGCTGGACTTACAGTAGATCAAGTTGCAGAAGGTTCTCAAGAATGATTACCCAAACTCACTTTGACTTAGATGTTTTTAAAAGACAAGTGAAAACCAAATCATTAGAACCTGTTTTTAACATAAAATTTGAAAGAAGTAAAGAGGGAATAAATACTATGGTGGTACTTTACTTGTAGAACTTTATTTGTCCTTACCCACAGAGCACTGAGTCACAATTGCTTCCTCAAATGTCCTTGACCACCAACACGCCACTTCCATGTGGGAACTGACAGATTAGGAGTGAGTGGTGACCAATCTTCAACTCTCAGGTCACAAAGAGGTGAGAGTGAGTCTGACTCGCTGTTCTGTTAACCGTTTCAGTTAACCTCTAACCTTTCTGGGTTGAGCTGACCAGGCCCCCAATGTTTGAGAGGCCTATTGGGGTCATGACTGTTTTCATTGAACATCAGCAGTGATTTAGTGGAAGTTAATGAGCTGTTAGGCTTTGTCACGACTTACTCAACAAAATGTAGGACGAGCGGATTATAAATACTACATACTAAAGGCAGCAGTAAACAACTCTTTGTTCTGATGCCATTTGTCTGAGCTCACAACTCTGACATGACAGAGTCATTGACAGCTGGGGAAAACTTTAAAGGCCAAGACATGGATTTTCCATAGCGCAATCAGGTCTCTTGAGAGCAGCAGTGTCGCTGCAAGTGGGAAGGCTACTCAGCAGAGACGGTAATCTTTATCAGAGCAAGTCATTTTTTTCCCCTCTCTTCCTCACTCAGCCTCTACTCTCTAAGGTTGTTGAGCAACAGTACTAGGCTGGGCACTGCACATTAGTATGCAGCACAGAGACAGTGAATCAATGGAGTCTGGAGGACTTTCCACTCCCTCTCTTTGCTGGATCTCTGCTATTAATGACCAGGAACCAGGGCTCTGTCCCCTCCCCTTGTAGCCAAAAGAAAAAAATTATAAGCTGTGCATCAGCACAGTGTTTATGTGCCTCCATAAACCAAAGTGACTAAATCTGCAAGGACAAACACATCTTTTACATCTGAACTAGAAGATCAGATGCTATGCTAAAAGTAAGGACCAAACATATAAAACAACTAATCAACTACAGTGTGAAATGTGGGAGGAAAATACATTTCTTGTAATTTTTTGTTGTGACATTAAGATTGACAATTCTAAATAACTACATGTTGTTCAAAAATCTTGTAGTTTTTACACGTTCCTTTGTGTTAAAAGCACAAACCACTGTATTGTCTTTTAATTGGGATTTTTATCGTCACATAATTATGAAGAGGGTGAAAAAGCATACCTCTATGATTTCCCTTTGAAAGTATTTTCCAAGTAGATTTAGTTTTGGACTGTTCTAATACATAAATATGGCTTGATGAATGCCACTGTTTTGTATCTCTTGATGTATTTTTATGATTGTTGTCCCATGGTGAGGTGAACCTCAAGATTTTTCCCCTAACAAATTTTCATCAAAGATTGTTCTGTGTTTAGCTCCATTCAGCATTATGTTGCTACCAGTATGCTTCACCATGAAGATATTGTACACAGTGTTGGTTTTGTACCATGATGATGTGAACACTTCCTAAGGTTTGCTTTGTCTAATAACTTTCTTAAACAGTCCTTATGGTTTCCTTGATAAATCATTTTCCTTTTAGTTCAGAAATACGCACTACTTTGTGTTGATTTATTCAAGCCAATCCCAATAAAGAAAATAAAAAAAAACATTCAAGTACAGCTTGACAGCGCTCCCTCTCCCCTCATTCTAGTGGAAGCACACAAACAAGGTGAAAAAGAGAAAATAAGAGGCCCAGTATTATTCTCACATACCATATAAAGTGGATGGTAAAATAACAAAAGGGGTAAACAAATAGTAAAGCAGAAGGGAAAAAGGCTTTTAAAAGACTAAAGCATAGCATCGGGAGTCAGAACAAGGATGACCTGTAATGGAAGAGCGGGGGAAGGAGAGGATTGGTAAAAGCCTGATAAAATAAAAGACTGTAACATCACTCTACTTGTTTGCCATCAGACCAAGAGATAGTTTAGGGAGTGCATGAGCTACATCACCATAAAGGCATGACAATGTGTGTTTGTGTGAGCGGCCTCAGCTTGAAAAACAAAATGCTTTTATGAGCAATGAAATAATTAGTAACTGAGTTGAAAGAAAAGGATGGATAGCAGATGTTGGCAACATTCAAAAGTTGTTGAACACGAGGAGTAATAGCAAACTTTTTAATCACAAGACTGAAAAGTGAGAGGGTGGTCTGGAGCTAAATCATGAAAGTTCATGTGCCAAAACACAAACAGGCCAGGATAACTTTAGAAATAACTGAGGGATAAATCAGAAGCATTCAAAATCTTCTTGGGATTAAAATCTACTAATAGAAAAAAAAAGTACTGCAGAAATGACAGCACAGTGGCTCAAACATCTAAAATGGTTTTCACATTTTGTCACATAACTTTTTAAATAAACATGTGGAACAATTTAATCTGATCAGTTAAGACCAAAATGAAACCTTTTGGGATATCCATAACATGAACAGCACACATCTGGCTTATTGCATGACAAAAACATCAGTCTATGATTTTAGTGTGTCAGAAAACAGTGTCTCACGAAGTATATCAGATTTAAACAGACCTATGCATGATAGTTTCCATTGACTTTTATGGGAATTAGCAATAGCAGGATAGTGTACCAGGATAGCATTCCAGATGTAATCAGAACTGTAAAATTATGACTTTCCATTTTGGAAAAATCAACCTCCAAAGCCAATCTTCCCACTGGGAAAGTCTCACATAACAGATTATGTAACATAATAACATCAGTTAGGAGTTGTGAGGCCGCTTCATGTTTCAATATGGCCACTTCTCACATCAGTAGAAATAATCTGTGGAGGAAACAGACTTATTTTACAAGTCAAATTAAGCTAATTAAAAATGGTGTTTTCTTATGGAAAGAAAAGCTTAATATGATGTTTGTAAGAGGTAGAATGAACAACGACAATGGGCGTTGCTATGTTGAAATCCAGATTTCTTAACTGGAAAGATGTTATCTTGGGTGTGACGACAAACCCCGCTCTGAATTCTGACTTCGGGGTAACTGGAAAACTGCACAGAAATTTCCCATCAGTTTACATTTTACTTAGCATTAGCGGTTTGCATTATGCTAACGTTCACATGTGCAGTAACATATTGGGGTCTTTCTTTATACTTTACTGCTGTTCTGCACAGAATGATTGTTCAGAACCATTCTGCACAATCATTACAGTAACTCAACTGTATCTGAGTTACAGTTGAGTTACAGAGCACGCTCGCGAGGCGACACATTAAATTGTTTTATTTGTTTTAGAAGTATTGTATTACTTCCATTTCCAAGTAAATCCATAGACTGTTCACTGTCTGTCTAGCAAGAGACACATGTAGTCAGCTTCACATCCTGGGAGGACAGAATATTTATACAATATCAATTTCTCAATAAATAAAGCTGTTAGGCAAACAGTTTGTTCACCTATTAGAACCTAATTTTTATTGCAACTAAAATATGATCTGATTATCATTTTAAAATGCAACAACATGCATTGTGTGCACAAACTGAAGTTTCAAATGAATACCAATGTAAAACCAAAACTAGATGCTCTTGAATTTCAATTCTTAGAGACAGTGTTGTCCTCCCTCAACTCATGCTTTATATCTTCAGGCTTATCACAGACATTAATGAATCTCAGCACAAGTTGTCCTGAATATGTGAAGCAATCAGAAGGATTGGCTTACTGGAATTCAATCAGCTACTTTCAATACTGCTGCCAAACAGGAGACCTTTTGATAAAATAGCGAGCCTTCGCTTGCCAGATTTAATGGATATGTGACTTTGAACATCTAGTCCAAAACACCGGATCTACATTGCCATTTCAGTAGTGTGTACAACTGTTTGTAGGTCACTGTGCTTTTGATAGATTGTCAGTGTGTGTCAAACATTACAGCAAACGCTCCAAAATTGGCCTCCTCCTCAAAAAAAAAAAAGAAAAAAAAAAGAGCTTTGGGACCAGAGCACTTAGTCTCTTCCGTTTCTGTGGTGACAGTTCAGCACAAAGGAGAGACAGTCTAATTTCACTGCAGGCTGACATCCATTTAACTTGAGTGATGATGTGGCAAGGCCCCCATGTGCACATGTGAACATACGAATGCTTACATGGTAAGAAATAAAAACACACAAGCAGGAGAACAATCTAAGAGCAGTATTTTCAAACTAAGGTGGGATCGTTTGATGGAACATTAAATGACTTCGGTCTTCGGTTTTGCACTGACCGGGTCGAATTTACTGGCTTGCAAACTGCTGTATGCTTCAATGCCTCATGACCCCCTCCATTGCTATCCAGTCCAATGTGTTTAGCTTTTACCCCGGTCCCATTCCTTACTGTCATGCTGTAAACAGAACTGCTTCATCTTAATAGCTCTCTATACTGTCAAGCCATCAAGAGCCTCTCAAGGTAAAGGTTGATGGGGAATATACATGAACCTTTCAGAAAAAGTTAGAGGCGAAGGGTGAGACATGAACAGAGATAGTGGCCCCTGTGGGGCCAAGGAGGCCTCCATCGCAATAGCAGCTGATGAAGATAAATGGACGGGAGCAACATGGCCTCCCTGTGGCAGCCTATCATCTATGGGAAAAGGGGGTTTGGTATAGCTGAATGAGGGACATGTAGCCTAATTGGTGACCAGCAGGGTAGGGGATAGACTGGGATAGGGTCTCCACCAACTGAGTGGCGTGAATGTCAATCCATCCTGAACAGGGGTCAAAGATCAAGTGATCTGCGGTGGAGGAGGTGGAAGAGGAATGAGAGTGGTACCTCTGAAAGGCGTTAGAGCCTGATTTATCTATCAAATCACATATTTGGTAAAGACTTTTCTTTTTGAAAGTGCTTCCAAACATCAGCTGATGATTTCGTAGGTTTTCATAGACAGGTGTCAATGCATATGGATTCAAGATGGTGGAGGGGTTTTTCTGAGGCAGGATCCTACATGTCTTGCCTGCAGAGGGGCCTCCCACCAACATCCCTGCAGACTAATTATTTCAACATCTGTCCACAGATTGTTATTCTCCATATTGTCCTTGATAGATCTTTGTTAATACCATTGATTCTACTCAGTGGTACCATCAATCTGAATTATACAGTGTTGTTATATGTCAAGTTGAGTGGCGTACCCTTTGAAATCTGATGCCATCTGTCAGACTGGATTGTATTTGTGAAAATCAGATTTCATCCAATTACATAGAAAAACATTGGTATTGTTTGCAGTTTAAATGTCCTATAGTATCCTGTAGATTTCTATATAAATTGAGTATGAGGGTAATATCTTATCCACAATAGATAGCTCAATTGGTCTTTTCATTTAGTAAAAATCCATCCATAAGCTAATGACTAAACCAACTTCTATCATCTCAAAACAACTTCAATCTCCAAAATATTACAGCAGTTTATGCAAAATCTTCTTCATGAATCTTTAAAGATTTTGTCGTCTTAGATGTTTTTCACAACAGGCAGCTATTACTCACAGAGGAAAGTGAGGAAAAAGGCAGTGCTCCACCAATGATGTTGCTGTGTGCGACTTACAGAGAATGGTCAGCAATTGTCTGATAGAAAAGTGAGGCACTCTAAAACTGACATAGAAAATAACAATAGTAAAAAATCTATAAAACCACAATTCTTTTAGCTATTACAAAGTTTTAGCTTTTTATACCACTTTACTTGAAATAACGGCCAGGAGAACAGAAGCTGTTACCTTCAGGAGGTCCACTGATCACATGCCAGATCTAAAAAGTTAATCAAAAGCCACCCTCAAAGCTCTTACACAAAATCTCTGTCCAAATGAACAAATGTGTAGTTATATAAAGGGAAAGGAAGAGGTTTAACCAATAAGTTCAAGGAAAATGTTACAAGTTTGACTTTCTGCAGTGGACATAAATACATTAGACAGAAAATAATAGGAATTGTAGCATTTAAAAAGCTACAGTTTCAAATCTTCTACAGTTTTCCTCAACATCATTGGTCAAAATCATTTTAAGGCAATACCACCCAATCTGACAGTTTGATCAGAACGGCACTTCAGCTGTAGCGAAAATACTCAAGCCAATGATGAATTCCAAACAAACAGAGAGCCATCCATCTTTCACTAAGGTCACACGGTTTCAGAATAACCACAACGTTCGATTAACAAGTGCCTTGTGTGTTGCACAGAATGAAAAACTCTATGCTTTGTGATATAGAACATTATCACACCTTCACGTCCTCACCACTGCCCGTCAGCTCCGCATGCAAACACCAACACAATCAAACACGAGCTTAACTGAATCCAGCCAAACACGCTGCGTTTGCAACTGAGCCGAACAGACAGTCTGACATTTCATCTCCTTTTTCAGTTAAAACCCATTTCCGTCCCAGAGAATCATGAAGCGAGGCCGGACATGTTATTATTTCGCTGAGAATAGTGTGCAGCTTGGCCTTAATGGACTAGGCCCAAACAGACTGACAATAATCCTGTAGAGAGGAATGTCAACATGTTTCCCTATGCTACAATGCTGAAGTGACACAACAAAAGGCTGATGTGAATATGAATGGCCCCACAGTTCAGACTCCAACAGGGGAGTATCCACCCTTTAGTCTATTCAGAGGGAAACGCCAGCAACACTGTGCATGAGGGGCTTTTACCAGTGACTGACATGGCTAATCACGCCGCCCTGCGACTGAGAGGAATGAGAAAGACATAGCTATTAGGAGAATCCATGTGAGAAATGGCCTTAAACCCTGTTATTTGCTACCAAGGGAACAGATGGAAACACATTTAGAGTTGGGTCTAACTATGGGGAAAAAGATGATTGAACAAGAACAATCTATGACAAGATTGACAAACCAATAAAATGACAGAATAAATGAATAGATTCAACAGGACAGTTGGAGCAAAATTAATTAGGTACCAATGCAGCTACAATATACTGCCAGCTTTATTCTTTTTTATCTGAAATCCTTTAAAAATTTAATTTCTGTATTAAAAACATGACGCTGATATATTCCCGTTGTCTCTACTAACCCATTGAGCTGCTTTCCTCGAAGTTACTCCAACATTTTCTGACTAACATTTTAGGTCTAGTAAAAACATATTTTAGGTCTAGTCTTCGTCATATAGGTTGTGTCTGGGAATCCAATATATGAAGAATAAATGGCCTTTCTTGATAAAACTGTATCCTCTGTTTATGTAAAAGCTGCCAAAGTATGTGAAAAAGATTGAGACAAATCAAAGTTTTTTTTGTGCACTTTTATGAATTATCTTTAGCCAACTTAGAAATGCAGAAAGGTTTAAATATATTTGTTTTTAAGCTGAATATTGATTGATGTGTCAAAATTGAAAACCAAACTTGTTTCAGTCGGTATAATAGTGTGTTTCATTAAAATGGTGATGTGATGGATTCTTTACTGCTACTCTCCCAAATTAAAGAATACACATTAAAATCAAAATTAGGACATTAAATAGGCTTGTTTCAACTCTTGTTAAATGTCTAACCTTAATCTATTTAAGTAGCATTTTAAACTTGTAAGCAACAAAATGAGAGGCATTGTTGTGAGGTGCTTAAGGCAGAGTGTCAGAAAGAGGAGGGGCTTCTTAAAGAGACAAAGGCCCAATTCTAAAATGTCAGATATAGATCATTCCTGATGATTATAGCATTTTAATAAGAACTGAAGGTAGACTATTTATTTGAGGTTGTCACAAAATTACACTTTTTGCCAGAAAAAAAGTGTCAAAAATACATGAATGGACATGTGTTTTCCTGACATGGAAAACACATGTCCATTCACCAATTCCAAAACCTAATTTTGTAGCAGATTTAGGGTTGTCGACTTGTTTCTGTTGTATTTTTCTTCATAAAATCTGTAGAAAGTAGATCATATTTTGGTGAGTAATACACTGATCACATTTTACACCTCCTAAAAACATCTTAATCCTGAGAAATAAACAGTAATATCTTTGCTTTTATCTGACAGATATCGCTCAAAAGTGAAGAAAATAATCTATTACCCAGGTAATTTTTTAAATTATATGTATACATATTGAAGTAAAATTTATGTAAAAGCAGACTAGGCTGGATTTCACTCTGGAGGTACAAACCACGTCTGCATTTACTTATAAAACAAAGAAAAATGAGATGAACAACAGAGCCATCTGAATACAAAAGGCTTTGGGGGCTTTATCTGGCAGCACCATGTGGGAATGATAATGACCATCTTGGATCCAAAAGGGCAACCATTCATCTTAACCCTTGTCTGCCTGGCAAAACTCATAATCCCTGTAACACCCACGACCCGTCACTAGACAGACAGCAGGGAGAAAAATTGTACTTTGAAAGGGACGGATAAAACTAAACAATACCTAATTTCCCCCAGTTCGCCTTCGACTCAGCATGATTATTTAACAGTCCCTGGAAGACTCTCCATCTGTTAGCCGGTGTTAATTCGGTCTTTTACCAAATTCTCACCTCTCTATACTTTTGAGATTATGTCCCCTTGCAGCTCACCCCTCCCTCTGTGTGATTCTCTCTACCGGTCCTTTAGCCAGACTAACATAATTTCCCTGGTGATAAATCATTTCATTCAACGTTCTTTGCTTTATTCACCTTTTTCTCTACAGCCAGACCACTGTCAGCTGGAATACTCTCTCTAAACATCCTCCATCCATCATTGCAGGGAGGCTGGGCTGAGCATCTCGTGTGTAAATTGTTCTTTTTTGAGTTTGGATTTCCCTTTTCTCCCCCTCTCCAGCCTGCCTTAAACTAGCCATCAAGATGAACGATGGAGAAGGTTAGATGGGTCTATTCTGACCCGCGCTGACTCCTGATGCCCTCCCTGCCCCTGGTGACGGTACTAAATACTGCCGTCTTCAAAGGGAGTAAATAGTGTTCTCATTTATTTCAGACAACTTGCTTGTTTTGGATTTAGACTAAAACTCTGCATATTTTGTGTTTTCTGCCTCTATTGGGAGAAAACACAAAAGAAACTGTTATTTTGTTTCTCCTTTGTTTTTCTCAAACTCCTTTGCTGTGTTGTTCCACATCAGAATCCGAAAGCCTTTAAAATACCCACAAAGCCACAAATAATGTTTGAAGATCAGCGTATTTCCTTTCAGTGAAATCCCTTAAAAGTTGTCTGAAGTCACATGAGCACTTTGCATTGTAGTAGTGTTCATGCAATTTGGATTTACTTCACATATTTTGAAGAAAATGTGTTTTATTGAGCTGGAAAGAAATGGACATGTGGTTTTTAAATACTTGTGATATCTACAGTTCCTATAAAAAATGATTCACCATCTTGGATGTTGTACCTTTATAATCAATCATGGTCAGCAGAATGTATCTGTTTGGACAAAGAAATATTACAGAAAACTCTTTAATGTCAAAGTGAAAAAGGATTTCAACAAATTAGTGGCAAAAATGTTTTACAAAAAATAAGTAATTGTGTAATTATCCACCCCTTTACACTAATCTAATTCAACAGAGGTCCATATAAATGGTGCTAGTAGCACCACAGTGGGTGGAATGGAGATAATCTGAGTCTAGTGAGAGTCTCAAGTGATTGTCGTATAAACACAGCCGCGTCTGGAAGGTTCATTCACTGGTTCATTAGTATTCCTGATGACATTATAGCATGAAGACTAAAACCACTCAAAGCAAATCAGAGAAAATGTTATTGTAAAAAATCTCTGAGGCCCCGAATATCCCCTGGAATTCAGTTCAATCCTTCATCAAGAAGTGAAAGGAATATAGCTCATGTGTAAATCTGCCTAGATCAGACTGTCCGGCAGTCGTTTTATGAGAGACTCTATGGTCAAGTGGAAGAAAGTTCTTTGGTTCAAAAAGACCAACATGGGGCTTTTTGGTCATAAAACAAGACACTATTTTTGGTTGACACCGACAATTCACATCACCACAAAACCAGCATTGACACTGTGAAGCATGGTGCATGTGAAGGTAAAATAAGAACAGCAAAATCTACAGATATCCTGGAGGACTATTTGTTTCTATCTGCCAGAGAACTACGGCTTCAGAGAACATTTATTTTCAAGCAAGACAACCTGAAGCATCCAGCTAAGGCAACATAGAAATGGTTGGAAGACAACAGGGTGGATGTTCTGGAGTGGCCCAGTCAAAGCCCAAACTGCAATCTATTAGACCTTAGTGTTCTGATTATATATTTTTAGCATGCTAGTAGCTAACTCTCTACCCCGCACTATATGTTTTAAGGATTCATAAAGGATTTTGTCGTGATTCGTTCCATATTTAGCCATAATCCCAATTTAATGGCGCCATCACCAACATGCTTCACAGTGAGGATGCTGCATCGCAATCCTGAGTTTTTAGTTACGCATAGGTTTTTTTTACTTAGCTGCATTTTTTGACAAACTGAAGTTAGTGATAGCAATGTGACAAAAATGTTAAATTCACAGAATATGAATGCTTTTGCGAGGAATTTTGATAGTATAAATATATCCAAACCTGTGATAAATACAATAATTTTTTTTGTTGCTGTGCTGTGTTACAGAAAGAGCTGACAGGCCCGTGTCTCTCTCTTTCTAGTGAATTACCATCTCATTGTTTAAAACTGAGCGAAAAGATTAGCTGAGAATGATCTGTCAATGTAATAATGGATCAAAAGGGAACAGAATACATGACCCAAATTACAGCATATTGTCAGAAAGTCCTGAAGTAAAAACCCTTTAACTAAACTCGGCTACAACAAAGGGAGGAAAAAACAGCGAGCCAGGAGTGACTGACAGCTCCAAATAAAAAAAGCAGTCAAGCCACAAAGAACAACATAAAGCCTGAAACGGTACTAAATGCGTGGTAAATCTGATTAAGCATCGGAGCGAAGATGGCAGGCAAGGCTAAGTGACTCAATGGATGAGTAAGTGAATAAATAAAGGAGAGAAGATTGTGGTGGCCGCCTGCCACGACATCACGTTATTCCTGTGTGTGTGTACGAGCCAGGCTGCTACAGGCTAAGTTTCTGCAATTACTGTGACTGCGCTCTGTGCTGGTGTGCTAATTAGACATCGGCAATGCCCGGGTACTCGCTGTCTAGAAGAGGAGGTGAGTCACTGGGGATGAAGATAGAGCCAATGGCTCCTGTTTTTCACCTGAAGACCTCCCACACCAAGGGATGCGTTACCTTGTTTACAACCAAGACTAAAGGAGAAATGAGCCCAAAAGGAGAGGGAGTGAAAGTGGCTGTTTGCCCATGTAGAGCTCTTTATGTCGCTTAGCGGAGCCATATGAACTCATGCTAGAGGTCAGGCTTAGGTCTCTAGATACACACAATTTTTGTCCCGGGTACATTTAAGCTGGAAGAGGCAAATAAGAACAAAAAAAAAGGAAAAACATGACAGTGGTTTTAGAAAGATTTCCCTACTTAGTGACAAAGCTCCTAAAGAAAAAATATGAGAAAGACTTTTGTCATAGGAGGTGGAGGACATTGATTTTTTACGTCTCATATTGTACTGTGACAACAGAGTGACAGTTAACAAAAATATACATTTTTAATACAAACATTACATACTGCAGTTGTAAGTACTTTGACTACATTAAGATGATAAAATGTCTCAAACTGCTTTGCTTCACCTAAAAAAGAAGGATAAATATGAAGTAAATGGTTACCATTTACATTTTACCTTAGAGGGGAAAAACAATAACATTAATTATAGTTTTAAGAGGAGTTTCCTTTCAAATCAGCACAGCCAACATCTACAAAAGATCTTACAAGGGCAATTGTTCTTTTCAGAGGAAAGAAATCAGGTGCACGTCTTAGTGTCTACCTGTGTACGTTCCTGTGATTTTGGATAGGAAAAAACTGATCCCTGTGACAATGTTGGCTGATGCAATTTGTTTCGTTCACCTTGAGGATCCTTGACCACACTATCTTACAATCCCAGACAAGACTGTCAACAAGCTGTGTAGTAAAATGTAAAAAGTAGGTACGTTTTCATCCCTACAAGATATAAAACCTATTATAAACTGGTCTCTGCAAAATCATAAAATTCCGATGGACAGAATCTCTCTGTCTAGATAATCTCTCTGCTTTGGCAGATTGTCTGCATGTTCAAGAACATCCAGGTCTAACATCATCATACTCCCTGCGCCTAATTCAGCTGAGAGGGGTCTACTCCCTCCTCTTCTGGAGTGACACCATAATACTGTGTGTACTTAAACAGCACTGCTGGCAGGACTCCTCCAGGCCCAAACTCTTCTCATTATCAACAAACACACAAAGCTCTCTTTCAACAACCATCTAACAGACTTGACTCCTTCTGAGAGAGCCTGCTTAAACAAACCCCTCTCACATCACAGCTTGCCATGTTGTGTCCTCAAAAGAAGAACGGGAAAAGAAAACAGGAACTGATGATTGCGCACTTCTTTCATGACGTTAATAAGGAGCGTCTCATGATTAATGGAACGGTGATCTTGCTGGTACACGCGAGCGTGAAAGTTCTTGGGTACTGAGCTTTCTCATTAGAAACACAGATTCCAGCCTCGACCTAATGAACAATAATAATACTCCTGTTGGAACGCGTCGCCGAGATGAAACCTGATGGCCTCTGCTGGTAATTGGGTAACCATCCACTCATTAAAGGCGGAGAGCAATAAAAAAGCAATAACACTCTCAAAGTGCCATCGGAGGAGGAATGCAGCACTTTCTTTTTGACAATTCATCAACAGCAAAGCCCTGCCTATTAGCCAAAAGAGAGCCCTGGGCCACATAAACATCTCCCACTCTGCATAGTAGGTTTGATGGGTAAACAGTCTTAGATGCCTTCGCTGCCACACGCTGACATTATATGTGGATATAAATGTCCGGGCAAGGAAAAGAGCTAGCTTTTAATGTAGTTCGAGTCCATTTGGTGTCTCCAGTGTTTCTTCTTCTGGAAACTTTCTTGATTACTTTGTGGGTTCTCCTTTCCCAGCGGGTTCACCTCTGAATACAAACACCAATCAGGCATTGTCTTATGGGCAGCTGCTTTGTAATTTGTCGTGTCTTAACAACTCAAATGATACAAGAAAATCAATTTTTTTTAAATTCGTTGAGGTAAATTATCCACCTTGAGACTTTGTTAAATTACATTTTGCTATTTGGTGGGCCGTTTTCTGGTTCCAGGCGTTTATTTGTGTTGCACGTGGCTCTCACTTCTGACAATGAGCTGTTGATGAATGCTAAGGGCTGTTAGCAACTATGGAGGGACAGAAAGAAGCGCCACCTAGAAAGAGACAAAAAGTGCCAAAATATGGCCTCACTTTAACCTAAATATAAAAGATACAGCACCTCAGTGCATGTACAACAGTGTGTGTACTGCAAAATGGAATTGGGGTTTTACAACAGCAACATCCTGGAACGCATCAGGAGGAAACATAGCTTAAAGTGCTACACTTGTTACAGTCTGATTAACTTGTGGTGGTTTCCAATCTGCACCTTATTTTCTGTATTTGATCAGGTGAACTTCCTCTCCTTGAGACTTACTCCTTAGATTTCAATAATTAGGTTAACATATCTTTTTATATTGTGCATTCTCATTTAATTTTCTCTGTGCTGCTATATGTAATGTAGAGTTATTAAAAATGTGCCCCTGACCCAGCCCCCAACCATATAATTCTGACCCCATCCAGTCCAAATGACGGTTTGTCGTCAATCTCAGACTTTAGATCTAAACTCTAGGAAAAATGGGGTTTGTCCAGAGGGGCTGACAGGTAACGCTTCTGTTCTGTTTGAATAAGACTAACTTTTACTTGTCATTGTTAGTACAGAATATGGCATTTTTTTATGTGTATAATGAAATACATTTGTAAAATATTTAAGATACATAAAAATCAATAATGGTGACGACGTAAAAAAAATGTATTGAATTCTAAGTAATTTGTTTTCTTATTAAAAAAGAACTGAATTGTTTTTTTACTAGTACTTTCTCTTTCATATGTTTCAATTACTAGCTTAAGTAGATACCACTGAATGGGAATTCTTTTTTTATTACTGAATTAATAATCAGAATAATCAATATATCAATACTAAAATAATCTTTTACAGCTGCCAGTTTGTATCTCTGGTATTCTAATGTAAAGTCTGTACATTACAAAAGGTTTGATTTTCTGCCAGGTTCAGCAAGTCCAATTGTTACCTAATTTCTCACACACCTCCTCATCGTAGTTTATTTTCTAAATGACTGTCGCGGAGAAACTTTTTGGATAAGAATATTTAACTTTCTTTGACTGGCTCGGGGAGCAATGCCAGGAATCCTACTCTTTTGATGGCATATTGCAGCACGCCTCTATACACAAGGCCAGTGGCTTTGAAAGTAGTGGAGAGAAAAGATATCAGCCGAGAGTAACACAAAAGTCATCCTCGGGTCTCATTCCAGCAGATACTTCTGTCTGGTACTGACAGAGTTGGCAACCCGGCAGCTCAGAGTTTCACTGCATCTTGACTCGGGAGATAAAACCTGTCCAAATCCTAACCTCGTCACCATCCGTAAACTCAAAGAGAGATGTAGAGTCAACGATACAACAACCAGGCAACTCTGTTCTAAGATTTCCAAACTGCCTTTGAAGAGTTCAAAAGTTGTTGTTTTTTTTCTCATAACACATCCAACTTTAAGTAATTGATTTGCCCATGTGGATCCTGCTGTTTTTTATTTTTATCTCAGCTTTGCTGACAAGCAGGAGCCAGGATCATTCTGGAGGCAGGACACACTTCCAGAATCTCCAGAGGTTTTACCTCTATTGTTGTAGTTTGCCATCAAAATTTTACAATTTTTCTCTGGCCATTTACATTTAATCTTTCCTAGTAAAGCCTTGTTTTACACTTTGCTTTGGACCCTCGTCTTTGCGCAACAATTGCCTGGGTCCAGGCAATCAAAGAAGTTTAAAACAATTGGACTTGACTTTGCCCAATCGCCAATGTTTGGCCGTGACACCAGCTTGATGAAAGCTTATAAGTCTTGCATGATGGTTACATATTTGGGCGGTCAGATGGACATTCACTAGCCTTGATTCCCACTCACATTTAAATATTAACCAAGGTGCTACATGTCTCTCAGTGATGTGAACATCATGTTGGTAAAAAGAAAATAAAGAGTGAGAAAGATGTGGAATTATCAAACACAAATCATAGCCAGAATTTACCAATATCATGACAAATTACATACTTTTCTAATCTAATGCAGTCCTACACTTAGTTGTTTTTGTTTTCCCATTCAATCTTCATCTTTGAGAGATTTTTAAAGAAGACATTTTTATGACGCTGGAATGGAAACGAATGGTATTACAAAACTGGTTTTGTGGTTTTATATTTTTTGTTTTCCATCGCTTTTAAACAAAAAGTAACTGTGCAACATTTGTGAATTTGACAGTGAATTAGATTACATCTAAAATTCCCTTCAGTTTTGTCTCATTGTGGACTGAACAACAATTTGCCTAACATTCTCAACCACAGACATGACAAAGACACAGAATCTGACATATGTAGCAATCAGGAACGTAACAAGTAAAACCCTCAACAAGCAGAGGCAACGAGCTTCATGTTTCCATTGTGTGAAGCCACAGGCCATGGCATTATCTCGCAGGTTCTACTAGGCTTCTACGGTGTCATTTCTCCTCAACTGTTCTTTAAGACTGAACATTGAGAACAAAGGACCTGATCTCGTATCTGAAAGAAAACCAACAAGTTACCCTGTCTACAACATCCTTCCTTTTTCCCCCAGCAGTGACTTTGGGGAGATAAAACCTACTGAGGAGGACTGCTTTTTGTATCCAAGATGTAGCAATGGCAGTGATAATTAGCAAAGACAAAGAGAACCTCTGTATGCTTTGCTGCTAGTGAACGGAAGGTGAAATCAAGCCGAGGCAGTACATTAAGAGGAAAGATAAACAGTTTGCTCCAGATGAAACTGTGTCAACAGGAGTGGGACATGTGAAAATGGAGTAGAGGAACTTTCTCAGTGAAAGTGATGAATGTATTACGGCTGCAGAGGAGCTGTGTTCACGGGCCTGGCCGCCTTGAGACTGTGAATACGAGCTGAACCAGCTGTAGAGTGGGGGGGGGACCAGGAGAAAGTTTAACAACCCTCCCAAGGCTTGTATATCTCCAGCCTCCTGATAGAGCAGTGTGTAAGGAAGGTAAGACCTCTTTCACATCCCTGCACCAGTTCTAATGAGGACCAGCCAAACTCCTCAGCTGCAGCGCACTCAGGGAGGCCATCTGGTGCCGAGAAACCCGCTAGAAAGAGCCGAGGCGGTGCTAGCTGCTCACCACGCTACCCTCTCACACACGTATTTGTCCTAGAGAAACACTCGAAGATTATCTCACACTCCATCCACACTTCAACTTCCACGTTGCTGTTCTAATTTCATCCAATTAAGCTGATTTCATAGTTTATTTATTTTTCCTTTCTCTCTCTTTCTATCTCTTCAGTGTCCCTCTGCCACTGCCTCCCTCGGCACTCACCAGGATCCCAGCTGGGCTTAAACATACACAGACGGGTCCTCTGAACAAATATTAACTGCTCGGCTTGGGAGGATCGGGTGTGAACTTTAAGTGTGTAATTTAGGGGAATTAAAACATATGTTAAAAATCCTTTTAACAGTGTTAGCTCTTATTTAAGTTAATGCTCTCATCCTTGCGTCAGTGTTAAAAGTCATTTAGGTTCGGCTTGGCTTGTCACAAGCAAACAAGACATGCATTTATCTCCATTTATGAACTCAATTCCAATCTCTTAAACTAGTTTTCACTCACCTAGACAGGTCTACCTAGGGTCTCAAAGGTGGCTCTAGGTCTACGCAGCTGGGTTTTCTACAGTTTAATGTTTGCCACAAGAGATTAAAGGATCAAAACAACATGTTTCTGATAAGGGAATGACTTTATAACATGATGCAAAGCTCAAAAAGTGAATTTTACATGATAGTGTCCCTTTAGTACAAAAAATTAAAAACTTACATTTCATTGAAGTTTGAAAAAAACAGATTAGTATCACAGTGCCTGCCCCATATCTACACACACTCTTCATCTCTACAACAGCCACCCTCCCAGCTTTTCCTCTCCAACATCTGCTAATCCCCAGACCTCTGACCCCAGGAAATTTACTCTGTCAATCTTAACCATCCTCTTTCTTTTTTCCATCTTTATGCTTGGTGGATCACCATTATTCATTATCTTTTCATTGGCTGCAACCAAGAAAAACTATTTAAATTCCCCTCAACATGCACCCACTTGCAGGCTAACGGCATTGAGTTAATATTCAGGGATGGGTGGATTATAGGTGTTGCGCTTGCTCCATACAATAGGATGCCTCTGGTATTTTAGAAACTGGGTCATTGGTTTAGCTGTACGGTTAGTGTAGACATCTGAAAAAATTACTAAAAAAATCTGTGGTGAGTACAATGGACCTAATATTACAATACAAAAAGAACTATAGTGTGAATCACAGTATTAGAAAACTCCTTTATTCGATGTTGGATTAGAGCCAAATGGCAAATTGTAATGGCCAGTTCACAAGGCAAGATTCTTCTGCCAACTCTTGTATAATTTTTCACTTCTGACAATTTTAAGGACACTCCGATTATCGGAATGGTTCTAAAGATAGTCTAAAGAGATTTTTCTCTTTAGACTATCACACAGAAGATGAAACAACTGCCACGACGGACCAGACAACATCTGGTGGATGTTGGAGACACTTGGATGACAAAGGCATTCTCTAGAAAGTTTTATCTTTAGTTGCATTGATTACTGCAACAGCATCTTCACAGGTCTGTCCAACTAAAACACGTTCCCACTAAAACCAGGAAGATAAAACACATAACACCAGTTTTTAACTCCCTACACTGGCTCCCTATAGCTCAAAGAATAAACTTTAAAATATTGTTAGTTTATAAATCACATTAGCACCACAATACATTAAAGATCTGCTGTTATTGTATCAACCTTCTAGACCTCTCAGGTCTTCTGGTTCTGGTTCTGCTCTGCATCCCCAGAACCAGAACCAAACAAGGAGAAGCAGCATTTAGCATCTATGCACCACAAACTTCCAGAAAATTGTAAAACAGCTGAAACACTGAGTTCCTTTAAATCTCAACTAGCCCCCCCGCCCTGTTTAGAGTTGTATTTGAAACATAATCAATTACGAATTTAATATTGGCACGTGACTTAATGTAATATTTTGACTGTTGGTTCCATGTTATATGACTTTGTGTTTTTGTGTTTGATATGATGTAAAGCACTTTGAAATGCCTTGCTGCTGAAAAGTACTATAGAAATAAAATTTGATTGATTGATTGATAAATATATCCCAAAATCTATCGCCATTGCTTCTTCTCAGTCAATCATGTTTGCTTACTCTGAACTCACGTTTGATCTTGAGCGATTTTGTGAGATTTCAAGCCTGACATCTGAATGTTGGTTAGGGAAACTGGTCAGGAAATAACAAAACTCCTATCTATTTCCCCTCAGTGAATCCATCGTAGTATAGGCTAACAGCCCAACATGCACTAACAAGAACTTTCTTCTGTGTGGAAGTAACTTCTCCAAGAGGAAGACCCAAAATGTGCTGTTTTCAGTCCTGGTGAAGTTATAAAATTGTTCTGTTGTGTTGTCACATGGGAAATCAGAATTGGCTAAAATTTGTATCAGCAGGTCAAGCCTTTGCAAAAACCACAGATCAGAAATTGACCAAATCAGCTCCAATCTCTGCATCTCTAACCCTCCCCAAAAACATTTCAAAAAGAAAAAACACATTTTGAAATTTTCATGACCCTAGCAACCTTTGTAGATTCAAACAACGGGCAATGCCTGAAAAACGTATCGCAAATTTACTGATATTTTTATTCATCTACTTTAAGCCCCTCCACTTAACTTACCATTAAATACTGCCGAACTGATCTCGGTTTGGGGCATCACTCTACAACAAAATGTTGCTCTGATGGAGGACTAAAGTGGAGGCAGCCCTACAATCTCATTTCATGGATCTTCCTTCTCTGAGCACACAGACCCGTCGTGAATAAAAAACCCACAGAATGAAGCCAAGTGCTGTGGTGGAGGAAAGTGCAGTGGATTTGTGTGGAAATTGCCAAGAGGACACTAACCTCATCTTTCTTAGGTCAAAATGCTAAGCGCTTAGTAAAGCTTGGTTATTCCTAAGTAAGGGTAGCCAATCAATTCCAACAGCCCCCATGGCGGTCACCAACCCTGGACCCCCAATGCAACTGGCGTCTTCTTTTTACCTCCCGGAGCCAAAGGAATAGGCAGCTCAAGTGTTCGGCTTTGCTCAGTTAATTGCATGAGATATGACCCTGAATGCTTTGTGGAGGGGTTTTTCAGGAGCAGCAGCATTCTCTGTCTTATATTAAGAGATTGACCAATCAGTGCAAAGGTATTCAGCACAACTTTCCTGAGGGACGAAGAAGAAATAATCCCTCTATCAGAACAGGAGGTGAATTTGTGAGTTCTTTGTTCCACACTTCATGTGTGTATTATGCTGACTATAGAAAAAACTACAATTGAACCATGTGTTGTTGGACCGGAGAGGCGGGGTTCTCATTTGGGAGCCATTGCATACATGAATTTGAGCATGATCTGTAATATTGCAAATTCAATTTAATCATAATCAGATTTATTTTTCCATATTATTATTTCCCCTCAAACAAGCTGCGGTAAGTAGGTCTATTTTGGAAACCACCATATCGTAGCACTATAATGACTTCCATTTTCTTTGCTGTTATTTTTGTGCCACTGGCCTGTACCAGAAGGCCACAAGGCTGTGGTGACCACAAAGGAGTAACTCTGGTCTTCTTGTGGGTCTTGGACAAAGTTTTGGGACCCAGACTTGGAGTCCATTTAAAATACTGTTTTGTTTTTCCTTCTTTCCACCCTTCATTTCACAAGGGCAGTGAAAAAGCCCCACTGTGGACTGAAAAGATATTTTCTTTCAGGACTCCAGATTATGGAGGCTGGTGCAACAAGTCCGGACTCCACAGTGACAATAACAGTCTCCCAAGCACTGAACGAAAGAAATGATCCCTGGATGATTTCCTCACAGATGTATGAGATGATCTTTACAGACATGTCCTAAAATAAACTGAGCCTGAAAAAAAAAAACATCACAGAAGGAAGTATAGAACATTTTTATACTTAAGGAAACGTATCTAAAATAAACAGACAAAAGCCCTCCATTAAATAAAAAAGAAAATATGACTTGATTGCTGTAAAAAAAAAATCTAAAAACCAGGAAGTGCAAAAAAATATTTCTATTCAATCATGCTACCACACATTGCGTTCAATTTTGTGGCTCATCTGACCAAAACTCCCTTATTTCGTTTGCTGTCTCTGTTTTATGTGGCTAATTGCTAAATTTGGGAAGTCCTTAGAAATTAAAAAGAAATTCTCTTTACGGTCCATGAATGGGTTGTTTTCAGTTGTGCAAGAAGTGACAAAACAAAAACAAAAGATCTCTGTGCGTTTTTTGCTGCTAGGATGTTCCTCGTAGCCATTCACCAAAAAGATTGTACTTATTGTGCTCCTGTGGCGATAAACCCAAACCTCTGAGGTGAAATGGAAGCCCTCTCTAAAACCATTCAATTAACTCTCCAGACTCCAGTACCCCCAACAGGATGTGCAGCTTTCACATCAAGAAGAGACCAAACCTCAACATGTAGTCACACTGGGTACAATTACAGACAACTCCACGGTCGTCTGCCTTCTCAGCCACACCCACATACGCAGAAAAGGGGTCATTACCTCTTAGCCTCACCATCAGGCTGCCGGGATCCAGTTGGGCACAAGTGCTGGAGGACGGCGGATTTGAGGCAGAAGTCATGTGCCCCTTTTCAAAGCTAAAGTGGCATCATGTAAGACCACAGCAAAACGATCCTGCAGCTGTCCACCCTGGAGGGCCAATTAGGTAGCTTTGGGATATCCTAATGGACTTAGCATCTGCCAAAAGATATATATAAAGCTCTACTTTCAATGGAGAACTTCACAATCAAAAGATTCCTAAATTCATAAGACTTCCAGTTTGATTCTAAAACCAACAAAAAGAAAAACCCCTCAAACAAACAAAAAACTAACTCCCAAATCCATCCTTATTCAAAGAGAAAACAAAAAAGACCAACCCGGCAAGGCTTCATTCGGCTTAACCTTTTCTTGGCTGCCGAAAAAGAAAAAGTTCCAGCTGTGTCTTTTGCCACCATATGCATGAAAAAGGCCCATCAAAGACCATATTTCTTTCATTCCAGGCAATTTCCCTAATCCCTGATGAGCTGCAGGGGAGAGGAAAACATTATGGATGTGGGTTAGCAGGTGGTGGAGAAGGGATTTGGTTTGTGCTGCATGAGTGTGTGAGTTTATTTGAATACGTTATAGTTGGTGCGGCGAATTATTTAACGACTGAACCTTTTCATCTTTGAGTTTGTGTGTGTGTATTTACTTATAACAGAGTGTCAGAATGGATGTGTTTATGTGGGATTTTTTTTATATATATCCCAGATAAACACAGACTTCTGTTCCTTCACACACAAAAAAAAAAAAAAAAAAATGAGACAGGGGGAATCCCTGAAGTAGCTCCAAAGGATTAGTTTGTCCAATCATCTACTAATCGCTGATAAGTTCTTTCAACTGGTGCGGCCTGCTCAGAGGACCTCCTATTCAGGAATCCTCCCAATTCAGAGAGAAGAAAAATATAATCAGTGTGCTGTCTTAGTCAAACAAAACCAAAATCCACATGCTATGCTAACTGCATTGTTTCTGGAAGCACTAAAGACGTTGATGGTCCACTGGCAATATTTCCAAATCGAAGCACAGAGGGAGGGGGGGAATTGCCTCCTGGAAGCAGTCAGTCCAATTTCCTCATGTCACCACCAGGTAGCTCCTGACAGCTCCGAGATGCGGATGACAATAATGAGGAAAAGCAGCAGCTCACAATGTCAGCATTTTCCTCTCGGCAGTCGGACAAGCCTCCAGGCTATGGGAGGGAGCTGTGGGGGCAAAGCCTGGCCATCATGGGAGTGCTTCTGGTGAGCTAATTGCAATATTTTAGCAGATATTCTGACAGCAACAAGCAAGTCACAATTTCTGTGTTTTCCATCAATCTTAATTAATCTCCATTAGGTCTGTTAGGTAAGCTGTTCTTCAGGACCTTGGTGTAGTACTATGGTATTTTTTGCGATAAATCAATACAAAGTACTACCTAGCTAAGAAGGTTGTAAAGATACAATTTTTTTCACTTCCGATATGATACCGATATTCCAGCTTTAAGTATTAACTGATACCGATATTCACCTGACACAATACCAGGACAAATCATACATGCTTTAATTACTTATTTTGTAATGTGGAATTTTAAATAAGATTTAATCAAATGATTTCCAAACAGAGAACATTATTAGTAACAATCTGCATGTTGGATACAAGCACTGCTGGATAAAAATGCTGATGTGGACTGCTTCTATCAGCTATGTCAATATTGCAGATTTTTCACACCAGTGTGATAATTTTGTTCAAAATATTGTTGCTTTCCAAAACTGCTGTTATTATGGCAATGATAATAAAGTAAAGTGTATATAAGATATTTAGATGCGGTCCAATATAATCACAAACTCATTTTTTGGCTGATCTCACATTAATTTACGATATCTATGTTGGATCGGGACCCACCTAATAAGTGGTTTTTAATATAATATAATATTCAATGCAAATGTCTGACCTCAGAAGTCATGCCAATTCTAACTAAAGTCCATCTATACTGTAGGTTTTGCAGTGCGGTAATGTCTGTCGCAGATAGACTTTCCAGCTGGGAGTTAACAGCATTAGTGGTTTCTGAACAAGTTCTGAGGAAGCTCTCCACCCAGATTTCTAGAACCATTTCAGAGTCAGACTGGGGATGTTCTGTTTCCACTTCGGCGTCCCCCGGGGAAACCTCCCTCTGGGTTTTGGTTTAAAAACTTCAGAAGATCATTCCTGCTTAAAAGCATCACAACTGTTACTGGAAATGAAGTCAGTTCATCAGTCTGTCGATGCAGTCTCTGGCTCTAGACTGCATCTACAGCCAGAGTAAATAAACAGCTCAGACAAAAAAAAGAGAAAAAGTTCTTGAATGGGAGATTGGATACGTCACAAATGTCAGAAACAAAAGATTCTGTTTCCATTGTTAAAACTGGATATTGTTGTTCGTGGACAGGAACGATAAGCGGCAGTTGAAAAGACCTGCTCCTCTTCTCAAAAGCCTAAACCCCAGCTACAAGGGAGTTTCCATTACTTTCCGGCAAAAGATCTTGGCACTGACAATGAAAGAAGGGGAGGGGGAAAGGAGGAGTAAAAAAAAACTGTGAAATCTTCCTTGGCTTACATCCAAGTATCCTATTCCTTTTCATCTGAACCCTGGCCTCACACTCTGTTTGGCTGCCTGCCAGGGAGACTTTTATTATTCTTCCTTTTTTCTAAGTCCATGCTCTTACTCCTGCATTCTCTTTGCTATTGTGTTCTCTGGAGTACTCTTCTATTCCCTGTAATGGTACTATCACATTATTCACCCAGTGTCTCCATACAGCTTGCATCCCCATACCTGTTCCTGTATCTAAAACTATTTAAGGAGTCACAACTATGTGTGAGGCATTTTTCCCTTCGTGTAATAACAGAGTCATTAAATATCTGACAGAGGGAGGTTAAACAAATTGTACCAGGTTTGATGGATTGGTTCAATTTGCTCTGCCTCAGTTCTCACTTGTATGTAAGGAGGATTGCATATAAGTGGCGGCGCTGAGCAGCTGGGAGTGCTTGAAAAGCACTTTTTTTTTCTCTCCCAGCCACTTTCTTCTTTACATCTATGGCGCAGAAAGAAAGCAAATGATTTATGAAGCAAACAGATTTCTAAATGAGCATACAGCACTTCAACATGCAACACTACAAACTTGCTGATGAGAGAGACAACAAAAAGCTGGACGTGCAGTCCATAGCCACCTGGCTTCCCATGAAACAACATATACTTCAGCGCCTTGAGGATAAAGAAGCAGCCATGAATAAAGCCATTCTCTATTACGACGTTTTTACGTTTTAGATGAAAATCAGCCAGGGACAGCTGCTGAAGCATAATACGGTCTGAATTAGGGTTGAACAAGAGGAACGAATAAAGTGGTTAAAACTTTTAAATGCTGTCATATGTGTTTCATTCACATATTGTAACAATATATCAAGCTCATGACAGAATACAACATATTAGGTAAAAAGGACTTGGGGTGCCTTCACCCCTCCCCTGTTTAGTCCACTTTTATGAAACTTCTGTTTGTTTGGGGAGGAATGAATCGGCAAACAAACTCTGATGCAGACCAAAAATGCAAGCTGTGGTCTGCCTACAATCCAAGGTCTTGGCCAGTTGAAGTGAACTTTGTTGAATTCATATGTGAATCCCAAGCGGGCCGAAGAACGCTCCAAATGCCAGAAGTGGACTATAATGCAGGGCATTCTGGGTAAATTCAACCAAAGCAAATACACGTCTAGAGCTAGAGGGAGAAATAACTTGTGGTCTTTTACCAACAACAGAAGAAAAACACTTAACTAAAATCTGATGCCGTTTTGTTTACAGAAAGTTGACATTACACCTTCAGAAGTTTTTATGTTATTTTCTTCAGTAGTTCTTGGTGTAGTGCCATCACAAGCAAAGCGGGGTGGGGGGAACAAAACAAAGAAATGCCAAAAAAATAATTGAAAATAAAGGTTCTATGAATCTCAAAACTGTCTCAAAATTTGCATTGCAACTTAGATTTCCTCAAAACAGTGAAATAGCCTCTTAGACTAGATAGGGATTCATGAAGTAATGCCAGATTAAATGTCATTAGCAGCTAGTGGTCAGCTTAGCATTGGGTTCTCACACTTCTTAATCATCCAGACATTGCCCGTTACTGTCTTTATTTTTATCTTTTACCCAAAATGTTACCACCCAAACAATTTAAAGCTGTTGTAACTAGGTTTTGTCCACCTTTCTAATGTGCAGTAACAGTCAACTCCATCTGGACAACTGGACAACTAATCAAGAACGACTTCTTTGGTTATTTTAGAACAAACTCAAGCACAGAAACAGGGTAAAAGCGCTACCTGGGCTAACAACAGCTTTAACAGCCACTGGCAGCATTTGGGAAGACAGACTTCACCTTGACTTGAACTAACGTCATTTTAATATTCCCGTATCTCAAAAGTCACGCCTTATTCCAACCACTGAAGGTATTTCTAAATATTTATTTATTCCTATGTTCCTGAATTTTTGATTAATATGGCACAGCATGCTGGTTCTTCACCAGAAGAGTAACGAGTAAGGGGGGAAACATATTGGTGGACGATAGTGATGGGTGGGAGAGCGAGTGTGGAGTTGGGTGTCAAGAATATCAGTTCTGTTCTTCCCCTAAGGGCTTTGGAGACGTGGAAGCAGCGGGAAAGGAGAGCAGGTGGATGGGAATGCAGAATCATTGCATATGCATGTTACTGATACGGCAAGGAAAGGCTTGAGGTAAAACATTTTCCCCAGTCGGGACAGGTAAGAAGTGGATAGGAGAGATTGGAGCTCAGACAGAATTTAGCCTTTTGACTTCAGTCCATGCTTTAAAACCCCTACCTCCTTCTCATTCTAGGTTCCAGAATCAAGTTGTTTACTGGTACTCTCTGGAGCAGTCCCCAGTCCACACTGGAACTAATGTGCTTGAACAAGACATCTAATAGCTCCTGTGAGCATCAAAGGCCTGCCACTGGAATAGGATGGCTCCTACAGGGCCCCCCTTCGGCAACAACATGGGGAGACAACAGGATCGGGGGGCACCCCGTGAATTTAGATCACAGCCCAGACACAGAGGCAACACAATAGGCTGCTATCATGACAACACCAAAATGAGAGTACAAAGACCCCTCATTGAGATCAATGGCTTTTAATGTATGGCTTCTGTGGTCGTGATACTTGTTGGCTCACATTATTTCCTTTCGGTATTTCCCCCGACACAGTTCTTGTTAGATGCCGAGCTGCAAGGCAAACTTGTCAGAAACTAAATAGAAAGTGTTATAAAGTTGAAAGACACTCGAAAAACAGTGAAGAGAAAGAACAAAACGACTCCCCTTCCCCAGCAAGCAGCGTAATAACCTTTTAAATCAAGGGTGACATTTTTAAGTTGCTGCACCAGAGATTCTGGCAATATCAGAACTCTGATATTAAAACCAGCGAATGGCGGTAATCTTATTGCTTTGTTTGATGACTTGCAATATGACACCACCCCTCCTCCCTTCAGCTTCAGCCACCTCGGCTCTTTGCCTTCTCCCGGGAGACCTCTCGTTCCTGCCCGGATTTGCCCTCGCCTTGACACCAGTTGCTAATGGCACAACTGTCAAGAAAGGCCAGTGGCAACAATAAAGTGCTGAGACCCTTATGTTGTGTGTCTTTTTGACATCAATGTCTGAATGACGAGATTAATATAATATAATTTAACAATAAAAGGCCTTTACATTGTTAAACTGCTAGGGGAACAGAATCTCTCTTGTCAGAACTGTCAGGTCTGTAATGTACTAACCTTAATATTAAAGTACATTATTGTGTAATTATGCAATCATTCAAGCGCTGTACTAGTAATAACCAGCCTAGATTAGGATTTCCAACATTGGTACATTTTATTTTCATGCAAAAAGAATCACCTTGGTTTTAAGAATATGTGCTCTCAGGAGGATCTTGGTAACAAATTGTAGTTCACAGGATTCGAAGCATTATCAAAAATAATTCTCAAATATTTGTAATTATCCACCACTTTGATAGTATCTCCATTTACTACTATTAGTGCGGGATGGGGGATGACTTTCTGAAATCAATTTTCACACAGTTTTTTCAATATTCTAAAAATGTTGTTATTTTAGGAACTTCCTTCTTAAGCTCAACCAAATGAAAGCAGGAAAAAGTTTAACAATGTTGCCAGACGTACATCAGCTCATGAGTCCTTAATAAAGGTGTATTCACAGCAGCCCTGTTCAGTCCGATTTAATCACACTCAATTTCAGTTTTCCCAGAAGATTCGGTTTGTTTAGGGAGGTGTGAAATCATTATCAAACTATGATGCGGACCAAAAAAAGTGAACTCTGGCCCTTTTAGGAACTCATGTATTGGTTTGGTTTACCTATCCTTTTCAAATGTAGTGCAAATAGTTGAATATTGTGTAACTTTAAAAACTGTCCCATATGAAACAGTATCGGTGAACAGCAGGCAGATATTTCAAGTAAGCAAAACAATATCAGGAATTTGACCAAAGTCATATTTTGTAGCAGAGTCATTTGAGTCAGGGTCCTGACCTGTCGGTCCTGACATGCTCCAGTCTTTGTTTTGACGTCCTATGACGAGGCTCCGAAAGAGCGCCATCTCTCATTTACTGTCGCCGTTGATGAAGGTTATGTCAAATTAACTGTCAACACCTGGCTGGAAGAGTGTGACTGCGGTGTAAAGAGCACAATCTGGTTGCTGCTACAGTGCAAGGGCAGACGGCAGACGACAGGCTGCAGAGCAGGTGAGACATCCGAGTCTGAACCGTAAGAGGGCCCGACTGAGAGAAGAGGCTGAGAGGGAACACAACAAGCCCATTAATTAGTGAGCCACAAATGTCTTCATAATTAGGCCTAATCATCTGAGCATGGCACCGACCATACGGCTGTGGCCGTACAACCATGCTGCTTAACTGGCCCACAGTGCGGTAGGTTCCACAGGGGAGAGACGGCAGAGGAAAGAAATCGGGAGGCAGAGGAAGGCGAATGAGAACACTAAACAAACGAAATAGGTGAGTTTGCGTGACTGCTACGTGTGTGACAGCAGCCGCTCCGCGTTGCGTATGCTCCTACTCTCTGGTGGCGTAGTAAGGTGGTGTATTTCGGATTAGAAACCAGCCTAATTGGCCCACTGGGCACCCAGAAAAGAGCTGAGAACAGGGCAGCTGTGACAGCAATTTCCTCTGCAAATAAATCAGCTACTCTCCCTCTTCAGCATTCTATTGCAGCGTAACCATCGTTTTTCTTCTTTTTTTTTAGATATATCAACGATCCTACCAGGGGAATTTAGAGTTTATTTGATTATGAATTTCATACATACAATTGCATTGCAACATGACTGATGTTTTGAAGAAATTTCCCCAGGAGGATGTTCTAATATTCCAAGCAGTTGGTGTTTATTAAAACTGTACATCAATCCGATTGTTTAAATAGCTTATTTACATTAGGGCTGAAACAATTAATCAGCAGTTGTGATTGATCATGATTATTAAAAAGTCTGTCCCACCCAGTGGCATAATCTTCTGCCAAATATAAAACTTAATTGGAGGTAAAACAAAACCTCCAATTAAGCACTTTTTGCATCCAGTTATTAATGTATCCACCTGAAAAATAATCAACAGAACAACCCTACGAAGTACAGATGGTGAGTGAAGCAGAAAGGATTGATGTTAGAAGTTTTTATTTAGCTACAGATGCATCCTGTGGTACAAAGGACTGAGCACTCGCTAAAGAAATGCGGTTATTGCATTCTAATCAATAAACTCTTTTATTTTTACTTTAAAAAAAGAAACTGAATTGTTTATTTGCATCTTGATCTATTCCTAACATTTCGTAAAAAGGCTTAAGGGGTTATTAAAAAAAAAAAAAAATCAGCAGAACGTGGCAATTTTGTTTAGACCGATTAATCAATTACTTGCCGCAGCCCTAAATTGCATTTCTACTATAAAATAATGTGATGTGGTGACGCAGAACTTGTTGCGCTTCCTGCTAAACACAACAGCAGCAGCAGCGAGAAGCTCAAGAACAGAAGGAGTCCAGCCTCTAATTATTCTGCCAGTCCCTTAAAAGTGGCCGGAATGAGACCACAGGGATGCAGTAAGCTCCGCCCCTCCTCACGCCAAACCCTCTCATCACTGCTGGGCAAACAGCTTAGTTTTAAAGAGAATATTCCCCACTCCCTGCCACTTACTCATTTCCGGATTATGCGATTCCACCACCAACGGCCCGTTGCGTGGAAAAGCGAGTAGGAGGGGTCGACGCATTATGTCAACAGGGAAGCGCTGCCATGCACAGACAGAAACTGCAGCCCACAACATACCACTTAGCAAAGAAGCACGCTGAGATTTAGATTGGATGGGTTCAAATTATACCCGAGAGCTTGCAGCTTAGTTAGAGGGAGGATTAAAATCTACTTCACATCAAGAGCTTTGGGGTTGTGACATCCACGGGAACAGACCGACACACACATGCTCCTGCAATTACTTCAGTCATCCTCGACAAAAATCAGTCTGGACCCAGTGGCTACTTGCCAATCCTTTTAAAAATAAGACCTGTAAATCTACAAAGGCTGGGCCAAAACTGAAGAGCTCGAATCAGACGATTTTGTGTTGATCAGAACTGACCACTGACCACCTGGTTGGAAGCTTAAAAGTACGTTCTTTTTTCCAGTTCTTAAATGTAACAACAAGTCGTAGAGACAACGCCAGCCCTCACAGTGGAAACAACACTCAAGTTTATCTACTTTCAGACAAGGTGAGATGACAACCGGACAATGTGGACATTAAAAATGAACAATTTTATAAGGATGTTAACATGATACATCTCCACAGTAACTGTTCAATAAAAGATCAATAAAAAATAGGTAACAAAAAAAAGTATCTTTATGAAATCTTTTGCAAATAAACCTAAAATCATCTCTGTGTGAACAGGGCCTGATTGCTCGTTGTGGATCACAGGAGCAATTCCTGCATATTAATAATTTCTCCACTGGCAAAAAAATAATAATCTAAATGAATAAAATTAGGCTGTTCTTAATGATTTGCCGACGGTGAGCTTTGGGGAGGGCCTCTGCCCCTGGTATAAATAATTAATGACTGCTCATGGCAGGTATGCTAAGAAAATATTATAACACCATCTTTATGCCTCCTCATATTAAATGGAAAAAAAAAACATAGCACAAATTAACTGCCTAAGAAATATTTGAAATAAGCCACGACAACAATGTGAAATATGAGCTCTGCATGCAGCTTCATGCACGCAGTCGGAGTTAAAATGAAAAGTTATTCTCCGAGGAGAGGCAGATAGGGGTTAAAACACAGAGTGGTAAAGCCTGGTAAACATCTTTGGCCCCCGCTGCTAATCAGCCCCCGCTGCGCTCTGCCTCCTCCTCTTCCTGTCTCAGAGGAGCTGCCACTGCCTGGGCCACCATATTGTCATTAAAGACCATGGCACGGCGAGGGACAAGCGAAAACTCTAGAGCCACATCTCAAGAGGCCCCACTGCTCCACTGAGGGCCGCTCTCGGTTCCAGCCACAGCATCTTGCCCCAAAACAAACAAACAGAATCAGAGACGGCCAAGCAGACAGACGTGTGCGTGCAGAGTTAAAAAAGAAAAATACAACAGCTTTTAAGGTTTCTTTTCTATCTCTTGAGAGACAAGATTCTGTTTACCTACACCTGAAACTGAGTTCTCTCCTCTAGATTTTCTTGGAAATGGGGAGGGGAAAAAAAAGAAAAGGTGGTTTCAACTAAAATCTATCCTCGGGCTTTTTACCAGTCAGGATTGAGATTAATTGATTCAGAGCGTAGTCTGCTAAAGAGAAGGGTTTAGGCAGCAACAGAACAGAGCCCCTGTGCGCCTTCAACTATCAGTAGGATCTGTCTCCGGCGGAGCCTGAAAAAACTGGAGGCTGGCCCATAAGACGGGGAGGACTATAATCATCTCCAGCATTTGTGTGATGTGCGGGGAGCGGGTAGATGGGGCGGCAGCAGCATCTGGGTGGTCGAGAGGGAGGAGAGCGAAGGGTACTGGGAGGCTGAATCCAAACGAGGGGGCTTTTCCTGCAGGGTAAAAGCGCTTGCGCGTCTCCAGCAGATGGACCATTGTCCGTGGAATCGGAGGGAGTGGGAGCTGAGCACTGCTGCTCAGGGTGGCCTGCTTTTTATTCCACTCTTCACCTCTCTACCTCCCCGAAGCGTCTGGCTTTGTTTCCCCGTGTTTTGTTACTGGTTGTTTGCGCCTCACAATGAGTCGTACTTATGTGGAGGATTTTTGTTGTCTTGTCTTCTTTTTATTTTCTTTTTCTTTTGAGTTTGTGAATTATGGTAGTGAAGACGGGTGATAGTCTTTGAAAAAATGCGCAAACCCCTTGAAGCATTTTAGGTTTTGTCACATTAGGACCTCAAAATTCAATGTAACTTTAGTAATTTTGGAAGACAGACCAAGATTTTTTTACAAAATATCTGAAAAGAATTAATTGGGTATATCTTTCGTTGTCCTTATTTCCAGGGTTTTCACATTCCACATTTTATGACAACTTATGACAATTTTCTCTAGTTTGCTAATAATAAATCTTACTTTATTTCACTCATTGTGCAAAAACTATTAAATAAAGCAATTGCTTTATTGTTTATCCTATACATGCAGATGCTCTTCACTCAGTCAACTCAGCTTAAGCTGCTTAGCAAACAAGAATGGAGAAAAAAATCCAGTCTCTATTTGCAGAAGGTTGGTAAAAATCAGACTTGCAGCTGCAATTGCATTGAAACAGAATGCAGACACATTTTTAAGGTGTTTTCTCATACCTGATAGTCCAGTAGACTTGATCTGATTGGGGACAAAAATTCAAACATTTTTTAAACTTTCAGCTGGTGTGGTTTGCTTTCCCTTAAAAAAAAGAAAAAAAAAACAAAACAACAACAACCTGTTCCCCCCCTCACCTGTGGAGGTGCTGTGCCAACAATCACTAAAGGAAACAACACAAACATGTCTGACGTTAGACCTAACTTCCTTCTTCACAAAGCATGAACAAAAATGGAGCAGCTCAAGATTTTAGTGTTTGTAGAACTTCTCTTTTGTCTTCTGTTGAAGACCGCAAGTTATTTTTCGAGCTTGCGCCTGATTCTCAAATATGTTTTGGTTGCATTTACCCAGAATCCCCTGCGCTTCCTGCTTTTGGAGCGGTCTTTAGTCTGCTTGGAATTTGCATGTGCATTCGGACTGCCCTAGAGTTCTCTTCAATCAAGCCAAGACCTAAATTTTCAGGTGGCCCAGAGTTTGACGTTTTGGTCCACATCAGAGTTTGATTTCGCCTCACACCAAACCAACCGGACTTTCCAGGCAAACAAACTGGAGTTCAATTTAAGAGGTTTAAACAGGGCTGGTGGGAATGCGTCCACCCTAAAGGATCTTTAATCTGAGAAACCCCAATTTTTTTAACTTCACAGTTATGACCTACTTTGTGCATAGCCATCACATCGTTTGTTGTTTTTATGTGGCAAAATGTTAATGGGAATGAAAACTTCTGTAAGCCAGCTCAGAAGTTTAGTTGTGGCAGAGGAGGGAATGCAGTCTGGCTCTCTCAGACTGGGCAGTGGTTCCCTCACTGAGAACTGAATGTAAAGCCCACCACATAAATCACCTGCCACCCAAACAAGCGTCGATGAAAACAGCTGTCAAACAATACAGCTGATTACAGCGAGAACCGTCCACCACGTGCACCATAATCTCCTCACCATGCGCCGCTATCTTGGCAAATCTGCGACTGCATATGAACGGGAAGAAAAACAAATCTATAAAGTGCCTGGGAATGCAAAGGACTTTGTTGTGTTGTAAACATAGAAACTCGTCTAAAACTGCTTCTCTTTCACTGTAAACGTGAAAACCGTGCGCCGTCCCTGCATCCTATACTTTTCTTGGAGCGTTATATAAAAATTGGCCTTTACTTCAGCCATATGGTAACATTTTCCCAACTTTCTGTGGTTTTCTGTCCTGCTGTTAGTCATTAATTACATCACTATTCTAAAGACAAGTATACCATGATAAGTCAGAAGTATCCCTCACCACACAGAGAAACATTTCCAGGAACACCAAGGGCACATTAAGACTTCCTTTCACCTCCCTCCTTCCCACCCTCCTCTGACTCCTGAGCGAAACACCCTGAAGCTGGCACGACTTGACAAGATGTTTTGACGTAATGTTGGTGGGTAACCCCTTCAAAATCCCCCCCCACCCCTTTCCCCTTGCACCAGTCACAAAAGCCTTTGAGGTTGTCTGCACGAGTGGGATGTTACAAGCCTGCATGAGGTGGGTGGTTTGAATAATTATCCCAGGTCTCCCTATTTTACCCTGAAGGAAACGCAGAGATGGCCAAGAAAGAGCAAAGCAAAAGAAATCTGCTTTATAAAAAAAAAAAAAGAAAAAAAAGGAGTAAGAAAAAAAAATAGCTTGGCATTATTTATGACTCCCTATAAAAGCTGTAGCTAATTACAGTGTTTTAGACTTATAAATTACAGATTGTGGAGCTCCTGTTATAATTAGAGCCATGGAGGCCGGGCCTAGGTTTGGTCTCTGGGTTATAGGGGGTGGAGAGGAGCAGGGAGGCAGGGCTGCTGGATAAGGCCACCTCTACTGATGTGGTAAAGCCGGGTAGAGAACATATCCCTGAACAGGACTTTGCAGGCTGCATGCGGCGATGCTGGGCTGCTTACTGCAAAATGCTCTCTAATCCGTACAGCCAAACTGAGACCACCACGGGATGAAAATACAGTACTCTACTTAACAATGCTTTCGGATTTGGTATGTGTTGAAGGGCTTTTTGAATTACCAATGGAACCTTTTCTTATTTCATTATGATCCGACTTCCAATGTCAAGGTATTTATTGAGGATTTTAGAAATTAGACCAGAAATTAATTCATAATAATTAATTGATAAATTTTGTGAGATCAGCCATCAAGCAATACTTGAGAAATTTATCCTGTTCATCCATCTTAGACTTAGACTTATCTACCGCCGCAAATGTCTGCATGTAGGCCTGTCATGACAACAGAATTTTTTGGACAATAAATAGTCCAAGAAGTTATTGCGATAAATGAGAATATTGTTGTTTTGAGATCATTTTCAAGTAGAATAACAATAATAGCATAATAAAGCAAGTAAATTCTCCAAGATATCAATAAACTTCAATTTCATTTAACACTGGAACTAGAAGATATTTTAAATATGTATAATTAAAATATCCAAAATAAATAAATAAAACCTAAAAAACAAATAAAATGGAAAATGAAGTATATGTAAACCAAAATTGTTGAGCGAGAAAAACAGTCAGGTAAATGGAAATTATCAAGCTTGTTTTGATTTATTATGTGACCAATTGATTATTGCGATAGGCCTAGTCTGAAGGTCTGGGTTTCCTTAGACAGAAATTCTTTAAGCTAAATAAAATATTTAATTGGGCTTAATGTACTGTTTGGTAACTGAGATCAATTGGAAAGTATGTGTGACTAAACTGAAATGGTAACTTGCCTGGAGATGACATTTGTTATAAATCAGTGAAATATAAATAAAATGAATTGAAATTTAGCAACTTGTCAGGTAAATAAAAATCAGTATCAGCTAAAGTAGGAATCGGCAGATCGGGCTTTTTAAAGATTGGTGATCAGCCAGAAACTGGCCATCAGTGCAGCCCTAAAACATAGTTTTTAAAATGGTCTGTGACAGGCAGGTTTTCTAATGGAATACCACTAGAAGACCTAGTTAAATACAGCTAAATACCACTGTACTTAGCTCTGTCCATTGAACTTTTATTTGCTACCTGTCTTTGAGGAAGAAACCACAGAATGATGTCACCGTCACAACATTTCACAGGGAGGATGGCATTCATGTCAATACTCACCTGTGTTCAATTAAATTACAGACTGGATCCATTTACTAAATTAAAAGACATTAAAAGGCAATTGGTTCGATTTAATTGAGGGGAATCTGAGTACTACATCTGCAGAACACATATTTTTGGATTTTATTTTTTTTTGGTAAACTTTCCCTCCACTTCACAGCCATGGATTACTTGAAATTGATCCATCACATAAAATTACATCCATGATCGATTCTGCAACATGACGCAGTATGAAAAGTTCAAAGGGTTCAAAGGGCATGGATATTGTTGCCAGGCTCTGTATAATTTAGAGAAGGACAAAATCTGTGTAAGATATATTGTGAACTATTGATTTGCTCTTTCTAGCAGCTGATGCAGAGCGGCACCGACAGGTATACAGTGGGGTGCTAAAGAGGGTTAATCCTGCTCTTCCACTCTCCCTCATTAGCTGGATTATCAATAGGTTTAGCATGCCGTGGTGGAAAACGCACAGACACAGATCAGCCTTGTTGTTTCAATGGGAGCTCTCCAAAACGCCAGGTCATGCCCTGAGGATGTTTCTCAGGTCAGAGGTCACATCAATAGCTTCCATTAATGCACTATTTATTGTCAACCACATCATTATTGGTACTAGAAAGAGTTTTGATGACTAAGTCGAGATTATCCCAGATAATATCCAGAAACCACAGAATATTATATGGATGAAATGAAATTACTGGTGTTTTTTTTTATTATTTCACTCCTTTATCCTGAGCAGGGGCCACTCAGGAGGTCACAACTGCCATTTCTTGTTTGAACACATTAGGCTTGAGTGTCTGAAGTAGAGAAATAGGTGTGAAGTTACACCAGCCCCTCACACTAATGCAAAGCTGAGAATGTGATAAAGTCCCCCAGGTGGTACTGAAGTGGAGAGAAATGGCTCAGGTCTACAGGGCATCTTTAGAGGCTTAGGATAAAGCTCAGCTAATCCTTTGCATGATGCCTTTTCCCAATCTAAAAAAATACCTTCACAGGAGATAGAGGATAGGTTCCACTGTGTTAATACATTTAAAACTTTTAAAGTCAATGTGTCCCATCATCCATCCCTTGTTTGGGGGTGTTTAGGATTGGATTGTAGGGGTAAGAAGTCCTAAAGAGAATCCCAGAAGTCCCTGTAAACATCGACACTTTCTAGATTATTCAGTTCAATTTCAGGATATTTCCAGTCCTGACAGGATATACAGTATAATACCTATAGCAAGTTCTGGGACTGACCAGGTGTCTCCTCTCAATAAAAGAACATGGCTGAAAAATCTACAACTGATAAAGTTAAAGTTTTGTAGCTTGCCACCATCAGCATGTGAATGTGTGCGTGATTAGGTGAATGGCTGCATGTAGTGTGAAGTGCTTTGGGGTCCTCTGAGTTTGATAAGGGGATATACAAGTACAGGACATTTACCTTTAAAGAGGATTGGTTTTTAACTGTTCTTTTTCTTCTCTATAGCAGACTTGAGCAGTGCCCTTATCACAGCAGATCAGGTCCCAATCTGTCTACCCATTTCCTGTTCTATCCCACCTTCCTACCAATGAAAAGACACCACCAAATTTAAATCCTTCTTCTGAAACCAAACACTGCTATAAACTTGGATGATGCAGTAGACTTTAGCCAACTTCAGAACTAAGGCCTCAGACTTGCTTGACAATTTCAACAGAACCACTTCTACAGCAATGATGAGACGTTCCTCCTTATGACTACCCCTGCAGATCCTCACCATGATCTCCACAAACATCCACTTTGATAATGGACATATCCGTCAGAGCTTGAATTGGCTTGCAGTGGTTCTACAAGCGCCAGATTCACTTACGGTCAACCGTCATTGGCTAGTATGAGAATCTGTGTGTCAGCCTGGTGTAAAATCACCACCTTTTTAAGATATCCATGTATTGGACGCAAAAATTATAACAGAATGTGATTGAAATGCTCTTTTCCCACAACCACATGTATTGTCGTTTTAAATGAGAGAACAAAGTAAAAGGCTTTCGTCAGCCAGCTGGCCTGTAGCGAGCTGCACCATGTGCATGACTCTTAGGTCCATAAAGCTGCTGAAAATTCTGAACAATCCAGGATTTTCTCAGGTTCTCCATGTAACTGGCCTGAAGTCGTAGGAGCAGTATGATGAAACATTTTGGCAGATTAAAAACCAGATCTCGTCTTACAACCTTGGCGTATCTTGATACAGATAATGGTGAACCCCCTTAACCTTTCCAACTCTTCCAGTCACTGCAGATGTACGATTTCTTTTCTAGCTATCCAATATGATGCTATCATAGTTGGATTCTGAAACAATAAGCTGAGTTCAGACAGGATGACACTAGGCCGTGAAAGAAAAGCCTTCAATCCAGGAGGAGTAATCCAACCCTAATCATTAGCCCCCTTCAACGGACCAGAGACACCTTTCTTCTCTCCACATACAGAGGAATTCACAACAGATGCTGTGAATTAACAATGAGGCCAGAGTCACCGAAGACAGATGCTAAGCTCTGTCACCTAGTCTCCCCCGACCCCCAAGTATCTGGATAGTGCAATCCCCACACCCCTTGTCCCCCCATCTATATTCCTCTCCAGTTCTTTACCCGGGCCCCAGGCTACAGGTAGGGCCTGTCTCATTAGGGTTACTGACAGCCCCTGTCCTCGCCCTGATCCCTCATCATTAGAGCATGTAAATCTCCCCGTCAGCTACAGACACACACACATGCCCACGCACGCATACACTCCAGACGTTCACCTCTGTGAGGGTGGGGAGGTTCCCCCAGTTGCATTCACCTGAGGAATACAAGCCGCTAACCCTTAGGACTCAAAAGGTTGGGTTCCTGCATATGATCAACATGAATGAAGGTCAGTTTTATTACAGGACATGCAATTTGGAGTAAGAGCAAATTTGAGCTGCATCCTGTGCAGATGTGTTAATTTAATATTAAGGGTTGGGCGTTTACTGTATTTTTTGCTATTTAAGAGTTTCTATTTATTGCTGTCATGATGAATTCCAATTAATGATGTTTGAAATCCCCCCAAAACTGTCTTCTTACTATTTGGTCCACTGTTTATTCAATAAGATTATTGAAAAATATAAATAAATTTGAAAATATGATTAAGTGCAGTTACTAGGTGCAGTTTAGTGTTAATAATCACACTATTTATGTGACTGGTGTCCTGAAGAAGCGAGTTACGACCATACAGTTACCTAAAAAAGGAGTGATAAATAGTTCTTATCACCACTTTTATTGTAATCACAAATTATTGTGATAAAGCCATATTGCCCACCCTTACTGAAATGAAGAAAAGTTGTAATATTGTAATTTCATGTTTAAAGCTTAGAGACTAAAATGAATAAACACGGAAATCAGGGGGGATAAAGCAGAGTGCATGCAAAGAGAAGCAACCAAGACAAAAGTGGTGGATCTGGAGGGCAAGCATCTGGTGGGTCCCAACTGGATTGGTGCTCTACAGTTGCTGCATGTATAATTCAGAGTAGCCCTCTACTCTCTTTTCCTTTTCCTCCAGCCATGTAAATGAGCCCAGACACGGCATATGGGGACAGGGCTTGGAGGGAGGGGAATCGGAGGAAGGGAGAGCAATGTAAGTAAAAAAAAATATGGAGAAGATGGGTGAGAAATTACAGGCTGTGGGCAAGATAAGAGACAAAGAAGAAACAAAGGAGGCGAGAACAATACAAGAAGCAGATGAGGAAAGTTGGAGGAACTAGAAAGGGAAGCAAGAAGGGCTTTCCTAAAAAAAAAATGAAGTCGAAAACTCATGTTGTTTACTTCACTTTATGACAGTTTCACAATGCAGAATGCAGGCTACATGCTGAAGGCATTCTTTTCTAAGGGTGCCTTCAAGGAAAAATCACAGTTTCTGCAGACAGATCTCCAGGGAGAATTCTGGCTGCTTACACAGAAAGCTTTAATGACTGTAGGTTAGGTTAGACTGAGCAGCGCATGTCTGCATTCTCGCATACTGTTGTTGTTTTCTGCCTGATTCTCAGTGGAAACTTTCAAAAATCATTTCAGACTATTTGTGGAATAGCAAAGCCTAATTATCTCTAAAAGCTTTTCAGTTTTATATATATAATACATTTGACCTGAGACAGTTACTCACCTGAGGAGATTTTTGGAAAGGATGTTGTCATTGGGCCAGAATGGGGAAAAAGCAGAAGAGAGAGAGAAAAATGAAGAATTAGATTATGTTTTCAGACTTATATTTATGTACAATTTTGACAATTATATAATTTTAACTGCTGCAGATAAAAAACACAACAGATGCAATGTAATTTAACACATTCTTATGTTTATCTAGAATAGTAATAAAACATTTAATAATACACCAATATTAACTACCATAAACTGATTAGAAGTCAAAATGAAGACAGACAAGCTAAAGGGGCATCAGAGAGAAAGACTACGGAGTTCCAAAAAATCTTTAATGCAAATGCAGCCCAGGCTGTTGACAGACTGCTGTTGTTAAAGGTTACTGATGTTTTTGGAGGGTGTTAATTGTTATTCATGATGCTCCTAGCCTGAGCAGCAACTGAGGCTGGCTCTTTTTGAAGTCCGGGATCAGGTAGGGATTTATTGACCATTGCTGCTGGGGGTACAGGTCCACCGAGGTCTGGCAGTCAGATTGGAAGAATTCTTGGTGGGGGTGGTGTAGGTCCAAGCCTTATACCGCTCCCTACTATGTCCTATTAATTGACTCTCCTAAAACCCCGGGAATGTAAACAGCAAACAAAAGATGAGTACAGCAACACGACTTGACTTATTCATGGCAGTATTCTTGATGAAAAATTGTAGAAATGCTTCTGTACGTTCATGTATATCGCTCGTGAGGAAGCAAGAATTTTGGCAGACACGTGCAAAAGGGGAAAATACATGTGTGTGTATGTGGTGCAAATTGCAGGCATGCAGCCATGTGTCAAACCTACAAGGCTGGGTGCTGAGAGATTGACAAAGCTAAGCTCCCGCTGCACCCCCTCTTCCTTTCCTCCCTCCTTTTTTCACACACACACACACACACACACACACACACACAACACACACATGTGTAGACACTCTGTCAACAGGCCTGTCAGAGCAGAGGAGCCCTGACAGTCACTCATTCACTACTGGGACTACTGAATAGTGATAACAGCTCAGTTTGCATGTAAGCATTACTCTCCAGGAATATAACAGCAAAGTCCCCCTTCTTCTGTCATAAAAAAGGCTTTTTTTAGATAGGTAGGTAACTAGCTAACTTCCTGTCAAGCTATATAGGTAATTAGCTAATTTGCCACATAGCTAACTAGGAATTACTAGTCTTTCATGACTCTAGGTTAGATTCAGACTGTCAAGCGAACTGATATTTAGCAATTCCATCCCTGTAGCAATGTAGCTAATGACATACCTAGCTAACTAGTCATCTAATTTAGCCATTTACAGGGATGTGAAAAGGTAATTTCCTCCCTTTTGGTATATTTATTACCCTTCAGTGTTTCAGAACAGCAAACCAACTTAAGCATTAGTCAAAGACAACACAAGTAAACACAAAATGCAATTTATAAGCACAAAAAACAAAAACAAAAAAAAACCCTCAAATGTGGCTGAAAAATTCTGAAAAGATGAGAGGGCCAAAATTCCTTCACAGCTGAAAAAGACTCACTGCAAGTGATCAGAAATTCTTCATTGCAAATGTTACTGCTAAAGGTGACTCAACCAGTTGTTGAGGGCCATTTAAGTTATTTTTTTTTCTCCCTCATTAAAAAAATACTTTGGTTTATAGTCTGCATTTTGTGTTTACTTGTGTTGTCTTTGGCTAATATTTAGCTCAGTTTGATGTTCTGAAACACTGAAATGTGACAAAGATGCACAAAAATTGGAAATAAAGAAGATGGCAAACACTTTTAACGCCACAGTAGACTACTATCCAGCTAACCACATCTAATCTAAAACCACAGCTAATGTGGTTAGATTTCATAGCTGAATTCTAGGTAGCACTCTAACCATCTGGCTGCTCTAGTTAGTTATCTAGCCTAACTAAAAACTGAGCCAATCAGTCATTTCATGTCACCAAGCACCAATTTAGCTAAAGAGCTATCAAGCCATCTAAAGTGGTCTAGCCTTGCCGCTAACTTGCCATCTCAACTAGAACAAAGCTCTTCACTTTGTCCTGTGATGGATGTAGGGAACTGGAGATCAGAATGACCTTTCTTCTACTGACTTACTTCAAAAGAGAGTGTCAAGGAACGATCAGAACCAGAATGGTTAGTTGACTAAATAAATGTAAAGACAGACAGAGCAATAAAACTTTGTTAATGCCTTAGAAATGTTCCTCTGGGAAATTCCTCCTACCTGATAATGTGACAACGCCCTCAGTATCTTTTCACTACTGAACAAATATACATGAGGGGAGGGAACAGAGCTAAAGGGTAAAAGTCCAGATAAGGTACCTGAAGTAGATGGTATCAGTGTTTATATTAACCTGCCTTGTCATTGGCATTATCCCTGCTAATCCCAGTGTAATCTGCTTGACAGAGAATCTGTTCTGTCAATTATAGAAACGCTCAAATTCTAATTTTTTTTTTTTGTCTATTTCAGTTTCCGCCATTCTATTTCTCTCTTACTCTCACCATGTCCCCGGCTCCACACGACCTTGCCTGACCCACCTCTGGGTTTTTCTCTGACGGAAACGCAGCCAGGCAGAATTTATCCGTCTGAGATCAAAAGGAGGAAAGAGGGAAAAAAAAGAGCCGACAGGGGCGATCTGAGGAATGATTGAATATCCAGGCATGACTCCTCAGAAAGGCACACGGGTCAAGAGACTTTCAATATTAATATCTGACATAAATGCAATCAGCAATACTGTTTTCATCTTTTTTTAAATAAAAATAAAAATAAAATACTCCTGTATGTCTCTCTCTCTCTACGTCACCTCCTGCTAAATCTAGTCCCATTTGGTCACATGTCATTTGTTTTTGGAAACATATACATAAGTCCCATACCCTGTCTCTATGGCGTTGCTCTCAGGGGAACTCCAGTGAGGTGTGAAGAGTGTGATGGGATCATGGAGAGCCGTGGCCTCTCTCCACCAATTACTAAACAATCTGGCCTTGTCCTAATCTCCTCTGAAAACACCCGGTTGGAAATGATGCAGAAAACAGTAGGTTGCCCACAAGGCCCCACAAGCTAATCCTGGTGCACTGAAGTGTGTTGCACTCTCTCTTCTCAACAGTAATACACTTCAGCTTCTTTTGGGTTCAGGTACATGTTCAATCACACCTCAGGAGGCGTAGATAATATCATCAGCTTTGTCCAGAGACATGTAGTCGCACTCAAGCTGGAATATTAGGCCCTCAAGCCACCACTTTATGGGTCTCCTATCACGTCTGACCTTCTTAAACAATGGATTCAAAGCGTAAATGTTACATATGAGGCAAAACAGCTTTTACTGAGCATTCGAAGGGCATGGCAATTTATTCTAAACATTGGGAAGCTATAGGAAAGAATTTTACACACCAGTAACAACACTTATAAATAAACATAAGTCCAACAATTAAATGTTATTCCAAAATAAATATATTCTTGAGTTCATGACTTAATTCTTAGAATTACTGAAAGAGCAAAGCTGTTACTACGTGTTTGAAGGATGTGAGAATTTCTTATAAACAATGGGGAGGAATGGGAAAGAATCTTACACATGTACAATTTTATACTCAACAAAGCTAGGAGTGTACAATCAGAAATTTGATGCTAATTTAGGATCTTTGGTTTCTGTCAAAGTGTGACATGGCATGTCAATTATAATGAACAATAACTGAAACATTCTTTAATAAACGTCCAGCCATGCACTGTCATCAATTATCCTTAATAGGATCTGAGGTGAAATAAAACAGTTTTGCTAATTTATGTAGAGATAATGGATTTAGAAGTTTTTGTCATTTTTGTTGGCATGAATAGCTTATTTTTCAATGCTGACTGAAAATCGGTCTCTGGTAATATTGTAGACCCTTGATTTAACTCTGAGATTTAAAAAAGAAAATGCTGGCATCATATCCAAATCCAAATTGAGCCACAACACAGAGAGATTAAAAGTTCAAACTGACAGAACAGAGTAACTTTGCTCCAATACATTTAGCGTTCCTGCTATCTCCTGAAGCTCCTGCTGACTTATTTCCTTCACCAATTGAACAAATTGTCCTGAATGGATGTCCCGTGGCACATGGCTTTATCATCATTCCTGCAAAATTTAAGCATAAAACCATCAACATTTTAAATGTCTGAAATGGCAAAAGAACAAAACAACCAGCACCCACCCGAGTCTGGCTCTCCTCAGTTTCCTTGGTAACTTAATTTTAAACTCCTCACTAACACTGGAAATTGCCAGCTTTAAGTCTTTTTACCCCCACAATAACGTCAACATCATCTTACGATGGATTTACTTAGTGGATAAAAGATCCGATTTTTGAGGTTTTTACTGGCCCATGAAGGTGTGACTTGACCAATTCTGCTCAGGCAATTTTTAGATGTCACTTCATACACCAAACTCAAAATGAAATAAAATAAAAAATACTAAAAGCAAATTCATATGTGTCAGCTTTAATTTATTCTTAAATAAACTAATGGTAATTAACACTCCAAAATGGTCTAAAGTTTGCTGAAGTTATTCATTATTTCAAGTGAAGGCAGCATTAATAATGTGAAGTAGTCCACAGGCCAGGCTTTCATCCAAGACCTCAAATTAGATTGAATCTAACTCTTCCTGACAGCTTTCGCTTTGTCCTTCAGTTTTAAACAATGATTTCATCAGGCTCTCATCACATTGCTCTGCCCAAAGCTATCTGGATGGAACGCTTGATTCCTGATCCTTCCTCTGCTGGCAGGAGACAAAATGTACTCTGGTCCTCTGTGTGAATACGTTTATAGAGAGGTCGGTTCATTCGAAAGTAGGATAAATGATGAACGGATATGAGCTGCAGCACTGGAGGTGCCATCAGTTAAAATGTTGCCGTTGTCATAGTGATAATGTAGCCAAGCCTAACTCAGCCCAAATTTTAAAGGAATCTGGCCTCTCTACAAGCTGTAACCACAACTTCGTGGAGTTTACTACCCGGGCCGCAGCATTCCGACATCGCAAGCAGCTGTTCTCCATCCTGTGACGGACGCAAACACATCTGGTGTCAAGGTTCTGAACGGGCTAACAACAAAGGCTGTCCTCTTTTGAGCTTGCACCACATAGAGAAAGACAGGCATTTGCAGCGTTGCCTCAGGGCCACGCTGACCCCCATCGTTCTCTAAGCGGAGCACCTCTCCTAAATGAATCAAAGGTGCTCCTGCACACCGAGGTGAAACGGCATATATATCTCTCTCTCTTTCATGGCGAGGATTATAGTCTCTTTCTCCTGTTTCTCTCTCAACCACCACGCCTCCTCCTGCTCTAAATTACTCTACACAGCATCAACCCGGCTTCCATTAGTCCTTTCAATCTGCCTCCCTTCAGAATGACAAGCCCCGGAGCTACAGGGGATGGTAATGATCTGTGCATGCGTCTGCGTTGAACACCCCTACTCTCCCGATTCTCCCACCATCCCCTCCCACAAATCCAGTCCCATGAGATCTGTTCTGCCTCAAAACCAATGACCGGTTGCCTGGTCCAGACAAGCCAACCCCCCAAACCCTCCACTCACCAAATTGAACTGGGTTTTGTTGGCTGGACTCATAGAAGATATCTCTGCACCCCCTACCTGATCTCCAAGTACACCCCCATCCATTAGTGAAAGAGATGGAGGGCAGATGCTGTAAATTATAAACAAGTTCCACACTGTGAACAACAGTGTATCCACTCTGCATTCCTCTACAGACAGAAATCTACGTTCTGACTTTTTTTTTTTCCATTTCGGAATCCAGTGGAGACATAAATAAAAGATGTATGGTTACGGTTTTGGAGCTTCATTGCTCACAAACTAGTGCAACACTCTACATATTGACACACTACAGGCCTAAGAAAGCTTCAAATATGTAAGATTCACGCAAAGAAAGAGAGCTAAATTGGTCAGCTGGGACTCAATTGGGGGCAGGATTATCATACAACAAGCAGATTGAATCCGCCTGTCGGAAAGCGCAGGTTATGAGAAGAATAAGCTCGACTCCGTTTTGTTCTGGCGGAAATCTCCCCCTCAGCTTTCCGTGGGGTGAAAAATGGACGAGGATAATTAACATTCCTCTCAGAGCATCCTTTCCATTAAACTCGCATTAATGAAAGCTTGGAGATAAAGAATTGAAATATTTTCTGTCACCCTCATTCTCATTTCCAGAATGAGGCCATTTTAAAAACCACCATTAGCAATTACTCTTTGTGTCTCCAGCACAATCTTTTATCTTGCGTAATCCTCGGTATGATTTGAATCATCTGAGCTGGAGTGTTAATATTTAAGGTTGACTCAGAATAAAAACTGAGTCTGGTGCTGGTTATTTGGAGTGGAGTTCAGCCTTTAAGGCCTGCGCAGTGCTGCTTTACATAAAGACTGTGGTTGTGTTTCCATTTGACACATAACTGCACAATTTGACATTTCGAAAATGTATTTCCTTAATGAAAATGCCGGAAATTTCTGGAAAAAAAAAAAAAAAAAAAAAAAAACATATTTCTAAATAAAATGTTTTGGATGAGGTGGTTTTTTGGGCCACATCAAAACTGGCTTATTTCACAAAACTGCATCTTAAACACTTTTTAGCATCACACGTGATTACCACTGGGGCAAACAGGAAGTAGCTGGTGGACGATGGCACGTCATGGTCTTTACTGTGGGCGACTGTGGCTGTATGGTAGAGTAGTCGTCTTGCAATCAGAAGGTTGTAGGTTTGATTCCAGCTTCCTCCTGCCACATGTTGATGTGCCTCTGAGCAAGGCACTTAACCCCAAATTGCCTACTGATCTGTGTATCGGTGTATAAATGTGTATGTGTGTGTGTGTGAATGGGTGAATGTGACTCTAGTGTAAAGCGCTTTGAGTGGTCAAAATGACTGGAAAAACACTGTATAAGTTCAGTCCATTTACCATTTAATAACTTATCAGTTGAACAAACATATTCATGTGTGACTTTAATAGCATTTGTCTTCTTATCTGCAAAATTGTGGGGTTTTTTCACCATTAGTGTAATGCAAACAAAGTCTTGAACACATTTGAAACGCAGCTTGTGACCAATAGATCATCCCAGAGAAAAGTGAATTTTGGGTAAGCTAAATTAAGAAAACAAAATGGGCTCAAAGGAAAACACTTCTTATTCCATCTTGGTGTCAATATATTAAAATATAAAAGTCATTCACCAGCTCTTCCTTTTTTTCCATAGAAAAACTTCTGAAAGCACATTTTCCATTTTGTGTATTCCTTTTGTTCTGAATTTAGTGTTGTGAGCTTTAAAATGTTCTAATACAGTACACAATTGTTGAAATGAACAAAAATCAAATGCTTTTGCACCTCCCTTGTGCTTTTCTGAATTATAGTCCCTCTAGATGTGTTTGTCATCTAATCCTCAAACACTCTGTATGCGTTTACCCTTTAGCAGAACGACCCAGAGGCCTCTGTGCTGCCACTGACCCGGCAGGTAGCCACCGCTTGTCTCTGCAGAGATCAAGTTAATATTATATTGGAGTGCGAGACACCATTTCTTATTTATTAAAAATCAGTCTAGCATGAAAGAGTGTTTGCAAGCAGGCCAGTGGATTACCTGACCCCATCTCCCCTTGTATCAGATCGCGGCAGACCCCGATAACCTCATGTTCCACAGCTGAGTGACACGGACTTAAAACATAAAGGGTATCAAAGATAGAAAATCAGTAGGTAATCAGCTTATTTCACTCACTTAAAACAATACACAACAGTTTGGTTTGAGGGTAAATATAATACTATTTCTAAAAATGTTGGTGTACTTTGTTCCTTTGGTCCAGTTTTGGTATTTCAACCGTACCAAAGTAGAAAATGAAATACAGTAGACCTCCTCGTATTAATGGTTCAATATTTGTAGATTTACCTCGTCGTGGATTTTCTGTGGAACATAATTCACCTATTTTTGGATTTTGTCTCGAGAACATATCTAAAACTTTCAAAAGACAATGCAGGTTGTGAAGTTGAAATATGTGGGCAAAATGCTACACGACATTTGCCGGCATTTGCAACAGCAACCAATCTGCACAAAAGCGATAGTACGCAACCATCATGTTAGGATGGTTTCCACTCTGCATTTTAACACATATTATGGTGTATTTGTAGTTTGAACAATTAAAATAGGTCTAAATAAGTATATAAGTTATCTTACTAGATTTGTTTCTTCAGGGGTAATAAAAGTCAAGAGCACCAAACTGGATAGAAAAGGGTCAAATGTGGAATCATCAGCAGTTAACATACATGATACTTGATTATTATTTAGTTTTTTACAATAATTTATCAGCATGATTCATACAACATTGGTATAACTTGGTTTGTTTACGTGTATGAAATGGAAGTTCATATTTAAAATGGGGAAAATGAATAGACATCTGCAAATTATCTCAGGTCATTAGCAGTTATATTTACGTGCCAAAATGTTTCTTGTCAAAGAAAAGTCTGTCTCTCAAAGAGATATCCAGTAGCTAACAGCAGGTGACTTTGCCTGGTCATGTAACTGTAAGCCATCTATAGTCTTGGATTAGGCAGTACAGAAAACCTTTGTTCTATTTGTGAACACACAAGAGGTCTAATTTCCAGAGACAACACTAAAAACCTACATAGACCACACAAAGCTGGACTGAATTGTTCCACACAGTCTACAAAATCCTTGCATCAATGTGGAACAGGGCATTTTTTTGTTCTCCAAAGAAAATGGCTAAAATTCCATCTCACCTTGCTCTCATGGATCTAATATTGTGTACTGTCACACCCTGTCTTTACCAACGCTCACTCAACCCTTTAGAGCTGACATTGAACGTGAGGGCAATGCCCTCTCTGTTCATGTGTCTTGGCAGCTTTAAGGGCCATTGTAGACAACATGCTGGAGACAAAGACAAGAACTACTCAGTCTGACTCTCCACTCAAGATGGAGAGGAGTCAATTGATGAATTGAACGAAGAAGGACAAAAGGATCATGTAGAACAATGAAAACAGTGGGACAAAAGGGGGAAAGGAAAAAAAAAAAGCGGAAGTAATCAAGACATATCTGACCTTGGAAGGATACCAGAAAAAAAATCTAAATAAAGATATTGTAACACAGGTTGTCATGACTGCTTAAACATTTCTTATGCTAGAAAGTAAAGTGATATGAATTCATTGGTAAGTACAGTACAGACAATCTTCTAAACCATCTCTTGGTAATAAATCCATCTGGATAGAAGACATTTTATTTTAATTTAAAATCTTCTCAGAGCAAACTGTAGGAAAGGATCAGTTGACAAGTATTGCTGTTTGAAACTTTAACGTTTTTTTTAAATGGAATTTGTCATAATGATTTCAATATATCCTTTCTGAACATGCATTCAATCTCAGAAAAAAAAACTGTAAGTGATGTAAGGAGGTGTCAGCACAGGACTGAATCAGAGTGATGTGGCTCTGTTAGCACTGAAGATGACCCACAGTGGACAACGTGAGGGACAAAGAAATGTGCTCACTACGCTCACTATTTCAACAGTGAAAGGGGGGAGGAAGTCCTCCAGGACTCATGTTACTATGTATTATGTAAAACCACTTACACTGTCCTATTCACTCATATCAAAACCACTGCTGGGTCCACTCCCTGACAGTCCCCTGTTACACAGTGGGCCAGTGGACCTCACTTTCTGTTTGATCAGTGTCTGTGTGACGTTATTTCTGTGCTTGGGGGTACAGCCAATATTCTGTCCTGCTGATAGTCTTTTGGTTCAACACAGCCACTTATTGGAGAATCACTGCCATAATAAAAAGTGTCTCGAATGGAACAGGAACTCACACAACCCCCCTTCCCCTCCGATCCTCCTGCCAATTAGACACTGTTGGGAATTAGCATTTTGAATTTGTAATGTGCAGAGCAGGATCCTAGGACACACAGCTATCAAAGCAAACGGCTGCATTGCTGACAGCGGTGGTGCATCATGGCCCCCGCTATATTTCAGCTGTTTGCAAAAATTCAATTTTGATGTCGATAGGAGCGAGGGCATTATCCACTTAGAGTTATTAATTTGGCTGTTCTCCGGAGGAGCAGGGGGGGATGTTGATACTTTCACACTGCTGATCCACAGATATTCATGGGCTCTAATTGATTTGGCTGGTGTGGATATTTCAGCCGATAAGATATTGCGGTGCGGGCGAGGCACGCATGGATAAACAGCTGTGTGATGTTTGTTCAAATGGTTGAGGGAGTAAGTGCAGGGCGGGGGTAATGGCGGGGGCACAGGGGGTTCGGGATTGGCCAAACACTGTTCACATTTGACCCATATATTTACACCTCTTTTGATAGAGCCTGAAGCCAAATTCAATAAGAGCCACTAAAATATTCCAATTGAAGCTGATGGCAGTGGATCATCAGTTTTGGCATAATAACTGTTATTGGAAAATAACAGCTGAATATAGCTAAAATCTGTGAGCATTCACAGACTGAGATCACTTCTAAAAATGCACAAAATTAGAACATATACTTTAATATGCAGGGTTTCCTCCAGAAATCCGTCCAAGGTGATAGTTGTGCTGGGTCCACCAGTACCTCAGCTATGTGTTTGTCAAACAGAAAAGTTTGGAAATAAAACATTTAAAAGAAAAAAACACAGGAGTTTTCACTAAAACTAGTCTTTTGTTGTGTATGTATGCCATAATCAAATGCCATAAACATTTTAAGTAGATATTTGTCTGCTAAATGTTACTGATGTTTTATTATACACAAACCTAGTTTAACCTGTCTATAGTATCTCTTACTGGTGTTTAAAAAACAAAATCATGTAAAATAAATAAATGTGTTTGGTCTGGTGGGGGGCAAGTAAAGTCTGGTGGCGCACCTGGCTTATAATACACTGTGGAAATGATATGCATTAATATACACAGTGGAAACAGACTTAGCACTACAGCAGAAGCTAATGTCTACATTTTTCCTTATTTCCGTGCTTGGGGGTACAGCCAATCAGCGGCAAGGAAGAAAAATGGAGTTCAAGAATTGGCTGCTTTGAAAACATCAGCCAGTAGTGTGTCTGGTAGCATTGCATCTAGGTTTATCAGCTTGGAAAGCTGAAAGTTCCAATTGTTGGAAAACAATTTGAAAGTATTTTCTTTCGAATACTTTGTGCTACATTATTAGCATAGCAAGGCGTCATGAGGTGCAGCAGCCAAGATCTTCCTTTTAATGTGAACATCACTGTAAGGAGGTTAAAAAAACACTTAGATTAAGTCATAATGGTTAAAGAAAATAATAGATGCAACAAAGATGTGTATTTTTTGTTTTTAATTGGCTGTGGAAGCATTATCTGTGCTAATGACGTGGATTTTCTTTTCTCCCTTAATAAAAAGCACGTTCATTTGAAAAACCCATTTTGTATTTACGTGTGTTGTCTTTGGCTAATATTTAAACTGGTTTGATTTTCTGAAACACAAAACTGTGACAAACATGCAAAAAAAGAAGAAGAAATTATGATGGGGGGCCAAATGCTTTTCACACCTATTTACACCATATCTAAATAGATATGCTATTAAACAAATCTATTCACCATTTTCAAGAATTCTTGTGTTAAAATATTGCCTTTCTTTACTCAGCTTTGTTGTACAGTAAAAGTCCAACTCACACCCTAATGAAGTAACAATAATTAGTGGCTGCACAAAGACAGCTGGAGTCTTTTTCTTTGAACAGGCGTTTCATCTGCCTCCTCTGTCTTCACTCAAACTTGCCACACAGGTCTAATATATAACTACACTGTAACAGCATAAACACACCTGTTCAAAGAAAGTAGATGCATACAGATTTCCCCCCAAAAAAGAAACACTTCCGCAACGAGGGTGAAATCTAATCATGGGGTCTGATTATCAGCTGATTTCAATTTAGCTGTCCAAAGATCCTGCACATGCCATGGAACTAAAATGAATCACGTCAAGCTCATTTTGACAGGGTGGTAGTAGGCGTACGGAAGCAAAACGTACTCCTCGATATTTCAATGGAAAATCAAAGAAAATGGGATCTGGAAGCATGCTGGCAAAGGCATGCCAGATGTCAGTGGATTTAATGGGGGATAAATGGAAATCAATCCCTTTCACTGCTTAAGACAACCAATCGTAACACATTGTTTTAATGGTCCCACTGGATGACATCCACGTAATATGTGGAGGTGAGACGGCTCCACTGCAGACTATTATTATACCCGGTGGTTACAAGTAGAGACAGCCAGATGAATGTGAAACATTAGCTGATCATAATAAGAGTACCACTGTGAGGGTTTAATGCAGGTCCATTATGAAGAAGGATAAGATATAAACTCACTTTTTATTTACAGATCAGACAGTGCTCTACTTACCAGCAGGAGGTTTTGTCAATTTACAGTAAGATGAGAAAGATCAAAAACACAAAAAAGACAAACAGCTCCATCTCTTTTTCAATTTGAGTACAATAAAAAGCTACGATGGGCAGGATTTGGAATACAAGTACGACAAATAGTTAAAGATGGTTTCCAAAATCGAATGGTAAAATGAAAACTTCAATCTGAATGTGTACACCATAGATTAGTGCTACGACTGAAAACATACTATAGTTTGGAAGATGTCGATGAGCAGAGAATCAAATTTAGTGTACGACATGAAAGTGCAAACATCTGTATTATTGGACTACTATTACTACAAAGACTGCACTCTATAATGCTAGCAGTGCTGACCACATTAATCATTACAGTAGGATGCTAAGGTGGTTTGAAATGTCAAATCTTTAATTATTTTGTTTATGTTAGGGCAACTGTCTCACACACTGTCGCTCCTGCTACTAGCATAAATAATTAACGAGTGCTCACAGCATGACACTTGGAAAAAAAAGTTTTTGATGCTCTTCTTGTATTTTCCAGTTCTTGTTAAAAATAAAATCAAATTTGGCTAAAATTGGTACTAGCTGGCCAAAGTTTATAAAACAAAACAAAAGAAGTAAGACCAGTAATCAGGTTAAAAATTCTGAAGTCTAAACACTTTGAGTGTAGGTTAAGACTGATGCATGATAATGCGTTCCCTCCAGTTGCAGCTTATGTGTGCATAAGTTACATTTCCATTATGAATGTGCGCAAAGATGTCCATATTACGCTAATGTCCAAAAAACATAATTTTACAATTGTTTTTCCATTAACATTAAATAAGAAACATAATAAACAATCAGCCATGAATAAGTCTGTTCAGAAAGAAAAAATCTTCCTGTCACCAACTTCTTTGTGGTTTGTGCCAGTGGCAGCACCAGGTTGTTATTCACGTGACTTGTGTGATGTGAGAAAAGTGTTTCCATTACAGTTTTGTGAAATAAACTAATTTTGATATGGCCAAAAAAAACCACCTATTTCTCTTGCCAAAACTTTTTAAGAAATAAGATTTTTTTTCAAATTGCCGTGTTTCCATTAAGCAAATTTATGTTCAAAATGTCAAATTATGCAATTATGTGGTCAATCTAAATGCAGCCAGTATGTCTTCCATGTACTGCCGTGTGTCAGAAAAACAAAAGGGGCTCAAGAGTGCATGGCGTCTACCTCAGTTTGTTTCTTTTTTTTTTTTACTCCTTCTGTCTGTAAAAAAGAGTCGAAGCAGACCATTTAATGGGAGCCGACACTATGGGGAACTTGATGTCACCAGAGACAACCCAGCAAATTAGCTGATAATTAAATTTTTCTCCATTAGGGAAAGAGCAGAGTAATAACTCACACAGTAGGACTCCGCACTCCATTAATGTCTCCATTTTCTTCATGTAGGAGGATAAAGGAACGAGGCGGCAATGTCAACAGCTCAAAAACACCAGAAGACGCGAGGAGATGGGTGGGTGTCAACATTCTGATCCAAGCTTAGAAAAATAACCCAATCATTCTGATCATGGCAAACAGAAGAAGTAAAATAGCTGTCTAGCTGCGGCAGTGACCACAGGTTTTGTTTTTTTTTTCCCCCCAGCACAGGTGAGGGTAATTCTCCAGGACTGAGCGCATCTGCTTGTGCGTGAGCATGCTTGAAATCAGCCAGCTGTTGAAGGGGCTTTTGCCTCCAGCTGTTAGCTTGGTGATGACAGTGGTCCACGGCCCCACCTTCATGCTCACTGATCCGAGTAATTACCTCGTCCATCTGACCCCCCATGCCCCCACCTCCAGCCCCCTCAGACATGACGTGTCTACCCCGACACTCAGGCCAAGGCGGCTGGCTGTCACAACAACAACCAGTCTGTGAGAACTCTACTGTTCCATACAGCTTTATAATAGACTGAACTTTCAGATCATCTCTCTGTGTGTGCTTTTTTTTAATCGGGATACAACAATACTCATTACAGCTAACATGACTCTCACTGAGCAATTATCTTCAAAACAGCAACAAAAAAAAAAGGAAGATAACCGTCTTTGTGCATAGCATCAGCCACGACAAGAACGTCTTCAGTAACTGATGACGAGCAAAAAAATGGAGATAGGGTACACATGCTGAGCCAAAAATCATCCGCTCCCCCCCACCCCCCGACTTCCCCCACTATTACTTCCCTGTAAACGTCTCTGTAGCTTCCTTTCAGTGAGCGGATACAAGAAGGACCCGGATGACGAGTAATTTCACAGCTGAAAGACTTTCCAGTCCCTGATTTGATATCATTTGTAAAAAAGAAAAAAAAAAAAAAAAAGAAGAAGAAGAAGGTAAATCTTCCTGCTCTACATCTCTCCCCAGTGGGATATAATGCGTTCTGTTCATCTCATTTTCTGGAATGGTGGGAGTGTGCAACAGCAGGCCAATCTCAACTAGGCCAGACGGGGGGAAAGAATAACAGGAGAGCAAATTGAGAAAGGGAAGCAATGAAATTAAGACAAAAGCAGTCTGCTTTTACTCAAGGAGTCTAGTGGTGCATTAATGTAAAGTGTGTATCTAAAAACCATAACGGAACGCAACACCATCTATATAACCTGTGATCAGGCCCTCAAAGCAAAGCTGTTTTTCAACATAAGCTCACATTTATGAGCAGATATGAAAATATTCCCAAGCGGTGAATCAAACTGCTCATCATGCACAAGCAACACCTCACACACACACACGCTTCCTATTGGTTGTCTTAACTCTGCACTTGACTGGGCAGTCTGGTTGTCTCCCAGTTCCACCAGTGACCTACTCCGCTGTCCCTCTCCCCCCCAGTCCTCACTAGCTACACTCAACCTGAAGGGGCTGCGTCAGCTGGACTGGTCTGGGGATCAATGCTGGGGAAACAGCCTCATAATGGCCTAGATTAATGATGAAAAATTTAGTGTCATCCGGTAGGCTGGTGGAAATTTATCACCAGGGAGGTGGAGGGGGGGCAGGAAGGGGAGTTGCCAATAGGAACATCTCGGCACCACCCTGGCTTGTGGGGCTGGTTGGCGGACAAGAATGTGGCCGCCACGTCCAGCTGGAGCCCTTATGGGGGGATTCTCGAGGGGATTCTCAAAGAGTGGGGTGGACACTCGTCAATTGATTTCAATAGATAATAAAGCTGCCACTGCTTCAGTTTAAAAGGAAATGTCTGCAATCAACCTAACAGATAAACAGGCTTATGCAGCAGGCTCCACCTAAATTAGTTAGTTAGTTAAATTATTCAATTATATTAACAAAACAGTTTGCAGGAAAACATTGTTAATTTCTGACTGCTATTGTTTTGGTTACAAATCTTATCTAATTAATTTTTTTAGCTTGTGTGTATAAACAGAAGGTTTTGAGTGCAGCGTTAGCTAGTTAACTACAGTGCTAATGCTAAAGTCAAACTTGCTAGCAAGCTTAACATGTTGTCCCTGATACTGGCATTGTGAATGAATGGCACATACTACCTTCTTAAAAATGTCATTAGTATTAGTCTATGGTAAAAATTTTAAAACATAAACAAGCCAGATAAATCATAAACTTTATAATATGAATACACTTGACAAATTCAGTTATGTTGGTAGACATTTTAATTGCCTTTTAAGCTTATTAGCCAACATAAGACTTCTCAAAAAATAGTCTATGTAAAATATTAAACAGCTTTATTGGTTTGTTCACAAAATATGTTCATTCCTTCCAAAATAGCACTTTAAGCTTGAGAAATTGTCTACATGAAGCAAATGATAGTCAATACATTGAAGAGTTTCATCTAAAAAAAATAGCAGCCTTTTATTAGAGATACAGATAATGTGCTGACAATCTCTTTGGGTGTAATCAGGATCTTCTCAGAGACTTATTTTGCGAGACCTTCAGGTTGGATAGGAGACAATTTACTTGTCCTCCAGAGACTGAGAGACAAGGCTATTACTGCTCTGTCAGAGGAGGAGTGGCCTTGAGGAATCTACAACCACAGGATTTCAATTGACTCCAAAATTACCTTTCAACAACCCAAAAGTAAAGTAGTTGTGGAAAGATCTGAACAAAAGCCTGCAGGCGTTTCCTACTTGCTGATCTTACCTTTTCAGGCTGATAACTCTATCATTTTATGGTTATTCAAGCTTAGAGGATATATTGATATTATTATGGGTTAGATTACTATGTAATCAGTATTCTAAAAAACAACTTCTTCTTGCTTATTAAAATGAACGCAATTTTTCACTGCATTTAGTATGTAGGGATTCAATGACAAATTGGTTTTGTGGGTGGAATAGGTGAATTTTTCATTGCAATTCACTTATTTCTAATACGCTAGTCAGGTCTAAAAAAAACATGCTACTTTTTTCAATCAATGAATGTACCATACTCCTATCAAGCTGCACTGACAACACCACTTTGAGTGTGGAAGTTATGGTTAGAGTACCAGTAGGTTTGCCATCGCTGCCAACCTACGCCTTTCCACCTAGATTCTCATCTCTCTTCAGTGCTTTGTCTGGGATTTCTCCCTTTGAGCTGGATTTCTCCAGGAGAATTTCAACAGGGTCGATCAGAAAACAGGCGGAGGAGTGGTGAGTGACTGTTGGTTTTCTGCACTTTGGATTTGTAGTCTGCCTGTAGTTTTAGCAAAGGCAGCGGAGGAAGTGAATAAAGCAATTGAGTCTGCAATGGCCATGCTTCTAAATATCCAATTAACTTTAACAGCACGTTTTAACTTTAACGTTGATTCACCACGTCACTCTTCACAGTGGAGGATGGTTGTTCAAGCGCAAACTGGCTAAATATTAGCAATTGTGTAAATTTAAAAAAAAATTCAACAAAGTCCATGCCTCCAAAAAGAAGTTGTTTCTCAATAACAGGACAAGAAACAATATTATGAAAACTTCTCTGAAACACACAGTGTGACGTTCTTAATATAAATAATAAATATATAAAATAAATCAGATTATTATTTTCTCTTTTTACTTAAGACTCTTCTTGAGTAAAATGTTTCATTTCACAATAAAAAAATTGTCAAAGCAGTAACATTTTTCATGCAGAGCTGTTCAGAGGTTTACAAGAAAATCAGAGTTTGGAAATCCGATGAGAAACCGCATCTGATTAGCACGCCTAAAAAAGGTAAAGAAAAAAGTTTCAGTCTCGGAAACTTTGCAATGAGGCATGAACAATGTTTGTACCTCATATTCAGGGACTTGTTCTTTTGCTTTTATTACACTTTATGGTGATGTTCACTCTGGATTGTCTGTCTCAGTCAATCTGAACATTAATGCATCTGTTTAGCTTTGGTTTTTGCATTCTTTTCCTCAGCAGTATGCCATCTTTCACCCTGAGCTGTGGTAAATCTGTAAGCCCAGAAAGCCTCAGGCAAATCTCCCAAGTTTTTCCCCCTCTAAATTCAACCAGTTAGTCCTGATCCTTTTCCTCTCCCCAAACACACAGAGCTTTCCTCATCAAGTTGACAGTACTCCCTCCCATTCCTGACGTAAATGTTGGTTTCCACTTTTTTTGGCTTCACCACAGCAATAAATCCCTTAAAGTCATTTCAATAATGGACAAGGCCTCCATCCAGGAATGTGGAACATACTGTAGGCAGATATCCGGTCATGAAGGAGTGGTGGGGGTGTGACGTGAGGGTGAGGGGCAATTAAGTGTGTGGTGCAGGCAGGAGTGCAGGTGTGTGGACTGGTGATAAGGACAGTGGTACCGTCATTACTCATCCCCCCCACCAACAACAGCAAATAGACTGCCAGCAGATGACTGGTTTGCGCTGGCAGCCTTCGAAAGCTTTTCCTCAACCGTAGAGGAGAGTGTGTGGCGGAACAGAGTGGATAAGGAATAGATAGCGAGGAAAAGTGCATTTCATCATGCCAGGGAAGACGGGGAAAAATGGGCTGTACGCAATATTGTTGAGGCAAGAATCGTTTAGACAAAAAAACGAGGTGATCATGCCGGCTGGCTTCTTCTTTTCTTTTTCTTTCTTCAGCGCAATTAAGATTAATTAAGTATTGCTGATGCACTTCATATTTCCAATGCAGGCTTTTTTATTATCGCCAACGTACAGTGTTTAAGAAGCGTACAAAAACATCACTTAAAAGGAATTTGCTGAGAACAGCGTGACAAAAGGACACCATTACACCATTGCCCAATAAATCAACTTTTCAAGATAATAGCTTAGAGGAAGATATCCCTTTTCCCCCTAATGATTAATGGACACCAATCCAAGGTATGACGGTTGATTTTGGTTGTGATTAAGGAGGTTTAAGAGCTTTCTACAAGCTAAGAGCAAAGCACATCAGCAGAATAAACACGTCCTTAATGTTTTGGGAAAGAAAATGTATTTCTTTGAAATGTTTCTCTGAAGGAACTTTGCAGACTTCACTTCTCAATCACAATATGCTTTGTTTTTTTCTTCTTCTTTATTTTTACCCCTGGTAAAGAAGCTTAGAAATTCTTTACTTAAATGTTTTTCAGTACCAGTACCTAAAAAATTTTCTAATTCTAAAATATTTTGAAAATTACTATTTTGTTTTCTATTTAGAGAATGGAATTAAATACATTGGTTAGCTTCTTATGCATAGCTACAAATGCCCAACATTCCTACAAAAACATTCAACTAAAGCGCTTTATAAGTCATACCTTGTTCAAATATTTCTTTCATTTTCCTCATTTACGAATTCTAAATTAGGAAATGGTCAAACTAGAGCTTTTTCAGTGCAATTCTGCTGATGGAAGTTTATTTTATCAACTCTGTACACACAGTGGTTGACCCAAAACCCCAGTGGTTCACCAGTTTAACCTACCACTGTGTCCCTGTTCAGCCTTCTGTCTGACAATGTACCATGGTAGCAGCACACTACAAGTAACAAATTATGTAGCAACATGAATATGGATGTCCAGGTTCAACCACATAACTGGCGATTGAGACCTTTGAAGAGAGCTAAGGGACTGCGTAAAAGGGCAAATCTTGGCTGTCATCTGTGACATTTATCATCGTCTCTTCTCAGAGACACATGCCACTGTTTCACTTTAGAAATATCAGAATTTTTAATACTATTCACCAGTATTGACTGATTTCCAGCATAATCAACCCTAAATGGTGATTGGCTAGTTTGTAGCTGAATGATCGAAAAGCCAATCATTTTTCAGTCGGTGAAAGAACAATGTCCAAGCTTTGACACGAAAAACTCAGAGAACGTAAAGAGATATAAGAAACTATATATAAAATAAACAAAAAAAACATTTTTGAGCTGGAACAGAGCAAGAGAGAGCAATACTTTAAAATGCTAACAGGAATCTGGAAAAAAGTTGCAAAGTACTTTTTATCTATTTGAGGTTGGCCTTTGTCAGTCAAGTTTACAGCCTTCAGAAACTTTCAGAGTTAGAATAAGGACATACATTCTCTAAGACAGAAAATTACCGAGACTTTTCTCACACAGTGTGACATCACCTCTACTCCTAATGCAAATAAATAATGATCACTTAGTCCTAAAGAGCTGATAAATTAATATATAGATATCAGAATAAATAAATTACACTATTCTGATAATAATAAAAAATTATGGTAAAGAAACTACCACTATTTTTAGGTAACTCTATGGCTGTGACAGATTGCACAGCATACAAAGCACCGCTGACAAGTACTGTTCTTAATTTAAAAAAAATAAATAAATCCAGATTTTAAATAGGATTCTTTAGGACAACACTTACTAAAACTCTACACGTAGTAATCTGCAAGCTTAACATGTTGTCCCCGATACTGTCATTGTGATAGTTTTAACAATATTGTCAAAATGTTAAAAATAAAAGCTCAGATAATACTATCAGTTGCTTTTTACAATATTTGAAATTTATTGAGACAAAAATGAAACTATGAAGTTTTACACAATAAACGATAAATAATATGATAAATGCCCACGCTTACTTATATCACTTTAATCTATAGCTCTTAAAGAGAGAGTAGGATTTGATAATAATATATATATATATATATATATATAATACACTAAATTCTAATTGGTTCATCTCTTCTAAACGTGTTGCAAGATGCAAATTTAACTCATCTGAAGAGACTTTTCATCTCAAAACTCCAAAACAATATGCAAGTTGAACAAAGGACAGGAGAGAAGACCAGACTTTCTAGCGGTGCCACACAGCTCCATCTCCCTCTGTCACCTGCTTGGCATCGCCTCCCTTTAATTAGCTGGTAGTAATCAAACAGAGGGAGATTAAGACCCTAAAAATACTGTAGGCAGAAAATAAATCCTCGGGGGACACAAAGGCTTTGCAGAGAAAAACAAAACACTGCCACTGTTTATTATGTTGAATTGGGGGAAAGACTGTTTGGGATGGAGGGCACAAGGAGGAGAGGAGGAGGAAATTATCTCAAATTTACAAAATAATGTTGAAGGGAAAAAAAAATGGTGGCAATAATTAAACTGAATGAAAACAGTCCAAACACACTAAACAAAAGCACATACAATAAACAGCATTTTAACTCTCATTCTTATCAGTTTGATAAGGAGAAAATATTTAAATGTTATATGCAACATGACACACATTTGGCAGCACACACTATGATGGGTGATTTATTTCCCACTCAGCTCCTGTTACACGACATGATACAATACAATGATAAAACAAATGACAACATTTTGTACAACAGCTCAACATCTTTTTGTTGAACTTCACTGGCAAGCAGCAGTGGTTCTACACTGGCAACATATGTCCAGGTTGAACTAATTGAGCTAATTTGCAGAGGGCCTGTTATTTGTTACGCTAAACAGCTAATGTGTGAATCAACACTGCTAAACACATAGAGGCCAACAATTCAAGAGCGTGGTTCCGTGTTTAATGGGAACATTGCAAATCGCAAAATAACACAAAGTGAAATCTTAGGAAACGCAATAAAGATGTGTAAATACCCTGCAAGTAATTATATTTTTTAAATTTATATTGCATGTTAAAAAAAAAAATCTAAATTTTTAGATTCAGAAAATTCTTACCTTCTATTCTAGTACTTCATTTCTATTCAGTAGTGAAAATAACCCATGTTAAGAAATATTATCATTAAAATCATCAACATCATTAGTTGCGCCTTTAATTTACAAAGATTTGGTTCCATCAGGGCCCAAAGCTGCAACATTTGTTACATTTTCAGCTGTTCACCTTCACACTGCACTGTGTGAAATGCACCTTATTTACCTCCTCTCCTTTGGTGGTGCTACACCAAGAACCACTGAAGGAAACAACACTGAAGCCTCCTGGATTCTGAACGGACATGTCGCATCTTGTACAACTTTTATTTCACTGACATGAGACATGCGTCAGATTTCTGCCCTAAAAGAAGTCAGCAATATAAACAACAACGCAAAAACCATCAGATTTCAGCTAAAAAAAAACTATCAGAATTTTGCAGTGGGACACTGAAGCAAAAAGTAAGAATTTTGCCTTCAACGTCCTTTTCGGGGATCTGTAGAAATTGAGCATCAAGACCTGCAGCGTGAACGCAGCCTAAGCCTCTTCATCTCCATCTCATTTGGCCACCTGGACCACATAAGATGTAGCTTCCACCTTCAGTCCTCCTCTGTATTCCAGCCACACACGTATGTATGCTTGCTAGTATGCTTGGACATAAAACCTAATGCTCACACACAACCTTGACCTTTTCCCATGGAAATAGCAGGTGACGGTGGAAGATCAAAGAGAGGGAATGGGGAGCAGATAGCAACAAGGAACGTGGGGCTGAATTTTGAGATGAGCCAAACGGGAAGAAGGAAAAAAACACTAAATGTGTGTCAGATTCACGGTTAAGATGAAACCTTTGATCTAAGGATCTATTTATTTACTTTGATCTAAGAATACATTTGTACTTACATTTATGCCCTTGTATAAAATTTGTTTAAAAACCCATACCTTCCGGCTGACTGTGACGGTCGATTCCTTAACTGAAAAGTCGTACTCTTTCCTCTAAAGACAGCAAAGGGCATAAAACTAATACTGTGGTTTATTGTACCAACTGTGGTGTGTTAATGTAGGTGGAGGATTGAGCTGTGGTGTTTTTTTGTTTTTTTTGCTCTGCCTTTGTTTTACCTAAGATTCAGTGGGCGAAAAAAGACATTCGTAGCTTTGATGAGTGTAATTATGCTTTAAAGAGTGCCGCAGGAGCAAATTCATTACCCAACATGCTAACTCTGGTTTGCACACACTATTCGCCTCTATCCCGTAGCTCTACACACAAATGGACGGGGCCCGCAGACACACAAGCGGCGTAAGCTCCCCACAGACCTGCAACTCTGCAGCCATGGCTGGCCTTTCTTTAAGGAGCTCTGCAACTCCCCATGCAACTCCCTTAGAAATACTGAATAAATATGAGGAAGTAAAAAAAAACTAAACTAAAATAAATAAAAAATAACAACACACACCAACACAAATGCTAACAGAACGAGGTGCGTTCCCTTCTTACGATCCGCCCACGTTGCTTTGGACCGTACTCATTGCATCTTCCTCGAGGTTCTTTTTTTATTTTTGAAAATAGCAGAATAACAATACAACCCCAAATTTCCTCCCAGGCACATGGGCACATATGAGGCATCCAGTGATGATCCTCATGACCGCAGTAAAGAAACAGCTCCATCATGTACATAAACCTTTGGCTAGTGAATATCTGCATTTGCCCTTTGAGCCCTGACTTTGTTGTTTTTATCTTTCACAGACTGTGATACGGGGGATAATCATATTCATGTAAATCACTCTCACAGTAAACTACAGCGCATAATAATGAATGAAAGGAGGGGGTTAGATGGTTTTTGAGTTGGTTTTATAAAAAAAGAAAAATCTGATAAGTGTGGCAGGAATTTGTAGTCAATAACCATTAAGTGTTTTGGGAAAGGTTACCACCAGCTTGGAACAGCAAGGCAGAATTGCACAAATTAGATCAGATGGGAAGGACAGCATCTGGGAAAATATATTTATAAGTCTTTCCACAGATTCTTGGTTTGATTTAAGTTTGGACTTTGACTGGGCCACTCTAACAAAAGGATTTTATTCTAGCTCTGGGTGTTTAGATTTGCTGTCTGGGGGGACAATGGAAGTGGGTTTTTCTCTGATTGTCCTAGCTCTGGTGTCATGCATCACATCGATTCAGACCAAACCTCTTGCTGTTATTAGATCTAAATGGATACTTTTGCAATCAACTGTAAAAATTGGAATAAGATCTTTGAAAATCAAAAAACAGACTGAAATGCCAACTGCGTGCTTATCAAGATCTCATATTTATTTTAACATTCGCAATCAAAGGTGTTTTTTTTTTGTTTTTGAAGAGGTGCTGCTTGTCGGCTCAGTCTTGAGACTGAGTTGGCGTTGCCTCTGATTTGCCTGTCGTTTATTTCCAGTCGACCTTGACTTCCAACGCAAAACATCACAGTAGGAACAAATTAGGCATCAACAGACCATGTAGACAGGCTGCTTGTTGTCTGGGTGTGTGTGTGTACTTGTCTAGCTATCCTATTTAGAACAATTTTTGCATATTTACTAACTTTCTGAAGACTGATGGGATTTATGCGGACCAAAGCCCGGTCTTCATATGGTGGACTCCATTGTTTAGTGTCAGGGTTTAGATCTAGGTATGATGTGAATTAGGTTTTGGTTAAGGTTAGGAACAGACTAGGATTGGTTAGGGTTTGGGAAACTGTCTGGGTTAGCCATGAATGCTGGTACAAAAATGAATGAAAGTCAACACAAAGTCTTAAGGTTGCAGTATGTATCTTTTACAAAAACTGATATTTTTTAACACATTTGTTAAAACTGTCACTATGTCTTGACAATTTCATATGAGACAGATAATCTATGTAAAAATTGAGCTCTTCTGCCTTCTACCAGTGCTAAATAGAAAGAACCAATCGGAGCCAGGAGGAGGGCCTTAGTGCCGTCTATCACCCTTTGTGTGAACCTGCTCATCTGCTCTCTGTAATGATGAGTTGCTTCTTCACCATTAGCACATATAGCAGTGAGTACATGAGGATGATTGATAGCTGTAAGATCCTCCTCCTGGTTCTGATTGGTTGAGTTTTGGTCGGGAGCGATGCATTTCTATAGATGGTGATAGTAGCTCAAGGAGAAGGTGGAGGAGATCAATGTGTTCACAGATTATCTACTACCACAACATGGTGACCGTTTTTACAAATATGTAAAACACATATTTTTTTTTTACTTTTTTTTTTTTTTTTTTCATACTGCAACTTTGATTTGAGTAGAAACACAAACCTGTGTGTGTGTGTCTTTAAGGCCTTGTATTTTAAACATTTTAATGCAATTTAAAAAAAAATACTATTATTAAGAGGTGTTTTGTTGTTTTTGGGTAAGGTTTACAATTAAGACATGAATTGATTTTAGTTGATTTTTAGGGACAGACTTGTACTGGTAACTCTTAGGGAGTAGGGTAAAGGTAATGAATAAGAGAAATATGGAGGACGGAGAACTGACATTTAGCTAAGCTTCACAGTTACTCTGAATCTGTGATGCACTTTATAGTATGTTAAACTGTGTCTTAGAGATGCTGCGGACAATTTACATGGTCACAATTATTTCTGTCATTCTTTCTTCAGAAAAAAAATCTCTCTCTCTCTCTATATATATATATATGTATATATAAATATATATATATATATATGTATATATATATATATATATATATGTATATATATATATATATATATATATATATATATATATATATATATATATATATCTGCAGCCTCTCATCTCCTCTCTTTTCTCAGCATGTCGCCCTGTGTGTCTGTGAGGATTCATCATGCATCCTTAGGAGTCGATCAAGAGGAAAACACCTCCCTCTTTCTTCCTCCTCCAGCTCCTCTTGCCCTCATCCAACATTAATGGCTGTTGGTTTTTTAATGAGAAAGCGGGTGTCCCTGTGCGCCATGTCCATCGAGGGCTCGCAAAAAGGGAGATGCTGAGATGGGGGAGGGAAAAAAGAAGGCACATAGTGGTGCAAAACACATCCCCTGGCTGTGAAGCTCAAACGGCAACCTCGCAGGGTGGGACCATGGGAGAGTGTGTGCGTGTGTGTGTGTTAGGGGAGTGGGGGGGCTGGATAGGCTCTCTCAGTAAATATTGCCATGCCCTCCTTCAGCCTTCAAAGAGAAAAACAAGCCAAACGCAGCATTCTGCCGCTCTGGCTCTGCTCTCTGCACTGTGAACTAGCAGAGTGTGTTATGGTAATAGACAAGCCTGTAAAAGCTGCTGTGTTTTGTGAATCTAAAAAGACCTTCGCAAGCAGCACACATAACTGCAGACTTTTTTGTTTCCCTTTTTGCAGTGAAGGGAGCTGACTTGCCTAATTAGTTGCAGCACCAAGGACTGTGTGCAGAAGTAGTTTGGGGGGCAGAGGGGTATTTACACAAACAACAACAAAAATGATCCTTTTCAACCAACCCAACTTCTTACAAATCAATAATCAGTCATATTGTTACAGGATAAACTCCTTATATTATTAGCTCAATGTTTTAAAAGAAACCATTGTGAATTTATGCCCCATTTGAAACCTTCAGGTTATTATTTCATCCATAACTTACCAACTAGTTCATACCCATGTGCTTGACCAGTGCCGATCTCTTTGTTTATCTCAGTAACTCGGTATTACTGATAAATTATGGAGATAAATCATTATGAATATGCTCAAATTGCAAAAATGATTTAACGCAATTGAAATATGTTCGTAAACCAACCTAATTCCATTGACTGTGATCTCTGACCCAGCTGACTCTTAAATGCTATAATAAACTATGAACCCTGACTAAATCAAAAAAGCTCAATGTGACAACCAGCTAAGATGTGACATATTTGATTCACTGTCTTACAGTAAACCAACTTTTTGATGCACTTTTCAACACACCTCAGTTCAATAACTGGCTTGCTAGCAGGCCTCAGCAGAACTGAGTGACATGTTGAAAAGAGGATCAGGTGTGTTTGAGCAGGGATGCAGCCAAACATGGCAGGATGCTAGCTCTGCCTAGCAGCAGACTATAACTAGGTCACATAAACTGTATCATAAGGAAGAACCATAAGGCTGATATAAATGAATTCATGGATGTTGTGAAACATCTCATTGAAAGGGGTTCACTTTCAAAACCAGAAAGAAAAAACACTCAAAAAACCAAAAAAACTAAATAAAGGGGCAAATTTATGTTCATCTAGTCTAAGAAAATCTGAGACAACTCTGTCGATGCTACAAAGACTGTCCTTTTAGACGGCTGTCAGCACACAACAAAAGGATTGAAAAAGCCTTTAGTAACTATGAAATGCTTTCTGTCAGTTATTTTCAAGAGTTACCAACAAGACAAATGATTTGACAATATGGCAACTGGCTAGTCTTGCTCTGCTAACAATTCTAATCGTAGCATCAAAGTGTATTCAGTGTATTTTATGTCCACCAACAACATAGATTTTATGCTGTGTTCCAGTTGAACTGGGACATTGCAACTTCCAAACCAGAAAAATTAACCGTCCACACTTCTCACTTATAGCCTCCTGGTTACAACTTGTAAGGCCAACTTTGCATGTCAATAGGCCTGCTTCTCGCAACAACAATAAAAAGATGTACAAACATTTTTACTTTACCAGACACAGATGTAAGAGTTAATTTAAAATCAGTGTTACATGTAGGACCTCCACGTTTAAATTGAAGAAGTAAAAAGTGGTGCTTGCTTATGAAAACTCTAGCTTAGTGTGATCTCTGTCAGAAGGACAGCAAACAATGTTTATGTGCGTTGCCATATTGAAATTCTGACTTCTTAAACTTAATCGCTGTTACCTTGGATCTGATATCAAACCCAGCTCAGGATCACTCCACGATTATAGAAAAGGAAGTAGTGGGAAAATTGTGGATTAATCTTTATCAAGCAAGTCTCAAAAACAGCTAGAGCATTTTGGAAGTTTCTTGGATCCACAAAATACAATCCACTCTAGTCTGAACCCTAATACACTGATCACTGATCACACATTCTTTAAACACAGGTTGTGATCTCTGAAGTCTTTACTCTTTGCAAAAAATAAATCACAAAATATCACCTAACTTTAATCTTATTCTAGTGTACATAACATTGTGCACCATCTCATCTTGTCAGCTGGATGTATAGTCAGAGCATAAACATAACATCAAAATTGGAGGGCAGATCTCGAAGAAACCGAACCGTTACAGTAAAGGCAGCATTTGCTTTGCCTTTGTGAATCAATTTTTTCTGAGCCAGTTCAAAAGCAGTCTTGGTATAAAGACTTTAATTTGCTTCTGCTTCTTTTTGTAACCATAGACCAACAAGGTGATGTTGTTCTTCAAGTGCCAAACCAACCAGTCATTACAGGACTCTTAAAATAGCTCCTCATGACTCTAGATTAATATCTTGAGTTTGCTTCGGACTGATCAGAGGCTCCTCTAATGATCATATAGGATTGATATATAAAATTTTAAATATATTGTATTTTAGACTTTTACTTTTTTTTTTACAAAGTGTCTCAATATGAGGACTAAAACATGTTGCTGAAATGTTGTGTGGCATAAAAAGAGGATTGGTTTCATTAGTGGACGAACAGACACAAAAGCTATTTGTTTGTTGTGTCTCTGTAGAGCTCTCAGCCATGCCCTGATACTGCACTCTGCTAGCTTCAAGAGTAGAGCGCACACAACCATATTGGCACTGAGAGTCTGAAATGACATGCAACAAAGACTCAGAGATACTGGCAGCCAATTAAATAAAGGAAATGGCCTTCATCATTGTATGATTAATGGACCACCCCATTACGGCATAATGTTAGGCCCCCTTTCTATCACTACCTGTGTGAGTGTGCATCAGATTGGTGTGTGTGTAGACTAGAATGTGAAAGGGTTGGGTGGGGTGGTGTTGTGGGGGTGCCAGAGTCCCCAGGGTGTAGTAGCCAGGGGTATTCATCGCACTCTCCTCCTTCCGAGTGATAATTCTGGTGTTATTCAGGCAGGAGTGGGACAGGCAGTGCTAGGTCGGTGATGAAGCACCATGGCCTTTAGAAATTCATTTTCGCCCTGGATTCGTCTCATTCCCATTCAGCGCTGGTCTAGACCCAAACAGTCACACACAGGCAGAGAGAACGCGGTTCATTACGGAGCCTTGAGTCAAAGTCAAAGACCCAATTCTATCAACAATTTTAAAGAAGAAAAAAGTTGTCAGAATATAACAAAATAAGCTTCAACCAAGAACTGGTGCACTGTTCTTGAGGAAATCTAGACAGAAAGTAAAGAAATGATGGAGAAAGATTGATGGAGATGAGGGGGATTTTCTAGTCTGGTGCTGGTGTTTTCTTTCACTGTAACAGAGCATATGTCCAGAAGCTGTCAAGAATTTGACAGGTTTTCTGCCTTAATGAAAACTCCAATCTGTTCTTTGCTGCTTTGCAACAAAGAAAAGTACACCTAAGAGACAGCTAGACAGGCCGGGTTGATGCCTCTCTGCCAAATCGCAGAAAAACTACAAGTTGCCTTTTTAAGTCAGTGGCCTTGTTAGTATATTCATGACACTACATAGACCACAAACATCTCAGTACAACTACAGCATGGACTGATATAAGATTTTAATGGGATTGCCACTGAGTAAACATATTCGCTGGCTTCACAGGGCTAAGATCAAGATAAAAACAAAAACAAAAATCTAGGACATGATCTATTTGCTTTTATAAGAAATAGTTTATAAACCTAAACGTGACTTGTCAACTGTACATTCAAAATGTAAACAGTGATATTTGAGAATAAAGAATTAGTCTTTTCAGTGACTTCTAGCCGTCTTTCGGCCTGTTGACTGTTAGTGCGCAGCAATAGGTGCAAAGTGAAGGACTCTGCAAGAGAAAACTCTGCTAAGTCCAGCAGTTGAAAGTAATAATATGCTGGAAATTTTTTATAGTTTCAAAACTTTTGATAATCTCAATATTCCATCTTACTGCAAATACACTCATGTCTAAACGAGTACAGCAAACTTACATTAGCTAGCTAATAAGTCTGGTTATCTCCTGCTGCTTTAGAGTAATGCCACAAAAAGAAATGGAGCGCCATCAGTTTTTAGAGGTTGTCGGATTTTTCTTCTGTGTTTGGGAAGAATAAATGTACTATTAAGGACGCAGCCCTCCGTCTCCAATGCCCAACCATGCATTTGTTCACGCTGAGCTTTACGTACAGTGGCTCTATTTCCCTCCTGTACTACCAGATCTTTAGCCCTCAATTTAAAAGCTGCATCATATGAACTTCTTTGTGTTGTTTCCATGATGACGGGGTAAGAGTTTGAAAGGATTTCTCACTCCTGCCTGCTGCTAGCATGTGCTTGTTCTAAATCAGTGCTTCTCAATTCCAGTCCGGAGGCCCCCCTGCTCTGCATGTTTTAGATGTGCTTCTATTCCAGAGCAGCTGATTCAAATGATTGCATGACCATCAAGTGCTGCAGAAGCCTGTTAATCACCTACAGATTCAATCCAGGTGTGTAGCAGAAGGGAAACACCTAAAACATGCAGGGCGGAGGGGCGTGAGGACCGGAATTGAGAAATGCTGTTCTAAATGAAAATGAGCACTTTCTTCTTTGATTTCCAATTTTGACTTCCAATGATTCACTTCCTGTTAAAGAGCCCCCTGGTGGTTGAAGAAAAATCCACAGGAAACCCGCATCAAGTTATAAGCCGCATGGTTTAAACCGTGGGGAAAAAGTAGTGGTTTATAGTCTGAAAACTACAGTAATTCCTTTATTAATTGATCTTTAAGATTTTTTTATGTATTTTTTCTTATTACTGTTGGAGATTTTAAATTGCATGTTTCGCTTGAGAATGCCTGAAGTGGGCCTACCAATGGAGCTGCAATAAAATCACCTCAGTTCAGTACTTTCTCTTCCATCTCAGTAAAGAACTTTAAACATAGATATTGTTTGATGGAAAATTTCAAGGGTTTTAAACCTTACATTTTTAAAACCCCTGTGCAGTAAAAAAACAACAAAAAACCCAAGGCAACGACAACTGTGAATGAATCTGAACTGCTCATGTTACCCTGATATCGCATGGAGGGCAGCACATTTCCAGGGACAAAGTCTCCCATCTCCCATTAAACATTCTTGGATGAACAGCAGGCGCAACAACAAATGTCCTCTCTGTGGTCCCTCTACTGCCCTTCACTGACCATGTCACACCCCCAAGACAAACATACACCCCTAAAACATCTGCTCAGCAGGAAAACCTTACATCCTCCATCTGCACAATGTGCATCTTTAACCACTTAGCCACCACACCCTGCACCCTCTGCCACAACCTTCACTCCACTTAGAAGTCTATCCACATCCAAACACCCCCTCCCCCAAGTGGACATGTGCAGACACAGACCCAGTATGGACGGCGCAGGGCTAGGCCCTTGCTTGGCAGCAGTCTCGGCCTGACCGTCTGTGCGTTTGCTCCCTGAGCCAGCACATCAGGATTGTCTTCACCAGGGACAGGGGGAGCTGGAGTTGGCTCGGCATCCGGACCGCAGAAGTTCCATAATGCCTCTGCTGGCTGCCACAGGGATGGTTAGCTGCTGGCAATCGCCCGCTCTCACAACGACGAGGCTCGAAACCACCAATCAACGGATCCCAGGAGACATTATTAATATGTAAGTGTTAATAGGTGAAGCTACAAACTAATTGCACACTGGAACGGGATCGTGTTTAATATTAGAGTCCATTACGCTCTGGCTGTTCCAAGCGCAGGCAAATGAATAAAGACAACATGTTATTTACCCATGCGTGGGGCAAATAGAGACTGACAGCATCAAAAAGGTTGCCACTCTGCATGGCAGCTGTTACTCACATCTGCTGGCCCTTCGTATCTACGCTCCTTAATACGAGCCGCTCGGGTAATTACACTGTTTTCCACCTTCTTACTCGTCCAAATCTCTGAGCAGGAGGCAACACAAAGACTCAGCTGCACTGTGAAGACCAAGAGCAGGACAAGATTCCCTACTTAACCACGCAGGTTCAGGTCCTCCAAAGTCTTTTGTGTATTCCTGGCACTTTTTGACCCAGTGTCACAACATAATGCATGCTTTAAATTCAGATTAAATTCAGAAAGGAGATTATTAAAATAAGTGATGATGCATCTCTTTATCCCCCTGCCTCACTTCCACCAGGTCTCTAATGAGCATGTCACAGGGAGAATTAATTTCTTATTGTTTAATTGATTTCCAAACAGCTCTCATCCATCATACTGCTATTCAATATCTTACTCTTTTAATCTTTGCATGGCCCCTCATCATATTTCTGTAGCACAGGCCATTAGACATGGGGGAGAGGACTCAAACTGTGCGACAAGCATTTATGACCCACAATCACTCACACAGATACCGTGTTTCCTAAAAGTCTTCACACCCCTTCACCTTTGTCACATTTTGTCTCATTTGAAATGCAAATGCAGTTTAGCGGTATTTTAAAATTTGAAAATCTGACATGTGGCATATGTATTCAGCCCTATCTTTTGCAACAACTAGACCTGCGAGTCTTTGGGGTTCAATAAAGGTTTGTCAATTTTAGTTAACAAAGGTGATCCACGCTCTTTTTGTTTTCCGACAATGAACTGAACATGGCTCTTCGTTGTATCAATTATTGGTACAAATTACTTTGCACTTTATCGTAAAGAGACCAAACTAGAAGAAAATTGTGATGCTTTAAATATTCTGCAAAAAGAGCAGCTGATACTACAGAGACCCAGAATACTGCCTTTTTACCAGAGAACACAGCTGACATCTGTTCTCTATTAATGATTCCTCACAGAGCTTACAAGCTACTGTAATATTCACAAGAGCTGTGAGAAACAAAGTAATGGGGATGTGTTCCGGACATGAAGCTGTGTGTTACTGAGCTTAAAGCCCACACAAAAACAGCTTGCGCATCGCAGTGTTAACAATGCCCAAATATATACTGTAGGCATAATAAACAGCGGAGCTGGAAAGTAGCAGCGTCTTTTGTTGAAAAATAAATGAGCACAAATGGCTCGACAATATGGCGTAATGAATATTTAGCTGTGTAAGATTGCTAAATTATGTTTATTTACCCTTGCAACTGGAATGAATAATATTAACTTGGCTGGCTGTGTGTAGGAACAATATAGCTGTGCCTCTTTGGGTTTGCAGCCGTGTCCTTTTAAAATGCAAGAGGTACTGCAACAGCCCCTGTCATGTATCAGCGCCCACGGACGCGCCCATCCTGGGGGCGACCACTGCACCGTGTCCCGTCCCGTGACACACCGGCATAATGAATGGCCTGGCTAATGAAGGCTTACTAATTGATTATGGTGAAAACAGAGTATTACTCACAATGCGAGTGCGGCTCCAAAGGGTGCAGAGACACTTTGTCAATGCTCTGTTTTCCCCATCTGCCCAGCCCACAGGGTCTTTCCATCGACCTACTGACCAGCACTGACACCACACATGGGATGAAGTGTATTACTTGTGTAATATTTCATTATCCCCTCACGTTTTTTTTTTTTTTTTTTAAATCAACTAATGCGCTTCCCTCTCTGTGCGTGCATCCATTTGCATTAATTTTGAAAATTAGCGTGTTGTACATCTTGCTGCGAGGCGTACACCGAGCCAAACCAGGTGTGTCCCTCGGTTACGGAGGGGTGAATGGGGATTTTTATGGCCTCGCCCTCCGAGTTGTTGCTCATTGAAGCACACAAAAGCTGCTAAGGTGGGAGGGGTGTGCAGAGGACCACAGTCTTTGATTAACTAATTAGCAGACATTATCAAGACTCAACAGAAGTCATTACGAGTGGGCTTTGGCGACGTGGTCGTCATTTCCCAACGGACCCTCAGCCGCCGTCTCTGAGGCTCTGGCCGGTCTGCCGCTGCCTGGGTCACTTATTAAATCTATAACAACTAATTTTGCTTTTTAAATTAATCTCTAATTGACTTTCGTGTGATGAAAGCAACACGGCCGATCCGGCTTGTATAATCTGAATTACTGATTGACTGGATTTGCGATGCCACATTGTGTTCGGAGGCCAGGAGAGCTGAGGGAAGGAGACCGCTGACCCGACTGTTGAGGTTTCTTTGTGTCACTCTTGGCCCAGACTCATTATCATACGTACATTAATTTGCACGCCCATTAATTCACAGCAAGCCACCTTCTTGCCTTTTGTTTATCGCTTTCATCTCCCTCTGACACTAGATGCGACTTATTAACGTCTTCACATGAACAGTTTCTGCAAACACTAAACAATATAATGTACTTCTGATATCACCTTTTAGTACCAGCAGGGGAAATGAAAGACAAACATGGTGCTAGCAGCAGGATCCATTCAGAGACTCTCTGAGGAACAGTTTAACTTTCCAGATCCAGTGGGTTGAACTTGCTTCCATTGCCATCTTCACCTGAGCTCAAACAAGCGATGTCCTAACAGGCAGGGGCCAAACTATAATCAAGCAATGATCATAATTCACTCTAATCACAAGAGAAGGAGAGCAAAAAGACTGAAATTAAACTCTGGATTACTGCTTCTGAGTACAGGGACGTTTCGGTAACTGTTAGTTTCTTCCAGTGGATTTTAATATATGTTTACTGCGCTCATGCTGGCAATTAAAACACTAAGTTAAAGGGAGTGCCACAGGCGTGCACACACACTTGCATGCACGCATTCTGGTGTGGATTTATAATGCCGGGGTGTAATGAGAGGGGAATAGGTTTAGTGATGCGACTGCTCAGTGTGTGCCTCCAGTCTGGGGCATCAGAAAGCCCTTCTGCAGAGGCAGCAGCATGCTTACTGCTGTGAGCAGTAAGGAGGCAAAATAAAGGCCCGGTTTGGGAAGGGTCTGTTCTGGTTTAATTGAGTCCTTTGGGCTGGGCCTCCACTGATCAGAGACCAGTTACAGGAATCCGGTTTCATGGTTTCCAAACAATGAGATTTCAGAGAAGGGATTTGTAGTCCGTCGGGATTCAACTCTAACCTTTCTGTGATTTTTGTCCTCCTCTATTGGTTATCTAGCGCTGTGTTCCTGTGTTGTAAAGCCGATTACTTCAACAATGTGGACACACTCGGTTGAACAGTGGAGCTCAGCAAGTGGCTTGTACATATAAAACATCGGAGAGATGACGTTCTGTTGCTTGCTGATGCAAAGAGAAGTGAATTGTTCATCAGAACCGGGGACAGCTTCAGCAGATACAGAGCATCTCTCGCTTCTGGGAGGGTTACCGAGCTGTTGGTTATCCTCACAAGAGCAAACAAAAGTAATGATGTACTGCAGCTGAAAGGATCATAGTCAGAATCTTTGCTCTGTGATACTACACTAAGAAGCACTGAGAAATCAGCTTCTGGCCAGAGCTGGACAGTATTCAGTTTGATCAGGCCTGACCAGTCACTAGTTAGTAGGAATCTCAAAACTTAAAGATACATACAGGATTCCAGGTCAAATTCACAAAAACAATCTCTGTTGTGAATATTATTTTTGAGTGGAGAAGACTCGACTGACATAGAGTATCAGTGAGGTGTTTTATAATAAAGTCAGAAGAAGAACTGAGATGTTAGAAGATATTTTAAAAGATAAAACAAGAATGCTGAACCTGTTAGAGGAAGAGTCCTGTGGGCTCACATGTAAGTTGTTCCAAGATAAATTTCTCCTATGGGAGACTAATAAAATTATCTTCTTCTTCTTTTAGGGACTTTTCACACAGCTGTCTGATTTTTGTAGACAGACCTGAGAAGATACTGTTACAATAATCAATGCGACTAAAGATAAACGCATGGATGAGTTTCTCTAGATCTTGCTGAGATATGAGTCCTCTAATCCTGGAAATGTTCTTCAGGTTATCGAAGGCTGACTTCGTAACTGTCTTTATGTGACTGAAGGTTCAGGTTAGAGTTCATCACTATCAGTGATATCAGTAACACTTTACTTGGTAACGTGTTACTGACGTCGGACCACTTTTTTCAGTAATGAGTAATCTAAATTCTATCTCAGCATCTCTAGTATAAACCCAGAACTATCCCCATACTAAATGATTGCCTATGTAATTGTTAAAAGATAAGAAACAGCAATATTTACTTCCTTATTTGTTCTGAGTGATAACTGTTTATATTTTAACTTTGCCTTTTTTGCTCCACGTATTTAAGTCTACATTGTTTTCCACTTATCTTGACAAGGACTTTCTGAGAAAACAGATATTTTATCTCAATGGCTGATTCCTGGTTAAAGAAAAGAAGCAAATGCAGAATTGGATACGATTCTAAAATCTAATCTTTTAAATTAGGAGGATTAGACAGTTCTCTGGAAGAATACCCTGAAAAAAAATCCTAAAATATAGAAACAGGATAAGCTAACATATGCCTACATAACATTTACATTATCTACAAAACCAGTCCTGTAACAACACGGTTTCATGGTTCCTGGAAAACTCCCTTATTCTTTATATTTTCTGCTGTCTTCTTCTCTCTTACCAATCCCTGGGAGACAGAAAAAAAACACAAAGACAAATGGCTTTGGCCTTTTTAAAAGAAGCATCAAGCCTCTTCAGTGGGCAGAGGCTCCAAAGCTGTGTCCATGTTCCCTTCTCGTCTCCTGCAGCGGCATTAAGTACTGGAGGCTCTAGATGAGCTTCCTGTGGAGCAAGAAAGGCCAGGACAAACACAGACAGTGGGCCAGTTTTAATAGGCACTCGGCCCACTCAAGTGTGCAGTTCATAAATTAGAGACAAGAGCAAAGAGAGGAAGATGGGAGGCAGAGCAAATACAAGCAGCAAACAGACGACAGAGACCTGGTTGCCCTCTGGGTTATAGAATAACTTGGCACGAACAAGAAAAGCAAAAGGGAGACGATAAATCCAAACTATGAATGCAAATACATGTATTTTCTGAAACTGACCAAAAAAACTCCCCCTCTAAATTCCATTCAGACTAACCATCCAAAATTCATTTTGCTGTTTTTGAAAGGAGGAGAGCACTGGGGTGGAGGCAGACACTGTGCCTCATCCCACCTGATGTCACAACGCTTTCCTCACATCGCTTCCTTTTGTGGCCCAGAGTCATGGGCAGAGGAGAGCAGCAGACACAAAGAACAGACAGGATCCTCTCTGCAGGACCCTATTTGTGCCGTCGCCGCTCACGGACGGCGGGACAAAGCCGTCAGCTGCCTGGACACCTCGTTAGCCCGCTCCCTGTAGCTCTCGCACGGTACAGAGACGACTGCAGCCTTCCTGCTGAGACCAGCTCATCGCAACAGTGGAGCACACACACACACACACGCACACCCACCCGCACACACACACACACACACACACAATGTGGTACTGTAAAGCACTGAGGACCACAGGGGAAACTGCTATAAAACACACCTGTTCTGCAGAGTCCTTTCGCTACATGGTTTCTGATGGATATTGACTCAGGTTGTTCAAGCTGATCTTTTCAAATGCAGACCACATCAAAAGGATTTCACACATGCAGGAGAGGGACTAAGAGAGGTAGATTGAATTCACTGCTTCTTCTGCCCGTTTTAACCTTTTCCTGTCCATGCTGGATGAGAGATGAGATAAATGGTTTAACTGGAGCTTCGGTTAACCTTGATAATGAGCAGCATCGTCAATCTACGTAAACAGGCAGAGCTAGAAAAACTATGCACACCGTACACTTTGTCATGATAAAACCACAAACTGAACTTATATTTTCAAGCCATGATAAAAATTCTCAAACGGATGAAAGGCTGCTCCATACTCTGGCATTCTGTGCGTATTCTGTCAGCTGCGTGGACAATGCACACAGCATCCATGGATGTTTAAGATTTCATAGTCAAGTGTATCAATTGCGAAACATTTCTTGTGACAAAATCTTTCCTTTCCCACAATCCAAATGGACAGTAACTGGTTTCATGAGCTTGCAGGGTTTCTTCTCCACCTGGGAAGCCACTGTGTGGCACGCCTGTTCTGTGCCACACGAACAGGATCGTCCTTATGACTGGTGGCACCGACCCTCAACCTTAGCAGCACAGTATCACATCCAGAAAGGTTTGACATGAACACCACTCTTTCTGGTCCTTCTACTAATGAAGTGTATCTCTCAGGTAGAATTTCAAGCAGACCAATCAGTGAACAGAAGGAGCTTCTAGGAAGTGATGGTTTCTCAATAGTTGAGAGTCCAATTCCTCTGGAAAAGCAAAGTGTAGAACAAGAAACTGGTTTTTAAATGGACTGAACTTATATAGCACTTTTCCAGCCATTTTGACCACTCAAAGCGCTTTACACTAGAGTCACATTCACCCATTCACACTCACAAACACACACACATTTATACACCGATACGCAGATCAGTAGGCAATTTGGGGTTAAGTGCCTTGCCCATAGGCACATTAACATGTGGCAGGAGGAAGCTGGAATCGAACCTACAACCTTCCGATCGCAAGACGACTACTCTACCATAGAGCCACAGTCACCCCCTTTTAGCAAGATAGCTTCCCATAAATCTGGAACACCTTCCTTGTTATCTAATGACGCAATCACATTTTGTGAGAAAATAGTAAAAAACAAAACAAAAGAACAATTTGAACACAAAAAAGAGATTTGAAAAAAGAACAAAAAATGCAACATCTTAACTTCTGCAAAGCATTGTATGTGGGACCCATAAAAAGCACCAATATTTCAATGATTAATTTCCCAAAACATATTGTTTTGATCCAGAACTCAACCTCTCGCAATCTACCAAAACTCTATGAAGCTGTTTCACATCACATTGCCTATCCCTGTTTGTATGCTATTGAATTTTAAGTGTGTTTAGAGCTGTGCTTTCTTTCACCAAGCCCAATAAATATGCAGGAATTAGTTCCAGCTTTATACGCTGTTAGAATATGATCTACAAGTCAGTACACCAAAACAGCCCCGTTTGCCACACTCCACTTCATTCTGGTAACACAAAGAGTGAAAGAAAATGTCACACAGTCAGAAACACACATTCTTATACATGCAGGCATAAACACACATCCATACCCACATGTACAGATGAAAACAAGCAGCCATCTGCCAACAGTGGCATAAACATACTCTTAACAAATATTTAAGCAGAGCGGCAATCAGAGTTGTGGCCAATTTCTGTTTTTTAACAAATAATTACTGTGTGAAAGAAGTTGCAGTAAAATTTATTAAACTCACTTAAAAACAAGCAAACAAATTATTTGGAGTTGATATTATATGGTATCTTTAAACATAATCTGTTAGTAATTAGCATGTTTAGGAAAGAATTGTACTATAAAAAAAAACAGCCACACCACTAACATTTTCTCTCTGCTTCAGTTAAACACCCCAAATCTACAAACTATAAGATGGAAATAATTATTGCCGTATATTTACTTATCAGACCGATGTGTTAAAAATGGCTAACATCGGCCGATGTGACTGCTGATATATTGTGTATTACTTGATAAAAGCTCAAAAGATCAAACAGAACAACTTTGCTCTAATAAGCTGAACCTTTGCATTGTCTGCCGAGGTCCAATTTGCTCTATTGCCAAGTTCACAAACTTTTCCCAAGGTGTTTGAGGGTCAGGCGTTTTGTAAGGGTAGTGTCACTTCCCCTTAGTAAGAAAAAGCCTCAAAACAAACAGAAAACACAGGAATGTCTACAGTAACTGGAACCAGAAAAGTAAAAAATTGGTAAGAAATGAACTAATAAGAACTTATCCATTTGTAAACTTCTGTTGGAGTGGACATAATTTTGCAGTTTCCACTTATACATCAAATAAACCCTTATTGCTCTTCCACGGAACCAAATTTAACTGAAAATAACTAACTAGTCTCCTAAAAGTGTTGCTCTTCCATAGCCTTAATGAACTGCAAACCTGTCTCAACAGGTTATAGAAAATACCATTATCTTTGTCACAAAGTCTTCCTTTTTGAAATCCTCACTGTTAGTGAAAGTAGTTATCTTTAATCCTTTGCCTACAGCAAACCACAACAGGGTTTGGCAATGCTAAAGCGTGTTGTGTTTACTGATCAGAAAGAGTGTATTTTTGACATTCTGACTGGCAGGGCTCAGTGGTCAGGGTTGGTCATACAGAAAGTAGTTGGACTGTTAAACAATTTCTTTGATATACTCAATAAAGTGTGCACTTTGGTTCTATAATAGTTAAAGCAGTTGACAGTTTGCTGCATTTCAGCATAATAAAGAAATTTGAATTATAAGCCCTCTGCAAGAGACAAGACGTCCATTGAATTTTCATTTTATGGCTAGGTTAGAAGGCAGCAGTTGGGCTGGATGGATGCAGCCACCTACCATGTATCAATCTGTACAACCTCCACTAACAGCTGTGGAGTCATATGTGTCTGTCTGCTTCTACCTACTGCTGTCCATCCGCAGCCACACATTAACCACTGCACACATCCATCAGCTCACCCCTGCTGGTTTTTTTAATCTGTTTCCACCCCCAAGGACACGGGACGCTTCAGAATTACAGTGAGGAAAGGTCACCCCATCCAATTAGAACATCATCAGAGACGTAGACGAAAGGGTCACTCCTTTAACCCCCAGTGACACATCGTAAATCCTGCTCTGTTCAAAAAAAGAACACCCACTTTGACAGGATTCTGAATGGCTTACTGATTATAGTTTTGGTAAGTAAAATACATGTATGCATCTTGGCTTAGATTGCAGATGTAAATTGCAGTTGTAGCTGATGTGCAGCGTAATGGCATGTGAACATGCTGCAAGGGGTTATTCCCCAAAGATGGACCATATTATCATGTTATCAGTCCATGTATTGACCCTGCAGTGACCTGAGGGCTGAGATCAATCAGGTCTACGATCAGGTTTAGATCAGGCTGCCCTTGGTGCCCTTCCTCATCATTCTCACAGCCTGCTCTTAACAAGGTCCATGCTTCAACTTGAAACATATACATGGACAATTAAAGCTAGATTAATCTTGAAAATGAGTGGGTTAAAGAAGAAAACGTTATCCAATGGATTAATCTACAATGTAGGCACCAACGTCTTAGTTTACAATAAAGGAGAAATATAAGAGAAGATGGTAGAGGGAGAGATGGAAATTGAAGGAGAGTGGGTGGGTCACTGAGCTTCATGCTACTCGTGGACTGAGCTAAGCCAATTAGAGACAAGTGACAGCTGAGCTACACAGTCGTGACACAACTAGACCATGGGTCTGCTCTGTGCCCCTGCACCCCGCAATACAAGCCTGACTTGGACCCCAACAAGCTCCTAACAATTGGCGCATGAAAGCGGAAACACCCCCTTACCACATCCCCCCATGAGCCCAGAGACAGACCAAACCCAAAAGGCTGAGAGAGAATTTTTAACAAAGACCCCTCCACACACACACACCCTCACCCTCCAGTGCCCTGCTTCCTGTGCTTCCCAGAAGGAAGTGGTTGGCTAAGCACAGCTCTTTGCCTGCTGCCGCAATGCTTGGCCAACTCCCTTGACAGCTGATGTTGAGGAGTCACTGCGACGACCTGGCAAATCCCTCTGACCTTTGGCCTGGTGCTTTAAAACCTGTGAACCCGAGACAAGCAAAAGCCAAAACCCTGAATATGAGAAGTGAGGACTTTCAACTGAAAGAGAGGGTAGGTTGGAATGACCAACAGCAGCTGTCATTGCTGCATTGCTTTCTTCCTGTGAGCTGATAACGGTGAAACCCTCCCATAGTTCAGTTGGGGGGAGGTAGTGGGCCACCAGGTTGTGGGTTGTCGAGGCTCCAGGCGGTGCAGAGATCTTGATTAATGAGAAAGGGCGCTGCGCTAGAAGGAGCGCAGCAGCATGTGCCAGAGTGGCGATAACAACTAGAACTCTTGACACGGTGTGGCAGTGGACAGTCAAAGAGTGCAAGTCACAACACCTGGACAGTCACAACTACAATATAACAGTTTAACAGACAAGTCCACAGTCACAATGAACTGAAATTAGGTAAACAAAAATAAATGATACCATGAGAAACCCCACGATGATGAAACTGGATATGCATTCCCCCTGGAGGCATTCTCTTATTCATGCCTGCATGAGCATCAAGTGTATAGTCTGTGCTTGACTTTTTTTGGGAGGGAAAGGAAGATGAGGGATGACAGTAAGGAGTGATGGGGGTTGAGAGACACCCAGCAGGGGGGTGGGACATAGCGGCGCTTAGCACATCCAACGTCTGCCACTCAAGAAAGTTAATGATGCCACGTTCTTGGGCCAACCCTCTGCCCCCCCACGCCCCCCAGCTCTGTGAGGGGAAACAGAGAGATAGGGGAAAGAATAGGGTGGTATTGGTGAACAGAGAAAGTAAAGATCCAGTCTTTTTTTGTTTGTCATTTCTAAATATGTTTGTGTCCTTTATTTAAGTGCCAAATTGTCCTTAAATTGCGTTTCAAATTAAGATTATTAGAATCTTGTGGCCGATTTCCAATCTCTGGACAACCTCACAATATCAGTTTTAGCTAATTACAAATGCTCCACAGTACTTTCATTCAAAAACCTTTTCCCTCAAGCCTTCTTGGGGGAAAATGTTTATATAAGGCTATAAGGCTTATATAAACACATAAGCCTTCTTATGTGCATAAGAAGGCTTATTCTCTTTCAATATAAGGAATATTTGGAGGAAAATATTAATTATTGGGTTAGGTATAAGAGGATAGAAGGGTAGATTTGCCAACATTGTACATATGGGCAGAACAAACATTTTCAACTGTCTTCAGCATCTTCTATTAGTATTTAGTGCAACTTGCATAACTAAGACAGCAGTACCTATGTGTATTGCCAGAAAATCAAGTCCTTCACAAGAACTCCTAAAATTTTCAAAAGGTTGCCAACAATCTCAAATCCATAACCAAGAAGTTGAAAGCTCTAAAGGATAAAGCAGAGACACTTTGATTTAATTCATTCAGCCAACATATTGGCTGCAAAATGTGTTGCTCCCTGTCACTCTCCTGCTGCATGAATGAACAACAGACATGTATTCATATGTTTTGGAGAGTTTCCCACCCAGCTGATCCAGTCAAACAAGTCAAACCATCTAATTCCAATCAATGTCATATTTTCTGAGTATTCTCTAACCAAAGGGATTTTGCTTCTGAACTGTAAATGTTTGGTCAGTTTGAGTGAAGAAACTTGGGATGCAATAAGGGTTGAGGGTAAAAATGACAATTTGATCTACCAATTAGTAAGTATCCTGTAGTCTGTGAGTAAGATAGATTCAAGAAATGAGTCGAGATGTCCAAACTGAATCTGAAGCTACTTTTGAGATAATAGCAGTAACAAAAGAATTTGAGCACTATAAGAATGAATAAACTGACAGATGGTCATATCTTTTCAGCTGTAATTAAATTATGTGTTCCCTTCTTCCTCTGACACAGGAATCACCCTGCCTTCTCTTGCCATTTCTCTCTTCATTCATCTTCCAATAACACTGGCATAACTCCATTAGCAGTGTATGCTAGTGATACTATCCAGTCTGGCAAATGGACCTGTATGCAGCTCTGTTTTCAAGGGGGTCAGATGATGGTCAATCAATGGAAGGTCACAGCAAGAACTGACCAAAGGTCAGCCTTCCCAATCCAGAACTACAAAATGCCTAACCGCCCCTGCTCCAATGAGAGGGGAGCTAAATTTTAAGAATAACTGTCTGTTGGTTTTCATAGGAAAAACAATTTACATCCTTCTTGTTAAAGACATTTTTGTTATCCAAGGAGGAAAAAAAAAACAGCTTATATGCAGGCAAATACAATTTGAATTGCAACAGACTTTTTAATGTGAGGTCTGAATGACTGCCAAAACAAGCAATTAAACTAATAACACATTTGCATAACCAACTAATTGCAGAAGTACTTTACACTGATTGTTTTGGATGAAATGGTTTTGCATAACAAAAGGAGCCACGGTGTCAAAGTTGCTCTTCCACACAGACACCATATGGAGCTTCAAACAGAGGATGTAGCAAAGCGAACATGTATGTTTCAGACTTGGATTATGGCCATGATTTACAAAGTAAGCGGTTCTTTCGGATCCATTACTAGACAGTGTCTTGGGGTTTATTTTTTCCCCTTACTGTGTCATATAGGCCTCCGATGGGCAAACGTCGACTGTGCCAGTTGGATGAAAGAGAGGCGGATTAGAGTCTGCTATAGTGTTCGGGTGCAGACATGCGTGTTCAAGATACGAAGCCTGTGTGCTTTCTAAACATATATGCTTTGCGGCATTGTCGTCTGTGTGTGCGGTGGGGTCGGGGGGCTTAATTCGTGCATGAAACAGGAGAACATTAATGACTTTTAAAGATCGGTGGAGTCAAATGAGCACACTCATCAGTTAGACACACACCCTTTGGTGATCACTTAGTGTCATTGGATTTCATTTCCTGTGGAATGAGGAGATCTTGGTGGATCCAAGACAAATCCCTGCAATTACATCAGCACTTAAGATGATTCACTGCCTTCATTTCTGCCTCGCTGGGTGGTGTGTACTCTTGTGTTTGGAATTACGGTGGTAAGACTAATGTATCAAGAGGATTTATCGAAAACAAACAGCTACACAATAAATTCCTCACGACTTCACTCGAGGAAAGGAAGAAAAAAAAACAGTCGTGAAATAATATCCCCACTGAATCAACATGGCAAGAGAAGAGAAATGTAGAGACAAGCACTCAATTCACATACATCCCATCCAGACCCAAACACACCCTCACAGTGAAACGGAGATAAACACAGGCAGCACCTGCATTTTGGTTAATAGCTTTGCCCTGTACAGTGTAAAGCATGAGGGGCAGCAGCAAGAGGCAGTGAGATAAGATTCTGCTTAGCATTTGAATGGCAAGGCGGGTGGCTGGGAGGGAGGAGGGGGGGTGAGTTCTCTTCAGCTGGCCTTTAGCCATGCTAGTGCTGAAGTGGTCTGGGCAAGTCGGCCTGGACTCCTCTTTGCCAACCAATGTGAAAGCTCATATCTGGCAATGTGCAGTGTCTGTCACTGTGCCGGTCTGTCTGTCTGGCTAGCTGGTTAATAATCAGCGTAGCTGGCTGCTAATCATGCTGCCAGCTGTAGAGGCAGGTGGCAACACATACCACAGCTCCCAGTTTCATTCAGAATGGGATGCCATCTCACTACACCTGGTTATGCTGTTTACTAGGGCTGGGTGATATGGGAAAAAAATTCCATCGCGATAACATTTGTCATATAAGTCGATATCGATATATATCAAATCAAATATTTTTGCAAGTGTTTAATGTCCCCTGGTAGGATTAAGTGAGATTTGAAGATATCAGAAGATCATTTTTGAGTTTAAAGATTTATTTTTAAAAACTAAACATGTCATTGAACATCATACAACTGTTTTGGACAAATAAGAAATACATTTTAAACTAATGTCATCAAACATTACATAATGGAAATGGACATATTCTTTTCTTGACGTATATAATGTCATAAAATAGGCATTGAAATATGTATTCTCAAAATCTCTCCTTTGTATTACTCATTTTATTTGTTTTTTAAATAAGTAATGAAAAAAACTTAGAAAAAAGTGAAAAAACAAAAAATCATTTATATTGCCAGCTAAATCAAGCTGGTAGATATAGTAATAAAGTAGATATTGTCTATGTTCATAAATAAAATAAAAATCAACTCTTTATATCAGTGTGCAAATTTCAACAGCTTTCAAAATTATATACATAAAATAGACTAACATTTACTTCAGGTAACTAAGGTTACTACTGTTACTTGAAGTAAACATTAATCGTTAGCATGTATGGCTGCTACTACTGTGCTGTCTGCATCAACATAACTCTGCATGATGCTATCCTCGCCTCATGAATACACTGAGCAACTTTTATCACTGGGTGATGTGGGAAAAATATACCATCACCAATTTGTAGTCCTTCAATATATTGAAGGTTTACAATACCTTCTACATATATTTTCTGCATATAAATTGCTCTCTTTTTATTCCTCAGTTCTACTTCTAACTTGTTGTACTGGGGCTTAGATCCACAACCATAAAGCATTCTGGGAGATGCAGGCAGAGAAGATGTTTTAGCTCCTCAACCTCTCACGGCCAACTTAACAAGGATGGTGGGTAACTCTTTGGTTACCTGGCAACCACCTGTTGAGAAACTTGCAGTTTCAGATTTTGCCACTGTGCCAATTGCTCAATAATAATAATAATAATAATAATAATAATAATAATAATAATAATAATAATAATAATAATAATAATAATAATGATAATAATAAAAACAAAAATGGAGTAAAAACTGTGGATGAAACAGGACATGTCATGCCACCAGTTAGGTTGTATTTCAGATATTTAAAACAAAAAAACTAATCAATAATTATCAATATTGACAATTATCGGCATCACGAACTAACATGAAATGCTTATACTGTGACTAGTTTTCATTTTGCAGCCCTCTATGTAGGCAAAACCTTTCAAATTTTAAGTGTATAAGAAAATAAAACCATGCAACAAAATGTGAAAATATTCAAGGATATGTTTGCAAGACATAATAGACCATATGCAATCCTGCATCTTGCGTGTGCTGGAATGATAATAATTTTTGATTTCTTTAAAAGAAAAAGTCATCTGAATGGGTGTTGCACTTACTAAACTGCTAAAGTAAATGAACACCATTGCCAAGCCTCAGGGGAAGCCCCAGAGGAGTCTAACAGGCAGAAGCAGCACTTAGGAGACACAAGAAGCCCAAACTGAGAAGCCATTGGCTGGGAAACAAATAGTCTCACCCTCAACTAGACACATATCTACACCCACAACCTCCTCTGCTTTCATTCCCGCTGGATGCAGCGGCGCAGCCACGGAAAGGTCAAGCCGTAAAGTGGCACGGATTCACAGCTGTCTCAGAATCTGCTCTCATTTCATCTCGCCTCTGCTCACTTTCGAAAGAGCCCAAAATACTTGGAGTATCACTTTCAAACAGCAGGAAAGGAAATGGGAAAGGGAGGGAATGGAAGAGGAGAAGGAGAAGGCGCATCGGAAGAGAGAGGGGAAGAGAAAAAGAGGAGATGGAGACAGTGGAGAGTGTATGATTAGGTTTCAGCTCTGCCCTGCAGCTGTTCAGAGCTCTGGGCAATGATAGGTGTCCCTCACAGTGAATGGAATCCAAGCAAAACATACATGTGCACAATGAATCAAACTAAAATATATAAAAACAAATTACTATGCAAAAAAAAAAGCCTTTTTAAAAAATCCAAACCTGAAAATGGTTGTGTTATAAATGTCTAACAAGTTTTCAAGTACAGGACGCCTAGCTTCCTTTGGTCGGTTTTCTGTTTGTCTCTTGTGTTCTCTCTTATTCCTGACTACTGGTTTCCTTTTTCCGTCCCCTCGCAGTCAAGTTCTGAATCTAATGAAGCTGAGATGCAGCATCTTCTACGTTCCCCCTAGAGCCACTTTGAGGAGGGATTGTCCTTAATGTTTGAACAACTAGAAAAACAGTCAGAAAAAGACTTCAGCTTAAGCATTTTTGGAGTATGTTAGTGCACTTGCGTAAATGTGCGTGAGCACTTATCTGTGTGCAGCAGCTTTTACCGGGACAAATCCATCAGACCGCTGAAGTGTGTGGTGTGACAGTTGCACCCCAAAATAAACAGGCGGCATCACGGAAGTCTAGCCAAGTTGCGACCCTTTACCAAGATCGATCCCTTGCCAAGCTGCATTGTGTGCCTTATCGTGCAGAGCGAAGGCATATACGGGAACAGATAAATGTGTGTTTAAGAAAGTATGTGAGAAAGAAACCACAGAAATAATGGCCCTTTGAATGAGGGACAACTGCACAGAAATACCGAGACGGAGTGTGAATCAATTTTAGCGACGTTGGATTCAAACCCGTATCAGCTCCTGGCTGAACTTCAGCCCTCCGCCCTGTCACCTCCTCCCTGGCTCTGTATGATGGATTACCATCTCTGGCAGTCTCAGAGGGTCTGCGAGAGGGAGGGAGGTCAGTCACAACAGGAACACATTCATTGGAGTGGGAGCGCTGGGTTAAGGAATTATGGTGTGACAGAGATATGGGGTGAACTGAGGAGAGCAAAGGGTCCTTCTGGGGTCAGAGGAGCCAATTCCTGCTGGACCTTGCGCAAGCCACCCTCAGCTCAGAGCCATCTAGAGGGATTTAACTCAGCGTCAAATTTTGATCAACATTATTACAGTCCACTTGTCCCTTTGGCCACTTGTCAACAGTTAGAGGAATGTTAACCTGGTAAAAACCAGTCCCTTGTTCTGCACTTTGTCTGGACACTCAGCTAAAGAGAAATGATTGTTTGCTGGAGGTGTTTTAAACGATCGGGTTTGATTTCACCCAACCGCTAATGTTCAGCAGTGATGTAAGTACTGCGCCAGATCGATGACGCGCACTGGAAATTACTTTCCGTCGAAACAACCAAGTGGGATTTAGGGTCACAAAATTTTGGTTAGCAATTTAATGTCTAAATCATTCCTTTTGCTCAGACTTTAATTGCTTAATATTTGGAAGGGGGGCAACATGGACTGAATTCAGTGCCATTGCCAAATTAAAGGCAGACTATATTCTAAAATACCGCAAAAAATTGTCAAGATGAGAATTGGGAAGAATTGCGTAGAAGTCTTATAATTCCAGCTACTTAAAGTCAGAAAATAAAGTGGTGGAGTGTTTTTGGGGTGACCTGAAGTTTTCACTGCCTGCCTGCCTGCTTGAAGCAGAGAGTAACACACCTTCAGAAATATTTCTGGTGGCCAAAAAAATCAATATATTTGCTGTGGAAACTAAAGGCTATATGGCAACTAGTCAGCCAGAACCTCAAAAGGCCTGTATTGAATGCACCTAAAACAGTAACGTGTTGTCCAGACAACAGGTGTGGAAAATGTTACAGATTGAGGATGGCTCAAACTTGATGTTTCTATTGTCAGTGAGAACAGACATAGGCATTTATGAAACTGTTTAACAGGAGATGTCAAAACACGTTAAGGGAATTTTTGCTTATTTCAGACTGAAGAAAAGCAAGAATTTGAGCAGATAACAGGAAGGCTAAATATATTGCGACAAACACTGTAGAGGTTGGAGAACACATTAACAGGCATACACTAGAAGCTGTTTAATGACTACATAAAGTCTGCCTATCGAATAACTGTAAGTCTTTAATACATTTCAAATGTATGTGTAGGTCAATATTAAAACAGAAATCAAAGTGCAATCAGCTCATGAAAGCAAAACCTTCGCTCCCTGTCTGCATTTTAAAGCCAATCAATAATAAGCACGCAAACAGATTTCAATAATTCACACAGCTCTAACTGCAGCAGCAAGAGAAAGTAGATGTATTTTTTTGTAGAAAATGTGCAGCACTGCCAAGTTTACAGAATTTGCAGACCCTGCACGAGCACAGAATTATTATTTTTTTATTCCCCATCACTGCCTAACGAACATGTACGCTGTGTAGGAAGGCTGAGGAGATGTGGAGGGATGAGAGGCGAGAAGAGGCAAAACTAGAGGCAGACTGTAGACACAATATTATAGACCTGCATTGTCAGAGACGAGAGGCCATCAATAAAAGTGTCACTATGAGGAGAGAAGCGGGGAAAATGTGAAGGAGAGAGAGTAGGCTGTATAAAAGAAACGCAACAAAACCCGGTGAGACGGGTGCTTCATCTTGCTGGGCGCTAATAGACGTGAGAAGCGGCTGGTTCAGCATTCTTAGCTTGATGGCTCACTTGTCTGCTGACAGGCTGTGGCATCCATAACAGAGCAACACACATGTTTAAATGCAGCTTAGGCACTTAAGACTGACACGATTGTCTAAGTAGAGTGGTAAACAACAAAAGCAGACCAACACAGAGCTAGGAAATAGAGCCAAAGATCATGGCAAGCCCGAGTTTATTAAGTGGTCCGCGTCTCTTTGACCTTCCCGAACCTTCCTGCCGCGCTTTCCATCTTTGTCGCTGGCTTTTGCTACGTTGCTCGATTACTGTCGTCATCATTCAGCCCCAGAGTGCAGCAGAGTCGCCCCGTATTTCCCTTCCTAGAGCACACTGTTTCCTCAGTTGCAACATTGACAATGCATGTCCCTTGGTAGTTCAAGGGAAGTCCTTGCTGGGACAAGAAAAGTAAAAATGCAGACTCAGGACATCATGCCTGTGTGAGAGTCAGTAAAAGGTCAGTCTGCTGATAGTGACCGCAGCGTATCCACATGATTTATCCTCCGTAGAGACTTTTTTGCCCCTCAAAATGTCTTCTCTTCTTACGCACAATGTTCTTTTTGAGTGCACAGCACATGGATTATAAAGTGATCAAAAAGAAAACATCATCTGCTTACTGCTGGTTGAGTGCATTTAGGTGGATGTTGTGAGAGCTAATTCTAGTTGATGGGAGTAGCTAAGCCCTGCTGCAAACACAGCTGATACATTTAATCAGATTCTCTACTCTAATAATTCATCAAATAAGATAATTTTTCACATCCTTACTTGGTTCTATTGTCTGTCTGATCAATGGGCAACACTTCAAACTTTTCCATGCACAAGTTTAGCTTTAGCATGAACTTCTTTCAGCGTTGTCACCACCAGGATTTGATCAATACTCTTTTCGATGCAACACAAAATCTACCAGAGTATTTTTAGTCTAGTTTCTAGAGCAAATATCTTAATACAGTTAAAGTATGACAAAAGTAACTTTTCAGGATAAGTCCATAATGTCTTAATGTTGATGAAAACACAGATCTTTATTGGCAGATTATTTCACTTATAACAGGGGAAAATGTCTTGTTATAAGTGGAAATATCTACCAATGGAACAAGTACTTTTTAATCAATATTAATGAATTGTTTACTTAAAATAAGCTCATATACATTGCTGAAAGGTTCCTTGTAAGTTATTTATGTCCAATTTCAAGTGTACTAAGATACTTGCACTACAAACTAGACCAAAATTGCTTAAAAAACATTAGCCGAATGGGCTTTTTAAGTTGCTCTCAAACATGATGTCATGATGTTAGCACAGGAGTGCTAACACCTCAGCATACAGCGATGAAGTCGTGCTTTTATTTTTTTTCTAACTTTCTGACACATTCTAAGACATTCTGCTATAATATCAATTTTTGAGACCCTGGTTTAGCTTCCTGACTGTAGCACGCGAACCTTAATGTGTTGTAATGGTTGCATTGTTGCTGCTTCCTTCATTACCCTTCATTATTTCTCAAGGACTTCGGCACTGATTAAACCTCAGCCCACCAGGGTTTTCACAAGCGAGAGGGCAGGTGTCTACGCTCGAGTGTCTGTTGTTTGTGTGCACTAGTCTCATTCCTGAACAGGAATAATGAGTCCATATAAGCTTGTGAAAGGATCCGCAGTGTGGCTCATCCTCTCTCCCCACCTGGCCCCCTCCTCTTGGCCTACCCTTTTATTAGCTTTTCCTCATGCTGGACACAACAGGAACAGCTTGGTACCCTCCCTCCTCCTCTCCTCAACACTCACACCTCTCCCAACTCCATTTTCCCGCTAATTACCTTGTTGTATGAGAACCAAATGCTACCTAACGGTTCTCCTAATTGCAAAAGTGGGACATTAGATGATATCAAAGGACCTTTCTAAAAGTCATCCATTCCCATTTCAAGCGGCATTTAGAACCAACCCAAGACATCTGTTTTATTTCTGTATCATTTGCATTTTTAAAAGGTTAGAAACTGAACATAGCCGCGAGGGTGATGAAGCTACATGTGTCTTCATCCATTTGTAATACCGCACCCCGTCAATGATTCTGAACATCCAATGCACAGGCAGGATACACAGTGCATGTCAGAAGATCTAAATACCACTTGGAATCCAATTAAAACTGTACTGGGTCACTCAAGAGTTCAAGATTTTTATTTTCTCCTGGAGATCCAGGAATGTTGCGACTGTCTTCGACCTGAAAAGATGGGCCAAAATTAACACTTTCCTTGGGATCCTGTCGCCCCAGGTGTGACTCGTCACACTTAAATATACACAGATTTTTGCAGTGCCGGCAAATTATTCAACGGCCACGGCTGCAGCAAGAGTTTCTGACAGAATCTTCAAAATGATTTATGAACCTGCTCATTGACCTACTTTAGTCAGAAGAAAGAAAAGAGGGCATACTCATTTATACCCAATACTATTGTATATTCATTCTACATAGCTGGCCCGTGGACAGTCTTGATTAGGACCAGATTACAAAGCAGCTATTCAGATTTCCTCCCGGTAATATGTTTCGAGGTTCTCTGTCCTAGTGAAGAACTTCTCTACAGTGTCTTGCCAAGGTATGAATATACATTGAACGTTCCTGCCTTTTTTTATGCTATACTCACAAACATCAAAGTATTTGTTAGGATTTCATGTGGTAGAACAAAACAGAAAGTATTAAATATAAATAATGGTGAATTGGAATAAAACTTCCACAGCAAAACATCTATGTTGACACTTCAGCACAATTAAAGTTGCAAGTCTATGAAGTTGCATCTCTACCCCACTCTCGCATCTAAAAACTGAAATCTGTGAAATACTTCCAAGTTCAGTCGGATTGGGTGCATGAAGTCTATAAATATCTACACTGAGGTCTTGCCACAGATTCTCATTTAGATTTCGGTCTGAGCTTTGAACATTTTGTTAGTTGGTGAACTTCTGCCACAGTCCAATGTCTTTTTCAACCTTTAGGAAATTGTTTTGCTGAGAACTAAACTGAATTTTGTTCCATTAACTGTGGAGATGGTGTGTTCAGTGTAATCTACAGACAGTTACCCACCAAACACTAAGGCCAAAAAGTATAATTATTCTCTTACTTGACCAGAGTACGTTGTTCCACATGTTTATGGAGTTTCCTACATGGCTTGAGAGAAACAGTAATTGAACATCTCACGACTTTCATTCAACAAGTTTCTTTCTGCCACAATTTAATAAGGGCCAGCTTTTTGAAGCACACAACTAATGCTTTAGTCTGGTAAAAACCAACTCCTTGTTCTACCCATTGAAACTGAGACTATGCAGCATCGACTCTACCTCTGTTCAGGCAGAATCTGTATTCAACATCTACACCTGAGGAAGGATTCAGTCTTTTAAAGACATGGTAAATCCATTAATAATGCAGCACAGGTTCTCTCTTTCCTCCTTCCTTTCTCTCCACCTCAGCTAGATTGGCGAGTGCTGCCGAGCTTGAGCTTGGTCACACCGCGATGGTCTTGAGACAGTCGAGTCTGTTTCAGTAGCTGCAATTAAACTATCTCACTAGGGTCTTGTTCAACCACTCGACAATGGAGTGGGAGCCAAGGTGTGTTCAATACATCGAAGCAAGAGAGAAGCAGAAGAAAAAAGGAGGTGGTCAGCTGGTTGCAGCACATGTCAATTCAAGAGTGTGGCATAACTTTTGGCTGATGGAAATAGATTTAGATGCTACCTTCTCTTGACTGCTAGATGGATGTCTAGCCCTAACAAGACTCATCACCGCCAAAAAGCCCAGTGTAGAGGGATGTAACAGTTCTCTTAACCTGCTTCTACTTCATAAATTATATTCTCTTAAGGCTCTCCCATTTTCATCCTAAGCCAAAAAGTTGTTGCTTGGTTGCAGGCGTTCACATTCGTACATATCTTTCATACACGCACCCTCCATTTAGCTTTCACCAAATGGTTACAGAGAGAGTGCCACACCTCTCTGCAGACCGCCTCCTCCATGAACAACATATCTGCACTTTCCAATCAGGATCTCTTAGCCATGTGACAGTATTTGTAGTTATTTAACAATGAATCATACAAATGTACATAATGTCTCACCATGTTGGACAATGTTTCTTAAAAGTATTCCACAGTGCCTGCAGAAACAGTAACCAGATGGTGGAAGTGGACTAAATGAAGTGACATATCAACACTGTTATATGAGCCCATTTCTTTATAAAACATGCCAACAACCTTCTGAACAATCACACAACATTTTTGCACAAAGCTCTGTACAAAATAGTTCAACCAGGCCTTGTGATGAGGAAGGGAGGACAATGCTTCCCTATGAACAACATGACACAATTTTTATGACACAACTACATCAACGAGAGTCGAAGGAGCATTAGAGAGCCTTAAGGCAGACATGGGCTTTTTATTTTAGCCCTATATGGGTCTCTAGCTCAGGGTGGAGATGGTTGGTTCAACCCCTGTATGACCACTGATCTGGACTAAAGCCTATAAGAACTACCAACCCAGGATGGAGCTGCTTGCTCAGCTTTATTACGCCCACATACCCAGGCAGGAAATGGAAATGTTCATTTTCACCCTATAAGTCAACCAGCCACAGAGATGACTAAGTATTCCCTTCTGAGCCTACAGGAACGTCATTGGGGAGACAGGCATTAGAAAAATCAAAGACTGAAACTACAGGATATTCAAGAGTGTGAACAATCATATGGCATAATACCGAAACAGCAGCAGAGTCGTATTTCATAAGAACCAACTATGTTGTTGCCCTTGGCAGGACACTAGTCTGGCCCATGCACCAATCCTACAAATCAACTTCAGAACATTTTTTATTCCATCCATCCATCCATTTTCTGAACACCCTTCTTCCCTAATGGGGTTGGGAGGGTTGCTGGTGCCGATCTCCAGCTACGTTCCGGGCGAGAGGCGGGGTCACTCTGGACAGGTCGCCAGTCTGTCGCAGCAGTTTTTAATCCAGATCTCTTAAACTACCTGCTATTAAAATTGCATTAAGTCATTAATGCCTTAATAGAATACACTACCTTCATATTTCCATTTTCTTTTTCTCATCTCATCTTCTTAAATTTCTGAAACGTGCCTTTAGGGGATTTCATCTGCTCTCACTCCAATAATTTATATGAAAATTGTTCTACTTTAATAAAACTTTATTATTCCATCAGATTGTAATTAATAGGCAAAGGGCACTTTCAGACTAAATGAAGATTTTCACAGTTAATAACTATTGGAAAAAGCAACCATTTTGACTCTGTAATGATGTAGTTGTTGGGTCAAGTTCCAGATATGCAGAGGAAAACTATTTTCTGCAATCAATCTTAATCATCATAAAGTTTCTTCAGGCTTCCTCTATGTATCTTTTTAGCCACAAATGTAATTTAGTTGATGATAGTCTACTGGACTAGAGAAAAACACCAAGCAGAAGTATTGCATTACGTCAGATCTGTTGTTTTGAACCTCAGTTCAACCCCATGAGTGAACTTTTTATCTCAATTTCTTCAATTTCAAACCCAGAAACATTCAACTTGCTACATATTTACTTAACTGCTGGTAGCTCAAATATATTCAAGTACCATAACTACATTTCCTTACAAGTCCTAGTCCTACAAAAAGCAGGTTACTTCTTCCCTCCTCTCTTAAAATAATAATAATAATAATAATAATAATAATAATAATAATAATAATAATAATAATAATAATTATATATATATCTGAAAGAGTTTGCTTGTTGTAGACATGGAGTCTACAGAAAGTGTAAGCAGAGAATTACTCCAAACAGTACCATTCAAACTAAAGCATCTTTTAAATCTCTTCAATAAGAGCTGAATATAGTCTGTCCTGTTGTCTGTTTCCTTGTTAGCTATAATAAGCCATATTATTAAATGACAAGTCAAAACAACAAAAGCAGATGGAGACTTCCCACGCCACCTCCTGGACTGTTTGAGGTCTCTGGGACCTGCTGTTTGAAAACCAGGCCTAAGTCTGTTAGGGGGGGTGAGTGTAGGCTCATCTTCAAAGGTAATCTGAGTCACAGTTCAGGTTCTGTCTGCCATCAACACAGTCCAGACAGCTTGAGCTAACTGTCCGTCAGGAGCCATCCCTGTCATGCTAGCCCTGATCACCAGTGAGAGACCCAATGTCTGCCCTGCCATCTTGTCTCTTTCATAGAGTGACAGCAGCTTTATGTCCAAACTCAAAGATCTGTGGACAACTTCAAAACAGCCCCTCTGAGCCAAGAATGTATCAAATTCATCAGATTCACGGCTGAAAAACTCATTCGCCACAAGTCATTACCCCAGCTAACAAGAACCTTTTAGACCTCAGGAAATCATTACGGAGTTGGCAAAAAGAGTACAATGAAATCAACTCCAAGAATAATGTAATTACATTCACCTCAAATTAAATGTTGATTTGTTTCCTCTTATTCCCAATGGTAAGTGGAGTGCAATTTCCTAATACAAATGATGTTTACAAACAAATGATAGAATTTCATAATGCTGTGTGGAAATCCAAGTTTTTTGACTGTAGCAGGATCTGGACCTACTGTGGCCAAAGACATGACACAAATAGAATCTTTGAAAAACAAAAGATGTGACAACGTCACGACTCACATGCTACTTCCAGGGACGCGTTACGGCTGACGGCTTCTCCCAGGTAGTTCCGGGCCACACAGACGTAGGCTCCCTCGTCGGGTTTGCTCCGTCGTCCGTGAACGATGCGCAGGAAGAAAAGCGAGCCTGTCGGAAGCAGCATGCGGTGTGAACGTGGGTCATCTTTGTCCGTTTCCACCCGCTCTCCGTCTTTGTACCACTCCACTGTCGGGGTGGGCCGCCCCTCCGCTTTACAGTTGAGAGTGGCGGGCTCCCCTTTGGATACGATCAGGTCAGAGGGGTGCTCCACAATCCGGGGCGGGGAGTCCTCCTGGCGCAGACGGGATCCTGAAGGTAAACACAGAGAGCAGTGCAATTAATAACAGAAGAGACTATTTCTATGTCAAAAAAAAAATTCTATACATATGGCTTATTAAATCCATTTTCAAAAATAAACTGTCAATAATGTAAAAAGAAATTGTTAGTAATAAAACAGAACTCAGGAAACAAAAAAATAATTAACTCTCAAGATTAGTGCAGATATTTCTATTTGCTAATTCAGTGAGTTGCACTCACAAAATGAGAAGTGAAGTAGAGTCTTAAAGCACATTCATTGTTACGTCCATATGCACAGTTGACATGCGACATGTATCCTCCAAAACATCTATCACAAACTTGTACAGTTTGCTGCTATTGATATTAACATTAGCTTAGAGGCTTCATAGTTAGTTTTCTTGATAAACAGACTTGTTTAAATTAGATCTGTAACAATTCAACAAATGATTGAAGGCTTTGTTAAATTATGCTTTGCTATTTAGTGCACTGTGTTCAAGCCAGATTATTATTTGTTGTGCACCACACTCTCACATCCATCAATGACCTGTTAACAAATGCTAAGTGCTATTAGCAAGTATGGAGGGAGATGATGAGGGACCACCAATACAGTGACAAAGGTGTCAAAAGTTTGGAATCACTTTAAGCTAAATGGAAAAGAAACAAAAGTAGAAAGATAGTTCACATCCTCAATATTGCAACAGCTCATCTGGAAACATCTACTACCTGCATCATGCTTGCTTGTGGCTGCTAACAGGTGATGATTTTGTTCACTTTCCAAAAGGTTGATTTTTATCTGATTGTTAGCACCAAATCTGGGATGTTACACACGTGCACCAAAATACATGTTTGCTTACATTTAAGGTAGTTGCTGACTAAGAAGAGTGATGATTTGGGGAAAAAATGGACTAGAAATATCTATATTATAAAAACATGTTCATGCTTCAAGTTTGAGACTAAAAGTGACATTTGAATCATATTGCATTTCACGCTATAAAATGTTTTCTTGTTAAAAACAGAACATAAATGTGTTTAACTAGCACCTTTTCTTTAATTCATTTACTAGAACTACATAACAGGACAACGTTTATTTTATTACTTTATTAATGGTCACAATAATTCAATGGATTACTCAATTACTAAAATAACTCTTTACAACAGCCCTATTTTAAAACAAACAAAACATCAACATTTGACCAAAAGACCTAGAACAATTTTTGAGCAAATGCATCCTGTTTTTTTGGTAATGTAGATATGCAAACTAGTTTGTAGCTACAACTTGAAGCATGGAAGATTTAGTATTTCACAGGAGAGATCTGCTCTAGTCAAACTAAAATGGGAAATCTTACAAGTAATTAGACCCCTATGTGGACAACATAATACTTTTCTTACAGTTGAAAAGCCTGCAAAACTGATGTGAATATGAATGTCAAAGTTCTTTTTTTTCCTCTTTATTTGGATGGATGTTAGAGTTCATACTGATGTCAAATGCTAATCCCCTGTGGCTCAAAGCCATGGCCGCTCCTTTTCATTAGGGATGCAGTGACTGAGCTCTCGGAGTCTGGTGGCTAAGATAATGCTCCCCAAGTCTGGGCGCTGTATGCATCTGTGACCAGGTCTTACCCCCAGAGATAAGGAGCTGTGGGCCACACACATTTACATCACACAGGCCACGGAGGCCATGCAAGAATCAAACAGTTTAATCCAGCACCAAACAATCGAAAAACTACTTCAAAGCAGAGCAAATCAAGCTAACTTTTCCAACATTTAATGGAAAGGTCTTTCTGTTTGACAACATAAAATTGTCCCATCACTTACTATAATTTTGCTGGCAGCCGCATGCTAACCAATCAGCACTTGGATCAAGTTGAGAGCTGAGCTTTTTTGTCAACAATTGAGTTGTTGAATGTTTGATTGAGCCGAGTTGATGACTATGACCTACCCTGAGTTAGTGCAGTGAGCTAATAGGACAATACATGTTATACTTAAGCCTAATGTACCACAAAGATCTTTCTCCTGGGGTGAAACTCAACTCAACAAAGGATTGAAGCAGTTGTGGAGGTTCGGGTCTTTGTTCTGTTATGTTTGCACACATTTTCATACTATGACAATCATCTGTAAATCTATGTACTAAAATTTTAGGAGCACAAACATCTGTACAAAATGTCTGTCAAAGCTCCTGAGCAAAACACACAACCATTCAAATGACATATCTAGGCACAAAAGTCCAGAAGCCCACCACTCGACAGGAATCAGCCATCAGACAGTAGCATATTGACCCCTGAACAGGAGGCAGACTGTTCTCTCTTCCTCCTAATTTCGGCTAATTCCCTCCATTTCCCTGCCATTGATTAGTGATCAGGCCTCGTGTCTTTTGCCAAATGGGGCTACAGACGGGGGTTTGTGCATGAGTGGCTGGTGACAGCATGTTCCCACGGCTCATGATCTAATCTTACTGGCATTAGGTGAAAACCTGGATGTTGTGTTGGTAGTGAAGCGGACAAAAAAATTACAGTAGTCTTCTAGGAATCATTTACTTGATCAAAAATTAGAAACAGTAAAATTTTGTGCAGAGTGAGTTTGAGTTGTGGCAATGAGAGACTCGACCTACAAGGCAGCAGTTAGGAGCGCGGCGCTGATTAATGGAGAGCGAGATAAAAGAAAGTGATGGACACCCCCCTTTTCCCTTGATGAAGTGTCGAATGCACATTTATTTTTATCTCATTGAAGCATGTGTTTCCCCCCACTGCTGCAATCCACAAAACCACGCAGGGGCTTTCCACTAAGGCCAATGCACATGCACAGGAGCAAACCACGGCGACTACATTCGATTTATATCAGTCTAATTTCTTTAAATCCAATTTGTATTTCAATCTACTGCCTTCTAATCACGTAAACCTAGAGTCTCCATCTGCTCCAGTCTTTCCTGTGGACATCAACGCAGCAGATGCCTCTACCATTGTCCTTCCACTGCCAGGGAAAAGCCGAGCTGGGTGAACAGAGGGCCTTACATGGAGGGTCAGTGTCCTTGCTGAGTGGGGACAGTCAGGTGTAGAGACAGCAAAGGTCAAAAACCTCCCTGTGCTAGAAAATACATACTGAATGTGGGAAGCAGTGCACAATTGTAGAGAAGAATTTTTCTTCACAAAAATCTGATTTATGCCTCTGCATTTTAGGCACCTTTTTCTGGGTCAAAATCGGCATCAGAAGTCAACTAGAAAGTATTAATACAACAGTTCTGCAAAGGTTTAACGCTATAAAAACACAGATTTTTACATATTTGTTTGTCACTATATTGTGACAGCATGGTAGGGGACAGATAATCTGTGAAAAAAATTAGCTCTTCTCTCTTCTCCCAGTGCTAACTCAAAACAACCAATCAGAGCCAGGAGGAGTGTCTTAGTGCTGTCAATCACCCTAATTTCTTTTCTTAGCAGTTGTTTCATTGCAAAAATCTCAGCATCAACATGTTAATCTGCATCTATAGGCTGTTTGCTGTCCAGGAGAGCTAGATACAAAACTTTCTTCATCCAGACATCAGATTTTAGCTCCTCACAAAAGTCGAAGTAAATTTTCTGTTTCCTACCGGCTCCCCCTCCATCCCCACTCTCTTTGCAGTAAATGGTCTTTCTGTTGCCCTTTTAATGTGATCATTGGTGCTGTGCAATCAAGTGCTCTCTGAGCTGAGGCGAGTGCACTTCACTGGGGCTCAGGGCACACGCTCCAATCAAAAATGGCTGTGTTTCCCCCTGCCCCATCTGCAATAACACCACCATTACTTTTCACCGCGGCTGTGCAGTCATCCACTCCTGGAGGAACGCAGGAAACGCAGAACAAACAAAGAATGCAGACAGGGAGTGAAATCAGTAAGCAGTTGGTGAACCAGAAAATGATGGGGGGCGTTTTCAGCCTATTATTATTTATTTATTTTTTTACGTCTTCTTACGTCCACATCACTAGAAATGGATGCGACTTTCCATTAAATGTGCACAAGCTGAACATGTTTGCATTCTTTTCATGACTCAGAGAGAGTAGCATGAAAGTAGATCAAGACTCCACTTAAGTTTCTGATTTAAAAAGAAAACAAACACCTCTTTATTTCTCCATTAATTCCAAGATAAAACATCTCCAATTATATCTCCGGTCACACTGACCACACACAGAGTTGGGCTGTGTTTTCTGTTATCTTGGTCACATATTTATTCATGTGTGCAACAGAAGGTCAGGCCTTTGATGATCTTTTTGTAATTATTTTTATTAGCTCCCAGGAGAAATTCTAGCCTACAAACCAAATCAATACCCACACCAGTCTCAAGCAGAGCATAAAGAGAAGGGCTCCCCGAAGAGATATTACTTATTCTGCCAGCAGACATTCGCTGATCACAGGTAACCAACGGCAACCTTGGACCAAGACGAGAAGTTCTGGCCTCTGAGGCGCCGTAAAAAACATCAAACGCTAGAATGGAGAACCGGGACAAGTGGCTGCAGCGGCGTGGCTCAGCGAGAAGGAAACTTGGAATGAAAGTGTAGAATAACCTGATGCCCCCAAGCTGTCTGACCAAAGTATTCACATCCCTCAGATGTGAAAACTGGACGGTAAGTATTCACATCCTCAAAGCTTTTCTTTAAATGGCATTTTACGTGACAGACCAACACAACGTGCCATGTAAATGTCAAGTGGTAAGAAAATGATGCGTATGCATAAAGTGGTGTGCATTGCTTCTCTGGAACTCAGATTACAATTTCTAGATCTTTAAATAATACGTCACTACCATATTTGCACATCTAGAACTGTTTTTGCCTTCATTCTTTGGGGTATTTCTGACATCCCGAGTGTTAGGGTCTGACAACATCACTTTTCAAATATTGTCTGACATTCAATATTTATTACAAGTCCACCAATATGAAAATTTGTGTTGATATTGACATTAATATGCTGCTATGGCCAAAAATAGATACTTAACAGATACTTGATATATATTGAATATATATCTTTAGCTTTTCAATACCTTGAAAAAGAACCACACCATTAACTTCACCACTGCTTTTCTGATGCAGCTAAAATCCCCACAATCCTCTGCTGCTTCACCATCACTGCCATATGACCAAACAAGAACCACATGACCAACCTCCTCCAGAAACAAACAGAAACAAAATGTAAATAGTTATCAGTTCTTAATACCGGAACGCTTTTATTTTTCGGGCTGATTCCAATACGTTAAAAAAACGTGACTAATATCATCCGACCCTGATGTTAGTGCCGATATATTATACATCCCTAATTTTTATCCAGAAAGATCCTGAATTATTTTCTGGCGCTTGCTAAAGAAAAGCATTCCCACAGCATGGTGGCTAATCACAGGCATCGTACTTTCTGGGTCATATCTTTCCTTGACACATCGCCTTCATGTCAGATCCATGTGCTTTATTTCAAACTAAACATTTCTCCTGGTTCCGTTCACCACTTTCCCATTTGGTTTCCTCTCACTGCTGAGACTCCACCTTTGCCCCCTGGTATCTATCCGTTTCACTTGCTCTCTGTCCTATTACAGCCTGCCCTCAGTGTTTTCGGGCGATGGAGTCATATTCGTCATGTCATCAGAGAGGAAATGCGAGAGAGCAGCGGGGGTGGGGTGGGAGGGGAGAAACTGAGGGTGGTGAAAGAATGATGTTACCGGTCGTCCGCGCCTCGGCACCAGAGCGCTGCGACACCTCCAAGCGGCATGCTCTGCGCCAGGGATTCATCTTCCTTACACCAGGCTGTCAGTGGCAGCTCCAGTGCAACCCACTCACCCCCCGCACCCCAACACCAGACAGACACACAGCTCCTCTCAGGGAGGCGTCACCGGAGCAGTCCGGCCCCAGAGGACCCGGCGAGCCTCAGTGACGACACGGAAAGCGAATGAAATGTGTTCACAGGTGCAGAGCAGAGTCTTCCATTTCATCTGCTGCTGAAATATAGCAAGTGGTCTCTTTGAGCTAGTTAGCTTTCAAGCTGCCATGATGGGCTCTGTTCCACCTCAGTGCTCTGAAGAGTGTCCCTCCCTTCTCCCGCTTAGATTTATACTCTGAAAGCAAACACAGGAGGTAATTCTACAAGCTCCCCGCAACCTCTCAATGCATCCATGCTCGACTCCCAACAAATATCAGATAGAATTCCACGCTGAGTGTATTTCAGGCAGTGACAAGGTTGGGGGTCATATTGACTTTGCATCTGTGTATTTGCCCTCTCTCTCTCTCCCCCCATACAGATGGGAAATATAAATAGATAACTGTGGGAAACAGAATATCTGATTTTGCTGCAAAGGACCCAATCCGCATAGCTTCCATTTCAAGAAGCACCATTGTTGTTTTAAAACAGGCTGCTCCTGTTGTCGGTCCTCATCCTGATGCCGCTTGCAATGGGCAGGAAAGGAGAGGCTATCTCTTACAGCAGACGTCTTGGAGGGAAAAAAAGATGAGATTGTTGACAAGAAGCTGAAATGCAAAGGAAGGACATGGAAACAATTTAGATCTACTCATGGCGAATGTGAAAAGTATGCTGCTCCCCACTCTGTATGGTCTGATTAGTGTATGGAGATTAGCAACAGCTCTGTTGGCCTGTCAGGATGCTGGTAGGGACTCTAAACTGTTTGATGCAGATTAAATGATTTCCGATGCCGGGGCCACTCGAGCATGTAGCTCACTGCGCCACTTCACCTCCTTCATGCCTGCCTCTCTCTTTTTTTCCTGCAGATCCTTTTGATCAGCGTGGTCTTATCTTCGCCTGGAAGCTTGATATGAAATTTTAGAGCCATAAAATCTATAAATATTGAAAGTATAAATATTGAAACCTGAATAAATTATAGTCGGGGTTCCTGTTGTTTTCTAAAGGAGATCAATCATTTTCAAAAGAATGCTTTGACATAAAAAGACATTTGTAGACCATTCTTAAAATACACAGAAAAATGTGTTTTGAAGTGACTTTTACTACAACATTCATGCATACAGGAAAAAGTGAGAAGTCCCTGGATAAATTTCACAAGGAGAACTGGAGTCTGTAAAACCCAAAGTCAAGAAATGAGGAGAAACTAGTTCTTATATAAGAAATGAACAGCCAGATCTCCATGGCAACCACAGGTGTTTACGAGCATTAAACAACACCTGTGGTTGTTTAATGCCTGACTTATGTCTGACTTAGCCAGATATATCTGCAGATATGTCTGGCTAAGTCAATAATGGTATACTCTAAACTATGAAAAATAAGCCTTAGTAATTATGCAAGTTTGTTTTTTTTCTGTGTCAGAGCCAAATGAATGAGAGAGCATGTGACTTATTACAGCCAAACACCATGCTGTGGGTAAGCTGACTGGAGGCAGATTTATGGCATTTTAGAGGTATGACAAATTCTAATATAGACTACAAACCCAGAGCAGGCAAATGTGGTCCAAATCCAGTTTTTTTCTACCCACATGCAACCTATATCCAACTGCTTCCTGGCAGTGTGATGACCCAATGACAAACTATTCACCTGCCCAACAGTTGTGCAATTATGTGGCACTAAATCAGACATGTAGCTGATATCCTCCAATTCCCCCCCCCCCCCTCAGTTTTCAAAGCATCTGCAATTTAATCTGACTTTTGAATTCTGGTGCAAGACATGCACCAGAACATTTAACAGCAGGAGCTAAACATTAGTGCAACAAATTTGAAACAGACGCTGTAATTAACTTTTAAAAGAAATGTAACTACACTAAACTACAAAGATGTACCCATTTGCTCTTTGAAGATATGTTCCTGTGCACTTTAGATTTACCTGAAATTGGATGAATGATATATGAAGGCATATCAATCAACATTTGTGTAGCCAAACCAGATAAGCAGCCATCAAATTTTGTGATCTTTTCAGATTTGTGACCATGTGTGATGTGAACAAAGCTGCTCCGAAAACACCAACGAAAAAAAATAACGGATTATTTTCTAGTGTAGCCACGTTCCAACATATAACCCAGGGAGGCGCAATGAAATGTAAGGTATCATCCAATTCCCCCCTCAAGCATTTTAATCTCTTTACCTGCATTGCTGAGCTGCCACTGCAAATTGAATGAAGAGAAATAAATAAGTGTGTTATTGCTGGGGCTGAAGGGGGCAGGGGAAGCCTCCAGGTGTCCTTGATACTCTGCGTTGAGAGGTGATAATTGGAGGTGCTGCGCGCATGCTGACCTGCAGTGAGCACATTACTGTGTGCCTGAAGTCAACACCCGCCTGTCGCTCCAACGATCCCCGAGCCAAACAATACCAACGTGAGGAATAGGAGCTGTAACCACAATCCATCCAGGTGATGGACTCACAGAGCGGAGCGGGGGTAATCAAATGGCTCTTATACCCCTCAGTGGTTTTTTTTTTTATTCTTCTAACGGAGCACCACAGGGCGTTGAGACGAGATTTATTAAATTTCTATACTGTGGGACACTATGTGTGGCTTTCCTTCATACTACAGGGTCAAGGGTGACAGCAGTAAGTGCTTAAAGGGCTTATTCACTTTACTTGGGCCCATAAAATCATGCTGACACAAAAACAGTCTATAGAGTTCAGAGGCGTTCACAGATACACATCCACTTCGGTTTAATAATCCTAAAACTGGGTCTGTTACGAGGACGCTAAGTAACAAATGTTTACGAGCGGCTTTCCAGGGAAAAAAAAAAAGAAAAGAAAGTAAGAAAGTCACTGCCACCCTGGAAATGAACCAGGAAAGTAAGATCATCAAGGGTGTGATTGCTTTTTGTTTTCAAAGCTGGTACAAGAGTTGACTCTTGGCTCCACACAGACTTTCAGTGCAGTGCCGCTCTCATAGGGAGTCATTAGTTAAAAGAAAAATTGCCCTGCTTATAGAGCCCATGTTATTGACATTGGGGACCACATGATAAAAGATCATTTGGCGCTGAAACTCTTATGTGATTTTAATTATGGTGAATATAAAAGTGTAAAGTGGGTCAGAATACTTTAGCACTTGAGCTGTTCTTTTTAGAGCCTTACAAAAGTATCACAATTTATTCAACTGTTTCTCAATTTTCTGAATGAAATCACAAACTCCACTGTATATTATTGGGATTTTATATGACAGCTTGACAAAAATTAATTCGCATTTGTGAAGTGGGAAGAAAATGGCGCCAGATTTATAGAAATTAGGACAAAAATGTAGTCAAAATAGAGACATTTTTCTATAATAACCTATGCTCAGATTGCATTTGATCAGATTATCTGCCTCTACTAAAAGAAAGCATCGCCATGGCAGCCTTATATCTTATTGATGTGCTCAGGGTGATGTTATGCACTTTCCTACACACAATATTTTACCTCTATGCTAAATAGTTGCATTTTGCTTGGGTCTGTTTCTGGCTCAACTGTGAAAGAGTGCGTTCACACCAGCCCTGTTTAGTTCACATTAATTAGACTCTAATTTGTTTGCATAGAAAGTCTGAAAGTCTTTTTTAGTCTGCTTGACAGTGCAGTGTGAAAGTGAATCATACCACTTCAAAATGTAACAAATGTTGAAACTTTGGTTCCCGTCTGAAGCACGTCTACTAGACTATCAGGTCTGAAGACATTCTAAAGTTTTTGATGTCTGGTGTATCAGTTTAGTTGGACAGTCTGGATCCCTAGATAACCTCTAAACCTAGAAGTATTCAATCAAAAATCCAATGAAAAACATAAAATATTGTTGTAATATGAACCAAAACCAACAACATCGCTGAAGCAGTCTACCAACCACCACCTACAAGCACAGATAAAAGATGCTGCTCTATCTTAAGTACTAAAGCTGCAGCACTACACATGGGTCTGAGGTGGCAGAACAAAATACTTATTCAGTGGTCAGACTACTCCAAACTGCTTTGTTGCAGCTGCATTTGGGCCATTGCTGCGTCTGATGGATGTGTTCTCAATTGTCGCACTCCAGCTGTCCGTCTTCAGACATCTCGCTCCGAGAGACAGCTAATGCATTTTTATCACCGGCCTTCACCTCATTCAAGAAACTGGAGAGAACAGGAGCTCAAGTAAAATGGTCACAAAACCTCTTGACAGCAAAAACAATGTCAGATGTTATTGACAGAAAAGACAAAGAGGAAAAGCAAGTAGAGTATTTTCACTTATTTGAGTAGGGCAGCTAAATAAACCTCTTCATGTCTGCCTGTAGGGACGGGGGACATGTGTGTGGGCTGGTACCCGTGAGCATGTATTATCTGCCGTGTACTTCTGTGAGTCATTCAACCTTGACATCTCTTCCACCTTATCTAAAGGCAGCTTTGAGGTAGTCAAACAGAGCAAACTGAGGGCAACTGGACACACAGTAAACAGATGCTTCCCAAGACAACATTTCAGAGGAGCATGCAACATAAAAACACAGATAGGTCAAACATGTTATCCCTTTTTTATCTGACTTCCTGTTGTTGCTCTTCAGTTTGCATAGATAAGATTGCTCTTCACATCCACATGATAACAGAGTTATCCAACCAACCAAGAGTCTGTTTGAACAACTGGAGTACTCACAAGCTTCTTTTACCATCATCTCATAAGGGATTATAAAACAGTAATTAGAAGACTATTTTCTGTTGGCCTGGCCCTTAATCAGCTGTTTTGGAAACAAAGACATTGACGAAACAGAAAGGGGATTATATCTATGCCCCCTGGGCCCCAAAGGGGAAAACCACAGGTGTGTATTCTTGAAGTTCAGGTGTGTGAGGCAGGTGAAGGCATTTACAATCTACCTTTACTTCACAGTCAGCACGTTCAATTCATCATGTTACTCCTCCCCCCAACCCCTGAACCCCTGCCATCGCATACACTCGTGTTATACACAGCCAGCGCAGGTGTACAACAAATCCCTCAGTGTTTGAATTCCACCCTCATTGATAGAGGCTCTCACAAAGACAGCATACGAACACATAAAGAAGATATGGGTAAAAAAAAAAAAGTTTGAGATTGAGATTGTACAAGTAATACAAGAAAACATGCCATCTACCAATTTTCAGTAAACACAATTTTCAGTATTCGGTTCAGTAGTAATCGCTGGCTTTTCTTTAGGCAAATGCATTTAGTTATTATGTAACTTTCTGCTCTGTAAATGTCACTGCTATGCATGAGTGAGGCTCAATAAATTAGCGGTATTACCTTCGATGCATTCTGCTGGCATACAGAAAAACCAACCAAGTGCATTGTCTGTGGCTGACATTTTCTTATGCGCATGAGGTCTGTGAAGGGATAAAGTGAATGATCTGTGAGGTCTACGGGAGCAACAATATACCAGTCTCAGGAGACGGGACGATGCACAATTTCAGGTTTGTGAGAATGAGATTTCAAAACTATTTCTGGGAAAACAACATTGTTTTTGGCTCAAAATCCAACAAAGCATTGACAATGTTTATTTTATTATTTTATCTAAGTAAAAACAAAATAAGTGCTTCAGAAATCTTAAACTATGCCTTAATGTATCTGATCAGTGTAAGAATTTTAGATTGTTAATGGCAAATGACTGAAAGCAGTCCAGTTTCAAATTGTAAAATTAATATTTTTATATTCTCAATAAGACTCTGAATCAGATGCTAATGTAAGCATCTTTAACAGCTAATGGTTACCTAGTCACAAGTTTATCACAGTGTTAACAAAAATATATTTCTTGTCAATCACCATTTCTTAATGAAATATCCACAGCGCTGTCAGATACATTATTAAAAATGTGTGGTTTGTTTAGTGTTAATGTAGCAGAGCGTTGTAAGTTAACTACAAACCTTTATTAGCACCACAGAGCATATGAAAATATCTGCTTCCTTTTAAGCTACAAAATAAGATTATCAAACATAGAAACAGGTGCCAAACTCAGAGCCTTTGTGATTGGATCTCATGTTAATAGCTTACACCACTTATTGTACCAAAGTTTCATGCTAACAGCAAGTTCCTAGACTTCATTTTGATTAAGAATATTGTGGAGTTTGTGAGCTGGAATTATGAAAAGCAGTCTATATAGAAAAAGTGAAATAGCCCAATAGGACTTTGTATGAAATGTAATGACTGCTGTTTAGGAGTTGTTTAGGAGTCTTAGACATATTCATATCTAGGACTGACAGCCATTAGCTAGCATGTTTTGAGTCATACTTCCCTTCGACAATAAATAGGTGAAGTCTTTCTGTAGTGCCAGAACTTTCCGAAGGCAAATCTAAGCAAACAGAAGTCTGCTAAACTCAAAAGTTGTTTTGTTTGTGGCCTAAAGCGATGAAGCGACGGCTTTTGAAACATGATCCCAACAGCGGCCTGCCTTTCCTGTTTAGGAGTTGACAAGCCCTTGTCACCAGTCAAACAACACTGATCATTTGAATACACAAGAACTTGTTCACACTCACCTCTCCCTATTCCTTCATTCCCCTCAACTCCCTTCTTGTTATAATCACTGCCACAGAGTCTCAATCTCATAGCTCATTTTTGATGATAATCAGAAAACAAACAGTGGTAGCATGTATGGGGGCTGAGGAAAACGACTCGGCTGACAGTGATGAGACAGGGGGAGACAGTAGATAGGAGCGTCCCATAGATTTCAGATGAAGGTTCGTCATTATAGCAGTCCCATTCCAACAAATGAACCAGAATTACAATAGCTTTGCTTAAATGCTGCCAGCTCAGGCAGAACAATCACATTTGGGGCAAAGCATCACAGCAGCTCTAACACAGTGACCTCAGCCTTCCTCATCACTCACCTAGACTACTTTAATCTAGGTTTACTTCCCATTATAGAGCAGTGCTTTAAGCCTCCCATTTAATCATGACCATCAACAGCGTTGTTAGTCTCCCATGTCCTATCGCAATAAAGCATCATCGCTACCATTTCACAGCCTAATACTGTACTGTTAAACAACTCTTCTCTCAATTTTTAAATTTGATTATCCTTATCCTCCATCCTTCTGCCTTCCCCTTTCTCCTTTCTCCTACTCCCACTCCAGTTTGAGTTTTTCTTGACTCAGCATTAGACAGACCAGAACCGTGCTTGCAGATCAGGTGCCGCTCACGATGTGCCCGTCCCCAAGTGGTCTTCTCTCCATGACAGATTGAAGTTGTACCATCTTTCAACACCCAAGATGAATGTAATGTCACCACCTCCTACATCAGACGCAAGTATGTGGGAGATCTATGAATAGCAGAGGCTCAGCAGTGGGGGTCCACATTGAAAAGCATGCTATAATCCAGCACGGATAACACGCAGCTGCTTACAGTCCCAATGACTTTCTACCAGATAGCCACCCTAGCTACAGCATTCAAGACTAATGCTATTTTTCTCCTTTCAGTCTCTCTCACCATCAACTTTTCTCTTCTCCACACAAGGAGTATTAATCACAGAACACTAAACAGCTACTGACGCCATTTAGTAGGCCTGGCTTTGTTGGGCTTTGGCTCCGAGTCAATTCAACTCCAGCCCCTTTTTGTACGCCCAAGTGGGCTCTCCGAAGAAGCTCCTCCTCTCTCCAAGGACCATCAGATTACCTCTTAAAAAGCTGGGTGATGGGCGAGTTTTACTTAGATGTGGGTGGAGAGCAAAGCAGAGTAGGAAGGAGGGCAACAGGCGAATGATTGGGGAGATACACTGCTTTGGAGAAATGGTGCACCCTTCTCCCTTTTGGGTGAGCATGTAATGCCATCAGCCCTTGCCTAGCAACCAGTGGGGTTTGGCCGAGGAGATGAAAAGATGCAACGCAAAATGAAAACAGAAGAAAAGGAGACTGGAAAACACAGAAGGCATGAACACTGAAGTAAAAAGGATCAGGGATAAAACTTGCAGCTGTGAAGAACAAGAGCAGGGGCTGGCAGGTGACAGAAAGGAACAAAATGGGACCTTACAGCTTCTTGCATTTACTCTAAGCCTTTCCTCTAAGCTAAGCAGCACGAACAATGCAAACCCAACATGTTGGAATCAAGACATGGGCTATGATATGCCTCAATATACCAAGCTATGATAAAACTTGTCTATATATGTATATATATATATATATATCAATTTTCATCATTTGCACTGGCCTACCTTTAATGACTGTGGTGAGTCGCCACATTAACTATGCTCCCCCCCCCCCCCATTAAATTACTTCTTTTGTAGGCCACTGAATCCCAAGAAACCACATAAAATCTTACTGTAAGGGTGCTTACTTTGCATTTGGTGACCGTCTGGCTGTTCAAAACAGGGAATTGAAATTACTGCAATTAATCAGCATACAGCTCATTTGCTTTTCATATCATTATTAAACAATTTTAAAATATGAACATAACTCTTGGCAGTGTATGTTTATCTTTGGTTCAAACCTGTTTCTGCTGTAATTTAACACTCAGAGTTCTAAGTCTCAGCAGCAGAAGGCCCAAAGAAATGCATCTAAAAACTGGATGTGCAACAAAAATCAATATGCAACCCAAAAAGATTAGATTAAATCTGTTTAGGATTGCTAACTATCAATTTAGGATATCTAAAATGGTTTCTAAGCATGACTTTTACTATTTCATAGTGGTCTCAACATGTTTATCAGACATGTAGCCACTCTCATGAGAACATTGCAAATTATTCAAACTGAGGCACGTCTGCTCTAAAACTGAGTGCATAAAAGTATTTTTATGAAGGCACCACTGACTGTGGCCAAAAATTATTTCTCGATGTTAATAGAAATCTGAATTAAATATTTAAATTTTGATTATGAGTTGTTTGTTTTTTTTTTCCTCTAAAAATTTTAACAAAAAAAAAGAGGAAACAAAATGGGTTGTTTGCTGTATGTAGCAACAACTCCAAAAGAATTATAAGACTATCCCCATATATATCTATCAAAGCATATTCCTAACCTTTATATGAATATTAGCAAACAGAAGCAGTCAATCAAAGCACCTACTGTTGTACATGATGTGTTTATAGACCTAAATGATGCAGCTTGTCAGTTTTGTTACATTTCATCAAAAATTTAAAAATTTATTATTTTACTGAATGGAGACACTCAAGAAAAATTGTCTACATCTATATTTTATCTATGGATGCATATTCATCTTCAAAATGTATGACATGGAGGGTCATTTATTTCTGAAATAGCAGGTCAAAAATCACTGCAAGCAACAGAACAGCAATCATCTCCTGCAGTAAGAGGCTATCTGTTGAACTGAACTGCCTGGTCGTGTTACTTTTACGCATTACGATGCTTAATCCCAACAAATTATGACAACCACTCATCGGGGTTTGCCTTGCCAGGATATTAACATTCACGTTCAGTTATTATTCATCAAAACAATAATACATCTAGCAACTTATGGAATCCAACCCGGTCAAAATAATTCGCCTATTTAAGTAAGTTGCCTTCCTTGGCGCTGAATATATTTCCAAATCTATTAAAGGCGAAGTTTTACATAACACGTTAAGAACTTACCATCAGCTTGAAAGTACAGTAATCCACTAACAAGGATGAACGCTAGCGGACCCATCCTTGCATATTAAAAAATCCACAGCGGTCGCGCAAATCCTCTAATTCACTGCGGGGGCAAAAATAGGTGAAGACTGCGCTCAAGTCCGCTCCACCGGCTCTGGGAGTGATGGACAGCACCCAACACTGTCCTACTCACTGACAAAAGCCAGTTTCAGTGTCCAAACACAGAGAGGATCCATTTAATAGTAGTTCACCCGGAGCTGCTCATCCAGCCTCCAAACTCTCGGCTCTTTGAGGAAATATTATCCCAGTTTGTCCGGTGAGTTCATCCGCAATTTTTGCTGTATAACGAGCCGGAGCTTTTCAGAGTCTTTCGGGGCAGAAATTAAAGTCCAGAATGAAGAAATAAAAACAAAAACAAAAAACGCACATCTACGCTTTTCTTGAGAGGCGTCTCAGGCACCTTTCAAATCTTCAGCGAGGATGTCTGCGCTCGAGGACAACCAGGAAACCCGTGTTCAACTTTCACGCGCGCCCCCCAGAAAGTTGTTTTATTCTTAAGAAAACCGGCTTTCAAAAGCCCCATGTGCGTAGCCGGTAATATAGCCCCAATAAATGTACAGTCACAGTACAGTTTAACATCCTCCTCTCTCTCTCCGTCTCTCACGCTCTCTTTGAGCGTTTTGGTGTGAACAGCGCGGCCGCTAGGAGCGCATGGTCTCCCACATCCCAACACACTGAGGCTGAGCGGGCGGCCAGCGAACATCTACCGGTACCAGAGGGCGGGGGTAGAGCAAAGCAGCGTGGAATACAAAATATTATTAATAATTACTATTATCATTACTATTTTTTACCAGTGTTTCTACTGGACAATCACTTTGCTGCGGTTTACAGGAAACTTCCCTACTGTGGCACGAGTAAAAGACTTCCATTCAACGAGCTAAGTGGTAGGACAAACCTTTAAATATATTTGCAAAGCATTTATAGTAGGTCACGCATATAAGGAATTATTTACCTTCTAAAGCAAGCTCTGAGACGAGAGGAAAAAAAGCAGCATGCCATTAGAGTGCTGGAGGTTCAACATTCACTCTATTGTCAACAGGTAAAATGTACCTTAATTGGGGGAATCATTCAGAATATTAAAATCTAATTTCTTCTGTGAGAATGTGTTAAATTCTCAATCAATGGACTCAAAACTAAATTTATTGAGGAATCGAGGCTGCTTAACATGTGAGGGGTTAATGTCTTCAGATGCTGATGCAGAATTGTAAATATGATCTTTGTCAGAAATCAATGGCTTGATTGACCGAACCCCCTGCAAGATGAGGAGAGCTGATGCGGCTCTGCATACCAACAATAAACTCAAAAATGCCCCCCCCCCACCCCCCTTTTTTTTTTTCTTGCCTTAGCAGTATGCAGTTAAACACGGTGAGAACAAACTAAAACCGCTGCAATCCAACATTAGATCAGGGATGAATTCCAACATTGAGACTGAACATGTAAAAAAAAAAATTTAAAAATCCGGACTCAATATGTTGATATTTAAAGATATTTAAAGATGGAGGGTGGGGTTGTGTTGTGTGGTGTGAACTACTGCCCAGCAACCCTTCACATGATGATTCCTTGCAAGGCTTTCCTGGAGTGTGAGCTATGAGTTGTGAGCTCCCCCTACTGGTATGTGTTAGAAAAATTCCTAGTGGCTGTGTTTTCCTGTTCAGCCCCTCGAAGAGGCATAAAATGAGACGACATATGCACAGTCAACAGTGATAAAATAAACAGCTTTGCTATTTATGTAAGAGGCATGTGGAAATGCACGGAGGCTGTATGTTCAGTCACTAAATACAGATCTGATGAATATCAGAGTAAAATAGAGTGTTTTGCTGATGTATTCATGCCGGCCTATTTACATTTTGTCACTTACCACAAACTTTAGTGTGTTGAATTGAGATTTTACTTAGCAGACCAACACAAAGCTTGGAATCTGCTTCAGGGTGAACTTCATTTGAACGACCTGGCTTCATTATATTAATTCAAGGGCTTTATGAATATTTTAGCAGAAACAAGATCTATATCCCAAAGTATAAATCGACTTTAGGAGAGTGTTTTTTTAATAATGAAGTTTATATTGTGGTTAGACCATTTCTGAAGAAAAACATGAATCAAAGATGTATCCTAACTCAGGAGAAGCTGCACAGATCAGCAGCTCTGATGGGAGAATCAGTCTACTTGATAAATAATAGTATATTTGACAACAAGAGGAAAATGTTGTTACAATATGTACAGTACATAGTTCCAATATGCCATTGGAACTAGTATTGAAGCACTCAATATTAAGAACTTACTGACTTAAAACAAGCTCTTATATTCAGTAGAAAATGTACTTAAAGTCTTATTTCACGTGTACGAAGATATTAGTACTAGAAAATAAACCAAAAATACTTGGTAAGATTTTATACTTTTGCAGTGTAGAGATAGCATTAGCTTACATCATCCAGGAGGTTTATCACTTTGCTGTTGTAGATGCAGAAGTTTTGCTGAGCTTTATAAGTTGCTCTCAAGCATCAGTGTCTGAGCATTAGGACAGCTAGCGTAATGGGATTTGCTGGCCACCTGTCTGATAAGGAAAGTACCTTCAAACACTTTATGTTTACCTTCTTTGCTGAAGAGGGTTATATTTTGTTTTTTCTGGATGAACTCAATCACCTTACCACCAGTATTTAAAACTATCAGCCACAGCTCACTGTTTTGCACAAGTCAGCAGCTCATGAAAGAAGGTTGTCAATAGAGAAAAATTATTTTGACACCAATGAAGATCTGTGAATATATTTTTCTTTTATTGTTTCTATTAAGGGTTGATTATTTTTGATAACCCTACTTTGAATAGACCATCCCTATTGAGAAACATGATGATGCCAGCATCATGCTGTGGAGAGGCTTTACTTCAAAAGGAACAGAAAAGCTGATCCAAGGCATTGGGAAGATGGAAGGAGCTCAACACAGCAATCACAGAAGAAAACTTTTTAAGGCTTCAAAAGATTTGAGACTCTGGTGGAGGTTAGTGTTCCAGGAGAACAATGATGCTAAACCATAGGTGACACTGCCCCAGTCCTTCAGGGTCAGTGTCCTGCAAGCAGAAGTGTCTCTGGTTCACCCATTGGTGGTGACAGCAATATGCTGTGGGGAAGCTTTTCAAACAAGGTCGGGAGAGTTGATGGGAAGATGGACTCCACCTAAAGTTGAGCTATTTTTCAGAGAATAATGCACTACTTTGTGTCAATCTGTCTTATACAAACCCCAACTGATGCACTAAGGTTTGTTATTGAAACTGGAAAAACAGCGCAACAAAGTTTAGGGGAGTAAAACCATTTTTCAAAGCACTTGAAATCTGCCAGCTGGATGGATTAAGACTCCATCCATCATCATCCACTTCTCCGGGGAATGTTCAAGGGGGTAGCAGTCTAAGCAGGAAGGCGCAGACTCTCCTCTCCCCAGCCACTTGGGCCAACTCCTCTGGGGGAAACTTGAGGTGTTCCTAGGCTGACAAACATAGTCCTTCCAAAGTGTCCTCAGTCTTCTTCTGGGCCTCCTCTCAGTGAGACGTGCCTGGAACACCTCCTTAGGGAGTCATCCAGGGGGCATCCTAACCAGATGTCTGGACCACCTCAACTGACTCCTCTCAATGTGGAGGAACGGTGACTCTACTCTGAGTCCATCACGCCTGACTGAGATTATCAGACACCCTGCGGAAGATATTCATTTTAGCTTGCATCCGCAATTCCGTTCTTTTGGTCAGTGGTGGTTTATAAAATGGGCAACATGGGCAATTGCCAAAAGCACCATCTTGTGGGGGATGATATGAGCGCCTTCCCGGACCTCAGTCGAAGGAGTCAAGACAATTGGACTAGAAACTAGCCCAACATGGTGAGATTCAGTGTTTTTGTAGTGAAGCTTTTTTTTGACACACATCCCCAGTTGTACAGGGATCTAACACCCCACATCAAAAGGTCATCGGACAAACCCCCTCCCCCTACTTGACTCCCCAAAGTACCTGGTAGAAGTCCTTCTCCATGTCCAAAAAAACACATATAGGCTGGTTGGGTAAACGCCCATGCACTCTTCGGGACCCTGCAAAGGTTCCTGAGCTGGTCCTGGAAATTAAGTCTAATTTACATTAATAATGTATGAAGAGAAATTACCATTTGGACCAAAATGTTTCCCAAATGTCCTATTTTCCTTCCCTTCATTTTTTTATGGATAATAGCTGAAGAATATTTTCTATGTACCGACTTGCTAAAGCTTTGCTTTATACCTAAACAGCCTCAAAACCTGCAGGAATGTGAACTAAAGACTTGGATTTCTACTTTTATGATTTACATCAAAGACATCCACACAACAAAGTCCAGAGTATGTCCTCTGAAGATATCTTTGAAAACCCAGCTCTCCCCATTACAAAGTATGCAGACTAAGACCATGACAAAATGGCTTTGGCAAAGGGAAACACTTCTATCACCTTTAATAATAGCTTTGACTGCTCATGGCTTTTTTTCATGTTTGTTTGTTGAGCTGCATGTCAACGCTTGCCCTGAAAAAGGCCCTTTCTGGGAGCGGCAGCGTTGTGGCAAGGACTCTTGCTGGCTCTCGCTGCAGGCTGTTGCTGTCAGCTGGCCAGACACAGTGATTTGTCTTCATATTTTAATATGTGTTTGAGCCACATGCAAACGTTTCTTCTCAATGTCTACGCGCCGTCCCAGATTCTACCGTATGCACACGGCCATGAACGCAAACAAAGAGCCGAGCAGAAATTTATTGTGTCAGTGTTGCTGAAGGTTCAAGGCAAATAAAACGGAGGGGGGAAAAAGTGGGGAATCGGAGACAGGTCATTTACAAAGAAGGAAAGCCCACTTCAAACATAAACAATAGAAGCCTCATTGATGGAAAAGGAAGTAGAGTGTAATTCTCCCTGAAGCCCAGCCTTTTATTCCCCTCTCTCAATCACTTTATCTGTAGCAGAGGCTGCAATATTCCCCGGGTTTCTAAATATCAGCTCAAAGTGGATTTATTTTAATTAAACTGGGGGCTGTGTTTGTTCAGGACGCGACACGTTACATAAAAAATGAGATGGAAGGGGCTGAGCAACGGCGATGATAACTCACGGCCACCATCATATGAGTTTATGCTTCATTCCACTGCTGGGAGCAAAAACATCACAAATCTTTTATTAGGGCTGTATTTTTATAATATTACTGCCACACAGGGTTTTAAGTGTTGATTTGTTGTTTCATTTTTGAAAACCAGAGTATTCAAAAACAAATGAGGGTGATGTCACTGTGAGGAATGTAAAGAGAGTGTGTGGGTTTGGAGAGGATGAGGCCAAGCAGTGGTTAAACACATTTAGGGAAAGTGTTTTTACTACTTCTTTTGTTAGAACGGAGCGTTTCTTGTCTCCTAATTACATTATGCCACAATTACTGTCTCATTCTTGTCCAAGTATGTCTTTTTAACAGAATAAAAAGTATTACTCAATTATTTGGTCTCGGGTTTATCTCCAAACATCTGCTCACTGATGGATCAGGGGTCGAGTCGTCTCATTGTTCTGGGGTCCCCACATCCGTTCTGACCCACGGTGCCTTGTAAGTGTACAGATACCATCTTACCTTTTTTGACACACATCCCCAAACTTCCATGACGCCAGTTGCCTAATACACAACTCCATCCATTTCCCTCATGAACTCGCACTAGTTTATGTTCTTGCTAATTAAACACAGGATGATATTTTTCTGCCTCATCCGTGGGTTAGAAGGTTCCTGTTTGATCTGACCAGAACTATTAAACTTAACTCCATGACTTTATCGCTGACTCATCTGCTGTGTTTCTTGGTCTTTGTGATGTTTTAAATGTTCTACAATAAAACATTTGAGGGCTTCACAGAACAAATGAATTTATACTGAGATTAAAATATACACGGATTAACATCTTTTGTGAACTACAAACATTCATATTTATGCAAAATATAGGTTGCAATGATTTCTATATGTCAGAGTAAAGGACGCGGAATACAGATGCCCAACGCTGCTCATTTTTATCTGTAAAACATGTCGATATGACAGATACAGATTCATGATCAAAAATACTAAACTCCAGCTTCATTGGTTTGCTTGTGTCAATTCCAGGTTTCTGAACTCTGCTTATATTCCGTTAATGTCAGAAAAAACACAATTCTGCACTTGTGTTGTTTCTATGAAATAAAGAATGCAACTAAAATAAGTGGATAAATTTGTTTGCTCAATAAAACATTAAACTTCCTGCATCATAACTTCCTGTCATCTTCTTCTTCTTGGTTTGTGAAAGTGACAACAGTATTACCATTGGAGCTGAACATCAAAGTCTGTGATAAAAATGTGTTCAATAATTCTACAAAGCCCTGTGAATTCACTCAAGTAATATGTTTTCTTCTGTTACAGGGAACTCACACACATGTTGGCTCAGCTTCATGGAGCGACTCTGAACACTAGCAGTAGCGTTGCTCCTCCTGTAGATAAAAACCCAGCCAAGGATCAATAAGGCGTCCCCGAGTGGAGAGCCTGATATCTTTGAGACAATCAGGAGTGTGTACAACGGCAGCAGTGCACTCTGGGGGTTTTTGCACATGACACATTGCCGCGGAGGCATTTGTAGCATCTTAATTGCACGTAACCACGGCGCAATTCAGATGCAAACTATGAATCACAAGACAGGCAGCTCCAAAACACGTAGTCTCAGCAGAACGGCCTCTCTCGCATGCATCTTGAGGGAGAAGGAGAAAAGTGTTTTTAATTGTGTGGTGGGTCAGAGGTTCCGGTACCAACATCACTCATGATCAGATCAGAGTGGTATTTAGGGAGCTCTTAGCTGGATATCTTTCAAGGCTGAATATCCCCTTTCCTGAGTTTGGGTCCCGGCGTGGGGATGATTAGGAGCTGGAGGTGGGAGGAGGTAGTGTGTGATGTGCGGCGGGGGTGATTAATGTAGATGTCAGCGTCTCGCCCCTCCTCTCTTCTGCTTCCTCCCCAGCATCAGTAATGACACCTGGGGAAGGCGGAATGGGTCTACCTGCAGCCCAGGCTCCCTCAGCAGGGCATGATTCTTCCCCATGATCCTCCTCTGTCAGCAGTCCTGTCACCGGGCCCGGATCAGGCCCTTATTAATGGGCCTCTATGTCAAACACAGATATTAAGCTGTGCTCTGCTCCGCGCCCAGCCTCGGCAATAACAGCCGCGCGCAATGACACATTTCCAAACAATACAGTGACAGAAACAGGAGCGCGCGCGCGTGCACACCGCAGCGGCGCCCTCATAACTCTTAAAAACATTACTGCGTGCCCGCTGACGTTCCCTGAAATATTGCTTTCTTCTTTAGCAACTTTTACAGATAAATTCCAGCATGACAAACAGTGCAGAGATCTATAGGATATCTCTCTCTCTCTCCTCCCTTCCCTTCAGCTCTTTAATACACATAACCCGGCATCACATTATGCTGAAAAAACTGACAAAGCTTTCAATGTGATGTATAGCTCCGACAACGCAAAGCACTCGCCTCAGCAGTGAACGAGACCCATTCGGTTATAAAATGTAATAGAGGAAAGACTTGGTAAAACCTCTGCAAGCGCATATTTACCCTCGCTGAAGGTTCTGTTGCTTTACTGGAGTCTTTTCAGGGGGTTTCTCATGATTCAATAAAAACCAGCAAGACGTTTATGGTAACTCTCTGCACCTCCCTTTTTTTTTTTAAGGGGACAATATTATGTAAATTTGACTTTTTTGAGTTTTACAACATGCTACAATGTTATTCCGTGATCAAAAACATAGCCGGCACATTGCCTTGATTCTTTCATTTGTGTTTAAAAAATGCTCTAATATTCCGGCGCACAGTGCACCCCTCCCCTACCACTCCCTCACTCAGCTCCTTCAGACTAGCCAGCAGCAATTAGCAAACACCTGGTGTAACTCTTGAGCTCATTATAGGAGCTACTTAGTTCAACATTGGTAAAAACGTTGTTAAAAGGTTAATAGAGGAGGCATACTGTGATGACTTCCTGAAGGTGGAGCGTCACAAAGAGCACCAGTTTTTAAAGAGACAGAGGCCCAATTTCTAGGTGTTTCAAGTCAAATTTGATATAGACAGCATTTTTATAACAACTATAGGTAACATAGCTACTTGATTGTAATATAAAATTTTAACATAAAACAGCAGAACTGCATTTAGTCAGGGCCGTATAACATTGAACGGAACACGTCCAACTCCACACAGTCTGATACTCCCAGTGAAATGAGTCAGGATGAGACGAGACAGAGGGGAAGGAGCTCAGAGGATCTGACACCTGAGCTGGGCGAGGAGAGAGGCTTCTATCAGCAGGACATAAAACCACATCAGTAATGCATCGTCTGTTCTGTCTCTGTATCCACTGGAAAGGCACAGGAAAGGGAGCTGGGGGCTCACTATCAAATGTTGCAAAACTGAACCTTACTGTGGGGCGACTGCAGCTTTCTGAAGCAAGTGTGTGCCTGTTGCTTCATGTTTTGCCTCGCATCACATGAGAATCAAGCTGAATGAAGTACAATACTGTCTCTGTAGGCAACCCTCATTTTCATTTTGAAACTGGAAGGAAGAGCAGAAAGTTCACCAAGATGGCTGCCACCTTTGATAGAATTGATTGAACGTGATTGAGTTTGGGACATCATCGAATGCTTAAAAATGGATTTGTTGCCAACCAGACACTTTCCTGATGTTGTGGCATAGTTTATCGAAATCTGGTGCATATTTAATATCTATTTCTTCAAAATACTAGATGTTGAAATATCACACTCAACCATAATAGATACTCCCTGGTGTGGCTTTACCTTCAAGTATTTTGATGACAATTTGAACCAAAAATATAAAATATGTATTTATCGGTCCAACAGACATTAGAACTATTGTGGTTTTGTGTATAATCTGACATTTCCGAAAGGCTTCCTGACAATTCTTGTTCTGCAGAGGCCATTTCTGACGAGGCTTTGACAAACAACAGATGGATCAGACGAAGGATGATGAATCTCTTAGGATCTAGCTTTTTCTTTTTTCTTCACACTCTCCAGTATCCTGTTTGGAGGAAAACTATGCCAGATTTGTTGACTAACAGTCTGAATTCCAAGTCCCCTAAAGGGTGCTGTTGACACAGTTGTGTTGATTCAGCAAAATAAACGACACATTTTATAATAACAACCAATCTTTTTAAAATAGAACTTCGTTTTTTTTCTATGCTGAATTATTTGTTTTTGTGTACAAACCTCATATTCACCTTCCTAAGTGTTTCTGTATATTTTTTGAAACACCTTCTGAAACACCTCCAATATTTGTGATGTAATGAGAAATGTATTAATGTATCCAATGCCTAAAAAGGAACCTTGACAAGTAACCAAAAACTGTTGGATATTATGTTCAACAACGGCAAGAGTATCTGTCCCAAAGGAAGAAAAAAAATCAATTTAAGGTGGGTTAATGTGGGTTAATGTTTTATTTATTAATTATTATAATTAATTATTTAATACATTAAGTACATGCTATTGTTATATCAAACTTCCAGATATATTAGGTCTTCTGGTTCTGCTCTGCATCCCCAGAACCAGAACCAAACATGGAGAAGCAGCATTCAGCTTCTATGTGCCACAAATCTGGAACAAACTTCCAGAAAACTGACAAACAGCTGAAACACCGTCTGCCTTTCAGTCAAGACTAAAACCCCTCTGGTTTATAGCTGCCTTTGATTAGTAGTAAGTGGAACATTCATCATTATATTTGATGTGTATTTGCTTGATGTTTTTGTTGATCATTTGACAAAATGTAAAGCTAATTGGTTATTTCATAATTGGTGACCGTATCATGCTTTGATGGTGTACAGCACTTTGACCTGCCTTGTTGCTCCAATGCACGATGCAAATAAACTTGAACTGAACATGTATCAACCTAAAAGACAGTAACATCTTCCATAAGTAATGTTTGAAGTACGGTATGTCTATTAAACAATCCAACAAGGCAAAAGAAGAAAACAAATAATTGAAACTCTAACCGGATACAAGCTTCCAACACTCTACTTAAGATTCAACTTAAACAATATTTGAAGACATTACTACACAAATATTTATGAAAATAAATGTTTGAAGTCTCAGTACATTTTATTAGGTACAACTCTCTTACAGAAACAGCAGATCAGCCAATAACATCTCATCAACAGAATGTGTTTAAGCATCTAGACGTGGTAAAGTCAACTAGCCAAAAGTTCAACGCAAGCATCAGGACTTAATGAATACATTAGTTCACTTTAAAGTACCGCTTACTACACATATGTATGTAAGTCCTGCATTACATCCTCTCCTTGAGAGACAACACCTGCGTTTCAACCCAGATAAGCCTTTTTTCAGAAAGTGCACACGTCAAAACAGAATCTGCAAACTCCACTCAATGTTCAGGCACAAGAGTTCAAGAGTAACCTTCTCTGGGCCGTCCACCTCCTCCTTCCACTTTTCCTACTTTAAGTCGACTCGTCTTTTCCTCCCACTCTCATTAAAAATCCCAGATCCGGCTCCTCAATCACATTCCCATCATTTGTGGAATTTCCCTGTCAAGGTGAAAAACAGCCAACTCGCCCGGGCCTGAGAGGCGCCGCTAATTAGCTGCCCTACTTCCATCCTTCCTGAGCATAGCCGCTTTAATCTGCGTCTTTGGAAACTCATCAAGAGTGTCGTTCCCCGTCGAGGACGGGACCTGATAACCAGGCGCTGGACGCGGCCGTGACAGCGAGGGGTAAACAGCTTGGTTTGTTGAGCGATGGGCAACAGCTGCTAATGAGTAAGAGGTGAATACTTGACAAGTTAGAAGGGAAGGGAGAGAACGAGCAGGGGGTAGGGAGGATGGAAGAACAAGACTTTATAAGTATCTCTCTAAGCTTGCTTGTGTTAGGACGTTGCCCTCCTTTCTCGCTGTGCCTCCTCCGCAGAACCACGAAACCACGGGCATCATTAGCAAAGCTTGAAAAGTTTCGTCTGATTGGAAATCGCTTTTGCTTTGCACTGCTGACCGGAACACGAAACTGATAAGATGCCGTGAGGAAAATCCCGCCGAGTCGATCTTCCAAACATCTGTCTCTGTTAAAATGAGAAGTTGTTTGTTTGTTTTCATCACCCTGCAGGGGATTCTGGAATAGGCACAGCTGGTCTCATAAACACACGAGTAACTAAAATAAATGGATTTATTCAGGCTGTGCACATCACTTGTTCGCTGAAAATAACTTAAAAAAAAAAAAACAACTAAAAAAAAACAAAAAACAGCCAGGTTTCTTGGTTCTTAAGAGGGGCCAAGTTTCCTATCTGCACTGTCCTCAAGTCTAACATCCTGAACTTTTTTAGTTCTTTGGATAAATACAAATGGTTCTCAGACATTTTGTAATCATCACCACCTCAAGAAACACCTGACTTTCAACAGGAAGTAACAATATAAAGACAATAGTCAAACTTTTTTTGATTTATTGTGTTTTTTATAGGATGAAATTAAATGGTGATAAATTAAAGTTGTTTCAGAAAGAATCACAATGAGGACGTTAGCTTGAAGGACTTTGTTCATCCTGGTGTTTCTCAGTAGTTGAAATTTCCAGTATCAAAATGATGTAAATAAACCAGAATAATATCCTGAAGTTGAAATTCCAATGGGCAGGTAATGTTTCTTACCAATCCAACCTCAAAATCCAAAATGGCTGCCATGTGTGTCAAATGTACCAATAGCTTAATTTGTGCTTTCGATGTTTTGTGTATCTTTAATTGGAATACAACATTTTCAGACACAGAACCAAACAGCCTCTTTAGGACAGTGTACCCTTTTAGTGTTTGAACAAAAAAAGCTATACTGTCCTAGCATGTATTGTTGACAATAGCCATTCTATCCTTGAGCACAAACCAGCATAAACAGCTTAAATGACTGAAGGTAATCTGTTACAACTTCTGATATTGATCCATTTTGGCCTGTTTCTCCTTCTCTGTTCACACAGCTCCCTCATTGGAAGACAAACCACTATTTGTGTTACAAACACACTCTTGACCTATCACATCTGATATACCTCATGAATAATATGCTCAGTATATTTCATATCCACAACAGTTGATCTGACTCATGCATCCTACCAAGGAAAACTTATTTTCTGATTCGTGCCCTCATCACTCCGAGTGCCAGCTGCTGAAATGTTATGCAGCACATTATCCATAGAATATAAAATTTGCGTTATTACCATTGACTGCATTGACCCCATGTTTCCAGAACAATTTTCTTTCTTTACCTTTACACCCTAACTACAGTCATCGCCATAAGCTTTAGCCTCTGTGCTACTCAAGACCATCTTAGCCATTAGGGTCCATCCAATGGGCTAAATACATTGTAAACATTTAGAAGGTAAAGGCCTTACATATGAAATATAATATCCTACTAAATATTGCATCCAAGCAGTCCTACGCCGTTTTAATATCACAAATGCTGATATTGCAAGATTGCAGTTTGATATATTGTACAGCTCCACTGCTTTTCCCTTTTCTCTGCTCTCCCAAACAAAAGCATCCATAAGCTGTTGGTTCAAAACTCTGCAGTATGTATCATCTGTACAACTCCCCCCTATTAATCATATCCCGCCTGTTCTTCAGCAGTTTCATTGGCAGATGAATACATTTAGTATGGAGTACAAAATTCTACTCACTTCTGAGACTATTAATCAAACGCTCAATACCTTTCTAACCTGTTGAACGAGAACACACCCACATGAACTCTTGGGTCTCCATTTTCAATTTATCTCAACAGTTCCTGTCCATCGCCTGCCTGGTTGTCAAGGGTCCAAACCTTTCAGCCACTTTGGCCTCCGTCTCTGGAGTTCCCCTTTTACCTCCAGTTCATAAATCTCTTACCGTTTCCAAATCCTGCATAAATAAGATACCTGTACTGGCTCTGGTAATCCTTTATGCTGTTTTTATCTATTTAGTAACTCTTGTATGGTTCTGTATTGCACTTAGTTTTTATTACGCAGTTTCTGCATGTTTCACAGAAACCTTTTTAAGACAGTTATAGATGAAATTTAAGACATGTACCATGATAACTATGGATCATGTCACATTCTTAATAGTTGAAGATATTAATTACTGTTTATTTGAATCTTTTTCTCATTTGTCAACATAGGTGGATCTTTGTTGATTCCATGCTATATTCTTTTTCCACTCAAAGGAACAATAGGTAAGACCAAAACTGACATTTAGTTTTTAAAAAGAAACTTCTTAATTCAGAGTTAATAAAGCCTAAACACACATTTTTAAGAAGAGGGGAAATTGAATGTTTTGTTAAAGGATTATAATTCCTTTGCTGTATTGCTGAAATTATTAGAGGCCTCATGTTAGATTTATCAGCTCCTAATGAGCCCACACACAGTGCACCACTTACATTATTGTTCCATTTAAGTTGATTAGACTAAAATAATACTTTTAATTACCGCTGGTGATATGGAACCTTTGAAGAACTAATGGTTTAGCTAAATATGTGCAGGTGTACACGCAACAGAAACTGTCATTTCTGTGAAATGTGCAGGAAGGCCACGCATATTACCAACAACTGAACTTTGTGTCAGTAAAACTGCTATATCTGCATGTGTCACTGCTTCTCAAGGTCTGAATTTCAGCAACTTTAAAAAAAAAAAAGAAGACATTTTCCAATAAATACCAACTCAAGAGAAATTTCCATTTACGACACAAACGGATTGTGAATGTTTCACAGAAAGAAAGGTGGGTGTGAGGATGGAGCGAGGGGTTTAATTAAACCTTTTGTAGCAGTGGCACCTGATCAATAAATAGCGTTTAAGGATGGCTGGGCTTTCCAATTGCTGTAAGTCATACAATTTACTTTTCTGTTTGAACATGTAGCCAATGGATAGTGTTACACAGGCAATTTAGCACATGAACTTTAAGTTGCCGTGTAGAATTGTGCAAACTGCGCAGTGTTTTTGACAGATGCTCGTTTTCTTTTCGGAGGATTTTTCTTTGTTTTCTTCTTTTTTTAGGACAACCCAAACCAGTCATTTCAACCTGATACCTGAATTATATATAACAGCTCAGCGCTCTGTGATGGAGGATGAGGCTGATAAAAGATTTAGGCTGCATTCATCAGCAAAAACTGAAACGTAAAGTTTTATTTCTCCGCTCCATTTATCAAAGCTTCCTTAGATCCCGCCCAGCTCCCTGTTGTTCGTGGCGCTTCATTTACACACTACACACCATAAACTAACTAGGATTTGTGTGTACATGTGCATATGTGTTTTATTAACCACAATAAAAGTGTTGTGTTGACAATGTTTCAGCTCTCGCCATTGTGTGTTTAGGATGCAAATGTTAACACTCACCAGTATAATGCAGGAGAAAAGCGTTGTGAGGAAGCAATAAATAACTGCCTCAAACAAAACATTTAGTTAAAAGTATGTTTAGAAGGTACAACGTGTTCCACTCTTCCAAAGCACGCACTTTTCTTAAACCTTTTTGTCCTTCCTTTTCTGTAGAGTGGCTGCACTTATGCCGAATCCAATATTTCCATTTCCCTCCTTTTACAAGAAAAGAATCATAATTCAACATTGGGTGGTAATGATGAATGAAGGTATACTGTGGATACACAAATGAAGCAGCAGCAGCAGCACTGCCTTGAAAAACTGCTGCTAATTCGAAGGCAATTTGCAAATAAGTTGGTTTGTATGTCAGCAGGTCAAACTTTGATGGATCTTGCTTCAGGTTTAAGGTTATTTGCAGAAAAGTTTAAATAATCTTTTATTCTAAACAAACAAATATTTCAAATACTTTGTTACATGCATTTGTCAAATTTCTACATTGTTCTAGAAATGAAGTGGAAAGTCTGAGCTACACGAAAAGCATTCAACTGCTTAGCATCGTTCTTCTTTTTTTTTTACGGATTGTATATTTTTATTATAGATGTTTGTGTTGCATTTCATGCAAGAATTTATAGCAGTTGAAATGTTTTAGTGCAGATTGTTAGAATAGTCATCACTGGAACAAAACTCTGGAACTCATTAGCATCTCAATGCTAAACATGTAGCAGCAGAACAGACGTTACCGCTGAGGCTTCACATTTCTAAAGAAGTTCCATACATGAATTCCTGAAACACTGGAAAGATGAATGTCTGAAAGATCACTTTGCACTTTTTGTTTTATTGTGACTAATTATAGATCTTGCAAAAGTCCTACGACTAATTAGAACATCTGAAAATGTCTTCAAAGTTTATGGTATGAACCATCATAGGCCTGCATATTAACTTCTACATTCACGTGTCTAACCTGTTTTTTAGAAGGTAAAATGTAAAAATCTTCCAACCGTATAATGAGGAATGATCATAAAACAACATATCAGGGCCATGTTAGAAGGAAAACAAAGAGGAATACATTTCTATTAAAAACACCCAGAAATTATGAGCTTATTCTGAGAAAATTTCTTGAAGAAACACAGACCTTTTCTGAGAACATGTACAGGTTTTTTCTAGAAAGTTTCCAAGACTAATCTCAAAATTTCTGAGATTTTATTGAAAATGTAGTTCTCTTTTTTCTTATCTTTTGCTCTTGCCAAGTCGTTCATATGATTTAGTTTGAAATTTTGTGCATATATATATATAGATACGTATATCTATATATATATATATACATACACACATTTTTGGAACACAAATTCACTGAAACCTGTCGACTGTATAATTGTAAAACGAAAGTGTAATACCACTGTTTGCATTTAAGTCGCTCATCAATAATTGTGGACTGCCGGGGTAAGTAAAGGGAGCGAAACAACATTGATTTAAAAGGGGTATTCCGCTCATGCAGACTGCCCCACCCTTAGATGCTGAGTGCTATCAAGAGAATCAATCCAGGGCTGGACACATCAGAGGTTCAAACTTAATTGTCCCCCCAAAATGGAAAGTGATTTAGAGCCTAAGGTCAGCGTCGATCCCCAATGGCGCATTACGGCGCCCCATCCCCATGTGTGACCCTTTCGGGGGGCGGAAAGATTTCCAGACATAAGCGCCCCCGGCCGCCGTAAAGGCTTCAATGTCACCAATCGGAGCTGAGTGACTGTCTGATACATGATGAAGCTGCATATATGAGCCAGAAATCTGTGGTTCAAACACAAAGTGACAGAAAAGAGCTCAAAGTTGTGCAAACACTTTAGTTCATATTGAAATAAATGGAACATTAAGGATGAAGGAAGATGTGCGTCTGAACTCTGTTGCTCAGCCATGTTTCATGATGAATGGAGTGCAGTGCCAGAACTGTTCATTTGCTTTGTTTTTTTGTCACACACACCAAATTTATATGCCTTTTTTTTTTTTTATTTGATAACCAACACAAAGCTCCAAATCTTTTGTGAATGTCTATCAGTATTTCAAACCTTTTTACAAAATCAGTTGGATGTGGGCTCTAGTGTCCCTGACAGTAGGCTGACAGGAAAGGGGAAGTGAGAGGGAGGAAGACATGAGGCAAATGTCGCTGGGTCCGGGAATCGAACCTGCAACGACCACGTCGAGGACTCAAGGCCTCCAAATGTGGGTCGCGCTATCCCCTACGCCACCACATCATGTCCAAGGTTTCCTTTCAGTATTTCTCCAGATTAATTGTTATGTCAGAGGCCCCACAGCATGATGCTACCACCACCACGTTTCATGGTGAGTTCAGGATTTTAGTTTTTGACCACTCTGTGTTTTGTTTGTAGAACAAACGGTTTCATTTTGGTCTGACCAGACCAGACCGCCTGCCTCCACATGTTTGCTATCAGCTTCACGTGGCTTGTGGAAATATTTGAAGCAGGACATCATCTTCCATTCAACAACTTTTTTTTGTATGAAATCTATTTTGCAGAGTCCATTTTTCATCAGGTTCCCCACCTGAGTTTGTCTGCTTCTTTGATTAATGCTCTCCTTGCCCGGCTTGTCCGTTGAGTTGGACGGCCGTTTCTCTGGGTTTCTCTATCAGCAGGGAACTAGATTAACCGTTTGTACTGGTTGCACTGGTGCGTCTAACTCTTTTACTTAGATGCATCAGCACAAAAGTTAGATACACCCAAAATTTTAAGGTAAACTGTTACTGTCAAGCTAAGGTAATATTGACCTGTAAATGATTAATCAACAATCTAGTAAAGGTTTGTGGTTATTTTTAATTAAAAATGTAAACATCTCAAGATAAATTCAATAAAAGAAAATCTAAATTAGAAATTTTAGGAGCTAAACAACTTATTAACATCTCAAACTAAACAGTCAAGCGCTAACAGGAGAAATGACTCGTGATCTTTTACCAAAGACAAAAGACAAATCCTACTGCAGCTAAAATCTGACAGTAAAATCTGACACTGCTCCATTTTTGTGTGTTTTGTGATTAAAGGACGTTGCTCTCAGTGTCTTCTTCAGGGGATTTTGTGTCGTTTCCTTCAGTGGTACTTGGTGCAGCGCCACCACAGGTGAGGAGGTCAAGAGGTTTTTCAAACTGTTTAGTTTGTTTGATGCAGTGCAGTGTGAAAAACAAACAGCAACAGAAAATGCAATAAGCTGCCATTTCGGACCCCAATTACACCGAGTTTAGTGGACTACCAGGTGTGAAAAGTCTCTAAAACTAAAAGTTTTTGTGCTAACAGTCTTAAAATTCTCTGAGATGTTAAAAATGTGGGATATTGTTTTAGTACTTCATTGTTTTTACAACTTTGTGCTTGGTGTGTTCTTTCGTGTTGGGGTCTTTCGAGTAAAGGTGACATTACGCAAACATACGCCTTGATTAGACACTTTATTTTGTAAAGTAAATTGAAACCCACATATTGTCTCATGTGCGTTACTTTGTGTCGATATGAAATCCCATTAAAATATATTAAAGTTTGTAGTGACAAAGTAGAGATGTTTTCCCACAGGACAGACTTTGGTATGGCCAAAAAGAATAAACAAATGAATAAATAGAGCATTTCATTTTAAAGCGTCATTTATAATGCAATCTGATGAAAAAGAGGATGTTTTACTGTGCTGATGAACTGAACAAAGATTTGTTCTAGTGAGCAGAGACATTGTGATACAATGTTGAAAGGAAGCCAGATTCCTCAACAGCAGAAAAGGAAGCAGCCATTTATCAACGATCCAAAACAATCTGAGCTTTGAAGATCAATTTTCTCTTTGATGTTTAGCACATTGTGTTAATTTGCGGTGCATTGTATCTGTACGGGAAAATAAAAATGGGGGGAAAAACCCCCCATCTTGGATGGATGTTGAGCAGAAACACAATCTTACAGCTCCCCGTGGTTTGGCCTCATTCTATCACCTTTTGCTGCACACCGCCATGCAAATAAACGAGATGAAAATGCAGCATTGCTTGTTGTTTTAATATGGAAATAAGTAGTTTGACTAATATGCTTTGTTTCCTACCCTAATAGGCATCCGGCACACGAGACCCAGTTTCCCTAAAATACGTCTCGGTATGCGCAATGCACATAATGTGTACGGGATGTTTACAACATCGGCGGCACAATAAAGCACCATAAATAAAAGGAAATTATGCCTAACATGCCATGTAACCATAAAGAAGTCTGAGTAGCAGGAGAGCATTTTCGTATTGATGACATCACAGATTTATGGGCTCTTATATGGCTTTTGTGTATTCATAGCTTTCAGGTCTGTTTGGTTTAATGTCCCTGTGCTGCCGGTGGGTTTTTGTGGCCCAGTGTGAGATCGGACTTCTCCAGTGCTCAGACTATAGGTATTTAATAGCTCTGTTGGGACGGGGGAGAAAGTGCTTCTTCAGCTCTCTTTAATGGAGAAAATTGAACAGGTTTCCCAGTCCTGCTCTATAATGAGGGTCTCCCCTTCTTCCCCACTCTCTCCCTCACTCCCACCGTCACTCCCACCGTCAGTGCATCCCACTATGAGCATCCCATAGTCTATTGTTCACATACAGTTAGGGTCAGAGCGGCTGGCCGGTAATCGTATCACTCCGACCGCCTTTTGGTTTTTATTTTGTCACAGGGAGCCGCTCTTTATTGGGTGCAGGCCTTCCCTCGGGTTGTAAAAGCCGCAGCGCCCCCTCCTCCCTCACCTAGGGACAGGGGCGCTGCCTGCCCACGATCAATATGCCACTATCGTTAACTGGATTTGTTGCCGTGGTGCTTTCTTATGAGCCAGCAATTAGAGTGCGAAGTGGCAAGGCCAGAGTACAGGAGGCCAGGGCCACGGAGGCCCGTCCCTCCGGAGGGGAGGGGGTAGGCTGAGGGCGGGGTGTCAGGGGCACGAGTCCACTTTTAGTAAAGGTTGGTGAAACTGTGGCCCAGACTTTCCTCATGTGTCTCCTGCAACTGTGGGGAGTCAAAAATATATGTGAGCAACAGTTCTCATAGACAGAAGTCTGTCGAGATGAAAAAGGTCTCAGGTGAGTTGTACAAAAGTAGAAATACCTGCTCAGTTTTTCCATGTTTATCTCAGAAAACTAAATGTTTTATATTAGGATCTTGTGTTCTAGTCCAACACAAAGTAGTGCAGAGTGTTATCTAGTAAACTTTTGACACCCTCAAAAAACTAACAGCACACCCTGAAGACCGAGAACCTCCAGACGTTGACTGGGAACCAAAATTACAACATCTTTTACATTTTCATACTGCACTGTATCAAACCAACCAAACCGTTTGAAAAACCTGTTTACCGTCTCACCAGTGGCGGCGCTGCATCAAGAACCACTGAAGGAAATGACACAAAACCTTCTGAAGAAGACAGAGCCCAACTTCCTTCTTTACAAAATGTAACCAAAAAGGGAGTGGTGTCAAATTCTAGTGGTTTGTCTTTGGCACTTAAAGTGTTGGACACATACTTGTTTTGGTTGTGTTTACCCAGAATGCCCTGCACATATGCGTTCAAAACGTGCCAGAGTTCACTTCAAATTAACAGTCCTTGGTTTGTGACCGACTAGAATTCACTTTTCCAGTCCCCATCAGAGTTTCATTGCTCTGAGTTTCATCCTCCACAAACAATCCGGACTTTCTAGGCAAATTAACTGGAGTTTGATTAAAGTAGACCAAACAGAGCTGGATGCACCATTACACAGCAGGAGTCTGGTCTTGATGGTGTAGAGACAAGAATAACATAATTGTTGCAACAAAGCCATAAGAAGTCTGCTTTGGAGCCACGCAGAGGACACAGTAACAATGGAGGACGGCATTCTGGCCAGGTCAGACCAACACTGAACTGTTTGTCCTACCTGCTAAACATCATGTATTTGGAAGGTGGCAGAGAACTGAAGTACCCAGAGAGAACTCACACATTTACAGGGAGAACATTAATACTCATAGAATATCCATCCATTCGTTTAAAATCATTTCACAACAACAAAAAAAAAGATGAAGGCTAAATATTTTGTCTCGGTGATAATTTGAGAATCAACGCTTATATTGTGTCGGGGAAAACGAGTCAATTGCTGACACACTAGGATGTTTGAGCTGTCTGAACAAGAAAACAGAAGAATAATAGATTAAGTTCAAATGAAGGCATCTGGTTACACCACAGAACTACCAGGAGCTCACATCTGGATTAACAAAAGGAGATTCTGAATCTGCTGAAAACGCTCTCTTGTTTCAACATAAACTCCACTCGGCACCATTTGGCTTTTGGCTGCGTCTCTATGTATCCACTGTTGGCCTCTCATCACAGTGCTGACCCGCGGTCCAAGCACTTCTGAGCTGCCTGTTGACTGTTGAATGATTAAATATTAGTCCAGGCCTTGTACCTGGATACTGATTATCATGCACGTCGATGACCCCTCCTTGACCATCCTCTTATCCTCTGATTGTTTCCTCACCTATCCGGTAGGATGAAGCTGGTAATAAAATAGAAAAAAAAAAAAAAACTTAATATTGTTCTGCCATCAATAAAAAAACTGCCTGACAGACAATTTACATTAAAAGCAATTGTTTTGTTTGGGGGTGTTTGGTCAGATGCCTTTTTTACAGGTCAGGAACACAGAAGCAACACACTCTACACACTAATTTATACACTGCTGTAAACTTCAGAGGCGGAAATGTAAGAGAAATCTATTAAGATGATCAAAATTAATGGGATTAATAGCAGGACCACAGGGAGGGGGCAGAGGAGCTCAATTTTTTTTCATAGATTGTCTCATATCGCTGTGTTTCCACTGACCATATAAGTGCACAGTTTGAAATTTTGAAAATAAATTTAACAGAAACTCAGCAATTTTAAAAAATCTAGTTTTTCCATGAACTGTTTTGGCTTTTTGTTTTTATTTTTTTTAACGATATCGAAATTAATTTATTCTTGTAAAACTGCAATGGGAACACTTTTTCTGCAACGCAAAGTCACATGATCAACAACTGGATGTTTGCACGGGCAGAAACCAGGAAGAAGATGACGATGGTCTTATTTAACGGAAACACTGCAGATGCAAAATGGTGTTTAAGCTTCCCCTTTTTAAATGAACCAGATCTTTTAAATCAACTAATCCACATCAACATTTATGGCTTTACATACACAAACTGCGTGAATGAGTCCTGCATTCAGACTGGAAACAAAAGTAAATCTTCAATCTGTCCAGCAGGAACTAAGCTGCTTTAAGGCGGAGTACCCCCCATGTTCAGCACGCTGCCTGACTGCTCTGCTAGCAGCTTAAAGCCTCCAGAAAGCAAACAGAACGAGTGTGTGGGCACGTGGCCTTGGGTAAACATCATTATTTGGATTTTACTACACTGGCCCTGGTGTGCTGTGCTGCTGGCCTTCACACTTTATCGTCTGCTATTGAGGTCTAAGACATAAAATCAAACAGGGTCATCTGTGCTGGGGAAAGCATCAGATTCTTATCCAGCACAAGACAAACAGAGGTAAAGATGAGAAAGAGACGGTTGTAAACAGCCACATTGGCTTCTCTTTTTAAAAGCTGGTTTGGGTAATTTCAAGGTCATCGCCCCTTTGGCTTTTGCAGATACAGGAATTGCCGTGCACTGACATAAAGGAATGTGTTTGCCAAGTCAGAAAATGGGACAGAAAGCACAGATTCTAAAAATGTATTAAGGGAATGTCAAAAAGTCTGTACAGTTCATTCAAAGCTGCAGTAAGTAACTTTTACAAAAGCTTGTTTTTTTCTATGTTTGCTAAAACTGTCACCGTGTTGTGACACTGTGACATGAATCAGATCAATCTATCGCTGTCTCAAGAAATGCATCGCTCCCGAACAAAAACCACCAAGCAGAGTCAGGAAGAGGGTCTTAGCGCTGTCAATCAAGCATGTGAAGACGATGCTAAATGTGCTAATGGTGGAGGAACAACTTGCCGTTCCAGGAAAAGTGGTTATCTGCTGTCGTTGGTGGCCATGTTAACTAGCCAAGATATTTTTTCTTGTTGTAAGTGAATCAATCTGCCAATGGAGCAAATACATCTTTATCAATATTAAGGGATTATTAACTAAAAATAAGCTCCTATAGCTTGCTGAAAAGTTATTTGTTGGTTAGTTGTGTCTTATTTAAAGTGTATTAAGATGTTTGCAGTAAAAACTAGATGAAAAATACATGGGAAGATTTTATGTTTTTGAAGCGAACTCATTAGCCTAAAACTGTGGATAGCATTAGCATTAGTAAATTGTGCAGCATCTTGCGTCATAACTGCTGGTCGTTATGACGCTGTGCTTCAGGTTAAAAAGAATGATCATATTTTCAATGATGACCTCACCTGAGTAAGTCTGCTTGTTACAAAAGAAATCCAATCTGGAGAAACTCGAGACTTGCAGGAAACAGATAGAGTATTATTTGTAAGTGTGTCAATTTGTTTTCAATAACTACTAAATGAAAACGTGTGAAATCGATCGGCTTTTCAAACTGCCAGTCCAGATAAAGTCAAATGTGTCCACATAATCCCACGATGAGATTCCAGTGGATTGTTATTAAGCTCTCGCCATCTCGGAGACCAAAAAGAAGATACGAGAGAAAACAAGAAAGGATGTGCAGGTCAAAAACGATGGCAACCATTTAAACGTGGCGGGGAGCTCCAGTTGAGCTCCATGATTTCTGTGGAACAGTGTCATCCAAACCCCTCACAGAAAAGAAGGGGCCCGTTTTAATAAGGCTCCTTGTTCTGAAACTACCTATTGATTTCCAGTGCGGCGGGTTGTGGGGCGGCGACCTGCTCCAGTTCTCTGCTCTCACAAAAGCTAAATTGAGCCATTTAGAAACCGGGTATGTCTATAGACACTCCTGGTCAGCTCTGACACCCCCAGCCAATTTGTTTCCATCAGGTAGAACTTTTCTATTTTTTTCCCCAGGAGCTGCACAGTTTCACCACAGACCCGCTGCTGAAGTGTCTAGCAGGTTGTCTGTGACTTCCTGTCATCTTCCTGCATGGATTTGAGGTCTTAGCCACTTTTGCTAGTGTTGTCGATCGATTAAAAAAATGTAATCATTAATCACCCTCTAGCACTGCGATTAATCATGACTAATAACTATGTCTAACTTTGTATGCTTGAAATATAAATATTCACTCAATTTTGGTTCTTGCAGGAGTGGTGCCTCAGTCAAGCCAATTAAAATTCAAGCAATTATCTGTTTTTTTTTATTATTATTATTTGTAGCAGAAGGCAGGCAACATAGTCTTAGTCATAGTCAACAGCCAGTAAGGAAAACTTACTCCACACATGCATATAATTGGTTATGTTTGGTGATCAAGGCCAAATCTAACCAATCAGAGTCCAGAGGAGTGTCTGTTAATAAACCTCCTGTTCTCGCTGCTAAATGTGCCAATGATGGACAAACAACTTCCTGTTACAGAAAACCTGTTTATCTGCCATGAACAGTGCTCATGCTAATTAGCTTGAACATTAGTGCTAGCTACAGGGTAGCCTAGAGCAGCGCCACACACAGGGGCAAGTGACTCACCTCCTGGTACTGATTGGTTGTTTCTGGACAGAACTGGGAGAACTGGGAGAAGGCAGAGGAGCAGGATTTTTTTTTCTCTACAGATCAACAGCTTCACAGCATATTGTCAGGACAGTGACAGCTTCAACAAATACGTAACAACATTTTTTTTTTTTTTTTTTTACATATTTACAAACTGCAGCTTTAAAGGACTATGACATTTTTTAAATGAACGCAACATTAACATTCAATTGGTTCAAAACAGAAGAAACTAATGCTAATTCACCACAATGCTAACACCTGCGTAGGTGTCCACGCTCAAACCACTTTGCCATTTTTAAGCACAGAGACAGCTGGTCAGCTTTCTGTCACAGACATGGTGGCCTAATGATCTGTCTGCTGTTATTAAAGGAGAAAATATAATGCTGAAAGTTTGTGTGCGCTATATACCATACATTTACTTCTGTAAGTAAATGCCTGGTAAGTAAATAATAACACAGATACTACAACATACTTTAACTCTAGGAGGTGTAATGCAAAGAATAAATGGGTGCCTCAAATCAACAGCAACTGAGATTATTTACAAGTGGACAACGCTGTTGCAAGTTTTCCCAAGAGGAAACATCCCGAGAGGTTCAAACTAAGGTCAGACTGTGCAATCAGGGGGGAAAAAAAAGAGTAATGTGAGGTCATCTGTCTGATAAGAGAAGCTTGGCCAAAAGCAGTTCATGAAATGGTGCAATGATCCCATGCACAGCAGCAAATCTACAGCAGAATGGCTGAGATCAAGAAAGATTAAAGGTGCAACAGTGGCCCAGTCCAAGTTCAGACCTCAATCAGAACGAAATGCAGGAGCTGAACCTTAACAGAGCTCGGCTGAGCAAAAAATAAACGCCGGGAAACGTCAGTGAAAGGAAACAACATTGTAAAGAAAAGTGAGGCAATATTCCTGCACAACGGTGAGATGGATGAGGTCATGACTGGGTCGTTACTTCAACTTATTACAGCTAGAGGCTCTACAAGCTAGAGTCTAGATTTTAGTTTCGCTAGAGAGTCTAATGTGGAAGGTTTTATCGCTGGTGTTAAGTTGAACAGAATTTTAAGACCTTTAAGGACCAGATATCTTTGTGATTAATTATCTGTAAACCATGTTGAACTGGAATAATGGGAGACACTTTTAGCAAATAGGAGTTCCTTTGCTGGTAAACCAGCATAGAAAATAGTGTCAAACAACAACCATCAAGCTTCTAATTACAACATCAATACCAGTGTAGCTGGTAGTGCCAACTTGAAGAGTTTTTCTTTTCTAGGTTCAATACACATCATCAGTGTCTCATCTCCCAGCCATCCCACTCATAACAGTTTACAAGCAAAGTAAAAATAGCAGCAGAACCAGCACTTTTTGAATGAAAAGATGGAAACTCTGCCATGTTTTCCATGTTTGTTGTTAAGCCCCTTCTCTACAGCTTGGTTCTAGTCAATCCCAATCAGATTCATCTCCATTTCCTCCTCATTTTTTGGAATCACTTCACTTGGTGGAACTAGCTGAGCCAAGCTGGCTTTTGCGGGCAAGCGACTTGATTGGCAGCAGACTGCATTTGTGGATTATGCTGTGAATTTACATCAATGGAAGAGGAAAGTTGGTAGTTGCAGAAGAGCACACAGAGCGTCAACTGGGCGTGGAAATATGCAACGACCAAAAGTAGAGAGAGATTTTGGAGAAACTAGACGCCAAAGGATGAACGCTCACAAATGACCTCTTCGGAGCGTCGACCGAAGATCCACATTCACACGTTTTCCCCCAAACTCCTGCCCATACGTACACTCATCGCAATGGAGACACACCTACACTGACCAGAACCGGACCGGACATTAACCGTCTAGAGTGAGACTTAACGGAGAAGGGGCTCATGACAGCAACAGCAGCATGAACTGGAATCCTATAGAGATCACTTAACAGTTTCCACCTGAGCTTGTGGTGAAAGTGTTAAAACGATGAACAGACGCAAAGAAACCATCTCATAAATGATCTGAACCCGAGGTCAAACATGAGCTCCTTCATATCCGCACCTCAATTAAACAGAAACAGATTAAAATATTTTCCCTTTTAGCTCTGAAGGCCAAGCCAGACAGTGACGCTTCAGTGTGACAAAACATGAGCATTGTACAATGGGTCACTCTGGTTACAGCACATGTAAGAAAATCACAGAAACTCTCACACGTAGGAGGAAAACAGAAAGGAGAGGAAAAAAAAGTGATAGGAAAATAAGAGGGGAGGGAAACATTCAAGGTCACCCTTCCTCCGTTCCCTCAGGGCTGCGAAACATTTCTGTGTACAGTGCTGCTGCACAATCATAGCTCAAACCAATTTTACCAGAGGAATCAATATGGCTGAAATATTAGGCTTTTATGAGTTGCTACATTTGGCTGCAGGCCCTGTGAATGGAGTAATGTGCTCAGCTAGATTAGATTTAAACAGCCCAGACATTCAGACGGGGTGTGACAAATTTACAAGAGACGAACAAAGAGGAGCACAAAGGCTATATTACTGTAATTATTGTTATCATCATTATCGATCGCTACATCAATACCGAGCTGGAGCCGCCGCGCGCAACCTTTAATGAGGCCATAATGCACAGTGACTTGCAACTGCTACTCAAAACACATTTTGTACCAGTTTGGCTAATTTGCGGAGACTTTAAATGAACCTGAGCATATGCATCTGGGTGCTTGAAGACTACTTCAAAACTTTGACCGTGTCTCTTGTGTTTAACATTTTATAAAGCGACAAACACGGGGACAGCCATTTCATCTCAATAGAGTCAGTTAATAGAGCTATTGTGTTAGCATTTTGCTGCAAGGCAAAAGCTAAACAACCTTCTTCTTTATTTATATGTATATATTCTTTAGAGCTTCCCTCTTTTAGAGGTGTAGTTAATATTGTCAGCACATCGATCCTGACTGTCACCATCCAGATCTAATGAGCCTCAACAGTCAAACAAGGCACCAAATGCTGGAGCGTCACGCTGATACAGAACCTTGCAAATTTATTTTATTGGGTTTTGTTACGTGACAGACCAACACAAAGTAATAGCCACACACAGGCATGATTGACAGCACTAACACCCTCCTCCTGGCTCTGATTGGTTGTTTCTAGTTAGCAGATTGTCTTATACCATCCTATCACCACATAGTTATAGTTTCAACAAATATTTGAATATATTTCAGCTCTGAGAAAAATGAAGAGCCCTCTGGACTGAACCCATTGAAAACCTCTTGGTTATTCCACCAGATAATGATTTCTGAACTCTTCCTGAGTTCAAACATTAATATGAATCTAAATGAATATAAACGGGTTTTCTTTTCATTATTTGAGGTCTGAAAGTACTGAATTTTACATGTTGACCATTTCTCATTTTTTTGCAAATAAATACAAAATATACGCTTGTAATTTTGGAGACATGCTGTCAGTAATGTTCATAGAATAAAAGAACAATGTTCATTTTACTCAAACATATACCTATAACAACTATAATTAGAGAAACTGATCATTTTGCAGTGGTCTCTGAATTTTGAGTAAAAGAGCTGTATGAGCTGGAGTATGTAGCTATTTATAATAGCTACATACTCCAGACTGAGTACGAAAAAAAAAAAGCACACCAACATTTTCGGTCATATTGTGGCTGTAAAACAATTCATTAAAATCATGCATTCCTTTAATTTCACTTCACCGTTCATTTTTGTTTGTCATAAATTTACACTAAATCCTAATTTAAGTTTGTGGCAAAAACGTCAAAGGGGACTAACACTTTCTGAAGGCGTTCTGTGGGGTGGTTCTGGTTTCTGAGGAACGGAAGCCGCTCCGCCCGATGGCTGGAAACGAGACTCCGGGAAAGCCATTACAAAGCCATAGTGCCATGGAAAAGAGTGAGCCACTGGGGCCCCCCTGGCAGCACTACAGTCATTAATGCCCTCAATTTCCCTTAATAGCTTTTTCAATCCCAGCCCTCAATTCCATTCGTCCCCATACCAAACCGTATTTCGTCTCCTCTCACTGCCTGTAATTAATCCATTCATCTCTAAAAAAGATCCGATCAATGCCGTCTAGGAAGAGAGGGGCACTGGTACAGGGAGACATTTGTAGACCACGCTGTGGTCAAACGCAGCGGCCAAAACCCGAGCAAGAGATTATTGATAAAGCACTGCTTAAAAATTGGTGAAGTGCAACTGCATATAACAACATATTTACAATGCCGCATCAATAATGTAGAACAGGGGAAAAACTCCATCAAAGCCCCGGCAGCACTTCAATCCATGTCTGAGCTCTGACAGCGAGCTATTACAAAGCCCAACGGGATCATACAGTGAGCATTCCTACTGGAGAGGACTTTTCAATTCCAGTCTCATCATATTACTTTCCCCAGCTAAATGTCATGCACAGTATACACACACACACACACACACACACACAGACAAAAAAATCCATTTCCAATTTTTGTATTTCAAGGGCCAGGCGCGTTGGGCCCGGAGAGCATAAAACCAGATCTAGTCGTATCTGTCGTGACGTTTCGCGAAGCAAAAAAAAAAAAGAAAAAAAAGAAGAAGCTCATTAAAAGGACACGTTGGAGAAGCAGCTGATTCATTTTGCCGCAGAAATGAGGATGTACAAGGCGCTGAGTGACGACCCATGCATGCACGTGTGTATTAATCTCAGCGCGCGTTTTTCATGATTTAGAAAAGCTGGATCACAATCGGCTCGGCGCCGTTGACCCTGCCACTAAATTTCCCTCCCTGCTCCGGCCAGGGATCAATAACTAATTTTTTTGGAGCTGATTAGTTTGCAGTGGGAAGGTGGACACTGTCTGATCTATCCCCAGGACATAATCAAGCACTAAAAAAAGAAGTGGACATCACAGGCGGAACGTGAGCCAGGTGGTTGTAATGGTAAATATCTTCCCCACGTCATTGTGACTATAAAGGCGACGAAATGTTAACATTCAAAAGTTGCAGTATTAATAGGAAATAATGGTTTTGATTTTTGTTTGAGTTAAAAACCTGAAGAAAATGCAGAGAAATAATGAAAACAGCAGAGCTACATGTTTTCTTCCCTCAAATAGTCAATATTTAAGCTTAAATTTAAATACTAAATGATTCATGCATTGCTTAAAAAAAGAAAATAAAAACAAAAACTCATGTTGAAACTAAATTTTAAATATCAACAGATATGATAAAGGTTTTGGAAATGTTTTGATTCATTCATCAAAAATAAATAGTAAAACACGTACAGTACACGTTCTCATGAAAAATACTGTTTTTTAAGTTACTGCAACTTTTTATCTTTATATTTTGTTCCTTTTCCAAATGTGTTTGATTTTCCTGTACAGTTGAAACCAGAAATTTGAGTATACCAAAAAAAAAAAAAAAAACACATACAAATTAAAACCAAACAAAATCTCAATTATTATAACAGTAATTAAACAAATAATAGAGATCTATTTATCATTGCCTTTGAAATCAGATATTTACAACATGCCAGTGTTTTGTTGTGTTGGTCTTAAACTCGAGGGACTTGGGTGAAACCTTTCGGGTTTCCTTCCACAATCCTCTCAGTTTGCCGGAGTTCTGGTCCATTCGGACAGAAGTGCTGGGACTCGCTCAGGTTTGAAGGCTGCCTCACTCACACACACCTTTAGAGATCTGCTCACAACTTCTCCACAGTACTGAGATCAGGGCTTTATGGTGGCCCACGCTTCAGGGCCTCTTTAAAGTCTGAATGTGCATCTCTCCCCTCTCCTAACAGGAAGTTGAACTGTCCAAAAACCAAACCACTGACAGCACCTGAACTCTTAGAACATCAAGTTTTCCCACACGCCTCCGCAGAAGGAATGATGTAAATGGGCAGTCTAGATCAACAGGAAACAGTAGCAACTGAAAATCCACAAAGTGGCGTGCGCCACATGAGCCGTAGGGCTTTGAGTGAATCCTACACTCGCATCCAAATACATCAACCCTGAAATTTGCATGAACATTACTGTAAGCGCGTTTGATCGATGAGATCAGACGCGTTCACTTCAGCACCCTATTTCACGCAGTCCTTCTCAGGCATCAGTTTTATGTTTTGTTACAGACTTGCTGCATGCGCCTCAGTCGCCTCTATAGCTACACTATCAATTACGACCACACATTGTAAAGAAGTGCCTCGACAACACACACTTCAAAACGTCCTCACCGTCCAGCAGCGCTGAGTGACCAGCGGATTCCGGTCCATTTTAAAATTACTATTATTTTGTAGAGCCTTTGCAATGTATTCCCCCACAGCCTGTTGTATATATACATGTATATATATTTATGAGCATAAACAGAAAATTCAGAGTGGCTTGCTTTGTCCATGACACACTCATTCAGAGATAAAGTTGTGTAAAGGCCACATAGTGCTAAGAATATTTTAAAATGTTGTTCACCTTGTGATTTTTTTTTAGCGCACCTACAAAGTAAAACTATACCGTCATTAAAAAATAAAGCACGAGTCATTTCTGATCACAAGATTCTGTTCAGGGTAAAACAATCTCATTTTCTTTCTGTAAATGCTGTTAAAGGAGTCATAAATCAATTCATACGTTCTGTAGCAAAGCAAGCCTCGTCTGCAGAGGGGTATATAATACATCTGTCCTTGTGAGCCACAGTAATTCTGAGGAGAGCTCCAGCCCACACAAACACAGCTTCAAGAAGCCGGTGAATCGCCTCTAATGGGGGCCGTGAACTCTGAGTGGCGTGAACCTGAGGTCACGCTTCTCCGCTCTGAGAAGCAACACTGCAACGCTAAAGGAAAGAAACAAGACACACAGCTTTTATCAAGACAGTGTGTGGATTTTAAACTTTAGCAATCGGAAGTGTCCTCTAGACTCAAACAGCACTGAATATTTTCCCGGTTTTGTGTTGCAAACGTGTCGAACTTTACGCCTTGTGTGTTATTTTGGTTAGAAATTTGGTGAATAGATATGTGCAGACTGACAACCAGGGCTGCTGGTTTGCAACAAGTATACATTTCAAATAAAGCCAAATGTGATGATTTAGGGAAACATGAGGGAAGAAATATGAGTTTAGCTTTTAGAATAACTCATCACAACGTTTTATTATAGAATATAGTGTAGCATTGAATATTAAAACACTTGCAGTGGCTACCTGTCCCAGGTGTATACAGTGGCTCTTATCCATTAACTATTCAAAACAGGATTGAAATACAAATAAAATGTGATTTTGGCATAAACATCTGGCCTAGATTATTTATTTAATGTAACTGCATCGCTCCAATTAGTACACCTGGGTTGATATGTAAGGTACTGTCAAATGCAAATAGACTTGATTGATTCATTAATTGATTGATTTCAGCTTCTTCATCGCTGACTAGTGACAATTTGGTCAAAAACTAAAAAACTCAACCTTTGTTGAATCCATAAATGAACCTTTCATAAGGACAAATCCACATTGAGTTGAGAACAACACTCTTCAGTGAAAGCGCTTCTACTGAGGACAGCAGACTTAAAACTATTTTATCAACAAAGTCAGAGAATGTCCAACCTCTGACTTTTTTTAAAAGTAACTAAGTAGGTCATGAGTTCAAATGGAGCTTAAAACAAGCACAACACTGCCTCCTTAAATGAATTAATATGTTCTATATTAAATTAGTTATACAATGTAAACCATTGTCTGAGTATTTTTTCTATATTATAAACAGCATACAGTAAGAAGCCCAACTTTATACGTCACCATCTTCTCTTTCTTACATTTTCCACACTTGACACAAAACTGAATACTATAAAGATATACTAGCATTGCAGCTGTTAGCCATAAATTCAGAGCTGGAACCGAGGCGTTATTGGAATCCATTAGACTAGCATTACCTGACTTCTGCACCACTTGCCCGTTTGCCCAGTGGAGCACAAAAATCCCCCATTGCTTAATTTATTCAGTGTCAAGGGATCACTCCCCTAGAGAGCAGGAGTACAAGTTGCTTAAATCACAAGACCACAACACTCACACAAACACTCAGGAGAACACATCCACTAAATTCATGTTGTTTGGATGGAAAAACAACAAATGCAGAACAGAGATAAGTCGAGTTTTTAAAGAAAGAAAGACTTTCTAACCTGTCCACTGTAAATGACCGCAGTGAGTCGAGTCTTTCTGATCGCTCACCTCACGGCGATGCTGAACAGGGTGGGGAAGAGTTCTGGTCTGAAGGGGGGAGAAGGTCTGAATTGCATCACAGCAGGTTTGATTTTACAAGCCTGATCCACATCAAAGCAATTAGACCATAATGTGCTTCATAAACCTGGAAGAGCAGGATCACCGAGGGGGAAAATGAAAGAATTACATTCACATGTTCAAAGATTTATAGGAGACATTTTAAAGGGAAAATGAAATTACAAGGCCATAGCGTGGCTTTATGCCTTCAGCTCTTACACGTGGACAGGAGCACACATTCTAACTATTACCCTCATCTGTTGATACAGGACTGGATTCCACTAGGTATATCTAACAGAAGGTAAGCAGTCACTGCTGTTTTAGTTGGGAAAGATGAAAGAAAAGCATCTGGTTAATGTAAAGTATGGTTTCACACTTTTAGTCAAAATGTGTCGTTTCTTAGTTTAAAATCTGTGTACTAAACCCAGGTAGCATAATCATGACACAATGACAGGTTCAACAAATGAGTTTTTATTTATTTTTGTATGAAAGATGCACGCTGCAGCTTTAAACTAAAACTTTTGGTAGCACTTTATTTGAAGAGGTGCGGATAAGACTGACGTGACACCATCATAAACATGACATAACATCTGTTATGAACATCCATTGTTATGGATGTCTATAATACAATGAGACTTACAATGCAAAGTTGCTTTAAAGGTTGCATCAAAACTCCATTAAAAGACCCAAATTTGCACTAAAGTGTCATTATTTACCAAATAATTCAAAGTTGGCAATTTTAATGGACTTTTCATACAATGTTTAAAGCAACTTTGCATTGAAAGTGTCATTATTTACCGAATGACACTTCACGACAACAATCGTAAACATTCATAAAGACTTCTTCATGTTCATGACAGCTGTTCTGTCACATTTATGAAAGTGTCATATTAGTCTTATGCACACCTCTTCAAATAAAGTGTTACCAAACACGTTAAACAGGTCCAATCAGGGCAGTGATTTACAAAGAAATCAGTGAGAGCAGTTACTCTGATGAATTCAGCCTCAGCGGCTGAACAAATATGATTTCCTCCCGTCTGTCCGACCTCACAGAAAGCTCCTTGTGAAGGAAAAATTCCGTCACAGAGGTGTAACATTTCTCCCAACATAATCCCTTGCCCACACAATAAGAGCCAGAACTGATAGAGGCCACATCTCATCCATGCCCTCATTCTAGACGGGACCTTATCTTCTGGGAAACACATTTCAGCTGGTCCTGTCCTCATGCAGGAGACCAGCCTGCTGACGGAGGCGCGGGGTGGGGGTGATGGGAGGAGGCTTTCAGGGCTTAACCTGGGCTTACTGTGACTCCTCTACCACAACGGATCCCCCTCAGACCCTCCAAACTCAGCACCAACATGTAGTCCCAGTACCGGGCCGTCCACAAGGCAAGACACAAACTCTGCACAAAGACGTATTTACAGAGCCCGTCTAGTTATTAAACTTTAATCCCACCAAGAAGAGCATATTCCGATAATGAATTATAAATGACACAGGTTGGAGTCTCCTATGTGACCTCCACTTCACCAAACCCACCAAGGTGGAGTTTAATAAACTGTATTATCAACCGAGTGTGGAAGCTGCCTCCACCCAGATGGAGTTTTTAAATATCTAACAAAAATATGGCAGAGACAGGAGGGAAAATCTAATCTCCGCTGCAGGGGAGCAGCATATAGCCAGAATGGTGTGCATACATCGTGCCGGAGCGTACATGCAACTGGTAAACTCAGGCAATTATGCAGAAGGTAGAGCAAATTTAGTCACAGGGACTCATCAGTGACCCAACTGCATTTCATTTGTTTAGTCTTTGGGGAGCTTAGCATTAGCTTTCCCCATCTGTCAAAATTGGCAACAGACAGTAAATGAGTTGTGAAATTCATCGGAGACCAATTGTCCTTTGTTCAAATTGTTTCATCAGCACTCCCCAGAGGTGGAAAATAAAGACTGTCCTCTGGAAAACACACTGTCCTTTGTGAGTTACTCTCTTTTTTGCTTAAAAAAAGGTTACTTAAAAAATAAAATTTCCTCTCTGAGTCTGATTACGTTTTAAGAATATTATTTAAGGATGCAACACTAGCCAAATAGCAGGAAATGTTGTCAATAAAAGAAAAGCTAGAAAGTCTGTTGGTTAATTAAATCCTTAGCCAATTTGTACACCTGTGTCTTACAATACATACGCATTGAATTTAATTTATGATCATTTTCTTTATATGCCAATAAACCAGGGGTGTCCAGAGTTTGGCCTTTAAAAACATTTTGTTCGACCCCCGACTACAAGTCAAGAGTGGTTAAAAACTTATTCAACAAAATAGAAAAAAACTGACCCAAAGAAATTTGGAAATTGCCTTTTAATAAGCCAACAGTTGAAGCCTTTAATATGTTTTGGATCTTTATTGATATACAGATTTAATAAACCTTTTTTTATTATTATTGTTGAACAGTTAGAACTAAACCACAATAGTCTCATTTTTGCATTTTTTTTATTTTTATTTAGTGAATTTTTGAGGTCCATCAGTAATTAAAATCTGCCAGTTTCGGCTCCTGAGGAACGAAGTTTGGACACCGCTGCAATAAACACATCATTTTTCAGTTTATTTTTATTTTTAATTTTTAACTATTCTAATAAAAATGCTCAACTCTCAAATACATAATCAACAGACCTTTGGATGGTTCTCTTGTTCTGATCCCTGTTTGGGCCACTTGTGTTTTCTTTAACTAACTTTGTCAGCTGACTAAACCAAAATAGTTATTCAACCTTCTGTGGGGAGAATTTATTGTAGTCATATAATCACTTTTGATACAGTATAAGATGGCAAAATAAAAAATAAAATCAAGCTGTTGGTTGTTCAGAGAGGTACAAAGCCTTCTTCCCCTTTCAAATAAGAAGTGTAATTTATAGTACACGTAGGTGGAATCAGGTCGTACCCAAACAACGTTGGAATCACACAACTAAACCTGGACTGGTTTGAAATAGCATAAGAATCAAATTACCAGCAGTTAAAAAATAATAATAATAAAAAACAAAAAAAAAACGTAGAACATTTTTGACATTATGTAACCAGGTTTGTTTTGTATTCCTAATTTGTTTTATAAGTGATAACAGCTAGATCTTAAGAAGTATTGTGACACAAGTAATGTCATTGTTGTTTGATATGAATTGAAAATAGACATCAGTTACTGGGGCGGTAAGCAGGCAGCTCCTGCCAAAGAAACCAGTACAACTTTCCAGTCCACAATATCTTTCCAACAACCCATTTGTTTCCGAACTGGTCAAGTAGCAAATCAGTAGTGGTAACCATGACTACATAAATCACTGCTTAGATATTGATCACAGCATTAGTATAAAGATTTTATATTGGGCCCTTTGGACAAAGTTCCTTCTCCATGATCAAGTCTCACTCTAGCTGCTTCAGTTTCTGGTTCGACTCTCGTCAAGTTGGGTGAATCTCATTGGTTGAGAGTTTATCACTATGTGGGTGAATATGGGCAGGAGTTGTGATGTCATTTTGGACGTGTGCCATTGGAGGGTCAAGTGTTTTCAGAAATCTCTGTTTATATTTGGTAGCTGTAGCTGTCCCCAGTCCAGGTGACGTTGTACCATTCTTATTAAAATACCACAACAGTGATCCAGTGATGTAAATCCACTGGCCAGTCTGCTGCCAATCAAATCGCTTCTGTGCATTAACCAGCTTATTTCATCCCTAAGATGGCTCTGAAAAGAGGAAGGAACTGAACGGGATCTGCAAATGGAGACAAACCTGGGCACGACCATAGAGAAGAGCTTCAGATTCAGAAATACTGCCACACAAAAATAAATAAATAAACCTCTCCATCTCCAAGCACATGTATTTCCTGCATCCTCAGCTCCTCAGACAGGTCAGTTGGCCAGGCAACCCCTTCTCCTTGTCATTACAAAGGGTCTACTATTTTCAACGCATTGTCAAAGGTTATTCTCATCAAAAACAGAATCAAACCAAGAACACACACCCTGCCTCTCAGCACACTGAGCCCAAAATAAAGACGTCTAGGAGCAACAGGGGTCACTGTGAACGTGTGAACAGCTCTTCTCAAACACGTCTCCTCCACACATATGGTGTTCATCTTTACCACGACTCTATTAGAGCTCTCATTTCATGTTTTTATACACTTCATTTTTACTGTAAGTTCATAGCATCTTATTTCGGTTATCGTTGGACATTTAAAATTGCAGGAAGATAACTTTTAGGTGTTCTTTTTTTTTTTTTTTTTTTTTTTTTTTTTATCCCACTCACCCTTCTCTGGTTTTTACTTTGCTTTAATATGAAAATCTAAGACTGGGTATTTTATTTAAATAAATATGAGTTTTGCTTCTCATGATGTTACATGGAAGCTGCCTGAGCTCAGACAAACATCACTAAACTCATCGTTACATACATGTTGAGCTCTTTTCTAACTTTAGATGTGGAAAAATAAGCCTATTATCTGGTAAGACTGGCCTTCACAATCAGGTGATGGTGCTGAGGTCAGAGTGATTGTAGTGTGACCAAGAGCCAGAATGACTTCCTGTATCATGTGGCCGTCCCATGCGGTTGAGACCCGAGGTCTGTCATTATGGGCTGGAAATCTGCTACTAAATTGCAGGGCATGGCTGTTGACTCCCTGATTCTGGAGTAATAGGATCCAGGGTCGTCATTATCAGGCACAAAAGACCTCCAAACAGCTGCTTCTCCACCTAACAAACCACATTCTGCTCCCATCCCGGTTCACACGTCCTCCCCTCCTCACAAAGCTGAGCTAGTATTTATCAAAAGGCCTGATGTGAACTTCTTGCAGCTGTACTCATGCTGGGAAACAAACACGTAGGGAAGCACACTAATTGCTCCATCTGCACAAACAGCCAGTCGTGAGTGCAGATGCATTTCCAATAGCTTTACATGGAGAAGACAGAAAACAAATCTGTGTACTGCATGTTTATCTGTTTCCTCGGGTTAAAAAGTGACAAAGGTACACAAGAGGCACATTTCTGAACTGCCTTTCTGGAGAACCAGTGGCAGCTGTCAGCTTTGGACAAGACTATCAGTATGCTACATGCACTGCAACGTACAAGCAAACAGAGTAATTGCCCGGTCAGAGAGCAAGATTGTGCAGGTAAATGGCAGATGGTGATGATGAGCAGCAAGGCTAGTGTGCCAATCTGCCTTTTCTTAGCCCAGTAAAAGAGGCTCCCTGATGGGTCCCCCCTGTGGGCTTCATGGACTGAGGAGGAAGAAAACAGGATCATCTTTGGTAAAGTATATTTAGAACAGGGGAGTCAAACTCCAGTCCTAGAGGGCCGGAGTCCTGCAACTTTTAGACGTACCTCTAATGCACCACCTGAATAGAATAATTAGGTCATTAAGGCTCTGGGGAACTGATCTACACAAGGAGGAGGTAATGAAGACATTTCATTCCAGTGTTTTGTACCTGTGGCACATCTAAAACCTGCAGGACAGCGACCCTTGGGGGCTGGAGTTAAAATATCCCACAAATATTCTCCAGATAAACAAGATAAAACTACCTGTTACTCAAAATTCTTCATAGAAATGTGTATCAGCATGAAACGTGAAACCTTTATAAATGGTAAACTAAAAATGGCAATAATGAGTACGAGTGAATTTTGAGGGCAATGTTTGGTACAGATCTAACCAAAGGGACGCTAACAAAGTGTAGAATCAGGTTTTTACTGTTTACATGTTAAAACAAAACATTACCTGTGGGGTTCCTCAAGGCTCTATTCTCAGGTCAGTTTTTTTCAACTCCTACATGGCTCCACTCAGCTCAGATGATGGAATATTACAACATCTTTTACCATATATACAACAGTATGCTTGTTGCAAGCAGCTTCATGTTTCTCTGAAACTGCAGCTCAAAGCTTTGTTCCATCAGCTTTAGCAGAACAAAACAGTTCAGAGGAGAATAACTGAGTTTTATTCTCCTCAGTTATTAGCTAAACTTGCAATGTGTAGAAACTGTTACTCTGTGAAGTTAACATCAAAAAATATTCATTTATATTTCATGTTTTTCCTTTATGTGGTGCTTGAATTTGAATTCTACGTTTTTCATGCATTTCTTGTTAACAGAATTTCCTTTACTTTTATTTGTTTATTTTCTGGTAAAGAACTTACCCGCCTATAAAAGATGTGTGCAAATAATTTGTCTTGCTTTGTATTACAGTAATAACACTATAAATTACTGAAAGCCTCACAAAAGCATTGAATAGATTGAGAAGGCTTTCTGGAAGTTGTAGCTGTGGACGTGAAAACAAGAAAGTAAAAAAAAAAAAGTGAGAGAGAAATTAGTCAGGCAGCTGAACAGGTATCGTTTTAATCCAGGAGTATTATTATGTAGACATTATGTTGGTCATTTATCCCATTATTTATTAATCACAGCATCTGTGAAATCTTCTAAGATGTGGAATATGGCTGTACCTTGTCAATATTCTTTGATCAGAAGGCAATAAAGCTGCGTTAGCCCAACTCCCCAGCGCCGGCCCCTGCTCCAATATTAAAACCTGTGGGGGTTTCATCAGAGCCCAGGGCCCAACAAGCAAGTGAGCATAAACTGCGGACCAAACCCCGGCGCATTGCTTAGCCACATTACCCTGCAACCCACCGACCCAAATTTCATTAGAAACTCATTACAGAACGGAGCTGAGCCACAGGAGAACAGCACTGAATCACAAAGCGCCAATTTAACACCAGATTTCGCCAGCAGACTTCCCTTCACTTTGGCCTGGAGTCAGCTATAAAACATTCCAGTTTGAAATATCCTCCAGATGTTACCAGCATTTAAAAAAAGATTTGATCTGTTTCAAATATCTTCAGAATATGTAGTGGTGAATTTAGCTATAACACAGATTTATGATATGTAACCGCTGAGTTGTGCATATTTTCTGATGACTGAAATGTAATCCAACAAGAAATAAAACAAATATCTAGTTTTTTAAATGCAACAAATTTAAGAAGTCACATCATTTTGTGTCTATAAACACGTCAAACAACAGAATGTACGTTTATACACTTTATCTGCATTCAGTTATAAACCAGAGCTTTTCTGCGTAAATGAGGAAAATTTTGGAATTATTTCATTTAAATAAATTTCTTCTATTAAAAGAAACTGGCAAACATTTTATTCTTTTCTGAGTTGCAACCCTCTGGAAACAAAGAAAAAAAACAGGCATCTCTCCAAAATGGAATTTGAATCACAGCCAAAGAAATGAATCAGTTTCTATTTAGGAATGTAATCGGTCAAGTAAATTTATGAAAAAATTTCAGATAGAAAGATGAATTTACCAAATCATGTCCAACAAAGACTGAGTTTTCATCTGTTTTATTTTTACAGTGTTTGGGTAAAAAGACCTGTAATCTCTGGTTCCAACCCGTCAGCAGAAACTCATTAGACTGATAAAGAGAGCAGCCTTCAAAACCACAGGTCATGACCTCTTTCCACAGCCATATTTGATCAATTGACATGCTTCCTCTGCTTTATCACATGTATCAATATTCAACTAAGCAACAAAATAGGATGTGATTTATGTAGTGCATTTGTGAACATACCTAGTTGGGAAAAAGATCCCCGAAGGAGTCATTGGGAAGCAAAGAGGAGACAAAAAAAGGAAATGAGAAAGTTAATGTTAGAGGTTTGGCTACATGTGACTTACACAAAACTTTTACCATTACCAGTATTAAATTACACTGGTATACAAAGTTAGATGGTTAGTTGGTTCATGGTAGAGAAGGGCAACAGTTTGTTGTTGCTCTGTTTCTTTAGATAAAAGACATTTTAAAAAGATGCAGAGCAGCAGGATGAACTGCAGGAGTAAATGCATTAACTGGCAAACTACAAGGTCTATTAACCAGCTGTCTGCAGGGTGATACCCAGCAGATAAATCACCTAATTAACCACTTAATATCAGCCTGTTGTACTTGTGTAACTCTTTAAAGGGGGGGTATTATATAAAATGTACTATTTTGGACTTATGTTGTTCCCTCATCACAAACCTACTAGGAGTGTTGCTTTGACTCTTTCATGAACTGTTCAGCTCATCAGAGGAATTACTTCTCAGTTTAACGCTCCGAAGAATTTCTAGAAACGGCATAATGAGAAGCATTGTTGCGATGATTCTCTGAAGGCGGAGCGTCAGAAAGAGCAGGAGCTTCTTAAAGCGACGGAGGCCCAATGTCAAGGAGTCAAACTGCTGAGTCAAATTTCTCTGAAGTCATGTTTGATATATTTAGCATTTTCATTACAACTTAAAAAGTTACTCGATTTTCTATGAAATGACACTATGAGCCTGGAAAATGCATAATACTGCACCATACCAAAAGGTACGACATTATGACAAAAAACAGCAACAACAAAATAAGACAATTAAAAAACTGTTGCTGAATTTACTGAGTGCTATTTCAGCAAATATATCTACATATGAAAAATCTAAATGTAATTACAGATACTGCAGCAAAAACAATCTGTAGTTAGGTTACATTGTTGGTGTTTTGTTTTTAAGGAGAGGCCTTATATATATATATATATATATATATATATATATATATATATATATATATATATATATATATATATATATATATATATATATATATATATATATATATATATATTTATATATATATAATCTCATCATAAAATAATATAGCTAAAAACAAATCACTTTAGAATAATACGCTCCCTTTAAGTAAGTACAGAATGATCATGATTTCTATTTTTGTTCATATTTTGACTTGATATCAAACAGTGACTTTTTTTTTTTACAAAAGGTTGTTTTATTAGCCATGAGTCATGTTGAGTTCTGCCACACAAAGAGCTTCAAGAGCCAATCAGGAGATGATTTCCTGTTTATTTAGCCAAATGTTTAATTAAGATGTGGTTAAAACCAGTTAAAACCTACAGATAATGGAGTGATATTTTACACAAACACTCAAAACCCAAAGTCCAGCTGCAAATTAGCATGAACTGTGTATTCCAACCGCAAAGATGTTACAAAAGGTTTGTATTAATTACCAGTTTGTACAGTTGAAAGAATGAATCCAAAAAAAAAAAAAGAACAAGACTTCTTTGTTAAATTCAGTTGGGGGCATATCGACTCATTCAGGATATAATAAATCAGCAAAGAATGAAGAAACAATCCTCTTTCATGTTAGCGACCGTTCCCCTATTTCCATTTTTATAGCCGCAAAAAGATCTGTTTAAAAGCCGCTGTCCGCTCTAATGAGATGTGGTTTGATTTAGGGTCAGGGAGCTCCGAGACTACAGTGTTTCAGACACGCCGCTCTGACAGTCAATAGAAATCAATACAGCCGATGCAATTATTAATACAGTCCCGGGCAGTTGGATGTGAATGAGACAGATGACATTAGGGCAGATTGATCTAGAGGGAAATGGATTTCATAAAGAACTCAATGCCTTCATTATATCGCACACAATGGGACGGCTGGAGAAGCTCAAAAGGTGCTGGTCGCTGCAATTCTGAGCTGCCCGACATGCTATTACCCAGGGTAATTATGACGTTAAATCTAAATGTTTAGTTGCATACAGTCCCATTTTGCGGCATATTATTTATTTCTTTATTTTCCTGTTGACTTGAATATTTAACGGCTGTGCGCCGGTTAAATTTATACAGCATTTGCTGCATTTTCAAATTAGAAACCACAACGATTCAAACCGCAGATATAAACATGCAATTATTGCCAAAATAAATAACTAGATTGTAGTAAATATCCATCTGAAATAAAGCAGCATGTATTGTGAACCCATCATATCCGTGCTGAGGAACGAGTTCAGCAAGGTGCTCGTGTGTCTCAGGTGTCGGGTCCAAATGAATATTCACCCTGAAGATGAACTCTGCTCCCCATGGGCCCATGTCACTAAATAACACTGCATTAAGGCGGTAAACCTAAACACAGCTTTACACTCTGTTTGTTCAGGGGGGGTTTGCCGAAATGACCTCTACCATCAGCCTGAAACGTGAAATGCCAATAAAGTCGGGTTATTGTCACCAAATCCTTTCTGCTGCTGCAATATTAAGTCATTAAAAGTCCAGACTGAATTTCTGTTTTGGCTCCTTTTTTTTGTGGAAAATGACGCAGGGTTTGTTTGATTTATTGAATTAATGGTGTTTATATATATATCTTCATAATCATACTCTTTGCTTTAATAATGTGATTTTAAAGAATGAGTGTTATTCAGCTGAAACAAAAACAGTGTTTTGTTAAGTTGAACAGCTGGAATGACCAAAGAAGAGTATGTTTAAATTTGCAGGGTGAACTTTTACAAACGATGTTTTATTGTTATTTTTTGTTTTGTTATTTTTTGGGGTTTTTTTTTACACAAACTGACTGTACCATGAAGCAGGTAATCTGTGAAAAAAGTAAGTCACTCTCTCTTCCCTGTACTGACATGCAATAATGCAATGCTCCACCAGAAACAACCAATGAGAGCCAGGAGGAGGGTCTTAGCGCTGTCAATCATCAGTATCATCAGCCTCCCCTTTGCTCTGTTAAGCTACAGTTAGTTCTTCACGCTGGAAACAGCAAATCTCCCATGAATACATTCATGGATTGAATATGTACAAAGTTGGTGGCTCAAACCAAATACAAATAATAAATGTGACTTTATGGTTTAAAAAATTTAATTGAACTTCAAGTAATTCGCTTTGTATGCATTTCTGTAAGTTTTCTGTATATTTCTGGGCAGGAGAGTTTGCCGTACTAAAACTACATGATATTTCTCTCCACAGCAAGCCTGTCTCACACAGTCGTATTCTCTTGTTGTATATTGTAATTTTCCCTAGAGGAGAGTAAACTGTCGTGAAGATCCCTGGCTATAAATGTTTCTGCTTTACGATTTGCAGCCTGCATCTACACTGAAATTTTCTACGGTAAAAAGATTTTTTTATTTTGATTTGTGCAACATTTCTTTTGAGAAAGCAAAAAAAAAAGAGGAGATTTTTGTTTTTTCTGTGTGATGCTGCTGAAGTTTAAGCTTGTCTGTTTCTCGTGAACCCCATATTGCATCCCGTCTCCAAACAGGATGCATCATTAAATCCTGAACAAAAACAAAAGCAACATAACTCTGCTGTACATTGTGCTATTTTTATGTTTTTGGTCACCAGTGACAAATGAATACAGATGTCCTGAAACGTGACAGCAGCTGGTGTCTCAGCCAATCAGTGACTGCTGCTCTGCCGAGCCCAGAAAGAAGGAAGCAACGAGGCTCCACACAGGTACAGTAGGAACAAAAGGTTACCAAAGATCCAGACACAACACACAACGATGTACACACATCCTTTCTGAAGTCGCAGATACACAAGCTGAGGCCCCAGCAGATTTCTGCAAGCTTTTGCCGTTTCTCTGCACTAATCCAGTATTTACTGTAACCAGCAAATCCGATGATACTAAAGCCCTAATAACACCCAATCCTATTTCTGCTGAGTCCATTCATCTAAACCTTCAATGGAAAAAGAAGATGAAAAATCCCAGATTATCAACTGGTCAAGTAAATAATCTCAAACATTCGCAGGTACACAACCAGAATTTGTAAAATACAAAAAATGAGCAAATCTGGATAACTGACGCCAAAGTAGAAATTGGTGTGAGATTCTGAGTCGGCTTTGTTGACGTTTTCATTCAACTAAATTTGGATCAGAGAGCGGGACAGTATGTGTTCCAGTCAGCAGAAGTGCTAATCTAAATGAAACTGCAGCTTTAATTACAAATCAGAGGCTCAGCTTCACAGATTAGAACCAAAAAAAATGCTGAACACAGTTTTTGATTTTAATCACCAGTGTCTGACTGCATGAGGAACGGCACTAATATTTCTGTAATTAGCATGCTGAATGGGGGAAGCAGAGGCCATGGCTCCCTTCCACTCTCAGACACACACGCACAATTTTAGCATCGATAATAAAAGTAGTAACCAGTTTAATAAACAGGGAAGGTTTAATTTGGGCAAGAAGAGAGTGATTAAAATATATGAACGTCCTAAATGTAAACCAATGTGTTTTCTGTAGAAGTGGGGAATATAACATTAGTATCTTTTTCATAATAGTAGACAAATAGAGCGACAAACTTTAACATTTCATCCTATCTTTTGACTAAGTGCTTTAAATGCTGGCTGTGCAGACTTGCAATTTTCATCAGTCATCGCAACTTTTCCACAAACCTGACCAATTTTTCCCTGATCACTACATTCAGCTGAATTTTGACCAATCCACTCGGCCTCCTCACTTAACTTCCTGTTTCAAGAAGGTTCTTGAAAATGTTACCGGTAAACTGTGTTTTTTTTTTTTTGGAAAGGTTATGTTATGTCAAAAATAAAGTAAAATAAAAAAAATAATAATGCAATTTTCACTGCAATGATTTTTAAAAAGCCGCCGCAAAATCAACAATTTTAGACCACAACAATCACAGAAAAACCATCACAACATTCTAGAAGGACTAATAACTACTACTAGCAATACTAGTAAATGCTCTGTTATCAATTCTTCTATAAGAGTTAATTTAAAAAAATGTTTTCCAGAAGGACATAAAGGTCAGATAGATCTATAACACATGATAAATGTAACCACATTTTCAACAGAGACACAAAAGTATAAGTAAATGCAGCTACTACCTACAAGAAAATCAATAATGACAATATTAATTCAGTTAATTAAGGAGAATAATAATATTAGAGAAAAACTAGTTCTAACAATGGAAGCTCCCCCTTTGCCCCAGTAGTCCTGTATTTTCCTCTTCTTCTTGGATCTAATGACAAATTAAAGAAAATGTAATGTCACAATATCAATTTTAGAAAATAATGTGTCAAATAGGCAAAACAATAATAGCAGCAAACACCTTTGTGGAGATTTTACTTTCACACTATGCCACTTACAGCCCCTGAGGCAGGTTACATACACTCTCCACATTTGATCGAAAGAAAAATCCCATCATTTTCAAATGATGCCTTCAGTCATTTCAACGATTCAAATCGAGCACAACTTTTGTTTAATCGCTGTGAGAAACATGTCAAATGGTCGCACACAGAAACAGAGATGGAAAACTGTTTCAGAAAAAGTTAAGGGTGATTTTAGAGTATTGTCCAGCCTGTTTGGTCATGTTGACTGTAGCCAGAGGTAAGCCATAATTATTGGTTTGCATTAAGCCCCGCTGGTTTCATTGTGGAGCCCGGCAACAGAACCACAGTACAGAGTTTCCTCTCCTGCTCCCTCTATAGATAGGAGCAGAGAGCAGCTGGTAAAAAGAGATAAAGCTCCGTTCTGAGTGCTTTCCCTCCGCAATCTACCTTGCACTGCTCACCCGTGTGCTGAAGGAACAGCGATAGAAGTGAGAGAGGCAGAAAGTGGATTAAAGAAAACAGATTCTCACTACTTCCACAGTCCAGTCCAGAACTGATGACTCGGTGAGGCGCACACCCTCATGTGGTAATGCTCTGAATCATCCGTGCACCATTTGATTTTCATTAGCCAGGAACAATGTTTTAGCTACAGAATCGTGCATCAATCATGTCCTCTCGGGCTTCTGAAACGCAAAATGAGGACAGCAAGTATACAACGCGAGCACAACTGAGAGGCGAGCATAAACCATCCCCCCATTTCTTAATGAAATTAGCTTTTGCCTCGCTAGAGACGAGGCCGGTAGCAAAGAGAGGTGACAAAAAAGATCATCATCAAAGGTCGCTCTCTTTCTCTTCTCCTCTTATTGCCTTCTCCCAAATAATAAGCACAAGTTCACGTAATTCCTAAGGTCACGATCAAAACATTCTCCAGGACGAGAATCACGTCAATTAAACGTTTCCATATAATTTTGCCATGTGGGCTGAAAATTGAGAATGACATAATTTCTCAATAATTGCATTGGCTTTTTTAATATTTCATGATTAGGAGCCATTAGAGATTTGTCATGTAATCTAATGCCTTATTGCATGGACGTGTGTCTGCTCTCTGGAAGACAGAATGATATTGATCTTGCAACAGCGAGGGGGGGACAGATGAAGCACAGGAACATGCTTAATGTAAAATTGCTCTTATAACAGGAATTCTTAGAGGAGTGAACGGCAGTGTTGACATCCGTAGTAAGTTAGGTTTAAGAAAAGAGAAAAGATTTTTAAATTTCTGAAAAATACACAAAAATTCCAGATGATTCAACTGTTGGTTTAACTAAAGTTAATATTTCCTCAAATCCACTTTTCTAACATTTCGTAAGCGTACTGCAGTCACAGAGGGAAAAAAAAACCTTTTGAACATTTCACTTTACATCATGCTAATTAAATTCTATAAACACAAAAAAGATATTCTAGTCTAGAGTCTGACAAAATAGAACAGAGATTTGTTGTCCAAATCCTTCTCTGCGTTTTGCCCAGCGGGAAAACCATTAAATTGACAAATGAACATTCATATAAAAACATTTCATAATGTCCTGAAATTTGCAACACGGAGCAGAAAGCTGAAGTTGTTTTGCCTCCATCCACCAGGTGGCGGCAGAAGAGGAGATACAGACGTCTATGGTAGCCCCACCTTCTTTTGGGCATGTCCCAAAGCAGAGTGGTCATTTTATTGGCTGAAACGGCTGCTTGGCAACAACTCACCTCAAATTGAGAGAGCATGTAAGCAGGGACGAAAGGCTCGTGAGTGCAGTTTTGATCCATGCAGACAGAAAACTTGTGCATGAGGAGTAAATCTGAGTTCAGCTAACCTGCAGCTGCATCAGGTGTTGGCTAACAACTGCTGCTGCTAGTCTGGAGGAGCTGAGTGGGGGAGTCGTGGGAGAGGAGTGCTCTGTAAGGCAGAAACTCTACTGGATACTGTAGCTCAGAGGCGGAGCTCTGTGGAGATAAGTGGAGCTTTGTGAGAACAAGCATTTAGGTGCCTCTGAATGGCTGAGATTCCTCAGACATGCATGAAAGAATCAAAGCAACACTCAAGGTATGTTTTTGACATTATAGCAAGGTAAATAGCTCAAAAAAGTCAATTTCACACAATATCCAAGTTGTTTGTAGTTACAATAACTGCTATAATATAAAATATAAAACAATATATATTGCTATATATATATATCTCTTCAATGTGATTGAAGACATTTCCATGTCTTCAATCACTTCCAGGGTTTGATGGCAAACACCGACGTTGAACCAGCAACACTACTCCAGTAGGATTGCCCTCTCATCATCCACATATAAAATCACATAAATAGCCTGACTCTGCTTTAGAAACACACACAACTGAGAGGATATTAAGTAAATCACATTTTAAAGGAAAAAAAAATTCCATGTTGTATGATTAAAATGTGATTTTACCAATTGAACGTGCTTTGGCTTTTGTTCTGGTGTGCTTCTTAGTTGTTCTGCTTAGCTATCAACAAATAGTGTTTCTGGGCACTTGGTGACTCAAAAATGGCATTCTTTGTGCATTTTTAGTAAATAAGCTCAATAAATTCACAATGTCAAATTATAATCACCTGAACAGGTGTTGAGAGTAATGGCTTTTGGGGAAAAGAAAACCCCAAAGAAAACCCCCAACCAAAACAAGAGAAGCAGAAATGCACTAAAAACATTTTACATGGGGCTAGAAAGCATCCCAGCTGGGGAGATTAACCAAGATCTTGACACAGAGCTGCCATACTTGGACCCAAAGTGGACTCTAAATGACTCTGTGGGACAGTTCCAGAATATGGCTTGTAGTTTATACAAAACATCCAATCACATCGGCAGCCATTTCACACATTTGAATCCAAAGGTATTAGAGCGGTGATCAATCTTTTTTTCTTGAGTCCACTGGCTTATGCAGCCTCCTGCTGTCCGGTTGGCAGCGCTCCTGGACTGAGGGGCCGGCCCACACTAGTTTGTTGGGAGTTTGGGGGAAGACACTCTTTTGCAGGGACCATAAGAGGTTAATGAACCAGATGTTAGTAAACATGAGGGTCAGGGATAAGATATGGCACTGCTCCTCTGTATGAGCGCAGCTCATATGAGAACATAAATCTGGTGTCAGAAATGAGTGCATATGGCCAAACAGCCAACATGTGGCAAATGGGTGGCTTAATCTATCTTCAATGGCCTGTGCTGTACTGCCAAAATGAAGCGTCACCATGGCAACAAAGTTGCAATTAGGGAAAGTAGTTCAACTCCCAAATCATTCAAATGAATCAGTATTTTATTCTGTGGCTCAGCCAATAAAGTATAATGGCCTGAGTTATCTAGGTGAACGGGGACTGATTGAGGAGCGAAAATAAAAATGGAAAATCTGCAGCTGGACATAAAGTAACTCTTGCAAATATAATTAAACTCCCTAAATGCTGTGCACATGTTAATGCGCTGGATGGCAACATTGGATGGGATGTAACAAAATTCTGATTTAAGAATGTGTGCCGTACTTTGCTTCCTTCTGTGTCTCCATAATGAACTGAGTTGTGCAAATGATTTTCTAATATGAGTGGTACAGGCTCAGTTTAGTTAGTTTTTCTTAATGTATTCAATTATTTTAGTTTGTGACATCATAAATTATTCCTTCAATAACATAAATCGAGTCATTAACTATATTACAATGTCTACAGTTAAAACTGTATTTTGTTTGTTTCATAATCCAAATCAATACAAATCTGAAACCTACTGTCCACTTTTCATGATGTAGCACTATCTACACTGCAAGTAATGATTACAAGTAATGACACACCTTGAACATTTTCACTTTTTGTCATCCACCAACCACAAACTCCAGTGTTTTATATGATAAACCAACATAAATTAGTGCATAATTGTAAAGTGTAGAGGAGGAACCTAGAGAGAGTGGCTTCCACCCACTCCAGTTTAATCAACATTCAGAGCACCACATTGTCTTAAAAAAATCACCTAAAAAAACAAAAAAGAGTTCATCTTTGTGTATATAAGTATCAGTCCAGCTGTCCTGTGAGGGTTGTCAGTGAACAAACAGCATAATGAAAGCAGAGAACACACCAGGGTCAGTGTTAGAGCTGTGGAGAGGTTTAAAGGAGGGTTGGGTTATAAACAGTTCATCTAGCTCTTAACTCAGAGTAATTCACGGCTTAAAGAGGGGATGTTATGTATTTTCCAAACACTTAGTGCCATTTTATAGCACCATCAAGTAACTATGTCACCTTCAGTCGTTATAAAAATGCTGTAGATATGAAAATTAAAATGAAAATTGATTTCCCAATCTGATGCCTTGAAATTGGGCCTCCGTCTCCTTAAGAAGCTACTACATCATTACAGTAATGCTTCTCATTATGTGGTTTACAACCATTGTTAGTGGTGTTGTAGTTCATGGTGAGCTCAGATCTACCAGCTATTGATAACTGCTGCTGCTGCTAGTCTGGAGGAGCTGACTGAGGAAGGCAGGGTTTAGGAAAACTCTATGAGGCGGAAGCTCGACTGGACAACGCAGATCTGAGGAGGAGATTTGTGGAAATAGGCGGAGCTTTGTATGAGCAAAGTGTTCAGGCATGCCCGAATGGTTGCCATGGGAGAATGACGGAACATGCATGAAAGAATCAGCTCTAGGTATGTTTCTCATGAGGGAATAACATAACCTGATATAGAGCTCAAAACCGTCCATTTCACTTAAGTCCACATCTTTTATTGGTAATGATAAAATGGAAAGATGTGTCACCCCTGCAAACCGGCCAAACCTGAACTTTCTGGGGCATGCAGATGACTGTCTGGTATAAAACAAACATCCAATAATGTTTGCATCTGTGGAGTGCAAATTCCCTTTTTACAAAAGACACAAGAAAGCTGACAGGAAGATGCATCTAAATATGTAAAGCATCACCAAACCTAAACATATAAGCAGGGCACAGATGGGATGGTTTAGATCAAAGTACATCTGAATGGCCAAGTCAAAGTCCAGACATAAATGACACAGGCAATATTTAGGTGATGTTCGAAGATGCTCTCTATCAAATTAAACCAAACTTGAGCTTTTTCAGAAGATCAGCCTCTACATTCCAATTCAGTAGAGATTTACTCCCAAGGACTTTTATTTGTAATTTAGGTGACCAGATTCCACATTTAAGATTTGTATTTGTTAAAAAGCGTTAAAATTTAAGTACACTTTCCCATCCTCCACACAATTATCCAATACTACGTGTTGGCCAATCACATAAAATCTCTATCAATCAATCAATCAAATTTTATTTGTATAGCACATTTCAGCAGCAAGGCATTGGAAGTGCTTTACATCAAATCAGACAAAAACACACTCTATGGTGTAAATCTGTTCAAGAGGTGATAGTTTTTGGAAGGACTCTACAGATTTGACCATCAGCAGCCTCAAGATGACAAACCCTTTCCACCGTTTGCTGAGCTCCTTCATGTACGTCAATGTTTCTCTGTAAGCAGCTGCTGATGTTAATCGCTTCTCCTCTTGCTACTGTTAGTCCAACACCCCACTACCCTAAAAGCCTGTAAATTGATGACAATAGGAGTAATCAGCAGAGACAATGGAGAGAGATTATTCAGTGAAAAGGTCGATTTCTTCTCCATAACACAAGCGTAGAGTGGAATGACAGAGGGCTGCGTCCTTTAAAACAGACAGGATTTTCATTATATGCTAAACAAACGCAACAGATGTAGAATTAATCCTAAATGAGGAACGAGCTTGTACTTGGACCATCTGCTGTTGGTGGGACAAGTTAAAATGGAGGCTGAATTGGCCGAATAAAGCTGATGCGTGCGTGCTGACAGCGGGTCTTTTGTTTCGTCAAGGTGGCTGTTTGGGTAGATGGAGATACTGAGAGCGTTGAAGATGAGCCATTTTCAGAAAGCAGTGAGCCCTCCGTCTGCCGCCCAAGCAGAAAAAACAACCAGACCTCAGTCACAAATGACATGAAACACTGTCGTCCTCTGGAATCTAAAACTAACTCTACAAAAGGACTTAAAAATGTTGTAACTTGTAGACTTTCTGGTTCGGTAGTTAAACTCTTCAAACTGGCGTTTAACTTTTCTTGCTTTTCAAATCCAAAGAAAATGCCTGTGCAAGAAGCAAATCTTAAGCAGATGTTGCCTCACACTCTCTTTTGCGTGCCTGTTTTATCTCAAATGAAGACCGTGCTTCCTTTCACCATGTTGCACTCTGTTTTCCACATTGCCGGAGAGACACAAAGAAGCAGAAGATTGGGTTTGGCCCATCAAGAGTGTAATGGTGCTGCTGGTGAAATATTACATCTCAGCTACAGCTGGGGTACAACAAGCGTGTGGCTCCTCCATGGGGACCAACTTTGAGCACCTAATGCAATCAACCCAACAAATCATGTGTGTGCGTGTGGGTGTGTGTTTGTGTGGTGTGTATGCATGCTGGCAAACCCATATGCAGACATTTGAGCAACACAATACACAAAGACTGCTCGGCAAACATCCCCATAAGTCAAATCATCATCTCGCCAATCTGATTTGGGTTCAGGCTGTTGTGGCTACAATTTGGTTTATTAAAACAGTCATTCAGCCCTTTTCAGAGCTTCTGGGTCGGACTGACTGAAGGACAGTCCGGGGGGGATTGAGATGGATGATGGAGATTATGTTAATATGCAATCGGTTTTATGAGAGGTTAAAGTTGGGACAATAGTAAAAAGCACCTTGAAATTTATCCTCAAATTTTCTTGATTAGAGCTCTCAAATTCAGAATCAGGTTTATCGGCCAAGCTGTGCAACCATAAAAAAAATTGAGTTGGACTCAATCACAGCACAATCCAACCCAAGACGTGTAAACCGGTGAGAATAGTGGAAATATTTGTATTTATGTTTCACATTAAAGTAGGGGACTCTAAAGTGTTCATTATAGACGTCTTGGGGAAGAAACTGTCTCTGTAGTTTTACAAACAGCACTCTGTGTAACAGTGTACACAGTTTGTGTCCAGGATGTGTGGGGTCTGCATAGACCACTCATGGGGCAGCCTCCTGCAACTTTTAGATGTGTAAATCAAATAATTAGGTCTTTAGCAGGACGCAGTAAAACGTGATTTTATGCGGAGGAGAAAACAACCATTTGATTCAGGTATGTTGGACAAGGGACAAAAAGGACAGGACTTTATTACCCCCATTTAGATCCTGTTGCTTTGCAACTTTACTGTGAAGCAATTATTATGAGATCTGTAAATGAAGGCATGTGCTTCAAGGTTTAACAAAAACCACAATAAATGGAATATTTAAACTCTGATTTATTGTAAACTGGTTTGAACATTACATAAAAACTCAGCTTGTAGATCACATGAGAAAATAAAATTTTAAAAATCCATCTGTTGATCTCATCTAGTTTTAGCACAATATAGTTTATAGTCTCGTCATGTGAGCTAAGTGTGTCATTGCAACTCTCACGGTGATATCTATGTACACATTACGTACTAGTTTATTCAGTTTTAATGAGTGATTAATAGACTTTTTTTCTTTTTTCATTTGAGCTTAATAGTTTTCTTTTTAATAAAATCTAGTCGTAAGTTGTCACGCTAAAGAAGTAAGTACTTCTCACTGGGCCAGCTAACAACATTCAGACACAAAGTTATTGAGGAAACTTCTGCCACAGTTAGACTGACTATAAGGCAGTATTTATAGTTTTCTACAATAAGAAGAAACGCTAACATAAATGATTCATGAGCACCCTAGGAATAGATACCTGAACATTAGTTCCTATTGCTAACGCTAGCATCTTCTTTGTAGTCTATCCATTTTTAAAATGTCTAGAACAGTCGCCTCCATCTCATGTATGACAGACGGATCAAAACAAGACTGAACTGAGAATGAGATTTATGAACCCTCCGCTGAGTGGAAACCGTTTCATCAAGGCCCCTGGAATCAGAATCACCTTAGAGTTAGACAATCCTAAAACAACAACAACAATGTGAAACCTTACAAAATAACTAGCCAGTTTATATGTGATTATCAAGCAAGAAGGCTACCGTTTAGCTTTTTGACTAATTGTGTTAATGTGTAAATGGAATTATTTGAAAAGTTAGCACTGACCTTCAACAGCCATAAAGACCCACAATAGGAGAGGTCTCAGATTTACTCTCCCAGGAGATCCTTTGGGTAAACAAAATAAAATGACCCAATCACCGTGTAATCATACAAAGCACACAACCACCCCTGAAAAATGGCATTTCACATGCATCCTATCCCGTGTGCCAGAATGCCCATCTGTTGTTGTAAATTATAAATGAGCCATTAAAATTTTATCTGCACTGAACGACTTCCATTTTATAATTATGAGAGACTGAGGTATCAAATCCTCTGAAATGTCTACCTTCATTTCATGTAGGAAATATGCAAAGCCTTATGCCACATCTTTGAAACAAAAGGAGGTCTGTGGAGTAAAGGTGCAGGAATTTAGATCCAGAGCCGCTCCCCTCCATTCTCTACATAAATGCTGCCACCTGGTGATACATTAAAGGCATCCCATGCACATACAGAGAAGATGCTGGGAATCCGAGTCATACAACGATTCGATTTGAGCTTCACACCCATAAACGTCCCATGCAACATTCCCGGTTTTAATTGGAATGCTGACCAGCTGTAACGGTCACAGCAATCAAAGCACAGAGCTGATTTAAATACACACGAGTGCATCATTCACATCTGCTTGCACATCAATCAAAATGGCTGGTTTGGGTGGTAGGGTTAATGGCATTATTTGTCATGCCAAGGACGTGAGCACGTGCTTGTTGGATGTGATGTCTTTATTAGCAGGCATTTCAGCAGCCAACTCAGTGTCTCCTCCATGTGGAGCAATGCCAACCTGGTTAAACCCTCAGGGCTGTTTGACTGAGACACACACACAGGCACGCCCACACGCACACACCTGCAACAATAACTGAGGGAAATCACTGGGAGCTAAAAGGACTGTGTGAAAACAACAATAACTAATTTGCTCAAAGATAAACAGACACTTTTACAGATAAAACTTGAAAAGTACAATGAAAATGTGTTTGTAGATATCAGTTTTCAGCTCTGGCCGCAGGTGTTGAATTGGACTTACATCTGGACATTAAAAAAGCTGAAGTTAAATGTTACAAAGAGGTGCAAACAGGTTTTAATCACCCTATATTTAGCTAAAAGGACTTTCTTTTTGCTACTCTTCCTTAAAAGTTATTGTTCTGTCAACAGATTCTCCCATCTGAGCTGTGCACCACTGCAGCTCCTCCAGCGTTACCATGCACCCTCTGGTCATAAATTTTAGTAGGTTGCCAGTTTTAAACCACTGTACAAAATGATTCCTGTTAATAAAACTCCTTTAAAGAGGGATGTTGACTAAAATGTACCTTTTTGAGCTTTCTATCACATTATAAAGTTAATTCCTCATCAAAAACATACATGGAGTCAAGCTGAGCCTCTGTCTGTCAGAGCACTCTCTCCACCACTCAGTTCCTCCAGACTAGCGGCAGCTGCAATTAGCAAACAGCAGATGCTACTGCTGAGCTTATCATAGGAACTACTTCTCAGTCCAACGCTCCTGAAAACGGTTGTAAATGGTATAACGAGAAGCATTGTTTTGATGATGAAATCTATTTGACTTCTGGAGGCACTTGGTGTTGCAGTGGAATTTATTTAGAGGTATCAGAGTAGGGGGCTAAGAGGGTTCATGTTTTGCAGTTCCAGGGGTCTGACTACCTTCACATGGCACTATTTATGGTGTTTGGGCTCCAACTGCATGACAAGGATCATGCCTCCTGCTGGCATGTTTTCTCTGTGGCGTCACATCTCATCAGCATATAGCAGCTTCAATCAGCAGGGTGCATCACATGCCTTCATAGCTGCTGATTGTGTGAACTCTCATTAACACGATCAAAATAATAAACACTTATTAATGTATATGCAAAGAGCAACAGGAAATAAAAATGAAGACCTGAGACATGAATAAATTGAAAGCTGTTTTAGTGGAGTGAGACCTGGCTCTCTGACATGAGAGCGACACTGCTCCCCACTTAGTTCCTGTCCTCAGGGCCTGGTTTATCAGGGCTCTAGACAACAATTTGTTTACCAGTGAAAACTCAACCAGCAGTAAATTTGATAGATTTTGGCTTAAAGTGAAGAAACGCACAATTAATCATTGTTTTTATTGCTAAAATCTCAACTGGTATGTGTGTGTGTTTTGTTTTTTTATCCCGCATTACCATAGAAATGACCACTAAGATGCACATGTGAAGATTGGAGTAGGGGTTGGTGGTGAGGTGCAGCTGTTAATCCTGTTAGCGTCTCCATACATCTGAGGCTCTGCTGCCACCAGTTCCCATCCTGGGAGGACGGGGACAATAATAATCCACAGACACTCAGGAACGTTCACCGCTGCAGGCAGAGGGGGAGGAGGGGCGGCGCTGAAACTTACAGCTCATTCCTCCTTGTAATATGCAACTCGGAATTTTTTTTTACCACTCCTTTTAAATGGTAGCCGGCTGCAGTACAACAGATAATGCTGAATGCCGAGATCCTGACTCAGGGAGAAGCCAAAATACATGCAGTTCTGCGGAATTTAATACTGCTGCTGGGAGGGAAAATTACTTTCAGAAAGAGACTCCTTCAGGATACTTAATGCTGTTCAGCTTTTTCTCTAGTTCAAAGTTAAACAAGATGTATTTGAATGAGTCATCGAGTATAAAAACAAAAGCAGGAAGAAAAGAGAAAGAACTACCAACTGCTGCAGCAATGAGGAATCGAGGAAGATTTCTGACAGGGAAATAAAAATTATTATTCTAACTATATTGTTTTTTTATATATGTATATACTAGCGAGGAATAATTATTTTGAACTATAAATCTGAGGTAGGCGGATGGAGGCACCATATTGATAACACCGAGTCGATATCAGTATCGGGTTAATATCAGTATCGGATCGATACCAGGGTGATATGATCCATACTTTAGTTTCAAATTCATCTTGAAAATTGATTTCATTTTTTTTTATTGTAGTTTCTGAACTTTACCTCAAAATATTTTGTTTTGATTTGCCTTCAAATGATAATTTGTCCTTTATTTGGAAAAAAAAAAAAAAAAAGTACACAAGTCATGTTAACATGCCATTAAAGTGTTTTGTAGACATCCATAAAGTCTGTGTTTGTCTTTCTCTGAATTTGTTTTTTTTAAAACTTGGGAAAATATGTACAAACACACCCGGAGGTCAGGTGTTTGATCATATATCAAACTTCAATAAAAAGTGTATATTTTGGTATTGACAATACTGGCCCTGCATTTACTTGGTATCGGGTCGATATGCTGCATCACACACATCTATTATACTTTTACACAGTGAAATATAAAATGTTATGACTACAATACAATCTAAACAGTCATCAGGGAAACTGACATCTGGACACACACAGCACTCTGTTCTATACTATACTATTTCAAATTATATCAAAAGAAAGATGAGTGGAACAAAAAAAAATGTGGTAGAAAAAGGTCTGCACATTAGATTAGATTTTTATAGTCTTTGTAAAAACATAATTCAGTTATAGTTTTGGAATAGTTTTGTTTAACATTAAAGTATTTAACAACAAATACACTAGTAGTAAGGACACAAATTGAATTCTTCATTTTATCTAGAAATCAAGCGAAGAAGAAAATCCACATTGCCTCAGAGTCAGTGTTTCCACAACCAGTGATGACTTTGGGAGTAATCTACTGGACAATTTTAAAGAATTTCATACCATTTTTATGCTGACCAGCATTATGAAGATGCTCATTTCATTTTCTAAAAGGACCTGGCACCTTCCCAAAGTGACAAAAATACCAACACCTTTTTTGTGCCTCCATCAAACCACTGCTCCCTCTACAGAATCCCTGGAGTATTTCAGACAGAAAGAAGAAAGGCATCAGATCCACCCTGGTAAAAATCAGCCCCTTGTTCAATGCTTTGCTTCGTGAAAAAGGGTCTGGGCTTTTGACTATTGAGACACGATTGCTTCCTGGAGGCGTGGCCTCTGCTGAAGCTTGATATTTTACCCAATCGCTAACGTTTGCTGTGACATTTGTAACAAGCCAGTTTGATGCTACCAAGCTTACTGGAAATTGCCTGGGCTGTAAACAATCATCCTCCACTGCGAAGAGAGAAGAGCCGAGCCAAAGGTGGCTGTTAACATTTGGAGCCGTGGCCAACACAGACTAAATGGCTTCGTTCACTTCCTCTGCTGCTGCTGCCAAACTACAGGCAAACTACGTTTCTACAACTGATCAGAAAATCGACGTCATGGTTCACAACTTCTCCTTCTGTTCGCTGATTGGCCCAGAGGAAATTCAACCTGAGAAATCGAGCTCAAAGGGAGAAATCCCAGACGGAGCACTGAAGGCAGATGAGAATCAAGCAGAACTGAGAATAAAGACAATGAGCAGGTTCTAACAGACCCAGAATGAAAACAATCCAAAGGTTGCTAATAAAGGACTTCCTTATCACCTCAGCAGAGCCAGAGGGTGACCACATCCATGTTACATTGCATTGATGCAACAATTCATGCACAGGATGTCTATTCTGTTGCCTGCGATGAAGTAGAATAGTTGTTGATTAACATTAACAGATATAAATGCCTGAAACATCACTCTTTGTCAGTGACTCAATTTGACTAAAATAACATTTTTCAACAGTGGTTGAAGTTGCTAAGATTCATCTGTTTTGTAAAACACTGGGTATTTTCAAAGATATATTTATGCACAGACCTCATTTTAAGATTTTTGGTTGATATCTACATCCTGAAAAACATTTATGTTCTCTTTCTAAAACTGAGCCTGAACTAGTATTTTACATTATTAACCAGGTTTTCTGCATTTCATAGTCTGTGCTCCTGTTTTTTGCTTTTATTGTTATTATCCATGTGCCGTTTGTAATGTTATTTATATTAGCATACACATTTGCGGTCAGACAAATGGCAAAACCAAAGCCATTAGTTGATAATACGCTGCATGTTTCTCCCTGTTACTCATCTCTAAATTGCATTAACGTCTCGGCGTTCATCAGGGAAACCGTTCGTCTTCCCCACGCTTCCAGCCCTGCCAACGTGTCCGAGCGTCGCATCGCTCAGCCCTCTGTGCTGAGAAACGCTGCCTTAATACATCTCTGCTGTCAATTTCATGAAAGTTTATGCCACGCTGAAAATTTTCAGCTGGATATTAAAGGGTGCGAGCATCACCGGCGTGTGATTGAACTGCCTTTCCCAGATCTAGGCGAATGCATTTGCAGCTATTATTTCGCCAACAATGCATCCTCTGAGCAAATCACAACACCCACATGATGGGATATGCTACTTAACAAAAGGAATGCATATCAAGGCCTATCAAGAACAAATAAGTGTGGGTGTGCGTGTGTGTGTGTGTGTGTGTGTGTTAACAACATATGCCATTAGTCTTGTTTGGAAGGCACAAAATAATAAACACATGCATAGAAAGCCTGAACATGCAACAAATCAGAGCTTGTACACAAACTGTGTGATGAATTAGGCTCTGCTCCCAGCTTCCTCCACAGCTGCAGTGTGGTGGAGTAAAGACATATGGCTAAGTGTGTCCTCCTACCCCACCCTGTGGTCTGTCTCCGACATGCTCGCCCCGCTTTGCCAGAAAGATGAAGGCAAACGAAGAAGTGGAGAAAACGGGCCGACCCCGACCGCATCAGCGCCACGTTATTGTAACCTCTGATGACTTTGTGATATATACACGAGCCCAGAGAGGTGAATATTTTATTGTAATGCATCTGGGCTAATACGGCAGCTTGGGATCTGGGGCATTAAGGGAGCAAGAATCCGCTGAGTTTATTTAGCCAGGGCCTAATCAATCAGCACATACACTGGGTGCTCTGTTCCCATTACACGTATAAATCTTACGTCCTATATTATAAATTACACAGACTCCTCTCTGCCAACCACTGATCCTTCAGTGAAGATATGCTGTGTAATAAATATTTGGTTTTTATGCTAAAATGTGAGCAACAGTAATAACTTAGAGGAGCAAGTATGGAAATGCAGAGTTTTCCCGTTTCCATTATAACGTCTTTATTATAAATACTGAAGGCTTTGAAGTGAGTGAGACCCTGGAGGAAAACCAGCCTGATATATAATATGAATGCAACAATACTGACAGGATACAGAACGATCGTGAATAGAATTACATTTCTGCTTTCCACCAAATTCACTCCTTTACATTGGCTCAAGAAGTCCGTTTGACAGGCTAACACAATTTCTTCCTTCAAGAAATGATAATGTTTACTTTTTTTTTTGTTTTGTTTTTTTCTACAGACCAATAAAAGTCCATCTCGGTGAAAAAGGTAAGAGGCTTATGTGTGTTAAATGTAGTCGCTGACAGGATGGGGGGAAACGAGGTGCCAGACCTGTCAGACGCTAAACTGCTGTTTTCACAACCCGGGAGAGGAATTACTCAAATTTAGATGCAGGAAATAAATAAACTATAATAAATAAATAAATAAACAAACAAAAACACAATGTGTCATCATGCGAAACTAAAACTAAAAAGCTGGTAAAAATGTGGATGCTCAGTGCATTGGAAACTAAATCTGACAGAACCAGACAGCAACCCAATCAATAATGTTTACAATTCATCCACAGCCTCCTTTCTCTGACACATTTGACATATGCTGTAATTGTGCACTGAAATAAGGTTTTATTTAGCTTGAATGATCAGTAATTGACTCTTACACCTTCCACAAAAAAAGAAAAAGAAACCAACCATATTTTCTCAGCCTTAGCCACAGAAACAAATCAAATGAAAGCCATACTTTTGCAATAGTTCACACTACATGATTTTTTGCCCCGATTTTCCCTTGACAATCTTAGAACGTTGGTGTTCTAAGATTGTCGCTTGTGATTTCATAACCGATCATCCTGTAGTGTGTGGTGTGTCATGGTAGATCATGGCCACTCCGATCTAAATCAGAGGTTTTCCCCGACTGGGAGCGTTAACGCAGCCTGATTCTTCTCGTGCTTTCTGAGTGGAAATTACAGAGGGGAATCCCAAACAGCTGACACTGTGCAACCCGAAGTCCAGCGAACAGTGGAGATGATATGTGTAAACAACATTAATGTTTATAAAACATTTCTGCAAAGAATATAGAAATGACAAGAGGAAGAGTTGGAGCGAAGTTGCTATGATTAATGCCTGGTTTTAAAATGAGTTAACTGGACTAGTAGCCATTATTTTGTGCCCATTGTTGGACACCACATGGCAGGATCAAACCCGATCGAACCGTTGTACCTAGGATTTCTGTCAGTTAATGTGTGATCTCTCAGGATTTTAAAATGGGCCAACAGCTCTAAGATGGTGTAGTGTGAACTGGACATTACACTAAGGAAATGAGGAAGGGAGGGTCAGTGGAGAGCAGCGGAGTTGAGCCTTTTTTCATTCAGTGTCATCAACAGAAAGAGATAAAGGCCGGAAGAGACAATAAAGCATCGATAGTTTTAATTTATTGTGCAGTTAATTGATTCATTGTTTATTGCTAGTTGATGCTCCATTTTCTTTTTTTGAGTTTAAATATCAAATGGGTAGTTTTATTAATATATTCTGCCATAACATTTTAGGACAATCGTAATCTTGATATGGCCCAAAATGAAAAGGAATTTCACACCCTTATGTAATGCAAACCAACTAACTTACAGAATTTCTTCATTTTTCTCACCATAAATGGTGCACAATATAAAAAGTGTTACTCAGTGTCGGATTGCATTTTCTTTAGTAATGCCATAAATTGAACCATTAATGCTATTTATTCTGTTTGTGTATTTTCTGTTTAACCATTATGCAACTGGAACCAAACATGAAGCAGCATTCAGCTTCTATGCACCACAAATCTGTAATCTGTTTTTGTTCCAGAAAACTGCAGAACAGCTGAAACACCGAGTTCCTTTAAACTAAGGCTAAACCCTCACCTGTTTACAGCTGTTTGATTATAACCGGAAAAATGAACAATATCAATGTTGTTAGGTTTATGTTTAGTAGATAATTATAATGATGGCATTTGACTAAATGTAATATTTGTTTTAGATTTAGTTACTATGTTATGTTTTTATGTTGTGGAGCACTTGTTGCTGAACTGTGCTGTACAACTTGACTTTAGATCTAAATCTTACTATATGACTGGTTTGAACCTAATTGGATCCTGAGTAATTGGACATAAATTGGATCAGTTTGTCTTACAAATTGCTTTGTGGTGACATCTGTTGTAAAATGGCCAGCATGCAAATAAATTAAACTGATTTCAGAGTCTTAATAATTCCTACACTTATTCAGTGAAACTAAGAGGAGGCGAAACGCGGGAAGCCAGCCAGGGACACAAGAATGGGGCAAATGCTGCTGATCTGGTGAAATGACACTGAGCTTCGTCAATCATCACCCACACCACAGTTATAAATACTTTATCATCATTCTGGTGGAGAGGAAAAAAAAAAGCATGTTTGGTTGAAAAATAAAAACCTGAACTAGAGGTGTTAGTAAATGTGTATATGTTTAAGTTTGTGAAGCAAGAGTCTTGCACTCGTGTGTAATTGTGTGGTCGTGCGTGTCAGTTTATAAGATGATTTCTTTTTTTTTTTTAAAGACGTTTCTTTTTCCTCAGTGCCACTCAGCTCTGTGGAAGCGAGAGGCAAACTGTGGAGGAAGGGAGCTTGTCAGAGCTGTCTCACTGGGTGATGTTAATGTGGCAATGCTAAGCTGGCACAGGACTTAAGCAGCTTACAAAGTACAGGGAAATAAACTTGATGATTCCACAGCAGTTTGCAAGACTTTTTAAATCCTAAAGAGTTTAAATGCACATCCCACCTCATGCTGGCCATGGGAGAACTTGACTGACGAAAAAAATGAATAAATTATGAACTTTAATGCAAATACACAGTTTCATAATGCTGGATATCAAAGTCAAAAAATGGTCAGGTTGTTCTGTGTGTTCCCATACATAATGTGTTGCTTTCTATTCCAAATATCAAAGGGTTTTCCATCAGGAACTGTGAATCAAGGGATCTATGAAGTGTGCATTACTCCTGTTTTCTGTCAAAGTAAAAGGTTTTAAATTTGGAAATCAGGGAAATATGTTTTTGGTAAATTGCTAAAAAAACAAAAAAACAAAAGTGCCATAATTAGATTGGGTATATGTGCTTCTGGTTTAATTACAGCACACTTTTCTTTGGCAGGTGTCTGTCAGCACGTCAATTTGACTATAGATGCGTTTCCATTAACCATAAAATTGCCAAATTGGAGGTACGAAATTTGTTTTATGGGAAACATGGCAATAAAAAAAAGAAAAAAACCCTCATGTTTATTGCCAACAGGTTTTTGCGCTAGAATGAGGTGATTTCTCACCATATCGAAATTAGTCTATTTTGCAAAACTGCCAATGGAAACACTTTTTTTTAGCATCACACAAGTCACACTAGTTTGCATACAGCAAGCAACGGACGTTTCTGTCGACACTGGCCTCTTTGGACAATGAGCTGCTGACTCCACCAGAGGTCTCACAGCATTGTACAGTTCATCAAACGTTGACTTTGTGTTTCAAAAGTGTTGAATACATAGCTCTACTGTAAAATCACCCACTACAATTTGCCAAAAATGCTGCATGTGTAACTGTTTCTAAATACAACAGGCTTGTTGCTCCAACGCCTGAAACAGAGGCTGACGTTTCCTCTGATGGCTGATAGATGAGCGCCATCGCCATGACTGAAAAATAAACATCTCAAGTGTTTGCATCCTTGCTGCCATGATTTTTAGCGGCTTATTGCGTGAACAAGCTCATTCATCTGTGATTTTAATTGCATGTCTTAATTTAATGGAAAAAAGGCAATGTAAAATTTAAAAACATTTGTAATGGAAACGCAGCTAGAGTGACTTAACATTTCATGACTCTACCCTACACAGGTTCCTGTCTATCTGATGTCTGCAGCTCCCTTCAGGTCACTCCACAAATATTGGCTTTACCTTTCCAAAATTGGAATATTGTTCAGGTGAATCTAATCTTTGCTGCATATGGAGGTATGCTTGTACTCACTGATCATAATTTCATTCACTTTGTCTAAAACCTCTGTTCAAAATAACCCCACAGATGACGCTGGCAGCACTTTGTTCCTTTGTAGGCATAATGTTCTTTTGGTTTGTTTCAGTTCTGGAATAGTAAGCTAAATACTTAAACTTGGTTTTATTTGACTATGACTCAATCTCCTACAGTGTTTTGTGATATTTTAGCTCTAGCTGAGGGATTCCAGTAAAAAGATCTAAATAAATCTCACTACAAATTACTAAGGGCATCATGGAGAACCATTGTAGTGACGATGTGCTAAAGGGAACGAGTGGGAAATGGAAAGAGGTTTTTAAAGACGGAGGCCAAGTTCTAACTGTCAGATATGGCTGCGATTACAAGTCAATTTTCTTAAAGTTGGTTTGATATGTGCAGCACTTTCTTAACTGAACTTACCATATTTACTTAACTGGGACATAAAATACATATAATCAACCGTTAAGACATATTCTATTTGACTAACACCAAATCAGTCCATGTGATAATCCTATTGCATTATAATCAGTAAGAACTGCTCAGCAAATCTTCATAAATAAGCCCCTTTGCTTCTAACCAACCAGTAAATATCCATCAGCAAGCAACTTGTGCCAAGTCATAAGTTTCCCTCAGCCCATATCAGATCAGGTGGCATGTCAGAGATTCTTACTGACTGCTATTAAAACAATCCATCACTAAAATGGCCCTCACAGCTCTCGTGAAATGCAATTCCAAATGTTGGACGCTGCATGGAGAGCACTATATGTCCATCATCGCTTGGTGATCCAGTGTCATTTTGGCCTGTAGAAGCTCATGTTTTATTGTTTAAGCGAGATGGTTTTATGGATTTTCTGTCAGTTTGTTGGATATCAGCTGTGACCCGCAGATCAACCCTTGTCAGAACCGGGTTCTGGTGGCAGCGGCGGCGGTCCTCCACCGACAGCGGTCCTGTGAATATTCCCCACCCTCCCCTCCCGGTCCACGCCACTCAATCACCAACCATCTGCCATAGCAGCGGATTCCACTTACCCATAATTTGACCCAATTTCTTTTTCTTGTAATGATAATACCTCCAATAACAGCCTTAATCCCAACATGCGGTATTGCTCAATTACAGTCTTTAGGAGGACGGGATTAGCAGCAAGGACGGCAGCATGTAGGAGAGGTGGAGAAGCAGGAGGATGGTGGAATGAGTTGAACCGAGGGGAGGACAGGGGAGGAAAGGGATAAGGGGGTGGAGAGACTGCATTTTACTGCCATGAAAGGCTGCAGATGAAGAGACAAGCAGAGCAGCAGTGGGTAAATCCCAAATAGCCTGTCACCAGCCGACAGCGCACTGGAGCGTGTAGAGCACAGAGCAACGCGGCAGACTGGCAGACTGGGTTGAGCCGGGCCGGGGAGAGAGGGAGCAGGTTGTCTGGAGGGTCTGCAGGAGATGTTAAGGGTTGGCCAATTTGACTCCAGCCTAGAGACAGGAGATTGGAGAAAAACACATCGGGTGATAGAGACGGGGGACAGGACGGCCTGGGTCATGATTTCAAGCCTGGCTCATAAACATTTCTCTCTGACTGTGACAGAGGGACTCCTGCTGACAGGGGAAGAAAGAGAAGAAGTGGATAAAAAAAGAGGGAGCCAAAGAGTTAGAAATCTGGAAAAAAAAAAAGTTGAGCTTAGAAATAAGGCACGGGGCTTACGTCCCCTCGCTGCTGCGTACAGAATCCGGGCCAGAATAAACATCCCTCTTCCTTATCCGTTTAGCTGTGGATGTTGATTGAGGGTGCTGGCAGTCAGACGAACTGTAATCAACTTCCCATCACAACAGCAGCCATCTCACACAGTGACACTGCCAGCCATGCGAGGGCTCCTGCAGCCAAGTGTCAAATGTGCATTTGCAAACCAGATTATATTTACACAGTCGATGTTCACAGTGTTTCTGTAGGCAGAACACGTTTGCAAACTTTTAAACAGTAAATATCAATGGTATAGGAGAGTAGTCATTACACCGTTCAATTTAACTTTGTATGTAACTTATATTAACGAATGATTTTCAAATATTTGTTAAAATGATCAGTATGTCTCGACAGTGTAATATATGACAGATAATTTGTGGAGGAAAAAAAAACGTCTTCCTCTACTTTCTCCCTCTACTAATCACAGAAATACAGCAGTCAGTCAGAAACAACCAATCAGAGCCAGGAGGAGGGTCTTAGAGCTGTCAATCACTAATGTGCTCACGCCTTTCTGCTTGCTCTTGGCTAAGCTACAGCTGGTTCATCACAACATAGCCTGCCACGAATGCTAAGGCTAGTTAGCGTAGCCACAAATGACAGCAGATAAAGGTTTTTTTTGTAACAGTAAGTTGTTTTTCTACCATCTACAGATTGAAATCTACAAGATGTCTCCCATGTCGCTCAAATCAGAAGCCGCCACTAAGAAAAAAAATTTGAAATGTGAAAAATAATTTGTTACAAAAATATTAACATAGACATATGTGGAAGAACTAGCACTTAAAGAGATGAAAAAGTTACTTTTTCTCGGTATAAAAAGCTAGACACCATCCTTGAGGTTGACATCGCCACCTCAGTTGAAAAGAGGAATATGCAATTCAAAAAGTCTACTTTGTCATCATACAAATTGTATGGTGAAAATAAAGCTCAGTCCACAAATGTACCAATCTGCTGAACTATTTGGTGTGAAAAGAACCTTAGTGATGCTATTCAAAACAGTCAAAACCAAGAACACAACAGTCTCCTACATGATAGTTTAATTTAACTGTAATGTTTCACAACTGAAAAGTGTCCATGATAAAAAGCAGTAGTAGTTGTTTCAAGCAGGTTCAGTGGCTACACCACTGCTCAGCGAATAAGACAACATTGTGTCAAAGCCTAGCATACCAGCTAATCATTGCATGTTGCTAACATGTTGCCATTGAACATCGCTATTCTGGGATTTTTGAATAACTTTAAAACTCTCACCAATGACTTTTCCTACAAAACAAGGTGCTCTCTGTGATTATGTTTTAAAGTGTTCTATATTAATCTATATAGAATGCAACACCATTGCAAATAAAATACGCAGCAACTCTGACAAATTAAAAGTGTTGAATTCTGTTAAATAACACGCACAACCTTGCTAGGTTGTGCTGTGTCCGTCTGTTTCTATCAGTGAGGACTCATGTGAGGGATACAGAAATGCCTCAGAATGAGCAGACTCCTCCCAACACACACATTTCCCCCCCCCACTTTTCTGTCCAACATCCTCCAGAGGGAACCTTCATGTTCTCTTGTCAGGTTCTGTTCCACTGATTCGCCCATTGTTCCAACACAGTCCTAATGTCACGGCCAAAGTACACATACAAGCAGTCGCTGGTCAACAAAGCCGTGGCTAGCAATGCATGAAGTGAAAAAAGAAAACAAGTCGAGCTTCTCTCCTCTTTCTCTCTTCCACCTGCGACACCAGTGAAACAGCACAACGCCTGATGAGACAGATAAGGTGGATGGAGCAGCAAACAGCCGAGCCCACTGGTCTGCAGAAGCTTCAGCAATGTGGAGCTTACACTTTTACTGAAGAAACAACTGTTTACATGAACGACCCAATGCATGATCAATGACTCTAGGGAAGGCCACTGAGAGCGGTTGATAGAGTAATTAATCTAAAAATAACTGACCCCACACAGGGAGAGGTCAGGCAGACTCACAGTGGTGATGTCCTGGCCAGGCAGCTTGCTCTTTCTCCTCATAACATACACACATTAACGCAGTTTAAAAAGCCAACAACAATTACTGCAGCATTTCTGTCACCACTTTGCTCACTCAGGAGGAACACAGAAGTAGATTACTGAAGATGAGAAGAACAGCACCGATCCGCCGACAGTATCGGCTGATATGGATCTGATACAGAAAAACAATTGACTTGATACGTTTTGTTTCTTAAAAATACAAACATAAATGTACTTTTTTCCTCCACCGGGTCTTTTTGTGGGCTCTAGTGTCCCTTATATGAAGGTAGGCTGACAGGAAAGGGGGGAGGAAAGGAGGGAAGACATGCGGTAAATGTCGGCGGGTCGGGGAATCGAACCTGTAACAGCTGAGTTGAAGACTCAAAGCCTCCAAACGTGGGTCAAGCTATTCACTACGCCACCAGGATTGATGCATCTCCAAGAAAAACATTTTACCAAGGTCAACCTCTGCTCCTAATCAGAGTGACAGTTTGTCATTTTGTCATCCAAGAAGGCTAAAAGTGAAGAGCTATTACAACATCTAGGTTAGTTTCAGGCAGAGAACATCATGAAAATAAGCAGAGAGATCAACAGGAGCCAGAAAAATGACTCACATATCACTGGAGTCATTATCCTCCATTGCATATGTGAGTCTGTAGAACATGACTCACATGTGTTATATGTTCTACAGACTGAGAAGACATCAGCTGTGGTTTGTGAAACCATCAGTGTATCAATACAGGTTTTGCAACAAAGGGGAAGTCACAAACAACTAAATTATGAAGGACTACCACAGGTGTTGCCAGAAAAACCAAGGTCAAGTTCTATGTTGTTTTGTTTGATAAACATAAATGCTAATAAGCATGTGTTAATGCACAGCTATTTATAAATATTCAGTTCCTTTACACAAGCAGTCAACTGCTGGGAACAGAAGAAAAAAAGTCTCAACAAGAAAAACAAATGGATGCACAATTACATGTGTGCGTGGGCGTGTGTGTGTGCGTGTTTAGGGGGCTGTGGCTGTATGAAGCAGAATGTCTAGACTGAGAACAGGCAGCACTTATTCACAAGTGGTGTCACGGCTCATTACTCGGTGGGCCCAACCATCTCCAACATGTCCAAACACTCAGTGAGAGGCTTCACAGGAGAAATCTGCTACAGCTACATTAAAAAGGTTGTGAGCACCCCTCAACATGCCACCTCCACTTAAAGAGACACACACACATCTAGATATCTAGACAATAATGACATCTATATGAGTCAGAACAGAAGAGTAAGTGATTGTTTTCTTATGACAGGCTTTTGACTAAAAACTGCTCAGGAAATCTAACAACATCAAGACAGACGACATTCGATTAACATGTTGATAAAATCTCTTAGCCAGCATTTGTAGAACTGGCTTTGTAATCTGTATCATGTTTCTTTGTAATCACATATTCTAATAATGTACTTAAGTCTATAAATAAATCAATTTATAATAAATCAATAAAAAAACATAGAATAAATACTAATGTATGGACCTTCCAGATAACATTGTCTTTTAATCTTCTCTTTTTCTTCTCCCTCCAGGGGGTCTTTTTGTGGGCCTTAGTGTCCCTTATATGACAGTAGGCTGACAGGAAAGGGGAAATGAGAGAGGGGAGGAGATGCGGCAAATGTCAGTCGGGTCCGGGAATCGAACCCGCGACGGCCGCGTTGAGGACTCAAGGCCTCCAAATGTGGGTTGCGCTATCCTCTACGCCACCGCAGCACGCCCATCTTTTAATCTTTTAATCGTTGTCTTAACTTTTTATCTATGTGCACTTAAAAAGTGTAACAAACGTCCCTCAGGAAGGTAATTGACCCTGGTTTGTACTGTTGATGTAACTTCTGAACGCAATAACAAGTCAACACCTGACAAGTGGATAATATGTACACCTTGTGTTATAGAAAAGTGGTAAAAGAGGCTATTGTACACTTTGAAGTCTACATTTCCAGAAGAGAAAACCTGACTGCAAACATTCAGACAGGAAAAAAATTTATAAGGACGAAACAGCAGAACAGAAAGTTTTGTGTATCATGGTGTCGTGAACATTTCTACAGAAATGGCAAATATTAAATCTGTAATGTAATTCTGACTACAGTCATGACATACTTGTAGAAGAATAGTAAACACCTCTAAAAGAATCTATGCATATTGTTTTACATAGAGATGATATCATTAAAGCATACTTAGACTTCAAGAAAATAAGAGCTTAAAACCTGACGGCTCTTAAATCCATCCCTTCTGCTTAAATAACTTCATATGCTAATTGAGAAGTGGTTTTTGGGAGAGCTAAAAGTTAATCTCTCCAAATACACTTGAAGCACAACAAAAACTGCCAGAAAGGATAAACACAAACAGATATAAGATTAGTGTTTTGCATCATTACAACATGCATTAACACACACACCCATCTTCTCACGTAGCGGCTTCGGAGCCCACCACAAACACCGCTGCGAACAAGCTGCAGCTCCGCCAACACGCTTCACATCCTCTGTGAACAACTCAGCTGAGCTTTCAGAGGTCCCTCTACATTATTGAATAGTTTGGATTTTAAATGAAACACTAAACTCATTCAACATGCTTCTGTGTTCTCCTGGTTATCTAACCTTCCTTTTGTGCCTGGCTCAGATCTTCAATTATCCATCCATCATGAGCTCATTTGTATCGGAACAAAACAGCCACTCCATCACGTCTCGAGAAACTGTGGAGCCGTGCATATTTCTATTGTAAAGCAAAACGCGATGCACACATTTACTCATCTGTTATGAGGATCCCACGTGAAGCCAAAGGACGGGCGCAGCGATCAAGTGGATGCAGACGCCGAGGGGTTTGGATCGATTTGCATGCAAGTGGAAGTATGTTTATGTCCACTTTTGGTGTGTGTGTGTGTTGTTTTTTGGGTTTTTTTTCATTATGAAAAACTAAATTAAAACAAATGATTGAGACTTTCTGCCCCACCCCATCGACAACGCAGAGAGAACCCAGTAACTGGGTCAGCAACGTAAACATAGTTAAACAAGAGCCGGGTTTTTCGTGTTGCTTCTGCAGACGAGATGTAGAGTGACAACAGAGATATAACTTTGAAATATGGATGCACTGGGACAGAGTTTATAATCCCAGTTCCCAGAAATGGTGTACAAGTTTGTGTGAGTGTGAGGCAGGGGAGGTTAAGAGAGGATTTGTTTTTATAGCTACACAAAAGATGTTGGATAAGGGGAGCTGGTAAAGGTTGTCAACAGTGACGTGAACTACAGGTTAGAAAATGAATGTTTCCAAAAAAAATCATTATTTTATGTTGTCCAATTAAAATATATATAGTTCACTGTACAAAAAGTTGACTATTTGAGCCGTATAGTGACCTGAGCACTGCTAGTGCTGCTCAACAGCTATCAACAGCTTATTGTAGATGGATAATAATACTGTGTGGGTTAAATAAATATTTTATATTCTCCCAATTTAGCATTTTGCATTTAGGTGCACCTCAGTGAAATTAAATATTACTGACATATTATTGATTTGTTTTAGTACTTCAAAATCTGAAATTTGTATGTAGACCTTGAGAAGATTGTGAAGCAAAGCCCAGCAAAGATTCACAAGGTGTGCGATGAGAATAAATAATTCTGTTTTCCTCTCTTTCTTTTAGCTATTTACATGCACATGTATATATACATGCACTCAAATAGAGCACACACGCAAAGCTAAGGTTAAAGGAAGTGACACCACCAGGGAACGCCCTCTTTAGGGCGTAGCGCAGATAGAGGCTAACAAAGAGACTTACAAACCGTTTGATGACAATTACCCTGGTTTCACTGGACACAAAATACTCTGAAGTATTCTAAAGAGAAATATGAGACACAGCAGACCCAACAGTTCAGACACTGATGTAGGAATTCATACAAAGGGAGCATAAGCTGAAGCACATATAATGTACAGCCTGTATTTGAAACCAATGGGTTTGTCACAATAAAATATTACAGACAAGTTCAACGCAAATACAACGTGTTAATTTGTTACAAAGTAAGACATCAAATAGAGCTGTTTGTAATAGGGCCTTATTTTGTCTGTGGCTCCTAAACAAATGTAATTTTAGTTCTTCATTAGAGAGGAGCACTCATACATGAGACTAGATATAAACAAAACAGCAGGTGAAATGGGAGACGTAGAACCAGGGGAACTCCCATGAGCATACATCATATTTCAATATCCTGCAAGGTTATTGTCTGAGTTAAAATTGGCTTTTCAAACGGTGTGTGTAAAGTCGTTACCACCACCTCCCCGCAAATTTGCAATAATCACCTCCACCTATACAGGGAATGCTGATGAAGAGGAACCCTCTACGTTTGATTATCTCCTAAAATAGACTGAGGTGAAGTAAATACAAGATTAGCTGCAATTGCAAACTACCAGCCTTCTGTGAAAAAAAGAAATGCAACTAAATCATAACACTTTTTTGGGGTATTTATAAATCTTATCCATGCTCTCATTCCCTGCACAGATTATTGCCATTTTTACATCGCTTAAACTGGCCTATAATCTGGAATTAAAGATGTTTAAGCTCACTTATCTATTTAAAGGGGCAGCAATATGTGTTTTCCAGGCCCATAGCAAAAACAAGAACCTGTTACTGTTTCTATTATAAACCTGCTGTATATATCAAACATTGCTTAAAAATAATTTGAGGCCTTAAAATTGGTCCTCTGTCTCTAAAATGTTTTTACTCTTTCTGACATTCAGTCATCGCAACAATTCTTCTCCATGATGTCGTTTACAACCGTTCTTAGCAGCGTTGGACTTGGAAGTAGTTCCTGTGATGAGTTCAGCGCTCTGAATGGCTGCCACACGAGATTCAAAAATCCCTCAAACATGCATTAAGGAATCACGTTTCACGTTGATGGGAAAAACATTATAGGATGATATAAAGCTCGGAAAAGTTGATTTTACATAATAACTTCCCCGCAGCTCTTTACATTTTAAATGGTACCATTACAGGCAGAGTTTTTAATGTACTGTAAAGGTCAGAATCATCAGTTTTATTGCTTTCAAGAAAACAAAGGCAAACCCCCCCCCCAAAAAAAATCAGTATATTTTATTGGTGTGCTGAATTGTAAGAAGGAAAAAGAACTAAAGTGCCAGAACTGTTAGCCCTGCTGACATTCATTGGTGAATAGCATGGGCTGTTCTAGCTGCATTTCCATTACATAATGTCTGCAAAACTTTAATGGTATTCCACCAATGTCGAATAAACTCAATTTTACAATGACAGTGTTTCCATTAAACAAGAAATACAGTAAAAGAACATGCTGAACCATCATCCATCTACCACCTCCTTCTGTTGTTTTCAGCATTTCTGCCAGTAGTAACATCCGGTTGTCTATCACATTAAGGTGTTATGATGCAAAAAAAAAAACTGTTTCCATTGAAATCCGTTACTTCTGATACAACCGACAAACCGCTTCCTCCTAGCACAAAAGCTTTAGAAAAAGAACTTGTTTTTACTAAATGGGCTCAAGTTTAGTAATTCCAATTTGTGTGGTTTTAAGGTCAATGGAAGCCCAGCTAGTCTCACAACCTGCGACAACCTCTCCTACATCTCTTGAGATAAGTGATCCCACTTTTCCATGGCAAATCATTCCAATTGATCTAGATTGAGTGTTCACATATTATCAATCCTACCCAGAACTGGGCTCAGAGAGCCACTCCACCATCCTGATTTCCACGTCCCTCAAAAAAAAAACTCCATTTTTCAAAACAGACTCAACAACCTTGCTTGTCTAGTTTGTTTTGTAAAAGACCTGACAGCAAGTGTAAAAGTTTATCTCAGGTGAGATTAAGCAGAGAGTTTTATGACAGTCTACGATCTTGTGTGGATTTTAAAATCCAGAAAGTTTTGAAATAAGTTATGACTGGCCCTAAAAACTGACATTGTTGTGAAATGAGGCTGTATTTTCCTCCCAGACAGTGTAGAGTTGCACTCAGGCACTGGCAAAGTTGGCTGCTCTTAAAGGGGAGAACAATTTGATTTAATTTTCCTGGGTTTCTACTCCCTTTATGAAAGTCGGATGTAAAAATTCAGAATTTGGCCATAAAATCCTTTGGTCCTTCAGAAGCCACTATGCTTCTAAAGAACCCCACTTTTTTGACAGCTGGATTTTTAATACATTTTAAACACATTTTTTTAAAATTGCATCAACTGTTTTATTGTTTAGTCTGTTAGTTACTGTAGCTTTTTGTTTCAGTTTTATTTTCCCTTTAAAATTCTTTATTTTGGTTTTCGGCTCTTGTCAATTTATACATTTTAATTATGATTCAAATCTCTATGTTGATTTTTTTTTTTTTTTTTTTTAAACGAGCAAAACAACAAAATATTCTTGTGTAATGTACATTCTGGAAGGAGTCTGAAAAGAATTATTCAGTCTTCAAATGAATTTCATTTTGAAGACTATGAACATGACTAACTATAGTTTCCCTTTGTTTCTGCCTTTTGACCCAACTTTAGAAGACCAAGGTACATTGTAATGCTGTACGCGGCATAAAGTTAACTACATAAGCAGTGTGTTCGGACGCAAATGAAGCAACTTCTCTCACTTCATAACCGACCACAGCTGGTGTAGGGCAAAGAGACTGCTCAAAAGGTGCTTTGCAATTAGGCATTAATTTGTCACACAACCTCGCACTTTAATTAAATGTAGCACGTCGAATGAAGATGTGAAATATGGGGTTATTAATGTGATGACCGATAATGATGTTGCCGAGCGCCGGCGCGCATACCCGGTATAAGCCTGGAGTCAGTAAAGAGTTGCAGCTTAGCCTTAATCCCTCCGCCCGTCAAAAAGACACATTTTCCTAATTGCCTTTTAACTTATATGAAATTAGCACCACATAAGTCAAATTATCATCGCATGCTAGGGACAATTGAGGCTGGGGATGGAGGCTTCCTCTGCGATAGGATGGTTGAGCTCATTAATTATTGTGTTGCTACGGACGGCGCTAGGGACAAAACGGAGATCGGGATTTGGGATGCAGGAGAGGGGGGCTTCTCCTGGGGGTGATCTCGGGGCATTAGCCCTCTCCTCCAAGGATTATCCATGCTGCATTCAAGGCCCTGTCAGGGGAATGGCATGCTGAGGAAGATAGTGCATCAACTGGGGAATAGCTTCAACCACAAAGTGTTCTCCACCCGTAGTTTGACGCAAAACATTCAGAAACGAGATCCACTGAATCTTGAGATGTTTTTCAATATGGTGGATATTCAAAGCGCTTCAGTCTGATGGCTGAGTTAAACGGGACGTAGAATACTGTCAGCATTTGTGTAAATGATTTGGTCAAAGTGCAAGCAATAAATTAATCACCTCAATCATTAGAAGTGTTGCAGCAATAGTTCAGCTGATAATCCAGTCATTTTAAACTTCCTGTTTCACCAACATGTAATACCACTAGGGATGCACAATATATCGGCACTAACATCGATATCAGCCAATATTGCTAATTTTTTTTAAACATATTGGTCTGATAGATAAAACTGGGCTGATATTAACCCTGATATTAATTTAGATCTTCTTGTTTTTGGAGGGGAACTGGAGGAAGTTTGTTGTTTGGTGTTCGGTTATGTTACACCTTGATGGTGATACAGCAAAGGATTGTGGGGATTCTAACTGAATCAGAGAAGCAGTGGTTGAAGTCACTGGTGTGCTAGGTTTTTTTAAGGTGTTGAAAGGATAGTGAAATAGTTATAATATATTCAACATCAGCAACTACTACTTATTGTCCGTACCAGCAATATTTATATTGGATATAGATATCAGCCCGAATTTTCATATTGATCCATCCCTAAATAGCATTAAAGAAATGATCAAATAAATCTTAATCACTTAAGGTGATTTTATTGGTAAGGCCATAAAATCTTTTTATGAAATTCAATGAAAATCCATTCCAAGATGATGTATTTCTTCCCCAACAGAGCGAGTATCAGACCAACGTCTCCTGTAGCTCATCAGAAGTCGTCACTGTTGGGTTTTTTTTTGGGTTTTTTTTTTTCCATGGCAGCAGCGCAGTGTCCCCTGACCACTAAAAGTTAACCTTGACGTGAAACAGCGCCCAACACGCCACTCATATTCTCATGAAATCTGCTGAAGACGGACACAATTTCTTACAACTGTCGATATCACTGTCTGAATTTAGAGACGTCTGGAGATACATAAGCACAGCCAGACAAATTTAATACAATGGACATCTAAAAATCATGTTGGTGTAAAAATCAGTGGAATATGAGAGATATTCCTAAGGACAGACATGCTGACATGTACATACATGAATATACAGACAAGAAAACTGTCATTAAAAGCGAGTGTACATGTTTGGTTCTCATATATGAAGAGACACAATGAGGCATTGTGGCAGCTCAGGTTTATGCTCATCCCTAAAACACAAAACAGCACCCAAGGAGTCATTGAAACATAAAATGAAATATTACAGTTGTTTACAATGTTACTGACCTTATAAAACTTTGCAAAAACAAACTCCCATCCTTTGAAATTGTACCCCCTGGCACAAGTGAATATTTAGACACCGGCAGTAAAAGGAGAATAATCTTTCCCCAGGCTGAGGTAGTACCCCAAAGCAACATGTAGTAGAAACATTTGTAGAACGATGTTCCTTTTTAATCAGCAAATTATGCCTTGAAGCAACAGAAGTACAAAGAATTGGTGTGTTTCCAAGTCAAATAGTTACTGCTCATTATCAAATTCGAGGAAAAAATAACTTAAGAGGGGAGAGAACAGCAGCAGGGTAGGAGCGGGTGGAAAAGGAGTGTGACTATTAGTGTGTATTTAATGGTGTGCGTAGTAGTGAGGAGTGGCTCTCCATTAGGCCATAAGGTAAACACAAAGGGAACTGTGACTCCACGCCAGAGGTATTGAAAAGTCAGGTGATAGCAGTAATGAAAGAAATGCAATAATAATGCAATAATGCTGGTTGGGTGAGTCAGCGGGGCCTCTGGCTCTTTCTCCACTGTGCAGAAGATGACCTGGTTTCTCTCTTGTTCCATTCCTTCGCTGCGAACACAGGGCCAAGGTGCTAGCCATCAATAATAAATATACACAGTTACTGTTGCCACAAGCCCCAGAGCTGCACAGGGCTAAGATGGAGGCTTATTAAAGTTCCTCCCTTCTGTTATTGTTTAGCCCCGGAAGAAAGTGGTGTTATGAAAAACAGGAGGACAGAATCGCTCGGCTCGGCCCGACACGACGAGGGGAGCAGCCGTTAGGAAACCGCTGCTGTGAAAAAAAATGTTTGAACTTGGGACGGTACGGCGCCTTAAACATGAAAATGATTCATAGTCAAACTTTTTCATGTTTTCTCAAATTAAAGCAAACCTTAAGGCGTTTTATTTGCATTTTGTGCGACTGATTGACACAAAGTCAATCAGTTGTGTGAAGAGGAAGGAAGTGGTGGTTTCTGATAAGGGCAACTGCCCAGTGTGGCAGGCTCCATGTGTACAACACTGACAAAAAAATTGTTTTACTATGATACAAACAATATTTTTCTAATTAATAATTTTTTGTTGAAGATTAAAGAAAAAAAAGATCTTTTTCCTTCTGTGTCACAACCTCTTAATTTTGGTCTAACACAAGAAGTCAGAAATGCATGAATTCTTTAATCTCTTGTGGCAAATTCATAATTGATTTATATAGCATTTGTATGACAACTGAAGGTAACAGTTACTTGATTGTGCTATCAAATGGCACTATGTGCCAGGAAAATGCATAATACTGCCCCTTTAAGTGCTGGTAGTAAATGAATATTATTCAGATTAGGAGAATGAAACTCATTCTTGTCAAGTTTCCCAGCAGAATGAAACTCCAGAGCTTGTTTAAGGCCTGGAGACAAGTACATAAAATGTCCTCTAGGAGACCTTCAAAACTAGCCTGTACCAGTGCTGAGTCCTTTCTGCACTGAAGGCAGCTTGACTTCTTTTTCCTCCTTCAACCTAGGGTTAAATCTAGTGATTCTTTGTGTATGCACTGTACATATCTAAGGAGAATCTCTGGATGCTGTCTGCTCACACATCTGTGAAGCAGTCACTGCTGCCATAAAAGAAACAAGAGAGACAAGCACCTGGCAACAAATGACACATATTCCCTGTAGCGTAATAACTTCCATATCCATCAGTCAGGGTCTGCTCACAAATCTTTCTTGCCTCTCTGCTTGGCGACTCCCCGCTTTTGCGTAGTTTGCCTCAGCGCTGCTCTCCAGGGCAGAATTATTTGAACGAACAAAGGGATTGATTGAGCCAGGCCACCTTTTGATGTTTATTTCTGTCTTGTCCCCTCAATAAATGTATGTCGCAGACATAAGGGGAGTGGAGACAACAGCCACATGATGAATTACAATGTAATATTACTCCTTCATGTGTTCAGACCGTTTCAGATAGACCATATGTTTCACCAAAAGGACCTTGAAATTAATCTGTAGCCCCCTCCCAAATTTACTGTTCCAGCGGGGTTCTCGGTGAGATCGATTTTACACTATATTACTGTAAATGATGACTGGCATGTCAAAGCTGCAAGCTTCCCACCAAGGGAGGGGTAAAGCAAAAGGAAAAGGTTAGGAGGGTCTTTGCTGTATTAAAAAAGTGACACTATGTACGCTTGTAGGGAGTTATAGGAATAAAAATGTTAAAGTGTGGTTAACTTTTTGGCATTGAAGCACTTATTGAGTTGAAATACCTTAGATAATGTGAAGCAAAGTAGCTGTAAGAAAATAACAGGATGGTGATACATCTGGATTATAAACCACATGATACTAAGTTCACTAACGCAAGAGTTACGCAGAATACATTTTTTTCACAAGTGCAGTGAAGATTTTAATGATAACCATGTTTTCAAAAGTGTCGGTGTTGATTTGATTGGGCCATTTCCTGTCTATTTTTTAAGTGTGTTACAATGTCAAAGTAGCAATGAAATGTCTACCTTCATATTTTCACAGACATTTTGTAAACCTTATTTTGTGTTGTGTATTTTGAGCAAGAAGTGAACAACTGATCTAGAATCTTTTAAACTGTGAAAAAACCCTCTGGTTTTAAACAATGTTAATTCTTCAAATCATAATAGTCCCAACAGCCTTTAGAAAAAGCAAATTAAATAAATAGATTAATCACAACTCTTAGCAAACACCAATATGTGACATAATATGCAAAGTCTTTCAATTCAAATTCATTTTGGTTGACAAGTGAATCAGAAATTAGACATAGCCGGACATGTAAGGTATCAATTTATCAGTGTCTGCAGCCCTGAATCCTGCCGTCTGGTCTACTGTGGGACAGTTACGCTGTTTGGAAAAGTTTTCCTGTTTAGATTTGACAGCAGGTTTATTGTTACTCAACATCCCTTTTCAACATGGAAGTCAAGTAGAGCTCAACTCGTTGACTCTACAAAGTGCGGGTGGTTTTCCTTTACAAATGAGTATCAGTTCTAGTGGGTGAGTTTGTTACCTAGTGAAGTCCGAAAAGTAGAGCAACGTCCTCTGTACATGACACAAATAACAATGGAGGACATAGAAACTATATTAATCATTCTCCTCAGTCTGCAATTGTTCTTAAGATTTCCAAATACGCTCAGTGGTGCTGCTGTGAGTTTTTACAAATGGCTGGTTGGGTTACTGTAAAAGACTCACCTTCTTAAAGCAACCAGTCAATCCGTCCCCTTAGACAATCACTGGCCAACAATCTTCTGACATTAAATTTTTATCCCAACTCGACACGCTCGGTATCCAAGAGAATAGTTTCATAAAAAAGGGGCTAGTGCCATGTAACCTTTATCGGTAGAGAACCCTTTTATTTGCCATAATATTCACGCAAACCCTCCAACTCACAGTAAGGGAAGGAGAAGATGCTATGGCTTCTTGGTTTTCTGGTGTTTTCTCTCTTTCTGCACATGTAGAAGCAAACTTCTAGGGTCTTGACTTGTGTACTCTATTCCTCTACACCGATCCCCACAAATCTCCCTCTGTTTTCTTTTCCATCTCCATTCCATTTGAAATAAACCGAAAGCGATTTCTAATTAAGTGTTACATGTATGTAAAGTGGAGAATCACAGTGAAAGCTGTGAAAGTCTGCTGGGCCTCACGTTGGCACTCAGACATCAATTCTGCTACACTGCTAAACATGACATGTTAAAATCCATCTAAGCCCTTAAAGTAGACTTTATAGTTAATCAAAATTGTCCTTGTTCTCAAGGTCTATGTTAGCTAGCAGTGGTTTTGTCTCAGCTTCCAGAAACTTGTATTTTAACCTGAGATAAAAAAAAATACTAAAAAGTTTCACACAATTAGCACACAATTCACTGTAGTTACTTCTAAGTATCTCCTTTGTGGTCAACAAATAACCTTTCGGTGCGTTACCACCATCTACGGCAGGCATTAGTGTTTCTACTGCGCCATCATATAAAGAAATTATTTTTCTGAAATGATCCATAAAAGTCTCAGCCATGATTGAAATAGATTATTTCAGAAGAACAATAAATGGGAACGAAAAGAGGATGATCAAAAGCTCAGAGCTGTTTGATGGGGCAAAATATGTAATAAAAATCGGGGGCTAAATCCGTTCTTCCACAAACACGTAGAGGTGAGGCGATGTGGACCGCAGAGCAATGCTTGTTTATCTGCGGGGAAAGTCACACATCACCCTTCTCACTGCCTGCCACTGAGAGGTCATAAATTACCTGTCTAAAAGCCATCAATCTGCACTGGGGGCGACAGCGAACCTCCAGCTTACACACAATCTCTCACGCAAACCAGCGTGTACAAATATGTACAGTACACAAAGAAGCACACACAGTCACTGGACCAATCTACATGCACATGGACCCGACTGCGCTCCAATGACACCGTTATCCATCTCACCGGTCTGCTTTGCAAACTTCGTTCACCTGCGTTTAAATGTTCTGCGCTTTAAAAACACCAGAGGAAATGCTGTTTTTGACGCCAGCGCCGCCGAGAAATGAAAACCACTCTCCTCCTGGCTACATAAAAAAAAATAAAAATCAATTCATTGGGATGCTATGATCACAACTTTTATTGTAGACAATAGAGAACCTCAGCAAAAACAGGCAGCATTTGTTGCTATTTTACACTGTAAAAGCAGGCCCTGGACAAAAACTGTATTACTTTGCAGTGCTGTGATAACACACTTTGATAAATATTCTCGGCTTTCAGCAAGAACCAGCAGAAACTTCAAGTCACATCCACTTAGATCCATTCAGCATTAATAATGCACAAGCCTTTATCTTCCTTCTCTGACCTCTTAAATCACTATCACAAAGTTTCTGGTCATGGACTTAAAACTCCCTCCTACTTTCATCTGCTCTGCCTCAATCCATTCCTCTTCATTACCTGTAATCTCGTCAACCCTCAGTTTCTTTTACTCCCCCCACCAACAGGAGGCATGAGAACCACCAGGATTATTCACGGAGAGATTATCTTTACTCCTAGTGGCCCTCTGTTGCCAAGTGGCAAATACCTTGTCTAACACCAGGTAGAACTAGTGAGGATGTGACTAAATTGGTAGAAAAGAAATCCTCTGTTTCAAGCAGAATAATGGAAAGGGAAAAAATAAAACATTGATGAAGTATAGCATGCCATGCTACAGAGCAGAAGAGTTTCGACTATTCACATTTTTCATGCTTATATTTTGGTGTATGTGTATGCCGATGCACACACGTGAGCATGACTGCAAATGAGAAAAAGATAGGGAGAAAATCTGATGAATCGTCTCGTATATGGCATCCATCAGCGGTTCGGTGATTTATGGGGTTAATAACGGAGTCTATTCACGAGCCTGCAGTGTTGTTGTTTTTCCGTTGTGTTGAGATGACAGAAATACTATGGCTAAACCACCCATTTGTTCTGTCCCATCCTCATTTAAAATCCTATAAACCCGGCCCTCGCTGGCATCTCCACTGCTTGGCGCCGTCGACGAGACCCTGTTCACGTTCGTGAACATACTTGATCAAATGTCGACTGTTTGTACGTTTCTTCTTCGTCAATGCAAACATCACGACAAAATTGCATCATTCCAATGTGCTGCAATGTGACGAGGGAGAGCTGATACTTGCACGGACTTTAAAAGCAGACGATGGAATGCTGACGATTTCGTAACACTGGCAGTTTTTCTTTTTGGTTTTTGTAAAAGCTTTTAAGATCAACTTCCCTGTTCCTACTAAAGAACAGCCTTTTTTCAGCATGATAGTGCCACCACCATGCTTTACAGTGGGATAGTTTGTTCAGTATAGTTTAAAGTTGGACTGAAAAAAATGTCAGGATATAAGCATTTCATATCAGGTGACATCGATAATTGATTAGGTTTTTGTCTTAAACGTTGCCAAACTGGTGATGTGACCTTTCACTCCGCCCCAAACTTTTTTTTAAGCTATAACGTGGTACAGTGTCGAAACATGAAACTTCTCCCCCATACTCAGGTGTGCTGTATGCATTCTGTGAAATGTGAAGATGGTCCCCAAACAGTTGAGATTTCATAGTGAAACTTAACAGTCACCTACATTTCTTATGACAAATTCCTTCATTTCCCATAATCCAAATGGATACTACCAGGTTCGATGTTCCAGCTGGGGGTCTAGGCCTGTTTCTTGTCCACCAGTGCAGCTGCGTGTTTTCATGCGTCTGGTTGGACTAACCTTTCCTCTGCCTACTTCCCCCAGAATGCCAGTTCTGCATCAGAGTTTAGTGAAAACAACATTATATCAGACATACTTTCTATTGATACTTATCTACTGTCTATTGCAATAGCTATTATTATTTTGTCACCCTGCTGAAGTTTAAAGTCAAACTTTTGTCACAGATAAGATCTGATGTTAGCCCAGTGAGTTCTATTTGGGTCTCATCTGACCGCAGGACCTTCTGCTGCATTATTATTGTGCAGCCTATATGACCGTCTTTTAATTATATCTTTCTTCTTGCCACTATTTCATTAACGCCACATTTGGCTATTAGTGCATGACTAATAGTAGTGTTAAAAATGATCCCATCCTAGACATGAATCTCTGCAGGTTCCTCAGAGTTATGATGGACATATGGTTACAGCTCTGATTAATGCTCTGCTTCCCTGACCTGTCAGTTTATCCTGTCTTGGTAGGTTTGTAGTTGTTCGATATTCTATTTCCCAAAGACTACAGCAGTAGAATGTTGAATTTCTGAGGATATCTCACTGCTATTATTTTTCTTTCTAAACAAACAAACTAGTTTTTGTACGGTAATGATTCTAGTTATGATGTTACAGCTGGATCATTCTGGTAAAGACATCACATATTCTGGTTCTGAGACGTACAACCACTGGGATTTGGCTGAATATTTTTGTACCAACCACTAGTGGTGACATGAGTTGATAATACTGATTTTCTCTGTATTCTATACATTTTTAGCTGTGGTAAATCATTTTATCATGACAAACAGTCAAAGGTCATAACAAGCACACCAGGCTTGTTATGGAGTATACACTGAACTTTCAGTGTGTTTTATTTGTGTGGCAGTCATATTAGTAAATCAACTTGAACCTGGTAGGAGATCATAGACTCCCAGTTGAAATTCTGACATCAGGCAGTAACCAGCTTATTGTATTTCCAACTGGGAAGATGGAAAATGACATTCCAGTACAAAATAATTGAACTGCATACTGGGACTTTTCTTATTCTGAGTTGGAGGATTTGGAATATTTCCAGTTAACCAAGGCCCTGCTGTCAAGTCTAACCTGTAAATTTATGGAGTACATTAAAAAAACAGGTGTAAGTTCATGAAAGAGCGTTGAGTCTCTGAATACAGAGGAAAGTCTGTATTTTAAGGAGTCTCAAGTGTGTTTGTGATGTGAGAGAATATGTTCTCAGAAGAAAGTTTTTACTTTGTTCTAAAATGACCTGAAGTCATTTGTTATAGTGCTCACTCTCAGAAACATCTACGGGTCATTATTGTGAAGCTAATGCCAACATGAACAGATTTTCAGCAAAAGGTCCGTCAGTCTCACCAGCTAAAAACAATCATAAAAACCCTTTCACAGATATTGGCTTAACTGTCAGAGCTCCCATTTGTGGCTTCCTGAGATACTTTTTCTTACACCAATTAAAAATTGTTAGAGACTTAAATCCCAGACATCAAGTACGAATCAATGTACTCCATTTAGCCTCTTTCAGATCCTCTTTCTGTTCTGTGATCTTATTGTGTTTATAAAGTCTCAGTCAACTGAGGTTCTGACACAGAATGAGGGGATTGAAATTGATCCGTCTAACAACCCTGAGGCAATCAAAACCTGCAACTACTATGAACAGTAAGGTCTACTATGGGATTGTGGAATGAGTGATTCATGGTGTAACTGTAGTTGTTCAGTATGTGGGTTCACACATAACAGAGGTGTATCATCATTCAGTGTCCTGCTAAGCTGAGTAATGTACTGATCAACAGAATGTGAGGGGGGGCAACATTGTTGCCAACTTCTCAGGATGGAAATTAGCCATTAGCTGTTTTTAAAGTGACTAGATGATGTCATCTAATTACCATCTTTGATACTGTGTGACACAGGAAGTAGAAAAAAAGGAATATCAAAGTTATCAAAGCCAAATTTTCTAATGACACACAAAAAAAGTTGGTAGGTTTGTCATGTTGTTTTTTTGAAAAAATGTTGATAGTCGCTAAATTTATCGATAGTCATTGAGTTGGCTAAAGTGTACAGTAACAAGGTGAGAATAGAGAGCATAAACTTTGTTTTTACTATCCTTAAATCATTGAATGCATCTGGTTGGTAACAGAGTTTGGCCTTGGGTTACCAATGATTATAGGCCATGGCCTTTCTGAATCTGCGATAAGAGCAATGCGAGCTAAAAGCTCACACAGCACATGATCTTGGTGAAAGAGGACCAGATGGTCCCTAATGGGGGTTAAGGGGTCTGTGTTTACCACAGAACCAGAGTGTAACAGGACCTCTGGTTCCACTCAAAGGAGATTCAAGTGGGCATGGGTGGCTATCAGCATCAAGCTATTTTGTCTTACCCATTCTCTGGTCGAAAGACCAAATGAGATTCCAGAAAACAGTTTAAGTTTTTAGCATGAAGTAACGGAATACTGTCATTTCCTTGTCTGCTCCTGCATGCTGCTGGCCAGCTGGCTAGAATTCCTCCCTGCTTTGTAAGCACAGACAAATTCAATTGTTTGAAAATATTTCTAGTCACAAAAAATGCAGAAAGTTATGATATGGCAGTTAAAGGAGAGTCCACCCATCACGGCTGTTTAAGCATACGGTTTTACAACTACAGCTTAAGCTATCTTAGCTAATTAACGGATTAATATCAGCTTGTTATACTACTCTACAAAAATACTTTTGCTTATGTTTATGTTATGATAAAAAAAAATGTCATGCATTTTGAACTACTGAGACGAGATAAACGGGGCTGTTGTCCCTTGCGGCCAAGATGTAAGAATGTGTTCAGGTTAATTAAAAAGGCTAACCATCAGCTGGAGTACAAATTTATGTTACTTTCAGGAACAAAAGGCTGAGAGGATGTTAAAAACAAAAACCTGCACTAAAAAAACTGCAGCATTTTACTCCAGCTTGTCTTTCTGTGGGAATTCAAAATTGGCCAAAACCTAGACTTGAATGCAAATCTCAGTCCCAAATGGCTTTTTTTCCCCGTATACGTAATTGACAAAAAATGTGGTGTGTTTACAGCAATAAACAAATGGAATTTATTTCATCTACAATTTTTGAAAATTACCTTGCATGATAACTAATCACTCACGACCAAGAAAAAAAAAAAGAAAGCATTTTCACAAAGACATTAACTGTAATTCATGTTGGATGCACCTGTCCTAGTGTCGTCTGGGGTAACGTAATAATGAACATTGTCTCGAGCTTTATAATGGGGGCAGCCATTTTACACACGGGGTAATAAAAAGGTAATTAGGAATTCCCCAACCGTTTTCTGTCGTTTGGCAGACTCCTTAACACAAAGCATACGTTTCAATGAGCCTCTGCTAATCTCCACCAGAGAGATGAGGAAATTGGCTCTCTTCAGTCGACTCCATTCCACTTTTTCATCTGTGGTTCTGCCCGTTTTGAAACCCACATGCAAAGATTGAGTGGATGAGGGGGAGGAGAGCCGATGAAAGAAGGGGTAAGGGGGGAAGTTAGCAGGAAAAGGGAAGTGAACAGAGAGATATGGAGCTAAAAAAAAAAAACAATACAAGGTGCAGGCAACTGCACAAAGTAAGCGCAGCGGGGAATGGAAATGTTTACCTACTTAACGCTATGGTAGTGCTGATTGCTTTATCAACCCCGAGAGCCTGCATGATCCAGAATTGCGAGCAGGAAGATCGATGAGAGTAGCATGCGAGAAAGAATGTAACGAGCACCTGCAAAATGTGTTTTGAAAGGTAGCAACAGAGCGGCAGCGTGGAGGGGAGGGGGACAGGCTGGGGTAGCTGTTGCCTGTCTGCTGACACTGTATCTGTCACAACAGAGTACAGGTTAGAGAATGTGATTGTGGCGACTACCCTGAGCTGGTGAGAGCTAATGGGAAGCTACAACCTCCGCAGTGCGCTAATTGCTGCACTAAGTTGTGCTCAGGGAGATAAAAGGGAGCGGTGTGAAGCGGAATGTGTGAGATTTCATATTGTTTGAGGTGCAGAGGAAGACAAATTAGCCTGTTGATAAAGGTAGCCATGGAGAGAATGATGGTGTGTTTGGAAGCCTGTGCAGCTTGATGGATCACCTTGCCACAGCCCTGTGTGCAGACCTGCGCATCTGTTTGAGTCTACCTGCATGCTCTAAAGGTACTTAAAAGTTGTGTAATTATCGTTATTCTAGATGTGTCATCAGTAAACAATTAAAACTAAACTGGATCATGTATTGCCAATTCCAGAAATGAGGAGCCATGGTGTAGAAAAGTGTTTGCCCATGTGGATTCCTTCAGCTTTTACTCTTCTGTCAGGCTTGAATGTTTCAGATCAAAGACTTTTTGTGACACAGCAATAACCTGAGCATATACTATAGAGCAATCAGCTTTCAAATGAGGATTTCACGTCTTAATAAAAAAAAAGGGTATCCAAACAAACCTTCCCAGATGAGAAAAAGGGAGAACTCTCTTAGATTACAGCAGACACACTCAGGTCTGAATACTTGGAGAACCGATTGCAAAATCACTCAAATTTTACCTGTGATGTGTTTTAAGGGGAGGCGGCTTAATCCTGACCAGTAAAATAGAGGCCGACAATGATGAGAGAAATTCAATTTATCCACTTGACTTTTCAAAATGGTGGGGACTTTTTGTTTTGTTTTGTTTTTTGTGTTGGTAATATTAACATTTTTATTATCAAAATTGTAGAATTCAGACGCTGGCTGAAGTCCAGGACGAGGCAGAGCTGAGTCTCCCTTCTGGTTTAACCAACGTTTCAGTCTAACATATTTCATAAATATCAGAGACATTTAGTGTTTCTGATTGGCCATTATCATGCAGTGAAAATGTACAGTGTGAGTCACAAAGTACCATAGGTCACCGACAGGGAAGAATGCTGCATCCTGCGTTGAAATGACTGAAGACTATTGGAAAATTACAAACAGTATAGCTGGAACAGAACCATTCAAGTCCATCCATCCATCCATCCATTTTCTGTTCACCCTGGTCCCTAATGGGGTCAGGAGGGTTGCTGGTTCTTCTCCAACTACATTCTTGGCGAGAGGCGGGGTTCACCCTGGACAGGTCGCCAGTCTGTTGCAGGGCAACACAGATACAGGACACACAACCATTCACACACACACTCACACCTAGGGAGAATTTAGAGAGACCAATTAACCTGACAGTCATGTTTTTGGACTGTGGGAGGAAGCCGGAGAACCTGGAGAGAACCCACCATGCACAGGGAGAACATGCAAACTCCATGCAGAAAGACCCCGGGCCGGGAATCGAACCCAGGACCTTCTTGCTGCAAGGCAACAGCTCTACCAACTGCGCCACTGTGCAGCCCTCCGTTCAAGGCCACTCAACATTAAAGTTGCCAGATTTTTAAAAGTGACAGGAAAACGAGGGAAACAAGAATATTTTTACGTTGTGAGAAATGTTCATGGAGAAAGAAAATTGTATAGATACCATATGAAAATTGTAGTAAGATTACACACAATTATCATTTTTAATCAGAAAGGTAAGAATTATTATAGAGAAATATTAAAATTATTTTGTCTTTCTTTTATAATGTCCAGTTGTATAGAATTAACTAAAGCATAAATAAAAGACTTAATTATGGTCAAAATTTAAATAAAGGCTTCTATGTTGGATTTTGGATTTATACAAGTCGGTGCTTCGCCAGTCATGAACTTCACAGTTTGATCTATCTAACGACATGAAGTAGATTTTCAATAACAGATTGTATTCACACTTTAAAGAAGGTCAAGAACAGAAGAAAAGTCATCTGTTTGCTGCCAGAAAAAAAGTAGCAGCAAAAATATTATAGCACAAGTCATCTCAGAAGTCACAGAAGCAAAATTGACTTTCCTCATGAAAGTTTAGAGTTTCAACAAGAAAGTAACTAAAAAACGTCACAGATGAAAAATGTTCTGAGGTAAAAACCACATAGAATGCCAAGTTATTGATTAAAGAACATCCTCAAGACTTTTGGGAAAATATTTTGTAAACTAAAAGGGCAAAAGTGGAACTTTTTTGAAGGCGTTTGTTCTGTTATATTTGTTGTTAAAAAGGGTCACAGGCTGCTGCTACTTCAGGTTCTAAGTGCAGCGCCACCTCAGGTGAGGCGGGGAACAGGTTTCCCAAATGGTTTGGGTGGTTTGACACAGTTGCAGTGTGAAAGTGAACCGCACCAAATGAAAGTGGAGCAAATGTTGCAACTTTGGTTTCCAATCAAACCAAGTCTACCAGGCTATCACGTGTGAAAACACCCTGTTAGTACGAACTTGAAAAAAGAAAGAAGGAATTAAAATAGCCGTCCAAAAAATGTTGTTTTGTCAGTTTTGAAAAATTATCAGAGCATGACAGAGGTCTTTGCGTTCAGTTTGTAAAAATAAAAGAATTGCTGGCCTGGATTAAATAAAAGATTCTTTATTCTAGCGACAGAGCTTTCACCCAGCCTTTTATGTCTGTTGTCACACTAATGCAATTTCTTTTGACACAGAATCCTTTAGCCGAAAATAGATCCATCAGCATCCTCAGCATATTGTGGGGCTCATAGACACGTTCACTCACACTCTATGCACACATTAAAGAGCCATGCACTGTGGAGTTAAACTGCGATAACATTGGTACATGCTGCAGATAAAGAATAAAAAAAAAACACTAAAAGGTTCACCCAGACACAAACACACAAACACACAAACACACAAACGCACACGTTTTTAGTTTTATAAAAAATCTGAAGCTCAAGCTGGAGGCCTTGATATGACAAAGACGCAGCTCTAGGATAGAAAAGCACTTTTCCCTCACCAAGGCCGATTGATGTGAAATGGAATGGAAACAATGATACCTATAGCAAACAACAAGCAGGCAGACACCCAAAGACAGAGCATCAGATCAGCACTGCTGCCTCAACCGGAGCAGTTCAGACGGAGGCTGTTCATCTGTCAGAACCTGGAGACGGCAGACCGGAAGGTGGCTCATTCTGCAGACATTAGCATTTAGCAACAAAAACAGCTGATTATTGCTCTTGCTTATCTCTGTGTGGGTCTGGATGAAAAAGTTCAGAGTCTCCCCCCCCCCTGTGTGTTTCTTTGCTTGTTTATCACCCAACCTCTGCAGCGCATCCCAAGTCGAAGTGGCTCGGTTCAAACAAAATGCCTTCGTGCTAATTATCTGCAATTCCTCATCTTCAGAAGACCACTCTTCCCCCACTTTTGTAATTGAATGAATTTGCATAATAATCAGCTGTGTGCAGAGTAAATAACTGGTTGCTGGCTAGCTGTCCTAATTCCTGTGGTGGTAAAGGAGACAGGTTCAGAAATTCCTCCTCAGGACTGACGATGTGAGGGAACCAACGCTGCCTCTTGGGATTATTTTACTCACTGATTTATCCATCAATGGGGATATGAATTTCTCAGAAAATGACAATATATAATTTGACTTATTTTGCTGGACGATAAGTTGTCCCAGTAAAAATTGCGATAAACAACAATATTTTTGTTTTGAGACCATTTTCAAGTGATATTTTGATAATTTCATAACAATGGAAGTTTTACCTGCCGAAGACCAGTACACTAACATTTTGTAAAGAACAGTTTATAGATTTTAAATCTATACGGAAATAAAATCCACACATAACCAAAACCATAATTAAAATGGATTCTGAATGGAAATGATCAAGTTCAGTTAATTTAACCTCATTAATTATTGCGATGGGTTTACTTGATAAACCACCAGTAGTTTCAAACCAAACATGATTATCTACACTACAGGACTTGAAATTTTTGATATTTATTATTCACATAATTCACCACAAATAGGGTTTGTAACAAGTTTATAACACTTTCCTAATGTAACAGCTTAGTGCTTTTTGGTGCATTAAGTTTAAAGTCTTTTTGGCAAATTGCATTTATTAGATGTAGCATATTTTGTTGTTAATTTTTGGTGATCATTTTTTGTACACCTCCTGACATCATTGTGACGTAATTTTGTCACGGCTAACGAAACATTTCTTATCCAGAACTAAACCACACAGAGCGAGATAATGTCAATACTTTGAGAATTCTGCACCAAAAGAAAAGAAAATGCTTTGTCAGAATCAGTACAACACATTTAAATTTAAGACACTGCTAAAGGAAAGATGGATACATTTGACATAATCTGGTTTATTAAGGCTTAAACTGAGAATATTAAACTGATGTCTTTATGTATCTCTTTGGTACCAAAACTAAAAGTATAAAGCTGTGATCATGATCACATTCGACAATTATTTGATCTCAAATACATTCAATTTACCATGTTCTGCTTTAATAAACAGTGATCTAATAATAAAGTAAAACAACTAAATTGTGGAAAAAATATAATTTGACAAATAAATTTAGCAGCGATCTCCAGAGTGACTAAAGCTGTCGGGAGAGGACGGTAAGTGGCATTTGATTTGGTTCCATGCTGCTTTACAGAAGGAAACCTCATTATTCATCCACATTCAACTCAACACCTTCAGGTAAATATTCAAATGAGAGTTCAAACAACATTCTTGCCCACGCTCAGCCCTCTAATGTTCCTTAGACAAGCCTTTCTAGTTAGCGTGCCTGCTAACAAAAACCTCAACAGTGAATATTTTTTCTAACACGCTCAGAAGAGCTCCTGATTTATTTTTAATTTAATGATAACAGAATCAAGGGTACGCAATGTGTTATATGCACTGCACTGCACAAACCTGTTACTCCCACTAAATCTTTGCAACAAAAATTAGCATGTAGACAAAAGCTTTCCAGGTCATTTGAAAAGCAAAATCATCATCAATAAATTCGTCCAAGCACACACGCTGAGCGTTGGACTTTCAAAATGACTGGAATTACTGCACCAAAGATATAGACAGGAACGTTTTCAGTTGCACATGATGAAAAACACAACAAACATTACATGTTCTCCAATGCCGCCATCAAAAATCATAAGATATTGGAATGAAGACTAGAAATAATCAATGTTCCAGTTATTAAAGACAATCTTCATGCAAATTGATCCAGTCATTTTGGCAAACAGCGCTGACAGAAATTTCCAATAAACATTGTTTCCACCACAGAAGGGGCAGAAACACAATCTTCAAACTTGGTGTAGTGCAATAAGATTATGATATATAGGACTGAAATATAATATTAAAGGTCATATCACAATTTATGGTCATAACATCTAAAGGTTTTAAGAACAATTCCTAATTTTCCTTTCCACTTCCATATGTAGATCAGGGTCTGCTGCTCCAGTCCTATAGTGTTACTATATTGCGCTCCAGATAGATCCCTGCTCCAATACACGTATCTAATGTGTGTTGGATCAGGGATGCAGCCAAAACTTGGTGGACAGTGGAAGACTGGAGTCCACAGATGTCTGAAGATCGTACTACTAAATAAATACAACATTTTTCTCAGAACATTTCCTTGCAAGTTAAGCTGGAATGATTAGCTGCAGTGGTGATTTATCTTTTTCACACATCAGAGTTTTTGAATACGATTCTGATTCTGTATCATTATTTCAACTTTTCATCCATCCACCACAGGCACAGTAGCTGCTTTAAGGGGTTTCTTCTGTCCAAATAAAGAAAATAACCATTGGATCAGACTTTGAGCAGCATAACAGACAGTAACCCCAACGATAAACCCTCATTAGTAAATACTGGTTCTGGATGAAAAAGTATGCTTGTATGACTCACTAATATAAGGTAAGTAATTCTGATCACGCAGAAAATGTACTAATCTATATGCCTTCCAGGACTTTTGACTTTTTTAAAATGAACTTTCATGTCACAAGCAATCATTTAGCACTGCAGTAAATTAACAGCAGAGCGGGCTTTCCACTGAGCTCTTAGAGGCCTTGGTAGGGTGCCTGTCTGTTAGATCCCCATGTAACTGCATTCAGACAGTATTACCAATGAGTATTTCTCTGTACTGGATCAAATGCAATATTTTGTTTGCTGAATATATATTTTGTCTCTGTTTCTCTTTCTCAATAAATACTAATGAGAGAAAATTTATATACCACTTGACTCATCTATAGATTTGTTTTTGAATATTGTTTATTTCAACATTTCTATGGTCAAAATCACTGAATTTATACATTAAAACAAGTAGAAAGTACCATATCTCACCGATAGGGGGCAGTGTTGAATCCCATAGGCACATCAGGCAAGAGGGGAGAAAAGAAAATATAGAAAAATATTGATTTCATATAGAAATAAAATAATTAAAAGCTTCAATTAATTGGGATTAAAAAAAGAAACATAAGTTTCTGCATTGGGTTTTGGATTTGTACACCTGATTCGAGGGGGGGCGGGTGGAGGATTTGAATCGCTGCGTCACCAGTCATGAACCTCACCACACATCACTGTCTAATACAGAGCTGAAAAGGGGGGAAAAAACTGTAAAAATGTTTATACATGAGGCATATAGCTGAGAAAGGTTAGTGTAACTTGGGCCAGAATTGACGTTATTCCTCCATATCTGTGCCTGGTTTCACAGGGGACTGGGATGATAAATTAGCAGGAGAACTGCAGGCTCTGAAGTCTTACATGCTCTCCTTTTTTTCCTCTTACGTGAATCTTTTATTAGATCCAAAGCTCCATCTGAACAACAGAAGATTCGAGATTTTAGAATTTCAAACCCCCATTGGCTGCATTGTTCCTCCGCCCCACTCGGCCCCGTCGGTTACCATCCAAGGCAACCGCCTCCCGCTTCCCACCTGGCACAACTCACAGTCCCTCCATGGCTCCAATCTATGACTCGAGCTCCGCGGTGGGTTAATGCTATTGGACACACTCCCACCTGATTCAGAATCTTTACCAGTGGAAACTGACAAACGCGTGAAAAGTGTGTGAAGGAGAGGAAGACTGGGGGGGATCCAGACGAGCTCTATGGAGGAGTAAATCGGGATTAGTTTGGGGAAAACGCCCTCTCCCAGAGATATGGGGATGAAAACTCAGCACGGCCCACGTGGGTTTTGGGTAGAACACAAAACGGTTGACAAATCACAGCGGCGCGGTGGACAATATAAAGGAGCCCAAAGAGATTATGTGTGGTATGGATGAAAGGAACGGTCACCCCACAGGAGTCAGCAGGAACAGTTTCCTTAAAAACACGCAACATGGGATCAAATGAATCACTCAATCAAAAAAAAATAAAAATAAAAAATCCTCTCCTGCAGAAAAGTCAAGAGTGTTCCAGGTGCTTGTGCCGCTAAAGCAGCTAACTGTGCTGCAAGGAGAGATGGCACTGAAATGTCCTAAAAACAAAGTTGGAGAAGAAAACAACAGACAAACACACACACACATAAATCACTTGAAGCTGAGACACAAGAGCAGCACAACATTGTTGCAGCAAGCTTCTAAGTCTCAAGGCAACTTGCAGAGGGACTTCATGTTTAGTTGTTCACTTTGGTATGAGAGAGTGGGAGTTTTGCCCGCTGGGAATTTTGTTTTTACCTAAGCTGAGAAGATTGTTTAAAACTGGGACACCTGTGTTTGGAATGTGGGACCATCAGCAAAACACAAAATAACTTATCCAAGGTGTAGCCTATTAATGCAGGTGGTATACACATAGTGAGATCTTAGTTTTCTATTTTGGAAATATAAACAGATCTCAAACAAACCACACCTGTGCTCACAAAAACCTGCACTATTATTCTATCTATGCCAAGGGTTCTTAGCCTTCATGCTGAAATGTTGAAATTCTATTTTTAGGCCAACTTAAATAAATAGACTAACCTAAAATTAATGTTAACTTTTTGGTTTTAGCTGTGTACCAATGTACGCAAAACTGTCTATATACCAATAATGTCAAAAAAGCAATTTTGCAATTCTGGTGTTTCCATTAAATAAGAGATGCAATTAAAATCAAACGTGATGTTTGTTCACATGATGAGTCAAAGAGGTCAAAAAGACTGATTCTCAGGCAGACGTTTTCAGACCACGAAACATTTTTGTACAAAACTAACAGTGTACATCTTTACTAGGATCCATTATCTGACATCGTTCTGTTATATCTGCGTTTATGAAGGCGAATATGGAAACCGAAAGATGACAAGGGGAGCCAGAAGGGCGATGGGGAGATACAAGAGAACGGGTTATATAGTATAAGGATGGGTCACTCCACTCACAGTAATTGCTCTTGACATTTAATTGTCAGAGTGGCATGTTGTTTAATCAGATGTATCCTCAAGCATCTAATTAGTTACGGCAAAGAAAAGAAGGAACACTCAAGAGCAAACAACCCCTCGTTCGCTTTGTGGTTTTTAAACATAGTTCAGCATGTATCTGATGTTGAGTAATCATTTAGACGGTGGTTTGACCAACTAAATGTGACTTAATTAGTAATGTCTTGTCTGCCTTCATATTCTACGCGCAGTGGAGATGCGTGTGTGTGTGTGTGTGTGTTGTACTAATAAATGCCATCACTCAAGGTTTGTATTGACATTTCAACCTTGCAAATAGGAAAGTTTTGGCTGACTCCTGTCCACATTCATTACCAGCCTCCTCTACTTCTAAGTCAGCCTCACACGGCGACACTCTTGAGGTTAAAAAAGATTTTCAGCGCTCGAGATTGGCAATTAATGTCAAGTGTAAAATTGTCAATGTCGTTGAAGCCAGGAGAGTATGGCTAATATCCATCATTAGTATGATAAAGGTTTTCAGTCTCCTTCAATCTCCATCAACGCTCACTTGCTTCAATAGTCACAATGTGGATGATCTAAGACTTTTCCTCCATTTATTATTCAAATTTATCACATGGTGTGTAATGTGGATGTTCTCAGAAAATCAAGATCACACTCCGGCGTCCTGTGATGACGAGTGCCTTCCAAAAGTATTGATACTGTCATATTTTACTGTATTTTCTTGGAATCTGATGCCATAAAATAGTTTCTAAATGTGACATGGAAGGTATAAGATACTCGATGTAAAGTCATTAACTCACCAAAATTGAGCTCTTAATGTTTTGTGTGCATTTTTCACCTTGCTAAACAAGAACAAATATGTGACAAGGAAATGGAAGCTGCCAAAATGTCGCCTGGGCCACAAGGGGGCAGCGTAGCAGGAGGAAGAGATTGAACAGCCCAGAAGCCCAGTGCTGCTAAAAAGTTGGTACTGTAAAGACAGCTGTTGTGATTCATTGGATGAGTCGAAGACCTCAATTCTTAAACTTCCTAGAGCCTTCGATAAATTATCTTTACAACATTTCATGCTGTGTTCAGGCCAGATGATTATTTATAATCATTTATGATCATTTATAAGAACATTCACTCTTGACCATGGAAATTCTGATTCTGAAAAAGCTGCAAACTGATGGGCATTTATACAGCAGAACCAACAAGAATGCAACAACTGGTTTCTGGATAGTAAGTCAACAACAATGTACCGTAGTTGTCTTTTCTAGCAGGGCATATGTCGGTAAAACCAGCTGACCAAATGTGCTGGAGCTGGGTTGCTAGGTTACAGGCGGTGTGCTCCTGATTTGTGATGTTACATTCCAGACACCAACAAACATTAAGCTATTCCCAAAAAGAAAAAAAAAAAAACACTGGCTGGGTGTTTTGATTTTTAAATATTTGGGCAGCCTCAGAAGCAGCGTAGAGCCAAATGGAAGTACAACAATGTGCAAAATATTTTCATATTAAAACATTTTTGTGAGGCTCTATTTTTCCTGAATGTCTTAGGGTTGTGAAGGTGTGCTGCTTGCTCCATCGCCTTCTAGTATTATGGTCTTTCATAAGTGCAGTCCCAGTTCAGCCATGTTTTCCCTCCATTAGCATGCTGCTCAGTGTAAGACGTGCAGAGCTCCATACCTAATGAGTCATCCTCCCCATCTTCCCAGTAGCAGGCTGATGTTCCCAATGAGATGTGCCCCAATCCCATTTCCTCTCAACCCCTCCACCTCCTCCACACTGAGGGGCACAAACCCCCTCCCACACTGCCAGGCCTCATCCCCTGCCGCTCACCTGGAGCAGCTCACATCAGCACCTCTATAATGGAGTGTGACATGTGAAAACATTTAACTGCGAGACAGGTTCATTTGAGCTGCATCATTTCCAACCCGTCCAGACAGGAGACGTGTGGCTTTCATTACACTTAATGTCCAAACACAGAAGAGCGGCATGCTGGTGCCGAGTGCTATTTGTAGCCTTCCATTTGTGTTTTACCTTCAAATGAGTAAGAGTCACAGGGGCATGAGAGGTGCATGCGTTCTGTGTTCATCGCCGAGGTTGATAGGTCAGTAACGGCTTGGCTTCCAATCACCTGCCTTATATTTGGAAGCATTCTCTGTTTCTCTGCCTTATCAATAAGCAGCCTGATGAAAGTTTATTCAAACAAAAAAAGTATTCAATTTCACAAAAAAAATCCCAATTCTCATTTACTGTGATTCAGAATTGATTTAGAATGTCCAAAAGTAAAAAAAAAAAAAAAAAAAAAGAAATCAGCTGTCTGTCGGCCTCCGTTTATAACTAAGTGCGATGTTCTGACGTCACAAAAACAATACTGGAACTTACTCATGCGTAGAAAGCTCTAAAACAAGAAGGACACTACAAAAATAAAATGGAGAGAGATTCAACCAGCTCTCTCTTCAGTGAAGGGAGACATTTGGACTCATTTAGGTTTTAACCAAATGGGTAGAAAGACTGAACTTGACATGAGCTTCGCAAGATGAAGAACTGCAGGAAGTCCACAAAAACACAGGGCCAGAGTACAGCTGTACCAACATATGCCACGTCCGTACATTTTACAGAGCTCTGTGTGTTGTGTTGTGTGATTGGTCAGAAGTTTGCAGCCTTTTTTATGCCAAAAACATTTTGGACAGCAAAGCTGGCATTTCGTTTCCACTAGTCCGCTTTTACTACCAGGTTTTTGGATTCACATTATAAATTTATCCAACGTGGCAAGGAATTATGTACAAGTTTAAAGATCATTCCCTAAATAACTACAAAAATTGTTAAATTGCTAAAAGTGTCTGTTGACGGAGGAGACTGTCTCCATAGAAACAAAACGGCAGATACAAGGGCAGAGTAATTCCATTTACGAAAAGATTAATATGTAAAATTTTGAAAAATGTGAATGACGCGTTTGTCATTGTGCCTTGAAAATCAGATTGGAGCAGATCATGGGGATCCTTTGCGCACCCATTTATTAAAACAAAAATTATTATAGTCTCTTTGAATCGAATAGTGACCCTGAAAACCAGAATCAAAACATAATAGTATATTCCTACTGCAATATTTAATTACACTGCAGATTAGCAGCTTGGTGACTTGTTCTGTTTAAATGTCATAATATTGTGTGTACAGAACCTGATGCTGTGCTAACACTGTACTGTATTTGGGTGAGGATTGTTTTCCTTATTGTACTCCTTTCTCCAACTATATTTTATATTGCTAACACAGAGATGTTTTCACCAAGCATGTCAACCTGATGTTCTAGTTGCTTTTTAGCAAGTAACAAAATCAGCTGTCTTCAGATGAGCTGTTGGATTATGGAGTCCCTCACCTCCACAGTCAGCCCTTTGTAAATGTAGCTTCTTTGTTGAAGTCGTGAGGCGGTTTCCCCCACTTCACCCGCCTCTCCTGTCATGGTAGCAGATTTCATGGCTGCATTTATGAGAGCCCTTCTGTCTAATCGCTGCTGCCCTGCAGAGTCTCTTTTTCCGGCCCCAATTCCATCCGTATGTCCGACTCTTAAATTACCCTGGCTAAGCACCTACTCCCACCCTACTAAGGGCCATTACGCCACCTACCCCACACGCTCTGGCTGCAAGGCTCTCAGAGTAGCTCAACAAGTCAGAGGTCAGACATCCAGCACCCTCCTGCTCAAGTTACACCTACTTACCAATATAGGCAAATAGATCAAACAAAGACAGCCCTATTGATGCCAATATATCTGTCTTTGATTGATATTGTAATAGGAAGTCATTTTTTAAGTCAAAGCCAAGTTTGAAGTTTTTCACCCTTCAATTCAACACACAGAGGTGTGACTACCATGAATTATCATGAAAATGAATGAAGTAAAAAGAAATTTCTGTTCAAAGAAAATCGGGTCAAGTAAATTAACATGTGTTATTGTTAAATTTCTGAATGACTCAAACTAATTTTTTTGAAGAGCCATCATAAGCTGCGTCCCCTTTGACCATAGACATGTGCAAATTAAAATTACAAAAACAAACTTTCTCAATAAAACCACTGCAGATTTGAACAAAACTCACATTTTTCAATAAAATGTTTTTGCGCTATGTCGAGTTGGTTTTTCAACCTTGTCAAAATTTGTGTAATTCAAAATACTGGAATGGTAACACTTTTCACATCACATGAGTCACACCGCTTTGTATACAATAGAAAAGCGCTTATTAACAGGCGTTGACCTAGCACTGCTCAATGTCTCACAGAACCACACATTCTTTCAAAATTGAATCCATGTGTAGAATCACTGACTAAAGTTTCCCCCAAAATTTGAATACATAATGGCTCTCAAGTGTAAGGTGCTCGTTGTGCCAATGCGTCAAACACATTCCTCTGATGAAATATAAATATATCTAAAGTGTTTACGTCAGTCACTGCCATATTTTTTTGATGACTTATTTCATGTACAGACTTTTTCATGAGTGATTTTAATTCCATTTCTTGCTTAAAGAAAACACTGCAATTGTGAACTTGTGTTTTCAAAATTAGTAGAATATCAATAAATCAATATTTTGTGGACATTTGTAGCGGAAACACAGCTACCATCTACTGCTTATTGCCACCAAATTTATTGCCTATCTTTTGTTGTTTTGCATTAAAGTCTTTGGAAGATTATTATCAAACTATAAACCAAATCTGTTTTTCAAAGTCTAGACCATTTTGTAGATAGCACCTTCCTGTGTTATTGTGCTCCATTAAAATCTGAGCCATTTGGATCAAAGTGGAGGATGGTTATTTACAGTGCAGGCAATTTCTGGTAAGCTTCATGACTTGCACACATTAGAAATTGGATAACATTTAAAACTTCAACAGAGGCCACACCTCCAGGAAGGAACCGTTTCTCAATAGCCAAGGGTCCAGACCCCTTGTAAGACACAAAGTGTAGAGCAAGAGGCCGGCTTTTACCAAGCTAAATATAGTACACAACGTTCAATATAAGTAAGAGACATCATTGAAATAATACATTAACATAACATGTTTTTGTTTTGAATACCTGCAAGTGTCTCACATTTAATAGAGAGATTTAGTATTGAAGTTACAGAGAAAGAGCTGAAGATTGATGAGTGTTTATAATATTAGGAAGCTTCAGCTAACACAAACAAACTGACATGCACCATTAAAAACCTATGGTGCACTAATGGCCTTAGTTAATAAATGCAGCACACTGCTAATCATTTATTTAAATGTTTTACTGGCTCTCTTCCAGTACTGATTACCTGAGATAAAGGCCATTAATGCCATTCATGTCCAGGACCTTTAATCTGAGTCTATTCTCCAGTCTTTAGAGCAGAGGTTTAAGTCTGGTAAAGAAGAACAAACAAAGAATAAAATAAGTCAGAAGCCAACATTTTCAGAAGACACATGAGTCAAAGAAAGTCAGGTCTGGGCTTCTAAATCTAGAGGTCCTTTTAAACCAGCCTATCAGGTTAACCTGAAGGATCATAAGTGCTTTAATATTTCAGTTGCTCATACAGAGATGCCAGTCCTTCCTTCTGGCCGCCCATGCTTGGCTGGGAGATCAGACCTGCTATGACTCTGGACTATGAGTGAGTTTCTCTTTTATGCCTGCTTTCCTGCAAGCTGCTCCTGTAGTTTTCCAAAGCCCATTGTTTTACCCCTTGCTGTGGTAATTTATCTAAAAACATAACACCCTGACAGCCAAAACCCCAAGATGCCTTTATGGGTTAGAGAGGTGATCTTTATCCAAAGCAAGTTGGACCATCCATCTGTTTGGCCCAGGAACCTCGGCATCTGCTCTCTGCTATTGTTAAGCTTCGTCAGATGACAAGCCAGGACCCTGGTGGTTGGAACCTCGGCTGCTTCCCATGCGCAGTCAGGAGTGTATGCACACGCAATGCAGTGCATGTGTTCGCAAGTGACTTCAAGGGACAGGAGGAAAGAGAGAGCGAGAAAGGCCAAATGCTGGCTCAAGCCTCGGTCTTTGTTTTGGTGACTGCGAGCGGAAGCAGCAGTCACCAGAAAGCATGCTGGGCCCTCCCAGCAGACCTGCTTGGGTGACCTCCAACCACAATAACAACTTTCTCCAGGGTAATGGTTCACAGAGGCACTGTCAGGCTGCAGATTTCACTGGTGCAGGTCATATATATATATATATATATATATATATATATGACCTATATATATATATATATATGACCTATCATATATATATATATATATATATACACACTTTTTACATATTCAGTGCAACTACAAAGGAACATCAAATATAGGACCTTTACATTCATATCTTTACAGGAGCAAAAAAGCTTTATACAATGGCAAATTGAGTCATTTTTAGACGGGAGCTGCTAATAATGGAACAAGATACTCGTTAAAAAAAATAATCAAATGAGCATTCCTAACTATTTGGGATTGTTTGTTACTATGTTTAGATACCATTTAAAATATGATTACAATAGATTTTCTTTGAAAGACTACAAAAAAAAAAATTAACTCCAGAAAAAGGGGCAAAAGTTAGCTAAAGTTTAAAACCTCGACACAGTCCACGCCTCCAGGAAGCAATCATTACTCAACAGCTGAGGCCCTTTAGACGATGTGAATAGTGTAGATAAAGGGTCTGGTTTCACCTGCCGAGAAAAACATTCTGTAAAACTGAAAATATGTTTCCTGGTTACACAATAAAAACTAAAAGAAAGAAAGTTTGGAACAACTTCTCTATACAAGGTTTCTACCGCTCTGTGGAACGGTGGTTAGCACTGCTGCTTTGCAACAAGAAAGTCCTGGCATCGAATCTTGGCCAAAGGTTTTCTATCATCATGGGCCGGTAGCAGGTCAACGATCTACTAAGACACACTTAGGCCAATATAGTGTTGGATGTTTGATTCGTCATCAGTGGGTTAATTCAAGCCTCACCTTCTTTGTTAAACATTTAACACTTTAATCAAGTCAAACATGTAGAAGGAGACCTTACTACAGACCATCCAGTGTTTGCACATTGTGTTTTGCTTCTTCCTGTATTCATCTATTCTGCCTTTTTCACATTTGACTTTTTATACATTTTGGAGTTTTGAATAAAGAATGTTGATTCCCAAATCATGAAATATTAATGCATGAAGAATGCATAATTAAGCCCTTTTATTTCTGCGCCTTCTGACGTATTCCTCGTTTGATTACCATTTTGGGGGAAGGCTTGGAAGTAATGGGAGGAGACACATCTGCACAATGTAATGATTAAAAATGTAGCTTTTTTTGAACACTGAGTTTGAGGATCTTACAAGCACATCCCATTCTATCACATGTTATATATCTATAACTGGAAATACAGTTTTAATATGCGGGTAAAAGAATAAATCAAAGATGTTTACACAATAGCCTGCAAGGAAAATGTTCAGTTTTAGGTTTATATGTGTGATTTCAGTAATCAACATACTAGTATGCAAAGGATAATATAAGACTATCTGTTTTACTGCTCAGGAATGTTATAAAGACATATGTAAAAATCGTCAAGAAGGGCCTGCATTGTATATATTCTACAACAAACAAAACAACTACTTAAATCTTAAGTACAAACTAAAAATGTAAGCATTGCATATTCATTAATATAATGCATTAATGTATGAAATTTATTTGATTGGGAAAAGGTAGTTGTCTTTAAAGTCTCGACTAGAATAAACTCAGAGGATCTACCAGTACAGGGTTGCAGTGAAGTTCTGTTCTTTGTCTACACTCAGTACCAAAGATCCAGAGTATGAAGACAATAGTTTATAGATCTGCAGATGTTGTTGGTAAATCCACATGGACTTACGATAACATTAAGGGCTACATCTCAGCTATCACTGTCAGTGTCAATATGAATGTTAAAATCCCACTCTGGAATGATCTTATCCCCAATCAGATAAAGGTCCTGGTGGACGACACAAAACAACAAATTCAATATTCATAAACAAAAGATTGCCATTAGTTGGCCTGGGACTAGTAAATATATCTGACTGAAAAATGGTAGCTATTCCTCCTCTATTTAAACTTTTTTCTTTTTAAACTTGCATCTTTGCTCCTCCTAAATCAGCTTTGAGCTCAAATGATTTTGGGCAAGACACTCTGGGTGCATGGCCATACAGAAACTGCATAAAGCCGTGTTAAACTACGACTTTGTGGTCTCAACATTAGGTTACTTAAATTCCATTTACTGTGTGATAGTAGAAAAATGATAATTCAACAAGGGCCTGGATGTCTGTATAAGTGTAAATATAGTACGACAGTAACTAGAGTCCATTTAAGGATAAATTAACCCCAGTAAATTTATTTTTAACTCTTTCTTCACAGTAAAAGAGAAGAAAAAGTAGTATAAAAATGAAGCAGCGCACCAGACAGGTCAGGGATAAGATTGTGGATGCGCTTAGAGGAGAGCAAGGTTATAAAACGGCATCAAAAGTTTATAAACCTATGCAAATCATGGTCTCCATTTTTTTTAAATGGTGAACAGCATGTATAATTTTCCTTTCAATGCAAGGTTTTGTATGAGTTCGACGTGGTTATAGGCTTGTCACAATAAATTAAATACTGTAATCATATGATAAAGTAAAGCAAGCTCAATATTCTTTTGCATGATTTATCTTCTCTCTATCAAAAACTGGATGAAAAAAGTTTTCGTAAATTTGGTGACTTGGTCTAAACTGACTCTTCTGTTTACAGAGACTTCAGAATTAATTGGGGTCTGCCATAGCGATGCATAGAGAGTCACTGCTCTCCCTACGCATTGCTATCACAGGCCCCTATTGTTCTACACCGCAAAATATGTGCTGCTTACCTACTACAGTTAACACGGCTCATACCGCTGCGTGCCCCCTCACAATATATATATATATATATATATATATATATATATATATATATATATATATATATATCAACACGTGAGGCTCGATCCCGTGAGGGGACCTATTGGTTATGTTGGCATTTCGAGTAACTGTGGCGACATGATTAACAAAAAACGAGCCAAATTCAACTCAAAACAAAAGTCTAACTGACACAAAACAGTGTCAGTTAGAATCACACATTAACTTGTTATAGAGAGAAACTTGTCACTGGAAAGTGTCATAAGATGCCCTTGTGGAGCTCGGTAACTACTGTGCTGTTTGCGGCTGTACTCCAATAATCAGACCAAGTTTAATTTGTGGCTTTAGCAGCAAATGTGTTTTGAACGTGCTCCGGAAACAAAAAGGCAGAGTTTTTGTGATAAGCGGTAGTTCTCATTTCCTACCGACAGACAAGGAAACAGAAAGAATTTGACTAAAAATTCGAAACTTGAAGAGAGAACCCAAAATGCTTTATGTTTCATTGTGTGGATAAAAAACCAATGGAAGAAAACCCGCATCCATATCCGAAGCAGCTGAGTCATTGAAGTAGCTAAATATGCTAGTGCTATTTGCAGCCATTTCTTCAAGTCCTCATCCCTCCCCGCAGAAGATGGATAAAGATGGATAAAGTCCTGTTGTGTTTTATTTACTGTAGTCATAATAACTGAACTAACCTGCAATGGGAGAAAAAAGGGGGATGGCTGTTCTAGTTAGCTGAGGTACTACTACAGGCTACTACACAGGAACTGTTGCAATCCATTTTTATGTACAGATTGCTTAATATACCGTCAGTTAACTATGAAAGAAAACGGTTCTGAAAGTTGTTGGAAAGTAATACTATGTTGTTTAGATCGTTTTCTAAAACTGTTTATAACAGGAATAAGTATATTGTCAAGAACATTACATGGACACAGTGATTATTTTGAAGAAAGATCAGATCTGCTGTGTTTAATAAATGTTTAACCAGAACAGATTCCAGGAGGATTAGTGAAGCACAGATTTATTTCTTCACTTCAACCTGTTTGTTACTTTCTACAGGAAAATCAGCATCTGTTACACTGACACCAGTCCTGGTGTGTGTAACACATTCTACAATCACAATCTTTAATATGTTTTCTGGAGATGTTGGCATCAGGGCCGCTGGCCCAAACCTCCAAGGGGACAAAGCAGAATTTAATTTTGGGTTCCTCTATATCTGCTATTAACAGGGATTACTGTAAATCAACAGACGATTAGATCATTCAAACAACTGCTATAAACTCATTACATCTCTGAATAGTGATGTTTATGTTATATCTTATATGCATATCATCTAGTGAAGACAAAAGCAATAAAAAACTAGTATGCTCTGGACTTAAGATGGAGTACATGCACACATATTCATGACATGCTTTGATTAAATTAATAAATTAAATTCCAGTGCTGAAAAATTACCTTTATACCAGGTGAGACTCTAACCTGAGAATGTGAACCTGTACTGGACTGATTCTGTGTCTTCAAATAATTTTAACAATATTCCTGGAGAAGATTCATAACTTATAACTTATAAGTCTGAAACAGGAACAAGTCTGAAAAAACATTCTGTGTGCTACACTAGAGAGAGAATCATGATGTCATCACTGCTGATGTCATCATTACCAGTGGAGCTGAACATTCTAATGGTGCATTCACATCAAACATGTTTTGAGCGTCAGGTGAGTCTGGTTTATATTCAGTCTATGTGGACGTTGGACGAACCTAAAGCTCCAAATGGCTGCTAGACACTTGAAGTGCCTCCATATAGACTTTGAATGCAAACTAGACGCGCCTGACGCTCAAAACACATTTGGTGTGAAGGCACCATTATATGTCCAGTGTCACATTAGTTCCATCATATTAGGACTAAAGCCTGGTCCTAATATGATGGACTCATTGCTTTGGATCAGGGGTAACATTTAGAGGTAAGATGCCAATTAAGGTTTAGTTAATGTTAGAATTAGGAATAGACTAGTATTGTTAGGGTAAAGCAAAATCGCAGCTACTAAAATGAAGGTAAATCAATTCAAAGTTCTAATATGGGTTGAAATAGTTTTGACAAACCTGTACAACATTTTGTTTTCTAAATTATTCTATAAATAAACAATGATATAATGCTAGGTTGTATTTCTGCCAATTGTGTAGCTGCAGTACACTAGTAGTCTAATGTGTTGGATGTGCTGAGACACATTCAACACATTAGAAACCAATCAGAACCAAAAGTTTGTCTTTTGGTTCTGATTGGTTGTTTCTGGACAGTAGCAGAGCCAGAGGACTTTTCACAGACTCTCTGTTTCATATTCTACTGTCAGACACTTTTAACAAATATTCATCCATCCATCATCTAACACACTTATTCTTGCACACACACATTCACACCTTAGGACAATTTAGAGAGATCAATTAATCAATTAATCTTTGAGAAATTTTACCTGATCAGCTTTTATATAGGAAAGTTTTAATAATGTTTCTTATGCTGTTTTGAACTGATCTTGTGTTTTCTCCATTGATTTTGGAGTCAGGAATTTTATTTCCGTTGAGGCCTGTTTCTGTTTTTATTTACCAAATTTGTGTAAAGCCTCAGATTTCAGAATAATGCTCAGTTTGAGCAAAACCTGGGTTTTGATGGTGACCTAGGTTAATACCACCTGGGTGTGGGTCGGTGTAACGGCCGAGCCGGGCAAAGACTGGCCTTCACACCAATGCCAACATGAAGGCCCTCCATGTGACCAGTGGAGGTTGGTCGCATGGACACCTGTCTTTCCTCGGACCTCCATGATTGCGTGGAGGTTTGACTTTGCCTGGACTCCTCTGATTGCAACCTGGGTGTGGGTCGGTGCAAAGGCCGAGCCAGGCTACGGGAGACCCCTGGTGGACGGGAGGTCTGTCTTTCCTCAGACCTCCCTGGTGGATTGGAGGTCTGTCTTTGTTTGGACTCCTCTGTTTGTAGGGAGCCTTCTGTCTGCAGGGGGGCCTCTGGTTGGGTGGAAACTCTTGGATGGTTATTTTCCAGAGCAAGTTTCAACTTCTCCTTCAGGTCTGCCACCTGATCCTGCAGAGATTTCATCGTTTCTTCCTGTGCTTTGAATTTGGAAGCTTGCTCAGTGTAACATTTGAGCTCCTCCTCATATTTAAGCCTCACCTTGTATTCTTCCACCATTACTTCAATCAAACCTTTGTTCCGGGAGGCGTATTTTTCAGCCTCCCTCTTGAAGTGATCCAGCTGTTGAAGTAGGCTCTTGTCGGTTGTATCTTTGGAAGCGGAAGAAACTTTTGACACATCTTTAATCTCTGCCTCGTTTCTTTCATGTTCACGTTGGGCTTGCAGGTGACGTTCTTTCTCCAACATCTTTTTCAGTTTTTGAATCTCCTCCTGCTGTGCTTGGACTTCAGCCTCATATTCAAATCTTTTGTCTCTTTCCACATCGAGATCAATAATTGTTCTGTGCAATTCTCTCTTAAGATTGCCTACCTGCTTTGTGAGATCAGCGATGTGTTGGTTTTTCTCTTCAATGACTTCCACTGAGGGGGAAACCTCGAAGCCAGCAGAGGGAGTTGTTTCCTTCTTGACTTCTAAAGATGTTGGACTCTCAGAGTCACCGGAAGGACCGGATTCCCCCTTGATCTCTACTAATTCGTCCTCCGGTTTAATGTGGCTGTCGCCGTCATCTTCGAAAGAAATGACTTCGTCGTAGTCGACTTGGATGTTGAGATCCATCATGTCGAGCCATGAAAGCTCAGCTGGAAAAGCTTCATGTTCACGAACAATTTGTTGTTGAGTCATGTCGATATTCTAGTAAATATTTGCTTCTCTGAGAGGCGTGTAATATTTCGAACGTGCTCTGAAAAGTGATCTGCCGCGATAGAACCGAGGAACAGGTCTGAGAAAACTCTGTCTGTGAACTACATTAAAGAGAGAGACTCCTTTGTGGTATCATAGAGTGATGTCATCACTGCTGATGTCGCTGATACCGTTGGAACTGAACATTCTGACCTCATATAATGGTGCGTTCGGAGGGCTAAGCAGGCAGTTAAAAACTACAGTGATGGTGGAACACTGAGTTACTACAGAAGGCTGAGCTGGCATTTAGAAATATAGAAATGGCACCTTGACGGAACATTTAATACAGACAAGATGGCAGAAGAGCATAGGAAGTAAGTACCATGATTCATGAAACCTGATACCCCTTCACTGACAACCACAATGGAAATGAGAGCATCACATACCCTACATAATAAAAGCCTTCATATTTTTCACAACAGGTAATTGCTGTTTTGGGCATTATATGACTTGTTTAACCCAACCACTGTTACACATGGGATTATTGTGGCCCTTTAAAATGAAGCTTACTGAAAATTTCAAAATAAAAACCTCAATATCCTCTCAAGTTAGTGCACTGCCTTAGGCAGTGCACTAATATTAGCCTTTACCATAAAATAAATATCCCCCAGGTTAGTGCACTGCTCTGCTTAATATTCCTCCGCTAGAATGAGAAACAGAGTGGATTCCTGATCCCAAAACAGTTTTTCACCCTCACGCCCACAAATATGGCTCTATTGGTATGAAAGTCAGTCATGATGACACCATCTTTCTCTCTCATCGATGCTATTACTGTGAGTGAGGCACAGATATGAATTGCAGTACTATCAAAGACAAGAAATATCCCTCTCGCACGTTTCAAATGGTTTTCAAATATGTCTCATGGTTCCTGAACAGGAAGGAGCTGTTCAGACAACTTTTTTCAGAAAAACTGACCCTGTGTCTCACAAAGATAGATTTCTTTCTGTCTCTCACACACATGACAGTTGACTGAGGGCAGAGCTGCCCTTTAGAACTACAATGATGGCTGAAGGTTAGAACTACATTAATGGCGGAACACTGAGTTACTGCAGAAGGAGGCTGAGCAGAATGTTAGAACTACAGACATGGCAGAATGTTTTGGGCATTATGTAACTGATTTAACCCAACCATTGTTATTCATAGGATTCGTGTAGCCATTTAAAATAAAGCTTACTGGAAATTTCAAAATAAAAGCCTAAATATTCCTCTCAGGGTAGTGCCCTGCTTTAGGTGGTGCACTAATATTAGCCTTTACTGTCTCTTTCTCTCAGGTTAGTGCATTGTTTGTGCACAAAATTCCACTTTAACTTCAATGGGTTTGAAATGAAAGTTATTACAAGATGTGAAGAGTTTAATGAATACTTTTTCAAGGCAATATTGAGCATGCATGAGCCTTTAGTTCAGTAAGTGACAAATGCATGCAAGATCCAATTATTTTGACAAAAGGTGATGATGATCGAAATAGATATTAATGATCAGATGCAAAAGAAAAATACAATCATCAAAACATATTCATATTAAAATGGTCTTCGCATGTTTACCAATATTGAAATGGAGGTTACAGCTGCAATCAAAACGCACATAATGTGGTTCCTGGAGGTCACAACATGGGTGAGTCAATAAAACACGGGTTGAATAAACAAGGCTCTTAATGCATGGCCATTACTGTTGTTTGCTTTAATAATCAGTGGGTTAATGCATGCCTCACCCTCTTTGTTAAAGTAATTATTTTGTGTGTGTGTGCATGGGTGTATCTAGCCAGCTAAATATCGGTCAAATAGTTTTCAACTTGTTAAAGACCTGCTTTGTTAGCAACAAAGTGTGCTAGAAGGAGTATAAAAACAAAGATTCATTCAGTGAATTCATGTATGTGGAGTGGCATCAGAAAAAACACATCCATACAAGACTCCTTATTTGATAATCAACCCAATTATTTGGATCTGAAGTCTGTTGCCCAAGTAGCAGAGATGATGAAGTATTAAGAGTTTTGCAAATTTCCACTTCAAGCGTAAAATTATTTAAATAATTTTCAATATTTCTAACAGAGTTATTCTCTAGAGCAGGGTTTTCTTTTCAGTGATCTCTAAACAATGTTTCAAACTCAAATGAATCTAGATATTGTTGATTTTTGATCCAGTGACTTAAGATTTGAACAAGACAAGGTCCCCAGCTGACAATAGAGAAATTTGATGAAATAATCGATCGAATCTGCAAAACAATATCCAGCCACGTTCATAAAATCATCCTATATCAATAAATTACTTAAAAAAGTAAAACTCCTACTAATATTTATTCCCCACTGGGTGAGATATTCCTAGTTACAGCTATTAATTGTTCTTGATTATGATTTTCACCTGATAAAAAATACAAACCCAGTTTCATAGAAATTTCAAATGTTTGATACAACACCAATAAAAAAGAATCTTTAACACAGAAAATGCCAGCCTAATTAAAATTATGTCCACAGTAAATAGCATGAACACATAATACTTGGTTGGGGCTTTGTTTTCATGAGTCATTGCATTGGTTCAGTGCAGCATGGAGGCAATTAGCCTGTCGCTCTAATCGTGGCCTTCGGCTCGTCTGAATGGAGAAGAAAGAATGTGGCGCTCTGGAATTGGCTGCACTGACTTCAGATTTAATAGTATTTAGAAACTTTACGGTGAACTTCAAGCAGCTGGGATTCTGTGTCACTCCACTCTGCCACCTGATTTTCTGAACTTGATTTTGAACTGAATTGCTAAATGTGCTTCTACATGAAAAGTAGGGCTGTCAATCGATTAAAAATGTAATCAGATTAGGCACATTCTGGCACTGTGATTAGTCACAATTAATCACTATGCCTAACTTTGAAAGCTTGACATTCAAATACGTACACAGTTGTGGTTCTTGCAGGAATGACGCCCTGTGTAAGCCCCTCCTTCTGCCGATTAAAATACAAGCAGATTTTCTGGTTTGTTTTTTAAGGAGCCATAGCAGCAGGTATTGTAGTCTCTTGGTATTCAACAGCAACTAAGGGAAACTTACTCCATTACACTTGCATGCAAGTAGTAGTGAGCTGGTTCATGTGATGACAGATAAAATATATTTTATTTCCTAGTGCTTGGCCTCCCCTCTCCTTCCTGATGCCACCCTGGACAATTGCCCATAAAGACCACATCAAAACCCGCCAGTTTATTCATGCTTCCAAGAATGTTTTTTGAGAAAATGTTTTGTCTCAAACCAAACATGTCTGAAGATTCTCAGTTTTTCAGGTTTTAATATTCAGAAATGTTTAAAGAAACTCATTTTGTTATTAATGTTAATTTAGAAATGTCCCTCTCCATTCGTTTCCTACGGAGCTTCTGAGGCGACTGTTGTTTTTTATTTTCTTTATCCAGCCGATGAGGACAATCCCGGAATTTTGTGCATGTGAAATTTTGAGGTTGCACACTTAGACACATGGGCTAGTGATGCAACACAAGTTGAAAAATGTTCAACTTTTGTTGCCGTCTGCTTTTTGTGGAAAACTTTCAGCTTTCGCTGTGGTTCTTGGCTCCCTCTGTGTTGAGCCCATGTTCTGTCAACTAGGTAACCCTCCACTGGAGAGAGACTTTTAGTTTTGATTAATCTGCATTATGTGACACAAACACATTAAAATTTTCAGGTTAATTGCATGCGTTAACATGTCGACACCCTTATTTAAAAGTTGACTTTGGATCTTCTGTCTTCTTTTTCCTTTTCAGTCCAGTAAAGACACTAGTAAGGTTCATCACAATGAATTCAACAGCTACAGTCCATGACAAAAATAGATTTTTGTGTGATGGCTTTTTATCAATAATGAACTGAAAAAAAATATATTAACAATTTATGCTGTTAGCAAACACTGCTAAAATAAGACTTCGAGGAGATGGAGTAATATATGCTTGGGTTAATCCGAACACATTTCACAGTTTCTGTTTGAAGTATCTGGTTACAATGAGAGTTAATAGCCAAAACTGTCACAATTGCATCAAAAATGATGATTGCTTCTTTTAAAATAGCAATCAAAGAGAACATCTTGCCTCAGATAAGCCTCAATGGGCCAATGTTGCTTAATATCAGTAAAGCTTACAACTACTAAAGCAAAGCCAATAAAAACTATTGGAATCTAGATAAGGCTTAGAGGAAACGCTGAAGTCAAGAACAGAAGTTGCCCAAAGGCAACATTTCTTTTTTTTTCAAAGAGTAATTAACTCTTACATTATTAGGACCAAAGCTGTATCCCAAGTAATTACCACCCCTCAGTTTTGCACTCAGCAAGGCTGCATGAAAGCCTTTTGCCTAATGCGCTCATGTTTTAATATTCGGATGCTTTTTAAAAGAGACCCAAATGGCGAAATGAGCCTAATCCTTTCATGCTAAACTGACACCCTCGTATGCCATCTGTTTAAATACAGTAAATCTGGTTTAACATAACCAGCTCATAATAAAAAAAGATGGTAATCCTTTAAATTAGGGCAATGAGAGAGCCAGAATCTTCAAATGAGAACTATACAGTCTGACACAGTGCCCCAAATTTCTAACGGCCCCGTGTAGTCTAATGAGGAGTGGTAAAAATTTTTCCATTTCTCTGATTTGATTTGGTAGCTCAACAAAAACACAAAAGCAGTTGATCTAGAAAGGTGGCAAACTTAACTTAACTGTGAGTTAAATACAAGCGGTGGAGGTTAAAGTGTTGCTGGGGGGTGGCAGGGGTGTACAATTTATTATCCTCCAGCAATTAGACAAGAACTGCTACAGGCTCTTTGATTGTGGGATGTTTAAAAATGAAAGAGATAAGAGAGGGGAGCCACAAACGCGGCAGCAGCCCTTCCTCATGGCAGACACTGGCTGCAGGCGCAAGAGATAGCGGAAGCTCAGATAGTCTCCAAGTCTGACGAAGGGCCAGATAGGCAAAGCTGAACTGATCCACCGGCGATAACTCCTGTCAATCAGGCCTTAGGCTTGATTAATACATGCAGCTCTTGGGAAAATTAGGCCAAACGGGAGGTTTGAAGTGAAGAGGCTGCGGAGAACAGAGATATGAGGGATGAGTCGACGAGACGCGGCGAAGGCTGTTTGTTATTGGCAAAGAACTGAGGAGAGGAGTTAGGTCGGGCGCTCTGAGGAAGCCGGGAGCCCGTCACAGGCGAGGCTTTTGACTGGTACGCTGCCGCCATGTCAACCTGGGTCAAGGTCAAACAGAATCTGTCACTGTCTTATGGTTTCCATCAAATGTCTGATGAGGGACTTGGTTCTGTTCATGACCTCTGGCCCTCACTGTCATGTCTGAAGTCCATTTTTCTATTTATCGGCCAAAGGGACAGTGGTTATTTCAGCTCCAGGAGTGAGAAGACAGCGACTTATATTTAATGCAAGCAGTCCCTTGTCAAATGTCAACATGTTTGTGTCAAAATGTAGCAAAGAAATATCACATGTACGTACAAATTTAAGGATTAAAGAGGTAGCATTGTGTCTTTTCCAGGCACATTGTGCAATCAAATAACCATTACCTTCAGTTGTCATGAAAACCAAAAACTAATCTGTCTTCAAACTAAGCCACATGGGATACCTTGAAATCGGACTGTTTCTTTAAGAAGCTCCACCTTTTCCGACACTCACCCTTCAGTACGTCATCACAACAATGCTTCTCCATGCTGTCCATTGATGCCCTTTTCAACTGTTCTTAGTAGAGATGTTTGTGTCATATTGCATACTTTGAAGTTAAATGCAAAGATATTCTTTCAATATAAATCTCAAGACCTTAAGATAGAGGTCTTGAGATTTATTTTATTAAAAAATCAGCTCTAAGCATGTAAATATATCTGCAATAGAGTGGTTGAGATCAGAACATAATATGTGGCTGAATGGTCCACTGAAGCCCCAGAAGTAAAACAAAAAGAGAATCTGTGGCAAAACATAGACATGACCCAGTTATTGTATATACAGTATATTGTATACTGTATGATGAAAAAGGTATGTTGTTTTTAAGGTTCACTTTCAAAAATAAAAGCTACCTAACTCCTGGTAGATCAGTGCTTACAGCGACAGCAAGTTTTAGTTCAGTCCATGTTTCTTTCTAAACGTGAAACTTTAATATTTCCAAATTGCAGAGCTTAGAAACAGCTGGGAGTTTGTTTGTTTTGGTGTCATTTTTATTAAAGTTGCACTGCAGAAAACTGCATTGTGCATTTAGAAACAAATATGTGTTCAGGAATAAAACAAAGCTCTACTGGTTGACAATACAATACTACACCTCTTCTAAATACACATGTAAGCTGGATTTATAATGAATAAAGTGAACGTATGTCAGGGTTCTGGAATGGTCCAAACTTCCACCGATACTTTTTGTGGCTGATGCTTAAAGGCTGTGTCTGTGGGGGGCTACACCTAATGACTGTTTTAGTAATCAGTTATGATTAATCTGATTTTTAAAAAGGTCCCATCTGCAGGTTTTTTAAAAATGTATTTTATTTAATTCCTTCAGCCTTATTTATATTTTTAGAAATACATTAAAAGATTTTAATAATCAAATCATTCAGTTCCTGTTCTAAATCATATTTTACTGCCTAACATGTAATAACATTCAGATTTGTAGCAAAGGATCCATCTGCAGCTAAAAAAACCCACCAAAAACAAACGTAGGTTTTTGGATTCACCAATTAATAATTTGATAGCAAAAGATGCTAATTAGGAGTTAACTTCAGTTTGTTATTTTTACAGAATTTGCCACTTATGAAGAGCATTTTAATATTTAATGTGAACTTTATATACTTTTTGTACAATTTTGGCTCAACTATTGCTCTGACTGACGTTTTTTCAGCAAATGGCCTTTTCTGAATCCACATGCCCTAGTTGACAACTAATTATTACTAACTAACTAAGCTGACGATTATTTCAATATCTGATTAATTATGATTAAACCAATTAATCATTTCAGACCTAGCCAGGACATAAACCAGTTTAAACTGATTATTATTTCTGGTTTAATATCCAGTCAGGTATACCAGAACCTTGTCCGACAAGATACAGCTTTATTTCAACTAAACCAAAGTGCATCAGCCCAAAAGATTTAAGATATACAAATATATTTTTTGCTTTAAAAACAAAATTACTGACGTTTGCTGCGCAGTCACCTCAAGAAGCGCGTTTGAGATTTTTCAATTCGTGGGTGGACTTGTTCATCTTCATTGTGAGATACACACTGTCAAGGTTGTTCCCATTCAGCTTCTGTCTTCTCTTCAGCAGAACGTTTAAATGTGCATGGCATGAGTACACACACAGCCACTTAACACAAGAGGAAACGTTTACATTCAGATTTCAGATTCACCAAATTCCAAAAGAACGCATTAGATGTCATGTATAACAGGAAAGATACACGTTTTCTTCCTTGCCAAACGTGTCTCATGTAAAACCCATTGTTTGCCCTGTCTGCTTCACAGTTTGAGTCTGTTGTGTGATGTGCTTCTTTCAGGCTAAAGCAGACACATCGAAGCACAAAGTCTTGTCCACCCACACAAGCTGCAAAGATAACTTTCCAAGTTTTGAAATTGACGTGTTATAATAACAAAACAAAACTCGTAACGCAGTAGGCATCCCCCAGGAGCCCTTGACACCAGAACCGTAGCAGCAACTGTTGTTAAGCATCATATTGATTCTTTTCTTACTTATCCCACCATGTTCTACCAGCTGTATTAAATTCAAAATTGTCCTTGTAGCCTTGTTTTGCAAGTCGGAACACTTTGAGACAAACCTCTGCTACATCCCACTCCTTTGCAGAGTTAACCCTAATGGCCTTAGAGAAAAGCAGGAAGGGAAAAAAAACTGTTCTGTGTAACTTTTTAATATCTGCAGCTGATTAAGATAAAGCCGGGCTGTCTCGTCGGCTAGCGATTTTCCTTCCCACTCTCCTCCGGAGCCAATTTTGTTTTTGGTAGCGAACAATGGTAGATAAAGGCGAGAGCTGGCGACTTCTCTAATCTGAGGAGCAGCGCTGCAGCAGCTGGGGTGACGCTGGAGAGTAGAGTGCTTTCAGAGCACAGAGAGATAAAAAGAAGAAGAAGAAGAAGCCCTGATTGGGATCAGGAGTTTGATGTTGGGTGTAAGATAGAAAAGGCAGCACATCATTCGAATGTGACAAGGCTTGGAAAACCATCCTCTCCTCTGAGTCAATCCTCTGTCACTAAACAGAAGAACTACAAGAATGTCAATTTTCAGTTTTGCTTTATTGCCATATTCTCATGTAAACCTAATATTAAGGCGACCAACTAAGTGCTGGGTTATAAATGTTAAAACCATGAATTTTGAACATTTTTCTGACTTGAATAAAATAATGTTCATGAAACTTTGTTTTTTGTTTAGACTCACTTTCAAATGGAAAAAAAAAATCTGTAACTTAGAAATGAGTTAAAAGGTTAGAAAAATTTACAATTCTGTATTGATTTGATATTATATAAAATACCGTAATTTTAAGTTCTTCTCAGGTGTGTGTGTGTGTGTGTGTGTGCCCCGCTGTTTCTCCTCTTTGTCTCTGTGATGGACTGGCTATCTGTTCAGGGTGACCCCACCGTTCACCCATTGACCGCTGGCGGCACCAGCACCCCTCACAACCCCACTAGGGACAAGGGCGCAAGAAAATGGATGGAAGAATGAACGGATGGAACCAGCTCCCTCGTCTTCTTCACTTCCTCTAGCTTCTTCCTCCAAAACGGCAGACATCATTCAAATCTTTAGTGAAATCACTCTCATCTGTCTCTGCTTCTGTGCTTCGTAGTTGTTTACGTTGTGACTTTCCCTCATTACATCACACAATGGCGCTCACGTTTGACCCAATTACTACAGAGGAAAACTGCCACACTATGCAATGCCATGGACTTTATAGCAGTCTGAGATAAATATTTATTATTAAAAGCTTGTGTGTACACAGAATGAAAGCACAGTAGTTCATCTTTTTAAATCATGCAAGTGGTTTTATCATGCCAGTGACATTTTAGCAAAGGCTCAAGGCAGGAGGCTTGTCTTGAGAAAAATCGATGTCCTCAAATCATTCAATGAGTTATTATTGCCTGATATTGCTCCATCACATAAGCTACATGCAGCCAAACTTGAGGTTGAACTGTGACAAAATGTGGAACTGATCAAGGGGTATCAATACATTTGTAAGCATAAGAACTCATAACCCTTAAACAAAACGATGCTGAAGTTAATAAAGGTGCCACCCTGGCAGAGTTTCCAGTTTCAACTGGATAATTACTGCTGCTCCAGTCACAGCTGCATAATCAGGATCCTTTCATGCCATGAAATGAAGAAAATGTACTTATAAATACAACGACAAGTTGAAATGCAAACAGTGAGTATTTGTTCTATTATTGAAACCTAAAATCATATTTGAGTTGTCTTATACAGCTAGTAACATAAATGTCACAGAATGTAGGATTAATGTCAAATAATTCAATATATTACATCATATCTTCAAATTATACTACTTGATTTGAGTTAAACAGTGTTAATGTTTAGACTTCACCTTTAATTCTATAACTTTAACCTCACCTAAGAAATTTAATATCAATATTTGGCCATTTCTTTTCAAATACCTGAATTTTCAGTGTCCTAATTTGTTCACATGATGTAGGTAACTGATAAATATACCAAAAGAGAAATGGCTTTGAACATTAATACATTTTTTAAAGAAATATCCAGTTATGATAAGATTGTTTAAATGCTTTTTGTTTTTTTTTTTCATAAATATACCCTTTTTTTTAAATATTATACCACCTGCATTGCTGCATAAGTCTTCATGTCAAAATCTTTTCTTTGCTCAAAATGTCTCTCAAACAAAACAGTTGAGTCAGATTATGAAACAACTCTTTAAAATAAAAGCAATGTCAGCAATGGACCACAATTTCTGTGGGTTTTTTTGTTTGTTTGTTTGTTTTTTGGGGGGGTGGGGGGGGTTGGTGATTTAATAAGAATCTATTCAGACCATCACTGAAAGAGCAGGGAAACAAATGCTTTCATTCTGACCAGATGGGTTAAATATAATGACTGGGAAGCTAACAAACATTACCAGAAGAATGTGAGTTTGTTTGTTGTTTTGTTTTTTAAAAAACCCTGTTTAGAACTGAAATGGCATCAGAGGATCTGAGCTTCTCAGGGAGCCAGACAGTCATTCTTCTTCTAAATTTGCATATCGTTTAGAGACAAGCTTGGCTTTGGAATGAAAAGGACTAAAAAGGAAACAAACAGAAGCGAAGCTTATTCACCATGCTTTTGTCTTTGAATTTCCCCCAATGCTCTCCACTTCACATATTTTGGCTACAGCAATCAAGAAAACATACATCACATTGTAAAGGTTTTAATAGTTATTGATACTTATTGAGACACGGCAATGCAGGAAACCAGCAGCAACTGCTCTGGTTCTAATTGGAGAATTAAAAAAAAAGAAAGTGAGCCGAGAAGTCTTTCTGCTGACTGACTCATCTCAAGGCTGTAAGGCTCTTAAAAAGAGCTTGCCGAGTTGCATGTTGTTAGTATCATGGCTGTGATGCACTGGTGCTGATCTCTAAATAAGATTTCATCCTCCTGCTCCACGGATTATAGAGGCGAAAAGATTCAGCTGCTTTCAGTCTTCAGGGGGGAAAAAAATGGCAGAGAATCCAAGGTTTTGAAACTGATAAGTTTGTTTCTGTCTCATTCTGCTCTTCACACATTCCTTCAGATTGCAGGGTGCTCTGTAACAAACAAAACCTCCAGGAAATAAGTGAACAGCAGCGACACGAAGGGGTTAATGACTTCAATAAAGTCCTCAGGCTGAGTAAACTCACTTCTGTTGTCTCTGCTCTCACACAAAACCAACCGGAGCTGTCAGATCAAAAACAGAACCCCGATTCCCACCACGCACTGTTCCCTTCCTCCGTCTAATAATAGCATGCACTGGAGGTGGCCACCTGACTGTGTTCCACCGTGTCATTTGCATTTACTACGTCTGTGAGCCGAATGGGTGAAAATCTCAAATAATCTCATTCCTTTGTAGCCAGTTTATTGAAGTCGTCAACATGCTTGCTGTTGCTAAGAGAGGAGATGAAAATACACTAATATTTTTGTGATTTTACATGACTTGTTTGATGTTCTAAATATAGAAAAATACACTGGGACAAATGCCCATTTTTTCCAATTTGGACTCAAATCCACACCAGATTTCGGATTCGGTTTGTTTTTATGTTGTTGGTTTTTTTTCATAACGGCGTTAGACATAAAATCCTGTGAGGCAATGTCTGAATATACATAGTTTCCACAAGTTTGAACCGGATGTGAACCGCCATCTTGATGGCAAGTGCAGCGCAAAGCACAGAATAACAATGGTGTGAAGATCAAAATGAGGAAAGTATACAAACAATTCAACCTGGAGAGACTCACATGGAGAAAAACTGCGATTAAAATGTTTTATTGAGATAAAGGAATTAAAGTTCTTTGGCGCTCGGATCTCAGCAGAAGACATTGTGCTGTGAATTTCAATAAGCTTGGAGGAGCATTTGTGATGCCAATTTGAGATGTTTTCCCTCTGGGGCCCAGGTTGGAGAAAGGATGGAGCATGGAGGTGGAGAAGGGGCGGAGGTGTGTTGAGACTGGCTGGACAGCGAATGATACCATCCTTATAAACGGAAGCTTGATTGGTGATTGGCTAAACGGGGCTTGGTCTGATGCCAATGAGGTGGCGGAGGACGAGGTGATTGGATGATGGAGGTGTAGCTCAACAGTCTTCCAGTTTGAATTGATTGCTGGCTTCATTTTAGAATACAGCCCCTTTAAGTATCAATAAACTATAGAGCCTCGGATCTAAACTAACAATGTCCTCATGTCTGCAGCTGGGTGGATCATAATGTTGACCAGGAGAGGTCACAGTTTTCAAGCCTGTTATTTTTTGTTTTGTCTTCATTAATTGGTTTTAGTAAAGGTGGGCTGCACAGTGGCTCAGTTGGTAGAGCTGTTGCCTTGCAGCAAGAAGGTCCTGGGTTCGATTCCCGGCCCGGGGTCTTTCTGCATGGAGTTTGCATGTTCTCCCTGTGCATGGTGGGTTCTCTCCGGGTTCTCCGGCTTCCTCCCACAGTCCAAAAACATGACTGTCAGGTTAATTGGTCTCTCTAAATTCTAATTAATTAAATTCCTTCCGAAGAATTAAACGCAGCAAAACCATGAAAATTCAAGTTTCACAACAGTGAACCTTTTATTCTAGGTTCAGCTGTATTTGGGTCCCATTTAGAATGAAAGGATCTCTCAAAATCATTGTAAATAAGGACAAATTAATACATAGTAAATATGTTTTCCCATTCTGTATCAATTCTCTGTAGGTGGGTCTGATTCTATTACTGAAAAAAGCATTTGCCTTTAAGTCTGTAGAGTTGGAGTTTGAGCGTCAGTCAAGCAATGTGATAAGGTATTCAGTATCGCCATTCATCCCAAAGATGTCATCAAAGTGGAATTCAGACTTGACAGAAACTTTTTAAGCTGCTTTGACTAAATAATTGAGTTACTGTGTTTGATAATTAGAGTCAGTTGGAAAGTTTGTGTGACTGACTTGAAATTATTTCTTTCTAAAGTGCTTTGAGATGACATCTGTTGTGAATTGGTGCTGTAGAAATGAACTGAATTGAATGACCCAAAGTGAAGGTTGTTACGAAAAAATTAGTAATTAAAAGCTCAAAAAGATGCATTTAATTTTAATTGTAGAGCTACAAAAATGAGACATGTAGTGAAATTCCTTTCAGATCACATCTGTAGGAGATCTTGGCCTTAAATCGTGTTCGTTCATAATTATCTGGTGTTGTGACTGGAGTTCTTTAACCACAAACTTGAAACAATATCAGAATGTTAAAATTCAGAACGTGTGAATAAAACGCCCAGGAAGCTGAACACTTAGACATTAGTACAGTCTAACCTGTAGGGGCCACGGTTTGCCAGCGGCGACAGATTTTCCTCCTATTGTTACATCTCTGTGCTAAGAAAAGCTCAAGCTTGAGCACCAAATAAAGTGCAGATGGTACTTCTGTTCATTCACAGCCTCTGCGGTGACATTACAGACATTGTAGGTAATGGCGAGCTGCCTCATTAGGCTGAGCTGGAGGTGTAACAGAAATGTTTCCACATCTGAGTGGGCCCGGTAGAAGCTCTGATGGCTTTGCCACACTACAGCTGGGGATAAGTGCTGGTGCACTTAAACGTCCAATAGTTTTGTACAGCCACTTCCCTGACCGGTCAGCTGGCCAAAAGCTGCTGCAGCCATTCTTTTGTCACATTGTTGCAGGTCCTTACTGAACATACACTGCTTTGCAAAAAGTATTAAGACCATTTAACTTTTAGGTATTTTCATGCCACAAATTCAAGGTACAATTTTTGGGGGGTTGTGCGTTTGATAAACACAAAATAGATGTGAAGTAGAAGGAAAAGGAAAGATAATAGAAACTTTACAACAATCTGAAAAACGGCAGCTGCATTCCTGGGAATTGCAATCATAGCTGCGACATTTTCTAAAGTACGCTCCTGCTAGTTTTGTCCACTTATTCCAAAATAACTCAAGCTCAGTCAGACTTGATAGATATCTGAACATCCAACACAATCTGAGGTCTTAAGCAGTTGAACCTTTTTTTTGGTTATCTTCCAGAATTGCCATCCATTTCGCTGTCAAATTTGACCAGCATATTATAAACTGATTGTTTTATAATCTGTACTTGTTTTGGACTCTACAACTTCATATCTGACCTTTCTGCTGTTTTTCTTTCTATTGCTGTCAAACAAGCATGTTTTATAATAAATTTCAATTTGCAAGCAGGAGGTTTTTTGTTTTGGGGTATCGGATGAAAAAGGCGTTAAATACAAATGTATCCCACACTGGGGGTCAAATTTGCATCCTTACAATTCTTCATTGATTTATATTAATGATGGCTTTATGTTGGTCTACGAATGAATAAATTAGGATGCAACATAGATTATAACACGTTTAAATTGCAATCTTTTACAGCTTTTACATGTACCGGTTCCTTCAGGAACCTTTGTTTTCACACGTTTCTGCTACGCCCATAAATCTAATGCACAAGCCACATCCACAAACAGCGATGGATGACTACTGCTTCTCTTGACCCACAAAGGGTTAATCTTTACTTCAACAAAATGATCTGGAATAAAACAATTGTTGTGTTCAAGCTGTGCTAAAAGGTGTTAGCCAAAATACTTTGCATTAATCTGATTGTTGAATAACCTAAACACCAGATAAAAATGACTATTCACTATTGTAGAAAAAATATTTAATTGAACATGTTACCCATTTTGTTGAGGTTTTTATTAATTATAGATCCTGCAATTAATTCAATGTTTTAATTGAATCCCACCAATAAAATAAAATACCTTGAGGTCCAGGTTTTAATTTGAAAAAAAAGGTGAAAAAAGTGTCTAGAAATAGTTACTACCACGATTTTCAGTCGATAGTGTGAAAAAAGAAAGCAGCATTACTTTCAAATTAAAGACATCAACTGAACTAACATAAGCTGCAACAAAATACAGGACTACATTGTAGCTTCATAGTGGTCAAAGGAAGAAAATGATGTACTCCATTTCTAGCACACTCACGCCTCTGAAACTCCACTTCCTTCATCCTCAAATGAGCTTTTCACCTTTAATTATCTAACGTCTGGCTTGGTTTGGAGCGAGGACGATGTTACACACGGCCATTAACACAAAAAAACCTGTTTGAAGAAAACAAATGCCTCCTGCCTCTCTTTTTGAAGTTCGTTTAACAATGTCCTCGAGCCACCATTTTCCAATGTGTGAGGAAGTGCCGGCAAACAAGACATCCATCAAATTGACAGACAAAACAAATTACAAGGCAAACTGAACCTTAATGTGTCACCACAGCTAATGGTGTCAAGGCTGGTTGGCAGTAGACCCAGACACTTGCATGCTGCTGCTGCTGTCACGCTCTTTACAGCACTGCTTCTCTGGCTCCTAAAACATCTTACTGAGGAGGAGAGGAAAAGTTACCTTTTGACAGCATTCATGCACACTATTGACAATGGATCGAATCGACAGCACAAAGCCTATTAAACTGCAGAAAGTTAGAACATGAGGCTCTCATGCAGGTGTGATCTACCTATACTGTCAGTGGTACTCTAAGTAAGATTATTCTTTAAATGAGTGATGCAGTCTCTCTAAAGCCAATAAAAGTGTAATTACATGCCTTGGGCTTTGGTGACAAAGCTTTGCACTGGTGACAGCTATCTGAAAATGAGGGAAAAAAGGATTACCTTCCCCTCTTCATCTAGCTTTGGCATGATCACCTCTCCACAGGGGTCACCTTGGACGTAACACCACAATTTACCAGTCATTAAACTCTTAATCCAGTCTCTGTGTGCACACCCTTCGTCTCATCTTTCAAAGCACACATGACCTTTTATTCACACCTCTCCACCGCCGCGTCATGACCGCCCATTTCAGCGAAAACTTAAAGGTGGCAGACCCTCTCCGGGAGCATTTATGACACAAATGAAAACCCAGATTGGAGCTCGCACGAAGACAGATTTTTCTTATTTCATACATATTATCGGCTCGAGCAAAAATAAAAGTGACAGGTAAAACAATTTCCTGCCGGTTACGGTGCCTTACGCCCGTTGTCTTTGGGTCAGCATTAGACGACTTGTTTTGGTCTCGGCAGGAAATCGTGCTCGGAAACCTCAGCAGAGGATCTACAGGGAGACATCAGGGCCTGCTTTTTTTATAATTGTAGAACTACATTTGAAAGGCAAAAGCATTACATATTGAGACAGATTTTTTTCTGCCTGGTAAATGGAAAATGATAAATTGGACAGCAAACACTAACCAAACAACGGAAAAGTGCACATGTGGATAATACCACACCGACTGTAGCCATATAATGGCAACCTTTAAGTAGCACTGCCTGTCAAAAGGAAAGTGGAAATCTGGAAAGTGTGGCTTGGATTTGTATCCAGTTCACTTGTATACACTTTGTAAAACCACCTTTGTCTGCAATTTAAAAGGCAGGTCTTTTATCAATCAATCAATCAAATTTTATTTGTCTAGCACATTTCAGCATCAAGGCATTTCAAAGTGCTTTACATCATAAACACAGAAACACAATGCAACATAGAATCAATAATCAAAACATTACATTAAGTTAGGTTCCATCAATACATTTGTAATTGATTACGTTTCAAATACAATCCTAAACAGGTGGGTTTTTATTTGACATTTAAAGGAAGTCAGTGTTTCAGCTCTTTTACAGTTTTCTGGAAGTTTGTTCCAGATTTGTGGTGCATAGATGCTGAATGCTATCTGGAAGGTTGATACAATAACAGCAGATCTTTAATGTATTGTGGTGTTAAACCATTCAGTGATTTATAAACTAATAAAAGTATTTTAAAGTCTATTCTTTGAGATATATCTTATGTGCTCTATCTTCCTGGTTTTAGTGAGAACACGAGCAGCAGCTTTTGCACATGTGTTTCTAATGTTCACATATCTGCTGAATTTGTCAAAACCTGCCTCAGGGTGTTTTCACACCTGATTCAATTGGGGAAAAATTGCAACATTTGTTAAATTTTCAGCTGCTGCAGTTCTCTTCCACACTGCGCTGTTGGGAAACCTGTTCCCCTCGTCGCCTGTGGTGGCGCTGAACTAAGAACCACTGAAGAAAACGACACAAACACAGAGCACAGAGCACAGCTTCCTTCTTCACGAAATGTAAACAAAACTGGAGTGGAGTCAGATTTGGAGGATTTCATTTTTTTGTCTCGTGCTAGCACAAGACTCACGCATTTGGTTGTATTTACCCAGAATGCCCTGCACAAATGTCCACTTCCCGTGTTTGGAGCAGTCTCCAGTCTACGTGGTGTTCACATGTGCATTGGAACCGCACAGAGACCAAGGTTTTAGATGGACCAGTGTTAACTTTTTTTGTATCAGATTTTCTAGTCAAATAAACTGGAGTTTAATAGAAGTGAACTACACAACAATGAATGAATGCACCCTTTGTGACAAGTTTTTTGTAGCCTCCTATGATCTCCTGTGAAGTCAGTTGGAGACACTGTTTATTTAATGGTATCAAAGTAAAAGAGGATAGTATTTACAGTTTGCTTCTGTACTGCAGTATAAATCAGACTTGGCACCAGGACAGGATTTATAGTAGACTGGTTTAAAATGATTCTCACTTAGCTTGGTCTGATTTGGAAAAGTCCTTTCATTCTAATTTATATCTTGTTAACAACAACTTGCCATGAGAAAGTTTACCAGAGCATCAAATTATTTGAACAAGTCTGGAACTGTGCATTACACAGCTCACTGACTTTGGTAAGTTTCAAAAATGACTTCATGCATCTGCTCTGTCAGCACGACTGGAAATGGGACGCTGTAACCTGAAGTTCACTTTGAGGGGTACCTCAATAATGGTAAGTCACTGATAATACTGTCATATTCAAACTTGACCGATAAGGCAGCTGTGATTTTAATCAATCGATCTTAATAACGAGGAACAGGAAGTTAATCCATTGTTATGCATTATTCAACGGTAAATTAAGGTCTTTGGGGTTAATTAAGTAGTGGGCTCAGGATAACGTTAATAATGCAGCACTAATATAGGCCAAGTAATAACACACTGGGGAACGCCCCATCTTAACTGCAGCTTTGAGCTCTTGCTCAAGAAGGATAGTAGATTTAGTCTGACAATTATGATTTTTAACATCTTCCTTTACTCTTTAAAGAGCCAGAAGCAGCTGGATTTAAAGTAAAGCTCGTAACTGTAATGGCAATCTGCTATTTATAATATAAATAAAATCTTTATCAAAATGTAGGAATAAATACATGTACAAATCTTCCAGTGGTTATTATTACTGTAACTACACACTTCCATTCCCCATCAGTTGAAGCATAATGTCAATTACTCTTAATGTAAAATTAAGAGGAATAATTAGGAAAAGGATATTATACACATGACAGTTTCTAAAATGATCTTCTAAAGTGTAGACATAGTTTAGTCCAGTAACAGATTCCTCAAGTTGTTTGATATATAATAGGACGACACATGATCTTTATGAATGACCTCTGGTGGACAAACCAAAGCACTGGACTGAACTCACATTTACTCTCAACACCACTACAATTTTTAAGGCCAACTGAAAAAATACTCATCAATCTGCCAATTTAGAAAAAAAATGTTGAAGTCAATTTCCTTAAAGTGGGAATATTTCATAAAATTTTGTTTTTTAAGCTTTATATCATGTTATAATGTTATTTCCTCATCAAAAACATACGTGGAGCCTTGCTTTGATTGCTTCACGCATGTCTGAGAAAGTCTTGAATCACCGATGTTAACTTCAACCCCTGATTGGTTGAAGTTAACAACTTCAACCAATCAGCGGAGCCTAAACACTTGCTCCAACTGAGCTCCGCCGATTTTCACAACGCTCCGCCACAGAGCTGCAGTAACCAGCCAAGCTTCGGCCTCACAGAGAACACTTTGCCCACTCAGTTCCCCCAGACTAGCGGCAGCAGCAATTAGCAAACACCTGGTGGAACTGAGAGTCTGCTGAGCTCATCATATGAGCTACTTCTAAGCCCATTGCTTCAAAGAAAGGTTTTAAATGGCATAAAGGAGGAACATTGTTGTGCTGCACTGATCAGAGTTTTCCAGACAATTTTCAATAACTGCAAGTCCTCCTAAAAACAACAATATAGGACTGCATACCATTTAAACTGACTTTTTTTGCCATTTTTATATGAAAAACATAATGACATCACATTAGGCACTATAAAGTAGGATTTTAACATTTTAAAACAAAAAGAAATATTTACATAGTTAATGTTTTCAACTTTCCTCAGCATCTTACATGAACAATTAGCATGATTAACACAACAAGGTCAGCTTTCCTACTATCTGATGGAAGTCTTACCCTTTTTCTCACTGCTTGGAGGAACAGCAGACATGTCTTGAGATATTGCATACTCTTTCCTTTCCTTTTAAATAGATTCTCATATCTCTGAGCGTCTCCTAAATTGAATTTTTACACAACTCAGCATGTTGAAAATAGCCAACCTTACATCTTCCTCCTGCAGTTAACAACTTCAACAAAGAAGAAAAAAGCAACTAGAGCAACAAAAAAAAAAAGTATTGGATAAAAAGCAAGAACATTTTCTGCTGAACTTAAGAGCCGATAGAGTTAAAAATCCTCTGCTTCTTGTCACCAGATGATATTTCTGTCCATATTTAAAATAAACTAAGTATAAAGAGAATAAGTAGTAAGTCATAACTTAAACCTTTTGTGACACGTGAAGGCAGCAGAGGGGGTCTGCGTTACACACATCCTGGTTTAGGAAGAGGGGACAGCTTTGTTGGACAATTTAATCCGACAGTAAAAAGCTGTTCCTCTACAGAAATGCTGCCCTGACATACTTCACACAAAGCAAAAGCTACATGCAGCATCTGGTAGGAGAAACTCGAAAAATGAAGCTAAACCTGCAACCTCTAAATCCTGCCAGGAGAAGGCCTTGTTGTAATTATAAACCTCCATATTTATGTTGTGTACAACAATTTTAACAAAAATGTTATAAATGATTGTTTATACTGTTATACTTTAAAGCCAGCAGTTATTTGTGAAGATATGCTACATTTCATATAATAACACACTTTACAATGTCTTTGTGTTAACAGCAGTAGTCAAGTTAACTGAATATTTCTTCTACACAAATCCCAACATTTGCAAACACAAAAGCAGGTGTGCAAGTCAAATCCATGCAGCCCAGAAGGAAGTAGTGAGATTGTTTAGGCCACAGGAGGTGAAATGTTCATATTTTAAGGGCAATCATTTAGTTTCGCTGTTTGGATGTGATTATTGGTGCTAGATTCAGTGGTTTTTGTCACTGGAGATAAAGAAAACATGTATTCACCTGCTTAAAGTGTGATGACAATGTAGAAATACACAGGTCCCAGTCAAATTCAACCAATCAAAGCCAGGAGGAGAGACTTTCACTGTCAATCTTGCTTGTTTGTGTTAATGTGCTAATAACAAGAAAACAACTTAGATTTACAGGGAAACTGTTTATCTGCAGTCATATTGCTGTGGCCAAGCTAACTAGCCTTAGCATTCACAGCAGGCTCAGTCGTCGTCTGGAACTAGTTCTAGTGTGGAAGGGGAGGGGTTTGAGCAGAATGCACGAGTATGATCAACAGCACTAAGACACGCCTCCTCGCTCTGATTGGTGGTTTCTGATCAGGAGGGGTGTATTTCTGCAGATGGCAGTAGGACCACAGGGAGAAGGTGGATTATCTGCCTTGTGTTATACTGTCATGACAAAGTGACAGTTATATTTATAAATGTTACCTACTGCAGCTTTAATAAATATTCTTAAAATTGCATGATTTCAAAAAGAAAATAAATAAAAATACAACACAACATTTTTGTTACCGCAATAAAAGATCCACTTATTTTAAGAATGGCGTTCAAATATGAATGTTACTGTAGAGTCCTGGGTTGCCTTTAGAATTGGAGAATGCAAGATTCACAACATAGTCCATTAATGTATGTCCCAGGGTTGAAATGTACTGATTTTTAATGCACACCTCGATTCGGCTCAGGCGGTGGAATCTCCTCACCAGCTCCACGCTGGCACAGGAAGAGGCTGTTGCTTAACACACAATATTGGACAAGACAGAAACATGGAACATTTAGAGGAGGATGGAGAGGGTACCGTCGCACCAGACTTGCCAGCTGTGATAATGATGTATAATTTAATTGAAGGCTGTGCTTCTATCCTCCACAGAACCCAAACTGCTCTTCCCTTGTAAATGCATTATTCAGGCTAATGGTGACCCTGAAATAGAAAAAAAAGCTTCTTATCTCTTTAAAGTTTTATTGGAGAGAGCAAAGAGAGGTAAGAAGGTATATGGAGAGAAAGTGAGCTAGAGTGAGGTAGAGAGTCGCAGAGAAGTTGAAAGAGCTCGCCGAGGTGTAGTTTCATCTACTGCCACGCTTCGTGAAAGCTTCCTGTGTTTGACCATGACAGCAACATCTTCCCAGCAACAACAGAAATCCCTTCGGGCAGAGAAGCTGATGGGAGTCTGTTATAAACTACAACTTCCATGGAAATAACGACTTTCTGCAAAACGAGGGAATCGGAGTAAATAAAGTTTCATAGATAGTCTCTCACAGACTAATTTGCTAATGTTTCACTTTAGATTACTGCCAGATAAAAAAGAAAAAAAAAAAACCTGAATGCCATCACGGCTGTTACAACAGCAACCATCTTGTCTGAGCAAATGAGAGAGACGAGCGAGAAGGAAAGATACTCCACACAAGGCAAGCAGCCATGCATGCATTATTACACACAGACCAGCTTCATATGTGAGCCAGCAGGTCCTGTGCATCAGCTGAGGCCAAGAAAATAAAATAGTGAATGAGTTTGCAGTCATAAAACAATCAGATCTCTATCCATCAAGCTGAGGTTGTGACATTTGCTGTTTGGGAATTGCCCATTTTAAAAAACTGTTTTTATAAAGTGTCATTTCCTCTGCAATTAGAAATCAGCTTCATTAGAAGTCATGTGATGGTGATGTGGCAATTAAAATGGGACGGGAATGAAAAGTGAGTTGATTTGATGGGGAATTTGGGGGAGAAGAGTGCAGCAAGTAGCAACGGCACTCAACACAACAACCTAATCATTGTCGTAGTGTGTAATTTCCCAAAATATCTAATCTTTCCCCAGACTAATCATGGATTTTTACTTCCTTTTCTTTTAAAATAATGATAAATTAGGAAGTAATTTACATATTTAACTACTTGTTACTGCGTCAATTTAAAGGAACTTGGTTAACACTGATCATGTCAATAAAAATCAGTATGATTGTGTCAAAAGCTACATACAGATATTCTAGATATAACCTTCTCATGGATAGAAAGAAAAAAGACACAGCATAATCAGATAGCTAACCAGTCGGCCTTGCTTTGCAGTCAGCCATTAGTGTTAATGACAATTAAAAAAGTGGACAAATATTTTACAGCAAAAGCTTCAAATTATATAAAGTTGCCATCACTATGTGAATCAGTGTCTTTACTGTTTGTCCTGGAACAGCGATCATTTTTGCTAAATTAGGATCTAAAATGGTATCATTTTATTTTCCTCATCTGATTTGAAGACAAACGCTTTAAGTATTGTGACGATTACCAAGCGCTGACTCAGTCCTGCAATATCTGTATATGTAATCTCACCCACATGTTTCAGCTAGTGCTAACTGTATTTATTTATTTAGTTTCGACGACAATAAGTCAAACACATCTGAGGAAATGACTCTTCTCAACTCGCAGTGGCACAGGGCCTAATGAAGTAATTAATGGAACATGGAAACATGGGCGTGTTTCTGCCTTTCTGCCTTTCTGTCCCCTGTTGTACTGATTGAGTAATTATGAGAAGGAGACCTCAGTCATTACAAATGTACTTCCTCTGTGTCATGTAAACACTTTGATCAGAAAATGTAAAAAAAAAAAAGAAAAAAGAAAAAGTGAATAAAAAATTCTTGGCCTACATTTAGACAACATGGGGTTCTGAAGACAATGTTCTCAACAGTGAAATCAAACTGAGTCCCTAAATGTCAACAACTCCGCAAAGTGTCACAGGAACAAATGGTGACTGATGTTCCTCATGCTCTGTGACGGCCCCAACTGTGTTTCCTGCCCCAAGTCGCAAGTCGACTCACATTAATTGCGAAAGTAACGACACGAGTTTAATTGTTCTGTCTGGCTCTCGCTGAAATTCCCCCCAGTTTGTGTTTTTCTATCCACGCTGCTGTTCTCCACTTCCAGCAAGGATCACTGAATGAACAGAGGAACTGCATGAAACCTGTGTACTTAGAGGAGGCGTATTATGCAAAATTGAGGTTTTTGAGCTTTACGTCATGTTGTGTTATTTCCTCATCAAAACCATACGTGGAGGGTTGCCTTGATTCTTTCCTGCATGTTTGAGAAATCCTACAGCAACTCTGCAAAGCCACCTAAAAAGAATTATGAGGGGCGATAAAATAGGGCAACTAATAATCTTGTAATGGAACACCTAAACATAGTTTACAGTTACCAGTTATTTATTATGGATTGACTCTATATGGCAAATATATCATCAACCCGGTATTAGTGTGTCCAATGTCCATAATGTATTATGTTTGGAGTGCAATAATTGTTGGCAAATACATTGCATGCGTTATGAACTTACATTCTTCATGCTAATGTAATATTAAGCCGATTTATATTTAGCCTTACAACCTGAGGCTGGCTGGGGTTAAAATCCAGCCCATAATTATAAAACAAAGGAATTTGGTTAAAATTTATAACAATTAAAACTACTAATTAAAGATAACATTTTAAACAGAAATATAATAAATTGCATCTTATCCTGCTCTTAAGACCAGAGCAAATTACTCAAAGCCTAGGCTTTTTAACTCATGAAAACATTAAAAAAATAAATAATTTTCTCCCAAACATACACTTTAGGAGAAATTGAAATTTGCCAGATTTTTTGTGATAAATTTGGCAAATTAGTTTTATCAAGATAGTCTTCATATTTGTGATCAAATAGGTAGATTATACTTATTTTATACCATGTACTCGTTTGTGGGCAATAATAAAATCTATCAGGTGAGTGAGTGTGCAGAAGACTCACTTTGGATAAAATTCATTTCTAGATTTGTCAGGTGAAAGAATATGTCTGAAAGGAAATAGATCATTTATAGACTGTTTTCAAAAAGTGGAGGGTTGGACCACAATCCTCTGGTCTCTACAGGCCAATAATACCCTAATGAATCCTGCACTCTGCTCCCGACATGTTTTCTGTCATTTCTCCTCCTCTCTCCTACTATCATTATCCTGTCCCTGTTTTAAAACTCCTCCTGTCTGCTACCGAACAGCAACAATTGTAAACTTTTTAGTACTTTTGCAAAAATTTGAGTGTCGGAACCAAAATATGATATAAATATCAACTTAAGAAAAACAGAAAGTGAATTTCTCACAGTATTTTTCTTGAGCTATAAAAAATTTTGCCACTGTATAAAATTTAATGAATATACAGTCTGCAATCAGATATAACTATTTTTATTGCCAAAGAAAAATGCTTTCCTTTGCAATAAAGAGTGGACCTTTTTTTCGGTCCATCAGCATATGCCTGACCCACTGCTAGGATTGGCAGAAATATCAGCCAATCCCGCACTGACTTTAGCTTTACTTTATGTTCTTTTACAGTTTTTTTAACTCGTCACTCACTCATCTCTTTCTCCTTTCTGTTTGGGATATTGGCTCCTCTTAAGTGCTTTCTTTTGTTTTCCAGGTTTGGACGGGACGCTTATCTCTCTCCTTAATAGCATTGCAAACTCTCAGGCTGACTCACTCTGACATTTCACTGCATACACTGCACTGCGCGGGCCGCAGCGCTTTATACGGTGACTAAAAAAACAAACAGAAACACACATGCCGACCACCGACTGGTTCAGCCTGGAACAGACCGGCTGTTTGGGAAACCAACCGATGGCCGACCCGCCACTAATCCCACTGTAACCTTTAGTATTTTAAGCTGCATTCGAAACCTGTTTAGAAGCAACTTTAGTTTTATTGCCAAATAAAGAACCTGTGTAACTTCATTAACAAAAAAAAAAAAAAAAAAAAAAAAAACACCATGCAAGCCAAAGAAACAACAAAATGACACTCAAAACCAGAGTGGCACAAATCAAACCAGTCTAATTTATTAAAATTTGTGGAAGCAGAATTGCTACATGCATCAGATCTTGCTTCTGAGACAAATGAATAAAACATGCTGTGGAAAAATAGATAAAAATAAAGATCAGGATACGTTGTACTCCCAGTAGAAAGGATTCCCACTTGATGAACCACCTCCAAACAGGCTGATGTAGGCTGCCTGCAATGTGGCTGTGGGAGGTTGGTAGTTCTTCAGGCTGTAGTTCAAATGCAAAATATATTTATAATGCTATTTACAAGAAGCAGTGACATGTTTTGTGTTACTGAGGATGACGAGGAGAACAAGAAAAAGCTAGCATAGGTTTTAGAAACGGCTCAAGTCCTCAGACTCTGTGATAACATCGGTGATCAGTTCAATAAAAACACTGACTGCATGATTCCTTTTAACAGCAGTTGGTGAGATTTTCGCTTGCATCTCTCAATTTTTGTAACTCGGCGTGGATCTTGCACGCCACCTCTCATTTTCACAGAGTACTGCGTCAAGATGCACCACACCGCCAGCTGGGCTCGCTGCAAACTTTCAGAAGCCCAACTATAGCTCCAGGTTCAGCCTCCACACTGAATATTCCAAATTTGCTGCAAATTAGGGTGGTCACTATTTTCAAGTAGCCCAAAGTAAACTGTTATAAAAACAGATTTATTCTCAGATACTCACATTTTGCTCATATGCAGTTCACCCATGGAAAGATGGTAATGATCCATCTGGCTCAGGTTCTAGAGCACCATACCTCACATGCAAACACTGAGCAGTGGAACTGTCTGCCAGATGGTTATTATTACACCAGCATCACTGCTGTCAGAATGTCTTCATTCTAGACAGTCCAACCTCTGGACCTCTCTGGGACTCTGCTGGTTTTCTTTAGAGATATAAACTCAAGCAAAGAGCTACATATTATAAATGCGATAAAAATGATAGAATAATACAGAATTTTTATGTAAAATGAAAAAAAATTAGAATTCGCTATTGCTTAGTGCAGCGAATGCAGCATCATTTGAAGTTAAGCTTAAAAGGAGATGAAGTTGATGAGGCAGGATACGTTCTATAAAATTATTTATGACACGCCAAGTTTAAAAAGAGATAGCTTGGACTTTGAAAACGCTGACAAATGATTAATGCTTATGAATTCCCTCTGAAAGGATCCTGTACCTCAGTGCAGTGCTGTGAAGCTGCTGCTGTTGTTGAGGAACATTTTCAGATGCTTGTTTTCTGTTTTTAATGCTCTGGGCAGCTCTGACCAGTAATTATACTTTTATGGAGTACAAGCATACATAGTGGTAGAGGAAGCAATTTGAGCTGTAGTAGCCTGCACAATAATCCCGTGTGAGTGGGAAGTGATGATATTAATTCTCTCCTAGTCTAAAAATTTGATACCATACCGATTTCCATCCTGAACAGTGCTATTCACTAAGCATTCGGCGACAGAGGAGTGCGAGTGTTTTATCTGTAATAGGTATTACTCCCTTCTTTTTACAATTACTCTTTAGCTGACTGCCTCAGCAGGACCCTGTTTAGTAAATCAGTTTTTGAGAACATTACAAAAGCGGTCCTCTCTTCTGGAATTCTGGGTCGTTCTGCGAATCATTTGTCTTCATGGCTTTGTGTTAACACAGCGAGGCTTCTCTCCACCTGGTACTGTCTTCACATTACCATTTATTGTAGTTAGGTGCGATCGAAATGCATCCAATTGAATTTCTTCCCCCACTGCTAGGCTCACTTCCATCTCTGCTGTGTGTGTTATCTGGCTGCTTGTGAATTCCCAGTCTCTGCTGGAAAGTGAACATGAATAACTAGGGATTTGTTGATAGTGGACGTTCCTGGACAACATGCTAAAGTAGTTAAGGGACTTGCCTTCTAAATATGATGCATTTAGAACGTGTTAAATCGTTAAAGGAAAAGAAAAATGAGTAACCCAACAGAAAGATAAAACATGACAATATGAAACCAACTGTCCATGCTGAATTTTGAATCCTTACACCTTAAGCTAATCATATTTTATTTCTCTGATTTTCAAAATCTGTAGGAGTTGGATTTCTTCAAGGACACCACAGCAAGATAGGACAAAAGGTGGGTCACAGGAAGAGCTATCCTTATCATGTTTGCTTCTTTACAGTGATATTCACAGAAAGAAACTCTGTTCCAGCTGAGTCATGCAACCTGCTCTGAGGTCTCTGGTGTTGGAGAAATTAACACTTTTTACCAAGTTGTTTGACATTCAACAAAAGCAAAACCTTCCAGCAGCAGGAAGAAAACCTTTTCCTGTACGTTTCATCCACACATGATTAACTGAAACCTTATTGTAACATTTATCAAATGTGATCATCAACAAGTCATATTAAAACAGTGAGAAAACATGATAACCTTCCTGTTGTATTGTGTTTTAAAGTGATTTTATCAGTAAATTTTTCTTCTTATGAAGAGTTTTTATTTTTAGAGTCAGATATATGTTTGCAAACAAATGATAAATCTGCCTAGCTTCCTAAATAAAGTTAATTTAACAGCATAGTATGCTCAGTTATTAAAAGTAGCTTAAAACGTTTCTAAGGAAATTAATTACACTATAAATCTTCAAAGTATTCAAGAACATGTAGATCTCTGATTTCATTCACTGTTTAAGCAATAGACACTCTTCAGCTCCTGGTTATTTTTGAATGACTTGGATCAGAATCTGCTTGGGACAACCCTGGGATTAAATCATTAAGCAACTGAAAGCTGTTTGATTGTTTGCTGGAGTTTTTGTGGAGAAGCTAATCCAAATTTGTTCCTCAACATTACACATCCCCAGTGGGAATGTTTGATGTTTAGAAGACTTTGAATTGGTGGCTACAGTAACTCTTGGCCACATTTTTGACATTAAATATTTTTTTGTACAGGTCAACCTCTTGTTAGTTCAGCTTTTTATGTAGTAGGTATCTAGCAGTTCTACATCCAGACGATTTAAAGGTACAGATATGCACTTATTTCTTGTGCAATCTTGTCTCAATGGATAATTTGATTAATGTAGGAAAAGTATTAAAATGCACCATATTACAAACTGTGAAAATCATAATAAATGTGACAGTAAATGGATGTTGTTCACCAGTCGTGTCCTCACTGGTTAAAGACATTTTTAAGTGAAATGTTATTCTAAACAACATATTTGATCTAACCTGAATTGACAACAAACGCTTGCTAACACCACAGGAAATATTCTACAAACATTATGTTAACACAGAAAATATCATCCTTTAGTGTCACAGAAGTCTAAGTAAAGATAATTCTGAACATGTCAGAATATTTGGTCCAATACAGAAAGGGTTCATGGCTTAATTACTTGGAGCAAGGTCACTGCACTCCATTTCACTGGAGGCCACTAATAGCTAGAATTTTATTATGAATCTGATTTTACCCTTGGCTTGGGTTGCAAAGTCATACTTGTACCAAAAGCATTGGCATTTAAACGACTCTTAGCAAATCATAAATTCAAAATTTGCACCAAGAATGCAGGCCATTTTTGTAAAAGATACACAAAAGTAAAACTTCTGAATTTTTTGGTTCGTTTTGTTGTTTCAGCTGAGGTTAAGATGCAACGCTGACCCCCATCAAAAACTTTCATGTGCAGATGATGCACGCTTGTGACAAACCCTGTAGGAGTTGCATTTGAAGAAATGCAAATCAGAGGTAGGGTGAGGCAGAATGAAAGCACAAGTGGCAAGTAATCATTAAATAGATCACGATAGTGGCACTGGCTCTTTGAAGACCCTCACGTCCCACTGAGTCTTAGCCTTGAGGACTAACAATGCCAATAGGGTGCAGAGAGCATCGCTCAGCCTTCTCCATGAACGCGAGCACGAAGATTAGAGGTTCTTTTAATCCGACAAAGGGGATTAAATGCTACGAGAAAGGCGTGAGGACCGCTCCCACGGAGGGGTTGAGATGAATTATTTACACCTTTGAGTCTTTAAACACCCCTTAAAAAAAAAAAAAAAAAAAAAAAAAAAAGAAATCACAGTTCTCTGACACTGGTGGCATTTTCAGGAGACCAAGCAGTCCAAGGAGAACAGATAAATGAGATCTTACTAGATAAATAAAGACTCCCACGCAGAAACTAGATGTTTCAGCAAATCGATACAGATTCTTTGAAGCATAAAGAATTTAGCACCCGCACTAAAACAAGATGATTCAGTCACTCTGTCTGAAAGTTGACCTGTCAGTGATTTGGCCACTAATCACTTCTTTCTGCAAACTTACTTTGAACACACCTCAACCATCAAAGTAAGTCATAAAAGCGCAGCTCCGAATGCAAAAAGTCCAGACATTTTGATGCATCTCTTGGTTGCATAAACCTGAGTGTTTCAAAGCAGCGGTCCGTCTTTGATGAGTGCAGATCAGCGCCGGAGCAGTTACCAAACAGAACTGGCCACAGGCATAGAAATATTCTCAGCAGCTTCCAGATAGAATCAATTTACCTGATAAAAACTAAAAACAAACAAAAAGAAAAAAAGAAAAAGAAATCTGAGTAGTCCATCATCACTTACCCCCCTTATTCCATCTGCCTTTCGTTCTCGCTTGGCAGGACAGTTCAAGGCATCCAGACAGCACCAAGAGAAAAAGCACAAGTTTAAAAACAAAAAGAAATCCAGACTTTGCCCTGGAATACATGTCCAAGAGTTGCTGGCAGCCAAGTCACTTTCACATGGCTATGTTTCCTCCCAGAGCAGTGCGGCTGTGGCGCATGGTAGTCCACGCGTGGGCTGTCATCATCAGTCACACTGGTGTCAGCAGTGGGTTTCCATCCCGACCATGCTGCCGCCTTGCGATGTCCCGGCTGGGTCTCTCAGTGACGCTGGAGGTCTGAGCGAAGCCGCATCTCCACCCTGGCTCCTTTCTGATCGGAGCGCGCGGGAATCAGACGGAAACACACAGCTTGCTGCGCGACAGCAGAGCCTCCGCTTCGCTCGGTACAGTGCATAGGAACTCGCTCCCACACAGGCTCACTCACACACACTCACACTCCCTTTCCTCCGTCTCTCTCACGCTCACTGCTGCCACCACGACTGATGCTGATGCTGCTGAAGCTGATGCTGAATTACATCCTGCCCTCCTCACTCTGGATTTTACTGGGAAACTATTCCTCTGCGCTTTAGGTTTTTTTTTTTTTTTGCTTACGGCTGCACAATGTGGAATAGACATGATGTGGGAGCAAATCCACATGCTGCACTCCAGGAAGAGATTTCTATAGGTGTGTGTGGCTGTCAGAGCACAGATTAGCACACAGGCAAGTAAGTACAATGAGCATCTGGAAACTAAAAACAAGCTGGATGTTTGCAGAGATAATCCTCATTATGAGGAAATATGCAATGTGACTGTTTTGTACTCAAGATCACAACAGGAACAGAAGAGAAAAGATCTGGGAGGAAAAGAAGAACTCAAACAGCAAACTGAATAGCTGCTTTGTCCTCAACTGAGCCCTGAGCAACAACTCAGAGAAAATATGAACCTTTAGATTTGTGAGGACAAGGTCAATGAAACATAATTAATGCAAGATATTTGAAGTGAGTTTCTCTTAAAAAGTGATGAAGTTATGAATAGTTAGCAGGGGCGCTGTATAGGAGGGGACAGTTAGGACATTTTTTTCCACAAAAAATATGTATTTTTTCTTCTTATAGAGATACAAAAAAATGGAGCCCCCGTCAGTTACAAAATTAATCACATAGTGTTTTTAAAATTGTTTTAGCAGTACAAATTTAATATTCCCACTCCCAGACCCAAAAAAACACACATCTATATTTACCCTGAACACCCTGCTGGTTCTGCATGAAATTGTTCCTTCCTGTTCAGCAGCCGTCAGTGGAAGACCAGAACGACTGATTATCAACCATTTAGCATAGTTAGCTTAGCTACAGAGTACTGTTTGCCTTCATTTCACTAGCATTTAATGAATTAAGGAAATAATTTAACAATATATTCATATATTTAACTTGTGTCTGTACCTTTTAAACACACTTAACAGCAGATGAGTCAGTAAGCAGCAGCTCTAACCCCGATACCACTTATAACCTTTAACCCCTGTCCCTGTGAAAGAGGTGAGCAACATTGTCTTCAATGACAAGCTAGTTAGCATCATTAAAGGGAGTCTATGTTGATTTTTCCTGTCTCTCTACTTTTTTTTTTTTACAATTACACAACAAGAATGGTTTATTTATTACTCACAGAAATTCAGATTTTACGACTGCAACTCATCTAGATAGCTACGTCCATCAATGCTACGGCTTTCAAAACTGATAGAACACCTGCTGAGTCTTATGAACAGGGCAGTTACGTCTGCATGTCCTGGTAGTTACCAAGGAGATGAATATAATTACTTTGCAGGAGAACCTTTTTGGCGTTACCACTTTATGCAATCCAAACGTCTCTCCATCACCACAGATTTACTCTGCATGTGTCTCCATGCCGATCCGGTCATGCAGTCATTCCTGTCCATCCTGATTGATCGGACATCGGTGTGAGACTTCCAAGTCAAAAGCCAACCACGAGTTTGTTGAAAAGCTGAAACTGAACACACGTCCACGGACCACATCTTTAACATGGACGAAATCCCCTTCTCAATTAACAATTTCTAAATAATCCCAACGTACTTCTTCACTGCAACCTATTTGGTTTTCTGCCTCTTCATGTCTGATATGACATAGTTCAGAGAATGCAGTCATTATTTGAATGGTTTCATTTTCTGCAGCACTTTGATTTATGTCAAGAAGTCACTCTGACCAGCTATGCTTTACACACTCCTTTGCCAATCACATCCAAAATAAATAGTGGCACGCTGCTTTCTATGTCCACTACACCAATACGACAGTGTTCAGGTATAAGTTTGGTCTTCCACCTTCTCAAACTAGTGGGTTGCTACAGACTAAAAAATGCAGGTTTATGCCTGAAGTCGATAAAGGAGCTATCTAATACAGATATATATTTGTTTAATTTGATCTTAGAATTTTACCTTTGCTTTATAACTGCTGTCCTCAAAATATTTTCATTTCCCTTCTGACAGATTTTAAAGAAAATATGGAAAATTTTGAAATTGAACACCTGTCACAACTTTCTGATCAATGTTTCTCTACACAATAACTGTCCAACTATGAGTACATCTTTGCTCAGTGAGAACAGAAAAAAAATTGCACATTTTATTATAACACCTGAGATTTTTAGAATAAGCAAACGTCTTCTCACACTAAGTGCAATTGTCGGCAACAGTACAAGAAAAAAAAATTATTTAAATACTAACGAGATATTACAAAAAAATAGACTTTGGCATCGTCATTGCTAACAACTAACCATGTGATTGGTGTGTGCGTGTGTGTGTGTGCATGTTTGTGTGAGTTTTGGGGGATACAGGATTTTCTAAGAACAGTGTTTATCAAGATTTTATTAAGATTTCTTAACGCTCCAAGGTGTTTATCCTCCCACGTTTGCAGACCATTTCTTTCATAAGCAATGAATATGTTCTGTGTTCTAGATAAGCTATGGCTTTAATTACAGCTTCTGTGGCAACCTACAACAAAGTTCATAATGTTTTCTAAACAATTCAGCTTAATATTCTGAAACCACAGTGTTTATTCCTTCACACCATCTTGCCTTCGCTTTATGGAAACCTGCAACAACACCAGGAAGCTATAATTAGGCTTCCTCCATCGGAGGAAAGAGATCTGTGTCTTCTGCAAGCTGCGTACATTCCCAATGACAAACAGGCACAGAGGTAGAGAGTAAATCTTTTTTTTTTGTTTTCTGTTTACAATTATTGGTGATAGAAATTTTAACAATTCATGAGTTTAACGCTTTACTAAAGCGAAAGGTAATTTCCAGGATAATCCAAATAGTAATAGTGATCAGTTTTTGTTAGCTAAACTGACAGCTCATAATTCAGAAAGAGGTAAATTTAGAAGTAAAACAAAGTTCTGAAAACTTTAGAAACACTAAAATAGCACCAGCAGCAAACAAAAGGCACAGACTACAGCTTCTCCTGCCTCCTGTGTAAAATTAGTTCATGTAGAATAATGTGACAAAGAACACCTGGAATGTGATTTCAATGCATCTTTGCCCAATTCCAAACAGGCTTCTTAAGCTAAAGTTATTTATTCTTTCACTTTCAGATGTAAGGCTGCAGTAACATTTATAGGCCCTTTATATATATATATATATAAAGACCAATTTGTTTAAACTGTGATAGCATGGTATCAGACAGATAATCTGTGGAAATTAGCATAACCATAAATTACAGTGGATAAAGTTTTTCTGTAATGGTAAGTTGTTTCTCTGACATAAGCATATTGAGTACATGAGATTGATTGACAGCTCCAAGACCCTCCCCCTGGCTCTGATTGGTTGTTTTTGTGGGAGCGGTGTTTCTTCAGAGAGCAGTTAGTAGCTCAGGGAGGAGGTGGAGGACATTGATCTTTTCACCGATTATCTGTGTCACAACATGGTGAAGTTTTAACAAATATGTAAAAAACATTTTTTTTATATAAAAGTTACACACAGTAGCTGTAGCACAGATAGAAAAGGGAGGAAAAATTTACAAATAGATGGATGGGACTAAAGCTGTCTGCTACTTTTGCAGGAGTGAAGAATGACAGAGCTAAGAAACATGAGGGTCTGAGGGGGAACCCCTACATCCATACTGGTAAGTCTGTCAGCTTATCACCCCCAGACAAGAGCCCCCTGGATAAATGTGGTCAAGCAGGACAGGAGCCCAGCTTCAGCAGAGAGGGGGTGCAGGACGGCGATAAGGATGAATCTCCACTGGGCGAAATGTGGGAGCTAGGCAAGAGGCCCCAGGCGGAGAAACTCAGCCAACAGCTCTGGCTGCCTAAACCTCTTAAAAAATTTACACACCAGCATTCAACACACTCAGCAAATATAGGTTAGTGCATGCATGTGGTCGACTCGTCTGGAGCATGACTACGTGTGCGCACGTTTGATTGCACACCTCGCTGCACAGCATCTGAAGGCACGCGAAGCGCGCACGTCGGAGCAGAGACCGCCCGATCGCTCGACAGGAAGCGGCGCCGGGAACGAGGCAGACGGAGGAAGAAAAAATAAATAAAATAAACGTATTCTTGACGGGACTGACAGCCGCTTGAAAACAGACCATGAAATTTGCTTTTTCACAGGAAGTGACAGACCGAGCACCATGAATTGATCCCCTGATGGAGATCTGGCTCTTTGTGTAGTCATTTTCTCCTCTGCGCATCTGCCTGCCCAGATACTGGATAATCTACTCGCTGCCGGCATTCCTAATCCAACCATCCATCCCCTTTTCACTCCGCCCATGTGTGTCCCGCCACAGAACAAGGGTGCAGTTTGGAGGAATATTATAGTTGTTTTTTTCTTCTTCTTCTCTTTGACTGTTGTGCAGTGGTGAAATGATTATTTCTCATGGTGAACCCTCTGGGAAATGATCAACCGTCTAATTATAATTCATCAGATTCAAAGAAACTATAATCAAATAATCAGCCGCAGAACCTAGCTGCACGCTGGATAATGTAATTTTTTCTTGAATTTTAAAAAGACGGCAGAACTAGACCTATGAATATAATGAAAACATGAAGTGACAACAGTTCTGCTCCTATATATAAATATGAGCTAAAAAGGTTCATTCCAGACATTCCGTTTTGGTTTAATTTTTCACAAAGGGATTATAGTCAGAAAAGCATCACAGATGAATAGAGCAGTACTCGCAGTATGGCTCCTGGCAAGCGAATGTTTAAGATCATAAGCTGATTATGGTCTTTGTCAGCCAATTCAAATAAGTAAACAAGCTGGAGCAGGGGGAAAAGAGGAAACTTGTGGGAAACGATTAGTAAAGATGTTTTTAATGTATGAATGAGCAGCGCTTGCCGAGCAGATGACTGAACAGTAAGTTATAAATGCAAGGGCAAACCAACTACTATCGAGGGGAAGTATTATGTGTTCTAAAAATGCTACATATTTTAAATATGACTTAAATTTTACTTGGTGATTTAGTGCCTTAAAATTGGGCTTCTGTCTCTTTAAAAACTCCTTTCTAAAACTGCACCTTCATGAAGTCATCATCGCAACATGGCGGCTCCTCTATTAACCCTTTAACTACATTTTCACCAGCAATGTACTGGGAAGTAGCTCCTATAATGAGCTCAGCAGGTGTGGAATTCAACCAGGTGTTTGCTAATTGGTAAACACTGGCTAGTCTGAAGGAGCTGAGCGGAGGAAAGCTGCTCAGTAATGTCTGAAAGGTGGTGCTAGATGTTACCAGGCATCATAAAACAGTTGAATGGTTGGATTCTCAAAGGATTTCTCACATGCATGAAAGATTCAAAGCAACACTGCAGGTATGTCTTTGATGAGGGGATAACATCAAAACATGACAGCTCAAAAAAAGTTGGTTTTACATAATACTGCCCCTTTAACTTTGAATATAGATGGAAGAGAAGATCCATCACCCCCTATATAATTTAGAAGCACGTCAGATTCAAGGGGGGGGAAGCCATTAATTTCTGGTCCATTCAAAGTACATATTGACAAAGCGTTTTGTAATCAAATAAAATATATAGTGAAGGATGCAGATAATAAAATGGTGTGCGGTACAGCTATTCAATCAATTCATGCAGCAAAAATCTATATTTGAATTTTACATGTCACCATTCAGCAACAGGCTGGGCTTGTTGCAATTTACATAAAAACTGGGATTGAAGTCAAAAGTGCGGCAGAAGCTGAAGGCGCAATTACACCAAGAATACATTCCTTTACAATCAATCCTTTATACCACATAAACTTGTGCACAGAATGTGTCTGCGAATGGCCCCACGAGTCAAAGAACAGAGAAGTAATAAGAGTCAGAATGAGTTAGTGATGGCTGTCTTAAAATATGGCAGCGGTTTCTATTTACAACCTGTAATAAAACTGCCTCTGCTGCGATTTATGGAGATGCTTGCCCCCACAGAACCAGACCCTTTTTGCCAAGGGCATGTTAATAACCTGCACAGATTCATTTTTGAATATATTGGCAGATGGACATTTTGTCTAATAGAGCATCGCAAACTGGAAAGCTGGCACTAAAAAATAAAAATAAAAAGGGTGGAGCTTATACAGTATTCAGGTGGCAGCATGGGTAAAGTCTGCAGCTACAAAACAACACTGCTACCGTTAAGACTGTTAAGACTTTTTATTCCTCCCATTCTCAATTACTTCCAAATGTACAACTCAAACCAGTTTTGGGATTCTACTCCATATAATGGACACAAATGCTACAATAAACTCAGAACAATAATAATAATAACAATAATAATAATAATCCAAAGAAGCAACAAGATAATGATAATTATAAAACATCCACAGTCCATATCCTGGACTTCTAATTCTCCCTGTTGATGAAAATCTGTTGAACTTTTATCACCTCATGGCAGGTTATCCACAAAGTAAACGGTCTAAAGGTTATTTATTTGCTAATAATTTTCTTTAATTTTTTTTCCATATTGTTGTCTCTGAAGAATCAGCCAGAGAGACTAGATCAGAGAGACTATATCTGTTTTAATTGGACTTTTTAGCATTATTCAGTAGATCTTTATATTTAGTTGTAAATCAGTGAAATACTCTCCTGACACAGATAAACAGTCTCTAACTCTTAAAGTACTCTACTGCATAAGCTTGCCTTTATTTATGGGGTAATTTGTGAGTGAAAGCAGGTGTCAACAGGCAAAGAGCTGCTAACTTTATCTATGCTTTCATGTGTTTTACAAGGTGCACTGTTGTTCACCATCTACAGAAATACCAAAAAAACAAAGATATAAGACATGGAATTAAAATACAGGATTTTAGAAAAAACTTTTTCCAGGTTCTAAATATCTCAGTCACCCGATTTCAGAGTAAAGTGTGAGTGTGGACACTTGAAAGCCAAAAAGAGTCAGAAAACAAATGGGAATGGGCATTTCTACTGGATTCCTTTTTTAAAAAAAAAAACACCAAAGAATATACAGGATAAGGTACTTTCCCAATGTGGATTCTGCATGAATTTCTGGAAAAATCTTCAACACAAATCCCAAACACAATTGAAAATGAATTAAAAAGAAAACAGAGAGACAGGATCTAAATGCAAGTTGTTCAACACTAACCATCCACAGGGTATGACTGATGCTAGAAACTGTTAGAAACATAATTCTTTATAAAAACAAGTGTGATTCACAAAAAATCTCAGAGCACTTCAAGATCCAGTTTCAATACAGAAATTGTCATCTTCATGGAAAAACAGGAGAAATTCTGTACTAAGAAAGGAATCAGTTTAATGTACCAATTGCTCAGGATTTTTCTGAGAAAACTCAGATGTCTGTTAGGAGTCCTAGAATTTTTACAAATATGTAGACATATTGGGAAATTAATTAAATCTACTTTGCAGAAATTTCTCATACTGAAATACATGCAACAAAACTGGAAAGCAAATCTCACTTTTAGGAGGAAGATGTCTCCTTCAGGACCTGGTTTTAGCAGGAAGACATGCAGACACTCAACAGTGTTTGAGTCCCACTGTAGAACTGGCTGGGGGTCATGGTCCAGTTCATTTGCTGAGGCAGTTCTGGGCGAGGTGGACGGTAGGTAAGTGGACAGACATAGAGATCACAGGGCCTCTGTGTCTGTGACTTTAAGTGCGGTGTATTTGTTTCACACATTTAAACTTCCTGGATCAATAACATAAATCAAACGTTAAAACACTGATGCCTCTTTCCTCTGTTAGCGAGACAGACAAAGAGCTACCACCAAGATGCAATCACAACACGCAGGCCTCCAAGCTGAAGAATACACCATTGATCTCTTGCTGCTGCTGGATTTGAAACCAGAGTGATCAGGCAGTCAATAAACTGCAAAGCAGAAAGGCATTTCTGATGCTCTGCATGACAGATTAATTTGAATAATTAGGAAGGGTCCTTGAGATAGGCACAAAAGGTTTTAATGGTTATTGATTCATCTTCAATAAGTTTGCTACCTTTTTGAAGGGCAAGTATTTTGTAAAATCTTTTTTTTTTTTTTTACATCATGTTATAATGTTATTCTCTAATCGAAAACAGACCTGGAGTGTTGCCTTGGTTCTTCCACACATGTTGGAAAAATCCTTTAATCTCCCGTGGAAACCATTCAGCTGTGCAAAACGCCTATATAGACACAGCACCTTTGGATGCAGCACCCTTCCCTCATTCAACTCCCCCATTCAACTCCTTCAAACTAGCCTGCTGCGATCAGTAAACACCTGGTAGAATTGTGAATCTTCTGAGATTGTTATACAAGCTTCTTCTCAGTGCCACGTTGGTAAAAACTTTAAAAGGTTAATAGCGGCGCATTGGTGTGACTTTCTGAAGGTGGAGTTTCAGAAAAAGCAGGTGCTTCTTAAAGAGACAGAGGCCCAAATGGCACTTTGTGTCTTAAAACATATAATACTGCCCCTTTAAAAGAGTAAAGTCAATTATCTTCAACAGTTTTATGATTTTCTTTATAAAATTTATTTAGCAAATAGAAGCAATAGTCCTTCTGTTCATGTTGACCATGTTCACTTATCACCACTTACTACTGAAGGTCACCAGCTCTTCAGAGCACCAGCTCTGCACACTCTTCATCTCATTCTCCCATAAATACACAAGTTCCAACCATCCAGAGGCCAAATCGTCTCTCCTCCCCCAGGCCTCTGTTTCTTTCTGAACACTTATTAAATCCCCATTCTGCCCTCCGTTGCAGTCGGAACAGCATTTCTGCTTTCTGACAGTGCAGCAGAATTAGTTTGTAATCATTTATTTGTTCACTACAGAAATTCTGCAAACTGCTAGATGCGGCAATGCTGTTGTTGCAGAGGCTGGATGACAGACAGCTGGAGGGACGTTTTACCAATTTTTCAGTAAATGATAAAGCAGACAGAGCAGAGGAAAGGCGTAAAGGAGCAGGCAAGCCTCAAAACATATACTACTGACATTTTCGAAATGTAACAATAAAATGGACAGATGCAAGTATGGCGTCATTTTTATTGAAACTTAACAGTTTATAAAAATAAAAGACTTTTCAGCTAAAGGCAGAGTGACAAAATAATTGTGACAACAAATGTATACATACAAAGCTTAAATGTATACAAGCAGTCCCGGTGCTGTTTTAGTTTTTATTTAGCATTTTAAATCACATGCATCACATGTACAAAATTTGTCTAAATATTTCTTGAAGTAGTTGTAAAATGGCTCAACTTGGTTAACGTTGAACATTCGACATCAACTGACCAGAACCTTGTACAGTATGGGCTCACGCCACAGTCCTACTCATGCTACCTGATCTACACAGGTGCATCTAGTAAAAGCAAACGCCATTAGGTAATATTACAGAAAGGTGAGAAATTGTCTGCATTGAAGCTGAAGTGCCACTAGACATAAATCATTACCTTAGAGTTTTGCTTCAGGCTGTTGCACAGTCTCATTCATTTAAATACTGTATATTTGCAAACTATCAGGGGAGCCCACAATCGATCATCAGCTGAATGCAGTCCAGGAGCTCGTTTGCACTAAGAATATAAACTAACTCCGGCGCAGTTATTTATTATCAAACACAAAATAACTGTGGCACAAATGCCAAAAGGTGGTCTGGGATCAGCAAAGGAAGCTCTCATTATAAACATAAACCCACACACACACACACCAACACACACCTTCAGTGGGGTGTTATTTAGTCAGATGAATGAAAAGAGCCCCAGTGCTTTTAGAATAACTTTCTGGAGGTGTTTACAAAATGAGATCTCTCTCCACTACAGGCAGACAAGCAGGGGAGACGGCTGGTAGACTGAAAGCTATACTCATCCATTACCCCACATCATCAGCAACAATCACATCATCTCCCAGACACTTCCAGGTAGACTTGAGCCCCATCAGGCCTTATTGGTGCTGCCCGCTGAGCCTTCTCACAGCCGCCGACGCTTGCAGCCCGGCCTACCATTTGATCAGTTCACCGAGTGCAATCAGCCAAATGATGCCCCATTTATCCACTTTAAATTTTGACTATTTAGAAGCAGCAGGAGTGAAATGTATTCTTACTGAATCAGGTGCTTTCATGATGAGTTTCCATAATGATGCTTTTTTTTTTTTTGTATCCTCCAACTCATTTGTTCTCATCTAAAAACAGGATTATTTTGTGTTGGCAGCAACAAAATGGTGTCATACAGAGGGGCGTGTAGAGAATGCACACGTTAACCCATTGTTAACCCATTAACTCAGCTGGGAGAACGTACAGCACACACCAATAAGGTAGCAACCCCTGGGAAAAGGATCAAATAACATCACCTTTTACTACAGAAACAAATTCAGACTGACTAATCTGCATAGCTGAACAGTGAGCTTTTTTGTTTTCTTTTAGGGCTAAAACAAGTAATTGGATTAATTGATTATTGAATTAAGTGTCAATTTAGTAATTTACTAATGCATAAAGACTAAAAAAGAAGTCAATTTGCCAAAACACCACCATTCTCAAAGCAGTACTTGGGCCAAAACACATTCTGCAATTAAGATAATAAAAAAAACTTTTTAAATTTGTTCTACCCAGAACTCCTCAAATGGCACAGTTTTAGCTTCACCAGGCTCAAATTCTGTAAAAAGATAAAGAAAGAAAGAAAAATCTAATAAGTGCTGTTCGCTATTCAATTAGTTTTTCTATTGACTAGTTATTAGAAATATTAGTTGACAGATCAGCCCTCCACTGTATTGGTTTAGCAAAAAGATATGAAATTTTCACATGTTGACATTGGACAGATTCTTTTACTAAAGAAATGTAATTTGTTTATTAGCATTTCCTTATGCATTTTAAATATTGTATTACATAAGCTTAAGTGCTTAAATGAAACATCTGCAGAATATTCCAAGTTCTTTTATCCAGTTAAGCAGAATCAGTAAAGTAATATATGACTCAGCTAACAGTTAGCTGCAGTCTTACTTCCCTTTTTATTCTGGGTGACAGTTTTGGATTTTCACCTAGCCTCGCTGTTTTTATAGTTCCAGTACATTTAACTAAATTATTAGTCTCCATGTAGATATGAGCAACTTTAAAGACCTGCAACCAGAATATTTTCTTGCAATATTTTCCATTCACAACATATCTCTATGTTTTGAATGGAAGGTTTGGGTGGACCATTATGTTAATGCTGAGGTTCAATCACATTTGTTTTAATTCTATTATTAATGACTTTGCTAAAAACTGTTATTTGCACAGAGAAGACTTTTTCCCCCAATGAATAAATAAACAAAAATAAAACATTTAAGGTTGGGGTGTGTACAATTTTAATTTTGGGATTGTTGTTCTTCCAAAGGGAAAAAAAGACATCAACTTTAAGAAACTTGCACTTTTGGGGGAAATAACTGGCATCTAATAAAATCACTTGAAAAAAATGTAAATGCAGTCTTGGTGTTGGTGTTAGCAGATGAGCAAATTTATGATCTTGGCTTGGTTCTTGTGTGGCAGTGGGAGCCTCCTAATTTGTATTCTGACACCTTCAACAAGACAGAAAGGTCAAACTACTGACCAATGGTGATGCTCAGAGGGGAATTCAAGGTTCAGCACCACAATGACCCCACCTGGGTCTCTCCCGCTACAGAGTGTGAGAGAGCGAGATACAGACAAATAAAGCACTGGATCTGTTGGCTGGGCTCGTTGCTCTTGGGAGAGGCGTTGGGCATAAATCTGCGTGTGGATGGGGAAGAATGGCAGCCACTCAACCAGGGACCTCAAAACACATTTTAAATATTGTCAGGATGACATGTATCGTCCACCACTCAGGCTGTCCTGACAAGAGTGACACTTGGCTAGCATTTATACATCCAACTTGAAGGTTGCAAAAAGTCAGTTCAACTTAAAGTCGACACGCTGGAGGTCCATTGTTATTTTATTTATTCTTTTGAATTATATACTTAAACAAATTTCCACTGACCATATATTTGTGCAATTTGTCATTTTGAAAATAAATTTGCTTAATGGAAGCATGCTGATTTCAACAAAAACTTATTCGATAAAACGTTTTGGCACTTGGATGAAGTGGGTTTTCTGGTATAACTCCAGTCATCACATAACACGAGTCACGTGATTAACAACCAGATGTTGCCACTGATGCAAACCACAAAGATGATGATGACCAGAAGTAGTTGAAGGACGACAGCGCAGCATGATTTTTCATGACTTATTGATATGGGTTTAATTGTTCCTTATTTAATGGGAATAACACAATTTCAGAATTGTGTTTTTTCTACATTAGAGGAATATTAAAGTTTTGCACACATTTAAATTAATTTAAATTAAAAACACTGTTTCTAAAGAAAGTTCACCACAGTGCACTGGACACAATCTCCTATCTGCAGTGGAAACTGAAATAAAATCCTATGGACCAAACTGCAGCTAATCGCAAGTCAACCATTAAACAGAGCGATTATGAGGAAAAAGGCAGTGTATACCTTCATAAACATTACTTTAAACAAAGTGACAAGACAAGCTGTCTGCTGCAGGAAACATACTGATTGGGTCCTTTGTGATATCACAAAAGAAAAATCTGAAATATTAAATTTTATTTACAACATCAAACGTGAAACTAACCACAGTTTATCAGCAGGTTGGCTGTGATGATCCAAGTCTAAGTCGATAAACAACATGTCGTCTGGTCATATCTGAGTGGGAGTCGATTGATGCCACAGAATCTGTGAGGTTTGTTTGTCCCCAGGTTCACCTCGCTTCGCTGTAGGAAGCTGTCAGCTCTGGCTGAAGGAAACCCACTGTATGTCTTTCCCTAGCAGCATAATATCAGTGCATTATGTCAAAGTACATGAGAGCAAAGTAGCAGCAACTAAAGTGCACAGGTGAAGAGTTGCAATCAATATTTACTCAAAGTCTCCTGTCAAACTGCTCTGTAATTAGTGTAGATTGATTTGTAAAATCAATCTTTGGTCATTTCCACTTATGCTTTTAACAAGGAATGGACAAATAGAACATATATCAGTTTTTATAAGTGAAAGTAGTCAGATTAAAATTTCAAACACTAATCCAATTATGTGAAATGCGACATACTTTACTATCTTAAACTCCAAAGTTATCTGGAGGAATTAAGTTACCCATTTTCTAAATGTCAAAAATCCTAAAACAAATAATGTACTTTTTTTTTTGCACATTAAAAAATGCATTATAACATCCCATTCTCTGGAATCTCCTCCCTTGTAATGACTCTTCCATTTGTGGAGCAAAAAAAGAAAAATCAAACAGATTCAGAAAAAAAACACAGTGGATAAACTAAAAACTCTTAATTAAATTAGCTTCTCTTGAAGGTTAGCCAAATTATTAAAGTAAATGTGCTAATGCATTGATGGACAGGGGCATAACATTTAACAATAGTGCTTGCTTTGATTAATGAGACAGCAGGATGTGATTAAGAGGGCCATGATCACACTGTCAGTCTTCCAAATGGACAGGACCTCAGTGCTTACCTCTCTACAATTCCCAGCCAAATGGCTGGGTGTGGACATCTATCTTCACATTTACAGCACTTCCTCTCTAAATCTTGCATTGGTCCATCTGGAGATGAGTTTTCACACGAGACAAGCCACTTTGGACTTGCAATCACCTTTAGTGTCTAAACTGATGCAGCTATCCATTAGCATTAACTAGGAGATCGAATATGAGCCTAGAACAGAGTAATAAAACAGGTTTTGAACTTTGTGGGTGTGTTTTGTGGTTTGTTTGGTTTTTTTTTCCCTTTTACATATTTTTCCAAACTGTCACTATGTCATAACAGCATAATGAGACGGAAAATCTGTGAAAAAAAATAGTCAAGCTCCTCCACCACCTTCCAGAATTATTTGATGACCAGTCATCTCACTACTAATTCACAACTATGCCCTACCTTCACAAAAGCATACGTTAGTTCAAGGACATGAACTCCATTTGCAAGGAAAGTTTCAAAACCATGTATAAGGCTCTGCTTGACAAGATTAATGAAGTTGTCTAGAATAATTGGAACTAAAGAGTTTATGTGTGTGGTTTGTTTTGTTTTTTTATTTAAGTACAGTATTTCCTGACTAGCATCATTCAGTTCAAACCTCAATCTGGGGTTTAGAGCACCGCAATGCAACACAGTTGGATTTGTCAGAACAGTGCCAAAAAAGTTGTGAAGTAATTTCCCCTTTTTAAAGTCACATAATTTTTTAGATATATATTTTGTGGCTTCTTCTGCAGGAGTGATGTATTAATTACCCTTAAGCTGTTTATGTTTGAACTTTTGTACCTACATTAGATTTTGCAGATAAATTGCATGTTCATGTGTTGTTTAGTCACATATAAACTCTGCAGAGTAGCAATTAATCAAAGCAAGCTAGAAAAATAGGAGTCTGATTAATCTTGGCGACATTATGTTAGTCTAAAAGATACATTTAATACTTGGCTGCAATAAAATTCTCCAATGGTCCAGAAAAAACTAACTAAATCCAGGGTAATGGAATAATTCTTGCAGTCTATTGAAAAAAGAATCAGGCTCTCTATTAAATGTTTGCTGCAAAATTCAAACTAAGTGGTAGTTGCTAATACTAACAGTAAAAAGCCATTTTTAAAATGCATTTTTATAGAAGTATGTATTACAAAAAGGCCAATACGTATAGTGTTCAAGAACCTGGTTTCTTGGAAAGACGTGACCCAGCCGGGAAGCCGCATCATTAACCCCATACTGGTGATAGGAATCAGTGACTCAGTAAGGGATGTGAAGGACAGAAAAAAAACTGACAGCAGAGTAGTGGAGGAAAGGGACAGAGGAAGTGTCAGTGTTGCTTTAGAAGGCAACGAGAGACACTGGTTGACAGGTGAACCCGTGAGGATTGACCGGCCTACATCAAGCTTTCAGAAAGAGCTCATCTGGCACCAACAGAGCTTTTATGTCAAACAGGAGAAAAGGCTGGAGGATCCCTACACACAGCCACATGTCTACAGCTGAGGCTCGGCCCCATGCTAAGCAGCTTTAATGATCAACGTGTAATGACAACAGATGACACAAGGACACGGTGATTATCGTCTCACATGGCGAGGTGAGTCTGCACAGGATCTATTTCTAGACAAGAGCACTGGTTGAACTATGCTATTCCAAATTAGTGACTTCAAAAGCCTGAAACTGGATAAACATGTACTTTTATAGAAACGCATAAAAAGGAGGAGAATACCTGATAGCATTATTAACAATCACCTACATAACAAGGCCCGTTTTGTACCTTGATCTAAATCAAAATCAGTAGGACGGCATGGCACCCACACAGAAAATGCTCTCTAGCAAACAATCCTTCATTCAGCAGCCATCACAACAGACTCTGCAAGCACATGTTTAATCAATGAGAATATCCAGAAATTCCACCTCATTTCTAAGATGTTTTCATCCAAGGTTAGGAGGGATCATATTAGTATTTATGTATATGTAAACATCTCATTCTGATTTCCAAAGCCTGGATAAAATCTTTAGCCTGTTTTGACAGAGTGTTAATTAGCGCAGATTAATTTCCTGTCATGTCTTTTATCTTGAAAGGACATCTCAATATGGGGAGAGTGCTGTATAAAACATTTTCCTTCTGCTAATTACACTCACCAGTCACTTTATTAGGTTCACATGTTTAATTGCTTGTTAACATAAATAACTCGAACGATCACATGACTGATACTGTACGTTCTTTTTAAGCATCTGCAGACAACTTTGTGAAGTTTAAAGTCAAGAGTGACTTTGTACGTTAATGCAGAACAGAGTTTCAGCTCTAAACTTTGTTGGGTTTGTTTGTTTGGATACGGTCTAGACCAGGGGTCTCAAACTCCAGTCCTCGAGGGCCGCAGTCCTGCAAGTTTTAGATGTGCCTCTGCTGCACCACACCTGAATAGAATAATTAAGGCTCTGGAGAACTGATCTACACAAGGTGGAGGTAATTAAGCCATTTCATTCCAGTGTTTTGTACCTGTGGCACATCTAAAAACTGCAGGACTGCGGCCCTCGAGGACTGGAGTTTGAGACCCCTGGTCTAGACTCTAGGCTGCTCCAGGACCTTGAAGTGCTTCTTTCAGAGTCACCCTTTAGTTGTCCTGGCTGTTTCAAGTCATTGTCAAGCTGAAAGACTCAGCCACAATCCATTGTTAATGCTGTACTGAGGATAGGTTGTCAAAAAAATCTCCTGATACATGCCACCATCCATTATTTTCACAACATGGTGCAGTTGTCCCATTCCCTTTGTGGAACAGAACTTCTTTAGTATGGAGTTTCAACTCCAATGCTTCATTGATGGGATGGTGTTCTTGGAATTATTCACATTCTTCCAAAGAGTGGAGTTTAATCCAAAAAGTTATATTTTCGTCTCATCTGACCACATGACCTTCTGCCATGCTTCTATGGGTCATCCAGATGGCCACTGGCAAAGTTGAGACGGGCCTGTCCATGTGCTGGATTGAGCAGGGGGGGCTTGCACGCTACAGGAGCTTAGTTCATGACAGTGGATCCTTTGAGAGGTCTCAGCTCTCTTTAGATCAGTCCTCTAATATAGTTCTGCCTTACCTTTCTCATGATCATTGATACATGAGATGTTCCGTATACCCCCAGTTTTACAACTTTCTTCTCCCCAAACTATTTGCCTGTGGTCCTGTAGTCCATCCAAGTCTTGTACAGGTCTACAATTTTGTCACTGGTGTCCACATGCAGGTGCTTGGCCTTTCCCTGTGTGGCCAGGTGTCTTTTTTACAGCAGCAAGCTCAAACAGAATCAATTCATACAAGCTTTGAGTGGCGGATAGAAGAGCTTTTTCTATCCTCCACTCAATAGAGATAGAGAAGATGAAGATAATTTGGGGACAATCACTTTGAAGGTTTAGATTTTTATTTTCCCTTTCATATTACACACCTTCATTTAAACATTGCATTTTGTGTTTACTCTATTTTTTGAAATGTGAAAAATTTAAAAGGGGTAAATTTTAAAAAATAATAAAAAGACATCACAAAGAGGACAAATATTCTTTCTCCCTAGAACTAATATACAGCACTAATTACTCAAAACTATGATTGCTGAAGTAAAAGCTCAAGTTATGAAAGCTAACTGGGCTACTAATGAAGGCTAGCTAGCTTATAACAATGCTGTAAAATAAGATTAATTGGTTGTTTGAAGGCACCAGCTGTGAGCTTTGCCCTCTTGGTGAGAAAGTCACAGATTGGGAAAAAAAGAGACAGTAGGGAAGTGATTAGGCAATTAATGAGCAATGAGACATTAAGGTACACTTATCTCAAATACAAGAATTTGAGAAACCTGATTGTTTTTTCAATTTTCTTTAGTTACTTATTTACTCAGATAACTATGTGCTATAAGTGAAGATGTAGCTAACATTTAATATTAAACCTGTTAGGGAAAAAGGATTAATTCAGACACAAACTAAAGTTAAACAGCATCACATAGTTCAAGAATGTAGGGTGTCAAAGGCAGCAAATAATTCAAATGAGCAATTGAAAATTTCTTTTTTAAAAGGCAAACATCACAAAACTCAATTAAAGAGAATATTTCTCATAGTTGTCCATTTGTATCCTTTTCAGAAAGACAGCATTTGAAATTCTGTCAATATCCACAGTTATAAGATTAATATCAAGATCCGTCAATTTCCTTAGATAATGCTGCACAATTAAAATACAAATACACCTTTTCTAATTTACACCATGTTGACCCAGTAGATTCTTTCTACACTGACATGTCCATACGCAATACCTAAACTACCATCTGTCAATTTATAGAGCATAAGTATCTCTGGTGAGACCAGATAACCAGGTGTGTCCATAGCAACCCTTAAGCCTCACCTAAAAATAGCTTTCCGTAGATGCCACCACATCAAAAATCTAGTCTTAACATTTTAATTTTACTAATCAACACTACTTCCTGTATGACAGACTACTGACATTTATATTAGTATTTAAAGCGAGGTATTACTCAGCTCCAATTATACACCTGGTGGAACTGCTAGTCTGCTCAGCTCATCATACAAAGTACTTCTCTGTCCAAAGTTCCTAAGAGCAATTGGTGATGGCATAGTGACTGACTGAAGGCAGAATGTCTGAAAGAGAAAGAGCTTCTTAAAGAGACAGAGGCATCAAATAAAGTGATTTTTTTTTGTTTATTTGTGTGTATCATATAGTCTCTGGAAAATACATAATACCACTCCTTTAAATAAAATACATATTAAATTTTAGAATAGCTAAGTTAAGTTGAACAAACTGATTTAGAACTTGATGCTTGAAAAACAAAGCCTGACCTTTTTCTTTGAGTTCAATTTGATGTGCTGCCAGCCTTGACTGGCACCTGATCCTGTTCACTGGACCGCCTCAGGACATCTATGCTTTCTGGTCTTGTGTCCACACTGTGGTATGACCTCTGAGGTTGCAAAGACAATCACAGCTGTTATGGTGTAGAAGTAGACTGAAGCTGATCACAAACTAAGATTATATACATGGCGTGGGAGCAATAAGGGAGGGGTTCATATTGGAAATAAACTACTAAAGGGAGAAATGCTGAATTCCCTAACAGATTTATGAGAAAAAGCATCTTTTTCAGTCCCAAAACACTTCAAATATTTAGAATTGTTATTTTAGATAAAAATAGTCACATATAAAACAATCACAAACTAAATATTAGTTAAGGATTTAAGTTCATAGACAGAATCTGCAGCTAAAATGATAACAAACCGTTCCAGTTAAGGGTAAGAGCACCCTATTTATTCATTTATTGTCAAACAAACTATTCATCTGAAGAATATTGAGAAAACAAAAACATGAGCTTGATGAAAAAAAAAAACAACTCATGACTGGTAAAACATCAAAAGTGAATCCATTAGCAGTTGGTGAACTAGTGGCTATATTGCTGTTGGAGATTATTGGCCAAGCCTACAAAGGATCACACAGTGACCGCTAAGCTAATGAAAGCCTCTTGCAACCTGGCAATCAATGTTCACAAGTCTATCAACAAGAAACTACCGGCATACAACGATGTCCCTTACATGTCTAAAGAGACCAAAACATTGCTGCTCACCTTCAGATTGCACAAAATGGACTAAACCTTTAGGTCTGAAGAGAGCAATTTAGAAATGTATAAACCTTTAATACTAAGAACTACCTTTCGATTGAAAGAAACAAAACTTACTAGATTTTCTTTATAATTGAACCATAGTTTATTACCTTATATGCAAGGTAACTTATTTTACCTCATATATAAGTTTATTTTTATACATACCTGAAAAATTAAGGTTTTTGTCACCATGTATTTTATGTCATCAATAAACCAATAAAAAGGTTCCAAATACATGACATCAAATGTTCCAAATTGCTTAAAGGCACAGTGCAGTTAGTGAAGAAAATAATTAAAACTGGCTTAAAAAAATTCTCTCGTTGCTGTTTACCAAACAGAAACAATGTTGGTAATCCTACTAGACAGTTTCTTCTGATTTCATGTCAAACAGCATGACAAAATGCATGCGTCTATTTTATAGAGTATATAAACTTCTGCTTTCAACTGTATTTACCCACGTAATTGTTTAGAGTTGCTTGGGGCTGGATCAGATCCCAGACGTCCACGAGACACTTTTTACAGTGCAAATAAAAATAAAAACATGAAGCTATAGTGGTTCACTTTTTCAACAGTTTGTTGCAATAAACCCATAATAGAAACTGTGTCAAATTAATTACTCTCTTAAACTTACAATGGAACATGGTATGGATTACATTCAACAATTTCTTTCTTCTTAGCACTTTTTTTATAAGACCGAGGCAAGTCAAGTGCAGCTCTAAGTTAGCAAGTCAATTGATTTTTCCACTTGTGAAACTATGGCTGTATGCAATTCCTCTAGACCAGGGGTGAGCACTCCTGGTCCTCGAGGGCCGGTCTCCTGCAACTTTTAGATGTATCTCTACTTCAACACACCTGAGTCAAATAATGAGGTTATTAGCAGGAATCTGGAGAACCTGACTGCACTTGGGAAGTGATTCAGCTGTTGGATTCAAGTGTGTTGGATCAGGGAGACGTCTAAGTTGCAGGACACCGGCCCTCCAGGACCAGGAGTGGCCACCCCTGGGCTATACTGTAAAATGACAATTGTATTTAATACTTCAGAATGACTTAGTAAACTAATAAAAACTAAATTTGTGGATTTCATGCGAGAAGCCTCATTATACCTGTATTCATTAGCTACAGTTCTATAAAATTACAGAATTCATTACAATTTAGGAAAAGTTGACACTAATATTCTGCCACCTAAGTAGAACCTCGAATTATTTTACCCGTTTAACTATCAAAGTGACTTGATGATAGCTATGTTGATGGCAATGTGAAATTTTGACAATATTTCAAAATATTACAATCTAAAATTGTTTGGTTTTAAATATACTAATGTTGTATCACCAGAATGGAAAAAAAGAGGGATACATCAATTTTTATGTGGATGCAAGTAAAGTGGACTGCTGGGTTTCAAACGTGTAGCTGATATAAAGAGAAAAAGATGATCTAGTACATTTCAAAAGTGTGCAAATTACAAAGATCTAAATTCACAAAGAAAACACAAAACCAAGCAAAACTTTCTAAAAAAAATACATTTCAAATAGTTAAAGTAAACACAAGTTTCATATTCTTGCCCTCTCTGTTGCAAATCAACAGGCGTGTAGGGAGGGAATGGCTTTCAGGGCATGGAAACTGCAGCTGAGGAAATGGCTCTATAATCAATAGCTTCCCAGGCTGCTTGTTAAAAATGCCATTTTCATCTCCAAGTCGTTGAGAGGGTCCTTTACCAGGAAAGAGCCACATATCATTCTCTCCAGACAACTGGCGTGATGAAAAATGGGGGACCACTGTCACTGACCGATATTGATTATATGTGAAAATGTGATAATTTTGTATTAACTCGCCTCTAGGAGCCTTGTTCTGTCAGCTTTGCAGGAGAGAATTAATGCCTTCATATCAGGCTAACAAAAATATGAGCCATTGCTCATTTCAGCCTCCAGACAAAGAGGTTTGTGTCAATCACAGAAGTTTAATCATTTCCTCAAGAGAAGAGAGCAGAATGTATCAGATTAACATCATTATTGTAGACTCTTCTTTCTATATGAGATTTATTACCATTGCAACAACTTAAAAGCCTGGTGCTCCCATCATATTTTGAACTATTATGGTCATCTTCATGAAAAGGGACAGTGTTAAAGAGACTGCCATTCTCTTGAAAATATGGTAAATGACATTATATGGGACAAGAAATCTGAGTCATCATGAAAGGACATTACATTAAGAACAAAAACTGTTCTTAGCATTTATGTTTCTGGTGGAAACATTTTTTTTACATTGCTGGTTTTATAAAAGTATAAACAATGAAAAGTGTGAAAGCAATATACAACTGTTGTCTTCGGTGAAGTCTTCACTCAACATCTCACATTCACCCATTTTAAACTCCAGACCAACGATTTGGCCATCTTTTATTTCAAGTAGCAGCCAAGTAGTCATATACAGATAGATGCACATAAGATAACCAACTTGTGGATTTTTGATTATTCCCTGTTCATTATCACTTTATTAGAGTGTATTAATTATTGCTAATTAATACACTCTAATCCGTTCATACTGGCTTTAAAATTAGCCGTGTTTTTGGGCATGCCATGGTGGCATAGGGGATAATGCAACCAATGTTTGGAGGCCTTGAGTCCTCGACACGGCCGACTCGAGTTCAATTCCCGGACCCGGCGACATTTGCCACATGTCTTCCCCCCTCTCCCTTCCTGTCAGCCTACTTTCGTATAAGAGACACTAGAGCCCACAAAAAGACCCCCTGGAGGGGTAAAAAAAAAATTAGCTGTGTTTTTAGCATTTTCTGCTAGGAACACAAATTATTAAAGAAACAGAACTATGCATTTTCCAGGCAAATTGTGCTGTAGAATGACAACATCAAGTAACTATGTTACCTTCTGGTGTAATAAAAATGCTATATATGTTACATGTGACTTAAAAGAAATTTTACTTTGTATTTTAACATCTTTAAATTAGGACTCTGTCTCTTCAGGAAGTCACCACATCATTCCACAATTTTATCAGCATTTCCCTTAGAAGTAGCACTTATAATGAGCTCTGCAGATGCACAGTTTTATCTGGTGTTTGCTAATTGCTGCTGGCTAGTCTGAAGGAGCTCACTGGGAGAGTCACAGGGAGGGATGCTCTGAGAGGCAGAAGCTTGGAGGCTTGGAAACTTCAGCTTGGAGGAGGAGTTGCACTTCAAAGGCTGTGGTTGGTTCCACCCAGGTGTTTTGCACAGTTAAGTGGTTGCCATGGAGATTAAAGGATTTCTCAATCATTCATGAAAGAATAAAGGCAACACTTCAGGTATGTTTTTGAAGAGTAAATAACATTGCAACATGATGTAAAGCTCCAAAAAGTAAATTTTACATAATACTGCCCCTTTAAAAAAAATATCTGAGAAAATAAAACACAAACATTCTAGTATAGACTAAAACACACAATCAAGACATATTTACCTTCTGTTCAAATGACTCCCAAATTCACTTTCTTTTGATGATAACAAGTACAAAGGAGTTTGAGTTCATATGTTCAGTTTCAGAATTTTCCTTCTGAAGCACAGCATATGTAAATCACAGCGCCAAAGAAAAGAAAATGAAAACAAGGACTAAATGTACCTTTGTCAGCATGACGGAAGAATAAAAGCACTCTCAGAGTCATTTTGGGATGCAGTGTAACTGGCTCCCTCTCTCAGGCCCTCCTTAGCAAAGCGATGGGGGTTCATAATTACAATGTAGCCTCAAGAAAAATACAAACCCAAAGCGCTCTGTTCTTATTGAAAAGGCAAAAAGTCATAAATACAGACTCATAAGAAAATACCCCATAGTGTTTATTAGTTTCATTTTTTTTCTCTCTTTTCCCATTGAAAATTCAATAAATCTGCACCAATTCTCTCACGCTGTCACACTCAAAGTGCCTGGTGAGGCTTATCCTTACAGGCATTCCGTCCCAATCTCAGAGCCTGGCTAGTCAAGCGATGGCTACAGCAGAGATATTACACTGTGTGACATCCCGCAGATTTTATCGGACCTCATAAGCACTTATATTCAAGAAACAATGTATTAGACGTCGGGGGAGGGAGAAAAAAAACAACAATATCTTTTGTTTGTTTCAGAGTGGAATCCATATGAAAAATGTAATATATGGTCCTTGTACACAGAGAGATTGCATGAAACAGTCAACAGAAACAAAAGGTGTAATTAAAATGAGAGCAGATGTTAACATGTTTTCACTCAACGTCTTGTCTGGTGAAAAACCAAATAATTTTTCTGCACATGGACAAATGAGAAAGCCCAGGAAGGTGAAAGATACCAGAAGGACTTCAATAGTTTGAAAGACCAATCATTCATCTTCTGCTTCTGCTTGGCTGAATGAAATTGTGTTGAGATGCGTGTGGGTGGAGGTGGCAGCTGTGACAGTAGTCAGGTATATCAACTGCACAGTCATAATCTCTCTCAGGCTGCTAGTGAGCCACTACAGCTGTCAGCAAGCGGCTGTATATAAATGCGCTGGTTTGCCCAGGGTAACAGCAAACAGATGTCAAAGACAAGTGCTGTCAATCCTTCAATATCATTAGGAATCTCTTTCCATTTAGTCGTCTTAAGGTACACTGCAAGACAATGTGAGAAATTAAGTCACCGCTTTCTTCGACACTAAACCGTTCCTGACTTTTTAGATTCAGACTTTTATTTTTGTTGCAAATGAAAAGCAAAACATGCTGTAGTATAAGCCTAGAACTTGTCAGACTGGGATTAATAGACTCATCCCAGTTTTGTTGTCGACTATTCTGGAGCCCACTATTTCAGCTCGAGTATAAAAGAAAACAGAGAGCAGCTGTCACTGAAAGAGCAGCTGTCATTGAGGAGATTCTGGGTGTTTTCACAACCGATAGTTCGATAGACTCCATTCGATTGGAGACTAAATTTGCAACATTTGTTACGTTTTCAGCTGGTGCTTTCACACTGCACTGCTTGAAACAAACCAAACCCTACGAGCAATCTGTTCACCACCCTAACATGTGGTGGGCAGCACCAAAAACCATTATGGGACATTATGATTGTTTTTATTTATTTATTTAAAGTCTTCTGGTCTGCATCAGTGTTGGTCATAATGCTCTGATTTAAACATTGCTGTTACAACTTTGCTTTACTCACTACCCAGGTTTGTTTGTGCTAGTATTATGTTGCAGTTTATGTCTCTATAAATTGCAACAGTTTACAGAGATGTAAACTGTTGCAGTAAAAAGTTTACATCTCTGACAGATGTAAACTGAATTTTCAGTTAGTTAATGCTAACATGTCTGTTAGCATTAACTAACCGGACCATTGGGTGAATATGTTTCTTTTGTTTCCAGGTACCTTTATGATGTTACAGGCTGAGCAGGTGTGTGGGAGGGGCCACTCCACCATTTCCTGGTCAAATAGCTGGATGATGTCATCACTGGGTTCTACCAAATAGAGAGTTTTTGATTTTGTCTATATATGGTCTGTTCTTCTTTGACCTTTTGATTTGCCCTGCAATAAATGTGTTACTTTGCATACCACTAAGTTATGTAGATGAGTTTGTAAATAAGATCAATAACCTTACTCCTTTTTGTTTAAATTTTATTGTTTGGTCTGTCCTGTTTTATTATGATATGGTCCAATAAAGTGCAGGTGTGTTGCTATTTTACTGTAAGAACAATAAGCTTTCAGATGCTCTGGATGGATATCAGAGCATAAAAAAGCACTAAAATTCACCAGAGGAATCAGGACCTGGTGACTGATGCTGGGTTGTTTTTTGTATTTGGTTTTTTTTATCCACCTATTTGACCATTTGACTACAATACCTCACATCCTCTCAGAAATATTAATCTCAAAAATCACAGCAAGAGAATAATAATAAATGAGCTTATCTGAAATAACCCCTTCCACATATGACCATCTCCAAGCCTCCACTACGGTTCTCAACGACTGCATTCCCCTGTCCATCCTCGCTGCCAGCATTCTCTGCACCACTGGATTCTCAAACCCATGCAACTATGTCCACCCCAGATCCCCAGTTCACATCCAGACAGCCTAGCAGCAACTACAAAGTAAAGCTGACTAAGGATCTAGCCAATTGTCAGATTCATCTCACTCAAAAACTTGATCTCACAAAAAGAAGAAGAAAAAAGTGATTACAGAAGCATAATCGGTATATTGCTAATTTGCAATAAACCTTTGCTTTTGTGTTTAAACATTTCTGCATGTGGGCTGAAAACAAACTTAACCAACCATGATGTGTATAAGTGAGTCAGTATTAGAACAAAGTGAAATATGCTGGACTTGTGTGACCTAATTTCTGCATTATTAAAGTGACAGCTGAGAGTCACATTTCTGAAGTTTGGAAAAGCACAGTGGTGGAAATGTTCAGTGTCACACAGCAAGAATGAACAAACAGTAGAACTGTGTATTCCAATTTTAATTGTTTTGTAAAGAAAACCTTGGCTCTGAACTAAAGCTAAGCCTCTCCACTGACAACACTATCTGCAACTTGCCAGAATCTCATGAGCCCATCACAGTCTGTGGCAATGACTCCCAGCCAGGAAAAATCTGTTGTGTCAATCCTTTTTTTTTTTTAGTTTTATTCTCTTTGCTTGCACTTCATTTGGCACTGCATGAAGTAAACTCTAATTAAACAATCATGGCCATGCAGAGTCTTTCCCCCTCTGTCCTATTGACTTTGCAACAGTACTCATCCTCTCCTCAGTATAAAGTCCCGTGTCTAATGGCAGTCGGGGAGAAGAGCTGTTGTCACACTGTTTGTCCCTCCATCTCTCTTCGTCTCTGTAAGCATAGACTTTGCATCAAACCACTGGGCACAAAGAGCTTTGAGAGAGAAAACTAAGGCTTGAAGTGCTGAGTTTTGGCTCAACTGCAGAGCACAAATATGACTCAAGTAAATAGTCGTATTGCAGACTTGCATCTTCAAAGTGCCTTTAAATAACTTTCTCTTGATGCAATAGGCATAAAAAAAAATCTCACTCAGTCAAAGGATTTCTATATTTGAAGTACATGATGCCGTACTCAAAAAAATGAATTCATCCACAGGACGAATCTCTTCAGCTGGAATCATCCAAAAACGTCAATAAACACTGTATAAATAAATAAAACATTCATCCATTTCATAATTCGGCTCAGTGTTGGTGCAGGGATGGACTCCATGAGAGATTGGGGAATCGCACTGGACAAGCTGCTGTCTACAACAAAATGGCAAAATGGAGCACAAAAAATATATATTCAATGAAAAAAATAAGAGAATGATATGGTGGGGCACATACATTAAGCCACTTCTGCAAAGTTTTTTTTCATAAATCAGTTAACTCTGTGTTGGTCTCTGTAGACGCAAATAAAGATCGGCTCCTGTAAGAGGTGGTCTGTCCAGGGATGTAGGTCCATTTTTTAGCACAATCGATGTTACCATCAGTTATAAAAAAAAAATGCTCTATGTATCAAACATAGATGAACAGAGATTTCATTTCATTAAGTGACACCTTGAAATTGGGCGTTTGTCTTTAAGAAGCCCCTGTTCGTTACGACACTCTGCCTTCATCACATCACCACAACAATCCTTCTCATTATGCTGTTTACAGTCATAGGAGTGTTGGACTGAGTATTAGATCATATGAGCTCAGCTGACTCACAGTTCCATAAAGTTTTTGCTAATTGCCCACTCTTACTTTTTGAATGTAAAAACATGAGAGATTCAAATATTTCCCAAACAAGGAAGAAAGAATCAACATTATAACATGGCATAAAGCTCCAAAAAGCATATTTATTTAGCTTTATATCATGAAACGTACCAAGGCTTTATACTAATGTGACCTGGTTTACAGGATAAATTATACATAGATCTTCATAAATATGAATATATATATATATATAAAATGCCTTGTTTATATGCGGACACATTATGACACATTATGTGACAGAAATGGAGATAATGTTGACAAAACAGAAGAAACAACAAAAGTGTGACCTGCTGTGCTGCTGACCTTAGGAAAGCAGGGCAGGAATATTTCATGGATACAGTTACAGTTACTGCTAAAAATATTAAATAAACTGCTTTCTTTTATCAAGCGATAACATACTGTAGTCATAATCAAAAAGGTGCAAGCATTTCTTATATCTGACACCAGCTTTGGTAAAGTACTCAAAGAATAGATGCATTGAAAAACAATCAGATATTTTTCAATGTCTTAAGAAAATCAGTTCTCATGCATTCAGATAGAAACACAATTTGGAGTGCAATTCCTCCCTGATCCAATTTGATGTTCTTAAAGGTGAACTGTTTTGCTTCCTCTAGAAGAAGCCAAGATATATCCATTACATTATTTCAAAATTATTTTCAGATTTTTAAATTTCACCTGTTCAGCTCGTTTCAGGATGAGCCAGGGTTCTGTTGCTATGTAACACTAACTGCTAAAACATGTTTAACCCTCCTACAGTCGCCCATGACCAGGGGAATTTGATTGGATACATTTTCATTGCAGTCAACAGCGAAACACTTCTCAGTTCCAGAAGCCATTGTAAAGGGCATGCAGCGATTAAACCAGCTGATCAAACATGCTTGTCTTCAAATAATGAAGTGAGCAGAGTTCCGCTTGAGTTGTTGGGCGCCACAGATTGTGACTTACAGGTTGTTGAAGCTGCTCATTTTCCAGATACTAAAAGACATTTAGTTCTTACCTAAAAACAGTTGAATGTTGATTTTTTAGTTTTTTTATTTTTTTTTAGTGCATGTAATGTTAATGGAAGCAGTGAAGACCCAAACAGAAGTACAAAACATTTGCGTCATAGATCCCCTTTCAGGTTTGGAAGAGTACCTCCATCTAGTCCTGGTCCAACGTCCTTCAGTTAGGAAATGTTTTTGCTCTTTTACTGACACATCACTAGACAACACACCGACACCGAAATGACAATCTGTGCATGAGCATATGGATGTGTGAATATTTGCGTTGTGAAGAGGTGAATGTGACCTGTAGTGTAATCAAGAGTGATCTGTTTGACCAGGAAAACCTTTATGAGTACAAGTTCTAATTGATTTAGTAAACTTTAACTTGTGTTTGTGGCTCAAAAGAGGACAATAATCTGCACTAGCAGAAATAACAGACCTTCCCCAAAACACGTACCAAAAATGTAGTTACATTTTTAAGGTAATAGTTTTTTGATTGCAGTTTTTATGAAGTTACCCACAGTCCATTTCAAAGAGGTTGTAGAGGTTAAATGAATTGTATATTATGTCAAGGAGAGTGATATGTAGAGACAGACAGACTTGAAGCAAAAGAATTAAGAGAAATTATCAGGCTCCAACTTAAGGGTCACTTTGAAAGATTTCCCATCTGTACGTTACCTTGCGGGCGTCTCGGGTGACTGGAAAGATGGAAGCGTTATTACATCTGAAGGTGACAAGGTTCCCAGAAACTTAAGCAGTCAATCGTGTAAACAGCCATGTCACTCATCTCTCAGGAGAAATCATTGTGGAACTTCAGGCTGATCAGCTCTGTTCATCTTGGAAAGTGCAGTGCGAGGGGCCCCTGTAGAGTTTGAGCAAATTATCACATTGAGGAAACATTTGCTGATAACAAGTCACTTGGCATAAGTGAACACTATTGTGTCTCAGTGGTTTTTATTGGCTGATGTTGGGAGTCTTTTCCGTTATTGTTCTGTTTGTTGTGTTTGAAGGAGGAACATCTCAAAGACGAAACTTGCACCTGTGAACCCTGGTAATAATTCAGAATATGAAAGAATGTGCTCTCATAAACATTAGAAACTAATAGTGTAACGCGGTCATCTTTCAATTGTGTGCCTTGGTCGCATTTAAAGCATCACTTTTTATTTTGTGTGTATTGGAATGAAGGGCAAAGAATTCCTAATATTCTGCTGCGTCATGACTAGTTTTTGCTCAGACATCACTCTTGCTTTGGTTTTTCAACTACCAATCCAAGCATTGACGCTCAAAGTCGAGCAATCCAAGTGGCCAAATAAAAATTAACTGAACAAAATAATGTGAAGTCAAGTGAATGATGTTGAATGGAGCATTTGGCGAAAGCAGCACTGAATTAAGAAATCGTACTGTTGGACTGTTGCTTCAACATAAAAAAAAAAATAAAATAAAATAAAAAAAACCAGTACAAAAAACAACAGTACAAAAAAACTCAGAAATTTTGGGATTAATGTCAAAACATTTTCAAAAGTCAAAAATGTTCAACATTTGGAACTAAATGTTTCTTTTAGAAAATTTCAGACATTATTCTCAAAATTTCTGAAATTTTAGGCAGACATGTACTGGTACTCTTTTTTTTTTTTTCTAACTAAAATGACCCTATTACGCCTTTATGGTGTTCCCAGTAAGATAAACACCTAAATTGAGACTTTGAGAAAATGTATTAAAAAAATAAACCATTAATTAATATCAGGATTTGTAACATATGCGAAGCCTGAATCTATATGTATTATCTCCTTTTACATTTCACTTACTAGACATTCTAACAATTTAAAATTTTGTTAATATTATCATACCGTTTTTCCTTTGTGTAACTTTCATTCCTTTCCCTTTTCTTCCGTTGCTCTCACCTAAAAAATAGGAATCAATAAAAAAAAATGTGTAAATGCTATGTCATCATTCAGTATAAATTTTTGTAAGAAATGTAAGAGGTGCATTGAGAAATCAGCTGTTGAGCGAAATTGGATAGCTTTTTAGTTTAACAAGATTCGACTACCTCAGGGCCACCGTAAACAACACTGAGTAGTGGTGGTTACTGAGAAAAGACGACTCAAAAATTTGTCACTTTTAGTGTCGTTGGGTTGCTAAGAAATTAAGTCAGAAAAAATACAAAATAGGAGCTGTTTAAAAATACCTACCCTTCACCATTTTCAAGTCAAAAGTGAGTTTTCGTACTTTTCTTTATGTGCCTTGTTGTCATTTAACAGATAAACATCTAGAAGGACACTTTCTCTGTTTCGTCGCTAAAATTTCATAGGCAGTGAAATGTCGCATCGCTAATTGCACAGGTGTGCACTTTGCCGCCCACAAGGTATCACGACCACAAAGCACAGGGTCCGCTCCTTTTCAGTTTGACCGAATACGAAGTGGCTAGTGGTGTAAACGAGACTCAAGCTAGGGGGTTTATCTCTGTAACATAAGAAAAAGAAGAAATAAAACTATTGTTTATCAGCAGCAAGGGTTTCTCCTCGGCATTATTTTTCTAACTTTAACTGACTAATCATTTGAATGGATGCAAACATGGTCGCCACCACATTATGCTGTTTATAAGCATATTAAGTGAACATAAGTGGTGTGGCAGAAAAAGGTACATAAAAAGAGACAGGCACATGGACTTTGGCTAGAGTTAATGTTTTAAAGCATAAGTAACCCCCAAATCAACTTTTTTTTTCTTTTGCTGATTAACTGTTCTTTCTTTATGCTTGAAGCAAATTTTGACAACTCATTGTCTATTGGCGTTGACTACTTTGCTAGAATTTTCCCAAATTTGTCAGGGGTGGGGTTTTGCTTTCACAGGGAGGTTAGTTACACTTTAAAAACCACCACTCATATAGATCTGCCCAGCACATGCATTGCAAGTGTTGCATTTTAAGGTACAAGAATGTCTTACCTGGGCTGAGGAGGGAAAATAAGAATGGGATTATTACTCTGTAGTCCAAAATTCTCTGTTCAGATTAAAGCAAAGGCATTTCTTTTTAAATCAAGGTCCCAGAGTACAAAGGATGAGTGAAGGTGATCAAAATTTATGTTTCGTAAGGACCAGTTTGTGTTTTCCGTAGATTGTACTACTAATTTCCCCATTGTGGGACAATAAAGGCTGTTTCTAATCTGTTCTAACCTCGTGAAAGGACATTGTGCTCGGTGTCTCTTCAGAAGTTTTCCCCTCGTTGCCTTCAGTGGTTGTTGTTGTAGCGCCACCACAGGCGAAAGAGGGGAATATCTTTTTCGAAGGCCTTGGTTCGTCTCATAGTGCAGTGAGAAAACAACTGAAAATGTAACCAAATTTACTGGACTGTAAAGTGTGAAAAAACCCTTAGCCTCCGTCAGAGAAAAAAAATATGAGATTATGATGTAACATCCTCCATATCAACAGTCAGATTTCCTGGTCATGCCAGTAACGTTTGAAGCCCACAAGCTTGTTCTGACTCAGCTGCACAATATGTGAATACCTGTTATTTCCTACCTGGTCTTAATCCTTTCATCACTGTGTATTCATTAACAAAAAAATCACACAAAGAGCACAGAAGACGCCTGAGTAGAGAAGAGAACAGCATGAAGTGGAGGGAAGGCCAAACAGTGAATCTAATCAGAGTTTTAATGTGAAACAATACATTTGCATATAAACAGAAAAATAAGACCAACAAAATCACCAAAGAGAAAACAAAACATCACACACATTTTATTTCTCACACATGTTCCTAAATAAAGCCCAAATAAAGAATTTTGCTTTCTGTAAAATTCTACATATTGCAGGCTTTTCTCCTTCATATCAGTTTCCTGCAATTCCCTGAATAAAAATGGGCAAATGTAAAATTCCGAAATTCTCACTACGTTGTTCTCAAAACATACAGAACATCTCTGTATTATAACATAGCATCTGAACAAATCCGTCAGACCTGGAGCAGGCTTGAAACCCGCGTTAAAAAGCACATTCAGCTCATTATGTGGGTCATCCACCTACTTAGCTAAATTCAGATTTTATTCACAATCTCACAGTGTTATTAGGTAGCAATGTAAATGTCATTTGGCTTTTATTCATGAGAACAGAAAGTACGGTATTTCTACACTGTGGGAGTCTGCCACCGCGCTCAGAGGTTGCAGACCACACCCAGTCTCTCCTAGCGGTGACACGGAGCGCGCGCGGCAAAAAAAAAAAGAAAGAAAGAAAAAAAAAACTACAACAACAAAACCCGGTCATCGGCAGAGGACGAAGAACACGCTGTTGAACTGCTCACAATGAATGTTTTCCATCATGCAGTTCAATCAGCCACCCAATGATTCATTTCACAGACACTTGGGTAATTATAGGACTCAGCTCTTCACCCCGGGGATGAAGCTGCACGAGCAAAGCCGGGGTGTAAGGCGGGAGTGGCGCAGGAAGTGAGCCACGAGGGAGGGAGACGTGACTGAGTGAAAACCAGGAGTCGAGGACGACGTGAGTGACGGTGAAGTGGGAGGCGAGGGGGAAATTCGACTGACAACTGATGTGAGACGGCCTTGTTCAGCAGGAAAACATACATCGATATATATATATACATATATGGTATTTTCTCTGACTCCTGAATGAAGCAACTAATTCTTGTTGTTTGTGTTCTGATATACAACCACAACTCACAAACAAAAGCAATGAAAATACACAGGGTGACCTTTTAAGGTGGAGGGTAAAACAGACTGTAAAAGGGCTATCTGGGTAGACGTGGATAAAGATGCGTGAAGTGATGCTGGTCTGGGGCTGGGGCAGAAATCAAGTGTGCCGGGCTCCCCCTACTGGCCAAATGGGAAGTTATTTTTGCATGTCATAGAGGTCATTCAAATTCCTGTAACTCAGTGAAACTACACGTGGTATCCTTACATAATGAAGAATGCCGCGGTCTTTTTAAACTTAGCATATTTAATAACTGAGAATATTTCTTTTTCAGGAAGCTCAAGCTCTGTTAGATTGAATGGAAAATGTCTGTTATGTCCTTTGTCTTGATCTAGGTGTCTAAACCTTTTGAAACATGGACCAGAATCACCAAATTGAAAGCACTCAGGCCACATTTTTGCTAATAAAAAAATGCAAAATAATTTTCTTAGAGTTTTGTATACATATTTCCTAAAATAAATAAATGAAAAAACCCCTGAAACATTCTGTTTTCCTTAATTTAATATAAGGCAGGTGAGTAACTTCTCTGGTTGAATGTTTTCTATTTTGTTGGTTTGCAAAATGTTTTTTGGTATAATATCAGCCACAAAGACAAGAGCTTTCCTTTAAAGTCCCTGCTGTCTTTAGCCAAGTTTGATGACTGCCCAAGCTTGTTGAGTAAAAAGTTGCTGGATGTTTGTGACCTGACTTCATTAATATAAAAAGCAAAGTAAAAAAAAAAAATGTAGTTAAGAGAAGAAAAGGAAAGAAAACATTATATTGTACTGAACATTTTCTACTTAGGAAGATCTCATCTTAAAAATATATAAACAGTGTCCAGCTGCGTCAGAGCGATTCGCTGGAGGGTCAAATTTGGATCATTCTTACATATTTGTTGTGTGCTGTAAGATTCAGAGGGGAAATTCTTTAAGCTTTACATTAGTTTACTCAAAGCTTAAAGATCACTTTTTTATTCCTTTTTTATTACAACTAAAAACCAGCAATCAGGCCAGAAACCTGGGAGTAGTGATGGACTCTGACCTGAACCTTCAGAGCCACGTAAAGACAGTCACAAAGACGGCCTTCTATCACCTGAAGAACATTTCCAGGATTAAAGGACTAATGTCTCAGCCAGATCTAGAGAAACTCATCCATGCGTTTATCTTCAGTCGTATTGATTATTGTAACGGCGTCTTCACAGGTCTGTCCAACAAATCAATCAAACAGCTGCAGCTGATCCAGAATGCTGCTGCTCGTGTTCTCACTAAAACCAGGAAGATAGAGCACATAACAGCAGTTTTAAAGTCTCTCCACTGGCTCCCTGTAGCTCAAAGAATAGACTTTAAAATACTGTTGCTAGTTTATAAATCACTGAATGGTTTAGCACCACAATACATTAAAGATCTGCTGCTGTTGTATCAACCTTCCAGACTTCTCAGGTCTTCTGGTTCTGGTCTGCTCTGCATCCCCAGAACCAGAACCAAACGAGGAGAAGCGGCATTTAGCATCTATGCACCAAAAATCTGGAACAAACTTCCAGAAAACTGTAAAACAGCTGAAACACTGACTTCCTTTAAATCTCAATTAAAAACCCACTTGTTTAGAGTTGTATTCGAAACGTAATCAATTGCAAATTTATTGACGGAATCTGACTATGTTGTGTTTTTATTGTTGATTCTATGTTGCATTGTATTTTTGTGTTTGATTTGATGTAAAGCACTTTGAAAAGTCTTGCTGCTGAAATGTGCTATACAAATAAAGTTTGATTGATTGATTGATCAAGTTTTAGCTTTATACTTGCTCAAATTGTGACATTTCTATGTTTCTTCAAGTTCCTTTGATGTGATTATGTCTATAGTTATGCTTTTTATGTGACATGAATTTTCTTTTTTTGATGCATCAGATGGTGCTTTTTCCCCCTTTGTTCTTTCTGTAAAGCACAGTGAATTACTCTGTGTATGAATGGTGCTACAAATAAATTTGCTTTGCCTTCCTTTCAACAGTTCCATAGAAGTCACATGGAGTGCACGAGTAACAGTTGCCCTGGCAACAGATTCTCTCATCTGAGCCCTGCAGCTTATGAGGCATCTTGTGAAAGTAACTGGTTCTACTGGATTTTTTTAAGGAAAAGAGTAAAAGGAGTGGACTATATAAGCACACCACACTTTTCAGACTGCTTTTTGTGAAAAGAAAAAAACGTTTAAAATGGTCTAATGTGTAAATTTGTTTCATTTTTTTTTTATTTTATTTTTTTGCAACTATACCCTTCTTTATATTATCCTTACATAAAAAATTCCAGTTAAATATGTCAATGTTTGTTATAGCTACTTGTAGGGATGGACAATATGTCTGCAATCATCATGTTTTAACATATTGGTCCGATAAATCAAACTGTGCCGATATTATCAACTGATATTTGCTTCCATCTTGTTTCTGGAAGGGGAGAGGTTGGTCATGTGGTGTTTGTTTGGTCATGTGACAGTGATAATGATGCAGTAAAAATTTAATGAAAACTGAGGAGCAATTGGGAAGTCATCAGTGTGGTCTTTTTTTTTTTTTTTCTTCCAAGGTGTCGAAAGGGGATTGAAGTATGTATAAATTGAAATATGTAAAATCAGATATCAATCTCGGCTCAAATGTTCAAATCAGTGCATCCATAGTTACTATGCAAAATGATTTTTTTTGTCTATATTTTAGAGGTGAAATAATTGTCATAGTGAAAATTCACATTTAGAGTTTTAGCTCCAAGTACTTGGTGCCAGCAGTTAAACATTTCATTTTCATACCAATATGTTGACATAGGCAACTTACCGTACACATATCCACCTACACTTAGCTAGAGTTAATCTTCCATAATAACACAACAAATATCAACCAAGGCGCTGCAGACTAAGTCACAGGTGTCAGTTTATTGGTTAATACTGATAACTGTACAGTATTGTACCTCGTAAAGAACTGAGCAAGAAACGTGACCAAATCAAGAGCACTGGTGAAAATACAGATTTTATTTGAAATTTAAACATTTGCACAGTCAGCCCTGTATAGTAAAAGCAAACTGTTCCATCTATGCGTTTATGAAGAAGAGATGAAAAAAAAGAAAAAAAATCAGGATTCTGGCACATTTAAAGGTTATTTTTAGCTAAAGTTGTTGCAGCTCTGAACCACAAGCAGAGCAGTATGACATCAGGCATCTGGTTGTTCACCAGCCTCGTTATGTAAAAGCACAAATTAATACAGTATTCCTGTACCTTTTGGTTAAAGTGCAGCCTGTGCTTACAGAAGTAGCAGAAATTTACCGTGATGTTCACAGGGGGCTTATCTCTACATGTCCTGCTCCAAACATCTCCATCAGTCTCCTGAAGCACTTTCTAACCAGATTGAGTTTTTTTACATCCAGACATGTCATGTTCAGACATGTGATGCTTTATTTGGTCATTCCTAGGCTAGGAAGATCAGCTGAATATAACCACGGTGACAGATATAATCTATTAGTTGCTCTCGAGCAAAGGAAGACGTTAAATAATGTTTTGGGGAAGATGAATCCATCCCTCACAGTTGCTGAACCTACAACTAATTTCTCTACAGTTAATGCCTCTGGAGTTTAACTATTAGTTGTTGTTTTTTTATTACTACTAAATTATTGAGATAAAGGTTGCATGAAATCAAAGAAAAATATAACAAATAAGGCAGTGCCATTAAAAATATTTTCTTTTTTTATTCCTTAAATGTTTAGTTTTTTATTATGTTTCTTTTATTTTATGCAGTAGTGGGACAATTAATCATATTTGAATCAGAATCATATATTAACAAAATAACCTTCATTCTCAAATCAAAACCCCTTTTTGCTGCTAAATTATTGAATAAATACACAGCATGAGCTCAACAACAAAGATATGTTTTTAAATTTGTCATTAAACCATCAAATTGGTGCAAAGTGATATTATCTCCATAATCCATTCATCTTTCCAATCCATTCAGGAAGCCCGGATAATTCCTGGAACTTCTTTAGCATAGTGGCCTGTGGACGCTGACATTATTGCTAAGGACGTTTGTGCTGATGCTACATGGTTAGCATTGAGATGCTAGTTTAGGCTTAGATAAATTAAACACAACAATAGTATTTTCCACTACATGTATTCCATCAGACCGGTCTTTGAAGCAAAAATTAACCCATAGTGGGTCAAGAGAAGTGGCTTCATTAACTGTCACAGTGTTTTGTTTTGTTTTTTAAAAAACCTATCTGTGTAGTTTGTAGACGTCGGTTATGCGTCAATTGTTTGGGTGTACGAGAAACACACAATTACAAAGGTTCCGGGGGTGGGAAGAATCGGTGGACAAACATGCGCCAACGGGGGTGGGGGGGAACACTATGTAATGTGTTTTGAGGCAGTTGACCAAAATCCCGGACGATTTTGAAATTCCCCCCGGACATTTTTTTAGGTCTGAAAAGTAGGACATGTCCGGGAAAAAGAGGACGTCTGGTCACCCTAGCTAAACAAAAAAAATACAGGGTTGTATGTTGTAAAATACAGTTGTACAAAATGCTGACTGTGGTCTTGCTTCAAGAGTTGTGATAAAGGTGAACCATTTTAAAGGTTGGTTTATGATGTAACTATGGCTAAAAAGGCGACACAGACTACTTTAAAGATGAACAGAGCACTCAGGATAACACGTAAGCTTGACTTAACCTCTGCTTCAGCAAAAGGTAAATGAAAAAAGAAAAGTATTCAGCTACTGAAATAAATAGTGTGAATAAAGCAGTGGTGCCCCGTCTTTACTCTGTTGGAGGAGAGAACACAGCAGAGTGGATCATTGACAGGCAGAAGGAGCAGCAGGCAGCAGACAGACATGATGTACAGCTCTGCATAATCAGCTCTCAGCCCCATTAATCTGAGCAGACTGCGACACTTGATGAAACCGTGATGCATATGGCGAAAGGTCCCTCCCAGAGATGTCACTTTGAAGAACAGCGCAAGAGTCGCCACCAAAGCAGAAGCCGAGTCCCACTGCCACGCCTCTCCCGACAACATTACAAAAAGTTGGACACTTTGACCTTCCTTCGTCAAAGTATATATTAAAGCCTAATGACAAGCAGTTCTCAAATGTTTTACTTTCCAAAAGACAAAAAGACCATTTCCAATATTTTTTAAAATCTATCCCTTTGCAAACGGAGAGGAATGATGGTGAGATTCTGAGAATACTACTGGTCTGATGTGATCCATGTTCCTGGTGTTGGTCCATGAGCTGCAGCTACATTACTGACTTTTTACAGAGATCATTAAACACATTAGATCATTTAATATAACCAACTGAAAGTACATATTCTCTATTCTTTCTGGGTTTTGCTTTTTTCACTAAATATCAGGGTTGATGGTTGTAAGCAAATCAAATGAAAAATATGGACGTTAAAATGAGTTCTCAGTCCATGAAGGCCATGAGTTTCTTTCATCCTCTAGTTTTCATCCTCTGATTGAGTTTTGTTGAGTGCTGCTGAGCTTTGCATTTTTGGGACCACAACAGCGAGTTCCAATTTTTCTGTGTTAAATTTGAGAAAACTAAGAGTGGCTTGAGAATGGGACCTTGAAGAACCCCACATGTGGTCTTTGTTTACTCAGATTTACAACAAATTAAACAGTGGCCTAAACCAGACCTGAGTCACTCTTGCAAAATACCAGAAAATGCAACCAATGTTCAATCAGTATGTTTTGATCAACCGAATCAAATGCTGCATTTGGTAATATCAATATCAATATTAGACATATTATGGTTAAATATATGCCTTCTTATTGAAGCTGAATCAGTGATGTGTCTTAAACAGGAAAGAATAAACTAAAAAGTATGGAGTTCAGTCCTCAAAGGGGACAAAAGATGGTATTTAATAAAATTTTGTATTCAATGTTTTTGCCCTGGAATGCATCAATATATTTCATTTTTGAACTATTGCAGCTCCATGATCAGAGTTAGAGCATTAAATAGAGGTCCGGTAAACAACAGCAGACATTAGAGGGGTCACTGCATGGGATGACAAAGTGCACTAGACCTTCTCTTTGTAGAGTTCACTTCCACCCTGAAGGCAGGTAGAGTGAAGTCACGGTCGCAGGTGTTGGTGTTTGTTTCTGTTTTTGTTTTCTTGTTGACTGTGAGAAATGACCTCTTATTGGAAACTTTGACTGTGACTTTACAATCCAATATGTTGGTATTTTATAGAAATGTGAATTTGCGCTTGCATGCACTGAGAATTTCTGTCAAATTTTGTATAGAAATAATATCAACGTAGGACTTCAAGGTGAAGCGACGCCATTGTTGTTCTGAAACTGTTGAATATATATTTTTAAAATCTTTGAAACACGATGGAAACACAAACAGCACAGTTTATTAGAAGTTATACTGCAAATGACTACACAGTACAACAACTAGATGTGCTGCTTTAAGAAGAGACTGAGAGTGGAGACTCATATTTCACTTCCTGAAATGGGTCAAACAAAAAAAATGAGGGACTGGATTTACTAGAATGCAGTTTAAATTGGCTCCATAAAACCACTTATGAAATATGAAACTTGTGAAAAAATCCCTAGCTGGGCATTGACTGTACTTTGGACTTGATTCAAATGATAACATTGGCACCTGATCACCTAAGTTTAAAAGGATAAACTTCCCTCGTGAAATAGTACAATCATATTTCTGGTATTTGTTCTTTTTGTGCAAGAAAAGCTGACATAAATTGACAGTGTGTCTGACACTCTCAGACTCTCTACAGTAGTTAAATAGTGACTGTTGTAGACTTTTTTTAACAAAAAAGCACATCCATTAAAGATACTATCAATAGACTTGTCACATTAACCTATAAATCAATTAATTGCATGATTATTAAAACAAACTCAGTACTTTCCATGGGCTTGATTTATTGTTTATCTCTTTTTTTCTCTTTCTTCCAAAAAGTGGATGATAAAAGTCTTCAGTTTGATGCTTTGGTCTCAACTAGTCCTCTTTGTAAGGAGAATTTTGTTTACAAAGACTTCAAAATTTATTTTATTTATTTATTTTTTGTTTACTTATTTTGGATATTTCAAATGTCTTCCAGTTCCAGTGTTAAATGTTCATTAAAATTTAGTTCACTGATCTTTTAGAATGTGTTCTTGATTTATTATTTTTGCCATTACCATTACATTACTTAAAAATGGTTGTTTATCACAATAACACCTGGAACAATTTATTGTCCAGCAAAATTTGTTACTGTGACAGGCCTAACTATCAAACGGTGTAGCATTTTTTTTGTATTAACAAATGTACACAGAGGATAAGGACACATTTGGGTAATGATGTATGGAGGCCTTTACAAAATACAAACATGTTCAAACACACAGAGGAAACAAACATCACTATCTGTGCCTTGTGTTTGTGACATCACAAGAGGCACAAGAATCAAACAGAAAACATTGGTGAAAGACATCTTTTGTTTCTAACTGGTACAAATCTGGATCATTTTATCCAAAACCAAAAATCAGTCTCCAAACCAGCTGTAACCACCAATCACTGTAGATTGGTGGTTTCAGTCGTTTCTCTTTGTTGAAATGTAAACACAAAATACAGAAACCTTATGCTGCGTCCTATAAGCCAGACTCTTCTTAATCTTCTTACGGGTATTAAAGTTGATAGCTCAATAATAAGTGACGGCTTTCTTTGTTTTTGTCCGAGGATCAAAAGAGGGATGTGGTGTATCTCACTTTACAAGGTTTGTTAAAAGAAAAATGACACAGTCGAGATTTAATCACACAGAAGATCCTCCAATTTTAAACTGGTTGATTTGATTTCAAAGCAAAGATGTATTTACTTGTCTCTCTCACTTCAGCTCGCGTTTCTCTGTGGAGTTTGGGAGCTAATCTGATGAGATTTGCTTTGTTTCATTGCGGTTTGTAGCTCTCTCGTCCCTCTTTGCTAACAACATCCAGATACAAAACATGTCCTCCTTTTTCCCTCTAAAATACATAACACCATCAAAGCACTTTTTGTCATAAAATGAGTACAGCTAGCGGAAAACATAAAACCGGGTAGCTGGACTTAATGGGCCTTGCTATGTGTAAGGAGTCAGCGGGTGTGACCGGGATGTAGTCCGCTGAGACTGCTCTGAACAAGGAGCTGGATTTTATGGCTGTCTGAAATACTTCATGACCTTATATGTTGGTAAATCAGAGAGAAAAGTCGAGGTCCTCTAATACAAACTGGCTCTGTCACAATAACCCCCTTTTTAGTGTCGTGTCTCTCGGTTTGCAGACATTAAGGTTATCAAAGAAAGGAAAAACAAATGCAACCAGGCATCCTAAATGAACTCCCTAAATGTTTTTTTTTTTCTTCATGAGATAGTTTTCTGATGTTATTTGTGCTGTAATGGAGCTGCGGCCTGCTGTGTTGAGGGCTTTTTTCAGTTGACTACATCAGCCTTGTTTGGACTAATGAATCTTAGATGACTTGGTGCTCCCCGCTTTCATTAAAAAAGAAAGACAGTGCAAATGTGCTGGTCTGGAAAAACAAAGAAAAACAAAATGTTCTAAGAAAAGAGTTTTGTTGCTGCATTGAAGATATTGTTGGTTCAAAATCATTTACAGATAACAAAATAATAATAAATCAAACATGTATTGTGCTTGTGCATTGAAATCATACTTTAGTCACCTGCCCTAGAAACAAGACTGGAATGTTATACATTACTTGACATTTGGCACAACCATGAGCTGCCATGTTGCCAGGTATCATCTTGACCCACATACAGAATTACATGCTGGATGCAGAATGAAAAGTAATTAATGGATTTATTGACAATAAATATGGAATATGTACTGTGACAGTGGGTTCTGGTCTCACGGTTCTGTGGTGTTCAGAGGAGAGAGATGATTAGTACAAATACGGAGGAGAATTTTTGGAGGTAGGAAGCTGAGGAGGCTCAGGGCTCCCTCATCCTCGGCCTACAGTGGGTATTTTGTGAGCAGCACAGAACGCGTCCACAAACTGTGCGTGGACGGTTGAGGTTTCATAATGGACCGTACCAATTGCAGACATTTCTTATGACAAATTACTTAATTTCCCACAACCTGAATGGACACCAGGAGGTTTAGTTGGGTGCCAGCAGTGTTTTTTTCCAGCGGCGCAGTCACGATACACGTTAGTGTGTTAGTACAAAACTTATCAGTGCATGCAAAGCAGTTTGATGTGATTTCTGTTTCCTGTCGAGAAGTTTACTATGTGACACAGAGTAAACCGAAATCATAAAACTGGCAAAAAATAAAAATCTTAATTATACTTGGTAGTTAATCTCTATGAAATGACAATTTCCCTTTCTGAGATGACTGGCAAGAAATATCGCACTTCAACACAACATTATTTTTTTAGTCGTATGCCAACAGATTGGACACGGCTTCATTTTGCCTGTGGGTTTTCAAAGTAAAAGCGTGATGACCTGCTTTGCTTCGTGGGTTGTTGTAGGTGGCGACAGCAACATCTGACAGATTATTATCAGCTCCTTAGATTTCCAGCAAGTAATCAGCTGATTACCAACAAGCGTGGCAGCCCAACACCTCCAACTGAACCTGCATTGAGTGAGTCTACCCTCTTGACCCACATGCAGAATTACATACAGAATGAAAAGTAAGAAATTGATTTATTGTTAATAAATAAAGGATATTTATTGTCTTTGCACTTGTGTTTTATATGTTTGTCTAAAATCTGACCAAACAAATATATTTGAAAAGCATATTAATAAAAGTGGTTTTCAAAAAATAAAGAATTGTAATTGCTAAATTATATTATCATCATGTTTTAAATAAATCCTAAAAGTAAATTCAAGAAGCTGCATTCGGCAAATAAACGGATCCACCTTGATTAAAAAAGGTAAACAAGTCATCCCAAACAACGCAATACTGCCATCTAGTGTAACAGGGCAGTAGGACAGGTTCTTATGAGTCAGCATGAATGTATTTTTAGAACAATAGCACACTCTTTGTTATCATATTGGTAAGATTTGTAGAAAATAAAAATAAAAAAGTGACTATGGATCACTTTTTCTGGCTTGTAGAAGGCGCTCGTACTGGAACGCCATTTCAATTCACTAAATTGCTTTTCAATCAAGGTTATGAAATGCAAAAAAATACAAATAAAAAACATTTTTCAAATTCAAGGTGATACCTGGCAACATGGCAGTTCAGGGTTGTGACATATGTCAAGTAGTATATAACATTTTCAATCAGTCAGTTTTACTCCAATCAAATGGTTGAAAACCCAAGTTTTTCTTTAACATCATTGTGGACAAATCATTGCTTATTTTCTGCTTCACCTTTAGCTTATATACAACTACATGAATGGGCCTTTATATGAGAGGCCTTGTTACAAATGCACGCTACACTTCGCTGATATTCCCTTGTAAACCAATTTAAGAACCATAAATCATGTACCGTCCGCTAGACAATTATGCGCCAACTTGTTTTGGTTTAAGATCTTGATAAAATGCTTGTAACGAGAAAATACGTGTATAAATTCAGGAGATATGAAGAAACATTTTTGCAAGACACTGCAGCTAAAACAAACAAAAAAACTGCAGAAGAAGCTAAATATGACCCGTCTCTGTCAATTGCCCTTATCCTGCTTCTCCCAGCTTTATTTTTTTTTAAATTTATATCGTTTAAATGTAAAACATTAAACCTTAAAGCAGGGGTGTCAAACTCGATTTCACCAAGGGCCACTTCAGCATATTGGCCACCCTCAACGGGCCACAATGACGGTATATATCAGGAATTATTTATACCGTCCTCCAGACTGCAACAGACTGCAACTTATAGATGCGTCCCTGCTAAAACATACCCCAGACAAAAGGTTGACTTCCCTCAGTAGCAGCAACTCAGTTCTTTAGAGGCCTATGAATGAGTCAAAGATCCAGGTGTGTTAGTTAGAGAAGGAACGCCTCTAAAGTTGCAGAGTGATAGGTCTGGAAAACTAGACTTGGTCAACCCTAGCATAAATGTATGGAAATACAATGTTAAAAATAAATTAAACAACACCTCATATTGTTAAGTAACTGATTTTATGTATTCAAGTTTTAAATATTACATTTGAGTTTGCATGGATGTAAAATTACTGCTCAGTTGAAAAATTACAATACTTAAATCAGTGTTTAAAGATAAGCAGACAAAGAATAAAAACAAGTTTTGCTGTTAACTCTCAACTTCATTCACAAAACGTTTATTTATTACACAACGAACATGTATTTCACATAAGAACAAAACAATTAGGCGATGTTGCCTGTCCTTGAACACAAAGCTGATCCCTTTTCACTCTGTCACCAACTCACACATATCCTCATTCACCAGTTGTGTTCTGTAAATAAACACAAAACAAAACACAAGCAAAATCAATAAACTATATTCATATTCCAGTATACTGAGTTTTGGTTTTACATTAATTCTATTTTAATTCAGTTTGTTTGTGCTTACCAATGTTTTCTGGCCGGATGTCTGGCACCGTTTTCCCCTTGTCAGTTCGTCGATGTCTGGTTTTAGTTCTTGTGCTGTGGCAATCCGCAAAACGGCGTGTAGGTTTTCGTCAGTAATGCGCGATCTGTGCTTGGTCTTGTTTAAATTCATTATTGAAAACATCTGTTCGCACAGATAGGTGCTTCCAAACATGGACAAAACACGAGCTGCATGGAGTCGAAGCTGTGGCATCAAATCAGGGGGAAGTAGACGGTAAAAGTCCTCGATTGAAACATCACGGAACTTCGCTCTCAGGCCACTGTCGCTTTGAAGCTCAATTAACTCCATCTGAAGGCGGTGGGGCGCACTGGAGACATCGGCGGTGAAAAGATTGGCAAAGATGTCAAAACTAGAGTGTTGCGATTTAAAGTCATAAAAGCGCCGATCAAACTCGTTTGTTAACAGAGTTAGTTTGGTAGTTAACCGAGCACATGAAAAAGCACCGGGAGATGAGGCTGAGATGATCTGACATGCAGGAAAGTGGACGAGATTGTTTTGTTCCACCTGGTACTTCCATAGATCGAGTTTGCGCTGGAAAGCTGTGATCATGTCGGACATCTGTGTGATGATTTGTTTACGTCCTTGTAGTTTCTGATTTAGCTGTGACGTCACATAACATAGCAAATTCACACAGCCATTTCGGATCGGACAGTTCAGACAAGGGTTTTCCTTTGTTTTTCATGAAAAGATCGATTTCTTCTCGAAGTTCAAAAAATCGTTTAAGGACTTTGCTCCTACTCAGCCACCTTACTTCTGTATGGTACGGCATATCTTCATGCTCTGAACCCACCTCCTGCAAGAACATCTGAAACTGGCGGTGATTCAGGCCGCGCGCCCGAATAAAGTTGACTGTTTTCATGACAGTGGTCATCACATTATCCAGCTCCAGAACCTTTCCACTCAGCGCTTCCTGATGGATAAGGCAATGATACGTGATCAGCGGCGTCTGATTGTTGCTTTTTTGCATTTTTTCCTTCATTAGTCCAACCAAGCCTGTTTTTCCTCCACACATCGCAGGAGCACCGTCTGTAGTTAGTCCCACCAACCTTTCCCACGGCAATTTATTTTTACCGACAGACTTCTCCACTGCATCAAAAATGTCCCGGCCGGTTGTGGTTCCATGCAGCGCCACTATATCCAGGAGCTCCTCGGTTACAGACAGGTCTGGCTTCACCCCTCTAATAAAAATGGACAAATGCGCCGTATCCACGTTGTCTGTGCTTTCATCCACAGCTAATGAAAAAGCTAGACAGCTGCCCATTTCTTCGGCCAGCTGTGTCGCTAAATTTCCGGCAATTTCCTTAACTCGTTCCGCGATGGTATTTCTTGACAAACTGACATTTTGGAAAGTCTGTACTTTATCGGGACACACCTGCTCACACACCTTTAGCATACACTGCTTCAAAAATGCACCCTCCGAAAAAGATTTTGAAGCTCGGGCGATTTCTTCAGCTACAATAAAGCTTGCTTTCACCGCTGCATCATTTTTGGCTGTGGCTTTTGTAAACAATTTCTGCTGCATTTGCAATCTGCCTTTTAAATCTGCTGCAATTTTTTGTTTTTCTTGAAGGCTAAATTTCGCGTACTTAGCTCCGTGTTTTGTTTCAAAATGCCGACGTATATTGTATTCTTTCACAACGGACACTGCCCCAGAACACAAAAGACATACTGGTTTTTCACCTTGTAGTACAAAGAGGTATTCGTTTTCCCATCGTTCATGAAACAGTCTTCCTTGTAAATCGATTTTTCTATTCTTAGACATTTTGATGTTAGCTTGTCGAATGTTTCAGTTTTATTCGCTGGGAAAATTAATAATCAGCCTGAGGTGACTCTGCTGCACTCTAGTGGCGAGAAGCCCTAATGTTGGCTGGTAACAATCGGAAGGCATTATGGGAGATGTAGTTTGTGGTCAATTTGTGCTCAAAACCTATTTTAAGTCAATCAATAGCACTGTAAAACGGTGGTGGGGGGAGAGGGCCACATAAAATCACGTAGCGGGCCACATGTGGCCCGCGGGCCTTGAGTTTGACACATGTGCCTTAAAGAATCAACTTGGCTTTCAAAGCCTACTTTTCCACACTCAACTTATTACTGTCGTTGCTGCGAGGTTGCAGCGTTGCTTACAGATTCAATATCCATTTATTCTTGGTAATGAAATAATAATAATAATAATAATAATAATAATAATAATAATAATAATAATAATAATAATAATAATAATAATAATAATAATAATATATCTGTGAGATGGCTGGCCGCCTTCCACAGCTGCTGATAAGGCAGAGTTGTGTTTTGGCTCATTACTATGAGCTGGACCGAGTCTCGGGACGAGCCAGCGAAGAAATGACTCGCTTATCGTTCACGCTGATTGTTTAATCAGAGATTGTCACTTGGCAGATTTACCCATAAACAAATGAATTAAGAGTTACATGGCAGTTTTATGCGATTGCACAAGAGCAACAAACAGCAAATTTTTCCGGCTTGGACAGTTTCACGACGCTCTAAACCAGAGCAATTAGGAGTGAATGCAGTAGAAAGCTCAGCTCATTTTCCCCACATCGCAAACATTTGCAAAGGTTTCCACAAACCACTCGGGTAAAGTGGAAAGCAAGAGGGACAGTTTGCTCAGCAGAGACGTTTTCCTTTAAAAATGACACATGTTGCATTCTTGTTGCGCTTAAAAGAGCTAAAAAAAAGACTTTGAGCTCAAAAGCCATAAAATTAAACAGAGACATATCAAATGAAATAAACATAGGTGGCTCATACTCTTAAAAAAAAGACCCTGTATTGTGTTTTCTTCACATTATTTACTCTTATGATCAAAAACAATATAGCTTGAGCATTTTTGACCTAATTAAGCTTCAGTCAAACACGTCACGCAGCCTCACTCACGTCTCGTGGATAATAGCTCCTCCATTTTCACCGCTGCGCTCTCAGTAACTCTAATATGTAATTTAAACTGTAGATCAATTTATTTCAAGATGGCAGAGGATGATAGCTTCTAATTGCAGCACCTGTACAATTTTCTGCATGGATTCTTTAATCGAATGGGATCAGAATCAGCGTAAAGAGGTGTTTCATTTAGCCAGTAAATGCTCTCGGTGAGACATATTGAAATGATCGTCACAGTGTGTGTCCCTGCTAAAGTCTGGGCTTGTTCGACGTCTACATTTCCTGCGCACGTGAGCGAAGTAATGGCTGCTGGGGGCGCGTGTCCACCGGAATACAGTTCTGCATGGAAACGTTTCATTGGCATCAAGTTATTGTCGATTAATGGATTAGTTTAAAACTGCAGCTTTTAATGGGAATTTATTTGAGCAGCCAACATAAAGAGGGAATTAAATGCCAAGTAGACAACCCCTCCACTCTGATAGCAGGAAGTTAAGTCCATTGTTGCCTTCAATTTACCTTCACATGTTTGTCATTCAAAAATGAAGAACGCCGATGATAAAGCTGGATGAGAAATGAGCAGCTGCTCACTGAAGGTCCCTGGATAACACCATTTTTCCTCTAATGTTGGAAAAACACAACATCACAATTGCAGCGTTTTCACTGCAATTAAAATCACAGGTGAATAAGTTAGTTCACACAATAAAACATCCTCCTCCTACCGCTTCCTGTCTTCTTCTTCATAGTAATTTGCGCCAGTGACAACATCCGGCTGTTGATCCCACAACTGGAGTGACGTGAAAAAAGGTTTCCATTTTTGTCGAAAAACGAGTTGTTGTTTTTTTGTTTTGTTTTTTGTTTTGTTTTGTTGTTTTTTTTTTCAAAAATTGCTGTGTTTCCATTAAGTAAATATATTTTGATCACGTCAAACTGCGCATTTATATGGTGAGCGGAAATGGCAGCTAGTGTAGCACGAATATCGTCGCGATAACCCAAAGAAAAACACCGATTCCTGGAGCGGCTTAAAGCGGGGCTAAAGTTTTGAAACATTCTCCCCCCAATCTGAACATTTTCTGACTCACCGTTCAGTTCATCATCTGATGATGGAAACAGTGGAGCGCTGACGTGACTGTCCACCTACACTGACAGAGGAGCGTTATTCAGAGACTCAACTGAGACACTCAGGGAAGGTGGAAGAATCTGTCAATCAAATCAAAAACTTAGAAGTCACATTTCTTACATACTGGTTGATTTAATATTCTCTCTCTCCTAAGAGAGAGAGAAAATATTAATAAGAACTATTCACAGAATTTCAATCTGATTGTTTAAGTGTGTGCAGGTTTAGCGCACACTGAAACCTGAAGCCCATTAATCAGAACAGTTCATCTCAACAGACGAGGAAACACTAATGTCCGTTCCCACGCATTAACCTTGTTGCCCCTCGCCGCTCCTGAAACTTGGCTCCTGAAACTGTGTTATGGATATTTTAGCTCTTGTCACTTGTTAGTGTTGCAGCTCCTGCCATGCTATAAATAATGGCCGTCACAGGGAGGGATGAGAGTCAGCAGAGAGCGCAGACAGCAGAGGGCATGGTGGCCTTGCCTCACCAGGATGCAGGAATTAAATCTGCTCATTCTGACACTTTGATGCATATCTTGTGTACCGGATGACAAGGCAGCTGATTCATTTTCTGTGTAGAAAGTCTTATAAAGTCAGACCTTATTGTATTTATTTGTTGGTTTTTTTGTACTTTTCTGTTTGTACTTTTCAAAACCGCAAGCCTTCCGCAGATCAGCGATCAGGTCTGGACTTTGACGACCGGGCCAGTCCATTGGCTGCATGTTTGGGGTCGCCATTCTGCTGGAAGGCGGACAAGTTTTCTTGTATGCATCATGAAGCTGCCACCACCGAGTTTCAAAGTGGGGTGGTTCGTTCGAGGTGACGTACGAGGTTCCTCTAACTACTGGGTTTTGCATGTTGATCTCTTTGATCTCATCGCATTCTCCTTTTCTTTCTTAGAAGAAAAGGGGAATGCTTTTGCAAAGCACTGCCTTTAACACAGTGACAATAAAAATATAATAAGGAATCCAAAATATGTTTTTGCTGCATAGCTTTGTCCTTTGTCTGGAACAAAAGAATTGAGCCTTGGCAAACTATGAAAGTGTTAAAATATATACTTTGGTGTAAAGAAACTCTCAATGCTTCAACACGGGTACTACACATCTTCATTTTGCTAGTATACAGCCCTACACACTCACTAAATACTGAAACAAAGCTGAAAACTAATTATCTGTCCTTGGTTTGAAAAATATGCCCTCATGCAGACGTCTCTTTTTACAGCAGCTGATGCTCAATATGGGCAAAGCTTCATTCTGCCACTTTAATTCGTCATTTTGACGGTTTACTAAGTGCTATCCTTCACCCCCATCAGCACCAAAGCTGGAGAGAAAAATCAATAATCCAACATGTTTATGCTCTTATTTAAATTCACATCTCAACACCTAAGAGAGATTCTCTGCTTGGCACTCCTTCATTACGAGCAAAGAAATAAAAGCGACTTCCTGCTACTGCAATTAGTAAACGACGCCATGGAAACAACCTTGCATAGCGCCTGATGAGCAGCCACTAAAGCATATCAGTCGAGGTGTTTTGTTTTGCTGCTACAGAGCAACATTGCATTTTTTTAAATGTTTGTTGGCATTAGAATCTTTCTGATGTTCCACAAATGTTAGAATCCATCATGTCAACAGTACATTTAGAAATTAGCTATGAAGCCAAAAAGCTATTTTAGTTTGTTTTAGGAACATTTCCGATAAAATTAAATTGAAATATTTATAAGGCCTACATGTATGAGTTCTGCATAAGGAGCTGAATGTACAGAAATGCTGCAAAATGCTTTTTATTTGCATGTCATGCTGTGCAGACTCTCTGTCTGCACTGATGAAAATTCACTTACCACGTCTAAATGCTCACAGGGTCTGATATAACAGGCAGCTGGATCTGTCTGCAGATTATTTCATCTTATAGTGATTTTGTAGACCCTCATACACTATGTTTAGAGGATGACCTTTGACCCCTAGATGGTCTGGCAATGACAAATATAATTTATATTGATGACAGAACTTGTAGTTTCACATAGTGAGCTACTATATTATAACTACAGCTTCCCTGGAACAGTTTGACAGCAGTAAGGCAGTCATACCCTGGCACCACCAGGTCCTCTGACTACCACCGACAGGCATGGTGGGTGAATTGTTCTCTTGATCAAGGCCACCTTGAGGTTCTAGAGGCTCCAGCAGCTTCCAATAACTGTTTGCGGCTTTATAAGGACATTTTAACAGATGCTTTCTTAATATCATGAATTTGTCTAACACAAACCTTTCTCATTATGTCTTCATCTGTACAAACCCTCTTTGTTCTGAATCAGCCACAAATCTCTTCATAGTACAATGTTAACGCTTCAGTTTTTATTAAATATCTAATGTTTTTATACCTTGTCATACGGCACTACACTATCTGATGATTTTCATCAGCAGAGATTCTTTCTCTTTCCCATACTGATTGAAACCTGTGGCCTGCTTAATAATGTGGAACATCCTTCTTAAGTATATTTCCTTTAATTGAGCTCACCAGACAAACTAATTAACCAACTCTCTGAAATTAATTATAGTGATTCAAAGAGCCCTGACACACAATACCATCTATACATTTAATAGCACAACAAAAAAAATTCATCTTTATGACACTTGAATCCAATTTGCATAATAATTTGGAACACAGTGTACATGCAAAATAAATCTGATTAAAATGTCATGTCAAGAAATAAAACCTGAAGAGTTTGTTGAAGAAATTAGGTTACAATATAGGAGAACAAAGCAAAAACCAATTTTCAAACAACAGAAATTGTTTATTTAAAAAACAATAAAATATTATTGCAATCTTATGCAAGACTCTGGAGAGTCAAAAAGACTAGAAAAAACACAATGGAGACTCTTTCAGTTTCTTTACAGTTTTTTTTTTTTACATGACTTAATTCAATAAAATAAAATAATCTAAAAGACATCAAATTCATGATGACCCTGAGATAATTTGGTTGTAAACACTAAATAATCCATTTGCTTTCTGTGCATTCTGTCAGATTTGGGTCAAGACTCTGGGTCGTCCGTGCGTCTCCTCAACACGCCAAGGACGATCACAAGCAACGTTGGAGTCGCAACCACAGCAACAGCAACGGAGACCTGGAAAAATAGCATCTACGTAATCAATACTACAGTACAGTCACAATTAACCAAAACATATTCTTCAAATGTACTTTGGCGTTTAATATTTTTAGGATGACATTTTCATTTCAAAATGCAACATGGTAACTTGCTGTAAACAGATCAAGTTTCCTGATGTTAGCAGATTGAACCAACCTTAATGACTGCAGCAACGTAGTGCTTTTCAAATGATCGCAAAAATACTTTGAGCAGAGCGAGGCTGCAGGGCAAATACGAATCTGCGTCATCTGAGTCTCTGCATCTGACAGGAGAAAAAAAAATACACTTTTAAAATAACTACCGTGACAAATACATGTTTATTAGCCTTTGCTGACCTTTTGTACAAAGTACTGAGAAGCAAATTCTTGTCTGCCAGGTACAGCTCAGACAGGCCCAGATCAATCAGTACGGGAAGCGGCAGTCTGTAACCGTCCTCAGCAAGCAAGCCAAGGTTGTACCAACCCTTAAAAGAGATTAAAAGAACAACTTAAACAGAAATATTCACAAGTTTAATTATAAAAAAAAACACACAAAAAAAGACAATAAAACAATCAAAAACTAAACCTGTGGGTCGTTCCTTAAGGCCGCCAGTGAATACATGTGTGCAGCAGAGGAGAAGTCTTTCTCCCTGCTGTCTGACCCTTCATACAACAGGTCACCCATCCTGATAAAGGCTGGAGGAAGAACAAGGATGCAGGTCAGTTACAGGAAATGGCCTAGAAACGATTGAACATAAAGGTGGTGACGCACCGTAAGGGTCTGGTTTCTCACTCTGGATTGTGAGATTGTAATATCGCCACATGCAGCGTGTGGCATAAGCAGGATCCAGGAAACCAGCCTAGAACGGAAAAAAACCTTTGATCGTGACTCGATTTTAAAATCTACATTATACATATAAGAGATACAACTCACCGCATTTTGGTCACAAATGTATGCCACATTGAACTGTGCAGGAGAATACCCCGATTCAGCTGCCATCAAATAAAACACCAAAGATATCAACCTGTTTGATGAACAAAATGTCATTTTGGTTTAAATACGAGTTTGCTGTCGTATTGAGTTTGAAAAGAGAACGTACATGTCACTCTTCAGGTAGGAGTCCAGCGCTTTGCGTAGGACGCTGCCCAAGTAGCCGTTCTGCTCAGCTGCCCACTTCACCCAGCTACAGGTTGATGGAGAACACAGTGAACAAGTCAAACATGCAAACATAGACAGTGAGGTCAGAGGTTTACATACTGTTATCACTGGCATGGGTCTGCTTCCAATAATTCAATTTAATTGAATTTATAACAATGTTGTCTCAGAAAAAACTAAATCCAATCTAATCATTCGGATAGATTGCAGGTCAATGTCATATATTTAATAATGCATTTCAAATGTTCATTGTCTAGGAATGATAACATAAACCTGTAGTTTATGTATTAAAATAAATACTAAAGCTGCAGTAAATAACATGTTTTTTACATATTTGTTAAAACACGCTGTCGTAACAAAAACTGAGCTTCCTCCCTGTGGCTCTACTGCCACCTGCAGTAATACACCGCTCCGGTTACAAACTACCAGTCACAGCCAGGAAGAGGGTCTTAGCTGTCAATCACTCTCATGAATGTGCTTCTCATATCCTTTGCCTTGCTCCATGTTATGCTACTGCTAGCATAACAGGAAGCTAGCTGTGGCTTCATGTTATGCTGTCATTCATGTTTGTCACGACTGCTAAAGCTAGTTAGCATACGTGGCGGCGGATAAACAGTTTTTCTGGAACAGTAATTTACACAGGAGTGATTGACAGCGCTAAGACCCTCCTCCTGGATCTGATTGGTTGTTTTTGGTTGTAAAAGAATCTTTCACCCCCCTGGAAGTTTTAAAAATGTTATTGTTGCTTAAATGTCAGATTTTATGTTCATGATGATTGTATGTGAAGGTTTCAGTGGAGGTGTGCATAAAGTGTGATTAAAAAAAGTGGAAGTAGCTAACGAAACGGCATCTGATGGACGTCTCTCGACGTATCCGGGAATCCCCGTGGCCCAGACGTCGGCTAGGAAAACCGCTGCGCGCAAGTGTCCTCGTTCCGCAGACTTCAGGTAGAACTTGTAGGCCACATGCTGATGGACACAAATTATTCCCCACTGAATGATCTGAAGCTTTTGCAGTAGAGTACAAGGAATGTGTGCCTTTGCATGTTTGCGAACCTGGTCAGCAGGTTTTCCTGGATACAAGCCCTGCGAGTACAAGATACCGAGGTTCAACGGGGCGTCCGGAGAACCAAGGAGATCGGCCTTTTCCCACAGAGCCACCGCCTGCTGGTAATCCTTCTCAAACTGCTCATAGTACCAGGCCAGGGCGTTGACTGCAGGAACAAAACCCTGATGGAAGCATTGTAAAATAAAACATGGTGAGTGTGAACACTGAATAGATTTCTAGCTACGAAGTTAACACGCTATTAAAAATGGGTAATTAAAACATAATTATATAAAACCTGCTCCATTGCTTTCTTGAGGAACGTGACGCCTTTTGGAACGTCCTTCTCAACTCCTTGACCCTACAATGAAAAACTATCTGCTATAACAAGATCACTATTCTTTAAAACAAAAAAACCAGCATTTTTAATGTATACAGATTTAAATCTTACCAGCAGCAGTACTATTGCATAGTCATACATAGACACTGGGTCCTCCAGCTGAACAGCTCCTCTTCTGTAATGCTTCACAGCCTCTTGGATGTTTGGAGACAATCCTTGCTGACCCCAGAAGAGCATCCGGGCCAGAGCTTGCTGCAGGACAACGGTTATTTTTTAAATGTTCCGCTCCGTCTTCGAAGCTGCAGTTGATTCACTTTTGCAAGAATATGTCTTTCACGTGTTTGTTAAAACTGTCACTATGCTGGGGCAGTACAATATGAGACGGATAATCTGGAGAAAAATAAAATCAAATAATAAAATCCAGCTCCTCTGATTCCTCCCAGTCGTCCTGCTGCTGTCTGTAGAAATACAGGTGACAGTATTGCTGCATGAATTTTTTTATGATGGAATAGATAGAAAAAACATTTCCACCAAAGGAACTTTGGAGATTTTATGAGTTTCAAAAGTTGGAAGATTGGTAAGGTTTTTTTAATCCAATTTTTGACTTTTGAAACTTGGACATTTCTACTTATTTCTAGAAAATTAATTAATCTAAAAATTTCTGAGTTGTTTTTGAAAAATGCCAACATTTCAAAAACAAATTTCCCAGAAAAGCTTTGCGATTAATCTCACAGTTTCTGAGTTTTTCTATCCAATTTGTGACTTTTGAAACTCACAAATTGTTTTCTAGCAGATTTCTGAGAGTTTTGGTGAAAATGTCCCCCCCCTCCCCTCATTTTGTTCTCTCTACAACAGCCCTGATTCACTGCCGTAACTTTCGGTTATTTCGGGAGCATGACTGAAATCTCACACAAGCAGCTAGATGAATAAAAGATTCAACAGCAGCAAGAAGAAAGTTGGGAATCTGGTGCAACAGATGGTGGTGGGCGCAGTCCACCCCTGATCTCAACATCACTGAAAAGATCAAAGCCTCACAAAAGTCCAAATGGACTCCCTCCGAAGCCAGATAAAGCCGTGTACCTCAGCGTCAGCCGCCCCTCTGCGGGCCTGAAGCTTCAGCCACTGAAAGATGTGATGGTCCTCGTTGGTCTGACTGTTCAAAGCCTCGTCGTCGTTCAGATATACATCCTCCACAAACGTCTCAAAAGGAAGTGAAGAGCAGAAGACATGTTAAGGTGAAACACTTTGATTTTCTTTTCAACAGTTTCTCCCACAAAACGCTGCGCTGCGGTTATGAATTAAACATGAAGAACTGCTCCAAACACCCTCTTCATCAAACAGTAATCTCTCCTATATTACAGAGCACGGAGTGCAGAAATCATATTGATGACTTTAAACTGGATGCTGATCCCTCAGTGAAAGGAAATTTTTAGAAGCATATTCTGCCTCAGCTCACATGTCAGAAAAATCAGACGCAGAACCCTGCAGAAGGGTTCAGCGCCACTTGGACTTCTCCATGTTTTCAGCAACAATAGAAAGGCAAACCTCATTTTCTAGAAAGAATTATCTGCTCTTTTAAAAATACTAAAAGTACAAATGTAAAATGTGTGACATTCAATTCCCTTTACCTTGATATCGACTGAATAGAATTTGGTGTCACTAAAGCGCAACGATATAATAAGACAGATAATGTGAAGGTGGGAGAAAAAAAAAATTTAAAAAGTGAGCTCCCCCTTGTGGTACTTATGCTGACCTGCAGGAATACGCCACTGGTCAGAAACAACCAATGAGAGGCAGGAGGAGGGGCTTAGAGCTGTCCAGTCACACAGAGATCAAGCAATTCAGCAAGGAACATCATTTCACTGGTAGTTTTTGATATGGGCAGTTGCCCAGGGAGGCATTAGGAAGGGGTGGGTTGTCCAACAAATATGAAATAAAGTATCTCATCTATCTTATCTTATCAGAGGTATCTGTCAGTTATCTGCATACTTCTGCTTGTATGCATGTGCAGTAGACGTATTTTAGTCACCTTCTTAAAATAATGGCCTATGGGTCATCTTTAGCCAAAAGATGATTTAGATAAAAAATAAAAAAAAATCATGTTTGGCAAAAAAAATGACGTAGCTCATTATTTTATTAAGGTGGGGGCTTGATTGCTGCTGAGGACTGGGTGACTAGTCCTCAGCAGCAGGACTAGTCACCCAGTTTGATAATTGCTTGAAATTTAATTAGTTGAAGGTGAAATACGATGAGGCTGGTCTGTGCCAAGCGGCAAGCCTCGTCGTATTTCCTGCAAGAAACACCAAATCTTGGAGAGACATACAGAAAATACTTTACAGTATAATTTAATATGAAAACTTTTGTACTATATCGAGGTTCAAAGCCGGTCCTGGATGGCCGACATCCTGCATGTTTTAGTTCTCTCCCTGGTGGCAGTAACAACCTCTTCAGCAGGTCGATGTTCTTCTTAGGCCTTCTGATGAGCCATCATTTGATCCAGCTGCGTTTAAAGAACTAACACATGCAGGAGGCCGGCCATCGAGGACCAACTCTGGACACCACTGCACAGTATAGAAGAACAGAGATGAGAGTTTTCTCCCAGTTCCTGCTTTCCAACATCCAACACATCCATTACCTGCTGTGGTGTGGGATTATGACGGTCCAAAGTTGTCTGTTTGGCAATATTTGCGTAATAGGCATAAGCCAGATCTGGGTCTTTGGGCAGACCATGCAGCCCCCGCTGATGGACATGACCGAGATGGAGAAGCGCCAGCCGATGGTCCCTTTGTGCAGCCAGCAGGGCAAGCAGCCAGGCCTGTGACCAACACAGAAACATGGGAATAAACTGAACATGTTAATCCCAGGTAGAGAGAAACAACCTCTACTAGAATAATAATGAAAAACAAGAGAGAATAAAACACCTTAATGGGATTTTTGTGGACTCCCAGACCAGAGCTGTAGAGCACAGATGACATGTGTAGGGCGTGGTTATCAGCAAGGCAGCCAGCTTGGAGTAGCAGAGGTAAGACTTTGCTGACCGCTGCACTGCTGCCCATTTGACTCATCTTCTGGACAGAGAAGGAGTACAGAGCTCTTCCCACAGCGGACGGGCTGACTGCCGTTCCTCCTGCAGGAGTTTGGCAGCCCATTACCATCAATCAGTGAATCAAGAGATCATCACAGCTCTCAAGCTGTCTAGTCAGACAGATTTGCATTATGTAGTTCATTTATTACCATGTTTAAAAACCAGTAACTTGGCTAGTTTTGTGGCCAGTTTTCTGTGAGCTGCCGCCTCCTCCCAAAGCTCACACCGGGGATTTGAAAGATCCCTTCCCATCCGGTCGTGGAAAACAGCCAAACGAGTCCCTAGAATGGCCAAAAACACTCCGTGACTTCACAGGTTTTCTTCCGCTGAGATTTTACCGCCCTCTGGTGGACAGAAAGACACATTACCACTTTTTCTCTGTTTGGCTTTGAGGGTGAAACCACTGATCTTGACGGTGATGTCAAAAAGAAATTCTTGGCAGCTCTGCAGCCATCCAGTCAGGTTTACATTTTTTATAACATCTGGAACAGCTACGTCAGACTGTGGATGTAGAAGAACGAGGGAGAAGAGCTTAGATTTAAAATATTCACTGTTAAGTTAAAGCTACTGTATGACAATATAACTGAAAAGTTAACTGTATCATTGAATCATGTCAGCAAGGGTAATTATGTAATTCTGTGTAGCGCTGTCAGTTATGAGCGTGATTGTCAGCACTAAGACCCTCCTCCTCTTGACTCTGATTGGTTGTTTGCGACCGAGGAGGAAGAAGAAGAGATGGATTTTTTCACAGATTATCTGTCTCATATTATACTGTCACAACACGGTGACATTTTTACAAATATGTAAAAAACATTTTGTGTATGAAATGAATTTGTAAGAGCCAAAAGACTACCAGACTGTGAGGAACTCTGTTGCGGTAGTAAACCACTGGTCCAAAATAACCCTCCAGGCCTTGGACGAATTTCCCTCCACCAATCACAAAATACCCCTCTGTGTCATCCAACAGGGCAGAATGACTCAACCTGTGTATTAAAAAAATAAACGTTAAAGATGAGCAGAATCGCATGATAAATTTGTCATTAAATTAGAAAGTGGACCTACAAGTACTCTGAAGATTTAACCGTTCTTTCCTCGTTGTCCATAAACGCCAAGGAGACGGTGACCTATAAAGACAATGGCAGCTTTAGTTTCATTGTTGTCCTTACACAAATATTGAAGAATATGCTGCGTCAACATGAGATCACTCACAGTTCTGCCCTGTAAGGTCAAAGTGAGTTGGCACCACTTGTTTAAAGGCACGGTGAACGAGGAGAGAAACGCAGAGGATTCCTCAGACGCTCCACTTATCTGAACGTGCAGCTGGCCTGTCGTCAGAATGAGACCGGGTTGGAATGTTGCTTCAAATTATTTCAATTAAAACTGTAATTTATTCATCTATCTAGTCATCTTTCTCTAACAGAGACTAAATAATAAAAGAGAATGGATCTTTGTGTGTTGAATTTCAAGCAAAATATTCCAAACACAAATTTTCAATCCAAAGAGCTGGACTAAAAAGACTAAAGGAAAAAGGAAAAATGTTTACAGATAATAAATACCAGTGGCAAATCATTGGAAGGTTTTACCACTACCTAAACGTTTGTTGGGTGTAAATGGTTCCAAAGTAGAACCAGAACCATTATTTGTTTAAAATACTGATTTAAGTCAATAATTAAAATGATAAAATAAAATAAATAAGTCAATAAAATAAATGATTTGGCATAAAAACTGAATTTTTGAAGATATCTCCATCAAGGTACAATCCTTTATTTGGAGAAATGTAGATATTTTAACATCAGAGCCTGTTTTCAGCTTTTGGAATCTCAGGTTCAGGAAAAACGGCCACAAATTTTACTGAAAAGCTGTAAATGATGAATTCAAACATGATCATGAGGAGGGGTGTGGTGTCAGTAAAGATGCCTCTCTTTCAACATCAAATAGTAGAAAAGTTACCGATACCTGATTTTGTTAGGAAAAGTGCTGGTGTGGCATAATTGTTATGGGAATCAATGTGATAAAACAGTCCACACAATTTGTGCTTGCAATATCTTCTGACAAATACCCACAGAGAAAGTTCACACCTAGGAAAAAAAAATATATCACAGTGATCAGTGCAAAGGTAACCATAGTAACATTTCCATCCACCGAATAATTAACTGGGTGGCAACTTTACTGTCGTACCAAGGAAAAGGGACGGCTTTAACCCGGAAGTGCTCCAGCAACTCGTTCCTGTACGGGTCCAGGCTCTTTGTTATTCCAAAACTTTCTCCAGTTGAAGCATAGAGTGCAGACAGAAGATGGATGGTTTCTAAGGGTAACAGAGAGTTTTAGTTGAATAAAAATTTGTTTTTATATGCAACAGTAGTCATTTAAAACAGGTTAATGTTTCAAGTAACTTCCACAATGCTACCAGTGTTAATTTTATTATTATTAATTTAGCTTCATCTTATGTAATCCCCTCATCAGTTGCTTTGATTCTTTCATGCATGTTTGAGAAAGTGACCAACCTCCCACCTCACGCAGCACCCCTTCCCCACTCAGCTCCTCTAGACTAGCGGCAGTAGCAATTAGCAAACACCTGGTGGAGCTGCACGTCTGCTGGGCTCATCATGCAAACTACTTCTAAGTCCAACGCTCCTAACAGCGGTTGTAAACAACATGAGGAGACATGTTGTGATGACTTCCTGTCAGAAAGAGCAGGAGTTTCTTAAAAGAGACAGAGGCCCAATTTCAAAGGCGTTATATTGTGAAGTCAATTTCTTTTGCTGCTTATGACAAACATGATCATGTTTGTCATAAAATGCCAAGTAGTACTCTCCCTTTGAATAAAAAAAAGCTAACATCTAATATATTTTCACTGGTCCAATCTTACCTTGCTCTAAAGGACACTTTTTCTGTAAAAACCGCTGAGTTAATTGTAACATTTGTTTACTCCACGCAGTGCAGAGACGATGCTGCTTGATAGGGCGACTGAAGAAGGGTGTGGGCAGCAAGAACGCCACATCCTGAGAACCCTTGGACCGTTTAGTATCATCAGAACCACTGTATGTGACAGAGGCTCGGAGCAAACAACTCAGCACCCTGTGGGACTCCGGAACGATTCCGTCTGCTTGGTAAACCAACCAGTCTGGCAGATTCAGCTTCATGGTCCTTATTACAGGATTGCCGGGGACACAACTCCACCGTCTGATACGGACTGTGGAGACTGAGCCAGTTTCAAACGACACCACACAGTCCAGCTGTACGGTAGCTGCCCCATCGCAAGAGTAGAAAACTCTCAGGAGATGGTCAGGGAGAACTTCCTCTGGAGGATTCAGGAGCTTCACCTGGTACAGAGCGCAAACAATCTGAAGAACGGCACACACACAGTTACACACCTGACGAAAGGGGAGAAGACAGAGATGCTTGAGATAAACGTGCTCCTACCTGCATGCCGAGGAAAAACTGGCAGATGCGTTTGTACAACGTATGAAAGGCCATGTCCCACAGCGCCGGCAGTAACCTTCTGCTGCAGAGAAACTAAAGAGCCGGATCTAATCCTGTTCCACACTGGCTGCTCTGAAACACAGGTAAATATTTAACAGCACACGGTTCCACCCAATTACTACCTGAACCGTGTGGGTGAGTGGGGAGGAGTTGTATCTGAAGAAGACACAACTAAAGCGTCTCCACAGAGCCTGCAAAAGTATTCACACCCCTTACATGTTTCCACATTCAGTTTACAGCTGCAGGCCTTTTACATGACAGACCAACACAAAGCAATGAGTGCTTGTGAACTGGAAGCAAATTCCATCCTAAATATTTTTATTGTCCTTCCTCGTGATCTGGGTCCAGACAGATGTTTCATTCACATCTACTGGAAAGGCTTGGATTAGTTTCTTGATTTAATATCTGATCAAATGAATCCAGATGTTTCAACCTCTACGCCACAAACCAACCAAAATGTGGACGTCTGCCTCAACTCACAGGCCACTGAAGCGGAGCACTGATCAGAGAAATGGTGGAGACGACTTGAGGCAACAGTGGAGGAGCTGCAGAGAAACACGGCTCTGGTGAGAAAGCCAAACAGAACAGATAGTAGTTCTGCATGAAGCTCAGGAATTCCACTGCTGAGGGAAAGCTGTACACACATCCTGTTTAACATGTTCACCTATCCATGTGTCATGTAAGAGATTAATATTGTTTACTTAGATTGTCTTTTTTGTACACTTATTTTTTTATTTTTCCATTTTGGTTGTCAACATACTTCACTATGGCATCTGCTTGTTTTTGTCATTTGTTGTGTTTATTATTACAATGTCTTTCTGTTTGGTGGTGTGCATTGTGTGAAAATAAAAAAAAAATAAATTGAACTAAAAAAAATTTTAATTTCTGTCTAAACATGACAAAAATTCTCAGGAGGTATAAAAGATTTTTGTAAGTGGCTGTTAAAAATACTGATGGTGTATATGTATATATATATATGTATATGTATGTATGTTTGATAAATACACCTACACCTTATAAAAATCAAACATAACCTAAAAGAAACTTGACTTCACAATCTGACGCCTTTAAAGTGGCCTCTGTCTCTTTAAGAAGACTTTCTGCCTTCAACACGTCGACACAGAGCTTCACGTTAGGCCGTTTATAACGGCTCTTAGGAACAAGGCAAGACTGAGGAGATGTTTATTCCTGAGGAAAAATTGAAAGAAAAAAAATCTGCGAGTTCAGATTACAAACGAGTAAAACCCAATTTGTTTTCATTCAAAATAGTTTATTGCTATCATGCAAGAGTGCCATCAAAGTCTAGACCACCACAGATGCAAAATTATCATTTTTCTCTGTACAAATATACTGCATGTATTCATAAATATAAGCTCAAAAATGAGAAGAAAAGTTGAGTAGCAAGGTTAGAGTTGAAGCTGATCCATTCTTTTAACCCAATATAGGCTTTGTTATGGTAGTTGACATGCATCAACATTACAGTGCAATATACTGGGAGGAGACAGACACCCGGACACACACCCGCGCGCACTCAGATGGCATTTTCAATTTACAGCCGTCGTGCAGAGAAAATAAAAACAAACCCAAAATAAAACTAAACAGAACAAAAAGGAGAAAGGTAGAAAAGACACCAAGAAGTACCAGCAAGAATGTCTTCAATCTGGTCTCTTAAATAAGTAACTGAAACATTTCTTCTGCATCCAAACCACCGGTTACATGATGAGGCCGAGGCGGGGCCGGGGAGAGACGACCTGTCTTCTGCAGCACTTTTTGGTTGATCATTTAACAGAAGCGCCCTAAAAATGACCGGCGCCCTCACTACGTCAGAAATCAACTACAACTACTGATGCATAGCTCTGTGCTTAAAACCAAGCGACTTGCATTAAAAACTGGCACCACATTCTGTGTTGTAAATAATCTGAGAATTGAACTCACCTGTAACAAATGTAAACATGTTGTACCTACGGTACTGTTACAGTAATGATACCCTGGGACATTCAGCGTCTAAACTCGGGACGTGCGGGCACGGCGCACATCGTGGAGCTCTGGGTTCTGGATCGAACACAACACGAATACGAAGGCCTCTGACGAAATCAGAGATTTGGCACTTTTACACGATTGGTTGTTTTGCCTCCACACCTTGTAGTCTTTTATAAAAAAAAGTCATCTTAAACGGTAATTTTTTTTTTCAGCTAAGCAAATACATATCCTTGTAATGGTAGCCCTTACCAACAACTATTACTACTTACTTTTTCGTTACATTGAACTAAAGTGGGAAAAAGGGGGACCAGTAAGACAGAAAAGAGCAGAAGCCGTTTAAAGTTTTGCCTTTCTAATAGAACTGATCAAAAATGTGACATTTGATCTCATCGCCTTCATCCGAATGTTACCAAGCAGAGAATTCATCCACACACTGTTATACTTCAACTGGTTCTTCAATTGTTTTTTTTTATTATGAATCATAGCTGATGAAAACCCTAAATCCAGCTTCTCAAGAAATTTGACTAGAAGTATTTTTTTTATAGCACAACAAATGCTAAGGACTGAAAATTCACTGGAAGGTCAGCTGTGTAGGAGACGTTGGTAACAAAGTATCGTTACTTACAAACGCTGGCTGCTCAGAGTGCAAGCATATCATATCAACTAGTGGTGGGACTCGATTCAAATTTTCAATAGTTCATTAATTATTAATTACTTGTTGTAATTATTGAATAAGTAAACAGACAGCTCAATAACAATTGTCTTTAATCTGAACTGGTGCAAAGTGCTGTTCTGCTTTCCAGTGTTTCACTCGTGGTCGTTGACGGTGGTACTGGTGACGTCTGCGCTGCTGCTACATGTTTAGCACCGAGATGCTATTTCTGGCTTGAACAGCTTCACTGTTGGGCTAACTCCTTCTAGCACCATGACAGTCTTTTCCCGTTCCATCAGTTTTTTTGAAGCTAATGTTGGCCCAGAGTGAGCCAAGAGAAGTGGCTTTGTCGTCCACTGTTGACTGCAGATGTCAGTTGTGGGTCAGATTTATGGACGTACCAGAAACACACAAACACAAAGGTTCCCTTGTATGTAAAAAGATGAATTGCCCTAAAATGGATGTGATTTATTTATCTAAATGAATCCTTCAGAGTCCTGACTGTGACAAATGGAAAGAAAATAATGTCAGAAAAAAGACTCAGTAAGAGCTAGCTACTACTTATCTCTAGTAACTAGTAGTAATTAGGGATTACTACTTGTTACTAGATTGTGAAGCAATCTTGCTAAAGATTGTGAAGCTAAGATTACTTGCATACAAAACCAGTAGCCTACCCAGGTTACAGCTGGTGCATTTCTTGTGTTACACATTTTCTGAACCAGATGCAAGAAGGGGTTTAGCTTGAAGCAAATAAATTGTTTATGCATCATTTGGTGCCACATTTTTCCTTTCACTCAACCTTCCACTGCCCTGCTTTGACAAAGCACTGAGAGCAGCCAGCAATAAGTTTCTGTGCTCCACCCTACATTTGGATGGCATCAACAACAGAATGGTGGAGAAAAAAAATTGTGTTGGCCATGATGTAATATTTCTGTTTTGAAACCGATTCCATTTATCAAATGTTATGTAAACTTTACGGTCTCAAATACAGAATTGAGGATTTTCATTAGCTGGAAACAATGAAGCTGAAATTAACAGAAATAAATTATTCAAAATGATCCCTGTTTAGTTCTTTTGAGCTTCAAATCTAGAACTAAATGTTTTGGATTTACTTTTCAATGTTAATTTAATTGAGATGCATAGGTAAGGTTTCAATTCATTGAATACTTTCTTTTTTATCTGTGGTTATTGTTTAATAAAGCTGGACTTTAAAACAAGAAAAAGAACAGATATCCAGGACCTTTCCAATATTGTACAGCATGAAAAAAGTATTTAACATTAAAAAAAGAAATGCCCTTTCCTTAAAATGTGATTGTCGTTTTGTAACATTAGCAGATGTTCTTCTCCATCTACAAGTCTTTACTGTTACACTGTGTCTAAATAGTAACATTTTGGTGTAGGCAAACCTCTAACTACCACTCCTCCTATTGTGTTTTAAGTTCCCCTAAATGCATATTTTCCCCCTTTTAGACAACAAATGACAGAAAAATCTGTACTTGCAAGTTGTAAAAAAAAAAAAAAAAGAATAAAAGAGGAACAAAACACAAGAAACTGTGTGCATTCATTTGAATTGGTAGGCTAGACAGCTAGGTAGTAATCAAAGTAACATCGAGTGTTTTCTACGCTGGATAACAACACGAACCGAGCAAACACTAAGAGCATATCAGTCAAACAAAAGTGAAGACATGCAAAATGTCAGATTGTAGAACGAGGGGCGGGGGGGAAACTAAAATAAAGAAATCCAGAGGGAGAAATGCTTCCCTTTCAGACTGGCACAACTTCCTGCAGGAATAAATAATACTTTACATTCCACTGTACAGACCTGCCGCGCCGCGCCGCGCTCCACTTCGAACGCTGGACCATCAAGCAGAGGAGGCCAGACGGCGGGTTGCTCCCTCAGTCCAACGCAGGCGTCGGAACCTACTGGTAAAATGTAGCCTGCCATCTTTTTGACCGCAATTAAACCCAAGACATTACAAAAAGAAGAAGAAGAAGAAGAAAAAAAAGAGACAAATAGAGGAATACAGTTAAGCAGCTTTGACAGCCTTTTGGTTCATGTTGCTCATTTCTTCTGCTTCTTGAAGATTTTGAAGGGGTGTTTCTTGCGGATGACGGCGGAATCTGTATCTTCTCCAGTAGAGCAGCTGTCCTCCTCCAGAGGACTCTTCTTGGAGGACAGCTGCGGGATGCGACTGCTGCCCTTCCCCCCCGCCGCTGCCGCCGCTCCCGCCTGGCCGCCCGTCGGAGACGGCGTATCCGGCTCGGTCGAGTTGGGGCTGAAAGATCGGGAAGACTCGGAGAAGCTGTTGATCTCTCCCAGGCTGGGCGACTTCTCCATGTGGTGGATCTCCTTCATGAGGATGGGGCTCCCGGAGACGTTCTCCGCGGCGCCGCCGTCGTAAATCCGGTTCCCTCCGTTGGAGTGCAGGGAGATGGTGTCGTCCGCCCGGCCGGAGAGGCCGTACAACAGAGAGGTGGGCTTGATCAGATGGCTTTTGGAGCCGTAGGCCGAGAGCCGATCGCCGACTTGTGAGAGGGACAACGAGGAGTCGGAGTCGGAGCGGTTCAAGTCCCTGCAGGGGGGCCCAACGTAAAATACAAAAATTAGACGGGGGCAGGAGAATTTGAACTATGCATAAATTTCATAATGTATGCATAAGTAGGGCTGGGCGAAATGGCTTAAAAATAAAATCTGTTTTAGAGATGCACCGATAAATCGGCCTTGATTTTCTTAATTTTGGGAGATCGGTGATTGGTCGATACTTAAATGTTAAGCTGATCATAAAGCAGGTCTAAAAATTTGCCAATGTCCTCCATCGCTCTACTATGAGAGAGGGTTGAGGCTATTTTTAGCAACATTTCAAACAAGACCGGTGATTGGCCAGAAAACTGCAATCGGTGCATCCATTTTTTTTTTCTTATCAGATTGTATGTTCTGAGGAGAAAATTACAAATGACTAAATATTTTCAAAAGGTAACTTTTATGTCAATCATCCTTACAACAGCATATTAGGCCCAGGCTTTGAGAATTCTGATGCATTTACAAGAATAGTCTCAATATTAGCAGAATAAAGGCACAATTTTACAAGAACAACTTAAAACTAACATAAAAAATGTATTTTAATGAGAAAAATTCATCCTGTAAGCAAGATCTGATCAGTTTGTGCAGATCTTTATTCAAAATAGACTCAGTCGCTTGCATGATGGTTTCAAAGTCCAGCTCGGCAATCATCTGACACGATGTGTCAAAAGATGAAGTATTTCCTTATCTGTAAAGCTAATACCAAATCATCATTCCAATGTTTTATTTTTAATGTTGGGTTATCATAAAATTACTGCTTCATCTTCAAGAGATTATGATTGTATTCTTTTCATAATAATACGACTTTATTCTTGTAATTAAGGAGAAAAAAGTAGCCTGGTCCTAATAGGTCCTAAAGTCCAAATTAATAGAAGCACATTTGCCAGATAAGATTGTGGACTTGGCTGTGCAGACGTCACTCTGAACTTTGGAAACACAACGAGCCCATCGGAGAGAGACGGAACAAAAAAAAAAAAGATTTTCCAAAAATCAAATCTTCAAAAGCCAATTTTAATAGAATAATCAATAAAACCCGATCTATCGCCCAGCCCTAATTCCATGCTTATGTTCATCTGCACTATGTCTGCAAAGCAGCATGCTGAGCAAAGCCTGGGTAGTGCAACTTCACACTTGTTAATAGCGGAAGGCAATGAATGTCAGGAGCACTGCAAACAGGTTGAAGAAGGAGAGAGTGACTGCTTTAAGAGGTGCAGTGATGATAAACACGATGACTTCAACTACTGAGAGTGACAAAACCCAACACTCTGAAAACGTGTCAGTCTGGCAAGAAATGTTTAAAAGAAAAAAAAAAAACACGACCAAAGGTGGTTAGAAAAATAAAGAAATAAAAAGAACCACACACATGCGTAGTGTAGAGTGAGACAGGTACCCGAGATTGTCGCTGCATGAGGAGTGAACTTTGGAGATAAAATCAGGAATTGGGTCCATGGGCTGGAAAGCAGCATGATGTACATGGGAGGAATGAAGGGCAACACCGCCAGCAACGGTGCTGGGCAAGCAGGAGGAGGAAGAGGACAAGGACGGCACAGACTGAGGGATTGGGTTGAAAGAGCAGATGACCGACGGGTGAGACACAGCTGAGGAGAGAGTTTGCAGGGGAAGACATTCGAGTTGCCCGAACGAATGGCTTCGAGACTGTCTGAAGGCAGGCCTAGGCTTGGACGGGTAAGGGTTGCCCTCTCCCTGCTGCCCCGCAAGCAGGGAACTCTCTACCAACCTCTGGGAACCCAAAGCCAGCTGGGGGTCAATGTGGCGTTGGCGCAGGGACATCATACTGGGAGCTGCAGGGAAAAGCCACAGCATTAGTAACAAACACTGACAGGAGAGATTTTGATAAACAAGGGAAGAAAAGAAAAAATTTACAGAGGAGAAGATTGTTGGGAAGTTACTCGGAGATGCACCAATAAGGCCGTTGTTGGCCGATATAAATATATATATATATATTTTAGGTCCAATCTGTAGATTCATCAAGTAAAAGAAAGTAGAGAGAAGATGGTTCTGCAGGTTCTTTGATGGAAGTAACAAGTTTGTAATGCAAAGAAGATTAATAAATAAATTCTAAACATTTATTATGTTTAGACTCGTTTAATTCAAAGGTTTTATTAGGGCTGCAAGATATTTCTGGAGGGAATCTGATGAATGGACAGATGAGTGGATGAATATAAAGAGTGGAGGAGGGAATAAATCCTTTAATTTTATCAGATGTTTTTGTTAAACTGACAAATTAAAAAGCATGATCGTGTTTGATGTGTTCACAGAGAATAGTGAGAGTTCTTAGTTTTTGATGCATTTAAAGAACAAAAAATGCAAAAAGAGAAAAAGATTTATTTTTTGTATTAACCAATTAATAATTGGGTAGAAAAGTCCCTAATAGGAGACTTTTTTTTTTCTTTTACAAAGTTTGAACCAGGTGAAGTTAAAACTAAACATCTTGAGTTTTTGTTAGAACTTATGTCGAGAAAAGGGTTTTTTGTTCATCTAAAATGCTAACTGGATATATTGATTATACAGTTTTGGCTTAATCACTGCTCAGAGTGTAAATAAAAATGCTATTGTTTTCAGCAAATAACCTTTTTGAGTCTTTTACTAAAAAAATAAAATCACTTAAATATAAATTTAGTCATAAAATTAGCAAATTTAGTAATTTTATTAGTAGATTTTATGACCAACTTAGTGGTAAAATTTACTAAATTAGTTTACAACAACATCAATAATTAAACAAGTTTTTAATCAAACTATTTTTTATTTGAATTCATCACAATTTGTCCCGTAAATTGCTTCATCCCTAAAGGAGACCAATTCAAACTTTGCATCAGCTTTCTGAATGCCTTATTAATGCATCCGAGGAAAATTACATTCCAAACAAGAAAACAATATTAAATAGGTAAAACTGAAACTTTTTGAATGTTATTGAGATAAAACGACAGGAGTGAATCGGGCAAAAGCCACATGTGGAGATGGGAGTTCATGTGGTGAGCAGGTACTGAGGAAATATTAGTAGAGTTCTCTGATGAACAACGTTGGTTGTTCATTCAGCTGTGGCCCAGAACATACAGGTAAAAGGAATTACAGACGGGTCAAAGGGAAAGGCAGTTTGAAGACTGAGTTTGGGAACAAATTACTGCCAACCAGAATACTTCCTTATGGACTGGCAATCTGAAGCACTGGGCCACAGGTCACCGACTCGCCGCCTCTGCTGCAGTGTACCATCTAAAGTGAGGCCAATGGGAAAGTGTAGGGAGCAAAACAGAAACAAAGGAGGTGTGTAAAAAAACAAAAAAAAGGGGGAGTGAGAAAGGGAGTGCAATTAATATTGATAGCAAGACTTGCATGTGTTAAAACACATGGTGAAATGCTTAATGTTTTGTCTAAGTAATAACTAGAAATGTTTTAATAATGTGACAAAATCAAAACACTGCAGTGGTTTGGGAGGCTGACATGTAAGAATCTAATATTATACAGAAAATCCATGTTAGAGGAATGGATGGAGATGTGATGGAAAGCAGGATGTGAGCGTTGACTACACTGGGACCTGCCATAAAGGCAGACTGAACATTGCTGCAGGATACATTCAAATATCAACACAAAAACTTGTTCTTATGAAGAAGTATATTTTTCTGAACAGTTCAGTTTTCAATAAAAAAAAAAAAAGTCACAGAAGGCCTCAGTGGTAATAATAGCCTGGAGTTTAAGTAAACACTTAGAACATTTAGAAAATGTACAGAACAAAAACAAAAATAGAGATGCACCATGTGAAAGTGGCCCTGACCTCTGAGTGGCCAGGAAACAAAATAAACAATCAGATGTTTTTTTCCAGACTGTCTATATACCTGAGAGCTTCCAGGTTGGGGTAACATCCCTCAGAGACGTTGTCTCTGCTTCTAATGTCAACAGTAATGGCAATAATTAAGGAAAAACCACTGAAGAAAAAAAAAACATTTTATGGCCACTCTTCCTATATCACAATTTCTAAAGAGAAATCGGAACTGCTGAAAATCAGTACCGGCCGGAAAAAGGTTTTACTAAAACATGTGATCTGAAATCTACAACAGCGTGTTAGGGCCACTGCAGGTAGAAATAGAGTAATTGGAGTACATTTCCACCAAAAACTCAGGATTTTTTAGATCTCAGAAATTTTCTAGAAAAAAGGAGGACAAGTCTCAGTTTGAAGAGTCAAATTTGTGACTTCTGAAAGTCAGGGATTTCCAAATTATTTCTAGAAAATTCCTGAGATTGATCTAAAAAATTCGGAGTTTTTTTCTAGCAAAAGTACAACTTTTAACTTTTTTTGTGTGTGGAAGATTTCTGACATTATTCTAAAAATTTCAGATTTTTGGGGGGGCAGAAATGTACTTTTCTTTGCTCTAGCCACATTGACCGTAAGACACCACGATAGATAGCATACTAGCCAAAAAAAAATCCTGAAAAGTACAAAAACCATGTAAACTGCAACTTTTTTAAAAACAAGACAGTTAACATACATAAACAAATCCAACGGTCTTGAAAACAATTATTCACAAACAATTACTACACCAGTGCGAGATGGAGGCAAAAAGGCAATTTCTCCAATTGTCATGTGGGTTGATTCGGTTTTCGTTTTTCAATTCCCCACCACAGTCTTTGGCTGTTTAGGGAGCTGTTTGCTAATCCCTGACCCTTGGGGAACAGATCTGAACGAACCCTTACATTGCAGCATTCCAGACATCATGCCTTCGTCCAAGTCGTCCATGTCGTCAGACATGACGAAGTGCTGCGGTGTGGCTCTGCCGCCCATGAAGCTGGAGTCGAGGTTGAGGGTGGAGACCAGCGAGGGAAGGCCCGGGTTGTTGACGATAGTGAAACCTGTGAGGATCTCAATCTTCTCCCAGCGGTGCAGCCGTTCCCTCAGAGCGGCGGTCACCTCACCAAGCGCTTGTCTGACAAAATGTTACAAAAAAATAGATATATAAATATGCACAACAACCGCTAAGATATTTCCTATAACTTTTCTGTGCTGTTGTTCACTCAGACTCACTTTGCAGCCAAGATTTTGTGGTCCACATCATCCAGTGAGGAGCTGTGAGCCACATGGAACGTCCCAAAGAGAGTGTTCCTCTTTTTCTTGATCTTTTCTGCCTGTGAAGCAAAGAACAAAACTTGGTGTTTAGTTTCCATATATGTTAAGATGAAATTTATCTCTTATATTTGTACAGAGGAAACAGAACCAGCAAACAATTTTTGCTGGTGCTGGTCCCATTGGGATAATGGGTCTGAGGTGTATGGAAGAGGATTAGGGCCAATGAAAAAAATAGAAGAATTTTGACTTTTTTCCTCTGAATCAGATTTGTTTGAATTGTTTAAACAATTCTGGTAAATCCAGTCTTAAAACTCAAATCTACCAAATAAATCTTGGATGGCCTTCAGTGTGTGCAGGTTTACAAATCCTATAATAAAGAAATGTTTGTGATTATTTTGCTAATATAACATAAGTGACAACCTAATAATTAGAAGTCAAAATTCTGAGGAAAAAAAGTTTTAAAAAAAAATCTGAGAATAAAGCTTGAATTCTTTGATATTTTTTTTTTTAGAGGCACTAATGTGCAGAATTCATCTGGTCTGCCACGTATCATCACTGAAAGAACAAATGCAATAAATTCTACTGATGCTGTTGTTGTGCTCACCCCCTCTTTGGCCACCAGGAGCTGCCGTTCGGCATTTTGCTTCTTGATGTTGTAGTACTGCACCTCGACCTCATGGGTGAGCTGCAGCCACTTCTGAAGAGATTCTGGAGGAGACCAGCCGCTCCGAGACTCCAGTTCCTTCTCAGCTTTCTTTAGAGCCATGCGCACCTACAGCAAGTTGCACACAACAAGGTTAAGACATAAATGTAGCACAACAATACAATAACAACAACAAACTGAAAATTTTGTACAATTTTCTAATTTCTCTAAAATTAAACAGAGGTTTTTAATAAATATAAGATTTTATTACATTAAAATTAATGTGCCAAGGACATTTGGGTGAGGAGTTTGATATGCGACTCATTAAACCAAACGTTAGCCTCTCCCTGTCTGGTTTTTGGGGAATATGTCGATGGCCAGGTCTGCATTTATTCATGCACAAACAATTCGACAAACGGAGAAACAGTACACGGAAAAGCATCTATGCACCACAAATCTGGAACTAACTTCCAGAAAACTGTAAAAACAGCTGAAACACTGACTTCCTTTAAATCTCAACTAAAAACCCACTTGTTTAGAGTTGTATTTGAAATGTAATCAATTACAAATTTAATGACGGAACCTGACTTAATGTTGTGTTTTGATTGTTGATTCTATGTTGCATTGAGTTTTTGTGTTTGATTTGATGTAAAGCACTTTGAAATGCCTTGCTGCTGAAATGTGCTATACAAATAAAATTTGATTGATTGATTGATTGAAAAGAAAACATCTGTCAATTTCCAAAAAGCCAATATTACAACAGAGGGTTAGTAAAAGACACAAAAATGTGAATCCTGGGTTCTCTGACAAAGTCTCTTTTAATGTTGTGTAACGTCTTGGAGCTTGAACTGCACACTTGGCCAAAGATGAGAATTAAAACAACAGAAGTGCTGAATGAGGTCCCGTTTCATCACGCTGAAGGACAATAAAACACACTGTCGTTTGCAACGCTCTGCAGAACTGCACCCATCAAAATGTCATCACACACTTTCAGAACCAGAACCAAACATGGAGAAGCAGCGTTTAGTTTGTCATGCTCCACTAATCCAGAACAAATGTCCAGAAAACTGCAAAATAGCCGAAACACTTCTATCAATACCAATTATACCAATTTGTGTAGGTGGTGTTATAACTGGAGCACTGATCATTATATATGTTGTACATTTACTTGATTCTATTATTTGTTTCATAATTGGTAACTATATTCTGTTTTTATAGTGTAAAGCACTTTGAACTGCATTGATGCTAAAATGTACAACAGTACAGAACTGCTGGGTTTTCCTCCTTTACTTCAGATTCTAGTTGTCCTTCTGCTCCTCTGTTTAAGGAACTACAGATTCTTACAATTTAGAACATTATTAGTTTTCAAATTTGCAGTTTCATTTCCAAAACAAAATACCAATGGATTTCATTCATTATTTTAACTCAAATTTGCAGTTTTATTCTTAACTCAATGCTTCATGTTTCTGATGATCAGACCAGCAGGTTTTTTTTTTTTTCAAACTTTGGAATGACTTGGTGAAAGACTGGCTTTCTGTAAATTATGTAAAATTGTACTTAAAGAATTGTGATTTAAGTACATGATATTAGTTATTGTTAGAGATTTTATTCCGTTTCCCACTCATTTTTAAAGATGTTTTTATTTTTAATGGTTATATTTTATGGCTTTATGATCTATTGATGAAGGATTATAGTGTTGGATATTTTCCTATAACATTCAGGTTTCATATAAGAGAGCTTCTGCCTCTTCTTGAACTGTTTTTCTTCACAATAACATGTCTTGGAAGACAAAAATGATTCAATGGTCAAACGTCACTGTAAATTTAAAAAATAAATGATCTGTTTAGTTCAGAAAACTCTAACTTCCTCAACATGACTGATACATCCAGAAATGGCCATAAAAATGGTCACTTACTACTTTTTTTTTTTTGTGTTGATAAATTAGGACCATACTCTTACAAGTTTTCTTTAATGCCACAAAAAGATGTACAGTTGTATTATTATTTTCCGCATGTCTTGCCATGACATAACGTGTAGAAGCTGGTCGCCATCATGTGCCAGGGAACTTTGCTCTACAAAAAGGACATCTGGAGATGATTTCCTAATTACCTGAACGACTTTATTAAATCAGAGTTGCATCTGGCATCAATGCAGGAAGGTCACTGTGACAAAGTATGAGCCTCTGTATGTGTCACCTTCACTCTTATGGAGTAGAAATGTGAAATTATTTAATCATTGCTATGCATTTAAAAAATTAAGCTGAAGAATGAAAAGGGAATATAAATCGTGTTTACAGTACATGAACTGGAAACTAACACCTGTCCTGAATACAAGTGAGTAAAAAAAAAAAAAACGTTTTGTTTGTCACTTGCATTGGACCTGTAATATGGTAAAACTAAACTTAACCTGAGGGTCATAGGTCAGAGTGACGGTACCTGTTCCAGCTCTTCTTCTGCATACTTCTGCCGACTCAGCTCGTTCTCGGAGCCTTCTCGCAGCCCTCTCAGTCGCTGAGCTTCTTGCTTCGCAGCGTTTATCTCGTCTCTCAGCTTCTGCTCCAGGTTCACCTTCTCCACTTCCACCGTCCGATGCTCCTCCTGGGCAATCTGCAGCCTTAACGCAAGATCAGGGGCAAACGGAAGAAAAAGTTAACTTCCATTTAACTCGTCTTAAAAACCAAGTCACATTCCACCTTGGTGTGGAATGTGAGCAGTGAATCAGCCCTGCATCACCGGAAACAATGGCTGATGTGGAAAAGCAGAGCAGTGCGCTCAGCTGCTAAGCTGCTCACAATAAAGTGACATCAGAGAGAGGGGAGCCAGAAATGGCAACAGCTGTCAGTGAGTGGCCTCAGAATAGCACCGTGTGATTCCAAATACACCTGTGCTCTTTGATTCACGAGATAGGTTTTAGGTCTGTTATATTCTCTAAGCGAGTACTTAGAAAAAGATTTTTGCTTTCAAATATTTAAATAAGTGGCAAATCATCACCATTTTTATGCCAAAAGTGATTTTGTAATTTGAATCTTCTTAATAAGAGTGGTGTAATTTCATCTTTTGGTCACTAGGGAGCAGCAGTCTTGCCCGGTCACATTAAAACAGAACAACAGAGTCAGCAGAGGACAGCAGACAAATGAAAGCTGATCCAGACCACCAGCTATGGAAAATGTGGCTGGTTGGCAGTCCAGTTAATAAACTCAACCCTGACCTTAACAATGATTCAAACAACCTGCAACATCCAGAGAAAATCTCCTGATACTGTACACCAGTCCTAACTGAGCTAACGGGGCAGAGCTGGATTTAGTTGTTTTAATCTTACCAGGAAATGGTAGCATATATGAAAGCATTTACATCTTACATAAGTGTGCCTGCCAACTGGCTTGTGAACATCCCTTACAGCTAACGCAGTCCTCGTCTCCATTCAGGATGCGAGTCTGCAACACCACAACCAAATTCTGATTCATATCCAAATGTGGGTGAATTAGCACTGCGGTGGCTGTGCTTATCGCCCTCTACCACCAGAGAAAAGGAGCTGTAAGGCACACAGGAAATCCCGCTCTTGTTGATGCCGCCAGTTTCCTGACAGGGAAGTCATGTCTGAGCCTGGCTACTTGATACCGCTGGAGGATCTGCTGCAAAGTATGGAAAGAGAGCAGCTGGCAGCCGGGATCAACTACACACAGAGGACATACCTCCATTCTTCTCGGAGAGAAAAACACTCACAGCAAGAGAAGCTTCTCAGAAGTCTACAAGTTATGAAGAGTGAAATATTATTTGCTCTTGGCCAAAATACTCTGCTGTAAAGTAGAGCTGCAACCAATGATTATTTTAGCAATCGATTAATCTGTTATTCTCACGATTAATCGGACAGAACAAATGCCAAATTCTACAGCTTTTATATTTAAGCACTTAAACTGTTTTAGTATAATACAAGAAACAAGTTGAAAGACGCAAATAAATGGTCCAATTCGTTTTTTAAATAAATAAAATAAAAATTTTATTGCCAAAATGCAAAAACATAGCTTTCCTTTAGTGAATCTGAAGCAGGTGAAGCTAAAACAATTCAAATTCAAAAGTACTTTGTTGATCTCAAAAGGAAATGAAATGTTATATCTCATTAAATTCAAACTTCTTTAAAGAGTTATTGTAGATGGAGAAGGCTGTGGCAGGAAATGGCTCCTGTTGGAGTCTGTCTTACAGCAAATTTGAGGAAACTATGCCACTTGAGGAGTTTTAGCTAAAACATATTTGCAGACAGAGTTGCTTTTATCTTAAATGTAAAATGTATTGGTTGTACAGTTTTGGCTTAAATACTAATTGATTACCAAAGTAGTTGATGATCATTTCAAAAATCAATTAATTACGATTATTAATTACGATAATTGTTTCAGCCCAACTGAAAAAAGTTGCAGCACAGGGGGTTACTTGAATTGCCTTTTTTTTTTCCCCTTTTTTTTTTTTCTCCAAAGAGTTTTTGTGGCGCTAGTGGCTCGTATTTTTCGCGACAGTAGGCAGACAGGAAAGAGGGCGAGGAGTGTGGGAAGACATGCGGCAAAGGTTGCCGGGATCAGGAGTCGAACCCGCGACGTCCGCGTCAAGGACTGAGGCCTCCGAACGTGGGGCGTGCTAACCCCCCGCGCCACCACAGCACGCCCCTACTTGAATTGTTTTGACCAAAACTGCAACATAATGAAGACACATTTCAAGCTTTAAGCAATTAGAAGTTTGTCAACATCCGTATGTCCACACACACACACACAAGATTCAAATACTGTCACAACTTTGCCACAGACAAACCTTGACTGACATCAAATGCAAATACTTCTGCTGCTGTGAAGCAATAGGATTACAAAATGATTTTAAAAAAGTCGGAAAATCAGCCAAGAGTACACTATGTGGGTGGATGGCATTTTATAAATTGCTCTTTGTTTTGATCAGTAGCTAAAATATTAGCTTTTGATCATTTGTCTAGTTAGCAAGACAGCATGATTTACAATCTGCCTGAGGAAGAAGTGAGAAAACAGCATTGGCAGCGCTCAAAACTAATGTCCGGTCTATTAGAGGAGCACAGTGTGACCCAGCTGACCTGCCCTCCTAACAGAAGCATGTGGTTCTCATGGCAGATTGATGGCAGGTTAATTTACCAAAATGTGTTCATATTTCTGACTGAAAAGCTCAAAAAACAACGTCTTGTGATTACCATATCCACAGTTAAATTAAGGTTTCTAGTGAAATCAGCAAATCAAATCTAATGCCTTTTATTGATTTTTTGTTTTACATAATAATTCTATCACTTAAACACCACAATGCATAAATTTCTTATGCATAAATTATTGCACATTTGTGTTGTTTCAACAAAATATCAAGTCATTTGTCTTGCAAATGTTTGGTGTAATAGACCAATATAAAGTATGCATGGAAGATTGTAGATCAGACCTGCATTTCTTAAAAAACAAAACAGCATTTGTCATCAGCTCCTCTAAGATAATATTATATTTTATTTTTAATATTCTTTGCATTTTATTATCTCAAAGGGCTGCAGTTGTCTAAAAAAAAAAAACAAGCAATTATAATGGATAAAATAATTAAACATAAATAAATAAAAGCCAAAAATTTAGGAAAAAGTGGATTGTGTGTCCTCAGTGTCTTATATCTTTTTCTTTAGGTGTGTTTCTATCAGATTTGCACATCTCTGTGGTGACTAATGAATCCAGCTCAGACTAGATGAAAATGCATCTGAACAATACTCAAATCTTGACACAGATTCCTAATTGTACTCAACTACAACCTTTCATTTCAATGATTTAAAAAAAACCAAAAACAATATTCTGATGACCACATCATGCTGCCCCCACCATGCTTCATGTGCAGTGTGTTCTGCAACACGTAGCACTACTTTTATAGGCCCAAATGTTTGGTTTGTGTCTCATCTGACCGGACGTTCCTCTGTCACATGTTTGCTGTCTTCTACTTGCTTTACAGTAAACCGTAGATCAAACTTCATCTGACTTTCTTTAAAGTTTCTTTTTCCACCACTCTTTCTGAGAGCAGACTGAGACCAAATATTTGGCCAAACCTTTTGGTCTCTTCTTTTAAAGTTTGTATTAAGAGGAATAAAGCACAATATTAATCTAAGACTTTGTTCTTTTCATAAACCTTCGACTACTACTGCACTGACAGCCATTTCAAATTAAGCATCTAAAATTAGAGATGGAAAATCGAGGAAAACAACAAAAAAAAAGGCTTGACCTGTGTAGGAAATGACCACGTATCCTTTTAAGGTATAGGAAGATCAAGCGCAAGCTTTGAAGCACATTCTCAGAATTCCTCCAGACAATTCAGAGAATTACCAGATCCAAAAAGATAGATACGTTTCGTAACATCTTTGCTAGATCTTGAAACCTTAAGTTGCTCTTGCCAATTAGCCAAGCGCTATTTTGCTCAAATTAGTAACTTTATCCTGGAATGAACTAAAATACAACATAAAAGAATCAGAGTCATGTGCCAACCTCATGCTTTCTTCAGATCACATGAACAGAAGTTTAGAGCAAGCAACCCAAGAAAAGCTGAATTTGAGATGGAAACAAGGCAACTATGTTTACCTCGAAAGAAAAACTTGGACAAGGCCAGCGTCTTTGTATAGATTTTCACACTGTGTTTATAAAATATCCTATTATCTGAGTGGGCTATAAATAACTGCAGCCTTGTATTTAAGAGACCTTGTGATGAAGAAGCAAAGATCTGTTTAGATTTCTGATTTTCTGGTAGACAATAACCCTGGTCCTGCTTTAAAGGTGCAATATGTAACCTTTATAGTCACTATGTTGTGACCATATAGTGTAAAACAGATCATCTATGAAATAAAAAAAACAAAAAAACAAATTGAGCTCCTTTGCTTCCTCCCAGTGCTAACTTTTAACAACCAATCAGAGCCAAGAGGCGTGTCTTAGTGCTGTCAATCACGACCCGAGTTGTTTTTCTGTCATTAGCACATTTAGCACCGTGTTCACAAGGTTGATTGACGGCACTAAAGCGCTCGTCCTGGCGTTGATCGACTGATCCTGATCAGGAGCGGTGCATTTCTTCAGAAGGCAGCAGTAGCTCAGGGAAGACAGATTATCGGTCTCATACGCTCAAGGCATGGTGGTACAACTGGATTTTTTATAGAAGTTATGTACTGCAGCTTTAAAGCTTTTGTCCCTCAGACTGATTAACAGCAGCAGATGTTACTCCAAGAAGAAAATAGATGTTCTCTTTAACGGCTTTTTCTTACCAGAAACCAGAGGGATTTTGACCAACAGATTATAATGATTATTTTTAATCACAACTTCAAGAGTTACCAGTATGTGGGTAATTATTTCCAGTAACGCTGACTGCATTTTGACCTAGTTTTTCCATGGATTTATAATCCACATGGTGCAGCTGTTCGTTTTATTTACCCAATTCAAAGAGCAGGTTACGATTCATTATTTCCTAATATCTTGTGTGCTTAACAGTCAACCACGACAACAGATATATAATCAATACTGACCTCTAATCTAACACAATATAAACCTCCAGCCATTCGGGGCAAAGTCTTTGCATCATTGAACAGTTTGCAGTGAGGATGGTGGGAAGAGCCCTTACTTCTGCTGCAGGTCATGCAAACTCTGCTCAGCCCGCTGGAGACCCTCCAAGTCCTTCATCATCTTCTTCATGTGGTCCTTTGAGTAACGATTCTGGATGTAGGCAAACCAGCAGCCCCCCATTCCGATCACTATCGACACCACCAGCATGAAATCCTTCAGGTGGTTGTGTCGATTCACTGAGGGAAAGAGAACAAAGCAAGGTTCATTTTAGTCTGGCCTGTCACTATAAACAATTTTGCTGGACAATAAATTGTCTCAGTAATTATTCTGATGAGTGATAACGTTGTTGTTTTGGAACAATTTTCAAGTAATATATTGGAAATGGCATAATTTTGCACATTCACGCTTTCAAAGACTAATAAAATTAAATTTTGTAAAGAACATTTAAACTGGAAGATATTTTAAAGTCTAAAATGAAACACAACAACCAAAAACAATCAGAAACAGAAATAAAAACTAAACACAAGCAAAATTACCAATAAAATGGATTATAAAGTTTCTGCAAACAATATTTCCCTTAAAAAAATATGAACCATCACAATGGAAGTTATCAAACTCTACTTAGTTTATCATGCAGTTAATTGCTTAACAGCAGCAAACTTGAATAACACGGCCGTTTATTCAAGTTCGCTTCAATATATTTGTATGTTATCAAATTATTTCATCAGGACAGGAAATAAAAACACCAAAACTCGTCATTGAAAAAAAAAAAAAAAAAAAAAAAAAAAAGAAATTACAGATATAAAGTGCTGATTTCAGTTATTCTGTTAATTATGACTGTAAAACTAAATGTATTTGGTCAGAAAATGTAATTACATAAAACCAATTAAAAATGGCAATTTTTAATTGGTTTTATGCATGCTATGTTTTGTCATGGATGACATAACACTATGGGGAAGTCAAAATCTCATTGCTATATAAATAGAAAGTTAAATGGAAGAAAAATCATAAATTGTCACTATGAGGTCCTACACATTTTATGCAGTAATTCCTGTCAGAAGCCTTCATTTGGTACGGACGGCATATATGAACATCATTTTCAGCAGGCCCACATTTCTTTATGAAAATGATTTAATGTGACACCAAAATTGTCTGAAAAAAATAAATAATTAAAATTTTTGGATCTTTTATTAGTTGCAAATTGTAATCCTAAAAACAAAGAAGAATTAATCACTTTGTGTTTAGATACTGTATGAAACAGTTTCACTTTTGAATAAAATCAACTTTTAATTGAGATGCAGCTGCTGAGGTGCAAACAAAATCTGCATCATAAGTTAAGGCTTTAGAACAATGTGCAAGCTCCACAAGGATGTGGCGTTAAGAACATTTCAAAGTTAAAGTGCAACAAGTGTTGTGGTTTGACACAAATGGGGTCAGCGTCACATATTTAGGTTGCGGTGACGGGGGCTAAGTTAAAAAGAAAAGAAAAAATAATCCAGCAGTGTCAACTGTGGATAACACAGGCTACTTTAGTCCGGGAACCAACGATTGCATTCAGCAGAAAACTTTTGTGGGTATATTTAATAGCTATGGGTCAAAGCGACAGTTTATTTAATCAGTGAATGTGTAATAATCCTCCTAAAATAAAGAGCCAAAACCATCAGAACTAATACCAGGTTAAAAAGTTAATATTGCTTTTTGTGAAAAGATTCAAATTAAGTTCATATCAATCTTCTACCAGACACACAAGTGGCCTGGTTAGATCCCCACCCATGCAACAGTCACAAAGCAGTCCACAAAAAAATGTCTATTGAATGTTACAAGTTGAGACAAGCTTTTTTTCCCTGGTAAAACCTGACTAAGGACATGCAAGTACATCAAAATTATATTTACTTCCTGGAGCAAGACAAAAGACTAGGAAAGTCCAGAATAAAGATAGATCATGAGAAATATACTTTTTTTTGGTCTCTCAAGGAAATTTTGGGTGAATGTACATCGTATTGCATGTGATTTAAAAAAGAAGACCCTTCCTCAAAAGTGTTTAGGACGTTAATCTATCAATGTCAATTAAAGTCCCACATGAAGCAACAAAACCTTTAAAACTAAGACTTATTGTTTTCATACCTGCTTGTAATTCTAGAGACTAGACCACAAATAATGTGCACTGCAACCGAGAGCAGAAGCTTCTTAGCCCGGTAAAAAACTTCATAAAAGGGTCTTGAGTCTCAGCTCTTCAGAAGGGATTGCTTCCTGGAGGCGTAGACTCTGTTGAAGTTTGAAACTTAAACCAGATGCTAGGCCACGGTATGAGTCTTCCTGAAAATTGTCTGCACTGTCGACAACCATCCTCCATTCCCGAGCCGAACGTTTGATGTCATTTCAATAGTTGGAAGAGTGGCAAACACTGACTGAATGTTCACGTCCTCCACTACCAACTGCAGACAGACTACAATTAGAAAAATCTTCCTCATCATTCACAACTTCTTCTGTTCACTGATTGGCCTGGTTGAAATTCTACCAGAGGAATCCGAGTCAATGGTTTAAATCCCAGATGGAGCAATGAAGGGAAATGAGAGTTGAGCAGAACTGCATAGGAGCTTCTACCCTGCAGCGGCCAGGGTAGAAGCTCATGAATTTAAAATGATATAAATTCCTCTTATCTAATAGCCTTAAACTGGATATGGGCTTTCCCCTTTTCTATGCCAATGGGCTTGTGTTACTATATCATCTTAAAGCCTGTTGTGTCTTTGAACAAACAGTGGATTGATTTCTCTACGAACAAATATGTAGAGAAAACAAGAAGATATTGCACATGGCTGACCTTACCAAGTACAGGCAATACAAAAAAATGCACCCAGGATCATCATCTTTAGAGAATGTGGCAGCTCAACCGAGCCCATGTAAATAAGATGGCCTTTTTCTCACCCAGAGAAAACAGTCTCTGCATTGGGGACACTTTTAGGTATAGATTTATGAATCAATTACAATCTGAGATTAAGGCAAGTCACAATCCAAACCCAAGGAATTAGGACAACAGTTAACAACAAAATTACCACAGATAGTGTCAGCAAGAAGTGAACAAATAGATTGTGATGCATTAGTATTTGTTGTGAGCACAAATGTTATGCCATAAGAAAACACTTATTTTACAGAGATTTTTTTTTTCTAAGTGAACATTTCCTAAGCATTTTATCCAGCATCATTACATCACTACAACAGGAACAAAAAGCCAGGACACATACTACTACTTAAATCATTAGCCAACACTGACTGCAGTCCAAGCAGTTCTTCACGATGTACATGTTGTGTACACCATTGCAGCATTCATTTGCAATTTCTGGTGCAAAACCTAGATTTGACTTTTTATGAGTCTACTGCCAATGCAATGAATCTGCAGATGTCACCAGACTATCTTGAATCAATAACTGCCCTCTTCAAGTGAATCTCCTGCATGCTTAGTCATGGTAATTAGCTCCAGCTGTCACTGTTTATTTCCTCTGTCTGAGCCAAATGAAGGAGATAATATTTAACTGCAATTGCAGTCAGATAGGATCACTACTTGTATTTCCCTTCCATGGAGAGTCAGCATGCAGCTTCAGCTGTTATAGCTGGAAACTAGTGAACAGGTCTGAAATCTGGGTGTAGTGACAGACTCAGATCTGAACCTTCAAAGACTCATAAAAATAAGTATAATGTCAGCCTTCTATCACCTAAAGAGCTTCCCCAGGACTGATGTTCCAGCAAGATCGAGAGAAACTCATCCATACATTTATCTTTAATCACACCGATTACTGCAGCGGTGTATTCACAGGTCTGCCTAAATAAATTCTCATTAAGGCAGCTCCATCTGATCCAGAACGCTGTTGTTCTCGTTCTGACTAAAACCAGGAAGATGGAGCACATCACCCAAGTTCTAAAGTATTTACATGCTTCCCTGCCCCCTTTCTGTACCTATCATGAATTATAAACCTGCTCACATCAGAGAAGAAAAGAGAAGGTACTCAATGATGATACTCTATACAGAGGTGGAGCTTTGTGGCTGACTTGGATCGGTTTCTCAGCTGGTACATGTCCTTGACAGATGTTCATATTACTCTGTCTAATCGAAGTAATCTGCCATTACATGCAATCAACAACACATGTAAACCCCATCTAAAAGGCCATTAATGCACAAATCATTCTTAACTGGCAACAGGAGTGAAAACAACCAGCCCCAGACTTGTTTAGGTTAATAATTACCTAACAGTTACATAATAGTCCAGCCATTTAGCCACAACCTTTTGTTAAATATGTCTTATAATGCTGCTGCTAGCTACAGCTAGTCTGTCAGCTGGACTATTTGTGGAAGCTACTTGCTTTGACAGGCTGTCAAAGACAAACAGTCCTTGCTAATGTCTTCCTTAAGGTGTTAGGGAGGTGGGAGGGGGGTGGGAACACAACCACAGTAACACATGCCAGAAACAGACCATTACACACAGAGTTCCTGTATAAGCTTTGTCCAGAGCTGATGCCTGCTTTCTTGGAAGGCCCATTAAATCTTCTTACAGTTCATTAGGGATTAGATGAGCTCCAACAGTCATTATATAATCCAAAGATACTGTCCTAAATGATATTTCACTTCTTTTTTTTTTGGCTTAATCATTTAACATTATAAGAATTGATTTTTTTCTGATGTGATGTTAAATTAAATTTTCCAACTTACACTGGAAATCTACCAAGGATTTGTTTGCAGTCTTTATTATATTATAATACATATAATAGCTTTAAGCTATAATAGCTTGAAGCACGCCCTGTTTAAAAAGAATAGCAACCTGAATGGTTTTAGTTTGTGAATGCAGAAGTAGAGTGACACCAGAGAGGAAGAGAAAGGGGATGAGTATTGTGTTTGTCATCTGTAACAGACACAGAGTGATTCATCACACCCTGAAACTCATACAAAGGCTATCACATATCTAAAGATGGGTGGTGCAAGAGAATAAATGATAAGGATGGCTTATGAATACATGGTTGAAGTAAATAAAATCAAACATATCTTTAAGATAAGAAGCAGTTTACAGCAAGAGAAAAATGTGCAATCATGTTTGTAAAGAACTTTCCAGTTTTTGACCTGCCCCTCCTCCCTCCAAGTATTTGAAAAATTATCTTTGACCACCGTATTTTCCAGACTGTAGAGTGCACCTCACTATAAGCTGCACCTACAAATTTTTGGAAAAAAAAAAACTGAAAATGCCACACCGGGTTAAAGCCGCTATCTCCACTGCTCTCGGTTTTCATACTTAATAAATGTACTATTAAGGACGCAGCCCTCCGTCTCCAATGGCCAACCATGCATTTGTTCACGCTCAGCTTTACGTACAGTGGCTCTATTTCCGTCCTGTACTACCAGATCTTTAGCCCTCAATTTAAAAGCTGCATCATATGAACTTCTTTGTGTTGTTTCCATGATGACGGGGTATGAGTTTGAAAACATTTCTCACTCCTGCCTGCTGCTAGCATGTGCTTGTTCTAAATGAAAATGAGCACTTTCTTCTTTGATTTCCAATTTTGACTTCCAAAGATTCACTTCCTGTTAAAGAGCCCCCTGGTGGTTGAAGAAAAATCCACAGGAAACCCGCATCAAGTTATAAGCCGCATGGTTTAAACCGTGGGAAAAAAGTAGTGGTTTATAGTCTGAAAACTACGGTAGTTGAAAGTACAGATTACAACAAATGACAAGAAAACAACTACATACTGAGGGGTGGTCCAAAAAGCACCGTGTCCAAAGCTTTGAGCTGTAGTTTCTGCACATGGCTGCGGTCCAGAATCTTCAGAATGGAGACCGTCAGAGTGGTATTCTTCACAGCCAGCCTGAGAGAGAGAGCAGACACATCTTCACTGTACAGGAAATAGGAAGAAGGAAGCAAAAGGCATTATCCATTTTCAGTTGTGTCAGGTGATTCTACACTACTTCCAAGCTCATCCTTTTTTAAATCAAGGATAGTTAAGCAATGAGTGGTTTACAAGTCATTTTTTTAAAGGCTAGTCTCCAGTCGCTAACATCTGAAATAGACATTTTTGGATCAAATTCATAACAATTGCTTTGTCTCTAACCCTGTATTGCTCCAAATTAAGAATCCAAACCACTTCTAAGACTACATGAACACTAAAACGTCTAAAGGCTCCTTTCTAATATTTTGAAAACTGATGAAACGTTATATTTACCCAATTGGAAATATAAATGAAAGAAAAGAAAAAAAATTCTTTATCATGTCCACTCAATTATATGTGGCACTTAATATTGTTTGGAAGCTTTTCTTCTCTTCACTCGAAGCTTGAGAATTTTCAGTAACTGAGACCATTTTCTAAATCCACATTATAAGACCTTTGTTGTTGATTGTACAAAGTGAAGATGTTCCGATTTCAGGTATAAGTGAAAACACAATGACCAAGCTGTCAATAAATAAAAGTGTTGAACTTGTGAGACTAAGTAAAGTTTCAAGTCTTTAGGGAGAGCAAATCTGTGTTGAGTCTGAAATCTAATCTTTGTGACTTAAGCTTGACTCAGCTGGCCTCCTCTAGTCTTACCTTGGCATAATACTTCCATTGAAAGCCAGCTTGCGAAATGCATCCACATACTGAGGTAATTCTACATAGTTGATGAGCCATTCCACCACTTCATCTACTGTCCAATTATACACTGAAAAGAAAAACAATGAGTCAAATAAAGTTGTTCAACTGGTCCTGTATTTTATAAAGTTAGGGTGTGAAGACAAAAGACGTTCCTGCAACCAAGAATTGGAAAAGACATACAGAGAATCTTCAGGTAAGAAAATATTTATTGATGTCTGAGATGGAAGCCTTGGGAATTTTTTTTTTTAAATGATGCAGTACTATGAGAACATGAAAAAAATCATATATCATGGATGACTATGGATAGTAAGGAGAATATGATATGATGTCCAGGATAATCAAAAAATGTCAAATTTTCCTTGCAACTTCTAGACAGAATCAAAAACACCTGCTGTCTAGGCTGACACGTTACAGTTAAAGTAAAAATAAATAAATAAACCTATCCCAAAAGCTCCAGAGCATTATCTAGAAACTGCAATGCAGGGTAAGTGAGCACTACAAGCAAAGAAAAAGGGTCTCTGAGCTACATGAGTATGAGATACAGAAGCACCAGACAGAGAAGCCAAACTGATAATCTCAAAGAGGAGAGAGTGGAAGTGGATTTTGTGCTGACAGAGTCAACGATGTCCACTCTGCCAGTATCTGCAGCTGATAAGACCACCGTTCCTTAGCCCACATGAATCTAATCAACTGCTCTGCTGCTTCATTAGGAGAGTGAGATGCTTCACCAGGGTGTGTGAGCTTAGTTGTGAATCTGTTAGGTTGTTAAGGAATGTTCCTAAATGTCATTTCTTTAGCTGTGTTTCTACAACAAATGAATTCAAAACTTTGTCAATATTCTGCTAATGTTTGGAGAAACGCAATTTTGCAAGGTATATTTATATTCCAGCCATGGCGCTAGCACTCATCAGTCCGCCATCAGAGGAGATGTGGGTGTCTTAGTGAGACGTAGTGACAAGTACCTTATACTTGGGAGTGGCGTTTTTGTTAAACTGTAGTCAGGGATTTTACAGATGGACTATTGATTCAAAACTTCTGAATGACAAACCCAACTTTTAATAAACCGTGCAAAGCTGTGGAGCTCTGTATACAAACTGGTGGGATTAGTGTGATGTGAAAAAAGTCTTTCCTTGGGAGTTTTTCAAAACACACCAATTTTGATAAAACTAAAATATTCTACCCTCTGAAAATTGGCAGGTTTCCACTAAGTGAATTTATTTTCATAATTCCAATTTGTGGAATTTTATGGTCAATGGAAACATGAGGACCGATTAAAAAAAACTGTATTAAAGGTCACATAGAGACAATAATAAATAAAACAGATTTTTTTTCCCCCCAGTATCTCTTCTGTACACTGACCCCATCCTGAAACATGAAACACAAGTTTCATCTCAGGACAGATGATCCTGAGGATTATTCCAAGGGAAACATACAAATTATTTGAACAGCGAGCATTCTAGGAGGTAAAGAACATAATACCTAAAGAAAGGTTTTGGTTCTTAGTATAGTGCAACTCCAAAGAATAACAGCAACAAAAACAAAACCAGAAAAAAAAAAAAAACATTTGAAGCACAGCCTTAAAGCAGTACCTTCAGAACCCTTCCAGGCGTTCCACAAGTCCTCCACACTGATAAACTGGTCATCACCATGGAAACTGTTATGCTTGGCTTTGGGGTCATGGTAGTTTAGATCTTCTCGGAGGAACTGCAGGATGACAAGGATTCTTGGAGCCATTACAAAAAGAGACATTTTACAACATAAATGCACTGAGTGAAATAAAAGCTTTAGTCAGGGTCGCACCAAAATGTGGCCAAAGCACCCTCACAATCCTGTGTCGCATCTCTATTATCGTCACCTGATCTTTTTCCCAACGACTAAAACAATCATACATGCCTACAATGAGAAGCTAGAGCCTAGTCTTCCTCTGTACCCAACAACAGCATTCTTCTAACAGCCTCCTGGCATCCTGCACTGATCTAATAAGTTTCCCTTTTTCGTCTTCTCTGCATATTGCACTGACATGTGTGCAGGAGAGCCATGCAGTTTGCAATGCCAACCATAATTTCCCATTCAGCATTATAATCTCCATGAACACAATTGTCATGAGTTTTAGGCATCATCTAATGGAAGAGAAGTAAGTCCGTTAAATGAAATACAACTGAAATCTTAGAGTGATGGTATGGGACAATCTCCTGTCCATCCGTTCTCTTACAAATGTGTTCCAGCTTTCTGACACACATTTCACTAAAATGCATAACGTCACACAGCTCGATCATCTCAAACTAACTGTTGAAAATGACTGTGTGCACCAGCTACCAATGTAACGGAGCCTCTTGGGGATGCAGAGAAGCGGGAAGCTGCCATCATGACGGCACTGGAAACAAATCTGCTGCAACTGCATGGTGTCATCATTACAATGTGGACCAAAATATTTCAGGAATGTTTCCAACACGTTCTGGTGCAGTTAGAAACTCAATACTAGCAAAATGCACTAAATAAGATGAATATAAAGTGTATGTTACTTATTTACTGCTAATGCGTTTTTGCTTTATAACAACTAAATTCAAAGCATTCCTTTGCTTTACTTTGATCCTGTCATGTAATGTCGGGTTCATTTTACTGCAACTTCAATTTTACTCCAAAAATTATTTTTCTGCAAAGAAAACTGAATCTAAAACTTATCATTTTATTTCACCAACTTATAAACACAATCTCTTTAAAACCTACTAGAATGGTAGTTAGCACCTGACTGGCTCCACAGCCTCACTAATGAATGTTCACTAGACTGTAGGCCAAACCACCCACTGAACCACCGACACGCTTTTTAACATGAGCCCCACGTAGCACTCCAACTGCAGTGAAGTCAACAGAGGTGAAAGACAGTAATAAGCCCTGATACTGTTCCTTCTTGATAAAATGATGTAGAAAGATTTCATGACTGTGTGGTGATTGTGCAACAGAAAATAAATTCACTTCGAGCAATATGATTAAGCTCTACAACCCGTTCTTAAAATCCAGCTTCCTTAATATCGATTTTAAAAGAAGTTTTGGTTCCATTTGCAGATTTTTTCACTCATAATAACTGAGCTTAAGCCTAGTCAAGGCTTGAGCTTATAATAAGGGAAATAAGACATTTTCCCCCTTGTTACAAATGAAAACAACCTTGCTGAAAAGTTACTTCTAAATTAGATTTAACTTAGTCTAAGTGTGCTTAGATATTTGCACTAGAAGCTAGACAAAAAGAAAAACAAGCGGTGAGATTTTGCAGTATTGAGTACTTACGCCATCAGTCTCTGCTACGTCTACGTTGCCGTTTGCATCATCATCCATCTGCTTATGGATATTACAGATGGCCTCAAAGGTGAGAACGGCGTTGTCCTCTTTGCATAGTGGTTCATCGATACGACAAAAGTCTGAAAGAAAAAGAAGATTCAACATTGGACTCATTGGACATTGGGTTGTACTCTTCCTCCAGGTTCTGAGATCTATACTTTCATCTGAAAAGAGGACCTTTGACCCCTGAGGAACAATCCAGCCACCCAGATAAATTGTGTGGGGAGTATCTGGTTCAGGAGTAGCTTAAGCCAAGGAATGAAACAACAATACTCCATGTCTTATACACACTTACATGCAGAGGCTCTGCAGAAACAACTATCATCCATAGTGGTAAAGAAAAACCACTTAAAGGCTCTTAAACAGGTTTTCTTTATAAACCCTCAAACAGCTGTAGTTATCTCATTTACTTGTGCACTGGTTGTTTTTTTTCCCACACTTTTTCCTAACACTTAACTTTCCATTAGCTCAAAATAAACAAAACATATGCATGATGTATCCATATGCACTTTTTTTTTTTACGTACTTTTTGGCACTGAATAGAAGTACCAAAATAAATTATTTTAAATGATATTCCAAATTATAGGTTAGTATCCAGACAAGCCGAATATAAAAAATGTTTTGTACACCATTTGTAGTGTATTCCATCTCTTTGTTTTAAAACAATACATAATTCCACCAGTTTTAATATTTTTTTAAACTTTGGAAAAATGCCAGAAACTTCCCCAAAGAGGCTCTAGTCTGCTAAAATAACTAAGGATTAAATTCCTTGGCTGCAGAGAAAGTATTGTTTATACAAGGCATTTCAGTCAAAGTCTCTGTGCTTCAAAGAACCCAAGTATTGTCTGAATGCATCAGCCAGAAATAGCTGCAAACGAATCAATGTCAGATCTAAAATAGCCGTCGTTTAAAAGTTTGGGACTTTAATAATCAAATAAAGGTTGAAGGTATCAAGTGAAAGGTTTCTGTGAGCAGAGGTTTTTAATTACCGCTGGATAATTCTCATAATTCTAGGATTAGCCCCTCTACCCTCTGTGTCTTTGTAGTTCTTCCTGTGTTATTAGAAATCTTGAACATCAATCTGAGGGAAAGAAGAGGAAAAAAATACATTTTGGCTCTTTCACAAAGACTCTCAGGAGTTGTTATTATGGCAATGCACATTACAAAGTGTTCAATTATGGAGAACATTTTTGCATTATCATAATGGTATTATAGTACAGTGCAGTGCACTTTGAGATTTATTTTGTTCTTACTTTTTTTCAATTATTTAAATGCTTCACATGAAATAATTTTTAACATTAGTGAAAGAAAACATAAGTAAATACAAAAATGATGTTTCCAAATAGTACTTTTAGTTACTGAAGGAAAAAAATTGTTATCTAAACTTCTTTTGCATGGCATCCATAACCACGCTGCTGCGGCAGAACAACGCCATTAACAAAATGAAACCCGGACATGTAGGTATTATTAATTTAGTGCAGCAAAGGGAAAAATAATTCAGAAAAACTGTTGAAGAATAACTAAAAGCCATTCATATTTTTCCTTTGACTCTCAAACTTGTTGCTATAGAAACTGACTGACAACAGCTCCACTTATATATATCAGAATTCAGCAGCAAAAACACATAAACATTTCCATTCCAAAGAACAGAACATTCAGTCCATTCCAGTGCTATACTCTCAGGCTTGATGTTTATATTGCGATTATTAATAAGTGATTGTCTGAATGCAGTGGTTGATTAGCTAATTTAAACTGATGATCTGTCAGAGAGTTAGTGTTATTTTCTTTTTTTTTACTGAAATGAAACAAGAGTTCCACAGCACACCTACATGTTAAGATTATCAAAGTCAAGCTAGCATAGCTGATCTACTTCTCTGTCCCTCACTATATTTCTTTAATTGACGCTTTTCACTGAGTTGTGAAACATCTAGGGATGTGTGATATGTGGCGGTAATATATATGTATATATATACATACACACACCCTGATACCACCACCTATCACAATAGACATTGGGATACAAATATTATGCCATGTCATACATCCCCAGACTGAATGCATAGCATTGCTGGTTTATACTGCAGTCCAAACGGTTCTGTTGACATTGATGCAAAGTCAGTAATACTGCACCAATGCCAACTCTGCAGCCCTAATATGCAGTATTTTATATGTTTTTCTCTCCTTAAGGAGGCGCTGTTTCACAATGGCTGGTCACACCTGGAAAGGTTCATCACTATTGCATATTTTCTTCACTTTTTTCTCACTGTGGTTAACTGGAGCTCTAAGCTTTAGAAATGGTTTTGTAAGGTTATTTTAGAGAAAAAAAGGTTTTTACAATATATCAATAATAGTTTGTCACCTGTTCCTGAATTTGTTTTGATCAGGACAGGATATTCTGCTTTTGATATATTTTTCCCAACTTTATGTTGACAGGCACATTCTATATCAGAGATGTATTGATTCTAAAAGTAGCAATCAGGCCTGGGTGTGCTTAGAGAAACAGACATTAACAAAAGTAATTATATAATAAGGGGGAAGATGCTTTTCCATTTAGAGTCAGGTTAGTCCTGTCACTTCTACAGGTTTCCCTTTGTGAACAGGTGACCCTTGAAAAAAAGGATGGATGTAAAGAGTAAATATAATAAACCACTGTACATAAAAATTAGTTTGATTAAAACATTTAAGTGGGATGAAAATTCTGAAAACCTTAAAAATCTGTAAGCGAGCAAAAACATTTTCATAACACCAAGTATAGTTTACATAATAGTACAGGCAAATGGCTGCTATCATCTTTGATTTGGAAATTCTTATTTTAGATAATGTTTATTTGTACTTTTAAGAAGCATGTTGGCAGCATTTCCCAAACACCCTTGAACAAGGATGGGAAGGTTAGGGTTAATGAGCAGAGCGGCCTTGTCAGTGAGAAATGATGGTTTAGTTACACACAGCACAGATTCAGCTTCAGCGATGACAACATGCTTCTGCAAAAACATCTTAAAGGAGATTTCTTCATTGCAATACTGCAGTTTTGTGATATTACATAATTCTACTTTTGTACAATTTGGTGTTGTCCATGCTATGGTTTGAATTTGAACACAAAATTTTCCCTCATAACCGTTACTTTTAAAATCTTTTGAAAGAACCTTGCAACATTATGTCGTCACCTTGCTCAAAATAAACCTAACTTCCCTTTAAGTTTATATTTATCTGACACAAGAGCTCTGAAAAGTCCCTAATCCTGGTTGTTTGTAAGTTTTTGTTTCTCATAAAAGCTTCTGATTTGAATAAACACAAAGTATGAAAGTATGCAAAAGAAAGTTTTATGTCTATGAAATAAACATGTCTCGACAAAAGCTGAACAGAGAGCAAATAGTCTAAAATGTGTCATTCCACTGAGAACACACTGGGAAACAGGACCAACTGCATTTTCTTGTTGTTAAATTGTGCCTTAAGTGAAACCACTAAACCAGAACAAAGAAGTGAACTTCCGTGTAGCGAAAAGTTAATTTTTGAGCCACAGCATGCAAGCTTTTCAGCCTCAGTAAACCTGTAAAGCCACATACCGCAGAGGAAAATACATTCTCTCTAACACAGACTAAAAGCCAGGGAAAAAAAAAAGGCCACCACCTGCAAAAATCTCACACACATAACCAGGTCTTTCTTCTCATTTGGCTTGCAAACATCCACACACACTAGATAAGGTATTTACATACTGGTTGGCCAGCTTTTTTTGTAAAAGCTCAAGTTACGTAAACTATTCTGTGTGCCTGCATGGCGAGCAGCACACTGTTTGCCACCTAATAACGGCAACATTTACTGTCGACAACCGGAATTCACGATACATTTAGGACAAATGAACCTTTTCTTTTCAAATCAAAATCACATTTTCTCACAATAAGCCTGGTGAGCTGATCAGTAACATGTCTTTAGATACACTTCAGCTGGTGTGCAAGTGATGTGAAAAAAGTGTCAGAGCATTTCTCACTCTAACCCCTCTGCTCAGCAACAGTGACAAAGACCACAACCAAACGAGTTAGCAACGTGTGCAAACAAGTAGTACAAAATCCTACTGGGTAACAGAGGCACAAGTCAGCACATTAAACGCCCAAATAAACACAAAGTTCATATTTTACAGCTGACTGATCAAGAGTTTCTGTTGCTTAAACAAAGTTTCTTCATGGACTCAGGCAAGTTCAGAGATGAAAGACAAACCTGGGTTACAGAGTTCCTAATTTTCAAATAAAAAAAAACAAAAACTGTGCTACACTATCAGTTTGCATGGCTTTGATGCTGTTTTATCTCGTCTACCTGAGCTTAACTCTGTTGGGTTTGACTTGGTGCCTTGCTCTACGCTGGAGGACAGACAGAGCTCAATGGCAAATACCAGCTGTACTATTCTCAGCACAGCCACATTTAGTGCCTGCACAATCACAAAGATGTAGCACAAACTGTAATACTGCAGCACTCCATGGTGTGCAAGTGTCAGCTTAGTTTATCGTTCCCAATGCTACAAGAGATTAAAACGTGATGAATACACACTCACCTGACAGGCCGTTTTCACCATTTTGACTCTCTGGTGAAAAGAAACTTTGCTTTTCAGATGCACTCTCTCCAATTAGGCACAAACAAAATATCCACAAGGTCACGGATTTGTGAAGCTCCATGTCTGCTGCGTGCTGTCGGAAAACGGAGATTCTTGTGTAAATCGTGACAATAGTAGAGTTAAAAAATGTTTCAGCAACTCAAGCATGTTATCAGGTTGGGTTTTTTCCACTTCACACCTCAGCAGTTTTGGTCTTGTTGTATTTGACTTTTTTTTTTGGTAGAAAATAATGCAATTTACCACAAGACATTTTTAAATGGCAAGGTATTTTGTACTTATTTTCACAACCAGAGTGTAAAGCATGTTTTATAAGCTAAGTGGCAATATGTCTCTAATATATTTTTATACAAAGCAGAAGACTTTCTCAAATTCCTTCAGTGGGATAAGAAGTTCTAATTTGTCAAATGGCCAAAGTGGTGTATATAATCAAATAAAGAGTATAGGGCATAATACAAAGTTTTTATTTACTGGATGCAAATTAATTTAATGGTGTGTAAGATTTCTACAAAATGTGAGCAAAAGAAGGCTAATTGATCAGACATAAAAAGTACAATCTATTATGGCTTTCGAACAACCCTCACAAGAATTAGATTAAAAAAGAAAAAAAAAAATAGAGAACAGGTAAGTATACTCCATTGTACACTTAAGGAAGTAGATGCCATGAGCTGTCTGAAGAAAATAAACCAACAGAAATAAATGTATATGCATTTGACACAGAAAAATATGTATTCCAAAACAGAACAGTTGTTGTAATTAATTCCACTTTGAAGACATGTTTTGAGAGAGTGAAGCTTTAATATAACGGTTCCAATTTCCAATGAAATATCGATTCATATATTATAATGACGTCAACAATTAACAGGAAAATTCACTAGAAGTAAATGTGGTCTCTATATGATAAGATAATCAAACTGTTATGCAACACTGAGATCTATACCAAAACGTATCTGACCAAAGTTTGTACTCATATGTAACTGATGCCATTTTATCTAAAACCAGCACAAAAATGAACCGGTAAAAGTAATTTTTACGAGTTTTGTGGAGCACCCACACATTTCTTCAGTGTCACTGTAGTGCCGTTAGCTTGGCTTTCATTCAGGAAGTCACTCAACACCTTATCTGCAGCAGGCTCCTCATGCTGTGAAGCGCTATCTTTCAAAAATATGTTACTTCAAGAGGGAAATAAGGCTGCAAAGTGACAGCAGCCTGCACCTTCTGCTTCTTTTGGCTGGGTGTCTGTCAAGGCAGCGGCAGGCTAGCTAGCTCAACAACTCGGGTTACGAGGAAAACACAAAATATCTTCATACGAAAAGAACATCTTTGTTAGATTTAAGCCCTAAACAATTATCCTCTTGGTCTTTTCTTTATAAGTTTGTAACGGCGTCGACATGCTGCATTTTTTGAAGATGTATATTAGCCACAGGTGACGTGTAGCTAACCACGAACGTTAACAAGAGGAGGAGCAACTGTAGTTTCTGCCAGGCTAACATATACTACTAATACAAGACCATGTTTATAACAAAAATATGAATAAAAGTTACCTGTCATGTATTACAGTCAACAAATAGTGTTATTTCAGCTCAATAGCAACATTGCAGCTGATGTCTGGTCCCGCGGAGTAGAAGAGCAATGTTACTCCACCCCCTGGTTGAGCTCTCAGTCTTCAGACAGCCTACAGACTGAACCAAAAAAGCCGCAGCAAGCTCGTCTTGCTCCGCGGAGAGGAAAACCGTGCAACGACCTACGGTTGCCCCTTAGCGGCTGGAGTGTGTAATCGACATCGCTCAATGCAGAGAAAGTGAGCCATCTAGTGGACAAGATGAAGCGTTGCACAACCATTCAAGCGAAACAACCGTTTTTAGCATCCAGTCACCAGTGAAGGATGACTTTACTAATAAATATTTAGGTTTAATCGGCAATAAAATTTAGATTCACATTAAGAAAAAGCCATGCATTTATATTTGTAAATTAAAAATAAAGTTTATAACTTAAGATAACAGTTTTAGTTACACTATTTTTAAAACATGTACTTATATAAACATAGCTTGTGTCTCTAACAAGACATTTATTAGCTCCGTTGCAACTTAAAATTGATCACATAATATTCTCTGAAATGTTTCTTGTAAAAATGTGCTAATTAAGTATCTAAACATTGTTCATCCATTCTAACGGACAATGTTTTTAACCTTATGTTCAAGTATATTAGTGACTTTATTGTCGTTAGTGTCAGAGACCAAATAATGGGGGGTTTCACAGTTCGGGCTTTTTGCTTCTGAAGCAGGAGGAAGCACAACAACCCCATAGCTTAACAGTAGGGCAGCTCTGGAGTCAGAGTTCTAGTTCAGCTGACTGTTCATGTTCAAAGTTGTTGCTTTTAGAAAAATATGGCAGTGTTCCTTAAGGTCTCCATGTTATTTCGTTTTATTAGTTTTGCATGTTTCTTGTGAAGTAGGACGGTGTTTACAGCAACGTGTACAGGCGGATCAGTTGCTCGGCTGTCTGGCTCTGGTCTGCTCTCTCGTTCCGTACTCTCGCTCTTTCAGGCTGAATACAGAAGTGATTCATGGAAATAACACAGGACGGCTCCTTTACCTTCTTCTTTAGGCTGAAGAAGCTGATCCGGAGTGACGTGAAGGCAGCAAACTTTGCTGTGCAGCGTTAGCTTTAACTAGTAGCCACCGTCTTCTTAATTCAGGACCGCTTGGAAATCCATGAAAACTTAAAAGCCCATTATATTAGGAAGACAACAAAGTGCATAGTATTGTCTTATTTGCGTCTGAAATACGACTTTGTCTTTTCTAGCTGTCATAATAACTCAAAGCGGAAAAAAAGAGCCGCATTTGCATGCGGTTGTGACGTCAGCGCGGCAGGTTCAAAGAGCTCATTTTTCGCTGTTTCATGTCTTCATATTTAACAGAGCATTCCTAAGGAAGAAAATCTTGACAGTGTTCTCTATTCATCCTCTATGTATTATATTTATTTATTTATCCTTCTTCATTTCTTTTTCTAAACTTTTATTCGGTGATGATCACATTTCAGCTGCGTGTCAGGGCAGGGCATAACGCCCTTGAGTCATATCATACACTGGGCCTTTCCTCCCGCCTCTGCTAGCTGGAGGCTAAAGCTAGTCGCGCTTTTTTAACTTCGCATTGAGCGCGCGCGAGCAGAGCAGACGCATTACTTTTCTGTGACTTTTGCTGTTTCCTTGCTCTTTCAGGCGTCTTGTTGCGTTTTTCCACTCAAAGAAATCTGTTTTAAAGAATTATTGACTTTTAGCATTGAAAATACCAAACACAGGAGCGGTGGATGGAGGATAAACCAGCCTGTGTTTGGATGTAGTCAAAGAGTCGTTTCTTATGTTTGATGTCTGACCAGTTTTTCCATAAATTTGAGTATTGTTTTAAAATATTTTTTTACAGACATTAATTCTACAAATGCAAGGATTCAATATTATTGAAGGTCACAATGCACAACCAATTTGCTGCTAAACTAATAAAAATCCAAAATGTTAGGATAAAAAAGGTTGTGTTAATAATAATCAAGTTGCTTAAGTTGTGCATGTATACACACACACAACTTTGTCTCATATGGTCAAATGGCGTAATCATAGCACTGTGAAACATTTTTAAGGATCAGTTTATTTTATTATATTATCCCTTATGCTCAAGTTGCATATGAACATAAAAACATACACTTGAAATGTAAGAGACAATTTATGTTAGCTGTAAAAAAAAAAAAAAACTGAAGGAAATTTGGAATCACTGATGGTTGAGGTCAGTCTTCAAGCTGCAGAAGAGAAAGAAAAGAAAATATATCACTATTAAAAATAAGTGGAGATCCATAAAATAACCAAACGTGTTTTGTTTTTTAAATACAGTACTGTAGAGTTTAGCAAAAACCTAATCCATTTACACAGCAGTTCCATTTCCTCTCCTACTACGGGTGATTTAGGCAAAACTCTGAAACGGTTAGTAATTGCTGTACGCTTCTTTTCTGCAAAAACAGCATATTGTGTTAGGTGACCTTGAAGGTTTCTAGAGAGGATGAAGCCAAGGGAAAATATACACAACCTTTAAAAATCAAAGCCATTTCAATTCAAGAATACTATGAAATATTTTCAATGGTTCTGGCCAAGGGTGAAAGTAGTTTTGAATTCTTGCTGGTAGCATGACAAACACTGTCACGGATTTATTGTTTTCTCTTGCTTGGTAAACACAAACAAATAAAAAGAAAACAAACAAAAAAATAGCAAATGGAAAGGTCTGAAATGATTTTTTTATTATTATTTTGGGTGACATAATGTGAAAAGTTTAGAAGTCCCTGCACTAATTGGCTAATAGAGAATTTGTTTTTTCTTTAGCACTTTTACTAACTTTGAACATGTTTAACATGAACATGAACAGTGAATCAATTGTTCCAGATCATTTCTAAAGCACTACTTTACCTGGCTGTTTGGTAATTCTTCAGCTTAATAAATTTTAACACTTTGTGTTGACGTTTTCTTAGACGAAGAAGTTAGATGTTTATTTTCATGCTCTTATTGTGAAGTGGGTGGGTCCATTTACACAGCAGTTCCATTTCCTCTCCTACTACGGTGAATTAGGCAAAAATCTGAAACGGTTAGTAATACTCAACAACAATAGAACTGAAACCATTACTGAAACGTCTGAACCAAAGAATCACCTTCTGAAGCACAAACCGTTCAGGTAGGTAAGCAATAGCAAGTTTGACCTTGTTGAGGGAGATATACTATGTTGTAGCATTAGGGTCTGCTAGCATTAATGGAATTAATATTATTAATGCTTTAGGGTTAGCACAGTTAATTTAATTTATTTAGTGGTGCCCACCACTGGACGCCAGAAATAAATGTTTCAGTCTGAGTCTAACCCCAAGACGTTTTGTGCATTTCAATAACAATAAAAGGAAAAGATTTGGGCTATTAAAGTGGTTGATGTTAATTATGTCAGATATTTTTTGTACCTTGATTAGCCACATTGTATTCCTTCTCAGTCCGGTCAGCTAGAAGAGGAAGATAGTGATAGGAAATGTGTTATGGCATTTATCTAAAAGGTGACTCAAATTGTGTTTTGTTTTGTTTTGTAAGATTATTTACTGGGCTGGTAGTAGTCATAGAGGGCGATCACTGCTGGTTTGAGGTTCTGAACGGGAATCTTCTGCAGGAGCTCCAGGCTGTGGTTGATCGGTGTCCCCTTCACAAGCTGGACAGAAGACAAAAACAAAGATTTAACAGAGTGACAAATTCATCTGTCATAATGTGTTGTTCTGAGCTGCTGGTTGGTCTCACCCCCTGTAAGTACACCACCACATGGTCGTTCTTGTGTTCAACCCGATCCACCAGCAGAGCTCTTTCAAGCTGTGAGGAGAAGAGATTCAACAGCCTTATTATCACTGCCACTGTGAGATCAGGTCCAGAGTTCTACTAACACCTGGGTTCAGGTGGAAGTCGCTGCTTTACTCACATTCTTCAAAGACTGCTGGTCGGGGATGAATCCTGAGAGCAAGGTGATATCCAGGATCACCATGTTGGTACTCTCCTCTTTCCCATTGTACCTGGAACACAGCAACAGACTGTGGAGTGGTTGAAGTGGAGAAATATAACCTCTATTTGTTTGCAGGGACTTCATTTTATGTTAAGAGACAAAATGTCCGCAAAAAAAGTCCAGAAACAACACAAAGCATTTCAGCAATAGTAAAACTCCGTTTGAATAATATTGGTTGAAATAAGATGCCAAGCAGAATTGTGTCGCTCAGCGATAAGAGGTCAGATACAGACACTCCTAACCTCAACTTGCTGTGCGTACAAAGAACATACAGCATGTTGTATTTGTAGAAGGCAGGCCAGGCAGCAGGCAGCTTGGTGAGAAGTTGACAAAAAGCTGCAGGTGCAAAATGTTTGACACTGAAGAAATAGAAGATGATCACAAGAAAGGGATCAGCTCACAGCTGCAAGGGAAGAGCAGGAGCAAGACTTCCACTCCCACAGTCGGGCACGGTGGTGGAAGTATTGTGGTTTGGGGATGTTTTTCTTAACGTGTGTTATAAATTCACCAGATCAGATGCAGAAGCAACTAAACAGAGCCATGAACCCTAAAATCTACGTCCATCAGTCTCACTGAGGTAAAAATAAAAAGCTATTTGATAAGCAGAGAGTATAATGTACAGTGGCTAAAGCACATACTGATCCTCTTGGACGTTTCACCTTTTCTACTGTATTTACAAATCAATCATGATCAACCAAATTTGGCTTCGACAAAAAATTAAAAAAATCTCTTTAATATCAAAGTAAAAACTAATTTCTACGAAATAATGACTAGGATAAAGATATCGAAGCCAAAAAAGTGGTTGCAACATATTTTTATATTCAGACCCAGAATCTTATCTGATGGCAAGAAAAGCTCCATGTTGGTCTCATCAGACCAAATCACCAGAGACTCATCCTGATGGTTCCGGTAAACTCTAGTCCAGCCTTGATCTGAGATTTCTAAAACAGTGGCTTTCTCACTCCCATTCTTCTACAAAGCTTTGAGTGGTGAAGAACCTGGACAGCTGCTCAGCTTCTGAAGCTTGTAAACTCCTTCAGCGTAGTCATGGTGACCCTGTGGCCTCCCTCACAAGTCTCCTTCTTGATGATGGATTTAACAGAACTCAAGGGGACGTTCAGGGCCTTGGGAGATTTATTGTATCCATCCGTTAACATGATGTTTCTGACTTACTGCGAGATGAGCTTCAGGCTGGCTTTGGGTGGTCTGTGAGAGGAGTCGTACTCCAGAGAAACCTCCACGCTCATAGTGGTGGCATCAGGAGGAGGAGGGATGTTGTAGTGCTGAGAGATCTGAGAGGAGAATTTATTAATCCTTAGAAAGAAAACATTTTACTTTTGGCTAACTTTGCACATAAAATCTATGAATTATGTGTACTTGTTAATTGTAGTATATTATGTACAAAATAAAAATGTACATTTTAAATACAGTTTCAGAATTATTGAAATGAACAAAAGTCACTTTCCTTCATGATGGGAAGCTGCCACCGACCTGAACTGAGGCACATCCAGTCCCCTTCACCTCCAGGCTGTACTTTCCTGCCTCACCCTGCAGCATCTTCTCCTGGTAGATCAGCTTGTTGTCTGGGGTCACATCAAAGGTCAGCGGACCGCTGGGAGACTGAACTGTCACTGTGCTGGAACCTTCAGGACTGAACACCAGACTGGAGTAGAGGGACAGAGCCTGGAGAGCCACCACCGTGTCCTACAACACACAAAATACAAGACAATGACAGAACAAGGTGTTTGTCCAGATCCATATAAGTATTGATGTTGTCAAGTAGAGTTTGTAAGCCTAAAACGCAAACAAGGAAAAGAAGCGTTTCCAAAAGGGAACATTTTTTGAAGAGCCTAAATTCCATTAGACAAATGTCATATTACATCATGAACCCCAGGGCTTCCTCAGAAAACCAGCAGAACCCAGTAGAAGGGGAACTAGAAGAGTTCACCGCCTTCTGTGTTACAAAACTGTTCCAAGTGGACAGAAAATGTAAAAGGTACAGCATTGAGGCAGCTCTAGTTACAAAGTAAAAGAAAAGAAAAAACACCAAAAAAGGACAATAATAAGGATTTGGATGCTTAACTAATTTCATATCGTACAAAATTCAAGTATTTCTAGTCATAATTTTTCTTTGTTTAGTTCAGATGTTTGGTGTAGTATTTTGATATTCTGGTTGGGATTGTTATTTATCAAAGCAAAGCATTTCCAAGGAATTGGATGAAAAAGAGCCGTCAGTGACTGACTGGTGGTGTAGTTTGTTTACCTTATCAAGGTGCAAGTGCAGAGCAGATACCAGAACACGTATTGAGCGAACGTGTGTAAGATGTAAATGCACAAAACACACATTATTGTTGGTTCTCAAAGATAATATGATCTCATCTCACTGTGCGCTCCACTCAAATCTCTGAGAGAGCAACTAGGCTGAATCATATTTGCGGTTTGCACTGACCTTGTATGAGTCGAGGAAGCAGTGTAGCTTTAATAGTTAGACTGAAACACTGCATGGAGACTACTGGAAGCTATGTTCAGTTGGAATATTGAAAACCAAACTAGATGTATGATCACACACATTGGCTGCTTTTTCTTTCCCCAGTCAGGTTAAAAATCTCATTGTCTTTTGAACATGTCGACCTTTGGGTATGAGGTAAGACGGTGTTGTCATATGAACATAGAACCTGTACCTGAGTGGAGGAGAATCCTCCGTAATAGTTCTGCTGAGTCGTCAACCACCGAACAATCCCTGAGGCGTAACCCAGGTCTTCAGCAGTGGTGGAAACAGAGAGTCTGGCCAGCAGCACATAGGAGCTGATCTCCACAGACAGAGAGGCTGATGTTTCTGCTGCTGTCTGAGACCAGTGGATGAAACCACCTAAAAACAACCATCCAGAAACAACATGACTAACGACTGATCTGATCTGATCTGGTCAGGCGTTTCCAGCAAAACCTCGACTCACCGTCTTTGATGGCCACCGAGTCGAGGTGCTGCAGGAGGTGAGCTCTGGTCTCCATGTCTCCAGCCAGTGTGAAGACGTACGCCAGCAGAGCTGTAGTGTAGGTGTTGCTGAAATCATTGATGGACTCTTTGAGGCACAACAGGCTCTTTCCCACCACAAGATCCTTTGACAAAACAAAATACAACAGTGTTGATTATTTCAAGTCTACTGTATATTGATTTTGATTGAATTTCTTCAGGCACAGTTTTAAACCTTCATTCTCAAATTTCTCTCAAGTTGTTCACACAATACATAATGAACCAATCAGCAAACAAGGAGGAGTCTCCTTACAGTTAAATAGCTACATTTTAATTATAACATATGTTTATTTAATCACAGGCCAGGATTTGATATCCATAAAGTTACAAGGTGTCAGGTAAAAAATGTGAAGAATTGTTCAGATTTACTCACATCTGAGGATGTTTTCGTCTCCAAAAATGCAGCGGTTATGTAAGCGCTTAGGGTGACTTCATCAGACACTCCACCCTGTGGAGACAAAACATCACAGAGATTTGGTTATGAGAGGACGATCGCTATTCACAGACAGGCCAAGTGGAATGTTTATTACAGATCCTTTGCATGCTTAGCCAACATTTCACATAAAAAATATATTTTGGTTTCAGGAAAAGCAGTTGTAACAGTCCCGGCAAGATGTCATTATATGCAAAAGAAATTAAGCATTTTTCATAATTTATCAAGACATCAGAGACGTTTTGTGCAACGTCTCTGATGTAAGTCACAAATAAATCATCTTGGGTAATTTTTTCTATGGACCTTCAGGTGTTTCTCAGTTAATTAGAATATCATGCAAATATTTAATTATACCATTAGTGAAAAATCTATCATGCATTTTTTAAATTTTTTTTTAGAAAAAGTGAATAAAAAGAGACCTCACTGAGACAAGATTAAATGTTAAGTTTTGTCTATGTTTAGGCCAAATAAAACAGTATGGTCTAACCCCAACCCTAACCTTACCCCCATGGCAAAAGCTGAAACCTGAACAAAAACATTGTAAATTATGCAGGAATGTGAAAAACCACATAGATTCCTTAAAGAAAAATTACAGCGTTGTCTTTTAAAATGGCTGCACAATATTAAAAAAAAAATTAGCTGATGGCGATAATATTCATAAATATTGCGATAACAGTTGTGACGCACCCATCACTCTGCAACCTTTAGCATTTTGAACAATTTGTGAGCGATCACATATTCACAGTATTATGTGTAGCCCTATTTTACTAGATAGTTAAATTAGAAATATTGAAGTTGCTGTGAGTTCTATAACAATAAGATGATAATAATAACTGTTGTCATTCTACCTAGAGAGGACTTAACATAAAACGCTGTCAGTTGTAACTGTTTCTCTCAGTTGAAAGTATTAATATCACATTTTGGATTATTGTTAAAACTTCCATTTTTGTTCTTTGTCCCTCGTGAAATGGGCCAAGAACACAAAACAAAACATTTCCATGACCGCCTTCCACTGTATCTCTATTGGACGTGTCTGCAGCCAGATGATCTTTGACCTTTCAGGGAGATACCTTCATACCTTCATTCTGTTGTTGAAGAGGCTTCCTGACTGCAGAAAGCAGCCGCTGTCATTTTGCTTTTGTTCCAGCCAAACCTTTGACTGTATGAGTTTTTCTGGGTCGATGTAGACAAAAGATTTAGCTTTGGAGAAAGATCTCAGAACAAAAGCTGTCAGCCTGACAAAAAAACAAAGAAGTATCGCATTTAATGAGTAAAACTGAGGCAATCATTAGAAAAAATGCTAAACAGCAAACAGTTACTTTTTTGTATGCAAGTTTTTCCATGAGTGAAAGTGTGAGTAAGAAAACGGATATCAAGACCAAAAACCAGCAATGCACATTTTTATGTTTATTTTTGATCAAAATTCCTCATTCCTCAACCCAGTTCTGTGTAAATGTCATGATTTGTTCAGAGTGACAGAGTGTGTTCAGACTGGTCAGTGATGTTCTCACCAGGTGTTTCCTGGTCCTGTTCCAAATGTGCTGTATGCACCATATACGTCTTTGTAGTTCAGCTGTCTCTGGTAGCCTGGAGATCAACACAAACAAGTTTACATGAGACATGAAAGTTAACCTCCAGAGTTCACCAAGAAACGTTTATGCGTCTGAGAAAGAAAAGATACTCTAATAAATTTTGCTCTACGTTTTTGTGTACAAAACACTTTCTACAGTTTTTATGTGTCTCTTTTTTTTGATTGTGCTGAGTTTTCAGATTTTGAACATGAAGGGTAAAAAAAATAGTTGTTTTGCAAGTTTTCCATTGCTTAGAGAGACTCTCTGACCATAGAAATGCATTTAATGTTGGGACTGACTTATAATATTTCAAGGTTACCAACTAAGTGCGTTAAATCTCAAACGTAATATTATACGTAGTGCCTGTACATATAAGCATGTTCTAGTTACTCTTTGTACTTTGTACTGAGTAATGTACGCCATTACAAATGTTAAGAAAAAAAAACTTAGTAAACATCTCACTTGCATACAAGACTTGACTGGCACAGTTAAAAGATGAAACACACTGAAGCATAATCTGTCTGCAGTGTTTGATTTTCTTCAGTTGCATTATAGAGCTGATTGAGACTTACCGCTGCTTAAGAAGTTGGACGCTTTTTCTTTAATGGCTGGGGTCAGCTGATTGGATTTTTCTAGATATTCAAGGATGTAGATGTTGGGAGCCAGCAGTGCCATGTTCTGCTCCCCACATCCGTACGGCATCTGCAGCAGACCATCCAGGTTCTGCAGGGCGCGGCCAAGAATGTCACCTGTGATAACAGAAACAAATTTCACTGCGCTTGACGGACATTTCTGCATTTCAAATATTCAGCAGGTTTAAAAACATAAAAAGACGCTAATGGCAGTACAACAATATGACTGGAGGATTAGCAGACAGTTGGAGTAACTGTGTTTGGTTGACTAAAGCAGTTTACCCAGGACTGACACCGCAGCACGGCCTGATCCATCAATCACATTTTGAGGCAGCTGTATTTCTGTTTCCTCAGTCAGAGCTTCTCCTGCGTTTACACAAAAACATTCAGAAGAGCAGTTCAACAGGTCAGTTGTGAAACTAGGTCATGCTGTCAGTTTAACTTTAATTTTGAGCATCCACAGTGCCCAGATGAGGGAATCTTTATCAGTCTGAGCTTCAGAGCTGTGGAACTTAAGGCAAAGTTTAAAAAAAAGAAAAAAGAAAAGTTCAAACAAATCAAGGTAATAATACTTTTGGATTTTTTGGACTTTTTATTTCTGCCATTAAAACAACAGCAGATGTACAACAATGGGATGTGAATACACAGGTTTTCTCTGATATAATGCCTGTTGTTTAACTCATCTTTATGACTCTGTGCTTGGTGAACATCATACTGACCTTTGGGGCAGAGCAGCCAGTTGTGTGTCTTTACTACTTCAACTCCTTCAGCCTGACAGATGACAGATAAAAGTTGACAATCAAAGAATGTTAGATTTCATTATTTTAGGTCCTAAAGGGGAAACTATTATCCAAAATGTGTTTTCTGGACATTTTTTTGGTACTTCCATTTGAGACTCTACTCCTTCCAGAAACAGCCCAAACACTAAAAAAAACATAGAGTCATTTTCTGGCAATGAGTTGTTTTTTGGAGATGTTTCAAAACTTTCCAGAATATTAACTCAATTGGCAGGAACTGCCCTGTAACCTAGCAACCCAAGCGGAGCTGGTCAGATGGTTTTTACCGCTGTATAAGACGTGTTTTGCTGTTGACTTAAACAATTCAGAAACTGCTGCTGCATCCGTGCAGGAGACTCCACTTCTGCTGCTCCTGGGTTTGACTCAGGACCAAAGATGTACGGTTGTGTAATTATGCATCTGTTTTCAGCCATTTTATTGTGTATGAAGTGCGAGTGTAAACATCCAGCAGGAGTACATCCAGCAGCTTATTTACATAAAAATGACTAAAACCTTTTATGCAAATAAGGAAGCCTTTTCAAGGCTTATTTTTTCATGCAAATAAATCTTAAAATATCTCACTCCCAAAGAAGCTGAAAACGGGCAGAACTGGACAAGTGAAATCTCTTTATCTCAGAATGATTTTGTACAAAAGAATTAAAGGACATGTTTTATATCGCCCATACATTTATCCTAACCTAACTTGTTTAAAAGGAAGCGTAACTTTAACATTTTTTAAAAGATATTCTTTGATCAGACCAACCTTTACAATCAGAGGACGGGTCACTGTATCGATGCGGCCTCTGTCTGGAATGCTCACAATCTCGTTGTCACAGGAAGCGTGAGACGGAATGGCCTCGGCGGTTACAGTCACATTCACAACCCCTAAAAAACAACCACCAAGATCATCTGTTTACATTCTGTTTACAGGCTGAGGATTTGATTCCTGTCTGCAGGAATCAAATGCTCTTGTGGCTGACTGAGATCTCACTGGGTTTGTACAGAATAAATAGTTCTGAAGGGGAAAGAAGATCCAACTCTATTGACCTTATGTAACTATTATTTAAAGTTTGAATAAAAGAATAAACTCATCCTCACCTAAGGCTGTGGGATTCATGGACCAGCTGAGGGTCTTCCGCTCGTTGGCACACAGACAGGAAGTGTACTGATCCCCAGAGAGGGGGGTGAGGGTGTAATCTGAGGAGGGGGCTGCAGTCACTTTAACCTGTTAAAGAAAACAAGTTTAACCCCCTGGAGTCTGTGTGGATTCATCTACCATGTTCTGCATGTGCTCCGTACATGTGCGACACATCTTGGACATGTTGAACAATCTAATAGCATTTTAGAACTGTCGAACACACTTCACCTCACATATGAGCTACATTGCACCTGCAGAAGCAGCTAAATTTTGTTTTTGCAGTGAATAATGCGATCTTAAAATACATTTGCAAAGGGTAACATTTCTTTTGGCCCTGCACAAAATCTTACATCTTCTGATACAGTGCTAGTTAAAAACAAAGTCAGACTAAAGACAGGGCATGTTGCCTGTTTTCACTGCCATTGAAAATTTTGATTACTGCTAAACATTGCAGTGTCAGCAGGTAAATCATCCCTTACCATGATGCATTTGGTCAGGTAGTTGAAGACGGTGGCCTTCAGCTCAAAGTTCTCCCCCCGGATGATGGAGTAGGGCAGGGTGAGCTCCAGGAAGAAAGGCTGGAAGACAGTGAGCTTCTGACGAGGAGCCAAACCGAAACCCTGAGGGGACAAACAGAAAGTCTCCGTCTCCCAGGTGGTGATGGTGTCTGGGACAGACAGGGACACGTCTTTGGTTCCAGAAGGCCTGGATCAACACATACACAAACAAACTGTGTTAAACTGTGGCTCACACTTCATTAGGATGAGGAATAACACAGAATTCATATATTCCTTGAAGTAGCCTCTACCATATATTTTTTACCACATATTATTTTTATTTATTTTGGATATTTAAAATGTCTTCCAGCTCCAGTGGTAAATGTTTGTTAGAATTTAAAGTTTAGTGATCTTTAAGGATGTGTTCTTGCATTATTATGCTATTACCATTACATGACTTCAAAATGATCTCAAAACAACAATATTGTTGTTTATCGCAATAAATCTGGGACAAGTTAGTTGTCCTGACCGGCCTGCCCACTCTGCTACTCACCTAGAGATTAATAGCCTTGACCTACAAATTTGAAGAGCTAACATAAAGGTGGCCCTGTGTTAAAAAAAATAAATAAATGTTTAACTCAATAAGAGCCAATAGTAGGCTTCCACAAGACAAGGGAACAGGCATAAACAAGGATTATGAGTATTATATATTGAAAAAATGCTTTTTTTTCAGTTCTCATTTTCATTTATTATGAATTTTCATGTGAAGAACATTAAAAAGCTGTTCTTCACTTGTTTTAAGTGTCCGTGTCATCATACAACATGGGATGTTTCACTTTTACATTTCAGATAAACTGTATTTGAGGAGCTGTTTTGGTAAAATAACACAAATCACTGATAAATCTGACATTTCAGTACCTACTGTACAGACACCAAAGTTATACAGAAATTGATTAAAGTATGCATTTTTTTTTCAACATGACTGCCAGGAACACTGAAAATGTTCATAAAGTAACGGCAGGTTAGGGCGGCTGCCTTCACTGCCATGTTCCTTTAACATGTTGACAGAGTTGTACATTTGCAGGACAGTGCTAACTCTTTAAAGTGCTGCCATTGGAATGTATTTACTCTGTGGGCGCTGTGGGGGATGAACAAGCAAGTCTTACCCAGTTTCCACAAGGTTCCATATCCAGGTCTCAGGGAAGAAGGTCCGAACTGTTTCCACTGGGTCAGGATGCCTATTAGGGGCTGATGCAAACGCTATACCTGGTGGAGCACCGACATTCATTCTGCTATAGGAAACTACATACCCTCCGTGTATTCCTTTAAAAAAGCCAAAAAAAGTTAAACAAATATTAATAAAAATTGGCCCACTTTCTGTTTTTAAGGTTATTTCTTCTGTTGTAGCACTTGACAAGCCGGTGGTTACCACGACGACACACCTTGATGATATTCTTTTCCTTTGAATCTGAGACATGTTGGTATTCTCATCACCAAATTGGTTGCTGTTTTCAATCCTACTTTCTGTACAGTTTTAGACAAAACAGTAAAAATTACATAAAACGGCATTTTAAAAGAAGGTTGCATGTATATATTAAATATGTTTCGCTTTGCTGTCAGTTGGTACCCGGAAAACTGAATGGGCGTCATCTTCTTCACTGGGATAAGGTAAAACATATCTCCTTGGCCTCACATGCAAACATTCAACAGGATCTTCAATCTGGTATGGTATATGTGATATTTTCCTGACAGGCAGCAAGGAAAATATCTGAAAAGAAAAAAAAAAGTTTAGAGATGGAAGTTTTTCTTTCCCCCTTTGTTTTTTTCCATTTCCAAACATGGAAGATATGTCTGCGAGGAATGTTAGATGTGGTTAGCTGTTACCTTGTCTTCAGTCAGAGTCTTCCCAGGCTCAGTGATGAGAACACTCTGGTCAACGGCGCTGACCCCACACAGGGAGTTGGGTTGAGACGTCAGCTGTAGCTTGGTCAACTCTCCTGGAACAGCTGGAGACGGAGAGAACTCCACGGAAACCTGACAAGCACACATGATGCACACATAACAATATTTACCCAATAAATAGTTGAATCTATTTTTATAGAGCAACCTTTGAGCTGTTAAATAAATTTAACTTTTGCTTTGCAGTGTATAAACTAAAACGATTGATGTAACATGCTTAACATGAAATATGTTGCTTTTTTTAGAAACCAGCAGAAGGCTAGTGTCAAGATTAAGATGTAAGTGTGATTTATATTTGGTGTGAAGTCTTCTCTTTTCTACTGACCTTATTACTGAAGCATTTTTCTGTAGAGAACTCGGCGCTGTGAGCGATCACATTCTTGCTGGGGAGGACAGCGTAAACCACAACCTGGATCAACGGTGCCATGTCAGGAGAAACGGTCAGCTGAAAGGACACCTCACCCTCAGTCACTGGAAAAGAAAACAGTTTTAAACACGTCGTTACCTTAAACATAACAATCCAGCCATTCTTACACAGGTCCATTAAGTTCACTAACATATGAATTCAAATCTGACAAGAACTGTTTGAATCAGTGAAGCGACAGTCTCCACATACCTGGTTTATCTTCCGCTTGAACTTGTGTTTGTCCTCCATTGCCAATAGCTCCTCTATATAAGACCTGAGGATTTTTAGATAAGTTAATGCTATTAACTGCAGACAAAGAAATAACAAACCAAATCTGTCTAAGTGTTGCCCCCCCCCCCACCCCCCCAGTAGACCTATCCGTGGACATTGACAACATCAATGTCCACGGTGACATTGATGTTGGCAATCTACTGGATAGTAGCCACAGCTGTGCTGAGGCACACTGACAGTTGAATGAACACAAAACAGAACTGGTTATTTTTGACACAGAGGAGAATCACACAGCTTTAGCTTTTTAAAGCTAGAAACTTTAGATAGCATAAGTTCGGCAGGCCTCCAAGAGCTTGACAAAGACAGTGTTGGTTATGTCCTCAATATAGAAACAGTCTTCTGTACTCTCCATACGTCTAAACTAAGTAGTAGGTTTACAAGACGTAGTCCACTTGTCCTGGATGTTTTCTTTCCTACAAAGAAAAGATCCAGAACTGACTAACGTCTTACAGACCAAAAGGGGACATTTTTGTGGTTGATCGTCTGGTTTAAACCATAACCCAACACACACCATGCTCTCAATAAAACATGGTGGTGGTAACATCATGCCCTGAGTTTGATGTTACCATCAAGGCTAGAGTTTCCCCAGAACTACGTCTGAAAAAGAACCTGTGGGTTGACCTGAAAGAGGCTCAAGACCCGAGATCGCCTCACAATTTTAAAGACTTTTGCAAGGTATACGAGGTCAAGTTGTGACTCTTAACAAAGACTGAATGCTGACACTGAATCAGAAAGTCTTTAGTTTAGGTATGAACTATCCACCCATCTATTGTTTTCCACTTGTACAGGTCACGGATAAGGTAAAGGGCAGTGCGGTCACACCACAAACATCCTGGTCACAAACTGTTTAAAACTCTGCCTTCAGGCCAGCAATCAGAGCACTGCTTGCAAAAACCAACCTCCACAAAGACAGCGTTGTCATGAAACTGTCAGTGGAGTCCATTTCAATTCTCATGAGATAATCGACAACAGTGTTGACCGGAGAAATTACTCACCAGATACGTAATATCCACGGATCCCTGTGGTTCCTGCACAAAAGTGTAATCAATGGAGATCTCCGCCTCTTTGTCACATGGAAGTGTTGTGTCGCTCTTTTTGATCTTCAAGGAGCTGGCGGTTTTGGTTTCATCAGAAGGAGGTTGGGACTGCTGAATTCTGTGAGCCCCTGTCTGAATGTGAGCCGATCTATATACATTGTACTCCAATGTTGGAGAGGAACTTATCTGTTTGCACAGAAAACAAGCTTTAGGAAGAGCTGATGGTGGTTATAAGAGGTAGCTAGAGGGTTTGTTTGTTTAAAACTCTGGTTTTAAAACCAGAGTTTTAGAGCCCTAATTTACTCACAGTGAGGGAGACGTCTCCACTAAATGTTTCTGTGCTGAGAGAGAATGTAGCAAAGCCATTGGTGTCAGTTGTGAGGTTCTTCAGTAAGTTTGGAGACCAAACATTACCCTCAAACAAGTACAGTGGCATGTCAGGAATGGGTGTGTCATTGTAGTGAACAGCCTTTACCTATAGAAAATACAAATTTGCGTTAAAAATTTATCAACATGATTTGGAAAAAAAAACAAAAAACATTGCATAAAACCATAGTGTTGTAAAAAAAAAACAAAAAAAACAAAAAAAAACTATCTGCCCTCTTTCTTCTAGTTTTGCTTTTTTGTTACATTTAAATGTATTAGATCATCCAATGAATTTTAATATAACAGATTATCAGTAGACACAGAATGGTTGGACAGCAACTTTAGAATTTTTCTTAACGACAGCTTTGTACTTGATTAGCGCTGAAGTGACTTTAGATACGTTCCACCGGTACCATCCATGTTTACTTCCAGAAACAACGAGAACGCTTGCTACTCCGTCCTCTACTGCACACGAGGGACGTTTTCAAGTTTTTTGGAGTTCAAATTAGGATTTCACATACAAGTTTTACATATTTGGAAAAGTGAACAAATACACAAAATAATTTTATTTCACATCGGAAGCTTTAAGCGCACTTTTGTCTGTAGGCCACAAAGGGACAGGTTATATTTGCCTCCAAAATTTTCTGAGGCAGAATTTATGGTTCAATTAATCATGGCGAAGCAATCAAGTACTGAGACAGCAAAGCAGCCCCAGACCATAACGTTTCACTGTCGGAGTTCCTTTACTGAAAAGCCATTAATCTTACACCAGATGTAACAGGATGCTCTCCTTCCAAATTGTTCCACTGTTTTTGTCAGTGTACAGAATTTTTTCCCAATAGGTGTGTAAATCATTAGGAATTTTAATTTTTTTTTACATGGCAAATATGAGATTGTCTTTGCGCTTTTCTTTGGTCAGCAGTGTTTTCTTCTTTTCCTCTCTTGTTCCAAATCTGTCGTAATACTGTTGAGTCATGAAATCTGCAGTGTATTACATGATATTCAAGTTCTATTGTGACCTCCTGGACAAGTTCTTGATGATTTTGGTATACCAGCCATTCGTAGGAAGGTTCAGCACTGATCCATGTTTTCTCAATAATTTTAGCTCCGATTTATTTGAGTTCCAAAGCTTTACAGGGGCGATATTATGAATTTTCCAGGCACATAACGCCATTTCATAGCATAGTTAAGTGACTGTTGAAATCAGTTACAAAAATGTTGTTTATGAAATACGACAAATTTTACATCCTGATTAAATGCCTTGAAATCAGGACTTTGTCTTTTTGAAACATCTGCTCTTTTTGAAACTCTACCTTGAGGAAGTCATCACAACATGGCTCCTCTAGTCAACTTTCAACAATGCTTGGTCCAGCATTGCACTGAGAAGTATCTTGTATAATGAGCTCAGCAGACATGCAGTTCCACCAAACGTTTGCTAATTGTTGCTACAGTTAATGTAAAGAACAAAAAACTCAATTTTACACTGTACTGGCCTTTTAAAAATTGCGGTGCAACTTTTTCAGAAGTGAAACATGTCATTGATTTCATTTATCTGCTTTTGAACTACATTACACCAAGGCAAGCTTGGTTGCTTTTTAAGATATTTTAGTCCACTTCATCTTGTCAGACAATGCGTTTTTAAATTATTTTCGAGTTTTACAAGTGCAGCAGTAATTATTCCTTTGTGGGGCTGGAAAAATGTAACATACTGTTCAAAAGCTTTTGTTTACAGATAATCAATGATTTAAGAAGCGGGGTGATCAGTTTTTTTTTTGTTTTTGTTTTTTTTGTTTTTACACAGAACCAGGTTGTTTTTCCATAACACAAATGAAACTATAATTTTAAAACTATATTCTGTCTTAATTCAGGTTGTCCTTGTCTGATATTAACATTTGTTTGATGATCTAATGCAAAAAAAATTAAGTGTAACAAAAAAGCAAAATAAAATGTGTAAGGGGACAAATACTTTTTTGATAACTCTTTATCGTTCTTACTTTTCCTTCCAAATTTGAGCCTTTGTCATAAATCTTGGGAGGATCAACAAAAGCCAGCTTTCCGATTACATATGAAATCGTTATTCTCTTCATTTGTGAGTGAGAAATACCTTAATGTAAGAAGAATATTCCATGTTATGACAGCCATCTTCTCATGAATGTCATTGTGAAAACGTATGCTTTAAACAAGACTTACCTGTTCCCTCCTCTTCCATAATGGCACTTACATCAAGTCTGTCATGTAATATCTTTTGGTCAATTTTGGTGAAACTTGACATTTTAAATTCAAACATAGTGCAGCCTGTTTTGTCCATCTGAAAAGTCAAATGACAAAAAGTAATGGTGACCGATCGAACAGATAAAAAGTTGAGACCGTCCATCAATTTAGACTTTACAACAACATTTCTTTACAACAAGCTCCTTAAAAAAACACACTGAATTGCACATCCTGTTCCACCCCATCACTACATGACAGAAACATTAGGGCAAGTTAATATCAACATGGCTTTATCTAGCTTGCAGTTAGCTCAGCTAGCCACCACTTGGATTTATCACTAACTTAGTAACAGGTGAGCTCTCTAACAAGGGCTTTGAATGGCTAACTAAACAAAAACACATCTACATCTGACAACTCCAATCTGAGAAAAAAAAAAGATCAATTCATCTCAGTGTTAAAGGTGTTTTTCTCTCTCTCTCTCTCTCTCTCCATTTCACATTTAACCTAGTAAAGATATAAACGGGCTCTAAATCAGTAACAGAAAAAGACTGACTCCTGCTAATGTTGATTGTTTGGATGAAACAATCAAGCATACATTCAGTATGTGTAAGGCTACCTGTTTTGTCATCCTTTCACAGGGAGGCGTTAACTGATGTTCTTCTGGATCCATGGGCAAACTATGTGATATACCAAACCCATAAAGCTCAAGAGGTCGGCAGATCGCCACCGTAACATTTCCTGGCACAGGCTGTCCGTATGTATACCTGGGGTAAATTAGAGCAGATCAGAGTCACTTACTGTGAGGAACTGCTCTAGACTGATTTATTCTGGTATTTATATGCTGGAAAATAAATTGTACTTACTTTGAACAGATTTTAGTTTCAAATTCTTCCTGCTCAACACTGACTTCATCATTTGTATCCACGGTTACCGAAAATTTAGGCAAAACTAAACAAAACGGTATGTGTTAACAAGACGATATAAAGAGAAAAGACCTTGTCTAAAACAATCAAGTAAAAAAAAAATATTCCTCACATACCGTATTTTTGCACTTTGAAGGAGTGTTGGATCTTATTTCCTTCATTTGTCACAGAGAATCTGTAGATTCCTTCACGGGCTTCAGAGTTTAAATTGTAGGAGAGCTGCAGTATTTTGCTGCTGGATGTTTGATTGAGCCACTGTCCAATCCTGTTGTTGTTTGCATCCTATTTAGTCAAGTACATCACAATGAGAGATATGTATCTTATGTGTCGTTTCCACATTTCACCGTACAATCTCAACAGTAAAAACTTCAAATTGGACTCATGTTTAAGTTCACTGAAATGAACTTACGAGGTTTAAAGTGAAACTGAAAAGTTGTTTCCTGCTAACTACACCCCGGATAGTTGCCACAAATGAGAAAGAAAATGCCAGCTGTGGCAAAAAAAACCCCTCTAAACCTACAGGTGAAACTGTTTATGTGCTTAAAACAAAAAAATACAGTGTGTCTTCTTACCTCGAGTTCAATGATGTTGTACTGTTGGACAAAGAAGGGAAGAAGGAGGTTGAGTTAAACAAAAACCTGATTAACATGACAAAATTCATTTTCACTGTGGGGTGCCGTAATTATTCCTTTTATAGTTTAGAGTAAGAAGCTCAAATGACTAATATTTTTAGTATTGCATGACGTTCCAAAGAAGATCCTTCTGGGAGCAAAGCAGTGAATAGAAGGCAAATTAACAATTCAAGGCTGAACACAACATTCCCAGTTGAAAATGGTGGTGTCAGCATCATGCTGTGTGGGTGTGTCTGAACATCAGGGCCAGTAAAGCTGTTCACAGCTGAAGGAAAGCTGGCAGGAGATAAATGGGAAGAAATCCTAGACGAAAACCTGTTAGACTGCTAAATATCGAGACAGTAGTTCACCTACAATGTTGAACCTACTGCCACAATTAAAATGGAACAGATTAAATCAAAACCCATTCATGATCTACAGAGGCCTAAAGTCCCAAATCCAATTGCATAACTATGGTAAAACTATCAAATGTTATTTTTACACCTGACACGATCTGTTTTACAAAGAATGTGGGAAGATTCTTCTTTATGGGAAAATGACTTAAATGTCCTGCAATTACCCCACAAACATCAGAGTTGAATACTGTAATATCAAATGTTGTTTTTTCATCTTTGATGGAACTAATGATACATTTTTACCATTTATTTACTGATTATATCTGCTGTGTTTTTGTATTTCTGCAAGATGTGGGTTTTTTTCCATTAAAGAGGTTTCCAGATTATGTTTAGATGATTTCGTAGCCGTGATAGTATAAGAGACCTGAAGACATCTTGGGTAAAATGCTTAACCTGGCAACTGTCTCAAAGGACTGACATGTGTGGAGTGTAGTTTGTATCCTTGTTTGACCCTGTGCCCATCAGTAACTGACAAAGAAGAATTAGAAGTTTCTCCTGAAATCCTCATCGGCTCTCTACCCAGCCATAAAATCATCCCCTCCAAGAGGGGAGGGACAGTTCATGAGGTGGGGGTAAGGATTGTGTTTGTGGTCCATCTGGCAAGAGATAAGATCAGACTTTGGGTGGGTCTTTTACTTGCTGTGACTATATAACCTGTGATGTGACTGCGTTCAGGGCTCTTCTCCTGACTGTGTTCAGTGAGACGGGTCTTCAAACGCTTTTGCCTTTGAATAAAGAACCTTAAAGACAAAGATGAATCTTTCTCTTCTTATTGAAGCAGATTCTCATTCCTTGATTAATAAAATTTCCATCATTTTTCTTTTCACAAAACACTACTACTTAGTGTTGGTCTATTCCATACACTAACAAATACCACAAAGTGTGCGAAAGTAAGAAAATGTGGAAAAGCTCCAAGGATAAAAGTAAATTTTCAAAGCACTCTGTTTCCAGTGTTAGCTAACAGAGCACAATGCCAATACCTTCCAGAACCAGAACTCACTGCTACACGTTTCAGATAAATGACTATTAGTTTACATTTAACAGTTTAGTTTTAAAAGTTTTCTCTGAACTCTTCATCCTGCATTTTTGAAGATCAAATTTTCAAGGAATGATAAAATTAACCATTTGATTTGTTTGGACCCTAAATAGAGTTGGTTTTTTTTTTTCTGAAGAACTAAATATATCCACTTACCATCTGATTGGAGAGTTTGAACTTTGTATCCATTGAGACGACTCTGAAATGAACTAGGAGATGTTTTGAGAAATTATGTGAGTTTATTTGACGCATTATATGCAAACATCAGTGGGTTTTCAAAGAGAAGATTGATCGAAACAGTTTTCTATTAACCAGATGCTCCAGTTACCTGTTTGTCCAGGGAGGTAGATGGGTTTGTCTGTCTGGATGAAGGTCAGGGGTTGGTAGGCTTTGATCTGGACTTTCCTCACTTCCTTTGAGTAAAACGTGTTTCCTCGTACCTCAACCTCAAATTTTGTCACCTCTTCGTTGTCCACTGAAGGGACCTGTGACAGCAAGATTTTTTGTCATCCTTCCTTTTTAAAAACCTCTATTTGAAATAATCAGTGGCTTATTTTTATGTGTTTACATAGACAGCAAAAAAGGTAAGGTAAAGTTGACCTGGAACTGGATGCATTCAAGAAACTCCTCCCCAGAGGTCTTCTCGTGAATGATTGTATTCTGTTCTTGTGATGTCAGAGTGACAGTCATGGTCAGAGTCTCATTGGGCTCCATGAGAAACGCACACAGTTTGGTCTGAGCTCCAGCTTCAAGAATGGCAGGCATGGTCACCATGTAGAGTCTGCAGACAGATCCACACAGACAGCTGTGACCTCACCGCAATTTATATTCAAACCCAATCAATTATGAATATTTGGCTAAACGGTTCATATAAACTTACGGATCGGCCGATATTGGAGCGACCCATGTCCCGCAGAAGAAGACCCACAGAGTCCACGTCCACCTCTGGTTCCCAGGAAGACCCATGACTGACTCAGACGATTCTCTCAATCACGACCTGTTAAATAGCTGCAGATAACAGAGACTCCGCCCTTCTTCACTCTGACAGCACAAAACTCCCACACAACAAACACACTTGCTTTGATCAGAGTTAACACTGAATAAAGACCTTGACAAGAAGCTCCCTGACTTCTTATCGAAGTCTTTTAGTAACTTTTTTGTCTGCAGACTCTGTTGTTCTCTCTGCCCTCTAATCCCAACTGGACTGTTTCACTAAAATGTTATTTTTTCATTTATTTTTATTGTGTCTTTGAATGATACGTCTCTTCTTAGGTTTATTGATAGAAGGTGACCTTGAGTGCCAAGAAAGGAGCCTAAAAATAAAATTTATTATTATTAATATTGTAACAGTTCGACCTATTTTATTCACAAAATTACTCGACACAACTTTGATTTTCTTGTTCACAAGTCAAGTGCAAGGATTGAGGTATGAAAGCTGTAGTTATAATTTTAGCCTTTCAAATCTAAAATCAGAAACTTCACCTCAGAGTAAAGGGAGAACCTGCTTGTCTCTGTTTACTGTGCTCAGATTACAAAGGTCACTGCAGCTCAGACTTTGTCTGCAGAACAGTCATGAGACAAAAAACAAGCTACTGGCTGTTTAATCAAACCGTTTTGAAATGTTCGGAGTGAATATGACATGATGCATGGTCAAAAATAAATTGTGGTCTACTTCACTAAGCTTTTCAACCTCAATGTATGAAGTCAATTACAAAAATGCTTTATTAATCCCCCATGATTGCTTAAAGTCATATTGTTCAATTTTGTTCAAAGACATTTTGTAGATGATTGTGGCTGTGGGCAGGAAGGCCCTCCTGTAGAGGCCTGTGTTACAGTGCACCTGGAAAGGCCTCTAACTGAAGACTGGGTTGGTCCTGAAAGGTGCTTGTTATGTTTCCCTGACAGGACAACAGGAGTCACTCCAGGACCTTGATGATCGGGGATGTTAATGTAAAAGGTTTATAGTCATTCTATTGTCATTCTTTGGTATTGAACCAAGGCAGGATGATGTCTTCCACAACATGCCCTTCAGACATTTTGGCTGAAGGGCTCAGCTCGGTCGGGCTGCCAAAAGGTTCATGTGAACTTACAGCTCGGCCGATATTGATGGGTCCCACATCCCCAGAAGAAGACCCACAGAGTCCATGTCCACATATGGTTCCCAGGAAGACCCATAACTGACTGTGACAATTCTCTATCACTACCTATTAAATAGATGCAGATAACAGAGACTCCACCCTTCTTCACTCTGACAGCACAAAACTCCTAGACAACACACATCTTGCTCTGATCATCAGAGTTAAGCTACAGTAACAGAATTTCAACATAATTTCTGCACACATCAAAACCACTCAACACAACTTTGTAGGAGTTTCATGAATCAAATCAGGGAATCAGAGTTATAAAAACTGTACCGTAGTTAAATGTAGCCTTTCAAGTAGAAAATAAGGGAGTTGAACAATCATCATCTGCTCAAGCAATCAAGTTTAATTGTGTTGCACATTTTAGCAACACTGCAGTTCAAAGTGCTTTACAAAACAAAAAAACATTATGAACACATTACATAGTCAACATTTGTTGAACAGTGCTTACTGTGCTCAGAGATTACAAAGGTCACTTCAGATCAGACTATGTCCAGAACTATCATGAGACAAAAACAAGATACTGGCTATTTGATCAAACCTTTTTGAAATGTTTTCTTTTTTAACCAATTGTAGTCGATTAGACGGTTCAGTACGCATTAATGAGTGAATCTAACATATTTGATGACATATTGTGATCTTCTTTCACTAATGTGTTTATAAGGTAGTTTGCTATGATAAACACTGTCAATATTGTCAAAGTCAGTTCATCCAGATAAGGGACGTACAAATTGCGAGCGCCGATTGGTCAGTTGCTGACAAATGCCCTGGAATGATTGGGTGAGGATTGCTCCACGTCTGCATGGGGGCGGAGCCGGAATCATGTCAATCGTTTCCTGGAAGTGATAATAGGCATAGACAAAGTTCAAATCCCCTTGTGGGATGTTGTTTGTTTTTTTTAACTCAGTGTATAATAATTTAGTTTTAGTATGTGTCTTTTGATGATAATGCCGCAACAACTACGTAAAAGTAATGTTAAATCAGATGGAAAAAAAATTAAATCTTGTTTTCTGGGGGTACTATGACTTTTCCAAGGGGTGCTACAGCACACCCTGGAAAAGGGACACCACCCAGTGTTGGCGCCAGGGGGGCGCCCAGACCCCTCTGACCCCGCTAGGGATAAGGGTGTAAATGGATGTTGACCTCCTGTGAAAATGTGCAGCAGCCATGCAAACTTTTTCTGTGAAAACTTACCTAAATGCACTACAAACTGATTGCCTTCAGTATCATTTAGACCAAGAAGCATCAAACCTGATGGGTTTTTTTTAATGATTGTAATATTTTATTGTTTAAAGTATCTGATGAAACTGAACCGCATTTATCCTCAGACAATAACCTAACACGCACACAGAATAAAGAAAAAAAACAATAGGCCTTTGCAGCACTTTGCTGCTCGGGCCTAATAAAAATAAAAAGATGTGAAAACATCGCTCGAATGTAAATAGAACTTTTCCTCAGTTTTTGTCTCATAAAGATGTAAGGCACTGGTCTGTGCGCTGGACTGCATCTGTGGGGTCATTTCATTCTCACTAAAAAGGAAAATATGGTTGGATTAGCAGATTAACTACAAACAGGTCAGGTTTGAATATTTTTAAGGTGACTCAGGTGAGTACACATCTGTAAGAAGCTGCGTAACTGTGGAGCGCTTTGGCTCTGATGGAGAACATCGCCAATAGAAGGATTCAGAGGGAGAGTGAGATCAGAGATCATATTGAGCTGCTGGGAAATGTTGATGATGGTCTATTAGCGTTCAGTTTGTCCAGACTGATCATCCTGGACACTAGCGGGACAAGTCAGCGTCAGGCCAGGGGGCGTGGCTAATGATCAGGCCCTATACCCAAATAATAAAGCACATGATATTTTAACTTTACAACACAGACATGCCCGCAACAGCGGAGCTTACAAGTTTCACCACTTAGTGACAAGCATTACCCAGAATACACTTGGAGACAATATGGACGATCCACTTGTAATTTTGCACGTCATAAAGTTAAATGTAAATAAAGTCAATCACCTTTGAAAACACCTTTTAAATAATATATTTGTCATGAATTGCGGTGTAGTGAGGTGGTGAGGCAGACGCTAGACCCAGGTGAAAGTGCAATGAAAAATGTTTAATGGTAAAAATGTCCGAAATACAGTCCAAAACCCAGGCAGCACGCCAGAGCAAAATCCAGGGCTCAGCACCGGTAGCAACTGGATAAACGAAGGACGACAGATGTACGGAGACGTTACCTAGACGTAAGAAGACGTAGGACCCGACAGAGACACAGGTGACACTAAATACACAGAGGGTAATCAGGGAATGAGACACACCTGGGAACTAGTCAAAGGGAGACGGGACAACACAGAGACTCAGACACACAGGAAACTCAAAATAAACACACAGGAAAATACAGAACATGACAATATTAGTGATTCTTGAGATTATAGGGACAAAATGGGTTTACATTTTTCACAAAAGAAAAGAAGTAATTATTCCACAAGCTTATGTATTCAAATAAGACAATTAATATTTAGGAAATGTAAAAAATGATAAGGTGCAGACTCCCAGTTGCAACATTTTTTTAAATTACATTTTTAATGGACCTAAAATATAGGTCCATTGAAATATAAAACAATTTTTTTAATGACCCCAATAGTGATATTTTTACTTGGTTTTACAGACAAGTGCTTCTCAAGAAACAAAATACATTTTATTTAACAATCAAAAACAACATAAAGTCCATCCAGAGCAGAGAAGTCATGTCATCTGACTGTACAATACAATGATGATTCCAGGTTTGGCAACTGCCTGGAGAACAGGACCTGTTTGACTTCATTGTGTCAAGTGTAAAGGTTGATGGTGTGGGCTGGTTTTCCCAGCTCGGCCTTTGATACGCTGAAGTGCCAGTCCTGGTAAAGGAGCTCAGCACTTCTGAGTATCAAGATGTTTTGGATAGTAAGTGGAGACTTGGTGGACGGAATAGCTTATACCGAGGGGGGCACAGTACACAGACTTTTATTTTTAAAATAAATACATAAACAACCGTCTATGTAAACGATGGCCTTACCCTGAGCAGAGTTGTGAAATGGTGCCCTTTAAACAGTGTGTGATGTTTGAGTTTCTTGCGCAAAAAGAAAACCCACTTTACGGGAAGCTGTGTCGATTTTCTTTCATCAACAAACAAATGAGATGTACTAATACCCTCCACGGTAAAAAAAAAAAAAAAAAAAAAAAAAAAAAAAAAAAAAGAGCTGTGTATTTTAGGAAAGCACGGCGTTACTGAGAAAAATTAATGAAACAATAATGAGCTGAACTGCATGTCAGAATCAAAGGCATAAAATGTTGAGGCATATTTTTTTAGACGATAGTGATTTTGATCAAGCACTTTCCAGATTGTGTCAGTGTTGTGTTGTACCGTTATATTCATTTCAGTTAATTATATTCAACTAGTGTAACATATATTGACTACATAACGGATGTGTGGTCTTTGGAGCGAAGGTAATGACCATGTTCAGTTGTAGGGGGTTGTGGTGGTGGGCCTGGAAGGGTTACACCTTTAATTTTTAATTACTAATGAAAATATGAAGTTTAAGATAAAAAAAACCACACCAGATCAATGAAAACATCTTTAATACAGAAATTAGCCTTAATGGAAAGAATGGGGGGGGTAGGACAATTCCAAGGGCCCTTCACCAACAGGGGCCCTTCCCACAAAAAAGAGTTTTATCTTTCTTATAGAAATAGAAAAAAATTGGGGGCCTTGTCAGTTACAAAATTAATCATCCATCCATCCATCCATTTTCTTACACCCTTCTTCCCTAATGGGGTCGGGAGCGTTGCAGGTGTCTATCTCCAGCTGCGTCCCGGGCGAGAGGCGGGGTCACCCTGGACAGGTCGCCAGTCTGTCGCAGGGCAACACAGAGACATACAAGACAAACAACCATGCGCACACACACTCACACCTAGGGAGAATTTAGAGAGCCCAAATAACCTGACAGTCATGTTTTTGGACTGTGGGAGGAAGCCGGAGAACCCGGAGAGAACCCACGCATGCACAGGGAGAACATGCAAACTCCATGCAGAAAGACCCCGGGCCGGGAATCGATCCCAGGACCTTCTTGCTGCAAGGCAACAGCTCTACCAACTGCACTACTGTGCAGCCCCTAAATTAATCATAGTGTTTTTAAAATAGTTTTATCAATAAAAATGAAATGTTACCCCCTCCCAGACCACAAATCACACATCTATATTTTCACTGAACCCCCTGTATCTGCCTGAAATGGTTCGTTCCTGCCTAGCACATGTTAGCGACTGTGGGTTATTGTGCTGCCTAGAAAAATAATAAAATCAGGTTTTCAAAATCATAGAGAGAGAGAGTGAGAAAAAAAGACAAGAATGTCAATTTATAACCCAGTTTCTCTCCAAGAGAGGTGATGAGACTGTGAGATTATCAACTATTTACATATTCAGCTTAGCTACAGACTACTGCTAGCCTCCATTTCACTAGCATTTAATGAATGAAGGAAATAATTTAACATCATATTCATATATTTAACTTGTCCCTGTACCTCTTACAGACAAGTCAGTCAGCAGCAGCTCTAACCCCGATCCCAGCAGAATCCCTCCCCCCTGTCCCAGTGTAAAAGGTGAGCAACACCGTGTTCAGTGAAAATCTAGTTAGCATCATTCCAGGGATTCTTCCTGTCTCTTTATAATTACACAGCAAAAACTATGTATTTATTACTCACAGAAATTCAAACAATCCTTATAAAATCTTCCATTAGCCCCTCTAGAAGTAAGTGAATGAGGTTGATTGGCAGCGCTAAGACCCTCCTCTTGGTTCTGGTTGGTTGTTTTTGGTCAGAACGGTGCATTTCTTCAGCCAGCAGTAGCAGCTCAGGGAGGAGATGGAGAAGATGGATCTTTTCACAGATTACCTATTTCACAGCAAACTGTCATGACACGGTGTCGGCTATAAAAAATATGAAAAAACACATTTTTTTATTAAAGTTATATTCTGCAGCTTGAACAAAATGCGATAACATAGCAATTTTTTTTAGAAGTCTGGATTACTTCATGTATATTTTGCAGGTTTCCGGTGACTGTTGCTGGTGGGAAGAGACATTTCAATAAGCTAACACTAATTATATTTAAAAAAAATTAAGTAACCTATTTGCTGTATTTTATCTGGACTGTTTCATGTAAAATTCACAAGCAGTAAATACTGTGCTAATATCAGAATTGAACCAAAGAAAGCGAGGCAGGTGCAAGCCTTTAAAATGGGTCAGATAGACTTAAGAAACTCTAACAGCAGCTGCAAAAGAGGGGCCCAATTAAATTTTTTGTCATGGGTCCCAAGATTCCTGGCGCCCCTGGGTGTGTGTACAATGAGAGAACCTCAGGTCAGAAGATTGCGACAAGTTTGTTTGACCCTTGTTTCAACACGCATTGTAGACTGAACTTTTGTTTAGTCAGTGGTGATAAATCAACAGGCAGAAGCGCCTGTTCAAACAGTCACTGAACATTTACTCATTGCCCTTTAATTCAATTAAATCTACACTAGAAGCATCTTATGAAGTTGGCTCATCAATTTCCCTGGGCAAGAACAAGACAAGTAAACACAAAATCCAGTTTCTAAATGGTGTTTATTACCACAGTACTATTTATATCAACAGAGAAAAGAAATCCAGCCTACATGTCCCTGTGTGAAATAGTGAGATGACACAATGAGAATTTTTCTTGTGCCACAAAGTCATTTTAAATCATGAAGCTGCACAGGCATTTCTCTTTTACAATACTATTGCATAGTGACATTTGATGAACTACTGACTCCTAATCAATGACAATATCACGTTAGACAGATTCTACATGTTTAAAAATAAATTCACTGAGTGCAAGGACACAAACATTTTGTGCTTCTCTGCTGCTCAGTGGCAACTGCTTTGACTGAATTTTCCAATGAACACCTTCTAAAAACCCACCAAATGTTTTGAAAATCAGTCCAAGTTTTAACAACCTGCCTAAAGTTTTATACCAGCTAAACTCATTGGAAAAAAGCCTGATGACAGAGAAGCCCAGAGAGCCAAACGTGTCCATTTCCTCTGACTGTCAGAATACCTGAACTGATTAAACACAATATTTATATTTGCATGAATTGAGTTGCATAAGTCTAAAATCATTGGTCTGACGTCAGTGTCTTCATGTGATCCTCACTCTTCATGCTGCAAATAGATGAAAAACAATTTGTTAAAATCTCTATTACTTACATTTGGTGTGAAACAAAATGGCTTTTAGACATTATTATTTTTTTTTTATTTTGGCAAAGGGAGTCAGAAAACATTTTCTCTATTTCACAAAATTAAGAGTTATTTTAAAATTGCACTTGGAACAAAATGTGCACTTATTTGGAGAATATATGATATATAAATAATAGAATTTGTCCTCAAATCCTTGATTTACTTTAAGCTTTATGCTCAGAATAATTTTCCAACGAAGCTATTAGGTTCCAAACACTGTAAAATATTATTAGAATACTAAAGGGTAAAGAGAGCCAAGGAATGCTTGATGTATAAAAACAAAAATAATTTCCTCTGCTGCTCCACTGTCTGTTACAGCATAAGTAAGTCACTTTAAAAGTTTTTTTGGAGCCTCTCTTTCTAAATAGAGGTTTATCATCTATAAATCTAGTTTATTATCTATAAACCTCCACCTAATGGGATCACATTTAAGATGCAGACTTTGCTATCACTGCACTGATGTTCCAAAGCGCCTGGTTTCTGTGCGTTTCCTTTGTCTATGCAGTTTTAATCTTCATTCCAAATACAGAAATCAATAAACCAATAATCAGCTAAAGGATCAAACACAACTAACACGGTAAATGTGTGAAATTGATGATTATGTATCTCAGTAACTTGGGTATCGTCAACTACCAACTGATTGGAAAAAAAACCCCAAGAAAAACAAATTGGATGGAGTCACAGAAGCTAATAGTCTGAGACCAGTGGTTCAGTGAAATGTGTTGCCTGGGTAAACCTCTTCATCTGTAGCTGCAGCCATTACAAATGTGCACAAAAAATGTGTCAAAGAAACAATGTTGTAATCATGAGGTGTCCATTAAATAAACTAAATTAAAATTGCATGTGAATAAGTTTGTTCACGCGATAAGTCTCTAAAGAGCATGCTGCGCCACCATCCTGTAAATACTTCCTGTTTCCTTCTTCATGGTTTCCACAAGTGGCTACCACCGGCTGTTTATCATGTGATGGGGCAAAACACGTTTACATTGCAACTTTGTGAAATAAACCAGCTTCAATACAGCCAAAAACCCCACCTCATGCTGGGGGGGCAGACTGAAGTGTCACTGTGCTGGAACCTTCAGGACTGAACATAAATTAAAGCTAGCGTTGAAACTTTTTAACAAAAACCTAGTATTTTTGAAATTGCCGTGTTTCCATTAAACAATTTTTTTTCTTTCAAAATGACTGATATGGTCGATGGAAATGCAGCTAGTGAGAGGGTCTTCACCACTGAATCTCGTAAATGAAGCAAAATGCATGCTGCCATTTTTCTATGAGAGTGAAACAATGTTACCTACAGCACAAGGGTAGCTGTACTCGGTCTCAGCTTGGTCACCTGTCAGACAGGAAAAATAATAAATTAAAGGAGAATCCCATCAGACTCAGTTGTGTAAAGGAATCAGGCTTTACTGGGCTGGTAGTAGTCATAGATCTTGATCACAGCTGGCTTCAAGTTCTGCACTGGGAGCTCCTGTTTGAGCTCTAAGCTGTGGTTGATGGCGACCCCTCTCTGTAGCTGATGGAAGAAGAAATGATGAGACCCTGATTTAGAAATGTGTAGACCACCACCCTCTGTTACTGCTGGGAACTCCTCTTACCTCCTGTAGATACATCAAAACATGATTATCCTTCTGTTCCACATGGTCCACCAACCGGGCAGCTCTGAGCTGTGATAAAGACCCCATCCGGCTAGCTGTTTATTACTGTTACCATGGCAACGCCTGAGCCCCAAACTTTGACAGTCTGGTAGTAAACATTACCTTCTTCAGTGACTCTGAGTCTGGAGTGAATCCAGTCAGAACTCTGATGTCCACAATCACCATGTTTGTGGTGTTTTCATTTCCACTGTACCTGAAACAGCAAACAAACCGTCTTCAGTGTGAAACTGTTTTATTTCTAAAATTAGACGCTTTTTGATGACTTACAGCAGGGGGGCTCAAACTTGTTTTCATTGTGGGCCCAATCAAGATCTTATAAACCCTTAAAGGGCCGGTTGCGCCAGAATGTATTGATAAAACCTTTTCACAAATTGTTAAAATATCAATGAATTCTTAAAATTAAGTAATATTACTGAACATCTTTTCAGTCCTTCCAGGATTTTGTGATTTTTTTGTGTGTGTGTTTGTGGTACTAATTTGGAAAAACTTGTGATATTTCTTCCTATTTATGACAGTAAATGAAACATTTTATTACTCACTGTATAGCTTATGGACTATAATCTGATATAAATTAAAGCTGAGGCAGCTGTTTGGTATAAATAAGAAAGTTTTAGAAAATTCTTTGACAAAAATCTGCAATAAACTCCCAATTAGTGTAAAAAAAAAAAAAAAAAAAAGGTGTGAGGATTTGTTGCTTTTGCGTGAATTTCCACGATAATTCTCATGCAACTGGAGGGATTGATTGATATGATTTGGCAGTAAGCAGATAAAAACTGCATTGATTTCATTGACAACATCATATTTAAGCACACTTGGTGTTTATAAAAAGGTATGCGGGGCTGGATTTGGCCCACGGGCCTTGAGTTTGACACATGTGACTCACAGGGACTGCAGCCGAAGGTTCAGTCTGGATTTGTAAGAAGGGACACTGCAGTCGGCCTCTGGTTCAACCTTCACTCTCAGTGTGGTGGCGTCAGTAAAGATTGGGATGTTGAACTGATGAGAAATCTGAAAAACATAAATATGGTTTTGTTTATTTATTCAAGCAGAAGCACCAGTTATCCTGTAAGCACCTGCTGATGAGTCAAAAGTGTATTTGTGATCTTACTAGTGAAATTATTGATACATTTTTGAAATGTCAAAAGCAAACATGTTCTCTAAAGTTGTCTGAACATTTCATTTGTATTATTATTTTGCAGGGCCTGGTGAATCTGAGCAGGAAGTGACCAACACCGACCTGAACTGAGGCACATCCAGTCCCCTTCACCTCCAGGCTGTACTTTCCTGCCTCACCCTGCAGCATCTTCTCCTGGTAGAACAGCTTGTTGTCTGGGGTCACATCAAAGGTCAGCGGACCGCTGGGAGACTGAACTGTCACTGTGCTGGAACCTTCAGGACTGAACACCAGACTGGAGTAGAGGGACAGAGCCTGGAGAGCCACCACCGTGTCCTACAAAGGTTCAATGTAGGAGTGTCAAAAATCTAATACAGTCAGTTTACATAATAACTGAAATAGGCAAGTAGGGCTAAAACGATTCATCGAATGATTCAAGGACCAAACTGTTTCAAGATCATCGAAGCACAAAATTAGTGTTTTCTCTTATTTGACTTCAATAAATCTAAAAAATGCCTACCTGCTCAACAGATTACAGAAAACTGAGCCAAACCTTCATCAGCAACAGTTCTATAGGAGTCTGGCATCCCAGGCATTTTCCCAGTGGGCTGACGTCCTGTAGGGATCTATAGTCTCAACACTTCTCTTACTTACATAATGTTCTGTCTACATGAATTATTCTGCAAAGAAAAAGTCTGCAGAAAGGTCCACCAGCTCTTGAAGGACACGCTTGACGTGGATCTTATCCAATCATATCGTAAAACATCTTCTCCTTTTGGCTTTATTAGGTGCTACGCTCTGGGAAGAGTTGGTGTTTGATCCATCACTTCCTGTTTCTGTTATTTGCTTGTCTTTACATACTCTTTGAAAAACATAGGAGGGTTTCCCCCACAAACCTTTCTGAGCCCAGTGGTCAGTGCACCAGGGCAGTCCACCAGCAGGACACTATGCTTTTGTAATACGAAAACGTTTCATTGGCAGGTAAAAATGTTACTGGAAGACACATTTTTCAGTGCTTCAGTACCTGAGTTGACGAGAAACCACCATATTGGTTCTGTCGGGTTGTCAGCCATCTAACAATCCGTGAGGCGTATACCAGGTCTTCAGCAGTGGTGGAAGCAGAGAGTTTGGCCAGCAGCACATAAGAGCTGATCTCCACAGACACAGGAGCTGCTGTCTGAGACCAGTGGATGGAGCTGCCTAGAAAAAAAACAACATTCACAAACAGGAAGCATTAATGAATTTGTCATGTTGAACTCTTATGATTCCCACCAGGAACACGACTCACCGTCTTTGATGGCCACTGAGTCGAGGTGCTGCAGGAGGTGAGCTCTGGTCTCCATGTCTCCAGCCAGTGTGAAGACGTACGCCAGCAGAGCTGTAGTGTAGGTGTTGCTGAAATCATTGATGGACTCTTTGAGGCACAGCAGACTCCGTTCCACCACAAGATCCTTTGACAGAATGAAGTCGTCATCACTCTGACAGATACGTCATGCCAGAATGATGCTGTCACTGTTGTACACAGATGTGCTTCAATCATTGGTGCTGCAGAGGCTGCGCTTTAGCTGATGAATTTGAATTGTGTGCATTTGACTATAGCAACAATAGTGAGAAACTGACAAAGTTTTCTCAAACGTACGGCGTCTGGTTGTCGGCTGTGTGGACATTATAGGTTCAAACTGGAGAAATTTCATGGTTTTAGGGACTTTCAATGGAAACTTTGCTCACGACACAGAGCAATCAAAACATCTACAGAACAGGAAGAATTTTGCTTAAATACTAATTAGCAAAGTAGTTTTGAAAGTTCAATTTTGTTGTATGTTATTCAAATTTACTTACATTCGCAGAGATATTCATCTCCAAAAAGGCAGCGGTGATGTAGGCACTAAGAGTCACTTCATCCGACACGCCACCCTGTGGAGATCAATTCACCATCCATTTCACCTGTACTTCAAAAATATGTTTAACCAAATTCAAAGCAAAACTCTTTTACAGCATTTTAGTCATTCTGTTAGTAGTTTATTGGACCATAGACGATGTTAACCAGGAGTTCTTCCAAAGTGTGCAAACTTGTCTAAGGTATTTCCACAAACACCATGTATGTCTGTGAAATACTTATTGTCTGTTTCCTGTATGTGGCTGTGCTGGAAAATGATGCTTCATCTAAATGCGATGAAATGAAGGGTACTATGTGGAACATCAAGTCTCGGCACATCTTTTTTCCATAAGCAAAGCACTCCTGTTGAGTTTTTAAAAGCGTTGTATGACTCGTCATCACAACAAATCTTTGCTGTATGATAAATTGTCTCACAAATTACTGTGATGAGCGAGAATATTGTTGTTTGTGGACCATTTTCAAGTAATACACAGGTAATGGCATAATGCAAGAAAACATTGTCAAAGATAGATAAACTTTAATTTCTAAAGAACATTTAACACTCAAACTGGAAGATATTGTAAATATGCAAAATACATGAACAAAAACAGAAACAACAAATAAAACAGACACTCAGAAAGGCTAGTTGAGACTGAAGACCTTTGTCAGTTTTTGGTAGAAAAAGAGAGAATAAGGAAAAGTGTTAAGTCATGGTAATTCACTTTAATTTTTTTTATTTACAAATATTGAATATTTATTATTCAATATTTGAATATTAAATTCTATATTCAATATTTAATATTGGCTATATTTAATATGTTAGCTGAACATTTAAAATGTTAGCTAACAATAACTTTAACTTTGTCTCACCACCACTGAAGTAGAATTTACTTCTTGATAAAAAAAATAAAAAAAATAACTGAAAAATTATTTGTCAGACATATTTAGAACATGAAGTTGTCTGACTATCTACAGTGCATCTAACCGGTCAGTTAACTAATGAACTAATAAGTAGATCAGGTACCATCAGTTCAAACATTTGGAATGCTGAGGTGAGTAAATCTTCAGTACAGATAGTGTGTCTGCATAGCATGTGGTGAAGGAAACAGTTCTAATTCTATACAGTACAAACTCTGAATTAGCTACTGAGTGAACTTACTTTCATTCTGTTGTTGAAGAGTTTTCCTGATTTTCTGAAACATCCATTTTGCTGTTGTTGATGATTCAACCAAGTCCTGGACTTCTCAATATTTTCTGGATCGATGTAGATGAAAGACTGAGCTTTGAAAAAAGATCTCAGTACAAACGATGTCAGCCTGAGGAACACGAATATATTTAGCACATAACTGAATACAATGAGAAACAATTGCAGCCATTTTTTTTTCTTTGGCCCAATGACTGACTTGTGTGATTGGTTAAAAGGTGGGCAATGATGGCAATGAAAGTTGTCTGTAAAAATAGTCGTTTTTTTCCTAATATAGAATGTTTCTGTTCCATGAATGATCCCAGTTCAATCATTTGTATCTTCTGAAGTGGAATCTTTTATCAAAATTTCTATCAAAGAAAATGGCCGCTTTTACAGGCATTGTGTCTTGCGAAATATTCTATTTCCCCAGCTAGTCTGTTAATCCACACAGACACAAAACAATTTATAGGAATATCCTCACCAGGTATTTCCTGGTCCTCTGCCGAATGTGCTGTATGCTCCCTCATTGTCCTTGTAGTTCAGCTGTCTTTGGTAACCTTAGAAATAAAAACAGCAAAAGTAATTATTAGACACGTTTCTTTGTGTTTGTTTGAACTGCGCCATATTCTGGACAGCCACAGACACACAGAAAGGTCAGATTATAACAGTCATTAAAACTGAATAACCTACCACTGGACAGGAAGTTGACGGCCTTCTCTTTGATGGCTGGGGTCAGCTGCTGAGTGTTTTTAAGATAATGGAGGATGTAGATGTTGGGGGCCAGAAGAGCCATGTTCTGTTCTCCACATCCATACAGCAGACCCTCAAGGTTCTTAAGAGCGCGCCCAAGGATGTCTCCTACATAAAAACACAAGATTAGATTACAGAAAATGTTACCATTATCATTGAGGAGCAGTTCTGAGGAGGAGCTGCACCATGAAGGTGGTGCTAGATCCAGCCAAGCGTTCTGCACAGCTGGCTGGTCGCCAAGGAGATTAAAGGATTTCTCAAACATGCATGAAAGAATCAAAGCAATACTCCAGGTTTGTTTTGATGCGGAAAAACATTATAACACAAAAACATTATAACACAATGCAGAGATCAATAAAGTAAATTTTACAAAATACTGCCCCTTTAACAACAATAAAGGGGCAACAATAATATTCAAACAACAATAATATTCAACCTTAGTTTAGGGTCTGTTTCAGTTGACAGAACATGTTTGACCTTTGACCTATCAGTAGAATTTGTAGCATGTGTTTACCCAGGACTGACACTGTGACACGGGCTGAGCCATCAATCACATTTTCAGGCAGATGAACCTCTGTTTCCTCTGTCAATGGTTCTCCTGAGTACAGACAATAAAAATAAAATGTATCGATATTATGAGGTCATTGGATGGGGATTCAACAGGAACACACAATTGTTAATGTTGCAAATAAAATGTATTTTCTTGCTTATTCCTTTATTTTAACTTTATGAAATGAATCACACAAGAACAATTTTGAAGTGCTTGCTTCTTGATGTTAAATTGCACATCAGTCTGTGTTTGGTTTGAAACACACGGACCTTTGGGGCAGAGCAGCCAGTTCTGTGTCTTTACTATCTCAGATCCTTCAGCCTGTGGAGGAGAGGAAATCAGACAAAATATTTGATGTCAATTGCTTTGATAAAAATGTGTTGAATTGATTCAAATAATAAAAAAAATATAATGCTTCTTTAATACTTTTTTTTTTTTTTTTTTACATTGAGAAAACCAACCTCTACTCTGAGAGAGCGTGTCACTGTATCGATGCGTCCTCTTTCTGGAACCTCCACAATCTTGTTCTCACAGGAAGCGCGAGACGGAACAGCTTCGGCAGACACAGTCACATTCATAACGCCTGAAAAACACCAACACACTCTTCACCAGGCAGCAGAAGATCCTGTCACTGGCCATTGGCTCCTTCTTTAACATCCCCAGCAATGACAGCAGCAGTCTCATCCTCACCTAAGGCTGTGGGATTCATGGACCAGCTGAGGGTCTTCCGCTCGTTGGCACACAGACAGGAAGTGTACTGATCCCCAGAGAGGGGGGTGAGGGTGTAATCTGAGGAGGGGGCTGCAGTCACTTTCATCTGTTGGAGAGATACAGTTTAGGGTGTTGACACTGGGCTACACTTAGTGAGGACGACATGATTCCAAATCCCAGATGCAAGCAGTGATTGGTTCCCATTCTAGTGAGAAGCAACGTGTGGCCAAAAGCCTTTCAGTACAGAAAACCAGCTGCAGCGGACTACCAAGCTACGCTGAGCCAAAAGGAACGAGTAACAACAAGCTTTCTAGAAATGTAGAGGATTTGAAAGTCTTAAGTTCCTCAAAAACTGAATACTCAAGTAAAGCAAAGATATTCAAGAAGTGTACTTAAGTAGAGTATTTCAGTCAGTGTACTCCTGTACTGTTCACCACTGATCATATTTACTATGTTATTTGGAGATATAATCACTTAGTTGATTTAAAGTTGGCCCTTACCATGATGCATTTGGTCAGGTAGTTGAAGACGGTGGCCTTCAGCTCAAAGTTCTCCCCCCGGATGATGGAGTAGGGCAGGGTGAGCTCCAGGAAGAAAGGCTGGAAGACAGTGAGCTTCTGACGAGGAGCCAAACCGAAACCCTGAGGGGACAAACAGAAAGTCTCCGTCTCCCAGGTGGTGATGGTGTCTGGGACAGACAGGGACACGTCTTTGGTTCCAGAAGGCCTGGATCAACACATACACATACACCAAACTCAATACTTTGAGATTTCACTATGTTATCATGTGGACATTATCAGCCAATAAATGCTTTATATGGATGATCGCCATTGGTCAACACATAAAATGGTTCTTATTTGACCTGACTCTGGACACTTTAGATATTTGTTATCTGAAGATCCATATCTGTTCCAATGGGATGAAGTATACTGTACTGTAACATAAAAATAAGTAAATGTAGAGTAACTATGTGCCAGGAAAGTTTTGCTCTACAAAAAGAATAGCTCAAATAGAGTTTTAATTGACTTTAAATCAAGATTACAAATATTATCAAAGTAGGGAGTTTATATTACTGCAATAGCAATTTCTGACTGTATAACCTTTTATTTTTTTTTCAAGGTTTAATTGGCTCTAGTGGCCTCTATTTGATAGGGAATTGTCAGGAAAGTGGGTAATGAGTGAAGGGAGAAGACATGCAGCAAGGGTCACCAGGCCAGGAACCGAACCTGCGACAGCCACGTTGAGGACTAAGGTCTCTATATGTGGGTTGTGCTTAACCTCTGCACCACCACATCCCACCCTCTGACTGTATAACCTTTAACCATTTGGAGTATATGCATGTGTGGCCTGGTATTTGATAGAGTGTAACAGACATTTTTCCAATAAATACATTGTGAGTACTGACTGCTCCTTATGGGGCCCAAAGGCCAGGCCTTACTCATACAAGGAGATGGTGTTTTGGGGTGAGAGATAGATTTAGGACTAAGGTGTGAATTGAGTTTAGGTTAGGTTTTTAGAAATAAATAATTCTGTGTTTCGTCTATCTCTTTTAGCTATTTGCATACCCGTATAAACACACACGCACACACAGATCACATGTGCGCAAAGCTAAAGTCAAAGGAAATGACATACTAGGAAACGTCCCCTGTAGGGTATTAAAAGATAGAGGCCAACAAAAGGAATTAGAAACTATTGCTAGGTGCCATTTTGCTCTGTTAGCCCATAAGGGTAGCATTACGATGGACCAGTGCTGTGGTAACAATAAATGATTAAATCAACTCAATGACTCTTCTTCAACCTCATACATTAAGAATCTAACTGGAGAAAGTATAATTCTCCAACAGTACATACAGGTAACGGTTAGGTTTAAGGTAGTCAGTGTTGGACTGTAGAAATGAGTGAAATCCAGGAAAGTCAGTGCTCTATGCATATAGAAAGACATACTATGTGTGTGTGTATCGGCCCATGCATGCCGAGAAAAAATCTTGCAGCTGTATGTTCTCCCCATGTATGTGTGCAGACAGCAAATGAACACCTTAGACATCACATCAGGACGCCTCCTGGGTATCTTATCCAGGAGTTTTTGGAGTTGTCTTTTATTAACCCCAAAGTAGGAAATGTATTTGTTACAGCAGTACCATAACAAAAATACAGAGTATGGGAAGAAACCATAGAGCATCGCCCAGAAACCCCCTGGGAATGACATATCCCTTCAGGCATGGTGGATATCTTGAAATTCCACAAAATGAGATAAGAGTGTGTAATTAAGGTCTTCATTACGTGTATAAAAACACTTAAAAGGGGTTGAATGATAAGAGACAAATACAGATTGAAGTATTTTATTGTTTGTGTTTTTATGCAGTGGCATCTCAGCTGGAACTGATGGTGTCCTGTTAAAATAGAACAAACAGATGGATGGGTTTTGTAACTGTCTGAAATACACTGAAATGTTTGTCGATATGGCTTACCTCCGTCTCTTCCTCTGCAGGGTGTTCAGGCTAAAAGATTCCCCAGGGGCCTGAACACCTTATAAAGGTTCCGGAAGAGACCAAATGCAGATGGAAGAGGGGGAGCGATGGAACTATACATTTTAGAAGTTTAATGATTGGATTTATATTTATAGAAAGGTATTTTAGAAATGAAATGGCTGCTTAAAAATGAAGAGTGTTATTATTATGTTGAAGATTTAGTTGTTTGTCAAGATTGTTTGGGTATAGGTATTTTGTCCTACCCTGTTTCTTGGTGGGGTTGTTAATTGCAGCACCCAGGGACTATAAAAACCTGCATGTTGGCCACATTGCAGGTTAGTAGGTGTGGCTGCTGCTGAGACCCATGGCCATTGTAAACAGGATTAACTGTGTGTTAAATGTTGGAGAATAAACGCCTGGTTGGTCTGCACTATTTCTCTGCCTCAAGACTCCTCTGTAAACCAGCCGCTAAGTGCCATCTAGTGATGGTGAGATGAAGCCTCATGAGGCATTGAACCACTTGAGCCAACTGGTTCGAGAAAGGGTTCATTTCTTGAGGCTTCATGTGCAAACGAAACCACCTACTGGCCAGGTGTATAATCACAACCAACTGTATCTTAACACGTGTGATGAATTGAATTTTTGTCTATTATAGCTCTTGGGAATGACTTCACAAAAGGTGAAGAAAAAAAGAGACAAAGAGAGAGAGAAAGAGATATATAGAGATAGAGATAGAGAGAAATATATATACAAAAAAATCCTATCCTGTCCCACAGCTATCTTAAAAATCCTAATATAAAAATTAAGAACTTTAAAACTAACTAACCAATCCTATTTATAATAGTGAGATTATTAGTAAAAAGCTCAAATTAAATAAATAACCCAATTATAAGTCCTGAAATAATAAAGTCTAAAAACATTAAATATTAATCCCAGAAAAATAAATAAAGGGGGAAGGGGGAAAAAATTAATTTAGATCAATACCTTGCTTATTCCAGGGCAAATCTGCTTATGATGTGTGTGATGATGGTATTGGAGTTCAAGGTAACTCAAGTTAAATCAAGTGGTGAAAACTCACGTATCCTTAATATTAGAATTAAAATTAAAATTAAAAATAGGATAGCTGTGGGACAGGATAGGATTTTCTCTTTTTTCCTTTCTCTGTGTCTCCCTCTCTCTCTGTATATATATATATTTTTTCTCTCTATCTCTATCTCTCTCTCCCTCTCTCTTTGTCTCTGTTTTTTCTCTCTTTCTCTCTCTTTTTCTGTCTTTATGTATCTATCTCTTTCTCTCTGTAAATATCTATTTTTTATTTTTCTGTTTCTCTCTATCTCTAGATCTATATATCTTTCTCTCTCTCTTTGCCTGTGTCTTTTTTCTCTCCCTCTTTCTGTATCTGCGTCTCTCTGTCTCTGTTTCTGTCTCTCTCTCTCTCAGAGGACGAGGAGTTGTGGACGACGTGCGGCGGCCCGTGCTTTCCTATGACTTCCAAGTAAAACTGCCCTATTGGGTGGGGAAGTTGTAGTGTTTATATGTGTTTATATATATATATATATATATATATATATATATATATATATATATATATATATATTCTCCCTACCTGTCTCAAACTAAATAACCACAATCCAAACTATCAAAACTCTATCCACTCTCTCAACTGACCGCAACTCGCCTACAACAACCCACATTTTGAACGAAGCCTGTGGGGTTTCTAAACCCCGCGCCAAAATCTGAGCCACTTCCCGAAGCAGTCACGTGGTACAGCCGGGCAGCGAGGCTTCGGACGTCATCGTTTTCGGCTCCTCCCCTAAATGAAGCAAGCCTCAATACGCGCTTTACGGAAACGCCCCCTCCATTACTCGACACACGCCTCGAAGCCTCGGCACATCACGTAACATCACTAGTGCCATCCTAACAGAGTGTTGTAGGGTAGCATGATTTCAGGGTTTCCTATCCAGATGTGTCACTCCTGGTCTTAGATAAGTGGAAGGCAGAAATGCTTTATTTCAGTTAGGAAATTATTTCACTGTATTCAAAACAGAAACTCACCCAACTTCCACCAGATCCCAAATCCATGTCTCAGGGAAGAATGTGCGAACGGTCTGTACTGGAGGAGGGATGGGAGAACCATCTGATGGATTGAATCTCAGTCTGCCTCTCTTAGAGGAATCCAGTGGATTCCAATCATATGGCACATTGCGCAAAGCTCCTTAAAAAAAAAAAAAAAAAAAAAAAAAACAGAAAACATTACAATGACAAAGAAGCTTAATTTAATTAAATATTCAGGTACTTTTTGTTACTTGACAAAAAGAAGAAAAACAACCATTTGGCCCGAACAGGCATGAAGGATTTTGGATAACCAAGTTTGTTGCCATTTTCAGTCCCATGTTCTGTATAATGCAGACAAAAATAAAGTGTCAGTTATATGGCCTCAATTTTTCTATTTAAAAGGCAGATAATTATATAATGCTATGAAAATTTGACCCCTGACAGATTTGTTCAGTTTTGCTTTTTCTTTTTGTCGAACTTAAATGTTTGACATCACCAAAAAGTGTTTCATATGTGATGATAACCTGAGCAAATTCAAAATGCAGTTTTTAAGTGATGATTTTTGTTCTTTAAAGAAAATTGCTAGTCAGTTCAACTTAGCTCAATAGGAAATTAATTATTACTTAAAAGAAAACAAAGTTTTCCCTATAAAAAGCTCTTTATACCGCGAACCTGAGAGGTTGAGCCTGAAATGGTTTTCATTGTAAAAGCTAACCAGATAAAACTTACAAAACATAAGGCTAATTCTTACTAACAATTTTTCATTGTTCAGAGAACAAACTGGCAATTTAGGTACTGCATACATAATAGATTTTGCTTTACTGCAAGCCATAAAAAAAAAAGTTGTTTCCGTTACACATAAAAGCAAACAGATTCAGCAAGCCCAAAATAAAATATGTCAGCATCTCAAACAAAACAGAGCTAATAAATTTTCACTTGAATCTTAATTTGAGTATGATTATCCAATCATTTCTCAGCAATTTAAAACATGTTACTTGAACAATTAAAAATATAGGATAAATTTCTTTTAAAAAGTATTTATTCGTTAACCATTATGCAATAGCCCGCGTCACAATTCTGCAACTTTCCCCACAAACATTTAGAGTTTCCTAAACAATTTTCTAAGGAACTTTTAATAATTTGCTCTCTGATGCATTCATGGGGACAGGCACTCAGAACTTAATGGGAACATGGAAACTAAAGAAAGAATAAAAAAAATATTTTGATGAAACGTTTGAGCTCGGATTACATGGTTTTTCAGCTGCATCAGGAATGGTGACTTTAAAAAAAACTGCAATGAAAACTCTTTTTGCATCACAAGCGTCAACAACTGGATGTTCTTACTGGCAGAAAAGAGAAAGAAGACAACAGGAAGTGGAAGGAGGATGGCGTGGAATGTTTTTTAGTGACACTGTGTGACCAACTTACTGGCCTGATTTCAGTTGTATTTCTCTTTTAATGGAAACCCCGCAATTGTACAAAAATTTTCATTTTTAACATTAGTGGAATTTTGGCGAAGGTTTACGCACATATTTGTGATGACTTGCATGAATTTAAAAAATAAAAAAATGAAATAAAAATATTCCAATTTGAGATTTACTAGTAAGCCCAGACTTGGCAGACAATTTATTTTCTTAATATAATTTCATTTGAAAACTACATTTTGTAAAAATGCTTTATTTATTTATTTATTTATTTATTTATTTATTTATTTATTTATTTATTTATTTATTTTTTAAGCAAAAAACTGAAGAAATCTGAAGTGGGGTAAACATTTTATAGGCATTTTGATGTCGTTTTACTAATGTTCAGTACATAAAATAATTTTTTTTTTAAAATACCAGAAAAACTCTGTTGGCCTCTTCTCTCCCTTGTCCTGGTAGACCAAATGAACAGACTGTTTGGTCTTCCACGCTAGACGGTACAGTCAGTACATTCTGGACTGGAAGCAAGTTAAATATCTGAAAAAGAAAATTATGGTTGAAAACCTGCAGACAGATAGAACTGTGTGTTTTTATGTTATGATGTTTTTGCTAAGGATGCAATCACAGATGTCATCTAGGGACAAAAAGATTTTAATTTAAATACAATTTTTGAAAAGATGGTGGATTACAAACATTATTATTATTATTATTATTATTATTATTATTATTATTATTATTATTATTATTATTATTATTATTATTATTTTGTTTGTTGTTTGTTTTGGGGGAGGGGTAGTTTAGATTTAGCATCCAGGTCCACACTCCACTCCAGTAGATGGCGGTAATGCACAACAATATGTTGCTTTCCAACCGCCATAAAAAAAGGAAGAGAAGGCAAACCGGTAGACTGGAGAAATATGAATAACAAGTGAAGGAAGTTATAGAGAAAGTACATTTGGTTATCTTTTTGTAGGTGCTAGCTCACTATGGAGTTAACGGAAACAACAATTCATCAAAACAATTAATTCAAAACTTAAACGGAATTAAAGTTGAACTACATTTGGCTGATTTTCTTAAAAATACAAAATTAGAATTAAAAGTATTGATTAACATTTAGTAAATTAACACAGTTATATAACAGAAGATAATCCTTGAATGACGTTCTCATCCAGGGCTGCACAGTGGCGCAGTTGGTAGAGCTGTTGCCTTGTAGCAAGAAGGTCCTGGGTTCGATTACCGGCCGGGGATCTTTCTGCATGGTTTCTTTCTGCATGGAGTGTGCATGTTCTCCCTGTGCATTAATTGGTTTCTCTAAATTCTCCCTAGGTGTGAGTGTGTGTGTGCATGGTTGTTTGTCTAGTATGTCTTTGTGTTGCCCTGCGACAGACTGGCGACCTGTCCAGGGTGAACCCCGCCTCTCGCCCGGGACGCAGCTGGAGATAGGCACCAGCAACGCTCCCGACCCCATTTAGGGAAAAAGGGTGTAAAGAAAATGGATGGATGGATGGACGTTCTCATTCACACCCCAAACCAGTCCGTGACAGTAACACACCAGTCTGTTGTTTTCCAATCACCAATAAACACATTGAAGAAGAAGAAATTGACAACTAACCAATGAGAGAAAGCTAACACTGATTAAAAAAAAATTAAAATCAACTACATACAGAGGAATGAACTAGTATGGCAAGACACTTACAGGAATAGTAATGACATGAATATGGCAAGATGTATTGAGTAATAATGAATTCAGGAACTAAGATCTAAGAAAGCAAACATTAAGGATCAAAAAGATCAAAATAGAAACTTAAAATGAAACCCAAAAATTCAGCGCTGAATATGGATTAGTAACTTTATTTACAGAGGCACTCTAAAATTAAAAACAAGAGCTAAAGCCGCTGGTACCTAAGGTTTGATCTTCTCAGGGTGAATTAAAAGCTGGATGTGTTGGGTTGGAGTCAGTTGTTGAGACGTTACCTTGTCTGCATCCAGAGTGTGTCCAGGCTTCTTGATGAGGACACTCTGATCGATGGCGCTGACGCCACACACAGAGTTAGGCTGAGCCGTCAGCTGCAGCTTGATTTCTTTTGCTGGAACGGCTGGAGACGGAGAAAACTCCAGAGAGACCTGGTGCAAACAGAGAACACACATCATACTTCTAAACTTAGTGGTATTCCACAGCAATTTACTACGGGTTGTAAAAGTTTCTATCGGAATCTGCTTTTTTTTTTTTTAAACAACCAGGTTGTCCCCATCTTTCAAGAACATATTGGAGGAAGACTGCACTCATTGGCTTCAGTCTATCTTGACAAAACTCGAACAGAACTTGGTGCCTTTATTAGCTTAGCTGTTTCTTTTCTTTTTCTTTTTTTTTTTTTTTCTTCAAAGTTGCGGCGTCTGATGTTGTCACCCCACAACATATAACTACAAAAGATTGCTCTCTGGAACAAACCTATCGAAGGTTGATTCCACCAAGTCGTTTTCCTGAACTGACCTTGTTGCTGAAGCATTTCTCGGTTGTGAAGACAGAACTGTGAGCAATCACAGCCTCACTGGGTAGAGCAGCGTACGCCACGACCTGGACTTCTGGAGCCATGTCTGCAGACACCGTCAGGCTGAAGGACACTTCACCATCATTCACTGAAAAGTCAAACCAGTTATCAGAACCTTTGGCATGCCATACATCACTAAGACAAAAATAAAACACTAAGAATTTCATCTTCAAAGTGACTTTAAGGGTGCAGTAGTAATATAAATATCTGAACACGTCATTACAAACCTGACTTATCTTGCAAAACGATTTGTTTTTTTCCTTGCATGACGATGGCTCCTCTGGATAGGACCTGCCCAGTTGGAGAGGAAACAGCATTAAGATGCTATACAGTTTATTTTTGTTTGTTTTTTTTTTGTTTTTTTTTTTTTAGAAATTTGAATGTGGTACAAAAATGTTTAGTGTGTTTAAAATCATTTATCAACTTGCTTTGGTGAGAAATGATCTACTATTACAATCTTGAGTTGGCACAACTAAAAAAAAAACAGAAAAAAAAACAGCCTTTGTGCTGAATTATTGTGCTGATGTCAGCTGCTGGACTTCACATCATGGCATACCGCCCTGAACCAAAGCAGAATCATCGGAGAATTAATAACAATATAAATGTGCGTCAGCTCCGCAGCGTTCAACCCTTCAGTGGTTCGTGACTTGATGGTCGTTCTGGAGACTCCGCTTCTTCTGCTTCTGGCTCAAAGACGTACGGTTGTACCACTGTAGCCGTTTTCATGGGTCATAAAATGCTCATAATGTAAACACTGAGTTAGGAGGGTGTGGCAAGCAGCAGCAGCTCATTTGCATAACTATGACATAGACCTATAACGGCGCATTCCTTAATGCAGAACTGATCGGGTGAAATCTCAATATCTTAGAATGATTTTGTGTATTAAATGTAATGAACATGTTTTGCATAGCCAACATACATGTCCTGTTGCTTGTTCATTGAAGCAAAATAGTGGACCTTTAATACTAGATCTTGATTTATTTTTTTTATCTATTGATTTCACATGACAATTTAGTAATGTTTTTATTGAAATAAATGTATTTCAAGTGATTTTATTCCGTGAGACTTTCATAAAACATACCGATGGCCTGCAGGGTACTTACCAGGTAGAACACATCCACTGTTCCCTGGGCTTCCCCTACTATGGTGTACTTCACAGTGACTTCGCTCTCTTGGTCACATGGGAGACACAAATTCTTCTTTAGTTCCAGAGAGCTGCTTGTTTTGGTGTCAGGAGAAGGAGGTAGAAACTCGGACAAAGTCAGTTCTTCTTCCACAAGGGAAGGAATTCCATCATCAAATGACTCCACTCCATGACGTAACTAATTGTTGACAGATGAACATAATACAACATGAATATAATCGACACAAACTTTAGTTCCAAAGTGCGACTTTTAGAAAAGTCAATGCATCAGTGCTAAAGAAGTGACCACTGGCAGATGTGAGGGAGATTTGGTTTACCGGCCACGGCTTCGCCATCGCAAGTGTTTGTTTACAAATTAGTAATAAGTTTTATTCATTGAGATTCTTTAACAGATAAAAATCACAAAGTGCTTCACAAAGAGAGTACCAAAGTTCATCCATTCATTGTCTGTACCCCCTCATTCTTGCAGAAATGGAAAGAATGTCGTCCATGTGTTCCACTTGACTATGTGGTCAAGTGGAACATTATTAAAGCAACCAGACTCTGGGTTGGACTCTGTGGTAAAGAACTTTGAATGATCTCGTTGCTGAAATAAGCTGTTAGGATAGATATGCTAAGGATGTGGTACTTTATATTACTGAGTATTGTTTCTTCTGCCAGTTTTGAACTACAGGACAAAAAAGCACACAGGCCGATTATTTCTTTATTTTCTTAATTATTCCACCTCTCCCAGATACAAACTCAACTTGAGGCAACTGTCAATAAATGCCACATTAGAGGATAATAAGGTTTGGAAGTGTTTTATCTTAGTCTCACTGTTAAGTTTCATTGTTTGAACTGAGTTTTGGAGTCTTTCTATATCCACTGTATGCTACGTGCAATATCTAATTGCAAACGTCAGGACTGCTTTGCTATATCTGGCAGATGAAACATTAAAAAGGGTACTGCACAGCTTTGCTATCACGTTATGATGAACAGGGAGGTGGGTGTTTCAACAAGAGGTTAGAACAGGTCATCCTTCATCTCACAGCCACCAAGAGTCAGACAAATGTCTCCACATCAACAGTTTTAGAGGTGATATGTTTTACTTACCGAAAGCTTGATTTGCCCTTTAAGTTTATCAGTGCTTATTGAGAATGCAGCGACACCATTACTGTCAGTGGTGAGGTTCTGCAGCAACTGTCGACTATTTCTATCCTCCTTAAACAGAAGCAGTTTCAAGTGAGGAAAGGGTCTGTCATCATAATCAACTGCTTTGACCTGTTGGTACAGAAACGAACAGAAATGTAGCATATTTGATAATACTCATTATGTAAATTGCTTTGGCAAATGTTGAAAAACTAAACAGCATGTGTTCCACTTACTTTTCCTTCCACATTCGACCCTTTCTCATACAACTTCGGAGCATCCAAAAAAGACAGCTTTCCATAAAACGTTACAAGATTTATCATCTTCTCCAGAGTATGAGAAATACCTGGGTTCATGAGTTCATAATATTAAGTAGTTTAAAATGTAAGTATGAACAAAAAAAAACAATTTTTTAGCAAAGAAATATTAAAATGACCTGTCCCGTCCTCTTCCACTGCAGCATTGAGATACAGAACATTGTTCAGTAAATGTTGATTGAGGTGAAAGACGGATTTATTAAAGTGAAATGTTCCGCAGCCTTTCATGTCTGTCTGGAAAGTGAACAGAAGGTAAGTGAATATGTAGTAAAAGAAAGCACATAAATATCTCTCATTGTAGATTTTGGCACATGTTCTTCCATCTGGGTTTGATGGAATTACCAACCAAATAATCACTTAATGGTCATTTTCACCATTTCACCATTTTCACTCTTTCATCCAACTGGTATCAAAGCAGTTTAAGTGAACAATATATGCACAACTCTACATCGTTGTGCTGCAACCGTATAAGTTGGGAGTCAGTTTTTGGGTTTTTTTTGTTATTGTGTCCTCACAGGATCATTTTATTTACCACCGTACCTGTTTTGTCTTTGTTTCACAGAGGGGACTTAGTGACCTTCTATAAAATTGTTCATCTGGAGGTCGGCACACCTTCAGTGTAATACTTGCTGGGACAGGCTGTCTGTATGTGTACCTTCATTCAATGTAGAAAAAAACAATCAAAGACTGAAATCTGTCATTTGTCAAGAAAAAAACCTGGTAACACTTTATTTGACGGGGTGTGAATAAGACTGACGGTCATAAATATGACATAACACCTGTCATGAACATGAAGGAGCTTTTATGAATATCTATGACTATGTTGTTATGAAGTGTCATTTGGCAAATAATGAAATTGCTCTAAAAGTTACATTGAAAGTCCAGTAAAAGTGCCAACTTTGCATTAAAGTATCATTATCTTCAAAATAATGCAAAGTTTAAAGCAACTTCTAGAGCAACTTTGCAATAAAAAGTATCAAATAAAGTACTTTCTATTTGTACTTTATTACAAATAAAAAGTACTTTTTATTTGTAATAAAAAGTACAAATAACTCATTGTATAACTCAATTACTCACTGTAAAAGTTTTTACTCACTGCGCACAAACTCGAGCATCTAACTTTCCTTTCCAGACATTCATGTGCATCGTTACATCAAATTTGGGTAAAACTAGAAACAACAAAAATAACAAATTTCTATTTTGCTTCATTTTCCATACACAAGTATAGGAATAATGAATGACTGACCTATAAAAACAGGGCTAACTTACCGTATTTCTCCACCTCGAAGCGAAGAAATTTCTTGTCTTCACCCGTTTGCACAGTGATCTTGTATAATCCTTCATGGGCCTCAGAGTTCAGCGAGTAGGACAGCTGCAATATTCTACTATTGGATGTTTCATTCAGCCACTGTCCAATCCTGTTTCTCCTAGAATCCTGTTCAGTAAAGCAAATCGGAAACATGCAGCAAAAAGAAGAAAAGTAGTAAAATTGTTTTTGCTATGCAGTGGATGACCAGGATAAGATTTGGATATGCACCCATCTTTAGTCTTAGACTCTTCTTTAGTTTTAATCACGCTGTAGCAAATTTATTTTCTTCATTTCAATTTGCCTGATTTTATTGTTAATGGTTAATTGCTTATAAAGCAACCAGACCTACAATTTTAGCTGCAATTACAGTACAAACAACAACAAAAAAAAACATGTTAAGAGTAAATTTATTTTCATCAAAGAAAGCCCTTTAAAGGCCGTTTAGCACAAAGCAGCTTTCAAAAGCTGCCTGTGGAAATTTAGCTCAGAGAAACCAAACATTGCTGACTAACTATAAGATATGAATATATGACTCATTTTTAGTTGTCCCCAAATATTTGCGCTTCTTAATTTCCGTTGTTTTATGTGAAGTTTAGCTCAGAATGCTAAAACTAACAAGACATGCAGAGAGGTTTACTCATATTTTCTTACCTCTAGTTGAATGATGTTGTACTGTAAAAGAAAGGAAAGTGATGATTTGAACAGAAGAATTGTTTTTTTTGTTTTTTTTTGGTTGTTTGTTTTCTTTTACATCAAAAAGCCATCTTTTCATTTAAGCAAATGTTTAAATAGTAAAATAATTTTGTCATTGTGTGGAAGATTAAACTTCCAATTTCCAATTAGAAATAAAAGTAAAGTGTGACAAACCAACCAGATTCCATGACAGAAGACAAGAAAAGCGCCGAAATGTGAAATGTCTGTCTGTGTGATCTAACCTTTACCTATTAGGTGTACAGTACAGACCAAAAGTTTGGACACACTTTCTAATTGAATTCAATTAGAAGGTGTGTCCAAACTTTTGGTCTGTACTGTACATCGAATATTAAAAAACGTTAGCATTTTTTTGTAATAAAAATCAGAGCCAATACAAGAGTTTCCATGAAAGTTTGGCTTCCCATGTTTGCCCTCATCACTCAACCCATAGCCAGCTGCTTTCAGGCACCTTCAAGCTTCCATACTTTTTCCTCGTGGGAAATTCCAAACATAAAGGCTCATATTGTAGATATCTTACTGAGATCTTGAAATATAATGATTCGCAGGATTCTATCAGATACCACAACATTAAGACAATGGGAAAGAGAATTCACCCTGAACACACACATGTTTTCTATTCTCTCAAGAACAAATTAAAATCCCAAACTTCTTTTAGACTGAGGGTGACTTCTAAATAGGAAATGCCTGCTGACCATGGTCCGATGTTGGTCAAAGATCACCGGCTGGTGTGTGCAAGACGTTAGTGAACTGGAGCACATAATACATTCACCATCAGTAAGGAGAACTCACCAACATGCTGGCAGATCTCAGCTTGGAGTCCAGTGAGACAACTCTGAAATGCACTGAAGGAAAACTGATGAGTGTTTCGGCTAACACAATCCTAAATGCTCTCTCAAGATGTTGATTCAACCCAACTTTTTTCTTCCACTCAGAAAACATGCTAACTGCCTCACATGTGAACTCTAGTCTCCTGGGTTTCCATCGGAACAACAGTATTAAGAGATTCTGTGATCCGTATCTAACAACACGTTCAGGGCTGAAATCCAAAGATTATATGAATCGAACCATACGCAGATGACATTTGACTTCATCTGTTCAAACCTCAGAGTACATTGGAGTTGAAAAGAAAGTACTCCTTAAATTTTATGGTTTCAGATATTTTGTTTTGTACTTTGGAATTTGGGGTTGGAACAATTTTTTTTCACTAGCTTTTCTGTTTTGGCTTGGTGTTTGTTGAATAAATGATATGTTGGAATTTGTTGTGCACGGTTTTGAACACTGAACACTCCATAATTACTGCAGAAGAAATCTGAAAAAAAGAAATCTTCAGAGCACCAATCAGCAGTTTTTAGTTACCTGTTTGTCCGGGGAGGTAGATTGGTTTGTCTGTCTGGATGAAGATTCTTGGTTTATAGGCTTTGATCATGACTTTCCTGGCTTGTTCTGAGGAAAACGTGTCACCTCGCACTTGCACCTCAAACATTTGCACATCTTCGTTTTGCACTAAAGGAACCTGTAGCAGAAGAATATTTAAACCAGAATTAAAGAATTAAAACCAGACATTTACATACAGATAATTTAAAAATAAACACGGTTTTCTTTCTCTATAAAGTTAGCTCAGATAAAACTTTTTGGTTTTTTGAGGTGAGTTAGTTATCAAAGTTATTTCGGTTTGCTAAAGGCCAGGAGGAAATGGGCCAGAACTCCAAAAAACTATTTTGAGAAGCTTGTGGAAGGAAACCCAAAAAATGTTATCTAAGTTATATAGTTTAAAAAAAACATTTAACTCTGATGCTGACCAAATATACGTAAATTTCTCAATTTGATGGAGGTTACAAAAAAAAAAAAAAGAAAAGAAATCACTAAAACAATATTCCCTGGAATTAGGCAAATCTAAATCATTTTGTGATTCTGACCGGCCTACAGCAACAGGAGTTTGGGCTGATTCAACTTCAGACTGTGAAAAAAAGATGTACAGTATATCAATATATGGTTTCAATTGTGTATATGATATCTGTTAACACCATCACTCTTTTCTTTGTAAAAAAATAAAAATAAAAAATACCAACAACATTTGTTAAAAATAAAGAAATCTGCGTTGACGCTTATGTAAACCTGTTATGCGCTGAGTGAATTAGGTTGCAATATTGTATGCATTTCAATTATGCTTTATGGGTTTTTTTATGTCTATCCACACTGGGTGTCGACAAAAAGTGCAATGTACTGGCCCTTTAAGAGAGAGGAAAAAGAAGACTGGATTGTTGTGTTTAGCACCAAGGTGATTTTTAAATTTTTAATTTTTTTTAAAAGATCTTGTAAAAAATTAAGAAAGATATGTTTCTTGATAGTTTGCCATCAAGTGAGGATTCAAGACACTGACACGTTTAAATACAAGCACGTGAATAAAAAGCGTTGCTGGGAGCTGACCTGAAACTGGAAGCACTCATTGAATTCTGTGCTGGATGTTTTCTCCAGCAGAGTTATGTTGCTGTGCTGCGATCCCAGAGTGACCGTCATGAGCAGAGACTCATTGGGCTGCAGGAGACTGGCACAGAATTTAGTCTCTGCTCCAGACTCAAGAACAGCAGGAATGGCCACCATGTAATGTCTACAGACAGATTCACACACGCAGCCACTGCATTAAGTAATCAGACTTTGACGGAATTTGAAAATGGTTCAATAACGTCAACGCATTATTGTTTCAAAATGCAGGAAGACTCACGGAGTAGCTGATCCTCGGCCCACAGACGTCCCACACAAGAGGACACACAGAGTCCATTTCCACATCTGGGTCCATGGATGATCCATGACTGTCTGTGAATGTCCTCAGATTCAGTCTGCAGATGACAGAGGCCCCCCACTCTCCATCACTCACCCACTCTGACTCAAGGTGAGTGGGTGAGTTTCACCCACTCAGGCTCCACCTACACCCTTTGATTGCCTTTCATCTCTGCACTTGAATGAATGTGGATCTATTAAATGTAAAATGAAAAAGTCTCTCGAACTGAAATTTAGATTGGAGACCAAAGTTTTCTAACAGTTTGATCTGATGAATATCCTGCTACTTTTTCTGTGTTTACCCACCACTGAGAGGTCAAAGTTCAACAATGGAATAAACAATCAGAATCACGTCAATACTGCTCCATGGTCTGGTATCAAAGTCATGGGTGATTTTACACAACTGCACAATACAGTGTGTAAAATGTTTGACTTTGTCATGCAAACAGACCCTGACCTCTTCACAACAAACAGAGACTTTCCCCCCTTGTGTGAATATGAACACAGTAACCCTAATGGATCACAAAAACATGGAAAAAGAAAACATGTAAAACACTGACTTATTGGTAGTTTCGCTCATTTTCTACTCATAAAGATTTTGAGACTGGCACTTGGCAACTCAAAACGACGCTCCATAAGAAATCTATGGATTGTCGTAGAAAAAAAAATATTTCCAAGCACTGTTCAGGTGAAATCACTTAATCAGGTTTATTCTTATATTGTGCACAACACAGAGAGCTCAGAGACAATCAGTAATGAAGCAAGTCTGGATGAAAAGCTGGAACCACGTAGACCCATTCTTCCTGAATTGGGTGGGATCTCCTTTTCAGACTGCAAACGTCTTCACAGAATCCAACAAATCAGCTTTGTGGTAGCTCTGCCTCTTACTCCTTTAAGAGGGGCCTTTACTTCCGATAAAGGTCTTTAGGATTCTCTAAAGGTTTAGTTCCCCTAATTTAAAACCAAAACTCAAGAAAAGACCTGCCTTATTCACCGATAAGGACTTTCATTAGGACCTACAGCCTAGAAACCCGTGGTTCCCTTTATTATTCGCTCGGCCTGAAAACCAGCTGTCGAGGGGACATTCACCCCCCACTTATGTTTTTATTATTTTTGTTTATTTTATATACGTTTTTTTTTTTTAGTTTTTATTTTTATTTATTTTCCCGTGGGATTTTAACCCAACATTTTCTCTTAACAGGCCAATCTCTATTTCCCAGGGTGAAAAGTTTATAAAATCCTTTACTATTTTAGATTTAATAATTTAGAATTTGTAAAATTAATTTGTTAGCCTGAGTGAGTATCCCACCTGATAACAGTGGTTTTGAGTTCGTTGATCCCAGCGCTGGAGCCGTGGAGCCGACCAACAGCCCTCTTCTCTCCAAATGATAAACGAGGTTATGAGGCTGGAATTTAGTCCAGGTTGGTCAAACGCTGTTTGTCGACGTCCTCAGATGTCCAGTGGAGGGATCTGGGTCACAGCACCAAATTATCGTGGAAAAAAACTATTTCCGAGCACTGTTCAGGTGAAATCACTTAATCAGGTTTATTCATATATTTTGCACAATACAGAGAGCTTGTAGAACAATCAATAATGAAGCAGGTCTGGATGAAAACCTCTGTCAGCTCTCCCAGGCACAAACAACACATGAGTTTTATACCAAGGATAAAGATTTAAAACAAGGGGCGAGACAGTCTGGTTCTGATGCAGCTGTAGAAAACAACTTACAACCTTCTACATGTAACCCAAATAGTTCTTTTGGTGAGAGTTCATAAGCATTTCAGATAACATGAAATGCTATCTGAAATGCATTTCAGATAGCATTTCTGAAATGCATTTATGCAAATAAGGTCCTTATTTTTGTCAATAAGGACCTTATTGACCTTATTGACAATAAGGTCAATAAGATGTGACCTTATTGTAATTTTTTCATGACAGGAGCATTCGACTCCATGGATTTCCTATGCAAGATGAGTGGCAGAGACTCAGTCAGTGTGTTAAATCTCCTCTAGTTATTGTGATGAATGTAATCTCCTTGAAATGGCTCAGCGTGTTTTTATGGAATGCTCTGCTTATGAATCCGAAAGAAGGCATTTCCAAAAAGAAATTACTAAAATTAATATTCAACTTACAATTGATGACATTTTTAGTAGTGATGTCAATAAAGTAAAAGATCAAATTGAGTTTTTGTTGGGTTTTTAAAAAAATACAAACTTAATAGAGAGAATTTAGTTGAATTATCAAGTTGTTTTCACATGATTAGTTATTCTGTTTATCTCCTCTCCACACTCCAGTTCAGTGGATGGTGGTAATGTCACAGCTGGTCTGCCAAATACCATGAAACATAACAAAAAGAAGAAGAAGAAGTTCTCAATGTGTGAGTATGATTTGACATGATTTCAATAAAACTTTTATTCTCGATACAACGGTTGTTAAATCTGCAAAGAATGTGGATGACTATTTCACTTAACTGTTGAATTATTTGTATTATTAGCACTGACCCCGTGTGTGCTTTTATGATGGGGTTTTTGTGTGTGTGTGTGGTTTTGGGAACTGACGGTCTGATGGTCTGAGAGAGAGAGAGAGGGACCGTACATCCCTCTCTCTCTCCTAAACCCCGCCTCCCCGCTGCCCCACCGTGACATCACCAACCTCGTTTAACTGTCCGCTAGACGTTGGCTGGTTAAAGCCTTTCCTCTGTCTATATTTCCCAGAACGCCAAGCGTTTTTTGATTCTGAGTTCAATGAAGTTATTGAATATTTTATCTGATGTGTCTATCAACAAATACACTGTTACTGGCTTATTCTCCAGGCCTATTTAGGGTGGAAATCATGTGACATGAAAAACTAACGTAAAGATGCAATAAATCTTTTTTTTCTAAGGTTCCACATACTTTCTTTCAATTGAAAATAATCTCTTTTAAATTTTATGTAGAAATAACATAAATCTCAGTCATACTAAATATAAATAAATGATCAACTCAGCTAATTAAATTTCTTGTCAAAGGATCAATAACATTAGCAATAACATCTGAGAGAGTGAGAAAGAGAGAGAGAGAGTTCAGCAGTGGAGAATCGGAATGAGCCACAGAACTGGTATGGTCTGTCTGGACTCAATGGTGCATTAGAGTTTATAACATGTTCTCATTACTGAGGGAACCACTGACACCTTAAATGAAGTGTAAAGCAACATATTGCTACATTATGAGAGACTGTGGAATATGAACTCTTCCTAAGACTCTGAAACCAACAATTCAAATCCTCGTCCCCACACTCACCATGATCAGACCAGAGGAGCAGGTGAAGCTTACAGCTGTGAATTCAACACATTACATCATGCTAATTGGTTCCAGACTCACCTTTAGGCTGTGGAGGTTATGCCCCCCTTGGGGGTCTTCGCTTCCCTTCCTCACAAACAGGATGTGCACTGATTACCAGAGAGCTGCGTGAGGGAGTCATCTGCAGAGGGAGCTGGAATCAGATTTTGAACATATTATTTTTCATCTTTGGAAATGACGATTGTTTTTGTAAATCTTGTCTCAGGTTCCATAATTGGGGCCTGCCATAGCAATGTATAGGGAGACCAGTGACTGACTGCTCTCCCTATACATTGCTATGGCAGGCACATATTGTTCTACATCTAAAAATAACTGCCACTTCCTACGACCGCTAATGCGGCTCGTACCACTGCGTGCCCCCTAACAATATATTTAGCAAAACGTGCGGGTCAGTCCCGTAAGGGGAACTATTCATTTTGTTGGTATTTCGAATAACTCTGGGGACATGATTAACAAAAAACGAGCCAAATTTAACTCAAAACAAAAGTCTAACTGACACAAAACAGTGTCAGTTAAACTCAAAGTAGAAATATAATTTAGTCTGCCTCTCTGAGCTGCTCTTTAGAATCACAGTGATGGCAGACATGGTGGAACAACTGCTATAAACTCATTGCATTTCTGAATAGTGATGTTTATATTATATCTTATATGCATATCATCTAGTGGAGACAAAAGCAATAAAAAACTAGTATGCTGTGGACTTAAGATGGAGTACATGCACACATATTCATGACATGCTTTGATTAAATTAATAAATGTAATTCCAGTGCTGAAAAATTACCTTTATACCAGGTGATTCTCTAACCTGAGAATGTGAACCTGTACTGGACTGATTCTGTGTCTTCAAATAATTTTAACAATATTCCTGGAGAAGATTTATAACTTATAAGTCTGAAACAGGAACATGTCTGAAAAAACATTCTGTGTGCTACACTAGAGAGAGAATCATTTGATGCATCAAAGAGTGATGTCATCACTGCTGATATCATCAATTACCAGTGGAACTGAACATTCTAATGGTGCATTCACATCAAACACGTTTTGAGCGTCGGGTGAGTCTGGTTTATATTCAAAGTCTATGTGGACGTTGGATGCACTAAATGTGTCAAACGCTCCAAACGGTTCAAATTGTGCCGCGCTAAACACTCGAAGCGCGTCACAACGGCCCTCGATGTGCCTCCATATAGACTTTGAACGCAAACCAGCTGCGCCTGACGCTCAAAACACATCTGGTGTGAACGCACCATTATATGTCCAGTGTCACATCAGGTCAGTGCTTCTCAATTCCAGTCCTTAAACTCCCCTCCTCTGCATGTTTTAGATGTATCTCTATTTCAGAACAGCTGATCAAAATAATTGCATGATCTCTTCTAGAGAACTGCAGAAGCCTGTTAATCACAAACAGATTTGATTCAGATGTGTGTCAGAAGGGGAAACACCTAAAACATGCAGAGCAGGAGGCCTGAGGACCGGAATTGAGAAACACTGCATTAGTTCCATCATATTAGGACTAAAGCCTGGTCCTAATATGATGGACTCATTGCTTTGGATCAGGGGTAACATTTAGAGGGTAAGATGCTAATTAAGGTTTAGATAATGTTATAATTAGGAAAAGACTAGTATTGTTTAAGGTTAGAAAAAATGTGTGGATTAGGCAAAATCACAGCTACTAAAATGAAGGGAAATCAATTCAAAGTTCTAATATGGGTCGAAATAGTTTTGACAAACCTGTACAGCATTTTGTTTTCTAAATCATTCTACAAATAAACAATGATGATGTAATGTTAGGTTGTATTTCTGCCAATTGTGTAGCTGCACTACAGTACAGACCAAACGTTTGGACACACAGTGTCCAAACGTTTGGACACTGTGTGTTTGGACACACAGTGTGTCCAAACGTTTGGTCTGTACTGTACACTAGTAGTCTAATGTGTTGGATGTGCTGAGACACATTCAACGCATTAGAAACCAATCAGAACCAAAAGTTTGTCTTTTGGTTCTGATTGGTTGTTTCTGGACAGTTGCAGAGCCAGAGGACTTTTCACAGACTCTCTGTTTCATATTCTACTGTCAGACACTTTTAACAAATATTCATCCATCCATCATCTAACACACTTATCCTTGCACACACACATTCACACCTTAGGGGAATTTAGTGAGATCAATTAATCAAGTAATTAATGCCAAGTGTTAGCAAAACCTGGGTTTTGATAGTGACCTAGGTTAATACCACCTGGTTGTGGGTCGGTGTAATGGCCGAGCCGGGCAAAGACTGGCCATCACACCAACGCCGACATGAAGGCCCTCCATGTGACCAGAGGAGGTTGGTCGCATGGACACCCGTCTTTCCTCGGACCTCCATGATTGCGTGGAGGTTTGACTTTGCCTGGACTCCTCTGATTGAAACCTGGGTGTGGGTTGGTGCAAAGGCCGAGCCAGGCTATGGGAGACCCCTGGTGGATTGGAGGTCTGTCTTTGTTTGGACTCCTCTGTTTGTAGGGAGCCTTCTGTCTGCAGGGGGGCATCTGGTTGGTTGGAAACTCTTGTATGGTTATTTTCCAGAGCATGTTTCAACTTCTCCTTCAGGTCTGCCACCTGATCCTGCAGAGATTTCATCGTTTCTTCCTGTGCTTTGCATTTGGAAGCTTGCTCAGTGTAACATTTGAGCTCCTCCTCGTATTTAAGCCTCACCTTGTATTCTTCCACCATTACTTCAATCAAACCTTTGTTCCGGGAGGCGTATTTTTCAGCCTCCCTCTTAAAGTGATCCAGCTGCTGAAGTAGGCTCTCGTCCGTTGTAACTTTGGAAGCGGAAGAAACTTTTGACACTTCTTTAATCTCTGCCTCGTTTCTTTCATGTTCACGTTGGGCTTGCAGGTGACGTTCTTTCTCTAACATCTTTTTCAGTTTTTGAATCTCCTCCTGCTGTGCTTGGACTTCAGCCTCATACTCAAACCTTCGATCTCTTTCCACATCGAGATCAATAATTGTTCTGTGCAATTCTCTCTTAAGATTGCCTACCTGCTTTTTGAGATCAGCGATGTGTTGGTTTTTCTCTTCCAAGACTTCCACCGAGGGGGAAACCTCGAAGCCAGCAGAGGGAGTTGTTTCCTGCTTGACTTCCAACGATGTTGGACTGTCAGAGTCACCGGAAGGACCGGATTCCCCCTTGATCTCTGCTGATTCGTCCTCCGGTTTAATGGGGCTGTCGCCGTCATCTTCGAAAGAAATGACTTCGTCGTAGTCGACTTGGATGTTGAGGTCCATCATGTCGAGCCATGAAAGCTCAGCTGGAAAAGCTTCATGTTCGCTAACAATCTGTTGTTGATTCATGTCCATTTTCTGGTAAATATTTGCTACTCTGAAAGGCGTGTAATATTTCGAACGTTCTCTGAAAAGTGATCTGCTGCGATTGAACCGAGGAACAGGTCTGAGAAAACTCTGTCTGTGAGCTACATTCAAGAGAGAGACTCCTTTGTGGTATCATAGAGTGATGTCATCACTGCTGATGTCACTGATACCGTTGGAACTGAACATTCTGTCCACCTTAATCCTGGGAGGCTTACTGGGGAAACAATTATGGGTCTTACTTCCGGTGCCCACCAGGAGTAGCACTATCTCATTGTAATTTGGAGGGTTTTTGGCTAATCTATATTCATTATAGAAGTTACATCTCTCTTCTCAGTTATGGTACAATATTTAGTAATCTTGTTTATGGACACACCATCTGCTATTAGAGAACTGTTCAGTACAGAGGATTGTAATTATGAGTTTAATCACGGGGAGTGACAGGAACACAGCATTAAGTTTTGCAACGGAATTTCAAAATAAAAGCCTAATATTCCTCTTAGGATAGTACTAACATTAGCCTTTACTATCTTTTTCTCTCGGGTTATTGCACTGCCCTGCTGCGCAAGATAGTGAATTAGCATTAGCACAAACCTTAGCATTTCACTAACCCCCATTAGCATTAGCTTTTTCCCTAAAAAAAAGCTTTTAGCTATTTTTCTTATTTATTAGCCAGGCTTAGCACACCGAATGGAGTGATGCTCCACATGCTAATGATAGCATTTTGACTAATATTAGCAATTTGGCTTATTTTAACTTGTACACTAATTTCAACATACTGAATGACTCCATGTTACTCAACATGTTTGTGACTCTCCACAACATCCTATGAGTACGTTGCAGCTTACTTTAGCATTGATGCTAATTTGCAGCCTCAGAACGCCCATGAAATGTGCCAACCGACAGGCACACTTTGGCAGGCCCCGTTTAAATTGCTTCCGAAATGTTCAAGTTTAGTCTAGACTTTACCATTCTAACACTCATGAACCTGCGTAGGTCTAAAACCATTCTGTAGTACCTGTGACTTTCTGTTTACACTCGTGGTCCTGCCGGAAGGCTGGCCTCTTCCTTAGTCTCGAGGCTTTTGCAGACTCCCCGTCAGCGCGCAAATACAACACTTTTAAAACAATTTTGGTTAATTAGTCCTCTCTGAATATGTTGCTTTTGTCAGCAAATGACATTAGCATACTCCAGTTAACAATCATTGCTAAATTATTTCAATAATTGTTTAATCACTGTCATTTGATTGATTGTGATTAATCAAATTAATCATGATTAATATATCAACTATGTTAATATAGAAAAACAAAATAAATAGTCAGAGTTACAGATATTGACGAAGTGTAAATTAATAATATTGTTCTACATTATTGCTTTTAGAATTATTTTTTTCTTTCACAGCAGCTGAAATTTAAATGGTTTGTGTTGCAAATTGAAAATACTGTCAATACAAAACCAAAACTCTCAAACGTCTTACATTCGAAATCCCCAAATGCACTCAGATGCAGACAGTATGTGATGTACAGTACAGCACTCAGAGTCATTTTTATTCCACAGACCTCCCATCTGGCTCCAATCCAGCTGTTTATCTCATCATGTCCAGCCCCACCCTTTACACTGATTCTTGTATTTTCCTCCATTGCTGTGACCCTCAGGACAAAAAAAGAAGAAAAGGAACTATGGTAAGACTGAAAATCGGCTACATTTCTCATTTGAACTTGATCAATATCACAGGGGCTCCACGACACCTGTTGCTCTGCAGTGAGAAATGTTGTACAAAACTAATTGTTTTTACAGATTCCCCAGTTGGGATGCAGGAACGGTGCACGTTTTCTCTTATCCTGGGCTTTCATAGGTTTTCACAGGCTTATAAAACTGTTCTTGGAGTGTGTCTGAGCATTTTCTGTGCTTCACCAGGTTAAACTGTGAATGAGACCCAAATATTTGTGTATTAGAAAAGCATGGAGCATCTTGCTAAATGGCTTAGATATGTCAATATGCCATCTATTTGGGTCTTTCTGTCTGCGACATCACTGGGTTTGTTGTCTTTCTGTCAAATGTTACAGATCAGGCGAATGGTCAACTCTCTGTTTCTGCTTTTCCTCCTCATCGGTAAGTCTGCTTCGGTCACACTAAAACAAACAGGAACTATCAGTTATGTGTTTGAATTCTGTGTTCATGTGTTTTGTTTTGTTTTTTAAACCAAAATGTTTGCCTGCGAGGCTAAAAATCACAGGAGCCTCAGGTTCTGCTTTTGGGAATCATGACAATTCTAATAGAATTTCCATGGCTGCTGCTGTTGTGTATACCCAACTCATCATTCACCACAACCAGCTCTAATCGGTTTATCCCCAGATTTGATTATATCACTGTTAGTCCGGGGCTCTATTCCAGTGTTTCTCAAATTCCAGTCTGCAGGGACCATTACCTTGTGTGTTTTAGACGTGCGCTCTGATCCAAATGATCGCATGACCTCCTCCATGGCTGTCAAGTGCTGCACGAGGCTGTTAATTACCCACTTGTTCAAGTCCGACATGTGGCAGGAGAGAAACAGCTAAAATGTGTGACAGCTGTTCCAATGAGAAACGCTGATCTGTTCCCTGTGTTCACGTTTACTTTTCTTCTTACATTTCCGGTTGGTTATAATGCATTTTATCTGATGTGATTATATGAAACGTGGCATATGATATGCAGTATATGTTATGCATACATTTGTGGGAAACATCCATGATTTTGTGTTTTTCAATAAACAATAAGGAAGCCTAAAAATCTTTTTTAAAAACTAGTTGCTACATAAGTATTGTCATCAGGACAAACAGGTCCTAGTGATCTGTTTTTCATGATGTGAAGCACTTTGACCTACATGGTTACTGAAATATGCAACACAAAAGCAAAACAAACTTGATTGATTGATTTGAATCTCGTCAACAGTGCTGGTGAAAGTCTCTAATGATATTCTCTTGGCCAAAGATAATGGATTTTGGCCATTATCAAGAACCAACACATGGTCTGTGTTGGTTCTTGTCTTGCTCGAGCTAAGTGCTGCTTTTTGCACAGCTGATCACAATATTCTCCGAGAAAGGCTTGAATGTGTTGAAGGTATCAAGGGAACAGCACCAGGCCCGTTTACGTACAGACCGTCCGACCAACAGATTCCACTTTGTTTATGTCAACGATAAATCTTCACACTCCAGGGTTACATGTGGAATACCACAAGGCTCTGTGATTGGAGCAATTTTCTTGGCTATAAATGTTTCCTATTGGTATAATTATGATAAATTCCCATTGTTGTACTGATGATATCTAATCATAAAAACAGAATAACTCAATCAGTTAAGCAGACTTACAGGAATGTTTTAACGATATAGCTAAGTTTCCTCTTTCTTTAATTTACACAAAAAGAAATTGCCTCTGAAAAAGAGACAAATAAACTGCTTAGTTCAGGGCTGTTCACCTACAGAATACTGCCAAAATGAGAAAATATCCTGTTTGGGAGGGATGCTGAAAAACTAGTTCATGCATTCAATACGTCACGGCTGGACTGCTGTAATTCTGCATTGTCAGGAAAATGAAGCTAAAAGCCTTCAGCTGATCCAAAATCCTGCAGCAGGAGTTCTGATAAAACTTAAACATAAAGATCATATAGAGCTCATAGTTCCCCAATTTTAGCTTCCGTTCACTGGATTCCTGTTATAAACCTTTTTTTATTAAAAGGTATTCATCGGCTCCATTGTTCTCTTTTGAAGACCGCTGTCTTTTAAAAATGTCTCCACGAGCTTTCATATGAATCACTGTTTTATTAAAACAAAGACATTCAGAGAGTGAAAGGGGCAGTATTATGTATAATGGACTTTTTTTTTTTAGCTTTGCATAATGCCATACTGTTATCCCTTAATCAAAAACATATGTGGCATGTTGCCTTGAATCTTTTATGCATGTTTCAGAAATCTTGTAATCTCCCATGGCAACCATTCAGGCATGCAATACGCACATAATACTGCCCTTTTTAACCACTACCGATAGGATTTGGACTGCTCATGGTCTCTTATCCGAACCCAATTTCAACAAAAAGGAACTTTCCCTATAACTTGTGGTCTAAAAATGCTTTTGACAAGGCAATTAGGAGTGAGCATATGTTGTGAATCCAGCTCTATTGAGCTGTTGGCTGAAAGTTGGTTGAAATTTCTGACTTTATGACATGTAGCCATCTGACTCTAGTTTCAGTCTCTTCCCAAAAGCAAGGGGATTTTGGCATATTCTCCGTCTGCTCCAAGGACAACACTGTCAGGTTTGAATACGCTCTTGACACTTAATAATGACATTGAGTTATAAATATTCTCAAACGATTTGTATGTTTTTATTATTCTTTTGAAGGTTGAAGTGTTATTATGCTGAATGCAAGCACTCTCCACCCTTCAGCTGTGAGTTCTACTCAAATGGGACTCACCTGGGAGGGTTAGCTGACAGTTCATGCCAAGAGTTCACCGACCCGCAGCTGCCAACCAGTCCCATCAACTACACCTGCATACTGAAAAGAAAGAAGAGAACGGAAAATAAAACAGTGCTGATAGACCCCAATGCAAAGGAAATGAAATGTTAGTATTTGACATTAATTCCATCTCATAGTTCTGCACAAAATGATGTTGAGCTATTTAAGCAAATATTACACTGGGTTAGAAAAATAAAACATCTTTTGGAAGTTGTCTATGTTTGTCCAACTGAATTAGGACTATTTTGCACCCATGAATCCAAAGGTGACATCCATTTTTCTCAATCAGCTCAGGTTTTTATTCTAATTTGATTTAGAGAAATTTGATCTTCTGACTAAATTGATTACATTTTTGTGATATCATCAGTTCATTTCTGTTAATATTTCTGATACAAAAAGGTTTAAGGAGAAAAAAAACTCTCCATCTTTTTCCTGTCCTGATGGAGTCTCTCCTCTTCTCATCACTCATTGATTCAGATTCTCAGGAAACCAATCCAGATGTGAGAACAAGTCATGCATTTTGATGCTCATGCTGCTCCATAGTTTAGTTGACCTGGTTGAGCAAAACCAATGTGATTTTTGGATTCAGCTCATCAACATGACCCTAAAACTGTTGGAAAACCACAGACAATTTTCTGGCTGTTGACCAGTGTTATTCATCAACAAGATAAAATGACTTGTTTTGCTACTTGGACTTGGTGAGGAGGATTTGCATTAAAGTATGTAACTTTTTTGAAAATATATTATATAACATATTATTTTTATATATGTGAAAAATCTCACCATGTCCTGAAAACAGAAGATGAGAGAGATAATATTTGAAAAAGAACAAGTCCCCCTGGCTCTTCCTGAGCCCCTAATAGCATTTAGAAACATGCCACTCCCGAACTGAAGCAACCAATCAGAGCTGGGAGGCGTGTCTTTGCTCTGTCATTCATGACCATGTAAGGCATCTCTCTGCAGCTCTGGTAGATGCACCAGGATGGTTGGCTGAAGACAGGAGGTGATGATGGAGAAGCGGCACAATGGCTGAGTACTTCAAAGATCAGGCCTGGATCCCGTTCCAAACGTTGTTCCAACACTAGTTATGTCTGCTGTAAATTCGATTGCTGAATGTGCTTCCTAGTGACAGATAAAAATAGTTGCTGAAGCTCATTTTCAACAGCTGACGTTGTGCCACATGAAATAAAATGTAAATATAACTTATGATGTTCAAAAGGAATAAATGAAACAGAGCTGACTTACTTGTTCAAAAGCAGCATCCTCTGATCTTATATTCTCCACACGCCATGTTCTCTGCTGAGATGGTCAGGAGTTGGACAGACTCCGTGACCTCTGACCCGTCTCCCACCTCCTCTGTCTGATGCTCCACGGACATGGCGTGCTCTTCTCCCCACCTGTCGCTGCTGGTGTAAATCCCTCATCGGAGCCCGTGGACTCCATATACTAACATACAGCTGAAATGTCACTCTGTGCTTAGTGAAAAATGGAAATTGCTAACTCACTGGCTTGACATGTTACCAGACAGTTAGTGAACCTCATCTAACATTGAGTAATTACACAATTATTAATAATTCGTAGCTCCTTTTATATTAGCTTACTTGCTATTTATAACTTATAGAAAGAGTGCAATGTTAAAATATGAACTATTTTTTAAATATAACGCATAGCTTTGATACCTACCAATAAGCAAGATGCCTATCAGTGCCTCGCCTCAGCAGTAGTAATACTGGTTTCTCATTTGTCCACATGGTTTTACAGTGCAGTGATCTGTAATTTGTAAGTTCTGTAGAACTGATCAGACGTACATAACCTGGATCTTCTTTACTTTCTGTCTCTCCCAAAGACAAACTGAAGATCTGTTCTGGAACCCCAGGCCTGCAGCTTTACCAAACTCCAACCTTCCTGTGGCCGCTGATTATTCTGCCTCTGTGGGAAGTCCTTGAGACAGACAGACAGTTGACATGAAGGACAGACTGTGGCAGATTTGATGGATTTTTCTTCACTTGCTTTCAATTTGGTTGTGTTCTTTTTAATTCCTCATCTTCATTATGTTGTCATACTGGGTGACGTTTTAACTTTTTCTGGGAGTGGCGGTGGTGTAGGAGTAAAGCATGTGACCCGTGTACAGACCCAGAGGTTGTACACGCGTCTTTTTTTTCCCCTCTCTTTCTCTCTCTCTCTTTCTCTCTCTCTCTTTCTCTCGTCCACTCGTGGTCATAAAAAGGTCAGTATTATGTATTTTCCAGGCATATAGTGACATTTTATAGCACAATCAAGTAACTATGTTACCTTCAGTTATAAAGTGAATTAATCAAATATGACTTAAAAGAAATTTTGCTTCCTAATTTAACGCCTTGAAATTGGAACTCCGTCTCTTTAAAAGCTCCTGCTCTTTCTGAAACAGATCAGAGCTGATGGATCTAAAGACAGGAATTTAAGGAGAAAACACATTAGAACCTACAAAAACTAGAGACTAGTGTAGTTCATCTTGCCATATGATGACAACCGTCAGCCAGAGCTACAATGGAACAGTTCAGTTGAGAGTATTCATAAGCTATAATGCCCTAGTCAAAGTCCAGACCTAATTTCAGCAGAAAATTAGGTCTGTGGCCAGAACTGAAATGCACTCCAACCTGACTGTGCTTAAAATAGCAGGGCCCTAAAGACTTGTTGCTGTAAAAGAAAAAGTTAGTTCTACAAAGTAGTAATAGCTTTATGGAAAGAGTCAGCAGGGATTATCTGCACACCACACTTGCACTATCCATCTTTTTCCCTCCAGTCCGAAATGAACCATTTTGTGTTTGCCCATAAAATCCCAATAAAATGTAGCATTGTGGTCGTAACACAATGTTAAAAAGGATGAGTAAGGTTTTTTTTTCTTTTCTAACACATGCATTGACCTTCCTGTATTAACATTTATGTCTCAACTTTCCCATGAAAAACTTATTGAATTAATAAAAGCACAAAACATAACTTGACAAAATACCCGTTTGTGTCCCTGTAGTTCAATAGATTGAAACATTTAATCCTTTGTCTTTAGGTAAATAAATCAGTAATAAATCAACCAAAACAGTAAATTAATAATGCATTATGTACTGAATAAATTCATTTTAAAGCTGTCCAGGTGAATTTGCTGACATCCATGTTAATTTGTTTGTTAGCAACCGTTTTCCTGCTGAAACCTAGACTAAATAAAGTTAACCCTACAGAACTGAAACTATGTTCTCATAATTTCAAAACTGAAAGTTAAGGACAAACTATACGATGATGTCACTTGGCAAGACATATGAGGAGGAGGAAGAGAAGAGAAGACAGAAAGCGAATGTCTGGGTTTGAGATGATGTCCAGACCTGCACTCTACGGAATGAGATTTTGATGTTGCTGGTTATATGCAACTGTTTTTCTCATGTTGGGAGCCAAGCGTGCAACCCACATACAGAACACATTTACACATTCAGGAGAATGAGGGGAGGGGGGGCAGGAAACAAAAAAAACCCCAGAAAGTTTATTTTAAACAGATGATGATCTGAATAAATGTGTGTTTCTTGTCCTGGGGCTGGTGGACCTAGTTCATCGAAGCACTGGAGGCAGTTATAAACAGTTGCCGGCTTGAACAGTGCGAGGAGGGATGGTGAAATTATGTTTACTGAGAATCCACGGGTGGGGCAGAACACTGGAGTCACTAGGACTTGGTACCTTTGTGGGTAGAGCACAAAGTGGTCCAAGTTCAGATGATTGATGGAGCAGCGTGATCGTGGGAGCAGATAGTGGAGGCGTGCGTCGGAGGGCAGACAGTGAGTCCACGGTTAGTGGAAGGAGGAGCGGTTCGTCGGCAGCAGTGGTTGGAGAGACCAGAGAGTCTTCTTGATGAACTTGCAGGCATGAAGATGAAGACTAAGGCAGCACAATGAGTAAAATCCAAGCTGCCATGAGGGGAAAATTGCAATGAGATCAACAGGTAAATGCAACTTGAAACAATCTGGGAAACCACAGAACCTAGTAGGCTCAGACAGGCACAGAGTACCATAACAGGCAAACACTCAGGCGCTGAAGTGCTGGCAACTCACTCTTCTTATATTCCAACTTGATGAGGCAGATTCCTTGCAGGTGCATGGAATCCAAACAACTGGACCGCCCTACAGGTGAACAATCTCCTGGCTCCATCTGGTGGTAGACTATGAGAAGGCAGAAGACAGAAAAGAACTCCCCACAAAGGCCAAAACCTCAACTGTTTTATGTTCAAATTACTCTTTAAAATTATGTTTTTATGCAGAACATAAGCGGGTTTTATTGCATTTACATAACAACAAAATATGTTAAAACAGAATTTCTGGAAAGAATGGCAATACTTCAAAAATAATTTTAAAATATAGTGCAGTAAGTCTGCTCTTAGAAGTAGGCCTACATAATGTTCAAAACATTCCTCCAGTAATTGTACATGGATAAACATGAGTAGTTGTCGCTCACATGAAGCGACAAATATTATAACGCTTTCATTCATAAACGAAATTTCCCACTGCGATAGCCGCGCTGGTTTAGCTCAGTGGTTACTTCGTTCAATTTCTCCGAGCAGATGTTGTCCCTCCCCTAACCGGGATCAAACCACGGGCGCTGTCCAGCGTTTTGAGCTTCTTTATAAAAGCCGAAATGTTTCGAAACTGTAACAAAATCATAAATGTTTCTTTCAGAAAGGGCACTGATGGACCTTACCAGAGGGGCCGCTTTTCATTGGCTGATGCCCATTCTACGTGTTCACGTGGGTGGCAGTCTCACAAACACGAGCTTCCCGTTAGCTAAGTACAGCATAATAGCAGTTCTGATACAACTTCTACACCTTGAAGCCTGTCTGCTACACAGTCTTACGTTAGCTAAACCGATCAATATGCAACGTGTACTGTATCTGACACACACTAAAGATTTTATTTTAGCAGAAAAGGCTTTGGACTAAACTGTTACTCGTGTTAGCCACTCTAGCACAAAGTACAGCTAGTCAATCAACAACGCTGTGTTCAGGGAAGCGCTGATTAATAATCCAGAAATAAATATCAAGCCTGGAAACTTGATATCGTAACGGACTGGATGTTATGTTTTTAACGTAATCTTTGCTCGTCTTGCGGGGCGCAGGCGGTTGATACGGTAACAAGTGTGCTTAAACTACAAAGAGAGACAGACTAAAAAGGTACGAATGGTTTTGAGTTGATCACCTGTTCGGGTTATTTTACCTTTGTTTACCTTTGCTGTGGCTCATTACAGCCGCTGTAGTTTCTAAAGGTTGGACTAATTACCCTGTTCGTTTGTGACTTTACGTTATTCATAACAAACATCAAATAGAACAAATAGATTTCATAAAATTTTAACAAACAAATGGCTTCTTTACCTTAACAGAGCTCTTTGGTTCCTCTTATCAGTCTGTAGCTTCTCATATTGAGGTCATCAAACCAAATTTCAGATCTACCGTAACTGACTGACACCTGCTGGCCTCAGTTTTGCAACCAGCTTGTGACTGAAAAACCAGTAACCTCCCCCCAGATGATGACATGAACTTGTTATTTCCTCTGTCCATTGTAGTAGTTGATATATTGTGAAAATCCGGTAGAAATGATGCACTAATGGAGTCATGTTTACATAGAAATAATGCGCTACGAGGCTTTGCTTGTGAGACTTGCGGTCACGTGGGTCGGTTGTGGGCGGAGCTTGGTAAGGTCCATTAAATTGTTTATTTTAACTCCCTCAAATATTTGCTGTAGAAGTAAAACCAGCTTGTCCGTGGACGGTTCAATGTCAATTTCTAAAAGTGGTAAACAGGGCTAGAATGTGGGAACAATTGTTGTAAGCATTTTTATTGATATTTTACTAGCATTTTCTTGTGTTGTACGCTTATTCGGTAATGAAAATGGCAATTTTGGCGAAAAATTACAACAAAAAAAGTTTCTTTATATTTGAGCTCAACAGTGACTCCTCTCGGCATTGATGATTTTATTTATTTTACATGAATGTTAGCTATTATTCCCTTGAACTTCAGCCGAATGTCTTCACACTTTGCCATTTTATTATTACAAATATAGCTCTTCATAAAGTATAGCAGTTTTTATCATGTTAAATTGGGGGCTAAGCAACTTCAAAGTAATTTATAAACAATTCCTGACTATTTTATGTCTCGAAACACCAATCAGAAACCGATTATTCTGCAATCCACTTTTTATTACCGGACATAAAATTCGGGAAATTTTTCACTCAAAAGAGTATCAGAACGCAACTGCCATTTACTGACGGGATTCTTATGCATTGATGTACCTCCTTTCGATGAGTTAAATGTCAGCAGACGTTAACCCGTATTTGTTAAATAAATCTAGAACTTTCTTGTAGCGCATGCGTACCTCCAATGACGGAACTGTGATGACAAATTTCGCAGGAGGGTCCACGGCAGCGTAAGTACATCTTGTGCAATCTATCTTAAAATCGCCACATTTAGCAACATCTTCATAATTTAAACCAAATGTTGTTTACTGTGGTTAGCAATGCCGCCCAGCAAAGCAAAGAGATGCTAAGGTTCTTTATGAAACATCTGGAGGAAAAAAAAAAAAAAAAAAACTCTTGGCAGAGTAGTTAAGTGTTAGCTGTGTCCCGGTTCGCCTCGGTGAAACCTTTTACTTCCTGTGAAACTTCCAAATTAAAACTTTAGCTTAGTCACATCGAACAAAAGTTTGTGAAGTCAATAAAAATAAAAAACGAAGCAGCTCGCTTATTCTGATACGCACAAACTAGAACCCATTTATTTGAATATCTTATATTCGTCGCATCGGCATCCGCATTTATAAGCTAGTATTATATGTAATTTCTTGTTTTATTTTGGAAACCTCAGCCGGTGTGTTTCCGTCATCTCCCATGGAAACGGTCGCCGCGGCTCGCCTATAGTTTCCAGCCATAGCTAACGCTAACAGTCGTTTCAGGTTCAGTGTCCCGGAGATGAGCCATTATCTGGGTCATCAGTGTTCCAAGTTTTAAAGGAACTTTTTCTATGGTTTTGTTAATCGTCATTTGATCACTACAGCCTGGCTGTTGGAGCGAGTGAGACGGGTCTGCCCGTCCTAACCCCTCGGCTGAAATGAAGAGGTGAGTGGGATGGTAGTCTGTTCCTGTTGTTTTGTACCAGATAACAATAACAAAAAAAGTTAACAGTCAATCATTTTAAATACAGACTTAGTTTATTTAGCCACAAAATAACCCTCGTTCTTGTGTTTTTGGGGCGTGCAGCCAACAGAAAAGCCCGGAGCCAGAGGGGAGTATCACTGTCAACGAGGAAGGTAAATTCAAGCTTTCTGAGACACCTTCACCTTTTGTAGAAGTAATAACGTTATTATATGTGTAGTGGTTGCTAGATCTATTGCTTTTAATAAGAGGGGATACATTAGACATGTACTTGTGTTTTGATTACTGCTTTGTGCTATATTTCAATTGTGATCAGAACATTTCCCTTTAGTCTTTCTAGACTAGTCATGACCAAAACAACTGGCAGTGACAAATGTGGAATAACATTTTATTTCCTATGAAGGTCACTGAATCCATATTCATTATAAGTGCCTTATTATCTTTAAAAAAAATCTCAGTAATGAAGACAAAACATGTCTTCAGTACAGACATGTTTTTTGTTGTTGTTGCTGATAGAAATTATACTGCTCCAGTTTGTATAGTGACATATGCAGTTCTCTAAAATCCTACTAAAAACCTAACTGTTCGATTTAGACGCGAGTTGCCACCAGTGCAGAGCTTGCTCAAGAACAGCAGCAGGCAGGTTTCTGTGTTTCAACACACACAAACACACACAGTGAGAAGGGGACTTATGCAGTGACAGGACAGACAGAAAGTCTGCAGGAAGTATGTGGACTGGACGATGTGGGATATCTGTAAAAAGAAAAGTCCGGAGAAAAAAAGGTGAACACAGATGTGTCATGTAATCAGTGAAGCAGCATGAGAACGTTTACATGTGGGATTACTTCTTTTGGAGGGAAGTGGGCTCACTCACAGTTTGCTTTCAAGATACCGTAACTGAAATATAAACATCATCGAAGAGCAACTTTGGCCAACAATCCAGGAGCTGTTTGGTACTGAAGAGAAATTATTCTTTAAGTTGCTCAGGGCTCAAAACATTACAATCTCATTGAGAACCACTTCTCACACCTCATAAAGCACGCAGACAAAAGAAATCTGGCAAATTCCAAGTTCTGATGAGGCAAGCATTGGTCAGCATCAATCAGGACTTGATTCAGAGTCCCAGTATGCCAGCATAAATGACCTGAAAATACCCGATGCTATAAATGGGCGCGTTGAAAGAAAAACTTTGAGCTGTTCAAACCATTCAGATGTTTCTTATTAATCTTTAGTAGACCATAAAAGATCTAAGAATCTCTGATCTGAGATCCAGCCCTAAAGCAGCACAGTAAACATCAGTCTCCGCTTTTGCTCAGTACTGTTGTTCATGCCATCCACACAAATTAAGCGTTGAGAGAGTCCAGCTGAAATGGTTCTGCCATTCGAAGCAGCAGGTTGGCACGAAGGAGGTGCAGGTTTGCTTGAAATCATTATCTTCTGTTAGCGGTGGCTACCTCCAAAGATAAGAGGACTGCAGTCGTCACATTTGCATGAAAACTACCTTATGTGCACGTTGGGGTTGGATGAGCAACTTATCAGATCATCAAGAACATCAAGATGAAGTTTTGGTTACGATGAAAAATGTTTCAGCATCTCGGAGAGTTTTTAGTACTCTTAAAGAGTGAGCTACAAAACAGTGTTACCAGCAGAGGAGAGTAAAGAGCCCAACAAAAACTCTGTACAAAGCCAGCGAGAACGGAGACGAGGGTTCCTTTGCAACAAGAACAACATTCTTACTGAGCACAAGTAACATTCTTACTGTGAAATGCATTCTTCCTTGTGCTCAGTTACACACCTCACAAGAACGAAGGTGCAGAACCCCCAGGAAGTCGTCATATGTTTCTGCTACTGCAGCACCTCTGCTTCATGTTTCATGAACACAAGAAAAGAATGTGTGTCGACAACAAACTACAAGATCTCCCAAACCAGGGCTTAAAAAAACACAATGAGAACATTTTGTTCTTGCAGCCCTGAGAGAGAGCCCACTTTTCTGTTCTTGAGGAGTATATACACAATTATGCACAATTATTTGGAAAGGATTATTTTGGATTGGTTTTATTAATCACCAACTATAGTGCTCTCAGTTCATCCACCTCAAGAACGTATCCCTACGACAATATGGGCAACTATTACTGTACAGAATTATTAAAACACATTTTCTCATCTCTCTTTTTTTCCCCCCTCCATCTTCTTAACCCTTTAATTAGGCTCTGTAGCTACAGCAGAAGATCCGGCCGCCATCGCTGCCATTCAGTCTGCCGCCACCTTCACAGACCCACAGATCAAATATCAAGTCTTCAAGACAGAAGGAGCTGGTGGGCAGGTACGATGGAGACGGAAATATTTGTTGGAGAGTTATGCCTTTCACATAATATTTACATGACATGTCGGATAAGTGTGGCTGATGTGTGTAGCTGGACATTCATAATGTGAAGTGGTGGTAAAGAGAGCGCGGGCTCTGACGGCTCCCCGTTGGGTTGCAGGTGACCTACAGAGTGATCCAGGTGTCAGATGGCCAGCTGGAGGCCCAGACAGATGGAGCTGCGGCGGTCAGTCTGGTCGCTGGTTTCCCAGCAACCACACAGACTGTCACACAGGTGGGAATAGCGCCCTCTGGCTGTAGAGCAATATCAGCAGCACATACTGTTTCTTGCTTATTGAACAGTAGATTAACACCCTAAAATATACACTAGTTGTAAAAACTACACAAATTCAGCTGGAAGTGTTTTGCGTCTTCACTGGTATTAAAATGCGCATCGTCCATTCAGTGACCGTTGGTCATTAATATGTGGTTTTAGGCGGTCATCTCTCAGCCAGAAGGGCTGGAAGGGGACGGCAGCGCTGAGGCCCAGTATGCCTATTACCCGGCCTCCATTGCAGAAGCCTCTGCTGGCACCATGGTAACCACAGTGCAAGCTACTGACACTCTGCTGGGCCAGACCACCCCAGCAGGTAAGCTATGCACAATTAAAGTGGCAGTATTATGTAAAATCAACGTTATTGAGCTTTACATGATGTTATAATGTTATTCCCTCATCAAAAACATACCTGAAGTGTTGCTTTATGCATGTTTGAGAAATCCTTCAATCTCCCGTGGCAACCATTCAGCCGTGCTAAACGCCTGGGTGGACCTAGCTCCGCCTTCAAGACTCAACTCTTCCTCAGAGCTGCAGTTTCCAAGCAGCTCTGAGGAGGAGCAGCCCTCTCACTCAGCTCCTTCAGACTAGCCAGCAGCAATTAGCAAACACCTGAGCTCATTATAGGAGCTACTTCTCAGCGCAACACTGGGAAAAACGTTGTATAGAGGTTAATAGAGGAGCCATGATGACTTCCTGAAGGTGGAGTTTCATGAAGAGGAGTTTTAATTTAACCCAATTTTAAGGTGTTAAATTACAATGTCAGCGTCTTTTAAGTCATATTTGATTTTTATAACAACTGAATGTAACTGAATATTGATTGTGCTGTAAAATGGCACTATGTGACTGGAAAACACGTGATATGGCCTCCTTAAACACTGAGTCCAAAGCTGTGGAAAGAGGAGGACGAAAAAAATTAGCAGTAGCGTAAGAGATGTTGGTTTCTGCAGTTAACTGTAAGGTTTTATTTCAAAGGTCAGCTTTATGTGATGATGTCACCCCAGGACGTTTTAACCGGATCCAGTCAGAGGACGATAGCACCGCGCACTCAGCCGTACGTAGCGTGAGTACATCCAGACTCATCAGAATGACGTTTGGTTCAAATCAATAAGCCTCAGTTCATAAATGTATTCTCTGCTCCCCTAAATGAAGCAACTAAATCTATTTATTGTGTGTGCAGAAAGCAGGAAGCTCCTCGGGGCTCAAGGGATGAAAAACGGCGAGCGCAGCACAACGAAGGTTGGCATGCATGCTTAATGCACAATGATTTTGTTGGGTTTTCATCTAGTTGTTGGTCAGAGGTGCAGCGCTTTAGTGGCTATTATTTCTTTAACTCCAGTTTGTGCAAACCTCTATCCTGCTGGTGCTAACTTCAGCTAATTCCAAATTCACCTTAAAATAAAATAAGAACAGAGTTTTCTTTGTCTTTCCGGCTGTGACAAGCAGTGAAATACTCATATTAGACTCTGAGGCAGTCATTGTAAAACAGGGTTTTACTAACAGTCTGATATTATCAGTTCTTTTTTCTGCATGCTTTTTTTAACAACAGCTTCCTAAGAAATCTCCATTTTTAAAAACAATGTTCTAACAGTCGAGCGGCGGCGCAGGGACAAGATCAACAACTGGATTGTTCAGCTTTCAAAGACCATCCCAGAGTGTAACATCGACTACACCAAGACAGGCCAGGTAACCTTTGACCCCCAGAAAAAATGACTAACTACTGTTGGCCTGCCTCCACTCTTTACATCATTTCCGGGCATTTTTCCAGAGTAAAGGGGGGATCCTCTCAAAAGCCTGCGATTACATCAAAGAGCTGAGACAAAGCAACATGAAGCTGGGAGAAGATATCAGCGTTCTGGAACGACTGCGGGTCGACAACCAACTACTACGACAGGAAGTACGTCAGTGTGCTGTGCGTCTAACATTAACAGGTGTCTTCTAGTCATGCCGTTTGGACGTGATTCAACAGCATGATTAGGAGGTATAAAATGAGAATATATAAAAAGAGTTGTTCAGATTGGAAGGCAATTTAAATCCAGTAGTTTATTATGTTGTGGACAGACATCCAGTCTTCAGCAAGATGGAAAAGTGGTTCTTAGGAATTTTGTGTGCAATTATGTAAGTCTCCGAACTATGACGGTGTGTTAGGGTCATTCTAGATGGCAAAATATGGAGCAGATTTCAAAGAAAAAAACTCAGAATTTCTGAGTTTTGTTTTTTTTTCTTTAGAAATGTACTCCTCCCTTTGTCTTTTATCTACAGTGCCCCTAATATGCCAAACATTCCTGAAAGAATGAGATCAGTATTTGATTCTCACTGCTTTAGTTTGAACTCTGGCGACCTCTTGTGGCCAATCACAACTGCATGCAGTCCGAATAGAATAAAAAATAACTTTTACTGTTCCTCTGTAGGGAAATTCAGCAACAAAGTGACAGGTTAAGTTGAAACAAGTAGATTTATGCAAAAAAAATACAAAAATCAAAGGTATAAGGGTGGGATTTAGAGTGTAGAAAAATACTGTGGAATTATGGAAAAATAACTGCATTTAAAAAAAAACTGAAAAAAGTATGTTATATTATATTTGTGCATAAAAAAATTAACTTACAAGAGGGATGTAAACACGTATTCCTTCTGACTCCCACCACCTGCACCAGGTCAAGAGATCATCCTAAGATGTAACTTATCCATTCTGCTTATATCATTAAAGTCTTTGCCCTTAAATTCTAGCTTATAGGCAGCGTGTTTCTAATACTATCTTAAGAAATTAGATCATTTATTTGTGTGTTTTCATAGGTGGAAAACTGGGAATCCAAGAATCAGATCCTGAGGAACCTTTTGCGACAGCATGGCATTGTTGGGTCATCGAGCTCGGACCCTCAGTGAAGCCTGTTGCCAGTGAAGTATTTGAAGATGAATCCACACGGGCCAAAAGAGTACTTGAAATGCTTATAAAATATGTATCTTGTCATTGAGCATGCACAATATGGGTTAATTATTAGAATATTGTTTTGAATATTCACATCCACCCTTTGTGAAATTTTCCAGATTGTTGTTTTTTAAGCTCTCAACAATTATGTAATTTACCTAGGAATTCTAACATTATTTTTTAACTTAATGTGCCTGCAGCGTATGTTTTTTTTTGTTGTTTTTTTTTATCAGATTCAGGAAAGCTCTTCTTGATGCCTTTTACTATGAGCATGTATGATCGATCATTCAACTCCAGTACAGGAAGCTCTTCTTATGCTTAAACTCTGTTGTACTTACTATAAACAGCACTCATTTTAATGTCTCCAGACATTTCTTTCTTGTGTTGATGTCTTCTGTCATCGTCACTTTAATCAGTCGATACCAAGTTTATCATCCAGATTAAAGTTTGTGTTTGCTTTCGTTTCTCTGCTTGTTGTGGACTGTAGTTACATTGCAACAATGTAATCACTAAGTAAAGAATGGAATGGGTTTAGGAAGTCCTGCTTTGGATGATAACTGTATGTCTTTATAATAAAAATGTAAATAGTAAAATACTGTTTTTTTTATTTATTTATCTATGAATTTGTTAGCTTGAGTTGTAAACGGTGGTATTTTAATTTGAAGGGTCCACCCGGAAGTATGCCGTGTTTGTAAGGTCAGGGTCTTGACAATTCTCGGTGAAATCTGCATTTTTAAAGCCTCACCTGAACGACCCGACCTTCATCCATGATCTGCATCCTGCTGGTAGCCGGCCACGGCACTGTCCTACAGACACAGATTAAGGTAAACTACCTCTGTTGTTTGTTGCAGAACAAGCGGTGCAAAGTTCACGTCCTTCACGAAAGTGCGACCACTCTGCGAAGAACCGCGTTACAGAAAGTGGCTTTTATACGTCTCCTTCCCTCCTGGCTCCTATTGGTGCCTGTTGATTCGTTCTTTTTGGTACATACACGTTCGTACCCTCACAGCGGGACATTCGGCTCTGAGTGCTCTGGGAGTTGTGTAAGTTCTGGGAAATTAAGCCATGTCCAGCGTCCCCTCTCTGCTCTGCGCTCTTCTGCAGATCTCCGCAACAATGTAACGGGTGCAGGTCTTTAAAAGTCGTAGTTCCGTTCGAGGAACGGCGTTTGTTGCCTTTTCATTGTGCCGAATTTATGAGCCCAACCTCTCATTGAAATTAATAACAAAACAATGTCACAGAAATGTCGCTTTACCAAAGTAAATAGTATAAACATAAAATGAACCCGCTGAGATACGGGATTTGGCACGGAGATAAGGCAGCACTTCCGAGTGATTGTACTTGTGTGAATTTAAACCAAGCTCCTCCGTGGCTCATAGAGAAAATCACACCCTAGGCAGTAAAAAGTGCTATTTATTCCATTTATTAGTCCTCCTTTGCACGTTGCCTGCGTTTTTTGTGTCAAACCTAAACCACTCAACATTGATTGGCTCCTTGAAAAGGACAGAAACTCTAAATTCTTACTACTGCTGGAGGCTGACTCATCAACCGGTCCAATAAGATACAGTCAATCACAACATCACGAGTAGATAAATAATAAAATAAATATAAAATTAATTTTGGGGGAAAAAAATAATAACACATTTATGAAATTGGCAGAAAATACCAAAAACTAATAATATAAATAAAATACTAATTTCAACTGCAGCGATTTTCTTCTCCCCTTTTCATTTTCTCTTTAGTTGGTGTTGAAAGCTGGGGAGAAAAAAAATGTTTTCAGTCTGGATTTAAACTGATCTACAGACTGAGAACGTTTAGCAGACAGAGGGAGACTGGTTCCACAGAGAAGACTCTGTCCTCTATGGTCTTAAACCTGGCTTCAGGAACAGCCTGTAAAAGCTGGTGAGTTGACCTCATCCAGGGATGGATGGAGTATAGGGCTGCAAGAGTAGGATCTATAGAGGTTAGACACTTAAAAACAACCAATAAACATTATATTTTACTGAAAAAACAACAGGGAGCCAGTGAAGGTGCTCAAAACAGGGCTAATAGATTCACGTCTGTTTGTTTTGGTCAGCAGACGGTCTGCAGCATGTGCTCCAGTCGCTTCAGGGACTGTTCTACCTTACCCTACTCCTACTGTTCTCCAACCCTAAATACAAAGAATTACAATAATCTAAACACAGTGTAAATACACAAAATGACAAATGGGTGCATATTGGACACCCCTGTCTTAATTTTTAAGCCTACAACTATTTTGGAATCGAAATGTTGGTATAATTCTTTTTAAATTTCCTTTGTCACTATTTTCTGATTGAACCAAAGCAATGGGAACCAGAACAATAAAGAGTATTTCATGCCTGAATGAATTTATTCAAAAACAAAACTACAAGTAAGTTTTGTTTTTGGACCACAAAACCATTCATGGTCCATTTGTGCTTGGACCACGAATGGTTTTGTTTGGACCATTTGTGGTCCAAGCAAAACCTAGACCACAAATGAGCTGGAAAGAAGACGAGATTGAGAGTAAAGCTTTGGCGGATCTTTGTATCTTTGTATCCAAGAATGACGACACAGGTCTATACAGCCATCTGGCCGGTGTACCCAAGGCTTTGCTTCCTGGCACTGGGGGGAAGAAGATTCTTGACTTCTGGTGGGAAACTGTCAACGTGTAAGTCTGACTGGCACCAAACATGAATTGTTCCAACATTATCAGATGTGGAATGTCCCAGTTAAGAGTTCAGAACTTTCTGTTGTCACGTGTTGCTTCTCTCCAGGCGGCAGCTCTTCACTGAGGTCTACCTGGTCACCAACGCAGACAAGTGAGTAGCAGAACCAAGGTGCTGTTGGTCTGGACTTACTGCCTGGGCTTGCTGCTGGAAATCCTTTACCTCTCCTTTTGATCAGGTACAAGCACTACGAGCGCTGGGCCACAGCTAACGACTTCCCGGTGGAGAACATAGTGAACGACGGCAGTACGACCCTGAAGGACCAGCTTGGGGCCGTGGCTGACCTGGAGCTCGTCATACGGAGTCGCAAGCTAGAAGATGACGTTGTTGTGGTACGAGGCGGACAGAATGTCGGTCATTTGGGTAGCACGGCGACGTACATTCAGCCTTTTCTTTCTCTGTGTTTGAGCAGATTGCTGGAGACATGCTGTGTGCTGATCAGAACTTTGATATCGCTCAAGTTATCCGCTTCTTCAGGTCTAAGGTGAGCTTCTATGACTTCACTGGATATAAGAAATATTATGCTATTATGATATCATCATAATGACATTATTCATCATCTCAAAATTGGGAATTTTGAGATTTGTAATTCATTTAATGCTCCTGTTAGGGAAATGTCATATACACAAAGAAGTATTCTCTAGATATTTCCCAAATTTCTGTTTTCTTTGTAGACTTCCATTCATATGTGAACACTTTAAAGTTAACTACAGATAAGAAAGCAGAATTCACATTGCTGCTACTTTTGATTGACCCTGAATGACAAGAATCACACTGAGCCTTTAGTTATTGTATAATTTTCATCTGCTATATTTTTCTTTGAAAAATATTGCTTGCTTGTCCTTATGTCTGTTTCCATTCATTTGTATTTATATCAAAGAAGGTAGAGGTTTTTTTGGGGGGTGGAGTTAAAAAGTCGGACTTCCAATATGACGACAGACAAAGACATTGTTATCAGTACCTCTCACCGACGACCATCATTGGGACCTGCCATAGGAATGTGTAGCTCGACCCCGAGAGGGGAGCTATTAGTTTTATTGGCATTTCGAGTTACTGTGGCGACATAATTAACAAAAAAACGAGCCAAATTCAACTCAAAACAAAAGACTGACACAAAACAGTGTCAGCTAGACTCAAATGATGTAATTTAGTCTGCCTCTCTGAGCTGCTCTTTAGAACCACAGTGATGGCAGAATGTCAGAACTACAGACATGGTGGAACACTCAGTTCTACTCCTTTTGTCTTTTATTTACCGTTGTCATAGCAACTGAACTAACGGGTGCCGGGAGGAAAAAGGCGGCGGTTCTAGTTAGCTGAGGTAAAAAGCTACTGTACAGGAGCTGCTGCGATCAGTTTTTATGTTCAGATTGCTTAATATGCTGTCAGTTATCAGCTATGAAATAAAACTGTTCTGAAAGTGTTTGGAAAGTAATATTATGTTGTTTAGATCATTTTTACATTACATGAGTCGAATCTGTTCAGCTATTTTGTGTCTGTGAACATGTTGGTGTACAGATAAAAAAACACAAATAGATTGTCTATTCTTTACACAGTTGCAGATGGGGGTAATAAATGGGGGTTATTCTGAGACAAGCTGTACCTTTGTATTAAAGGATCTAAAACTGTTTAAGGAATAAGTATATTGTATGGAACAACAAAGAAAATAACATGGACACAATGATTATTTTGAAGAAAGATCAGATCTGGTGCTGTTTGAGCAGAATTTAATTTTGGGTTCCTCTATATCTGCTATTAACAGGGATTACTGTAAATCAACACACGATTAGATCATTCAAACAACTGCTATAAACTCATTGCATCTCTGAACAGTGATGTTTATGTTATATCTTATATGCATATCATCTAGTGGAGACAAAAAGCAATAAAAAACTAGTATGCTCTGGACTTAAGATGGAGTACATGCACACATATTCATGACATGCTTTGATTAAATTAATAAATTAAATTCCAGTGCTGAAAAATTAACTTTATACCAGGTGATTCTCTAACATGAGAATGTGAACCTGTACTGGACTGATTCTGTGTCTTCAAATAATTTTAACAATATTCCTGGAGAAGATTCATAACTTATAACTTATAAGTCTGAAAAAGGAACAAGTCTGAAAAAACAGTCTGTGTGCTACACTAGAGAGAGAATCATTGGATGCATCAAAGAGTGATGTCATCACTGCTGATGTCATCCGGAACATTCTAATGGTGCATTCACATCAAACATGTTTTGAGCGTCGGGTGAGTCTGGTTTCTATTCAAAGTCTATGTGGACGTTGGATGCACTAAATGTGTCAAACGCTCCAAACGGTTCAAATTGTGCCGCGCTAAACACTTGAAGCGCGTCACAATGGCCCTCGATGTGCCTCCATATAGACTTTGAATGCAGACCAGACGCTCAAAACACCTTTGGTGTGAACGCACCATTATATGTCCAGTGTCACATTAGTCCCATTATATTAGGACTAAAGCCTGGTCCTAATATGATGGACTCATTGCTTTGGGTCAGGGGTAACATTTAGAGGTAAAATGCCAATTAAGGTTTAGTTAATGTTAGAATTAGGAATAGACTAGTATTGTTAGGGTAAAGCAAAATCGCAGCTACTAAAATGAAGGGAAATCAATTCAAAGTTCTAATATGGGTTGAAATAGTTTTGACAAACCTGTACAACATTTTGTTTTCTAAATTATTCTATAAATAAACAATGATGATATAATGCTAGGTTGTATTTCTGCCAATTGCGTAGCTGCAGTACACTAGTAGTCTAATGTGTTGAATGTGCTGAGACACATTCAACACATTAGAAACCAATCAGAACCAAAAGTTTGTCTTTTGGTTCTGATTGGTTGTTTCTGGACAGTAGCAGAGCCAGAGGACTTTTCACAGACTCTCTGTTTCATATTCTACTGTCAGACACTTTTAACAAATATTCATCCATCCATCATCTAACACACTTATTCTTGCACACACACATTCACACCTTAGGACAATTTAGAGAGATCAATTAATCAATTAATCTTTGAGAAATTTTACCTGATCAGCTTTTATATAGGAAAGTTTTAATAATGTTTCTTATGCTGTTTTGAACTCTGAAGCTGATCTTGTGTTTTCTCCATTGATTTTGGAGTCAGGAATTTTATTTGTGTTGAGGCCTGTTTCTGTTTTTATTTACCAAATTTGTGTAAAGCCTCAAATTTCAGAATAATGCTCAGTTTGAGCAAAACCTGGGTTTTGATGGTGACCTAGGTTAATACCACCTGGGTGTGGGTCGGTGTAAAGGTCGAGCCGGGCATAGACTGGCTTTCACACCAATGCCAACATGAAGTGGAGGTTGGTCCATGTGACCAGTGGAGGTTGGTCGCATGGACACCTGTCTTTCCTCGGACCTCCATGTTTGCGTGGAGGTTTGACTTTGCCTGGACTCCTCTGATTGAAACCTGGGTGTGGGTCGGTGCAAAGGCCGAGCCAGGCTATGGGAGACCCCTGGTGGATGGGAGGTCTGTCTTTGTTTGGACTCCTCTGTTTGTAGGGAGCTTTCTGTCTGCAGGGGGGCCTCTGGTTGGGTGGAAACTCTTGGATGGTTATTTTCCAGAGCAAGTTTCAACTTCTCCTTCAGGTCTGCCACCTGATCCTGCAGAGATTTCATCGTTTCTTCCTGTGCTTTGAATTTGGAAGCTTGCTCAGTGTAACATTTGAGCTCCTCCTCATATTTAAGCCTCACCTTGTATTCTTCCACCATTACTTCAATCAAACCTTTGTTCCGGGAGGCGTATTTTTCAGCCTCCCTCTTGAAGTGATCCAGCTGTTGAAGTAGGCTCTTGTCCGTTGTAACTTTGGAAGCGGAAGAAACTTTTGACACTTCTTTAATCTCTGCCTCGTTTCTTTCATGTTCACGTTGGGCTTGCAGGTGACGTTCTTTCTCTAACATCTTTTTCAGTTTTTGAATCTCCTCCTGCTGTGCTTGGACTTCAGCCTCATATTCAAACCTTCTGTCTCTTTCCACATCGAGATCAATAATTGTTCTGTGCAATTCTTTCTTAAGATCGCCTACCTGCTTTTTGAGATCAGCGATGTGTTGGTTTTTCTCTTCAATGACTTCCACCGAGGGGGAAACCTCGAAGCCAGCAGAGGGAGTTGTTTCCTGCTTGACTTCTAAAGATGTTGGACTCTCAGAGTCACCGGAAGGACCGGATTCCCCCTTGATCTCTGCTGATTCGTCCTCCGGTTTAATGGGGCTGTCGCCGTCATCTTCGAAAGAAATGACTTCGTCGTAATCGACTTGGATGTTGAGATCCATCATGTCGAGCCATGAAAGCTCAGCTGGAAAAGCTTCATGTTCACAAACAATTTGTTGTTGCTTCATGTCCATTTTATGGTAAATATTTGCTTCTCTGAGAGGCGTGTAATATTTCGAACGTGCTCTGAAAAGTGATCTGCCGCGATTGAACCGAGGAACAGGTCTGAGAAAACTCTGTCTGTGAGCTACATTCAAGAGAGAGACTCCTTTGTGGTATCATAGAGTGATGTCATCACTGCTGATGTCACTGATAGCATTGGAACTGAACATTCTGACTTCATATAATGGTGCATTAGGTGGACTGAGCAGTCAGCTAAAAACTACAGTGATGGTGGAACACTGAGTTACTACAGAAGGCTGAGCTGGCATTTAGAAATATAGAAATAGCACCTTGACGGAACATTTAATACAGACAAGATGGCAGAAGAGCATAGGAAGTAAGTACCATGATTCATGAAACCTGATACCCCTTAACTGACAACCACAATGGAAATGAGAGCATCACATACCCTACATAATAAAAGCCTTCATATTTTATAAGTCAGGTAATTGCTATTTTGGGCATTATATGACTTGTTTAACCCAACCACTGTTACACATGGGATTATTGTGGCCCTTTAAAATGAAGCTTACTGAAAATTTCTAAATAAAAGCCTCAATATCCTCTCAGTTGGCTGAAGGTTATAACTACATTAATGGTGCAACACTCAGTTACTAGGGAGGAGGCCTGAGTTGCCAGTTAATGATAGTGGAACTTTGTGCTAATGTTAATTCACCGCCTTGCGTAACTCAAACATTAGCACAAGCATTAGCATTTCACTGCCCTCCATTAGCATTAGCCTTTTCCCTAGAAAAAGTGATATCCCACATGCTACTGACAGGATTTTGGCTAAAGTTAGCAATATGGCTCATTTTAACTTGTACACTAATTTCAACATACTGAATGGCATAAGTCCATATTACTCGACATGCTTGTGACTCTCCACATGCTGTTGAGTACATTACAGCTTACTTTAGCATTGATGCTAATTTGTAGCATCAGAATGCTGGCTTCCAACAGGCACATTTTGGCTGGCCCTGTTTAAATTTCTTCACAAATTTTCTAATTTTAAGCTTTACTTTTCAAAATAAGCAAGCGCCACGTTTAATCTGTTCAGTTCATAGTTGAAGTAGCTATGTTACTTCATAGCTAGTTGAAGTAGGAGTGCCCTCCTAAATGATTTTAGACGCACTCCTACATGTGTCTGGTAAAATGTTTTTCACCACATCTTACTAGTGTCGATGTGGGGAGCGGGCGGCCATATTGAAAACCAAAGTCAGTCATAACTGGGGACGTCGGAGTTGCTCCGCTTTCCCAGTGGAAAATCCGACTCAAGAAGGTGTTGCAGTTCATTTTGTCTGACTGGTATCTTGGAATTTTCCACATCCGAATACAACTGCCATCTTGGTGTGTAAAAAGTAGCAGCTAACCTCTCACGTCAACACACAGCAGTAAAGTTTTGAGAATCTGGAAATAGTTACACTTTAATTCCCAAAGTTATTGGGGGAGAAGAGGAGAGAATGGATATTTCAGTTGCCTGAAACAATCTGTTCCCCCTCCTTAAAATGGGAACAAATTAATTTACCTGCAAGTCTTTAATTATGCTTATTCCTCTCTTCATCAACAACAAATCCTGTAGATTTGGTTATATTTCATCATTATTTGCTAAAGTTATGAGGGGGGGAAACATATGTTTTATGTTTCCCATATTTCCCATATTTTAGTTTTCCCATGTTCCCAAACTAACATGAGAACATATTAGTTCCCATGTTAACATGGGAACAAACTAATTTACCAGAAAGACTTTAATTGGCAAGACTTACTTACAAAAGTCTTGTGTTTTAAAGGACCACAAGACTTTTGCAACTACATCTGTTGGATAAAAGAGACCAGTTTGGGGATGTTTGACCATAGTGAAAAACCAAACCCAGCATCTCAGCACAAGCACCTCAAACCAGCCGTGGTGGAGGGTAGTGATGTGTGTCTGCAGTAAAAGTGCCTCCAGTTTGATGCGGTTGTTTATTTTCCGTTTGATTGTTTGTTTTTATTCATTCTCTTGTGTGTGTTTCAGCCTGGAGAGCTGATCATCTACTATGAGCTGGAGGAAGGTGAGCGGAGCAGCTCCAGGGGGATCGTGGAGGTCTGTCCCGAGACCCACAGGTGAGGATGGTTCTAAGGACCTCAGCTTCCAGCTTCTTCCTGTTTTTAACCCATTCGGCTTTTGAGCCAGGATAACTCGCTTCTTGGAAAAGCCAGAGGAAGGGCGGACAGCATCCCGGCTGGCCAGCGTGGTGTTCTACTGTGTCCGGAGAGACACGCTGTCCTACATGTCAGACTTTCTCAGCCTGCAGACTCGAGCCACAGAGCGGACCTTTGGACTATTCTGGGTTCGTAGGTGATGTTCATTTGGTTGGTTTGTGGCTTCATTATGACTTCTTACTTTCTCAGCATAAAAAGTTAAGTTCACTTCCTGTTGCACCACTTAGACCAAAATATCTAAGTCCATTTATTCAATGTGAAAGGAACCACATGCTAAGAAATATCTGGCTTAACAAAACACGAGTACCACAGTTGCTGACATCATGCTGTTTTTTTCCAACAGCATAGTATTCTATCTTCTGTAATAGTTACCAGAAAAAAAATGTATCTCTATAGGAATATGTTTTTGGTTATTTAAAATGTCCCTATAAGAAGACATGAAAAGACAAATATCACAAACAGGAAATAAAAACTTTTCTTCTGCATAAGCCCTAAAATGGGTTTAAACCAAGTGTTGCAGAACTCTTTCTGTTCAAACCAGGTCAACTCTTTAACTCTGAGTTCCTATAACTTGAACCTTATCAAGAACTGTCAGAGCTGCTTTTGTGTTCAAACAGACCAAAAGGCTGCCCGCACACACAGCAGCAGAAAGGGAAGTCATGTCTGTCTGTGTGTATATGTGTTACCACATCTTCTGATATCACTGATCACACGGTGACTGCTGTAGGAAGCAACCTTTAGAGAAGTGCCACGTCAACCTGAGCCACGCTGTTTTCTGAAGGCAAACTCCAGAAGTGACTTCTGCCGTTTGTCGTGAAGTTAGGAAGAAGTGTTGACATGCTGCACTGCCCTGCCTTTGTTTGCAGGAGTGGCTCATCAATGAGAAGCAGCTGGACGTGTTTGGAATGAAGCTTCCTACTGGCTTCCAGCTCATTGGACAAGTGGTTTGTATCTGTTCCTGGGATCTGAAACGGGTTTAACGTTGTGTCTCTCCACCTCATCCCCCGAATTGGAGAGCTCAGACCGCTGCATCCTAGGTGCACAAAGAAGCAAAATCACAGATCCTTCCTCTGTGCAGCTGTTAGACTTTATAACATCACTTCTCCCAACAAACTTAAACTCAAAAACTTAAGGAAAAATTATTGTAAATAGTCTGTTGCTTTTATCTATGTGGAAATATACACATTTTGTATATCTATACATATGTTTTGACTGAAGTATCCTTTAATCTTTGTCATATGACAAAGAAAATCTATAAAAAAACAAAAATTTGACCTCCATTGCTTCTGTCACTTGCAAAAATATGCCGCTTCCAGTCAGAAACAACCAATCAGAGCCCGGAGGAAGCTCTTACCGCTGTCAATAATCCTTGTGTACGCGCTGTACACATTCCAGGAAGACTGTTTATCCGCCATCATCGATGGCAATGCTAACTACCCCGAGCATTTGAGCATTCACCACAGGCTGGTGAACTAGCAGTAGCACAGCAACAAGCAAAGAAGAGGGTGTGAACAGCGCATACATGAGAAAGATTGACGTACTAAAACCCTCCTCCTGGCTCTGATTGGTATTTTCTGACTTGTATTTCTGCAGACGGCAGTAGGAACAGAGGAGGCAGAGGAGCTTGATTTTTGTTTTTTTCCTTTTTTTTCCCGCATATTATCTGCCTTATATTAATCTGTCATGACATAGTGACAGGTTTAACAAATATGTTAATAAAACTATTTTTTTAGAAATGTTGCCTAAATAATAGTAATCAATTTTTCTTTCTGTGCTAATGAACTCTGGGAAGATGTCTAAGTGACGCTTCAACATTAAGAATTCAGCTATGATAAAGTTTCCAAAGTATCTGAGAAGCTTCTTTATTTTGATAGGGCTTGTCAGACTACACTAAGTGGTTGACTCACTACTCCACCAAGAAACAGGACAACCAAGCTCAACCAATCACATGCCGCTCATATGCCAGGTAAGACAGCCAGGTGTGAAACATCACTCTTTTCTTCTTAGAATGTTAAAATTCATCAAGATGAAGCTCTTAATACAGATTTCCTCATCTTGGATCACAGGGTTGGATTAATGGGAAATCCCTCAGATGGTTTCAATGGGAAAACCATCGCCATGACCATCTCTAACTTTTGGGCTGAGGTTACTCTGGTGGAGAGTCAGACTCTGGTAACATGCCGTTTCCTGTAGACCACCTTCACTGGCGGCACGTTGAACTGAAAGGCCAACTCTGTGTGGTTTCCAGGCTTTAGTCCCTCACCCGCTGAATGATCCCACTGAGTTTGGCAGTCTGCAGGATCTGTTCTGCATCAGCAGGAGGGAGGGGTGAGGGACCCTAGATACGGGCCATCTTCAGGACGGTGTTGATAGCATTCAGACAAACCATTCTGCTTCCGTTGTGAATTTTGCAGGTACCTGGGAGGTCTGCGGCTGCTGCAGGCTACGTGTAAGAAGTTCTACCAGTTCTGCTCCAAACGAGGGTGAGGCTTTTAGCTCCCTTCTTCTGGTGGCGTTGTAAAGTTCGTCTAGCCTGGATTGCTTCAAATTTTGTTCGTTTTATATGTCTGTGTACTTATTTTCACTACATTCACCATTATTGGCACTTCCATGGAAGGACAAATGTCTGATTTATTTAATTTCCCTTTGGGATCCATAAAGTATTTTTGACAAATTTTTTTTGTGTTTTGAATTTCAAGTAGTAAAAAGTCAATTTTTAAAAGTAGTCTAAATAAGAATCACACTTCTCTTTGGATTAAACTATTTCTGTTTCACCAATTAAATCCCAAATAATTAAAATTAACAGCTCAGAACTTTCTTTCCATTTATCAATTTTTATTGTTAGTAATTTTTTATCACATAACCAGTTCATAATTTTCTTGTTTTCTTAATTTACATAAAGTGTGATTAAATAAAATGATCAGCACTACATTTAACAAGAAACTCAGCTCTGCATCCATCATGCTTTTTCTTAAGCTACCAGGCTTAAGCTAACTTAAGTTTAACTTAAGCTAAGCTAACTGCTACCCTTCGCTGCGCTAACCTGTTCCAGACTGTTGTTGCTACACAGCCTCTACTATTAAGCCATGAAACAGCTTGTCAAATTCATAAAAGAATGTAATCCAACCAAAGCACAGAAACTTCACATTTGTTGTACAGAGTTCTGAAAACTACATAAAACATGTTTGCTACTCTGATCTCCAGGAAGAAAATTCTCGAAATTACTGTGACAACAACATTTTCCTCTTACTCATTGAGCTTCTATTTTTCAGCATTGCTACACTCAGTGCTTATGTCACTCTCTTTTTGCTGCAGCATTGCTTTAACGAAGCAGAACTTCACCCTGATGTACGACACCAACATTCCTCGGCAAGTGGTAAGGATCGGTACAGACAGAATAACTGGCGCTTCACTGCACGATTAGCACCGTTTACGTAGCAACACGTTCACTTGTTCTGATGAAATTATTTCTCTTTCTGTTAAGGGCCTAGCTGGAAGCAGGTATGTAGTTAGTTTCCCACATATTCCTATTTAATCATTTTTCATTGTGGACAGAATAAATTCTTTCCACTATCATTGTTCCATCACAGTGCCATCGTTTCAGCTACTCTGAAGTGTCTGATGAAGTTCTACAACATCACTGACAATGTAAGAACGCATAAAACCATGACTGCTGTTATCCTGCTTATCAGTCGGATTAATCAGACTGCTGAGTTTTACTCTTAATTTCTTTTCTTGTTGTTTTGAAGGATCTTCCCAAACCGATCCGAGCCAACTTCATCCTGAGTGTGGAGACCGATGAGCTGTTCATCACGGCTGGCCTCCAGGACAGAGTGGTGCAGGTCAGTGAACCCCCGGTCAGCTTGACCACTGACTTCACTAGTACTTTGATGAAATTTTGGAAATCGGCTATTTACAAGAGACAGATTAGGGAATTTTCGACAGTAACTGTAAAACAAAAGTAAACCCTCTTGCCAACTCTGGTATTGATTATCTGATCAAATTTTCCTAAACGTGTTTTAACTCGGGTGAAAAAAACCCACCACACCAATATCACCCACCCACAGATGAAGCCAAAATGGAAAATCACACATGTGTACAAAATATATAAGAATCTAAAACTTCACTTCAAACAGAACACACTCAGTGATCTGACAGCATTCAGGAAGTGAAGTTGTCAACAGTAAGCAGGGAGCAGGTTTCTGCTGGCTCCACATTCTCCATTTCATTTACGTCCTGAAGATGGATCTCAAATCTGGGATTAACGTTGCTTCCACGTTTTTCCATATTCCAACTGCAGCTTGGAAAAAGCAAAAGGATTCTATAATTTTGTGGTCGGGCTAACAGTTAACAAGATGAGCTATTAACAATGTGTTTTTGGATTTTAGATACATTCAAACACTATAGAAACATCTTGTGTGGATTTTATGCCAAAGTGTTGTTTTTTTTTATTATTCCAAATAGTAGCAGATATACTGTGTTTTAAGATCAGACGAGTGAGAACCTCCAACTTTATCTACCTGGAATTCCAATTTTTTTTTTTTTTTTTTTTTTTTGGTTTTCCTGCTTATTTTTCCAATTTTGAACTTAGGAGTTATGCTGAGGGCAGCTAAGATACATATGTTCATCAGAGTAAAAGTACCACTTATTTAAAATGTTTGTGTTTCATATGAACTGAAAGGTACTGCCAGTATGGTAGTTAGTATATATCGAAGTGGGACTTATTCTAAAAGGGTTGGGAACTTGTTTGGAACAACACTGACAGGAAACGTGGTCCCTCTGTCCTTGCAGGTGTATGAAGGTTTGGTCTACATGGATTTCAGCAAGAAGCTCATGGATGAGCAAGGCTACGGTACTGATGTCAATAAGTAAACAGATGATGAAATGTGGTAGTTTCATAAAACGGTTTTAGACACTGAATATAATTTACTTTTAACTACTGCATTATGGGATGTATTCTTATGTCATGTCGTAAGAGTTGCTGTTGCTGTTGATGTTTGGCTTGTTGTCAGGTGGATCTTGAAGAAACAAGACGCTGCAGTGGATGATTCTTCCTGTGGCGTTTGTCCTCTCTCAGGGAACTATGCTTCTATGGACATGAGTGACCTTCCACCGTTCTGGCTGGCCTACCTGAGTGACCCCAGCGACTCTGGACGTATCCATAGCAACATCCGGCAGCGATGGCTCAGCGGTGCGTCTCCCAGTCCAGCAGCCTGTGTGTGGCTGTTTGGGGTCGGAGGGGAATGACTCTCGTCTCTTAAGGCGCTTATTGAATACTGGTTTATAAAAGACCAGTAAAGTTTTGGCATGCTTGTATTTCCTACAAAAAGCAAGTTGCCAAACTGAATTCTTGTTGGGTTTTTTTATCATTCCTTGACAATACTACTTTGAGAACCAACCTCCTGCTGCTTTTGTTAAACTGCTTTCATATTAGTTGTTTATCTGCAGGGGAACCAATGGTTGTCGAGGCCATGAAGAGCTTTGCTGAGCTCACAGACCAGGCGAGGTAGGTACATACAAACTGAAGGAAAAAATCCTAAGTATTGGAAGAAGTGCTGGCCATACAAGATTCTTATTTCTTGTCCTGTAAATAACTTATGACATGGTATGATGCATTACATTTTTTCTTTAAGAAATCACAATTTTTAAGCTCCAATTGGGGGGAAAAAGTATCAGCTAGGATGTCACCTAAAGTTCTGATTTAGGAGCCTCACTATACTTTACCTTAAACTGCAATCTGGTACTGATATTAGAAATGATGAATGATAGCTGCAGTAATAAGTTGCTGATTTGCATTTTGTTTTGGTAATTATTTCATTATATCACATCAGTCACACATCATAAATGCAGCTGTTCTGTTGGTGATAGTATGTCAGCATTGTGCTCAGTGAGAAGCAATAAACAAATCTCACTTGTTTTCTGACGTTTAGCTCCAGCATGGATAAGTCGGGTCTGAGCTCATTCACAGATCCAAATTCAGACCTGAGGACTTTTTTTTTGTTTGCTTGTTTTCTCCCCTCAGGTCAGCGATTAAAGAGAGAGACTGGACTCGTCTGGCCCAGCTGATGGACCAGAACTTTGAGCTGCGCAGGTAACCCCTGGTTTTCTATCCTAGTATCCAGAGTGTTTGCTTGTCGAGTGTTTGTCGCGTCCGCAGAAGACTCAGTCTGTTGTTACTACGCAAATATGCAATAGACTAAAAAAGAAACTGATTCTATTGGGATTTTATGTGCTTGACCAACACAAAATAGTTCATATCTGTAAAATGGAAGAAAAACAATATGCGCTATTCACATTTTTACTACAAAAAACATATGAAAATGTGTTATTTTGTATGCACCCAGTTTAGTACTCCTAAAGAAAATCAAATGCTACCATTTTTTATTTGGATGTAGTGGGAAGAATCCACCTGTGTGTGATGTAATGTGTGTGTAACTGCAACCGGTGTGTGAGGATCTGAGGTTCTGAAACAACAAACTTTAAATGTAACCATGGAGATCGGTTTAATCCATCTTCTGAAAATGGAAAGTGGAAATCAATATTTGTAAAACTGGTAGTGAAGTATAACTTCACTATATGGTCAATATTCCTCATTTTTTAAATTTTTTTGTGTAGGAATGATCCTGAAATTGTTACTTCATTCAACTAGTATTATAACTTAATCATCTACTTTTTTTTCTTGTATTATTACGACTTCCTGTAATATTATGACATTATTCTCCTATTATTATGACTTACTATCATACGACATTTTTCTCTTAATATTATGACTATATCTTTGTAATTTAATGTCTTTTATCTTAGCCTGGCCCTAGTACTAATTCGTTGTAGTGTTACATCGTTATGTTAGATAATCTTCTCCATCATATCGAAGTGAATATTTGTTACCTTTTCTAAATAAATGCTTAAATTCTACAGCTGCCTGATCTGATAGCTCCGTGGTTTACAGGTCTATCTACACTGATGACTGCCTGGGTCCTGGGAACCTCAGGATGGTTCAGCTGGCCAGGCAGGTGGGTGTTAACAGGTGAAAAACTGAGCTCCCTCAAGAGCATCCACCGTATATTTATTAATGTGGTCTCTGTCTGATCTTACAGTTTGGCTCAGCAGTGAAGCTCCCTGGCAGTGGGGGGGCCGTGGTGGGCCTGTGTCTGGACCAGGCCAGGCTGGTAAGGCTGTTCTCCCTCACTCTGAGGACTGAAGCTCATTTTTTAATCGCCGAACAGAAAATGGTTCAGGTTGACAAAGGCAAAAAAAGAAATAAAAAATTCACACAAGCACCAAATTCTTCCATCCGTTGTCTTGGCCCACTTATCCTACGTGGAGAGAACCCCCAACTAAAGGAGGGAGGTCCATTTCTCCACAACTAAAGGGATGAAGATGATTAAGCCAATCTGACTGTTTGACTTTGTCATGATATAGTAATATTAAATAGGTTTTTATTGTGATTATCTGTGCTAGCCATGGAATGTAGTGCATGATTTTGAGATGGGAAGAAATGTGTGCATGGTTCTAAAGATGGTTTGCAAATAAAACTCTGAAATGTGTGGCTTTACTGAAGGAGAGAGCAATCTAACCCAATCAGAGCCCAGCACAGGTAGCAGGAAATGACAGCCTGTTTAAAATTGCTTCTGGTATTAGCTTTTTTAAAACAGAATGAGAGGAAATAAAAAAACAAGAAACAGCTAAAGCCCAAATTATTTGTTGCACTAGTCTTGGCTCTGTAGCGCAGATAGCTGCTTACAGAAGCTAGAAAAGTAAAATTATGTTATTTCCCATAAATAATTTTAAATGCCATCTTTACTATGGGTGTGACTTTAGTACTGCAAGCTAATAATCATCATTTTCGTCAGTTTGGTAAAAACTCAGGTGATGATGTCATGAAGGAAGGACGGGCGAGATATCAGCAAGAGAACCATAGACTTCTAGACGTCTGGTTCCTCCAGTTTCAAAATGCCTGAAGGTTCTGAGGTCATCTGGTCAAAGACTTAACTGCAATTAGAAACATGGGAATGTCCAGCCGCCATGCTGACCAGGAGCTGGAGGGAGACGTGTCCCAGAGATGAGCGTGTGAAGAGCATGAAAAGAGCAGAACAAAAGCAAAAGGTCTTGTGGAGATGCTGCTGACGCTGTTAACAGTCTGATTATCCACAGTGAAAAGTGTCCTGCCTGGGCTGAAGGGCCACTCTCACAGGAAGAAGCCATTGACCCAATTCATACAATATAATAGTAAATTCTGCCAAATACTTGGGAACATATGGAAAGTTTTTATTAAATTCTCTCGTTCTTCTTTTTTAAATGACCTAAAACAGGAACAGACATAGTCTGATTTGATATCAGAGAGAAAATTTAAATATCTGTGTCAACCTTGCATCCCGTTGTGAAATTCAAATGGGATTCAACAAACCCAACAATGAATACAACGTTTAAAGACCCTGTCATAGTCTGGAAGAGAGACACTAACAATTATGACTCCTTGATATATTTTGCGTCCATAAAACAACAACACAGTCTTGTGTGATGGGCTATGTGCCCTGGGTTCTGTGTTGGTGCGTGAGGCCAGTGCGCCTCTGTGTCTGATGCAGTCTCTCTTTTTGCCCACTAGGTGGAGATGAGGCAGGCTTTTCAGGAGGCAGGCTGCGTCTTCTGTGTCATCTCACCGTACATCCCATCTGCCAGCTCCGTTGGAGGCCTTCACTAACCTGACCCATCTCACCGCTGATCAGTACAAGAAATGTTCCACAGCACACCATTTAGCAGAGTCCCGTTGTTGGCCCCAGCACGCTCTGGTTGGCCTTATTGTAACTGTGGACGCAGCAGATTATGATCCACGCTTAGCTGCATGAAACGAATTAAATTAATAGTTAGTGAGGCTCCCAGTGTTTCTGCATCTAGAATAAAAAATAAAACCAAGTTCCACAGCTAGGGGGACAAAATTAGGTGGGGTTGGTGAAATTGTCAGTAGCATCAGTCTAAAATTATGTAATTATTTTCTCCATATAAGAGGTGGAGTTGGTGAAATTATTGTCAGCAGCAACTATGTAAAATTATGTGATTATGTTCTATAATGAGATATATTTTTAGAAGTTACCACAATTTTATACTGAAATTAAAAATGCATTTTAATATCATGCTGTGTTTTCTTGTGTCCTTTTCTAAAGATGGCTGGATGTAATTGCAATGTTTCTCTCGGGTCTGTTGTAACTGTGTAGTTTTGTGTCCACTGCGCTGGATTCTATAGGCTCGGTTATCGGATCTAATTCGCAGTTTCCTCCAGTGGGCGGAGAAGTAGCCGCACAGCGTTGCTCTCAGCTCCGCTCCCCTCAGTGCTTCCCGCTGCCTCAGCTCTCCAGCTCATGCGGACCAGCTGCCGAGGCTCATGGACTAACCGCAGGTCTGACCGTGAGCTGTAACGGACTCGGGGTAGGACTGCTTGACGCCAGTGGAGGACTGGACTATGGCGGCCAAGGAGGACCTGTACAGCAAAATTCTCCCCCGGAGGCTTCGCCAAAGCCGACGGGGCTCGATGAAATCCAGCTCCAACCTGGACGTGCTGTTGTCCATGGGCTTCTCCAGACACAGGGCGTAAGTAGCAGGACCCGAACAACGTATGGCTGTGTGTGTGTGTGTGCGTGTGTGTGTGTGTGTGTGTGTGTGTGTGTGTGGAGGAGTGGGGGGGACGGTGCAGCTGGGGACACGGCCGCTGGGAGAGCTCTATCGCTGGGAGGAGTAGCGGACCGGTCAGGCGCGGCATCTCTCCGGTTTTCTGCTCATCCTTAAATAGTGTTCGACACAACACTAGAGTGGAACAGAGGAGGGAAATAAATAATTATACTCATGAAAAATGTTTATGAAAATTAAAAAGACCGAAGAAAGTGTCAGAATTAGCCAGGCGGTGAAACGGTCAGAATTGTCAAGAACAGCTGAATTAGTTATTAAGAGATGTAAATGTTAGCTTCATATTTTACCAAGCAATTTTCTCATGCTCTTTGAGCAGCAAGAATGACTGTTTTATATCTTGGCTGGCAAATAAGTGTTACAATTTAATTGTAAATACTTAATTGTAAACCTATGTGTGACTTCAGGAGCCTTGTGTTAAAGAGCAGCTGTCATGTTGGTTAATCAGGAGGCATGAAGTCATGACTCCCTGCCTGAATGTGGAGCTTCCAGGGCGGTTTAGGAGGATGTTCAGGTTCTTTTTATTGGTGAAAGTTACAAATAAATGATAGTTTTGTACTTTCTTCTCTAACCGCTTTCATATAAACACAACATAATTTTTAGAAATGTCTGCATCCATATATATATAAAATAAAAGTTATAATAATTATGTGTGCTTAGTTATAATTATATTAGAGGTAGGCTGGGACAGAATGATGTTTGTTGCATATTGGCTGTCTTCATAAAAATATAATAAATTAGAACAGCTCAATGTAAGGTATTTTTTAAGTTTTCAAAAACACAGTATGCAAATGTCCTGTTGCCGTACTGTATTTGGCAACAGGACATTTTTAAACTCTTGAAAAACACCAGCCTATAGTTTGTGTAAAATATCTGTTCAATGGCCTGACAGAATGATTACAAGTAAAGTATAGCAATACAAAGAAAGGGCTGCTTGCTTATTGAAGAAAGAAGCAAACGGATATCCTTGCATTTGTAAACATCTTCACAATCAATAACTTCCGAATCGGCTTTATTGGCTAACATTGTGAGCACAATCAAGGAATTTGACTAAACACTCAGCATATAAATATATGAACTTTAGAAGTAAAGCTAAATATATTTCTCGCCATGTTAGATTCACGTTGCACCAATTAGAAACTACTTAGAAATGACTTTTTTTGTTCAAATACACTCCTCATTATATTTTATTTCCTTATTAATTATAACTACTACAAGAGAACTTTAAAGATGGCATGGTTTGATACTTACATAAAAAATGATATCACTTCATAAATGAATTAATTGCCATGAAAACCTGACCATGTTTCTTTGGTGCTACATGGCTCTAAAAGTTTAAGAAGTTGTCAATTTTTCTCTCATAGCACGCCTAGTTATACGTTCATCCAGTTTAATCAAAGAAAGGTGTGCGTGTTTGTTATTTCAGTCAACCCTGACTGTGGTACAGGCCTCTTCTGGGTGAACGATTTAAATCTGAAGCCGAAGTTAGAGACTGTGTCAGAGGTTAAGCGAGATGATCTATGATGCAGAGGGAATGAGTAGCACTTTACCTACACTAAGACTTATGTTAGGGTTTGCATACACTGGGGCAGTACGTGTCAGAAATACCTCTGTGAACTCAGTTGGTGATGTCTGTTTGTTTCTGAGGGTTTTCAGTGTTGTGCAAGATCCCTATTACTAAGAATTAGTTCCGAGTTTAGTGGAGTTTACTGACGTTCATAGTTTTGCTTAAATTCTCACATTTTATTTGAGTAAAATTCTGATTCTGTTTAACAAGAAAATCAGCTAAGAAGAAAAAAATAAATCAATATATAAACATGAAACAGAGTTATTGCTTCAGCTGTGGAACGGTCTAAGAGGAGAATTGAAGGTGTTGGAGTGCATTGAGCTCACATTGAGTTGTAGGTGAGAGACGTATGTATGGTAACGGGACAGCACATTCCTGTTAAAATGTCAAGTTTCTCATAGAAATGAGAATTTCATTAAACCTTTCAGTATTTTTTATTTTTTTCGATTTTAGAAAAACCACATTTATGGCATACGAAAGTCACTTTGATTTAAACATGGGAACACCCTTAAATTAATACTTTAGTAAAGCACGTTTTCATTAAATATTTGCTTCTTTTTTTTTTTTTTTTTTTTTTTTTTTACTTTTTGTGGTATTAGTGACCCTAATTGAGAGTAGCCAGACAGGAAATGGGTGGAGAGCAACATCCAACATCCTTAAACCTCCTAGAACTTTGTTGGAGAGAAACAAACTGAATGTTTGGGTCATAATTCCAAACAGTATGTCCGCACATGACTGACAAAACTTTGAACCTCACCACCATCATGTAGTGAAGTTAATTTTCTTGAAATGAAACTGGAATTTTTGTGAAGATGAATTCAGTTAAACTAGTCTGAAATATCAGTTCTGGTCCAAAAGCCTTTTGGATGTTTGGTAGGAGGCTGAAAAGGAAGAGAGATTCTGTTTCTCTTGTAATGATTATAACGCCAAATGTAGCATTTGAAAACGTTGGCGTACACTTTAACATGGATGCAGAACAGGCTGAACCGAGCGCAGGACGCACAGCAGTCACCTCGCTCTCGCCTTGGAGGGAAAATGCCATTTCTCTTTCTCAGCTGATGGCAGTTTAATGACGCTGAGCTCGGTTCATGTTTGTCATGTAAAAACGGCACAGTTAATCGCAAATTCCTTTAATTAGGTTAGAGCTCCTTGTGAACGGGCCATGAAATGCATTTGCAGCTAACACTGACAGCTATGCACATTAGAGGAGGAAAAATTAGCAAAATCAATCTATTTTTGGTTCAATTCTTACTTTTTCTGTGTGGATGTCATGCGGCGATGTAGAACCCGAGGAAAAGAAGATAGTTTGGCGGCTGTGACTGTCCCAAACAGCAGCAGTTCTGTTTTCAGCTGTACATTCTAGTTTGTCACCTCAGCATGAGGCAACACAGCCCACGCATTTTAACTTTTAAAGTCGGGACAAAAAGTTCGGTTGTGGCAAGTGTGAAGTGTGAAATGTGTAATGTGCGCAAAAATTGCACATCTAAAATTAACTCGGCTATCCCGGACAGAGCGAAAACGTAATTCTGAAGAGCGTGCATGATAAACTCCTTTATTCTTGAAGTTGTGCTTGAGGAAGGACTGATGTAGCCTGAGATGAGGAGGTGAGATTATGTGGTTAGAGGAGCAAATGTGAAAAAAAGCTGAGCTGAAGAATACGGTACGCTTGCTTTGTGCTAAATAGAATGCAACAAAATAGGGTAAAGTTTTTCTGCGCTGCATAATAGTGTTAAAAAACACCATAAAGAGATAAAAGGACAATTAGTGCAATAATATAAAATTCATATTCTCAACAGCAGTTCAGTATTTTCACATCTTAAAGCTGTGAAGTAGCCTCCTGATTCTGTTTTTGATCTTGCCATTTTACCTGATGGCAGCAGAATCTGTAACAATGGTTATGTTTCCAATCGTCACGCCAATTTTAAGCAAACTTTTGAAATGTCGCCACAAAGATAAAAAGAAAAGTGAGAATTAGACGTGTTTACTGGTTTGGAGTTTCATCAGATGTTGGAGATAGGGATGGCTGCAGTAAACAGGAAGCAGAACTAGCATGGAGCACAAATCTCAGAAAACTGGACAGACTCCCCACTTCATAAGCTGAAGGTTTGGACTTTCTTTGAGTTCTGTGCCTCTGGTAAGGCACAGGCTCATTGCTGGTTGGATATGTGAACTACATCAGAACCTGTTCTGTGTTTCCATTTCCTCTGTCACACATCAACTCAATTTGAGAAGAGCCAATATATATATATATATATATATATATATATTTTTTTTTTTTTTTACAAAACTGAGGGAGTTACTCTAAATTTATCCATTTCCATAAACTTTGTCTAAAGTGATACTTCAGACTGTGCATAATAAACTGTTGATGATCTGACATCTGTCCCTGGTCCTGGACACTCCAGTAAATCCTTCACCTCTCTCTCACTGTCCTCTGCAGGGTCCACTTGATTGCTGATTTATAATCAAAGTATAACTTGAACATATTGTAAAAAAATCTTTCATAAGATTATCTGAGAAAGTAAATAAATAAACGCCCCCTGTTCCCATCAGGTCACAGCTGCAGAAAATCATTAATGAATGCTTGCACTTGTCCTCAATATCAACAGACTTTCCTTTTCTCCTCCATTCATTCGGCCATCATTGGGAATCTTCTGACCTCTCCCAGACAGACTTATGCTCCACATTGTGTGTGGTTTGCTGAATGAACACAGACTATGATGCCAGGCCCCAGGCAGGTCTGCAGTGGTCCAGTACAGAGTCCCTGAGGGAAGCCACAACCTCTTTTATATCATCACTACAGGCTTTGACACGGCGTCTGGCCTTCCTTTACAACCTGAGCACCCTGACCCACTAACTATCCTGAGCGTTTTCAGCTCTTTCTTTTGTTGCTATAAAATTCTCAAACATCTCCCTATTACCAGGAGACTGCTTTTGGTCTGGAGAACAAGAACATTTTGAATTGGTTGAGGTTGCAAACTTAACTTTACTTCTGCTTGCTATTATTTCTTTCTATCACATAAATTGATACAAGTTAGAAGAGCTGCAATTTTGTTTGCAGTTTTTATAAAGCATTGACTTAGCAGTCCCCAATTGTTCACACCAGGAACAGAGGTGACGTGTTTGAGCGAGAGAGCAGTTGCTGTAAAACAAAACAGAGACTGAATGATTATGGCGATTAGCACCTTGTATTAGCAATCATATACTTAGCACGACTAAAACAATAGTCTCCATTTGTATTCCTGGAGAACGTAGATTCTTACCTTGAATGTGAGATTTCCCAAGAGGTTGGCACTCCTAACTTCTCATTACAGATGTAGGCTAAAACTTAAAATGAGTGGTAGCACTTTGCACCATCAGAGTGGCGCAAAGTGCTATTCAGTGTTTCAGGAACTCCTGATCATTCATGGAACTTCTTTTGAAAAAAAAAAAGTTTCTTTAGAAATGTGGACGTTACCAAAAGCTTTGGAGACATCTGTGTTGCTGCAACAGGTTTAGCATTCAGATGCTATTTTGCTGATAGGCTTCAAGTTTAGTACAACTTAGTACATCCTGAAGAAAAGTATAGTCTTTACCAGCGTCCTTCAGATTGTTTTTTTTTAAGCTAAAATATTCCCCAAGCAGGAAAAAGACGAGCTGCTTCGTCATCCATCACTGTTGATTGCGGATATCAGTTATGCATCAGATTTACAGGTGTACCAGAAATACACAGTTACAGAAACTATATATAAAAAGAACAAATGATTGTGCAAAATCTTTCTCTATGTAATTGATTAATAAAAATGAACATGTTAAAGTCCAGTCCCTACTTAAAAAACAACAAAACAGTGAAACTTTGCTGGAATTCATTCCTTTTTAAAAATACTTTACTGATCCTCAATTTGAGTGTTCCTCATTCAGTTTCCACATTCAATAGTGTAGTTGCTAGCAAAACCCGCTGGCTATTATTATTCATGATGCATTCACTGATCAGAAAAAGGATCAGATTTTTCAGGCTGGATCAACTGAAAAGCTAATTCCGGTACGCAGCCAATTTCCTACTGCATTTCTAAAAATGAATTGTTACGACTAACAACATGTAGATGGAAACTGGAGAAGAGGTGCATCATCCTCACGACAGGAAGCTGTCGTGAGTCACCTGCACACACTCGTGAAAATAAATTGCTTGAAAACAGAATTGATTTTTTTTTTTTCTTTTTTCACATCAGTCCTCTTCCCAGAGAGCAAAGGCTTCCAGGAAGTCACAAGGTGCTTCTCGTTTACGTGGTAAATGTCAGCCATGTGCATGTCGGCCAACTCTTAATGTAATGATCAATTATACATGAAGCAGAGTCATGCTTGTTGCTTTAAGAGCTGTGTAAATGTCTGACTGGATGAGGGGACACAGGATTTGTTCAGGATGGACTGTCTTTGTGTGCGTGAATCCTCGTGTGGTAGTGCTGCGACGTGACAAAACGTTGGCATCTCTACTGATGTCAACATTTTCTGTTGGATGATTAAGACGTGCATTGTGCATGTAAAATGTTCTCAAGACAGTGTTGTATTTTATAAGTCTCTGCCTCTTTGGGGGTTGCAAAGCAGCAGCAGCATAGATTTTTTTTAAAACAGCAATCCATTGGAGCAGACGGGAAGAAATTTAAGAAGATGAAATGTATGGTTTGAGTGCAGCTGAAACCAAGGTACTAACTGTAGAACCAGTTATTCTAAAGCATTTGTTAATACAATATAGGGTGTTTTCACACCTGATAGTCCAGTAGACTCGGTTTGATTGGGAACCAAAATTGCAACATTTGTTACATTTACAGCTGGTGGGATTCGCTTTCACAGTGCACTGTGTCAAATGAGCCAAACCCTTTGAAAAACCTGTTCCCCTCCTCACCTGTGGTGGCGCTGCACCAGGAGCCATTGAAGGAAACGAAAACGACACGGAGTGCAACTTCCTTCATCAGGAAATGTAAACAAAGCCAGCTATATTTGTCATCTGACCTCCTTTTCATTCCACATCTGATAATAAGCCATTTATCGCCCGACTCGCATGTTTGTCTTGGTTGTATTTACCCAGAATGCCGTGTGCTATAGTCCGTTTCCTGTTTTTGAAGTTGTCTCTGGTCTGCTTGGCATTCACATATGCATTCAAACCACACCAGAATTCACTTCAGCCGAACCGAGGCCGAGGTTTATAGGTAGACCAGAGTTTGTTGTTTTGTTCTGCATCAGAGTTCAGTGACACTTTCACATCTCTACAAACTAACTGGACTTTCTATACAAACACACTACAGGTGGATTAAAGCAGACTAAATATGTACAAAAAAACGTTTGTAAGTATTTACTTTCAAGCAAATTCTTGCACATTTTACAACTCCTTGCATTTCTTATACTTCTCATAAGAAATGCATATGGATCATTCTTAAAATGTAGATCTATAAATAAACATTTATTTATGATATTAATGGAAATACTACTTACTATAAAATGACCTATTTGCCTAGGCAATGCTATAATTGTCATAAATAACAATAATTGTCATAATTTTGTTAAAATGATTTGTAGTTCAGAGGATAATTATCTATCGGACTCACATGGACTTTATCGTGTTTATATTATCAATGCGCCCTCTGGTGGATTCATCACGGACAAAAGAATAACACACATCTTTTATGAGATAAACACAAGGTGTTATTGGACTGGATAAGACAGAAACGGACGTGTATTCTGTAAACTATCTGGAGTTACTTTCCACAAATAAGTCAATCTGCGAATACTGAACAGTGAATAGGTGGTCGTCCACTGTGTTTTAATGCTTTTTATGACCGACATCCATTAACGTTTTGTATTCGAACATTAAAACGGATACAATGCTGTCGCCAACAAAGGGCCAACCTGGACCTTTTAGGACAACTTCTTGAAAATAGAAAAAACACACAAAAAAACAACCTTTTCTATGTTAAATCAACATACATCTGTTGCCTGCTAATCAATAGACTGTCACTTCCTTTGTAGATTATGTTGAATTTATTTTTATACCAGCTGCTGTCCAAACTAACACGCAGAAAGACTAATCTCCTGATCTGGATCTGAACGCAGTGAAAGGTCATAAACTCCAATATTTAACTGCAAACTTGGTCTCCTGTGACACAGCTGGGAGCACACTAAACACATTTTCTGTATAGCTCAGCTCTTAGGCTGCATATATTTTCTGATTTGGAGGAGGAAAAGGAAAATGTTCAGAATGCTAACTCCGTTTCATCTGTATGAGCCGCATATAGTATGGGAACTCTGAAGCGGTGTGGAGTTGCTGTCTCATGAATTATTGAATCATTTCCTCTTTTTCTTTTTTTTAGCTGGGTGCCTTTGAAGTGCAGATAATTGTGAGCCCTTTGCTACGTTAGCAGCATTCAGAAGATGGTTTCAGCTCAATGGGAACACTTTTACAAGATTTTAAGAATTTAATTTACTTTCATTCATGCATTTGATGTATCGTCATCATACGGCTGCATCGTACAAGGTTAGATAAATGTCATTAGCCTCCTTCCTGAAATAGGAGAGGACGAACGCTGCCGGTGCACTTCAGCATGGGGATGGTATTGTAGTCCATTTGAAGCTCTGTCCGGAAACAGACAGCACTATCAGATTATAGGCCCATTGTCTCTCCTCAAATGTCTCACTGAGGCTGCAGGAAATGAAAGGTAGTCCCACTGCTTACTGGGGAGGCCAGTTTGCATCTCATGCTAACGGCTGTGGAGCAGAAAGAAAGAATCTACATGCAAACTTGCTGAACTTTTTACCTTATTGGACCAGTTTAGAAAAGATGTTTCATTCTCCCGTGAACAAGGACACTCACATCGGCTTCCAGTCTGTAACAAAGCAGAAATTCCTCACTGCAGCTGATTTAAAAGCTCATTGTTGGCTGCGAAACACTGTGTGATGAGAATATATGGTCTGAAGTTCACCTCTGTGTTTTATGCTCAAAGAATTAAAGTATAGTTAATGTGACCATATAATTGCTCAAACTGGATTTACAAAAAAATGGAAATATGCCAAAAATCAAGTTTTTCAATAAAAAGTATTTTTCTGCTGGATTAAGTGTTTAGTTGTTTTTTTTATCTGTATCATATTTTGCAAAACTCCAGTGGTAACACTTTGTTCACAATGATTTCTGGCATTTCTTTTCATACAGGAGCACTGAGAAGATTAGAAGTTTTGTTCAGCTTAATGTTTCATGGTGTTGGTGGCGAATCTCACAGCTTCTTTTTCTCACTCTGAGGGAAAGCAAACAGTGATGAGTTCCCAGAAATCAGGAGCAGCTGCTGACATTGAACTAGTTTCTGCTATTTCATCAGTTCACTGATAGCAGCTGTAGCTCACATGTAAACACGTTTAACAAATTGTAAGCAGGTTTAAATTTCTGTTAAGAGAAAAAGGAAACTCATTCATGTGTCACCTTCGCTACATGATACTCCTGTTTGTCATCATAAATAACCATTTTTGCATTGCTTCGGTGTGGAGATTTTATGGTTGCGCCATTTATCTTTTCAAAATTTCCTTGTAGTGTTGTTGCCAAAACACTAAAAACCCCTGTTCAGAAGAGGATAGAGACTTTGGAAAAGCAGGAGAATAAATTTATTGTATGTTTTTTCAACCATTTTAAAATTAAAAAAGGGTTTTATTTAAAAAAAAACGTAAAATATTGTTTGAAAATTGATTCCACAAACATGGATGTTTTCAAACCTTTATTTCTCTTCATTTGCGTGCCGCTAACAAAAACCCATCATTTAAGATAAGAATATTATATCAGATCAGTAATAAAATTTCCTACAGAAGCGTGGGCTTATTGAAAAGTAGGTTGATACCTGCTTCAAAGTTATTTTCAAAATGTACTTTTAACCTGACAAATAAGCCTCAACAGAAAATATAATCTAATGTATCATTGTTCGTTATGAGTGACAACGTCAACATTTTCACTAAAACATAACTTCTGATTGAGCGTATATTCACATATTTTTTGAAGAGCATCCCAAAAGCATTAGAAGGAAAATGCAGTTTGGAAAATCGTTACAATTTTTTTTACACTCTGCTGTCTGTCTTTGGCAATGCAGCCAGACGTTTTTCTTGCCACTAATTTGCTAAAATTAGAAAGACTGTAGATATTAGTTTCTGCGACAGGTACTAACTAGCTATTGTTCTTTGCATAGGTACATTTCTAAACTGTAGAGAAGATTGTGTTCGCAAATATGCAAATATGAGTATAGAGAGACACTGATTTCCATATTTTGTGTTTTTGTTTGTCTGATTCTCCTCTGTTGGAGTGCATCACATCTTGTGACGGGAGATCTGATTCATTCAAATGATGAGACACAAACACCTGAACCTGAACAGAAATGAATCGTCACTTTGTTTCATGTAGGCGGGTAATTAGGGCTGTTTACTCTTTTGGAATACCCTGAATAAAACAGATTTTTTTTAAATCATTTTTTGGTCTTTGAAGAAGGTTTCAGGTAGCCCTGGTTTTAAACTCCTCCTGTTTTTATTTACTTACTTCCACTGTTGCCTAAATGAATTCCAGTCTCAGCATTTGCATGACCTTCAGTTTGATTTTAACAGTTGAAACGCCAAAACTCACTGACAGACGTTAGAAAAGAAAGATAAAGTCAAGAAATTCAGGTTATTCTCTGCTGGGATTCCCCCTCTGACTGAGACATATTGAATCGGTGATAAACACATCAGTGGGTGGACTACCCTGAGGTTCTCCCCAGACAGTTGGACAGAAAGCTTCACACTTGCCCTTGGGTTTCCCTCCAGCTGACTGGTGACAAATAGCACAACCCCCGTTGTTGTATCTAAAACTAAACCACTGGCTGTTCAGAGCTCTTAGACAACAGCAGAATCTCACAATGTGTCACATCAAACCTCATGTGTGTGAATGAGTCATTGTGACCTGGACTAATCAAGGTTATACAGATATATTCTCTGGTTACAGTTAGAAATCATCTTTTAATTTAAAATCTAAAACTCTTCCCATGTTCTAAGGGTTCCACTGTATGAATGAATGAAGCTGTAATTCTAATAAATGGTACTTTAAACAAGATCATACACAAGGAAGAATTGATGTTGGTGTTGTGTAAAAAGAAAGACAAGTAATATGTAATTGTGGTAGTTTTGTGAGAAATTGCAAAGCCGATAGAGATAACCTGAATTTCTTGACTTTCTTTCCTAATGTCTGTCGGTGAGCTATAGCATCTCAACTTTTAAAGACATACACCAGCTGTGGTCGTTACTGCTACAGTCCACAAAGCAGGACAAAACGTATTCAGACAGCAGAGCATTAGTGCAATCAAACACATCCAAAATGTCCTATCAAAAATTGCATTCAAGCAGACCTTTAAGGTTTATATCATAATGAAAACAGCAAGGAGGAGAGTCATTTGATATTTTGTACAGCTCTAAAAAATGAAATTTTATTTTTACTTCATCAGTGAATGACAGTCATACATTCTGATCATAATGGATAAGTGTTTGCATGTTGGAGTTGTGGTATTCCTCTCTTAAACATCAGACATCGATACATGGACAGCTTGGGAATGCCCAAGCAGGAAAAGAATCTGAAGAAGTGTGATAGGAGGTTCAGTCTGGCGTACAGGTTTAACTTATTTGTACACTCTGTGGATAACATTCACATCCATTTTTACAGAGAGCGCTTAAAGCAAAACAGTCATTATCACGTCTGTGTAGTTTGAGGGATACATTTGGAAAAACACAGGTAGTGGTGAAGCTGGAAATTAAATTATTCATTTTCACAGGATAAGAGTTGAAGCCATCCAGCTTTTGTATAAAAATCAATATGAACTTTCACAATATCATATTTCAGACCAAGCCTTGCTGCCTCCGCCTGGATACGGGCTCTCAGTGCGATCCCAGCACATTTTAAAAATTCATAAACCGATGCAGCTGCCTGCTCGGGCAGACAGAAGACTCCTTCTCCATTATAACTGTACGTAGTTCAACCTCTAAAGGTAGATTTGACTCACCGAAAAGTTTTAAGAAAAGGAAAATTAGAGACTTTTGGAAAGTTCTCCTGACACCCACTCTGACTGACGCAGTCATATCACATTCCTGCCACGCTTTTTTAGCAACTAAGCAACATTCTTTCTGCTCCCTGCTCCCTGTGGTACGTGTCATTTTCATCTGACAGGTTTGTAAGCTCCACCACCACGTTTCCTCAAACTTGGAAAGAAACAATTAGCAGTAGTTTCACTACAGCACGTCCTCCATGCTCCTCGATGTTTATTTGCCAAGGTAAGCACAGAGTCTGGCGTGTTAAACATGTGCAGGGAAATACATTTAGGCTAGAAATGAAATGTATTTGGTGATCAAGAAGAGTAACAGTATGAAAACAAATGTCAAAAAGATTGGTAATATATTTTATGAAATAGTTTTTTTTAGACTTCAGACTAAAAGTGATGTTTGGATCATATTGTAGTTTGAGCAATAAAGTCTTTTTTCATTAAAAAACAAAGGAACTGAATTGTTTTATTACTGGACTGGAATCAGCTTTTCTTTACTATTTTTCTTCATAAATAAGTAGCTACAATTTTTATGTGATTACTTGATTAGTGGTAAGGGTGTTGATTACTTGGTGACTAAAGTAATGTTTTCTGTCGCCTGGTATTGGCACACAAAACTAATCTGTGAGCCCAGTTGCTGTTTATGTTTTGCGTTTTGTAAAGGAGGGGCCCACAGGACCGGGGCCTGGGGAAGTAAAGTAGATTTGATGTGGCATTTAATCTCATCCCTAATTTGGTGCAGACTAAGTGTGTGTCTGTGTGTGCATTTATTCCCACATTTTCTGTCTGTAGGTGGTGGTGCATTAATCCGCTGGCTCTCCCCCCTCTTCTCGTCCCCTCCTCCCCTCTTTACACCCTCTGTGTATGTGCTCATGTGTCGTCCTCAGTCAGGGGCTTCTCCATGTCTTGTCTGTGTGTACGGCTGTGTGTGTTCAGCGACGGCCGGGCCATCTGTCCCAGTGCTAACTTTGCCAAAACAGTGACTGGAGCGGCTCCAGCGGCCGCCGTCCTCCACCTCCCACCGTCTGCCCCTCACATTGGCTTCAGTGAGACACGGCAGGAAGCGGCTGCTCCGTCCCAGAGCCGCTTCCCCTCCTCTCCCTCCCACAGCGCTCCAGTAATCCTGCCAGATGAACTGAGCGCTGGTGAAAACTGATTCGATGAGACATTTAATTGCGTCCCTGGTTGAATGAGCGCATTACCGTATTGGTGTTAACGGGCACAGGTAGTCGACGTGGATTGTACACACTGCTCACTGTCCCTGAGCTGATGCAATCAAGACGTTGATGCGAGATAAAAAGGCACTCCTGCGTTTTTATTTCTGTTGACCACGTAAAGTTATCAGGCAATGCAGAGTATCATGCAATTGAAGAAGCACATGCATCTGATGATCTTATCGGGATGCTGCGATATGAAATTTTGAGCAGATATCAATATCCGATAAGCAGCCGTTATGACTGATCACCAATATTTACCAATATTATATATATTAAACCTCTCCACACCTTGAAAAAAAAAACACAACACTGACTTCACTGCCGCTTCTTGTTTCAGTTAAACTCCCCACAATCCTTTACTGCATCTCTATCACTGTCACATGACCAACCTTGCTGAAACAAACAGCAGCAAGATGGAAATAAATATCAGTTGATAATATCAGTCCAGTTTGATTTGTTAGATTGATAGAATATATTTTAAAAAATGACGAGTACCAGCCGATATGTTGTTGTGCCGATTGTTACCCACTTGTTTTGGTACATAGAAATTTAGGCCAGAAGGGAGGTTTAATCTTCTTTAAATTTTCATTCTCAGTAGCAAATAAGCAGAGGCAAATGTCCACTTAAACGTTCCTACAGAAATTTGATTTAAATATGCAAATTGTCTCTTAAAAGCTAGGTTTAACCTCAGAATGCAGCTAATTACAGAACTGGTCAAAACCCAAAGGTCAGATTTGTATTCTTTTATGTAGGCGCCATTACTGAGGAAGACACAAAATAGTCAGTTTCAATATCAGCAAAGTTTGAGGGAGTGCAGAAATGTCAACATGTTTTTAAAAGCAAAGTCAATGTTCTGGAACAGACCAAGATGTTTAGCTGATTGGTTCTGTCTACCGAGGAATAGTTAATAATATTCTATATATCATTTTTGAAATGAACTGTAAATCATTTTGTCTTGGTTTTAAAATAATAAAAGTTGTACACTGACTGTTGCTTCACACAAGTTGTACCATCACCTCTTCTGATATGAACAAGACTTTGTTCACACAGCAGGAACAGTAAATGCAACTTTTTCCTGGCATTCTGAACGGCCCAATTCTGATCTTTTCACTCCACACATTTGTGCCACTTCCATATATGATACTAAATCGACTATGTACTGCACAAACAGCTAACTAAAGAAAAATACAGAAATGGCTGAAAATACAAGAACCAAAACAACAGAACTCAGACAAAAGGTAATCATAAAATTGATGACGTCATGAAACTTAAAGTCCCTTTTAGTTTTTCTGGGAACAAATACATTTTTTTTTTTAATGAAGAACAGAAATTCATCCCTTGTTGTTAAATATTTTTTGTTTTAAGGTAATTGTGAACAGATTGGAAACTCTTGTGGCTTCAGAACTTGTGGTTTTGGTTTCATGTTAACTCAACAACAAAGCAACGTTGTAATAGATCATTAGAGGAATGAGCTAAACAGTCAAAGTAAAGCTGTATGCAGCTGTCCTTTTTCACTAGCTGTTCCACAGCATCACATCTGGCCCAAATCATAGGTTCTGATCCTAAATCTGATGCCTCTGCACCAAGTGTTGGATTTTACATACCGGTAAGTTATTTGCATTCTGTTAGACCTATTGTTACTGTTATCAACTATGAATAATCCACATGTTCACATGTATCACCAGACAAGAGAACATGCGAAGCACTTCAACTGATGAGACTAGGCTTCAGTCTAGTGCAGTGATGTGTCAGTGTGGATTTAGTTCAACAGGACATTAAAAGCAGCTGAAGTTGACCAAAGTGCTTTATTATTTATTCACACAAAAATACGTTTGCACTCGCACTTCACTGTGTCAAACAATTCAACCCAATGGAAATACTTGTTCACCTGCTCGCCTGTGGTGCTGCTGCATCAGAGTTGAATTGAGCATTCACACTTCCCCCAAAAGAACCGGACTGCAGTTCCAGACAAACGAACTACGGTTTGATTAAAGCGAACTGAACAAGACTGGTGTGAAAGCGTCTTAAAACAAGAGAGACAACAAATAAAGTTAATAAGATACCACCTAGAACTATTAGATCTAACAGAGTCTTATATTCAGCTTCCTTTATATGCCAAGGAGAAAAGATGGGTTTTCACTTCAGCATAGATACAAAAAATTCAACATTTAGCAGGCTGGATATGAATGGATGAGCTATTCTGGAATAAATAGTTTCAGATTAGTTCAAGAACAGTTCAGAGACAGCTTCATTGAGTCTCATGGCCTTCTTGTTCAACATTAGTGTCTGGCGTCAAAGAATCCAAAATAAAATCACTCATAAACCTTATGGGAAGGTTTCCCAAAAAGAGTCGAGGCAGTCTGGAGTGTGCCAATATCATTTTAGATCCAAAAGACTGAGAAGAGTACCAGTCAATGCTTCTGGTAATTTTATATAGTTTTTCTTTTAAGCTGTGGCCAGTTAATCTAAACTAAGACTAGTGGAACCAAGTTTTTACAGAGCTCAATCGTCCTGCATAAACAATGCAGGACGATCCTTTCTGGTCTCTGACTTGCGGTTCATCTGGAAGTAAATGCAGTAGGCATGTGTTAGATGAGTAAATTGTATTGTCTTAAACCAGTCTAACCCAACCCTGGTCTTCAAGACACACTGTTCTACATGTTTTAGACGTTTCCCTGCTTTCATGTGCCTGATTCAACTGATTGCAGTTCAACAAATGCCTGTTAATCAGTCATCAATTGAAATCAGCTGGACTGAAGCAAGAAAACATGCAGGGCAGTGAGCCTTGAGGACCAGGGTTGGGAAACACTGTCCTAAACTACTGAGGCCTGCTAAAGCTCTGCAGTCAGACGACCAATCAAAACTGCAAGTAATAGCCTATGAATTCAGACATCTCCCCAAAGATACCATCTATCCAGAGCCTTCTCCCCTTAGCACTATTTTAATAAAGTACATAAGTTACAACATCTACTCAAAGACTAGATCTGAACTTCAGCTCAACTAAGGTCCCAGTGTATGTAAAGGTTTCGTCTTTCCGGAGACTCCCTGGGACAAAGTACAGTAACACAGGAAAAAGAAGATCAGTTCTATTATAGTGAGTGCGGAAGTTAGCGTCCCCATCCGCCACACACAGCACAATGCTGGCTCGTTATAGCAACAAAGACTCAGAGGACAAACACACAGTGCACTGAAAGAGCTGACGAAACTGTCTGAGAGTGACCGCAGATCCCCTGCACTCTATGAAGGCGCAGTGAACACACACACACACACACACACACACACCGCTCACTCCCTGCTGTAGTCCACACAGCAACTTTTTTACCGATTTCTCTCCCGACGTTCCCCTTCTGACAACCTTAAGGAATCTTATCAAGATGCCTCCTAAGATTTAAGGTTGTTATGGTTCACTAAACCCACGGAAATAACAAAAACTGAACTTGAGAAAACATTTTTGTTAACTGAAATAAATAAAAACGGCAATTAATGGGGAAAAAAAACTATAACTCCTCGGCAAATTACAGTACTCCATCCTCCTCCTGGCGGCACTTACGCTAGTCTGCAAAATGGCAACTGCTAAAGTTGGGAGAAAACAGCAGTCAGTTGGTTGATTGAATGATTTTTTTGAAATCATGCTTATGTTTATTATTCTTTACCCAATCAGTATATGCATAATCACAATACAACACTTTGACCTCTGAATTCTGCACCAAAAATTAACTAAAGATGAAAAAACTATTATAACAAATAAAAACTAAACAATATTTAACTAATAATATCCAATAAAACCTAGCAAACACACTAAAAACTACCTATAGCTAACTGAACTAGAGAACCAAACAGTGCAACGAAATACAACTAAACTATAATGACAAATCAAAACTTTTCCATCTCTACTAAGATTATCTCCAGACACATTCCTGCTCTGTGTGGCGTGTTAAGAGTGATCTGGTCCACTCTGAAGGACGTCAGGACCTCTCCCATCAAAAGTCAGGAATACTCAACATGTTTGATTGCTTTGGCCTTAATCCCGATGTTGCAGCATCGTGTTCCTCGGTGTTCCTCGAGAATAAACAGCAACGCATGTTTGCGATCTCTCAGGTTTTGAAAATCATCAGACAATTTTAAGATCTTTCCATGTGCAGCAGGCTTAACCTGAATGCAAAAATACACATAAAAGAGGCACATATCAAAACCTTATCTGCATCTCCTAGTCCTGATGTCCTTGACCTCGAAGTATGTGATGTAATTTTCTCATTTTCGTCTCATCATGCTCCTCCACTCCTGCAGACGTCAATTAAGTTGATTTTAGAATCTATTTTGGAACATTTGGACTCTTTCCAGGAACACTGCACTGCAAAAACACAAAATGTTACCAAGTATTTTAAGTCTAATCTCTAGTGTCAGTATCTTAGTATACGTGAAATAAGACTAAACTAACTTTTCATCAAGATATAGGAGCCTGTTATATGTCAACAATTCCTTTATATTGATAAAAACTAGCACTAGTTTCACTAACAGATTATTTCACTTGTGGGAAAAATGTCTTTAGTGAAATAATCTGCTAGTGGAACTAATACTTTTTCATCAATATTAAGGAATTCTTATCTTAAAAGAAGCTCCTATATTCTTGCTGAAAAGTTACTTGAAAGTTAGTTTTCACTCATTTCAAGCATACTAAGGTATTTATGCTAGAAATACAGCAACATTACTTGGTAAACTTGAATGTTTTTGCAATGTGGGCTGGAGGATCCAGGACTTGATGCATGGTATTGTCTCCAGAACGATATTCTGGTATTGTCTCCACAACAATACCAGAATATTGTTCTGGTATATAACAATATTCTGTTTTATACCAGAACAGAAAGTAGAAAGCTTTTAAAATTCTTCAATTATGAGAGATTTTCAATTCAGAGTTTTCTAAACAAAGCATTGTCTGGAAAACATTCTGAAAGCCACACATCATTCCACAGCCTCTTATATCGGAATTACAGTACAAAGAAGTGAAGTCTCATGCTAAGCCATCTTCTCTTCCAAAAGTCTTTCAACTATTATTATTCCTTGGGTTCATTATCTGCCTTCCTCTGTAGAGACTGCTGTGACCCGCTTAGGAATCTGTGCCTGTTCACATGAGCATACGCCCGCTTTCCTCTTTCCTCTAAGCACAGGTCTGTGCTCTGTGTGCGTGGGTGTGTATGGATCTATTTGCAGGCGAGTGCATGCGTGTGTGTGTGTGTGAGATTTGTAAACAGGAAGTGTGAGGATGCATGCAGCGAGGGGACACAGAGAAATGGGATTTCCCACAATGGCAGAACTGCTCGGCTGAATGAGGCTCACGATGTGTGTGTGTGTGTGTGTGTGTGTTGCATTTAACGCGGGTGGGCTGCTGTGTGGTGTCTGTACATTCTGGACAGCTGATTAGCAGCTGGGCACCAGCCCTGCATATCATTTCCCAGACAACGGCGTGTCCGATCTGACGTCCCCAAGAGCGGAGCGGAATGCCGAGCTCTGCGCAGGTCATGAGGCAGGGCAGCTGCTCGGGTTGGAGGTCAGGGGTCAGAGGTCGGGGGTCGTTTCTACATGTGTTGGAAACAGACGAACAAACTGCAGTTGTCAGACAATAAAAGGAGGGGCTCAGATGTCCCAGACAGAGCAGACAACTGCCTGCTGCAACTGCCAGTAGCTTTAATCATCAACTATGAACTGGTTTACTTCCTCTGTGGACTCAACTTAGACTCTAACAATGCAGAGAGAAAGTCAGTAGAGTTGTCAGCTGTTGTTTTATGTTGTTGTTTTTTGATAAAAAGTCTCTAAATATGACAAGAAAGTTTATAAATTAACAGTCTCAGTTTGTCCTAACCACAGCCACTCTTACCTTTGGACATGGATCTGTGTCTCTTAGCTCCACCCACTTTGATGGAATTTTTCAAAATTAGTCAAATTGAATCATGAAAGCACAAAATGGCAACACATGATGACAAAATAGTGGAAAGACTTCAGCAATGGTGACCCACAGCTGTAGTGCTAAAGCATGGTGTGTTCACAGTTTGGGAAAGGATTGGATTTTTGAGCTCCTGACCAAGTGATCCACTGTCAGGGCCGTTCCACTGCATGAATGAATGTATGATTTTAGAAGAATATTCATTAGTTGTTACATCAATTTGATTTGCTCCTGCAAATGTTTGAATATGCATGGAGGAAAGTTTTCTTGTTTCCTGTTAAAGAGAATTTAAAGGTATTTGGATATTTGATTAGTTATCAGAAGCAGCATTTTTTTCCAGTAGCATATTGGCTCATCTGATTTATTTACTGGCAAAAATTAGCGGTATGTTTCGAGTTTTCAGTTGGCCGATGTGGAAAATAAATGACTAAAGAGATTATTGTAAATGTTATAAAATGAGCCCCGGTTTTCTGATCCTGTCAGTGGTGAGATCATTTTCTCACTAAAAGTGACTCATGTTACTCCATGGTCACAACAAATCCCCACTGCACTGTGGTTTTATACTGAATATTCAATAGCTTTAGCAATTAATTCGACATATTTATTCAAGTGCAATTTTCAACTAAGAAGACGATCAGAGAGCCTTTAAATCTGATTTATTCTGCACATGAAGTAGCAAAAAAGTTCTCCTGTATAATTGAGTAATAATAAGGTAAGCCATAATGTAAACAGATTTTCTTCAGTAGAGCTGACGGCAGCCAGTGAACTAGACCGATTCCTTTAAATGGCAGCTGTTTGTCCCCTCTGAGCATGCTCAGATGATTACTACTGTCTACGGGGGAATCAACCTCCTTCTGCGGCAGATCTGTTAAAACGATACACGTGACTCACCTGAAACGTCTCCGCCACCGTCTTTATTAGAGACACAGAAAGACAAAGTAGTTCCAGCAACTTTCTGGCTTCATGTAGATGTAGGATCCTCAAAAAAAAAATAAAAATAAATCAACATTTTGATCTCAGATTTAAACAAAAATAATGTAAAAAATAAATACATCTAACAATAGAGAAATAAACTAAACCTAAATATTTAGAGTGGATTTTTAATTGATTTGTAAATATCTGGATTGTCTGTAGGAGCTCAGACAGGTTGACACTGTACACAGCATCAATAGCGTTGTTAGCTTCACATCTTAGCTAAGAACTTTATTTTTCTTTTCAGTCACATCAAATCGAGCTAAATGTATTTCTTTAAGGAGGAATGTAGGCTACAAAGTGAATTCAACTGAAGTTACAGAATAATGGTGGTTTGTTCTGCCCACCAGGAGACGTTTCTTTGGTCCATACAAGGTTTTTGATTAAAATGTGATTCATTGAGATTAAATGATGAAATAATAGTAGACATTTTTAGCTAAATTTAAAAAAAAATCCCACCACTGCTAGCATCACAGCATAAAAGAAAAATAAACTTAGGAGGAAACATAAAAAGGTTTGTGCAAAAGTATATCAAGCATGATGTAATATATTAGAAAATGGGAGTTATTGTTCAGGGTTGTTACTTTGATTGTTGGAGGCCTTGTAATATTTGATGACTGTGCAGCCTAAAAACAAAGATGCTTTCTGTGTAGTTTTGTTTTGTTGGAAACATGTCAAACATTTGATCTATAGATAAATATTTCACATAGATAAAACCCTGTGAAAGGTAGTTTTTTTGTTTTGTTCTGCATGAAACTCACTGAAGACATTAATTTTGGTTCCCACTTCCTTTGGTTTCTGTTACAGATACATACATTTTTTTAACACTGTATATTTATGTACATGTAACTTAATGTGCCGTGAGCCGTGCTGCAACATGCTTAGCGCTGAATTTGAACATGCAGCGTCGTATGATGCACAGGCCTGAGCAGGGCTGCGTGGGCGCTTTCTCTTCCTGTCTCTGTCAGGCTCTGCTAACAGTTAACAGAGGATCTCTCTATGGTTGGAAAACTTGCTTTCACATCTGTGGGCGACAATCAGCGTGTGGCTTTCTCACAGTAAATCCATTTTGAGATAAGAAGAGAAAAAAAGGCAACAATATTGAAAGCCTGATCGAGCTGAAGCAGAGCCCGCAGGACGAACAGAGAACGTGTTGGGCCTGCGAAAACTTTACATGCACTTTTTCCTTTTAATTAAGAAAAAAGAACGTATACCGAGGAGTTCTTTTCATTTTCCAGTTTACTCACTGCTGAGGAGGAACATTTTGATCAAGGGACGTCTTACCATCTCACATACTTTCAGTTTATACCTTCAGTTTAGTCAGCCCACGCGGTTCTGTGAGCGCCGAACGTGGAGAAACGGACGGCTCTCTTCTGGACAGGGAGGTGGAGAAACAGCTGTGGACAGATCAGGGTGCCATGGGAACACAGGGAGGGGCGACCACTGGAGAGAGACAACTTCACTGGGCAAGGACTAGCTGTGTAACAGATGAAGCTGTAGTTTGATTATTGTGACGATTAATCAATTAATCGTTTAAAAAAATGGTGCTTTCTTCTCATTCTTCATTTAACCACTTACATTTATTTTATGTAATATTGAGAGTAAAAGAGGTTAAAAAAAACTAATAATAAAGGGGCAAAAAAAAAAAAGAATAACAAAGAGGCGGCAAAAAACAAATAATTCAGTTTATTTCTTAAATCAAAAAATTTAAATTTGATTGCCTAAAATTTGATAATTGCATTGCTTTACTGAACACTTGAACATTTGTACCAAAGGAGGCATCTGTAGCTAAAAGATACTTCTAACATCAATGTGTGAAAATTTTAAACCTTTTTGGTTGACATGGCATCAGTAAGACCCATCTGATGATAATTTTTTGGATTAACCGATTAATAATTGGGCAGCAAAAGGTTCTTAGAAGGAGATATTTTTTTTTTTGACAGAATTCAAATCGTCTTTATACAGCTTTCCCTTAACATCTGCTCTGAGGGAGCTGTTCTTTCAGTGAATTGCAGTTTTTAGAGTCTGTATACTAAAATTACAGATTAATCAATTACTAAGCCAGTTGGCAATCATTTCAATAATTGATTAATCACAATTAATTGTTTGAGCCTTAGCTGATGACACTCGGGAGCATTTTCACTCTGTTAAAGTTTAGGCATGTCACGGTTTCAAACATCAGCCAGTTCTGGTCACCAACACGTTTCTCCATGAATCTCTAAAGCAGGAATATCCTCAGTTTTAATATTAGAGTTTAAGCAACATGTTTTGGAGATTCACAAAATACATGGAAGGCAGAACGATTTCAGTCAGACTTCATGTTTGAAATATTATGAGAATTTAAATATTTATGAAGCAAAACAGAAATATTGCAGCACCTTTTTTTTTCTTTGGGACAACATTTAGAGTCACCACATGATTTTAGAAATAGTTAAAATGGTGGGATTATTAAATAATTTCTCAGTCGTCCTTAAAATAATCAAAGCAAGCTGGTATGTTTTTGAAGAGGGAATAACATGACATGATACAAAACTCAAAAAAGTCAATTTAGCATATTATCCCCCTTTAATAAAATGTAAATAAAAACTTGGATCAATATCAATATCCAATATTAATATGGCTATTTTGCTAATCAATTTATGTACATTATTTACATATTATCTATATTTGACTACCCTATGAGTAAAAACCAACTACTCTGTTGACTTTGCCACTGCTGATGTGAAACTCCCCACAATCCTTTGCTGCATCACCATCACTGTCACATGACCAAACAAAAACCACATGGCCGGCATCCTCACTGACCCGTCCAGAAACAAACAGCAACAAGATGGAAATAAATATTGGTTTTTAATGACACCCTAATTTTATTGGCCAATACTGATATGCTAAAAATGAGTAACATCAGTCGATGGCAACGTTAGTACTGATACATCATGTGTCCCTAGTAAATTTTATTAGAAGGTAAAACAAAATATTTTCTGGGGACTCATCTACACGTGTGACATGCATAGCTGGAGTTCAGAAGCTGGGCATAAACACTTCTTTAATAAAATCTATGGATTTCTTCATGTAACATTATGCATCAGCAGGTGGAAGTTGGCGTCTAATACGTTGACCTCGGGTTCCTTCGTGTTCGTGACTCGGCTTGCTGCTGCGACAGAAACGTCTGCCTCTGGTTTTGTGGCTTCTGTTTGCCGCCTTGGTGTGGCCGGAGCTCCTCAGGCCTCAAACGTCTGCTCTACAGAGCTGAGATGAAAAGTGTCAAAGGCTGAGAGCGCCGAGTTGCGCTATCATGGCCACGTCGAGGCACTTCCTTGTTCCCAGCGGGCCGAGCTGATAGCTGGCCTGCTTTGAGCAAACATCAGGCCTGGCTTCCTAACAACTACTTTCTCTTCATGTTTGATTTTGTCTTGGCTTCAAACTGAGCGAGGTCTGCTTGGTCCCTGTAAAACTGCGCAGTGTGTTTACACGGGAACCTCCTTGAGCCTTCACTAAACTCATAATTGACATGCGTGACTCATCTTAGGGCTCGCCTTGTGAAACTGCAAACCGCAGCTGTGGAAACCCTGTCAGGCAGCTCAAGAAAAGGGAAGTGGAGGTTGTCTCAGAGAATACACACTTCATGCAAGACTCATTCTTTTGTATTTCTCTGAAACTGAAGAAAGTCGTGGTATTAAGAAAGCACACCACCTTTACAGGTGACCTATTATGACTTGTTTAAGGAAACATAATAGGTCACCTAAAGGTGACCTATTATGTTTCCTTAAACAAGTCATAATAGGTCTATTGGCTATACAAAACATGATCATTGCATTTTTTGCATGAAATCATTCTTAGATAATAGTATTTTCGTTTGCTCGGGTCAGAAGAATCTATTTCTGATCCTTTTAGGTCTAGTCCACACATTGCCAGATATCTGAGAATACATTTTTATGCATTCTGGTCTTTCAACCACACAAAATGCAGTTTAATATGGATTTAATAAAAATTATTACTGTTAAAAACTCTGACCAAAGTGGGGATTTGAAAAAAATTCTGCGCTGGTGTTTGTGTGCGTGCATGGAAAATACAAATTTAGCACATACTTCCTTTGACACGATTTCAGTCGCTTTATATTATAATACGGTATTTAAAAGTAGTTCAACCTGTCCACACAAATGAACCTCCTGGCGCCATGTTTAATTGGTGGTTGTTTTGGGTTGAAGTGTTGCGCTACACTGCCCCCTATGGGTTTGGCATGTTATCGCTCACAGGCGTATTTGGGTTCATGTGAATGAACATTTTTATTTCCTGAACTACAATTAGTAAAATTAATAAATAAATAAAAGATTATCTTTTGAAAGGTACTCCACTGACTTTGACTTTAAAACCCTGAAGTAGTCATAGTGCCCTTTGAACGTGTTCATGGTTTACACTGTGATAACGGTCGCTGTATAAGACACACGGACAGCTGAAGGGAAAATCTGTCATCATCTCATTTCAGTCTTCTGCTGTGAAACGCTGCATACTGCTCTGGCATGAATCACTCTCTGCCCAGTATGTCCCCCTTACTCCACCTCTCCCTCTACACACACACTCAGATGCATAGACTCAGCCTCCAAACTTCCACAGACCTCAAATGGATTAAATATTTGTGGAATGCACCGAAGCTGGCTCAGTCCAAGAATCTCCTCTACCCCAATGAGCTGGAGAACATGCCGTCAGTGACCTGCTCCTTAAGTCTTGGAACTAGAACTGAGCTCAGCTCACTTTTATCAGATGTTCCCCCCTTGGCTGAGGTAACCTGGCAACACCAGCACCAACTAGTTTGTGTTCGTTTTGAGCTCAAAGCTTTGGCCGACCTCATGATTTAGTAATGAGACTCTTTTATCAGACTGGATCTATCGTTAAAGGCATTTTCATGCATCCCTGTGTTGCATCTTCTTATGACTGCTATATATTTGTTCCAGTAGAAATGGACGATATGGTGAAAAGATATAATTTCAGATATATTTGTTTTCTTTACATGTTTAGAAAATACTCAGTATTAATTTGACTTTAGTTCTGTTTTGCTCTGATTAAAGACATTTAAGATATAAAGGTATAAACATCAGAGAGATGTTGGGGGAGGAAACTGTTTCTGTGGTGACTGGTTTATGCAAGTAGCACCCGGTAGCACATTTCTGAAGGGAAAAGTGCTAACAGCTAGTGTTCAGGATGTGTGGGATCTGCAGAGATGTTAGCTCCTCCTTTCCTGACCCAGGCCTATAGACGTCCTGGATGGAGGGAAGGTTAATCCTGATGTGTATACACAGTTATTTGACAGTACATATTGTTCTGACTCTACTCTCACAGAGATGAAGCCAAGATGGGGCTGTTAGCCGGCCGCTAACTTGTAAAGCTGTATATTAGCACTGTGGCTCAGTGGGTTGAGTAGTCATCTTGCAATTGGAAAGTTGTGGGTTTGACTTCATCTTCCTCCTGCCATATGTGCCCCTATGGAAGGCAGCCCATGATTTCTACTGATCTCCGTATCAGAGTGAATATTTGGACGTGGCTCCTGACTGAAGAGCTTTAAGGTTCTCATTAAGACTAGAGAAGCTCTTCATAACTTCACTTCCTTTACTATTTTATGGTGACTATTTCTTTAATAGTTCACAGGTGTGGATGTCAAAGTTTACTGAGCTTTTTTAAAAATTTCTCATAAACTCCTGGGGGAAAGGATCTAATTTAGTTTTTCTTCCTTTTTCCTTGTTTTTTTCTTTTTCTGATTTTGTTTTCTATTTCAAAATTTTTCTTTCTCTTTTTTTCTTTTTTTCTCTTTGTCTTTTTTTTTTTAACAAACAAGCATAGCTAAGCCTCATGTCTGGTGGTGCTGGCCATGTTACAAGAGCTCGCATTGATCCGTCCGTCTGGGGTTCAGAACACTAAGTGCTTTACATCATATTAGTGTGAAAATACTTTAGCCAAACTGCTAAACCAACATGACACCGACACTGGAGTAAACTGGAAATGGAGTCAGGTGCAGTCACCCACTTCTCAAGTATTTTGGCTTCATTTCTTGTGTTTATAGAACCATCTGAAAATACCCTTTGTTTTGAAAGGGAATCAGTGTTAGAGATTCTGCATCTCTGTTTATTTCTATTTCTATTTTTAATGTGTTGCACTTTGCACAATAAAAATAGCTCCCTGCAACTCTTTTCTCAGTTTCATACTGACTCTTGAGTCACTTTGTGATGCTTTGATGACGGCCTTCATTTGAAGCCTTGGACTCCTGACAGTAAAATAAGCCACAAGCATTGAATAAAATAAAATAATAAATAAACAGTGAAACCGTAAGAATAGAAAAAGAAAGTTTAAAATCCAGACTAAAATGTTTTGGACAAAGACTAATTTAAATGTTGTTTTTTCTTAGCATTCCAAACTCAATGCTTTAACATAGTAATCTATATTATAATGGAGAACAAATATAAGTGACTAAATCTCTGTTCATGAAAAACCTGTTCTATTTCCGATAGGGGATTAAAGAAACATGTGTAACAGGCTGCATCACACAAACACAGCGGACATCTTGATGGTGCCTCTTTTTGTATAAAACCCAAAGTTCCATATATCCATGCTCAGCCCATATATAGGTCTCCTGTTTTTACTGGTTTGCTGATAAATAAATGTAACTCTATTAGATAAAATGCTATTCCATGAAAGACGTTCAGGTTTCATGCAGCGTTTACTTTCTGGATGATTTGTCCAGAGAATGTCCTGTTTTCATGCGACTTCAGCCACTTTCTCGTGTCTGTCTAACTGACGCTCCTACAGCTGCCAGACTTTATCCATATAGCCGGCGTCCTGATGTAGAACGAAATGTTTTCCGCTCTCCGGCTCCCCTCGTTGCGCACTGACTCATCCACGCGCTGCGCAGAAGACCTGGAGTTATTTACATGTTCCCGACACATTCGAACCCGAGGCCGACCTCACGCAAAGGAGCGTTTATAACTCGATGGACGGCTGTACACATTTTCTTTTCCTGGAAACACAAATGCAGTCCCCCCTTCCAGAAATAAATGTGTTGAATTTTTTTCTTTTTTTTTTTTCTTGCATCAAAGTATTTGTGCATTTCAAGAAGCACTGTGAGGCTTAGAGTCGTAGTCGGTGGTGTCATGGAAATAACAAGTATGAGAAAACTTCAGCAGAATGTGTTTGACCTGCAGGTGGGAGAGGGTTATCACCAGACATCCTGTCTCCTTATGGGTTTGTTTACCTACAGTGATGGTTACTGTTTTTTTTTTCATTTTGTTCAGAGTTCTTTTTGTGTTTTTGTTAATCTTCGCCTGATCAGCCTCCTCATGTTTTTTTTCAAGGTTTTATTGGCTCTAGTGGCCTTTATTTGATAGTGAATTGGGAGGAAAGTGGGAATGAGAGAAGGGGGAAGACATGCGGCAAAAGTCACCAGGCCAGGAATCGAACCTGCGACAGCCACATTGAGAATTAAGGCCTCCATATGTGGGTTGTACTTAACGCCTGCGCCACCACAGAACACCATCGTGGAGAAAAAGCTGTTTTTTAGTCAACCTGTGTGATTGATCAAATATAAGAGCTGAACTGAGTCACCTGACTGCTCTAACCTTTAAATGTCACTGAATGTTCTGGTACGCATGTAAATGATTTGAGTTGACAATCCTCTTCATTTAATAACTGGTCGTTATATTTAATGGTAGACACAGGACATAAAAGATATAAGATTTAAAATGTTTTACAGATCTCAGCTCTACCTTTGCAGATTTCTGTGAGATAGTCCAACACAAAGTAGTAAAGAATTGTAAAATGGAAGGAAAAGGATGCATTGTTTCCCAAACTTTTTACAAATAAAAATCTTAAAATTTGTGAAGTGCAATACATGTTCCATCTAAAGACTGTTCCATACAGGAGATAACAGGTTAATATTAGGCCTGTCGCAATAATCAATTAATTATATGACAAAATAAAATGAGTTCAATAACTTCCAAACTTCATAATCCATTTTATTTATAGGTTCGGCTGTAAGTAATTTTTATTTTGGTTTTATTTATAGTTTTTGGCTGTTGTGTTTTATGTTGGAGGTTAAAAATATCTTCCAGCTCCAGCGTTGACTGTTCTTCACAAAATGAAAGTTAATTGGGCACTATTGCATTATTGCCACTATCAATATATCACTTGAAATTGGCATCAAAACAGCAATATTATGATTTATTGCAATAATTACAGTGATAACAGGATTATTTGTTATCGTGACAGACCTTCCTAATATTCACTAAAAGAGAGTTTGTGTTTTTTGGATGAATTACTGACAGATTTTTGAAATGAACATGTCATATCTCTGTGTTTTTAGCCCTGCCCTGACTGGTCTCTGTTGTCAAAAAGTATTACAAGTAATATATTAACCACTCATAATATCTCAACAGAACCCCACATTTTAAAACTACCAAACTTTAAAACAGACTTAAAATTTTATTTATTTATTTGCAATGTGCCTTTATTCACTAATTTTGTGAATTGGCGCTATATAAATAAACTGAATTTAAATTGGAGTAAGTTGTTCTGTGAATGTTCAGCAGAAAGTTTAGTTAAAGGAAGAGCTGATGCTCATGCAGTGGTTAGCATGACCCTGCAGCCTGACGTGCTCGCGGCTGTGAGTGGACACAAGAAAATGACTTATAAAGCGTCCAGATATTTCTGTATTCTTCTCATAAAATCCATGTTAAATGTGGACCATGTTCCATCAGTCTAGTTTCAATTAATCAGGTTTATTTGTATAAACACATTTCAGCAAGAAGGCAGTTCAAAGTGCTTTACAACATAAAGCATCTAAATCTATATTTATATCTAACTAGTATTCTTCTGCACAGTGCGGTGTGCGTAACTTAACTTTACATCATGATGCACATAACAACAAAACAACAGGTTTCACTTGTTGACGTGACTAAATGGCGAGCGAGTCGCTGGATCCACTTCTCCTTTTCAGTTCTATTTCAGAGTCTTTGGTCAAAGATTATGTCTTTATTCACTCAGCTGACAGGTAGCGAGGCGTAAATCCTTCTGATCCTGTGCTGACTGTGTGATCGACCGTCTTGTCAAAGTGGTTAAAGACGCCCGACGGGACCTTCCCCTCTGGTACATCAGTACATGCTGTACATCAGTACATGCTGCTGCCGCTGTGAGCTCGCAGGCTGTGGTCAGAACGGCTGCGTGCTGAGGTCACGCATGTGAAGCTGCAACAAACGACTTCTGTCTCCTTTCTCTGGCGTGTCAGGTAGAATTATTTAAAACGTCTACTGCAGGAATGGTCAACATGAACTTATAGACAACCAGAGCAGAAGTTTGAGTTGGATCAGTAGGAGACAGGAAAGTGATGAATAGACCATTTTTAGTCCGTTTACGTTTTCAACCCCTAAACTAAGCGTCTGCTCTCCCCCACACATATTTTCCCCCTGAGAAAATATGTCTCATATTTTATGTCTCCAGTTATGGGATATGTGTATCATACACCCGAACCACTTCTGTACATTTGAATCTTTTTTAGTTAAAATTTAATTGTAAATGTGATAAATTGCTGATAGGTATGAAGGCATTGTGGGGGGGTTAAGGGGGGGTCGTTCTAATTCATGTTTTTTACAGCCTTTTCTTTTGATGGCTGCAGCGCCAGGATAGAAACAACCCACTATGGTAGCCTATGCTTTCCTACTCAATTCTGCTCGATTCTCATTTCCATTCAGTTTCCTGTCTCGGATTTCTCCCACTGAACTTGATTTCCTCAATGGAATTTAATTTCTACCGGACCAATCAGTGAACACAAAGTGATGTGAACGATAACGTGGATTTTTTTGCTCTGTTTTAGGACTGTAGTCTGCCTGTAGTTTTAGCAGCAGCAGAGGAAGCAAACGAAGTTGTTCTGTCTGTGTTGGCCACGCCTCTAGAGACTGAATCAACAGTTGCCTCTGTATGAACCGCAGCGCAGAATGGCTGGTTTTTACCAGGCGAGTACGGCATGTCGTTCTGGTTCTGGAAAACTGGTGGTTCTACTGTTGCAATTAATATTTTGAGGGAAAGAAAACAGAACCTTAAAAAAATGTAGTTGTTTTGTACATGCCATTTGCAAAGTCAACTTTCAATTCTGAAAAGACATTTATTAATAGCAGCATGCATATTATTCTGACAATTAATCAGATAAAAGAACTGGCACATTCTGCAGATTTTTTTTATTCAACCATTTAAACTCATTCTATACAATTTTAGAAATACATTTAGAAAATACAAGCAAAGAAATATATTGATTTCTTTTTGAAATAAGAAAATCAACATTTCACTGGCTAAACGTAATAATTGTATTCCTTTAGTGAACGCTTGATAATTTGTAGTAAAGGTTGAATCTGAAGTTAAAAAATATTTCTAACATCAACAACTGAAAAGTTCAGTTCTCTCTGCTTGACTTAACATCAGCAAGGTGTGCTGATCTGTTGGTTAATGGTTTTGATTAATCAATTATTAATTTGATATCAAAAGGTTTCCTTATAGATTTTCTTTCCAGCTGGGTGGAGTTGATGAAATCTAGGTAGAACAGATTCCTCTTAAATTCAAAACGTTTAGATTTTTTGTTGTTTTGGCTTAATTACTGTTCTGAATATGCAGATTGTTTTTTTAATAATTGACCTTTCTTTTTGAGTGTGTATGCTCCAGTTAATGATTATTTGATGACTAAATTAGTTCTTTCAGTAATCAAGTCATCATGATTAATCTGATTAATCAGTTCTGCCCAATATTTAGACATTATTCAGAAATGTTTACAACAAAAAACATTTTAAGTTTACTGAAGTTAAAAAAGATCTGATTTTACAACTTATTATATTTATTATATAATATGTCAAATAATATAATAATGATTATATTATATTTCTGTATTTTTATAAGAGCTGACGAACAATGGAGCCAAAGCATATTTGTTAGTGTTTTTCTTTTAAATGCTTTCAAGAAGTCACTAATTAAACATGTAAAGTCCAAAGGAGTTTAACAGTCTTTGGGTTTTCGTCATTGATCAGCAGCACACAGTTCCGCTCCCCGCGCCTCTGCCCCCCTGAGGTCGACACCGGCCGCCCCCCCCCAGCTCGGCTTAATGAGATGCTGATGAATCAGTTCCGCTGCTCCTCCTCATCCTCATCAGCCAGACCTGAGGCGGATGAGTAAATCACTCCTCAGTCAACTCCACTTCATTCACGCCCCGTTTTATATATCTGGTGATGCATCACCAGTTCCACGGCGGTGGGGGAGGGAAGGGACGTGAAACATGAAATAGTGACACAGACAGCAGAAACTGAGCGTGTTCTTTGTGTTTGCTCATCCTTCCTATCAGTCGACGCTAAGAGTCGCCCTCTTCTGCTCTCGGGGTCTTTACCAGGAACCGACACTTCCTCTGACTCGTGATCCAGATTCTTCTGCCCACACTGGCTTTCTCAATTCCTCCCGTGACATAAACGCTCTCTTACTCAGCGATGCGTGCCGGCCTTCCAGAACACACAGGGGGCAGTGGAAACAGTGATCTCCTTTCTTAATAGTTTTATCTCAATGTGGGCAGGTTTAGCTGGAAAATAAATCAGACATTCAGTTTTCCTTCCACTGAGTGGAAGGTAAACTGATGAAACCACTGATTCTGTGGACCTCATGCAAATGTTTGTGTGACACGCTAATTCAGAGGAAGTAGGGCTGACACAATTATTCAGATTAATCGTGATGAATCGATTATTGAAATAATTGTGAACTAATTTAGTCATTGAGTAACTGTCAGCTGAAGTATATACAGGCTTGAAAATGGCCTTTGCAGACAAAAAATAATTTTTTGTTTGTTCTACCCCAAACTCCTCGCGTGGCGGTTTGAGCTTCACCTGTTTTAGATTCTGTAAAAAGAAAATCTAAAAAAAGCACCTTTCACTATCCAGTTATTAATTCATCAAACTTCTGGGAACTTTGCAGCTGACAGCCATCTTGGTAGGTGTCCGTAACCAATTGTCATGATGGTGGCAATGGAGTTGCTATGACAACAGTAAACGAGCCACATTCTCTGTCTCATACGGGTCGATCCTGACAGCAGCGATTTCGTTGCTGAATCTTTGTCTTGCACATTGATCAAGAGAACATCCACAGTGCTTCTTTACTTTGCACTGCGCTTGCCTACCAAGATGGCGGTTTTTATGTATTTTTAAAATTGTACAAAATAGGCTTAAGTAGTTAAAAGAAAAATCAGCAGAATGTGAAAGTTTTGTAGACAATTAATTGACTGTCTGAATAAGCGGCAAAATAATTGATTAATGAATTGTTCGTTAGGTGCTGCCCTGTTGAAGCCTAAATGTGCGTTTTTGTGTTCACACAGCAATAAAGACTAAAATAAAAACACGTTCAGTAACGATGTGGAGTCAGAAGTGTCAGAGCTGGGTTTACCACTGCAGTGGTCATCACATTCAAATCAAGTACAACAGGAGCAGAAATGACTTTAAAACCACTAAAAGTGTCCATCGCTCTATACTTCACATTTACCGTGTTAAATAGTCTGACAGAGACAGTGGGAGGTTTTCTCAGGCAGAACAACACGTAGAGCAGCTCTTCTCCTCCCCGCCTGCTGCGTTTCTTGCTTCAAGACGAGGAAAACATCCAAGTTTTACCGTGAGAAGAAGACAGAGTTGGATTTTAGTATTATTGTTTATGTCTATTTGGATAAAATATTTAGAAACAAACTGAATGGAATCTTCTAGAGTTAGCATGTATGATGATGACAGTAGATGGACACATGCTTCTGAGTTAAGTAGATAGTTTATTATTAGCAGGGTAGGCTTGATAATTATCCTTTAAAACAACCTGATGTTAATGTTTGAGAAGAATTGAAGATTTAGTAAAATGTAGTATTACCACTACAACAAGTTAGAATTTCAGCTTTGATCTTATAAGTGATGTAAAATGTATGAATACCTGAAATACTTTTCCACCCTCTCCCATTTTCTATATATAACATTCTTAGAGCTAGATTACATTAGTAATATAGTAGCAATAAAATACATAGCTAACAACAGCAGGGTTAGCAGGGATGTTTTTTGTCCTTAAAAACAAACCAGTCTTAAAACAAGCATCTTCAGAACACCAGTAAACCAAGTGAATTTAATCATATTGGACAGGGGAGATAATGGTAAATATATAAATATGTATTAGGCTGCATCTATTGCAGTTATTTGGTCAACTACCGATTACTGACCTTTAAAAAGCCTGACCTTCCAATTCCAATTTTGGCCGATATCAGTATTTTTTGTCTGAAATATCATTAAATATAGCAAGAAAGCTGCTGAGTTGGCTGAGTGAGGTTATTGCTGTCAACTAATGCTGACAGTCATGTGCAGAAATGACCCCTGGGCACCACACACAATCCCAAAATACTGAAAGTCACGGTTCTGAAGTGAGCTTAAGATGTGAATGCAGATGTTTGAAACAAGACTTTACAGGAAACATAGTTGATTATTCTGAGTCAAACAATAGCTGAATTTCCATTTGCTTCACCTCAACCAGGCACACAGGAAAGGCTGAATATTTCACCAGCCTGCCTTTTTCCCCTCACTCCGTTTTTACCCAATTCCCACAGCATCCCGCTCGGTGAGCGGCTTTGAACCCTTCCCAGCTTGTTTCTCTTTCTTGGATCTGTTTCCAAGGTCACACTTTCCTCCCAGTTGCCAGTCCTCGGCTCTTCTCTTTTTAATTCTCCATCTGTTCCCAGAAGCTCCTCAGAAGTTCAGCAGCGCTGAGACGTTTCGCAGCTGATCTCCCTCTCTGCTTCCCCTGCGCCTGCCTCTGAAACCTGCCGTGGTCACGCTGTTTATCCGTGATCTCTGCTGTGTTCTCTTCCAGCCTGAAGTCTCTGGTGTCAACTGGAGGTCGGAGTGTACAGGCAGCATGTGACTGGTGAGTTTAAACACGTGTTTACGTTTATCAATCCTTCGCTAGACCGCTAACTGTGGGCACAGCACAAAACACATACTCAACACAAGTCAAGGTGTGAGGAAGCTGAGTGTTGTGGCGCCCTCTGGTGTTGTTTTGTGCTGCATTACATCTGAACATTTCAATAATGAATGTTGAAATAAATAATTGAAGATATCGATTCATTCCGACATTTACCATCAGCTTAAACTGATGAACTGAGAGGGAAAAATAGATACATCTCTCAGTTATTAATGACAAGCTAATCTACGAAGCTGCATTAGTTCTACAGGTGAATTATTTACGAGAGAAGAGATGCTGCATAAATGGCTGTCAGTTGTGATTTTAACTCCATGATGTCAACAAAACATGTCAGGCTTGCAGAAGAGTGAAAGTAGAAAACGTGTGAATGACGACGCTCTTGGCGACATGACGACAAACATTCCCCCACAGTGAAACAAAGACATGGCAGCATCATGCTGTGGAGATGCTTTTCTTTAGCATGAACGGGGAAACTGGGAGGATGTGCAGGACTGGGTGGTGCTCAGACTAAACCTGCAGGAGACTCAAAAAGACTTGAAACTGGGTGGAGGTGCACCTTCCACCCTGGACATACGGCCAGAGCTGATTGGATTAGAGCAAATTCTCTGTTCCCATGTTCTCTCTGGAGCCCCAAAGCTTTCAAAAGGGCTTTGTAACCCATTTCCAATTTGATACAATTCAGCTTCAATTTCTCTTGGTCTTGACATGATGAAACTATGAACTGTTGTCAGGCAGGTTCTGTTTAAAAAGTGGGACGTGTCACAGGTGATTTCTCAAAGGGCGCTGTTAAAACGGGAGAATTCTGTAAGGCATTAATGTTTATTATAATGTTTATTGTAATCTCATCATGTCTTTGTTAGAAAAAACTGTTGAGAACCACATATCATCATCTTCCATCTACTCACATTCATGCACTAGTTTACCGTATATGAGAGCAGAAATCTGTCCCCACCAGGCTGTTCTCCCATGTGGACGACCCGTTCCTGGACGACCCCCTGCCCAGGGAGTTCGTTCTCTACCTGCGACCCAGCGGGCCGCTCCAGAACCAGCTCTCACACTTCTGGCAGCAGAGCCGGGTCACCTGCGGCAAAAACAAGGCCCACAATATTTTTCCACACATCACTCTCTGTCAGTTCTTCATGGTGAGCTGAAACCAGCCGTGTTCAGTCCGTCCCACCACAGGACCGGCCCTCTGACTGCTCTCTTCCTCCCAGTGCGCCGACTCCAAAGTGGAAGCCCTGTGTGAGGCCCTGCAGACCACCGTGCAGCAGTGGAGGGGCCGCTTCCCCCGCCCGCTGCCTCTGGAGCTCTACACGTCGTCCAACTTCATCGGGCTGTTTGTGGAGGAGCAGGTGGCTGACGTCCTCAGGCAGTTCGCAGCCGACTTCGCCACAGAGGCCGTCAGGAAGACAGGTAGGGATACAGTGATGTCACTACGCTGGTTTTAGGGGGGCTGGTGCGCCCCCTAAAATATTCTCAACTGCAGAAACAACCAGTCAGAGCCAGGAGGTGGGGCTTACCACTGCCAGTGTACACACTCCTCAGACCATCCCCCTTCCTCCCTGCTCAGCTGCAGCTAGTTCACCACTAGCCATAAATGCTAATGCCAGGCAGCATTAGCATTCTACCTAGCATTAACATTCATAAAAACAATTTGGTGGTGTTTTGTTCGTATGGTTTTTTTGTTTTTGTGTTTTGTTTTTGTACAAATTCAATGCAATGTGCTAATTTTTTTTTTTAAATCATTTTTAGCTTTACTTCATATCACAATAGTGTGGAAGATCTGGGTAAAATATGGCTAGAACTTCTTTGTTTCTGTTGCTGTTTGAGAAATGTCATACTTTCCCTCCCCGTATTGGAAAGTATGACTCTGTCAGTTCTTCATGGTGAGCTGAAGATTCTGATTCAAAACCTAGTGATGCCCCTGGTGGGCAAACACGGTTTGATGGTAGGTAACTTGTAATGTATGCTGGGATTTGTCTGGTCTAGACAAATCCCAGAGGCTGACAGTAGACAGTAGAATGACCACCAATCCCCTGTCTCCTCCAGAGGTCAAAGTGGAGCCTCACAAGAAGCAGCTCCACCTGACGCTGGCCTACAACTTCCCCAGTGATCACCTCTCCTCTCTGGAGAAGCTGGCCAAGGGCATCGAGGTGAAGCTGGGCTGTGATTGGCTGGCTGTCCTGTTCTCCAGGGACATTCGTTTTGCTAACCATGAGGTAGCTCACACTCTGAAAAAAACAAAAAAAAACAATGCTTCCCATGTAGGACCGGGCGATACGGCTTACAAATAAAATCTACAATTTTTTAAAACCAAATCCTGTTTTGAATTAATTGTTTTCTTCTCAGTTTATTTTCAAAAAAAAAAAAAAAATTACAAAAATATTTTCAAAAATGGTTTTTATTTTAATCATCACTTCTGTGAGTTGGGTCAGGGCCACACTTAGAGAATTTTTTTGTTTAATTACAAACATCCAATCTTAGTCTTAAACTAAAGGAGTTAATTGGTTGAAAACAAATCCATATATTTCCATAAATTAAATCATCAAATCGATTTATCGCCCAGCCCTAATTCCATTTCAGACATAATGTTCAAACCCTGATCACCTCACAGTCTTGGTGTTCAGACGTGTGACCGTCACGCCTCTGCATGTGCCTGCAGACGCTGAGGGTCATGTACCCCTACACGCCCCAGAACGATGACGAACTGGAGCTGGTTCCTGGGGATTTCATCTTCACCTCCTCCATGGACCAGACCAGCACCAGCGAGGGCTGGGTCCACGGAACCTCGCTGGCCACCAGCCTGTCTGGACTCCTGCCGGAGAACTACGTGAGCCAGGCCGACGAGTCTGACACCTGGGTGTTTCATGGGTGAGGAGCGGGATGACATTCATAAGTCAGACAGATAAAAGTGCATGAGGGAACAGCAGCTGCAGTTCTCTGGAGGATCACTGATTACCCATTTGAAAAAAACAACACAACAACTTTTGACCGATTTATTTTCACTGAAAATTCCAAAGTAACAACGTCCACAGGAGTTGAAATGAAATGAAATAAAATTTCAATTCTTCAGATTCATTGCCTCACAAACTGCTGGTAAAGAGTTTTCCTGCCAACACTCATCACAGTTTTCATTAACTCTCTGAAGAATCTACCCTCCTGGGTTAATCTAACCTCACTGCAATATTATTTTTTGCGGTTCAAAAATGATGCAGCTGATTAATTAGCTGTCTTGTCTTTCTTCTCTCCACAGCTCCCACTCCTTCTTCAGCTGTGGACCCGGTGATAAAGCTGGTAAGGATAAAGGAATGTTTGACGGCCTGCTGGACAGCCGACGTCCCGACAGCACCAGTCCTGGAGACTCGCCTGCCCTCAGTGTGATCTGCCACCCTATGCAGGTACTGGAGGTCTTTAAAAAGTCCCACTGAGAGATTATTTCACTTATTTTTCTCATAAGTAGATGGAATGGAAATAGTAGATTTTGGGGGTTTTTTTATACCCATATTAAGGAATTATTGACTCAAAACAAACTTCTATAAAAGATAAGTTTGGTCTTATTGTTAGTGGACTACCATATTTACACTAGAAATGAGAACAAAAATACTTGGAAAGATTTAGTGTTTTTTCTGTGGTTCATGAAATGAGAAGCTTCTTGTTGCGTTGAAAGAAAACCGCCCAGCGTTAACTCACCTACAGGAGGCTCATACCTGCTTGTGCAGTGAAATCCAGTTTGTGTTTTGTGTGTTTTGTGTGTTTTGTGTAACTCTCAGTTCAAAGCGTTTCTGCTACCGTGCCGCTTTCTGACTGCATCATTTCTGGGCCTGTTTCCCTGCAGCAGGTCCTGCGGTTCAGTGGCAGCCACACTCGGCAGCCCAAGCGGACGGTGTTTGTGTGTCGACACGGTGAGAGGATGGACGTGGTGTTTGGGAAACACTGGCTCACTCTCTGCTCGGACAGCAAAGGTGAAACTTTAAACTCGGCCAGGTCTGACTTTACACCAGAGGTAAAGACCAAACGCATGTTGTCGCTCTGCAGGTCGATACGTACGCTCCAACCTCAACATGCCTCCCAGCCTGCCTCTGTGGGGGGAACAGAGAGACTACGACATGGACGCCCCCATCACTGTGTTTGGGTCCACTCAGGCCCGATTAGTGGGTACGTCAGTGAAAGAGTGGTCAGCAGTGTGGCTTTTGGAAACATATCCAAGGTAACCGTGTGCTGCCTTCTCAGGCGAGGCCCTGTTGGAGAGCAACGCGATGGTAGACTTTGTGTACTGCTCTCCGTCACTGCGCTGTGTTCAGACTGCACAGAACATCTTGAAAGGTGAGCCGGTTCTGCTCGGGAGTCGGTTCCGACGGCCCACCTGTCCTCCCTGACCGCCGGGTGTTTGTGTGAGCAGGCCTGCAGCAGGACGGGAAGCTGAAGGTGCGCGTGGAGCCGGGTCTTTTCGAGTGGACGAAGTGGGTGTCAGGGAACTCCATGCCAGCGTGGATCCCCCCCACTGAGCTGGCTGCTGCCAACTTCAGCGTAGACACAGCTTACAGGTGAGGGAGATGTCCGTTTCCATGACAACACTTCACATTTAAAGCCTAAAACCCCCCCCTGTTCCAAACGGAGGAGTTAAAGTTTCCTGGAGGTGAACAGACAGACGGGTGCATCCTGGTCAGACTCCTGGTCCAACACTGGAGGTTTTGTAGCAGAAGTTAGGAGTCGGTTTGTGCTCTACAGAACCTAGCTAACCCCAGTCCTGTTTAGTTGGCTTTAATTAAACTCTAGTAGATGTTTTTGGGTTTTTTTGGTGTGGGGGGTCTGGTGGGTTTGGGGAAGTGTGAATGTGGAATCAAACTCTGAAGCAGAACACAAGAGGGAACTTTGGTTCGCCTACAAACTCTTGTAACACACACCAGTTCACACAAACCCCCTGCTGCCTGTTGAGACCCTCCATTGTTTTCTCACCCCAGATGATGAGTAACATTTAGGAATTGTTAATTGTAAATTGTTGCTCGTTGAAGCAGACATAAAAAGTCGATCTTCTCTCTCCTGAAAGTTGCCTGGCGTCATCCTGTCTGTCTCTGCTCAGGCCTCTGATCCCGGCCAGCAAGCTGACCGTGTCCGAGTCCTACGAGAACTACATGAGCCGCAGCTACCAAGTCACCAAAGACATCCTGTCAGACTGCAAAAACACAGGTAGCCCGAGCTCCTCCGCTGCCGTCGTTGTCGGCGCTCATACGTCGGCGCTGCGCTGACGCATCGTGTTTGGCTTTCCGCTCTGCGTAGGAAACAACGTGCTGATCGTAGCCCACGCGTCTTCCCTGGAGGCCTGCACACGGCAGCTGCAGGGCCGCAGCCCCCAGAACGCCAAGGACTTCATCCAAGTCGTACGAAAGGTCCGTCTGCTCCGCGTGGTTTTGGTTCCCACAGCACATGGCTCCTCTCTGCTGCATGACGACACAGGGCTTTTCAAAGGGAAGAAGATGAGAGACAGAAATGGAATCCAATGAATTCATAAATCATACTTTTTTCTTTTTTTTAAGAAATGCAATCTTTTTTCAATCATTATAAAATAGAAGTTAAAATAACTTAAATAGATGGAAGATAGATCAAGCCTTTATCACCCCACAGAGGAAAAATTAGTTAAACTTCTAGTTAACCAGCAGCCATGCATCCACAGAATCCACAGAAATGAATCATTTTAACTCCATAATCATTTTTGTTTGTTTTAAAATGATAAAATCCTGGTTTACAGCCACTGCCTCATCTTCTAATATAGATAGTGACTAACCGGCATGCTGGGAGAAATATTTTAAATGTTGTTCCTATACCTTCATGTAAGAAAGTTTTCAAAGACAAACAGAGATTTAGGGGAACCTGACAGTGGAAGTTGGCCACAATCTGACCTGTGCGTCTCTGCTTAGTTACAGTTCTACAAGCTGTGGTGGAAATAAACCTGGATGTGCTGTGTTTGGTCCTCAGATCCCGTACCTGGGCTTCTGTGCCTGTGAGGAACAGGGAGAGACGGGAATGTGGCAGTTAGTGGACCCTCCTATCCTGCCTCTGACTCACGGACCAAACCACTCCTTCGACTGGAAGGAGACTCTTCTGCAAGAATGACGCCTGCCTGCTCTGAGTCGCTCACAGTGTAACCCATCCACCTCCACCCCCCCACCAACAACCAACCAACCAGCCCGACAAAATAACTGGAGCTCTTGTCTTCTCAGCCTGTTCAGTAGCTGCTGATTGAGCCAGCAGTGGATTGGCTAACGGTCCCACTCTGCTGGCGTTACAGGGCGACGCAGGACGCCGACAGGCTCAGGCTGTCAGTGGGTTTCTGCTGCTCTGTGTGGAATCTCATGTCGGCACCGCCTCTGGAATTTGGTCCGATCAACATTGCAAACTCTTTCATGTAATACTTCTCATGTCGATTTATGCTAAAGCATGTTAGCAGGCTAATATGCTAGCTTAGAACTAAAGTTAAAGCTTGAACTTCATTTTCCTAGTATGCAGTTGGGGGCTTTTTATTTTTCCTCGCTCTCTGTTAGTGATGCCACACCAATATTTTTACCGGCCTGGGGTCTGGCCACCCCATGAGGATGGACGCCACTGGACATATGTATGAACAAAAGGACCATTGTCTTCCTGTGTGTGTGTGTGTGTGCGTGTGTGTGTGTGTGTGTTGAAATGCACAGTTTTCTTATTTTATTTCCGGTCTCTCATCACGGTGGGTCTGGTTGCCCGTGGTTTCAGGTCAGATCTCTGCAAATTAAGAAATTTTCTCCTGTTGCATAATTAACTTTCTTGTCTTAATGAAACTAAATCAAACAACAAAGTGGACGTGTCACAACAGTCCTGAAGAATGTGGATTTTTATGCTTGTTTTTGTTCTTTTGTTTTTCAGTTCCGCAAACATCCGATTAGAATTTTTTTTTTAAATTATTATTATTATTTTTATGTAAGCCAAAAACCATAAAGAGACCGGAACCCTCCTGATGCTGTAAACAGCAGTGCTCTCCCAAACCGCTGCTACTGATTGTTTTTTGTCCTTCAGCATAGAACATGAGAACGTCTTCATGTTGGGATCCCAGGAGGCAGCGCGGCCTTCTCCGACCCGTTCGGTGTATTTAATATATAAAACACACACACACACACACACAGCTTCAACAGCACATGTTGTGCTTAGTGACAATCATCCAGTAGCATCTTGATTCTGGCCCAGCAGCGATTATTGTCCAAAGGGTTGGAGTAGCTGTAATCATATTCTGAGAAAGGTCTTCCAGTTTGATTTCTAATTTATTTTTAAGCCTCTTTTTCAAATAAAAAATAATGTGTACAAAGAAAAAAAAATAAACATTTTTAGCTGCATGCAAGAATTTAAGAAGGAGTGTCTCAGGTGTTGCATTTAACAGGTATTTGCAGCTTCCATTAACTGACTGTACTGTTGTGCCTCTGAGAGTTCCTGCCTCGTCTCCGTATGTTCTTCATTTCTGCAAAAGCCAGAGACACAACCAGGACGTTGTGCTATTAGTTCAAAACATTATCATTTCATTTAATTTTTTTCTTGTACAAAATATTCCAGTTGAAACTTGAATGCATTGTTTGGTCGCGATGCTAGAGTTTGGTTTGAGTAGACTCTGAGTCTGGAGCCGTTTCCAGGTTATCCTCAGATCGAGACGTGTGTGGCTCTACTGGAGGCTGATCCTGACAGAATGTAGGAGGGCATCGTTTAGAGGAGCCGTCCACCTGAAGCAGGTTCAACGTGATCACGGAGATGCTGGCCTTGTTTTCTGAACGTTTCAAAAGCAAAAGCAAAGAGTCAAAGTTGAGCCCCGCGAAGCCGACCAGCGAAGCAAAAATAAACTGCAGAGACAAATTGAGTAAAAACATCTCAGGTCTGTTCTCTGTTTTAAAATTAAAGCACTTTCTACTAGTTTAAATAAAACATTTCAATAAATTCCAAATGTAATTAGCATGCTAAACTGATTTTCCTAAATTAATCCAGTCTTGTAATCTGTATGAGTTTAGAATTCATTTAATTCCTAAAACACCAACTTTCACTTTTTCAGTTTTTTTTAATCATCGACTCCAGTCAAAAGAGGAATATTTCATTTTAGAGATGTAAAATAAACTCTATGTCAGTTCTTTTTAAGTTTTGTATCCAAGCTCCTAAAAGACTTCACACTCTGCCAAAAACATGGTTTTCATCAGAAAATACCATGAAGGGGGAAGATGTCTTACTTTTGATCTTCAGTCAGAATCTGAAATTCAGGAACTTCAGAGATGCTCAATCTTGCCACATAAAATAAGAAAAGCTCTAGAAATATGTCTTTGATGTAAACAAATTAATTACAAATATCTTGTGTATGAATTACATGAACGTATACATGGGTATGAATCTATTTTTATGACCCCCGGACCATCTTGGGTTGACAGTTAAATGTCCAAAACATAAATGAGCATAAATTAGAAACTTAAGCCTGGTTCCCCATCATGTTAACCACGTTCTGTCAAAGTTAGAGAATCTTCATTGGTGCAGAAAGAGAGTCAGCATAATGTACCGTGAGATTTTGTAATGTTATTGTTTGGTCATTGCTGTTACATTTGAGTAGCACTTGCTCAACTAAAAAAAATTAAAAACGATGTTAGAGTAGCCTGACTGAGCTGGAGATCATAACGTGTATGCTACAATACCAGAGGCAATCTGGTATCTGTCATTTAAATGTGATGGATCAGGGAGGTTAAAGCATAGCAGCTGGTCAGTGATGTAGCATCGGTAAAGATGAAAATGTGAGAGAGCAGGAATTGTGTCCTGGTCGTTAATAGAACCAAAATGGAATATTTTTCCATTTAGAACGGTCAACAAGTCAGTGAAGGACTTCGAATGACATCATGGTGATGATAATTAGGGTCTTTCACAAACTGGGTCCATGGACCACTTCGCTGTTCTTTACGTGGGACCTGATCATAACTGTAGACGCTCAGGCAGGTAGAAACGGATGTTAAGTGTTAGTTTGACTGACGCTCGTCACTGCTGGTGTTTTTATCTCCAGAAAAAGGGATTTTTTTACATTTCTCTAAGATGATGTTAATAAATTACAACTTCACAATCACAATGTTTCCATCAAATAAGAAACACAATTGAAATCACATGTAGTCTGTTCACGCAATGTCTTTAAAAAACACCCAGCGCCATGATCCTCCTGCTACTTCCTGTCGTCTTCTTTGCAATTTGTGCCATTGGCAACATCACTGTTGTGGTTCATGTGACTCATCTGATGCAAAAAAAATTTTGCCATTGCAATAAGTCAATTTGGATATGGCCAAAAAAATCCACCTCGCCCTAGCAAAAAACTATTTTTTTTTAATCTTTTTTTTTTTTTTTTTTTTAAATAGGCATGTTTCCATTAAGGTGATTTATTTTAGAAATGTCAAATTGCCCAATTATATGGTCAATGAAAATGCATGAGTTATAGTTTGCCTATCTGTTGCAGAAAGATGCCATATAACTGTGATTTTGTGGAAATGTGAATAGATTGTCAGAGTGGTGTAAGACTAAGAGCTAGTTAGGTTTTTTTCTTATTTTAGCCGTTTTCCCTGACTAAATAATGGAGACGTGTTTGTTGGACGGAAAGAGGGACGTTCATTTATCCCAGGAGGAGAAGAAGAAGAGGAAGAGGAGGAGAGCCATGTGAAGGAGGCTTGGTGGAAGAAGCCATATTTTTCCTGCAATTCTTATTTATTGTCTGAACATATCAAATGTGTACAGTATATAAGTTAAAGTTCCACCATTTCAAGCCAAAATATATATGTTAGTATATAATTAAAAATGAAGCGTGTGTATGTGTGCAGTTTGTGACTTTTTTTTGTCCACTTTTGCAAACGCAGCTATCAAAGAGAAATGGCTACTTTTTAAAAAAGCTTCCATATTTTTCATATGCAGAGATGTCTGGGGAAAGGAAGAAGGGCCTGCATATGTTTTTGTTTTTGTGCCAATCTCCATTTGGTTTTCAAATTGTACTTTTGATTCAGATGCTATGAAAACAAGCAACATTCTTTCCTCGTCAATAACTCTTAGGAGAGAAAGCCATCCATTGTTCATTTGTGGTTTTCATCTAACAGTAATTTAACAACCAGACAGTTTTGTCTTTCTGTCTAGTCTGGATGTTTCTGCTCTTGCTTCTGTTCCAATTATAAATGTATTCACATCCAGCTTTTAAATAAAAGAGAACATCATTCTTTGGATACTGAAAAACACAGACTCTCTTCCTGATTTCAAAATAAGCGGTGTTTATAAGCCATTAAACACATTTGGGGTCGTAATGTGCCAAAATGTCAAAAAAAAAAGCTCACAGAAAAATGATGATTCACTTTACTGAATGGGCAGATTTTTTTTCCACATCAGATACAGTTACAGCTACAGTTTGAAAAGTAAGTAGAAATCCAAGACAATAAAATAAAATGCCTTCAACTGTCATTGAACTGAAAGTTGGTGTTTTTATTTAAAATGAATGTGGACGGCAACAGGCAGTGGGACTCCTGCCAGGCTGAGAGGGAGTAGGTAGGTCGAAACATCTGCAGGAAGAACTGTTTTAATTATTCAAAAGGTCAAATTAAATGTCTAGAGTTAGTTAAAAGAGAAAACAAAACAACATCATTGTAACGAGTAAACAGGACACAAAAGAATTACAAAGATTTGAAGTTATAGTTTTAAAAATTATTGCTACTTTGGTTAAAAATAAAAAGAGAAAACCCACTAACAACTAGCTTTATCATAAATTATGTCAATGGAAAGTTAATTGAACAGATAAACTGAATTTCTCCACTGACTGGTAAACTATTAGGTAATATATGTTTAAATAAAAAATGAAATTTTGGAAAGCAACACTTCCTCTCAGCTGTTAGTGTTATTATTCATACCATTCTAGGCTAACTATATCTGCTGACGTGCTCTTAGAGTAACTGATGAAACCTTTAAGTGAAGCTTTGAGTGAGAAAGATCTGAAACCAGAATATTTCTGTCACAGAAAAACAGATTCATATGGAAGCTTTTACCTGCCAGAAATAGAAAATGAATACAGGAGCAGTATCTCTTTAAAATTTTCCATCTTCCCACTCCGTTCTTCCAGATGACATCACAACATCCTGTGAGGCATTGCCGACATAAACAAGTTTTATTTTTTTTATTATGATACAAAATATTGCTCCTATGCTATTTCCAATCTCTGGCAGTTAAGGGCTTCACTCATGTATATTGAAAAATAAACACTACGGCAGAATTTAGCCTAAAATTACTGAAACTTTCAGCAGATTTAGTTAAGATGGATTAATATCAATATTTTTCTAAAATCGTTTTCTTTCTGGAAGTGATTTCGATGTTTGAAATGGGCCAGCCAGAGTCCAGACTTGAATATGAAAGAGTTCATGTGTCAAACTCAAGGCCAGGGGGCCTAATCTGGCCCACCACTAGTATTTATGTGGCCCTCTAGAACTTCCTACATAAAAGGTAAAGGTAATTTTATTTATTAGCGCATTTTCAGGCAAGGCAATACAAAGTGCTACAAGCTGCTGTCATAAATATTGTCTTGTTATTAAAATCAAATCAATTTTTATCTATATGCTGCCAAATTACATCAATGTGAAAAGATGTACTCGCCAAAAGCAGAAACAACTATTCATTACAGGGTCAGTATTGTATAAAATCGGCTTGTTTGAGCTTTACATCCTGTTATGTTATCTCCTCATCCTATGCACCTGGAGTGTTGCCTTGATTCTTTTATGCGTTTTTGAAAAATCCGTTAATCTCCCATGGCAACCATTCAGCTGTGCCTAACGCCTGTGTGGACGGAACACCTCATATAGAAACCATCGCCTGCAACTCCCCAACTCAGCTCCTGTAGACTAGCCAGAGGTAATTAGCAAACACCTGCTAGTTGCTGCTGAGTTCACCATACGAGCCACCACTCAATACAACACTGGTAAAAACCTTGTAAAAGGGTTAATAGAGGAACCTTTTACCTGTTATGCTGTGATGACTTCCTATGGGCGGAGTTTCAGAAAGGGCAGGCATTTTTAAAGAGACAGAGGCCCGATTTCAAGGAATTAAAATACGGAGTAAACATTCTTTTAAGTCATATTTGAATTATGTTGTATTTTTTATAACAACTGAAAGTCATAGTTACTTTATTGTGTTATAAAATAGCTCAATGTGCCTAGAAAACACATAATACTAACCTTTTAATATTTTAAGAGTTTATTAATGGATGGTTTTATGAATACATTCTGCCACAACACAACCCTTAAGAATATTTGTGACCTTGATATGGCCCAAAATGAAAGTAATTTTGAAACCCCATAGAGAATCTGTGGAGGGAGTCCAAGACAAAAAAAGATGTTTTTGTTGCTGTAAACCCAAGAGAATTATTAGTGAGAAGGATCAACCTATTGTAAATAGCATGGACTTTTTTTTTCTAAATTGATACTACTTTTACATTGTTAAATTTTTTTTTTTCAGATATCTGCCTTGCACTCTTCCATAACTTTAATAGTACCATGCTGATGTGTTCTGTGGTTTCAGCAACATGAAAAAGTTTGAACTATGCGAGACAGCTGAATATTGCGTCATGACGGACACTGCTGAAGAAGATCAGACGTTCTGTAGATGGCCCACGGCTCCAGACGGCTACATCCCCAACTCCATAATCAGAAGCTGGAGGAAGAAACGAAAACGTTCCAGTGGGGAAGACTTCTGGGAGGAATTCTTTTCTGTCAATCTGTACATTGATAAAGATGAACTGAACGAGGAAGAGGAGAGAACTGCTGACAAAGTCTTCTACTCTTATTTCGATGTTGATAAGATCGATATTTCTGAGATAGGAAGGAAGAAGTCAGTAGGACCCAAGTTGTTAGGCAGGCGGAAATCAAGCAGAGGAAGAAAAACTGGAAGAAAGGTTTCAATTAAACAAAAAATAATTCAGAAGAAAAAGGAGAGCGGGTATGATCTAGGAAGTTTGGCTCTCCAGTCTGATATGCAGCAGAGGAAGAGTCTGAAAACTTCTAGAAGAAGTCTGGTGTCTCAGAGGTCAGATCGAAGAAGAAGTGGCAGGTAATCAATCAAACCCAAATATGACTTTAAATCCACAAATGTGCTCAAATGTTAACTACAATACAGTCTAAGTGTTTGTGTGTGATAGACTTTCCAAAGCAGGAATTGAAGAGGGCCTCCAACTTGGGCTTGGTGAAGGCATCCAACATCCAAGCCAAGAATTCGACACTGTACCTGGAGGTGCAAGGAATTAATGCTCATGTGTATGAACATGTATGGTTCCATACAATACAAAAATTTACACTTTTTTTGTATTTTTGCAGAGGGACAGCAGCCTTCTGTTGACTATGGGGATGTTGACATCTCAAAGCAAGGTGACATACGAGAGCTCTTCATGAGACCATAAAGTTGCATAAAGTTGACATCAAAAGCACAGCATTCAAAACAGCTGCTGACTAACTTATTATGAGCTGCAAAATGTTCCCTTCTGAGGACATATTGGGAAGTAAGAGATACTAAAAATGCATGCCCTGTCATTCAAATTCAAAAATACTTTATTAATCCCAAAGGGAAATTAAATTTAGATTCTTCAAAGATCCATTGAAGATGGTGATGGCTGCTAACAGAAAATATTTCCTGTAGTGGTCTGTACTGCACTGAATCTGAAGAAGCCTCTGACTGAAGATCCCTTCCCAAGATTTCTGGCTGGCCCATTTCCCAAGATTGACAGATGAGATCTTCCCAAGATGCCTGGGAAGGACTGTCTCATGACTGTCCTCTTCATGAGACAGACATGAGACAGTCTCATGAAGAGGAGACTGTCTATAATTTTCTTGATCCTATGAAGAATGCTTCTTTTGCATCGTCATCTCCAGAGGTTCCATAGAACCATAGCAGAACCAGCCTTCTTTGTCAGGTTGTTCAGCCTTCTTAGGTCCCTGGTTTTGATGCTGCTGCCCCAACAGATGAGCGCAGAAGAGATGATGCGCTCAGCAACAGATTTATAGAAGATCTGCAGCTCCTTACTGCAAACCTTGAAGGATCTTAGCTTCCTAAAGAAGTACAGAGTGCTCTGTCCTTTCTTATAGAAGCCTCACTGTTGCCTCACTATTTATATTCCTCAATCACTTCTACGTCTTCTCCCATGATGGAAATAGGGTTTGATTTAATCCTGTTACTCCTGAGATCAACAATCATCTCCTTTATTTTGTTCACATTTAAAATAAGATTATTGTTCCCACACAAAGCATGTCATGGTGTGCCAACATGCTGCCAATTAACACCAGAGACTGATACATACCTGAAGCTAATTACCAATGCCTGGTGGCTTCTCCGAAACATCAACTATTTCCCTTAAGTCACTTCATAACAAGTTAGGCTGTATGTTGATTTGATATTTCCACATCATTTTATCATCTATTTTATGAAGTGTTCCATACACAGGAGCTCCTCAGTACAGTTTCTCCTGAGTAACAGGAGGAACAGGTGCACAGCTCTTCCGAAACTCACAGTTGGAATGGTCTTCTCAGCACTGCAGTTTCCTCACTTTTTCACTCAAATGTAACTTTGACCATAGCAATAAGCAATAGCTTTAGTTTCATCAAATCGCAGGATATCTCTTCAAAAGCTATGGTGTCTGTCCCTGAGTGCATTTGCAAACTGTGATTTGTTTGAGATTTATGAATTTATTTGGCAGGGACAGTTAATTTCAATCTATATTTCTACAAATGTGTGCCATTTGTATTTATATATTTGTAAATGTGTGATAATATTTATGTGCCTTAGATAGTATGAAGTAATGATCCATCTCCTTTGTTTCTCATGTCGATTTAGATGATCAAACACAGATCAGTACCACCGAAACTCCTTTACCGAAGGCTCCTCCTCCAACTCCAGAGGATCAGAAATTCAAACGGAAGGTTACCTTCGAATTGCCTCAAGAACAATATCTTCCACAGTCCACTGACAAACATGACAAGTACCGATCCAAGCTGGCTCTTACTAAAAATGCTATGTCGTTCTTTAGAAAGCAAAATGAAGCATTCTCTCCTCAAATGAAAAGAGCTAAGTTTAGTTCCGGAATAAGAAGATTTAGTTATGGAAGGAGAAAGTCTAGAAGGGGAAGCCCTGCTGCTAGAGAAAGTATTGATTTTAAAAGGGGAAAGTCTAGCACTGGAAAGAGACAGACAGGTCTTACAAAGGCACTGGATTTTTCACTTGCTCATTTCTCTACAGGATTACATAGACAGGCCAAGTATAACAGAAGAAGATCTCGAGTTAGTTCTTCATTGTCCACCAGATCCCGAAAGCGGTCCAAAGTCCAACCTGAAAGTCCTTCAGATTTGAAGGAGGAAGGTGATAGGAAGCTTCCTCCTTCTCTATCCCTTGGCCCTATCAGCGACAATAGGGCCCTTCCTGAGTGGAGGAAGAACCTATACAAACTGATTGCTCTCAAGGGTTTCCGTTCTTCACGGGCACAAAAGCGGTTTTCTGTAGAGTATCCAGATGAGCCTTCCATTGCATCTAAACTCTCAGCAAAAATCCCCATCCTCCAACAGGGACAAGCTGAAAAATCCCAACAGGAGAAGCAGAAGATTGAATTGAAAAAGAGGACAATGCCAACTCGCCAACAACCCACCAAAAAGCAGTTTGCAGCAGAACATCCACAGGAGTCTCCTAGTGCATCTGAACCTTCAGTACCCACCCGTGACCTCCAACAGGAGAAGCAGGAGATTGAATTGAAAAAGAGCGCAGAGCCAACTCGCCAACAACCCACCAAAGGGCAATTTGCAGCAGAGCATCAACAGGAGTCTGCTGGTGCATCTCAGCCTTCAGCAACCACCCCTAAGCTCCGACAGGGTCAAGCTGAAGAATCCCAAGAGGAGAAGCAGAAGATTGAATTGAAAAAGAGCACAAAGCCAACTCGCCAACAACCCACCAAAGGGCAATTTGCAGCAGAGCATCAACAGGAGTCTGCTGGTGCATCTCAGCCTTCAGCAACCACCCCTAAGCTCCGACAGGGCCAAGCTGAAGAATCCCAAGAGGAGAAGCAGAAGATTGAATTGAAAAAGAGTGCAGAGCCAACTAGCCAACAACCCACCAAAGGGCAATTTGCAGCAGAGCATCAACAGGAGTCTGCTGGCGCATCTCAGCCTTCAGCAACCACCCCTAAGCTCCGACAGGGTCAAGCTGAAGAATCTCAAGAGGAGAAGCAGAAGATTGAATTGAAAAAGAGCACAAAGCCAACTCGCCAACAACACACCAAAGGGCAATTTGCAGCAGAGCATCAACAGGAGTCTGCTGGTGCATCTCAGCCTTCAGCAACCACCCCTGAGCTCCAACAGGGTAAAGAATCCCAAAGCGTGAAACAGAAGTTCCGATTGAAAAAGAGCGCAGAGCCAACCCACCGACAACATGCCAAAGAGCATCCACAGCAATCTGCTCGTGCATCCCAACCCTCAGTAACCACTCCCAAGCACCAAAAGTTCAAACTGGAGAGTGAATTGCCAGAGAGCACAGAGTCAACCTATCAACAACCTACTGAAGAACAGCAGTTTGCTGCAGATTTTCTAGAGGAACCTCCCTGTCCAACAGAATCTTTAATAATCAAACACATTATCCCACAGCATCGACGAAATTTGACAAAGGTGTTCAAATTGATAAAGACAACAGAGCCAACCAAACAACAAACTACCACAGAGCAGTTTGCTGCAGAGCAGCAACAGGCTTTTACCCAAGCATCCCAACCTTCCACCGCCATGCTCCAAATGGGTCAATCTGAAGCATCCTTAAGGGAGGGGCAGGAGATCGAATTGAAGAAGAGCACAGAGCCAACCGACCAAAGGTCACATTTATATGGAGAATCCACAGGAGCCTCCCCATATGCAGAAGCCACTCCATACGCAGGACCTTCCCCATCCACAGATGATTCCTCACATACAGGAGCTCCCCCACACACTGGAGCTGCCCCATTCATAGGAGCCCCCTCATATACAGGAGCTGCCCCATATACAGGAGCTGCCCCTTACACAGGGCCATTCCCTTCTACAGGAGCTCCCCCATACCCAGGAACTGCCCCATATACAGGAGCTGCCCCATACGCAGGAACTGCCCCACATACAGGAGCTGCCCCATACCCAGGAACTGCCCCATATACAGGAACTGCCCCATATGCAGGAGCTCCCCCATACCCAGGAACTGCCCCATATACAGGAGCTGCCCCATACGCAGGAACTGCCCCACATACAGGAGCTGCCCCATACCCAGGAACTGCCCCATATACAGGAACTGCCCCATATGCAGGAGCTCCCCCATACCCAGAAACTGCCACATATACAGGAGCTCCCCCATACCCAGGAACTGCCCCATACCCAGGAACTGCCCCACATACAGGAGCTGCCCCATACCCAGGAACTACCCCATATACAGGAGCTCCCCCATACCCAGGAACTGCCCCATATACAGGAGCTGCCCCATACCCAGGAACTGCCCCATATACAGGAGCTCCCCCATACCCAGGAACTGCCCCATATACAGGAGCTGCCCCATACCCAAGAACTGCCCCATATACAGGAGCTGCCCCATACCCAAGAACTGCCCCATATACAGGAGCTGCCCCATACCCAAGAACTGCCCCATATACAGGAGCTGCCCCATACCCAGGAACTACACCATACACAGGAGCTGCCCCTTACACAGGGCCATTCCCTTATACAGGAACTCCCCCATACACTGGAGCTCCTACACATACAGGAGCTCCCTCATACACAGAATATTTCTCACATTCAGGAGCTGGTCCATACACAAGAGGTCCCCCATACACAGGAGCCTCTTCGTTACAACTCACTGAAGGGCAATTTGCTGCAAAGTACCCACAGAAGCCTCCCTGTGCATCCCGACCTGCAATAACCATGTCCATGCTACAACGCAGTACAGCTTACACCTCCCTTAGGGAGCTAAGAGTGGTTAAGGATCTAAGGGTAGCACAGAAAAGTCAACTGAAAGACAGCAAAGAACCAATCCACCCAAAGTCAATTTTCTGGACAGCATACACAGGAGCCTTCCCATTCAAACTTCCCAAAATGCCGTTTGCTGCAGACCATCCACAGGAGCCTCCCCATGAGCCTCCCCATGACAATTTACGAAAGGATGGTTTGCTGAAGAGTATCCCCAGGGGTCTCCCCATGCCAACCCATCGAAAAACTGTTTGCGGCACTGAAACAAGAACTTCACCGTGCCAACCCACAGAAGTGCAGTTTGCTGAGGAACAACCACAGGAGCCTACTCAAGCATCCCAAAATTCCAAAACAATGCTGCGCCGGGTTAAAGCTGAACCATCCCTAAGGGTAGTGCAGGAGGTCCAATTGAAAAACAGCACAGAGTCAGCCCAATGTTCCTTCAGCCAAGTGGTCCCTTTGGCTTCTCAACAAAACTTCATCACCTCATGTAAATGCGGGAAGACGCAGTATGGAAAACTGCAGTTTGACTGGCGGAGGGGTTCATTAAAGTAAAAACTGATTTGTTTCAAGAAAACAAAGTAAAGTACATTGTCTGTGTTATCTTTCCTTCATGTAAGAATGATTTCTTTGTACAACTTGAATCAGCTTAGCTACTTGTTTTACTCCACATGGAATTATTTCTAGAAAATGTTTTCATTCACATGGATATTTTCCCTCCAGGTCTACGGGTGGCACCAAACATGAAGTATGGAACATATGTATGCTGAGTTGGGAGTTGTAGGTCAGGTTAGAGGTTACCATTTTCAAAAAAAATTATTTTTTTCACTGTCCAAGTAATGGTTAAACTTTCATCCTCAAACACATTTAAAAACACACAAAAAAGAGTTGAAAGTCCCCTAAAATCTATTTTCCGTGTAAATGTGAGGAACACGTGATTAAAACATGCCTGCTTTAAAAAAAAAAAAAGCAGGAATGGCCCTGGTTTTTGGGTGGACAGGTCCTTATGGGCTTGACATATAGGAGGCATGTCAATCATTAATTTATGGAATTTGTTTGATGTGGCAGCAATTGCTTGCCCTCCAGTGCAGTGAAGAGCGAAATTTGTGCATGTGAAATTTTGAGCTGGTACATATAGACATGTACATGCAAGCTATATACATGAGTGTAAAAAAAAAAAATCAACTTTTGTCGATGCTACTTTTGCTGTCGTGTTCCGTGTGTTGGGTTCAACCTGTTTGGGAGAAAACGCTCTCTTTTCGCTGTTGTTCTTCGGTCCCTGTGTTAACCCCATTATCATTCACGAGGTTGCAATTCAAAAATGGCGCTTTTCCTTGAGAGTCACAAGCTGTTCGGATCCAGTCTGACCCGGCCACATTCATTTCCCATTGCTCTGTTCTCAGATTTTCTCAGCGGTAGTGTATCCGCACCGAGCCGAAGCGATTTGATTGACAGCTGACCACATTCGTTGATTGGCTCGTGATTGCTTCACCGCAAAAGGCCAAAACCTCCTTATTGTGTAGCTGTGGACCGCGGACTTGCTATCCATCAGAGAACTGTTCGGTATGGAGGAGCGTAATTATCAATTCAGTCACGAGCAGCGCCAGGAACGTATATCTTGCGTTTTGGAGGGGAATTACCTTAACTGAGCAAACCAGCTGGCAGCTTCTCGCTCTGGAGAATAGGCAACAATAAAGAAGAGAGAAACGCCAAAGCTGTGGTCAGAGTTCTGTCGAGCTGCGGGTCTTAATAGATTGTGTTTGGAGTGTCGCGTCGCGCGCTGCAGCTAGGGAGGCGAATACGACCATTTTTCACTGCGCTTCTGATCGATTCTCTGTAAAACAGCTCATATGATCATGTCAATGTTGTAACTTTCAGTTTTATCTGCAGCTGCAGTTTAAAAAAAAAAAAAAAAACAGAATTGTATAATAAATAAATAAAAGAGGTCTTGTGTGGAGTATTCTTTTTGTGTTGTTTTTTAAAGTTTTTTTCAGTCACCTAACACGGGTTTACAACACATTGTATGTATATTTTTTCATTGCTGATTTAAAAGAATGGAAGCTGGCAGCAGGGCATAAAAAATTAAGAGTTTCTGAAGTGTAGGCTTTCTGGAAAATCCCGTTCAAATGTAAAGTATGACAGATTACAGAATAAAAGAAATTTCTAGTCTAGTCTGATTTGGTGGCTCAGTCAGACTATCACACATAATCTTTGAGAATTTGAAAACATTTGCTCTTTATTTGCCAGAGTTAAGAGGGGGAGAACCAAATATTTCAGCTGCCTGAAATAATCTGTCCCCCCTGTATAACATGAGAGCTAATTATTTTTTCATAAGGAAATAAGATGCAAATGCAAAGTGATAACATCCCAGCATATAATCTTAAAATTGCAAGACAACGACTGTTTCCACTGATACAGTCACCCCAGGGTTCCCCCAGTGAATTATAAACCTGGCGGCCCGACATGCTTTACTTTACTGTTTAACATAATGAATACTAGAAAATTCCTGAAGAAATTTAACTGGGGCCTGCCAAAGTGTGCCCGTCGGTTTGGACCCAGCGTTCTGATGCTAAAAATTTGCATCAATGCTAAAGAAAGCTGCAATGTAATCAATAGCATGTGGAGAATCACAAGAATGTTAAGTAAACTGGACGTGCAACATTCAGTATGATAAAGTAAGTGTATAAGCTCAAATTAGCCAAAATGCTAATGTAAGCATAAATACTTTCAGTAGCATGTGGGGTATCATTAGAATGTTTACTGTCATTTACTTACTCCATTAAGTATACTAAACATGGCTAATAAGTAAGAAAAAGAGGTAATAGCTTATTTAAGCTAAAAGGCTAATGCTAATGAACTGCCTTGCTGCGCAAGGCAGTTCCCTAACGTGAGAGAAACTGATAATGCAGAATGATATCATGCGATTGCACTATCCAGAGGGGCATATTGAGGCTTTTATTTTGAAATTTGCAGCTTCATATTAAATGCCCACACTAATCCAATGTGTAACAGTGCTTTGGATAAACCAGTCACATAAAGCCAAAAAGAGCAATTACCTGATGTAAAAATTTAAGGGCTTTTATTTTGAAATTTTCAGTAAGCTTCATTTCAAAGGGCCAAACTCATCCCATGTGTAACAGTGACTGAGTTAAATGAGTTATTTACAGCCCATAGCAGCAAGTAGTTCTAAAGGCCAGCTCAGTCCTCCTCTGTTTTAACTGAACTACTAGTTAGAACTACAGTGATGCGTATTTGTAGTCCTAAGCAGCTCTCCCTGCTCTGGGTTCCGTTGCCATGGTAAATAATCCTCTCTGCCAGCTGTGAGTGAGACATCCAGGGGGAGACAATTCTCTGTTTGAGCCAGCCAGTTTGACTAAAAAAAGCATTGCAAACAAATCCTTCCCGTTCGGGAACCGTAATACATATTCTAAAACCGTTTGAAGCATATGAGAGGGCTATTTGTCGTCTCACATAGTCCCGCCATTCATATCTCTACCTCACTCACAGTATTAACAGCAATGAGATAAAAAAAAGTGTGTGCCAAGGTCTGAAATTTTTCAGAAATACATGGAAGTGAATCAGTGAGATCTTTCTGCTACCCTGGCGCATGACTTTGGTCTGAAGCACCTGGAGAGAAAACCGTAAGCGCTAGATAATTTTTGAAAACATTTGACCGGAGCAGGCATGCGTATCAATGTCATGACCGAGTTTCATACCAATCATGCAATATTTGTGAGCGTGAGGGCGAGTTAAAAAATGATTTGGGGTCAAAATGTCGCTCTGACTCTCACTCTAGCAGAGCGGCCTTCACACTCTGATTTTTCCAAAAATCAAAAACTTTGGGTCGCTTAGAAAGAAGTTGTGGACAAACCATAATTCATATTGACGTGCTTTCTTCACTTTAAAAGAGATCACGGACGTATCTACAAAATGAAGTTTGAATGGCGTTTCTACATGAAGTTATGACGACACAGAAAATCCTCAAAAATAGGGTATTTTTAAGATTTAGAGGTTGTAGTCCCCTTAATGACGAGATTTCACCTGGTGAGCTCGTTAGTGATTTTGGGGTCGTTTTTTTCTTTTTACGTCGCCAAGGTAAAACCAAATACCACCAAAAGTAAAAGCACACCACCCGGGATAGAGCCCCACCGTTTGATACCACTTTTGTGGGTGGGCTCGCAGCGGTACGAGCCGCATTCACGGTGACGGAAGAATAAGTTACGATAAAGAGACATTCTATTGGGTGTAGAACAATAGGTGCCTGCCATGCAATGCATGGAGGCAGTGACTGACTTGCTTCGCAAGTCAGCCACTGCTCTCCTTATGCATTGCTATGGGCAGGCCCCAATTAAACACACTTTATCTTTATTGACAAATGTTTCAAATCACAAGAAAAACATGTTTTTTGCATGCTAAGATGTTATTGCTAGAAAAGTCTGTTCAATAGAAATTAAAGCTGAAAAAAACACTTATAACCAGCATCCCCTATTTTTATTTTTTATTTTTTGCACTGGGAAGACCCAGGACAGGCTGGAGGGACTATGTCTCTCAGCTGGCCTGGGAACGCCTTGGGATTCCCCCGGAGGAGCTGGAACAAGCAGCTGGGGAGAGGGAAGTCCGGGCATCCCTTCTGAAGCTGCTGCCCCCGTGATCCGACCCCGGATAAGCGGAAGAGGATGGATGGAAAAAATAACACGAAAAATTAAAACTAGAAAAATTATTCGAGAAAGATAGCATCAAACTAACTGTACTGATGAAAACATTAACCCTGACTGAGAAGTATCAAAGAAACAGAGCATAAGAGCACTTTTTTAGGAGGCAGATGTGCAGTCGACTTCAGCATAAATCCTGCAGCTTACACAGATGATACCTGGATCAAAGAGAAGCAATTACATTTTGAGCAATGGCTTAGAAATATGGAGCCTAGCATGAAGGAAGACATCCTTACAGCAGTTTACAGAATCCAGAAGGTTCAGCTTTTATATGATGCCATTTCCATTACAAATTGATATAGTAGTGCCACCATGTTCCATATTGAATATTATCTGTTCTCAGAATTTGCCATGCTTTCAAACCCTGACACCCGAGAACTACCACACACAGATGTTTCTGGCACAGGAATAAATCATTTATGGATAAATCAGTGAGAGAACCAGCCTACTGCTCTCTCACTGATCTACAAATGTCTGCACGTATTTTTAGATCATATATGAACAACAAGGTTCCATTAGGATGAGTCGCCATCCTTAACCCACCTGGTGCTGCTCACTGCCAGTCAGCTGACTGAAAAAAACAAAGACAGTCTCGCTTACGAGGCAATTTCTGCTGTTTGGGATGATAGAAAGTACAGGAAGTCATAATCTAAAAACTAGCAGAGCACTAGTCCTGTTGCCTGGCAACAACTACAGGCCAGGTACAGGAACAGATAAGTAGACAGTGTTACTCTGAAGAGCACAAAAAAATATATATTCTTCCCTCAAATATTTCTTCAGAATTTAGCAAGTGTTTGTTTCATTTTCTGCCCGAGTCTATGCATGAAAATATATAAATAAATACATGTTATATTATTAACTTAAAGGTTATAGCATAATTTTCTGCAAGACGCCGAATAATTGCTGCTTTATTTGTGTTTTTGCAAAAAGCAGGTATATAAGGAAATAATTCTAGTCTCAAATTTATATAAAAATACCATCATTATGATCCCACCAGACCCTCAGAGCCTCACGTATCAGAGGAACCTCAGTGAGGCTGAAATAACCACAGAATTTCACAGACACACACATTCAAATGTTTGTGTGAACACAGTGCTAATCACGTGCTCTTGCCAGCCGTTTTCTATTTATGCAAACACTTTTCACATTGTAAGTAAAACTTAAAACATCTCTGTTTGTAAAGAACAGAAAACCGAACTGCGGGAACGGTGCTGAAGCTGCAGCTTCAGGCGTTAAAATGTCCGGTTCAGTGCAGAGCTGTGCGGCTCCCAGCCTCGCTCTCCAGTTCTGGTACAGGCAGCGTTGGACTCAACAGCTTAATGTGACAAATACATTTCATCTCTGGAAGCGCATTCAGAACATGTATTATGGAAGCTTTAAAAAAAGGGAATGCGTTTGTGTTCTTAACAACAGTGCGGATAAGTTCTTCCTTTCTGTGTCACTTGGATGACGGTGACACGTCCTGGATTCATTTCAGTTGGTGATGAAGTTTGCTGAAGGCCGTTTTGTGTTCCTCCCTGATCATCCCAGTGGGCTGATGTGTGTGTGTGGTTAAGGAGATGGTTCACTAAGGCAAGTACAGGCTAGCACCCAAACCAAGACCCACAAACAGAAGGGACTCCTGGCAAACTGACGTTCTGAGCGCAACTTTGGTTCAAGTAGAGTTTACACAACACAGTTTCTTAATCAAGTGGGCTTTAAATTAGCACCACACAAGACAGAGGTTGTGGTTTTATTTGAAACAAGGTTGCGTTAGACTGAACAAACACAGTCCCTTCCATTGGAGGCGTTGGGGACGAGGGTGGGGGGTTAAGGGATGGGATTATCTGGCGTCGTTGAGCTGCCGGGCCACCGTCAGGATCTCCTTGGCTCCTTTGCTTAGTAGTAAATCAGCCAGTTTGACGCCCAGCCGCTCAGCCGCATCCTGGGCTTCAGCTGGGACTTTGATGGCTGTGACTCCCACTCTCTGGACCTGCTCGTCCACCCTCTCCAGGCTCTGCTGAGAGTGGACATCAGAAGGAAGATTAAACCTGAAAACTCACAGTTGTAAAGAAGAGCAGCGGCCGGGGAACGCTTTCACACTCGCCTCGTCGCCGGGAGCGATGCTGGTCTGCATGGTTTCTTTGATGCTCTGAGATCCATCTAGGCTGTAGACGGCGCCGGTCAGGTAGAGCTGAAAAAGGACGGGGAGGTTTACAGTTTCTCTTCTGTCTTTAAGAATATTTTTTGAAGAAGTTTGTCAAACTGATGCACTAATATTTGTCAAACAGCATAAAGTAGGGTTGACTGGAAAATCCAAAATCGCGTGTCTCATTTTAGATGAAAACAGTTTGACCTGTTAGTTTGGACAATCAGTATGTAAACACATTTGTTGAAGTCAAGTCTGCAAGTGACTGGGTCAGAGGGAAGCAGGTCTGCATTTGTTAAATCAGCAAATGAGTAAGAATTCACAAAATCCTTAATAATTTTTACATTTTTTAAATTATTATTGAAATAAGATTTCATGTTCAGCCGTCCATGATCTTATCTGAGCTCAGGTCAGGGGGCAGCAGTAGGCTAAGCAAGAGAACCCAAATATCCCCTGGTTATATTAGCTAACTGTGTAAAGTTAGCTAATACTCTCTAACTTTCTACAGTTAGCTAACAGTAGCACCAACTGACTTTCTACAGTTAGCTCATTTTAATTTCCGGTGCCGACTCAGTTGGAATAAACGGTTTACTTTCCTTAAAGCGTTCACAAGTTGCTGTATGATATTGTAACTTGAACTGCTACCAGAGGACTGAGTGGTTTGGGACAAATGAGGGGCCCATGTGCACAGGAGCCGTACTTTACAGTCAAAGCAGCAGGGGGTAACCAACAGAGCAGAGTCCTCGTTTTCCCAGCATTCTTACCTGGGAGTCCTTCACCTTGGTGTGCACAGCCACAGGAACACTACAGCCGCCCTCCTATTAGCAAAAGTTATTCCGAGTAAAAATCAACTCCTTAATTTAAACGCTGACAAATTTGTTCAAATAGCACAGGTTTTTGTTGTACCAGTTGTTTGAGGAACGCTCTCTCAGCGATGCAGCGCAGCACAGTGTCGGGGTCATGGAGGACAGACACCATCTCCAGGATGTCTGCATCTCTGGCCCGGACCTCCACTGCCAAAGCCCCCTGAACACAAACACACAGGGGTTCACTAAAACACCACCGAGCGCAGAGTTAGCTCTCCATCACACAAACTGAACACAATTTATTCCTCTACCTGTCCAACAGCATACATACAGTCTTCAGGCTCCAGGATCTAGAAGTGGGATCAGAACGTTTGTTAGATGTGAACCAATCAGAAACATCTACAAGAGGCTCTGACGTCGTCGTCATCATCATCATCATCATCATCATCAGAAGGGGTACCATGCTGATTCGGTTCTCCCAGCCCATCCTCTTCAGGCCGGCAGCAGCCAGGATGATGGCAGCAAAGTCGTCCTTCTCATCCAGCTTCTTCAGACGTGTGTTCAGGTTCCCACGCTGACGGCGGCCATTAAGGAAACACATCACCTCAGAGGAAACTAGGAAACATGTTGTTTTCTACACTCCCTGGAAATATTATTTGAACTTTTTCACTTTAAAAGCCAAAGACTTCAAAGTATTTTAAAATGTATTTGAGGTAACAGACAAACACAAAGTAGGGCATAACTATGAGCTCATTTTGAACTGAACTGAAATGGATATGAATATGAATGCCTGCAATAGTTTTCAACTTTATTTTTGTAGCTTGTAGCTGCGTTTCCATTACAAATGTGAACAAAACTATGTCAATATTCAACAAATAAGTCTGTTCACACAATCAGCCCTTAAAGAGTGGTTGGAGGATGAGACGCCGTCATCCTCCAACCACTTCCTGTCGTCTTCTTCGTGGTTTGGGCCAGTGGCAACATCTGGTTGTTATCATGTGACTTGTGTGATGCAAAAAGTGCAGTTTTATGTTGAGGTTTTGCGACATAAACCAATTTCGGTACGACGTAAAGCCCACCTCATCACAGCGGCAAAACTTTTAATGGAAAAACAAGAGTCTTTGTTTGTTTGTTTTTTCTTAATTATTGTGTTTCCATTAAGCAAACTGATTTAATGGAGTCAGATTTAATGATTCCTTCATTTTGAAATTTCAAATTGAGCAATTATAAGGTCGATGGAATCACGGTTTGTTTTCTTTCATGCATTTCACAGATATCCATCACATTGTGTTGACCTACAACATGGATGGAAAACAAAATCACACAGAATGTGACGAAGTTCTAGTAATATAAATCCTCTGGTCATCTCCATGTCATGCTGATGAGACCCAACAAGTTCAGAATGAAAAGAGGAAACCTGTCAAAAAGGATACGATGTCCTTGAACTCCAGATGGGGAAACCTCTTCTTCAGCTGGGCAGCACGGCGCAATGAACTCGTGCCAATAACACTGCACACACACAGATACACACACACACACACACACACAGATACATACTATGAAACATCATCTGTTCATTTAGCCATAACCAACAACTCCAAGTTTCCTAAACAAGCCCCACCTTTTCTCTGGAAGAGTGTCCAGAGTTTTTCCTGTGTTGCTTGGATGGAGCACCACTGCATCATGGGGGTTCTCCCTCCTGAAACAAAGGACACATGTGGTACATGCTGCTTGACCCTCTGCTCCCTCCATCTGCCCAATGACATGAAGACGCCGAGTAATAATAGACTTATTGTGAACACAGAGATACTTTCCAGCTCTGCTGCTGCTGGGAAGAAACACTAAAGAAATAATAAAAGAAATACTAAAGTTTGTGGAAGAAACTGGAATTATCTAAAAATGTTTAAGCGTGGCGTTTGGTTCTTTATAAAATTAGTGTTTGAATGTTTACCAGGTTTTTGAAAAATTAAAAATCACTACAATCAATCATTCAATCAATCAAAACATCTTTAAATAAAATGTGTGAAAGATTCTAATGGATACAGGTTAATTAATAAAACATAGCAATTATAAAATTGTGGATTTTTTTTAACATTAGCAGAATATCAACAAGGATTTGAACATATTTGTAATGGAAATCCAGCTATTATCACTCAATGTGTTGACACCATGAGCCTTTATTTTCCTCCATATTGACAGTGATACTCAGAAAAATACAGAATTGTTGCTCATTTCCTCTCTGCAGGGTCGTGTGTGTGTTTTTTTTGTGGGGGGTGGGGGGAACATCACTAAGCATAAGTGGTCAGCAGCAGCCCTGCTTGTAGGCAAACTTCCTTTAACTATGCTCGTCAGCAAAAAGTCCCCACCATAGCAGCGCTCTTCTAGCACTGATGACTTCCTGTTTGCTCACTAACAGGAGCAGAACTTCCTTGGTGGAGTCTGAGCTGCAAACAGAACAAGATGTGACCTGAAACGCTCCAGAGACTGCAGACTGTGGACCTACTTCAGCACAGCTCCGATGGTGAACCCTGCAGGCAGGCTGGTGGGGAGATCCTTCAGCGAGTGAACGACCAGGTCGACCCTGCAGGTCACACAGGAAGGACGTCACTTATGGAATAATGCATTCATTCAGCTGCAGCCCGGAAGCAGCTGCTACATCTGAGGCTGCGCTTTGCAAGCCGTTTCCCTCTGGAGGACTTCCTTTAAAACATGCTCTGCAAAACGTATTCATACCCGCTCACATTTTGTCTCTTCAATATATTTCATTGGATTTTGGTGTGATGGAACACAAAGTGGACAAAACTGCGGAAGAGTAAAATTGAACCTGGTTTTTCATTTTTACAATTTAAAAAATTTGAAATTTCAAATATTGTAGAAAAGAAGCAAAAAGTGGTTAAATTTAAAAAAAATCTGCAGAAGGTGTCATTTTTTTATCCCATTAATCAATTAACTGTGAGAACAATTTACTACCAAAGTATTCGTTATCTGATGCCCTAATCTGTCACAAAAACTCCCCATGAAGCAGATGAAGGTTGTGGTTGTAAAATGAAAAAGGAAAAAGATCAAAGGGTGTGAATACTTTTCCGCACAGCAACATGTATTTTCTGTTATGAAATGAATGAATCCTTAATCAACTTAGTTGCTGTTCTTCCTTTATTCCATTGAAGAATCTTAAGTTGAACATCCAGCTGGACCCTGACAGTACAGAGGAGTCTGCAGTCACACTTACTCATTCCTCTCCAGGGCGTTCTCCAACTCTTTGGTGAATAAACTCTTCTCACCAATCTGAAGGAAACATTTTTGAAATAAAAACAATATTTATTATCCAGACCTGCAGGTTCTTTACTTTTCTAGACTGCACAGATAACGACAGAGTAAAACCAGCTGGGTGTAGACTCCAGGTCACATTTAAACCGTTTTAAACTTTGAGCAGCATAGCGTACATATGACACAGTAAACAATGATTTTACCTTTGATAAAGCTCTGTCAAGGATCATATCTCCTGTGGTTGACATGGCAACTAGAAGACAGAAGATATTTATTAATGATAGTTGGGATCAATACCAAGAACAGTGAAGAGATGCAGTCATACAGGTCTAAGCAGTGAGAGCTCCACATCTGTAACCATCACATAATCCTCTCTGCTCCAGATAGCAGGGCAGTGAAGATAAGATCACTTTGCTCCCTGCAAATCACTTTATTTCTATTAAAATATGATCTCTGGCTGTTTCTAAATGTATTACAGAATGTAGAAAGAAAATATGCTATAGTGTGTAGCAGTAGCAGTGGGATACAGTGATTCTTCATGACAGATAAAGCAGATATCGTCAGCAAATGGCCAGGAAGTCTAGTTCCTAAAACGGAAAAAATGATTATTCCACAGTTCAGTGTGTGACTCATTTTCCAATTAAATTGGTTAATCATCACCGTTTAGAGCCTCAGTGTAGTCATGGAAATTGGAAAATGTTTTAACTATTGGTTCTTAGTGGTATATTATTAACATATCTATATGTTAATTTTGATTAACTACTTACACAGATTTTAAAAAGCAATAAATATTCTGTAACACTTTATTTGACTGTGTGTGCACAGACATGACATAACACCTGTCATGAAGACGAAGGAGTTTTCAATGAATGTTTATGACTGTTGTCATGAAGTGTCATTCGGTAAATAATGACGCTTTTAATGCAAAGTTGACCATTTTAATGAACTGTCAATACAAGCTTTAATCCAACTTTACATTAAAAGCGTCATTATTCATTGAATGACTCTTCATGACAACAGTCGTAAACATTCATGAAGACTCTTATCTTCATGGCAGGTGTTATGTCACATCTATGACAGTGTCATGTCAGTGTTATGCACACTGCATCAAATAAAGTGTTACCAAATATAATTGTTAATAGGCTCATAAGTCTATTTCTTCATTAACTTTGTTGCCAAAATGCAGCATTTCAACAAACGCTCCTTTTTCTACAGACACCATTTTATCTCTGTTTTCACCATCAACACAAATGAGTCAGATACCTTTGTCTCTATTTAAATAACAGAAATCACTAATCGATAGAAAAAAACGTAAAAGACAAATAAAAAAGGCTTAAGTTTGACATCATTTACCCAAATATAAATAAAGTCATATATTAAAAAATATAAGCCGGTTCTTTTTCATTTTTAGTCAAAGTCATTTCCTGTGCTTGCAACTAATTAACTAATTACTAGTGTAATAATAAGTGACGGATTGGACAGACTTTGTTCAGACCTGCTCTGACTTTCCTAACTAGTTTTATCTCCTGGCAGAAGAATCCACAGCTGCAGCTGCTCACCTATTTCCAGGTGGACGTCCGGGTAGAGCTCCTTCAGCTTGTCGGCCACACTGTCAGTCTGGATGCGCGCCAGCTACAACAGAAGACGACAGAAGGAGTCGTTTTAGATTTTATTTTATTTTTTTATTAGTTCTACCAAATCCAGACAGCAACAAATCCTGAAATCGGTATGGACAGCAGGATGGGGAGTTCTCGTCAAGACAAAGCCGCTGTGTTATCTCTGCTGCAGACATCCTGCTCAGCTGCCTCTGCAGCCGCATGGCCGCATCAGATAATTCATACTCAACTGACATTCTGGATCCCTGCAGCATCTCGACCCAGGTTCAGAACAAGAGGCAAAGAGAGAGGAGAAAATGTAACGGAGGAGTAGGAAAAACTGAGCGTACCTGGCTTTTGCGAGTTCCGATCCTGATGACCCGGCTGACTTTGCCGTTCCCATCCTGACAGGGTAAAAAAACCACAAAAAAAACAATTCAAATAATCTCAGTCAAAGAATCTCTCACCGCTCCAAGCACAGCACCTTCCCTCTGCTGTCCCTCACCCTGATATACTTATAGGGTCCTTCCTCCATCGCTCTGGTTCTTCGCTCTGAGCCGCTGAACTGTAGAGCTTATTGTGTCTGGGCCAGCCTGCTGCGTCTTGGTAAAAGGCTCTCTGCTGGCTGAGGTCATATAGTCTCAAGAAACAGTGGTGTGACTCACTGATCCTCCCCTCCTACCAACCTCCGCCTTCTGGACACCCACACCTACAGATCTCTGCTTCTGACAGATAAGTGTGCCGTTAGAAAAGGCAGGGATGGGCATCTGCTGGCCCTGCTGGCTGCAGGGTGTGGCCATAGTGAGGGCTACATGTGGAAGACCTGGCTCACTGTTTTTATGAATGGACGATCCATTCATAAAAACTGAAAGCCAATATAAAGACAGGACATTCGTACTGCTCAAGAGTGGATACATATGCAAGGCAAAAAGAAATTCCTAGAAGCTGCAAAATGACTACATCCTGAAAACTTTGTGACTCTCTGGACTTTGAACTGGGGAGTCAATTGGTTGAAAAAGAAGAAATTATCTAATGTTGGTCACCAAAAACTGGGAAACAGCTGAAAGACACAAATACTAACGACGTTTGAGTAAATTCAAATTCAAAAATACTTTCTTGATCCCAAAGGGAAATTAAATGTTGTTGTAGTCCATATTACTCCAAATTATTTGAAGTCTTTGTACAGTAATAAAAATACTGTTTTATCAAATAAATATACATAATAGCTATGAGTCATTCAAAGTATTATTAGATTAATTCTCTGTAGAAACATTTGTTTTTATAATAGCTCAATAATAGCTCCAACAGAAGGCAAAAGCCACAACTATCATTTGAGCATAACTTCCACTTTAGCATAATATCTGATTTAGCATAGCTTCAGCCCCAGAATAACTTCAGCTTTAGCATAAACTGAATTCTAGCATAACGTCCATTCAGCATCACTCCATTGTAGCTTAACTTTAGTTTTAGCAAAACTTCAATCTGACCATAACATCCACTTTAGCATAGCTTACATTTTGGCTTTTGTTTTTGTTTTGTTTTTTTAATCAACCCTTCTGGTTCTCTGTATTTTATTCGACCCTGAAACCAAATCCATTGATATTCTGCTGTATCACAACCTCACCAAGTTCTGAAAGACCCAACCTGAACTCTCAGATAAAATAAAATTCTAAACTATAGAGCACCAGTGTTCTTGGACACAATGACGCTGGCACGACATCATCATGGAGTAAGAGGGTGTCCAACAAAGAAAGTCTGTTCCAAATTGTCACATTTGAGCTTTACTGTTTTTTGGGGGGGTTTCCCATTGTGACTACAGGCAAAAGACTAAGATGTTTCCTACATAACCATATGATTTATTCTGTTTGTGAAATTGTAACACCTTCATTGAAAATCATCACTAAAATTACAACATAGATTGATCCATTAAGGACTGCAATAACTTATAGTGAATAAATGTCCTTCAAACAGGATCTCCTTATTGTAGTAGTGGAAGCTACGAATGAGTGAATGAATGAATGAATTATTTTTATTTCGAACAAAAAGGAGAAAATAACTAAAAACAAAAAATGTTTTTTATATGCATGCTTCTGTTCAACAGAATGTTTTGCAAAAATCAGAAGTGACAGTCCGGTCTCTGGCTAAACTTTGACTGGCTTTTCCCCTCCGCTTTTCCATCCAATCCAAACTTATCTTCACTAGCAAACACGAACAACAGCCAATCAGCGCGCCATAGCTAAGTGACGTTGGCGGAAGTTAACATAAGCTCCATGAACGTACAGAGGGTGATCAGATAAAAACCTACCTGTGAGCTCGCTTCTTCCGACATGTCGGCTATCTGTTGAAATCGGGTGGTTCTGTTGGACTCAGCAGGTTATTTTGTTCGAAACTCTGCACGTCAAAAAAACAAATCCTTGCGAATTCTCAGAGCTCTGCTCTCATTCTGCTCCCTGCTTGAATGAGTGTAGATCCTTGTGACGTCATCAAAGTAGAGGTCATTTCCTGCTTCTGATTAGCGCCCTCTAGGACAGAGGTATCCAAACTTTTTGCACCGCTGGGAAAACTCGCCAAGTCAAAAAGTCCCCCTTTTTCTTTCTTTTTTCTTTTTTAAATAAAAACGCTAAATAATTTTTCCGTGAATTATTTTTATTTTTATCTGGTCAGTAAGTATTTTGTTGAAACAAAGCAGAAAATAAATTATTATTGGATAAAGAGGGTCTCTGAAGTTGGAGTTTCCTAACATTTTGGGTCGAATGTTTTCTATTTAGTTGGTCTAAAAATTGATTCCAGTCTATTCACAGCAACAAACACAAGAACCTTCTCAGAAAATTATTGGTTCTATTTATCTAAGGTTAATGAATGGATCTTTTGTTGAGTAGACAATTGCTGGATGTGTGTGGCCCCACATACAATGATATTAAAATAATAATAATAATAATAATAATAATAATAATAATAATAATAATAATAATAATAATAATAATAATAATAATAAAAACAGCCTAAAAAGAAATATTTGTAATGCTGCATAATAAGAACTCCTGAATGTCGTTATTGGTTCATCCATGCCCTAATTTCTTTAGCAGCATGTTGTATTTGTCATTGTCCTTTTTTTCTTGTTAGTTCATAACCATATACAAAATCAACAGTTTAGTAGGGATTGTATTTTTCATGTAGGATAAATAAAATCACAGTCAGATTTTATAAAAAATATTTCAAATAGAAAAAAACAACCATTAAAAATAACATTTGTTACATTTTTATTTTCTTGGAAGTGCAAAGTCTAACAGAGGGAAGCTATAGCGCCCTCTTTTATCTCCCTTGCGAAGTCACTTGTTGAAGAGGGCACTATGAGAAAAATTAACTTCTTAACAAATTATTGCGGATAATTTGCCCATACAAAACTGAATAACACAGCCTCCATTAGATAAGAGTAAAAATGCGACGATAAAATAAGTCTAACATTAACATTTTTGGTAAAATATATTTTTTCACAATTTGGAATATGTTTCATTCTATTTATTTAAGCTTTATTTATGCAGGTTGACCCACTGAGATCCAATTTGACACTTATAAAAGAGAGAGACCTGTTTTGACAAAAAAAAGAGATACAAACACAGTATTAGCACACATAATTAAAACATTTAACTAACATTTAGTAAGTTAATACATTTTTAACAAGAGCTTAAAATGCTGTGGTTTTCGTTTCAGTGTCATAATAATATAGTATTTTTGCTGTTGGCGTTGATAAAACAGTCTAGTTTGGATATTTTCTGAGAAATAACCCCCTGCAAAAACAAACAAACACTCCTATCCTACACTTCATTTCTCCACCAAGGCCAACATTTTGGAGCCCACGTCACCGGTTTCCACGGTGGGCTGATCCAGCGAGTCTCTTCCGGTGGATACGTGGCTCTCCGCTGGTGCTGCCATATTGACGCTAACTAGCTAACGCTTCACCTTACTCGAAGTCAGCTGTATTCGCACCCTGGCATTCCAGAGTGACGATAAATCTCCCCCAAACCACATACACCACGGACTGAAGAGCGTTCACGCATAAAGAGAGACCAAAAATGGTGAGTGAAAGCTGAAAGTCATTGTAAATCGTTTTAGTTGTTATCGGGCCTTGCAGTTATCATAACAGTGGCTAACGCTAGCACTTTTGTAGCCTGTATTCTCTTAAACGGAAACAAGAAATTCAGCGGCTGCTTCAGCTGACTGCCGAGGCTAACGTTGTGAATATCAGTACACGGCCAATGAATGTTTCTTTTTTACTAAGTCAGTGCGACATGAATCAGTGATATGTAGTCTGCAGACACTGCTGACGTTAACTAGCCTCACATGCTAGCGCTAGTTATCTTCTGTCACTAGCTGGACCCGAGCTAAGCGTTCAGACTGTCTCCTCGTCAGCCTCCACAACCAACTCTTCTCATACAAAGTATAAACCTGTACATATGCTCTTTAATATAGTCCCCAAGCGATGACAGGTATGCTATGCTAACCAGTCTTAGAAGCTCAACACGTAGTCAGTTTGCCTTCAACGTCAACGTGGAACAAAAGCAGCCTCTTTCTTTAGGCTGCGATAATGTTCATTAATTTCAATCGTGTTTGTAAGGTTTATGTAAAGCTTAGTTTTCGTGGAGGTGGCTTTACATTTCATAGAGGCACGTTGAGCTATCCCAATATTGTAACGCATTATGTACAAACAAAACACCGTCTCGCTTATGTTGCTTTCTGTGTACATATCGTCGTCATGCCTAATCATTTTAAAGCAACGTCCACGTTATGCTGGACACAGGACGGGTATCACAGAAAATTACTTTCTAATTATTCCTTTCTCTTTAAGATTATCCAAACAATTAAAGTTCTAAAGCATTTAATACTCCCGGTGATGACACTTTACCTCAATGTGAAAGTATAGGCTCATGTTTACCCAATTCTGAGGATGTACTGGGATTCGTAACTTGCTTTTTAATCAGTTTTTTTTTCTAAAATAAGAGGCTTATGAAATGGACTACAACAAAATCATATTTGTATCATATTTCCATCTGGTGGTAGACTGACTTGTTGCCATTTTGTCCCAATAAATTAACACTTTTGCGTCTGTGTTCTTATGTAGGGCTGCATGATTTAAGAAAAATGGGACATTTTGACCCAATTTAAAATAATGCAACTATAATACAGATTCTGGAAAACCCATGATTTTCACCAGTTTCCTTTATTTTGTGTCATCAGTGACCCCAGCAGTCTGCATGTTTAAACCAACACCCTTTTTGGGCTGAAAGTTCTTTCAAGTGTCAGATTGCAGTGTAACCTGCATTAAAACTGTAATGCTGATTGTAATTCAATATATTTTTGAACTCAAACGTGTCAGTTTACTTTTTATACTCATTGGGTATCGTCAAGAGCTAGAGAGATTAATTTTCATCAAAGTTTGAAATCATATGCCTTATGAAATATAGTGTATTTTCTGAGAACTCTGAATGACACTCTGTTGGTTTTAGATCTGATCCACATCTGAACCTGTTGACTTTGATGAATTATGAACTATTATGATGTTTGATGAAAACAAAATGACTCTGACTTCCTGTAGATGTTATTTATTGGGGATATATACCATTTTTTAAACAAATAAACTGCAGAAAATCATTTGAAATCTGTGGTTGTCAACGTGAGTATGACAAGGTCATGATCTGGAGTGGCTATATGACACACCCTGACTGGCACTATTTTATTCTCAACTTTTTAGGAAGCCAATTAAACCAAAATATAAGATCAGCACCCACAATGGATTGAACTAGACATTTATTCAGGAGTTTGTAAATGAACACGCATGACTGTCCCCAGGAAAGGAGGAGGAGGAATTGTCTTTCTTTTATATCTTAACAAAAAAATCTGAAGGATATTTCACAAAGAAACCAATGGATAGAGTTTGTGGAACTATTTGCTAAACATGCCAAAAGCTCCAAAACAAGCAAGAGTGATGGACGGGATGGTCCCACTTTACTACGTTTGCTCCTCTTTATCTTCTAAAAGATTAGGAGGCTGCAATAAACCAGTGTCTGTAAATATATCACTGACATACACATTCTGAATGTATGGAACCTAAGTCAGGAGCTAACATTTATCACACTTCAAGCTGCTGAGTTTTTAAATTATTCATATTGCTGATATTGCCATAAAATTCCTTGACCAGTCCTGCATCTTGTAACTGACTGATCATTGTTACTCTGACTGAATATTTATTCCTGAAATGATTATTTAAGAAATAAATTCTCCATTCCAGTTAGGATCCTGATCTCTAAATGAGAGATGTCTGCAGGTGTTTGATCGGTTGACCTACATCCCACCCTCCCTTGCAGGTGCTGTTGGCAGCGGCGGTGTGCACCAAGGCCGGGAAGGCCATCGTGTCGCGGCAGTTTGTGGAAATGACCCGGACGCGGATCGAGGGCCTGCTGGCCGCCTTCCCCAAGCTGATGAACACGGGCAAGCAGCACACCTTCGTGGAAACAGACAGCGTGCGCTACGTGTACCAGCCGCTGGAGAAGCTCTACATGGTCCTCATCACCACCAAGAACAGCAACATCCTGGAGGATCTGGAGACGCTCAGACTGTTCTCCCGCGTGGTAAGAAAACCCGGGAGGACACCTGGAACTTTTAATGTATGCCACAAAAAAATGGAATTGGAGATGCTTTTAAGAATAATGTCGGAGTTGATGGTTAGAAATGTTGGAAGAGCAGAAGTTCTTAAAGTTTAAATTCTAATTTTATTCGCTGATGGTTCTGAAAAGGCAGAACAGAATCGAGTAAACCTTGAAGAAGGGAGATGAACCGTATTGATGGTGCAAAGATCGCATGCACACACATGTACACACACACTGGACGCCTTCAGACTACAGCCAGGGGTTTAAACACACACACACACACGCACACACACACACACACACACACACACTCAAGGGTTTCAATTGGAAATTGCAAGACTTTTAAAGAGGAAAAATGATATATTGACAGAACTGATTTATTCTTTCTCTCATTATTGTGACATTTAGCAAATAGAAATAATTTTGGTGATTCTAAAGCAAGAGAAGTTTAGTCTGGTTTAACTTCAGACAATAAAAAATGTGTGTGCAACCTTTATCCAGGTTATGCAAGCTTTTGTGGTGCTCTTTCAGAAGTTTTTGTTGTTCTGGTTAATGAGACAGACGTCTAAACCATATTGATCCACAGGAGAACCCAACCTGTTGGTTTAGTCAGTGGCCATCCTCGTCCAGCACCACATTTACAGTAAAAGACAAAATGTTGTTCCAAAAACTAAAGTTGTTGTTTTTCACAAAAAAAACTTTGAAAACTGTGAAATAGTGTGTTTGTTTGGCAAAAGCTAAAAACACTTGAAATATTTCACAGTATTTCTCGTCATATTTGGTTATATTATGTTCCGTGAGCACATGGACAGATCAGTCAAGAGTTTGAGTTCATAAAATGAACTCAGGATGCTCTTCTTCCTTCATTGTTGGTTGAATTTCCTGTCTGAATCGGTTCCTCCTTGTTTCTGCTCTGCTCCAGATCCCAGAGTACTGCCGTGTGCTGGAGGAGAGTGAAATCTCGGAGCACTGCTTCGACCTCATCTTTGCCTTCGACGAGATCGTGGCGCTCGGCTACAGAGAAAACGTCAACCTGGCTCAGATCCGCACCTTCACAGAGATGGACTCCCACGAGGAGAAGGTGTTCCGAGCCGTCAGAGAGGTAAGACGCTGGACGTGCATGAAAACTGAGAAAAGTGAAGAAAAGGACTGCCTCAACGGTCGGTAATGTTTGCAGACTCAGGAACGCGAGGCTAAAGCGGAGATGAGGAGGAAAGCCAAGGAGCTGCAGCAGGCCAGGAGAGACGCCGAGCGCTCTGGGAAGAAGGTTCCGGCGTTCGGCGGGTTCGGTAACGTGAGCAGCATGTCCTCAGGGTCCCTCATCACAGACACCATAGTGGAACCTGAGAAACCCAAGATCACACCAGTTCCAGTCCGGTACGGCACCATGAAACGCAAAACGGCCCCCAGCTGAGCGTGCAGCTCTCCTCACCGGTCAGCTGATGAGTTGTCTGTTTGTTCCTCCAGATCAAGCGGCCCGAGCAAGGCTCTGAAGCTAGGCGCTAAAGGGAAAGAAGTGGATAACTTTGTTGACCAGCTCAAGTCCGAGGGTGAAACCATCATTTCCTCCTCAGGAAAGAGAGGCTCAGACGTGTCCAAGGTTCTGCCACCGCCAGTCAATGTGGAGAGGTACACTCCTCTGGTTCAGAAGGGATTCATTCTCCACTTTTCCGAGATCGATTTTCTTGGTTTTAGCGTAACAAAATCAGTTGATTGGTGTTTATAGCTGCTTGCTGCTGTTTGTGTTCGCTCCTCAGCATACATCTGCGCGTGGAGGAGAAGATCTCGCTGAGCTGTGGCCGTGATGGCGGCCTGCAGAACATGGAGGTGCTGGGCATGGTGACGCTCCGGGTCACGGACGAGAAAAACGGCCGCATCCGCCTCGCCATCAACAACAATGACAACAAGGGGCTGCAGCTTCAGGTGGGGCTGCTGCACAAAGCAGGCTGCTGTAGTCCGACTCTATTATTATTACCAATCATTTGTGGTATTACATTTACCAATATGGAAACGTGAGCCAGTATTGATTTTGCTGTTCTGGCCAATATTTACCTATATTGTCTGTATGTCTCACAGCGTCTGCTTCAGCTAAACTCCCTGCAATCCTTTGCTGCGTCACCCACACTGTCACTTCACCTAACAAATACCACATGATCTATGGGGAACAAATATCGGCCAAGTTTTATTTATCAGACTAATATAGATACCGATGTTGGGAGAAGCTTGTTGAAGGAAACCCAGATGTTTGACCCAAGTCATACAAGTCAAAGACAATGTTTACCAAATACTGAGGAAATGAATGTAAACCTCTAACTTTGAAGATATCGATAAATTATTGTGAGATATATTATTTCTCTGAATTTTGTGGTATTTCGCAAGTAGAAGAGGAGATGTTTGGTCTGATTTAACTTCAGACTGTGATAAAAGTATTTCTGTATATAAACTAATGGTTTCACCTGCTCATGTATTTATTCTTGTTTATGGAAGTGTATTGAACTTCAAAACCCAAATAAGTACTAAATCAGGGGAACATGTACATTAAAATGCACAAAACATTTCGAACAGATAAAACTGTTATTGGAAATATTCTATGGCCTAAATGATCAATTCTGCTTTTCATTAAGACTTTCTTTTACATAGGAAAATGTGCTAAAGTGGCTGTGATCTGCCATATGCTGCTACTGCTGATGTTCCCTCCTAGTTACAGTTCAGCAGTGAAGCTAAAACCGAAACTGTAGACTAAATGATCCACTTCCTGTTTGAATTCTGATTGGTAAACTAACTCCAGGTTAAATGCTGTTGGTTTGCAGACACATCCTAACGTGGACAAGAAGTTATTCACAGCTGAATCGGTGATTGGCCTTAAGAACCCAGAGAAGTCCTTCCCTCTCAATAACGACGTTGGCGTTCTGAAATGGAGACTCCAGACCACAGACGAGTCCCTCATACCTCTAACCAGTGAGTGCATGTTATCCTTCCTGTAGATTACCCAGACTTATTTTAACGTCAGACTGAGGTAGAAATAACTCAGCAAATCTAGCTGGAATGTTTCCATTTCCTCTGATAATGTGATTACTGACTGTAAGGTGGGATCAGCATCAGTTGTGCTGTAACTGTTGGTCCTCAGTGGTCAGAGTAGAGTAGATGTGCTGCTCTCTCATCCCGCTGCTCTGTCTCCCAGTAAACTGCTGGCCTTCAGAGAGCGGCTCCGGCTGCGACGTCAACATCGAGTACGAGCTGCAGGAGGAGAACCTGGAACTGAACGACGTTGTCATCAGCATCCCTGTTCCGTAAGCACCTCGACTCTCCATGGTTGCGCTCCGGATCACTCCAGTCAAATTCAATACTCTTAACATAGAACCTTTAATATTACAGTGGTGTACTTTTATAATATTTTAGAAATCAAATCACAGAAGTTTTATCTGTATAATATCTGACTACATGAAGGTGAAAAGATGGCTATTTAATTTTAGTATAGACGATGCACATTAATTGACATTTGTGTAAATGTGCCAGAATTAGCCAAAACACTATTCGTCATCTGTTGTCTTAGTCTGTCCTGCTGAAAACAGAGGTTATACAAACAAGGTAAAAATGACACAACTATAAAAACAAATGCAATAAATTCAATTTATCCAAACAATAAATAAAAAATAAAAAAAAGTTATTATTAATATTTGAAGAACTTTTTAATAGTTCCATGAATACGTTCTGCCACAGCCGGCCCTTTGAAGGCTTTCTTGATTTAGTTGTGGCCAAAATGAAAGTGAGTCTGACAACCTGCTCTGGAGGAAGTTCAACTCTTGACTGTCCAGGAATTAAGAATGTGCAAGTTATTTCTACTTTGACATTTTATTCTGACAATAAATAAAGGATTTATGCATTTAGCGATAGAAAGTAGCTGGAAGTTTGCTTTTGATAGAAAGCAAGTGAGGCTGCAGATAGCGATTATTTTATTAGTTGATTATTCTCACTATTAATTGGATTAAAAAATGAGACGGTGGAGATTTTTGATTCAACCATTTAATCTTATTTTATACATTAAATTATGCAAAATATTCAGCTAAAGAAGAAAATAAACATTTTGTTGCCTAAAATGCAGTAACTGCATTTCTTTAGTGAAACCTTGACAATTTGTAGCAAAGGATTAATCCACAGCTAAAAAACTCCTTGTAACATCAACATGTGGAAAAACTCGATTCTTTCTGCTCAACTTAACATCAGGACTGATCTGGAGATTAATTTTTTCAATTAACAGAGTCATAATTGGCCTCAAATCACTCAATAGGAGATTTCTTTAAAACCATTTGAACCAGATGAAGATAAAACTGCCTACATCCGTTATCAATGAATCATTAACTGCGTAGTAGACGATTATTTGGATAATCAATTAATCACAATTAATCCAGTTGCTTCAGCTCTAGAGATATCTCTTCAAAAAAACAACAGTTAAAACCTACATCAATATAAATGTAAATATCAATACCTGGAAGTCAAATTCAAGTCAAATTCTCACAGAGAGCAGCCTGTGAGACGTCTGTGAGAGAGCCACGGACGTTTGAGACGTCTCAAACACAAAGTGTCATCTGTGTGTCTGAAGCCACTGTGACGGTCTGCGGTGGTCGACATGTGAAGTGTCTGTCTGTCGTTGTCCTCCAGGTCCGGGGTGGGCGCCCCTGTGATCGGAGATCTGGACGGAGAGTACAAACACGACAGCCGGCGGAACATCCTGGAGTGGTGCCTACCAGTCATCGATGCCAACAACAAAACCGGCAGCCTGGAATTCAGCATCGCCGGGCAGCCCAATGATTTCTTCCCCATCAATGTGTCCTTCGTGTCCAAGCGCAACTACTGTGACATTCAGGTGAGCTCCTGATGAAGGTGTAGTCTTTTCTTAAGAAACTTTGGATCAGTAGTTTCAGATGAAATGAGTGGTAAAAAGTTGGCACATAGATTGGAAGAGGGGTCTGTGTTGGCTCTGCACAGCTCAGCAGTGTCGTTATGTGGTCATCTGGAGCTGTTGGTTGGGGAAACGCCTCGCTGAGCCGTCTGAGATATCGGTAACACTTCACTTGCAGTCATCCTTGATAAAATCAATGAACCTGTCAGTTTTTGTGTAAAGTGACTTCAAATAACTAGGGCTGCACCAACTTATACAAATTATATTTTTTGACAGGCAATTCTGTTGGGAGACATAATAATCCATTTTATATATAGTTTTGGTTGTTTATTTCCTGTTTCTGGTTGTGTTTTATTTTATGAATTTAAAAAATATCTTCTAGTTCTAGTTTATGTTCTGTACAAAATGAGTGAGACTGAACTTGCAATATTGTGCCGTTATAAAACTTTACTTGAAAATGGTCTCAAAATAATATTTATTAGGTTTGTCACATGAACCAGTAAATCAATAAATCGCATGAAAAATTAAAACAAGTTCAATTTCTATTTTCATTAATTATTGTTTTCCTCTTTTATCTCTGACCAAAAACTGGATGATAAAAGTCTTCAGTTTTTGTCTGTTTTTTTTTTTTTTTTTTTTTTTTGAAGACTTTAGTTTCCATTTTCTCCCATTCAGAACAAAGCTGAAACATTTCGTGTGAAATGTTGGTTATCACAGACGTGATCATCATGTGACAAGTTACAGAAATTCATGTAACATGTAATTCATATTTAAAAAAAAAAACAAATTAAAAAATTCTTTAGAAATGTTAAATTTTTTTTTGTCATTTTCAATTACATTAATAGAAAATATTGTTTAAATGTTGCAGAAGTTCTTCCACCTTACAGTAAAATAACCCCCTACTTTTTTTTTTTTTTTTTCCTTTTTTCTCTCTCAGGTTACCAAAGTGTCTCATGTAGATGGCGACAGCTCCGTCAGATTCTCTTCAGAAACCTCCTTTGTTGTTGACAAATATGTAATTGAGTAAAAATATTGGAAGAAAATGGCAAAATGAGAAAAAAAAAATCACCATTTACAAAAAATAAAAGTCCAAATCTATGCTAAGAGAAAGATTGACGATTTCCAGCCTGCTGCACCTGTATATTATCAGACTGTACACAGACAGGACGCCCACCAGCGCCGTGGCAACAGCACCTCCTGTGGGGAAGAGCAGCAGCAGCAGCGGTGGTGTATTTATGTTTGTATGGCAAAGGATCATCTATATATAGAGTTAATTGAACAGGAATAAAACCAACACACAACTTCTCCTTCCACTAATTCTGTGGTGCAGAACTGTACAGAGGATGAGTAGAGGATGACTGTGGGGATGAAGGAGAGGCTAGCTGTGTCAGTAAGGGCTGGTGGAGAAACAGCAGGACCATAGCGCTGCTAGCTAAGCTCCGCCCCCTCCCTGATCATTATACGTCCTCCACAGACGCTCTCTCTCTCTCTCACACTGCGGTGATTATGGAACAGGTGTTTCTTCTCCCCCCTTACTGTAGCCGTCTCTTTCTCATGTGTAATTGTTAAGCTCTTGTGACTTTCTGTTTTCATGTCTCGGATTTTCCGTTTCCTGGAGAACGTAAACAAAAGCTCGTCTTTTTGTTTCTGCTTTTCTTTTCTACTGTTGCTCATTCTGACCACTGCTCAGCTCGGTGAATTTGGTAGAGCGTTGTAAGGGAATCTCAACAACACACCTATCAGTAAAATCATTAAACTTCCCCACCATGTTGATTTTGGAACACCATTAAACCACTCCTCGCCTCGTCTAGAAGGGACGACATGTTTAGTTGTGCTCCATTTGAGTTCAGAGATGAACCCTGAGATTTCACACTTCAAGGGTTAATCAGATTCAGCCGTTATTCCCCCCGCCTTACATTTCCCATCAGCAGGGGGGGCTTACTGCACCTCCCCCCCACTGTAAGCTCTAATGCTCATCCAACCAGTCATCCTTTACTTGCATCGTCAGAGAGCGTCAACATTATACATGAAGTAAAATTTGTCTTTTATGTTGTTTTTTTTCTTTTACTTATACTCCCTCCTTTCCTGCCCCTCAATTTCAATTTAGCAATGGTTGTGTGGATGTGGGGTCAACGATGACCAGAAACAACTTTTCTTTTCTTTTTTTAACAAAATTGCAGAAGGGGAATCCTGACATTCCAGTGTAAAACTAGAGAAAAAAAGAAACTTTAATGGAATAAAATGTATTATTAAAACTGTAAGGTGGACTTGGTCTTAATGAGCCTTTATTCCATCAAGTGGTTTTAGCAGAAAGTTGCTAACATCATTTTTTCATTTTCCTACCATTTGGGTTTATGCCAAATATTACCAAATGTTACATTTATAACCTACATATAAAATGCTGTTGTGAAAAATTCTCCACTAGTGAACTATTGTGCTGTGGGGATAAATGTTATTACAGAAAAATGCACCAGAGTTGACAGGAAGATCCTTGAAGGAATTCTGTGACAATACTTGACAATGGATGTTCAGATGTAGATTAAGAATGGGCAACTATTTCACATATAATGTTGCTGCTTTATCAAAGCATTCCTGGATTGATTCTTTCATTCATGTTTGATGAATCATTGAATCTCCTGTGGCAACCAGTCAGAGGTGCTTAAACACCTGCTCTCACCAAGCCCCTCCCACTTACCCACAGCTCCTCCTTGGACCTGCATTTCCCACCCACAGAGCGGGATCCTCAACTACTTCAGTCCAATGCGCAAGCTGCATAATGAGAAGTGCTGTGATGATGGGCTGAGGGAGTTGAAACTTGGAGACAAAGGCCCAATTCCATGATGTCAAATGTCTTTTACTTTTATCTGTACAACATTTTTATGACAACTGAAGGTAAAACAGCTCTGTGTTCCTGGAAAATGCATACGGCCCCTTCAAGGAATACAAAGAAGCTAAAGACAAAACCAGCTATGTTCATCGTTATACGATTTCCCGATTGACAACTTTGGTTTGCGGTTTCATCTGTACATCCTCAGTGAGTCATAAAAAAATCTTCCCAGATGTTACGTGGCCGTCACAAAGACCCAGAGGCAACAGGGAACTGTGCAACACCTTCATGGAGAAGCTTCCACATCCTTTTGAGATTATAAAAAATGTATGAAGGCAGCCATGTTTTAAGTATTAAGCAAAGGGTGTGAATACTTTTGTAAATGGGATTTCTTGGTTTTCAATTTTGAAAATGTTTCCCAAAAATCTCAACTTTTCTCAACATTCTCTTAATGAGGGTATTTTTGTGCAAAATGTTGAGGAAAGAGCTTTTTCATCCATCTATGACATAACAAATCATAGAAACAGTTAAGCACCATGAATGATGTCCAGATGTTGTACAGACGTTTTCTGGATTATAATTTCTGCTACTAAACTGAACTTTGAAAATTGTTTCTCCAGTTTACCCAAATTAAAGCCCCCTAGTTCCACCACAATAGCATCTCATTTACTTCTAAATCAGAAGCTGCAATGTAGATACCATCTATAACAGCATTAGCCACTAATGGTATATAAGTGGAACAAGTTACCCAAACATATTTTTATTATGTGTTTATCCCTTTTTTTCTTGCTGTACCCCCATATACTGTGACTCCCTGGGTAGAGAGCCATGTCATTTATACTGAAATCCACCAGTGCCAGTTTGCACCAATTCTTAGCTGATTAATTTAAACTCGCCAACAGGTTTTCTTTTAGCCTCTGTCCTGAAGCCAAGTGAATTTAAGTTTCGTGTTTAACCTTTTAAAACAGATTTCACTTTGCTACCTGCTCCACACGCAACTTCAAAGAATCTCATCAGCAGCCACGAGGATGAAGGTGAGACAGATGCTGAGTGGAGACTCTACAGGCCAACAGATGGGTAAATGATGGCAAATGAAGAGGGACGGGGATGGGGTGGGATCAGGGGGCCACTTTAGGGTCAGAGGGGTCAGCTGCAAGGCAGCCAGCAGCCTTGCCTGGATTGAGGAGGGGGGGTTGGTGTTAATAGCCAACCATAAACAGAAGGTGTGCTCTTTACGAATGAATGAGCTGGCTGATAAAACTCTCAGTGGAGCAGGCGGAGGGGGCGGGCAGACTGTTGTCTGTCCTGTTAAAGCACACTGGCAGCGTCACAGCGTCCGTCTGCAGGCTTTGACTGGATCAGGACCGACTGGCAGGAACTTTGGTTAATGGAGTTTTGTCCTTCCAGAATGGAACTCGAGAGTAAAAAACGTCTCTAACATCTGACCCAGCTGTTAGCCTCCGCTTCACCTGCCACTGAAGGATGATGGTCAAGAAAGTACGATTCAAGGTAAGGAAATCCGATTGAGTCTCAACTGATTCTGTTTTCTATGGACGACTTCCGGCTGTTTTAACTATTAAATATGTCTATTTGTGACTTCTTAATGGGAAAAGAGAAGACCAACTATCCACCAGTGCCAGATGAAACTGTTGCAACCTGAAACCTGTTGTCTGATATCTCATAATCCACCTGTAAGGTGGAGGTTTTGCGTTCCGTCCCATTAAGGAGCAGCAGCAGACTCGTGTTGGGTCTCCTGCCTCAGGTTGAGCAGCAGTTCAAAGGGAGAAGCTGCTGCTCAGTCTGAGCGGTGACACCGAGGTGATAATTATTGCTCAGCTCCAGGATCTGCTGCCTCTCTCCGACTTTAAAGAATCAAACAGAGTTACATGTCTCTTTAAATGGAAAGCTCCATTTAGAATGTGGAAATGCCAGTGAGATCAGCATCAGTACTCCCACAGTTCCTCCTTTCCTGCCCAAAATAGTTTCAGAGTAATTTTTGCATTTCTTAGAAAACACAATCAGAGTCTGGTAACTGATCCATAGAATGCTGATGACATGCTGAATCATGTATCTGGTTAAACTTGCTGCTAAGGGCAGATTTACTTAGAAGTGTCAGAACGTTGTGTTTATTCCTGTATTCTAAGAAAACAATGTCTGTTTAAAACATTTTTGTTTGGATGTTAATGCATTTGAAAAGGTTTTGAAGTGATGTTAAAATTATTTCCAGCAAAATAAATGACCCTTATCTGGTGAAAGTTCTGCTCAGAGATCAGCTGTTCTGACCATCCGCTCAAGGTGACACTTTTCCTGAGCTGAGTGATTGTGTTCAGAACGCACAGCCAAACCGAAATGATGATCTTGTCCTAGAGTTCCTTTATAAACAGAAAGACTAATCAGAACCAGCCACAGCTACTTCGTGTTTTTTTTTTCTTTTTTTTTTTGTGAAAATAGGAATATAAAATTGATGTAGCATTTTACAGGTTGGACTGATCAATGGAAGCTAAAATTAGAAAAAAAAATTTATCTGTTCCATTTTCATAAAAACTCTCACTGCAACAGTTTGGCTCAACTGAGTGCTTTTCTCCCCACTAAATATCAACAACAATAAGTCCAAAAGATTCAATTGTATTTTTGAAACAGTCTCTACTGTCACTATGTGCAGATTTTTATGTCTGCTGATTCGGGTGCTTCAGCCTTTTGCTGTAGGACTGTATACCCTGTGTCTTCTGAAGAAAAGCGTCACCACAGTATGATGCTGCCACCACTAGTAATGCACAATATATCGGCACCAACATCGTAACTGGCCGATATTCGTCATATTTATCGGCATCGATCGTATAAATAAAACTGGGTCAATTTCATTTCCATCTTGTCGCTGTGTGGCATTTGTTTGACTGTGATGCAGCAAAGGATTGTGGGGAGTTTAACCGAAGTAGAGAAGCGTTGGTGAAGTCAGCAGTGTGGTCGATTTTTCAAGGGAAGGGTAGTGACATACAGTACAGACCAAAAGTTTGGACACAACTGTGTGTCCAAACTTTTGGTCTGTACTGTATATATAATATTAGTAAATATTGGTGATCGGCCATAACAGCAATATTGATATTGACCCAAATTTTCTAGGAATGCTGTTACATTCCTCCTAGCCACGGCCATGATAAAATCATGCTGTGGGCTTTCAATCTCCACATCAGTCTTATAACAGACTCAGGATTCTGCTGCCCTTGCTCAGCATTTATATGTTGTCAGAAAACACTTAAATATGTATTTATAACACTCCGCAGATCAAAGATAAAGTTTTTTCTAAAAGTCAAAAGCGCTTTAAAGCATGTGTTTATTACCAACTATATAGATCTATTAAATTTCGTACTTATTGCATCCCTTCTCTTTTTTTTTTTTACTTTATGGCCTTTTTAAAATCTTTTTGCCACTTCTAAGCATCAACTATTTTAAGATCTATATTAGTTTCTTAAAGGTCAAAGTGCACAGTGGGACACCAGATGATTAGCTGCAGACATTTTGTGGCGTGTGATTTTTGGTGATTTTCCTCACAGCACCAACCGGTATCCTGAATGAAAGCCCTCCAGGGATTGAGGCGGAGGCTGGAAGGAAATTGAACGAATTCTGTGTCCGTATGTGGAATTTCCTCCCGTTGACTGTTCAAACAGCGGGGAGCCTTTTTCTGGGTTTCTCCTCACACTGCCGTGCCATGTTTCATCCTTCACCTCGGTCTCCATGGGAACGACGGTCAGCTGAGATCCAGATATTGATCGTTTTTAAATATCTTGTGTTTGCAAACTGTGTCCAAACCCACCTACTGCAGACTTCAATAAGAACAGCCTCTTCACATTTCTGAGCACAGCATACTGGTATGTAGATAGTAAAACAAGTAGGTGTACATTTCTGGCAAGAAAGTTCAGACATTTTTTGAAAAAAAATAAATAAATTAAAGTAAAGGAAATGTTTGTGTGAAAATCTTTAAAAATTGCTAGAAACAAAACTCAGAAATGCTTAAGTTGTCTCAGAAATTCTTCCTAGAAAACCTCAAAGATTGAAAAGCCTCAAATGTGCTTGAAAAAAACATTCTTAATCTAATTTTTTTGTTATTTTCATCTAGCAAATTTTTTTTACCTTTAATACTCAGGAATTTCTGTTTTTTGTAGGAATGTTCTGAAATTAATCTAAAACTTTCAGTTATTTTAATATTCTAATTGTCAAGCTCAGAATGTTCTTGTTCTTGTAGGAAATCTTTAAACTTGTTGATACATCTCTATATTTCTGAATTTTTCTGCAAAAATTTGCTCCTCTTTTTTTCTATCTACAATGTCCATATCACGCCATTGCAGTTAACAGCCACTAGATGGCAGTGCTGTTCTACTGACAACCTGAAAAATGTTGCGCTTGAAGTCTTCAAACCTCCAGAGCAGCAGCTCACATAAACACTTTAGTCTGAACTAAATTTCTGGTGTCAGTTGTTGAGCCCGGGGTTGACCTTTCAACTTTGCGAGACAGAATGTGCCCTAAAGGAAGATGTGGCGGTCTCTAATTGGTCTGTCTCATCAAAGGTAGTTCATCCTGGCTGTGACTCGTCTCTGCTATTTGACTTCCCTTTTCTGTTGACGATATCAGAAGTGTGGAGGGATAGTGTGAGATATTTCATTCACCCAGTGAGCAGCTCCAGTCCTCTGGAGTCAGCGCCCACTAAAGACTTTGATGTTCATAATGAGCGACTCCCTCTGCTCAGCCCTGCAGCGCTGTGCTGTATGTTTCTATAAAGGATTTGAATGGGTGCGTGGGTGCTGGAGGAAGAGTGCGACAGAACCCAACGTGCTTTTCATTAGAGATGAAAGGACGGAGCGCTTTTACTGTCTCAGACGTCTGTTTATGCCAAGTGTGAGTGGGTGGATGTGTGTGTTTAAATTAAAGGAGAAACTTCCCTTGGATCCCTAGTGATTTGTAAGTTACCTGTGGGCTCGTCCGCGTATACGGTGGCTGCCCTGCATGTGTGCTGCCTTCTTTCTGCTCCCACAACAAAGAAACAGGATTTGGGTCTACGGTTTATTGGGATGCATTGTTCCGTCCCCACAGGTGGTGAGAGGAAATAGTTAAACACCCTTCACACTCTCATGGCTCCTGTGGAATGTACCTCAAAGACTATTGTCTGAAGATATTGTTGAAAATGGCACCCTTACTATAAACTATGGTTATGGCTGTGTTGATGTTCTTATACCCGCTCTCCTCAGGATTCTCCAAGTAACGTCCAGATTCATAATGTCAGAGTCTTGGAACTCTCTAAGTTAAGAAATGGGATGCTCTGGTCTGACAAGACAAAAACTGACATTTGTCCCCAACGTTAAAAGCGTTGTGCAGTGGAAACAAAAATTTCACATCATCCTAAACACAGCATCCCTTTGGTGAAACATGGTGATGGTAGCATCAGGGCATGGGAGTGGGTTTTTTAGTAACAGAAAAGAAACCACTGATGGGAAACTCATTGGAGCTAAATACAGGACGATACTGGGAGGAAACCAGTTAGAAGCTGAAAAAGACTTGAGACTGAGGTGGAGCTCTGAGGTTGTCCTCCTGCTGGAAGTCATTAAAGGATCTTCATGTGTTATGATGGCCAAGTCACTGGCCATTATATTATTTTGTTAGGTGTCAAAGTTCACACCTAATACAATCAGGAATCTGTGGTGACATTGTAAAATTACAGCTAAAAGACATTTGCCATCCAATCTGACTGAGTTTAAGCAATTTACAATGAAAAATGGGAAACAATTCTACCCCTTGGATGTGCAACGCAGATAGAAACATCCGCTAACAGCTTTGTGGACCTTTACAGGCCAACAAAACGTCTGAAACTAGCTACTGCCAGACTAAAACCAGCTTGACCAATCAGAGCCCTTTAAGGGGTCTTTCATGATCGGACTGAAATCAAACTATCCATGCATGGTTGCATGTTTGTTTTCCCACACACACTGCTTAGGGCTCAGATACACTGAGCCCTAAGCAGTGATCATGGTAGAAAGGAATGACTATTAGAGTTCACAAGTTTGGAGGACCTGCGATGGACTGGCGTCCTGTCCTGGGTGTACTCCACCTCTTGCCTGTTGACTGTTGGAGACAGGCACCAGCACCCCTCCTGACCCCAATGGGATAAGGGTATAAGAAAATGGATGGATGGAAGTTTGGAGGAGGAGGAAATAATGATTGGTGATCCATTAGGCTTTCGTTGTATTCTCTGTTTTTGGAGCCAACAATAGGAACAGAAGGCGTCTGTGTAACGTTCCCCAACCACAGCGGACCTGAACTGAATTCAGTGTTTTGGCTAAGCACATACTTCTTTACAGCGTTGCACAAATGCTCCAGCTGCTGGAAATTGAGTTGTTGTGGCTGGTTTCCTCAAAAACCAACACACCCATGGAATTCTGACCAATCACACAATAGTTTTGTATAAAGAGTGGAGCGAGAAGTTTGTTAGTTGGGTTGTGACAAGGAGAAGTAGACGACATGAGGCTGAGAACAAGATAATGTGATTTTCGTCATGGCAATGAGAACTGATTTTGAGGCTTCATGCAGAACCCTTAAGAGAATTTCAAAGAACTATTGATTTGGGGTGGCCTGTGGTGTAGAGGTACAGTAGGCGCCACACATGCTATTAGACTTTGAAGCTGCTCTGCAGTGTTTGATTTCCAACCTCTGGACATTTCATGCATGTCCCGAGGTTGGACATGCAAGAAATGCATATCCAACCTCTCTCCACCAATATCTCATTTAATTACTGAAAAAAAAACTGCCTCTAGTGCCACAAAAATCTTTAGCAAAAAAGATATGCTGATTTAACATTTTCTTAAGTTGCCTAGAGAACTGCTGACATTTGTGTTACGTTTTGGCTGAAGTGTATATAGCTGAATAGGATTTTTTCAGAGCTGTTATTATTGCTGGGTATTCTTCATCTGCTGACTACTTGGTTATTTTTGTGTGACTTGTGTTTTTATGCCTGTCTATTCAACAGACAAATAGACACTACAACCTGTGAGAAAGATTGTTGCTAACTACAATCAACAGTGTACAAAACCAAATGTCAGCTACAGGACTGATGTTTGAGAGATGGATCCAATGCTGCTGGACAGGCTGAAGATGTGCTGATCATGGTGGGAGGTAGAGCACTGCTTGTTTCTACGATGAACAAAAAGTGGAACGGGAGTTCTGCAAGCATCTTGGTTCTGATTTACAACCCATACTGATAACTCCCAGCTCAGTGTCTGCTGAAAACATTTCCCACCAGCTGCCTTTAAATCTGCAGAATTCCAGTGAGGCTGGGAGATGTTAGCCTGGCTGGGACGTTTATGTAGATGACAGGCCAGCTGTGTAATGTAGGCTGACAGATGAATGCACTTTACCTAAATCATGTTACATCCCACCCAGGCTTCCAGGAATGTTAGGTATGTGCAGTTTGTCACATCCAGAAGGAATCTTTTCTGGATCAGGATGTTGAGCCTGTAAAGCGTACACACCGCAGTTCTAACTGGGCTTTAGACATCATTCTGCTATAACTCTAAATGACCGGTTTGGTTAGAGTCTGAGGCTGCTCTGCAGCCCACAAACACAAACTACGACAGGATAAAAAAGGAGTAACACTTTGAATATTTCTCTTTCTTAAGGCTTGACTATTTACAGGAAGTCTGCTTCACTTTCTTAGCCACAACAAACACATATTTGAGCTCCTCCATTATAGCTGTTGGACTGTCCAGAATGAATCTACCATTGTGGTCAGTTTTATAAGAGTCTGTAAGAGTTCAACAATCCTTTACACCAAATCTTACGAGTATTTTTGGATCTTGTGCACAGAATCTTCTCAATGTGTCTTAAACTTGGACATATGTGCCAGTTCAAAGCACAATGTAGTTATGCTGTGCTAATGCTAGTTGATGTAACAAAGAGCAGCTTACTCTGACTCAGACTGAGATGAGAAGGAGACCAGAGCACACCACCATGAAGACAAGACCAAGACTGCAGGTAAAGCTAACTGGTTGCACTGGGCGCTAGGTTTTCAGTTAGCTGTACTGTCACAACAAGGCTAACTTGAACTTGTAATCCACTTGGTTGTCTAATAAATCTAAAAGGTTGGTAACAAGTTAAACAGACGAACCAGACCATCTTGAAGAATGCATACATCTAGCTAAATGTTAACATCAGTCAGCATTTAGACTCAGAGTTAATTTAGCTTTCTTTCTTTCTCCATCTGTCCGTCATTTTCTGCTTAATCTGGGGTCGGTCAGTATCCCTTTGCTTTCTGTCTGAACTACTAAAAGCATATTCAGTAAGATAAACTCAACAACAGAAATTTTATTCATATTTCTGCTGTAGAGGTAAAAAAAAAGTGGCTCTGTCCTTTATTGCTTTTGATGTTTGTTGTGCATCAGATTTATGGGCGTTCATATCAGAGGTATGCAGAACCTATCTATATATATAAAAAATCTGATTGATTGCCTTAAACATTCTTAACACATTTAAAACCTGCTTAATTAATTGATCAGAATGAATAAGTTGTAGTTCCAGCCCTAGTTTGCAGGCAAGATTCTGATTCCTCTGAAGAAATGCCATGTTGTTCTGCACAAACGTCAACCAGAACCAGAACCAGAATCTTGCTAACAGTGTCCACTTAAAAAAAAAAAAATCTTTAGTTTCCTATTAATATCAGCAGAAGCAGCTCTGGGTTTGGCTGACTAACCATATCCAACACCTCTCTATCTAGAGTTGCTGTATGCTGGTTTCCTGGGTCTGAACGTCTCTATCAGAAAGAAAATGTTGTTCACCATAACAGTGCTGCCAGTGTGTGAGCGGACGTGGCTGTTTTCCAGTGAACGTTTACCCCCTGACTGTATTCCGCTCATTTTCAGCACCATATTTACCTACGAGCCCAGGCTCAGGTTAACGTTTGTGCAGAACAACACGGCATTTCTTCATCCAAAAGAATGAACGCCTTGTGTCTCACTGCTGAAGGAACCCTGAGTGTTGGCACGGTGAGGGTACAGTGTGTGTGTGTGTGTGTGTGTGTGTGTGGATGAGTGGAGGACTGGTAATGCTGAGGGAGAGAGAAAGCAGGAGCATGTGAATGAGAGGAGAGGCGGTGGGAGCAGCAGGAGCAGCCAGACAGACAGAGTGGGTCAGAAGAGTTTCAGCCACATGGCTTCAGATCGGTGTGTGAGTTATGACAGCCAGTTACACACTGGGTGAATGTGTGTGTCAAGCAGCGACAGTGAGGGAGAGGACCTAACAGAGATCAGGAGTGTTTCCTCTCTGGATCCCAGTCAGAGTTGTTGGGTTTTGGGACAGCGGACGGCCGGCAACACCGATCACTCCACCAGGTAAAACACACCCATTACCTCACCACAACCAAAGGATCACTGCTGTTTGAAAGCTGGCTGCAGCCTTCTGAGGAACTAAGAGTGTGTGATCATCCTGATGTGTGTGTGCAAGTGTACGTGGCGACAGGGTGCACACCAGAACCAGAACCATGTCTGCTTTTAATGGAGTGAAAGTTTTGCCTTTTATGCCCTGGTTTGTTACTTTCCTCTTTATTTTTAGGTGAGGAAGCCACAGAGCTGAGAAATAATGCTGGCTTCTCTACAGGAATTCTTCATGCAGCTGCTTGTGAAGTTTTCTTGGCAAAGTGTCGCCTTCGGTTACATTTTCCAGTTGTACTTATCACAGTGTTATCAGAGAGAGCTTTATGTAGCCAGTGATGTCTTGCCTGAAGACTTGAGAAGCATGTGGGCGCGACACCGGATTGGAGAGCTGCTGCTTTTACAATGACTACCCAAAAGAGAAACCCTTTATTGGTACTAATAATCAACCTGGAGCAGCCGGAGGAATTCAGACGAAAGCTGTTCTCGGTTTATCACTGACAGACACAACAGTCTTGAACAGGCTGAGAGACGCTCTGCTATGAAGGATGAGATAAAGTGTTCCCTAACACACCAGACTGACACAAAATTATTTGCTCTCTTGAAAATGTGGAAAAGTTTTTCAAATAATTTTGTTTGTTAAGGCAAAAGGTTTCCATGGCTCATTTTGAAAAAGTTATTGCCACTAAGTAACCAGAATTTTTGGTAAGTTAATTCCAATTTCACCAGGCTTTGTGCGGATCGATTACTGCCAGACTTGTGCAGTATTGTAGGAACTGACTCTAATGAAACCTGTTTGACAACAATACATCATGCCAAGGTCTAAAGAATGTGTCACTTCTATGGAAAGGATCGCAATGCCTTTTCTAAGGCTTTTGGTATCCAGAGAACAGCAACAGCTGAGTTTCTGTTACAAGCCTTTTCAGTATTCTGCTAATGTCGAAAAAACTATTTTGCAATTGTGCTGTTCCTCTTGTCTTCTTCTTTGTAGTGGCAACATCTGGTTGTTGATCATGTGATGTGAATAAAGTGTCTCCATTGCAGTTTTGCTAAACAAACCAATTTTGATATGGCCAAAAACCAAATTATCCTGGTGCCAAAACCTTTTATCAAAAAAGTTTTTTCAAAATTGGCATGTTTCCATAAATAACATTTATTTTCAAAATGTCAAATTGTGCAATGATATGCTCAATGGAAATGCAGCTATTGATTCTTTTGAGTGATAAGTCCCTTAACCTTGAGACTGACTGTGGATTTCTTTAGGAAACAGTTGTTGGGGGTTTCACATTAGAGCTATCGATTCAACACTTTTTAATGACAAGCTCAGCACTTGATGAACTGTGTGATGCTGTCAGACGTCTGCTGGAAGCAGCTGCGCCTTGTCCAGGGAAACCAGTGGACACAAATAAGCACAAGGCTGCTGGATACAAACTGACATGACTCGTGTGATTCCAATTTTTGCAATTTTAAGGTCATTAGCAGCAAAGCTAGTAGGAATATTATCCCGTAAAGATGGAGCGTGCAGTAGAGAATCTTTCCAGGTGCATCTGACCTAACAAATTGTGTATTCTGTTATTTTTAAATTCCACTTTTACTCTGATCTTCCCTCTTTGCCAGGGACATGGTGTTGACGTAGCTGGGTTGACACCGCCGCTCTAGCCCCCTTGTTTTTCCGCCATGGCCCGAACATTGGCTGCTTTATGGACCCAGGGACCCGTGCACAGAGTATGCTGTTGTTTGAAGCACCCAACCAAAGCTGAGCTGCTCCACATTTTTTCGGTGGCTGCCAGTGAAAACGGCTGTGCACAGTCTCCAAAGTGCAGTCGCTCTCCAGCTTGTGATAATAAATCCTTTGTTATGGGGAGCTCATTCTGCTGAGAGAATAATCAGGCCAGCACAGAGGCGCTCTATCTACCGCCCCATCCCCGGTCCCCAGCCTCCAAACACCCAACCAACCCGTTTCTCTCCCACATTCCCTCTCTGTTGGGTCCTAATGCCTCCTCTGGTTGCTCTCTCTTCTCTTCTTTTAGCTGCTAATGATATTAGTGACATTGATTATGATCAGGCAGAAGGTGCTGCTGGACGTCCAGAATACTGTCATAATGTTCATGTCATTTCTCCGTATCACTAAGGCACTGTTGAAGTCCTTATCAGACCTGGAGGTTCTGGGTTTGAAACCGTTCTGTTTGGGTTTTGTATGTTCTCGTCTCTGGATGTTTAACACGATGCCATTAAGGCTACGTTTACACGAGGTCACTGCCTGGAAACTGACGGTATTCTCAGATGTTTATTGGGAAAATGTTCCACGTTTCGACGGCACTGCCAGCACATCTTCAGTCAGCCGTAGTTGTCATGCCAGGTCACTACATGGCACTGTAATTTTAGCATGTTGTTGAACATGCATGTGCTTCAAACGCCTAGCTTCCACCTCACTTCACTAGCCTGCACTGTAAACAGAAACCCTTGTTCTGATTGGAGTCCAGGTTGTACCCCCACTCCTGTCTAGTTGTCTCATTGGTTGTTTCTAACTGTGCAGTGCATTTCTGCAGATGGCAGTATGACCACAGCCAGGAGGCAAAGAGGCTAAATTTTTTTTCACTGTTTATATGTCTCATGCTGTACTGCCAGGATATCATGACATTTTTAACTTTTATTTTTATTTTTTATTTTTTAAATTAAAAAAAAGTCACCTCCTGCAGTTTTAAGAGTGTAAGCATGGCAAAAAACCAAAACAGGAAATATTTTCTGAGGTATTTTTCCTCACAGCACTATGACTATCCGTGAAACCAGGTTTCCTTCAGTTACCAGATGGTTCTACTAGGGCACACAGCAGCAGGACTTATAAGGTAACAGAACATAATTCTGCAATATCATACATGTCTGTATCAGTGCCTCTACAGTAGTTGGTACTGTCTTTTAGAGATTATGAAAATGTCAACATTCTTTCTGCATGAGCCAATCACCAGCTCTGATGAAAGCAGCTGAATGTTTGGCAGCAAATGCCACCAGATAAAGCTGGATGTTGTATCAAGTCTGACTCATTTATAACAGATGCACAGACTCTGCCTGCTGCTGCTGCTCCACTGGTGATAGTACAAGACCGGCTCTTTGGAGGTGAACAGTTCTTTTCAAGCCCAGTGTGATCCATCACCACTCCAACAGCCAGTCACAAAATATTATGAAAAGGTCAAGAGATCAGAGGTCATTTTAGTTCTGATATGCTGCAAATGCCTTCTTTCTACTTCATCAAACTTAACACATGTGTCTCTCACTCCATCAGAAAGAATGTCATCTGCAGCCCCTGGTTTGACCTCTGTAGATTCCACTCCCTTTTATTCCTCTCTCTCCTCCCTCACTACTTCCTCCCTTCATTGTCTTTTGTCTTTCATGTGCAGAAGGCCTTCAGGCCAAAGGTCCAAATGCTGGTCAAATCACGGTCACTTTGATGCTCACAACGCTCTGAAAGGAGTCATTAAAAACATCATTCTGGGGCATGCTGTGGTGGCGTAGGGGGTAGCGCGACCCACATTTGGAGGCCTTGAGTCCTCAACGCGGCTGTCACGGGTTCGATTCCCGGACCTGATAACATTTGCTGCATGTCTTCCCCCCTCTCCTTCCCCCGTTCTTATCAGCCTACTGTCATATAAGGGACACTAGAGCCCACAAAAAGACCCCCTGGAGGGAAAAAATGAAAAACATCATTCTAACAAAAAGATGATTTTATATATCTATAGATAGATATATAAAAACAATAGCTACCCAATCTGAAATTATAGGGGAATAATAAAATTTTTACCAACATTTTACATTTTTAAAGAGACAGCATTATATGTTTTCCAGGCACATAGTACCATTTTATAACACCATCAAATAACTATGTTTCCTTCAGTTGTTTAAAGAATGCTGTATATATCAAATATGACATGGAAGAAATTTAACCTTGTAATTCAACATCTTGAAATTGGGCCTCTGTCTCTTTAAAAACTCCTCCTCTTTCTGAAACTCCAACTTTAGGAAGTCATCACAACATGGCTCCTCTATCAACCCTTTAATTATGTTTTTTTTGTTGTTGTTGTTTTTTACCATTATTGCACTGAGAAGTAGCTCCTATAATGTATAATGAGCTCAGCTGATGTGCAGCTTGACCAGGTGTTTGCTAAATCCTGCTGGCTAGTCTGAAGGAGCTGAGTGTGGGTGATGTAGAGGAGGGATGCTCTGTGAGACGGAAGATCGGAGGGTTGGAAACTGCAGCTCAAAGGCGGAGCTACGTCCACCCCGGCGTTTTGAACAGTTGAATTGTTGCCATGGAGATTCAAAGATTTTTTCAAAAGCAAAGTTCATAAAAGTCAATTTTACATAATATTTCCCCTTTAACACATCCGTGAAGAGAACCAGAATGAGTGTGAAAACACTGAGGATGTGTGTTCACTCTGGATGTTGTGCATGTTTTCCACTGACGGCGCTGTGAGGAAGTTGGGTAAGTTTTTCCAGAGGCTGCTGAATGTCCTCACAGTGTTATGGACGCTGACTGACAGGACAATACAAAGAGACACTCAGAGCTTCTTGGCTGTCTGCGAGCATGTCTGCTGTTTGGATCAGCTTCCATGACTCAAAGGGATATCCCACGCTGAATCCCCTCCCCTCCGTTTCCCTTCCTTCCCCACCCCAGCCTCCACCCCCTCACTGTCACTCCCTTCTGTTTCTTAGTTTACCACCAGACAATGTTCCTACTTCAGTGTACTTTTAAAGATGTGGAAAGGTTTTGAAGCTTATGTTTGAAATGAGCTGACAAGAGAAGGATAGCATCAAACCTTGGAGAAGAGGATTGAAGAGAGTTGGTGAGTCACACTGCTGTTGTGATAGAGAGTGTGTGTGTGTTTGTGTGTGATACATGGCGTGGAAGTCAAAGCTGTGCCTTCAGGCTGCCAGAAGGAGAGCAACATGGTGTTGTGTTTGTTTTGGAGACAAAACGGAGGATGTATGAACATGTTCTATAAGTGCAGGTGGCGCTGGGCGAGGGATGAACGCACAAATCTGTTGTTAAAGATAATCACTGTGTTCTGTTGAGGATACTGATCTGAAGAATGGCAAAGTTTCCTGTTTGTTTACCACTGCACTGATAAATAATGATCGTAGTTTTAGCTCAAGAGACTGATTTAAGTTTAGGGTTAGGGTTAGATGGAGCTGTGTATGTGAAAGCTTTATGTTTTGGTTCAGCACCTTCCTCTCCAAGTCAGACCCAGAGCAAAGGTCCAACTGCTCCACTCCTGTCTGTGACTTATGATCAAGACACCAAGATGCTTGACCTCTTACTTGGGACTAGCAACTGATCCCCAAACCCAGAGGACCACTCTATTCTCTTAAACATGACAGTAAATATTCTCTTTCTTGTTGTTCCCACAAGTTGAGAACATCAGTCCCATTTGTTCTGTTCCCTCTCCTCCTCCTGATGATTACTGCTGCTGAAAGAGCCTCATTGCCTTCCTTTGCCTCACCACTTTGGGACGTAACAGGCCAAAAGTCGACAGATCCATTTAGCAGTGGAATAATGCTTTGGTCTCCATTCTTTCCTACTGATTTCTCAGCTGAACTTGGGTAAAATTGGAGTAAAACCATCTGGTGGAGGACACATTCTGCCTCCACTTCTCCTGACGTTTCATGGGTAAAGTAAGAAAACCAGATCTCTTGATGCCCATCAGATGTTGAGAACATTTCTTTTCAGAATCTTCCTGCTGCGTTCAGGACTTTCCAAACCGTTTGTTTTGACTCATTGTGGAGATGCTCTTCCTTTTTCTATTCATTTTGGGAAACCAGAGGCTAGATGTGACTGAAGACAAATGGTGATGAAGTGCCCTGCTCAGCATTCTGTGCTGAGTTGACACATTGTGTCAGATTACATTTCATTTCATAATGCAGCGCTGCACAAGGGTGAGAGCCAGTTTATTCTTCTTGAGTTATTTAGGGTTTATTTATTGGGATAACAGATATTTTCCCACACAGTGCTGAGTGTGTGACGGTTTAATACATGATGGTGCCTGGCCTTCCTATCCATTTAAAGTTGCAGTACACATTGTTTGGTCCCTGCATCAGTCAGTCTGTCACCAATCGTTTGGACAGATCAATAATTTTGCCACATGCTGCCTTTATATAGCATACCTCAACCGTCACCAACCAACAGATGGGATGTTTTAGTTCTGGATTAATTCAGTGTATAATTATCTGGCCTTTGGGAGAAAAGAAGAAAGAAAGGAAGGATGAAATAAAGGAGTACATTTCTAAGTTATGAGGGGAATCATAGTTTAAATTGTGCAAATTTAGAACTATAAGTAAAACCGTTGGTGTATCAGTAAGTGGAGTCAAACTGGAATAATTTTAATTTTGAACTTAGTATAAAACTGTTCAAATGGTCATATACACATATGATTATTGCTGGATATGATTACTCAATTATTGTTTGTGTTTCTATTATTGATTTTATGATCATCATGAAGTAATGATTGCTCCTCCACTGCAGTTAAAATTAAATGAGTTAACTACTAAAAACAGATTTATTTATTATATGTAAGATTATGTAGGTGGTTAAGGAGTGGCAATTTTGATAAGTTTATATTTCTACCCTCTCTGATACATAGAATTAAAGTTTTGACATTATTCCTCATATTGTATTGTTTTCTGTACGTATTCAATAAATAAACAAACAAGCACTCTTTATTTGTTAGCTGTATCATTTAGTTTCTTGAACCGGAGCTGCTGGGTTTAAATAAGCCTGATCTGCTTTTGTTTTTTTCTCCGTATTTGGCGCTGGCGCCCGAACCAGCAGATTATTCAGCTCCTTCCGACTAAGCAACTGGAAACTCTGAGCTGAAAAAGGGAGTTGGACAGTGGCAACAAGTCCTTTTTTTTTTTTTTTTTTTTTTTTTTTATAAATATCGTTTACCGTAACGAAAATAAAAGCCTTTTCCAAAAAACAGTTCTTAATAGTTTCCACTCCCACATCGGAGAACATGGCTGCCGGTGAAACGCAGCCATCTCTGGCTGGAACAGCCGTTCCTGTTGCCCAGGCTCTCAGTCAAACATATGATTTTGCTGGATAACTGAGCTCTGAATGATGACAGCCAGGGATCTTCCTGAGGTGTAATTCCTCCTGTCACTGCAGATGGTAATCTGATAATGACAGGTCTTGATTCTCGCCAGTGCCACACTTTGATCCCAAACTGCAGGAGATAGCCAGCTGTGTTTGCGTGTCCATCTGTTTTCTCTGTTTACACGTCTCAGTGCTGCAGCTACTAATCATCTGAGGAAAGTCACCTGCCTGCTCGTGAGGACCTCTTCAGGTTTCTGCACTCTCTTTGAACTGATCTGGGAAAAGCGTCACTTAAGAATTCACTCATCTCCATCCTGCAGCCTAAACACTCCAGTGTCGACCCACTCCGTCATGTTTGTGTGTATGAAGAGTCATGGATGAACATTGGTTTGGGCCAGCATTCAGCCGCCTGCTGGTGGTGGCGTCCCTCCAGCCTGTGGTGTCTGATGCCAGAGTAATGAATGTGTGTTTACTCACACTGTCAGGTTGTTGGGCTGGGGAACACAGCATCTCATGCATTTACATTGAAATGAGTTGTGTAGTTCCAGACAGGGCTGGGCACAGTGATCTCAATATCAATACTATCGATTCCAAGGTGCGTATTGGTACTGAATGGATACGAGATTGATAGTTTTGTTTGTAGTTTTGCTTCCGTATGTTCAGTAAATTACTGGGCTTTTCTCACAGAGTTCATTCTGGCACATATGAAGGAATTGAAATGCCAGATATAAAGAGCAGGATTTCATGCCCTTTGTGATGTTTATACATATTAATGTGACTCATTATGATAATAGTTTTGCGATTAGTATTGAAGGGGAAAAGGGAGAATTTAGGTAGCATGCACATTACAGGTAAAAACTTAGTTAATGAACAATTTTGCGTAGTAGAATGTAAAACGGGAATTATTCTATTTATCTTCTACAACATTGTGATATACTGTAGTTGGTTAATAAAATATTTGCACTGTGTTTTATTGTAATCACAGAAGTTAAGTCACCAGATTGTTCAGTGATGATGACATAAAAAAAAAGTATCGGTATCAGAATTGGTATCAGCGATACACTCTCTGTATATACTTGGTATCGGATCAGTACCAGAAATTCCCCGTATCGCTCATCCCTGGATTCTGAGATGAATTTTTTTGTAATTTAGCACCAGATAAATTACAAAAAAAAAAAAAAAGATCAATTTAATTAAATTGAATTTTATATCAGCAAAAATTAGAGCTAAATTTTAATCAGCTAACAGGAATAATTTGATGACAGAGACACATTCTCTGTATGATCATTTCAGAATCAGGAGCAACTTTTGTGAAATATGTGTATGTAAAAAAAGAATATTTATTTACCTTATTTTCATTTAATTATCATTATTTTGTAGGAATCAGTTTCGCTTTGGCATTAAAGTTTTCTTTGTGTGCATATTTTTGGTATAAAATTATAATTTTTTTTTTTTAAAAAGCTACATTTTGTTGAACAGGATTGATTTGTAGAAGCAACAAAGGGGGTAAAACATCCAGGGAGGTGAATTCTTCTTTATAGTCACTCTATGTGTTCCACTGGTGTAATGAGATTCAGACAATCAGAGAAACATTTTCCATGTTTTCTCTCCAGTGGAGGTTAATCATAATTTTCTGACTGGAAGCCTGGGCCCCACAAGGCACACCTCATCTCCAGCTGTGAGCTTTACTGAAAGGACGGCCCTTGTACTCATAAACTGGAGCCTCTCATCTATCAGCAGGCCGTCTCATTCCATATTTTATTTTTTTTTTTATTCTGAAGTACGAATTATCAACTTCACGCAGGAAATTTAACTCAGATCAAAATCCAAACACATTGGAAATTGATGCCCAGATACAGATCTGTGCTGTTTGTTCCTCTGACCTCGATGTGAACTGCTAACAGGAAATGATTCCTGGTTTGGCTCTCCATACAGGAAGTCTACTTTTAGATATAGCTCAGTGAAGACGTATGTCTTCTTCTTCTTCTGTTATCTCCCAGACAACTTCCTGCTGTCTTCCTCGTGATGTTTCTCTGTCATGTGAGAAACCAGAGAAAACACGACTTATTGTGGATTTTAATGCAGTAATAAAATGTGAAATTATAGCAATAGCATCCCAAGTAGGCACTGTAAGATTCTCCCAGTACGACAGCCTTGGACAAAAATGAGGTAAAAACAATAATAAACCTGTATTACATAATCTGAAGGCTCTTATTTCAAAGCAGAAAATTATCTGCTGCTAAAATAATTATATTTATACTAACAATTATTATCCTGTCATATGTACATTTAAAAGTACCTGTTAAATGTTAAATTTATTTTCTAGGACACATGCTTATTGTGCAAAATGTTAAACTTGTTAGAGCTAAAGTGGAAGAGGCTTCTTTCAGTGAGTGCATTTAGTTTTTTGTATTTGGTTTATTTTGCGTTCTTGATGTTCTGTACATCCTTTCAAAGAGGCAATGTTATGTGTTTTCCAGACATTTAGTGCCATTTTATAGCACAATCAAGCTACAATGTTAACTTCAGTTGTTTAAAAAAATACTACATGCCACATATGACATAAAAAAATTTCCCTTTGTAATTTGACACCTTGAAATTGGACCTCTGTCTCTTTAAAAACTCCTGCTCTTTCTGAAACTCCACCTACAGGAAGTCATTACAAGATGGCTCCTCTTTAACAATGTTTTGACCAGCGTTTCACTGGTAAGTAGCTCCTGTCATGTGCAGCTCCACCAGGTGTTTGCTAATTGCTGCTGGCTAGTCTGAAGGAGCTGAGTGGGGGAGCCACAGGGAAGGGCCGCTCTGTGAGACGGAAACTAGGAAGCTTAGAAACTGGAGCTGAGGAGGAGCTGAGCCCCGAAGGCGGCACTAGTGCTACCCAGGCGTTTTGCACAGCTGAGCAGTTGCCATGGAGATAATAGAAGTTCTCAAACATGCATGAAAAAATAAGGCAACACTCCAGGTATGTCTTTGATGATGGAATGACATTATAACATGAGGTAAAGCCCAAAACAGTTGATTTGACAACACTGACCCTCTAATGATCTTCCAGTAGCTTCTCTGCTCAGGTTCTTCCCCAGCTGCTCTGCCTTCTCCTGATCCATCACGCCTGGTTCTCATTCCACTCATCCACCTTCCCAGTAGTTCGCAGCCTGTGAATTTCCCTTTCACCTGGCCAGATTCGTTCGTTCCCTGCTGAGTGTTTTTCTCTCTGCCAATTCCCCTGAAGTCCAGTTGATTTGTTATTTCCTGTCTGATCTCCTCTAGTTTCTCTTGCTCCGGTTCTGTTGGGTTTTCTGTAAGCCCTTTATTATTAAACCCCATCTGCAGTCAGGTGGAATAGAAGCAGATGTTCGAATGTTTAAAATATGACAATGTCAGAATAGTTTGCACCGTCAGAAAAATTCAAAAAGTTCTCATGAGACATGACAGACCCGAAACTTTGATGCAGCACGTTCATCATTAAAATTTACCACCAAAGTATACGACACAAATGTTAAAATCCAGCATATGCTCATCTAAATCATAGATAGATAGCTATAGCCATGAGGAGCTGTTTTGACCAGTCATCTGTCCTTTCAGTCTTTCTGCCCAAATGAAATTATACTGGAATAATTACATAGATATTGAAGCCTAGACTTGTTCCCTTTGCTATATATTTTAGTATTTGTACAATCATGAATTTTAACATTTAATAATTCTAAAAGGACGTTGTTTATTTCTCTGAACATTACACCATTGTGCATTATTTTCCTTATTAGTGAAAAGTCTGATCTTTGATCCACATCTGTGCTGCTGCTACAGCTGCTGAAAGGAAATCAGTTTCTCACAGTAAATCAGGAGTTTGTTCTCTGAATGTTGTTTTTCTGCATCTTTAAATTTGAACCGCCTCCTCCTCACTTCTATGAATCCCGTCTCAGCTGCAGTTCCAGTGCCCCCGCACTCTTATGTCTATAAAAGTACACCAGTAGAAGTTTGCGGACTGTTTAAACTTCCCTGCCTGTGCTGTTAGGATGCTGCCTCCCTGCAAATCTCTGTGAGTCCGTTTATTCAGCCGAGCCGCGTAAACACAGCTGAAAGAGACACTTACTCAGATTCTAACGAGGTTATTTAAGATGCTCTGCGTCGGCAGCCATATTGGATCAAATTAGCTGCTTGTCATTTCCACAGTGTGTACAGAGCATTCTGTCTGTCTGCACTCCCTCCCAGAACTCGTGTTTACTGCATTTCTGTGGTTTCCGTCTGAAAACAGCATGTGTTACTTCATTATATTTATGGTCACCATAGAAAAACAGAACTACTCTGTTAGTGTCTCAGACCTCTAAGAAGCCTGCTAGGAAAGCAAAACTCTGAAAAGTTTTGTTCTCAAGACAGCAGACGGTGATGTTGCTCAGTGCTACAGACAGTTTAGTGTGGAAGAATCTCTGACTGGTTCAGCAAGCAACTTGTAACAGGTTTGGTTTGAATAATTTGCTGTCATCTGACCCTCCTTCACTGAGCTGTTGCAGCTTCATAATGTATCCAGGTATGTTTGCCAGGAAGTTCATGACACACCTGCAAAGCTTTATGATGCCTTCCACAACATTCCTATTCATTTTTTTTCCTCCTGTGAATATTTTTTAATATGGCTACAGACTGCAGCCGACACATGATCCAACCTGCCTGATATCGGCAAGGAGTCCTTTAGAATAAAACAAAACGTGCCTTCGGGGTTCAAACTTTTGAATAATCCAAACTTAAAGGATTGCTTTGTTTTCGTATTGCAAAGATTAAAGGTTAACAAAAGTGTATTTACAGAGATAAAAGAATGTTTCTTAAGAACACAAAGGAACCTGAGAGTAAAGACATGAAGCCTTTTTGCTCTTTGTAACATTACAGCACTGTCTATAAGCATTTCAATGATCTTCTGATGTAAGAACAGTCTGAGGAAATATCTTTATTTATTCATTATGACAAGACTTCCCCCAGCTGTTCAACCACCTATTTTAAGAAAGTGAATTACTTGTGTGCGCATTTGACTTTCTGCGAAAGAAAGGAGGAAGATGAAGCCCTTTTAGTTCATTAGTTCAAATTTAAGAAGCTATTTCAATTTGCAAAAATGTCTTCAGTTTCAAAATAGTGCTGGAAATTCAGCCATGCTCAGATAAAACAATGCCAGCTCTTTCTGCTGTGGCATTAGAAGAGGGAAGTTAGAATATGAGCTTCAGAAAGAAACGCTGCAGGAACCTTCTTCTATCTGGAGCGATCCAACACCCACAGCGAGAGCAACGTGGGCGTTCATCAGAATGAAATAAAAGACTATAAACGTGGATTGGGAGCATAAATGACAATATGCTTTTTATTTATTAGTGTCTAAAAGTGGCAGTTAGAGATCTTTTTTACCAAGTTTTGATCTGTGTGTGTGAGTGTGTGTTGCTTGAGTCCCAAAAGCTAAACAATGTTGCTTCAAAAAGCATTCTACATCAGAAAGAAGTCATCAAAAATCTGTAGTTTATTTAATTTTTCAAGCCATATGCATCAAACACAGGGGCAGCGAATTAATAGAAAAACATTTTATAAAAAAAAAATAAAATAAAAAATTAAACACCAACCATGTACAAATGTTTAGAAAAAATATTTAAGACCAAGGAGTCAAACATTTGACACTTTCTTGTTTGTTTTTTAGAATTCCAGTAACCATTCTTATAGATACAGTTTTATAAATATAGTTGCTAAGAAATTGTTGGATATAATGTCTCCAAGGAAATGTTTTGTTGGAAGGACCATGTGACCATGTGACCTTACATTGAAACAATGTGTAAACACAGAGGAAAAGTTGCTAGGGTAACCTTTGGACAGGGCAGATGGCCTAATCAAAGTAACACCAGATCCTGGCGTCTGGATGTCCAGTGAAGGTTGGATGGAGAGTCACAAGGACTGAGCGATTAGGGAACTGTCTGCTGATGAAAAGCACCTGAGGTAATAGTCAGTACTTGACTACTACATGAAGACAAAGTTAGAATCATTGGAAGGAGTCAGTCAAGTTAGTAAGACCAAGAGATCAGGATGTTTACTGATTTCTGCAGATGGCAGTAGTAGCAATTGTAAATATTTCTTTTTTAAGAACGCTACATATAAAGGTGCTGTGGCAGCGCAGGAGTTAAAAACAACCCACATAAGGAGGCCTTAGTCCTCGACATGCCCGTCACAGGTTTGAATCCCGTCCTGGTGATCTGTACCGCATGTCTTCTTTTTCTCTCATTACCTACTTTCCTGTCTGAGCACTTAGAAATAAAGGCCACAAGAGTCAAAATACTAAAATGCTACATAATACAATTTATAATTGTTCAATTTATATAATTGTTCAAGGTTGGACCTCTTCATTTGTTCAGAACTGATTTTTCATGGTGTGGATTTAACAAGTTGTGACAGACTGGGTGTCCAGGGTGACCCTGCCTCTCACCCGGAACGATAGCTATAGATAGGCACCAGCACCTCTCGACCCCACTGGGGACAAGGGTGTAAGAAAATGGATGGATGGATGGATGGATGGATGGATGGATGGATGGATGGATGGATGGATGGATGGATGGATGGATGGATGGATGGAGATTTAGCAAGACCTCAGAAAAATTCTTCAGAGGCTTTCTGGTCTTTATCGGCGCTGTCAATCATGTCGAGCCTGATTAACAGCACTAACACCCTCCTCCTGGCTGTGATTGGTTGATTTTGATCTAGTGGTGTGCTTCTGCATATGGCAGTAGGACCACAGGGATTCTGATATGGGTGACATTGACAACCACCCAGGGTGGAATCTTGTGGGGGCGGCATGAACTGAGGATATGAATGTCAACATTTAACCTAGTAGGGGGAGACTAGGACCACCTCTGATAGATAACACCTCATAGAACACCTCATAGAGTATATAAACAATTTTTCTGATACGCTTCACACATCCCAGGTTATGCTTCAGTAACAGTGGCTTGTTCAGTAAGTTCATTGGTGTCTCCCTGTGTAATTTTTCTGAAAATATTTCAGTCATCACTTTGTTCTTCCTTCAAGTTGCTCTCTTCCTCTGTCCTCCCTTTCGATCACAGTCCTCACGCAAGCACACGCCACACACACATCTTCCTTTGGAGCTACCATTCAGGAATGCAGGTGTTAGCCTAGTGGAGCAGGCAGCAACAGGTCTGACCTCCTGAGTGGTAGTCTGTTGCAGGCACCGTGCCGGGAGCTTTAAATCAAAAGACGGTTTCATACAGAAACACACACACACACACACACACAGCAGTGTGTAAGCTGTCCGAGGCAATAAGGGTCACTCTGATAGGATTCAGTCGGCCAGCAGCAGCTCTCTGCCATGGAGGCCATGCACGTGCTGGACAACTGGAGACAGGTAAATATTACTGTTATATTATTGAAAACTGTTTCTTTTTTTCTTTTTTCTATTTTATTCTGCTGCGCTCGAGTTTACAGACGAAACTTTCCAAATATTGTTTCATTTCTACTTTGTGAACCTGTGTGGCGCTTCCTCCAGGCTGACTCCACTGTCTGAATATCATTTCTACCAGCTCTGTCAGGAGAGAAAACATGAGGATATTTGCTGCGGTGTTTAGTCATCCCGAGGCTAAAGCACATCGCAAACAGATATCCATCCCCCGCCGCACACACATCTCTGGGAGTGACGGGGATAATTATGTGCTTTCTAAAGTCTGCTGCATGCTAAACCACAGCGTGTCTCACGTCTCACCTAACGACTGCACAAATATACCGTCTCACACTTACGTAGAATGTGGTTGCTGAAGATTTGTGCTAGCATACATAGTGAGATTATAATTAAAAAAAGAGGTTGGGTTTGTGCTGCTGACTTGATGGAAATACCCAAAAGGATTCCAGGATGGGTTTGGTAAGATCCTTCTCATGAGATTCAATGTGTGTTCAGTGGAGGTGACGATTTTGAACATGTGTGCGTGTGTGTGTGTGTGTAAATGTGCGTGTAACTTCCTGTCTCTGCCATCTGTTGTTTTGTCTTTGTGATGACAACATGAATCACAGCTAAGATACGATTGAGGAAGATCGGGGAACCCCCAGTTAACGTCGTCAGACCTTCCGAAAACAATTGTGTCATGGAGTTACACGAGAAGACTACGACGGCGTGTTAGGGCCATTGTAAATAATCTCAGAAATTATCTAGAAAAAACAAGGCAATTTGTGAGTTTGAAACGTCAAAAATGTGCTAGAAAAAAAAAATTCAGGTTAATCTCAGAAATTGTCTGGAAAAATTGGAAATTCCTGAGTTCCAAAAGTTGAACTCTTGATGTTTGAAACTCTTGAAATTTACATGATTTTCTAGAATATTTATTTTATTTTTGGGCGAAAATATAATCCTCCTTTTATATATAATGGCCCATACATGCTCTTTTAAGGCTTTATTACATGAATACTTGCTGCCTTTCTTGATGGTAACTTGGGATTCTCACTGTCTCTGTCTCTGCCTCGTCCTTTTTGCTTTCCAGGATCTTCATGTGTCGCAGGGAGACGTGGACAACTCCGTGGACATGGATCGCTTCAACAGGAACATGCCTGAGCTTGGGCGAAAAACACACCAGGTGCTACAGGTGAGTGGGTGTGTGTGTGTGTGTGCGTGTGTGTGTTTGAGGTAGTACTAGATGAGAGCTGGAGGTTACAACCCCAAAACCTTTACTGAAAGATGGCAGCGTGAGAATGGCAGCGTCCGTTAATGTGGTCGCTTTGACAGATTCTTGCTCCGGCTCTTTTCAGATGATAATCAGAGTTGAAAAAGCTCCAGGTCAGCGGACTCTGACAGCAGATGTCAGTGTGTCATTAAGCACCCTGAGTAATTAGACAGACTCCGAGATTGGAAGTCTTTGTTTCCCACCTGCTGTCTCTGACAATCCTATTAGGCCTTAAGGGGAGGAGCTTGAGTCTATGTGTGTGTGTGAGGAGTGATCTTCTTGTATATATTAGTGGTAGGACTTGATTTAAATCACAGGGTCTTTAATTACTTAATTGCAATTAATCGAAAACTATTTATTTATTTATTTTCCCCTCCAGGGGGTCTTTTTGTGGGCTCTAGTGTCCCTTATATGATAGTAGGCTGACAGGAAAGGGGAAAGGAGAAGGGGGAAGACATGCGGCAAATGTCGTCAGGTCCGGGAATCGAACCCGCGACAGCCGCGTCGAGGACTCAAGGCCTCCAAACGTGGGTCGCGCTACCCCCTACACCACCGCAGCACACCCCGAAAACTATTTATTAACAAAATAAGCAACATTTTCAAGTCAAAAACCCTTATTGCTACTAAATTATTGGACATATAGTATGAGCTCAACAACAAATATATTTATTATCTTTGATCTCTTAGTTAGGTTATTCAACCAATAGATTGGTGCAAAGTTCTGTTATAGCCATTCAGCTTCCAACTGCTTCAGGAATTATTCATGGAACTTCTTTAGAAATGTGGACTGTGGACGTTGACATTGTACTACTGCTACATGTTTAGCCTAGCGATGCTATCTTAGCCTTGAATAGCTCTTCTGATAAGCTAATTCCTTTTAGCACAACTTGAACACAACAACAGTGTTTTCCAGTGTCTCATCGGATCATATTTTTTAGGTAAAACTGAATCCCCAATGGCTTCATCAGTCTCTGTTAGCAGATGTTGCTTGTGCGTCAGGTTTACAAGCGTACCAGAAACGCGATACATAAGTTCCGGCTTGTGACTTTTGTACCTTAAAAAGAAAAATATGAGTAATTGCCTTAACATTTTTAACCTGTGTAATGGATGTCATTTATTAATTCAGATTAACGTATCAAACCCCGCAGCCCTAATAATAATAAATTATGCATATATGATTGTGTTGGAGTGCTCATTATTTGAACTGGATTTGCTGACACAGCAGTATCCCTGATATATCAGTAAAATTTGACCTTCCAAAATGAATTAATGTTCTTTAAAATTGTTTGGTGCCAAATGTGGAACACTTCAATCAGCTACCTTGTCGCTGCTGAACAGTAACATTCCCACACCATGATGCTACCGCCACCAAATTTCAGTATCCATTTTGGCGTAGTCTGACCAGAGCGCCTTGTTCCAGATGTTTGCTGTGTCCCTGGACTTCTAGTGCCTTTCTTTGTGATGTGACTCTGGATTTTATTGAGGATTATCAGAATAAAGAAGGCTGACTAGGAAATGGACAACAAATTTTTCAATATTTTTATTTGTAGATCGCTTTTGAGCAAGTTTGTGTGGGCCTTTCACATCAAACTCTAGTAAAATACATTAAAGTAAATTAAACATAGGAGGTTACAGTAATTACTTCTGGAAGTCGGATAAGAGTTAACAGAGGAGTGAAATTACTCCACAAAGACAGAATTGACTGATATTATTACTGCTGGAGGTTTTTAGAAGCTAATAAGACTTCAGGTTTAACAAACAGAAGTTAGTTCATGACGTTTCTAATTAGTTTGAATGCAAGAAATTTTGACAACCAGAAATGTGGAAATCCTTTGCAAATTTTCTACCAACGGTAAGAGTTGTTGCATGCATTAAATTGTATAAAGGCATTGCGTGCACGTGGACATTGTGAAGCATTAGAGCGTGAAGCAGTTGCAGAGTGCACCACTGGGGAGCAGCAGCGCACAGCAGATATGGCAGCATGAATCTCTGCAGCTCCTCACTACGCCCATTACTCCCTGTTAGCCTTCCCAGCATGCCAGTCTGTAACTCACTGATCCTCTTAGGCTTGACCCCACTTCACCAGCAGACCACCACAACTAGATAATCCTAGTTGAACACACACAGAGGTAGAACAACCAAACAAGGGGCCGGGTCAATGATTGCATCCCAAGTACCAAGTATGTAAGCATAAAGGTTTAAAAGTGGCACAAGAAGACACAGTCAAGATATGTGTTCATATAAAATGTCTTTGCTACTGAATGAGTCCATCAGAGCGCATATTTTGACAGCTCCAGAAATAATCCGATTTAAAAAAACAAACAAAAACATGCCAGTTCCAAAAACAAAAAGCAGAGATATGTCATGAACTGGAAATACTTTGGATCATAATAGTCATTTAATAAAGGTCAAAGCCAGACTGTTGCAAAGAGCTGTATCGGATAGATGTCCATCGATGCAGACTTTTAATGAATAATCACAGCCAAAATGTTGAGCCTTACATTGTTGGAACAGTACATCAAAATAGTACAAATAACATGTAACCAATTTGCCGGATAAATGTTAAAATAAACAAGAGGTGTACATGCAGCGTCCAATACTGTAAAGATATTAAAATATACAACAACCTCTAAAGTACAGCACTGAGGGGTGGAAAGCTATTAAAATACAACCAAAATTATGTTGCTAACCTTCCAAAGCTGCACTTAGAGGGATGCTGCCTGCAAATTTTGGACTGGCTTACTTTGTTATGATGTGGGTCTGCAGGCCACAATATATTTATCCTCCTAATATACTGGTGAAAGACATACACATAACGTATTTTCCCTAAATAAGTTACATGTTGAGATCTGTTTTTGAGTCTTACACTTCTTCTCTTTTGCATGTGAAATAAAAAAATAACTTTGTTAGTATTCTTAACACAGTTAGCAAAATGGTAGAAATCATCAAAGCCTCATAAACAAATACTTAATTTGTGGAACAGATGTTTTGAAAAGCTCAAGTTAGCTGGAATTCCCAAAAAGTTTTATGTTGAGATAAATTATTTAATTTGAAAATGATATTTTTAAATAATTTAATTAAACAACATTCATATTGGTAAGACATCAAATCTTTGAAAGCATTTGAAATACATAGACACAAAATCTAGTAGTGCTAGCACAGCAAAGAAGGTACCGTATGTTAAAACAGGAACTGTAAGTTCTACCATGGCAACACCTTTATTTAAAAAAATTGATTATATAACTCAGATATTAGAATTTTAGGAATTTTCACTTCATCTTACTGCCAAAGTTGAGATTTCAGGAGCAGTATTGCTAAAATCAGAAACATTTTCATTTTAACGAGACGTGTCTCATAGAAGCAAGAACTTTATAATTTTAGCAAGTTTTGTACACGGTTACAATTAGAAAGTTTCTTGTTTGAAAGAGGTACTTCACCTGAATTTATTTCTTAGCTATGGCAGTTAAACGCTCCTGTAAGCTTCATTGAAATAAAGATTAGTTTTCTAGCTAGCTACCAGTCAGAACTAGCTCTCTCTTAGCATCTTCAGATTAGCTCTCCCCAGAAGCTAAAGATTAATCTGAGCCAGGCTAAAACAGGAGCATTGTGTTTTATTTCTATGTCATATTTAAATTTTCAATTTACATTTCAACAAAATTTTACTTAAAGAAAGCTCATTTATATTGGAGTTTACACATGTACTAAATAGAAAACGAGGGTAAAATGATCAAGACAAGGACAAAATAAGTAATGGTAAATCAGAAGGCTGAATTACATTGAACTGCCTGTATTAGCACCCTGGCTTTTGTACATAAAGCATAAAGTCAGCAGGAATAAAAAGGCCTCTAATTTATTCAGTGTTTTGAAACCTTGGAGGTATCGCACAAAACTGCTGCAGTGGGATTAATTTAACGAAAAGCAAATCACTGAAAAGCAGAATTGGCTTTATATTCAGGCTGTGCTGAGAGCGCTCAACACAAGTTAGTTCTCTGAACAGCCTCCAGGATCCTCGTGCCTCATAACTGTGGAGAGCTGTTGCCATGGTGACAACCCCCTCATCCCCCTTCTTGCTGAGCACATGGTGGTGCTTTAGGGAGAGCTTGGAGGGGGGAAGACGACACACGCGCATAGACACACACTTACACACGCCTACGCACGGACATACACTTTTCTTTGTGTGTAAACAGGAAGAGAAGTCAGTGGCTTATAAGAGGATTCTTCTCTTTACCTCCAGATGGGAGATAAAAAGAGAGACCCTCTGTCTGGGTGTCAGATGAACCACTGAAGCTGTAAAATTCTGCAATGGTCAGAGCCACATCATCAACATCAACAATTTTTGATATGGTTCTGTTGAAACTGCGCTCTTTGTGTTAAATGCTTGTCTGCAGAGTACCCCACTGGATTTAATCGAGACAGGAAAGGGGCTGAAGTTTCAAGCGGAGCGCCCCCACCTGGTCAGCCTGGGGAGTGGGCGACTGAGTACAGCGATCACCTTGCTGCCTCTGCCTGAGGGTGAGCCAGTAACCTCCACACAGCACAGTGATTTACTCCGTTTGGACAAATGAGACAAAAACTGATCTAAAGTACTTCACTGTAGAAAAGTACGGCTGACAGAGAGCAGAGTACAAGTAATCACATGTGTGTAGCCTCTCTTCCACATTTTACATTTACTTCCATCAAGTTTTTTTTTTAATATACTTTATTTAACTTAATTTCCTCTCCATCTATGATCCAACTGATTCCTACTTTTGAAGGTTTTATGCAGGCTGAGAGGTCATGCATTGTCTTCTGTCTGTGACATTTTGTTGGAAGATTGCTTCCATTTTGGAGGCAGAGTACAGGTCAGAGTGTCGCTTTGAATTTTCAGAACACAAAACAGAATCAGATCTATTCAGGTATTATTCATCATAGTTTAACTCAGTTTATATTTGGTTGTGTTTTGCAGAGCCTATTTAAATGTATAGCCCATTCAATCCCATTATTCCAGTTTATCCAATCAGACACTGAGTTTTTTCCATAACTAGCCATTTTGAGCCTGACATTTATTCTTGAAATGTCTTCTCAACAAATCAGTCAAAAAAATGCTATATCAAATTTGCAAGTAGCTTACTGTTCTCATATTAGTAAAACCTGATCTGTAGGTTTATGTGCTGTTATGTTGTTGCATTTCTTGCATAAGAAACAACCATCGGATGTTTTTCCCATCTTGAATGTGATGGGAAAAACGTGACACTTCGGCCATTGCTTTCACTTGAACTGTCACATTATCAAATGTGTAGAAATCATCATAAAAAAAAGCTTATATATACGTATTACAAAATATATATTTCAGTACACCTTACACCATCAGAGGTCAGTTCTGTGTTTGATAACGTCTTTTTGAAGCCTGATACATGGCCCTTCCTTCAGGCCGCACCACTCTGGGATACGGTGCCGTGGACATCAACATCCAGGGCCCTGGTGTGGCAGCACAGCACTGCTACATCGAGAACAAGTCGGGCGTCATCACGTTGCATCCTTCTGGGAACCTCTGCGCTGTCGATGGGCTCCAGGTCCAACAGCCCACCCGTCTGTCACAAGGTATGGATCTGTGACTCTACAAAAAGCAGCCATTTTATCACCATTTACCGCGCATCCTGGCGTGTTAGCGATTGATCCATCAACTCTCCACCTGCTGAAGAAAAGGTTGCGTATGATCCCAGAGATTGACGGGAAAAAGCCGCCTGTATTTCCGGCTTCAATGAGTTAATCTAGAAAGTCTGGTTGGTTTGGGGAATACAAAACCAAACTCTGATCCGGAATAAAAGAGCAAACTCTGGTCTGCCTACAAACATGGATCTAGATCTGGTTGAACATACTCTGACTAAAGTAGGACGTGTCTAATATTTGCTTGAGTGGAGAGGTTTTTTTACACAATGGCCAGTGATTGACAGTAGATGAGGATTGTAAGAAACAAAATTTGCCGCTGGTGGACCCCCAGTGGGCCACAGTCCCCACTTTGAATAACACTGCACTAAACAACCTATGAGGCATTCACAGAACACCTGGATTTCTACTACGTTACACACAGAGGTCAGGATTTTGAATTTTAAGGATTTTAAGAGGTATCACATTTATGGGCATTACACACAAATACATGCCACCATTTTCAGATTTCAGAAACAAATGAAAACAATGTATCCATTTCCTTCCACTTCACAACGATGCTCTTCTTTGTGTCATGACATCCCATTAAAACAAAAATTTGCGGTTGTAATGTGATAATATGTGGAGATATTCAAGGCAATGCAATTCAGATGTATTCAATTATTTTCTATTAGTCAGCGTTCTTTGCAGACGTTCTCTGGTTATCCCAGTACAACCTGATGTTGACGTGATTCCATGGCAGACAATGGTTCTAAGACACAGGAAACAAATTAGACAAGACTCACTTTCACTTCTACAAAATCATTTCATTCATCCAAGCTGCTCCTAACGCCACAGCAAATCCTCAAGAATCAATAAAGAAGGGAGAAAAAAAAACCCCAACACATATTAGACAGTTTGATGCTTATGTTCCCGTACAGGCGTGGTGTACAACAGTGGTTCAAGTGAGGAACATTGTTGCATTCAGCATGTTGGAAATCCACTGTAAGCTTGACTGACTTTACTGAGGAAGTGAAACTGTCAGTGTCCCACTGTTAGTCAGTGAAATTCATAGACATTCACTCCAGAGGCCAGTGTGAACGCTATGAGGGTGAGATAAGGCCATACTACTCAGCATTACTCACAGTTTCTGAACTTCCCCCTGTGCTGCAGTCTAATCGTTCAAGTTAAAGGAAGTTAAAAAAAACTTCACTTTAACTAACGTAGGCTTCTTCAAGGGGCAGTATTATGTACAATTAACTTTTTTTGAGCTGTACTTCATGTTATAATCTTATTCCCTCATCAAAGCCATACCTGGAGTGTTGCTTTGATTCTTTCATGCATTCTTGAGAAAGCCTTTAATCTCCATGGCAACCTTTAAGCTGTGTAAAATGCCTGGGAGGATCTAGCTCTGTCCTCGAGACGCAGCTCCAATTTCTAAGCTTCTGAGCTTCCTCCTCACAGAGCAGCCCTCCCCCAGGACTCTCCCACTCAGCTCCTTCAGACTAGCCAGCAGAAATTAGCAAAACACCTGAGCTTACTATACGAGCTGGTAAAATGTTGCTAAAGGGTTAAAAGAGGAGCCATGTTGTGATGACTTCCTGAAGGTGGAGTTTCAAAAAGACCAGGAGTTTTTAAAGAGACAGAGATCCAATTTTAAGGTGTTGCATTACAAAGTCAATTTTATTTTAAGTCATATTTGATCTCTATAGAATTTTTATAACAACTGAAGTTAACATAGCTGCTTGATTGTGCTATAAAATGGCACTATGTGTCTGGAAAACACATAATACCGCCCCTTAATAAATCATGCCATATCCGCAGGACTGATTTGTGTTGTGCCTGATGTAACTGTCTGTCAGTGTGTCCCTCTGCCTGCTGGTATTTGGACATGGACTCTGGCAAAGTAACCTGAGTGGAAACACGGTGCTATTTATACTGCCCTCTCTGCCCCAGACAGAGGCAACCCTAAACCCAGAGGTTTCAGGTTGAAGACTGTGGGGGGAAACCTGAGTGCACTGTCAGGCTGCTGGAGGGCAATGAATGAGCAATCTGCAGATCTAATTTTACAACAGGAAATGGATCAGACTTTATTGGTCACTTGCCACTCCCATGCATTACATGAGCAATACATTACAAGGTGCTTCAGTTTTCTCGGTACAAGCGAGGGGGCATTGATGGGTGGAGAGGTTGCATCGCAGCAAGCCAGGACAAGATCCTCCCATGTGCCAAAAGATCTTCTAACTATATCCTTTGGCTTTCCTTTTAATGAAGCGACCTACAGCTCTTCAAGGCTTTGACTTGTCAGCAGGTCGATTTAAACAAAATCAAGCATCAACAAACGGCTATTGTTGCACAAAGCCCAAATGTACCCGACAAGCTTTTGAAAGTAATTCTCCTGGATTTGCTGTAAAGTCAGAGGAGCCGGTGGAGAGAAATCCGTTCAAAATCAAAGGGATGTGAAGAGGAAGTCGGTTTACAGAAGTCAGGATATAAAGCAATGAAAGAGTAAAGTAGGAAAGGCGTGTTGTCTTTTCTGAACCTCAACGGCTCAGATCAAGACATCATGTAGCACAAGCTAGTTTCTAGCACCTATGTAAACATCTTTTATAGTCTCCATTCATCCGTCGTTCATGACGCTTATCTTCTGTTTTCCATAAACACATTATGAAACCGTTCAGCGTTTGTAGCGTCCCTGTGGTCCTGTGTTTTCTGCCAGCACCGACAACTACCTTCAGTATGCTGTGTTACTGTTGCGGAAATGTTTTGGTTTATTGAAATAATCGTCAGCTTATGCTGAAACCAGATTATTTACATACACTGAGTAAAAAGGTAAGGGTAATTTTTTCTTACCTTCTGAAGTTAAATCAAACCAAAGTTTTCTTGTTTTAGCGTAGTTAAGATGACCAAAATTATTTCTATTTGCTAAGTGCCAGAAGATAAAGTGAGAAGCTTACATACATTTGGTCGGTGTCAGGGATAACCACCTTTTGAAACTCGGGTCAAAACCTTTGGCCTTAATCCAAAAAAATATTCAACAGCTCAGCCATACGCTGCATTGTCAAGCAGAATGGCCTGCGTTTTTCACATGTTGGTGTTATTTTTAGCTGCAGATTAATGTGCACTATTGATGGTTGATTACTAAAATAATCGATTAGGCAGCCCTTGTCTCGTTTTTTTTTTTTGTTTTTTTTTTGCATTCTTTAAAATCCTTTTTATATATGTAAAAGTGGTGTAGGTGTCAATGACTTATAGTACGCATAATGATTATTAATGAGTTATTGTAATCTGTAGGTTTCTGGTTTTGAGATGTGGGTCATGTTATGATCCTGCCACACACAGAGTGATTACTCATGCAGAGGCTCATGTGACTCCAGGGAGCTCTTGGACAGGATGCTTCCCCTACTTTCACTGTGTTTATGGCTCATAATAAATGTCTGCTCATACTTATGCTGTAACCTTTGCTCCTTAATGATTAGGATAAGATATGAAAATAAGAGAGCTGCCTAAAGAGGCTATTGCTACATTCTAGCAATCTGAAAAAGTTCCTCCTTATGTGTCCGTCTTCCTCCTCCTCCTCCCCCTGACTCTCTCCTTCCCTCTGCGGGCTGGGACGTGATTCTGAGCCAGCTGTTTCGCTCAGCCTCGCCGAGCCACATAGCGTCTTCACTGCGCCACAAAGCGTGGGTGGGTGGGGTGAGGGGGACACGGAGACAATGGACAAATAGATTACAAAGACAGTAAAGTCCCGTCCGGGCTGTGGAGTGAGGAGGGATCCACGGAGGTAGCTGCCGGCGGATGAGCTCGCGCGCTGTAAGAAGACGGTCAAGCGGACAGCTGCCACGGCGAACTTTCAGATTATCGGCAGAATATACTAGACTGCGAGTTTACAGGGATTATCATAACAAAAGCGCGACCCGGAGGACAAAAGCAGCCAGTAAATACACGCCGCTGTTCACAATTGCACAGAAACACGTGGTTTTTATTTAAAGGAACAGAAGCGATGAAATCAGCGGAGGGACACGGGAGTTCTGTTCATAAGACCTGAAGTAAGTCGGACTTTTGTCTGGTTTTAGTCTTTAGACTTTGTGTTTTTAAGTAGTTGCTGGTTGTGGGTTTCAGATGATTACTGGGCTTTTTTTTTTTTTTTTTTTTTTGCTTCTTACGGTTGATAAATGCGATGGCTACTACAGTTACACTAGTTGTTATTTTAGTTAGAAGAAGTAAGGTTTAGACGATTTTTTAATGCAATAGTTAAAAACTACTTGTAACTTCACTAACCCTGATATACAATTTGAATAATGTAACAAAAAGCAGACTTGTTGAAAGTATGAACCTACAAAAAACCCACCCTCCACACATCTTTTTCTCTTTTTTATTTTTTATTAAATTTCTCTTTCCATTTTTCATCATTCATTCTTATTTTTAAAAGAAATATAAAAAGTCAATATATTTTGTGAAAATAATGTATTTCTGTTATTTTTCCTCTTTTTCTTTCTTTTTATGAAATAAAACTTAAGCAAGTACAAAAATGTACCCTGCTTGAATTGTGGTCAGGGGCCACACTAAATCAGCTTAGGAGCCACAAATAGGCTTCTGTGCTCACCTTGGACATCCCTGTTGCTTTTGTGTGCTCTCCTTAACCAAATTTTGTTTAAAATTGTATGATATGCATTGAATATATTAACTTTAATCACCACACTCACATATCCGTTTTAAATGAGATATTATTAAGATATAAAGACAAAAAAATTTATAAAGTTGTACACATTTTTGCCCCTTTTTGGTAAGAAGAAAAAAAGCAAATGTTTTTTCTCTTTTTCTCTCTCATTCTTAATTTTTTATGTTGGGAGACAGCGACTTAGGATGTAGCAACCTGAGCTGTCTAGCAACTGGGTGGTTGCTAGTTGAAATCCCAGCTCCTGTTTTCTTGTGGTGATGATCAGGGGGCCTGGTGACACAGATTGACTTGCAGCATTTCTTCTATCAGTTTGGGCTTTAGAATCCTCTGACTTAATAATACACTATAAATACAGTGGGTTTTTTTTTTAACCCTTTTTAAAGATTAAAATGCTTATTATTTTAAAATGATGTGTTTTTGAGATTTTCTTGCAGGATTTTATTTCTTGTTAGCTTGGTAATAAGACTTTTGTATTTAAATTTATAAGATGAATAGAATAGATTTTTTTTTCAACCAAATTTCTTCAGCTATCCTTCTGACACACCTAACAATCAGACCGGTTTTTTTCTTCTTCTTCTTTTTTTTTTAAACTTATTTAAAAAAAAATTAATTTAAAAAACTGCACTGCAGAACACCAACAACGTGTGTTTAAGATCTTAATTATTCCGTGTTGGCACTGAACCTCCTGGTTTTCCATGGAGAACCCGTCAAGATGAACTTTGTTTGCCCATTCCTTGATATTCTCCTTGGCGTTGAATTATTATGAGGAAATATTGAAACTTTACAGGAAGAAAGTGTTAGGTTTCTGCTGTAGCTGGTGCAACTCTCAGGACTTGCAACCCAACACCTGCAGTCTCCAACCACTCAGTCCCACAGTTCTGACGTCCCTCCTGCCTCCATGTGAACTCTATGAATAGAATACAAACATATACACCCCCGCCCCGCGATGTCCCATCCAGTCTAGCAGGATCACACTGTCTCTGTCTACTGTTTCATTGCTATTCCTGGTGTCCAGTGCGACCAAACTGGAACTGCTAACTGGAAGAGAATGGAGCTTCCCCTTATATCTGCTGGCACCTTGGGGCCACAACCCCTGATCCCATTAGACATTTCCTACCTAGTTGTCTCTGACCTGCTCCCAGTGCTCTACGAGAGTGGCCACTCCGTCTTGTCATCAGTGACACATTGTGTTGACCCCTGTGTTGTAAAGAAAGGAAGTGATGAGTCAGAGACAGAGAGAAGCCCCCCCCAGCAAACATTCATCGGAGTGCTGTGAGAATGATGTGCTCTCCCAGGGGGGTTGGGGGGTGCCACAGGCACAGGTCAGACATGTGTAAGGGGCCCATGGGGGCCATGATGAGAGGAAGGAGGCTGATAGCAGCTGGTGTCCCCCACTTTGCTGGGTCAGTGTGTGTGTTCCTGGATGTTGTAGACAGAATGTGACCGTACAACCTCTGACTGCCCCCAGGTCAAAGCAGGGTTCCTGAATGAGAGACTCCTTAGACTCTACAAATATACCTTTGGGTGAATTCCTCACACTCTCCTCCATGTGTTTGTATATCATAGATGTATTTTATAGCTTTCCTCTCAATCAGCCCTCTTGTATTTCTTTTCCCAAGTTTGCCTGATCCCATTCGAACTTTATAAAGAGAAAGGGATCATGGGAAATGTCTTTTAGTAAAACTACACCCTCCTACACCCTCCTACGTGGAACAAATGAAGCAACCGCAATGACAGATAGAGGAATGATCGGTTTCAAAATGGTTTTGTTGGAGAAGCGGAGCTCAAGTATTTTGGCAGATCAGTATTTAACACATAACGCATATTAAGGCATATTGTGTGTTCTGTGAACCACACAGACTCCACGCATACTGTCTGCAAACGGCTGAGATTTCATAGCCAAGAGTACCAGTTGCCTACATTTCTTGTGACAAATTCCTTCATTTCCCATCCCTCAAGACTAATGGAAACTAACAGGTTTGATGAGCTAGTTGGGCAACCAGCCCTTCCTTCTCCACCAGAGCAGCATTCGAACACCTCTTAGTGCAGCACAAAATGGCATCTTTCTGACTGGTTGTGCCGACTCTCAACCTTATAAACTTGGTGTCGACCTTGGAACGGACATCTGCTTTGAGTATTCGCAGACTATTATAATAATGTTTAAAAATGCATACAACATTACATGGTCTTCATATATAGTATCATACCATTATAAAAGCAAATTCCTGATCATATTGTCCTTACTTTTTTTTCATTAACCTTTATGTTAGAAATTTGACAGGAGGTGCAACAGGTTTCTCAATTAGTTTCTACTGTGTGACGCGAACTGCAAGAGCTAAAAATGCCACAAAAGTTGCAATTTTGGCCCCCAAATTAATTAATATCTGGTGTGAAAACACCCTTAGAGAGATTATACCATATTGTTTTTCTGCTGGTTTTAAACAACCACCAGATCACATGGTTGACTTCTTTTAAATCAGTCCTCTTGTTTGTGGCCTTCTGCTTCAGAGAACGAGTTGAACAGCCGCCTGTAGTTAACAGAGAGGAGGTGAGGGAAGTGGGATGGTTGGCGGTGGTGGTGTGGGGTAGAGAGGCAGAGAACATCTGTTCAGACCAGCCAGAACCGGCCCCTGACATGCTGCTCATATACACCAACCTATTACAGCCTGCTGGATGAACATCTGGTCTGTAGGATGTGGATGCTGAGAGCAGCAGGAACTGATTGTAACAAAAAGGTGTGAAGTCGATTCGCCACAAGGAGGGACCCCTTATCACACTGCATGTAGTCTCTTTGAGAGATGAGGAACTCAAAGTAAAATGTCCTCAAATTTTGTGAAAGTGGTAAAAAATTAAATCAGAGGTGTTAAAGGTTTAAACACATTTTTATGTAACTCTGAGTGAATCTGACATAACTTTTCTTAGCACTGTTAAACCAAACCTCCAGGTTCGGAGTTGTTCTAGATTTTTAAATTACCTCGCCCCACCTCAGAACTGAATCAGCTGGAATGTGTGTGTGTGTGTGTGTGTGTGTGTGTGTGTAGCTGCTGCCCAGGAGCATCTTGTGGGATACCACAAGATGCTAGCGTCAAACGCATTCTGATATATCATCACTTTTTCCAACCAGCCATTTTTTTTTCTGGCCATTTTTTCCCCACTGATGAGAATGTTAGGTTTCTGCTGACTGTGTGTATCACCGTCAGAGCAGCAACATATCTTCCTGTGGTGTGCCTGTGTTCCCTGAAAGGCAGTCATTGATTAACTGGGGGACCTGACTCACCAGCCTCTGCTGACACTAGAAACCAGTAGCTTTCCTTAGAAACTCTGAGAAATAGGATGCAGATGGCCATTGGTCTTAACCTTTTCCAATAGCTTGTTGGTCTTTTAGTGGTCAAGCCTTCGTTTAAAGCCCATAATGATACATTCTCATTTTTGTGGTACCGTAAACAAAGAGATTTGCATGTTGCCATGCTTGATGGGTCTGTAACTTTGGTTGGAGATTTTTTTTTTTTTTTAATCGGAAACCTTTTATGGATTGTTTCAGCCTCATTCACCACTAGTTGAAACGAAATGCTATGCTAATAACAGAGCAGCAGGTCTTGGTGTTTGTTGACTGTCGTGGAGTCGTGTGGTGTTGTTCAGAACGTACAGTGTGATCCTGGCAGAACGTGAAACGCTCTGGCTCTGACCGACTCGCTGCCCTCAGATCCAATCTTCAAGGCAGATATACCTCAGGCTATGCCTACCCAGTGGAAAAAGCTAATGTGGTAATATCAGTGTAGGGAAAGGGGAAAATAAAAGCCCAAGTTGCAGATATGATTAAGCAGCTGATGGAGCATTTGGTCTATGGGTTTCAGTTCTTAGTGTGGTTTGTAACCACTACTCCTCTTATTGCCACAGTATACCCTGATGGCAAGATGTTGCTTTGAGACCAGTTGGGCTGAAAAGTCCCACAGAAATACTCCAGTAGGCTTAAAGGGATCACATTGGTCAGCAGTGGCATTTAGCCGGAGTTGGATTAAATCTTTCTTGATTTGTAACATTCTGAGAATTTTCATGGTGAGACTCTATTACAATATTTATTTGAGTTAGTTGCAGGGTCTGACATATTCAAAATTAATTAGATTTTAATTGAAAACAATATGTTGACCAAGTAAACATTCATTAATTCAATTTTTTTTTGGCTCTTGTGGCATTTATTTGAAAGTAGATGATCAGAGAGAGGGAAGACACGTGGCAAGGGTCACCAGGCCAGGAATCGAACCTGCGACAGCCACGTCAAGGACTAATGACTCCTTATGTGGGTTGTGCTTAACCCCTGTGCCACCACAGCACCCCCATTAATTATACATTTCTGCTGCTAAGTTGTCTAACAAGACGTTCAGCAAAAAATTTATTTGTATTTACATTGATCAAATTTTAACCGAACACCATACATTGACCAAATAAACATTTTCAATTCAAAAAGCCTTTTTTCTGCTAAAATATTGATTAAATAGACATGTGAGCTCACCAACAAATATGGAGGTTATTCAACCATCAGATGGTTGTAAAGGGTTTTTAGACCCACTCAGCTTTTAACTTTTTCAGGAAGCTCTGTATTGTGGAATGTGGATGCTGACGATAGCGTATGTGCTGCTGCAACATATTTTCTTTATTGTTTTTCTGTGAACTAGCCTGATAATTCAAGAAAAACTTAATTAGATGTTTTATTTAGCCTGTTGTATCATTTTGCAAGTAAAGACTGGTTGAATCTAAATAATTTGTTGATGGATGGCAGTTTATTCAGTAAACTTGAATACAACTTAAAACACATATAGCACCGGTGGTTCCAACAGAAGACCAGGACTCTTCCTCTTTTGACATTAACCTTGCTGCATTGACTCACTGAGCATTTTTGTCTGCGTCACACTGATCATTAATCCACTTTGGAGTCCCAGCCAGTACATTTTACAATAGGATCATGGCGTCCTTGTAGGAAGGTGGTAGGAATCTTGTGTCCTCCTCACTTCAGGGTGCAGCTGAAAGTTTCACTCTTATTACTGCTGACTCTGCAGTAATAATCAAAGTGCACTCTTTGTGATGAAGCCAGTGAATTGCTCCTGAGAGTGAAACCTTTTCATGTCACACCATCCAGGGGATGTATCTCACTGATTAGCTCACGGGTCGTTACGCTCTCCTCTCTGTAACATCACCACCAGTTCTTTCTCAATCGACCACATTGGGAGTTATGATTGAAATATCACATGTTGCTGGTGGAAAGTGTTGGGACCTGCATTAAGTTTCTGTTTCGCTGAGCTCAGCTGCAGAGCGACGCGGTTCTGACATATTTTAGTGAACCGCTGGTTCTTGGAAGAACACTCAGAGGCTTGCCCGGGGGTCAGTGGGTTCTCTGAAAGACGGAAAGAAAGTAGAGTCAAAGATAACTGTCGCCAACATCGTGTTAAGCCACGTGTGGTGTTGATACATTAGTACTGCCTAATAAAGCAGTAACAGCAACTGGCAAAAGAGATGACCATTCATTTCAGGCTGAAATTGCACAAAGTTTGGTGCATTTTGTTGTTTTAAGAAGTAAGAATAACGTGTCTCATTGAGAATCACACAGATCAGAATAAGGGCCTCAGACTGTAACCAGGTTGATTCACAGCCAACATCTACTATGGTATTTATTAAAGAAATCCTTTCTAAGTGAAATATGTATTATTTCAACTACACAAGAAAAATTGTGTAGTTGATCACTTGGGACAAATTAACTGAAATAAATGTAAAGCAAATTGTTAGTATGTGTTGTTCAAGCATTTTTTTGGTTGACAATTTCTGATTGTCTTTATGGTCTTAACAATCAATTCTAGTGTTGAGCCGGCAGGTTTTGTGTTGTTATTTTAAAGATTAAAATTGATTGATGTAAATTAGTGTTTGGCCATCAGTTTTTGCTTTTTTTGGTCTCCTTTCAGCATTCCAGTTTAGTTTCAGCGGTTGTAGGATTTCTCATTTGTCTTTGGCAAAAGACCACAAGCCATTTATCCCACTAGTATTAGACTTGCACTTTTTGTGGTTGCATTTTCCCAGAATGCCCTTCACTGTAGTTTGCTTTCTGCTTTTGGAGCAGTCTCTGGTCCGCTTGGATTCACATGTGCATTCAAACCACATTAGAGTTCACTACAACCAAACTGATACCTAGGTTTTTTGGCAGATCAGCATTTGTTTTTTTTGGGGGTCGCATCAGAGTTTGGCTGGGTTTTCATAATTCCCCAAATCAACTGGACTTTCTAGGCAAACAAACTAGAGTCGATTAAAGTGGACCAAACAGGACTGGTGTGTATGCACTGTAACTTCAATGCTACTTAACATGCCATTGGCTTGTGTTTTCAAAGCAGCCAATCCAGGAGCAAGATTAGTTCCCTTGGCATTGGTTGGTTGTTCCCCCAATAGCGGTGATGAGGAAGACTAGAGATGTCAGCTTCTGCGGTATTGCACTGTCCAGATTGACTATATTAAGTTACAGTTGGTGTTTGACCTTTTGAAATAGGCACGGAGCATTAACTAATAACTAAGGATTTTTAGAGGATGTTTCATCAGATTTCAGCTATTCGCATGGCTGTAGTCCCTAACCTCAGTGAGTACCAGGGTCTGCCATTTTAACGATCAGTGAAATCCTTCAGTCTGATCTTTTCCTATCACCAGGAAGGCTATATTTTGATTCTTCAACATAGTATTGACAATCAGCAAACAGAACAGATGAAACACTATATCTCTAACTGCATAGGATTTCAAAGATAAGACACTGCAAATATCTCCTGTACCAGATGGTGCTGGAATCATCTGCTATACAGAGTCCGGTTCAAACATATCTTGGAAAAATTAAGGATTATCCTTAGACACTCTGACCACTGCTGCTCCACATTTCTTTTTCCCAATTTTGCTTCAGAGAGACAGTTTGCCTGTTGGTTGGAGCAATACAACCAAAGCGCCAAGCAAAACCAGCGGGCTCACGCAGATAAGAACCCAAGGGAAGATGATCATTGCCATGATGATTGTGTGTCTTGGAATTTTGGTTGCAACAGAACATAAATCATCCAAACGCTTAATGGAGACCATAAGTGTATCTGAACTGTAGGCGATATAGTCAAGGTCTTGGTAAGCAACCTAGAGGTGTTTTGGATTAAACAAAGTCATCACAAACACCTCAATTAACATCCCTCCAGCCTAAATGAGTAATTGAAGTGGTTTTCAGGAGTGGCTAATTTCTCTTTATGGTTAAGCTTTGGCATCTCTAGTCTCATTAACCATTCCCACCCAGCTCTGTGTTTACAGGCATGTCTGCAACACGTCTGTTCGGTCCTGGAGATAAGGCGGGGAGACCCAGACTTTTAGGGTGGAGGCGGGTGCTTGAGACAAGAAACAGATGCTTTTTCTATAAACAACTAATTGAAATGAGCTGTGAATGTGATCCTTTCTATCCAGAAGAGTTTATGATATGGTAACTGTACTTTTGGTAGCACTGCTGCCTTACGACCAGAAGGACCTTGGGTTTGAATCCTGGCCTGCGGTCTGTCTGTCCAGGGTGTACCTCGCCTCTCAGCCAATGACCGCTGCATGCATACGTTGGTGGACAGATGATTGGATTTTCTTAAGCTAAGAGAATCCCTGCTGATTACGCTGACCTTCTTGCTCAACAACTTTACTCCCAGGGCTTGTGTTAGATTACCTTTCACTTCTTTAATTGGAAAATAAAGCACAGCAGTTCCTGTGTTTAAACTGTTCTGGTTCTGCCTAATAAAAATCTGCATGATTTATGAGTCCAACACTTTCCACCCTCCCTCCACTGAGTGTGATGCATGGCCCTTTTAGAGCATCTCTTTATCTCTGATCTATGTCAGGGATCCATTCCTTCTCTCTGTGGTGTGTCTCCTCACAGCAGGGAGATCCATCATGATGAGTGCCTTGTGTGGTGTAGTAAATTAACTGACAAGCACTAATTGGCATCCAGAGACTGTTGGTGATGAATATTTTCAACAGCAGTTCAGTAACAACTTAGACCTGACTGATAGATTGAAATATCATGTCGGGTTTGCTTCTCGACTGTGTTTTCAATTTAAAAAGCACCTTTAAAGGTCAGTCTCTCTATGTTAATAACTTGTTTTTCCGGAAAATGTCAACAAGTTTCAAGAAATGGCTATGGTACTTAAATCCAAGTTAGATATATGGAATTATGTTGGTACTCTCTACTATTATTAACAATATTAGGATGCCTTTAGAAATAAAATAACCTAATAACTGGAACACCTGTGAAATAAAATATTTGTTAAAAAATAATTACCTGCAAAAGATCCATTTCCTCATTGTGTGGCGTTAAAGCAGGCAAATATTTCTGTTTTAGCTAAGCTGGGATTTTTCTCTTTTTCCTCTTAGTGACCAAAAATGAGCTTTATTTTTAGGCAAACATCATTTTTATATTTTTATATAATATGTGGTTGAATTGCCTTTAAGCTGTGTGACTTGGATCAAACATCTTTGGCATCGTTGCAAAGGTTTGCTGGAAATTTGTCCAATTTCTCCCAACAACCCTTAGCATCTTGGACACAATGGCTTTCAACTCTGATCACAAAGTTTTTGGGAGTCACTTTAGGGCTTTTTGATGACTATTCAAAAATGTTGACTGTTAAACCATTTGTACATAACGAGGCAGTATGTTTAGTCTCACGGTGTATCAGGAAGACTCATCTGTACCTAGAGTTGTGCTACAGTGGCACGTTAAGAGGTTGGTGTTGAGTGTGCACGAGCCAAGCAAGTGGTGTGGCTTTTATACTTGATGCGTATGTTGGTGCAGTATTCTCAGAAAATGAGCCCTCATAGAGAGTTTATATAAATGCGAGCAGTTGGAATTGTTTAATTAAACTGAACAATTCATTCAGTTTAAGTAAAACATTTGATACTCAATCTGTGTGACTTACAAAATAATCAAAGGCGCACAACCAGGCACCACGCCAGCGCACAGACTGTATAGTTGGCACGCGCAGACTTAAGGTATTAACCTAGCTTAAGCTTTAATTTCATTGCTAATGTTTTGAGATGTTGCTTCAAGATTTCCACATGATGTTCTGTTCTAATTATGTAATTTGATGTTTGATGAGCACCAGTCTGTCCTGCAGCACAACACCCTCCAACATGATGGTGCCACTCCCAAGAAAGTCTTCTCATGCTCGTGAGCTTCCCTCATTGTACTCCAAATGCAATGATGGTGATTTTAGTTTAATCAGGCCAGAGGTCATGTCTGCAAATGCCTTTTCCCAAGCTACAATCTATGTTTTAGGTACTTTTGAAGTAATAGATTCTTCCTTCAGTAGTGTCTTCACAGGGTTTTCTTTTGTTTTGTTTTGGAGTTAATCCTTATTGCGCAGAATATTCTGTTCTGTCTGCTCTTTGTATAGGAACATTTGGCTGATGTTAGGTAATTTTACGAATTTATTTCTTTAGCAGCTCAAACAACAGTTTTAGAGTAGGACAAGTGGTACATAGTAGATTGTGTAACATTGTAGTTTAGCAGTGCTTCTAAAAGACCATGTGCTCTGTCTGTTTTGCTGAGTTATCATGAGCTCTTCTTGGCCTTGTGTCCACAATCAGTTACCACACACACACTCAGCCTGACATTGCTGAGGTCAGGATGCCATGTGGGCAGCAGAGGGGTCAGTGAATGTGTGTCTACTGCCTGTAAGAGGAGAAATGTCTTCCCTTATCAGCCTGCTGCATCTTGTGCAGTGCATGGACATCCAGCTCCAGTCTTCATTGCTGGCTGTCCTACATGAGTCTCTGCTCCGTCACAGTGGATTCAAATAGTCCAGCTATCTCATCGGTATGTCACAGTTTTGCAGAGGCACAATAATAAACCGTCATTTGTTTCAGGTGTGTTGAATCAGGGAATGATCTAAACCATGCAGCGCCGTCCGTTGAGGACGGACTTTGGACACCTCTGGTTTAGATGCTCACACATACACACAGCTCAGTCACACTGAAACATGCTCTGCCTTTGTTACACATGATTAGTCATGATGATTACCTGCTAGTGTGTGTTTTCTTGGATCTTTTTACCTCTTACACAAACCTGCCCTCAATGCCTCTTTACAATAGAACCAAAACGTTCTAAGAGCTTCTCCAGTGTCATCAAGAACATGACGGAAAAAGTAGTTTGTTGCGTCTTGTCTTCACAGCCCATCGGCGTATCTTTGTTTTAAATTTTTCAGGATAATCAGACGTATGCCTCATAGAGTTACTGGTGAGAGAGAGAAAAAAAATCGTATTCAATTTCTGATTCTTTACTTCCTAGAAAAAAAATGCAAATTTTGTGATTTAAATTTAATGATGCCAATTTTGTGTCCAAGAAATCCTAATAATGACAATATTGATTTTTCAGCAATTTTTACCAAGTACTGTTTTTCCATCTAGAGCTACATATGCTCCATGCTCACAGTAAAATTTTATTATTATTATTATTATTATTATTATTATTATTATTATTATTATTATTATTATTGAAAACTAGACAAAAAATGAATACTCAGTTCAGGATATATGTTTTCCTTTGATTCTGATGATAGTCCAGTATTGACTCTAATACTTCACAGAAGAGAGAGTTACTGGAGAAGTTAGTTGTTCTCTAGAACTGTTGGGTGAATTATGTGAATTATGCCACAGCGTCATCAGCGACTCCCTCCAGCTCCGACTGAACAGTGGTTTGTCATGATTAAAACACCTGATATGTGTTGCTCCAAGCTATATCCCTTTAAATGTGACTTTTTAATTTGAATTTATCTCCTTTGGAAGATTGTGCTAGGTGAAGTCAGGGGTTTGGCGTGTGTACCGGGAGTCAGAGAAGTGGAGGGAGAGCGAAGCGCTGCTGGTAAAGTCCTGAAGAAAAGCGGGATTTAGATGAAGGAGTTAGATGAGTGTGTGGAGTACATGGTGGGGGGTGTTGACGTGGCTCTAAATACCACAGGATCAAAGTGTTAACGACTGCTTTTAAATCATCCATTCAGCACGTTCTTGGTTTTTACTCATTCTTGGCCTCAAATCATCAGGAAAAAACTGATCGGTGGAAAATGTTCACCGAAACGATGGAAATCTTCTGGAACAGACTCTTACCCATTTCATATGTACTGATTAAAGACAGCAGTGCTAATGCAAACATAAAAAAGTTTTCCCTTTTACACCACTCATATACATCAGGCATGTGGGATTTAACCACACTGGCTTACATAACATTTATTTCCACTTTATTATTCGGAGCTTGAAGACTTTTTACGACACCGTCTTTTAACGCAGACAAACAAGCACTCTGGAATCTACAGTGAACGTAAACAGGAAGCTGATTGTTAGCTTGTTGGCTGTAAAAAACATCCAGTAGGAGCGAGAAAAAAATGGACACAATCACTGACAAAAAAACAAACAAACAACAACAACAAAAAAAAACAGACAACTTGCAAACCACATAGAAAAAGCAAAAAGTTTAAGAAGTGCATGTAGGTGTGGATCGGACCCAGGGCTGTAACCACCAGTCAGGAATTGAATCTCTGACACTGGAACCACTTATTATCACTGCAAGCTTTTCCATGGATCACGATGTACTCGTGTCACCCTGTGTTTGCTCAGCATAGAGGAGTCGACTGCAGGGAAAATTGGGAGAAATTTGCTGGTTTCCTTAGATAGAAAGCAACTTGGGGTATTTTTTAATCTGCCATGACGCAGTTGGCAGCATTGATTCCCTGCAGGAAGAAGGTCTGTGGTTCGAATCCCCGCCTGGGGTCTCTCTGTGTGAACTTTGCATGTTCTTCCCATGCGTGGGTTCTCTCTGGGTAATCTGTCTTCCTACCACAGTGCAAAAATCATGACTGTTAGACGGACAGCTTTTCTGTATCGGAGAATCAGTTCTGTGTCAAGAATTTCCATCATATGACATACAATATTGACTTGAGATGCACCAATCCGAAATAAATTCCAGTACGATTATAATTGAGCATGTGCCCAATCCATAATGGCAGATCTATTTAATCCAATTCTATGCTTTGTGCTCTGAGCGACATCATGATTTATTATTTATTTTACATTACATTTAGACTGTGATGGACTGGTGACCTGTCCAGGGTGACCCCGCCTCTCGCCTCTTGAGATAGGCACCAGGACTCCACCAAGGGTGTGAGATAATGGATGGATGGATGGATGGATAGTTGGATGGATGGACATTATATTTAGAATTCTTAATTGCACTTTCTGAACAATTTGACAGGTTTGTTGCAGTCGATTTTAAACATGTTTGACCGAAACAAAACTGATTGTTTTTGTCAATATGTACAAAAACAGTAGCACTAAACAAATTAAAGTTTTTTTGTTTTGTTGACCAAGCTTGTGAAGCTGTTGGTGTATTTTGGTGTACTGCATTGGTGCAAAGTTAGCAAATAATTTTGTTATTCAGAACATTTTTGTCAGTTTTTGTTTTATAAAAAAAAGAAACATTTTGAGCCAATTCAGCTCTGGCTTTCTGTATCGGAGCCGTATCGGTTCCGATACACTCAGATACCTTCAGATATTGGTATTGTATCGGAAGTGAAAAAAGTGGATCAGTGCATCCCTAATATTGACCATTTACTGTGTTGCTTACTAAGGCAGGTCTATTTTATCTGCTCTCACGTCTCATCCTGCTAAAATCTGAAGCCTCTCTGTGTGATGGAGAAGGTTCCCATCCCTACCTCTGGCCTGACGACAGGAAGGGATCTTATCTGTCCCCCTGCTCCGTCTCTGCAGACGTTTCCCCCTGCAGTCCCAGCGTGACACAATGGTGCTATATTGAGAGAGCTATAAACAATTGTTTGCTTATCTGTTACTGACATCATGACACATGAGAGGGCTGGATTAGTTGGACGCGTGACGCGCTCTGACATTTGAAACCAGACAGAAAGTGGATGGGATGGATATTACCATGGCGACTCGGTGAGAACGAGCCCAATCAGTTGCTGGACGTGAGATTTTCCTGTTTGGTCTCATATGTCCAGGTTATTTAGGTATTTAGGGTTGCGTTAGTAGCTGATTTGAGACGCCGACAAGATGTAGTAACTTTTGAAACCCGTCATGATGATCTCAGTCTGTCTTTGCTTTGTTTACTCCAGGCTTTAATGTCCAACAAACTCTGTTTAGAGTCTTATCTCCAAAATTGGATGTTTTTCCTGTTGGATATCAGGGTGAGGCAGATCAGATTATTCACTGTGTAAACCTGTGGGATCTCCCTTCATCAAAGAGCAGCTTCAGTTTAAGAGCTATTTTATTCTTAGAAATAAACATTTCTGACATTCCAAAATACTTTAAATTTATGAATCAATTAAAATGGAAACAAATGTTTTTGTTTTAAGAAAAAAACTTCAGATTTTCTTATTTTAAAGGAAAGATTGTGCAGGAGGTTTGGGGTGGTATGAACTTAAATAAAAAACTACAAATAATTGCAGGGATATGAACACTTATTTGGTTTGTTGGGAACAGTGATGGTTTTAAAGTCTAGCAGCTGCTGGGAGGAAGGATCTGTGAAAATGCTGCTGTCACTGAAGGAGCAACAGCATCATGTATGGGGAAATATAGATATATGTTTCTCTAAGTCAGGAAAGCAACAATTCTAACTAATGCTAATGTTTGCACAGTGTAGATATTTTGTCATGAATAATTATTGTTTGTGGGTTTTTTTTTATTGTTTGTGTTTCCCAGTTAAATTACTTCAGGAATTTTCTAGTTGACTGATATTATACTAGACAATAACTGAGTCCTCTTGGGTAAGAAATTGTATTATGTAAGAAAAAGATCAATGATCTCATAAAAGTCCTCAAGAATAATTAGAGCAATAATGGAGCTTACCAACCTTTTGATGGAAATGACTTGGACAAAACCACATGGCGAGTGTTAAAACTATCCCTTCCTTGAGGGAGAGTTTATATACTTGCTGGTTTTTTTTCTTTTTATTATAAAATTAGGACTTTTACACCTATTGTATCGCTCTTGATTAGAACTTTAACTTTGATTAAAACATTATGGCTCTTCTTCCACCACTGGCAGCTTATCTACGAGACAGGAAGCAGGAAACAGCTAAGGGACAATAATCAAAGCTCCCTGAACCACCAGAGAGACCACAAGTTTTATCTTGTTTGTTTAATCTCTGCTCCAATAGATTAGAAAAGCAAAGTAAAACAAATGACATGTGTCTGAACGAGGTCAGAGCAGGAAAAGGTGGCTAGCTTAGCTTTTAACCTCGGTTTACTGCTTTAAAGCTAATTTAAGCTAATCAGTTTAAATTCAGCTTTTAGCTTATCATTTAGCGGAAAGTGTAATTTACAGTTAAGATAAGCAGACTCATAGCTGTATCCCTATGACATAGCTATAATAAATAAAATAATTTTGTTCTTTCTGTTGTGTTGTTTATCCATTTTGAAAATGTTAATATGTTTTTCTGTGCCAGTGTTGAATGTTCATTACAATTTAAAGTTTATTGATATTTAAGAGGGCAAATTTGCATTATGCCCTTATCATAATATAACTTGAAAATAGTCTAAAAACAATATTTTTGTTTATCACAATAACTTCTGGGGCAATTTATCATCCAGCAAATTGTGTTATCATGACAGGCTTAACAAGAATTTACTTGCAAGTTAGTTTCGTTTTACTGAAGCTGTACTTAGATATTTGCACTAGAAACCATACAAACAAAAATACTTTGTAAGATTTTGTTTTTACAGTGTGATTTCTAATATCCAGTGTCACATTGCAACACTATAAATGTGACTTTCTTGTGTTTTTCCTTGCAGGCTGTATGCTGTGTTTTGGACAGTCAGCCTTCTTCCGCTTCAACCACCCTGAGGAGGCCTTCAGGATGAAGAGCATGATCCCTCATGGAGGAGGTGTTCGCACCGGGAGCTACGCTTTGTGTCCAGGTAACACGTCTTGTGCTTAGGGTTCCCTGCAAAAGCATCTGCATCCGTTTGAATTTTTCACAAGTTGTTCCGTTATAGCCTCAAACTTCACTTACATTTTTTTTTTCTCCAAATAAAATTCAGCAATATTTGGCATGTATCCTGCTGCTTTTCTCCTTTTGTCCCTAAATAAGCCCTATTTCAACTAACTAACTAATCCTATCAAGGGACAATTTAACCTCAGTATAAATGCAGCTATCTGACAATGTCTGACATTATTTAATGTCAGACATTGTTTAATATCTGTTTGGAACATTAAACAGTGTCCCAAACAGACTTCTGTTCAGTCCATCAGATGGAAACGGTAAGAGGATGGAGGGCATAAATCAAATAATCGGCCGGTGGATACCTGGTAGCTATAACGGAGCTGCAGAGATCTCTGCTCTGAGCAGAATTTGAGGGGTATTAATACTTTAGCACAGCTCTTGCATGTCAAAGCAAAATTAACTTTCATTCCGGGCATTCAGGTTTTCTGATCATTGGACAGGTTCTTGTAGATGACCAATGCCAATATTTACAATTCAGTACAACCAGTTTCATATTCTCCATGACGACTACTTTTATTTAATGTTTTCATTTTGTCATTTTACTTCTGCTATCTTCTTCTTAACTTGGGAGGGGTGCACTGATTGCACTTTTCTGTCCGGTTACTAATCTTTCTTGCTTTTTTCTTTTGCTATAATTAGCAACATTTTTGGCCAGGAAAGTTGCTAAATTTAGTGACAAAGTAACTAAGATGGCAAACGTGGAGTGGCTATTGTTAAACGCAGACCTGGTGGGCAGGTCTGTCAGTCAGTCCTCTCTCATGGCAGAGCCAAAGAGAACAGTGGCTGATTACTAGATCTGTTTTATGTGCAAGTATCAACAAATCGCCAGCCTCCCAAAACAAAGGAATTTGGGCTGGTTTATTGTTGCACCGCTCATTTCTATGTGCATGATGGGCATTTCCTGCGAAGCTGAAGTGATCTCCCTGAACAGAAGCCATGTTTTTGTCCTGATATCTGTTGGTGGTTCCCAGGTCACACAGCCTGCCTATATGGGGTTTCTCCATTCAGATGATAACATGTGGAGACCATTTGATTGACTGCAGCGAGTCGAAGGTTTGCCAGCTGCAGCCCACACAGACCCTGCGGGTTCTTCCTGCATCTGTTTGACTGACAGCTGGCTGTAGTGTCACGTGTTTCATACTTTTACTGTCGCCACAGCCACACTGTGCTGCTCTCTGACATGCCTCAGTGGACTGTCCCTGTCTGAGGACAGTCCTGATATTTCAGAAAATGCACATATGAGCCTCATTTACTGGCTGTCCAGTACATCAGCCTACCTCTAATAACCTCCACGCCTATACAGCTCTGATTTGAGCTGGTCCTGTATGGCTGGGATTTGGTCGTACAAGCCAGTCTAAAATCAACCCAAAGGTTTGTGATTCAGAAAGTTCTGCCACTATATTTGATTTCATATAAACAGGTCTGTAACAGCTGTTTAGTAACAGCCGATAGCAATAAAGAAAAACAGCTGTATTGACTTAAAATGTTTCTTTTTTAAACGCAGACTTAAATGTACTGAACTACACATTTATTTGATAACTCAGCAGAACAGCACACTTAAATACACAAACAGCTTCACAAATCAACACAACTTTAATTTGTCCAGTAAGTGCAATTAGGAGTAGAAGAGACAATGTAAAATAAATAAAAAAGAAACTGAAACCGACAGAAACAACAGGTTGACTATGTTGGTCATACATGTAAGATGAATCTTCTTTCAAATGATTCAGAAAGAGCAATTAGGAAATCCAAATAAAATGTAAGGTAAATAATAAAGCATGCGTCACTCAGAGCACAAAGCGTAGAATTAGACTAAAAAGATCTGCCCTTATATCACTGTTGCTGATACAAAATTTTTTCAATATCAGCACTGATACAGATATTAATGTCAGATCGGTGCATCTCTAATACAAACATCTCAACAAGCTTCTTGTATTCTATGAATTCATTCTTATTTTTTGGGTGTTTATAACCTCTACTAACGCTGGACAACTGTTCTGCGCTTTATAAATAAAGTTATTATTATTATTATTATTATTATTATTATTATTATTATTATTATTATTATTATTATTATTATTGTTATTATTATTATTATTATTATTATTATTATTATTATTATTATATTGCCATCCTGTCTAAGCTGTAAATCCATCCTAATATTCTAGGGTGGTTCAAATTGCATCTAAACTTTGACTCTGGAACCTAACACTGGATTTCCAGACCCTGAAACAGTTCTTTTTACAAATCCAAGGAAAACGCAGCAGGTTCTGTTCATTGTCTAGCCGTGCAACAGGCCACGATCTGTCAGCGTTCAGTCCGTGGAACACAGTACCCTGCGAAACCCGGAGGGGGAGTCGTGCCCAGCTGGGACCCGGAGCTGCAGTTCACACCATGCATGTTTTATGAGCATCTCATTCCTCCGTGTCTCCAGGCAGAGTCTTCAGCTGCTTGCTGTGGGCTGAGTATGTGTTTGTGTTCTGAGTTTTCCTCTTGGCAGCTCAGCAACTGGAAGCATACCTTCATCTTTAGCCTCTACGGTGGAACTGTCACCGCTGTTCCACCGCTGACGCTGCCGGCCACCGGGGGTTAAGTATAGCGCGCACACAGGCACGCTGCCGGCAGCACACTTCCTGGGCCAGTAATGAAAGCCTTCCGTTGTTTAGAAACGGACCATTTATGCATTCCTGTGCTGCATCCAGATGAGGACTGCTTAAACCACTCCGGTGATAAACAGGGATTATTTGAAATGTCAAAAAGCAAAGAAATGAGCTCATATCTGTCTCAGTTCAAGAAAGAAGACAGGAAACCCCAAGTAAACCAGAGGATTATTCATTTTGACATATTTCTGTCCAAATTAAGCTTTACTGTAATATTCCACAAGTCAAGTTTCTAAATGTAATTTATAATTGGGGATAGTGAACATGTTAGATTGTCCTGGGCCGATGTGTGTGGAGTTTCTAGAGGAGAAACCAGAACACATGCTGTTGAATGTGACACTTAGCCAATCAGAAAACAAGGTGACAGAATCCAAAATACATAGACGTCCAAGTAACTGCCATGGTGGACCCGACAGTCCAGTGGACGTTGGAGACATCTTTGTATTGTTTTCCCTTTATTAGACAAAGTCCACAAACTTTCGCTGTTGCTTCTTCCCAGTCGGCCATGTTTGTTTTCTCTGAACTTATGTTTGAACTTGAGAGGTTTTGTGAGATTTCCCACCTGACATTTGAATGTTTTCGAGTGAAATCGGTTCATGTGTTGCTTCTGCCATGTGGCTTGATTCCACACAGTGTAAAACCAAATCTGTTATATTTAGGTTTTTTTTTTTACGTCATCTGTATGGTCTCTCTGGTTTTGAAAATTCTCCGTTTGTCCGAAAATTGTCATATAAATATGAAGAAACTTTCTGTTTTGCTAATTAATGTCAGATCTGGTACTTCCAACACCACCCCGCTTTCCTGGTTCAAAGGGTTTTTCTTACCTTGTTAAAAAAAAAAACAACAACAAACACTTGTAAATGTAAGAGCAGAATATAAACAGCCAAAAAATTCTTTAGAACTTAGCAAAAGACAACCTCATTCTAGCACCTGACGTTCTCTAACAACCTGAGAGACTGAATAGTGTCCATTCTATCTATAGAGGATGGTCCAGTGCTTCTGAACCAAAAAGAAATAACAAAGAAAGCACTGATACTCCTCACTGTGGCATTTAAAGCATCCAAAGAGCTTCTGTCATGGCTGACACTTATGTACTTCCAGGTCATTTCATTCAATGAGGAACTTTACTAAAACAAGACAGGCTGTTTGTGAAAAGTTCCTATGAATGGAAATGTCCTTTTTCACCAGTCCGAAAGGCTGACGGTTCAATCTGAAATGCTGTACAGGCCTTTAAGTTGAGACGGATTCTTGTTTTCCAGAGCCAGAGCAGTCCGTCACTGAGAGCTGTCTTTATTTATGAGCCTGAGTTTATTAGGGCTGTTGAACAAATTGTTTCAAGGAGAAGTGGAGTCTTCATCACATGCATAGAATCTGGAAAGTATTCAAAAAGCTTCAGTTTTTCCACATTTTGTTATCCCTAAATCCTTATTTTAAAATTAAGTAAATCCATTTGACTCTCAAAATTGTATACATAGTATCCCATAATGGTAAGGTCACACACAGAAGAGTTGCCAAAAGAAACCTGTTGTTGAAAGAAAACCAGAAGAAGTCTTGGTGTTTGAATGTGGTTGAAGGTTCCCTGGTTAGATGACCAGATATTTGGCATTTGTAAAACATCATGTACACTCCACATGTCCCATAACACATCACCCTGCCATAAAACATGGAGGTGGCAGCATCATGCTTTCACAATGTTTTTCTTACTAACAGCAAAAAAGATTTCATGTGCTATCAGCTTACTCTTAAGCTGGGTGTTGTTGATGTGATTGATTAAGCTAAATCCTGGAAGAAAACCAGTTTAGATGCGTAAAGCACTTGAGACTGTGGTGGAGATTCACCGTCCCTAAAACCTAAACTTACAGCTAGAGGCACTATAGGATGATTTGGGTCAACGTCCAGACATAAATTCAACATAGAATCTCTGACAAAACTAGAAAATTGCAGTTCAACCCACCTACCCATCCAGTCTGACTGAGCTTGAGCTATTTTATAAAGCAAAAAAGTGTGTACTTTCTAGGACTATAGCAGAATGCAGTTCTAGAGAGTAATAACTCCGAGGGTCCAAAAGCAAATGTATATTTTTTTCAGATTTTTATACAACAAAAAAAGATAAAAACTTTCCAATTCACAAATATTCACTACTTTATGTTGGTCAATCCCAACAGAATACATTGAAATTTGGGACGGTAACCTGGCAAAGTGTGATAAATTATGAATTCATATCTTTACAAGACACTGGATTCACTCTGTGTGTTGTGTGTCCAGGTGAACAGTCAGGTCTCTACTTTCCATCCTCCACATGTTCCAGTATTTCTCCCAGGGTGTACTGAGCCTACATGTTATTTCTTTGAGACAGGTTCATACAAAAATGTTCTGTCCCTGACATATCAGCAACTTGACTCTTGTCTGGTTTCATATCTAGAAAAGGTGCTAAAGCTGTGATTTTAGTCAGTCAAAAATATTTCCTGCTTTCAGTGTGTCTCTTACAGACCAGCAGATAGCTTTGTGCACTGAAAGAGGCCTGTGGCTGGGATTACAGGCTCTTTTTTCACAGACTATTTATAATCTTCCAGCTCAAGTCAGTTTTTTTCCTCTTTGATTCTTACCCCCAAACCCAGCTATTGGCCCAGTATGTGTGCTTCTCTTGCTTTCTCTTCAGATGCTGTTTGAAGGTCAGTCCCTGTGTAGGATAGACTAATTAATACAGTTTACAATATGAACAAGTGTAGTGGATAAAACTGACACCTAACATTGAAACTTTAATGTACTGGGTGGTTATGGGGAGAGAGCTGAGTCAAAAGATGAAGCTCTCGATTAATCAGTCGATCTACGTACCGACCTTTCTATGGTCACCAACTCTGGGTAGTGACTGGAAGTATGAGATGATGGATGCAAGCGGTTGAAATGAGTTTCCTTGGCAGAGTGTTTGGGCTGTCCCTTACAGGTAGAGTGAAACACTCAATCAGTTGAGCATCTGTTTAGCATGCGTCCCTAGTGAGGTGTTCAGGGGACATCCCATCATGAGGAGGTGCGTTTCCACATGTCCGTCCAGACGAATCTGTGTCACTCCAGATTTATCGCCAATTTTCAATACACTTACAATAAATTTATAAGTACGTCCTCAAACCACTTTTATTTGAAACATACACCTGTATCAGATTGTAAGAAGTTACTCTTAAAGCTTTTGTCAAAAGAGACACTGAAATCATCATCTGTGATGATTTCAGTGTAGCGTGTAAATTGATGATGAAATCAATTTACACGCTACACGCTGGTGTTTTACTGCAATAAAAGGGCCCTTCTATTTTAGGGTGGTGTGCCTTGTTGGAGAGGAGTCTATGCAAAACTTTGCCATTATAAGTGATGAGCATTTAGTTACTTGACATGTTAAATATGATGACACTATAAATTGCTTTAGCCAGATGATATGAAGTGTCTTCATATCATCTGTTTAGGATAATGGATGGATTAGGGCTTCATGAGAAAACAATATCAATTCGGTTTACCCACATTTTCCTGACGTTTTTTGTTCCTAAATCACAGTGACCACCTCACTTTCTCTAAGCATCAGCATCTGAAAATGTACCTCCAGCCTGAGGATCAGTGACAGTCTAACAGGCCTTCACAACCTCCACTGATAGCACATGAAACCTTATTTGCTGACAAATTATTGCAGGCAAGTAGTCCTTTCCATCTGCAGTATTCCACACATTAGATATTTTGATAATGAATGTGATTCCATCTATTATTTATTTAATATATCAGTTAAATTTTTTTATGATGGTGCTAATAGGGATTTTATTAATAAAAACAATTTCTAAATGTGGAGTTTTCTTTGCTCATTGAGAAATTTATATAGTTTTAAGGTCGGATTTTCCTAAATTTCTAGAGTGAGAGGCCATAGTAGGAAATCCTTTTTTCCCCAGTGTTTTGGGAAGCAAACTAAGCTTTTTGTGGCTTTTTTTTTTTTTTTTTGGAAAGCCAAAATAGAATAAAACTCTTTTGATCCAAAAGGAAATGATCGCAATGATATCTCAGTTCACAAATACTAATTTCTTCTAAAAATCTGATTTTTGTTCTTTTCAGACTATTTCTCTTCACTTGACACACTGGAGTAAAAATTTACAATAAAGAGCCCCAGCTCGTCCCTTGTTGCTTATGGATATAGAAAGTATTAGTGTCAGTTTCAGCACATGTAGTATTTTTATTGCTCTTCTGCTCTGCTTCATAAGAAAAACTGTCAAAATTTCGTAATGTAATATTGTTACATTACTAACATCGTTAAGTAACATTCATCAGGCATAACTGTCTGTCGTGAGTCTGTAAATTGGCAGCTGTTGAGTTACACAGCACGTGAAGTATAACACCACGTTTTCAAAATAAAAGTCCGACTTCGACGTTTGCTTGTTAATGACAGCTGACCGGCATCAGCTTTGTGCTTATATTATATATCCATCTTCCGTTGCCACTGTCATGTTGACACGGGGAAACATGTCAACATTGTATTGAAGTTTAAGACGGCAGCCTTTATTTTGATGGTTTAAAACGGAAAGTTGGTCATATTTCAGCTAGCCTGTCAGCACTCGGCGGCTGTGCTCGGTAACCCAAGCTTTGCTTGAAATATCACCTCGGCGGTGAAGCTCTGGCTCTCTGTAAGTCTGCATGGAACCTGGCGCGGCGGGGCTCTGTCACTACCACTCCGGTACCGGCGTGTCCGCGGGATGTGGGCCCACCCGGTGTGTCACGTAGCAGGTGAAGCGCTCTGAACCCCGGCTGGCAGTTTCTACCCCTTCATGTGAGTAAGTGTATGGCCAAAACGCCTGAGATTTGAGCGACACCGGTCATACGAATCCGTCTCAGACCGAACTCCATTAAGAACTAGTCGGTTTAATATTTCGTGCTGGTTCTGGACGGTATATCAGTCCTAGCACTGAATATAATAGTTGCATCGTTACATGGGAACGATCCTGTGTGTTCTGCTTAAATCTCAATAGGAAACGTCTGGGATTCATTGCATTCATCCTTTATTTCCAATGACCCGCAGATGGACCTGATGTGGATTTTGTTGATGTTAAATAGCTTGTTTTTTAAGAGAAGTTTGGCGTGTTGCACTGTAATCAATTATCCGTACCCCATGACATCATTGGTCGGGTTTTTCTTGTTGCTTTAATTTATTGTCACCCCACCCCCTTTCCATCCTTCTTCCTCCTCTTCCTCCTCCTTGTGCGCTGCACACAAGCATCGCGTCGGTTTGTTGTCTGTAATAAACGACATGACAGTGACATTCAAACGGGCCCTGGTGGATCCAACGAACCGCCGCGGCAGCCAGATGACTGGAATACAGTGAGGTGGCACTGAAGTGTGCTCTGATCCAGCCGTGTACCCAGAGAGCAGGGCTCAGCTGAGCAAGCTCAACTAATGCATTATTTCTCAAGCTTCTATATTTTACAACAGTTTTGGTCATGGGACACGTCTGTGACATCATCAGCATCAAGACACAAAAACAGACCTCAGTGCATTTTTCTGCTGTGTCTTTTAATTGTGTTTATGTCCGTACACGCACACACACGCACACACACACAAACAGATACATTCACATTTATGTTTTCAGAAGTTTAATCTGAAACAGTGACAATGTTCTTCAAAAGCTGAAATAGAGAGCTAAATTTCTGCCTTTCAATTTATACTGAATCCATTAAAACCTGTGGGGTTTTTTTAGATCTTGCCACAAAGTGCTTTGACTCCCTTTTTCAGCAAGAAGGTCCATTTTGTAATACCTGGTTTTAAAATTAAAAACAGCAAAAAAAAAAAAAAAAAAATTGTCTTTGTCACATGGTGTGGGATGAACCATCTGCAGCTCAATGTTCAGGAAAGTTACAGTTGCATTCTGAAATATGTTAATGATTTCCATCTTTTGATGGGATAAGTAAGCCTGATTTTATGAAGAAGATGAGCAGATGAGTGGTGTTACCTGAAACTATTTTTAATCAGTTATTTGGCTGGGTAAATCAAACATGACTTTGCTGGACTAAAACTTTGGCAATAAGCTCTGACTCACGCAGTTAATTGGAATAGAAAAAAACACAACAATTAATGTTGTGTGGAGTTTTACGTCATCCTCAGAAAGCAGACCATGGCAGCCTCTCATAGGAACATACCAACTATGACTGTTTGGTCATTTTTAGTTCAGCTCTTTTACTTTGCGCATGTTTTTAGATCAGGTAGCAGGGGAAAAACGGAAACCGCTAAATGGTACCTGTGTTTTTTGTTTCTACAAAGCAAAAACTGACAAAGTGAAAGCCCTTTATAAGTAATATTTCTGTGTACTTAGACAGAGGTTGTTTGATATAATTTCTTTGATTACCTCCATTTATCTGCTGAATATGACATCTGTATTTTCATTTGGTTTGTGTCAGAATTAGGGCTGCACTATGTTAAAAAATGTTGGAATGACAATATAAGTTGTAACTTATGCCCATTTTTGTTTTTCCTCACTTTATAGTCTGTGCCTCCATCTCTGTGACCTTTAGCATTTTGGTCAAGGCCATTTGTGTCCGGCCTCTGCTGCTGCGAGACTCGCTCCAACTGGCTAGATATTACTTTGGCAGGAAAAATGCAAGTTCATAACACTTGGAATACACAGTACTAGCCAAAAATTACTTCACTCCTAACAGTCCTTTGCCATCTGAATATTGAACACTCTGATATTGCTGTGACAATATATTCAGCAATTGTTGTGCAACTTTTGTCAAAATAATCAGCCCTCAATTTGAAGTAATTTATTTTAGATCTGATAATTGACTGATAATTGTCATAGCTAACATTTTCAACTGTAGTGAAAAAAATGTTTCATGATTTTAGCAGCAGTATATATAATCAACCCTTTTTACTTTTAGACAATGCAGTCAGATCATGTTACACATTTTTATGTTGCATGTCACATAATTACCACGAAACTTTTTAAATTTAACTCAAAAACATGTGAAAACCATCCACTTCTCAAATGGCTCCCAGGTGATTGAAAATGTCTGATAAATGAGAGACAGGTTAAAAAAAAAACAACAACAAAAAAAAAAAACCTGAACTCCAGAATGCCAGGTGAACTCTAGAATGACTAATCAGTGACTGCCCTGGTGATTGGATGGAGCAGTTACCCTCATGTTGCCTTTTAAAATGAGAACAAGTGCATTTGAGCAGATTTCATTTAACATTGATCTGCTGCTCCGGGTCATGCTGCTGGGTCTCCCACGGGGGCCGTGTGTTTTTGTTGTAATAATCCTCCATGCTGACGTTACAGAGTTAAGATTAGATTAGCTGGTCTGTATGCTGTGTTGCTTGTGTTTGCCTCTGACACCTGTCCAGTGTCACAGACCTGTTTTCTGCTTATGTCTCCATATGTGTCCTTCTTCGTTTATCCACCATTTTATTTTTTTAACTTTTGGTTTAAATGTATTTTGTGATCTAACTGTCCCAATAACAAATTTTGCTGGATGATAACATCTCCCAATAATTATTGCAATCAATGATAATACTGCTGTTTTGATACCATTTTCAAGTAATCTAGTGCTAATTACATAATCCATAATCCATAAAACTTCAATTTTGTAAAGAACCTGCAGCACTGAAACTGGAAGAAGAAATTTTAAATATCCAAAATAAAACACAACACAAACAATAAGTAAAATGGAAATAAAAACCACACACAGACCATGAATAAAATAGATTATGAAGCCTCTGTAAATTAAAATTACCCTTAAAAATATATTAATTATCAGAATGGAAATGATAAATCTCATTTTATTATGCTATTAATTTCTTATTGCGACAGGCTCAGGTCTTCGTTTTTTGATACACTTATTACACATGCACCACCATGAACAGAACATTAATTAAGGTCTTCTCTTCCTTTCCTGTGTCTTCTCTCCCAATCAGACACTGAGAGTTTGGTCAATGGGAATCACCAGGCCAGTTCCTCCCAGTCTCCTTCAGGTCCTGGAGAGAGAGTCCAGTCTGAGCACAGCGCCATCGTCAGCTCCATTGAGAAGGACCTCCAGGAGATCATGGATTCCCTAGTCATGGATGACCTTGAGCCCTCCTCCTCTGATGCAAAAAAGCCCCCCGGGGGGCAGTCCATGCACCACTCCCCATTGTCGCCTATGGTCAATGGAGGGGGGAGGTATTTGTTGTCCCCTCCCACCAGCCCAGGTGCTATGTCTGTGGGGTCCAGCTATGAGAATGCCTCCCCTCCCTTCTCGCCCCTTTCGTCCCCCTCGCCTGCCAGCAGTGGGAGCTTCACCAGCCCATCGCCTGGCGGAGGACACCAGGACCAGAGTTCTTCTCTGCCACCTGTGCCTATACGGTCTTCTAGCTACAACTTCAGCTCCCAGCCTCCGCCCGTCCCCTTGCCTAGGACCATACTGCCTAATTTTAGCAGCACCGGGGTGGGCCAGAAGGTCCAGGAAAGCCCCAGGCTACAGAGGAAAGTGTTGACAGAGACCCCTCCGAGTCCCAAGCCCAACCGCCGGGGACTCGGCCAGGACGGCTCAGAGAGCCCTCGACAGACGCCTCTTGTTTCGTCTAGCGAGTCTCTCAGCGGTAAAAACATTGTGCCAAGCAGCCCCAGAGTCACCCCCAAATTTCCAACCTGTTCATCGCCGTCTCCATCGCCTTCACCATCTAGTCCCAGGACCAAGACTGCCACAGTGCTCCAGGAAAGGCCGGCCAGTCCCTTCAGAGAGCATACCATCTTAGCTGATGGCTCCCAGAACTCTAGCTCCTCCAGGCAGCTTTCACAGCCCAGTAAAGCTTTCCAGCCCCCCCTGGATCCCATCGTTCACGTCATCCAAGGATCTCCTCTCCCTCAGCATCCACGGTCGCTGCAGCCCCCTGAAAGCCCCAGGTTGGCCCGAAGGAACTTGGAATTGAATGGTGGCAGCGCAGGGAGCAGCAGTATGAGAGAGCTGCCACCTCTGAGTCCTTCATTGGCCCGGAGGGGGGTTCCGGTTCTTCCAGGGGCTCTGCCTGGAACAATCTCCACGTCAAGGACTCCAGAGAACCCCTCATGTCTGAGCAGGCTGGTCCCAGAGAGTCCCAGGCTGCGGCGCAAAACCGGATCCGCATCAGAGGAGCCGTCTTGCAGCAGAGGGATCCGAGCTCGCAGTCCGTCCCCCACCTCCATGTTGATGGAGGGTAGCAGCGGAGTAGGGATACGTAAGGCAAGCTTTGGAAACTCTTTGTCACCCGCTTTCAGTCTGGGCTCCCTACCTGGCTCATCCCCTGCAGCCAGCCCCAGGACCCAGAGGAAGATGTCCTTGGGGAGACCCCACCCAGGAATGCGAGAGAGGAAGAACAGCATCACAGAGATCAGCGACAACGAAGACGAGCTGCTAGAGTACCACCGCCGACAGAGAGAAGAGCGGCTCAGGGAGCAGGAGATGGAGAGGCTGGTGAGTTTCAATTCCACATCAACAAGTTGCTGTTGATCAGTGTTTACTGTAAAATGAGCGTAGTGACATGAGAGTGTCTGTGGAAAATCCTCCAGTTTTCCAACATGTTATTTGAACTAGACTCTGAACATCAGATGATTCAGGCACATTCTGCTACTGGTGTTTGCACTTTTGTGTCTTTGTGAAATATTGTTGCTTTTGTTCTCCTTGCTGACTCTAGATGGTATGTTGAAGAATTGAACTAGCCTTCCTGGTGATAGGAAAATGCCATAGTGAAGCATGTCACTAATCATTAATACAGCAGAGCCTGGTACTCTCTAGGAAATGGGATGACAGCCAAATATGAATACTTGAGATATTCTTGAAGTAATGCTTGGTGTTTCAACCATTAAAATAGGCAGTTCTAAGATATTATAATAATATATAATACTGCCTATTTTAATAGTTGAAATACCAACTGTCCCTTAATATTCATTAACACAGACTGTGGAAATCGTCTTTGTGGAAATAAATCATCAAAGCCAAGGAAAATAAATCTTCCTGGTGGTTTGGCTGCTTTGGGTAAATATAACTAGCGAGTGTAGCACTAGCTTGTGGTCTTTTGCTAAAGACAAAAGAGAATATGTTATGTATTTCAGGCAAAACACATAAAATATGTGCAATCCATGCTCATATAAAGTACATAGAAGAATTACAAATACCTGGCAGAGTCTTAAAGAGACATTACATTGTTTAGTTAATCCAATAAAATTTGTGTTATTTCTCTGTTGAACATGTGAGATTTTGTTCCTTCATGTTGTTATTAATGTCTTATATTTCCAAGTATTTACACGGTTTCCAAAATTACGTTGATTATTATGGTTCTTTTATGTAGTTTCAGTGATTTTGTCTTTTAGGGCAGCAAATATTTCCTGAAAAGATCTGAGCTGATTTATCACTTGTTTTGCCATAGAATTTCCCTTTAACCTCTCAGTACCTGAAGATGATCTGAAACTTCTTGCAGGTTCTTGTTTACGCTCTAATCTCAGCCATAATGAGCGCCGTGTCTCTGTTTGTGAAAGGAGGAGTGACCCAGCCCCATAAACCATGTCAGTGAGCTGTCTGTGACTTGGCTGCTGTCTGTCTAAGCTGCTGCTGACACAGTGTTGTGGAGTCCTTAGCAACCGCAGTGTTTTTGTCTCCTGAACCGGAGCGAGCCCGAGGGGTCGAGATGAGAATCGATCCTGAACTTGTCTGAAGCGACGCACACAGAAGTCCTTTTCAGACAGGTTTTCTATGTGTTGCTGCCTGTCTGTAATTGGAGGGTAGCAGAGACAGTTGAGCTGCTCGGAGCCTGGGTCTGAGCCGGGTCGAGATCCGGTGCTTCCTCTGGAGACGTGGCAGTGTGCTGACAGGACAGGACAGGACTCTCACACTCTGACCACGTTTAACTCTTTTAACGTCTCATCTCATTTAGCTTTGACTTTCCTCCTGGCTGAAGAACCCTAAAGAGAAAATAGTCCAAAGTGTATTTGTGTCTTTGATTATCTGAGTGTGATAATAAAGGTTTGGGTTGGATATACACTGCTTTATAATCTGCCTTTGATGAAGACAGGGATTTGAGTACTGGTGCGTTCTTTTTTTAAAATGACAATTCTCCTGCTTATTCTGAAAGTCTGCCTTCGGAAAGTCATCACAACATGGCTCCACTATTAACCGTTTCACAACGTTTTCACCAGCATTTCACTGCAAGCAGCTCCTACCATGAACTCAGCAGTTCCACCAGGTATTTGCTAATTGCTTCTGGCTAGTCTGAAGGAGCTAGCGGAGCCTCAGGGGAAGGCTCCTTTATGAGGTGAGTGATCTGAAGCTTCCTCCTCAGAACCTGCAGCTCTGAGGAGGAGCTGCGTCTCGAAGGCAGAGCTATGTCCTCCTAGGCCTCTTTAACAGGAAAAAAATTATCAGCCAAAATCAGAATTGGCAGGTCAGGCATTTTATAGATCAGTGATCGTCCAGAAAACTGCAATCGGTGCACCCCTACAGAAATAATATTTTAATATCCAGTGCTGCAAGTGTCTCTCTTTGAAGATTTTGAAAAAGTTAAAATGATACAGAAAAGAAGTTGGTATGGATTTTTTCCTCATCATTGTTAGTATTTTAGTTGTCATGGTGACACGTTATAGAGTTAATAGAGGAGTCATGCTGTGATGATTTCTTGAAGGTGGAGTTTCAGAAAGAGCTGGAGTAAAAGAGACAGAAGCCCAATTTCAATGTGCTAAACGATCCATTATCTTTACACCCTTATCCCCAGTGGAGTATTGAGGGGTGCTGGTGCCTATCATCAGCGGGCGAGAGGCCGGGTCACCCTGGACAGGTCGCCAGTCCATCGCAGGACATCACAGAGACAGACAGGACATGATGTTATTTATTCAGAATGTGACTACCGACATCTCAATTAACTAATATGTCTAATCATACACTAATTTCAGATATGTAATGTGTGGTGAAGCTGATTTTATGTTAAAACAGCCTGCCGTAGCCAGGCAGGCTCACTCAGCCCTCGTCGTCTGGGGCAAAGTCAGTCATCGCTCACATCCACTTTGGATGACATCATCCGTCCTGCGAGGTCATCGAAAGGGAACTTTTCAGTTATTGCCTCAGACCAATAATGGGTGAGGATGGGGGAAGTGGAGTGGAGGAGGGGGTTAAAGTGGATGAAGCTGTTAGGATGAAAAGTTGGACCCAGAATAGCAAAGGACAGAGATAGTGCTTTGTCATTTACTATTTTGAGCTGAGCTAGCTGCAGAGTGAGTTATGATGCTTTTGTGAAGTGATGTGGTGGAGGGGGAAGGGGGCTCCTCTGCGAGGGGCCCTACAGAGAAAACTGTTGCTGCAATGCATTGTGGTTAATGGAGGAGGATGTCCAGCTGGTCTCTCTGCTCTCGGGTTTGTTGTCCTCTCTTGTAGCTTTTATTTTGACAGGATGACAGAAATGTTGATGAGTTTCCTGCATGGTTGGCATCTTTGTGACCCTCCTGCAGGATCGGCCAACTAAATATACATCCGAGCTTTTTAAATGGAGCCCAGCAAACGTATTCCAGCATCACCAGGAGGACTAAATATATCCACCTGCTGAGCTTCACACAACCTGCAGCTTCATCTGCAGCAGGATTATTAGTCTTTTGTCTCCTTCAGATAGTTTTCTATCACAAAAATCTTATTTTGTGATAGAAAATATTATTTTCACAATAATAATGAATTATTGTTGAACAACTGAGTGTGGTGTTATATTCCAACTTTTGCTGTCGCCATTTTACAGACCAGCGTAATTTACCTACAGCTGACTTGGACGACCTTTGTGTGTGTGTGTGTGTGTGTGTGTGTGTGGGTGTGCGTGGGCGTGTGCGTGTGTGTGTGTGTGTGTGTGTGTGTGTGTGTGTGTGTGGTGGTGGTGGGGGATCTACATGAAAAGCTAATAAAACATTCATAAACATGAACACAAAGGGTATTATATCTATCATTTCAATATGTCTTAATTTTATAAATGCACAATATAGTTCCAGGTAGTCATAGTTTTTCCTCATTAATTATGGTTTTTAATGCAAATGTTTTCTCGGTTTCAGTTTTTTAGTTAACTATAAAAATGATTTCATTAGTTTTAGTTAACTATCGTATCCTTGGTCTGCGGCTCGGCAGCACCACAGGAGCCAGCCTCAGGCCTGCACGTCTTTGTTTGGTGGCAGGAAAAAGGACAAAGCAAATCATCTGATCTGAAATAAACCAGTGAAAAACAAACGAGGAGAGACGTTCTTTGACACACTAGACTGCCGGCTGCGTGGCTCCTTATCTGGGGCAGCAATAAATCTGTTTGTGGTCCAAAGTAAAGCTGCAGTAATCCGTTTTTGAGACAGATCCAACAAATATGCCACATGCGTTCATCCCCATCACACAACAAAAGCCAAATTAAGATGAGAACTGTCCCCCTTTTGGCTTCTCTGCAAACTTTATTTACTGCTTTCAGGAGATTTACCAGACGAGGTGGAAACTTTCCTCTGCCTGTTGTGTTCTGATCTCTCCACTAGAGGGGGTTATTGTCTTTCTGCAGCATCATTTAGCTTTTCATATATTTTTATTTTGGTTTTTTCTCTTAGTGCATGTGATTTAGGGAACAGAGCGTTCTTAAACACACAGGATTACAAATATGACAAAATGTGGGCAAAATAAAAAAATAAAACTCTAACCCTGATGGGTAGAAATGTTGATCAGAACTAGATCATATTTTCCCTCGATTCTCAGGCCCAATACTGTTCATTAAATGCATCAAAACTAAGATTCATGAATGGGGACAATCTTCTAATGTCTCTATCTTCTGCAGGCTTCAAAGCTGCAGATGCAATCAAACTACACCACAGTTTGTTTATAACTTTAGAATTTAAAAAATTAATAAAGTCTGACTGAAAATCTATTGTTGAGAATAAAGAAAAGTGATTTCTTACAGTCTTTAGAAGTAAGATTGCTCCTTCCTAGCACAACAAGTTGGGAAAACTCTTATTTTTATTTTCCAGATGCAATATTTGGTACATGAATTATTTTGCCAAGCCATTTATTTATTTCTATCTTTAAGTTATGTAAGATCTGTCCTCCATGATAGATGGATATTGGATGAGATAAGCGCTACTTTGCTTCATTAAATACTCGTACAGTGACGGGGATTTCATGAAGAGATTCTGTGCTAGTTTTAGATTTTTGTTTTGGCTCAGTTCTGTTTATGACTTTGTTCGTGTAGTTTGAATGTTTTGCGCTCTTGTGCTCTACTACTAATAGTAAATTTGCTAAAGTGTAGCATGTATCATGATTGAAAGTGCTAATCCCCTCCTGCTGGCTCTGATTGGTTGATTCTGCAGACAGCAGTAGGACAGCAGGGAGGAGGCGAAGGATTCCAGCTTCAACGTTGATTTCTCAGGGAAACCCTTAAAAGCAGTAGCTCTGCCTCAGACCTTTACATAGTAATCAATGAGCAGTAAAATGTGTTATTTAGAAAACAGTCTTGTGTTCTAATGAGCTGCTGAGTTCCCATGGCTGCAGTAACCTTGCGGGGCACCCTGCAGCAGAAACATCTTATTTTCCTCCCGTTGGCCTCTGCAACACAACAACGGTGTTGCTGCTTTACAGAAGCCGACCGGTGGACCACATCTTCTGGTTAATTAGTCAACTGACGGAGAGCCAGAGAGCAACAGCTGGGTGAATAATTCTCCCAGTGGCCATGTTCTTTCAGTGTTTCAGTGTAATGTGGAGGTGGCTCTGAAGCCTAAACCTTCACTTCCCTTCCTGCTGACGGTGACACCCTGAAACACTCTGACTTGTAAAGCTTAATTGTCGTTATCTCCCTCCGCTTGATGTCTAAAGCTCCATAAAACACTTCAAAAGCCTCGCACTTTTTTGTTCTATTATTTAACGGCTAAGAAGAAGAATAATTGCACAAAGTTGAGCTTTGAGACGGTACGTGGCAAACGTTGCACACTTCAAAGCTTTTTTTTTTATGGCTGATATCTGCCGATGGTGATGGATTAGTGTGAACAGCTGAAAGCATGGCAGCGTCTCTTGAAGTTATCGGCCTATTTCAAGCACGGGGGGAGCTCGGACGAACAGTATAAAGTTCTGCTTGGTATATAAAGTTAGTCCCTTTGCTTTTCTTAGAGCAAAGCAGCAGGCCGCCTCCCACAGGAGGACGTCTCTATATGCTGATCCATCCCCACCTCTCTGCTGAAGCTGAGCGACCCAGGTGGTTCTGAGGCCGTTCACCAGGAGAGCAGCAGCCACAAACGGAGCGCCGCCGCTGTAATGGAGCGGTTTTACACATCGGGCGGCAGCGGGATGGTGCCGGCCACGGGGCCAGCTCTGACCGGGACGCAGCCCCTGCTGTGTCTGCTGGCTCTGACTAAACAGAAGCCTGTCTTTTTAAGCAGCGTTGCAGCGCTCATGAAGGTAACCGATGCCACCACCGACTATATTTAACTGAAGCTCTCTGAAGTGTTTCTATATGTGCTGGGGATTTGGGTCGGCCTGCTTTCTGCATGTGATGCCGAGGGGTTCAGTCATTAACAAGAGAACCTTTCACTCCCACCAACCGCTTCAGGTTGGAGATTAAACCACTTCAGCTCCAGAGCCACTGGCACTGGAGAACATGCACTATGTTTTTGTTCTCACATTTGGAAAGAAATGTGATCGGTAAGTATTTCTGTTTCAATCTGAAAAAAAGTCCCGCTTGACCACAGGAGGCTTGTTGCACAATTCCTTCTGCTTTCGATGGAAAAATTAAGATCTTTTTCAAATATTAGAAAGCAGGAAATACAGACAGCAAATCAATGACATGAAACATTTTCACTGTTTTTAATTTCGTTCAGTTTGTTTATAAAGTGTTTGTTCACAAGTCATTTAAAAAAATGTATTTCAATCTTATCTTACATCATAACCTGTATGAGATTCTTCTGGTATTTTTACCATGAGTCAAAGTAGCCTAATGTTTCTGTATTAACACACAGAAAAGGACATACGGTGGATTCCCGCCCAGTCACGACTTTTTCTGTGGATTGTGACAACAAATCATTTGCAGAAAATCCACCTATTTGAGGACTATTATTTTTTATATACCTATATGTAAAAGAAAATGAATAATAAGCTGAAATACTGAGACACATGACATACGTTTGGCAGCCAATCCAGGACGGTTATTTATTTTTCTGATGCCAACATGTTACAAAGGGATGGCAGACATGTTTTTTTGTTTTTCTTTTTTACCTGCTCAAGAATGAACTGAACAACCAATATTTTTGATGAAACAACCAAAGTGGTTTCTAGTACAGTCATCCTGAGGGCCACAAACACCCACCAAGGCCTCACTTTTGGACACTCATATCTTATTGTTTGTAGAGAAGCTTTTTTTGTGCTCATCTCAGTCTGAACAAGCTTCCAACAGGAAGTAAATTATAGGAACAGATGGATGGATGTGAAGGTGCTGTACCAATCAGCAATGGTGGACACCTCTAACTAAAACGTTAGCTGCACTTAGAGCATTAGCGCAACATGCTACAACCAGGTATTTAATGGAAGCTAATGCTAAAGCACCAAAGCACTAACTTCAATTCTAGTCACATCTGCTGTTGAAAGACTACATCTTCAAACACCACTTGAATTTTGACATAATTTACTTGTTCTATGATATTATGATTATTATGATCGTTTCTGTTTTTATTTTATTTTATTCCTGTGTGTTTCCTGTTTGAAATAGTTCTTAGCAAAAAAAGAGGGAATGTGAGGTGAAAAAACGAACTGCTGCTTCTGATTAGGAATGTCTAATTACTTCAAGAATTATTAACAGTTGATAACCAAAATCTCAACACGGATGTCGAACTCGGTCCACTGAAAGTTTATAAAATAGCTAGTTAATAACCAGATCAGTGGTTTAGAATGTATCTGGGAAACCTTAAAAAGCTAGCTCAGCTATTATCGGGTTACAGCTGAGCTAATCTGGAGTCGTGCCCACCACTGCTAGCTGTTGTGGTTTTATTTTGCAGAGATGCTGTCGATTGTTGCGCAAATTTCTTGTCCAAAGCAAATAGTTTACCATTCAGCTGATGCAACTGTTGCAGAATGAGTGTTTTAAATACCTGAAAGAGTCCTGTGTGTTATCCCTAAAAGTCTCTAGAGACTTGAATATCAAGCCTTTCGTCTCTCTTTAATCTTCGTTTCTCTCGTCTTTATCCTGGAATTGTTTGAAATAACTGGAACCTGGTCTTCAACCGCCTGCCAGTCTGGGCTTCTGCCATAGGCCAGAAATTGGCGGGTTCAACTCTGGTTGACCTCCATGGGGTCAAAAACTCTGTATGTCATTTAAAATCAGTGCCAGCCTCATGGAAAACCAGCAGCTTGTTATCTGTGGGGGGTTGGTGGCCACCGGAGAGGGTTGCTAGTCCCATTCCTGTGCCGTTTTGATCCTTGTGCGCTCTGCAGGGACACAGAGGAACAAAAGCAGCCGCAGATAATAAAACAGTGCTGTCTCTTTGTGCTCGCTTCTCCTCTGGGACCAGAACAAGCACAGCCCTCCAAGGATCCCAGTTTGATGTTGAATGGGGTTTATTTTGCAGACTGTGAAGGTGGCGGGGGAATGTGAATTTTCCAATTCCCCCCTCCAAGGTTTATGTAGTGAATAAAGCTTTGTTGAACTTCCCCAGTTTGCTGTCGAAATACTGCGCTCCGGAGTCTTCTGTTTACGCCTGTGACGTAGGTGAGCGCAGCAGCAGGGAGTGAGCACTCTGATCAAAGCCCCACCAATTGGAGTGGAAGGGGGAGAGGGAAAGGGAAGCCCCCAGGATGCTTGAGGAAGAGGAAGAAACCTTAAAATGAGAGAACAGGAGACACCAACTCTCAGAGGAGGGAAAGAGAATGGAGGTTGGCTGCTGAAAGGATAAAAATAAGAGATATGAGGAGTTTGTTTGACAGCTGTCATACAGAATGAAGGAGATAATTACCAGCTTTAAAGGAAAACACTTGTGTATTGTTGAAGTTAATTTATATAAGGAGAGGACTTGCTTCTTCTGCTGCCCTGTAGACAGCATCTCTCTGACCATGACAAAGCCTTTTATGATCCTGTTTGAACTAAGCGCACAACCTAGTTTTCTCTGCAAAATGACTTTCTTATATTTGTGAATCACATGGATGTGTTTTTTATACAAAGTTAGTTGGTTATTGGAGTCTGACATTGGAACCACAGGTACATGCTATCCACCTATCCACTGTCTAAACTCACTTATCCTTGAGGGGTTACACAGGGGTCAATGGATGAGAAGTGGGGTACCCCATGGACAGGTCCCTAGTGTTGTCATGGCATCAGAAACTTGCTCAAGCCCATAAACCTGATTTTCATCCAGTTTGGATAAAAATGGACCGCCGTTTTTCTTTCCCGGCTCGATCTGACCGACCCTAGAAACTAAGCATCTTCTGGATTTCAGAGCATCCTGGAAAATGAGAGAAACCTCTAATTTGTCTAAATCTGTCAACATGTTCCTGAGAGAATTGGTCTCTCCGCATTTTGCAGAAGCCAGATGTCAGAAGCCAAAGTTGATTCATGTCGCGGCCAACAGAAATCAAGGCAATCAGAGCGTCTGTGATCTCACTAATCATCCAGCAGAGCCTGAAGGGTGTCTGGCAGAGGGAACGACGCCGCTGCCGTCATCATCTCCTGCGCTACAGAACGCTGGGCGTCGGAGCGGCGCTCGGAGCAGGGCTTGATTTACGTGCACATTAAAGCAGATGTTGCGCGGGAGGACGTGTGGAATTGTAGACCTGCCAGTAAAGGTTCTAATTATGGCTCTTTTGTTGTGAATGTGGAACCGCTCACAGGGGTCTTCTACTCCCTCCCACTCCAGTTAGAAGCTAACTGCTCCCAGATTACAGGTCGAGATAGGGGGTAAATGTTGGGGCTGCAGCTGCTCATCACGCAGGTCCACCCCCTGCCCCAGCTCTTATGTAAGCAGCAGATGGCCATGGTTAGATTGCTATTGTTGCTTTATTTTTAGAAAGAAACATTCTGTCAGATTTAGATTTAAACAATAAGAAAGAAACGCACCTAAAACACTTGGTCTCTTGTGTGTACACTGCTGTCTAGAAGTCCATCTAGGAAACACTTTGTCCCAGGCTGTGACAGATGCGGACATGTAGAGGTCAGAGGTCACCGTGCGGGTACAAAGACCACACAGTGACAGCTGAAAAACACTCTGGCCCCTGAAGCATCAGCTGTGAGATGGGCCTCCATTATTTCAGGAGGGGCAACTGTTTCATTTCATGCTCAGAGATTTTGCTTTTTGTGACCCACATGCGCAGAAGAAGAACCTTGACGTCACACAGCAGCGCTCTGGTTACAAATTAATAATAAAAAAAATAAAAAATCTGGGTCACCTTTGCCCTCTGTATGAACATAGCCTTAGTCCACATTGTGCTGTCAGAGCTTCTCATGAAGGGATTTTTGACAGACAGTACTTTGGCTTGAGTCACTTTGCGATATGGAACAAAAACGATTTTTTAATTTGTTAATTCATGAGTCATCAGGGCGTCAGTTAGGCTTTCACATTTCAACTAATCAAATCAATATTTCAAAAAAAGTCTGAAATATTGATTCAAACTCGGTATTAATGAAGTAAGAAAATCCTTACTCAAGTCAGAGTGTTCACACATCCTTAAAAAGTCTTAACTTTAGATACATAAATGCATTAATCACAGGTCATGGCATGACTATTTAATCATCTATATGTTTTTTGTTTTGAGATTCTGTCAGTGAGGCTTTTTGGTTGAGTTCTGACCCAGTTTTAGTAACACTGTTTAAGGTTAAAATCACAAGGGTTTGGCTTCTTCCTTATTCGTCTGTGTTTGTCTCCCTCCACAGGAGAGGCAGCGGCTGGAGACCATCCTGACCCTCTGCGCCGAGTACAACAAAGGGGAGAGCGTGGGGCTGGACCCCCTGGGCTCAGGACAGCTGGGTTTCCCCGGGAGTCTGGGTGAGTCAAGGCGGAGGCCGTCCCTGGAGAATCTTCTGGGAGGGACCCCGACGTCGCCGGCCGCCCTCCGCCTGGCGCAGAGACAGAGGGAGAGTGACGAGGAGAACCTGAAGGAGGAATGCAGCAGCACCGAGAGCACCCATCAGGAGGTGAGGACCTCTCCTGCCCCCAGCAGAGTGTCAGCGGTCCACAATGGAGAGCCACAGGTCAGAGGGCATGCTCCTTTCCCAACACACACTCTCCCTCTGCATGCTGCTGAGGCATTGCCGTGGTTGCTGCATCTGCATGGCTGTGCTGGAACCAGCTTTTCTGCTGTTACAGTTACAGAACTCGGCTAAGCAATTATCAGCTGTGGTAATTAGAACCTGCTCTGTTTTCAGGTGGTCAGTTTATCATAGTTACAGGTAATGAACAGATACACTAATTAGGAATTTTCTGGTTGGTTTCTGACCTCAGGCTTTGAAAAGTATTCAATTGTAAATCAGATTGGAACCGATTCCAAATTCTCTTTACCTGAAGAGCTGCACAGTCTGTTGAATCACCTCTGTGTGTATGATGTTACTTAGCAGGAGAAATATTTTCTAGGAATACATTTTGTAATATTAATTTTGCTTTTATGCCCGGTGAATATCAGTTATACTAAATATAACTGATACGTATATCAGTTATATTTAGTATAACTGATATACATATATATATATATATATATATATATATATGTATGTATGTATGTATGTATGTATGTATGTATGTATGTATGTATGTCTGACTTCCCCACTGCTACAGTTAAAATCCCCATAATTCTTTGCTGCATCTCTACCACTGTCACATGACCAACCTTCTCCCATGCCCCTCCAGAAACAAACTGCAGCAATATGGAAATGAATATTTGTTGATAATATTGGCCCAGTTTTATTTATCAGACCGATTCTAATATGACTGAATGACTAAAGAATGACTGAATCGGTTGATAATGATGTTAGTTCTGATGTATCGTACATTGCTACTGCTTTCTATTTATTTCAATATATTAACACTCTGCATATTAATGATATATTTGGCCAGCTGAGTGGACTCACTCTCCTAATTTAAGTTTTGTTGACTAAGGTGCTAAGGCAGTGGACACTAAGTTATTAGAAGTTTAGAATTTGTCTGTTTCTAGAAAACTAGATCTTGGCCCAGCTGCAGGCTGAATTCTGTTGCCGTAGGAACATATGCTGTCTGTGATTGGTCTCGCATGTGGCTCATTAATCACATACCTGCTTTCATACGTTTACACATGGTTGTTGTTCTTTTCATGTGGTTGATGAAACGTTACATCTTCTGTGTTAGAAACTGAATGGAGGCTGGGGGTGCACAGTACAATTAAAGGGTACAGCAGTGTCAGTGTCAGTTTGTGAAATATTCACATTGCTTTTTTTTCAAACCTGAAATACATTTTTAGAAAGAAATGGCTTTCCCCTCTCTGTCCAAGTGTCTCTGCCAAGCAGTGTAATTCTCCTAGAGTCCTTGGTTTGTGGTATTTGAAGTGTCCGTATTCAAGAGATTTGTCTCAGTCTTTCCTTGCCTATCTTGCTCCATCTTGATCCATCTTCGGTATCCGAACAGCCTGTTTTTCCATCTGTTTCCAGCCTGGCTGGCAGCAGAGTCAGAGCCACTTCTGACTGGCTCTGTGGGGGGAAAAACCCTTTTAAAAACACATCAGGTTTTCCACTGCTAACAAGCCACCTGAGAGCCAGGTCATTACTTTACTAGCAATGCCTCTTCCAGTAAAGAATTGATTTTGTTTAATATGTGTGGATTCACTGCTATTCTGTCTATTATGCTGCAGGGAGACCAACCTAAAGTTTCTGTTTACTGTTCTAATGTCACTAATGTAATCTCTAAACTGTTTTAAACAACACTCACTGTTTAACTTGTGCTTTACAATTCCAACAGGCATTTCTGATCTTTGTGTGATTACACTGGTCAACAGCCAGAAAATTGTCTGTGGTTTTCAACGGTTTTAGGGTCATGTTGTTGTGCTGAATCCAAAATTCACATTGGTTTTGCTCCATCAGGTCAACTTTCTGAACTATGGAGCAACATAAGTATCAAAATGCATGACTTGTTCTCACATCTGGATCGGTTTCCTGAGAATCTGAATCAATGAGTGATGAGCAGGAGGAGAGATTCCATCAGGAGAGGAAAGAGATGGAGACGTGATGTTCAATTCACATGTACTTACCCTTATCAGTGTTTATTATTCAATTTACAGAAATCCAAGTTGGTAGAAAACATTTTTTTCCCATAAGACCTTTCTTGGATGAGAAATATTAACAGAAATGAACTGATAATGTCACAAAAATGTAATCAATTTAGCCAGAAGATCAGATTTATCTGGATCAAATTAGAATGAAAACTTGACCTGATTGAGAAAAATGGATGTAATTTTTTTTTGATTCAGCAGTGCAAAATAGTTCAGTTGAAAAAAACCATGGACGACTTCCAAAAAATATTTTTTGTAATTTTTTGTAACCCGGTGTAATTTACGCACAGGCGACGTCCACAGACAGTGATGGACAACACAGCTGCTTCTCTCGGCCCAGTGGGGGTTCATTTCTGCTTCAAAAATCAATCTGAAGGGAACTTGGAAAACGTTATTGTTGTGTTTAAGTTGTGCTAAAAGGAGTTAGGCTATCAGTGAAGCACGGACGCCCCCAACGCTAATGTCAGCCTCCACAGTCCACATTTCTACAAAAGTTAATGCCAATATTTATGACTCCCTAGTTTTTTTGATAGTAGCCTCTAATGAAGGCCTTTTTTTGGTTTGCTCCATCAGTAACAACAGGAACAGCTGTGCTGTAAGCAACCATAGCAATTAATGTTTATTCAATATTTGGAAGCGTGGCTAACATGGAAGCCATCGTTCACAACTCGTCATTCTGTTCCGTGATTGGCCTGGTTGAAATTCTGTCTGAGAAATCCTAGAAAGAGCACTGAAGGGAGATGAGAATCAACCGGCATTGCGAAGGAAAGAAACGACCAGGCCAGCTCTGAATGTGGTTTGATGGAAAAAACAGGATAATCGTCACATGTTACCATGACTTTGTGGTTTTATCTGCTCTTTGCTGTCCCTTTCTCACATTCTTCGGCAGTATTAGTGGCCTGAAGTGCTGGTATAAATTTCTTTCAACAACTAAAATGAAGTCAGTGAATCATCCCTTCTATGAAGGTTAAATCAAATAAGATTCCGCTGAAACTTTTGCTACTTTTTCAGACGTGTGGTTTTATTTCTATTGTACTAAGTTCACCGTCTCCCTCCTGTGCAGCACGAGGACTCGTCTGGCTCAGGCAGCGCGGGCCGTTCAGAGCTGACTTACCTGGAAGATGAGAGGACCCGTGTTCTGGCCAGGACCGACGAGCTCAAAGCCCGACTCACCGAGCTGGAGCAGCAACTCCAGGAGTCCGAACAAGAGGTGCAGCCTGGAGTTGATGGAAATGAGCCGAGGCTCAGAACGATCCGTCTCATGGTGACGCTGTGCGAGTCTGAATATGTTGAAACCCTTGCAGGCGGAGATGGAGCGCGCCCTGCTGCAGGGCGAGACGCAGGCCGAGCTCGACCAGATCGAGGCCGAGACGGACGTCGTCAGTCAGCTGCAGCGCAAGCTGGAGGAGCTGGAGAGCGCCATCCAGAGGGAGAAGGACAAGGTACACACAGCAGGAACCTGAGCTGTTTGGATTTCCAGCTGATGGGCTGGTTTGGCAAAGAAAAAAAGTCAAGTTCACTATTTCTGCTGCTTCAGTCTCTGAGCAGCTTTTGCATTGGCATCTGGTCCATCTGGTCTGTGTTTCTGCTTCATGCACTGATTGGCAGTGCACATCAGAAGGTCAGGGATGGGCCTTACTTTGATCCATTAGACTGGATGAAATTTAAAACTTCAGGATTCTGAACCGGCCGATGCTGGAGGCTGGATTGTGGTTTTGCTTCTGAATTGCATAATCAGTATTTAAAAGTCAGTAATATGTTCAGCTTCCCTTCTCTCTTTCTCTCCCTTTAATCCTCCCCAAACATCCATTCATTCTCCCTGTGTGTGTCGTGTCTTCCTAGGAGAGGTCAAATGTTGAGGCCGAGCGGCGGGCCCTGCAGAGGCTCCAGGAAGGCTATGCTGAGCTGAAGAACCAGCTTCATAACTGTCCAGAGTCCCTGAGGGAACAGTTGCAGGAACAGCTCAAAAGGGTGGGTCTTCCCTCTCCCCCACCTTCTGCCAGGTGTCAGAGGTTGTAGCCTTTTTGTGTTAAAAAGTTGAGCTAAAACATTAGATGTGACATTATCTGTCCAGGAAGTCCTCAGCTGCTCAGCACTGTGTCCAAACCTTCTTCATCAAAATTAACCCGCAGTTGATAACAACTACAACTGCTTTCAAGCTGTTTCAGGCTACAATTGTAAATAAGAAATCCTTCTTTATGTTTTAGTTAAAGGTTCAACTAACAAAACACTTAATATTATCAGGATTTTAAATGTTCAGGTTTTATCAGTCTAAGGATACATTGACTGTAGAAATTGATGTGACCTGTATCTGATACTTAAAAAAAAAGTATAAATGGTGCTAATCCAATTTTATATATATATATACTTTTGTATACCTGCTTTCATACGTTTAATTCATACGCCAGTTTAATTCTTACCTGCTTTCATATATATATATATATATAATTAATTATTTTATTATAATGTTAAAATTAACCTGGTGCTAGAGCGTCGTAGTCTTTCAAGGGCAGGTAGAATATTGGTTGAAGTTAGCGCTTTAGCAAAAAATCCCATGTTGGTGAATCGCTTCCACGTTAGCAAGGCTAATGTTTATGATTAGTGCTTTAAGATTAGCACAAATAACTTTTTAACTAGCAGTTCTGTTATTTGGTAGCTGCTTTTACGCTACCAAATAAGATATAGATTCACATCATCACAAGATCCCAGGATACAAGATCTCTTTTCATCTGTAGTCACTCTGTCCTGTTCATCTCTGCCTAAAATGTTGTAAAACCTAAGGTGGGGGGAAATTATATTAAACTAAAGAACTCATCAGTTAGATACACACAACTGATTTCCTGCTGGTTAAGAGTAAATTTGAGAAACCTCATCACACATGTTGTGTAGCAGCTAGCTGCAGGATGCCGTTACTAAAGCTGACGTGGCTTCATACAGCCATGATAGAGTAACATAACGTGTCAGACCCCTTCTGTGTTTTTACCGGCTTCCACCTCAAAGCTGCTTTCATGGAAATCATGTCATTGCCTGGTTCATATCGATTCTGCTTCATTTGGTTTAATGCGTCCACAGGGAGAGAGCAGCGCGGTGCAAAAGAGTAAAAATGCCAAACAGGATAAACAGAAACTGAGCCTGCAAAGCCTAGACTTCTTTGTTCGGTGTTAGGGTTTTGTAGAGGGTTTTTTTTCTTTATTTAGTTTGAACTCCCGTTAAATGGGTCAGTTTAATTCTTACGTCATCTGTATGTGAATTAACATTCTAGGCCATCTAGGCTGCAGTCTCAAGAGGCTTGATAATAACATTTCATCCTGTCTGCAATTCAGCTTCTCTAAAGCAGCAGAGAAACATTTTACTGTAACTTACATGGATTTACTCTAAAGATCAACTTTATACTTTCTTACAAACAGTGAATCACTTCATTTCAAATAAAACTCTGTTTTGTATGCTGTAGATTTACTCTCCCATATTAATAGGCTACTTTTGGAGCCACATAAACAGACTTTTAACTCGGTACACATTTTATTGTTATTAAAAGTTTGCCCGTTTCTAAGGTTTCATGCTTTCAAAAGATTGGGGAAAACACCGCATGTTTATCAGTTTAGGCAAATTCAACCTCAGTAGAAACAGTGCAAATGCATCAATAATAATAAATCTATTGGTCTTCATGATGGCCAGTCTTCTGATGTCATCATACCTCAAGCATCGTGCTTGAGGTATGATGGCTGTTGGGCTGAGAACGGCTGCCGTTTTTATGAAAGTGGACTTGGTTTCTGAGAGTACTGGATAGGTGGGCAACGTGCTGTTGCATGTTTGTTCCAATCGCTATGTTCTGATGGGCTCAATTAGGACGGAGAGGCATTGGAAGCAGGGACCAAGAAGTTTGAGGATCTGGAGTTTCAGCAGCTGGAGAGAGAGAGCAGTCTGGAGGAGGAAAGGGAGACGCTCAGCCAGCAGCTCCTTCAGGAGAAGGCAGAGTACCACCGCAGCGTGGCCAAGAGGAAGGTGAGGACACCCAGGACGTTTAACAGGCACCGCCATTAAACCAGTGAAACAATCCAACAGCAGCTGTGGCTCCATCTTGTTGTCATGCAAAAATTTTTCTGAACTTTTGAAACGTTGCAAATAACAAAAAAAGAAAATGCAAATTAGAAGTGCTTCTTTCTATTTGTTTGGAGGGAATCAATCAGGCTAAGTGAAGGATAATATCAGTGGATGTTGACGCCACACATGGCTGTAATCAACATGATTCTGGGGTTGCAAAGTAGCATGGAGTACACATCTTAGAAAAAATTTAAACTTTTGAAGTTTAGACTTTGAAACGTTCAGAGTTCTGTGCCTCTGGTAAGGCACAGACCCATCAGTGGATGGGGAGGTTTGCTAGGCCAGAACTTATTCGACAAATGTGTTTCTGTCTCCACTTTTGCGCTTTAACTCTTTTCCTGAGGAGCTGAAAACCACCTGAAGGTTGTTGTTTTTTTTTTTACTAACCACTCTTACCACTCTTAAAAAATATATATTTTTTTTTACAAAAGCAATACCAATTCTGCTGTTTCCATCAACAATTTCTAATGCCTTTCTTCAAATAAAAAATGCTCATGAAAACATGAGTACTGTAGCCCTGGATGCTAATCATCTATTAGCAGGTGAAGCAGGAGACCCTGGACTATGTCTGCACTGTTCAGCTGACAAATGACTGTGGTTGCATCCAGAGTTAGAAAACCTTCACCCTGAGGGTCGGGTTGTTGTTTTCTTCTGTGCAGGAAAAGGTTTCTGCTCTGGAGAAGCAGGCCAGGCAGCTTGGCCAACAGGCTTCCCAGGAGTGCGAGCGGCTGGCCAAGGACCGGTCGCTCACACTGCAAATGCTTCAAAAGGTACCGAAGATAACAGAAGAAAAAGCCACCTCCCCAAAATCTCAGAAAAAAATGCGTCAGTATATTCCAAATTCTGCCTGTATTCCAGGAGAAGGAGCGACTGTTGGCTCTAGAGAAGAGATACCACACCCTGACCGGAGGAAAGAGCTTCCCCAAGTCTTCTTCTGCCATGAGAGAGGTGAGTGAATGAATGAAGATTAGCTTCCAACGCCCCACTCATTTCACCATCATCTCACTCAGATCTCCTGTCCTCTGACTGAAGACTAGCACGACGTCTGCGATAACTGTTTGGATCTAATGCAACTTCTGGGAGCAAGTCATAGGATTTTCAACTGATTCTTGCTTTAATTGCTAATGACTTATTGAGTATCACATGAATTAGTTCAAAGGAAACATGTTGCTGAAGCTCCAGTCACCTGAAGAGTCCCAAACCTTTACTGTGGCCAATAAAAGCACCTTCCCCTGACCTGTCCAAACAGGAATCCCTCCATATCAGCGAGGCTGAGCTGTTGCTGGGGGATGTCCTGTCCTCACAGACCTCCCTGTGTGGAGTCTCTCCTTCCTTCTTACATCCTCCCCCACTCTGTCGGTTGTTCCCCAGCAGCCCCACAGAGGTAACTGACCTGCTGACCCTGCATGATGCCTGCTGCTCCCCACTCTGCTGCAGTGTGTCCCTCACCCATCACCAGGCAGCGGCCTGTATTGTGAAGTAGGGTCAGCTCATTTAGAGCAACACTTCAGTTATCCTCTTACTAAACCAGGGTGTCCACACATTCTTAAAAAGTCTTAGGGTTAATGTATCTCAGATTTAGGCCTTGAGATGTCTTAAGCTCATTAGAAAAAAACCAGTTGGTCTTTAATATGTCAATATTAAATCTTAAAGTTTGTCTTGACAGGACTATTGTATTTTCAGATTATATTTTTTGTTGCTAGAGTTTTCTGTCATTATGTGACTCAAGACGGTTGAAGCTACTGGTAACTAGCGGACAAAATGTGTTGTCTTTATTTTTGCTTTGCTTGATCGTATTGCAGCATCAATCCCAACCATTCCCTATAGTTATAGTTTTGTTCTGTCTTGAATCTTATTAAAGGTGGCATTAAAAAGGTCTTAAAAACATCTGTTATTTGAGTTGGTGAAATCTGCAGCAGGTCAATACGGTTGACTTGCTGTAACCAAGTCAAACAAACTTGGTTGATTAAGTATGGTTAGTCCAACCCAGGTAACTGGTAACTTATGGCTAATATACCCTTTCCTAACTAGCCAGCTAGCTTTACTGCGTCTACAGTGGGTAAGTTCAAATTCATTGCCCGTTGGCTGGATGAAGTTTGTATATTTGTATGTTGGAGATGTAGCTCTTAAATTCCATTTATAGTGGTCTTAAGAAGGCCTTAAAAAGTCTTAACTTTGAGTTGGTAAAACGTGGAACGAGGAACCCTGTAAATTCTGTCTTCATAACAAACACTGATCCTGCTTCATAGTGCACTCGCCCTGGTGTGACCACATTGTGATCTGCTGGTGTTCAGTGTTTTCCCGCCGGTTGATCCGAGCAGCCACAGGTTGGCCATCGTACCAAGCGGACCAGCTACGTTTGCTGTGTGTCGGCCACATGTGACGTCTGTCTCAGAGTGTGTCTGGCTGTCACCAGAGTCCCTGTCAAGCGTCCATGGCGTTGTTGTGTGTACACTAGTGTTGTGGTACTGTTTGTAGAAAGCAGCGCCTCTCATCCTGTCTGCTTCTTGCCTCGCCTTGGCCGGGCCTCAGGAGTACGTGAAGCTGTCAGACGCCTGTAAGCTGTACCAGGCCGGCTCACTACGCCGCCCGTTAGCCGGCGCCGCCGAGGTACTCTTACTTCCTGCTTGTCCTAACTCTTGACATAGAAACTCTGTCTCTCCTCCCATCCTTCCATCTTCATGTCATGTTGCTCCCTCTGCTGACCAGCTTTGTGCCGCATGAACGTTTGCTGTGAGTTTCGATTGATGAAAAGCATGTTTGTTGGAAACAAGTTGTTGTGTGATTGGAGATAGCAGAAGATAAATGTCAAACTAACTGTGATGTTTCTTAGTGATAATCCAGCGTTTGTTTCCTCTTCACCTGTTTCCCTCCTGCCATTGTTCTGGTCTGGCTGACTTGTCTCTCTCTGCTCCCTCCGCCTCTCCTCCTGCCTCCCATCATGTGTGGGTGTTCCCCTGTGAAGGAGTATGTGACAGTGAGCCAGTTAAATCAGATCTATGGGATGCCCAAGGTGGAGTCTTCCCCTACATCCCCGCTTCGCCAGCCCCTGCAGCCCAGAGCAGGAGACCCCGCCTTCTCCTGCCTCCCCTCTCGGCATGGCTCCTCCCTCTCTCTGTCTGTGGAGGTGTGTGTTATCCTCCCCTCTTCTTCTCCCTCTCCTGCAGGTGTATTTGTGGAGGAGTGTAAGCGATAGAAATGCTTGTGTGTCTTAGTTAGAGGTATGGATGTAGCTAACTGAGGTAAGAGGAGATTTAAGAGACGTATTCAAATTGTTTAAAGGGCTGAATACAGTTCCTATATAAAGTACTCTCCCCCTTTTTGTTGTTTTACAGGTTTTATTGCTTTTGCGTATCAATCGTGATCAACAGTTATAAACTCTTTAATGTTAAAGTAAAAACAAATTTCTGCAAAATAAGGGCAGCTAAAAATATTGAACATAAATTATGTGATTGCTTAAAAATTCATCCCCTTTGAAAACGACTGACCTAATTCCTGGAGAGATCCAGCCAGTCGGTGCCAGTAGTCTCACACCAGCTGTATTTCTGTTACAAATGTGCGTAAAACTTTGTAGATATTCTGCTAATGTGGAAAAAACCCCACAATTTTGCAATTAATAAATAAATAAGAAATGAAATTAAAATCACACTTAAACAAGTCTTTTTACGCAATAAGTAATTAAAAATCATGGCAGCGATGGATGTAAACAGTTGCATGAAATATATTTATATGTGAGCCATTACACTAGGACTCATCATCAGCCATCAGAGGAGATGTTTGAGTTACAAACCCCGTGAACGTGGGAGCATGCGGCACTTTTGGAAAATTATAGTTGGGGATTTTACAGGACATCCATAAGTTCAGCAATTTTGAATGACAAACAACTTTTAATTAATGAAATTGTGTGGGACCTTTGGTTGAGCCAGCTGCTCATTGTCCAAGGAGGCCAGTGCCTTTAAATAATTGCGTTGCTGCTGGATACAAACTCATTTATGAGGAGGAAAAAGTCTTTCCGGTGCAGCGCAAAAACTTTTGATCAAAGAACATGAGTTTGCTCAAAATTGCTATGTTTCTATTAAGCAAATTAATTTTTGTAATTCCAATGTGCACCATTCCAATTCAGATTGGATTACCTTTATGAGCCACTCAAACATTGGTTAGTCATAAAGCCTGCGTCTAGCAGCAGAATATTAAGTAGAACTTAAAATGTGCATGAAACAAACATTTCATCGCCGTTTCTGCTCTCTTTCAGTGCTTTTTAATGTTTTCTTGTTTCCTCTCTGCTTTCCACCTTGATGCTCTGCCTCTGTCTGCTGCTCATCTGATTTGCTCTCCAGCATCAGTGTGAGCCCAATAGGCCTCACCTCCCCACACTAGATTTAGAGCAGTGGTACCAGGAGCTGATGACCGGCCCCACACAGCTCGGTGCCCCCCCTCTGCCGGCCAAGTCGCCGTCAGGCCGCAGACCGGTGCTCCAGGTAGCCTTTCACCCCTCATCTTTCTGCTGTGTTTTCTGGGCTGCCAAATGTCACTGTCCTGCTGACCCGCTGTAAAAAGCAAGTGTGTGTTTTGTGTGTGTCCTATACTTTTTTTTTTTAAGTTGCCCACCTTACACAGAAAAATAACCAATAATTCATTCAGTCTGCTGTTTAATATTTTTACAATGGTTGAGATTCAACAAGGTGAAAATAATTTTTTTCTAATTAATTACATTTGTGTCGTGATGAAAGACGATGCTCCATACTGGGTTCAGGAAAGATGGATGAGTTTAGGCATGAGCTGGTTACCAGTACCAAAGTGACTTTCTAAAGAGTTGTCGTTTCATGTTTCCTGTTCCTTTGGTTTAACATAGGCTTGTTGCAGTTAGTAATAAATCAATGAATCTTATGATAAGTTAAAACAAGCTCAACATTTTCTATTTGCATGATTTATCACTTTTCTCTTTCTCTCTTTCTACCAAAAACTGGATGATAAAAGTCTTCAATTTGAAGCTCTGGTCTCAAACTGAAGACCAAACTTCAAAAAGAGGACAAAAAGTTTTCATTTTTTGAAGGACAGTTTTATTTACAGAGACTTGAATGTCTATTTTATTTTTTTGTTTCTGTTGTTTTCTTCCAGTTCCAGTGTTAGATGTTAGATGATTACTACATTTTCCATTGTTTACAAGACAGACAAATTCAACCCAGCAGCTTGTCACCTGACACTATTGGAAATTAATCAGAATAACAATTGAAAAGTAACACTGCAAGTGTTCATGTATCTCCATAGTGCAAAAATATATGAACACCCCTGTTCATATGTTGTTAATGAAGTTTACTGTGTAACTCAGTTGAACTCCAATCAGAGTAAAATCTACTCAGAAAAGTTAAGACTGTACAGGGTGGGACCACATGCTCTCTGGCTCAGTGTTGAAATTGACTCTTTGTGTCGTTTCTACACTCATTTTACTGAGTATAATGAGAAAGCTGCTAATTTGGCAACATTGAAGGTTGTTAACTGCACACATGCAGACTGGAGAGGGTTCACTGCTTCTCTGCTTCAGTTAATCACCCACTGTAATAAGTATTGGTTGTTAATTATGTTTTGGACTGTCACAGTTATGTTATAACACTGGCCGATTCTGATGTTATACCATACATTCCTAGTGCAGACGGTCAGTCTGTTATCCCTCTCTCACGGCAGAGAGAGAGATCAGTTGAAGGGATCTTTACGATCCCTTCAACTGATCGTAAAGACTTTTAAGGTAGACAGATTGCTGGATATGATCGGTTTGTCATCTAAGAATCCAGTGGTTTATCAGTGCAACCCTTATTAAAATGTTTCATAAGCAGCCCTGCATGTTGACTATGTGCGAACAAGAAAAACAAGCATCTCTAAAATGAGGCTTTTTACTTGATATTTTGGTGTGATAGTTTCTTAATTTATTAAAAAATTATATTATTTCAGTAAAATGGCTAAAATGTATAAAAGTCCATAGACTCTCTCTTTTCCTTGAACACTTCTGAGGCTGTTAGCTGAGCTGAGCTGCAACACAGTAATCTAAGCTGATAGTCCAGGTTTCAGTTTTAGTTACTAGAAAATAAGATGATTCTCTGCAACAAACAAAAAAAAACCCAAATGAAACAGAAATGATTTGCTCATAACAAAAGGCTATCAAAAGCTTTAATTTGGTTGAAGGTTGAAGCTTTAGCTCAGGGATGTCCAAAGTGTTTCATGGGGGCCGTTTGCAGCCCTTGGAATGATTATATGTTGCCCCCAATCTTGTCCTTTCAAGATCAGATTTTTACTGACAAATTAAAATATTCTTAAAATCAAAGTTGCATGCTACAACTGCAAAATGGTTATTAGCTATTTCCTAATAGCTAATAAAGTATAAAAGTGTTCCCTTACTTTCCTAGTACTGCAATATTTTATTCAGACTCACAAATGAGAAAACAGAACATTTCACAACATTCCCGTCTACTGTCACATGGTCACTACTCTGTCATCACTTTGTGAAATCTTCTCCTTTGTCAGGTATTTCGCTCCAAACTGGACAGTGATCCCGGCGTTCCGCTCCATCAGTCCAAGTCAGGCTCCTCGTCCCCTCTGCAGCACGGCGCGGCGACGCTGGGGCGCAACACCAGCTCCAAGGTACGCAGGCTGGATAAATCCTCCTCCCAGAGGCCAGGTGTCAACCCCCCCCCCCGTGACGGGTTGGGAGGGTTTCCTCCCATTCGGGCTGCTTTTGAACACATTTGGTCAGGAAAAACGGCTTTGGCCGGGTTGTTAAAATATGAGCTGCTTTTCACAACATGTGGCAGGTTTTTAGAAAGTGTTCAGAGGAAAATCCTTTCGAAATGCTTGTCATTGTGTAGCAGAATAGCACAAAACTTTTAATAAAATGGCATGATATTCCAGTTATTTTATTAATTTAGTTTGAACTGTGTGGAATTTGTCAAAAGTGACATCATCAAGTGCCGATATAATATAATAAAAGACAACCAAAAATTGTCAGTTCTGAATCCACTCAGTGACAAATGGGACACAAGATTAACATGAGTCTCATCAGAGGTTGAGATTTGGACTGTTTTTATTTTATTTTGATTTCTTGGAGTTGTTTTTGGGTTGGAAACTGTCAGTCAGATCTGGCAACCCCGGGTGTCATGTACTTACCCCGCTTTCTGTGACCCAGCAGAGCCCCCTACTGGCTGCCGGCAGCACTGGAAGCCTGCCCAGGAACCTGGCTGCGACTCTGCAGGACATCGAGACCAAGAGACAGCTGGCTCTGCAGCAGAAAGGTAACAGGCTGGAAGGATTGTAATATTTAATCTGTACGTATCCCTTCAACTGTCAGAAATATCTGCAGGTCAGACACAATATGCATCACTCAGTTCATGCAGTGCAGACTGCTGTCACATGCAGATGTAATGTGATGAAAGGTGGGAATGGAAGGTAGACTGAGGTTGGATATTGCTCTGTCTCTGAGCTGCATGTGTGACTAAGTGGATCAGAGCTCAGTGTCTCATTTAGTCCACCCACGGCTGCCAGAGACGGATTTGTCTCCGTCTGCTGTCCAGCTCCTTTTCACGTCTCCTCGCACCGCTGCACCACAGACTCCCGGATCTCCAGACAGAAGCTCTTAGAGGAGAGCTCAGCAGGTAGATGATGTCATCATGTTCAGGACTCTTCGTTGTCTTCCTCGTTTGTCCGACTGTCCATCCATCCATTTTCTAACACCCTTGTCCTCAGTGGGGTGGGGAGGTCCTGGTGTCTATCTCCATCTATGTTCCAGGCGAGAGGCGGGGTCACCCTGGACAGGTCGCCAGTCTGTCGCAGGACAACACAGAGACAGACAGGACAAACAACCATGCACACACATTAACACCTAGGGAGAATTTAGAGAGACCAGTTAATTTATTTAAAATTCTTATTTAGAAAGAAGCTATTTTTGTGGCCCTGAGGAGCTTTTAACATGACGATTCTGGCCCTTGTTGGAAAAAGTTTGAACACCAGCCCTAAGGTTTAGATCAAAACATATGCTAGTGTTCTAATGGTCTACTCAAAGTTCAGATCTAAACCCACCTGAGGATCTGTGGTAAGACCTGACATTTTTTTACTTTTCCCAAAGGGATCAATGAAAAAATGGTGCAATTTATAACAACAAGCATCTTCAAAGAGTGGTAGATAGTGATTAGTCTTCAGTAGCAGTCAGTCTTGCAATAAATCTGAAGAGGCCTCTGACTGTATTAAGACCCACATGACAAATTGGGTCAAAGCTCAATCATTATTTGAACTTTTGAGATGTTAATCAGCTGCTCTCAGTTGTGAAAACAACACATTGCTGTCATGGTTGCACATCATAATAACTAACCCCAAAATAAAAAAGTAAGGACACCCAGAGAATAATTGTTTAAACAACAAACGCCTCAAAAAAAAAAAGAAGAAAAGTCTAGAAAAAGAACCAACGAGAATAACGCAACAGGGCTCCATCATGCTGCCACCATAAGCGAGGCTGATCCTCTGTTCATTCATTCAGAGCTGTCCTAACGAAGGGGTCTGGAATCAGACAACAATCTCACTTTTGTAATTTACATTTCAAAGCAAAAGGAGAAAAAGCACAATTTTACTTCCACTTCACAATTGTGCACTATTTTGTGTTTGTCACATAAATCTGAGTAAAAGACAATCGTTACGTTAGAGTACAGCTTCTCTATGAATCTCTTACTGCTTCTGTAAACGAGGGCTCTGTCAGACTCTGCCTCATTAATGAGGCTGAATGGAAAAGCAGACAAAGCTACAATAACAACCAGGCAGCCAATCAGCATCCAGTCTACAGGCTTCAGCGTAACAAAGCTCAGACTCTGCATGTGGCTTTGTGATGATAAAACCCGGCAGCCTGACTTCTTGGCTCTGTTGGCTGGTCCATCAGAGGCAACGTTCACACAACCTGACTGCTCATTTCAGACCCCAACCTTCGTTTTTCCTCCCCACTCTATGGTCTCATTCAATCTTCACCCACCCAATAACAACAACAACAATTTGTGTTATATTTTCTTTGCAACATGGATCCTTTTTCTTCTTCCATCAGTTTTCTCTCATGGTTCTTTTTGCCGGAGAATGCTGCGAGTTGAGAGATAATTTCCGAGGAGCTTGGTTGTTCAGCTTGCTTTGGGACTGAGTACATAGCTGGATGTGTGCTAAATCAATAACAATATATATTTGGGAAGACAGGTGATCAATATCAAGAGACAATACAACTTTAACAATATTCAATATTCAGTAAATAGAATATTCACTGAACTGCTATCCAGAACCACACAACATTCTGGGAGATGCAGGTGGAGGAAAGGCTTTAGCTGATCAACCTCTAACTAACAGACGGTTAACCAAGGTGGGTAACTTACTTACTCTCTGGTTACCTAGCAATAAACTGTAGAGTAACTTGCACAGCAGCAGTTTCAGGTTTCGCCACCGTGGCTCAGACCTGCTGGTTGAGATACAGCTGATGCGTTCAGACCAGATCAGCTTGTTGTCCTGTTCTCCCTCAAAAATCCAAGTAAAGAAAGGAATTCATCCCTCCTTTTCTCTCTTCCTCTTCCTGTCAGGTCAGCAGGTGATCGAGGAACAGCGCCGCCGTCTGGCTGAGCTCAAGCAGAGAGCCGCCGCCGAGGCCCAGTGCCAGTGGGAGGCGCTGCACGGCTCCCAGCCTCACCTCCCGGCCTCTTACTCCCCCCTCATGGCCAACAGTCCCACTCTGAGCCACAACTCATCAGGCCCCCCATCACTGGTGCACCACTCCATCCTGCACCACCAGCCTCCATCGGCTGGAGAGCAGCCCTACGACACCCTGAGCCTGGAGAGCTCAGACAGCATGGACACCAGCGTTTCCACGGGCAACAACTCGGCCTGCTCGCCTGACAACATGTCCGGGTGGGTACGACAGCAACACACACACTTTTCATGGCAGGAAGGATCTTTACATGCCTGAATATAAAAAAAAATCAATTTGAAGTTTGAATTAAAAATTCTGTTATGTTTAATATGTTAGCATCCATCTGATTTGTTCTACAGCGTGTACACGTGTTGATTGACAGCGCTACGATCCTCTTCCTGGTTGAATGGTTGTTTCTCATTGACAACAGTGTATTTCTGCAGACGGCCATAGAAATACAGGTCTTACCTGTACTTTTTCATATTATCCTGTCATGACATGGTGACAGTTTAACAAATATGGATTTGTTAAAGTTACATACTGCAGCTTTAAAGATTTTTTTCTATGGAGATTGGCTTCTATATTTTTCCATCAGTTTTCAAAATCTAGAAGAGTTTTCATGATCCAAGAGAAACTGACTAAGTGCAATGCGTACTTTCTAATTGGATTAGCCATTCAATACAAGTTGGAAACACTTGTGAAAGCTTGTCACAATTAGCCAATAATCATAATGGATTAACAGATCTGGGCGAGTCCAGGTGACTGCGGGGTTGAAATTCCGTTCACATAGTGCATCAAACTCCACATGGTGACAGAAATGGGCAAACACCCAGAAGGTGGCAGCTGATCTGGATGGAAGTTGGCAGATGTGCAGGCCGGTGATGGGGGTGTAAATGAAAGAGCGATTGCTACAACTAGTCTTTCCTGAGGCGTTTCTATGCAATATTTATCTGTTGTTTTTGTTGGTTAAAGTTACACACATCCCTGCAGGCTGACAGAAGAGCTGCACGCGGCTCCAGAACCGCAGGTTGCAAACGCTTGAACCAATAAAACGAGACGTTAACACTCGCAGACACACGCAAACACACAGCCCAAAACCACAACCAGACAGCCAGCTTTGAACCACACTGAGTGGATGGAGGGCTGGTGGAGGTGGAGCAGCACCTCTGGAGCTCCCTGATTAATGACCGGCCTGCTCATCAATACCTCCCTGCTGACGAAACAATCATATTTATCGCTGTAATTCCTTTGTTTTTAAAGATTTCTTCTGATCTGCATGGATTGAGGTGTTTCCGCAGGAGGTGAGGTAGTCATCACTGTGCTGTGTCTGCCAGCAGCATTGGAGGAGTGGACGTGCTGAAGATCGAGGAGATGGAGAAGATGCTGAAGGAGGCGCAGCTGGAGAAAGCCAGGCTGATTGAATCGCGGGTAAGGATCCGACTTGATCCATACTGGATCCGTCCTCAGTGACGGATGAGCCTCAGCCTGAGTAGCAACCTCATCCATAACTGAGCTGGAATATGGAAACATAAAAACATCAAGACTGTGACTGCAGCTCAGGTCTTTGGTTCACAACCTCTGTTCTCTGCTGAAGGAGGTCAGTCAAGTTCACCTCACCTGACACTAATTTAACATCTTAGAGTGTTTTACATTTATTGTAGGGCTGAAACAATTAATCAGCAATTAACCCAAAACTGTGCAAAAAAAACCAACATTTTGTATTTAAGATGAAAAACCATCTATAAATATGTTCCGCCCAAAATTCAAGTGGCAGTTTTAGCTTCAACTGCTTCAAATTCTGAAAAGAGAAAAACATATCCTATTAGAAAACCTTTTGCTATCCAATTATTAATCAATCAATCCCCCCATACAAACAACTGATCAGCCCTGCACTGTACTGATAAGTCCAGCAGAAAGGTCTGAACGTCACATGTTGATGTTAGAAGGATTTTTAGCTGCAGATTCGTCCTTTGCTCTAAACAGTGTTGGCATAGTTACTTTGAAAAAGTAACTTTAATCGGACTACTGATTACTCCTTGAAAAAGTAACTTAGTTATATTACTGACTACTTGATTTGGAAAGTAACTAAGTTACATTAAAAGTAACTTTTTAGTTACTTTCAGCAGCTGCTAACAACAACGCCCCGCCTCCTGTGAAAATCACATTGAGCTTTACCAAAACTTAATTGTAAGCTATTTTATAATGGTAACATCAACAATGTGTCTCCACTGATAAGGTTGAACTGAAGAGGAGATTGTACAAAAACATAAAAACGTGAGTAATTTGTGTGGTCCACTGTTGTCTGGAAAACTCTAAGAAGGATTTTACAGCCCCCCCCCCAAATCCCCCCAGCCTCCAGGTTCTGCGTTACGGCCCTGCGTTTGGTCTCAAAGCTCAGCGCCCAGATCTCCTCCTGCAGCTCCACAACTCAGATGGCTGCACAGATTTGTGACACTTATCGTAATATTAATAATTATAATGGCGTTAAGTTTCCATTATAATTATTGGCAACTACGGACACGTTTATTCGTGGCTGTTTTCACGTTTATTGCACTGTTCATATTGGTCTCGTTGTTTGCCGTTTTCTGGAGCGCAACGTGAAGCTCGACATCATTCAGAGGTAATACATTAACTTGACATTAACAAAAACACAGCGGGACGAATCATCCGGGAAATAATGGACAGGGAGAGACTGAGTAAAACTACCTTAAGGACGGACAAAATCTGGGATTTATTATGAGTCTCTGCTTATTTCCAAGCCTAAATGAGCAACTTCACGTTCAAAAACGAGCCCAAAAAGGCGCAACCCGCCGCTCATTAAATTTGCAAGCGACTTAAAAAAAAATGAAGCCCAAAGCCGCTTGTAATAATCGGACTTGGCGACAGAAACTGAAAATAGTTCCAGTTTTTCCACCAACAAAATCTTCCTCCATTGTTTACATTTCTGTCGCATAGAGACGTCGGTCACTCGACAAGACGAGTAGAGGAAATACGATTACGGTAAATAACAAAAGAAGATAGTAACGCACAGTGATTTTGATAAGTAACTGTAGTCTGACTACTGGATTTGAAATAGCAACGCGTTAGATTACTCGTTACTGAAAAAAGTGGTCCGACGTCAGTAACGCGTTACAAATTAACGCGTTACTGACATCACTGGCTCTAAATGACCGAATGTTCACTAAAGGAATGTTGTTGTTGCATTTTAGGTAATAAAATGTTTATTTACTTTAAAAAAAAAAAAAATCACCTGTTGATTTGCATCTTTTAGCTTATTTTTATTATTGCATAAAGTTTTTTTTTATACAATAAAGCCTTAATTTATTGTCATCGGAGACACATTTATCACATAGGTATTCATATCAAGCAACACAAAGTAGAGAATAATTATATAGTGAAAGGAATCATTCCTGTTTTTTTTATTTTTAATTTTTTTATTTTGTCCAAATAAATAGAGAAAATGCTGTGTACATTGTGCCTCTTTTTCTTGCAATGCCTCTAAATAAATAACTAGATAAATTGTGTCAGTCCCATGTGTTATAAATACCATGAGTATAAAACCATTTGTCCTGGGGTCTTGATGACTTTTACCAAAATCCTATAGATCTCAGCGATATTTTAACCCGCAAAGGTAATAAATAACTGCTGGCCTTTTTTTTTTTTTTTTTTTTTTTTTTTTTTTTTTTTCATTAAATATGTTTGTCTCTTTTATGTAGAAGTTTGATTTTCTTTATCTTAAAACATAAAAAGCAAAAATCTAATTGTCTTGATTTAAAAACCTAAACAAATTTCCTGTCGGAGATGATCAGATTCTACGTTTTATTTTGAAGGGTCACGTAGCTCTTGGACCATGGTTGCTCTGGGGGAGCTGCAGAGGTTCACCCTGTAGTGAAGGTGTGGAAAAGTGTTAGGTGGTTTTATTGCAACACGTTTTAGTTTGAAACATCTGTGTAGATCAGATTTGTTTGCAGGTGTCTTCCATTTTTATTCCATTTTTTACTTCTCTGTTGCTCTGGTATGTCAAAAGAACATGTAACTACTGTAAGCCAGCCGATGCCGCTGACTGGTTCAGCTGCACTGCTGTGGTAGATCTGCTCAGAGGTCAGCACTCAGTCTATGTGTAGCTCCCAGCAGGGGAACATGTCCATAAATATATGAGTGCTGTGCTGACGAAAAAAAAAAGAAAAGAGAGAGAGAGAATCTTGTATGCTCTGCAAAGCTGATCCCAAAGATCAAAAAAATATTTAATGAAAGCACTTTTTCCCCCCCAGGAACGAGAGAGCCTGGCTCGCCGTCAGATGTTGGAAGAGGAGAGGAGGAGGAGGGAGGAGGCGGAGAAAAGACTCCAGGATGAAACTTTCCACAGACAGCAGCTTGTGGAGAGGGAGGTCAAGATGAGGTCCAAGAACTTTTCTCAGGTCAGTGTGACAGTCCCACTTAGTGTGCTAGAGGTTGTTGGATAACTTTAGAAGGTAGTTGGGTTTTATTTAGAGGTATCAGATGTAAAGTTACAAATAACACTGGAAACTAGTATGAGACGTTTTGGTAACACTTTATTTGAAGCGGTGTGCATAAGACTGACATGACATAATGCCTGTTGTAAACATGAAGGACTGTTCATGAATATTTATGACTGTTGTCATGACGTGTCATTTGGTAAATAATGACACTATTAATGCAAAGTTGCATTAAAAGTCAGTTAAGTGTAAACTTTTCATTATTTGGACAAAAATGACCCTTTTAATGAAAAGTTCTAAATCTTGTATTGAAAATCCATTAAAGTGTCAACTTTGCATTGAAAGTGTTATTTACTGAATAACACTTCATAACAACATTCATAAAGGCTCATTCATGTTCATAACAGGTGTTATGACATGTTTATGACAGTGCCATGTCAGTCTTATGCTCAACTCTTCAAATAAAGTGTTGCCAAAGTTTTGAGTATGTCATCTTTGAACATATCAGGATCTCCAGAACAGAAGTTGAATCTTTCTTTTCCGTCTGTCCAGGCTCGACCGATGACCCGCTACCTGCCCATCAGGAGGGAGGAGTTTGACCTGCGCTCACATGTGGAGTCGTCGGGCCACAGCGTGGAGACGTGCTACCACGTCATCCTCACAGAGAAGATGTGCAAGGGTTACCTGGTGAAGATGGGAGGGAAGATCAAGTCCTGGAAGAAGCGCTGGTTTGTGTTCGACCGCCTCAAGAGGACCTTCTCCTACTACGTTGGTAAGACCCAGGAGTCATGGCCTGAAATAAGTCAGGTTTAGGAAGCAGGAATCCATTCACACTACTGTTGAACTCTGGATGAAATCCGGAGATGAATAAAGCTAAACTTTCTGAACCTCCATGAAGATGAGAAAAGAACCCGTTTAAGTCTGGTTCTGTAATCTTTCTTAACCTTTCACAGTTCTTTCACAAACTGCAGAGTTTTTTCTTACAAGAGGTCCTGAAATGTCTGTAGCTTCCTGATTGTTTTTGTGTTATTTGAAACATTTATGACTGCGTTGTAAAATGTTAAATTCTCAGCGCCAGTCTTAATATGACCTGGTCACCATGTCCAGACCTGGTAAACCACACAGATTCTAACAGAGGTTCTGAGCTCTTCTTCTGGGACAACACTGCACTATATCTGCACCCAGATTCTAGATTCATTTAATGTTTGTTAAAGTTTCTCCTTATTCTCTGGGACTGAGGGTGAAAACAGTTGTATTTTGTTGTTATTTAGTTCTTTTTGTTGGTATTGTACTCTTATTCCACTTTGTTATATTTCGTTCTGCAAAATAAAGATGCACTTTAGTTTAGAGCTGCAACTAATGTTTATTTTAGCAGTTGATTATGCTTATGATTAATTGATTATTCAATTAATTGAATAACTCCGTTTAAAAAAAAGGCAAATTGTTCATTTAATCACTCCAGGTCATTTTATACAATATTACACAAATAATCAAATGATTCTATTGTCTGAGCTCTCACTTTTCACAATTTGTTCTACTGATGTGCCCTGAGATTGCCACCAAAATTCAATTCAATTAAATTGCACGATTCAATTCCTTCTTTTGCAAAAGAAAATAAAAGTTTTTGCCTAAAATTCAACAACACAGCATTCCTTTAGTGAATTCTTGTGATTTGTAGTAAAAAAAAATGCATCTGCAGCTAAACACAATCAGTGGATAATATTTTATGTAAGTATCATACGATCCCCCCAAATTTAAGGAAACGGACCAATTTTTTATTGGAAGCTAAACTAACTTGTCAACTTGACTCAAACATGTTCGTTGCTCCGTCCGTGGCTAATCTCGTCTGCGGAGCGTTAACTGCTCCTCAAGCAGGATTCTGTTTGGGGAGGAACTCGGTGTTAGTTTTGGGTTGCATCAGCCTCCGTATGTAAATGCTAGAGTAGAACATGGAGGGCGGCAGAAGCCGCGGCCCAGCGACAGTTGGAACATGCGTCCTCCGCACCTCCAGCGGGGTGACATGTTGTGCAATTCGCCGCGGTTCCTGGAGCTGTGGGACACCCGCTCGCTGTCGGGCCCTTTGAAGTCCTCACAAGGTTCTGCTCAAAGCTGCTTAAAGTGGTACCTTGTTGAAAGGGAGCCAGGGCGAGGAGGCGTACCGAGATTACTTTGGCAGGGGCTGAAACGCGCCCCGGCCCGCCGCAGCGTCGCGCTCTTTGAGCGAGCTGATTGGGATGCAGAGCCGCGGCCCCCGTCTCCTGACCTTGAACACAGAGTAACAGGAGGTGACGAGCAGGAGTCAGCAGCGCTGCTAATTCCTGCTAATCAGCCTCAAACACAGCCACGTTTTGGCTTATTTAGACGGAGTCAAATGAGATGCAAATGCGCGGCTGTTTGAATGCTAAAGAGGTCATTAGCAGATAATGGCTGCGTGTTAAAAGCAGGCTGTTGTTCCTCGAAATGAAGGCGCTGCGCCCGCCTCTACCTACTGCTCTTTAAGTTGGCTGCTGGAGTGTTTTTTCGCCTGGAGGTAGAGAAGGCTGTTGAGTTCCCCACCGGTTCCTTACTGCAGTTCTGCAGTGGCTGATGAAACAAACTGCAATCATGTACCAGAGTAGCGTAAGAATGCAGGCAAGTCTGAAAACACAATGAAAAGCTCCACTTGCTTTAAAAAACAGAAAGGAGAGAAAAAAATATTGCTGTGCTTGTCTTTTCCCATCCATCATCACAAAGCTCAAATTGGTCATGATCAAAGTCGGGCTCCTGCGCTGATGAGCACATCGTGCGGATCTGCTCGGAGGATTCTGGGTGACATGCGTGAGGTGTGAGTCGGCTCCTCCAGCTGAGACGGTGTCAGAACGGATCAGGTTCTGACCAGAGCTGATTTTTATTTTTTTTTTCCTTTTCCTCTTTTGCTCTCTCTCTCTCTCTCTTTCTTTCTCTCTCTCTCTTTCTGCAGACAAACATGAGACCAAGCTGAAGGGTGTGATCTACTTCCAGGCTATAGAAGAGGTCTACTATGATCACCTCCGCAGTGCCACTAAGGTACCACCCTGAACTTTCACCCGTTCTCCTTCCTCTCCCTGCTTTCTTCGAGTCCCGTGTTCATGTTTGTCCCTTTCAGTCGTCTCCCCTCCACTCTCCTCCCTGAGCCCACTGTGTACAAACTTGTTAGTTGAACTGGATGGGTGGTGGGGAGGCCTGGGGATGGGGGTGTTAAATGTGCTGCGAGCCCTGAAGCCTAAAATCTTCAGGAAGTACAGACTGTGACGCCTGTCGGTTTAAAGCCAGAGACTTGCTAATCCTTCCTGCTCCCTCTGTGGATCCCAGCAGAATTAATCAAGTGTCTGGAAAACAACTGCAGCTTTAACACAAACCTTCACATGTTTTCCAGCTTTCTTTGACGCTGACAGTTTATGCGGTTTGAACAGAGCAATTAGGTGTATAATCTTTTATTGTCGAGAACGTTGTGAGCAGTGGTGGACACCACTAAATACAAAGTTAGTTGTGCTCACCCTAAATCTGTTTATTTAAACATTATTTAGTCAGGTGAGCTGTTAAGAATTACAATAACAGCCTGTCAGGGAGGGAAGGACACATAGGCAGATGAAACACTAATTATAAACATAGTTTCTGCCAACGCTACAGCGCTATTCCAACTTATTTAAGAGAGCCTACCGCTAAAATGTTGCACTAACAGGCTATTTAGAGGAAGCTAACACTAAAGCGCTAAACTCTAAAGTATTTATCATATGAGAACATTTTGCACATGCTCAGTCCAAGCTAAAGAACGGTTGTTAACGGCAACGTGAAGGAACATTGTTGTGACGACGTGGTGCCAGTGGATTGTCAGAAAGATTACGAGCTTCTTAAAGAGACAGAGGCCCAATTTCAAGGTGTCAAATTACTAAGAAGAATTTATTTTCAGTCACACTTAATTTATACAGCATTTTTCCAACTGAAGGTAACATAGTTACTTAATTGGGCTATAAAAAGACACTGTGTGCCTGGAAAACTCTTAATACTATCCATTTAAACATTCTTAATAATTGAAAAGCAAAACATAAACACATATGTCAAACTATATTTAACTGAAAGTTTACAAATCAGCCAAGTTGACGCTTTAGAATTTATCCAGAAAAATATATCAAGGGGAAGCCGATTGCTAAATGGCAGATTGACAGAAGTGTCCCCACCGTTCTTTGTGAGGTTAGCATCTATGTTTACTAGCTTTACCACCAGAGAATCCTGCTGAGCTCTCTGCCTGCCTGATAGACTGATCCCTAAAGCAGAACCTCTCTCCCTTGTGTTTAAAGGTGAAGTGTGTGTGTCTGTTCCTGCAGCTGGAAGGTAATCTCCAACACAGAAAACTTCAATGTATGAGGTTCAGCTGCAGTGAAGAATAGTCAGGATGCCCAAGAGCGTCAAGAAGGCTCCTGTCTCCTGCTGAGGAGGAGGATGCTGCAGAGTCACAATACCACCAGTGCAGAGTTTGTACTGGCAGCAAGTAGCCACAAAACTACGAGGAACAAAACCAGGAAGTGGCAGGATAGACAGGGTAGGACTGGAGCTGACGGCTGTTAGTGCTGATAGTAAAACATCCTTAGCATAAATTCATGTTCGGGTTTGATTTTCCTCTCAGGGAGGGACCTTCCTTCCAATTCTGCCCAAGATAAACGCTGTAAATAAAAGAATGGAATCAAACATCCAGGAGCAATTTCTTCCTTCAATTTGGAAACAGCATAGTCAGTAGAACAAAACATTTTCCTGCTGGGTGGATCAATAGAAGCAAACACACTTACCTTCAAGCATGAAGAGACGAGATCTGGTCACCATCAGTCCATGAGACATGAAGGGAGAGAACCTGGGTTCCTCCTTTATGTTCCTTTTCACAGAGCCATACATGCAGGCATCTCTGTTTCTGACATTCATCTTTATTTTTTTATTCTTTTACTTCTGCACAAAGCTGAGCTGCTGCCTCCTCATCTGTGTGTGTTTGATGGCCTGTCGCTGCGTAGCACACTCTGACTTACTGCACGGCTCTGATCAGCCCTGGAACTTTGATTCTCCTTGTCACTTCCAATGTCACTTTACCAAGAGGCAGACCTTCATGTGAGCTGCTCTCTGCCCCGACTCACTGCTTTCAGAGGCTGAGAACAGTTGCAGATGTTAACTTTCTTACACACATTTGCTCTGGTTGTCATGAAGAATGAGCAAAGCGATATATATTTTTTTTAATCTTTAAATATTGCTCAGGATTTGATTTTTATTGCCAGTTTCCATAGTCTGTGTTCATTTTGAGTCACAGGAAATAACAATATCTTAGAGGATTTTTCTTTGGTTTCTGATTGGAGATGCATTGAGCAGAGTTTTGTGCAGGCGCGGCTGCATTGGTGGGCTTTGCCCGCCCACAGAGTCAGTTGTGGGCTTCCACACTTCCCTTCTGTCACTTTTTTCATTTAATTTTTTCACTTTCTTTTTTAATTGTTGTTAACACGTCATAACTTGTTTACCATCCAAGAGCCGCCTTTAAATACAACATGAATGCTAAGATGCTCTCGCTGGGTTTACACCTGTGCAGCAGTGAAGGACACCTGCTGCTGCTGTGTAGAGTTACTCAGGTACGTTAGAATCATCTCAGCAAACCAACAAAAAGCAAAGAACTTTGCCCAGTTTTCCCCCCAAACTGACCAACTGAGTTGAGTATTGCTGTTGGATGCAGGTAATGTTAGCTAAAAGACGACTAGCTAGACTGAATACCAATACGGCACCTTAAGCTTGTTAACAAGTAGCCTATAGGCTACTGTTGTTGTTTATGTTCGAAAGTGTGTAGTACTTGTTACATTGAGTAACTTTTATGGAAATGTTTAGAAAAATTCCTTTTTTGTTTTGATAAAGGGAGATACACTGAATCAGTCAGAGAAATGCACATTTGTCTTTAGTTATTTTATTTAGAAAATCAGAGTAAATATCAGCGTCTGAGAAAAGAAAAGCAAGAGAGAAGAAGGAAGAAGAAGTGAAGGGCTGCATCAGGCTACAATAGAATGTTCAGTTCCAACGGTATCAGTGACATCAGCAGTGATGACATCACTCTATGATACCACAAAGGAGTCTCTCTCTTGAATGTAGCTCACAGACAGAGTTTTCTCAGACCTGTTCCTCGGTTCTATCGCGGCAGATCACTTTTCAGAGCACGTTCGAAATATTACACGCATTTCAGAGTAGCAAATATTTACCAGAAAATGGACATGAATCAACAACAAATTGTTCGTGAACATGAAGCTTTTCCAGCTAAGCTTTCATGGCTCGACATGATGGACCTCAACATCCAAGTCGATTACGACGAAGTCATTTCTTTTGAAGATGACGGCGACAGCCCCATTAAACCGGAGGACGAATTAGTAGAGATCAAGGGGGAATCCGGTCCTTCCGGTGACTCTGACAGTCCAACATCGTTGGAAGTCAAGCAGGAAACAACTCCCTCTGCTGGCTTCGAGGTTTCCCCCTCAGTGGAAGTCATTGAAGAGAAAAACCAACACATCGCTGATCTCACAAAGCAGGTAGGAGATCTTAATAAAGAATTGCACAGAACTATTATTGATCTCGATGTGGAAAGAGACAGAAGGTTTGAATATGAGGCTGAAGTCCAAGCACAGCAGGAGGAGATTCAAAAACTGAAAAAGATGTTGGAGAAAGAACGTCACCTGCAAGCCCAACGTGAACGTGGCAGAAACGAGGCAGAGATTAAAGAAGTGTCAAAAGTTTCTTCCGCTCCCAAAGATACAACCGACAAGAGCCTACTTCAGCAGCTGGATCACTTTAAGAGGGAGGCTGAAAAATACGCCTCCCGGAACAAAGGTTTGATTGAAGTAATGGTGGAAGAATACAAGGTGAGGCTTAAATACGAGGAGGAGCTCAAATGTTACACTGAGCAAGCTTCCAAATTCAAAGTACAGGAAGAAACAATGAAATCTCTGCAGGATCAGGTGGCAGACCTGAAGGAGAAGTTGAAACTTGCTCTGGAAAATGACCATACAAGAGTTTCCACCCAACCAGAGGCCCCCCTGCAGACAGAAGGCTCCCTACAAACAGAGGAGTCCAAACAAAGACAGACCTCCCATCCACCAGGGGTCTCCCATAGCCTGGCTCAGCCTTTGCACCGACCCACACCCAGGTTTCAATCAGAGGAGTCCAGGCAAAGTCAAACCTCCACACAAACATGGAGGTCCGAGGAAAGACAGGTGTCCATGCGACCAACCTCCACTGGTCACATGGAGGGCCTTCATGTTGGCATTGGTGTGAAGGCCAGTCTATGCCCGGCTCGGCCGTTACACCGACCCACACCAAGGTGGTATTAACCTAGGTCACCATCAAAACCCAGGTTTTGCTCAAACTGAGCATTATTCTGAAATTTGAGGCTTTACACAAATTTGGTAAATAAAAACAGAAACAGGCCTCAACGGAAATAAAATTCCTGACTTCAAAATCAATGGAGAAAACACAAGATCAGTTCAAAACAGCATAAGAAACATTATTAAAACTTTCCTATATAAAAGCTGATCAGGTAAAATTTCTCAAAGATTAATTGATTAATTGATCTCTCTAAATTGTCCTAAGGTGTGAATGTGTGTGTGCAAGAATAAGTGTGTTAGATGATGGATGGATGAATATTTGTTAAAAGTGTCTGACAGTAGAATATGAAACAGAGAGTCTGTGAAAAGTCCTCTGGCTCTGCTACTGTCCAGAAACAACCAATCAGAACCAAAAGACAAACTTTTGGTTCTGATTGGTTTCTAATGTGTTGAATGTGTCTCAGCACATCCAACACATTAGACTACTAGTGTACTGCAGCTACACAATTGGCAGAATACAACCTAGCATTATATCATTGTTTATTTATAGAATAATTTAGAAAACAAAATGTTGTACAGGTTTGTCAAAACTATTTCAACCCATATTAGAACTTTGAATTGATTTCCCTTCATTTTAGTAGCTGTGATTTTGCTTTACCCTAACAATACTAGTCTATTCCTAATTCTAACATTAACTAAACCTTAATTGGCATTTTACCTCTAAATGTTACCCCTGACCCAAAGCAATGAGTCCATCATATTAGGACCAGGCTTTAGTCCTAATATGATGGAACTAATGTGACACTGGACATATAATGGTGCTTTCACACCAAATGTGTTTTGAGCGTCAGGCGCGTCTAGTTTGCATTCAAAGTCTATATGGAGGCACTTCAAGTGTCTAGCAGCCATTTGGAGCTTTAGGTTCGTCCAACGTCCACATAGACTGAATATAAACCAGACTCACCTGACGCTCAAAACATATTTGATGTGAATGCACCATTAGAATGTTCAGCTCCACTGGTAATGATGACATCAGCAGTGATGACATCATGATTCTCTCTCTAGTGTAGCACACAGAATGTTTTTTCAGACTTGTTCCTGTTTCAGACTTATAAGTTATAAGTTATGAATCTTCTCCAGGAATATTGTTAAAATTATTTGAAGACAGAATCAGTCCAGTACAGGTTCACATTCTCAGGTTAGAGACTCACCTGGTAATTTTTCAGCACTGGAAATTTATTAATTTAATCAAAGCATGTCATGAATATGTGTGCATGTACTCCATCTTAAGTCCAGAGTATACTAGTTTTTTGTTGCTTTTGTCTCCACTAGATGATATGCATATAAGATACAACATAAACATCACTATTCAGAGATGCAATGAGTTTATAGCAGTTGTTTGAATGATCTAATCGTCTGTTGATTTACAGTAATCCCTGTTAATAGCAGATATAGAGGAACCCAAAATTAAATTCTGCTTTGTCCCCTTGGAGGTTTGGGCCAGCGGCCCTGATGCCAACATCTCCAGAAAACATATTAAAGATTGTGATTGTAGAATGTGTTACACACAAGGACTGGTGTCAATGTAACAGATGCTGATTTTCCTGTAGAAAGTAACAAATAGGTTAAAGTGAAGTAACAAATCTGTGCTTCACTAATCCTCCTGGAATCTGTTCTGGTTAAACATTTATTAAACACAGCAGATCTGATCTTTCTTCAAAATAATCACTGTGTCCATGTAATGTTCTTTGTCGTTCTAGACAATATACTTATTCCTTTAATAAACGGTTTTAGGTCCTTTAATAAGAAGGATCCAAAACTACAACAATATAGTTGCAACAATATTGTTTCTTAAATCATTCTATAAATTAATGATGATATAATGTTAGGTTGTATTTCTGCCAATTGCAGAAATCCAGCTTGTCACACATTTAAGTCTCAGAATAACCCCCAGTTGTTACCCCCATCTGCTACTGTGTAAAGAATATACAATCTATTTTTATCTTTTTAATACACCAACATGTTCACAGAAAGATACAAAATAGCTAAACAGATTCAACTCCTAAAATAAAAACAATCTAAACAACATAATATTACTTTCCAACAACTTCCAGAAGTATTTCATAGCTGATAACTGACAGTATATTAAGCAATCTGTACATTCAGCTTGTTCAAAAGTGAGTACTACTTGTTAAATTCACTTGAGTAAATTTTTTGTAAAAAGGTACATATAAAAGTAGTTTTACTGCGCTGTACCTTTTTCTTTTAGTTGAGTATTACTATTATTGCTACGTAGATTCATTTGCCCCCCCCCACTTGTTAAACTCATCTGGAGACTTTGTGTCTGTTTTCCCATTTCAGGTTTTTGTAAATGAGATCCAATACATGAAAGACTATTAAATGTTTGATATTAGGATTGGAGACTGAGAACAGTTTTTATAGGACTCTCTTACTGCTGAGTCAATGACAACGTATCTTTTATTAGCATGATTAGCACAGCTAGGTATACAAAGTCTCCTCCAGTTGTTTCTTGAACATGTAGATTCTGATTCTGGTTTTGTCTTCAAACTGATTGAACATTCTGCATCAGAACAGAGACGTTCTCCTCAATCTCCACTAACACGGGGTTCTACAAGTGTCAGTTTTTGGCCCGTTATTGTTTTCTTCTTCCATTCTTCCATTGGCTGGAGTTATGCAGGTATGCAGATGACATGTGTCTTTGAAACCACACCTGCTGCGTGGACTGTCCACCCTCATCCAATGCAATGTTTGTTAGTTTTTTATCATTGAACTTTTTATTAGTATTTTTCACTTTTGTTTACATATACAATGTACATGAACACTTTACAATCAACATAACATAAAACTTTAGCTTGGGAGCTGTTCCTCTATTTGACCTTTGTCCCGTCTAGTTTGTCTAGTTCTTTATTTTTGTCGCTATCTTTTGTCTTGAATGTTGTCCATTTCATCCACTTCTCTTCCATTTGTGTTTGTTGAAGTCTCAAACAATGTGTCAGTTTTTCCATAATGTAGATTTCTTCTATTATTCCAGTCCATTGTTCTTGACAAGGGGGGTCTGCCTTTCCCCATTTCCTTGTAATAGCTTTCTTGCTAGCTATTAACAATATCTTACTCAGGTACCTGTCTTTTACCCTTACTTTGATATTAAAATTTCAAAGATATAGTACCACACTACTCAGGGATATCATATCCCAGAATCTTCTCCACAGTTTCATGTACATTTTTCCAAAATTGAACAATTTTAGGACAATTCCAGAATATGTGAGAATAATCAGCGTTCATTGATCCACAGTTCCTCCAACTTCCCATGTTTATGCTCTTATATCTATTCTGGACTTTAGGCGTGATGAGAAATCCAAATGCAATGGTTTTAAATGTCTCCTGCATTCTAAACTCAGACAGTTGCTTCTTCATACTTTCACTGATCGGAGACAAAGATCTGATTCTTAACTTTTAGGCTAGCTGGTTAGCTGTCAGGGCCAATCAAAGAAAGAAAAATTGCTCCATTCTGGTTACTGGCCAATTTCCTGGTGCATCTCTAGTGCTGACCACCAGGGACCATCACAACAAAATCCAGACAATCATTGGAAAACACTGCCTGTCCAACTCTTTCAGCTTTATTGCTTGGTCGGTTGTCTGGGACTGAGTTTCTCTTCTGGAAATCATTTGGGTGAGCGCTCTGAGAGGAAACAAACAGAGCAGAGCAGAACTTTCTGTTTGAGGCTGAGGCAAGCTGTAGAGTTTCTAGTTTCACTCTTCACCTTAGTTTTCTGATTTATTATTTAGAGGTAAAAACAACAACTCCAAGCTGTAAAGATTCTCCAAACACTTACAGCTCGGACTCGCTGAAGCAACTGAATTTAAAAAAAATGAGATTTAGAATCTAAGATTGATTATTGGTTCAGCCTCAGCTGGGACGTTAATGTAAGAGCCTGCCGGGCCAGTCCCGGCAGAGCGGCTGATGAGTGAAAACTTGATGGAGAACGTCTACTGAGTCTGGTTCTGTCTGTCTGCCGCCCCTCCCTTTCAGAGCCCCAACCCATCGCTCACCTTCTGCGTGAAGACGCACGACCGCCTCTACTATGTGGTGGCGCCATCGGCGGAGGCCATGAGGATCTGGATGGACGTGATCGTCACGGGAGCGGAGGGATACACTCAGTTCATGAACTGACGCTGCGGCAGGGATTGGGCACGCAGTCCACAGGATCCGTTCTGACGTCCGCTCCAATTCGGACGCCATGCCTGTTTGTTACCGTTTCTGTTTTTATTTTTGCGTTTAATCACACAATCATTTCTCCATGCAGGCGTTTCCTTTGTCATGTTACCAATGTGATTCTGTTTGGATTGAAAAAGGGAGCTGCTGCCACACACACACACACACACGCACGCACACACCCACACACACACACACACCCAAACACATCTCTGTATATAAACCAAAATGTTCCCCTATCCAGGACTGTTCAAAGCCTTTCTATATTGCCAAAAGGAGATCTTGTAGTTACTGTTGAATATTTTGTATTATTTGTTTGTTTTTTTACTTAGAGAAAAAAATTGCCAAATGACATGTTGCCAATGTTATTGAGTATTCTGTTGTAACTTTGAGTGTAGAGAGAGAAGATTTGAAGAATTCCCTTCACTTTAATGTGTTTCAGCTGCTGAAACCTTTTTTCCTATTAACGGTCAGCAGCAGCAGAGATGATCTCAGATCCCAGATCCACATCTTCACCAGGCTTACCAAAGGAACGGACTGTCCACAGGCATTCCTGAAGAGTCCACTCATTAGGACAGAGTTATGGGCTGTAATGGTTTGATCTACACAACAAAACTTCAATGGTTTCTTTGCTTCAAAGCTGTCAGAAGAAGCTGGTTTACACTGAAAGCACTGAATTACCACGCAGCTACCCTGGGTTAGCATCAAGACTGTAAATAAAGAGAGAAACTATAAAATAATCAGAGGGATTTCTGGTCAGGCATTTTGATTCCAGTGCCTATCACTGTTTTCCAGAGTTCCCAGGTTGGGTGAGGTTCCGTTAAGACATTATTGTCCAGCCCAAAACATTTGGTCATTTTATTTATTTATTATTGGGTTGCACAATATATCAGCACCAATATCGGTTTCAATCGGTACCAGTAATTTTTGACCTATCGGTATTGGTGCAATAAACGGGCTGATATTAACAACCAATATTTATTACCAACTTTTTTCTGTTTGTTTCTGGAGGGGAGGGGCCAACGTTGGTCAGGAGACATTTTTATGGTCATGTGACAGAGATGCAGGGGGAAGCAGTGGTGAAGTCAGCGATGTGGTCTTGTTTTCCAATATTTACCTAGATATATTTAACTCTCAGTCATAACAGGAGTATTAATATTGGTCCAGATTTGCATATTGGTGGCTTCCTAATTTATTGCTCATTCTTTATCCATGTGTGATTGAATTAAAAATGGTTTTCTGTCACAAACATGTTGCTAAGCCACCTTTCACTGTTAAGCTCTCCATAGTCTTGCTTGCTTTAGCATAAGGACTGTTGATATTCTAACACATTTTTTGTCCATTTTAGGATTATTTTCTTAAGTCAGGGGTGTCAAAAGAACAGCCATTTTGTATATATATAAATATATATATATGTGTGTGTGTGTGTGTGTGAAACCATCACTTCTCTGACAGCTTTGAAGCAGCACTTTTCTCATCGGGTGGCGTGTTTTAGGCTCGTTTCATTGGGAACTCTGTATGTATTCAATCAGAAGCCATTCTAATGAGAGAACACCCAACACTCTGAGACTGACTGCCAAATCAAAATGACTGTCTAATGGTTTCACCAAAGCTGCCAAGATGCCCTGAACTGATCGATCTCTGGAGCGGTCCGGTTCTGACACGGAACTTGATGACGTGACGACTCTGCTGGGAAGCAGCCGTCACCACGACCAGCCTAAAGCAGCAAGCACACACATTCAACTGTTTGGATGATGCAATTCAGACCTGTGCCTTCACCACATGTTCCTGAGTCCTGCACAGCCTCACTGTGGAGCCCACATCACACGGACGCTTTGAAATCAGTGTTTCTTTAAACTCTCCAACAGCATCGTGCACAGGCTTGCATGGTTGCCTCTTCACCTTGGAGATGGTTCTCATGATCCAGGGGGTCCCAACATGATGGGCTCATCGGGTCAGTTGAAGAACATTTCACCTAGGAGCAATGCTACAGATCCTTTAGAAAGGATTGTTAAAATCTGAGAAAACAAGCCAAGTGAACTGCTACATGCACTCCTTTTACATTTAAATTGGACAATGTGGAACATGTGGCTCACAAGATGGCTGCTAGTGTGTAAACCTGTCTGTAAACCAAGAATTATTTCATGGGGATCTCCCTTCCAAATGCCTGTCACCAAAAGGATTGCCTTGGATACAGCTTTGGCTCTAGCATTTTATTCTGAAAGGTATCCCTGCACTTTGTGAATGGTCGGACAGGAAGCACTTCTTCAGGGGTAGATTTAACCTTCCAGTGGTCTTTTAGCGCGACGCTCAGGAGGAGCGCGGCAGATTTCAACAGCGGGAAAGACCGTCGGTTCCCGAAATCATTCACCAACCAAAATGAACCTGGTAAAAGCGCACGCTGGGCCAGAGCAACCTCACCAGACTACGCACAGAGTAGAAAGCTTGTGGAGTCCGATTGACCCCGTTTCTTAGCCTGCAGGAGAGTAAAACTAGTTTCCATGCTGGTAGCATGCTGCTTTGTTCTGTCCTTTTCCATTTCATATAAGGCCAATATTTGCAAATGACTAAAATATTAAATGACTATAAAATATTAGCAGGCAGAGGTCAACACCATGTCAGCTGAATGATTACAGACGAAGGTAATCTGGGTTGATCAGTGAGCAAAACGTTCTGACTGGCATCAGACTGTAGAAAAAGTAGTTCCGATGTGATGATCTGTATCGAGTAATCTTTTGTGATTATTGGAAGTCTGTGAATCAATAGATGAGCCACCACAAACCTCTCCACTACCAGATCTATAGAAGACAGGTATGGACAATATGATCCTAGATAGAAAATACATGAGAAACATTTCTTGTACTTTTGTTCAGCTATTAGCACACCCCCTGGTTTGCAGAAAAACTGTCATTTGTTCATTAGTTAGTAGGGGTGGGCATTATCACATTATTATGAGAAATGAAATGATTCTTGATTCGTTGTTACAATGGATTCCAATCAATATTTTTTAACAAAAAACAAACTCCATTTTGTCGTTTTAGGACTTTTTCCACTGTGTTCAATGAGAGTATCATTACATATCAATACGTTTGAAAATATGATTAAATGTAGCTACTGTGTACAAATCACACTTCTTTATGTGATATTTATTGTGATTGTCCCTTTCATTGTTACCACAACACCAGAAAATATTGTGATAAAACTTTTAAGTCCATATTGCCCACCCCTAGCAGGTACTTAGCATTTCTTCCCGGCTGTAACCGTCTGGTGGACGTACAGATTGAATTGGCTACTGCTGTACTTTCGTGTGGCCTTTTTTCGTTCACAGTGTGTTTTATAATTCTGCCTTAATAGTCCAACAGAAACCTGAAATAGTGTTTCAGAAAGCTGCCTCAACACTGGAGCTCCTCTTAACACCCCACTGTGACCGGACCGGAGGCCTTTAGCACGCAGCGTTAGCCGTTACCTTGGAGACACTTCAGTCGTCCAGTAGTGAGTGTTATCCCCAGGAGGTTTCTAAGTGACATCTGTTGGTCATGAATTGCTGTTATCTACACGTATCTGAAAGAAAAGTAGTGTTGTAAAGAGAATGCCTGAGTGAAAAGTTAGTGATATTGTATGAAAAGACAACTTTTCACTTTTTGTCATTTCAGAACTTTTATTGCAGCTTGCATTTGAAATTGTACAATAGTCACGTATGAATAGCTTTTTTTTGTTTTTTTTGTTTTTTACTGGTACAACACTTGTGCAGGTACGTGTACACAGAATAAATCAGCCATCACCATTAAGACTGGACCCTGATGTTCCCCTCGGACACGATCAGCACTCTGACCATGCTGTGTTACTGTGTCATGTGTCACTTTCATGTATGAATAATGTGGATTTCTGTCAGATCTATTAATAAAAAACAAAATGACTATCAGCAAACACTCATGCTGTCTGTTGTATCCAGTGTGTAATAGTGTGACTGTTCCAGTGTTGAGCAGAGACATAAACTGTTCGGACCAATGCTGGTCACCACCAACAAAAAGAAAAATATATATGCTCAGCATGTGACCCACAATAAAAGAGAATAAAACCTGATAAACTAGGAGTTAAAGTATCTAACATTACCCAAAGTAGATTCAGATCCCAACTTAACATAAAGAGTTTCAAAACAATAATCCTAGACGTCACACAGTACTTCATTCAGATGTTAATTCTGTCCTGCTGGTGGAAGGAGGAATTACACTTTGTTGTCACTGTCACCTGCAGAGAAATGAGACACACACACACACACACACACCAAGGGTTATTATACTTGCTTTAGGAATATCGATGTTTACAGAGTGGGATGGAAGACGAGTTGAGATCTAGAGTGGATCTGCTCAGTTCAGCAAAATGTTTTTACAGGTTCAATTCATTCATTAAATAATCCCGTCTATTTCTATAGGTTTGTTTCATAACAAAAAAAGTTATTTCAGGGTGGCGGTGGCACCGGTTAATCAATACATAACAGAATGAGAAAATAATAGAATGAGAACGTTTGGTCATTGGCAGCATCATCCCCCAAGAAACAAAAAATAGGGGAACATTTTTTATGTTTCCTCCAGGATCTCATCTCTCTCCTGTTTCTTTCAGCTGTGGCTTCCATGTAGTCACAGCTTTTCAGTTTAAACACCATCTTGCAGATCCCAATGGGCGTGGCACTACAGAAAACTAGCATTAGAGAACCAAGTTGGAGAACTCTGACTTACTCTCAGCACAGGGGGATGTGTAGTCAGTGGCAGCCTGGTCAGCTGAAACAGGAGAGATAAATGAGTAAACAATGACAGAACAACCTGAACATGATGGAGCAAAGGCAGCTAGGTGAGCTCTTACTCGGCTGGTAGTAGTCGTAGACTTTAATCACAGCTGGTTTCAGATTCCTGACCCGCTGATCCTCCTCCAGAGTCACCTTGCACGTCTGAGGCTCGTCCTTTTTCAGCTGCAATCACAAACATTCCAAACGCTCACTTCCTGTTCGGCCACAAGGAAGGAAACGTAAGGGGCCAAGAACACAGCCTGAGGGACACCCACCCCGTCCAGGTAAATGTTGAGGAATCCTTCGTCTGAGTCCACGCGCTTCACCGATCGCTCGTCCTTCAGCTGCAGCAGCAGAGCCAGCAGTCAGAATGCAGCTTCTCACTTTTATGAGTCGTAAGTCAAACGGGGAACTTACCAGCTGCAGGGAGTTCTGGTCCAGAACGTATCCAGACAGCAGCTTGATGTTGATGATGACCATGTTGGTCTCGTCTCTCCTGCCCTGATACCTACAGGAAGTGACATCAAGCTTTTCTAAACCAGGTGCGTTAAAGCGTCCAGCAGCGATCTTAAGATGCAGTACCTGACATGAACCACCAGGTGGAGCTGTGGCCGGCTGAGTTTGCATCTGGGTTCGACGCTCTTGGTGATGGTGAAGGCTGAGAAGTCGTCAGGTGGAGGGATGTTGTAGTGGGCAGAGATCTGCAGAGAAACAGAATGTATGTCTGTGGTCAAACATACGGCGCCTGAACTGAATTTGGTCACATCATAACCACAAACACCAACAGACTCTAAATGTGACTACCATCACAGTTTTTATAGACGTAATAAAGGATGCTGCCATCTGGATCGATTCTAAAGTAGAGAGCTGATCACAACACGAAGCAAGCTAACAGAAAGAAAGCACCGCTAATAGCAACAGCCTTTAGCGGAGCGTTGACTGTTTGGGTGTGTAGTTGGAGTTGAATGCTAAAGGTTGTTGCTCTGGAAGGTGAAGCTCCTCCTCCGTCTCCAGTAATCTTCATCCTCTCACAGGTTTCCTCACATCACTGTCCTGTATTTATCTCCATCCATCTTCTCATCAGGTCTGAGCAGCTTCCCTGTCTGTGCCGCAGAAGTCCATCACTACAGACCAACTTTGTGACCTTTAACCCCAGTGTGGGACCTTTATCCCATGTGTGACGCAGCGGTACCTGAGTCAGCACGCAGCTTTGTCCCTCGGCTCTAACGGTGTACTCTCCAGGAACCTCGCTCAGCTCTTCCTCCTGGTACAGTAGCCTGTTGCTCTGCGTCACAGTGAACTCCTTCCTCAAGCCGCCCGCGGACGTCACCGTCACCGTGGTCGTTCCCTGTGGGCTGTAGGTGGCTTCGGCGTACCTGGCCAGAGCCTGGAGGGCCACCACTGTGTCCTGTTGGGCAGAGCGGTCAGGTGTTAGCTCTGGCCGCTGCAGGGCTGCGCTTCTACTGGAAGTGCTTACGATACCTGCGTGGAGGAGAAGCCGCCGTACGGGTTCTGCTGCTGAGCGAGCCAGCGGATGATGCCAGAGGTGTAGTCCAGACTGAAACCCTCCAGAGGAGGAGAGAGGAGCAGGGCCAGCAGCACGTAGGAGGTCATCTCCACTTCCACAGCGTCAGAAGATCCCACTTGCTCCCAGTGAACAGAGCCACCTAGCAGTCAGGATGTAGGAGGAACGACAAGATCAGCAGGTGACGAAACTTACTTCAGCTTGATTCTGTTCATCATTCTACCTTCTTTATTAGAAAAAACTGTCCAATTGTTTTAAATTCAGCCGTCTTGCACTCTTTGAGGACATCATCCAGGATTTGTCGTGTTCTCTCAGGGTTCATCCACACCAGAAAGTCTAGTTTGTTTGAAGGGCAGATATTCAATCAGCTCAAAAAAATTAACTTTGGTCTGCCTACAAACCCAGGCTGAAGTGAACTCTGATGTGGTTCAAATGCCCATGTGAAAGCTAACAGACTGGAGACTGCTTCAAAAGGAGGAAGTGAACCAGAAAAATTGCAAGAATTTAGCACAAGTAGTTAATGGCTCGTGGTCTGTTGCCAAAAACATAAGAAAAATTCTACAACCACAAAAATCTGATGCCACTCTATTTTTGTTTATGCTTCTTGAAACAGTACGTTGCGCTCAGTGTCTTTTTCAGAGGTTTCCTTTAGTAGTTCTTAGTGCAGCGCCACCACAGGCGAGGAGGTAAACATGTTTTTCAAAGTGTTTGGTTGGTTTGACTCCAATCAAACTGAGTCTACTGGACCATCAGGTGTGAAAACACTCTTCTTCCTACCGTCCTTCTTGGCCTTCTGGTCCAGAACGGTGACGAGTTTGCTCCTCATCTCCTGATCTCCAGCCAGAATGAAGGTGTAGGTCATCAGGGCCGTGGTGTACAGGTTGTCAAACTCCCCAGCCACAGCATCTTTCAGACAACTCAGGCCCTTCTGGACCACGGGGTCCTGACCCAAAGCAGCCAAACACAAGAAGACACAGTTAGACTGAGCTGGAGTTGACCCGGCCCCTTTTCCTTTAACAGAGGCTGCCCCCTCTGCTGTGACAGCTTAGTGAGAGAAATACACTGAAAACACCTTCAACTTCTCTAAATATCTTGCAAAAAGTGGTTCGAAAATAACAGTAAAAAATTACACTGATCAAGGTAAAAAAAAAAAAAAGAGAAAGAAAGGACGTCCAACTGACCGAGGCGACGCCGTCCAGCTCCAGCAAAGCGGCGACGATGTAAGCTGTCAGAGACACGTCGTCACTCACTCCTCCCTGTGGAAACACCAGTTTATACAGCAACAGGTCTGAGGCGTGGGCTTCATTAAACAATCTGCCATTATGTATCAGTCTGAGTCAATATGTACCAGTATGAGTCATTGTGTACCAGTCTGAACTCTGTTTTTGGAGAAAATTGATCCTTTTTAAATGAATTATGTAATGATATTTACCTCAGTTACAGGTCCTTTAGATCACATAAATCTTCCATAACTGTAATTTTTTTTAAATGTTCAATTATTTAGTTGGGTAGGGAGTAACGTTGAAATCCTTCAGTAGAAATGTTTCTTTTTAAAAATTTAGGTTAAGGTTAGTAATCAATACAAACTCCAAACAGATCAAACTCCTGGGTCTGCCTGCTAACAGTCCAGGTTTTAAAATCAGAACTGCAACATTCTGCATGTAAGTTGGAAACGTCATTGTGAAGAGATGCACAGAAACGAGCTAGTGAGTGATATTTTGTCTGATCTTTCTATGTACGCCCCACAGCTAAGTGCCAACAACTCTCTTCAGTTGGAGGTTGTGACTGAAGCGAGGATGCTCAAAGTTACCCAGTTTCACTGTCAATGAGTTAGCAATTAACTCGGAGGAAGACATGAGATTTAAAAGGCCGTTTATGAAGGAAACTACATTCTACAGTGTGCACTATGTTTCTGTTGTACATTCAAGCTAACTTTAAACAAGGACAGTTCAGTAGATAACAAGAAGGCTGAATGTATAAACGTTGGGTTAATCTGTTTCATTCTTTTATCCTTAAGGTATGCGATTACATTATTTAAAGGAACACACACATTGCTAGCAGATTCCAAATGTTAACCATGCCAAGAGCTAACATTAGATGCTAATAGTTTAAAAATCAAACTCTAAGCAGTTTTTCTCCTTAAAAAATGATCAGTAAAACCCTGTTTTAGAGTGACAGCTCTCTCTCTCAGTTTTACTTTGTAAATAACTAATGGCCATCCTTGGCAGGCTAGAACAAATATTTAGTGTTTTTAAATTATTTTTTAAGAAACATCTGAACCAGTATAGGCAGATATAATCTCTAGAACAATCACAGATCAAAAATCAGCCTTACATCTTAGATTAGCATCTCTAGTCTGTATTATGATATTATATCTACAGATATATTTACTAATCAGTGATGTCTGATAAGTCTGTTATTATTATTTATCTGATGTTAAGACTTATCAGATAAATAGATGTAATTTTTAGAAATAGCTGTGGCTTTTGTTTAATGTGTTTTCTTTAGCTTACCAAATCGAGTACAAACCAGTTTCTTGTCTTCTGCATGTTTAGAATCCATGGACATAAATGTATTTGTGCGTTAGCTTTACCAGAATGTTACATCAATGAACAAGCAGAGCAAATAACATGGAAGTGAATAGTTGGGAAAACAAAACAATTTGACAAATGATGGAAGAAACGTTCTCCCTCCAGCAACCCTCACACCGGGAAGATTGTTTCTCCAAGGTCAAGCTGATTGATTTTCATCTTGACATTGTGTTCACCCTCACCTGTAATTAAGCAGCTGGTTGCTATGGTAACTCTTACATTTTATGGAAGCAGTACGGGTGTACTTTTTGTGAAAAAAACCCCATCTAAATCTGTGGTGTGTGTTTTTATACATGTTGGGTTCGGTGTTAATCAGTTAGAAGTTTCTTGCTCTGCTGACTCCTTCAGTGGTTTGACAACTTCATTATACAGCAGCACCACGTGGCCAGATGTTGTCACAGCAGGGTCAGCGCACGTAAATAATTATCTTGTATTCTCATTAATGAATTTACATTTATAATATGCAACACATTAGCTGTGTTTTATCCCCAACCAGCCAGATTTGATCTTTAAAACTTGAAACTATTCCTCAGCTGTAGAACTGATCATGTTCCAAAGCTCTTCTAGAATTTTCTAAACAGAGTGAAAAGACTAAACAAACTGTTTTTACATCTTATCGTAACCACTGTGGGAAGTGTTTTCTGTCTGGAAGACAAGATGCAGGATTCTGTGTTTCTGTGTCAAAAAGAACCTCAACACACCTACACTGATGGAGATTAAAATGAATCACCATTGTTCTTCCAATAATCCATGTGATGCAGATTCACATAGCTACATTAAATTCCTGTATGTCCCCGTCCAGAGCTCCTGAGCCGCCGTACCTTCATGCTGTTGTGGAAGAGTTTCCCAACAGATGTGAAACAGCCGTCACTCTTCTGCAGTCCGGTCAGCCAGGTCCTGGCGTCCTTGATGTGCTGTGGGTCCACATAGATGTGATCTCTGGCTCCGCCAAACGACTTCATCACAAACGCAGTGAGCCTGGAGATGACAGCCGCGCGGTCAGAGAGGGGCCCGACGACGACCCCCGATACGCAGCGGCAGGTCGGAGCGGCTCAATCAAAACCACCTGCTAACCACCGGTGTGTCCAACACTGCTGCTCACTCTACTGATGTTCTGCAAGGCCAGCAGTTTTCAAAACTGTACATACAGGTCCAATTATATACACCGTTTTCAAGTTCCGGAGAAACCACAGAGTTTCTGTGTGCAGTCAGAATTCAGAAATTCTGACATCGATGTTTATTATTTTTAAAATGATCATCAACTAATTTAGTAACTGAATGATCGTTAGCTGGAGAGCAGAGACAAAAAAAGCTAATTTTGCTGAAAGAGCAATAAAGTCAGAGTATTAATTAAGCCAAAACTTTTGTCTGTAAATATGTTCCACCCAGAGCTCCTCCAGTGGCAGCTTTAGATTCGCTGTAAGAGAAATCTCCTATTTTTCTATCCAATTATTAATCAAATAATGAACTGGTCAGCTGATTATTGATGTTCAGTCAGATAGGTCTGAGCTTTTCACATGTTGACATTAAAAGTATTTTTTAGCTGAGATTCATCCTTTGTTAAAAATGATCAAGCGCTCATTAAATGAATGCAACTTTTTAATGTATTTATCACATTGTTGATTATTTGTATTGATCTATTAAAAATTGGGCAGCAAACGATGCCTAGCAGGAAGTTTTTGTTGCTTTTGTTTTTTATCATTTGAATCAGGCGAAGCTGAAACTGCTGCATGAGGATAGAACAGATTTACAGACAAAAAGGTTTTTCATCTTAAGGTTTATATTCTTTATTCAGTTTTGACCTGAATATCTGCTGTGAGGGAGTTCAGCTTTCAGTAAATGACATGTTTGAGTCTGTAGTTAACAACTGATTACTAAGTTAGTTGATGAATATTGATTAATTGTTTCAGCCAGAGAAAAGATTTGAACTTTTCTAAAGTGAACAGCCTACACTAACTCTGATCTGTAAACATGGACCACTGATTTCCTACATGTTCACAGTTAAAGCCACATTATGTGAAGAGTGGTTCTGGTTCACCTGGTGACTATTCACCCAACACACACACCAGTTTAGTCCCTCTGACAAACTCAGAGGGACTAAAACTCTGAAATCACTTTGTGCAGGAAAACTGATTTCCTTTTAAATCATTTCAGTTTTACAGCTTCTTTAAGCTCTAATGTGAGTAAATCCTTAAGCCCCAGTTTCTCCCAACCACATGAGGGAAAGGGGGGGGGGGGATGAACACACCCCCACATATTCAGCGATTGCCAAAACTGCCCAGCCCCCTTTTCGTTAAATCCCCGCAGGCAGCCTCTGCTTTAAGCCCATTAAATGAAAATCTTCATTTTTTCTGCAAGCTTCCTAATAAAACTAATGCATCAGGATACTTGCTTTTGGCAGCAGGCAAAGACGACTGTTTGTGTGTGTGTGTGTGTGTGTGTGTGCGTGCGTGTGCGTGTGTGTGTGTGTGTGTGTGTGTTCCTCCCACCATGTCTGGATTGCATTTTTTTTTTGTTCTCTTGTCACATGAAACCAGAGATATGAAAAGCGAACATTTTGGATAAATGTTTTAAATGCTTCTCGAATGATGCAACTTGAGTCTAACACCAGTTTTATCTTCATGTTTCTGCCCTCCAAACAAACATCAGACACATGATGGAGTCACTCAATAAAAAATAAAATTATGTTTACTCACCTTCAATCAACTTCAGTGTATGGAGAGTAAATAGGAGCCCATCTATGTGATTTATTTTTAGGAATGATTCCCTTGTTATTTTAGCACTTATTTCAATAAAGTGTATATTATGACTGTATGAATTAATCTGTTCAATCAATATGAAAATGTCCCCTGTGGAGCTCCTGATTAAAAGCTACACATCATTGTACTTACCAGGTGTTTCCAGAGGGGTCGCTGTTCCCGAAGGCGCTGTAGGAGCCGTCGTCATGCTTGTAGTTGAGCTCCCTCTGATATCCTACAACACAGAGAAGCAAACAGAAACAGAAATACTTTTAAAAAAAAACAACAACAAAAAAAACCCCTTCTTGTTCAGAAATGATTTCTCCACCTACAGAAAGCCGCGTTTTACTCCTGTTCTGGAAGAACAACTCTCTGGAGTTTATCTGACTCTGACATTCTGAGCTTGAACCTTTTGCTACATTACAACCACCACTATAAAATCAATCTTTAATTTGATTCAGCTTCACGTCCTCCTCCTCTTGTTGAAGAGGACAGAGGAGAGATTGAGTGAAGTGCCCTCACCGCTCTCCAGGAAGCGCCTGGCCTTCTCCAGGATGGTCTCGGTCAGCTGACCGGAGCTTTTCAGGTAGTTGAGGATGAAGATGTTTGGAGCGAACAGCACCATGTTCTGCTCCCCACAGCCGTATGGCATGGCCAGCAGCCTGTCCAGATTCTGAAGGGCCCGGCCCATCAGGTCACCTGTGAGAGAGGGGCAAAAAAAACCCCAAACAAGTCAGACATTTAAGCACACTTTCTGCTTACTAGACGAGGTGCCTGTCCCCCCAGGGGCCACCAGGGGCCACCAGCAGCCTCAGTGCGGTGTCACCTACCCAGGACAGAGACGGACGCTCTGGCTGACCCCTCCACAAACACTTCAGGCAGCTGGAGAGAGATTTTCTTCTCCACTGGACCATCTGGTAACAAAAACAGCCATTTGTTGAAATGTGAGCTGGTTTTCTGATAAAAGTCTGATGCATAATGACATGGAGAGATTTTCTCCACAGAAACCTGGAGACCAAGAGAACCAGCTTTGAAGTGCAGACACTGACCTGCAGGACACAGCAGGGCGTTGTGGCTCTTCATCTGAGGCGTTCCTTCAGCCTGACAGAGAGTCACAGGAGAATACTAAGTGTAACATGGTTCAGAATGCAGTGGGGTGAAAATCAAGGAATCTGCATCTGCCTGGAAAATCAGATTTTTTTTCACAATATAAAAAATGGGAGAGAAAAAAAGGACAGCTGCAGCTAACAATTAGTTCAGCTCTGACGATTAATGAGTTCATTTAAGCATTTTTATACAATATTAGAAAAGCATTAAAATATTCAAATTATTCAATTCCTTTAAAAAAAAAAAGATTTCACCAGTTAGTGTACAATAGTTTAGCATTCCTCCACTGAACGTTTGATCATTTGTAGCAAAGGATGAAACTGCAGCAAATCAATTCAGTGTAGGACTGTAATTAATCTGTTTTTGGATTAACAGATTTCTTTTTTTCTTTTTTTTTTTTTAGAATTTGAACTGGATGAAGCTAAACTGCACCTTGATAAATTCTTGGTAGAATTTACAAAAGAAGTTGTTTTTTTTAATCGAAATGTAAAATATATATATATATATACTTTTTGAACAGTTTTGGCTTAATTACTGTTCTGAGTGTGCTCTTTAAACTAGTCTACTCCAGCTAATCAACTACTTAATTAGTTGACGATTATTTCAACAATTAATCCCACACTATTAGTCAAGACAGAAAGATGCTGCTCATTAATAACGTTTGCTCTTATTTTTACACCCATGAATTTCAGTCAATATATCTGTGACCCTGACAGACGTCTGGGAAGGATGCAGGTCTCCTATTGGTTGATTAAAGTCCAGTGATTTTCCTGCAAGGAGAAACAATAAGCGAAGCCCTGAGCCTCCTTAATGTGGAGCATTAAAATATTCAGATATTTTAAATGGAAATAGCTGTGATAAAAAATTAAGAACAAATCAAACATAGTAAATTCAAATTCAGCCGATATGCAACACTGTATTCATTATGCCTCCATCTCTAACACATGGATTATTACACTATAAGGGCAAAACCTCCACACTGATTTTTTAGCAACAATTGCACATATGAACCATTATGATTCCTATCTAAATCTACTTTGTGAGTTCCATTAATAATCATCAGTTTGTCCTATGGCTGCCTGTCAGAGTTGTCTGTTGCTATGAGACCTCTGATCTGAACCGTCCAATCAGAACAGAAGAACATCTCCCACCGCTCTGGAAAAACTGCTTTCATCTTCCAAACGGTTCTTTGTTCCCCAGGACAGGCTGACCGGACAGCGTCCACATCAACTCCAGAGCTAAAAAGCAGAAGTGTTGCGGTCGCCGCGGTGACATTCACTGACCTCCACCAGGAGCGTGCGGACCACCGTGTCGATTCGGCCCACGTCTGGCACCGTGGTTACCTCGTTACCGCACAGATCGCGGGTCCTCAGAGCCTCGGCGCTGACCCTCAGGCTCACGTCGCCTGTGTACACACACACACACACACGCACACGCGCACACACACACACACACACACACACACACACACACGGCAGTGTTGGGGGTGTTTAATCGATTCCCACCTGTCAGACGTTGTGTGCAAAGGAAGGACGGCTTCCCATCTCATTACCCTTCCTGTTCCTCCATCCTTCCTCGGTTTTCTTTCCTCCTCCTGTTTACCTCCTCATTAATCCCCATTTGTTGCCTTATTATTCCGTGTCTCCATGCAGCTCTGTTTCCCATGCCCTCCCTCGCTTCCTTCACAGCCCATAATTCTTCACACGGAGGACAAGTACAGATCAGCCCCTCAGGGAGAGGTTTCTGAATGTTTCGTCAGAGATACTACCTGACTTGTTAGTACAAGTGATTGTCAGCATTCCTCTGAGGGAGGGGGCTTTGGAGGAAGATGGGGTAACGGGGGCGGAGGGGTTAGCAGATCGCGGTTTGACATACATCAGAACCCCCTCTCCATCCCTCATGACAGAGGCTGACGGGATTCCTCTGCGCTACGGCAACAGCATCAGCTTCCTCCGCCGGCGCCCTCAGTGAGGAGTGATTAGCTTGTTCAGAAGCAGCCTTCACTCTGCAGCTGAAGGTTCTGATGGACGCACCATGCACGCACACTTCACTTAATGAAATGCAAACACATGGCAACAGTGAGATGTCAGAATCCAGGTAATGAGAGCTGGCTGGTGTGGTTTACGGAGGGCCAAACGGCCCACATTCTGACACCTTCATACATGACGATTCAATTCATGAAAAAAACTAAAATCATTTTATTACAAGCTGGGATTTTTAATGATGAGTTCATGAGCTCATCAGGAATTTATTTACAAATCAGTCAGGTCAGCTTTGATCTGACTGATTAAAGGGGGATTATTTCCAGGAGAAAAACATTTACAGGCCTGTAGTCTAAACTATTAAATTACAGGATATGTTTAAAACTGCAGTAGGTAACGTTTTTAAAAATATGCTTTTTTGTATAAAACTGTCACCATATTGTGATAGTATACTATGAGACAGATAATCTGTGAAACAAACAAATCCAGCTCCTCTGTCTCCCTGTGGTCCTACAGCCCTCTGCAGAAATACATACCTGGGTCAGAAACAACCAATCAGCACCAGGAGGAGGGGCTTAGCACTGTCAATCATCCATCATGTGTGCACTGCTCACATCCTCCCTCTTGCTCTCTGCTGCGCTACAGCTTCTTCAAGTCTGCAAATGGCTGTAGAACCAGATGAGCTCGTTTTTTTCCACAGATTATCTCACATTTGTTAAAACTATTTTCAGTTTTAACAAACATGCAAAAAGTGTATTTTAAAAACATGCTACCTACTGCAGCTTTAAAGTTGAAACTTCAAAAGAAAGTAGGGTGATAAAAAAAACAGTGGTTTAATTCATAATTATCGGAGAGGTTTCAATTTACTATGAAAAAAGGGTTTGTTTGAAGTTATAAATTGTTTTCTTTGTTTCTTTGTGTCATGTAGAAACAAGAAAACATGATTAACAAGTTCACTGCTACGCTGATGACACGGCGCTATGTTTATCTGTATTGTTGGAGGTCAGGGGTCACATCCAGGGGCAGTGATTTCTGGATCTCCAGCAGGACTCCCAAATCTTAAACCAGGGAGTATAAATGAATTTGCTTATTCCAAAAGAAATTCACTGACTTTCTTTGTTTCCTGTGGTCAGTCTTGTTCTGGTCCTCAGTGCTAAAGAAGACCTTAGTGTTGTCTGTAACAAGCCTACATTTCAGTGTCCATCTAATTAGTTGAATAGCGACCAATTTAGTTGTGTGTACCTAGAGCAGTTGGAGTCACAATCCAGGAGAAGGTCTTGCTCTCCTCTCCACACAGACAGATGCTGTACTGGCAGCCTTCACAGTCTCTGAAGGTGAATTGGTCAGACTCAGCCAAAGTTACTTTGACCTGTGAAACAGAACCAAACACTAAAATTAGCCAGACAACTGATGTACTCTTGAGGAAAATATCTTTGTGAGAATGTGAGTAACCACCATTATGCACTGGGAGAGGTAATTGAAGACGGTGGCTTTCAGTGTGAACACCTCCCCTCTGATGACGGAGTAGGGCAAGGTGAGGCTGACGAAGAACGGCTGGAAGGCGGTGAGCCCGGTGTTGGGCGACACGCCGAAACCAGTAGGGGAGACACAGAAGGCGCTGGCTGCCCATTTGGTGATGGTATCAGGGATGGTCTTCTGAAGGCTCGCCGACCCGCCGTCTCTGGACACAGGGCCAGGCAGGGAAATTCAAAGAGTAAGCAAAAGTTCTCATATATTTCTAGAAAAGCACTACAAAATAAAAATCTAAATCTGGGGAAAGATTGAACAACATGTAAAAATACACAAAGCTAATGCCTTCACACAAGCTATGATAGAGACGCACCGATCAGATATTAATATCTGTATCAGTCCTGATATTAAAAGAAATTCTGAGTTTTGGTGACAATATGCCTGATCCACAAGGACAGATCTATTCACTCTAATTCTATGCTTTGTTCTCTCTTATTTAATTTACATTCTATTTCGAACTCCTAAAGGCACTTTCTGAACCATTTGAAAGAAGATTTATTGCAGTTTATGTTCTCGGCTTATTGTTTCTGTCATACTGTTATACTCCTCATTGCACTGACTGAACAAAGTAAAATTTTGTTGTTTTTACACGTTTGACCAAGTGTGTGAAGCTGTTTGTGTGCTTGGCTAGTGCAGAGTTGTCAAATTAATTTGTAATACTGTGTTGGAAAACATAAGCATGAAGTCAATTCAGGTGTTTCTCTATAGCAGATCAGAAAAGCAGCTGATCCACTCAGATATCAGAAGTGAAAAAAGTAGATTGGCACAGTTAAACCTACATCTCTACCATTCATCTCTTCTGTCTCACTCTCCTTCTCTCACACCCTTCACCCATCTTAAGAGGACTCACTCTTCCCGGTTTAAAGTCCCATTTTGCTATAATTAACAGAACCAAATTAATCAGCCACAAAAAAATATAGAAGAGTTTAAAAACATTAGGCACATTTTAAAAGTTAAACTGATTGAGTAATTGCAGCTAAACATTAGTATGAAGCTTTTTTCTTTAGGTCGCATGGTGTTATCCTTTTCTCCTTATTACCCCACAGTAATAAGATCCCAGATCCAGGTCTCAGGAAACTCTGTTCTGACTGTCTTCTTTTTCTGCTCCTCTGGACCTCTAGCTTCTCCACCTCTAGCCAATGCCATGCTGAAGACAACAGGTCCAGCCAAGCCTACTTCTAGAACGACATGGAAAGAGAACAATCAGTCGTTTTGCCACAGTACTCACCCAACTGAGACCAGATCCCAGATCCAGGTCTCAAGGAAGTTTTTTCTAATTGTCTCTTTAGGTATTCCGGCTGGATTGTTTGACACTGGAGCGGATGCATGGTCCATTTCCTCTACCATTGGAAGAGCCTCTGGCATCGCTAAATAAAATTTTAAAATGGTAACAGTGGCTACTTTCATCACCAAGAATGGGCAGAACAACAAAGCACGACAAAACATACCGTTGAACTTGAACACGAAGCAGTCGTAAGGTTTTTTCACATCTGAGTTTGTCACAATTTTGACTCCAATGTCCTAAAAGTGGAGAGACAGAGACAGAAAGAGAAATAATGTAGCATGACCGATGCCATTTTATTGCACATTGTAATATCGTTACTGTATATAAGTACTGATATTACTCATATACAGGATTGTTAAAAGGGGATTTAATTGTGTGTTTCCATTGAATACGAAATGCAGTTAAAATCACAGGTGAATAAGTCTGTTCACGCGGTAGGTGATAAAAAACAGGCCACGCCATCATCTTCCTGACACTTCCTATCGTCATCTTCTTCATGGCTTGCACCAGCAGCACATCCGGTTGTTAATCATGTGACCGTCTTGAGCATAGAGGTTTAGAGAAATAAACCAATTCTGATACAGGCAAATACATGCAAAATTAATTTCCAATAAGCAAAGTTATTTCAGAAATGTTAAATTACACAATTATATGGTCAATGGAAATGCAGCTTTTAAAAAAGTAAAAAGGGTCAAAGAGGCTTAGAACTGAAAATGGATCAAGAGACAAAAAAAGAAGAGAATAAATTTAGATCAGGAAATTCAAATGCCTAAGAAGTAGACATGATGGAGAAGTTAAGACTGATGCTATTGTTTAAACTGGCCTAAAATAGAAGAAACTCATTCCAATAAATCTTTACTTTAAAAATGCTGTAGACGTCTATCTTCTGATAGAACGGAGGGAGGAAGAGCGAGCGCTTTGATCGAACGTTGACGTCGACGATTGGTGTCGGAGCGACTTCAACTTCAGGAACAGGCTGGAAATCAGGAATCGGCCTGGGGATCACGCCGGGGAAACAGCGGAACGGATCGAAGTCTTCCACCTCGTAGTCGTACCCTGACAGCTTCTGGACCGGCAGCTGGTTAAACACCTGTTAGGACACGAACCCAAAGCTGAACCTTGGTGTGTTTCGTTTTCCAAAGGGGATCACAATGTGTCAGCCTCATCACTTTGATGAGATGCTTGTTGTCATACAAAGTCAACGGTGATCTCCTGCTCTGGCTTCAGCAGTAAAACGCTCTGGTCGATGGCTCTGACGGAGCACAGGGACTTGGGGTTGGCCTTCAGTGTCAGCGTGGTCTGCTCTGCTGGGAGCTGCTGAACGGACGAGAACTTCAGGGACACCTGAGTAGTCAACCAATCACAGAGAGGCATTAGGGGAATCCTGTTTTCTAAAGAAAATAAAACTGCATCTTTGTGTTTCCTACCTTGTTACTGAGGCAGAGCTGAATGGGGAAGTCCTGGCTGTCTGCCACCATCTCCCCATTGGCCATCAAAGAGTAAACAATCACCTGGGCAACAGGGGCGAGGTCTATCACCTCACTCAGTCTGACGGTCAGCTCCCCTTTGTTGACTGTAGCGTCGAACAGACATGTAAACTGATGTGAATGATTAAACAGCTGGATATATTTCAGAGAAATAAGAAATAACAATTTTGTTCTTTGCTAATAATCTGAAGACAACACCTGCAAAGTTATGAGCACTAGACGAAAATACAAAACAGACCACATTCCATGTCCTGACTGGTCAACAAATCAGAGAAACACTCTATTCCATGTTTGCCTCTTCTTTTCAAATACTAAAAAATTTACAGACCACTTGAAATGATCAGCTGCTCTGATTTTACTTTTTATAGGTTTATGTTTGAGTGAAATGAACATTGGTCTTTTATTCTATGAACTACTGACAGCATGTCTCTGAAATTAAATGAGAAATGGTCAAAATAATGTAAGGTGCAGTGCTTTCAGACCTCAAATAATGCAAAGGAAACAAGTTTATATTCATTTAGAAAGAACAATACTAATGTTTGAACTCAGGAAGAGTTCAGAAATCAGTATCTGGTGGAATAACCAGGAGGTTTTCAATGGGGTTCAGTGCAGTGGGCTCTTCATTTTATCCAAAGCTGTAACTCATTTTTATCATTTCATTTGTTAAATAAGAGCTCTTGTTTCGCTGTTCTCTTGTTGCAATCTGTATGAAGAGAAGGCTTGTAAATGTTCCGGTTAACTTAAGTTAGTAGTAAGGTGGCAAGTTACTGGAACACCTTTGCTGTGTGTGGCAGAGCGACAGAAAAGGAGGTGAAGAAGTGGAGTCCAGTCGGTGCCACCCCTCATCATATTGATTACATAAAAAGCTGTCAAACACAAAAACGCCAGTTAAAAAGAACTTCCCCATCGCTTTAGCGCTTCCTTTAGAACAGTGACTCTATTGCCATCTAGCTCAATCAGTGAAGGTTGGGCATTCATTATATGAGTTGCATATAGTGAATGCCACAGATTGTCTGTCATTGAGCTTATGCTTTAGAAACTTGACTGGCTTCATACCAGTTCCTGTTGTGACGTTCACTGGGACAGAACCATGACGCACAGTTTCACCTTTGGACAGCACCTACGAAGGCAGAGAACGTAAGAGAAAATTCTGTCACTTGGGATTTTTTAATACTCTTGTAGTTGTAGAGATATATATGTATAATGGTAAAACAAAAAATAAAAAACACAAAAGAACTGAATATTAAGGCGAACAAAGAAATTTTGGAACATTTTCTTAAGATTACTGCAACAGAAACACAATGTGACACATACCAGGTAGAAGAAGTTAAGGACCGTCTGTTCCTCTTTCAGTTCTGTTCCCTGAATGATGTACTGAGCCGTCACAGTTGCATCTCTGTCGCAGGCGAAACCCTCGCTGATACGCTTGAGCATCAGGAAACTATTGCTCTTGGAATAAGCTGGTGAGACGAACTGGTAGGCCAATCCGTAGTCTGGCCGCCGTAAGTTGGCAACATAAGGTTCGTTCTCCTTTGTATCCTTAGTGAGAACCTGTTCAGTAAGATCCAGGGTTGAATTAGACCATTACTGAAACATACACCAACATCCAGCCGTCTTGGTTTATTCAAGTGAAGGCCAGCAAAGAGTTAAAATAAGTATTTTCATTCAAAAATGGGGACGGAAATCTTGTCATCTAAATTAGTCAGCGAAGGTTGTTCCAGATCCTTCTACAGGTCAACCCACAAATCAGGCAACTGGACTAACAGACAACAAGGGCAACTGCAATGGTTCATGAGCAAACCAGTTAAATCATCTGAAGCACTCCTACAAACAATAACAAACCACAAAGAGTGCGCTGACCTTGAGAGAGACAGAGCCCTTCCACTCAGACGTGTCCAGAGAAAACTGAGAAATGCCTTTTGCGTCTGTCGTGAGCATCATTTTCTTGGAGTCTTCAACAAACAGATAAAGCAGCTCATTGGCAACAGGTTGACTATCTGGGCCGACCAGCTTGATCTGCAAAAATGAAAGAAAGGTTTTCACAATGTTTATTAATCACCATTCCTAAGGAAGACACCAGAAACTGCTCATAACATCAGAAGTTTGCTCTACTAAGTATAGAATCTGATTGTGGCAAAGAGGTTGACTAATGTTGACACTGAAGAAGTAATCAGAAGTAATCCTAAATCTAGCTGATACCAGCTGTACTAAGGTCACTTTTTTATGGCAAACAGTGGGTCGCATGTACAATAAATCCACTTTGCAAAGGTTGTTGAACAATTTTAGCTGCATCTCCATTAGCAAAACACCAAAAACATGAGAGCAGGTCTTTGATGGAGTTTTTTTTACCTTTCCTTCAAATGGTATGCCAGGCTTGTATGCTCCAGGTACGTCCTCGAAGGTGATAGTTCTGATCTGACTGCTCAGGCTGGCCGTTCCTGAGCCTTTAAGAACCACCCCTAGACGGCGGCAAACACACGGGTCACATCCTGCTAGAAACTAGACTCCAAAACGATACCGAAATCTTTGGGAGCCAACCTGTTCCATCCTCCTCCAACTCAGCATTTAGCTCAAAACGGTCAGAATATGAGAACTTGTTTAGAGCAAACTCTGCCAAGCTCAGAGTTTCTGAGGCACATCCACTTTTATCCAGCTGGAACATGAGAAAATATGGACATACTGTACAGGTTTCATCAACTCAAACTTAAGACTTTTTACGACAAATGAATTAAATTTATCATGACACAAATGTACAACAGAAAATTGCATGCAAGAAAAGAAGTAGTATCATGTGAATTGGTGAGAAGACGAACGTCGTCCAGGCAACCAGTGAGACATTTGCAGTAACCCAAGATAAACGCGAAAAGGTAGCTAGCTAAGTAGCAATGGTATTTTAGCAGATAGTAATTAGTGTAGTGATTAACATATTTAAGGCCAAGTTATTTAAAAGCATGTAAGACATTTTAAGGCCTTAACTTTAGGTACCCTAATTTAAGACTTATTAAGACTGTACTTTAGCAAACATAAAAAAAGGAAGAGATTCCAGTCCATTTCCTCAGGAATACTCACAGTCAAATCAAAGTTCTTGCAAATGTCGTTGTTTGGCTCTTCTGAACGCCAGAAAAATAGAAAGTATTTCCTACAAAACTCGGCTTTAACTCTACCAAGAACAGGTTTCCCATAAGTATATCTGCAGACAAAAGACAAAACAGAGAAAAAGAAATCATTTAGTCAGCCACTAAATGAACAAATACTTGGTAGTATGAAAATTGAAATTTCAAGCGTTTCATCTGTTGCCTGAGAAACTTTTCTGCCTCTAGTTTCTACAGTGTGGCATTTTAATAGGCCAGCACCACAACGACCAGAATTTTTAACACACATTGTCTTCTATGTGCAGCAGTTTTAAGTTTTAAGGTCATTGTTGTTAAAGAGGCCCTAGCTTTCTAAGTCTGAGTTCTAAAAGAACAAGAACTAAAAACCTTAGTTATAACATGCTGAAGTCGTGTGCATCACAGTTCCGATTTTTATGTTTTTTATTGGTCAACCTCCCCAGAAGCCGACATTAGCTTGAGGTTAAGAAGTTTGGGATAGTGTTGTCTCATGTTTCATTTAACAAAATGTATTTGAGCAAACAAGAAAACATTTGCATATCACAGGTTGGCGCTTAGTGGTCACTCACTTTCCACAGATCTTGAATGTGGTTGTTGTGTCCAGGACGGTGATCACACTGGGCAGGTCCACTTTTACCTCAAACTTTGGCAAAACTGCGACAAAATGAAATCAATGAAACAACCTGCAGAGCAACAAACTTTAGCTCGCTCAGCCCTTCTCTTGCTCCAGATCTCCAGAAAAACTCACCGTACTCCTTGATGTCGAATGTGTGGGAGAGCTCCTCCTCTTTGTCTGTCACAACTCTGATGGTGTAAGTTCCCTGAGTGGCCTCGGGGATCGAGGTGTGTGACAGGTCCAGGATGCCGCCACTGATCGTCTGATTCAGCCACTGGGCGATGCGGTTTGAATTGGGATCCTACACACAGGAATTTCATTAACACTAATCCTACATAGTGTCAATACTTGACCTCACTGGTTTGTCTGTTTTATTGTCAATTAAATGCTGCATTATAACTTAATATTAGTTAGTGAGAATTTGACAAGTGCTTTTATTTTACATTTCTAAAAATATTTGCCTCTTCTATCACCTTTCACTGAGGTTAGCTTTAACTGAGTCTTAGGGATGTTGGGGGTTTTCCCACAAACTCTCAGCTTTCTAACCCTAAATACCGCCTCACTGTGAGATCTGTTACAGTAAAAGGTTAAGGAGATCCATGAGTTTTAACATCAGCCAGACCCGCTGCATTTCTGCATTTTTTAATGCCTCCTTCCTTCTTCCTGCAGGCAAAACTCCTCAGGGAAAAACTGCAGACTTCAGCAGACATGTCACCATGGAAATATTTGAGTTCTTACCTGGAGTACCACCTCTTTGTACTAAAAAGACAGAAAGAAAAAAAAATAGTTGAAGTCAAGAGGAGGTGCACAAAACACACTTAGAGCAATTCTCCAGACTATATCACATCTCAGCTGAAAGGGCAAATACTGTACAGTTATGGGTCCATGCATGCTTTGATAATCGGATTTTTCTTCTGCAAATACAAAACCAGGACTGGAAAAAGTGTTATTTGATTTATTTCCCCCAATAAAACTATCTAAACCAATGGTTAAATTGAAAAGAAAAACAATAAATCAAGTAACATAATAATAGAATCCAGGAAATCCCTTGTTTCTGAGGGAGACCTGGACAAGAAGAACAGCAAACGACGCAATAATTAAAAAGGTACAGACAACATTGAAACATTAGAACTCAAAAGGAAACTAAAACTCATTTTGTTTTACATTTTGTAGTCAAAATGTTTGTTTAGCAAAAGATACCTAATGTATTCAGAAGATCTGAGTGTAATCATTACAAGTTTTGTTTTTCTCAACAGCCGAGAGCCCAAACTCTTTGGAAGAAGCAAAGCAAAGAACAAGGGGCTACTTTTCACCAGGCTAACCTACGTGACAAACCAAATTGTTTTTCTGTGCTAGAAATTTTATGCTTTTACTTAGAATTACAAAAAGAAAATCCAACTGCTTATATATCTGTTTATCTGTTTTCAATCACATCAAGAAAAACTTTTTTTAAATTCAATGCACACAAAAAAAGAGAGAAACATCGATGGACTATTAAACCATCACTGGATTGAGTTATAAGGCCAAATTATCCAGAACATCTAAAAAAAAAAAAGTTCCTGTTTTAGATTATTGGATAGTTACAGACCCACGCTTTTCTCTTCGCTCTGATGATATTTTGAAGACATGAAAAAAATAGTAAATTCCTAAAACCTGCATCCTGTAAGAGTCTTTACATTTCCATCTGATTGAACTTATGGAAATATAAATTTTATGTTCACAGCACGCTGCCACGTTCTCATCTTCCTCATTAGAAACGGGGAGGAAAAAAAAAACAAGGCCTGCGCCCGTATTGATTCAGATGTTTAGGTCACGCGCGGTGTGCGCCATATGAACTCTGACAGCGTGTTTATCGCACCACTCCACACACTGCTTCACGCCCACACTATCTTCCAAAAGCAACAAACAGCCCTGCTTCCGCCTCCCACTCTGCCTGAACCAAAATAGACCCCGGTGATCGCATTCGCCGACTGCTCGCAAGAAATCACAGCCCATTACCGAGTTCACTCGTCGTAACCCCAACACGTTTCACACGGCTGCAGAACAGTGACAAGATGAGCGGCATAACAAAAATAATAATAATATTAATGATAATAATAAAAGTAGAACATACCACTCGAACCACAGGGATGAAACTGGCATCCAAAGAGACAAACCGGAATTTGACTTAAAAAGAGAAGAAAGAAATAATGTTAAATATCAGCAAAACAGCAAACTGAGGGTATAAATAGAACAAAGATTATACAACGTATTTGAGAGGGGAATAAACATAAATGATGTGTATAATCTAATGATATTACTCTGATTACAAAGAAAAGGTGGAGTATCTTCTAATAAAATTAAAACAAAAAATAGTTAAAGGAATTCTTTGCATTTGATTTTGTTTTAGATGTTGAGTAGTTTACCTTTAAAATAATAATTAAAAAAACTTCTTCAAACAAGACATAAATGGTTTCATAAACAGTTTTTTTTTTATTTTTAATATGAGAAGGACTCTTGTGATACAAGATCATTTCTCCTAATAAAGCCAAAGAAATGAGAAATTAGGAAGTGATTAAGAAAATGCATGGTTTCTTTTTTTCTTTTCTTTTTTTTTTTTTGCCTGGATTAGATTCAATTTAAAGTTCATCCAAACCCCTTCTGATGAGAACTGTTGAGGAAACAGTGGTTCTGTGCATTTAGAAACAACTCCCAAACTTGCTAAGTGATGCCTCAGCGTTATGCAGATGCAACAAAATAGTCCAAGATTATGCTGGTGCAGCTGAAATGCTAAGCAGTGCAGAGACAAAAGCAGAATATTGCTAATTCCAGCATCCAGCTGAAAGCTTCAGCGCCACCACAAATCCAGCATGGCGCGACAGTGGACACCCACCGGTCTGTCCAGGTTTGTATATGGGTTTGTCAGTCTGCACAATGTGGATGAAGCCGGGCGGCTCGATGGCGATTTTGGTCTTCTTGATCATGGAGGCGCTCTCACCCGCCAGGGTCACCTGGATGACTGCTACCGTCCTGATCGGTACGGCGGGCACCTGCAACGCCACGAAATAATACAACATCCAATCAGATTTGAGACATTCCATATCAATCACAAGTGTCGATGTGTTTTATTGGGCTTTTCGGTGCCTATAAGAGGTAATCACACACTTGGCAGGTTTATTCTGAAAATCAATCAGCATCAACAAAATGTGGTTGTGTCGACAAGAACAACTTACAAAAATACCCCTTTAAAATCAAAAGGGTCAAAATTACAGTAAAATAAAAATATGTAACCTTTAAAAAAAAAAGAAAGAAGAAGCAGAAATTGCATAAATATTGACTCTGTTTAAAGTGACTGACCTAATTCAACTGAGGTCCTGCCAACTGGTGCTGGACCACAACATTTATTTTCCAGCAAGACAACAAACCCAAGTGTCCAGCAGGAGCTACGCAGAAAAGATTTGAAGACAACAAGGTGGAGGCTCTCGAGTGGCCCAGTCAAAGCCCAGACCTACGATAGAAAACGTGTGCTTGGACTTGAAAGCTGATCCCCACCAACCTGACAGAGCTGGAACAGTTCAGGTGGAAGAAGGAAGGAGAAGAAGTCTGACTGACAAACAGACTGCATGCTGGGATTGCAGCCAAAGGAATCTGTAAGGGGGTGAATATTTATACAATCACTTGTTTTGTGTGAAATATTATTTCACTGTCATTTTGTAGAAATCAGCTTTCACTTTGACATAATTTAAATGTCTTTTTTTGAGGATAGATTTGTAAAAGAAATAAAAAAGGACAACAAGTCCAAGGGGCTGAATACTTTTATAGACCCTGTAGGTAGAGTCTACCTCTGAAACCAGTTGATCGCACTGGATATTATTTGAGGGTGTCAGTGTAAAGGAGGCTTCACAATTATTTAAACTTTGCAAATTTGATCATTTTCCCTCCACTTCACAACTGGGTCCTTACTTTGTGTTGGTCTGTCATATAATCCCAAGAAAATCAGTTTCACATAACAACCACATTTTGTGTAATGTGATAAAATCTGAAAAGGAAAGAATATGAGGAATGGCCAGGGAATAGGTGTGCCTTGTATAACAGGATAATAACTGCAAGAAAGCAGAGAAAATTGAGCTTCATAAGATTAAAAAAACAAAAAAACGGATCTTTCCCAACAACTTGATTAGAAAACATGTTCACTGTGTGTCTTTGCTTGCCAGTAAAGCTGCTATTGCGTAACGGGGAACTGAAACTTCTTCCAGGAAAGTGTTTCAAGGGGATTTTTGTTTTCCACATGCGTGCATTTTGAGGGTACAGGACAGAAGAATGCAGGTAGAAGGCTAATCCTCTGGCAGAAAGTGTTTTCACGCTCGCTTGGCTGCGAGCGTGAAAACACCCCATCGTTCCTGAAGCGGGGCCCAACAAACTCAAACGAAGACTTGTTGTTGCTGCAGAGCAGATTAGAAGCAGGCTCAAGGCTTTCCTCATCAATATGAGGCAAGGCCTGCGAGCCGCAAGCTAACAGGAACCGGAGAATTCACGACTGAACCCCACCGCTGACAGCCTGAGTTATGGCGCTACCTAATGAGGAGTAATGATGCCAAGATCCGCGGCATTCTGTGACCAAACAATGAGAGGATGAGGGGAGGAGTGCACACTGTGTTTAAAAACATCATCAATGCATTAAGTGTTTTGAAAAATTCAGAGTTCTGCTCAGTTTTGCAGGAGGAAAAAAAAAAAAAAAAAAGACCAGCAGACAGGAAGGCAGGCTGACCTGGAAGCCGAGGCAGTGATAGAACTCCTCAGAGACGGTCGCCTCCAGGATGACGCTGCTGGTGGAATCCACAGTCAGGGAGACGGCGAGAGAGAGGCGTTCAGAGGGGTTCTGGACGTGAGCACACAGGGTCTCCTGTTTCCCTCCAGTCACACGGGAGCTAACAGTCACTGCATAGATACTGGAGTGGGTAAAAACAAAACCAAAAAAAAAAGGTTATGTAGTGTAACTGGTATAAAATGTCTCCCAAAATGTTTTAATACGAACAGCTTTGAATGCATGAAATCTGCTTCAGAACAAACTTCAACTGAAGGAGTTCTCGCTGTTTTCTTTTATGAGCATTTTGAAAGATGTTGCAGAAATGCATTAGCAGAATATTAAATATTTAATATTTACACACATTTGTAATGGGAACACAGCCACTGAGGCATTGCTAGCAGAATTTACTCCAATTCATAACTATAGGTCAAATCTTTGTAAAGCAGTCAAGTTTTTCTATTCCAAAATAAATTAAAACAGCTGCTTGTTCTTGAGTTATTGAAGGTCAGATAAAGTTTAGAGGTCTGTAGCTATTGACTCTGCTGAAAGTTGATGACCACTGGTTTTCCATTGCCTACCACTTTGTTGCTGGGTTGCTGCGTTTCCCCAGTTGCTTTAACTTTGTTATCACACCACCAACTGTTGACTGTCTTAGTAGTGATGACTGCCTTGAAAGTGATCCATTAGCTCGTACATTTATAAACCTGTGTGTATGAAAGTGAAAATAGTGCATGTATATTCACCTTTTCCATAAAAAAGTGCTGAATGTCAGATAATCCTAATTCCTTCATATTTAAATTCAAGTCAACTAAATCGTCTTACACCAAATCTTTTTAAAGTTGTCTTAATCCATAGATCTGTAGGATTACTGAAGATCTTTTCCTCCTTTGGAGAGAAAGATAAATAAAGTCTTTAAATAAAGTCTAAAGCTGTTGAGACTTTATTTAAAACACTACAAAGTTTATTTTAACTGCTCTGCCAAATACCTCTTAGCTCTCACCACTGCTACGTTACTCTGAGCAGTGCCACGGCAACAGAGAAAGCCCTTTGTAAGACGCCTCTACAAGTGTTTGGTTAAGATTGGTTCAAACCAATGTGTTTGGTCCCAGTAATGCAGAAAACTACAGACTCTATAGGGACGATAGGAAAACGCAGAGAGAGGTTGTCTTTAAGCTTCAGCTAAGAAGACAAGAAAGAACAAAGTCTTAATCAATGAGGACTTTCATCCTTAAAAGATGCCACCTATGGTCATATCTATCTTTTTTCAGAAAACATGTTTTGATCCAAAGAGATGACACATGGTTGTTAATCAATAAAGCCATTTTACATCACCCCAAACATGAAAAAATGAAGCAACTGTTGTACTGCCACTTTATATGTCATGTGTATTTGGATGAAGGGTAATTCATCCAACCATCTTGGGCTGGAAGTTCGATGCAACTCAGCATTGAATGTCCTCCAGTGTCAACTAGGTATCTTGAAATACCAAGCGCCCCAACAAGTCAGGAACGGAGCTCTCACCGCTCACACATTGAAGTAAAAAAAAAAACTTCATCGGTGCATTGCATAATGAGGCAGAAAAGCAAGTAGCAATGCATATTGTTATGACATTTGCATAGAATCTACATAGATTTTATAGCAGTGGGAATTGCAGCAGCTAGCACTGATTGGATCAGTCTACAAAAGCACAAAACAAACATTTTAGCCACAATGACAATGTGAACGATGATATCGGATGCAACTGGCACGTGTTCTATAAAATGATGTAAGTTCATGCAGTTATGTTAAATGTGTTATTACATTTTGTGAAAAAAGCACAAACATTATGATTAGACAACATCTACTCTTCTCTGACTATAACTGACTATAAAGAAATCTCTTGTGCGTCATCATTTGGTCATGCCTGGACTCTGATTGCTAGAGCAGATTAAAATAAAAGGTGGGGCTTCTTGTTTCATTACTGGGGAACTACTGTACCGGTTAATAGGCCAGCTGTCTCCTTGCAGCTCATTTTAACTGTGCATAGTGAAACTCTTGACTCAACAACCCACTTTTTTTCTGTGCAACATGCAGTTTTAGAAATGGCTGTGCACAGACTGAACATCCCAAGCGTAAACAGCACAGTGCAAACTTGGCTTTCTGTATTTCTGTTGACCTAATGGGGTATCTATAGAAATGCACTTTGACATGGTGAATCTTGCAAAGATATTAATTTAATAAATGTCTGTTGGTTCATAACATATAAGACACACAAAATGTCAGTCGTTGCACCAATCAGTTGGCGATTGGTGATTAAAATTTAAAAAATTCTTCTAATCAGAAAGTGCCCTACTCAAAAATCACATTTCTGTCCCTTCTGTTCAAGAAAGGCAACAGTGAAAAATCCAATGGTCAAAGAAAACATTAACAATCAGAATGTACTTTGATGAACTTTAAGAACCTCATTTTAAATACATTAATCAATAGATAGAAAGATAAAAGTTAGAGACATTTGTTCTTATTCATAAAAACAGATATTTCAGTTTTTTTGATTTAATGGATGCAAACCAATAACTTTACAAACTGCTGATTTGTGCTTCTTTTATAGTTAATGTTTAATGCATTTAACTGTTAAATGAGACTGTGACAAATTTGTGTATTGATACAGTGTTTAGAACTGAAGAAAAATGGCATTAGTATTATTTATGCTTGCACAAGATATGATTAACTTACAAGCTGTCTGAATTTATGTCAGTAAGATTTAGTTGTGGGATAAATGACGGGTAAAAGTCTGTCTAAGTGGCCAAACATATTTATGTAGCAATGATTTTTAGAATGTTGCTTAAAACATATTAGATAAATAAATATTTCACTCAAGGAAGTCTTCTGATGGCATCATATTGAGATGAAGATTATAACTTTACTGTTAAACATAAATCCAAATTAGGAGGTCATTTAAGAGGTTAAAACACATATTTTATTGGTTTCAGATTAATAGTTATGATTTATTTGCGGTTATATTTGCATACCTTCATACCCACTGTTTGTTGCATGTTTAACTAAGAACAGTGTTCAATTTAAACCCAGAATAGACTAATGAGATACTTACATTTGCCCCCATCTCTCAACTTGCAAAACGTTGTAATATTTAGTATTTCCCTTTTAAAAGATAAAAAAACCTGGACTGAGTAAATTTTGGAGTGCAGCTGGTTAAAGTCGTTGAAAAGAAGCGTCGAGGCCTCGGGACTCTACAGGGTCGCTATCAAAAGAAACAAAACACCACAAACAGCCTGCCACGAGCTAAAACTCCCGTTTTCCTCCTGTTTGGTCACGTGCACCTGGTTATCCTGCAAACTCCAGCGCGTGAGTTCGTGTCTACTCTGCAGTGCCAACTTCTGTTGCCATAACAACCTGCGACAGTTGGTTTGAAAGGTTTTTTTTTACTCACGTTTCGTTCAGATTGGCCGACGTCGCAGTCAGCAGCAGAGCTGAGGCGAACATGGCAGCGGCCAGGACTCGGAGGACAGGTGCCATGTCTGCGGCGCGAGACGACTCGACCGGACCGGAGTCTCGAGGAGCAACGGGGAGGTTGAAGAGGACGGAGGAGGATCTTCCAGCCTACGGTCCCTGCTGTGGCCTGACAGTTGGGGATGTTGCCTGCTCTGAGATGTCCTCACTGTGGTGGCGGTGCTGTTTTATAACACCGAAACTCCCTCCAGCTATTACCCCCCTTCTTCTGGGTCACTCCCCCAAAGTTCGTTGGACATTTGCAGCCTCCTCCCCTTCCCAAAAGGAGAGTCAGGAGGCCACCTTTCCAATTTCTTAAGAATTCCTGTAAAAAGTCAAAATCTCCCCCTAAGCGAGAAAGAAAGAAAAAAAAAAAACTGGGTGGAAAGGTGAAAACACAATAAGAACCATGATGACCATGCCAAGTTTTTACTAGACTGGTTTGTCAACATCTGAATCTGGCCCCTCGGAGCCTGGCCTCAGGGTTTCATGTAATGATACTTTTAGCAAGGTGCCTGTCAGTGGGGAATCTCTGGCTCTTGTACATGGATGTGTTTTGGCTTGAAGAGCCTTTGTAGAGGCTTCATCACCTGCTCAAAGTAAACATTATTCAGACTTGGCCCAAGACCCTTTTCTGCTTCTGGGGCCTTAAGCAGAAAATAATTTAGGGGCGACTCTTTCTGTTAAGAGCATGACCACCCAACACAGACTGGGTGGAATCTGGGTGAGAGGAAAGTTTGACTGCTGATCACTGATAACTGGTTATTATTTGCTGAGATTTGTGTACAAACCAAGCTCAAACACCCAGATTAAAGTCGCTGCATCAGATCGTAGCCATGGAAACACATAATCAAACTATGAAGATTATTCCTTGAACATTTACAAAATAAACTTGCCAAATAAAAATTCAAATGTTACACAATCACATTTCATTTAATTTGTCTCTACTGAGAAAGTTTAATTGCATTTCCATTCTCAATAATAAAAAAATGTTAAAACAGTTGTGTTAAAGCTGTCTGTCTCTGTGTCCAGTATTTTTAGGGGGCCCGTGAGGATCTGGGAGCCCTAAGAAGCTGCTTAGTTTGCTACTGCCTTGGGCCGGCTCTTGTCAGCCTCCTCCAGTTGCTGGAAAACTGGAACCCAGTGAGTCAAACCTGATTTGGTGTTTTGGGAATACAAATTTCCTTTGACTTTTGTTTGAACTCTTGTGTTCAGTGGACACAGACAGAGAGATGCATCTATGGTGTTTAAAGTTTGATTGAAAGTTTGATTCCTGTATGATTGGCACCAATCGTCCAGATTGTGTTTATTATGAAAGCAATTACTTTCTGTGGTACATTTCAGTATAATAAATTTGAAAGGATTTGTGATAAATGGAAAAGATTTACTCAAATATAAATATCCAGAATTAGTCTGATCTTCTGCACCATTTTGCAATCTTTGCCTGTGATATCAGGAATGCAACCCTCCTCCTTTTTCCTGATGTAATTATATGTTTTATTTTGTTTTCTTTCCACTAATGAAAGTTCTGATTCAATATTATTTTTTAAAAATTATATTGAAAACTAGCAAGTATTATCACTAGCAAAGAAATGTTTTTCTTTTTAAATAAAAAAACCCCCCAAAACATCAATCTAGCTGCTTAAAATGGCCTAATAACTTATGATTGTGCATTTTTCATTATTTCCTGAAGCTTCATTCTTTGTCTTTGGGAAAAGTTTATTCAAAGGATATTTACAAAACTCCACTGAAGTTGTTATTCGAAAGCCAACGTTTTGCAGGTAAACGAAGCAAAGTCGTCCTACATGTTTGCTTCTCTGCATTCCAACCTGATCCAGCCAATGACAAGCAGCCAGTGAAAAGCTTTGGTGCACAAATGAAGGACTCTGGCACAAAACAAGGCACAGCAAGGACAACTACAGACGAAGTTTGCAGTCCAGTGGGACGCAGGAAAGGTTAAACATGAGAAGAATTCCTCTCAGGATATTAAATCTCTTCTGTCTCTGACATGACACACATCTTCCCTTCATTCCTGAGAGAGGAGAGGAGGCAGAATACAGATAAGCAGAGAGCAATTTGCACAACACAGACATTATTTGGTCTGACTCCGCTGGAAAAAAGCACCTGAAATCAGGTTGTGTTAGGTTGTTTTTTTGTCTTTAATTCATTTCAGGTTAGTGACGTTGAGAGTCTGTTTGACTGAAGGCACTGCGGTGACAGTCTTTTATCTGCTTTTATCTTTTGTCTCCTCTTCTCTTTGATCTCTGCTGCTACAAGTCATTTGAATTCAATACTGAATGGAAAAGAAATTATTACATATTTGCCTTTTCGGCAATCGGCTTTTGCTTTATTCTTCTGCTGGTACGGCTAATGAAGAGTTCCTCGCTTCTGCAGTTGATGTTCTCTTACGTCACTCTAAAGAGGCTCTCGGTACAACCTGATTTAAAGCTTGCTATGCTGCATTACTGAACAGAAATAAACACACGCAATACGGTTTTAGATGAGTATGGAACTCTCATTGGATGGGAATGAACTTATAGTGGGTTTCTTGTAAACTAGAGTTTCATTTACCTTCTCACACACTACGATAGATCAAAAGAAAACTAGGGGTGAACTTCTTTGCTCAGGGTCACATTGGCATGTGGCTGGACAAATCTGGAATCAAACCAACAACCTTCCAGTTGTTTTTAGGTCCACAAGAAGGCAACTTCTCCTCAAGTATCCTACAGCCGCCCTTCAGAGGGGAGAATGAGTAACATGTAATGGTTCCTGGCTTGACATTTGCCTGACCACTGCCCTCCTACTCAATTCTGCTCACTTCTTATCTCCCTTCAATGCTCCATCTGGGATTCCTCCCATTGAGCTCAATTTCTCTGGTTCAATTTCAACCGGGCCAATCAGCAAACAGGAAGAGGAGTTGTGAACGATTGCCATCGATTTTTTTGCACTATTTTAGAATTGTAGTTTATAATTGTAGTTTGGCAGTGGAAGAAAATGAAAGATGCAGTTTGGACCATGTTGGTTTCAAATAATGTCCAGTTGCATATTCTGGGTCAATGTTTAGGGGCAGTTTAGATGCAATTTAAGCTGTTTTCTTAGATTGTTTTTAAAAGAGTTAAAAGTCTGTGCAAAAGGAATGTTTTATCGCTGGCAGAGATGTTGTGGCCCCACTCGCCACTGAGCAGGGCCACATTTACAGCACACGCAATTTCTGGAAAGCTTCATAGAGAGCTGATGCATCACATACATTGGCGATTGGGTAAAATCAGGTCCAGTTGTTTAAAACTTCAACAGAGTCAACTCCTCAAGCAATCGCTTCTCAATAGCCTATGGTCCAGACCCTCTGGACAAAGCAAACCAGAGAATAAGGAGCTGATTGCTATCAGGCTAGCTTAGCATTATCTCATCCATCCTTTTTCTGTTCATTTGGGCTTCTGATAGTGTCTCAGATAAATGCCCTCAGAAAAACCATAACAGATACAAATCTTTTCCATTTTTGCTCCTTGCATTTTAAAACGCAGTTATTCAAAAATGCAGAAAAGTGTGGGTGAGTTTATCAGCTCAGAGTAAAAGAAATCCAGACTTCTTCCCTTCTTTAAACTCCAACGCAGAGCAGATATTCATAGTCTGGAAGTCAAAAGTTCAGACATTTTTTTTTCTCTTGGTTTTTTTCTTTGCAATAACTACTGAATACATTTAAAAAAATGACAGTATGAACAACTCTCACTGTTTTTTTAATTGATTGATAGAAAAGCCAGCAGCCATTTTTATCCTGACTGGAGAATTGAATACTTGATTTCTATAGTTGAGGGTGCACAAGTCATAATCACACATCCCTTGTGTCTTAAACGTAAATGTTAAATGTGTTTAGGAGAATCACAAAACAACACAGATGAATGGATGTACAGTCATCTGTTAATGTTTGTTAACTGGAGAAATACTAATCGGAGTCCAACTTGTGCATTACTGTATGTTTCCTAATCTTGGTTTATGTAATGCTGGACTGTAAACTGTCAGATTGGATTCTACAGAACCTTTAGAAAGATTTATAGTAATGTGTAAACAAACCACATTACTATAAATGTGGTTTGTTTACACCACAGAGCCTCAGTAAATCGGGTTTCAGACTGTCCCTACTGTTATTATGCAAGAGGGAGAGCACACCTCCCTCAAACACGATAAATATTAATGTCCTGACACTTACTCATACATTCCCTTTAAGAAACTTAAAATAAAAAAAATATGTTTTTTGGATTTTTTTGGACCCAGAGGAGGAGGGGCAGAGCAGAGAGCTACCGGGAAGCTGACGTAAGACTTCAGTATCGCTGTTCTGGAGGAGTCAACAATTCATTTATATTTAAAAAGATTAAAGTAAAGATACTTTTATGTCCAAAATCTAAGGAGAACATTGCAGTTCAATCGCGTGACCGGTGTTAGTGTTTTAAAGTTGCAACAAAAATGTGGCTGCATCCTGCCTGGTCAGATCTTTACAGAAGGTTTAAGATAGATTTATTCTAAAACTGTTTTGAGTGTAGCTTACATCTCTTTAAAAATAAAAATAAAACAGCAGTGACAAAACAAAAACAGAGTTGTAGACATTTTTGCAAATGTCTAAAAAAACCCAAACAGTTTCAAAATTTTTGGGTCCATTTACTACGACACTTAATTACAAATTTTTTGCAGCTTATATTGTTGATTTGATCTATATTGCCATGAAAATTTATTTTGTAATTCTTGAGAAAGGAGAAGGTTTGTAATATTTGTTCTTCCTCCTGCTGACTTTTCACTCGTCTTTAATTAGTGTGGGAGGAGAATGGGTTTGTGAATTAATGATTAGAATTGCTAAATCAAGTGAGTAAACTGATTGATTGATTGATTGATTGATTGATTCATTCATTCATTCATTCATTCATTTATTGTTGCTTCTGCAGCGTGATTGGAGTCCACCTGTGATCAAGTCAGTGGACAGAACATTGTTTGGAATAGAACACATGAATATTAATAAGCTCTTACAGTGGACAACACACAAACCAAACAAGGCAGTCAAACGACTTACCTCTTGTAGTCCAGGCTTTAACTGTGCCAAAGCACAAATCTCAGGAAAGATTGAATGTCATGAATAGAATGGTTGTCTCCATTACTTGGAAACGGATGAAGTTTGAAACCACCTGGATCCGCTGTAGACCCGACTAAAACAAGTAACTGTGGAGGAATGGCCTTTGCCAGAAACCTGATCGAATACATGATGGTCACCAAGGCAGAGTTCCAGTTTCCTCTTGTAGAGTAAACTACTGCCAATGTACCAATCAGGACTTTATGGCAGAGTGAGCAGATGGGAGCCACTCCTCATTGATAGCATATGATAGGGTGCTTAGATTTAGCAGAAACACACATTTGAGATTGTGAGAGCAGGAGAAAGATTTTGTTCTTATGAATTTTAGGTCCATTTACTACGACTATAAGATATTTCATATTTCTCATGCCTGGAGAAAAACTGTTAACATTTAAAAGGTCAGTGATGTATTTTCCAGGCACATGGTGCCATTTTATAGCACAATTAAGTAACTATATTACCTTCAGTTTCTACATGCATCAAACATGACTTAATAGAAATTGACTTTGTAGTTTCACACTTTTAAATTGGGCCTCTGTCACTTTAAATACTCTTACTCTTTCTAAAATTCCATCACATCATCACATCTCTATTAATCCTTTAATATTTTTACCAGCGTTACACTGAGGAGTAGCTCGTATAATGAGCTCAGCATATGCTCAGTTCCACCTGCTGTTTGCTAATTGCAGCTGACTAGTCTGAAGGAGCTGAGCGGAGGAGGGCTTCTCTGTGAGGCAGAACCTTGGAAGCTTGAAAACTGCAGCTCTGAGGAGGAGCGTTCGGTCCACCCAGGTCTTTTGCACAGCTGACACAGTTACCATGGGGATTAAAGGATTTCTCAACATGCATGGAAGAATCAAAGCAACACTCCACGTATGTTTTTGATGAAGAAATAACATTGTGACATGATGTAAAGTTCAATAAAATCAGTTTTACAAAATGCTGCTCCAGGTAACCTTTTCCTTATTTTGAAGCATGATGATGACATCATTATGTTGTGGTGGGGGGTTTTCTACACATGGAGCGAGGCATCAAATTTGCATAGAGCATGTGATGACTGTAACCAGAAATAGAAAAATTTTGCCTAAATCCGCTTTTCATTGATGACGTTAATATGAATGAACCTAAAAGTGTCTTTATTTTCATTTATTTGAGATTATAGTGGTAAATATGGGGATATATTAGTACTGCAACAGTTTGCTAGAACTACCACCTGCAGCCATAGCTTTAACAGTGGTGATGAAGCTGAGGATGATCAGCCTATATTTGACCAGCAGGACCAACAGTCGCCCCCTCTCTGTTTCTCTCTGCGGCCCAGTCGCTGTCTCCAAACACAACCATTCTGTAGGATCTCATTTGGGTAGTGAGGTCTCCTTCTGAGCAGAAACAATCTGTCCACCGTCTTCCATTCATCACTGAAGGCCATCATTATAGTCATCCGAAACCATAGTAACCCTTCATCACAGGATACAGAGCAAGAAAATCTAAACGTCTGTGAATGCACAACATGCATAGTTTTCTAGATTAGGATGTTATTCTTTGATTAAAACAGATGACAAACTGATCTTTGTTCTAGGAATACAGGTTGGGTAATAACAACCTGTAGTTCTTGTCCTGAGGGCCGGCTGCTCCATAATTCAGTAGTTATCTCATGTATGTCTGGATGAACCTGTTGGCTATTTCCCTGAAACACTTTCCTTGGTCCCACACCCCAGATATTTTTTTTCTTTTCTTTTCTTTTCTTTTTCTTACTGCATGACTTGACAGCCATGACTAGTTGCTTTACATGATTAGAAGTGTTAGGACACAGTTTCCAAAGACAGACTACTATCTGATATTGACTGAAACATGTTGTGAACATTAACAAATAGAAAAATAATATCTGCTGGCTACATGGCTATTACGACGCTATTCCTCTATTACTATTGTGTTTGTTACTTTTTGAGCAAGAAAATAATTAATACTAGATGAGATTTTAAAACTTTTATTCAGTTTTATAAAAAGTCTTTTATGACCAAACATAAGAGAAAAAATTCATCCAAAGACATAGATAAAATGATGCAATCCAAACAGTTAAGTCAAGTCAAACTTTATTTATATAACACATTTACAACAGCCTCAGCACAACAAGCACGACATCATATTTTATCATTATCAAACATCAAGATGTGATAGAAAAATAAAAGATTAAATGTGTTTACCTAAAGACATGCATGCAGTGGACAGATGATTGGAGTAACCAGATGGACTAACCAAGCTCTACTCTTAACATCTTTGTTCAGGTTCAAACTTAGACAGGATCTGTGATCTACTGAACTGAAGCCAAGATCCTTCAAGGTTTCCAGCAAAATGCTGCATATTTTTAATAAGTTGTTGTTGTTGAGAGCGTAATAACAACCTGTAATAACAACAGATGTCATCTCTTCTTCTGTCATCTGTTGGGGCAGCAGCATCAGAACCAAACTAAAAAAAAAAAAAACTCAACAGCCTGATAAAGAAAGCTGGTTCTGTTCTGGTTCTGTTCTGGTCCTGTTCTGGTTCTGCTCTGGTTCTGCTCTGGTTCTGTTCTGGTTCTGCTCTGGTTCTGTTCTGGTTCTGTTCTGGTTCTGCTCTGGTTCTGTTCTGGTTCTGCTCTGGTTCTGTTCTGGAACCTCTGGAGATGATTATGCAAAGAATGATTCTTCATAAAATCATGAAGCGTATGGACCACGGTGACCATCCTCCTCATGAGACGTCTTGGGAAAACAGAGTGTCTGCCAGAGGCTCTTCAGATTCACTGTAGACCACTACATGAAATAGTTCCTTTTTTTCAGCCATCAGTATCTAGAATAACTCTTTTAAAAATTAATGAATCACAACAACATTTAATTCCCTTTGGGATGAATAGAGTATTTTTGAATTTGAACTTGAACTAAATAAGTATATTTTTAATGTTTTTCTGGGCCATGATAAAGGCTGGCCAACCTGAAGCAGTGTGTCCAGTATTTGGAAGGTTTGTCTTTAACCCACATTTCTTAATTTTGTGCCTTCATAGGTGCAGCCAGTTAACAAAATAATGTTGATCTACTGTCACTGCATCATTTAAGTGATAATCAGGTTATTATTTTATTTTTGGAAATTGATTTCCACCACTATAGATTGCTGTACAACCGTAATCAAAACAATAGTACTATTTTCCTTGCAGCTAAAGGAGAGGCTGTCTGTTGTTGTGCTCTTCATGTTGTGTACTACAGCAGAAATGTGAAGAATGTGTTGTAGCTAACAATACCCGTAAACTTCACAGTCCCACCAGTGTAAGCCGTGTGTACTGTAAAGAAAAGATGAGGGCTGATTTTGTATTCTGGACATTATGTTGGCTAGGGGGCATCGGACTGCGTTGACGTCGCAGTAGTTCAGGAATGAAACGCAGCACACACTGAGAGGCTCATCCACTCATCTAAAGGTGTTTAACTGGCAGCTTGTTCTTCGCTGCCTGCTGTGATTGACAAACGTGAGCGAGGGCCAGAGGTAAAAAAAAAAAAATTAAAAAAAGTTATCAGCTTTATTTTGCTGGTCGCTGGTCCATCACAAACAACAAGACAGACACATCTCAGGGCAATTTTAGAGAGAAAGAATTGCCCTTAGGTAATTTTATCCCCGCCAAGCGTGTGTTTCCTCAGAAAAATGTTTTCATCGTCTGATATGATAAACGTTGCCTCATTGTTTTATAACCAGGGTTGAATTGGAATGTATGCAATTCCTGTTGAATTTACATGTTTGACAAAATGTGGGAAAGTTCACGGGGCATGAATGCTTTTGCAAATATGAATAAAAAAATGCGTAATAATACCTTGAGAGTATTTTTTTTTATATCTACTAGGGCTACAACTAAAGCTTATTTTAGTAATAGATTATTTGAATAATTTTGACTATTAATCTGATGATTAATTGGATAAAAAAACTGCCAAAATTTTCATTTAACCACAAAAGACTTTCTGTACAATAATATATGCCATCCATCCATTCTTGTTGCAAGACAACAAGGATACCAACTGCGCTACTGTGCAGCTGCTACATTAATATTTGCAAATAAAGAAATAATTCAATTCTTTTTTTAAAAGAAGAAAACCATTTTATTGGTTAAAATGTAATGACAGCACTTCTTTACTGAACGCTTGATTATTTCTGGCAAAGGAAGAATCTGCAGCTAAAATAAATCTTCTAACCTCAGCATGTTAAGAGCTGAGCTTTTTCAACAATAAAGTGAGGGATTGATCTGTAGATTGTTTTGTCGATTAATTTTATTATCTTGATTGATTGGATAGAAAAGGTATTTAATAAGTTTATTTTCTTAACATAAATGTGAATCTGAATTTGAAACTTTTCAGGAGTTTTTGGTATATATGGAACATATTCACAAAATATGTTTTTCTTTTTTATCTTAAATGCAAAATTAGTAGATTTTTTTTGTTAAATGTTTGGCTTAATTACGGCTCTCATTGTTTTGTCTTCTCAACAGTGGGCTTATTTTGAGTCTGCATACTGCAGTTATTGATTAATCGATTATTTGAATAATCATTTCACCCCCTTAGTTTGAAGTTTTGAATTTGATTTTCATCCCACCAAACATCCCCACAGTTTACCACTCCAAACAGACGTGTGTGTGCTCCCAGCAGCAGAGGGCAGCAGACACGTAGGCTGAGCAAATGTTTTCCTTTCTCTCATCTCCACCTCGGGGACGGGCTCATTAAATCGTTTCTCCCATCTCCTCTTCTCTGATGAATTCTTCATTAAAACGCTCCTCTACAAAAGACGTTCTGAAGGAGTGCAATTAAACGGGTGTTGATGATCTCAGAGAGATGATCTTTTGCAGCTAAAAGCTCCCTGAACGCAGCCCACTGGAGCCTTTCCAGAGCGATAGCTCAGACAGAGAAACAGTCCACCAGTGAATAACAAAGGGAAGTCAGCCGCTTCACGGGGATTTAGATGTTCAAAGGAGCAGCTTACGCCTCTGGGCCACGCAGGGCCCTCTCGAGTCGGAGAATGAAATCTGTTGTTTAACAAGCCTTTATTGGAATCCTCATGAACAAAAATGTTGGCGATCGGGGGACAAACACAAGCCCACGGTGGTGGCACAGATGAACCCGAGATGAGGGAATGTTTGTCAGAGAACCCGTACCAAAGTGTGACTTTCATATTGGTATAACAAAATCCGTTGGGTGTGTGTGTGTGTGTGTGTGTGTGTTTGCTTGGGCCAGGATATGCTGGGCTTTAGGTTGTGGATGTAACAGAGCCGTCTGCCTCGGGGTCTCTCTGTTCTTTAGTTAGTGGAGTTTCTAGAGGTTTCAGTACACAGTCTTGGAGTGTTTCAGAAATCTCGCGGGAGTTTGAGGAAGCCGGACATCGCCGCTTCCTCACCGCTGAGCTTTACTGCCCCCCTCCTCCCGCATAGATCTGTGTTTCAGCTTTAATGTTTTCTCTTCAGAAAGTTGAAATACAGCAGAGAGATTTGGAGTCTTCATGTGACAGGTAACTAATCAAAATGCAGCATAAGATTTCATCCAAAACTTCAGCGGATGCTTTGTCCCAGTTTGGACAGAACCAGCTGTAATATCAGGTCCTCAGGGTTGAACAGTCGCCTGGTTGTTGGGACCACAGACTACATTACTGCCAACAGAAAACTGTATGTTGTGTTTCACCTCTTGTACATTAGATCAGTGGGGGGGGGGGGGGGGGCAGGAAGATTGGCTTGCCCAGGGCACCAAACAGGTTAGGAGCGCCTCTGCATTGGATCATTAGCTTTTTAAAGCAACTGTTGGACTGGTGATGTTAAAACTGTCCAAAAGGAATAGATCAGCATTTACTGGCCAACAACCATCTGGCCTTTACCAGGCAAATGACATTATGAGATCATTCATAGTGTAGAAGAACTTAAGGCTCCCACATACTCAGGCGTACTGATTACCTAAAATTATCTCATGACAAATTCCTTTATTTCACACAATCCTAATGAGAACTAGCAAGTTTGATGAACTATTTGGGCACCTAGCTCTGTTTCTTCTCCATCTGGGAAGCCTTAACTCACCTCTCAGTGCGGGACAGAGAATGTCAGTCACATGTCGATTCATCCGGCAAAGACAGTGAGCCGCTGCCCGGAGCCAGAGGAGCAGCAGGAGGCTGCGCTGGATTTAGCTGTGAACAGGGATCCATTCAATAAGCTTTGTTTCTTATGTTCCAAAACTTTGAAACAACATGAACTCATAAAACCCTTACTCTCCAATTTATCATCCCGGTGTCACATGAAAACCAGTTCGATGGTTTTTTCGCTGTTTCCGCCAGGTAGTATAATGTGCGACACCGAGTACACGGTCATTAAAATCTATCCTCTGAAGTGCGCTCCAGAATGTTGGGGCCTTTAGTTGGCCAGAATACAGGCCTGCTGGTATCCCAGGAAAACACTTTTGGGATGAATTAGAGAGGAGACCATAAGTCACCCAACCTCACTCAGCATCAGTGTCTGACCTTACCAACATACTGCTGAAGACTTCCTAGAAGAGCTGAAATTCTTGTAGCTGAATGATTTATTTTCACTTATGAATGACTGATATATTCATCTGAACTGAAGCAGTATTTGTTTCTCTTCGTTATAATCTGTATCTAGATTCCTCTCCTGAATACAAATTAAAGTAAAGAATGTATTAACTGGCCTTATTCACTTACTATGATCAGATAGGATCAAAAACTATATAGAATATTAACAACAACAACAGGAGATCAGTTTGCAGCCAACACTGATACATCAAATATTAGTTGGGTCACTGATGAGTTATTGATTGACTGATAAAATAAAAGCGTTTCCTCTAATCAATCAATTCTCCTTCCACTGTAATATTCCTGTTCTTCTACCATAACCCAATTGTTTCCCCAGAATTTGGCCCTGTTTATTTATTTATTTTTTATTTTTTTATTTTTTTACAATTTTGACATGAAAATAATTAACCCAATGGAATAGGAGAGGGTCCATGTGTCTGCTTATTAAATACACATGTAATTTCCATTTCCACCTCCTGGTTGTAAGAAAAGTGAAGGCCGTTTTTCTTTGCACTTGAGTGTTTTTTCTCAGATCTAACTCCTTCTAAATAATGAATTGAAAATTCATCAAAGTTGGGGGTGGGGGTAATGCACTGAGGTTGCTGAACAAAGCTGTTTTCAAAAATCATTTATGGTTTTACGTGTCAAAATTCTGTAATTTGCATTAGTAAAAAGATTGTTTTGTTTTGTGGGAAGGGCACCGAAAAGGTTTCCACCCAGGGGCCCACATCTTTGTAAATCCGGCCCTGACTGTGCCCTCTCCCTCACCCCCCCTTGTTAACCTCAGATTGACTCAAATGCCACCAGCCAACCTCCATCTGTGGCTCTGACCTAAATGAGGAGGGAAAACAAGCCGAGCCCCAACCTCTCCACCGCCGGGCTGTGACTCCTCTGCTGCCATGAGGCTCCTGGTTGGAGGTGCTGAGGGAGAGAAAGCGGAAGAAAGAGAGAGAGAGGGTGAGAGAGAGAGAGAGAGAGAGCTGTTTGAAGTACAGTAAAACACAGCTCCCTTCAGCTCCCAGATCAAAGGCAGAGGATAACCAACAGCCTGCTGTAATGAGACCACGATGACTTGAAATCACTGGGATGGCTCGGTGCAGCTCCCCCCCTCCAAACTACCACAACATCGTTATGAGAGACCGCAGTGGAACACCCTGAGAAAGACAACAGTATTCTAGCAATGTAGGTTTCTCTGGGAGTAAACTGCTGCTCTGTGTGTGATCTTGTTAGAGAACCAGAGCTGGAGACACAAAGCAGAGAACAAACACAAACCAGAGAAGGACTGAGAAGAAATGCAATGCTGTTTTTTTCTATGTATATCATCTGTTGACTTCCATTCACTAGCAGCGGTGGACGACCAGCACAGGCAAATACGTCTTATCTGTCTGGGTTCAATTTTTGTATATAAGCCGACGTGATGTACAATGAAAGCCCCATTTTTAATTTGCTTTCCATTTATGCTTGGCAGTGGCGCTCCCAGAGACATGTTCACTGGGTGACCAGACCAGGCCTGGAAAAATATTGGGATGGTTCAACAACAGAAACATAGCAGCCATCAGATGCCAACTACATACCAACTGGTTGAGAGTGATGACAAAGGCTTTTCTTGTCCTTGCAGATGTTTGTTTTTAAAGGTTTTGTTGGCTCTAGTGACCTTAATTTGAGAGATGTCAGACAGGAAAGCGGATAATGAGAGAGGAGGAAGACATGCAGCAAAGGTCATCAGACTGCGTCGAGGACTAAGGTTAAGCTTTATCCCTGCACCACCACAATCCCGCAAATATAAACATATAGAGTTTCCTAAACACTTACTGGAATCATGTACTTTGTCAAAGCAAAGAATGATTTTTATTTCAGAAGTCAAGAATGGTGGGTTATCTGTGATGCTCTGGGCCTGGTTCTCTTCCTGAAGTGTGTGGAACTTTGTTGGAATGCATAGTTTTATGTTCTCTGATCATAGTGCTGGTAAAATTTTACCATAATTCTCAACATGGATCATCTTTGGCTGTTTTAGCAGGATGAAGACCCAAAATGTTTGAGCAAGTGAATACAGAAACAGTCCACCAAAATGAAAAAATGAGCTTCCTGCCATAGTCATCTCCATAACAGAGTAACACATGCTGTCCTGTTGGTGAATAGAGGTCATTCAGGGTAGCAGAGTGTCAGTAATTTTGCCTAAATCATTTGATAATATGGGATTTTTTTTTCTTCCACCCCTGAATAAATGTAGATGAATAAAAATTGGATTTATCTCCTTTTTGCCTGTAAGAGATTGTGATCTTGGATAAAGAGAAATTCATTAGATTGTTTTCATACATGAGCAGAGCAACTACCACATGATTATTTAATGCAAATAAAAAATAATCAGTTTGTGAGGGATCCAAGTGAACCTGGTAGAAACAAAGATGTTAGTGTGAAGCAAACAGACACATTTCCAGAGAAACACCATGACAGAAAATGTCATGGAAAATGAACAGGGACATTTTCTGCTCCCACATGTGGAGAGTAGCTTGATGTATTTTTTGTGTGGAGAGTCTTCTGACTGAGGCCGGCATCCGACACCGGCCTCCATCTGACCACACAGTCCAGGCAACAACAAGACCAGGAGATAAAAACACTGCTTTTAATTCAGTTTTCCTTAAACCTTCTCTGGCAAGAACGTTTGCTGTTAATCACAGTTAGTTTTAGCCCCAAGTCACAAATTAGTGAATCTCAGAATTTACTCAGAAAAGCAAATCAAAGCAGAACAAAATAATTAAATATGAGTCTTAATCTTGTGGTGTTTGAATCATAAAAGAAATTATCTTCAGCTGATCAAACAGAAAGGAAGGACCTGAACCATGAGCTCTTTGAAACAGGAGAATTCACACTCGTTTATCTTCACGTCTGTAATGCTTTTCTCTTTTTTTAAACTAAATATATTTCAATACAATTATTTTATCTGAAAACATGTGGAATAGAGAAATGATTTTTATTATCCCTAAATGGTGAAATTCAGTAGTAAAGAGACTGAAGCTGAAAAACACAAAGACAAAATATCATAAGAAAAAAATAATTAATAGACGGCACAACAAGGGCAATTTTACAGTATGAGAAAAAAATACATGTATATTTTATTTCCGATTATTATTTATTTTATCTAATTATTTTATCTAATAGCTGTACTGCAGTACGGTTATTATAAATACTGTTTTCAAATTCAAAAAGATGTGGAACTGAGTACAATAATTTAACAAATTTACAAAATGAATATTTGGGAATTAAAAAAAACCCAGCAGACTATTTACAAGAAGTGGAAAAATGTGCAAATAACAGCAGCGATGTCAACCCTGCAAAATATCCAGAGATATCCATTTATCTTGTTTTCATCTAATAGCACGACTGTTATTAAATGTCTGTTCATATTCAGACAGGAGTGGAGTGACATTAATCTCCTAACAATCACTTCCAGCTGGTGACATCAGTGATTACAGATTACTAATTGTCTATATTTGATAAGCGTCCTCTCCTCCCGTGTTCACCAGCGATATCATCCCCATCTCACTGTCTAACATGCTCATTTCAGCTCCTGTTAAAAAGCTAATTAATTACTTTGTATAAGTGGCCCCAGAGTGTGTGTGTGTGTGTGTGTGTGTGTGTGTCTGTGTGTGTGCGTGCTCCTGTGTGCCTGAGAACTGTGTAATTACGGCTGGGTTTGCTGCTGACGCGCCCGGCTCCATATCGCACAGATGACAGGAGCAAGTGACATGCTGCCTTGCTTGTTCTCCTCAGGGATCACTTATCAAAACAATACAGCAGCCATCATTCAAACACAGCCCTGCTCACTTTGAAGTCTCCCTGTCCTTTTGTTTTTTTAATCCTCATCCTTTTCCCATTGTAATCCGGCTGTAACTGCAGGGATTCTTCCCCATTTGCACCAGTTGTTCATACAAACACAACAACAACGCACACACACACGCACACACACACACACACACGCAAAAACACAATACATTGGGAGCAACTGGTTCAGTCGGAGGAGGCTGAATGTAAATGGGCTGGCGAGCCGGCGCTTGCCATGCGTCTCTGCCTCTGTGTTGCCAATCCCTGTAAAAAGTTAATGTAAGCAGGATTCACAGGGAGCTGGCGGTGATGAAATTATGGTGTAACTGATGCCAATGTGCCATAGCAGAGGAGTGCATGGCCGCTCGCGTCTTTGAAGGAGGCTCTTCCCATCGCTGCGATGCTCTGCTGGAGAAGGCTGCTGCATGCCGTGTACAGTACAAGCGGACAGATGGAGGGCAATACTGCACAAAGAGCGGGCAATCGTTTTACTGCACACGAGTTTGAGCAATTCATATGTGGCTCCACTATTGCATTCAGAGCTGAAATAGTACTGGGATGTACACAGATAATGAGCAGTGTGTGGGGTAAACATGAAAGCGGTTGAGTTGTTTATAATCCCAGCTGTTTAGCTAAAATAAAATATGGAGCCTAAATATGAACAATCAATTCAAAACGTTTGCTTTCCTCTGGAACAATGATACGATTTAAAGTCAAATATTGTCACTTTCTTAAAATAATAAACTCTGGGTTTTTTGTTTTTTTCTTTTTTTGCCAAAAGATGACGTAGGCTGAAAAAAAAAACTTTGTGAAAAAATGTTTAGGCCATTATTTAAAAAAAAATTTAGACCCTTCTTAAAACATATTAACTTGAAAGTCAATTTCATAAAGTGATGCTACAACAACAACAACAAATTATTTTACTAGGATTTCATATGGTGGACCAACACAAAGTACTATGTGAAGTTCAGAGAATCAGAATTATTTTACCATCATAATTCTGAAAAGTGTGGCATGATTTTATTTTTACCTCCGATTATGACTTTGTTGAACCACCTTTTGCTGGGATTCTGTAATTCCAGGCAGGAATCTGTGGGTTTTGTTTGGTGTCCTAGATACACAACGCCCATCTAGAAACTGACATATTTGCCTCATCTTCTCTACAAAACCGCTCAAGCTCCATCAGATTGGTTGGAACGTGTCTGCTAACGTCAATTATCAAGTCTTGCCACAGATTCTTAATTTGATTTAGGCCTGTACATTTACTAGACCAACCTAGTATTTTTTTTGTCATTGATTTTCCTGACTATATTTCCACCCATCTTCACATCAACACTGTTTGAGCACAGCATCCTCACAGCATGATGCTGCCACTGCCATGTTTCATTGTGCGGGACTGATTTCTTCAGGGTGGAATTTATTGTTAGTTTTTTTTTTTCCATGTTTGCTTTTAAGAGTCCGTTTACAAGACAATGTTAGGACAGTAAGGCCCACATCTACTGTTGTATTTTGTTTAGCTGGACTGAAGACAAAAATGGCTTTCAGGGCTGTAAAGGTCGCTGACCCCTGGTTTAGGTGGACAGTCGTGTCTTGATAGGCTTCCATCTGTCTTTCCATTTTCAGATGGTTTTGATTGAACAGAGGTTTTCATGATTTCATGTTTTTTTCTCTCTCATGTTCTCCAATAAGCATGAGGCCTTCACAGAACGGCTGCATTTACACTCACGATGAATTACACACGGGTGGATTCTGTTTACTAATTAGGTGTCTTCTGTCGCTCACATGGGATCTTTTCAGATTTAAATTATTTATTTTTTTTGTCGTTGGAAAACATTTAAAAACCAGTAAGCCGTTTGTCTTCAGCAGCTCTAATGCGCTGCTTTGTGGTTGGAATTGTGCGCTCCCACTCCATAACTTTTTCTGATCCCTGTGACCCACAGAGATTCCAAATTCATACACAGCTCACCAAAAACAGCTGCTGTCTGCAAAAACGCAGCGCCTGCATAAACAACGTGGGGGTGTGTAGGAGCTCTGAGGGGGAAGGCCATAAAAACCCACGGCTCCAGGAATGCCAAAACCATGTTTCTGAGGGGGGGTTGATGAGCCACTGTTGCCTATTACTATAGCAACAGGAAGACCTGGCTGCTTCAATCAGCTCCTGGTTTGTCGGGCAGGCAGAGGATAGGCCAGGGAGCCGCGTGGGGAGACATCTTAGTTTTGCTAATGAGGCCAGCAGGACTGGCTAGGTGTCATCCTGACTGTACGACCTCAGCAGTGTCGTCGCCTGTCATGATGCCCGTCATGCTGGGGAGGTCAGACACACACACACACACGCACACATACACACCGACGGCCGAAATGAGAGTAGTGATCATTAAAATACAGTCAGTCATCATTACTTTTCACCAGGACCAGCACATTCAATCTGCTGCAGATACACAGACAGCAACACACACACACACACACACACACACACACTGCCCACAGCACCAACACCCACAACATTCATGAACAGGTTTGTTGTTTTAATGATTCATTAAAGATCATGCTTTAATGATATGAGGGCCATGTGACATGGCATCCAGTCCATGCATTGTGACATGAAGAACTCTTAAGCATTCCCACTGTTGTGGGCTGTTATTTATTGGTTTTCAAATTCATCTGCACAATATAGATTTTCACAAAAAAAAAAAATCTAGTGAAAATCTATACTTTCACTAGAAAATATGGATTTTCTAGTGAAAATCTATATTTGTCTCTGTTTAATTAAATTCAACAGTGCCTCTTAATTTTGGGATTTTTATGCATCACACATACCCAAAATGATCAGGCCATTCTGAAAATGATTTATATCTGCCCTCAAGTATGCAAAACACACAGCAGATTTAACAGTATCATTTGTAAAATAAGAAAAAGAAATGCTTAGACCATTGTAAAATAAAACTAAGCACATCTCATTATTCAACAGTCTCCAGAACAACCTTTTGCAGATTTGTCATTTTAGTGGAAAGTTGAGTGCAAGGAAGAAGTTTGATAGTAAAAGCAGCAAAAGCTAGAGGGAAAAATCAAATCCTTGGCTTGACACTGAGTCAAGATAGGGATGGGCGATGTGTACTTAGAATTTAACAGTGATATTTTATGGTAATGTTGAGATGATGATAAAGATTGTGATAAAAAGCTTATTTATTTCTTATTTTTTAGGAAAATGTATGACACAGTATTCATAGACCCACAAACACAAATATTGTTCTTGAAAAAAATGTCAGGAACAATAGGCTCTATAAGGACATCATGTACTGAAAACAGAATTATTTACATCACTGAACTTGCACACAGTAATTACATCTAATCATATTTTCAAATTTACTGATATTCATTGAAGCTCTTGTGTTTAGAGTTGTATTCGAAACATAATCAATTGCAAATTTATTGATGGAATCTGACTATGTTGTGTTTTTATTTTTGTGTTTGATTTGATGTAAAGCACTTTGAAATGCCTTGCTGCTGAAATCAATCAATCAAATAAAGTTTGATTGATTGATTGATTGTGCGACAAAAAGTGATGATTTGTGATCATACTGCAAACTATATATATATATATATATATATATATATATATATATATATATATATATATATATATATATATATATATATATATATATATATATATATATATATATATATATATATATATATATATATATATATATATATATATATATATATATATATATATATATATATATATATATATCCATCCATCCATCCATCCATCATCCATCCAACCTTGTCCCTAGTGAGGTCAGGAGGTCCTGGTGTCTCCAGCTAACATTCCAGCCGAGAGGTGGGGTCACTTGGACAGGTCACCAATCTGTCGCAGGACAACACAGAGACAGACTGGACAGACAACCATGCACATACACACACACACTCACACATAGGGAGAATTTAGAGAGACCAATTAACCTGACTAACTGTGGGAGGAAACCGGAGAACCTGGAGAGAACCCACCATGCACAGGGAGAACATGCAAACTCCATGCAGAAAGACCCCGGGCCGGGAATCGAACCCAGGACCTTCTTGCTGCAAGGCAACGTGATAAATACCCAGCCCTATGTCAGAACCACACAGAGATATCGAGGACCTGAGTTTTACCGAGTTACATCTGTCCTGCCGCTGTGCTCCTGTGGAGTCACACTTGAACTTTTTCAGTTTCTCTCTGCATTTCGGTGGTTGTTGGTTGGTAACTGAGGTCCCCTGTTTGGGGTCGGGGGGACATGGTTTTAAAGAGGTTTGGCTCATTTGACTCAGTGCAGTGTGAAACTGTACTGCAGCAGCTGAAAAATGTAGCAAATGTTGCAACTTTGGCTCCCAAACGAACAGAGTCTACCGGACTGTGACTCAGCTGCAGAGTTGGAGGCTTCGAATCATGGCCTAACATCAGTGTTGAGTTTCTACCTGAAAGAAATCTGGATTCATGTTAGGAGAGGAAGTCAGAAGTTCAGAAGAGAATGAAGGTTGACAGTAATTGTTCATTTTCCTCATTTACTGAAGTCAGTCATTATGATCCCTGGTTCCAGACAGAAAACACAAGAAATATGTACTTTTTAATGTTTATTATAAGATTAGTCTTTATAACTGTTTACACATTTCACTTTAATATCATTAATACATTTACTATAAAAAGCAAGATTTATTTAGTAGGTTTATTTGATAGGGAGAGAAACACATCAACACAGATAAAGTGAATAAAGCAGCGGTTACCATGGTGCTTATGGCGTAAACTAATTTGTGTCCCTAGATTGGCTTTTGTAAACAATATATCTAAAGACTATTAATATGCAATAATATTAAAAGTATAAAAGATAGTATGGACAACATATGCAAAATAATACATGTGTATGTTTATGATTTTTACATATTTTGTCTGGTGCCTTATTTTTTTATTCATTGGACAGGAAAAAGGGCAAAGAGAGAGAGAGAGAGACATACAGCGAATGGCTGTTTGTAATAGAACAGAAAAGTTGAAGGAAAATATGAATATGAATTTTCCCCCTCAAATTAACATTTTTCTATCGCCTAACAGATATAATTATTGGACCATGATGTGTTCAAGAATGTGGAACAGAGCTGAAGTAAACGCTGATGGTAGATTATGTATAAACAAGAAAACCTCAGAAAGATTGTAATTCATTTTACTGAAGTGCACACTTGTATCTTCCACATCGTAGAACAAAAACAAAAAACGTCCCTGATTGTCATGGATTTCATTTGGAAAGTTTTCACAGCGCTTGACTTCACTTCCACATTTTATATTCAATATTCAATTGAGATTTTTTGCAAATGTATTAAAATGGTGCACACAGTTGACCGGAAAGGCACACACCTGTCAATTATAGGTTCCACAGTAGACAGTGCAGGTCAGAGGTCAAACATCAAGTATGAAAATAAAGGAACTAGCTGTACATTTCAGAAACAGTATTATTAAAACACTGTCATCAGCTTTCAGATCAATTTCAGTATTTTGACATACAGTATATTTTATTGGTGACTCATGTCCATTTTTATTAAACTCAACAAACTTTAGATATTCATCCCCCTACAGTTTTTAGGAGTTGAGGCCAATTTTCTAGAATATACAGGGACTCTAATCTATTAAATATGGTTGTTACATTTGGCTAAAATGGTTCTTTGTGGATGTTTAGATGTCTGGAAAGATTTGAAATCATTTAGAGAGTTGTCTAATTCTTACTTAAATGCTTTTAATGTTGCAAATTGTTTTAAAACTAAGCATTGGTAGTTTATGTTTTTTTTTTTTTGCTTGCTTTCTAAGCATTTTGAGGTGTCCCATTCTCTCTAGGCTATTGACTGTTTCCAACTGTATTTTGTTTGGTTTATTATTGATTAATCTAACTAACTAAAGCCATCAGAAGTTATTAGAAGCTGCTCTCTACAACAATATGTTTTGAGTCTTAGCATATAGCTGCTTGCTACTCAACACCTTTTCTGTGACATTTCAAAATTGTCTAAATCTTTAAAAGAATAAAGATCAGTTGAAGCCCTGTACACTTGTTTACCACACAATCATCAAGTTTTTTTTTTTCAATCATATTTTTAAAGATATATTCATGTGACTCCTGTTAAATGTTGAAAACATTTTCAGAGGAGGTCTCTATGGAGGCCTTTGTGCTGGGTCTCTCTCTCTATATATATCTAGCTTTCACACTGTAAGAAAATTTATGGGAAAAGGCATCATTGACCAAAACAACCCTTCATTATCAGCTCTTTTTCATCTAATAAATTGTGTGACGTAAAAAACATACATATATACAAACTTGCCTCTGCGTTCAAATTCTATCACAGATCAAAAAAATTGAATAAAAGCATGTAATTTTTTCGACTTAACTAACTTATGACAGCTGATAAAGCAGATCCAGGTTATTATTGTTAATTCATGTAAATTTTAGAATTTCTTCCATTTCTTGCAATTTATTTATTTCCTTTATTATTATTATTATTATTATTATTATTATTATTATTATTATTATTATTATTATTATTATTATTATTATTATTATTATTATTATTATTATTAATAGTAGTAGTAGTAGTAGTAGTGTTACAATGACTGATACTATATGTCAAAATAAACAAATGAATATTTTTTTAAAAATCCTTTAAATGACACATAATTTGGTATTTCAAACATTAAAATCAATGCCCACTTCTGTTTTCTTAGAAGAAGAAAAAAACTAAGACAAAAAATGACTAGGATTGAAGATCTGTAAAAGAAAAGATCTGAATTGCTATAAAAATGTTTAGTAAAGTGATTGTTAACTTTTTGTTTAGATTTGCTATTACTTTTTTCTTAAAAAGTTCAAATTCCTATAAGTCCAAAATACATCCACACGTGTTACGCTAAATACTAAAAACTAATTGAGGGGAAAAAATAGCATGTGCTGATTATGTATAATTCCAGGTGCAGGTGAGTTTTTCCTCCTTTCCCCCCACGCACCACTATTTCTGACCCACAGTCCTCCAGGCTCTGGTCTCCGGTCCCAGGTTGGTCTTAATGCCTAATGATTACCAATCAGAGAATAAGTGATGGCAGGGCCAATAGGAATAGAAAAGTTCCCCCTGATAAACCAATGATGGGGCCACAATGTTACAGCGTTCAGCGAATCCCTTGCGGATCTGATGCAACAGGACTGCAACTAAAGTTACTACTCCGAACTGCAACATGATGTCCTTCCGCTGCAGCGCACCCGAAACTAGTGCCGGGTGTTCCAGTTGCTCGACATGTTTATTATTCATCCACGCTGTCTGTTCTTTTTAGTTTTTAATTAAATAGTTTGATTCTCGCGTGTTGAGAACGTGAATTAAATAGGTAACTGAGGGGTTTTACAGACGGTTTATAGCTTTCTTATTTTACGAACTACACACATCCATTTAGGCTTCTTTTACAACTTTTAAACCTTCTAAAAGTAGATATAAATAGCTTTAGAAAAGCGAAATTATTTTTTCCGGTGGGGAAGTATTACATTTCTTGAAAAGAAAGTAAAAGTAACACCACGGTATTGACATAAATTGGAGCAGCACCTGTCGGACGGGCTCGTGCCGTTCACGCAAACAGCCCGAGGTCTCTGGATAATGGGAAAGTCCCCTGCTTCATGACGTAACGACCGCGAGAAGTCTGGAAACTGCGGATTGATCTCCAGTTAGGTGATCAGGTCTGGGCATTAGGAGTTGGAGAAGTAGCGGATTTAAAAACTTTCTGTCTGCAAGTCTGTTCGTGGTTCTAGCGCTCCATGAAGAGTCCCTGAGTTCCAAAAGCGAAATAATGGCTCTTTGAACGGCGTCCTCTTTCTGCGACGTTAAGCTTCGACTGCTTTGCTCCTACAAAACAACAGAGCAAGTATGGGGTGAGTACTGCTTTGGAGGAGCTGAGGAAAGTTAGCAGAGAAACAACAGCTGTTAGTTAACAGTTACTTTTAGACATTGGAACACTTTGTTTCACTGATTGGTTAGTGTAGTTACTAACGTGAAACGCTACTTTAATTGGTATTTCTGTTTATAGTGACTAGCAGATTTTTTTAATTAAAAAAGACTTTTTTTTTTCAGTTTATAAAAAAATAGTATACTAAGAAACCCCAGGGATGTGTTTCACTTTGGTTTACTAGTAAACTTTAAATTCTAAATATTTTTGTTCTACAAACCTGTTATCCCCAAACTAAAACTAAAACAGTTTGGTTTTACTTTTATTATTTGTTTAAGGTTATTTTATTATTATTATTATTATTATTATTATTATTATTATTATTATTATTATTAATATTATTTTTTTGTGTAGAGTTTTTACTCAAATAATGATTTTGTAGTAAATGTCATAAATCCAATACGCCCTTTACACTGTAAAATTATAGGTCAACAACAGATTCAATTTAAGAGAATTAATATGTTTGTTTTTTTAACTTAAAAAAAAACATGGTTAGTCATTTTTAAATGGACTCTTTTTTTTGTCTTGCGTAATTATGAATTATGAATTGATATGCAATTAGTTATTGTGGGTTTTAACAACTTTCTTAAAAATTTTCACAGGTCTACAGTTAATTCCACAACTCTCGCCTCCAGCCAGCGCATGGTTTGTGCTTTTGGGCAACACGATCGAAGCAGTCGGCACGATGGCGGCATCGATCCTTCGCAAGAAAATTCCCCCCATTTCCACAGGCGAGCTCGGCTCTCCCCCTCTCCCACAGGCTAACCATAGCCAATCACGGCTTAGGTCGGGGGCGGAGCCAGCGGAGAGGCAGCGCTTAATTGGTGAGTTTTGCCTAGACGGTTTTTTATTTTTCCACATCCCGAGGTCGGAGCCGCAGTGCAGCACGGGGGCTAATGTCGTACAGTGAGTACTGCTAAGTGGATTTTTATCGAATGCAGACGATGCTGTTCAATCATTTTCAGATGATCGGTTAGTTGTTCGCTTGGATCTTATCGGATGTATTGCTTGCTTTTGATTTAAGCCTTTTCAAATTGATGCTCGCTTCTTTTGATATTTTTTTTCTGTTTTTGTCATTTTTATTGTGCATATTTTATTCCAACAATTGCAACTAAATGGATTTCTTTAAAAAAAAAATTTAACACATTCTTATGATTTTATATCACATTTTTTCTAGGTGATGGTCTCTCTGATTGGATGACAGAGAAAGTTGATTTGTCTTCATTTGTGTCAACGACCGAGTCTTCTCCGAGCTCATCTCTTCCACCCTCGCCGTTAGAACAAGATGTCAAGGTGCCCTCGGATCTGGAGGTTATGACCTCCCTACTGCAGGAGGAGCTGGCTCAGCTGGAGGACTACTTCCGCTCCGAGTCCACATCCACCACAAATAAGTTGGAGAAATCCTCAAAATGTGACAAGGTTTCCCAAGCCATGGGCTCCCAGTCTTATTATCAGTTACCCTATGGCTCATATGGGACCAGCCAATCAGAGCCCAGCCCTGTGGTAGTTACCTTGGCAACAGGGGAACTGGACCTGGCCAGCTTCTGTGGTGGTCCCATCAGCAGAACCAAAATTGCACGGCCCGCCCCGTACAGCTACCACCACCGCTACCACCACAACAATGGGCGCAGGATCCTGGGCGAGTCGGTGAAAGTCGGCGACGAAGTGGGTCTGGAAACATGGGGCTCCAGGGGATGTTACTCAGGGAGCACGGAGTTTTCCGTGAACCACTACTCCACACTGAAGACCGTGAGCAAGAACAGCATCGGGAGCGTAAAGAAGGTGAGAGAATGTGCTTTATCGTTGAAGGAGGAGGAGAGTTACTGTTTTTCCGAAGGAATGTTTTGCAGCGAAGAGATTGCCAGAGGTTTCTGCTTGGGTGGCTCGTACGACGGCCACCACAAGCGAGAAGGACAGCTGATGCACAATGTGAAGGTCAATGTAAGTTACGACAGCGCAGGGCTTGAGGTCTTGCACTGCAGCAAGGATGGTGGACTCTCTGGAAGTCTTCCCCAAGAGACAATGGTGGCCGGCGACAGCTACTTCCATCAGTCCATGGCCAGCACGGATCCGTACCATAGCTTTATAGGAGACCTAGACCAGCCGGCTCAGGCACAGGCTGTGGAGCCCCAACATGGCCACTACCTCTATCCAGAATGCCTTGCGGACCAAAGCTACGAATGTCTGTCTAGAGGGGAATGCGAGGGGCCACTGCTGGGTGCCCCCATTCATCGCCCCACCCAGAGGTTAAAGGACGAGCCCTGTTCCATGAAGCCAGCCCTGGTAATGGGTGCAGGTTCCCTGGAGACCAACAATGGAGAGAGGAAGCAAAAGAAGAGAGACCAGAACAAAACCGCTGCTCACAGGTAAGTAACACCCTTCACTCTATTGTTTCCTTAGAAAGCATGCTCCAACCTTGGAGAACAGTTGAATCAAGACAAAGTGATAAACTAGGTTTAAGAGATGGGATGAACTTGAAGCATGAGTGAGCATCTGTCCGTTCCCTACAACTTGTCGGGGTGAGAGATGGGTACACCCAGAGCCAGGGCTGGTGTGTGATCATGGTCCTCTCTATTGGGCAAAGACAATTTAATCTTTTCCAGGATGGCTTGATTGTTACATAAACCACAGTGCTCTAGCTGTTTCTGTGAAGCGTAGGAGGGGATCAGAAAGCCCCTCACTGGCTGCCAAATTCTGCCCCACCTAGCTAATTCTGTCAGGCTGTTTGGGCTGAACTCAGAACTGTAGATGTAAACTTAGGATAGTGAAAGGACCTTGACTCATGACTAAATTTGCAAGGCAGCAAAAATGAGTACATGCAACCTAATCCTCCCCCACCAACCCCTCTGTCCCTGTTACAGGTACAGGCTGCGTAAGAGGGCGGAGCTGGACTCTCTGGAGGAGGAGCTGCACGGCCTCGAGGGACAGAACCGGGAGCTACGTGACAAGGCGGAGTCAGTGGAGCGTGAAATCCAGTACGTCAAAGATTTACTGATTGAGGTGTACAAAGCTCGCAGTCAGCGGCTCAAACAGGATGGCAGTGCCTGAAGACGCCCCCCTCAAATGCCCTCCATTTCCCACTACCCCAACCTCACCCTCCGCTCACCTCAACCACCGTTCCTCCCAGCCAGCACAGAGAGAACAATTACGCCAAGAGCACCAACTGGTTTTTGTCTCAGCACGATTGAAAGGGTAGTTGCATGATCCTGATAGTTCATATCCAGAAAAACAAAAAAGAGAGACAGAACAGAAAGAAACTTTGTCCTGAAAAAGAGAGAGAGAAAAAGAAAAGTGTGGAAGTGGGTGAGTGAACTGTGAGAAGCCTTAGTGAGGTGGCTTCGTGAGGAGATGCTGAACTTGTCCGTGACCACTGTGATCCGAACTGAACTCACAGCCTTGTGACGACGCGCCGATGGACCGTCATCGCTTTCTGGATTCGTGGTAGTGATTCGAAATTTGCTTGTTGTTTTTTTCGTGACACACATCGGCAGCATCAAGGCAGACTCATACTAAATATATATATTTTATTTTATAATTTTATTTTTACCTGATAACTTATCGTTTGGTTAAAACCATCAAATGAATAAAGGGGATTGCTGGCGAAAGTGTGTAACATGCTTTATGAATATTCACTACTGCAGACATTTAGAGAATTTGTATTGCTAAACCGTTGAGTACTTCCACCTGTCCTCCCCTCCCACTCCACTGAGATACCCGATGCATGTTTGATTTTGGAAACGCATGTGCGAGTGTTATTTGAAGGCAATATTATGTTAACTGCATGGCTTCAAGATCTTCACTTCGCATCAGTTCTCCGTCCAATCAGCCTACGACTTTTCTCTCATCTTGTCCCGACTGGTGCGATTCCCGCTCAGGTTTTTGGTTTCCTGGACGGAGAGTAATACATTTACCCCGCTTTTTAGCCCCCTTTTCTTTACCCCTCTCTATCTGTCCCTTGACTTTATTTCGCGGACACACAATCACCTACCGAGACAACGATGATTGTTGTCGACTTCCTGGGAATTTTGTTGTCAATCGGCTCAATTTGATGTATCTTAAGATTCAGGTCCTTTTTTATTATTGGATGTCAATGTCAGGAAATTTCTTATTCATCAGGTAGATTACAGCCAAATAAACCAGTAATGTGGTGTCACTCATCTCTGCCTTTGGACTGTTTTTGTTTCAGCTGAATGGTGCTTATCAGATGTTTGTCCTGCAGCCATCAGAATGCTTTCGTCAGCTGGCTGCAGTGACGAGGTAGGGTTTGGGGGTAAGGTTTGGGATTAGGGTTGCACACGTCGAGTTATATCACTAAGAGCAAAATCATAATGAAACACAGGCTTTGACAGCTTAGCTTAATAAACTGTTTTCCTTAAGAATTCTGATCTGATATTACATCACTTTGTCCAAACAACTCAATTGCAGGGGTGAGAAAGCACAGCTAACCCCCAACAAGAAAGACATTTACCCGCTTTGTTCATTCATCATGATGGTTTCCCCATGGGGCCGAGTGAAATCGTATCAAGCTGCAGCTGTCAACAGACAACAGAAGTTGCCTATCTTATCTGCTACAGCTTGAAGAGGTTGTTTGTGTGTGTGTGTGTGTGTGTGTGTGTGTGTGTGTGTTGTGCATGTGCGTGAGTGGGTGAAGACGGGTGTGTGTGAAATCTCTTGGTATCTCCCCTAGCAGTTGTAGGCCTTTCAAGTGAATGAGGCAATATCGCACAATACTTGCCGGAGACGGAGAGAGACGCAAAGTGAAGTGTGAGAATGAGAGCGAGCTGGGCTGACAGAGAATGTCATTAAAGCCCATCGCTTCTGTTTGTTTGGCGGGGAGAAAAAAAAACCTGACAAAGATTCATAAGGCTTCATTATAACTCAACATTGATTTGTTTCTGTTTGTGTAAGATATGACATGGAAATGAATACCAAATGGATTCTCATGTTGAAGCTTAAAGAGTCTCATTACCACTGGCGAACATCGTAATGATGTGTGTAAATAAATTAAAATAAAAGTGAACAGATGAAACGTGTGAGTTTGTGGTTATTTCTATGTCTGTGTCAGTGGTGGATCAGAGCAGAAAGGTAAAGCCACAATAAATATGTGCCAGAGTTTATGGTTTATGATGTGCTTACAGGCAGAAATGGAACATTGCTCAGTAAAATTATTTTTATTTAAGTTTTTCTTTTCTTTTTTTAAAATCTGACACAAATACAAGGAAACTTCTCAATGTACAGGACACACCCTAAAAAACAGTGTTTCTATGGGTTCCATCAGTCATTTTGTCCAGGTTTGGATAGAAATAGAAAAAAAAACCCTGAGTATTGAAAAATGTTTGATTTCCCAAACATTTTCTTATTCTGTCACCAATAAGACAAAATCAGAATTTTGAAAGCAAAAACAAATCTTTAATTTTTAGGTATCATACTTTTCTTATTTATCTATTGGCTGAAACGTTTAACCATAGTTTTTATTTTTGTTAGACTAGTTGAAAATTGGTCTATTTTTTGCATCCAAGAATTAGATAAGGTTTATACTCTGAAATTCTTATACGTCTTACTTTTACAAACAGATTATGTATTTTTCTAAAAAAAAAAAAAAGAAAAAAAAAAGGTGAAAAAAACCCTTGAAATTTGAGTCTGGAAAAGTATAAAACTCCAAGACAATAAAAGTGTAAAATCCCTGTTAAAAAAACAAAAACTAAAACAAAATCAGATAGTGAGAACATTTATCTTCGAATCAAGAGTAGAATATTTAATGTGTTGCTTCAACGTAAACACACATCACCACCACCAGGTGTCACTCTGAGCTTTATAAAGAGCCTCACGCGTGAGGTTTTCTTCTGATGCCCCAGTTCGGTAAGATTAAACAGACAGCGGCGTCACAGTGGCAGAAAGCTGTAAAAGAGCTTAGCTGTTTATGTAGAGAATTAAGACAAACTGAGAAAAAGTCGTGCATTTTTGTGAGAAGGAAAAGTGGAACAGTAAAAACTAGAATTGAAATAACATAAATATGTTTTCAGTCTTTTTGAGTACCATGTTCAACCATTTTTAATTACATCTGTACATTTTCAGCTTTGCACATGTAGCAACTCAATAATGCTGCAAATTCTTATTTCCGGTCTGCTCTGCATCCCCAGAACCAGAACAGAAATCTGGAACAAACTTCCAGAAAACTACAAAACAGCTGAAATGCTGAGTTACTTGAAACCCACCTGTTTATGATGTCATGAACTAGTTGGCATCATGAGGGAAAAAAACATTATGTGGAAATATGGAAGCAAAATCTAAAAGGAAAGCAAAAAGCTCTGACCCAAAGTCATACAGTTTAAAGGCCAATACTGATAAATGTATGTAAAACTTTGATTTTTGAGGAGATAAATAAATAAGTCTGGCATATTCTCTATTTCATTACAGCGGGTTTAAGTAAATAGAAATACTTGTTTGTGATTCTAACTGACCCAAAACAGAGAAGTTAGATCTGATTGAAATCACCCTGGCATGAGCCATAATTCTCTAATTCAGAAAACATGTCTGAAAATTAAAACACTCTTTAAAATGTATAAAAAATAGATTGGTAATAAGCACCTCTAATCTCTGTTCCCGTTCTCACGCAGTAGTTTTAGTGGCCCCGACTTGGCCGCCTGCCAGGTTCCAGTTGTTGCTGTCACCTCGCCTTCAGGGTTTCCTGCTTCACCTGGCTTCCAAAAGCCACTAAAACACATCTCTGCTTGTTTTGGTTCTCTGGAAAAGATTCAAAATTTCCAAAATTAAGATCTTGACAAGAAAAAAAACAAAAATCTATTCCTCCCAAGCACATTTTCCTTACCGGTCTAAATTTGGTTACAGAATTGACCAGCAGGTCCAGCTACAGTGGCTTTTATAAAAGTATTTATATGCTCTGAACTTTCTTTATTTTTACATTTTGTTACATTTTAACAACAAATTTCTGTGTTTTAGATTAAAGAGAATTTGCCTGTAATAACTCTGGAGGAGCTGAAGAGATCCAAACAGAAGAACCGTCAGCCAGCCGTTCTTTATGCAAATCAGTTTTTTCCTTGAAGACAAGAAAGGCAGGGTTTTGAAAATACCACAAGTCATGCAAAAGCATGGCAAACGTGGAAGAATTGGTCCAGTGTGTCCCAAATCTGGATAACTGAGGCATTTTTTTTTAGCAGCTTAGACTATTTTAAAACATATTTTATATGGAAAACAAAAACACCAAGAATAAATAAAAAGAAAACAAAATCTTGCAAAGATCCCCTGGTCAGGGTGGAATGGGATTACTGTGTTTTGGTCGTGTAATATTTGCTAAATGCTGTTCTGGATGTCCACTGCAGGCCTGGTTGGCAGAAGGTGGAAGATGAAAGCTGTTCTCCCTCCTCTTTCAACGCATTTTTATTATTATTATTAAGAATCCACTACGCTCTAAATCTGTCAATTTCTGGTCGCAAAAAATAAAACGTTATGGAGGGACAAACACTGATAAATAACCAAGCTTCAGTCCTGAATATATCATTTAATCAACAGTGGAACCATAAAGCGATTCAATGTATAAAAGATAAGTTTATTGAAAATGTTTTTCCCACAAGTGTAATCTGGAAAGTAAAGACATTTTTAAAATACTTACAGATTTAGACAGAACGGCCCCATCCTGTTCTATGGAGACAATACTTCTGTTTCATCCAGTTAAAAGAACTTAATAACAACAATCCATAATTGGTTATCACAAGAAACCATCTGAAAAAGGTTTGGCAGGAAGATCTAGGAGTGATTATTGCAGACGACCAACAAAGTAAAGCCTGAGAATATGTTCAATCTACTTCCATGTTTGTATCTTGGTGTCTTGCAATTCAGGATTCTACACAGATTACAGATTACATTGATCTAAACTGTAATTAGCAAAGATGACTCCCTCTGTTGATCCCCATGTCACAAACACACTCCAGGACCGGCCTGACCAGCATGTATGTTTTGGAATTGTCTGTATATTATAAAATATTGAAATACAATTTTTCAAATCCTTTCCAAAATTTTGAAGAAACACAAACCTCTCAGGTTTGGTTGAGGTATGAACGCAGGACGACATGATCTGTTTTGTGACTTTGACAGCACAGAGAACGATTCCTCCCACTCAGCTGTCATAAAAGATTTTTTGTAACAATTAAAACAGGAGAAAATTAAATATTGATTGAAGGGGAAATGTTTTTCTTTTTAATTATTATTATTCAACTTGGCAGTCCTTTATAAATTATTTCAACACAAGTATGATTGATTAGCTTGGTGCAGCGATGCATCTGATGTCCTGTGATTTTCTTTTGTTTTTGTGTACGCATTTTTGTACCATAATGAAAAATCTTCAAGAGAAGATTAAAACACACACACACATGGAAGAAGGAGATCTGGTCAGATGAAAACAAAACTGAACTACAAGTGCAAGATCAGACCAGGAGGGAGGGATCTGGAGAACAGATCCGGAACCAGCTTAACACTCTGAGTTCTACTAAGAGACAACCAGTGAAGGTCAGGATACGATGAAATGTGAGGGAACCTTCTGGAGCTGGTTTCCTGTGCGTACGTCCTGATCACCAGATGCAGGTGATGACCTGCATCTGGTGCTACACCTGCCTGCCACACACTGACAGCCCTCCTATGGATCAGTGGACATGGCAGGACTCCTGTAAAGAGTCTTTGCGTACCTAGAAAAGCACTACACAAATAAAATGTATCGTTATTAATAGAAAAAGAAGAAGGAAAAGACTTGAGACTTGAAGGTTCTAATTTTCCATCCACCATGAACATGCATGGTGGATGGAGCTGCAGTGGAAGGATTTAGGTCAAAGCTCAGTTATGTGTCAGACAAAGTCCAAATCCATTCCTCAGATATCAGAGGGACATTATTATGTAAAATCAACTTTTTTGCGTGTTGCTTTGATTCTTTCATGCATGTTTAAGAAATCCTTTAATCTCCCATGGAAACCCATGCTCCCACTGAGCTCCTCCTCAGAGCTGCAGTCCCCAAGCTGAGCCTCCGCCTCACAGAGCAGCAACTCCCTCACTCTTCTCCTACAGACTAGCGGCAGCAGCCACCTGGTGGAACTGTGCAACCGCTGAGCTCATCATGCAAACGGATTCTCAGTCCAACGTGGGTAAGAATGTTAAAGGCTTAATGGAGAAAGGTTGTTGAGATGACTTCCTGGAGCAGTGTCAGTAAGAGCAGAAGCTTCTTAAAGAAACAGAGGCACAATTTCAAGGCAATAAAATACAAAGTCAAATTTCTTTTATGGGTTGTCGGATATATATATAGCATTTTTATAAGTACTGAAAGTAACATAAAATGGCTCCATGTATCTGGAAGACACATTATACGGCGCCTTTTTTTCCACATGATACTAGGACATGTGTTACATGACATCATGTGCTACGTTGTGTCTGCTGCATAAAATCTACATAAAATACAAGAACAAAGTTGTGACAATGCAAAACAGCTGAACTGCTATTATAACTTTTGTCAGGGACTCGACATTCCAATATTCTTCACCCATTTTGTTTCGTCAAAGGATTTGCAGCGACCTTTTGCAGAACTTTAGTTCCAAGCCAGTTTAGGTTCCATAGAAGAAGAATCTGCTCCAGTTACTGACCAATAACATCAGCAGGTCTTCAGTGGAGAATCATGAACATAGGCATCATGCCCTTGTTGCATCAGCTTTTCCAGATGGGAATTTCCATGCTCAGCAAGGCAGTGGTCATATGGAGACATGTGTGTTAAAGAAAGAAGATGAAGGCAACACAGGAACATATTGGAGCCGGTGAGGGAGAAGCATGTGGGAGAGAAGGGATATGATGCAAGAGGGAAGCTGAAAGGGAGGAGGATGGTAGGAGGTGGGGTAAAGGGAGCACATCCAGACTGGAAGAGTGTGAGGAGATGTAGCTCACTGTGAAAAATGGCCTGGAGCTGTGTTCAAGCCGTGCGTGTGTGTGTGTGTGTGTGTGTGTGTGCGTGCGTTTGCGTGTGCGTTTGTGTGTGTGGATAGTGAGAGGGCTTTAAATTTTAAATAAAGGTCTGGATACAGTTGCAGACAAGTGCAGAATGGGGGAGGACAGAAAAAGAGGGTAAATCTGTGGTTTGACTTTTGACTTTGGTTTAACATGCTCCACATTTTCTATTGCAACAACAATAATAATAATAATAATAATAATAATAATAATAATAATAATAATAATAATAATAATAATAATAATTCAATGTTCAGCCTGAAACTTTTACCTCTTCAGAGATTCTGCGACCTTCTCACAGTGTGACCTTGTTTCATTCTCCCTCTTGTTACCATTCTATCAGACAGAGTGGGACAAGAAGTTTTCATCTCCTCCTTTACTCTGTGATTGCAACATTAAAAGTACACAATAATAACAAACAACTTCCACAGTAAGTTAAAATAACTTTTATAAAAGGATGAGGGGGAAGTGAGCACTTAATTATTGCACATCTGTCTTAATTATGAAAATGATAAGGAAAACTCCAGAAACAAAAGCATCAATTCTTGTGATCTGGATATTATCTTGTCACAAGAGGATTAATTAATTTATTATCATGACATTATCTTGTCCCAGTCTTTCCATAAATACAATAGAATATACTTAACTGATCCCAAATGGAAATTTCTTGTTTGTTCACAGGATATTCCATCCAAACGGTTAAATATTAGTAAATACAATATATAAAGGAAATAAAATTTGTTTTAAAAATGGTTACACTTTATTTGACGGATTGTGTCAAATAAACACAATGTTTATGACACTGTCATAAACATGATATAACACCTTTCAGGAATGTGAGTAAGTCTTCAGGACTTTAGCTTTAAGTTTAATCAACAATACTTTTATAGCAAATTTATGTCAGTTCATGATTTCTTGGTTAATGTCAAGTTGTCATAACAAAGACATTTTGAAGAATGTCAATTTTGTATTAAAAGTGTCATAATTTACCAAATTACACTTTATGACAACAGTCATAAATATTCATGAAGGCTTACTCATGTTTATGACAGGTGTTATGTCACGTTTATGACAGTGTTATGTCATGTTTATGATGGGTGTTATGTTATGTTTATGACGGGTGTTATGTCATGTTTATGACGGGTGTTATGTCATGTTTATGACGGGTGTTATGTCATGTTTATGACAGTGTTATGTCATGTTTATGACGGGTGTTATGTCATGTTTATGACAGTGTTATGTCACGTTTATGACGGGTGTTATGTCATGTTTATGACGGGTGTTATGTCATGTTTATGACGGGTGTTATGTCATGTTTATGATGGGGTTATGTCACGTTTATGACAGCGTTATGTCACGTTTATGACGGGTGTTATGTCATGTTTATGACGGGTGTTATGTCATGTTTATGACAGTGTTATGTCATGTTTATGATGGGGTTATGTCACGTTTATGACGGGTGTTATGTCATGTTTATGATGGGGTTATGTCACGTTTATGACGGGTGTTATGTCATGTTTATGACGTGTGTTATGTCATGTTTATGACGGGTGTTATGTCATGTTTATGACAATGTTATGTCATGTTTATGACGGGTGTTATGTCATGTTCATGACGGGTGTTATGTCATGTTTATGACAGTGTTATGTCATGTTTATGACGGGTGTTATGTCATGTTCATGACGGGTGTTATGTCATGTTTATGACAGTGTTATGTCATGTTTATGACAATGTTATGTCATGTTTATGACGGGTGTTATGTCATGTTTATGACAGTGTTATGTCATGTTTATGACAATGTTATGTCATGTTTATGACGGGTGTTATGTCATGTTTATGACAGTGTTATGTCATGTTTATGACAATGTTATGTCATGTTTATGACGGGTGTTATGTCATGTTTATGACAGTGTTATGTCATGTTTATGACAATGTTATGTCACGTTTATGACGGGTGTTATGTCATGTTTATGATGGGGTTATGTCACGTTTATGACGGGTGTTATGTCATGTTTATGACGGGTGTTATGTCATGTTTATGACGGGTGTTATGTCATGTTTATGACAGTGTTATGTCATGTTTATGACGGGTGTTATGTCATGTTTATGACAGTGTTATGTCACGTTTATGACGGGTGTTATGTCATGTTTATGACGGGTGTTATGTCATTTTTATGACGGGTGTTATGTCATGTTTATGATGGGGTTATGTCACGTTTATGACAGCGTTATGTCACGTTTATGACGGGTGTTATGTCATGTTTATGACGGGTGTTATGTCATGTTTATGACAGTGTTATGTCATGTTTATGATGGGGTTATGTCACGTTTATGACGGGTGTTATGTCATGTTTATGATGGGGTTATGTCACGTTTATGACGGGTGTTATGTCATGTTTATGACGTGTGTTATGTCATGTTTATGACGGGTGTTATGTCATGTTTATGACAATGTTATGTCATGTTTATGACGGGTGTTATGTCATGTTCATGACGGGTGTTATGTCATGTTTATGACAGTGTTATGTCATGTTTATGACAATGTTATGTCATGTTTATGACGGGTGTTATGTCATGTTTATGACAGTGTTATGTCATGTTTATGACAATGTTATGTCATGTTTATGACGGGTGTTATGTCATGTTTATGACAGTGTTATGTCATGTTTATGACAATGTTATGTCATGTTTATGACGGGTGTTATATCATGTTTATGATGGGTGTTATGTCACGTTTATGACGGGTGTTATGTCACGTTTATGACAGTGTTATGTCATGTTTATGACGGGTGTTATGTCATGTTTGGGACGGGTGTTATGTCATGTTTATGACAATGTTATGTCATGTTTATGACGGGTGTTATGTCATGTCTATGACTTGTGTTATGTCATGTTTATGACGGGTGTTATGTCATGTTCATGACGGGTGTTATGTCATGTTTATGACAGTGTTATGTCATGTTTATGACAATGTTATGTCATGTTTATGACGGGTGTTGTCATGTTTATGACGGGTGTTATGTCATGTTTATGACAGTGTTATGTCATGTTTATGACAATGTTATGTCATGTTTATGACGGGTGTTATGTCATGTTTATGACGGGTGTTATGTCATGTTCATGACGGGTGTTATGTCATGTTTATGACAGTGTTATGTCATGTTTATGACAATGTTATGTCATGTTTATGACAGTGTTATGTCATGTTTATGACAATGTTATGTCATGTTTATGACGGGTGTTATATCATGTTTATGATGGGTGTTATGTCACGTTTATGACGGGTGTTATGTCACGTTTATGACAGTGTTATGTCATGTTTATGACGGGTGTTATGTCATGTTTGGGACGGGTGTTATGTCATGTCTATGACTTGTGTTATGTCATGTTTATGATGGTGTCATGACAGTGTTATTCACAACCTGTCAAATAAAGTGTAACCAAAAAAATAAATGTGCCCAATAATATATGAAAGTTTTATTTGAGGTTCTGTAGGGAGAGTATGAGTAGTTAATATTTTATCTACAAACTGTCAAAAAACCTTTCTATTGTTAAATGACCCTAATCATAAAAAATGTCAGTGGTTCATGAAAAGAGTGTTTTGCAAATTGTTCATATCACACTTTACTAAATTAAATGGTAATTCACTAGAAAGCTGGTGATGTGGTTTGGCCTCTAACAATGATCATCAAGTTTGAAAGAATCTACAGCAGCACAGAGCATGCTAGTTAAACCTCAGCAAAGTGGCTCCCTGCTGCAATGTAAAAAAAAAAAAAAAAATCAATGAAATAGAGTTCTGTTGAACTGCAGATGCACGGATCTCACACATACCAGGCTGTTTTGAAAGAAAAAAAAACTGAGATTTTAATCATTTCAGCTTCCACTTTTAATGTAGCATATGTCCCGTGGGGTCAGACTGGTATGTAAAAAGACAGGATAGATTTAGAGAACTTCTGTAAGGTCCAGTCCGCAAATACAATCAAGTCAAGATATGAGATGTAGAAAGTCTGTGTGGATCCAAAGGCACTTAAAGTATTAGCTTAGCTAATACTGAGCTGAACCTTTATTAGATTTTGGTTTAGTAAACTAAAAAAGTATTTTTGCTCTAATTTTTTATTTCAAACGAAAAAACGAACTGCCTGAAAATACAAGGACCAAAATGTTCTCTTACAAACAAAATAACTTTATTTTCAACTTATTATGCATTCAGTGATGAGAAAACTATTTGTGCACTTGTATAATTCTTCTCCTTTTTGCTTTCTTTTTTTGGGTCACTGTTGGTTTGAGATGAAAAATCAGACAGAATCCAGAAATTGTAGAGCTCTGAATTTTTTTTCTTCGTGCAGTTTTTCAAACATTTCATTCCAGTTCACAGAATGACAGGCATTCAAACAACGGGAGGAAGAGTCTCCCTCTGAAATAAACCACCTGGCTTTTAAAACATTGGCTCCTACCAGGACTAATTAAGGGGTGGAGATCACATTTAGTCCAGACTGTGATGTGAGCGAGAACTATGTCACAGACGTCCGTTTTAGTGTAACACAGAAAAGTGCGTATGAATGTGTATGTGAATTTTGCCCAAAATAATAATAATAGTGTGTATGTGCTTGTAATGAGATTTTTGATTTATGTGTTTGGAGCCACCTCGTGGTGTGATGAGTGACTGCACGCAATGGGTCCTTGAGGTGCTCTCTCGGTTTCCCTCACCAAAGTTCTGAGGAACGCCAGTGAAGGTAGGTGAGAGAGAGGCAGCTCTTTGCTATTTTTTTTTACTTAGGGTCATATTTTTCTAGTTCAACAATTAACGAAATACTGAGAGATTATTTAATATTTACAAATATAATTTATAAAGTTTTCTTGTGGTTGGACTGGAAAAATATGACCCTATGAGTGAGAGCAGCGCCAGTTGGTGTTTCTGACACAGACTGTTTTGCGCTCTGATGTGAGTGACTGGTGGACCAGTAGGGGAGGCTAACTGCAATATTTGTGTCAACCACTCATTACAGGTAAAAAATTAAACAACTTAAAATCCAACCAACTGTCCACCCGAGTATGCATGACGGGATGACTATAGGGGAAGCTGTTACATATATACGATCACACCTAAAGAAAAAAAAAAAGAGTTCTGAGGAACGCTGGTGGAGCTGTTGTGACTTGCGTGAAGTCACATTGTGAGTTTCATTTCATATCACACTAGGTCTAGGTGACAACAACCAACCAAGGCTACATTGGTGCTATAAAAAGCGAGAAGGGTTACATTAGCACTTCTACATTTTTTAACCACATTGATCACTTCTGGTGCGCAGGCAAAAGTGGAGCACTCTGTCCTGCAAGACATGCCCACAAAAATGATTAACGATCTTTATAGGATTATTCAAACGACCTCAACAGCTCCAACTTCTAAAAACGACAATGGATCAAAGTTGGATGTTTCCAGTTTTATCAGGGACTTCGAAGGTAAGTGAATCTTTTTTAAGTTCTCCCAATGCCTTGTATATGTCTAACACAGCTAACAATACCACTCATCCTGTCTGTGACATCACTAATGACTGTCTTTGTATTCCCAGATTTCACAGAGAAATTCATTTGCCGTTTACGGTTTGAACCAGAAAGCAAAGATGGCAGAAAAGGATTCCTTGTTGGCCAAGGTAGAGATATTAACAGAAGAGCCATGGGAAGCTGCAGAAAGAAAGCAAGCAGCTTCAAAAGACAGTAGAAAACTTGAGGATAAAAATTGAGTGCCTTAATGGTAGTAAAAATAGCAATGCACGGAGCTGGCAAGCAGAGAATGAAGTCCTTGTAAATTCCAACGAGTATTATAAGAAGCAGATTAGGACACTGAATTTGGAATTGGACAAAGCAAGATCGACAATTCAGCAACTGAAATGCGATTATGGTGCAATGTCAAGGGTAAACGTGCTACTAGAACAAACACAGATAACAATGAGAAAGAATTTTGAAGATTCACTGACTGAAAAATCAAAAAAACTGTACTGGCTTCAAACGGAGAATGAAGAAATTGTGGCTGTTTGTGCATGTGTGTGAAGCAATGATTTTTGTTTGTGCTGCAATATGTATTTACACGAATTAAGAGCTCTGATTGGCTATTTAAGATTACTAAGAAGACATTTGCAGATGCTAAAAGCAAGTCTGGTAGATCCGAATGCTTTACGACTCACTAGATTTACAATCGATCGCATAGATCACGTTTTGTTTACAGGAGATGCAGCAATTGAAAATATTCCAGAAGCTGCAGGTGATGCAGATCGGCAAATTTATGTTCCTGGATTGTTGCAAGAAGCTTTCGAAATAACTCAAGATGCATCTAGACTTCTAGCTCCAGAAGAAAATCAGCCGAATTTTTCGATGTATGTTGGAGTAAGTGCATTAGCAATGTTCCTGATGTATTTCATTCAAACTCTCTAAAGGAAACACTTTTTCTGAGAAAAAAAAAGAAATCCAGCCTGGATCTGGGGAACTAGTTCGACACCCAGCGCGGTTCCACTGTGAATGTCAGGTATCCAAACAATGCAATAACTTAAGATTACCTGAGTGAAGTTGGCCCCCCCACCTTCTTCAAATCAGACAAAATTGGTGTCAAACGTTTGTGCTGGTTTGTGCAGCAAAAATTTTCGTTTGTGCCGCTATCAAACCAGCACAAACGCTTGACACCAATGTTGTCTGATTTGAAGAAGGTGGGGTGGCCAAATTCACTCAGGTCTTTGAAAGTAGAGTGAAAGGATAAAATCCAGGGTGGCAGAAAACTCCAAGGAGGTCCCCCAAATTGAAGAGACCTTGGAGGAAAACCCAGAAGAGACAGAAGAAGAAACCCCGGAAGAGACGCGAACGCCAACAATGTTACAAAGAGTTGGGCGTACTTTTATTAAAATGTATTAATCGGGAACATTAAGATATTGGGTACCACCCTGGATTTTTAAATTTCTGAACAGGTACTTTGGGGGTCACTGGCACCAGGATGCCTGGGGGACAGCGGCAGCAGAGGGGGACTTGTGCAGTAATACATGTAGCTGCAGGTATTATATGGCTCTTTAAGAGACAGAGGTTAAGGAGGCTGGGTGGTCTACCTGGCCAATAGGAAATTTAGTTTCCAGAGGTCTGAACCAATTAAAATGCAGACTGCCATTGTGAGTCCCGCCCTTCTCCCCCAGGTCTGCAGTACTGTTGGTTTGCCCTAGAGGTCCAACATAATGAGACCTCTGAGCTGTGCAGTGCCGGAGTATGTATCGTGACAGTTGAAGTATTATGGTACAAACTGTATAATTTACAAACTGTATTGTAAACGAACTCTTTTGTAAATAGATTTTCTGTTGATCGTCCAGCTTTTCGGGTGGAAATGATTTATTAAGTGTAAAACTGAACTTCAGTTGGTTCATCTTGTTCTCCATTCAGTTAATGGTAAAATTTAGGCTGTAACATATTTTTACTTTATTAAGTTTATATTATTTAGGTCAAATATGCCTTGTTACACCATCTAGTGCCCCACGCATCCGGACTGAGCCACTATACAGTTGTCTGAGGGGTGTCACATTGAGATCGGTGAGCATATTCTGAGCCTTTTATTTGGGTTTTTGTTGTTTGCCACATTGTTGTTAAAAATATCCTTTATTTGAGTATTTAAGTAATGTTTTATTATTGTGTTGAAAAAAGGATTAAAGCTAGAACAACAGGGAAAATTAATAACTTTACACACACCTTTTTCAGATAAATATCCTTCAATTTTCCAAGTAGGACGGCTCTGAACTTTGTAAGGAGTCACCCCTGTCCTGTCCAACTTTTAACATACAGAGATTTGGGTTTTTTATATCCTTGTTCTTATAAATTGATAAATCTGATAAATTGTATTTATTAAAGAAAAAGGAAAAATGTCTGTATAACTGTCAAATGCCACGTTTTAAAATGCTCTAAGTGACAAAAAAATATTTTGAAAGAAAAAAAAAAGGCCACCAGAAACCATCGATGTGGCTTACATTTAAACTGAAGTACGTCACCATTACTCATGATGTATATGGAACTGGAATAATTGAATCAAGTGAATGGTGCAGGAAGGTAGTTGCCAGGCTAGCTGCAAAGTATTGTGACGACTTTCTATCAACGTGAGCTTTATTCAGTAATCTGAGGTACAATAGTCTGGATGACAGCGGACTGGCCAGCCTTCGTTCTGCCCCATTTCATTTGTTCACCACTATTTCTCCTTGGACAGCTTTGTGAAGAAACTGACCCATTCAGACTGGGAACACCAAACAGTAGCAGCAGTTCTACACTATATTAAAAAAAACTACGTAGATTTTACAGTAAAACGCTGGAAATTGGGGTTGCCATAATTCCACCGTTAAAAAGAAATTACGGGTAAAATATATATTTTTTGTTTTACAGTAAAACGGCTGCAGCTGAGGTTGCCATAATTCCACCGTAATATTACAGTGTGAGGATTTGGGTTTTTTTCTGTGTTAATTTATGTTTGTGTGTTCTGTTGAGTCTCCTGTTGTCCTGTCTACCTTTTATTGGTCCCAGCTCATGTTCCCCGAATACCCTCTATGTATGTATTTAAATCCACCTGTGTCTCGTATCCTTGTTGGATCCTCGTCTCATCTGCCATTTGTCGAGCCTTAGGTCTTAGTCCTTGTAACCAGTTGCTACCAGCGTTCGAGTTTCTTGCCTCTGTTCACCTGTGCTGCCTGGATTGTATTAAAACCATCATCATTCTTTGACTTTAACGTGGGTCCACTGGGTCTACCTCACCACCTCCAAAACCACAGTTTATGACATACAGTTTATAGTGATGGCCAAATGAAGCCTCCTCAAGCAAAGAGGCTTTAATTATTTTCTGTTCAAAGGTTCATTACTCGGTGCTTCACTCATTGCTCACTATCTGCTGTTGAACTGAAACTGTGACAGCATTGTCATTCAAATAAATTATGCGTCCAAAAATATTAGAACATATTTGTGTTTGCAATATTGTCACAATAAAGTTTTGTCAAACCCAATTCATTGAAGAGTGTTCATTGAACCATTTTAACTATATCTTCTTTGTAGTTATGAATGATTTGTACCCTAAGTAATCCTGCTAATATATGACAGTCAGTTATGGTTGAGCTTTCTTTTATGACATGGACTTTTTTGACAATGAAGATATGTTGTACTTTAGTGTATTGGGAATTGAGTGATTATTGGAGCAGACTTTGTACTTTGAGCTTGAAACTTGCTTCCAGAAAAAGGATCAACAAGGATGGCATTCTTTCTTGGGGGGGTGGGGGGTGGGGGGTGGGGTGGGGGGCGTTATAAGGATCGAGACCGATGCTATTCTTTCTAAGGAGGGGGAGAAGGGGCAGGGGGGAGGGTTCTGTGGGGGTGCACGTTGTGAGGATCGAGACCGATGCAGTTGTATCTTACTCATTCTGCTGCATGTTGGCGCGCAAGACGTAACCGACAACATTCGGTTTAGGATCTTCAAAATAAAAGCTCCTCCAGACTCAATACAGAGAACAAAAATATTTAATTATTTCTTGCGCGGCCCGGTACCAATTGGTCTGCGGACCGGTGTTTGGGGACCACTGCACTAAGGGACAAGGGTGAACAGAAAATGGATGGATGGATGGATTTCTTGTATCTTGGCAGAACTAACAGAAACCAAACTGTTTATAGATTTGTATTTATGTAGTTTACATAAACATACTAATGTTTACGTAACATAAACATACTAATGTTTACGTAACATAAACTGTCGCAGCCTTTTGTTCCAAAAAACCAAAATTTCCAATAAAGGCCGTGGTGGGTAACAGGAAAGTTTTCGGATTTGAACGCACTTTTGTATTGATTTATTTAATGCAAAAGTATAGACAAAATAATAACTAAAAACATCTTGTAGCTTAGTCAAAACGAAAAATAATCTCACTTTAATGTTTGACGGTACAACAAAGTGGTTTGAATATATGGAAAAAGTTTTTTTTTTTTGTAGGAAAAAGTGGTCAAAAAATCATTCTACAAAACCTCCCGTCCACACCAGACATTTGCCAAACAAAACTTCCACAAAACACCCGGTGTGTCCTTAATTACACAAATTAATGGGAGGGTCCAACAATTAGCCACGTAATCTAAACAATTCCAAATATAAAAATTAATTACAAATTCTGGTTCCAACTTAATTTAAACATATTCTAACAACCCAAAGAACAAGCTAAATTGGTAGAAATTATAAACTACAAAAACTTAGCATATATGGCCACAACATCCCGGCCCCTAATTCATGTACAGGAATTATATCCAATATCTGCACAAGTGGCCATTAACAAATGCAAAATTAATAACATTAGCATATTTAGCTGTTCAATACTTTCTATTAACAATTACTTCATTTAAATATTTACTTATACAGTAGTCCATGTTGTACCTCTTTTTTTTTTTTTTTTTTTTTTTTTTTGAATACGTTTTCTTAGTAAAAAATTAAAAAAGGCAAAAAACAGTCAATGTTCCATGACTTCCAATTTCTTCTCTTGTCCATGTGCATGGTCTGTGTGTGTATAAAAGGTGTAGGTAGCATAATGAGATGTTCAGCATGTCAGTAAATGAGTATCAGTGTAAATGTAGAGCCAGAGGTTCCAGAACTTAGCTCAGTTGGAGACAAACATTTGCTGTTGCCTCTACACAGCCTCCAGCAGGAGACATATCTTGTTGATTGGCTTCTCCAGCTCATTTGTTCTTGTCTTGACTCGAACACGTCGAACCAATCCACTTGCATCTGCCATGGTTTCTGTGATGCGTCCAATAGGCCAAGAATTTCTTGGTGCAGCTTCGTCGACAACAAGCACCACATCATCAGTGGCAAAGTTCCTGCGAGTCTTGTTCCATTTCCGTCGCTCTTGCAACATAGGGAGATATTCTTTCACCCACCGTTTCCAGAACAGGTCCACAATGTATTGGACTTGCCTCCAACGTCTCCGCATGTACAGGTCCTCCTTTTTGAACAAACCTGGCGGCAGCACAGGCTTGCCTTTCAACTGGAGCAAATGATTTGGAGTAAGAGCCTCTAAATCATTGGGATCTTCAGAAGAAGGTGTAATCGGGCGATCATTTAATATAGCCTCCACTTCACATAAAACTGTGTGCAAGCCTTCATCATCTAGTACTTGCTGGTTTGTAATGGAGCACAGTACTCTCTTTATTTCTTGCACCAGGCGCTCCCATACACCACCATGATGGGCTCCATAAGGAGGGTTAAAAGTCCATTTTATGCCATCTTGTGTTAAGCATTTTTGAATTTTGCTTTGCTTTAGCTCCAACATGGCTTGCTTCAACTCACGATTTGAGCTGACAAAGTTGGTTCCGTTGTCCGACCGGATTTCCTTGACTTGTCCTCTGCGGCAGATTAATCTCCTGATAGCATTTATGCAGGAATCTGTGTCGAGAGAATGTGCCACCTCAAGGTGGACTGCACGACAGGTTAGGCATGTGAAGAGAACTCCATACCTTTTGACAATAGTTCTCCCTCTTTTCACTTCTATTGGTCCAAAGTAATCAGCACCAACATAAGTAAATGGTGGAAGGTCAGTTGAGATTCTGTCAATAGGAAGATCTGACATTTTTTGCTCACCTGGCCTTTGTCGTTGTCTTTGACACACCATACAGTCTCTGATGATCTTTCTGGCTGCTGAATTCGCATGAGGGATCCAGTACTGTCGTCGAAGGGTAGAAAGCATGTGATTTCTTCCTCTGTGTCCAACCTTTTCATGGATATGTTGAAGAATGAGCTTCGAAACATGGCTTCCTTTAGGCAATATTGCAGGATGTTTTGTTTCTTCAGGTAATGCTGCTTTGCTCAGTCTGCCACCCACTCTCAACACACCATCAGTAACAATAGGATCAAGTCTGTATAGATGACTTGACTTCTTCACTGCACCAGAGCTCAGGGCAGCCATTTCATTGCCATAATGTTTTCTTTGTACAACGCTCACTATGGCTTCCTCAGCTTTGGACAGATCGTCAGTTGTGAGCTGAACATCCGTTTTATTGTCCTGTTTATCACATATTTGATTTTCACAGTGTGCAGTTAGCAACTTCTTTGTTCGTAGCATTTCTTTTAGTTTCAGGATCCATGCTACACATCTTTTTAGCTTTGCCCAACTGGAAAAGTACATTAGCAGCTTGGTGGTGGGACACACTTCTTCCAGCACCGCTGCACATGTCAGGATCTGATTTTTAACCTCTGGATCAACTTTAAAATGGACAGGTAATTCTTTACTCACTGCTGGCCATTGGATTTCAGGTTTTGTACTAATGTTTACGTAACATAAACATACTAATGTTTACGTAACATAAACATACTAATGTTTACGTAACATAAACATACTAATGTTTACGTAACATAAACATACTAATGTTTACGTAACATGAACATACTAATGTTTACGTAACATGAACATACTAATGTTTACGTAACATGAACATACTAATGTTTACGTAACATGAACATACTAATGTTTACGTAACATGAACATACTAATGTTTACGTAACATGAACATACTAATGTTTACGTAACATGAACATACTAATGTTTACGTAACATGAACATACTAATGTTTACGTAACATGAACATACTAATGTTTACGTAACATAAACATACTAATGTTTACGTAACATAAACATACTAATGTTTACGTAACATAAACATACTAATGTTTACGTAACATAAACATACTAATGTTTACGTAACATAAACATACTAATGTTTACGTAACATAAACATACTAATGTTTACGTAACATAAACATACTAATGTTTACGTAACATAAACATACTAATGTTTACGTAACATAAACATACTAATGTTTACGTAACATAAACATACTAATGTTTACGTAACATAAACATACTAATGTTTACGTAACATAAACATACTAATGTTTACGTAACATAAACATACTAATGTTTACGTAACATAAACATACTAATGTTTACGTAACATAAACATACTAATGTTTACGTAACATAAACATACTAATGTTTACGTAACATAAACATACTAATGTTTACGTAACATAAACATACTAATGTTTACGTAACATAAACATACTAATGTTTACGTAACATAAATATGTAGCAAACATTAGTTTACTCAGCTTTATTTTAAATCGCATTTAATAGATATATCTGATAATAAATGATGGCGCTACTAATATTTTTGTGACAGATTTCTGCTCGTCCTGCATTGGAATAGAACGGTTTTCTGGACACAATGCATCACATAGAGACGAATAGGCGCAGTCCAATCCAGTAATACATTTCAATTGCAGTATGAAAGACGCAAAAATAAACTACTACAAAGAGAAAATATATTTAATCCTCAGTGATACATGAAGCTCATTTTGAAACAATGCAAAAATATTGTTAAAAACGATATTTTTGCGACAAGTAAATCAAGTTTAAGTCCAATGAATGAAACGTATATATATACTGCCACCCCTGAAAAGTCCTTGCCACCCCATAGATATTTTTCTAGATCCGCTCCAGTCCGTGAGGTTAGCTAACTTAAGCTAGGCTGGAATCAAAAAAGGCACAAAAATCAAGGCCACCTTTAGATTCAGATTAGGTTATTTGATTATTTTCTTACCGAAGTAACCCAAGACCAGGTGTGGTTGAGGTTGGGTTCCAGCAAATAGAAACAACTTGGTAAACTTGCCGTAGTCCAAAGTGAAACTTATGTTGAGCTTTATGACATTATCTGCTTTGGTGCCAGAGGCAGCGCGCTGATTGGCCCATTTGAATTCAGGCGCCTTAATGTGAAACGATGCTTCAGACTTCAGGGAGGAGACCGTTTTAAACGAGATACTGTTAAAATCATTCCGTTTTATTGTTTAAAAATACATACAAAATGTTATTTAAGTATGAATGAATAGAAAAGACATCAAATTATTATTAAATGCTTTGGGGATTATAAGATATATTTTAATCAACAATGTAGGCAGATAGCTGTAGGCCTGAAAAGCTGTTGACTTTGAATTGCAAAACCCATGCATTTATAAGCTAAACAGAATGTATATTTAAAAGCTACACATTGTGTTCTTTATGAACAAAATACACTCAAAAGAGAAGCAAAATATACTATAATAAAAATCTTTATTGTGTTCTGGATTTTTATTCCCTATAGGAACCTTCTCAGGTATAATCACCAGCTTTACGTGGACTGCTCATAATTATGGAGAGAAAAGCCTGGTTCGAAGCAGCTGAACATCTGTTTCTGGATTAGAACTTAGCCAAAGGGAGGCGTGAGCTTATGTTGATGGATAAAGGTAAATACAGTCCTTATAATAAAAGCTGAACTTAATGGACTACTGGAGAAAAGAAAACAATCCAGGTCAGAACTTTAATCTGTCATCCTGGTAAAGCCTGAGATAAAACTGTGGTATTAGTAACTAACTCCTCAGTAATTTATGAGGTGTCTTAACAGGTTTGGCATCAGACTTGACGTTAAAGAGTTCCAGATAAGAAGCAGGAGTTTCAACATGACAATGCCCACAACATGACAACGCCTTAATGTTCGTAAGCAGTACCGCTTACGAACATTATTTTAACCTTTTTTTAACCTTACCTTCTAAGGAAGGTAAGGTTTCTCACTATTTAATGTGCTCTAAACAACAGTCCTTAAGACATCCAACATGATTCCATGATTCCCAGTTGCTCCCTGTTTGCCAGTGGAAAATATGACTTTGACAAGCACAGCAAAAATTTCAGAATACATTTAAAACAACAACAAAAAAAGTAGCTGTAATTAGAAACTACGATAACAAATAAAAAATTCTTTACATGTTTTGTATTAGAGATATTCAAAAAGTCATTCATCCAAAGAAAGGTATACATAACCCATAACAACCCTTACTGATATACTATATTCCCAATATAATATGCAATTTTCCTCATATTTATAAAACATAATCATGTGATAGTACAACATGGCACCACAAATCAGAAAAAATAGCCCATAAACTAATCTGTTTAATAGTATAAACAGTAACAGACAGTGCAAACACAGAAACATATTCAGCAGAACTAATACAATAAATGGGATTTTTTTTGTCAGAAAATTAATTTTAAAAAATTCCCCTTTCACTTAAAAACCAAAGTAGGAAAAAAAATTACAAGTGTTGATATATTAGGTGAGAAAACATCCCTCTCTCTATTAAGGTTTTAAACTCCTTTTTCTTAGAATTTTTAAAATTCAAAGTGTAATGATAAAAAAACAACACCTAAATATTCCAAGGACAATAAGAGGATATCAAAAATATTCCATTTCATAAAGAAAGACTCTTTATGTGACATTAGGTAAAATAATGACCAAGTGAAAAACTCCACACACCAACTTTTTTTAATGAGTCATGGGAAAGAAGTTAAGTGTAACTGAAATACTTTCCCATAACAACTCACTATTTAATGTGCTCTAAACAACAGTCCTTAAGACATCCAACATGATTCCATTTTTTGGCTTTTTTTTTTTTTTCTTGGATTTCATTGGCTCTCCATTCAGTTAATCAAACCGGTGCCTTTTATTGAAACCTTTCACATGGTTTACATTTGTATTGTGATTGTGCTTATTCAACTCACTAACCAGATGTTCAGGATGTACATCGTATCTTAAACCAGCCTGCAGTTAAAGTGTGACCAATGAGGAACAACTCTCATTGGTCAATAGCTGTTCTTGCATCAAGTAGTCATGCAAATATTGAGCACATTTTTAAAATGTTCCCAAAAAGAAAAATAAATGAAATTGAGAATTAGCCGTCTTTCCATCTGCCGGTTTGAAGAGAATCAACTAGGCTATTGTGCCATTTTATAACACAATCATGTAACTATGTTATATTCAGTTGTTATAAAAATACTAAATATATCAAATATGACTTGGAAATTTTACTTTGATATTTAATGCCTTCAAATTGGGCCTATGTCCCTTTAAAAATTCCTTCTCTATCTGAATGTCTGCCTTCAGGGAGCCATCACGACACTGCTCTCTATTACCCCTTTAGCAGCACTTTATTAGCATTTCACTGACAAGTAGCTCGTATAATGAGCTCAGCAGATGCAGCAGTTCCACCAGGTGTTTGCTAATTGCTGCTGGCTAGTCTGTAGGAGCTGAGTGGAGTGGGCTGCTCTGTAAGGCAGAAGTTTGGTAGCAAGGAAACTGCAGCTATGAGGAGGAGTTGCGCCTCCAAGGCGGAGCTAAGTCCACCCAGATGTTTTGCACAGCTGAATGGTTCCAAGGAGATAAGAGGATTTCTCAAATATGCATGAATGAATGAATCGACGAAACACAATAACATTATAACAAAATGTAAAGCTAAAAAAGTTGATTTTACATAATACTGCCCCCTTAACTCTTTTTTTTTTTTCCAAAAATGAAGTGTTTTTTAACATTTTGCTGTTTCCGTCCACATATTTTAATGAAATACCTCAAAATATGCGTAAGAAGATGTTGACGGAGACGCGCTAATGAAGAGTCAAATATTCTTTTACAGCATTTCATAATAATTCTCAAGAAATATATTGGAAAGGCACAATCACCCAAGAATACTTTAAGTAAAGCCAAAGGATTTTACTTTGGAGTCTGTTAGGACGCAGTTGTTAAGAGACAACTTGTTACGAAACTGTAACAAACAATGGAAGTTTCACAGAAACCAGTGAAGGTGCATCTGCTTTTTCTGTGCAGGCATTAGTGCAGAACTGACTACAAGCCAGATACCTGCAACCACACACAGCCTAACAGATGCTTCACATACATGACAGGCCTGAACTTATACTTTAGTGAGAAACTAAATATTTGTAGTCTCTCTGACTGAAGTCAAGCTTGAACAAACTCAGAACATTACTGTTGGGGTTCCAAAATGCCCTGCAGGGCAAACATGCTGGCTGCCCAGCCAGCTTTGTACAGTGTACTCTGGATCTGAAAAGAGGAAAAACCATATGATTATATTATGCATGACATGATACATTAAAAACACCCATGTTATTATTTTTGTAGAGTTCCTGTTGTGATGCAAACCAACCCATGATCAATTAAATGTTTGAAATAAAGCTTAAATAACTATTACTTGTTTAAAGAAAGAAAAGATTCTTAAAGTTGCTCACGAGAAACAAACCTGGCTACTTTGGAATCATTTCAATGAATCATTGATTTCAATAATTCATTACAAATATTTATTGCGTTAGACATGCGCTCAATATTAACTTTACCAGAACCGCACAGAATTCTGGGAGATGTAGGCAACAGAAATGCTTTATCCGCTCGATAAGCAAGGTTGGTGGCTGTCTGAAGATTTAGATTTTCTGTTTTTGAATGTGTGCCATGCAAGCATTGTACTTTATATTTTATTTATGAATTTCATAGGGAGAAGTATAAACAATTAAATTATACTAAGCAACCTGCTAGCTAATCCTGAAACGGCTAGATAAATGCGGGTAACCATGGCAACCAGTGAGCTTTCAAAGAGTGTGGACGCTCTTCAAGATTGAACCAGCAGTCTCTGTATTCATTCATACCTGCAGCAGACCAGCTGGCAGCAGCATGCAGGAAGCTGTCCATCTGCAGGACACACTTCAGTGTCTCCATCATGTGCTCCTGGCGCAGAGCGTGAAGTCTGCTGTGACTCAGAGACATGCCGCTGTCCACCTCACTTATGCTGGCCTTCAGAGCCACAGCGGCACACTGGAGGACGCTCATCCCTGAGAGCAAATTAACTGTTAGATGACTGATGTTGATTACCTTCTGGTGCCTAAATCTATTTTTTATTTATTTATATTTTTTTTACAAGAAACACACAGGCCCAATCGGACAATTCTTAAGTTCTCTGTGTGACGTTCCCAAGCTCTTCTCTCACCAATGAGTCGCTTAGTGAAGGTATTACTGATATATTTGTTGCATTTTTAATAATAATAATATCAAAGATGACATCAGACACAACCTCCAATGCTATGCACATTAGCCAAATTCAGATGTTTCTAGTGGCTTTCTAAATATAGTCGTCTTCAGCCGCTTTTTAAAGTTGTAATAGTGTTTTCTTCTTATTTTATCTAATATTGAAAATAACTAAGCAGACCAGGACTTACCAGCGTTATCAGTGGCTTCCACATCAATATACAGCCCATCCATCATTCCTTGTTTTAAAACCTGGAAGGGAGGAAAAACAGAAGGAGAAATAGGATTGTTCAAATTGGAATTAGAAAAATACATTTGCTCAATGGAAACACGACAATTTTGGAAAAACTGAGATTTTCTGCTTAAGAAATTTTTCATGTAAGATGAGGTGGTTTTTCAGTTTCCCTCGCAGTAGGTTTTGCGTTCTCTCGCAATAATGTACTAATCAGTTCGTAAAACACTGCGTCTCTTCTTTCCCCGACGATGGATATCCAAAACAATGACGGCGATGTGACCATTAGTCACGTGACGTCCAGTCCAGTAATAAGTCTGTAAATGGTGAGCATGCAACAGCAGAAACAGAAATCGGTGTCCCTGAGCGGAATATCGACAAAGTTTCACGCACATTTGTAATGGAAACACAGCTACAGTTTTAACTCATTATAATACTATCACACCACCTGATACTGGTGGTGGAAATAATAATAAAAAACAAAATGCACACAAATCATCTGACCTCTAACACTCTGATGTAGCCATTCTCAGCACTCAGGTGCAGGCAGGACTTTCCCAGGTTGTTGGTCTCGTTCACGTTTGCCCCCAATTGGATCAAATCCGCCACCATCAGGTGCTGGTTGTGCTTTGCCGCATAGAGGAGGGCAGTCTGTGGGAACAAAGTGTGATCAAAATGTTACATCACTGTGAAATTTTGGGACACTTTGCAGACTCAAGCTACACAAGTACGCAAAATACAGTGTTATATATATTACCCCCTTATATATTTAATCTGGTTTTGCTATTTGTCTCACTTAAATGATTCAGGTCATCAAACAAAATGTGCTATCAGACAAAGATGACCAGAGTAAATACAAAAGTGTCATTATTTCTTTATTTAATTTGTGAAAAAGTTGTCCAACACAACCAAGTCCTGTGTGGAAAAGTTATTAGTTAACAACCAGTTGAGTTAGGCATTTGAAATAAGTTGCTGAACTTTCATTGGTTCTAACAACTGGAGTGAGTCCCTATCATTGCTGTGGGGATTCATTCCACAGTAATGACAGGGATGTTATGACATGATGAATCATGCCCAGATTTTGACTAGGCCACATCAACACCTTCTTGTCAGTCCACAAAATATGGTTGTAAAGGTCTAAGGGATCTTAAAAATAACTGATCACTGTTCCAGGATTTAGTTTTACTGTGGTTCTCAGTTCAAAAGGTTTAGAAGTGACACACTTCCACAACTAGTCCACACAGCCACAACTAATCTGCATCATCAGCCACTGTACAAAAGAAACCTAAGGCCAGTCCTTCATTGCCTGAGGGTTAGCAGTTCATGTTACTCTGTACCCCTCAGTGTTTGCTCCTCCTGAGTCTCTCTGAGTTTTCTGAGTGTTACACTCAACCCACCTTTGTGATCTCCTTGCAGGTTCTCAAGTGGAGCTCTGGATATTACCCTTTGTGCCTCCTGAGTCGTACCATTCGACAACAAGAATCTCCATAAACAAACGTCTTCGGTGTTCACAAGCCAACCCTTACAAAAAAATCCCACAAAAATCACATGCGATCACATGTGGATCACATGTGAAAACATATGATTTTCACATGTGAAAATCACACCAAAAATCACGTTTTCACATGTGTGAATCACATGTGATTTTACCACAAAACGTTCCAAAATCACACGTATTCATGTGCTTTCACATGTGAAAGTCACATGTGATTTTCGTGGGATTTTTTTGTAAGGGCATGCTGCTACCTATCTGCCCGCCAATGAAAACAAGCACCTAGCAATTATTCTATCTATCTATCTCACTCAATCTCCTGGTATCAGTTCCAGCTCCAGCTGGATCCAACACTCCTTGAAGTAACCAAGCCCCAGCACCAGCCTTACTGTGACCCAGTGCATCAATCTCACAAATAAGATCAACATCTCAATCATCTGTCAAGCTGCGCTCACCACTTATCTCCTCTATCCTCAGTGCTCCAGATTCCCCAGTTGTTCCAGTTCCCGGACAAAGAAAACGTATTTATTTATTTTTGTACAATAAACTTTCTTTTACTGATTTCTGCGACAGACTGGTGACCTGTCCTGGGTGACCCCGCCTCTCGCCCTCTCCAACATTAGCTGGAGATAGACACCAGCAGCCCTCCTGACCCCACTAGGGACAAGGGGGTTAGAAAATGGATGGATTGATGGATTTTACTGATTTCTCCATCTCCTGCGTGTGTTCTGCATGTGGGTCAAACGATTGGCAACAAATATGACAAAGTTGCTGGTTTTCAAGATATTCTACCTTACCTGGTGTCGTCAGACAAGATCTTTTCAAATAATTTATTGATTATCCAGATTGGTTTGGACAGCTTGTCTCCCATCATTAAATAAAGTCATCCTTTCAAAACAGTTTTTTTTCTGAGATTATCTCTTACTGATATTGACATTTCTTGATGAACAGAAACATGTGACAAAAAGAAATCTATAAGGAGGCAATAAATTTTTCAGTGTACCAGGAATAGGGTGTGAACTGTTTCACTGCTTTTCACTCCATATCTCAACGGCTTTGCCGTGTTTAGGTTTGGTGGCAAAAATAGTGTTGCTTTCAGTCTGTAAAACTTCTACAGTTAAATGTTGGTGTAATAAGTGTGTGTACGGTACCATTCCATCAGAGTCTTTGAGGTCCAGGCTGTTGATTGCAGACATTCTTTTGGCGATGGCATACGCCTGTGCTCTCTTTCCCAAACACACCACTTTGTGCAGAAGTCTGGAGGGAGAAACAGACAGATTGGGAAAATAGATGCATTTGAGGATCTAACAAAATGAAAAAGTTACTCATCTAAAACACGGATAAAATACATTATGTGCTAGCATGACGAAAAAGGCTGCCGTCAGGATGAGTCAGGTGCTGCCTGGGGTTGAATTATTTCATTTCCACTTTCCTGCCAACATGACAAGACGTTGATCTGAAGTCAGGAATAAAACTGAACGTCAGTCTGACTTGACTACAGTTTTTCTACACTTTTTGATCTTGGGAAACTCTGGTACTCAGTTATCACAGAATGACGACAGCGCTGTCAAAGACATCTATTCATAGAAGATGTTAAAGTCACGAGGCAGTTAAAAGCGGACGAAGCCTTACTAGTGTTGTTACAGAACAATTTAAAGAAATTATGGGCAATAAGGACATTTTGGATGTAAATGCTGAAACTGCCTATTTATTAAGATTAATATTCCTCACCATCAATTCAATACTAAAGTATTCCAACATCTTCCTGAATGTGAATGATCTTAGAGCAGTTCTCAGTTCGACATTGTTTCATCTTGCTTGCTCCTGTGTCGCAGCTGGAGTTCCCGTTCCTCAGGGTTACGCATCACATGCTTGTGTTTTGTGTCACATGTGAATGTGCTGTACACAAAAGGCAACTGAAGATAATTACTCTAGGCCGGAACAGGAATGTGAAAGAACTTTCCTAAAGAAAAGGGATTGGGAGGAGAAATGAACTGAGGGTGAACCTATAAAACAAACAATAATGACAATTTAAGCCTTGAGTAAAACTTGAACTCAGCTGATAACTCAGTGGACTGTTGCAGGTGGAGTTTATTTGAATGATTTTGATTGGATTGGGACGCTGCAACTATTTCTACAGCTTGAAGAGTAAAATCTCAAAATTTTACTGTCAACGTTATTTACCGTATTTTCTGGACCATAAGTTGGACATTTCTTCATAGGCTGACTGGTGTTTCGACATGCTGTCAGAGGCGACATGTATGTTTTTTTTTCCACTTCATGACTCATTCTCTGCGACAGACTGGCGACCTGTCCGGGGTGACCCCGCCTCTCGCCCGGAACGTTAGCTGGGGATAGGCACCAGCAACCCTCCTGACCCCATTTGGGACAAAGGGTGAATAGAAAATGGATGGATGGATGGATGGATGAGTCATTCTTTGATGATTGATACTGACTGACATGAACCCAGAAATAAACACTACCGTTTGCAGTCATTAAGAGAGTTAATTGAAGGGCTGTGAGCAAGAGTTGGAGGAACGAGTTCACAGAAAATGGATGCTTGAAGAATTCGCTGTCAGGAAGGACTTAAACTGGAAATCATTAGAAATGGTTCTGCAGGCGGCCCTGTCATGTTGTTGCTGTTATTAGCCTGTTAAAAACCTGTTCTACTGTACAGATGCTCTGCACCGTCGACTAGCTGAGAAACGATTGCTGGTTGGAGGGGTAGACCCTGATGAAAGTTTTAAATGATTTGACCCGGTCGTTATCTATTGGCTCTGACGAATGTAATGCACCAGCTCAATGAAACTGACCGGACATTGTGGGCCGTTACATCTTTGCCAGCAACAAAATATCTTGAACATTCCTCTTTCTCCAACTTTAACTGCTCAATAATTGAAAGCGTGGCCACGGCCAAACTACAACCAGGCAGACTACAAATCTAAAACAGCACAGAAAATAGACGTCAGTTGTTCACAGCTCCTCCTGTTCACCGATTTGTGCGGCTGAAACTTGTTTTATTTAGTGTTAACATTTTCTCTTTTTCCTGGGAATGTTCTGTAATGTTGAGTGATGCAGCTGCCAGGATTCTCTTGAGATTTTTAATCTCAATGAGATTTTCTACATTTTTTTTGCCTGATGCAACTTAAATTCTGGAGCATTTTGTAGGCCTCAAAATATTTGGAGGACCATAACTTAGTCCTCAAACTTTCAGTTTCACAATCAACCAGGAGGGACATAAAATCATTGTATAAAGTGAGCTGACACCTCTCCTCCCAGACAGTCACAGTGAGCACCATGCTTACGTCCTGCTATGCTTATCGGTGGTCAGCAGCTCAGCATCAGAGGTCTTCCTCAGCCGGCTCTCCTCTTTCTGCAGCTGTGTCCAGAAGAAGGCAGAAGTGTTCAGATCCCAGCTGTTCTTTGGCTCGAACCAGCCCTCCCCTCTGCCACCGTAGCTCTGTGCATCAGTGACACCAGAGGGCTGGAGGCTGAGGAACATGCAGTCAGGTCGGGTCCAGGCCAGGTTGTGTGCCGAGGCGCTGGGAGAGAAGGCCATGTAGGATTCTGGGCTGGGAATGATTTCATCGTATTCGTCACCGGAATTTACACCTACAAAGGAAAGCTCATGAAGTTTATCTTCCAGATCCGATATTAACGAGTTGGACTATAAGTGTTCAGTGTGTGTTACCGGTTGGAGACCGTTCGGGATAGGTAGTGGAGTCAGAAGGAGGGGAGTTTGGGGTCAGAGGAGTGCAGCCAGATCTCAGGTCCTCTTCCAACACCTCGACGATGATCGCCAGTTCCTCCAGGCTTTTCACAGGGTGTTGTGCCTAAAAGTAAAAGCAACCCCAAACTCAGCAATCCAAAAATCAGTCACCCATGGAGATGAGTTACCCAATATTGTTTTATTTTCTTACACACACCCTGGTAACTTTCTTTCTTGCGCGAGTTCTGGCACGTTTCTGGTTTCCTGATGAACAGAGAGACAAACATTGTCGGGAGATCAAGGAGCAATGACAGATTATTTTTTTGTATATAAACCTTTTGTAATCTGACAGAAACAATTCAGCGTTACATGTCTGTCTTGTCAGACCAAGGTTTACTTGGTTTTCTTATTCAATAAATATTACTGGAGCAGCTTTGGTCTTTTGGACAGGAGGAATGACATCAGTTCACTCACCAGAGCCTTTTTTCGAGCCTCTTTCCTACATTCACACATGCAGATTTTGTGGAGAAAAGTGAAAAAACAAACAAAAGTTCCATCAATGCACAATATACATCGATACGTTTAAAATGTTGTTTCTACATCCACCATAGCACCACTGCACTTCAAGAATCACTGATTTAGATTACAACTACATAAAAAAAAATTAATAGCATGAAAATGTTCAATATTTCTGGTCACTCTTCTCATAAAGACATGGTGAACTAGGTCAAGCCTGCATCTCTGTACTTATGCTTGATATTCACAAAGACACCTGGACTGACTCACTGATATCGTAGGAGTTTCTTTAGAATTTGTGAAATGTTGGGTATAAAAGAGTGAGTCAGCAGGAACACAGGGAGGGAGGGTTTCTGTTTCAACCACACTGGAGTTCAATCAAGGAGATATAGATTATTATCTCACTGCATTTAGAGCTTCTCCAGAAGTAAATCTATAAAACCAAACTGGATATGCTTTTATACATCTCTTTAATTTAAAAGAGATCACTGACGAAGCGGAAGAGAACATATGCTCACCAATTCAGACATTTTCAAACAAAAAGAAGGAAGGATTTACGTTAAAGTCATCGGGGTTCATGTCTTTGGGCACTCGGATGTTTTTCAGCAGATCCCTAACCGGCATTCTGACACGAACTCCGAGGTAGATCTGCTCACCGCCAGAGACTGAACATCTTGTGCCTTGATGAAAACAGAAAACAAAAAGCCTGTTGGACTGGATCAAAACTGCTTCTCGACTCCAAATAATTACTGAGTGAAAGCGTGACAGCATAGTTGACATTAGACCATTTTGGGGGTTTTTTTGGCTCTGATCCACACACCTGGAATGGATATGTTTACTTAACCTCTTCAGCTCGGAGAATCCTCAGAGCTGAAGAAACAAGAACCCGACGGACCCACCGGTGGGTCCATCGGGTTCTAGAGGTTAAAAGCTAATTGTTTAACCTCTGAGTTGAAAATAAATATGATTGTTATCAGCTGACGTGTTGTACTTTAGTTTTACTCTGAAGTTAAAACTTCAAGGTTGGAAAAAAACAAAAGGCTTCTCAACAAGTCAGAATGCACAGAGGGAACGGTGGGTGAAGCCCTGAACTCACCGTCCAACATGGCTGACTAATACCTAAAACTTTGTGATGGTACTTTGAACCTTTGATACTTCGTATCTCAGCTTTTGCACACATTACTACACATCACACATTGCTGCTGTGTTTGAGAGGTAAACACACTGTAAGCTTACGATATGGAAATATGTTTCTTCTGAGTGGAAGGTAAAGATTAGGGTGATGGCAGGGAGGTCTTCCAGCCTCAAAAACTTTAGGTTATTTTGTGAAATTTCCAAGTTATAATTATCGTACTAATTCAAAGTCTAACATCTAATAAAACGACAGAAGGAAAGAGTCTTGATTTAAATCAGTACTTCAAGTAAAAGCTATGTGGGAGCTTGCAGATGATTTTTTCACTGATCCTGCGGTTGGTTGGTTTGCCAACTATCTATCAAAGCCCTGATAGATGTTTTGAAATGCAAACGACATTATCTGATAATAGGTATGAGTGTGTGTGTGTGTGTGTGTGTGAATGGTTGTTTGTCTTGTATGTCTCTGTGTTGCCCTGCGACAGACTGGCAACCTGTCCAGGATGAACCCCGCCTCTCGCCCAGAACGCAGCTGGAGATAGACACCAGCAACCCTCCCAACCCCATTAGGGATGAAGGGAGTACAGAAAATGGATGGATGGATGGATGGATTATCTGATAATCAGACAGTCACACAAAAGCAACTTTATGTCTTATGTCATATGTAATTTCTCATTTCAGATATTTGAAAATATAAAATTGACTAGTCGTTATTTGATCTGATTTATCCTGGATGGTAGTGACAGAAGTGTGATCTTTCAAATGGCCAATCTGGTGACATCATTTGAGAAATCTCAAAAGGCATTTCGATCCATCAAAATGTTATTGAGAACATATCGAATTGTTCTTCTGACCAATCAGAATTTGAATGCAGATATCTTAAGTTCTTGACAGTCAAACTGTAGTTGTTTTTAACCAAAACTAATTTTAAGACACCTGGGAAGTAATTACAGATGGTCATAAGGAACTAATTATGTTAAAGGTGCCTGCCATATGTATGCCACAGCGTGAGAAACAATTTTATAAACATATTCAAAAACTAGAAATACTTGAACTGAATTGAAATGACAAATTCTTTACATCATTCCTTAGTAAAAGTCATCGATTGAACCGGTGTGGTCAAACAACACCCGTCCCCTACCTTTGCTCCGTTTGCAGCCAGGCGGGCCCCGCATGGTGGGCGGCCCCTCCAGCGGAGGGTCCAGCCCGACTCCTGGAGCCTTCCTTTTGTTTGGTCCTTTCATCTCCTGGATCTACTGGGGAACACAAGGTTCTCGTAAGCAAAGACCAACTAGAAGTTTTCTTCTATTTTTTTTCATGTTTTTTCCTATGAAGCTGATGATGAGCCCAGAAACAACAACGTACAAAAAGCAGCCTCTGACCCCGGGTGTCGCTGTGACCTGCTGCTGCGTCCCCAGGAGGAGCTGACGGTCTGAGAGGAGCCGCTGCTGTTCACACCAACAGCCTCCTGTCCTGTTCTGATCCGCTCTGCTCCGGTGTGTTCCTCTGATGAGAAGGAATGCTGTCAGGAAGACCAGCCTCACAGATTTATGACGGTGCCAGAGGGCGGCCTCACATACCGATCATTTCTACTGTTAGAGTTACAACACAGGTGATGATGGAAACACACTTCTTCTTGGAAATGGTTGCAAATTCTGTTCACCAAGTTCAGATCCAAGGTGCCAAATGAAAGAAACAAGCCTGTGAACAAATAATGTAAAATCCACAACAATCCATAGAAATGTGCCAAAAATACAACGACTATGCATAAAAGGCTTCCACCTGTATGTTGGAATTAAAAACCCTTTGATTTATAGGAGCTCCTCTGGGCTAGAAAGGTTCTCAAAAGTGATAAGATAAAAAAAAAAATCTAATCAAATTTTATTTGTATTTCACATTTCAGCAACAAGGCAAAATGCTTTACATCATAAAAACACAAAAAGATAGTCGTAGAAGACAGTCAATAATTGAGACATTACATTTTGCCGTCAATACAGATTGGTGATCAATATTTCATTGATTGTGTTTCAAAGGCAAACTCTACACAGGTGTGTTTTTAATCCAGATTTAAAGGAACTCAGTGTTTTGGCTGTTTTGCAGTTTTCAGGAAGTTTGTTCCAGATTAGTGGTGCACAGAAGCTGGATGCTGCTTCTCCATGTTTGGTTCTGATTCTGGGGATGCAGAGCAGAACCAGAACCAGAACCAGAAGACCTGGGTTTGGCTGTGACTAAGAGTTCTAGTGGGGATTGTTTGAATCGGGAAAGTGTTAGTAGCTGCACAAAACTTTGACAACATCCAACAAGGTAATAAGCTCATGCCATTGTTGATCATGTGATTCGTGTGATGTGGAAAAAAGTGTTTGCAGTGCAGCCAAAACAAACAATTTTGATATGGGCAAAAAAATAAACAAATAAAAAAACACACTAGCGCCAAAACTTTTTACCAAGAAAACAGTTTTTTTTTTTTAGAAACTGGCGTATTTTTATAAAGCAAATTTGAAATGGTAAATTGCGCAATTATATGGTTAATGCAATTACGACACTGACAGGCAACAAAGCATGTGGGATGGATGACATTTCTTTTGTTACCAGTGGCCTTTATTTGACAGAAAGAAGTGGGGAAAGACATGTGTCACGGCCAAAAACCAAACATTCCAACAAATGCTGTGGGTGGTAGCAGGTGGTTTGATTTGCACGCACTTCCCACTTGATTGCTTGGAAAAAATAGATATGCTTAATTTCATGCAAAAGAAAAAAAATAGCAACAAAATAATTACTAAAAATCTCTTAGAACTTGGTTGAAAACAAAAGTAAAGTTAATTTGATGTTTCAAGCTTTAAAATGTGGTGAAAAAACTCTTTTGCTAAACCTCCCATCAACACACCAGACATTTACCAAACAATAGACCTCCACTGAGCACCCGGTGTGTTCCTAATCACTCAAATTAATGGCAGGGTCGAACAATTACCAAAGTAATCTTAACAATTCCAAATATAGAAATTAATTACAAATTTTGGTTCTAAACTTAAATATATTCTAACTACCCAAAAGAGGAAACTAAATTGGTTGAAATTACAATCCACACAATGTAGCACAAATGGCCACAACAACGTGCAGCAAAGGAACTCAGGACGGCCGCCAACACCTCACCACTCATTTGATGCTGTTTTTGTCAAATGCTTGAGCCAATAAAGAAGTATCAATATAGTATTATTGGTGTTGTTGTGACCACAAGCAACCTTGTCAACGAGATTGCGTGAACTGCACTTATAGAACAACAGGCCAAACGATAGCGTGAGAATTCTTTACTGGAAGATCCAGTCAGGCAGGACACGGGAGTGAAAACGGTGCAGAGATGAAGCAGGAGGCCTTCTTCTCAAACACAAAACTATTTCTCTTTGTCATAAACACTTCATGCCACAAGTTTATGAGACGGCTGTTGTGAAGTATCATGGCACAGGTGTAAGCAATAATAGTTACACCACAGCTATGATTGGCAGCAAAAGGAGTCGACTGCCAGACCACTGGACATGCCCAGGTGTGTATTGTATCCAAATAAAACTGATTAATAAAAATCAGTTTTAAAAAAACTGATTAATACCGTTCATATTTTGAGTGATTAATTGGTCCTTTTCTGTCTCTGAGTGTTCATCTGCCTGGTTCTCCTCCTTTCACCTTGTTTAAAACTACAGTATGAGGCCATTTTGATAGTACCTGTACCTGATAAGTGCGTTTTAAATGAAATCATCACGTTTGAGGTATAGTGAAGAAGGTGGAAAAAGATGAATGCTTCAAATTCAAAAATACTTTTATTGATCCCGAAGGGAAATTAAATGTTGTCGTAACTGATATTGATTCAGATTCTTCAGAGTTAGATACGGATGGATGAATCTCAGAGGTTATCAGAACAAACATCATCTGCGCCAGGATAATGTGACAGAACAGAGCTAGCATCCCACTCTGCATTACCTCATGAGATTCGTCCAAGAGCATGGGAGATCCGTAGCGTTCCCCGAAGAAGCCTTGGGCAAAACAAGATGGGTGAAAATCCTGCAGACTTAGGATGGTTGGAAATGCAATTACAGGCTAGGAGAATTGCCTGGGGGAAGTGTGCTGTCCATGTGAGCTGGTAAAACCTCTGCTTCAGGCTCCTTTATGCTGTTGCGCTGAAACTGGAAGACAAAACTCCCGTAGTTTCACACCTTGTGGTTCCCAGCAGCAGAAAATGTGATTAAATCTTTTCATATTAGTGTTTTCTCTGATTGAGTATAACATTCTCCCACCAGCAGCATGTGACAGATAAATGGATTTGCTTTACAGCACCAGAAGTTCAGTGAATATAGTTTAGCAGTCAAAGAGCAATGGTGGAGATTAGAGATTCTTTCCCTCCTCCTCTCCCCTCAACCCCATTTTTTCCTTCCAATTGATGGAAGAAGACCAAATCCCTGCTTTGTTTAAATGGTTGATGCTCGACTGTTTTAGATTACTGTCTGAATGGGAATTGTGCTTTATAAATACGGCTCACTCTGCAGCGCCGCGAGGCAGCGATGCCTGGGGCCTTTCACTATCTGCCAAGAAGCACATCGTCCATAATGTAAAGCCTACGCTTGATACTGTGGAGCTGAATGGTGAAAGAGACAGGAGAACCAAAGCCCTGAGACCTAATGATGCAAACAGACTGAAAAAATATATATGAAAAATCAACCACAAGACTTCAGTCAATTTGGCTGTAAACACACTTTTCAGGGCATGTTAGAACAACTTCTGGACTCAGATGAGAGTCAAACATTGTGAGGTCTGCTGACCACCATGGACATGATACGAATCAGTGTTAGTAATGAAGTTTACATTTGAATCTTCACTCTTTAGATGCACCTTTTATGTCAGAATACTTCAATTTTATGTGAACTTGAACTTTAAGTAGTGAAAAAATTGGTTCTCTGCTGCCATCTAGTGTTTGCATTTGTCCTTCCACGTCAGCAGGACATCTTCCTCTTCAGCCGACGATGTAAAATGCTGAATAGATATAATATAGTTATTTGAGTTTATATTATTTTCACCTGTGCTAAAAACTAAATTGTGGGACAAAAATAAAAATGTGTCTCTTGTGTCAAAACATCCTGTAACTCACCTGTGTGAGTCTGTAGCACACACGTCCTAAACTTAAATGTTATTAGTCAGTTTATGTTTATTTATTTCGCGGCTTGGCGCTCTTTCTGTACGCTAAATGTTGCTAAGCTGCAAAGCTAGCTAAAAGTGAATGAGTGGACTTTTAACCCTTCCACAGTCCTCAGAGGGGTTGAGTGGACCCCGCATGAGCTTATTAGCCTGTGCGCAGTTTTTTTTTGTTGTTGTTGTTGTTTTTGGGTTTTTTTTTTAATGTTGGCCCAAAAGAGAAGAAATTCAGCAAATATTGTTGCATCATCTTCTCAGACACACCAACTGAACCTGGAAGCTCCATCGTTCACCTCCTGTGGTTCACACGGGTAGGCTCTGCTGTCCTGTCTTTGTTATATAAAAGAAAAGAAAAAGTGCATCAGCTACACCCGGCTTAGGTTTGTGCTGGTTTTGTGCGACGCACACAATGCGCGTTAAATTTGTGATTGTTATTGAGGTCAGGTGCAGAGATAGTAATACTACCCTCCATTACAGGCGGCCCCTGGTGAGGGAGACGGTGGTAGGTTGTTGGTCAGATTTACCCAACATTCAAAAAGTTCTCAACAGTTTTCACATACAGTGTTTCCCCACTCGATCGCAGCATGGGACCGTCTTTGAAAATGGATTCTACTCTAACAAACCCAGCCCTGATTAAGACCTAATTAATTAAAAAAAGACCTGCAAATATTTTAATTTAAATAAATTACTATACAAATTCATTTTTATAACACTGCGCATCACATAAAGTAAACAATGTATACATTTGTAATCACAATATGGAAACGCACTGTAAGGCCACTCACTGCTCCTCTTGTAAATTTCTTTATATGTGTTTTTCGTGTTTGTATTCATGTACTTGTTCAAGATTAAAGGTTTTATACGGTGCTACGCGCGGAGCTGCCGCTAGGGGGACGGTCACACCGAACGGCAAGACCCCACAGACCCTCTGGCACTGGGTAACAAAGGTTAGCCTGGGTGGTGATACGGCTCACAGTAAACTGTGAAGTTTGTGAGCTAAGTCTGTCTGAACTGGCCCCAATGATAGGGATGTCACATTTAAGAGAGAAAAAAACAATCTCATCAATGAGCTGGAGAGACTGCAAATAAAGAAAAAACAAAACAAAACCTGTTTTAATATGCCCAATATGTGTGATGTTTGTAACTAAAATATGGATACATAAAGAAAGAAAAAAAAGCTTACTGTTGAAATAACAGGTCGAATAGTTTGTGTGTGTGTGTGTGTGTGTGTGTGTGTGCGTTTGTGTGTGTGTTACACACACAGTGTTGTGTCTCTGGTTCTAATGGCTCCAAAAGACCATCAGGTGGGCACTGCAAATATGTTAAAGGGACAGTATTATGTACAATTGACTGTTTTGAGCTTTACATCATGTTATAATGTTATTCTTCCATCAAAAACATACGCAGAGTGGTACTGTGATCCTTTCATTCATGTTTGAGAAATCCTTTAATCTCCCTTGGCAACCATTCAAACACCTGGTGGAACTGCGCATCAGATGAGCTCATTAAACGAGCTGCTTCTCAGTGCAACGCTGGTAAAAACATAACGAGCTAATAGAGGAGCTATGTTGTGATGACTAATTTCAAAGTGTTGAATTACAATTAAAATTTTTAATACATTTCTACATATACCTAGAACTGAAGGTAATGAAGTTACGTGATTATGCTATAAAATGGCACAAAGTAGCTGGAAAACACATAATACTGCCCCTCAAATAAAACAACATGTTCAGTTAAAATAAAAACACCCATTTATAACAACTGATTTTTCAATCTGGAAGTGCCAGTAATGCATGCTTAAACAATTTTTATGAACTCTTCTGAAGCTTAAAGAAGACGATGTCAGGCACTAGCAGAACCTTTTATTACTAACATTGTAATATGTGTTATGGTACAGAAACTACCTGCTTTACAAAAACAAAATGATACAATATCACAGGTATGTACAGTGTAGTAAATATATCATCTCAAATTGTACACAAAATCTTTACAATTATCACACATACTGGATTAAAAACAAAACTCAGACTACTCAGAACATACTCAAGACAGATTTTGCATAACATTAAAAGAACATGCCACATTTGGATTTTTTAAATTTTTTTTTTTCATCTTTACAAAGCCATGACCCATTTAAACTTAGTGCAAGTCATCTGTCTGTTTCAGAAGTTCTGGATACATAATCTGTTCTGTAGTCAGTCTCAGAGAGCTGCCCTCAGATTCTTCTAGGTCAAAGGTGAACATGTTGCATGTTTCAGGAAGAAATCCGGGCGTGGCGCTTCAAGTGTGTTAGAGCGAAAACTGGGCAGTCCACCATCAGAGTGAAGGGTTTTAGCACTTCCTTTGCTCTCTGCTATGTTCCCGCTGTTTCACCGCAGCACAGCCTGTCATGAATGCTCAGGCTAGTTAGCATAGCCACCAGTGACGGTGGATAAACAGCTTTACTGGAACGGTAAGTTGCCCAGTAACTTGTGTACACATTTAGCAGCATGTACCACAAGGTTAACTGATAACACTGAGACCTTTCTGATTGGTTGTTTTTGACTGGGAGCGGTGGATTTCTGCAGATGGAAATAGGAGACTGGGAGGAGACTGATCTTTTCACAGATTATGTCTCACAACATGGTGACAGTTTGAACAAATATGTAAAAAAAAAAAAAAACCCAAAAAAAACATTTTTGGAAAGTTACATACTGCAGCTTTGACTCGTTAATCGTCATAAAGACACTGCTGTCCTCACGGACCCAATGACTTACATGAACGCGTTTGGGGGTGATGGTTAAGAGGTTTTAAACAACCAAACATTCACAAACTAGGTCACTCAGTGTTCTTGAGTGAACACTGAGTGACAGTGTCTGTAATTCTGACATCAAACACACAGTGCTGGGCATAATTTAACATTATCTGTGGGTCCTAAACTCGCATGCACTAATCACTGACAGCTCAGACTAGACCAGATGCATATGTTCCATGTAGAAGTAGCCAAGATCTGTTTAAATGTATGAATGAAAATGGTGGGAACTTGCTTAAACCACCGGTCTCTAATTACACTTTAGACTCTTAACACACGTTACGGCAGACTGAATCACACCACCTCGTCTTTAAAGGAGCTCCCTGCCCATCTTCTTTTAAAACACCATTTCCAATTTCCCAACCCAAACTCAGCCTTAATGAACATCAAACTGTCATGGTGCATTTCTTTAATCTCACCTGCCTGTCTTAACTCAGGCAGGGAAATCTTTTTAGCATGATGGAGGACAGCAGCTACCAGATGCTCCCTAAAACATAAGAACTGAACTAAACCGCAAAACCTGGGTTCCAAACATTTGAGAACCCTGAACAATCTGCAGTGGTGTGTTCCACCCTCAGCATTATCCTGCTGCAAACCTAACAGCTTTACAGAAAAAGCAGACCAAGCTGAAAGTTTGATGAGATAGTCGTCAAATTCCTGGAGACAGTGGAGTGTGAGGGGGAAGCGGCGATGGAAAATGATGGAGCACAAGCACAGTGAATGTCTTCTATGAGAACATGCAGATGTTCTCTTGGAACATGCAGATGTTCTCACTGAAGATGTGTGCTTTGCTGCGTTTTCCTGGCCAGTCTCCATGATTATGAATTTGTGGACTTTCTCTTTTGTTTTGGTCACCTTTCCGCGTTCTACACACAAGTCAAAAGCAAACACAATGCTGAAAAAGAAAAAGAACAAAACAGAACCAACACGGAGATAGATAATAAACAATATTACTATTGTTTACCATCTATAAACAATAGATAATATTGCCTGTCGATGGCATACAAAACAAAAGCAAAGACCGAAAACAGGTTTAGGTGAAAACCAAAACGTCTCCCTGGGTCGGCTGCGGAGATGCGACACCCGCCGGCCCCCGGTGAGTCGTTTGCTCTGTTGCTAATCGAAGGGGAAAAGCATTTGGAGCTACAGATTATTGCCCTTTACACAAATCTGGAATAACGCGGTTTTGCTGCTAAAAATGTATCATTGCAAAAACAGAAAAGCAATGAAACCAAAAAATATTTGCAGGTATTTACATGGTTGTACTTTTCATAGTGTTTTGTAATATTAATGGATAAGAGTTTGTTTTTTGTTTTGTTTTTTAAAAAAAAGAAGAAGATATTTTTGGAAAGTGTTTGTGTAGCATCCTCTACTTCTACAGGAGTAAATAGTGTCAGGCATCGGGGTTAACTGTTTGACCGTCACCGCAGGCAGATCATGGCAGCTTGATATGAGTAGCCTGTCTTCATAATTAGTACCTGTTTATTGTGTCCAGCAAGGTTTGACTTTTACTTTACAAAGTGTACATATAGAAAAACACATACAAAGGCACACCATAGAGAAAACAGCAAATGTAGCATAAAGGACTGGATGTACATCATCAGTCTATGTCAAATATGTACAGGATAGAGAGCAACTGATATGTCCAAGCGGATCGAGCATGTTGGTCCCATCACACTGCGCTGCTCTCATGTTGTGTATCTGACCGACTCAGACCCAGGAACTTCAACCACCCGTCCCTCTGTGTCGGTGTCACCGTAATGCTGAAGTGTCCGCCGTCGTCACTTCCTGCAGGTAGGAAAAGCTTCCACACAGAACACAGTGCAGATCAGAAGCATCTCCGATTCCTTTAGCCGTCAAAGAATAAGAAGAGAAACACCTCCGTTCAGTTCGCACTCCTTCTTTCACTTGTTTTGCCGATGCAGCGAGAATGAAGAACAAGGAGAAACTAGAGTGTAAACAGAGAGCGCAGCGTGAAGCCTGGCGGCTCGGGCTGGAGGGGCAGTCAGACTATTTTCTTAATGCTGGGTCTCTTAAAGCTGCCGGCACTGCGCTGCTTCTGGACCTGACTGGCTGACCCGTGGCGAATGCGCCCCCCACTGGACAGAGCAGAGCTGGGGGACAGCTGGACATTCTCCTTATCCACACCTGGAGGAACAAAGAAAGGACAGATGCATTCTACCGAAAACAAAGCGTGTGACTCCCGCAATGCAAGCTGGATGACCTAAATATAAAACATCAGAGGTTAAGTTTACCTACGACAATTCCATCATAAGATCCTTTCATACTGTAAATGTTCAGGGTTACTTAGCCTGGCAGGCGGCTGACTTGACCTTCTGCACATAGTGAGGACCAAACTTCTTCAAATGTCTTCCTCCTTCTGTTTTGGAGTCTAAAGTGCAGCTTATATCAGTTAAATTCATGATTAAGCAAGAACTGCAATCACAGCAGCCTTGCAACATAAAGGTTGATCCATGAAGCTGAAGGAAAAGGAACAAATCATCTGCTCTGTAGATAATCCCATCATCTCTGCTTAGGCAGATTGTGGAGGCGATCTGTGTTATGTCTGCCATCACCCCTCTACAGTCGACTTCACAACTACTGTGATGGTTTACCATGTGTGTAACATAGGCAAGAAAACCGAAGATCCAAAAACATCCAGTTGTGAATCCAGTCAGTTGTATATTTTTCTTTATCCAACCAGAAAAGAACATTTAAAGGTTAAGGAGGCCTAGATCAAAAGAAGCATTAGACTCTGAAGCAGGTCTGACTGAGAGTGTGTATTTGTGTTTGGGTCACACCTGGGGAGTGTTGTGATGTGGCCAGTGAGGTCATGGAATTTGACAGGTTCAGATTGGCAGTGATGCTCAGCTGGCTTTGGCTGCTGGGAGGATACGGGGATGTGGGAGTTCGTAGTTGTTCCTCTCCTCTCTCTTCATCGGCTGTGGGCAGGTAGCTGTCGATCAGCGCTTCCAAAAACTTGACAATCAGCTCAGCATAGTCTGGGATCTGTGTTTGCTGCAGGGACAAAAAAAAAAAAAAAAGATGAGTGCTTACAATGCAGACAGATGGGCCACTGTTAATTCAGAAAACCATAAAAATATACTTCCTGTTCATCAGAAATGCAATAAACAATATAACATCAACCAGAAAAGAATGTGATCCACTTTTAAAACCAAACAGCACAATGGGATTTGACTCAGTCGTAAAGGAGCAGCCAGCAAAAATGTTACTATTTCTGTGACATTTCAAACCTAAAATTATGTTATCTCAAATTTTTTTTAGATAGCAATATTATGCAACACTTTTTAAGAATACAAACGTTGCAGTGTTGTTCAATCACCAGACCTAATGTTCTATGAAACTTTTGTTTGGTTACAATAATTGAGTCCAACGCTCACAGTTCATTAAAGATGTTATTACAGTCACCAGACTGGCAAAAGTTGTAACATAGGCAAGGACACACAGTCTGATGTTGTAGTTTAGGGGTGGATTAGTATCTGCTGAGATCAGCAGAAATGTGTGTGTGTGTGTGTGTGTGTGTGTGTGTGTGTGTGTGTGTGTGTGTAGAAATGAAATCAAAGTATAGAAATGTAGCAGAATACTGTGCATTTATTACTCACTAAAACCTCCAAAGCAGAAGATGTGTGTTTGTTTTCTGCTTCAGCTGCATGTGAGTTTGACAGAGCATGCACTTCCTTCTTTTATCGCTATACCAACTTAGCCGCACAAGTACTGCACAGCTCTACGGACGCTCCGGAACAAAACAAAGACTTAGCAGGAAGAGGAAACAGCCATACCTTAGAGAAAGGTCCAGCAAACCTCCACAGCCCATTAAAGCCAAAGCCTGTTAGATAAAAATGGATGAGAGACAGGAGACAGTTAAGAGCTGACAGTGCAGACGTATCCACTTCACTTCACAGGACTTTAGAAGACGTTCCATCTGTAAAGGTGGGAAGACGACAAAATGTCATACTTTGCAAATATGAAGGCTGGTACTGAGGAGGGGATTCCTCGTGGTACACAACGCTCTGCACGATGCCGTGGACCGGGTTCAGGAGGTTGATGTCTTGGCACATGGACAGCACAGTGTTGATCTTGGAGTCCAATAAGTTATAACTGAGGAGTGCACATATAAACATGTGTTACCAATAGGAAGTTGATTATTGAAATGTGGCAAGGTCACAATTAATGCTTGAGAACTTTGTGTTAGAGTAGATGTTAAAAAACTGGGAGAGTGGAAAAGATCAGCTTTGTGAAAAGAGAAGTGAAACTTTACTATGAATGAGAGGAATAACAACATTACAAATACATAGAAGAACTCGACACAAACTACCGGTCAGACAGTGGGCAGGTCACTTTGTCCATTAGTAGATTAAAGTGCATATTGAAGGTTCTTTTAAATGGTAGAAAAATATTTTCTGAGGTGAAACTGTTAATCCGGTTGCTGTTCTTCTCTAATTAGCTGGCGAATGTTTCAAAGTGTTGAAGCAAAAAGTTCTCCTTCTAGAAACAACGCAGAGCAGAGCCCAGCAGGCTGGTCTGACTGCTGAGTTCAAGGAGGTTTTGTTCGTTCACGTGTGGTTAAAACTCGTTTATCTGTGGCTGTTCAGGCTGCAATTGGTCTGGACATGAGGAGGGAAAAAAAAAACTAACTAAATTATTTTAGCCTTGGGTGACGTTCATCCAGCTGGGAAGGCAAGATTTTACCACTAACAGTATGTCAACTAACGCAGTGATCTGCAGGGCACACGTCTGTGAGGAGGCTTCCAACGGAAGGGACCAGAATGATTACTAGATGGTATCCAGAAGAAACGACAAAAACAGGCGGAAATTCAGTGCAGTACCACAAGAACACAGCAGAGGCAGCGAGGGGAAGAACGACGGCGACAGGGAGCAGAGACAACAAAACCAGAGTCCCAGCTCTGGAAGAAGGTCGGTGGAGAGTTATTACATTTTCCAGAGGTATGAATATTTTTGAGCCTAATTGTATGCATGATTATTATTTATCTATGTTATCTTGTTAGATATATTCTCATGACAATATCTAAAAATCTGCGGATGTACAGATACATTTCCAAAATTCTCTTAGCAGTTAGCATTTCCAGGTCTGTTAGCATGTTTTCCATCCCAATATCTGCTCTTCTACCATTTAAGTGATCTCTGTTCACTATTATGCTGTCAGCAGTTCCAGGTTCTGGCTCATCTGTGAACCTTCAGTCTTAAACATGTAGCCAGTTTAATACTCAGGACAGGTCAGCTCCTCTAGGTCTTATTCAGTGTTTAAAGCCACACTGTCCAGAAAGTTCTCCTCTGTCTGCGTCGTTAATGGTTGTAGCTAGGGGCGCTATTTGTTAGGCGGAGCAGTAAGCAGGCTAGATAGAGGCAGCACTATCCATTTTCTAACACCTTTGAGGTGTCTATCTCCAGCTAACGTTCCGGGCGAGAGGCGGGGTCACCCTGGACAGATCATCAGTCTGTCGCAGGGCAACACAGAAAACAGACAGGACAAACAACCATTCACACACACACTCACACCTAGGGAGAATTTAGAGAGACCAATTAATCTGACAGTCATTTTTTTGGACTGTGGGAGGAAGCCGAAGAACCCGGAGAGAACCCACCATGCACAGGGAGAACATGCAGAAAGACCCCAGGCCAGGAGGCAGCAATAGTATCTCTTATTTTGAAAGGTAAGTTTAGGAAACAGAGAAAAAAGAGAGGGAAAAAGCAAAACCAGAAATACAAGACAGTAGTTTTTCTTTTTACTGTATGCAAATGAGGGTGAAAGAAAGTCTGACTTTAATGAGGTTGCATAGCGTGGAATGTGAGAAAGGAACTCAAAAACAAGCATCTCTGGTCAAAAGTCAAGTTCGTGACAAAGGTCGTTTCAAGTGCATGAACTGATCAAGTGAGAAATACAGTATTTAGAACTTACACAACTGGAAAAACTTTAGGAAACACAACACTGGCTTCGGCTAAGTACTCGTACAAAATCCGTTGGTCAAAGTCATCTGTGGTGTACTTAACCTGGGTTGCCTGAAACAGAGAAGAAGAAAAGTAGAGTCACAGTGTGGATTCACCACATCATCTCTACAAGCAGTGAGCTTGAGAACTCACCAGCACAGTGAGCAGCAGAGCCTGGATTTTCGGGTCGGTCAGAACCTCCTCATCCAGCAGAACATTAGACTCTGATACAGACACCTTTCGCAGGTGAGAATTTCCAATTCTTTGCGTCTCTTTACCAGTAACAATAAAGATCAGAATTACAATCTGCTTGTTTAGAAAACAGAAGAAAAAAAAAAGAAAACACATCGAAAGCAGCGTGATCCGTTCTTTTATAATACTGGATGAATTTTACTAAGACAGAACAGATCACTGCAATTCTGTCAAGTTACAGCATGTCCACAAGCATAAGTGTTTGTTTCAAATAACACTGGGCCTCATGGCTTGAAGTGTCGGCCCCTACTGGGCAGGTCAGCAGAAAATAAATGGATTTTTTGTCACACGTCTTACGCTGCCGATGTGTTCGGTGTGGAACTGTGTTCAGTTTATCCGTTTTGTTACCGAGCTCGTAGTCATTTTCTGCTACACGCCTCATCTTCGGGGGAGTGGTCATCCCCGCCTCCATCTCTGGTCTTTTTGGTGCTTTAGAGTCTGATATGAGATGATCAAAGCTCTTCCTGGTACCTGGAATAGACAGTGTCTACATTAGACAACCCAACTGAAGAGCCACATGGATTCAACTAGATATTAGTTATATATAATATACATTTACACAAATATACATATGCATACATATGTATTAAGCATGTTTGCCACACTTCAGCGTTTCAGAAAATCAAACCAATTTAAATATTAATAAAATAAGGTAAGGTCATTTTATTTCTATAGCACATTTTCAGCAACCAAGCAGTTCAAAGTGCTTTACATGAGTTAGGATGAAATAAAAACAAAACAACAAACCAAGAGAAAGACAAAAAGGTAAAAGTCTAAAGCTACATATTGGTCCCCATGTTTAATAAGAATAATTTGTCCATATTTTATTAATTAACAGAAGTTTTTCTGGTTCTGATAAATCTAGATGTTGGTTCTCCATGTTTTGTAAAATTACTGACGTATAAAACTAAATGTTGGTTCCAGTTGTTCTGGGTTGGGTTCTAGATTTGTACAATATATAAAGCTAAATGTTGGTTCTCCATGTTTGAGTCTTGTTCTGGGTTGTTATGTAGATCTTAACTTTGTTCTAGATTTATAAGCCAACAGGAGTTTCTTCAGGTCTTGTTACATTATTAAAATTATAAAACTAAATGTTGATGTAAGGTAATGAGTTCTCCCACAGTTTCTAAAAGTAATACAGCAAATTAACACAAAATGAACTTTTTAAATACGGTAAAGGCGTTTTTATTAAGAGAAAAAAAAACATCCCAAAAATGTGGCCCTGTGTGAAACTATGAACTACAGCGCTGTTTTAACGGGGAGGCAATTACTTTTCATAGAGGGCCATGTGGGTTTGTTTTTTTTCTCCCTCAATAAAACACCTTTTGAAATGCATCAAACATGCAAAAAAAGGAAATCAGGAGGGAGACAAACCTTTTTGGTAAGACTTTATTTGACGGTGTGCATAAGACTGACAGGACACTGACAGAAATGTAATGAACATGAAGGAGTTTTCACAAATGTTCACGACTGTTGTCATGAAGAGTCGCAAGGCAAATAATGACACTTAAATGTGTCAAATGACACTTCATGACAAAACAGTCATAAAGACTCATTCATGGTCATAACAGGTGTTATGTCATGTTTATGACAGTGTCATGTCAGTCTTAGGCACACCCCGTCAATCAAAGTGTTACCCACTTCTTTACACCACTGTATGTACACACCTACACACACACACACACGCACACGCACACACACGCCCACACACACACACACACACACACACACACCATATTATACATAATATGGAGACTATTATGTGGGAAAGAATAAATACCGAGAAGCTTCTTTGTGTTGGCCTGTGATGGTTGACCCATGTCCAGGCTCATGGATTTGCGCGTTCGCGGGCTTATCTGGCCCATGGTGGGGTAATGATGGGTGGAAAGGTAGCGCTCTGAAACCTGAGGTGATGTCCATGGCTGAGACTCTTGCACAGTTCTGAAAATAAAACATTGTCAGCAGACATGCAGCATTTCATTTGTTCGGCTTTAGTGGATCATGGGAGGGAATAAAACAAAGTCCCATTTGTTAGCACACCTGCATTTTGGGTTGGTGATGTGACTGTTGTAGGTCTCCATAGGTACAGGGTCCACAGACAGCTCAGAAATAAGCAGCGACTTCCTGTGTTTGAGGCTACATCGACTTCTGACTTCCTCTGACACAGTGAGCAAGGCTGCAGAAAAAGTACATGCAGTAAAAAAGGTCATCTCTGTACGACTAAAACAAGCTGAATATGAAGTGCGGTCATCGTGTTAGTGTTTATTCACAGTCTAACAAACTTTATAAGGAAACAACAACATGGCTTTCAGAACAAAGACAGCAGCAGATCTAATCATAGAAAACTGTTGAGCTGCAAGTTCACAGAAGTGCACAGCTTAGTGAAACTTTCTCTGTGCTCGGGCCACTTTAGTGTGGGCTTGTTCTCAGCTTTAAAAACAATATCATGTAGCAATGAAGGTGAACATCTGAAGGATGCAAGGCATGTTGGTTTTTACCAGCTAAATAAGCCACGCTCTGAGTGTTGACCTCAAACTTGTCACATTTCAAATGTTTGCTTGTTAGAGCCAACAGTGTGTGCAGGATCCGCACTGTCCGCGCCACGGTGGTGGGAGACGGGTGTCTGTAGCCTGCAGGGACGAAAGCGGAACATGACAAATGTAGATAAGCTGACAGTAGCAAAGAAAATGCCTGTTTGCTCATGAACGACAATTATTCACAAACACTGTGGACGAACTGATCGAAAGTCAAAGCATTTACTCCTAACTTAGGATTTAACTATATTAACGGTTTCTCCAGTGACTGATAAAACAATAAAACATGAGTCAAGAGAGTGAAAATGCAGACGGCCTTACCTTTGAGTAAGTGGCCCACTAATGCAAAGTTGAAGTTAGCACTAAAATTGAGGCCCACAAAATGATCCATCTGCTTACAGTGCCATTCTAAAGGACGCCTAATTTCCATGAAAACTTCCTCTGGACTCTGAAGAAACAAACAACAGATCTGATTAAAATGCTCTATATCACCATGTCAACTTTATTAATAGGACTTTTCTATAAATTGTGTACAAGTAGAAAAATATTGCACTTGAGTATTTCAGTTAAGGAAAGTGATTCACGTGAAAATGTAAAAACAAAGTGCTGACAAGTAAATCAAAATGCTTTAAGTGTGGGAACATTTCATTTTAATGACTGCAGTAATCTGACAGTCACAACAGAGGAAGTAGAAACATTCTGCTGGCTAAAAAGCAGCTAGCAGCTATTTTAAGACAGTCAGTCCTGTTGTTATTTTCATGCATTTATGGTTTGACCTAAAAGAAATATAGACAAGTTCTCTGACAATGTTCTCTGTCTTAGGACACGTTTTGACCACGAGGCGTCAAAGTATACAGACATCATGATGTCAGTCCTCGTAAGCTCTACCTTGTCATTGAAGATCCGCATTGTGTCGAGAGTGTGAAGGTTCTGCTCCAACAGGGCAGTTCCAGCAGAGTACAAGTTGACTTCATCCAGCTGCAGCACAGCTACTGCCACCCAGAACAGAGCTTTGTGCATCGGAGAGTCCTGCAAACACATCCATTCACACAGGAAGCGAATCATTTAGCAGAAACAATGACAGCACCACATTACCAACGACTTAAAAAAAGGTCCAAGAGGATCATTATCCATAATTCAAACTAAGAGAAAATTCTTAGTTTGCAATTGTTCTAGTTTTCAATTCAGTTTTCACTATAGCAGAACAATAAAAATATGGGGCAAGGTTTCCCTTTGGCGGTTGGTTCTGAATGAGAGGATATGAGGGTTGATCTTTAACCTGCAAATAGTCAGCCTAATGACCTTAATGTTAGTGAGGGCAGCAAACTGTGGTAGCATGGTAGCAATGGTAACATGGTAACATGGCAGCATGGTAACATGGCAGCATGGTAACATGGTAGCATGGTAACATGGTAGCATGGTAACATGGTAGCATGGTAACATGGTAACATGGTAACATGGTAGCATGGCAGCATGGTAACATGGTAACATGGCAGCATGGTAACATGGTAGCATGGTAACATGGTAACATGGTAACATGGTAGCATGGTAACATGGTAACATGGTAGCATGGTAACATGGTAACATGGTAGCATGGCAGCATGGTAACATGGTAACATAGTAGCATGGTAACATGGTAGTATGGTAACATGGTAACATGGTAACATGGTAGCATGGTAACATGGTAGCATGGTAACATGGTAGCATGGTAACATGGTAGCATGGTAACATGGTAGCATGGTAACATGGTAACATGGTAGCATGGTAACATGGTAGCATGGTAACATGGTAACATGGCAGCATGGTAACATGGTAACATAGTAGCATGGTAACATGGTAGTATGGTAACATGGTAACATGGTAGCATGGTAACATGGTAGCATGGTAACATGGTAGCATGGCAACATGGTAGCATGGTAACATGGTAACATGATAACATGGTAACATGGTAACATGGTAGCATGGTAACATGGTAGCATGGTAACATGGTAACATGATAGCATGGTAACATGGTAACATGGTAGCATGGTAGCATGGTAACATGGCAGCATGGTAACATGGTAACATAGTAGCATGGTAACATGGTAGTATGGTAACATGGTAACATGGTAGCATGGTAGCATGGTAACATGGTAGCATGGTAACATGGTAACATGATAACATGGTAACATGGTAGCATGGTAACATGGTAACATGGTAACATGGTAGCATGGTAACATGGTAACATGGTAACATGGTAACATGATAGCATGGTAACATGGTAGCATGGTAGCATGATAGCATGGTAACATGGTAGCCTGATCCTTCTGAAAACCATTTGAGGGCAAAGCTGTTTTAGAGTCAGCTCACGAACTGATCATAGTAAAATTGAACATTTTCTGCTGTCTCACTAGTAGACGTGTTACTATCTGGGTGTCAATCTGACTTCTCTGAACAGATGTCGCAGTCAAACAGAACATCTGGCTTTTATACTCCAGGTAAAAAGGATCCTGTGACCTCTCACCCCGGTGGGGAAAATATCTGCCAGTTTATGGGATGGCAGATTTTGAACTGTATGTATTGTTTCGGTGCGTTCACAAATGCGTCACACAACTTTGAATGCAGACACTTGACGGTGTGTTCGCACCAAACGTGTTTTGAGCGTCAGGCGCATCTGGTTTACATTCAAAGTCTAAGTGGAGGCGCGTTGAGGTCGCGTTGAGGTCACGTCAGAATCATTATAGCCGTTTTTTCCGTTGCCAGCCTATTTGTTGGACGCACGTGACGCATCAACACTTCAAATTGCGCTGCACTAGTAGCTGGAAACCCACTGTGACAGGCACTCGACTCACCTCCCCGTAGAGTCTGAATGTAAACCAGACGTGTCTGACGTGTTTGGTGTGAAAGCACCATAAGTCTTTGTTTAAAATGGGGAGAATATAGTTTAGAGTTCCAATTTAAATTATGACAAAATCCGACCAATGCACGATCATGAAGACAATTTTTTATCATAAAAACTTGTGATGATGAAATGAAAATAAAGGCAGTTTGTTGTGGCAGTAGAAAAGGCTGAATACAGTGGCGAACGGATCAATTTCATACCTTGCTGAGTAGAGGCTGCAGCTTGGTCAGAGCAATCACAGTGGCCTCAATTAACACTTGGCTGTTGTAATTGTCGGGTCCCTTCAAACAGCTCTCAAGACCCTAAAACAGTCCACAGAAAAAAGGTGGGAATGCCCATGAGAAAGAGAACTGACCACACAGGGCAGAACATAAAGTCAGACTCTATAGGGATGTAGGAGAGACGCCAACAGTCACCAAATAAACCGTTTTAACAACATGTTATATTTAGAGTAAAATATTCTTTCTCCATGAGAGTAAAAGTGTTTGGCAATAACAAATACAACATACTGTATAATTTAGTATCTCCATTACTGACTACATTCAGATATGAATCAAAAACAACAGAAGTAAACCCAGCCACAAATAAGCTTGTTGTCTGTTTTTAAATCTGATGCTGCAGAATCGAGTCCAAAAGGACCAACCCGTCACTGGGATCAGAAAACTAACTGTGCAGCTACTCTTTATCTGTCAATCTTTTCATGACATCACTGACTTTATGCTGCCAACTTGCAATGGCTCAACAAGCACCGTCTACCAGGTCTATCTGGACTCTGTTCATACAGCAAACCAATCAGAAAGAAGACGCCGTGACATTCCACTCAACACTTTCACACTTAGAAAAGAAGAGAAACTAAACGAGTCCTTCTCATTGACTTCAGCTCAGTGTTCAATCCAATCATTGAACAAGGTGTTGTCATGTGTTGTCTGGACTGGAGCAGAGTGAGTGAGTTGTGTTTTGTAGGTTCAGCCTTTCTTTAAGAGTTGGGGGCATCGGTGTGTGAGGACGGAAACCTTGAATTCAGTCCTGGTAGAACTGGGAGGCCAGTGAAGAGAGAGGAGGATGGAAGTGATGTGGTGGTTTGTGTGCTCTCATCAGGATCCTAGTTTTGGACGTACTGGAGCCTCTGCAGGCTCTTTCTAGGAATCCTAGTGAGAAGTGCTTTGAGGTAGTCCAGTAAAACACATTTCAAGGTAGCCTATGGTTCTAGGTTGCCTACATTACAAAATCTAGCAAATCGTTTGGAGTGGGTAGGAAAGTGGAGTCATTTAATGATTAGGTCAAAGTTTAAGTTCATAACTTTTGGGTTGCTGCAGCACGGCTTGATGATGGATCAGACAGCAGAGTGGGACGTTACTGTGACTGATCTTACCCGGTCTATGCTGAGCAAAGGGCTGGCTTTGCTGAGGATCCGGATGATCTGCTTGATCTGGCCATGAGTCACCCTCTTGCTGATGCAGCCAAAGACCACCAGGGCTCTGGGCTGTAGGGAAGGGTTGTACTGGAATGCAAATCTACAACCCAAGCACAAAGATGAGATACCTCAGAACTTAAGCAAAACTATATACTTTAAAAAAAGAAGATTAAAAAGGTACATACTTTTGAGCAAGCTCTGTCCACTGGTCTAACCACTTACAAGTTGGGATGTCTCTCATACAGGCCTGGAGTCAACAGAGAGAAATAATACAATAAGCATATATGTAGCTATGTGCTCTTGAAAAAAAGTTGTAAAGTATACATAAACTAAACTATTACTGTGTCAAACAAAAGAATAAAATGAGAATAGAAAGAAATATGGTGGTGAATATTTAGTCAACAAACATTTTCTATGAGAATCAACCACTAGGACAAAGAGACAGAGTCCTGCTTAATAGATGCATAATTATCTGTCTGACCTCCATAATTTCCAGTAAGGCCTCAGTTACGGTCTCCAGAGAGGACAGAGCGAAGGTTTCCCTCTCGTAGGAGCCTGGTGAGAAGGAGCGGTCCCTGTAGCTGGAGCGGAAGGCAATGACGGCGGCTGATTTGACTTTGCTGATGCCAAACAGCAGATAGAACTTTGGCAACGAAAACTCAGTCAGGCTCAGCCTCAGAACCTGCTTTGTCTCCTCTGCAATTATTGAACACAACAAAACAAGTTTCTTATTTATTAGTTGGTGTATATTTTGCATATTTTTTAGACTGATTTTTACTTCAGGCCTTGACCTTAGAAAAGCTCTCAATATCTAAAAATCAGATGATGTTGCTTACCACTGAAGCTGAGCTGTGAACAGGTGCACAGGGAGTGGATGATGTTGATGACTAAACCATGGGTAGAGGCTCTAAGGGACAGCGGCCCGGTGGCTACTAGTAGCGTCACTACATGGAACAGGTATGGCAGGTGGGCTGCAACATCCAGAGAGTTGTTAAAGGACAACATGAGCATGTAGCGGGCCAGGATCGCAATGTCATCCCACATGAGGTGCTGCTCCAGCGTAGGAGTTGGTGACAGGCACGTCTTGTCTATGATCTTACACATCCGACCGATCACCTGCCAAAGAAAAGGCCAATTATTAAACCTTAAAAATTGAAACCTCATGTAGTTACTTTGACAACAACACAGAAACCAGAACCGTCTGGCTGCAAGGACACAGTGGTACCAACTGTGCAGCCCAGCTAAGGATTCCATTAAATTAAACTTATGCTTAAGAACAGAAACTAGAGGAAAATTTAATTTTTTCCCCCACTTTTAATACACTGCAATATCATATAACTTTTTTTAAATTTATTTTTAAATGACAATCCCTAACAAAGGCCCAGATTAGCTTATCCTCAGGAAAAACTAAAAACTAAGGACCAGGTCTGGTTGAAAACTGCTGTAGAAGTCTGATGTCATTTCATGTCTTTCCATCACTTGATGGTACTTAGAGAAAGAGGTTATTTACGGGCTAATTCAGCTGTTACATTGGGCTATTGTTATTAAATTTGTTAATAAATTCTCTGGAAAAAAAGTGTCAGTGCTCATTATTTGTTGTCTGAAGAGTTTCTTCTGTGAGAAAGAAATGAATTCACAAGTTTGACTTCCCCGATTTAACTAAAGAAACTAACTTTATTCATTTCACTAAAAACAAAATATTAATTGCTATTAATGATTACATTATTCAAATATTTGTGCAAATATTGACTCTCAACAGTGTAAATGTATGTTCATTTCATACGTGCCATGAATAAGATTTCAATAAGATTCTGATTTACTGAATGGGTCTGTATTGTAAAAATACTTGAAAAGAATGCTGAACTAATAAAAACAAATGTGAATCCACATTAAAGATGTGCGGTAAATGATGCACTTGACAATGCAACAGTTCTTCCATCTGAAGAAGAAAAAAAGAACTGATTCAAATCTTTGGTGACAAAGAGTTCAAGGCCAGCAGACAATGCTCCACTGTGCTCCGTACGACGTCCTGGCATGACAACAAGCAGTAAGCCATTAGATAACACTAGAGTAAAGCCTCATGTACAGCCCAGTGGTTCCATACTGTCGGGATTATAGCCGATATATTTATTTATTTATATATATATGTAGATCTTATATACATGTTAATTTCTAATCTAGCTGATAGAACTTTTAGGAGAAATGGGAAAATTCCTGAACCTGAAAATACGAATGAATTTAAAACCTGAACTGGGCCCATAAAACACCATTAGAATTCCTTGTTTACATAAACAGGCAGCTTTTGGCTTTTTACTGTATTTTACACAGAAAAAGGTCAACACCATCAACCAGTACATTGACACAAAGCCACTGATCCTTTGTGCACATGCAGCCCCAGAGCATGTGAAGATTTATTTCCTCTAAATTATTTTAAAAACATTTAATCTATCGATGCTGAAAGCATTAAATCAAATTTATTAGTATTATCAATCTCAATAATTAAATGTTAAAAATCCTCGATAAATAAAATTCAAGCATTTTTTTTTAAGATTATAGGTTTGTGTGAGTATTTTCTATAATGTCTTCCACTATAATTACCCAGTGATATTTTTAATTTCCTCTCACCTTTAATGTTTTTTTTAGAAACACAGTGGGCTGCTGGCTGACTGCCACAGCGCCTCTGCCACCAGATTCAGCAAGTTTTCTTGAGGAAAACTCTGTATAAGCTTCATAAAAAAGTTGACTTTTAAACATCGTCCTAGAGGAAGACAGTGTGCCCTGAAGTTCTATCTTGCTGTGGCTTCTGTTTAGCTGCCACACCTTCCTGGACGGGGCTGGGTGGAGGTATTGCTGCCAGTTAATGACATGTTTTACCCTGTGTTTCTGTGGCTAACCCTGACTAGAGATGCTCCAATCGGACATTGTTGAAAAAAATTCTAGATTGGGTATTGGTGACAATGTGTCTGACCCATAAGGGCTGATTTATTCAGTGTCATTCTATGCTTTGAGCAGTAAATAAAAAATAAAAGCCCCACACCTTTTTTTCCCCCCTTTATGTTAAAACAATTGTCTTTTTTTGAACATAAAAGTAATGTTTTTTTAAAAAATAGCGCCCCCTTGTTCCCGCTTTGTGTTTTGTTTTTGTTTTGTTATAAATAACAATTTTATAATTGATCACAGACTGGAACTGTGACCTCAACATGGAGTCGAGCTTTTTGTGATATTCTCAAAGTAAAGAATAAAGAATGAAGAATTTAAACAAAAAGGATTACGTGTTTTTGCAAAGGCAATTTCAAGTGAGGTGGTCCAGGAGTGTTTTTAGAACAGGTCAGACTGTTGTTGATCTGTTTTCACGTTGGCCAGGATTCTCTTGCAGAACGGAATCTATTTTGCTGCCTACAGGAAGTCGCATAAACCTTAACTGAGCCTTAGGATGAGTTCATTCAAACAGTTGCTGACTTATTCTAAGATCACCTCATAAATTTGCCTGTGGAAACTGTCTCCATATTGTGTGTATTTATCGCTGTCAGGTTAGGATGGTATCAGCAACCATTGCAACAGTTTGGTGAAGCCACCTCAAACCCGCAGCAGAGCAGCAGCACAAACCAAACACTGCCTGCCATTTCTTAGGCAACAGTCTTCACAATGACCACTATTCAAAGTAGTACTGATGTGTGCCATAATAGGAGCCAGGCCCAGAATTTTCTATTGTGTCTGCCTGTGTATGTTGTGTTTGTTTATCTGGGCTGCAGGCTGAAATTGACACAAAGCACACAGATGATGGATAGTGAGTGGATGAGTTTTTCGTTTTGCTTTCTGTAAGTCACGAGGAATTGACTGCTTTGGAATTGCACTTCTACCATGTAAGTAACGATTACGACTCATGCAGACTTTTCACAACAAAACTTCCAACATTGTATGTATGCACTGTGTTCTGAGGAGAGTTCTGTCTCCAGTCTTTTAGGATGAAAATTTGATTTGTTTTGACATCTTAAAATAACCTTAACTTAAACTTTGTGTGTGTTTTATTAAAAATCTAACTAAACAGTTAATATTACGTATGGCCGCAAAAAAAAAAAAAAAAAGCCGAAAAAACATAAGCCAAAAGAATTTTTAGATAAGTCTACAAATAACTAGTAAAATAGATTGTTTTGCTTAGCCACTAAATATCTATGAACAAGATGCCTCCTGGGTTTACTGTCACCAAGTCAATGCTTCATTTTGTATGAGCCAGCAGAGCAGGCATACAAATAAATATTAAACTGGATTGAAAGTGAAAAAGTAATCGTTTCACAAACCATGAGGTTTTCTAAAGACTTCACAATTCTTAGTATATTTTAGCAACTATAGAAAAGGCATGGATATATATATATATAAAAACATATGTTGGTTTTAGTAATCACCACCCATTGTAGCAAGGAAATTTTACCAAGCTCTTCTACTATGAACATTTCACAATGATTCATGAGGGTAACATGATTTGTACATGATAGTTTGAGACACTGAGAGAAGTTGCACTAAACAGCAACAGTCTTCTTCCAACGACCTTCCACTCTTTCCAGATTCTATATCCTCTGTGGCCAAGAGAGTTGAAAGTCCATCAGAATAAAGTGGAGCACCGTGTGTTCATCCTATGGGCCTAATGTTGGTATACAGAAGCTAACTCTAAAACTACTTCCACCTCGAAATGTTTGCAAAAGATAAGCAATCAACTTCCACTGCACAATGTCTCTTTTACAACACTTACATCTTTCTGATAAAGCAGACGATGAGAAGCAGAGAACACTCAGTCAAGTGGATAAACAAATCTAGAATGTATCTACTGACAGTATATTAAATATACTATACATCTACTAAAATATTTGCTTAATACTCTGATCCTTTATTAAATGTGCAACAGGTTCGGACTGTTAGCTTCAAATTTCACAGTAAATCAGTTTAAATACGACCTGCAGCACCACAAGTCTGGTGTTTGGATTGGTGGATTCAAGAACATCAGTATCTATGGAGAATACAGATGAGCTATGAAATAATTATTTAAATGTGTAATTAATATATTAAAAACAGGGAATATAGGAATGATTTATAAAATATAGAATGAATTACATGTGCCTTTCATTAAATGCACTGATTTCTTTTTTAGAAATGAGATATTTCATGATTTAATAAAGTACCACATTAAAGAACTACATAAAGAACTTCAATTGTTCTCAGTGGGGTGAGGGGAACAGATGTTTGAATCATCTGATCAGCTGATTCAAACAGCAGGTCAAGGCAACTTCTTCCAAAGTTTCTGTGAAAATGTTTAGAACCCCCCATGGTTTGGGGAGGTTCAAGGCCTGCTGGGTTTTGTTCCCGGGAGATTTGGGACTGATTAAAACAAAGGTAAAAGAACATCCTCAGAAAATATTCATGCAGGAGAAACCTGATATTTAATCCATCCCATAACCCTCCTGAGTTTCAGTGTGTAGAAAAGAATGAGCGACAAATCCAGATAGTTCCTCTGGTTTGTTGGATACTTTGGCAAAAAAAACAGGAAAGCACCGAAAGCCGTTCTAGCAAACAGTGAGAGTTGCATCAGCCGATACTCAAAATCAAAGGACCCAAAGACATAATATTGAAATTGGCAATGAAATGTCATTGATTGGCTATATATTGTCATTGATTGATCCATAAACATTAACGTTGTTTCCACATATCAACTTGACAGTTCTCCATCTTCGATGTCCACCGGACTCTCGGTCACACCATGTCAGCGGCTCTTTGTTTGGGATTCCCCTCCATGCTTTCTGATTGGCTACCTGTCACTGTCATCCTCGTTACCAGTTGGGGAACATCACACACTCTGCGATAATCGGCCCAAGACAATCCCACATGTTGAATATCCCAGAGTTTAGATTGGAATGGTCCCAATGTTCTACTGACTGGACCAGATCAGTCTTAACACACAACACAGCGGGATGATTGGTTCTGATTACCCTCAGCAATAACATTGGAAAGCCGAACGTTCAAAGATTTAAATCTTTGAAACTTATTGGATGACCATTAAATGATCATTGTAAGAAGCATAATAATTAGGATGAACACAAACACTGATCTGACTGTTCATTGCAAAATGTGCCACATTACTACTATGTTTTTAAAGAGCTACTTCTGCATTTAGTGTCAGTGCAAAATGTAATAACGTTACATGACGCGCCACAAACTATTACAAAATTTGTTCAAGGATTTTTTAAAATAATTGATATGTAACATTTCCTAATTATTTGCTCAATGTAGTTTTAATTATTTTTTTTATTACATTTGGAGGCCAGAATTTTATTACATTATTGAAAAATGCAGCACTACTCATGACCAACACTCTTCTGATTTGTGGAGAATCTTACCTTATTGGACACCAGTTTAACATTCCCTGAAGCCAGAGCTACAGCAGTATCAGCCATGACCTCTGCCTTGATGGAGCCTAGGCCTCCTGTGGCACTAGTCTTGATAAAGCTGTCTAACACCACATCAAGCAGATCCGTTATCTAAAAATAAGAGAAATGAGTCCCAAACTGACAGAACCTTGATGGAATAAAAAGAGATTCTCCATTTCTTCGGTTGACACTCACCTGGCCCAGGCTGCCCCAGATCTTGGCCTGGATGGAGGGATACATCTGTTTTTCATTTATTGTCATGGTGATGAGTTTGTCCAGGATGGCTGTGACACGCTGACGTTTGGCATCGTCATTATGTTTACAGAAGCGGACCAGGTTTTGAAGCCAGGGTGTCATGTACTCCAGGCAGAGATGCTTGAGCTCAATACCTGTAAGAAAACATTTAGAACTTCTGCTTAACGTTCACAGAAAACACAAGTATTTACTATGAAATATTAAATATTTCTTGGCATTTTCCTCTTTTTTTGGACACTGTTGAGCCTTCCTTAAAGTCCTGCTAGCCACTGTAACTACCATTGCCTTCCAAATCATAAAGTTACTGCATGTAGATTTAGGGCATGTTAGGAGTTGCAAAAACATTGACATCTAATTTAAAAAAATAAAAGATAAAGGACACACTTCTGCATTAATTCTATAAAGTGGGGTCTCCCTGCAAACTATTAAGTATCACTAAAGCACAAAATGCCATTACACCCACACCACAGTTTACTACAAACAAAGTAGAGCTAAGCTTCCAAGCATTGTAAGAAGTACCTCTGCTATTTTTGGATGCTCTGCAGGGCATATTACCAGGAATCTTTCTAATTACTGCTCTAATACTTTACACAACATTTACAGCTACATTTACTGGCAATATGGCAAACATAGGCACTTCAAGAATGAAGCTACCAGTTTTATAAGTAGGTGAGAAGCAAACTAAAGGTTTAATCTTTGAATTAAACCACCAGTTTAATTCAAAACAAATGGTTTAGCTTACACAGAGGAGATTGTACGCTGCAGACCTGGATGTGGAAAGGACAGTGAGTGAATTATTTGAATTTCTCTTTTAGACCGCAACCCACTTCCTCCATTATTATTATAGTCACAGTTCTGATTACAGCGTTCCCACTTTTCGACTCCAAAAACTGTGATTGATTGATGGATGGATGGATAAAAAATAAATCCTAGAGATATTTGTAAATTTCTACTCCACCCTCTACTTTGAGTATGTTCAGTCCAACACACACTTCAGAAATAATCAGAATTTAATCTGAATATAATTAAAAGTCATTGTCAGCTTCAGTAGAACAGAGTCTTTGTGAATCCATTGCCTTGCAGCATTCACTCCTCCTGGACCAGCAAACTGCTTACATTGTGTCAAGTGTCAAATACCTACTTCAGGTAAATGTCATGCTAAATGTCGAGCGGTCTTACTGGATTTGCTGAAGCCAGAAATGCATTCCTCCAAGAACTCCAATGTCAGATGCGGCTCATTTGCAGCAAGGGTCTTGCTGATGGAGACAATAAAAAGTGTGTTGTTTGCTGGGATGCAGAGACCGGATGTCTCCAACAGCTGTCCCTCGATTTTTAGGTTAAATGTGCATGTCAAAGCACAGAGGAGATTGTAAGCTGCAGACCTGGATGTGGAAAGGACAATGAGTAATATTTGGTCAAGTCAAGTACTTCTATACAAAGTACAGCTGGTTTTAATTACATTCAACACTGACTGTGTTGGTCACACAGATCAGTATCTCCTGGTCTTTGTTCCATTAGAAAGAAATTCCAAAGAAATCCTAAAGCTTCAGCAGTCACACATGGACCAGCCATGCTTTTGGAGCTCAATTAGTTTAACGTTGACAAGCTACTACGGCTGTTGTAATTTTAGTAATTGAGTATTCTATCAATTATTCTGACGATTAATCGAATGATCAAATAAATTGATCAAATTAAATACTGGTAAATACTACCATAATGGCAGTATGAATATCAGATATCAACATTGTCCCAAATTTTCAGATTTGGGCATCCCCAAACAATTACTTTTTTGTAGTTTAGAAAATAACTTGTAACAGTGATAGCTCACTTTTTAAGTTAATCTGGACAAAAATTATACAAAATTTTGAAATTGAATAAGTGGACAAAGGTACTTCTAAAAAAATGTCTATACTCCAGTTGTTAGTTTATGTTTTCATCTTTAATAGGAAAACTCTCACCTTGTCCAGCCATTTATAACTTTTGTGTCCATGTGAACGACTGGACTTGGCTCCTCCGTCACACACAGAAACACGTCTACCAGCTATGTGCTGCCATGATGCGCTCTGCCACCCATTTGTTGTGACCGGCATATGTTTGTAAATTTATTTTCCGGTTCGTCTGTAATGCTAATGCTACGTTAAGCATCAACTGCAGCACACCAGCCCGGAGTGTTGCGTCTATCTGCTCCACCAGGATAAATACACCCTCTGGGTTCGTTCTGGACCAGCCACTAGGCAGCAGCTCCAGGAGGAGAAAGGATATTGCACTCCATGCATCGCACCAGTCATTTTAATGATGCCTATTGGCCTCCCAAAAAACAATAAAACCCCGAACATTATCAATAATCAATGAAATCCCCAGGATCAAACTTGAAAATCAGATGTGATGCTGCTAGCACTGAGCATTCGCCAACAACTCAGGCAGAAGTAAGAGCGTTGCGCAACTCAAATAATTACCCGGCCCAAACAAATAATAAAATGCTTTAAAATGACTGCTGTTTTATTATTTATTTATCTATATAATAAAACAGAATTTAAATACACTACGAGACAGATAATTTGCCTTGAGGAATTTTAGTAATCGAAGAACTCGAATGATTCGAGGAATTGTTACAGCCCTACAAGCCACTGTGTTTTATGAGGAAATGATTTTTGGCTTGAAGCCCTTGAGCTACCTACCGGAGACTTGGATCAGAACTCCCCAGGTTGAGCAGAGCAATGTTGAGAAGAGTCCCGGGGACATCTTTTGGACGGATCTTTGTGTGCTGGGGAATTGAGTCAGGCTGAGACAGCTCCCAGCGAGTACGGATATGAATTATGGACTGGACAATGGCATCACACTCTTGATGCATGAATGTGAGAGGTGTTCCCTGGTTGGCCATGGTAAGAGTAAACTGACTCTCATCCACCAGGCAAATTTCCTCAATCTCTGAGGCATAATACACATCGTTGAGAAAGACGGGCTGGCCAAGTACCCGTGTCCGCTCAGCTGAGGTCACCTGAACTGCTGTGGAACCCACCTGAGGGGTACAAATTATTCATAGGTTTCAGAAACCTTGTTCTTGCTGCGTTAGAATTATCTAATTCTTGCTTGTTGACATCAACAACATTAGAGGAAATCTAACTTTTTATTGCCACCATACCTTTATTGAAACTTTGGTGTCTTTGTGAGCCAGCTTGAGAGCATTGTGGAACACTTTGAGGTCTTCTTCCAATGTCAAAGTGGCTGCTGGGAGTTTCTGTTGGTCTTGTTCAATGTGTTCTGCCAACTTGGCTGGAGAGTCAATAAACTGCAGGCGCTTGCTCCCCTTAAGACCAGTAAGAAGCCTCTCATGATACTTGGTGTACTCCCTCACCCAAGTGTTGCAGTTGTAGATATAAACTGCTGCCACATTCTCATACGCAAAGCCAGGAAAGACCACAAACCACTTGGATAGAAAGTCAGTCTTGAAGCGATTGCTTGGTCCAACATGAGTTAAGTCTACAACTATCTCATAGGGCTTGGCGTAGTAAGGTTTGAGGGTGAGGAGTACATGGTAGATGAGCAGGTCACCATTAATTTGGCCTGTTTTGAACCTGAGGAAAGACAAAAATAGATATGGTAAAATACACCCTCGGGTTTTTCTGTAATAAATGATCAGACCTGTACTCTTTAAATAAAACAAATTCACAAATATACAGACGACACAAAGCATGCTTTGAAACATTAAGTGGCTAAAAATACTGATGCTTTTGCTTCTTTAAGAACAGCTCTTCAGCCTCTGTAGCTCGGACCTGACACCCTGAAATAACCCAAGCAGAGAAAAAGACCAAGTGCAAAGGTCTAGAGGACCATTCACAGCAGTTCTCAAGCCTGCATCAGTTCATTCATCTCTTCGTTTCAACACAAAGGTCTCTGGAAACTACTTAATGTAAGTATTGAACTAGAAACAATGCAAAGAATTTAAAGCAATGATAGTCGGTAAGAAGAAAATGTAAAAATTATGCAAAGATAACTAAAACTGGGTTGTAATTTTGCTCTCCATGACGACATTCTTTTTTTCAGAACATGATGAAAGCCACCAGAACTCTGTGCCTGTTTCTCCTGTTCCTGCTCCACCCTGCTGAAGCAGACCAAGCTCTTTCAACTACCACCATGGATTTACCCACATCCCAAGACCAAACAGGCACCCCAACATTTACAGCGGAGTCCCACCTCACAGCAACTTACCATGAAAACCCAGCTGCTGCAATCAACGCCACTGGTGGCGACTGCTTAATTGACACTGAGATGGGTCTCATTGCCATTGGTTCAGCAGGAGGATTAATCCTCTGCTTACTGGTTACAACATCTGTGCTTGCATGTCAGATCTGTGTCCTTCAGCACCGGGTCTACATCCCCCGAAGTCGCCGATCAAACACGGACATAAGTGGTACTCACTACTGGGAAGCAGATCAAACAGAGATAGAAGGGCTGGTTGGCCCGTGTGACACGACTGTTATGCTAGAGGAGGTGAGAACAGACGGTATGACTGACAAGCAGGAGGCTAAGGAGGAAGCTTGGGCAGGACTTGATGAAGGGAAAACAACTTCTACTGAACCTGAAGAGAAAGTCTTTCAGATCCAGAGCTCCAGTTCTAAGGATTCCTGTTTGGAGGTCCCCAAGGATTTGGAAGACATGCCTCTTGTTGTATGAAATGGTAACCCACCCCTGTCTAAACAAATTTGTTATGTTGTCTTTATTCTTATTTTTCAGAAACTAAAGTTTTTGTAAAACGTAAAGCTACTTAGATATTAAAAAATTGGGATTATCTTTAGAATTTAAGATTTATTTAAATTTAAAAAGAAACCAATAAACTAACACTGATAGCAGATTATAAATTGTACAGTTTTTGAAAAAGTTTAGCTGTGTCAAAATGTTTTTTTCACTAACAGATTCAAGTTCAAATAAAAAGCAAAACTTGATGTTTGAGCTGTATGATGCTACAGAACTACTTTTGGTCACTATCAATTAAACAAATAAAGGGAAAAGGAAATACTGAAAATGCAGAAATAAGTATGTGAGATACTTACTCATGTTTATAGAATATGAGAAATCTGAAAAAATATTTTAAGACTTCAGTTAGCACGGAGTTCATCCAGGCCAAATTAGGGAGAATTATTTTGACATCCCAATGTGTGCAATTTTAATCAAAAATTTCATGAGAGATTGTGGAAGAAAACAACACAATTTTGTTGTGTTCAAAACAGAACATTCTGTTTATAAAGTGACCTTTAACCTCATCTGACAGTCAATAAGTGCTTTAGAGTGTTGCTCTAATTCATACCTTTTCAAACACACTCATGCAGTTCCTTGTGGAAGCATTCATGCCACTTCACAATTATTCAGTACTTTGTGTCTGGTTATCAAATAAATCCTAATAAAATAAGGTTTGTGACTAAACCATGACAAAATATCAAATAGTTGTTTTTTTTTGTTTTTTTTGGGGGTTTTTTGCAGTCTCCAGGGTAAAAGGGTAACGGAACGGATCAATGGAACGTTTGGGGATCAGCACCAAATTAGAAAAACTTGAGATATGAAACACTTGGTGAATGTCACAATAATGATATGATTTGTGATAAATAAATGATTTTTTAAAAAGCGTTGCAATCTTTTTGCTTTGAGTTCATAGAACATATAGACTCTGGATAATGTGTGGTCTTTACATCTTCTATATGAAAAAAAAAAAAACATAGCACCTAAATAATTAGGGTTGCACTAATTGTAGTTTCCTGGCCGATAGCCGTTTACCTATTTTTAAAAGCCCTGACTTGCCGATTCCAATTTTGGCTGATAGAAATATTTTTCTCTGAAATGTTGCTAAATATAGCAATTCAGTCGCTGAGTTGGCAACAGTGGAGCGACTATTGTTAACTGCAAACATGCAGACATGACCTGTTGGGCCGGTCGGTCAGTCCAACCTCTAATCAGAAGAGGATAGCAGTTGATTTCTAGACATTTGCTGAGGTAGATAAGATCAGTGGATAATATTGCTTTCATATTTAAGCTTCGGCCGATCACTGATCTCCCAAGATTCAGAAAATTGGGGCCGATAAATAGGTGCACCCCTATAAATAAGCAAACAGGTATTGCAGTCCAGCCAAGAATCAAAAAACATTTTTGGTCCTTATGTGTTCACACAAAGAAATTACGGTCGGTTATTCTCTTCACAAGTGCAGAGAATAATATCTTCCAGTCACACGTAGAACTTAGGAGCACTAATTTGAGGTGGGATGTATAGAAAAGCGCAAGTTAGAGTTTTATGTCATCAACCGATAATTGTATTTGTTTCTCTCAGTGCAAGTGGTTTGAGTGTACACTGGGGGGGGGGAATTTCAGTTCTAGGGAAAAAGCTGTCTTTAAGTCTGGTGTTGTGTGTTTTTCAGTTCCTGTACCGCTCTGCAGAAAGAAGCAGAATAAACAGTATATTGCCTGGGGATCTCCAGCTATACGTCTGGATCTGTTATCAACATGTCCACATGTAGGATTGGACTTTGATTACCAGAACATAAGCACTCCCTTACTAAGCTGCAGCTGTGAAACAACAACAACAACAAAAAAAAAATCCTATAAATGTAACCAAGATGGGACACAGCTGATCTTATGTGCAGTCAAAGCAGTTCTTAAAATGCAGATGACATAAAACTGATGATCTATAGAGTTACATAGATGTTCAACCAGAGCTTCCAAATATATACTTGTGAACAAAATTTTTGGTATCCCTCTATCAATGACCAAAAAGCCCATAATGTTCACCAAAATAACTTGAAATTGACAAGTTTCAAATAAAAATTTACTGCCATGAAAACCAGACATTGCTTTTGAAATGTGGCTCAGTCTAATCATTAAAAAAATCAACTAATCAACTAACCTGGACAAAAATATTGATGTACGTCCTCTAATTAACGTTACCTTATACTTCTATAAAGGCTGAAGTCCTTAAACATCTGCAAAAAAAAATGCTGCAGATGTTTTATGAGTGTATTGCTTTATTTAACTACTGTAATCAGTTATTTTAACTATTTTAATGGTGAATTCTTACATTAGTTTTGACAAAAAGTAACTGAAACTAAAGAGAAGTGAAATTTTAGTTAGTTTAGCTTCTAAATTTGAAGTTTTGTCTTGGATCAAAAGTCACAACTTTTGTCTTACATCAACTTTACATTTATCTAGGGTTTAGCAAAATAGTTGGAGAGCACATGGTTGTCAGTTTGAAATGTTTCATTTCCTGTCGGTGAGGAAAGCGTCGGTTTCATCATCTCAAAGAGGTGGGGTTATTCTCTGCTCTTAGTTCCTGCTTTTTTAAGTCAACATTGTATGTTAAGTCTAACAGGTTAATCTTTGAACTATTAATACATCTTGATAACAAACCCGGGTTATCCTTGTAGAGTCACAGGTAAGTGCAAGTTTCTGAACCTAAAGTAATTTTTATTGTCTTAAAGATTAGGTTCATGTTCTATGGCTGTTTTTTCCAGAAAAGATGTTCAAGATGCAATGTGATCTTATAAATACAGTAAAACTCTAATTATTAATTAGTTGCTAAGCAAGGTCAGATTTCATTCAAATATTTAAACTGATCTTCAAAGGAATTTATAAGGTTACTTTTCATATATTTTAAGACTCAATAAGGAGAACATTTTCATATTTTTATTGTTGAAACTTTGCAAACCAAAAAGGACCCATCATTTACATACAGAAAAACAACTGAACTGTCCAAGCATAAGCTCATCTCAGAAGGCCGGTGGTATGATGTTGTAGGTGTAACTGTTTTAGGTTGACTGTAGGAAAACCTGGACATCTGGTTCAACAAGCCAAATACGAGAAAGAATATAGGGTTAATTTTCATCAAAGTGTTAGCATGAAGATCAGTGAGAGAGTATTGATGACCTACGGTTGACTTGCATTTGCGGGAAGCTATCACCGAGTCCAAATATAACTTCAGTTTAAGAAAAAAAAAAGGTTGCTTTGTATACAGAGTATGATGGTATGATGTGCTTGAGTTCCAAATCTGTCACAGTTCACGTTGGAGAACTGGACATAGGAAATCCAGCAAACATGTCAACGGATTTAACTTGCAAACCTGCTAAATTACAATGTCAACCAAATGATTTTAAAATCTTTAAAACAAAGGCTACAAAGATAAGTACAGCTCACATGCAGTGTTTCTTTTTATAAAACACGGAAGCAGCCTAAAGAATGTGTTAATTACATAAGTTTCCCTTCTGCTTCTATATGCTTCTTCTTTTTTTTTTTTTTTTTTTAAAAACAACAAACTATTTATGCAGGTTGTCTCATTGAGATCCAAGTTCTCAGAAAGACCTGTAAGCACCATTAATTATATATATTAGTACATGAAAAAATGTAATGCATTTAAAAAATGTGTAATTTATCATTCTCCTAGGTAATTACTGTCAGATATGAACCTGGGGTCAACAATAAGAAAAACTTCTTATGATGTATAAAGCATATCAAGTTACAATTCTTTGTGTTGGTTATTTATGTATGAGAAGTCATTGACAATGAATCTGGATCTCCGTCTGTTTTAGTGTGAAACACCAGGGGTGTGTAACAGAAGATCTGAGGCCAAAATGACCAGCTTTACCTTCATTCTTTTTCTGCCAATGGCAGCAATCAGCACAGTAAAATCTGAGCTGCCAATCAACACCACAGACGTGACAACAGGCAACATGACCCAAAACACCCAGATGGAAACACGACAGCCATCAACTTTAGAACAGCTGTCAGGGATCCCATCGCTCAACACTACAACAACTACCAGTGTTGATAGGACTACAGCAGAGGACCCAAGAATCTCTACTCCTTCACTGCACACAACTCAGACGACGCATCCAGGAATACTTTCAGTAAATACTGAGACAGCACCAGCTCTCACCAGTTCATCAAATACACCAACTGTTAAGTCTAACGTTTGGAAATCCATTACAACGATTCTGACTAGTCAGACCAGTCAGCGAATCAACAATTCAACAGCACCTCCGATGCTAAGCAACATTACACAAAACCACAGCACACAGAGGACATCAACCTCACAGACCAAGTTAAATGGGGTGACCTCCTCATTTATACCTTCATCCACATCGACGGCCATTCAAACAAAAACCACATCTGTCAAGCCTGAAGAAAGAAAATCTAAAAGTACCAAGCGAGTTCCAGGTGGTGACACAACACAACCCTCCACCTCAGAGACGCCAAACATTGACAAGGCAGAGAAAAAAGGTTCACAAGACGGCAAAGTTGTGGCAGCAATAATAGGTTCAATGCTGTCACTGATGATTGTGGGATTTCTGCTCATATACATCCGTAAACATAGACTTCAGAAGGAGCAAACGTCTACAAGCTGGGCAGGTCCTTCGCCACTTCTGGATGGGGAAGCTAACAAAGGCAATGTGGTATTGGGATCATCCAACCGAATTTCCCTGACCAGTTTCCTGCCTCACAGACTTTCAAAGACATTCTCTTTACTTCCAGAAACAAATGAGATGATAGAAATCACATCAAGAGCCACGATAGAAGAAAAACACCAAGGAACCACCTTTGGTCAAGCTATCGATGGAAATGGTGCACAAGAAAAATAGTTTGCAGAAGAGAACACTGGAAGTGAAACTGAAGAGATAGCTGTAATGTCTGCCGTAGAGATCTCTTTAGTGAACCAACAGTCGTCCTCAGACACACAGTCATTCTGGTATTTGAAGTTTCATGGAAAAACAAAAAGTGGCCATACATGGTCATACGGCCTCTTATTAATCTGAAGACTGTATGCAGTTAGTTTCCTGTCTGAGACTGGATTTTGGGGCACTGAAAATTAGTGTCATGTTTCATAATCAACATTAATACAGCTATTACCTGGGTCATTGTGCTCACATCAGCACACAGAAACTAAACCTACAAAATCAACAAATATGGCTGTCAGAAATGATCTGAATCTTTTTTTTTCTTGGGGGATTTACTTGGATAGTACAAAATGCAACTGCATATGTTTAGATCTATCTTCCACTTCAATGAAAAGCAGAAGGAAGTGTTGAAAGAGGAACACACAGTGAGATACAATGTTGCTGACATTGTTCATGCTTGATTTGTTCTCCACACAGCAATACAGAATGCACTGTGAACAAAAGATCTTCAGAACACCGTCATGAGACCATACGCAAAGAGATATAAACTCAATAAGCAGATATCACAAACGAGTTTAGTTTTTAGGACCTAGAAAACTAAATATGGAATTTTTGAATCAGGCATTTCTTCTTTAACCACTTCAAGGATATTTCATCATTAAGTGCAACACAAATGCTTCTTTGTAAAAGCTCTGTTTAGAGTCAGCTGTGTTTTGAAATGTTGAGATGGTTGCTCAATGTGATGGATAGATGGATGCTTTATTTGTCAATGTGGGAAAATTAATGTCCATCCATCCATTAAATCTATTATCTTACACACTTAAAAAATGAGTTCGGGCAGCATGTCTACTTGCTTTGATCTATTCAATTCTATGAAAAAGAAAAAGATGGACAATTTATAAGGTGGGTTATCTAAAGGACACAAACTTATTTTATAAAAAGTGGAAAAATTTATGGATTGTATTCAATTCAAAAATGGTCAAATTATGTACAGAGAAAAACAATGGTTGCCAGAAAACAAGAACAAAAAACAAGAACAAAAAATGTCAATACATTTTTTAAAATGACTAGTGCAAATACATATGAATGGAACAGCGTTTTAAGTGCAAAATGGGCTTCCAGTGGCATGTTGTTGGGTGATTGTAAATGAGTGCATATGTTATGTAAATATTGCATTATAAAGAACAGAAAATAGTTTTTGGTTGTTTTGAAGTTGTACTGCCGTCTTACAGGAGTCTGTTGACTGTGCAAATGCTGTAGACTAGAATCTAATAAATTATTTGTGTAAATAATGTCTTTGAAAGTGTAGAGTGAATATTTGTGAACATGGAGATCAAATTGCATGAATAAATATTTAGAGCTTGGGAAGTATTTGGATCCTTTAATCAAAACTGAAATTGTCAAGAACCTGGATGAGTTAGTTGGAGCTAAGATTTAATAAACATTGGTGTTTTCCTCTCCCTTTTCAAACCAAATGTTAAAGTTTCATTACTGTATTTGATTACTATTGCTATTTTTATGTCATTATTTCTCTAAGTTGACATTTGTTTTTAATGTTGGAAATAAAATGACGTTATCATCGTCCTCCTTTTTCTTTCTTCTTATTGTTGGAATTGTGGAATCAATTTGTTCTTGACCAAATCGTGCCCGAACCACAAAAATGGTTTGGGGTTACGTCACACACTGGAGTTTACCGATATATTTTACCAGTACAAAAGTTATTCATTTGCCAAAAATAATCCCTTGAAGATTTGCATATCAGCACATCTTCTGGTGGTTGGAAATGAGTCTGTCAATCTGAATGCAATAGGTCTATACTTCTGACGGGTCATTACTAAAGAACATGTTTCCTGCATAAGTAAACCCTTTAGTCTGATATTCAATCCAGAGTTTATTTCCCTTATGTTGATTAAATGTAAGAAGCTATAAGGTTTGAGGGAACATACTGTGTATTACAGTGAAGTCAGAACTAAAATACACAATACCATAACATCTGCCATGTATTTTCTATTTTTTTACACTTCGTATAGGTACTGAATAATTATTTTTATACTGCATCAAAAGATGCTGTCAGTCTATGTAAGAGCAACATATCTCTAAGCTATCATGCCATCATGATCAATGTAGGCTTATGAATGTTTTTTTTATATTTTATTGGTTTGCAAAACCTCCAGAGAAAAACGCAATTTTAATTGTTCCACCCTAAATCATGCACAGCATAATACTGGTGGGCAACCAGAGGCTGAGCCACTCAGTCAGCAGGAAAGGACAGACTGGAGGAACCAAAGGAATACAGTGAATACAGTGAACACAGTGAACACAGTGAACACTGTGAACACTGTGAACACTGTGGGACAAACCAGCTGAGATGTAACTTCAAACTCTGGAAAGCAAAAAAGACAAACAAGTCCAGCCAGAGTTCTCTGCTCTAGCATTTACATGTCTTACCTCATTACACTTGTCCAAATAAAAAGATAAAGATCATTTTAGGACCATAGCAACAGAAAGGGAAGAACTTTTAATTGACAGAGATAAAGAATCACAGAAATCCAGCTCAACAGGTCTCTGAAATTAGTTAAAAATAAATAAATAAAAATCACCCCACAGAAAACTGAAAATGCAGCGTTGTGAAAACAAGGGTTGCTCCTATCGAGCACACAGATTGTGCTTGCCTCATCAAAGGCCGAGTGGACAGGCTCTTTGCTGCATTTCTTCTCCCTCTTTCTTTCTCTCCCTCACCACCACATAATGCACTGCAACCTGGAACTCCCTGCATAACAGTGAGCCGGGCAGAAGTCGGGACTAACGCGTAGCATTTACAAAGACACATCACTACATTCACAGCAGCCCAGGAAAAATGCTTGGCTTTATCATATTAAAATGTACAAAGGAAGACGAGTGGAGCTTGAGGAGTTAATGACCAGAGATGAGGAGAGATGGTGCTAATACTGAAATTACAAGGTGAGTGATCCTGGCATGATACCAGCAACGGATGACTCATTTTATGCAAAGGACGGTTGGTTCATGTTGTAAATAGCTGAACCCAGGTTAAAAACTGCAAGCTGTTTTGTTTAGCAAATGTCTTGATCTTGAGCAGAGAAAATGAGAAAAGTCATTTCCTGCCTGTCAAAAATGAAACTCAAATAAAATCTCTCTCTATATAAATATGTAGGAAGGATATATATATATATATATATATATATATATATATATATATATATATATATATATATATATATATATATATATATATATATATATATATATATATATATATATATATATATATATATAAAATACATCTATGCCTTCATCAAGCTAATAATGTGTTAGTTTCTGAAATTACTGCTCTAAATATTTTTGTTGCACTGCAGTATTTTTAGTGGCTGAGCCGTTTCCCGGAAGCAGACTTTAAAGTGCCGCCACATACAAGCGACTTGACCTGTGATAATTGGCCGAGTCTAACTTTGGTCTTATTGCATATTTATAATTATGTCTTAGTTATGAGATGGGGGGGGAGGGTCATCATCTCCTCCAATACGACAGGAGATGATGGCAAAAAGTTATACAGTATTGTGTTAGGGTTAGTACAGTAGTATTGTACACTATTAGTATTGGTACACTTCATCCAAGACTCTCAGTTTCATAATGAAGCAGGAGAGAATGAAAACTAAACACATCACAATTCAAACATTTTTCTAAAATATATTGCCCAGCATAAGTATTGACGTGAGGAAAATAATGAAAGCCATCAATCGTCTTTCCTCTCCATTCTAATTATGCACTAGTTTGTGCAGGTACTGTATAATCTCAATGCAATACTTCACAGTTTGTGGGAAATTTACATCCCAAACCAAAAATAAGTGATTTATACTCATAAGTGTGAAGAAAAAGGATACAAAAAAAACTACAAATGGATATGCAAAAGGATAGCCCATTTTTGGAGGACAATTTTGTTTACAGAAACTTCATAATTCATTTTTTTTGTTTGTTTTCTTTTCTCCTGTTGTTTTGTGTATTTATTTTGGATATTTAAAACGTCTTCCAGTTTCAGTGTTTAAATGTACATTAGAATTTAAGGTTAATTGATCTTCGAGAAAATATTCTTGCATTATTTTTCCAATACTATCATATTACTTGAAGATTACATCAAAACAACAATAACATTGTTCATCGCCATAACTTCTGGGACAATTTATTTTTTTTGGATGTTAGAAAACATCCCAAAAAAATTTTGGATGTTTTCTAACATCCAAAATTTGCTATGGTGATTGGCCTCTGCAAAGGTCTGAAAATCAGTCAATTGACTGTTGCTCTAATGTGAGTGCCAAAACAAAATTTAAATATGAAAAATACATTGCTAACTAAATGATTTTTTTTGGGGAGTTAATTATCTGTAATCCATAATCGTCACACCTATAAGAAATAATTTAGCAATATGAACATCAATGTGTGTGGGCAGAGATCAATGATTCCTTGAAGCTGCAGTTGGTGATAAAGTCCCAGATACAACTCCATGATAATACAAAATAAACTGGTCAAACTTTTATTTATTCTTGCCGTTATCTACCTTGTAAATGTCCATACAGACAGGAGGAAACAGTGTCAACACTACATGGCGTCTTATTTTTATGTACAAGTCAAACAGCCTTTTGTGGAGATAAAACACACTGAGCCTTTAACCAGGAAGCAGCTGGGCAAAAATAAAAAAATAAAAATAAAAGCTAGTTTCACTGTATTTCAAACTTTATGTGAGGCTTTAAAATGGGTTTGCAAGAGGAAGAGAGGGTGTCTCTTTCAACATTTCCCTTGGCTTAGTGCAAATAAGATGAGTCACAATGACAGGCCATAAAATGTGTTGCTCATTTTAAAGTAAATACTAAACTTAACTGTTTTAAATGTGAATCCAGCAGCAACTACAAGAGGACATGGATGGATGTACAGTTAAGAATGTTTGAATAAGCAACAAATCTTCTTTTTAAGGAGAAAAGGAACCTTAGTGGTCCAGAGTACTATTTTCAGATTAAAGTAAGTTCAGCATTTCATTTTGAAATCAGAAAGAGTGGAGAGACACAGAATCCCCACTAGTAGATAACATTTATAAAAAATATATTTTCCACATATTTGTTTAAATTGTCACTATGTCCTGATTGTAGAAGATGAGGCACATAATCTGCAAAAAGGTCAAGATTGCCAGTGTGCTGCAGTTGTGCTTATGGCAGAGAATCAACCAAACATGATTACAGGAAAACTGTTAAATCCTCAAGTTTTGAGGGGGAGGAATCATGCAGAGAGGGTTTACTTCCCACTGCAGCTTTAAGTCCAGTGGAAACTTTCCAGTCAGTGATGGTTTGGGGCGCCATGTTGGTTCTGGTCCACTGTGTTTTCTAACATCCACAGTCAAAGCAGCCGTCTACCAGGAATTCCTAGAGCACTTCATACTTCCCTCTGCTTACAAGATGCTGATTTTGTTTCCCAGCAGGACTTGGTGCCAGCCCACACTGCCAAAGGCACCAGAAGCTGGTTCAGTGACCTTGGTGTTCCTGATTCTTGATTGGCCAGCAGACATCCCTGACCTTTAGCACCATAGAGATGCTATGAGATGTTGTTTAGGAGACAATAAGAAACATTTGACCGAACAATGCAGATGACCTGAAGGTTCTGCTGAGGTCAACCTGTCCTTTGACCTCAGTAGAACCACAGGTTGGTCTACTGCATGGAGGGCTGCATTGTTGCAGGGATTCCTGCACAGAGCCCAGAGCAAGTGTACAGGACATATAAATGAACATACTGTCACAACCCTAACCTTTCTGTTTCAAATGATCTTTTTTTATTTACTTTATGTAATATTTACATTTTCTAGGAGACTAAATCTTGTACAGTGGGTACAAAACGTATTCAGACCCCTTAACCATTTTTCACTCCATTTCACTGCAACCATTTGCTAAAATAAAAATAATCAATATTATGTCTTAAGAATGTTCACTCAGCATCCCACCTCGACAGAAAAAACAGAAGGGTCGACAGTTTTGCAAAATAAAACCCCAAATGAAGCCTCTGCTTACCAATTTGACAACTAAAATTGTAATGCAAGTAAACATTTCTACGCAAAACCGGTTTGAAACCATTTCTTCTAATTCTTCTGGAAACTTGATAATATTTTTCTAACTTTTGTTTCTTTAGAGGCCTCACCATGCTGACGTCCTCCCTGTTCCTAGTGCTGCTCTGTGGGCTTTTGGGAGGCTGGGTCTTGTCCGTCTGTCCGTCTATGTGCTCTTGTAGTGGGGGTCACCGTGACGTGGACTGTTCTTTAAAAAGCCTAACCAAGCTGCCACATGGCCTGCAGCACAACATCCGTTTTCTCAACCTCTCGTTTAACAGGTAAGTAGCTGTAGTGATCTGACACGTCTTATGTTAGATACTTACTCAACATCCTGAGCAAGAGGTCAAGAAACAAACACAGAACGATTCAAATTGTGTTGTTTTCAAAGAGTACCAAGATTAAGGCTAACATGAGTTGTCAGATGGAAACAGAGTGATAAAAAACAGGTATTGTCATTCCACAGTGTACAGATAACAAACTCAGAGATGATAAATTGATCTGTTTCAGTTATTGCTGGACACCTGTACTGCTTACAAGTTAATTTCGACACACATGCTTTCAAAAGATAGTTGATTGTTTCATTTTATATACAACCAGGAAACTGGTTGATAAAACTAGTCTTTCCCGACAGCTTGAAGGATCTTGGCGGTCAGCTCAGCCGCTATGACCACCTGCGAACCCTGGATCTCTCCTACAACCACCTGGAAGGCCTGCCGGCCGTCTTGCCGCGGTCTCTATGGGACATCAGAGCAGCGTGGAACCGTCTACGTTCGCTCGACAAGAAAGATACAGCTTACCACTGGAACCTTAAACTGCTGGATCTGTCGCACAACGAACTGGAGAGAATAGTTTTCATCAACAACACTCTCCTTAGTGTTACATCTCTCAACCTCAGTCACAACAGATTTTGGACTGTGCCCACAAACATGCCTCACAACCTGGAAATTATTGACTTGTCATTTAACTATTTGGTTCAGATTCTGCCAGGCTCTCTGGATCGGCTTCCAAAGCTGGTTAAATTGTATTTGCATGCTAACCACTTCTCAGTACTGCCTGAAGGTATATTTGATCAACTGAGATCACTGAAAACAATCACGCTTGGAGATAATCCCTGGGCTTGTGAGGAAGAAGACAACATAACTAGAATCCTTAGATGGGCAGAGCAAACTCCTGCCACTGTGTTGGGGTGTCCCTGTCATACAACACCAGTCTGTGGGCAAAGGCATTTGGCAACAAAGGAAAGACACCTGGACTCTGCTCCACTCACAGAGTCAACCATGAACAATAGAGGAGAAGAGCATGACGACATGTCCACTGCAAGGATTGTCGTGGTGACTTCTGCTTCTGAGACAAATCCTTCACCGCATAAGTCTGGGTTGGGGATGTGGACCTCCTCTACAGGTTTTCACAGCGTCTCCAAGCTCACAAGCACAACAGAATACCTGCTGTCTTCCACTGTGAAGCCCAAGATGGCCAACTCCCGGAGCAAAAGTCAAAAAGTATTTGCTCAGATTGAAATGGTGCTTCTAAATATTTTTTTTCTAACAATAGCATTCAGCCTGTACTGAAGTAAAGGCGCTTGACGCACTAAATTAGACACCACATTACCCTTATGCTTACATGTGGAGCGCCATATGATGTTTATAAATGTTAGTAATTATGTTTGCAATTCAATAGATAGAACACAAATGCATGATCCTGTCATTCCTTGTGTGGGAAATAAAATAAGTATATTGAGATCATTCATTATTCACCCAATAAGATTTCCAACAAGATTAATACAAAACTGAAGCAGAACCACAAGAATTATAGTAGAGCGATATTACAATGTAACAAGCTCTTCTACGATTCCTTAGACGAGTTTGGTTGCAGTCATCGATATAGTGTAATATGTGATGCATGACTAAAACTAGGGTCTAATGATGAGCCAAAAGACAAAATAAAAACAAAAAAACATTTGTTTTTCTTTCATAGTGCTGTATAAAGTTAGAAACTTTGACAATATTTTCAATAAAAAAGGTTTTAGAAAAATATGGAGTACAGATAAGATAGGAAGGTGTTTATATAAAATACAAAAGTCAGTTGGGAGGAAAAATAGTGATAAAAGTGAAAGATGTTGAGAGAAAGAAAATGTAGAGCATGTATTGATGGATTGTAAAATATATGAGCCTGAAAGGGAGAGACTGAGAAAAATAGTAAAGAGGACAGGAATGGAGAACTACAGGAATATTGGGAACTGAAGGATACTTAGAGGATATTTATAGATTAAGGAAAGCAATATTTATCTATCTTCATGATACAACATAAAAAATAGAATTCAATGAATGTAAAGTAAATGTTGCTGCACACTCAAGTACAGTAGATGGCAGTATGCACCTGAAAGTTGCTGGAAATCTCCCATAATAGAAAAGAAGAAGAAAAACTCCACAAGGAAGTTTCTTAAGATGGCCTATCGAGGATGATGCTTTCCTCAAAACCAAAACTCAAAAGTCACATTAGGTGCAACAGCACATTTTCAGGACTGTCCTGCATTTAAAACTTGTAGGAACCAAAAACCATCCTGGAAAATTCCTGACTGTCGACTCGTGTGAGCGTCCAAGTGGGGGACCTGTCGGGTCGGGCAAGGAACCCATTAGAACTGTTTGCAGTTCTAAGTTAGCCCAGTTTTTTCTGGGTCAGAAACTCTCTGTTTGGTAGTTTAGTTTATTCGTGTTTATGTTGATTGCTTTGGATACTAAGAAAAGTATGCTAGTTAATATGTTTACGTCATTAAGAATTGCATTATAAAATTGTCTGAAGTCCTGTGTTTGCATTATTACCGTTAGTGATCACACACAAATACTACATCACTTTAGTAGCAAGCCTTAAAAGAAAAATGAGTTCCCTGTATAAAGACCAACAGTGAATGATCTTACCTGCGAGCCACATAGTAGAACACGGGGTTGCCAGTCTTAGAGGTGCCTGCTTGGTAGAATATGTTAAGTGTCTTTAAGGCTTTAAACTCCTCCTTTTCATGAACCTGGTGCCTGTGAAATAGAAAGTATAGGGGTTAGGATTAGTCACTTTCTTTGCAAACTGTAGTTACGTTCCCCAGCCTAAGAATTGCTTACTTTTATTTTGAATTGATTTGGATTTGAATTGAATTTTTTTTTTTATACACTAGAGACCCCATACTGCATGTGTCTTTGCTGCACACTGCTGCGCACTTCACTGGCAGAGCAGAAACATTTCTGAAGAACTGGTTTAGAGTTGATGTAGTGAACAGGGCATGGGGGTGTTTGGTGCATCAGGAGCTGGACGATCCCATGAATGCTGTTCTCTACAATAAGTCCTGAGGGAGACTGTCCTGTCAGCCTCCAGTCATGTCAGAAACGCGCCACTCTAATCTGGCCGATGTTTCGCAAAGAGTAATCTAATGTGTTACCGTTTTCAATCCAGTAATCAGGTGAAAGTTACTTAAGACATTGTACATTAGCTAGATTTTACAGCTAGATTGCTTCAGGCACATGTACTCCTCCACCAGTTTGTTCTGTCCCTAGATACATTATTTGTAGGAGTACAGATAATGTATTTAAAGTTTCATCTAATATTAAGACAGGTTAGCATAGTTGACTTTTTCTTTGCTGTTTACTTTCATTAGACCTGGCTAAACATCCTGATAGGAGAAATCAGGCCACAGGCATGTTTTAGACAAATAAAGTAATTCCTTAAAAATAGGACATGTACTCAAAGAATATAAATCACGAGAACAAAAATATTAAAGCATTTCTTGTCTCCCTTAAAATTTTATCAAAAATGTGTGTTAAAGTTTTAATCAGAACTTAACAATTGTTAAAGTTGATGCAGGCCCAAAACTATAGGACACATCACATGCTAAACCAAGGTTATTCAGTAAAACTTGGACCCTATTCATTTTTCCATCACAGAGTGACAATATTGTATGAAGCTATTTATTTATGTCTTCCTTGTAGGGATTATTTTTCTCTTCATGAAAGTTTCAGTGTCTGTGAAGCACAACACGTCATGAACAAATAAAAATAAATAAAGATACAGTAAACACTGTAAGTTAATTACTGTACCTGGTCATGAACTCCTCAAATTTGGAGCTGGTCAGGTTGAGACTAGACCAGTGAGTGTCGGCCACAGGCTTGTGTTCTGGAGGTCCAAGGTAGGCAAGGAGGGTGGCCATCTTGTCAAAAGGTCGCCTGCCAACTGCCTTGTGGTCTCTGGAATCATTTCAAAAATGATGTCTCAGGTAGGCATCTTATTAGAACATATTTCTCATTTGAGATTACAAACAATAATGGGCTGACCCCGACCTGTTACTGGAGAGGTACTGCCCAATCCTCTCCTGGTTGTTCCACAGCAAGCGGTGGAGGGCCAACACATTACCATCACTGATGAATGACAAACTGTGGTTGACTGAGTCACTGGGTGGAGAGTCGGAGGCAATGTCCAAGAAAAACCTGCAGCAGGCATTACAGCTAATCAGGCACTTTCATTCTTTAACTCAGGTTTGGTGTGTTGATGCTCACTTCAGGATCAAGTCAAAATATGTAAATTGACTAAAAAGTTCATAAAATCCAGATGTATTTACATTGACATTGTGTTGTTGTAGCTTAAGACTTTTTGTGGGTTTTTGATTCTTGTCATGGTTTAAATCCTTTCACACACCAGAAAGTGTGACTGTAACAATTAGTAAACATACCAACACTGAAAAAAATCTGATTAAAATATCACATCACATAAAATGCTTTTCTCTGTAGTTCAATGCACAACAAATATGTGGGGGAGAACAAGGTAGAGAGTTGAGTAGACTGAAGAGTGGGAAAACAAAGATGAGCAGTGATGAAAAATACTGAGGAAATCTTTTATATTCCCACATCACAATTGAGGTTCTACAGGTTTCTGTGTGTCCTGCAACCCTAACCCTAGAAACATTACTTTTTGTGTTTTTAATTTAACCCCTAAAATTGCCATATAGGCAGAGGTTTCCTCATGGACCCATTAACTTGCATGTAAGCATTTTGTGGGTGACAGTTGAGGGTTTAAACAAAGTCTAATGGATAATGGGTTCTGTTAAGTGTAATAGTAATTCTGTATAAAAAGAAAAAAATTTAAAAAAAGATCTTCCATAAACATCTTTCTGGTTTGCTCAGGCTCTGTTTAAAAGGTAAAATCTCTTACCTTCTTGCTGAATCAAAGTTGCTTTTAACAAAGTCATTAAAAGGCCTCATATGTTCTTCTTTCGTAAACAGGACATGGTTCGCAATACTCTGCAGAATCTAAAAGAAAAACACAAATGACTTACATTATTCTATCTACTTGTACTGATTACACATAAATGCATCACCACACGGGTTGCTTTTATCCAATTCCAATCCACATTCAAAAGACTAGATTCAAGACATTCAATCATAGAGCCAACTCCCTTAAATCTAGCCTTACATTGGGAAAACTTTCAAATCCATGTTGCCTGGGCTTCAGCAAGACGAGAGGCTGAACGTCAGCCTGTCGTTTGATTTGGGCACATACGTTTTACCTTGGAAGAACTCCCATTCACTGTTTTGTTTATTATTCTGACATTAATAGAAAAATCAACCTGAAATCGGTTTTTATTCTGATACAGTCGGGGTAAATTCAAAGTCAGATGTGAGACGCGCATCATAATTGTGCATAATAAATCAGAAGCAGTAACTCTGGATGACCACCATGGCCAAAAGCTATAATTATAAAATACTTAAAGCAGTTGCAGCCTGTGCACCACAAAAGGCTATTGCTATTACCCTTTTTCCTCTTATTATGATCTTGTGACAACACTGAGTTCTGAAAAGCTTTAAAAATTAATCCATAGATGATGTCATCTGTTATTAGTGCTGTAAAGTGGGTGGTGTTGTATGACGTGTTTGTTGTCCTTTTGCGTCTGTGGGTCATTGTTCTGGAACTGCCAGCTAGCCTCTCCCCTCTGTTGCATCTTTCTTCTCTGCTGGAGTGATGAGGACCAGGTGGATTCAATCTCCTACCAATCAGAGTGTAGGTACTTAAGGTGTGACTGACCTGTCACTCCTGTTTGAAGGGCCACAGCATGAAAGCAAACAATCCTGGTAGCACGTAAATTGAAACAGTGCAAAAGTTTCTAAAAACTGTGACGGAAAGCCGGTAAGCTCACAACACTGTTGCTCATTCACATTGTTTTGAGGTTTTTCACCTATGTGGTTGGAAGACAAAAATTTCTGAAGTAAAGTAAATTAAACCTAACAGAACTTGACAGTCATTTTGAGGTCAGAAACCGTTCACACATAAGTCACAATATTTAGCAGTACCAGTATTCATGTAAAAATTGAGCAGAATTATACCATGTGAACATGACATAAGAGCCACTTGCGAATGCAGTGGTAAGATTCTCACTGTATTGTTTCATTTCTTTTATGTCAGGCTCTCCAAAGAGACTTTTGCTTTCGTGGCTTACCTTGGACATGAGCTTCAGACCTCGTTCCACTCTGGGCAGCGGCTTTTTATCCAAGATCCCAGCCTCATAGGGGGACACAATGGCCGGGTTGATGAAACGTAGGAACATGGCACTACCCACTGCACCTATGCTGTTCTGTGGGAACCGCTGACTCACAACCTGAATGGATAGGAACGTGTGGAGTGGAAAGGTGAGAGGTTGGGAGGAAGACACAAAGCAGAAAGAAAACAAAGAATGTAGAATAAAGAAGAAAAACAGAAGATTTTGAGATAAAGAAAGAAGTGTTAAGGCAAATTTTCAACACACTTTTAAAATGAATAATTCTGAAGAACAACAAAATGCAAATGTAATATGTGACATTACAGAGCAAAGTGAGGTTTGACCTGGCTAGTAAAAGTTTAGAAAGAGAAATGGTTGGAAGACAATCGCACTTCATTCAGGGCTGTTTTTTCTGCGACAGTCTGGATATACTTTTCACAGAGGAGCAGTTTATGCTGCTTTGAACGCACAACTACTGGACCTTGGATGGTTTGCATCATTTGGTAAGTTGTGAAAGTGCATCTGAACTCTGATGCAGACCAAACAACTGGACTTTGGTCTGCCTGACAATGTGGGTATAGTAAATTCAGCAGTGGTTTGCTTTCAGTGATATAGCAAACCAAAGGGAGGAAGTGAAACATTTAGTATATATATATGATCCTCACTCGCAGTTTGCACGTACTTTACTTTCTGTACTGCTGTGTTTGGCTCATACAGGACAACATGTCATTGACTCTCTACAGATTATGTAATGTTTACAAGCCTGGGAGGATCGTAGAACCACATACTCCTAAATTAATTGTTCCCAGTGATGATATGCAATTTCACTTGCTTTATTAACATTATAGGTACTTATCAACTTTTTCCTCTGCGGTGACAAAAACTAGACATCATGCAGAGATCCAAAGAAATTCTGGAGCAAATAAGGAAAGTAATTGAGATCTAGAGTCTGGAAAGGGTTACTACTGTATTTCTAAAGATTTGGGACTCCAGAGAGATGTTATCCACACACGGGGAAAACACGGCAGCTTCCCACTAGGTCGGCCGACCAAAATTACCCAACCTCTCTGATAAGTACAACTTATCAGAGGTCACAAAAAGCTTCTCAACATCCAAACAACTACAGGCCTCACTTGGCTCAGTTAAAGTCAGAAGTCATGCTTCTGTCATAAGAAAGAGACTGGACAAAAGCAGAATGCATGGCAGAGTTCCCTAATAAAAACCACTGCTGGCCAAAAAGAAGATTAAGGATCATTTAAATTTTTCAAAAACACATTTTGATGATCCTCAAAACCTCTAGAAAAACGTTCTGTGGAGTGATGAGACAAAAAGAGGAACCCTTTTGAAGGTCTGTGTCTGTTGCATCTGCCATAAAAGCAACTCTTTGTTGCATAAAATGAACAACATAGACACTTTAAAATATGGGGGTGATGTGATGCTGCTTCAGGACCAGAAAGATGTAGTGTAATAAATGAAACTATGAATCCTGCTGTCTTCCACAAATTCTGAGGAACAGGATTCCTGCAGCTAAAGAAAGTTCAATTCAAGACTTTCCTCTTTTTTTAATGCCATTCAAAATAAAATTTTAGACTCCCTTCACAATAAATCGATAATGTTTATTTGTATAGCAAATAAACACAAATATAAAAAGTCAGTAACGCACAACATTTTGTTGAGTGCCATTATCAAAGACACAAATACACATCAAATATGCTGGTCAGCGTTTCAATGATTATGAGCTGATCAATATCTAAATTGGTTTGATGTTCTGAGACTCTGCAGCACGACACACATGCAAAAAATAGGAAATCAGGAAGATGGGTCAGACAAACATATAAAATAAAATGACGTCTGAAAGATATTTGCTTTCAGAGGGACAATGCAGTTGGACAAGGCTTCATATTTAGAGGGTTACAGTGAACTATTAACTCTTAGCGGGGATACAAAACTATGTTGTACCATGTAGTAGTAAAGTAGTAGTCAGATAGAAAAAAAGTGCCTGGCTCCCTCGGTTGAACACACAAACACACAGTTTGTGTGGCTCTTTGTGGGGACTTTCCATTGACTTCCATTCATTCCTGAAGCCTAAACTTTACCCTTATCCTTATCCTAACCCTATTCATTACATACCAAACCCAAACCAGAAAACCCCTCGACTAGGATCTGTATCCATGACATTCTTATTGCAACAGTTCAAACAAATGGACGCCAATGCAGCCTTGAAAAGAAATATGGTTTGTAAATGTGAACTTTTTTGAAATTTAGAATTGATGACAAAAAAAAAATAAAAATCGCCGATATTTTTTTCTATGTGGTTAAATCAGTTTCTTCAAGCAGTACCATGTATGTTAGCAGTTTTTTTATGTATTTTCATGAAGCATTCAACGCAGAAGACATATCCGTCATTAGTTACAATCCAAGTTTTAACATTTATTTATGACACCAGCGTGAAGTGGTCATACTCGTAAAAGCAAGACGGTAGTGCAAACCAAAACCACTTTTCTGCTGGATTTTCCCCCTGAGCTGCTCTGCGGTGCAAATCAAAGGCTAAACCACACTTCATACCAGGTGGTGGCAGTGTACACTAATAGGTTATTTGCTGATCCTCCAAAAAATAAAAAGGAGAAGTTAGATGGGTGGAGGGGGTAAAAATGTCTGTAGATTTAAGCACTGTAGACTCTTTCAATATCTGGCTTTTTGACTAATGGTGTCAAGAAACATCTTTATCATAATCTATTTTTCCACTATTCTTAAAATTATAATAATGACATGTATTTGCATTTCATTTTCTGCCTAAAAGCTGAATAGATAATCCACACCATGTCATCGTTGAGATTAATATTTTTTTCCTCTGCGGTGACAAAGTTTTGAAATTTCACCAATCGCAACAATCAGAAGTTGGCCAGATTGTCTCAACGTTGCCTGATCCCACAAACCCTCTCCTCAGCGGAAGAATAATTCCGCAGCAGTAGTTTAGCAGCGCCAGACGCACTTTTAAGTCTCTAGTCCATAACTCTTCACTGCGCCACAGTCAGCTCTCTAGATCAGAGATGAAACGAAGAAGTTTTTCTTATATTGAGTGATTTAGTGACCCCTGCAAAGTTCTCTGTACATAAAGTTGACGCTGTCTGCATGTTTGAACTAAGTGGTCAGGTGTGTGTGATCTATCAAATAACAAATGGTTGTCCGATTTTTCTGTCACGGTTTAGAAAAAACCATCAACAAGATGGAAACGTTTTGGAAACCCTCGTTTTGGAGGCATTTCAAGGAAAACACAGAAGATACTAAACAAGCAGACCACGCTCTGTGCTCAGCTAATCTGTCAAGAGGACGGGGTGGAAGCAGGGTACCCAATATAATATTTGAATTAAGTGTTTACTGCTTTCATTTTTAGACCACCAATAAAGAAAGCAACACAAATTCTTCTCATTTTAGCTTTTAGTAGAGCTGCGTTTATTCTCAGCCTAATGAACATCTGCACCTCAGTTTCTTTCCCTCCTCAACAGGCTAAGCTGTCTATTCTATTTAGACTAGACAGATGAACACAATTTTATCATGCACTCTCTTTTGGTTTTCTCTGTTTATTGTAGACCTAATAATTATACCACAGAAGCCCGACCTTAACAAAAAGCAAATAATTTTGGCCTGAACTGGCCAAAAATCGGAGAACAGGACACGACTGATTTTTGTTTTTGTTTTTTGGTCATGTCTATCAAAATGACAGACAACAAAAAAGTCTAGTGCAACCTCTGGGTGAGATGCCCTCTCCTTACTGGAGACATAGAACTCTGAAAAAGTTCAAAATCTTACACATCAAATTCTTTTTCTTTTATTTTTTTTACTGCAACGTGTAACATCAACATCTAATGGATTTGCACTTTGTGTGGCCTGGTTGATTTGCTTCAAATGACCTAACTGACTTTTTCTTTTCTGCAACATTTTTAAAATTCACATGATAATTGGATGGAAAAATAGCTCTGATCTTCTAGGCTCTGAGAAACTAATTTTGTATTTTCAAGTATCTTTAACAATGACTAACACTAATTATTGGAAAATGAACAGACAACATATTTGTAAAAATCTATTTTTTTGTAGAAGAATGTAACAATTGGTGCTTTCCAGGTGAATTTAAACTTATGAAGCAGCACATATATTCAGACCCATCCTGCTTCAGTCGGACATTTTTTAAGTCCCGTGTTCTCATGCTGCTACCTCAAAAAAAAAAAAAAGATTCACTCACCGCATCAGCATAAATGATTTGATCAAACTTGCAGTAAACACTGAAGGATCCAAGTTTTGCAAATAAATGCTCCGACCATTTGTCAATTTTGTAAACAGCTTCATTACTCATTATTGTAGCAACACCTCAAGTCACTAACTATGTAAAGACTTCCACTACTTTCATTCCGCTTCTGGTTGAAGACTGCAACTCTCTACAACCCTGACCAACTGGTCAGACTGACAGACTGAGTCTCTATCAATGCTTGGGACTGATTTCCACTGTTGCCGTATTCAACAAAACTATTTGTAAAAAAAGAAAAATAAATAATAACTTGCAAATGCTCAGTATTCATCTTATATATGTACTGCATATCCATGCAGAGTTCCTAAAATGAGGAAGTGCACGGCCAGGCACTCCAACGCCGGGAGTCAGGCTGGTGGAGTCAGTGGCAAAACACTGGTTTTTGGATGAAACCAAGGTCGTATGTACTTACTGCAATGATGAATTATCCTTTCACTGAAGCACAACCAGTTCATAGTTGACATTTCTAATTACATTTGAAACAGTGACTTCTCTTAAACCGTCCAGAATAGAAAACCTGGAAAACTGACATGTTTGGTTTGAGACAATGAAAAATGTTCTTTAACATTTTCAGAACAATATGCATTTTTACATTTCAAGCTTACAGAGTTAACTGTGATTAGTCACAGCACTAGAGTGTGATTAATCCGATTTAATTCTTTAATCGATTGACAGCACTAATATCTGTCAGCAGGGCTTTTCCAACATGGCAGGAACGTCTATGAATATGGAGATATATCTATGCATCTACACACATGCATAGGAGGATGGATTTCCTTTAAACGCCGTTTTATAAAGTGGAATTATTGCGCAGGCTTTTTTGTTGTTACTAGTCCAGTTGTGGCTGAAAAGTTCACAAAGGTCACTGAAGTAAATTGAAACTGGTAAAAGTAATAAAAATTTACTTAAGATTCACCTGTGAAAATCAGATGATTTTGAAATGTGTTTCAACAGTCATTTAAAAAAAGTTTGAATGAAAAACAAAATAGACTGACCTACTGATCTTTAAGGATGTGTATGGATTAATAGAGAATCATTATCCAATCGCAGTTCTTGTTTACTTATTTTAAAGAATAAACTGGAACAAGACTGATAATACCATTCAGTGCAGATAATAAAACTATTAATTGGTTCTTCGCACTGTGACAAGAACTGGTCCTAAGCACTCAGAACGATAACTACATGAGGGGAAATGAATGAAGAGCAGAAATACCATTGGGGCTAATTGGCCTGTTTCTCTAGAGTTGAATATTTCTTCTGAAGAATCCACATAAGCACTTTAGCACATGAGAAAATACATTAATATGCACTGCATCCAGGAAGTACTCACAGACCTTCACCTTTTAAACCACCTGCCAGCATGGTGGTGCTTGGACAAATCAATATTTACTACTGTGGTACGTTTTACAAATATGTTTGAGAACAACTGCACTATACCAATATTCAGGAAGCCTATTCACAATAGTCTCTTCCAAACTGAAACCATCTACACCACTGACACATGGGGAAACAAAATTAAATCTGGTGGTCGGATGATTCAGTGGTGTAGGAGGAGGATGGAGGTACCAGTGTTCCAGCTTCAACATTCAGCAGAACTTTGCCAGCGTGGCAGAAACAAGCCACAAACGCTGATGAGGCTTTACACATCAGTGGAAGGCAAATTATGGCACTGAGATTCCAAACAACTTGGATGTTTTACAGCAGCAGAAACTGGGAGACTAGTTGGGATAGAGGGAGGGATGAACGCAGCAATGTACAGAAATGTCCTGTATGAAAACCTGTGGCTTGGCAGGATGACGACACAAAGCACCTGGCCAAGATCTCACAGGAATAGCTTCAGAACCACTCAGGAAAAAACAAAGCAATGAACAAAGTCATTCCATTTTTAAAAATGGACTGATATGTAAACGTGATTGTCCCAGAGTTGCAAAGTCCAGAATTGAATCTGACTGAACATTTCTGAAGAGACGCCCCATCCAAACCGACGGGAGTCCAACTAGAGTGGATGGGGCTAACAGCATAACAATGCAAGTACGGTACACCTTCTCAAAGATCAATAAGCTAATTTTGAAAGAATATAACACTGCAATTGGACGACATTTTATATATCCTAAATACACAAACAAACCATAAATAAATGAAATGGATTATGAAGTCTCTGTAAGAAAATTTGACCTTCAAAATATATTCATCTTTGGTTTGATACACAGGAGGGACGCCGCTTCCTCTCCGTTTTGCACATTGAAGCAACAGTCGCTCGCCCTCCAAAATAAGATGGAGGGTTAGATTAGCTAAAGATAAAAGGTTTGTTCAGTAACTAGCAGAATATACCACATTTTATCGTTAAATAAGAGTTGACAGCTAATTCCAAATCAAACTCAAAACTATGAAAAATATCAAACTAATTTAACTGACAAACAACAGTCCAATTCCACATTACAACAAGAAACACAGACCAGACTCATGTTTTCTAACACTGTTAGTGGTTATTGTTCACAATAACCAGGTTTCAGTCTGATTTTAAAATTAAAATAAAGCCACTCACAAAGTCATTTCTTTTTAAAAAATGGTATATAAATGAAAAATCATCATTGTCTTCATACAACTAAACCTTTGCAGACTGGAGCACTAAACCATATTAAAGAATCACAAACAGCAAGGAAGTTTTTTTTTAATTTCTCAGCTGATAGGAAATGATGTCTTTAAGAAAAGTTCAGTACTTTCTGGCAGGTTAAGGCATGCAGCTTTGCGAGTGAGGGTAAGATGGAGACATAGTTCAGTCATCAGATGAAGCAGCATGAAAGCAATGCAGACAAAATGCATTACAATGTCTCCTGGAGCACCAACAGACACCAGAGAGGTAACAGTGAGTGCAATTTCCCAAGAACTGTTAATAGAAAGTGAACAGAATGTTAAATAAAGATTCTTAGGACAGCACTGCACATAAAGTTAAATATGGAAAAAACAAAATAAAAGAGAACAAATTACAAAAAGAAAATTGAAAACAGTATTTTAAGAATGAAGAAAAAAAACAGTAAAATGCTAAAATGCTTTTTTTTTTTTTTTTTTTTTTTTTTGCTTTAGGGGGGAAAGTGTGTAGAGGAAAGTAGATTCACCAAACTTACTGCTTTTTTGTTTTCCTTTTTTTCTTTTAGTGTTGCCTTATTCAGTAGAGAGTGGCAAGTAGCCTACAGAACAGAGATGAGCACAATCATGGTCACAGCACCAGATACAAACAACAATCTCAACAATCTATAACAAAAGCTGCGCTCCTTCATTAAAGGACCTAAAGCAGAGTTAAATATGCACAAAAATGCACATCAGTCAGTTGTAGAGCCTATTGAAAGCACTGGTATTTATATATATATGACCGTCAATTTAGAGTGAAAAAAAACTTGATATTTTAATGGAAGCAGTCACAAAAGTCCTGGAAGTTAGGAAGATATGCTAATAATAAACAAAGAGACTTGTTTGTAGTGTAAAGAGTGTGTTTTGTCATGGTTTTCCTCCCCCGAGGTGAGACTGTGATGGTTGAAGGAGTAGAAAAAGCTGGGATGCATGACTGTTCAAAAGTAACATTCTTCAAAGAAAATGGTCATTCTAGAATCAATATAACATTCCAATTATAGTGTATACGTTTCACACTGCTTGTAATTACAACACCTAATCTACTGCTAGATTTAAGTAGAGGCATTCTGACATGTCTTCTGTTTGTCAGACAACCCCAGAGGAACAGAAAAGTAAGATAACATACATATACTTTTATATCATAAAAATACATCAATACTCCAGTCCTGGAGGGCTGCAGTCCTGCAACTTTTAGATGTGCCTCTGCTGCATCACCTGAATAGAATAATTAGGTCATTAGCAAGACTCTGGAGAATTGATCTACACAAGGAGGAGGTAATGAAGCCATTTCATTCCAGTGTTTTGTGCCTGTGGAACATCTAAAACCTGCAGGACAGCGACTGGAGGACTGGAGTTTGAGACCCCTGCTTTAGAGACTGGGCTTCTTATGGAGCAGCAGGTCCTCACAATGTTGTATGTGTTAGAAAAATGGTCATTGCAATGTATCAACTACAAGGCCACGCACACATACACACACATACACACACACACCCTTGTACTCCTACACAAACCAACGAGTTTGAATTGACTTTCATTCATCTTAGTGACTGCATTCAGACCTAACAAGGATATTTTCCTGTTTAGGTGCATAGACATGCACCAATCTGATATTATCTATTTTGGTCTGGATTTTGGAAAAAATTGTAGGTCGGGTATCGGTGATGATGTGCCCAATCAATAAGGCCTGATCTATTCAATCTAATTCTATGCTTTGAGCAATAGATTAAAAAAAAGCTCTGACCTCTAGAATTCTGATTTTGTTTTTCATATTAAATCAATTGTTATGGAAATATCATTCTGTGTCTTTCCTCTATTTCACTATCTGCTCACATGCAAACTGCTGCATGTTTACCGACTGGCGACAGTCACACACAAACAAAAGCTGATTAAGGCAGGACAACACCCCTTAGAGAAGGTGCAGAATGAGGAGAAGATAAAACCAGACCTGGCATTACAACCTTTGCTTCACTTGGCGTCATTCCTAAGGGGAGCTGAGTGGAGCCGTTCGTTACGGTGGCCGACAGGTGCAAACGTGCAGCAAACTGTCAAACGAGCCGCTGGCAGGTGTGCAACGCAAAAACAAAAACCAAACGCAAACAAAAACTGCTGCTGTCACAAATAAAACGCTGCAGTCACAGGAAAAGGGATCAAGGGGGAGAAATGATGCAAATAGCAAAAACAACTGAAAACTCTCTCCACAAAAAGGAAGTGCTACAGACCACTAGAGGGAGAGAGCAGTTCTCACAGCTTCATCCATCAATTTAGTTCATCCAAAATGAGGTTTCTTTGAAATGTGCTCAGCTGGCGGTTGGAGTGCGTCTTCCCCTCTAACCACGGCCTGATCTTGACATTTCACTCTCTCGTTTTCCGCTGCCTGTTGTCTGTTCATCGCGGCTCAAAGTGTGATAAGAAGCTTTTAATATGTTTGTAACACTGTTACATCTCTGGAGATTTTGATACTTCTGAAGTTATTAGAATTTATCAAATCTTGCCACAGTGTTTTCTTCCCATACAAATAATATAGACAAATTATATTCCTTTTCTTGGAATTTTTTAGTATGGAAACTCATGGCAAGAAAAATATTTGAAGACAGTACCCCTTAAAGATCAAACAGAACACTTTCACTTCTGCTTATGTGTGTGTGCGTGAGACACATTTCCATGGTTTTTAAGTGCAGCGTGAACATTTTTTTTTTTCAGTTTATTTTTTATTGTTTCATTCAGGATGAGAAGCAACAGCTCCAGGTTTGGATGCAGCATCTCCCAAAATGCCATTTTGTTGGCATTTGTTTTGTTGATCGAAGGTTTTTGCCTCTATTTCTGTTTTTGCAGCATTTTTTTGTTTGCATCACTTTTCTGTTGCATTTGTTTTGTTTTGTTTTGTTTTTTACATGCGTTTGCAGCTCGTGTCCCCTGTTTGCAGCGAGTTTGCCCCTGTAGGCCACCGTAGTTTGTCACTCTGCATCTGTCCGTTTGCATGACTTTGAACACTTGATAATTTTCGACATTAAGGCCTGCTTTATACTCAACCAAATCTCATTATTTCTCAGCTTAATGACTCGAGGGGGGTTTGATCGGGTCCCAGAACTGGTAAACAGGTCTGGGTTTTGCATGAAAGAGAAAACGGTGCAGCACAACAAAATGTAAAGAATATCAGACGTACAGTACAGACCAAAAGTTTGGACACACCTTTTAATTGAATTCAATTAGATGGTTAAAACATTAAACTTTACTTCATATTGAAAGACCTACACAGCCGACATAACTCCTGCTTGTCCAGCTGTGGCGTTTCAAGGGTAGCATGAGAAAATATTAATTCTCCTCCCCTCATCATCTCCAGAAGGTCCACAGTCATCCCCAGAACAGAACCAGCCTTCTTTCATGTTGTTTAGTCTTTTTAGGTCCCTGATTCTGATGCTATTGCCCAAACGGGTAACGGCAGAAAAGATGAGGCTCTCAACAGCACACTGATAGAAGATCTGCAGCATCTTAGCTTCCTCAAGAAGTACAGACGGCTCTGTCCTTTGCTGCCTCTGCAGCTTCAACAGGACTTTGACTAACAAGATGATCCTCGCCCACTTTCGAGGAAACCTTCAGCTCGCTGCAAAAACAACCAAGACCAGTGAACAAGAGGGGCGAGACAGGCCAGTGCAAAAAGGCCTCTACACCGTGTTCCAAATGATCATGCAAGTAATATTTTCTCAGATTTTCTTAAATGGTCAATGCAAATGAAGGTCAGTATAATTTTCAAGTCATGAACTATTACAGTGTAAATCAGATTTTACTGATCAAAGCTCCCCATGAAAACAGGATTTTTTTTCAAAATTAAAAAACTCAAATTGCACTGTTCCAAATTATTATGCACAGCAGATTTTCTAAACATTTTATGGATTATAAAGAACTGCAAACGGTCATTCTTTGAATGTGCAGCATCACATGTACTAAAATCAAAAGCTATTTCAATCAGAAACATTTTAACAGACTGAGTTCCATGTTAACAGAGAACCTTCTTTGATATCACAGCACAATTCTTGATCCATTGAACTTGTGAGTTTGTGGAAAGTTTCTGCTTGAATTTCTCTCTAGGATGTCAGAATATCTTCCCAGAGCTGTTTTGATATGAACTGCATTAGACCCTCAGATCTTCTGCTTGAGGAAACTCCAAAGGTTCTCAATAGGGTTGAGGTCAGAGGTCAGAGGAGGATGGTGACCACAGCATGAGTTTCTCCCCTTTTATGCCCATAGCAGCCAATGACACAGTGGTATTCCTTGCAGCATTCATTGTCATGCATCAAGATGATTTTGCTACTGAAGGTTCTGCTCTTCTTTTTGAATTATGAAAGAAAGTGATGGCCCAATAGTAGGTTGATGCACCACAAGCCTCTGGAGGATCCTCCACCTTGAGGTTCTAGAGGCTCTAGCAGCTTCCAATAACTGTTTGCTGCTTTGTAAAGGCATTTCAACAGCTGCTCTCTTAATCCCATGAATTAGTCTAACAGAAACCTTCCTCATTCTGTCTTTATCTGTACAAACCATCTTTGTTCTGAATCAGCCACAAATCTCTTCACAGTACAATGTTAACGGTTTAGTCTTAGTTAAATATCTAATGTTTTTATACCTTGTCATACAGCACTACACTATCTGATGATTGTCATCAGCAGAGATTCTTTCTGTTTCCCATATTGACTGAAACCTGTGGCCTGCTTAATAATGTGGAACATCCTTCTTAAGTAGATTTCCTTTAATTGAGCTCACCAGACAAACTAACCAACCAGCTCTCTGAAATTAATTATAGTGATTCAAAGAGCCCTGACACACAATACCATCTATACATTTAATAGCACAACAAAAAAATTCATCTTTATGACACTTAAATCCAATTTGCATAATAATTTGGAACACGGTGTAATCAAGCAAAACAAAATGAATTCAGTTGGAGTATCGTCTCTGATCTGAACGCTCTCTGAGAGCTGACGGCGGCGCTTCTAGAGCAGCTGAACCACTGCTGCCGGATAATTCTTCCGCTGAATGTTCAGAGAGTCTCGGTGACTTCTGATCACTTCAGTCGGTGAACGTTTCAAAACTTTTGTCACTGCTGAAAAAAATTTTATGTATTCAGCTTGATGATGGCATAACATGGCTTATCTGTTCAGCTTGTTGAATTTTAAACAGAATGAAAATGAAATGCAATTACATGTCATTTTAAAAATTGATGGGAAATAACATAATGGTGTATTATCACCACCACCTGGGATGAAGTGTGGTTTAGCTTTTGAGTTGCACCGCAAAGCATCTGAGAAGGAAAATCCATCAGAAAAGTGGTTTGAGTTTGGAGTATTGACTTGCTTTTATAAGTATGAGTGCTTGAGACTGGTATGGGGACAACACTAAACAGTAATAACAATAATAATACATTTCATTTAAATTAGCATAGAGCAGAGTAAGCAGTAGAAATTAAACTGCTCTATTTAACTCTGCAAATCCCCCATGGCCCAACTTTACCTGTCATCTTTGTACCATTTTGTAAATAAGGGGTGTTACTTACTTGACCCAAACATTGCAAACCAAAATAAGCCCATAATAATTTATTATCTTTTAGACATAAAAACAGCACCTCGCAATCTGGTTAACATTTAGTAAATCCCATTGTGGTAGAAAGTCATATTTGCCTACATTCCTCCTCCTAATATTTTTGAGATTTCTGATGATCATAATGTGTTTTGTATATTCATGAAGGCAGACGTGATAGATTTATTCCTCCAAATTTGCTACGAAATTCTCTGTGTGTGTTGTTTGTAGATCAGGTTTGTGCATGACATCAATTTTGTACCTGTTTTTATATGTGTAACCCTTTAGAAGATCAGCCCTAAGCAGACATAGGATGAGACTGAATGATCAGTAATGGGACAATGAGAAGACAAGAGGCAAAACTGAAGGGAATACCTGGTAGAGGCAATGGCAGACACTGCGAAGTTGAGGGGGGAAGTCGCTGGACGAGCCGATTATGGCCTGGAAGAAGCGCTCAGTGATCTGAAGCAGGTTCCTCTGGTTCTCCTCTAGATTTTCACCATGTTCCAATCTGATGAGACAACAACCAACAAGAACCTGTGTGACTTGTGGTGCCTTTTAGTTTGAAACTTGTCACTAGTTTAGCTGCTTATTAAAGTGTAACTAATCCTTCTGTAAAAGCAAACCCCGCTTCTGGCAAATTTGTAAAAATTCCAGCAAGAGACACGGCTGAGTGTGTGGATGAGCGGGGCTTTTGTCAACATAGCCACTTTGTTGCTATATTTATCAAGTTTTCAGGCTCCTTTAGTGAGTTTTTTTTTTAAACCAGCAACCAGTGATAAATCTAGCCACTCTTTTTCTGTGTTGTTGGAGACTTTTGTGGCGACAACGCTCTGCAGCTCAGCTGCAGCCTGTTTGTCCTGAGCAAGCAGCAAGAGCAGCAATTAGCCTCTCCCACTTCTTAAACACTGCAGCTGGTCTCACACTGACTCCTGACTCACCACCAGGCAGAGGGACTGTGGGGGATGTGAGGGCCTGTGCTTGTACACCTGAACGCCGGGCTGTGACCAAGCTGTATCGCTGTAACCATTCAGAGATACAGCTAAACATTCAACTTCCTAAGATTCGTTAGATGGAAGGAGGCCATACTGGTAACAGGACACAGTGCATTTAAACTGAACTGACTCTAAAAAAAAAAATCTCTGGTTCTTATCCCATTAACCTATTGCTGCCTTGCTCTAAAAATGCAACCATTTGTGATTTTAGAACTTGAGTGTAAGTTTGGTGAAATTAACAACCAAACTTGCACACAGATCAAAACAATGATCTCTTTCAAAATAACATTTCCATATAAATAAAACAAAAATAACTCCTCAGGGTAGACATGGAAGTTTTGGTAGTTTCTTTCTGTGAATTGTTTTGAAGCAGTTAAAGGTAAATGCTTTTGGTTGGTTAGAAAATCTTGTTCAAAACAAATGCCCATGTGCAACATTAAGACGGGTCAGTAAGTAGAATTTAAATAACATGTATTGATATCCAATCTTCAGATTCCACCTAGCTCTATTAGCTGGTTATTGGTAGCAAGATCATAGTCATTATATCAACAGAAATGGAAGATTATGTTAAATTGGCCAACAGCTGCCTTCTGAAAAATTTAACTTGACTTGTTTTAAGAAAGTTTTGATCCAAACTGTGTTTTAGTGATACACTGGTGAAATGTGAGAGGTGCAGAAATAAAATGACTTGCCTAGTAGGGTCCACTTCAAAGCTGATATGTTCAGGGGTTGAAATAACTCCCCTCAACAAGGGCTCCAACAACTTCTGCAAGTATGCTGCTCCATATACCTGTTACAACAACAAACAGTTAACCTGTCTTGTTTGATCGAAATTAGGTCAACAATATGTTCAATGTGAGTAATGACCTGGAACCAGTTACAATGTTAAGACTATTTGCCTATGTCCTCGGATGAAGCACACGTCTAAAGTCTCTCCATAAACCCAGAGCAAAACAGTTAGTCAATAACAAATAAACGTACAAATTGTAGAATGACAATATTCTGATCTTTTACCTCATATCAGTGATATCAGTGTGTCGTCCATTTGAGTCAGAAACATAAAAGCTTGCCTTGGAATTTTTACAGTGACTCTTCCTCAAATTTATGAGTCATATAAGAGTGAAATTTGAGCATGCGGTGCTAATCCTGATTCTTGTGACCAAAGCATGTTTAGAACCTCTACTTTGTTCTAACTGTGTTGCTTTTTTCACCTTGAAACAGAAGGTCATTATTTTGCTGGCGAGGCTGTTCCCTCTGAAGAGCGTCTGCATGGAGTCGGCCAGTTCCACCTCTTTAGAGAACATGTTCCACAACAGCTGGTAGAGTAAGTGGCGGGAGTCAAAAAGGGTCACCAGAACTCGAGCTAACTCATCCTGGAAATCAGAGATGAGACGGGTCATGACCACAAACACACCTTATGCAGAGGCTGACCGTTCCAGAAACTAATACTCTTAATGAACAATAACCATCAGCCAAAATAACTGATATGATTAGTTCTGATCCAGCAAACAACAGAAAGAATTCACAAGGGTAAGTAAACATCACAAGTGACATTGTGCTGGGATTAAAAAAAAAAAACTACATAACTGTGTTGCTCGGAACATGTTGGTAATAATACCTCGGCACCAAGCCGAAAGTCAAAAACACAAATGCATCCAAATGCAAGTTTCTTCTTCTGAAAAGCTGGTACAGTCTGCAGAACACGAGTATCTATGCAAAGATTTTTACCCATCATATAAAAAAGCTGGACTACGTACCCACTGAGAGCCAGGAACAACATTAGCCAATGCCATAGCAATGGGCAGCTCTCCTTGGTCTCCCATCATGGTAACGAGCTCCACCAGCCTCTCAAAGCGGTCAGCTAGGACTGTCTCTGCCAACGTGTCGAATTCTGTTCCCTGTTGCAAAATCTTGGTCAGCACCTCCATGAAAGTGGCTCGAGTCTGCAGATCCTTGTGATAGCCTAAGCCTAAAAAAAAAAAAAATCAAACATGATACACAATGCTTCCACTCGGCAGATCTTAACAAAAATGTAAAAAACAAACAAACAAAAAAAAGTCAAATAAAGTCTCAACATTCTGGCAAAATCCATAGCAGAATACTGACCAATGGAATGCATGAGGCCACTGTCCACATTAGCATTGAGCAGGTTGGACATGGCCAAGATGGTACAATGGCGAAGGGACGCCAGGCGCCGGGACATTCCTCGTTTCCGCCCCCCCACTGTCTGACCCTCATCTTCAACCTCGCTGCAGTCATTCAACAGGTTCATGAACAGGGTGAAATACCTGCACACAGCCACAAAGCACAAGGTCCAACGATTCACGTCATCATATTTTAGATTTTCTTCACCATAAGTTAGATTTTATTTCACCAGACGACATAATGAGGGAGGTTGATACGTTACATGTGTATTGTAGACATAGTGACATGTAGAAGTTACGTAGTGCACCTTTAAGTGCATTTTCTTTTCATCTTTTATTTGGAAAAATAATTGCTCAGTGCTTATAAAAGCCTAAAATTATTAAGACATCCTCCCATAGCTCTATGAAAAATAATGTCACTAGTAGTGTTCTTTCTGGATTTTGCCTTACTTGAGGAAGAGCTGAGACTTTGCCTCCATCAGTTCCACACCATCACCCTCCTCTGGCTGTAGGGGCAAACCTGCCAAAAGGGAGACAACTGCCTCCATACTAGCCTGGTCCAAGTCTCTGCAGATTTCATGCAAGGAAAATGTTGAGAGGGAGGTGTGCTCAGTGTCTGGATTTATTTTGTAAGAAAACAAACTTTCAATAGCACTTTTCACAGGTGAGAAATCACAAAGTGCCTTAAAGGAAAAACTAGCATTGAAAACTAAAAATATAAAACCATAAAAGAGTCCAAAGAGCTGCACCTAGTCAGACACTTGATGTCATCATCAGCAGCCTGGTTAGAGGTTCCCATCACCCAGTCTGTCAAGTACTCCACCATCTTGTTCCTTTAAAGAGAGAGAGGCGAGAAATGTTCAACACTTATAAAAATAATAATGAGCTTATTTTTGCAGAAATCTCAAATCTAGTCAGCCTAAAACACTGACCTGAACTTCATCTCCTGGCAGAAGGACAGGTCATCCCGTCTCTCCATCATCACCTCAACCAGCTGGCAGAGCTTGGTTTTGACCTGAATTGCATGTACCACATTGGTCAGGCCACGCACATACCTGAAAGACGTAGAACAGATCAAAAGACCTAAAATCAGGGGTTTTTTCCTCAATATTTACTTTCCATATTTTTTAAAATGTGTAACAGCTGGAACCCGCTGAGAGACACGGATGATACAAATCAACGCTGTCCGGTGTATGCTAGTATAAAAAAGTGTTTGTTTTAAAACCAGACGACATAAAAACATTAGGTTTTTAAAACTTAATGAAACCGTTATTTCTAAATTACAGCATATTATTTGACTCTGAAATGCTAATACTAGCCCTGTGACAGACTGGCGACCTGTCCAGGGTGAACCCGCCTTTCGCCCGGAACGTAGCTGGAGATAGACACCAGCAACCCTCCTGACCCCTCTAAGGGACAAGGGTGAACAGAAAATGGATGGATGGATGGATGCTAATACTATAAGTACTGATTTTCATCACGCTCCAAATCACACTCAGAACTTAACTTATGAACATATGGCTCTTTTTAAGTTTGAGCAATGATAGAAAGACACTGAATATCAGTACAGAAAAGAACTCAAAGAACGCAACATGATTCTTTGCAAAAACAATATGTTGATCTTCTTCACTCAGTGTTTTCAGATCGCTCTTACCCTACCAGCAAAGTTGTGGGACCAAGGTGATGGGGGGACATAAGCATTCCCATACAAAGGGACTTTCCTCTATGCCAAGCCATATGTTCACTCCCCCAACTCAGCTCACAGACTTGTGTTCCTCTTGGCCGAGGATCCCAACTCATCAAGCATAACAACCTGAGGAGAATGATTTCTTACATTGTCTAATGAGCAGCAGGATTGTTTCCAGAGCACTAAGAGCTTCCTTTTTGTCCATCTAGACTTACAAGAGCACATGGACACTGACCTCTGTTACATCAGTCACTACACAGACACAGCACCACTAACTAATTTGATACGCTTCTTGGCTTACAATCCTCATCTAAACACCAGTTCTCCCTTATTAGCGGTAAACTATGTGGACGGCTTCAACTCCTTCCAAGAAGTTGGATTTCCACAGGAGAAAGACTCTGCCATTAGAGATCCAGTTAAGCTAAAATGTACCAAAGCTTGAAATCTGTCTGTACATGTCTAGTAACAACAACTTTGATCACTCTAGTCCACCTTTTCTTTAACGGCCTGCTTTAGCCTATTTTAAGCAAGAGAAATTCCATCAGTGGAATAAAGTTCCTGCCAGAGAACTGAACCTCTTTGGTTCAACAGGTGAGGAAGATAAACCAATCACTTTTGGAAATTGCTGGTTCATGTCATTTGGGGTATTTCTGGAATTAATAAGGATCATTAAAAAGGATCATGTTGTTATAAAAAAAAAATGTTTGCTGCATACAACTAACTCCAGATATCAGCTCGTTCAAAATGAAAGAGATAGAAAAAAATCATTTTGTTCTTGGGCCCTACCTGACCAGGTTGAGCATCATGGTTTCAATGCTGGCCTGTCCCAGGTGTTCAGAGCTGCCCTCTGTGTGGTTATCCAACAGATTTTTCATGATGGCTATAGTCTGCTCCACAAACTGGGTGTTCGCATCAGTAATGGGTACCTGAAAACAATTTTAGAGGGATTGATTATAAATCAACTTTGTGCTGTTTTCACTAGTTGGTGAATCCTTCAACCTTAACTCCAGACTAATTATAAAAACTAGTTGACAAATTACACACAAGGTAACAGAATTCTGAGTCAGGTTGGAACCAATTCAATCTTGAATGTTTTGGACCTAAACCACAGAGAACAATCTAATCGTACAATGCAAACAACAAAGGTCTCTGTTTGTAATAACTACAAACAGAGACTTGCCTTTTTCCCAGTTTTATTGTGCTTACAGATCTTTCACTACCATTTTTATGGTTGATAAGTAGAATTCCTAATAATAGATAATACAATAGCTAAACATACCTGTCCCTGCGCGTCAGAGAACTTTCCGATGCTGTTTTTCAGTTTGTTGAAGAGCATGGGATAGAGTGCAGGACTCAGTTCCAGTCCCAGTAGGTCTTTGACATTGGTGCGGACATGAAGGCCCACCCTGTCATGGCCACACACCAACAGAGCCAGCAGTCGGTCCAGGAAGCGGCTGACGGGCGGCTCGATGGAGGTAGACGAAGGGCAGGAAGAGGGAGCCGGGTTGGTCATGTCACCGGGCCCCACTGAGATCATGGAGGGTTTGCGGTCACTCAGTGGGCCCATAGGTGGGCTGTAAGTGGCGAGTCCTGGAGTGTTGCGCTGCTGAAGACAGACACCTCCCAGTGCACAGAGGAAGCCTGTCATATTGATCCACTCCTGCTGTGGGGACACAGAGAAATTCTGTGATGATCTATTCAAATCTTAGTACTTTTATTTCAGTACTAAATAAAGTCTGTAAAGTAATGACAGTGTGATAGCATATTTTTGTATTAGGACTATTTTAGTAGGCTTTTTTTTTTGTTTGTTTGTTTGTTTTAAAGTTTAGCAGATTAATTTTGTTAAATGTAGTAAATATGTAAATGCAATCACTCTTCAACCAAAGTCAGAACCCCGAGTCGGAAGCTCCAGTCTGAAGCCAACTTCGTTTCAAAATATTTATGAGGTTCCAAAAGGCCTCACCGCCATTCGGGTACAAGAACAGCAAAAAAAAAAAAAAAAAAAAAAAAAGATGTTACATACAGTTTTAATTTATGCATCTTTTGTTTAAATGTTTTGGTAATTTGATGGCTGCACGTCCTAAGTACAGCCAGATGTTCTGAACAGCCACACCGGCCACGTGGTCCTGAGCATTGGGGTCTTTCTGGTTTCTGATGCTGAATTCGCCCCCTGCTGTACGGGGACAGGTACTACCCACACAACACAAAATGTTTTGCTCCACTTTCAGCGTGACAAACGGGCTTTTTCCACCAGTGTGGCTTATAAAGCTGGATTTGTGATTCAACATCAGCAGGTTTGTGTAGCTGCATTCACTGACTTGTGTATGTGTTAAGGAAAAAATATTATAAAAGAACCTGACTAACAGGTTCTTGAATAAGTTTGTATTTAGGTAGTAAAGTGCAATTGCTTTGACAAAATAATCAGGTATAGATTGACTAACAACCTGCTTACCTGTCCATCATCTGCCTTATTTTTAGGGAAGTTGAGTATCTGTTTTGTGCTCTGGTCCCATTTAGCATAGGTGTCTTCCCAAGCCTGCATGAAGCAGCACGGGAAAACAAAGTGAGTAATAGTAACAAATCCAAAACAACTGACAGGTAACAGGTACATAAAGCTTAATATTTATACAGTAAAACATATCAGCTCCTCAATGAAGTAAAATGTTAAAAAGAGATAGTTAGGGCCCCTTCCAGCAGCCCCTTGTTCTTTATTTTTTTTAAAAGCATACAGAGGGTTTTATAAATACAATTCATAAAACCTTAAAATTGCAACTATCTGTATACCAACTGAAAGCTATTACTAAAAAGCAAACATTCAATGTGATAGTGGAACATTAATACCTCAATGTTTCCTGGTGTAGGGTGCTCTATTCTCCTCAACAAGGCCATCACTCTTTTCTGTAAGGTGGAGCGCCCTGTGGGGGAAAAGAAACATGTTGCTAAGGAACAACTGGAAATCTGAAAAAAATTGGTACATCTTCTGAATGTCACAGGGCTATGAGACATTTACAGTGGATAAAGGTTTGAATCCCAGGTTTATGGGATGGGAAAAATTTGCCCAATGTAACTCATTTCAAAACTTTCTACATTTGATGTGACTCTGTGTTTGATTACAGTAACTACAGTACCCAGGCTGATCCATGACAGGCTAGTTAGACCAATGTGAGTGTTATACTGGAGGCTCTGTGACCAGCCCAAACCGTTTCCTTCCTCTTAGGGAGGGAATCTCCAAACTGTTTGATGGCTCTCCACTAAGTGTGCCCTGATTCCAACCGGTGCTCTTCCACTGGACCGCCTCTGACAGGTACAGTTCCGGTCCAACCCGGCCAGATCCATTTTCCATTAGCAGATCCAGTGTGGTTCGGGCCTGGCTGTGCTCAGATTGTCGTACCTGCTAGCTACACCAAGTCAAGTACAGTATGACTGACAGCTGACCCCATTCGTTGATGGGCTCGTGACTTATGCCACTGAAAACTCCAAACAACATTTCTCATATGGTTAAGCAGTGGAGGAGCATAATCATGACTTTAATCACGAGCAGGGATAGGGGCACAAACATTCGTTAACATTAGGATCAAAATGGCCGCCGCAGTGCTGTAGCAGCTCGTCTCTCTGAAGGACAGGCAGCGACGAAGAAGAGTGAAGCGGTGCAGCATGTGGTCAGCGTTCTGTCAGAGCTGCAGTTTTGCACTCAGGGTGTAAAATACCAAATATAGATCACATTAGTTTGGTGTGATATGAATTCTGTTTTATTAGCGCTGTCAATCACCTTGGTGATCATGTTGCTAAATCTGAGTCCTTTACTCCCTGATTTTATATTGGTTGTTTAACCAGGTCAAAAAAAAAGGATTATGGAAGCAGGCAAACACAGGCCTGTCGCAATGAGCAATAAGTCGATTAATCGCATAATAAATTAAAATGAACTCAATTTCCATTCGCATAATTTATCGTTTCTCTCTTTTTTCTCTCTCTTTCTACCAAAAACTGGATGATAAAGTCTTCAGGTTGCTGCTTTAGTCTCTACTAGACTTTTTTGAAGCACAGTTTTGTTTCCAGAGACTTTATAATTCATTTCATTTAATGTTTTGATTTTGTTTATGTATTTTGTATATTTGAAAAGTCTTAAAGTTTCCGTGCTAAATGTTTATTAGAATTTAAAGTTTATTGACCTTTCAAATATCTTCTTAAATTATTATTATTATGCCATTACTTTCACATTACTTGAAAATGGTCTCAAAACAACAATATTATTGTTTATCGCAATAACGTCTTGGGCAATTAATTCTGCTGGACAATTTATCGTCCAGCAAAATTTGTTATCGTGACACGCTGAGGCAAATACAAGGAACTGCTGACAGCAAAGCAACAGCATTAATATCAAGTAGATGACTCAGCAAACTGATCAATATGGCAAGATAGTGGCATATTGGTTATGTACACTATAACCAATATTCTTACAATAATGATAAGGCTGTAAATAAGGTGTGATCAAACATGTTTATGCTGTCTAGAAATTAATTCAATTTTCCATTTAATCTGGTCTAAATGATATGATCAGTAAAGTTAGATCAACTGATTACTCAGAACAAATTTGTTTTTTTTTTTGTTTGTTTTTTTATGAATCAGCCAATCACATTTGTAAAAAAAATAAATAAATAATCAAATTACGAGGGCAGAGGCTAATTTAAAGAAATGCAAACCAAAAGTACTGACCTGTTCCTATCATGGTGCTCACAGAAGCCAGTTCACTGAAAGTGGCATAGTTGGGGAGAATAGTCTGGACGGGCACCTCATCCGCTGCACTGCGGATGTCTGCCTCTTCACACAGGTGACGGAAACATGACATGGCCACCAGCACCGCCTCCGTGTCTGGGCTCCACAGGAACAGGTAGAGACAGACCTCAAGTTTAGTCTGCGCCTGCCGACAGATGGGAATGCCACCCCCCATAGTGGCAGACTCCTGGGACAATCAGGACAAACACATTGTTATGCATAAATAACGAAACGCACGCCGTTACAGCTTTCAGAGAAGCATTGTGCCACCGATAAGAAAACAGGCGGCACCTTGTTCTTGAGCAAAAACTTGTTCCTGCAGATAAGGATCTCTCTCAGCCATTTTAGAACCTCTGTTCTGTTCACCATTTGTTGGCCAATTAACTTTCGGCAGATTAGGAAAAGCACCTGCGAACTGAAAACAGAACAAACAAAAAATATATACATTGATGGATTGGTTAGCAGGTACGGTCATGTCTGCTGGCAGTCAGATAGTAAATATAATGATGAATGTATCCATATGTTAAAAACCATTCTAATATGAAGGCGTCACTTATGCACTTTTTCTTCTAAAAAAAAACAAAAAAACAATCAAATTGCACAGAATTACAAAATGTGTGATTAATTATAATTGATAAAGTTAATTAATTAATTAATTAATTAATTAATTAAAGTATGTTCTATTCTATTCTATTACCAGAGGCCAGGGGAGTGTTTAGTACCTGATGTCCCAAAATGTTTCAATGGGGGCATCAGGATTCCACAGCTCTATGGTCTCTGGCTGGTGCAGAACTAACAGAGCCTGAAAATTAAACAAAGAGAAGAGAGGGAAGGGAAAAAAACCTCTATATATCAGTGAATTACTGGCACAACATAAAACATTCATGAGTAACTATAATAAAATCATTACTTTATGTCAATTTTAGTTGGAGTTCTCTTGTGTTCAGGTTTCTTCTAGAGATGGAAAGATTAGCTAATTTCATCTGATTCACAGACATAAGGGTACAATGTGTCAGAGGAGCAGTCGCCTTTGGATCAAATCCATATTCATAATAATATAAGCACTGGTATGCTAGTGAATAACTATTGTGACTTATTTTTAATAGACTCATTTTTGTTGAATGCCACAAAACGTCCAGTTTTAACTCATCAACTGTTACATGTTACACTGAAACCCGTCATCTTCCATTAACAGATCATTTTTTATTTGCATCTTAGAAATCAATTAAGCGATTGACCGCAGTGTAACCACGTATATGAACAGATACAAATGATTTAAAGGGTATACATCAGAGTCAAGTCTGACTGTATTCACAATGTTAATGGGCAGGAGATGGAGTGATTTAGGTATGAAAATGACAGTCTGACCTCCATGGCTTCTTGTGACAGCTGAGTAGTGGTGTTCAGAGGAACCAGTTGCACCAAGCCTGTGATGAGTTCTGCTGTACTGCTTTGGATCTCTGAAGCTTGCTTCACTGGATTCTATCACATAAACAAAGTGGAAATCAAGCCAAACTAATTCTGACTTAAATAGATGTTGCTGCTGTAGCCTCACAATTAGCTGAATTCCATTTAAATCAACATAAGATTATTTAAAAAAACAAAAAAACAATCAGTCTCAGCAATAGCACTGCATTAATAGGAGTTATTTTTATCCAAGCCACCAGGTTAGGTTTACTTACGTGCAACATCAGCTTTGGGTCTGCATGGATGAGCTTGACCAGAGCGAGAAGAAGGCACTTATAACTTCGAGTGTCTTGCTCTGTGGCTTTCTCTTTAAACTTAAGGCTTGTGGTCTTCTTTCCAATGAATGTCAGACTCTATAGTGGGACAAAGGGCACGGTGGCGATAATTACAGCAACTACAAGTAGCATTTCCAACTGTGTTATTTTGTAATGGTCCTTCACTAAAGGCTTGCCAATAAATACTTAGAATAACTATTACTATGTGTCAGCTTGCAGTCATCAGCTCACCGTTGTCATGCGTAATGAAGCATGAGTGCCAGTGCTCTGTACCACCCTGTTCAAGGTGTCTGAGAACATAAAGCGAAGCTCTCCAGAGTAATGGTACACTGCGTCGATCTTCGGCCACCAGTCTAAATGAGACTGAAAGTAGGCGACACAACAATAGTAACGTCAAAAACATTTGAAAAAAAGCAAGTGAGTAAGGAATCAGAAAATGTGTTCAATACACTTACGTTGGTAATGATTCTGTGCAATGAGTTGACTAAGACAAAGTGGAAGGTTGAGGGGGAGGAGGAGGCCAAACAGACCTAAAGAGCAAACAAGGAAAAATGAAGTCAAAGGCAGCACATTTGTCACAAGTGGTGTGTCTATACAATGAGTTCTACATCCTGCCAATCTACCTTAAAGTGCTGGTTGTTGTGAGGATTGATGCGGAAACATGAAACAAAGCAATCCACCATGAGTTCCACGTCAGCGTTCTGACTGCTGGTCCCCCTCCAGAACGGTTTGGCTGGGTTAAACAGAAGAGTCTGGAGGAACAAGAAAACCTCACTCAAAACTTAACAGCCTAGATCCCAACAACTAACATGTACCCCAACTTAAACGGTATTTGATGTAAATGACCCCGGACTTTTATACGGATGGACATTTTGTCGTTATTTCAATAGATGACAGAAAAAAAGAGAGAGAAGTCAAACCTTGAGATCCAAAACAATAGACTGGACCAGAAGGAAAATGGTCGAATGATCCTCCCAGTTGATATAAGTAGAAGCTTTGCAAAGCTTGACACAGGCAATCGCAGCACTCTCCATCAGCTGTTTGCCCCCGCCCTGGCCGGCTAGAGCTTTCCGCAAATTGTCCAAAAAGAGTTTCTGGAGGCACAAAACAGAAGTGAAGTGACTGATGGCACCAATGACCTGTTTAAATGTGATTGTTTGGAGAGTTCCTTCAGTCCACCTTGTTGACCTTGCTCTCTTCCACTGTGTCTTTAGAGATTGTATGAGTAATCTCTGGACAAAGTATCAGCAGAATGATCAGGAGCGGCCATACAGCTGCCTTCCTCTTGGCACTCTCTGCAAAACTGTCTACTAGGTCAAACAGCTTCTCTGCCGCTTCTGTGAACGAGACGAAACAACGTATGTTAGTGCAAATTCACAACAATTTCCCCCTCAAAGCACGTCACAGGAGTAGCAGATCCAACTCATTTTATGAGCAACACAGGATTTAATGACACAAAATGTAATCGGATCCTAAACAGAAAACAGTCTAATTCATACTACAACACACAGGATTCCTCACATCACACCCAGACGTCAGAGCCTCTTTGAGGTTTCTGGTTGATTTTTCTCAGGAATGTATCCACATCAGTGGTTATCAAGACAGACTTTGACTGAGGCATCAGTTCCTTACACAGCAAAATAGTAATCTCCAAATAAAGCTAAAATGAGAGCAAAGCTTATTTTAGACATGACTGTCATGATAATGACGTCCTGGCTGTTGGTTTGATGGGGCATTGAGCCTTCTGATGGTAACAGCCCTGTGTGCTAGTTTTTAGCTGCCTCCTTGAGGATAGAATGTTTTGAATATAATTATTTGACTTTGCTTTGCAGTTTTTGTCTTGGGGAAACAAATGACCCGAATGCATTCGGTGACGTTATTGAAATCATCGACTCCATAATTATGCCCAAACTTTGCTTATTTTATTCATATCGTGATACCATTAATACTTTAACAGATATCTGACACACATGGACACCATAGTTAAACTATGCTCCATATTGTAGGTAGTTGGTACCGTAGTTGGTAGTAGTGGACAGTGAGGTGTAAATACCACCACCTCTGTGATGCACTCATTTGAAGACGTGCCTCTGGCGGTTCGTTCTCTTCATTCTGGGTCAGACTCTGGCTCCGCATTTTTGTACCGTGGCGCAGATTGTGTGAGCCTCCAATATCGTAAACTGGACAATGTGGGAGGTGCTCTTGCAGAGAAGGTTCCCTTGCACTGACATTTAGATGAACACTCTATGATGGCTCATTTTATAAATATGACTCCAACATACGCATCAACTATAAATGCCATAGCGATGTCTTAGCTCAACTAAGCCCCCTCTGAAAGCCAAACCAATGTGTGTCTTCTTCAGAGTGACAGTCTGGTTCAAAGTTAACAAAAATGTAATCTATACATACCTGCCATATCTGTCTGAGGGCGTTGGTATAGCATCGTAAATTCATCAGGATAATTTTCTACCCAGTTCCAAAATGCCTGCAGAGAAAAACCAGGATCATTTCATCTTATTCTGGTTCCATGAAATAAATGAAATGATGGTTTCATTCTTTGTTATAGTGGGAAAACACCTTCTCTAAACTGTTGATGACAGCAAGCTGCGCGGCTTTCTTCAGAGCCCGGAACTTTAACACGGTTTCTAATGAAAAGAAGAAGAAAAAAAAACATCATACACAATTAAATCTCCTGATGTGTCTGGAGAATAGATGGGAACATCACCAAATTAAAGGCATACAAACAGCGGATATGTATACATACATTTTCTCTTTTTTTTTATTTCCTTCATCTAACCAGGTAAAACCATATTGAGATCAAGAACTCGTATAAAAAGTAAATAAAAAGTATTCAGCTCCTTGGATGATTTACCATACTACGATCTTGATCAACAAGATTTAGCTTCTTTTGACAATTAAAAAAAAATAAAATCCTTTAACATAAGTGATAATTTCTACAAAAAAAAAAAAATAAAAATCCCAATAAAACATAAAATAAATGATCACATAATGTTCATTCCAGTTCAAAGTGACATCACCCTTTAGGTGTAAGTATTCAATAGTTCTTAAAGTTGTCAGGCAGGTTTTTATGTTTTGTTTTGTTTTTTTTAAAAGACCAACAATAATAAATAAGCAAATTCCAACCTTGCAGAAGCCTCTTCAATTTGCAACAGTCCACATTGATGTACTGCATGAGCTCGATGTCATGAACATCCACATTATCTTCTGAGCACACCGTCAACTCCTGCAGCCTGCGACAGAAAAGCTTTCATTCACCTGGTTTGATGTGAAATGGCCTTTGAGAACTGATCAGATCAATATTGTTTATTTGATTAATGAACATGGTTCACTAATAAATAGTTTTAAACTATTGTTTTAACTATTTATTTTGGGGTTGCAAGCAAGACACTTTCTTTCAGGTGAGAAACGGCGCAGAAACTCCATAGATGTCTTCAGCAGTTACTTGATACCACAATTTCTTCCCCAGCAAAAAAATAAATAAATAAAAAAATCAAAGCATGAATATATGTCCTTTAAAACGTGCTCGGTCATAGAGCCGGCGCATCGTATGCAGCTGTCCCCGGTTCAACCGAGGAGTTTGAGAGAATTCAAAGGGAATTCAAACTGGGGCTGAGGAGGAGTTAAGAGGAGTGAGGAGGAGTAATGAGGTGTGTAGGAGGAAGCTATAGGACTCTCTTCAGCAAAAACAACATCAGAGATATGTGAGCGGGCAGGAGGAAGACCACTGGCTTCAACAACAGAGATTGGCAGGAGCCGGACACCAACCGAGTTGAATAACTTCAAAAGATTCAGAATATCTGCTGAAGTTCCAGCAGATAGTCAAAATCAAATGACTCTGACTTGAGGCCAAAACACCGGATGGGGAACTCCCTGATAAAAACCTCTCAGAAATATTTAGATGTATTTGTATCACATGCAGTCGTGAATGCACGTATATTTCTTCCCCGTGGTTTGCTGCTGCTGAGATCCTGCAGGGTAAACACACACAGCTGCTCCCAGTGAGCAGAGGGTCAACCCGGGTGTGGAGCTGGTCTCTGTGCCACTTGGCCTTCCAGGCCGTCTTCTCAGATGTAGCTGCTTGTCTTGTGGACGGCCGCTGTGCTGCAGTACAGGTTCTGGTTTGTTCTGGTCTCAGATTTGGTTTTTGTTTGTTTGAACATCTACTTTGAGAAATGTGTTATCATATTTAAAAGAACCTCACTTTCTGTCTGTTTTAGGTTTTAGTATAAAGAAAAACAAAACTTTTGCAGAAAAGAGGATGGAGATGTGAAAATTTATGGGGGAAAAAGCAGTTTCCCAACTTAATGGAAAAATAAAGATCTAAAACAATATCACAAGTGTTTTAGATCTCAAATCCGCATGTCCTCAAATAAATGTTATTCCTTGAAAACTCAGGAAAAACCAGCATTTGTTATTACATTTATATTTAAAATATCCGTTGATTCTTAATGATTCTGGCTTAAAATGATAAAAAGTCCATTTAGAATGTCTGCAGTCGCAGGCTGCAGACCCCTCCTCCGTTTCTAAACCATATACACATTTTACCGCTAATTTAATGTAGCTTGTGGGCGTTTTCTAAGTGCAAAAAATATCATCTGCAGTCAGAATAACTCCAACTGTACTTGAATGTGTTAAAACTGCAGCATGCAACTTTTATTAAAAATAATTGTGTTTTATTTTTCACACATCTGTTCAAACTGATGTTATGTCGTGGCAGTACAGCATGAGCTACATCCTCTGTAATAAAAAAGGAAAAAAGGTGAAGCTCCTCTGCCTCTCCCTGGGCTCCTACTGCTATCTGCAGAAATACACAGCGTAGTCAGAACTAATGAGGAAGGTCAGTCAGTCATCCTCGTTTAAGTGCTGCTCATACCCTCCCCCTTTCTCTCAGAGTCTGGCATGAAGACTCAGGCTGGTAATCATGGCCGCCAGCGACGGGGTGTAAACAGTTTTCCTATAACGGGAAGTTATTTCTCCGCTTTTAGCACATTGAGCAGCACATACATGAGTGTCTCATGTTATACTGTCATGACATAGTTACAATTTTAACAGATATGTTAAAAAACAAAAAACAAAACATTGTTTAGAATTAAAGTATTTCGAGAGCATTACAAATCGCAATTCTACGATTTTTATGTATAATAAAAACATTTTATTACCATAAATATGGTCTTTACTGATCTAACAACTACTTTTTCATTATTCCTGGATTTAGAGGCATTCAAAACAACAGTGCACTGGGTAAATGCCTTGCCTCGTTGAGATGCGGCTGAAAACGGCATTGAAGTTGTTGCAGCTCAAAGAGAACAGGACGGCCGAGGCGGAGGCACGCAGCTCTGCCGCGTGCTGGTGGCCCTCACGATACGTGTGGATGAAATGGCAAATCTCTGGCAGCAACTGCTTCACCAACATGGTCTCATCCAGACGCAAGCAGTCTTTAGATTGCTGCAGAGGCAGGGGAGAGAAGAAGAGAATGTCAGCAGTTTAATTTGATTGTCCAGTTTGAAATAGTGGATTAGCTATGAGTCAGCAACTGCTGGAAAAAAAAAAAAAGAAAGAAAAAAAAAAGTAATCACATATTCTCACAGTTCAAGTTCAAGGTGAGGCAGGAGATGTAAAACTTATATATTTCTATTTCTATAAATTGGGTTACTGGTGAAGTTTCCATTTTTCTGTTTGCATAATAGTTCCACAAACATTTTAAATATAGTACCATGCAGGAAATTTGTCAAGGAAATCTGAGAAAATACTCACCCCTGCCAGGCACTTCTCCAGTGTGTCAAGGATGATGAGCTGAGAAAGATAAAGATTCTTCTCGGAGGCTTCTCCAAATATCCGCTGTTGGAAAAATAAACCCATCAATGTAATGCGTTGGAGCAGTTAAAGATAAATACAAGAAAATGCACACACACACATTACATACATATACAGTACAGACCAAAAGTTTGGATACACTTTCTAATTGAGCTCAATTAGAAAGTGTGTCTATATTTATATCCATCGATTACACTGGTCAACAGCCAAAAAGTAGTCTGGGGTTTTTCATCTGTTTTAGGGTCATTTTGAAGAGCTGAATCCAAAAATCACTTTGGTTTTGCTCCATCAGGTCAACTTTCTGAACTATGGAGCAACATGAGTATCAAAATGCATGACTTGGATCAGTTTCCTGAGAATCTGAGATCAATGAGTGATGAGCAGGAGGAGAGATTCCATCAGGACAGGAAAGAGACGGAGACGTGATGTTCAATTCACATTATCAGTGTTTATTATTCAACTTACAGAAATCAAAGTTTGTAACATTTAATTAATACACTCAAATAAAAAGCTTTTTTTTTTCTCCTAAAAACATTTTTGGATGAGAAATATTAACAGAAATGAACTGATGATGTCACAAAAATGTAATCAATTTAGTCAGAAGATCGGATTTCTCTAAATCAGATTAGAATAAAAATCTGACCAGACTGAGAAAAATGGATGTCATCTTTGGATTCAGTGGTGCAAAATAGTCCTAAATCAGTTGAAAAACATAGACAACTTCTAAAAAATATTTTTTTGTAACCCAGTGTTATCCAACACGCTTATCCCTTGTATGTGGGGGGAAAAAAATAAATAAATAAAATTGAGCTCCTCTACAGCGTTCCACTGCTTGGCCAGAAACAACCAGTCAGTCAGTTAGCCACCACACAATACAGTTTACTCATGCATAAAACTATTAGCCATGCTCTCAGGCAGCTTTGAGTTAGTAACTTACAATATGCACATACTACATTTATTAAGAGCTTAGAACATTTTTTTTTCTTGACCAAGCTAAGCCTGTTTTGTATTGAGCCTGTTAGAAATATTACAAGACTATACTAAGACTTATTTCTTGTTCCAATTAAAAATATGTACACTAAAATTCTTCATTGAGTTATTTTAAACAAGTCCAGTCTGCATGTGAACAACCAAGAACAATCAAGTTCGCTATGCTGTCAGTTGGAAACAGAAGTACAGTAATTGTGACAGAAGTGAAAAAAAATAAAATAAAATCTGTTGTTGCCATTACTGGCTTTTTCCACAAACGGATTACTATGATTACTGCAACACTTACCATGTTGTTGACATTTTTGAGTATAGTGGTGAGGCCGCTGATAACAAGGGAGAACTTGTACTTTGAGATGTTGATCAAGCATTCTTTGTTGTGGTCTGTGCTGACTTTGCTGTGTGTGTTCTGATGTCCAACCTTTATAGGAAGCTGGAGGAAAACAAGAACACAACGTCAACGTCATGACGGTATGAGACAGACCTGTGAAAAATATGGAGCTGCTCATCCTTCTCTCTGTAGACCCTCTGTCATCTGAGGAAATTTACTGCTTCATCGGAAGCAACCAATTAGAGCTAGGAGGAGGGTCTGAGCGCTGTCAATCACTAGGTGAACATGCTGCTCACTGTCTTCAACTTTCTCTCTCTTACGCTACAGCTGGTTCACCACAACAGAGGCTGCCATGAATGCTCACGCTAGTAACCATGGGCACCAGTGACGGCGGATGATCATCTTGGTCGATTCAGAAAGAGAACAAGTCGGGTAGATAAATCTGGAGAGGCTCTCCATCCAACTTAATAGACTCCTACCATATGAATATTGTTCCAGATATTTACCACATCGGACACCGATTTATTCTTTGTCATCACAACCCCCAGGTATTTCAAATCTTCTTTTACTTTTACGTTAACTAGTGGAAGTGGACGGTCTTCAGGAGAACAGCTCAGCTATGCTTTAAGGTTAGTTGAAGTCCGGAGGCCTTAGAAAACAGATTCATGGTTTAAAGAGCTAAGGGGATTTGATCTTCACATTCCAAGAAAAGGGTCGTATCGTCCTACAACGGACTTATTATTGGCTGGCCCATTACATCAATTCCAGCATCTCTGCAGACATTATAAATAATTATGGCAAACTTCCACAATCTTGACAGATTCCTCCATGAATGCTGAATCCGTTCTCTGTTCCATGACTTAGGGTTACAGAGCTGTTTAAGTCAGTTTGTAGCATATATGATACTAAAATTACTGAATTTTCCTCCAGATCCTAAATGAGTTTTAAAGATAAATGTAACAGGATGGAATGCTTTGTAAAATTCTAAGAAAAGCATAAACCCATTTTCATCAATTAAGTCTGTTGTGTTTTAGTCTGCATAACCCCGAAATCTGATTCCAGGTGAGGCCAGAAATGGTTTAACCCCACAGTTCATCAGCAGGTATTCAACAATCAAGTGTTGTTTACTTGTTTTCGTGTTAAAAATTACGCATATTTGAGCTGGATTGCTTTCCATAGAGGCCTGTGTTAATGGAGCAGGCATGAGAGTATGAGACAGACAATCTGTTTGAAGCCTTGCAAGTGGGCCCATACTATGTGACTCCAGGAACTGGCTCCTCAGTTTGCTTCTGAATCGAAATAAAGGACAGCAAAAAAAAAGCTGCCTTTCTCCCTTATCACATTTTTTGGTATAAGGATTTTATTGCATGTGTGTTTGCAATTTATTTGAGTGCCTTTGTTGCGATGGACCAAAATTTCCCATGTGTGGCAACATTTTGATCTCTCCTCATAAAATGCTCAGCACATAGTAATAATAAAATAATTTCTAATAATGTCAAAAACCCAACAGAGCGGCTCCTGTGGTCTAATTTCTTTCTCCTAATTTCTGATGTTTTAAAGGTCTGAAGTGTCTGTTGTGTTTAAATGAACTTTAATGAAAAGAAAAAGACCTCATCTTTGCTGAGGCATTATAGAGCCCTGCATAAAGGCAAGAATACTAATACTGGAGCAAGTTGATTTAAGATGCAAAAATAAGACAGCATATAAACATACAGCAACACTCTGCAACTCCAGAATCCTAAATATTGGGAAGGACAGAAATTTTTTATTTCTATAAAACTGCTGGTGCATTTCTCAGTACACAAGCATAGAATGCAGATGAAGCGCTTCATCAGACGAAATCATCTCAAAACAGAGAAACTGTCCGAAGCCAAGCATAGTAAGAAAAAAGACTTAAAGCAGAAAAATGTTTGTTTCCAGTTTTCTTTTCGACCCAGTCATTGCAACATAAACAGATTATGACAATATTCAGACCATATTCAGAATTTATGTGCTGGCCTTCACATTAAAGCTTCATTTTCATTTTGCCTGTTACACATATATTGTCCACAAGATGGCGCGGTGGAGCAAATTAAGCGCAATGGCTGGTCAGATCATGAGTGGAGCAATTTGATGGAAAGCCTCAATGTATCATGAAGCTTTATCTAACACCACTACAATTTAACAAGAAATGATAAAGTGCCTGAAACTATATAGTGCTTTATCAAAGGACTTCAAACACTAAATCCAGTCATTAAACCTTCATGTACAAATTCACAGAAATGTGAAGAAGAAATGTAGATGAAGTGAAGACGAATGATGGAAGACTGATCCTGGCAAAAATAGTAATAAAAATAGAGATAACTAAATGACTGGCCAAAGTAAATAATGTGCAAAGATTGCAAGAAATACAAAGAACTTCACAAACTTATTTGATTTTACAGAGACAAAATATTTCTGTATAATTTTCAACAGTACAATTTAGCATTAAGGATACAAACAATTAATTGACTTGTGATAAAGTGTTTGCTAATGGTTTGTTAGATTAAAATTAGTTCCAATCATTTAAGTAACATCTGCTGTAGTTTGGCCATCATCCAGAAGAGGGCACCACTGGACATACTTAACAGAGCCAGTTCATACAGGAATAAAGATGGCAGGCCCAGACCAAAAATGGAAAAGAGAAAAGGTATAAACAAAGTTGTGTGGGATGCAAAACATACTTTTTGTGGATCTGTTTTGAAACATAAACACTCGACAAGCTCCTAAAGTTTCTCTCTAGTAGCGCTCATTCAGCTGAGTTGGAGAAGCATCAACTACTCATTCAGAAATTAATGATGTTCTCCAATGTGATGCGATGACAGAAAAGCAGCAGGGATGAGGCAGAACGATTGTGGGTGCAAACATAGAACAAAATGAGTAAGGTTGATTTTGAGGACCGTTACGAGCCAAGTTTTAACATTCCTTCTAGAGCAACCACAGACAGTACTTCTGTATGAATATGTCTGTTCATGTGAAATTAACTGTTTCACATATTTTATTTTATTTTTTTCCATTTTTAATTTTTCTAGTCAACAGCATAAGAGGCTCCTATTTTTGTTATGCCTTGTAAATATGTAATATGAGAAAAACATTATATTTATTCAGTCAGCATTTAAAGCTGCAAACAAGTACAAGCCATTTCCAATTTTCTTTTAGTTACATACTGCAGCTTTTTTTTTTTACATATTTGTTAAAACTGTCACCATGACAGTATGACAGACAGTCTGTGAAGAGATCAAGCTCCTCCACCTCCTCCCTCTGCTACTTTTGCAGTCTGAAGAAATGCACCGCTCCCAGTCTAAAACCACCAATCAGATGGAGGCGTGACTTAGAGCTGCCACTCATACCTGTGTATGCGCTGCTAAATGTGCTAATAGCGGAGAAGCAACGTACTGTTACAGGAAAACTGTTTATCCAACATCATCGGTGGTCATGCGCAATAGCCTGAGTATGCACAGTAAGCTCTGTAATCAGAAAGCAGCTGTAGCATAGCAGAGAGCTAACAGGGGACAGAAGGGTGATTGGCAGCGCTAAGACCCTCCTCCTGGTTGTTTCGAGAGCAGCTTGATTTTTTTCCACATTATGTCTCTTCTCAGGCCATCACGACGTAGTGACACTTTCAACAAGAAAACAAATATTTTTCCAATAAAGGTTCCATGCTGCAGCTTTAACACAGCTGACACAAAATAATATTAAAATTTTATCATAATAATCAGCATATTCTAAAAAATTCAGCCCTTCGTGTTATGGAAAGACAGTTGCAAGAAAAAAAAATTCTTAAAATGTTTTTTAAGAAAGTGACTGCTTGTCAGTTAATCTTTAGTTGATCAATAAAATCAATCAACTTTAGATTAACTCATTAAGTGAAAACTTGCATCCATTATTTATCCTATTTAGATTTCCTTTTTTTTTCAATCTTATGGTTTAGTTTTCTTTTTCAATTTTTACTTTATATTTTGTATTTATTTTATATGTTTTTAGTTATGGTCATTCATTATTTTATTTTTTTTCAGAATTTTCATGTACTGTTGTATATTTACCATCATCTTTTTTTTAATCGCAGATTTTCTCCCTTAACATTTCCTTTTTGAATTTCTCCACCCTTCAGTTTTTTTATCGTTTTCTTTCTTATCTTGATATTGTCAATTACCTTTCATCTTTCATCTTCTCTCCTATTGGTCAACATTAAGATCTTATTGTTTTTTAATGCAATATTTGTCACATTAACTACTTTTACTGAGCCACTGAGTAAAAGACGGCTGAACTCTGAGAAACATGAAACGATGTTAGCAGCACTTGTTTTATATTTTTGTCAATTTCTGCAGCATCAGTCCTCCAAACCAACAAAGGACAGTCTGAAAATTGGCTAACTTACTGCAGAATCAGTTAATTCTGAACCGATTCTGGCGAGAACAAACAGGCGAGAGGCACCAAAATGTTCTCCAAAATGCACCCTATAAAGTTGGGGAAAGAGGCAATAAATCAAAAAGTCTAATTAGTTTAGATGCCAGCTCAGCAAAGACAAAGGTTAAGCTACTTCATTTTCACAAACTTGTTGCTGTGGAGAGAGATGCAGCTAAAAAGGATGAGAACAGGAAAAGGAGGAAACCATGGAACCAAAGAAGAAGAGAGGGTCACAAATTCAGCTATGATAAACAAAAGGTAAGCAAGTTAAACAGAAAAGCAATAAATGTTCCAACTAAAGTAAGAATGTGACAAGATCTCTAATTAACCTCACAAGTAGAACTATTTTCATTCTGAATAGTTTTCCAAGCTTAAAGATGTGTTCTTTCTTTCTTTAAGCCCTGAGTTATTAAGTGGAAGAGCTGAAGCAGAAAAAAACAAAAAGGAGCAGCTAAATGACTACTAGGAAAGTTAAAAGGAGGGATGCACTGATTGCAGTTTTTTGGTCGATCAACAATTACCAATTTTTAAAAAGCCCGACCTCCTGATTCCAATTTTGGCCGATATCACTTTTTGTATTCTCTGAAATGTTGCTAAATATAGCATCAAAGTCACTGAGTTGGCAACAGTGGGGTGACTATTAACTGCAAACGTGCAGACATGACCTGGTGGGCCGGTGCATCGGTCAATTTCTCTCACAGGAGAGCAGAAGAGGACAGTGGTTGATTTTTAGACCTTTGTTGTGGAAGATAAGATTGGTGGATAAGATCGGCTTCACATGCAAGTATCTACAGATCTCCGAAATTAAGGAAATCCACTGCCCAATAAATCGTTCCATCCCTAGTACATGGAGACAACAAGATAGAGCTTGTATTAGAAAATATAAGGTAAGACCCACAGTCAAACTCAAGCACATAAGTATCCCTCCCACACACACACACACACACACACACACACACACACACACACACACACACACACACACACACACACACCAAGAAAAGCATACATTTTGCCAATGTCACAATAAAAAAGCTTCATGAAAATAAAACTGTTCGGGCCACAAATAATGTTACCAAGAATAACCAAAATATCAGAAAGGCTTGAGTTGGAGTTCAGGGTAGTAATAACTCTTAACTGCCGTAATCCGAGTTGAGCTGGTAAATCTGAGTAACAAGCCATAAATTATGCCAATTAACACTTTAAAAAAAAAAACCTCTAAGAAGCTTTGAAAACAAAGACATTAATAAGGGATTAGAACACCGACGTCAGCACTCTGATTTTACGATTATCATTTTTCCAAGTGTTTTCCAGTAGCGATGCCAAGAACAGGTCAAAAAACGGTTTCTTTAAAAAGAGGAAAAGAACTTAGTTGTTTCACCTGCTAACAGGAAGCATTAAGCTTCACGTTGCCGCACATATCTGAATATTAAACTGTTCAGATATGAGAAGGAAGCAAAACTGGCTTGGACTCCACAGCAGGAACTTTAGCAGGGCATTTGTTTACGACCGGGTGCATTTGGCCTGCTACTGTTAGCTTGCTATCCGAGATCAAATAAAATTAGCCAAGTAGCTCCTCTCAGCTCATTCATCTTTAAAACTTCCATAACGATGTTTTACTGTACATCTTTCTAAGTCTGACCGCTTTTTCCCAAGACGGCTGAACTGCGAGAAACATGAGAGCTGGGAAGAAACGACGTTAGCAGCACCGAGCTCATCTGTAGTGTTTTAAACGGGTTGATTTCTTTAGTCGGCTGGAAAACCGCTTCCCAACTCAATGTGCATGTAACATCTGTTTAAAGACTAAACCTCTGTGCTGCTACAACAAAGCCGCTGAATTAGCCCACCTCAATTAGCCCATTTTACCTGCTCATCAAATCGGGTAATCACGGCCTGGACCCATTCCACTGGTTTGTGAGCCGCCATGGCCGGCCGTGGGGACACACACAGCTCTGTTGGGAAGTCCGAGGTTTAGAGTCGGTGTGGACAGACGTATTTCCCCATGAAAATATGACTTGGGTGGCTTAGAAAGGACAAAGCGGGCGAATATTTTCCCCTTTCTATTGGATTCACCATGGATCCACCGCCATGACAAGCCACCGGAAGTCTTCTTCGGTCAACTGAAGGGAGGCGTTGGATCAAGTTAGCTGAAACTAATGGCTTCCAGGCAAATACTTGACCCTTCTGTTTACGGGGTTTTGGTGCTCGAATACATTTACTATTTTTGAAATTATCATACTGCATCTTAAGCAGAAAAGAAGCCACTCCAATTCTGTACTATTTTCTGCAGATTTTTTCCCCATTATGTTTCTTATACAATATTTTTATTACATGTCACGGCTATTAAAAGATATGGCTGAAAAGACCAAACTTATTCAGTTCCAATGAAAAAGGACATTATTAATAACACTGGCGTTAGCTATTATTAAAAATGCAACTGTGGTTCATGTTAGTAGTTCTCTTAATTTACTTTGAAAGAGAGCTACTTTGGTATACTTCCGCAGTTGGTTTAGGAACTAAATGCTCGTTTCTCGTCAGGATGTTTTCAATAATTAAATGCCAGATATCGGTTCCGTAGAAAGAGGGCGGTAGCTTGCGTCTCCTTCTTCTTCTTTTATTGGCGGATAGTAAACTAAATGAAGCGCGTTACCGCCGCCAATAGACTGGAAGGTAGATCTGAAGGAGGAAAGGACAGGAAATGAAGCTTGATGCGTCACTCCTGGCCCCTTTATCACAAATCAGTGTGAAGTAATTACAATATTCTCACTGATTTATGAAGTTAGCTTAAGTCACGCTCACTAAAATTGCACAAGTCAATGTTACTCAATTAATTGCAACTTGCGAATACCTATATTTTTATGTTTTGAAAACTATTTCTTAAGCAAGTTTGCATAATTTTTTGAGTAAAGTCCATATTTCGTTTTATTGTAGTATAATATGTCTGTTTGTATTGGGATAAGGTAACTTAAATAGTTTTAGGCATTCGGTTTCCTCAAAAAGCTGAGTAACTTTGCTGAACTGGATCTTCCTTAAATAACATTTACCATCTAAGTAACTCTTGATTTAATGAGTACAATCAACACGTTTTAAGTAATTTAAACTCAATTTAATAATTAATTACACTCGTAATTACATTATGAGTGTAGGATACTCATAGTTCACTTTCCATAATAAACTGGCACTATAATCCCCCCGGTACTCCTCACAGAAAATATGAATTAAATGTACTTACATTTAATATTTTTGAAACTCAATTGTTTAGTTCAATAAACCTAAACTGAGGCAATCGGTTTTCTCAAATTGTTTGAGCTCAAGTAGCTTGTTTAACAGTGTAGTTGTTGAAAGATATTTTCTCACGAGATCTTGATCGAATAATTATGAGACTGGGCCTATTTTTATATTTTATTTTTTTCCTCCGGTGAATACAGTGCGTTTCTGTGCATTCCCACTGACATCAACTGTTAACTTCTTTTCTTTCTAGATCTACATCACGCTTACCTCAGAAGATGGTCCGCGTTCCTCACCACGGTGGGCGGGACGCGAGCGCACAGCAGCTGGCACTCAGCAATGGAGAACCTGGAGGTTGAAGTTCTATTGGAGTTAACTAAACCCACATATTTCATTTTATCTTATAGAAACTCATTGCTGGCCTAAACATAATGATAAAGACTTAGTTCAGTTTATTATTCCTCTATACATATGTAATTACATTTTGGCACTTTTTTTTTAATGAGCAACCTTTTGTATTTAGGCAATGCAATAGCTACACATGAACTTTATTTTTATATCTTAAATCCAAAGGAACAATAAAATTAACATCACAAGGTAATATTATGTATTTCTGGTGTTTGACACTGTGGGGCAAAACTGCAGCTCCATCAGAAAGCTTCACCTTTCCTCTCCTCTTTATTACTGTCCGTTTTTCAAAGTGACGAGCTGCTAGCAGCGCTGCTAAATTACGTAATTCCACAGCAAAGATACTATTTGCCATTGAATTAACTCCAGTCACCTTCGCTGGCCAAAATGAGACATCCTGCTTTAATGTTTTTTTTCTGATTCTCGATATCTCAGTCAGAATAATAGTTGATTCTATGAATCTTGGCCAGGACTTTTGTAGAACAAAAGATATGCACTTTGTGCACACTTAACACCTTCTGTCCCATTGACTCACTTTATTACCACATATTTTCGATGGGCAGTTATCCTAGCGCTTTTAAATAACTTTCCCATGAAAACCTAACTAATCTAAGCTTCTGCCTCCAAAGTACAAGAAACAGTTAATAGGTGTGGTGATATTACCACAAGCCCCTTCATTTCATCAAGTTTCAATAGGGACATAGTTCTATTCCCTTCCAAAATGCACGCTTAACATATATCACATATATGAATATTTGGAATATTATGAACAGAAACTGGTTAATAATGAGGCTAGATCAGAAGACTCTTGGTTTGGTTGATTGAGGGAAGTGGAACTTTGTAAACACAGACAACCACATGGTGCAAAATACAGAGAAATCTATTACATAATATTTCCAAAACATATTTTTTGTAAATACAAGTACTTGAAATATTGAACTCCATAAAATCCCCGCAAGTGTTCCCCCCCTCCCCCCCATAAATAAAGTACTCCACTTTAGAGTTTATTTTTGGAAAATATTTTAAATGTTTTTTTTTTTTTTTCCTTTAAAACAACCTCTCTTTTTTGGCCAAAACAGGCACAAAACATAGAAAAGATTTAGATTTTAAAAATATGAAAAACTTTATATCTATGGATAGGTCTAAAGCTGTTGAAAACATTTAATGCAGTGAAAGTGGAAATAAAATATACAAATGTAGAATTTTTTTTTAGTACAGTTTGAGAAGATGTACCATTTTGTGTCACAAAGGATAAAAGTGTCAGTTTTTACTTTGAAACTTTCATTGCTAAATTAATTAAAATTAATTAGACTAATGGAATACTGAAATTTCCAGCAAATAATATTTGATCACGTTTTAAAACAAATCTGTAAAATCCAGGATTACACCTTTAACAAACTTTCAAGGAAAATATAACGCTGTGCACAACAGTGAAGTTAAGAAATTTTATTTCCAGCCATTTCAGTTGAAAACATTCGTAAAAATTAGACAAGATCTTATGACACTGAAAGCCTTTACATTATTTGATAAGGAGCTAAATAATGAGCTGTACGTCTAAGTCCAACTCTCAGAAAGTGTTTAAAAAGTGTCTTGTTTAATGTTGATCTAGCATCGATCAGAACTACTTGGAAAAAAGACATTGAATTCTCAAAGTAATACGTGATTAGGATCCTGGGTCAAATACAGAGCTAACACATTAAGGTTGTGTCCATTATTACCCTAACTGTAACAAGAAAAGGGCATCAAGAAGTGGAAGGTATTCACCGCTGACAGCCGACAGATCCGTCACATCACCTGTTGACTTTGTCTATCCAGACACTTGGGAGAACTAAATAAGAAGGAAAACAAAATATCTTATTAGGATGTTTGAGAATGGAGATCGCCGAGTTTTGATATTGGAGTTGAGAATTCCTAGGATGCAACTGAAACAAACACTGTCAGCAACAGACAAAGAAAATAGGACAGAAAATCACAAGAAACTAAGAGGTCACAAGCTCACAAGTTGACTTACAGACGTTTAAATCAACACAGCGGTGGGGGAAAAAATTTTAGTCTGTGTAGAGAACTATCAGTGGTTTTCAATATGATAGGTCACAGTTGTTGTTTTTTTGCCATCACTGATTTGTAGTCTTTATAACTACACAAAGTTAATTTTTCAAAAGCATTGGATAAAAAAAGTGTATTACCATCATATTGGCTTGTCAAGTTGTTTGTCTTCCTGAAGGATACCTCTTCTTGGCTTACCATCTTCCTCTGAACAAACATAAAAGCAACAAAAATGTTTCACATCTACTCTCAGTGAACATTTCAAGTCTTTTTTTTTTTTTGAAGAGCTGTGCATAAGACTGACATGACATTGTCATAAACATGACATAACACCCGTTATGAACATGTAGGAGTCTTTATGAATGTTTGAGTGTTGTCATGAGTTGTCATTTGGTAAATAATGACACTAACTACAAAGTTGCATTAAAAGTCCATTAAAAGTGGCCTCTTTGCACTGAAGTGTCATTATTTACTAAAAGAATCCAAAGTTGGCACTTTTAATGAAACTTTTAAAGCAACTTTGCATTAAAAGTGTTATTATTCACTAAATGACCCATCATAATAACAGTCAAACATTCATAAAGACTCCTTCATGTTCATAACAGGTCTTATGTCGTATTTAGGACAGTGCCATGTTAGTCTTATGCAGACCACTTCAAATAAAGTGTAACTTTTTTTTTTACTTGATTATTGTTTTCTGTGGTCTGTGACAAAGGGCCCACAATTGGACAAGAGTTGTCCAAAGGACACAGTTCATGCTAAATTGATGTACCATACCATAGCACTTTATTTCTAAAGCAATAAAGAAATATAGAACACCTGATAAAAATGCTGTAAATGTAGAACAGAAAGATGGAGAAAAGTTTTAGGTTGGATCCTTTTATTTTAATCTGAGATATCCGCCTAAGTAAAAGCAGACCACCAGCAAAGTACAAAGGCAAAACTGAGAAGATTGGTAATGCTCACCACTGGGGTTTGCCTCAATATCTTCAAGGAGATTTGCTGTAGAGTCAGCTGTGCCCAATCTGAACACAAGCTTAGTTAAAAAAAAAACAAAACAAGGAGACATGAAAACAAAAACTAACTGAAACTATTCACAATTAGGCCAATAAAAGGATTGAAAACTCGCAGCCTGCACAGGTCACCTGTCTTCGACTGGTACTTGGTGCAGATGTCGGAAGTTTTATTTTCCATACAGCGTCTCTTCGTCTCGCTCTGCCTCACGCTGAACTGTTTCCTCCTCATCTATCCGCTCACCTGCATGCAACGTGTTTGGGTCTTTATGACGTTTCCCTTTCACTAATGTTAGTTTGGTAGCATGACTTATTTTTACTATGCTGTGATAATAAGTTGGAGTATGCTGACAGCATGCTACTTAATGTTAGAACAAAACCACCACGGCGGGTAACCACGGCAACCAGCGAGTCTAAGGATGGCTCTCTCTGCAGCCAAGTTGTGTGCTTCGTTTACAAACAAGTATTGCCTCAGTATTTGCAGTATTATGATCATATTTCTTTTTTAAAAAAATATATATATATACACACACATATTTAACGAGTTTGGAACTCTTGTGTGACGTGAAATGATCGCTACAGAGGGCAGAAGGATCTGTTCGTCCATTGATCTTGAAGATTTATGTGTTCACTGGCATAATCCCTGCTAACATGGCGGGATACTTGATATTACCCTCGTTACATCACGTCCTGTAAAGGAGTCATCCAGCTAGCTCATCACAGGGCTAAGTTTAAAAACATGTCTGCATTCAATCAGCATTTTATTTCTAAAAAAATAATTATAAGTGAATGATGTAGCATAAACTTGCATAAGTTTATGCTACATGATAGCATGTAGTTTATGCTACTCCCACATCATGTCAGCAACACTTTAATAAATCTATGTTGACTATTGTCTCTCAGATTCCCACCACAGAATAAAACCACCAACTTTATATTAGGACCATGTGACGTCACAGGAAGGATATAAGTGTGTGAGAGTCTTTCTTTTAGACTTTCTCCTCTTCGTCCTTTCAGAAAACGTTCTGGCAATTTCAAAGAGCTTCTTTCTTGTTGCTGAAGTTGCAAAAGGTAGATATCATAAACACAAACAAATGCTTCCACGGCCAACACAGTTGTTTAACAGTCGGAAGTGGAACTTACATTTACCCATGTGCTTGAGTTTGTCTCTGAATAGTGCGTCATCTGACGGAGGGTCGTGCGAATCTGTTGAGTACCTCTCCCCTGCACACAAAGGACCCATACTGCAATGTGGAACTACAGACATACATGTGAAATAGTTCCCATTTGTTCACAGTATGATGTTTGTGCAAAATTCTATATTAGTGTTAATACATGAGCATATATGGAACCAGAAATGAACAACTTTGGTTTGTTCCTGTTTAAGTAAACAAGTGATCTGTACACTGACTGACTGCTACCTGTGGAAGTGTCCAGGCTTGATAAATGGCTGGACTTTGATCCATACTTCAACCCATCTGAAATAAAGAGAGACAGAGATGAGACAATTAATGTACTGAATACCCTCATATGATAATCCAATATATATTGATTCAAGTTCCAAATAAAGTTGTACCGAGGAAAATGCCCTTGTGTTACAACTGTCACTGTTAAGTGTAGTGAAAAATGGCCCACCTATTGTAGGCCAGCCCTTATACCATGCTCATTTTGCTGTGCACTTTTACATCAATAATAAAAGACAGAACCCAAACCAGAGGAATTTAAATCTCCTTTCAAGTTAGCTTTTCAAAAATACAAACATTTAAGGAAGATTTTCTCAATCGTAAACAACAGTAGGTGATACCTCTCTCTAAGGCAATGAGGAACTCATGGTTGCGCTTCAGCTCTTTCAAAAACTCCTCATTCTGCAGAAACAGGGCTATGCGCTCGTCTTCCAAATACTGCATCAGTGTGCTCTCTTGTAATCCTGTTGTCATATCGGGACCCTCAGCAGCCAAAGTAGCTCCAAACACAGAACCGGCCTGAGCTGTCCTGTGATTTGTTGAGGACACAGACACCGAGGAGGCTGAGGAGGGCTGAGACGGACTGCTTTGCGAGTACTGCTGAAATGAAGACAAATTTATCCGGCATAATGTGTCAGCAATACCAGTTCACTTTGAAGGATAGAGCAGCGTTTTCCAAAAAGAAGAGAGTTTGGTGAGACTAAAAGGTAATATTTTATTTGAAGAGGTGGGCATGAGACTGTCACAACACTGTCATAAACATCATATCACACCTGTTATGAACATGAATGAGTCTTCATGAATGTTTATGACTGCTGTCATGAAGTGTCATTCAGTAAATAATGACACTTTTAATGCAAAGTTGACACTTTCATTGGCCTTTCAATGCAAGTTTTAATAGAACTTTTCATTTAAAATGTCATTATTTACAGAAAAATGCAAAGTTGACACTTTTAATAGGCATTTAATGCAACCTTTAGTGCAACTTTACATTAAAAGTCATAATTGACCGAATGACACTTCATGACAACAGTCGAACATTTCAGAAGACTCCTTCATGGTCATAACAGGTGTTATATGATGATAATGACAGTGTTGTTTCAGTCTTACACACTACCGACTAAAATTAAAACCATTATTTTGAGCAATGTTTTCTACCAGGTGTCTTGATTTTAAGTCACCCAGGAGACATAAAAATAGTACAATTTTAGATAAACTTCTAAATCCATTCTTCAATTCTGACCACTAAGCTACAATACATTCAAAACTACATCAGTAAAATAACTAGATTGGTTCAAAGTGCAGTAAGACTTTAAAGAGGACATATAGTGCAAAATTCACAAATTCAAATAAATGTTTTTGTGTACTTTGGGTGTCTAGTAGTATAAAAAAATGTAATTTACTCTCTCCTAATGCTGCGTGGATATCTTTATATTCTTTTTGGGTTATATTGTTCAGTCTTTTCTATTTTCTCTATCCTCCATCACGTTGTTCTCGTCTATGATGCATTTTCTAAACAAGGTCATGACTTCTGGCTAACCACTTTTGTGAATCTGCCATTTGTTTCCCTCATCCAAGAAATTCTACTTTATAATATAGACTATAAGTGAGTGACTCATGTGAAAAGGAAGGATTTAAGAGTGTGATATATCCACTTTAAAGTAAAGTCATCAAAACGTTGCTAAAAATGTTAATTTAATGTAGATTTCAGGAGAAATGATGTGTACAAGCCAAAAGGGTAAAAATACCCAAAACAAAAGATCAGAAAACTTTACACATCACTTTTGCAAAACATTTTTCATTCATCAAAAGTTGTAATTGTTTGTAAGTAATTTCTGAACAAAATAATAAAGTACCTTCACACTGTTTAATTGCTGAGGCCAAATCCTCAAAAAGTCCTCTGGAAGATTTCCGAGCAGCGGGGGGTTCCAGTTCCTGTAGATTCGAACTTGCTGGTCGTCTGCTGGCACATGGGTCTCCGATCTAAGATAGCCCACCAACAAATCATTAGCATACATCATCGGCTTATCCTCTTTTGTGTTACAATTAAAACTTGACAAAGTTCAGGCTGTGAATCTTCGAGGCTGCCAGACGCACTGATAATAATCTTTTAAGGAGGATTTCATAAATCACTCTCTGAACTTTTGGGGGTGGTTTTTGGATAAAGACTGATTTAATTTCTATTTCTGAGCCTCCCTGAGATTATAGACTGCTTGCTTTTCAGCAGGTTGCCATGACTGTCTCAACCCCCCCCCCCCCAACAAAAAAAGAAAAAAGAAAAAAAATCTATGCTAAATGAGCGCAAGAGTTAAAATGATGTCAATCCATTTCTTAAGAATCAACTCCTGCAAACAAAACCACAGCAATGTTGATAGTGAAGGAGAAAGAAAAGTTATCTTCAACAGCTGGAGAAAGTGTGGAGTCTTAGCCTTTCTAATTTGCTTTAAATGGTCTCTAAACCTTTTTTGTAACTGGAATTCAGTTGTACATATGTAACTACATGATGCTAGACTCTTTCAGTTCATCCACGCACCGTTTTCCCAGCACAACCTCTGAGCCCAGACACATTCATGTCCAGACAAAGGCAACATACCCAAAACTTTCATCCACACCATGGTCTCCAGGATGGTTCCCAATAAAAACGCCAACAGAATTCAGAACAAATGAGTATTTGTATACCAAATAGTGGCTTATTCAGAATTCTGCTGAAGGAATCTTTGAGTTGTAGATTTCCCCCAAGGTTGCCATTGACAAACCGACGCTCACTGCCAGGCAGTACAGTGACAATAAATTCATTCATTCATTCATGCGAAGCGGCAAAATCGCTTCCCATTGATGTAGACGCATGACGACAGCTGTGGCATTTTGTTCGCTTAGAGGCATCAGCTTGCCGAACTTGACAGCAGGCCCTGGCCGAACTATTTGAAGGTATTAATGAAAGTTTAAAGGTCAAAAGGTCAACCAGACCTCCCCCCCCTTTTAACCCACATCTAACAAAAAATTGGTGCCAATGTTTGTGTTAGGATTGTGCTGGTATGTTCAGTAAAATTCTAATAAAAAATGTTTCCAGAGGTCTTAAGAAATCAACCACAAAATCTAACACATTTTAGTGTCAATCAACTCAGCTACATTTGTGCTCGTTTGTCCAGCAATAATTTTCATTCACATTGCTTTTGCTTTGAATGACCTCTGGAAACTCTTTTAGTAATATATTTAAAATTATGGCAGCACAAACAAAAATCCTTACAGCACAAACATTTGACACCAACTTTGTTAGATTTGAAGAAGGTGGGGGGGTCTTTGAATTTCTAGTTATTGGTTTTATAGTCTGTAAGGTTTCCAGATTTCTTTTTTTGCATATTTCTTGAAATTCAAGTGGTGAATCAAAAATAAAGTACAAAAAAAAAAATCTCATTTTCTCACTGAATTTTGTTTTCTTATTTGGCCTTCTTCCACATTAGTGCAAATCTGTTTTTATATATTGAGCCCCTGTGTTTTGTAGAACAGTTTTAAACTGCGTATCCTGCAAAGGTGCAGAAGCAGTCCCAGGTTCTTACTGTGGAGGAGACACTATGTGTGTCTCTGGCTGCTTCCAGTCAGAGTACATGTTGGATTTTGGTGGAGAGTAAACTGGAGGTGGTTCTTCATCTGAGCTGTCGGGTTCCTGGGTCTGCTCCAGAATCTGAAAAACAAATACAAGGCCAACTTTCTAATCGTAAAAAATTATTTTATCAAACAAATAAAAACAAATGAACAATGCCATTAAGGACACTACTTTTATTTCCACTTTTCTGCGATCTCCTTCTGTCCGTCCCTTGAGCAGAACGTACACAAACATGACTGACAGTGCTAAGGTAGTTCTCCTGGCTCTGGTTCTTCTTGATTGGGAGTGATGCCTTTTGTATTTTTATTTTTTACAGATTTTCTGTCTCATACAATACCGTCACAACATGGTGAAAGTTTGAACATTTACGGAAAAAAAAAACATTTCTGTAAAAGCAGCATGCTGCAGCTATAATGCTGTTCAAATGGACCTAAACATCCATGAAATCATAAATTAACTGTGATAAAACTATATTGCTTAGATAGTTGAGCTCTGTTTTTTAAGTCAAAACCCATGCAAGATTAATACTGAAATATGCATAAATAAATAAAGGATATTAAACCGATCCTAAGGAAGCTAATGCCAAGACAAGATGCCTGCAGTTATTAGCGGATTATGAGGAGAACTAACAGACAAATTTGGTCAACGACATGTGTTCACAGTGCTTTCTAAATTTAGATTTGATTTGATACGTATTTTATCAATTGGATTAGAATTTTGTACAAACAATCAATGGCATCAGTAACTCCACATATCAAATCCCTTTTGCTTATAGAGAGGCAGACATCAAGGAGATCCTATTTCTCCTTGTATTTTTGTCCTGGCTCTAGAACCTGTGGCTGCCCATAAACGACTGAGTTGTTGATATTTTACCAATAACACATCAAGGTATTCCTCACAAACCTTTAGCATATGGTGATGATGTCGTTTTATTCATTTCAAACCCAAGGACCTCATTTGTCCCTTTACTCCAGCTGATGAATTAATTTGTTGCCTTCACAGGTTGTCAGATAAACTGACATTGTGCCGCCATCGGAGGGTATAGACCAGCGAAAAACTCCATTTAGATTAACATTGTATAAATTTGAGTATCTTGGTAATGTGGTCACACACAAACTATCACAACCTTTATAGCAACACTGGAACAAGAAAGGTATCCCAGTTATCCCAGCATAACTTATATTCTCCTTTGTGTTGGTTGGATTAGGGAGATTCAGACCTCAGAAAACTGTTTACTGACCTCTGCCGGGATGCTGTCATCTGAGTCCGAGGTATCGTCCGAGTGATGTCCTTCAATGCTCATTTGAAGCAGCTGGTCGATAGTGGCGTCCACAGCTCCTTTGTTGGAACGCAGGACACACTCAATCACCTCGTAGTCCATGGAGGGAAACATGGTCTTGAAGTCTTCCATGGCCTGATTGAACTCCAGGTGTCTGACTGGCCGGTTGGGCCTGCTGTTGTTGAGCTGCCCACTAGTAGTGCCGCCTCCATCTCTACCTCCACTGCTTTCAGAGCCTTTGTTGCTGTTGCTCCGCCTGAACAGGCTGGTCATCCTTTGAGATTGGCTGTCTCAGGTGCTGCCAACCCACTTGGAATCAGAATAGACTTTATTGATCCCCGAGGGGAAGTTGCTTAAAAGAAAATAATTTAATTATGATTTAAAAAGATCAAATTTACAAGCAAAAATAAAATCGATTGGTTGCATTTAATCTTCCATGATTTTTCCAGCATTCCTTATCAGTTTCTACTAAAAGACCGCGACGGTCATTTCGCTCTTTGGGAAAAATTAAATGTCCATCTTAGTACTTTTAAAGAGGTTGTTTGTGCGGTCTGCTCACACAAGTTGTGCTGCAGATTTCAAGGACTAGGAGAGAAGAGAGTCATCACCTAAGGAGACAACAGAGAGAGAAATGGTGCTCATTACACAAACACTTCACAAAGATCGTTTTCACCAACAGAGGCAATGCATACTACTGTACTCCTACTTTTATGAAAATACATACTCATACTTTTGGTATGCTGAAGCCAGCATATAAATAATATTCATTGGACAAAAGACTTACCACTGATACACCGACAGGCCATCTGATATTGAAATTTAAAAAAAAAGGTTCAATGCCCGCCAGAGCAGCTGTTGCTTGAATAAACCTTTTTGCTGCCCTTTGCACATTACTGTAACCAGAAACTTCACTGTATTTTATTGAAAATATATACGATGAAAATTCTTTCACAAGCTGAAGTCTAAAACGTGCAAATTAATTTTTATTTATTTTTTTATCTGTGACGTAAAGGCTTCTTTATTCCCTCCCTTTCTTAACGATTTTGATTTTTATAAGTTTGGGATTCCTGCTCCTGTCCAGGTTAAATTTGGTGTGTTTTTACTTACTTAAATGCTGTTAAGGAATTGGGAAAATTCATGTTATTAACGATAAGTGGCTCGAGGTTTCAAACTTTTATTCACAAAATGAAACGGTGGAAGATGATGTTCCAACAAGACAAAACGTGAAATATCCGACATCAATCACTCCACATATTAGCCAGCGCTGCCAGCAGCCTTTCATCAATTAAGTCTTAACATCACCTCAGCTCTAGCAGCTAACCTGTGTCTGTGGGTCCGATCCGTCGGTAATAAGTTGTTGCATAGCGAGGCCAAAGCTGTTGGAATGATCATACATGACAATGAAAATGACTTATCGTGGTTTTATGTTTTTAAAAGCAACAAATCACCGCTGTCAAATAAATATCCCCTCCCATCACAATGCTAGCGACCGTGGAAGTTATTTGGATTACTCACTGATTATTGGGCCAAGACAGGGACGCTGACACGCGACGTACGGAAGAGCCTCAGTGGGTCTGGTTGTGATGTCAAATAATAAATCCTTTAATTCCAACACCACTGTAGTGTCTATAGCACGAACCCTTTCAGGTGTTATTGCAGTTCATCTATTTTTCTTCTTCTCCTTCGTTTTCTTTTTTCTTCTTCTTCTATTTCTTCTGTTCTATTATGGCGGATTGCAAACGACTTCAAAGTGCATACCGCCACCTACTGCACGCGAGTGTTCTATACTCTGTGTTCTATTTTTTAATTTTTGTAGTATGAAGACAAATAAATAGTTCTTTCCTTAACGCACAAATATCCTCTTCACTTCCCAGTATTCCTTAAGATGTAATTCCTGTCCTCTTCTTACTGTTTTTCTCAATCTTTCCGTTTCAGGCTCATAACTTTCACAATCCATAAATAGATGTTCTACATTTTCTTTCCCTCCTCATTTCACATTATTTTTTCCTCCCAGTTAAACCTAAAATGCCATTTAGATTATAAGTATGACCTACCCTTAATATCATGATCATTATTTCTTCCCTTCTGTTTTTCTCATTAATATTTTCGACACTGACTTTTGTATTTTACATAAACACCATTTATCTTCATTCCTCCTTTTGTTGCCATATTTCTATTTCTCAACTCCTCATCACTGATTCTGATTAACAGTATTCTATGTTCTTTTGTGCATCCTTAAGTTTTCTGAGTCACTGCTCTTTTCCTTTAATATTTAGTATGGTTTTCAGTTGTAATATTTTAAATGTCTTGTTAGGTTCTTTAACTGATCTACTAAGTTAATCATTCCATCAAGAAAGAACTTTTTTTCTCACCCTTTACATCTTTGCAGCATTTAAAATATGTTCTGCTACCTGATTTCTTATATGTTTTTTTTTTAACGTGGCTGGTGTTCTCACAGTTTATGTGAACATTTTCTTTCAAATGTCTTTTTAATGAAGACATTGGTGCAAATTCAAGATGGGAGACTCTCAATCCTCACCTGTATGGAGAGGTTTGCTCTTCTCCACCTCAGCCAATCACAGATCAAGAATCCCTTCATGAGGCTCTTCATCCATGGATCCACCTGATTCCCAGCCATGCTCCTACCCAAATCCACCTAATCTACACCTTACCTCCTTCTTCCTCCCTCCTCCACCGCCAGTATTTGGGCAGCGGGGTAACAAGACCCTAATCCTCCCCACAAGTGCTGTATTCAAGCTGATGGCGATTCCCCGTTTTCTGCCGAGCGCCAACGAAACCTACTTTCAGGTCAATTAAAACTCTCCAATTGCTGCTTTTCTCTGTGCAAGTCTCTCCAGATTGAATTGATTATCAGCCATGTATCGATAATTATGGTACAAAATATAGTAATAACATTTTAGCAGATCCTAACCCACAAACAAATCCCCAGATTGCAGACACAACCACACAAAACTGAACTGAGGTAATAGAAATATTTTCACAAGGTAGAAAAAAAAAAATCCACAAATAGTCATTGGAGACAACCCTGACAAAAGATATTATGCACAAATATGAAAAGACAATAAAAAAATACAATATGTGTATATAAAAACAGGGAAATAATGGAGGAGGGAAGCATTAGAGACAATAGTCAAAGACATCTCATAAATAGGAAAAGGTGCCAGGCTTTATAGAAACTATTTTAAGAACATTGGACAATAAATTGTCTTTCCTAAGTCCATACAAAATATAAAATCCTTCATCCAGCGTGAACGTGAAGGTGAGCTGGGTCTTTCCACCGCAAGAACACTCTGATGGAAATGATGTGTGTTTGATGCATGGTAAGTCCAGCTCTGGGGCAACTCCGGAGAAGTTTGACTCAAGCTCACAGTGTAAAACTTCAGATAGTGCAGAAGACTGATTTCCAGAAATTAACTAGAGAAGGGCCGGAGAAAAACATAAGGATTCATTTTTACCAGTTAGCTTCATTAAAGAACCGTCTTGAAATCTTTTTGCCTGTTTTAACCGTCATTAATTATTGTACTCACTGGAAAGTGATCACTACATAATGTAAACTCAATGTATCTATTAATGTAATGTCAAACTGTACCTTTGTGTTCATTTACTTTTGTACCTTGTCCCTTTTTAAGGCAAACTAATGACCTTTCTTCCATAATTTCTTCAAATATAATACCATTGTGGTCTGTCTTCCTGCTTCCCCAAAGTCTGTCATGGGTGTCTCACTGTCGAGAGTCAAGGGACCGGTCCTAATACTCTCACTTCCACCCTTGTTCTCCCCTTTCATCCTTTAAATACTGAAAGATTTGAGTGCATAGGGAGTCCCAATTCTTCACATCCGTCTTTCGCTCTGCTCCTTTTGGTTCCCATTTCAAACGCTACGCACTCAAAGCCTTCAACCTGAACGAGGATTTGAAGGACACAAGAGCAGAACAAGGGTGGAAGTGAGAGTATTGGGACCGGGCTTTCTGCACTTCTGTTAAGCATGTGTATAGTAATCCAAGGGCCAGACAATTTTTGGGTCCATTTCAGAGTGGCAAAGCCTAACCATATTTTCTGAAAGCACATGTCTCTAGCTAATATTTTGGTATGACGGCCCTTTGAAAGTGGCAGCTCAGTCATAGTTATCAGTTCATAAAGTTAACAACCCCTATGGACATATTCCAACCCCCCACCCCAGAAAGGCAGGGATGAAGTCTGTTTTTTTTCTCATGCTGAGATCGAGGGGCTGGGTTGGAAAGTATTTTTCCTCCAGGGATAAATTTTGCCTTAAAAGTGTGAAAAGCACACTTCAGCATTCTTCTATTTCTGATTTAATATTTCAGCCTTTTGCTGTGGTTCAACCCTTTACTTCCATGTCAGCCTTCAGCTTCTTTTCTATAACAACCTTTTATTTTGCTTTTTAGCCTTCAGCTTTATTCTGCTGTTTCTTATTTTAGGCAGGAGGTATCTCTTTTAGCTCTAAATGATTTCTTAAAATTAAGACTTTATGACTAAAGACTTAAGAAATACCTGTTTAAACTCTATTGTACATGCATCTCGGTGTAGTGAGTTTCTGAAATAAATGAACTTTCATCAACATTATTTAACACGACTAAAACTGAGCAAGCAGAGTTTAACTGCGTCTTAAACTCACTTAAACTCTAACAGAAGACTTTCAAAAATAATCCTGTTACATTGCTGGCAAAATGTCCCATCAGTAGAACTCTTAATACTACAGCACCAATATGAAAACAGAACCCAATAATCCCACCACCATAAAAAAAAAAAAGATATAGTACCTTAAACACTTCATATCTTTATTTTTCCCTTTTAGAACTGTACAATTAAATTAAATTTAAAGCGTATCTAACAAAGTCAGATATGTACATGTTATCTAAATGCTTTCAGGTATAGCTGTTTGACACCCACTTAAATGATCAAATCGGGGCTTGTGTGGTTGTGAAATCCACTCTCTTTGAAAATGGTGAATGAAGGAAGGGCAGAATGACTCAAACTCTCCTGCGTCCCACCACACACACACACACACACATTTCCAGTGTTGCAGAAAATTACAAATCTTATTTACAGAGAAATGGACAAAACTCAAATTAAACTCTTAAGAGTTATTGAATTAACTAACTCAAGTGGTAATTTCAGACATTGTGGGACAAGAACAAGCAACTGAGAAACGTTCTGACTGAATGGAGGCCAGTCTGAGGAGACGTTTCTCAACAGGGTGTGTGTGTCTAACCTGATCCAATGACTGGATTTTCTTTCTCCTTAAATTTTACTTGGACAAGCTTAAGGTTATTCATTGGTATAAAAAACAAACAAAAAACAATAAAGTATGAGAACTGTATCAGAACAATTAGCTTTTACATGTCAATTGGAAAAACAAGTCTATGACGAAACCCATTCTGCCTCTCTTAGGTAAAAACAAAGCTTCCTTACAGGCAGGAAATCAGTTTCAATTCTTTTAACGTCATTGTATTAAAAATGAAGCACACTGACACCATGTATACTAAATAATTTACTACTTTAAGTGCTTATCTGAGAAGAATTACTTTTCACTGGGAAGAATATGTAGATGATTGCTTTGTTAATGTGACAGAGCAGTGGTTCTTACTGGCTTAAATAATACAGCAATCACATTTTCCTTTTTAGTTTGATGTTCTTCAGTCAGATAAGTTCATACACATCAGTGTCTGTCACAGAAGCTGGATTCGTGCCACGATCCAAATTGGGAGTTTTGCTCCTCTGCAAACTGAAATAGTATTTCAGCAAGCCCTAATAAACCCTCCTCTTTGGAACTTTATGCTGCATTTATCGCATTACTACTCAGCTGCCTAAACTGCCTTTTTGATTTTTAAAGCAATCAAGAGCAGGTTAACTCTGCGGTAACAGACTTAATGTGACATCACCAGCTGGAATGATACAACGGGAACAACTTTGTGAAAAATCTTCAGAATATCAAACATAAATGTGGTAACTGACTACGCTTTCCTGTCTTTGTTGTGTTTGTTACAATAATGTTTCAACTGGCGTCACAACATACATCTAACGTTTGTATAAGTTCACCTAATGTCCCAACAAACAGTTTTATGGTACAACATTAATTTTGGGAGACAGTTGGGTATCAGACCTGAATGCCAGGTCTGATACCCGACTGTATCTGACCTGACCACGTGCCTGGAAACTTTTGCCCAGCAAAATTGCATCTTACCTGGTCTGATATTCATATTCAAATGAGAGAACTCAATTTGGAAAGGATTGCTCACAGAGTACAGGAGTTCTTGAATGGAGTGACATCATTACCACAAACTGAATTTAGTGAAATATGATGGCAGCTCCAAATTAGACAGCAGCATTAAAAAAAAAAAAACAAAAAAAAAAAAAACAATGATTCCATGTAGTGTTTCTCTTATGTACCATGTGTTATTCAATCCCAGAATGCTCCACAAAACTCGGGGATTTGTGGAACACAACAAATCTCCCATCAAGAAAAAAAAAAAAATCAAAAAAGATCTCTGTTCCACCTCACACTTGTAATTTCTTTAGATTTACCGTTAACCCAAGGGACATAAATTTGACTTCAACTTCTGGGAGACAGCAACAGCAGCAGAAGTCACAAGACAATTTCCAACTGTCACAATGGTTAAGATGAAAGCAAACAGAAGACTTGCTGTTAACACATTTAAAACATCTGTACTTGTAGGATGTTGGGGTGGGGGAGGGGTATAAAATAAAGTCAATGTGGATGTTTGTCAAACAAATACAACCTGCTGTAGTTCACATGATGGCAATGGTATACCTTCTGAAAAGAGGTCAGCAAAATACATCTTCTATAATAAGTGAGATTTTAAATCAACCCATCTTTCATTAAAGAAAAACAGTTGGAGTGCTTTTTTATTTTTTAAGTCAGGAATTGTGGGATCCTCTATGAACATGCAGTCCAGATGTGGGAATAGAAAGAGCAGAGGGAAGTTACCCTCCTGTCTCACTTTGAGACAGGAACGGTCCATCTAAAGCTGACTCAGTCACCCAACATCCCCACCACACAGTCCAACTGAGAATAAACAGACCTACCAAAAAATTTTAAAAATAAAAAATACAGTCAGGACTCCATGCATGCGCCTGTCCTCATCTGCGGCATAAAGAGCCACAGTCTGTGGAGCCCAGGGGGTTTAGGGTAGAATGGGGGCTGATATATAATTTGAGCCTTTATTGTTACAATACATTCACTTTTTTTTAAAAAAAATCACATGTACATTTGTTCTCTATGTATTTCCTGGACAAAAACAGAAGTCCATAAGAGAGCTGCTGTTTCCCTGTCGACTATGCCTGAGAATAAAGTCTCTGCTGTCAGTTGAATTGAAGAGTGGAAGAGCTGATTTGAGAAAAGAGAACGGGGGAACAAAACACACACACACACACAAAAAAATAATCCAATACCAATCTTTTCAGTCAAGTGCCTGGTACAGTTGGGATTCCTAGGACGAGTTGGGTCAGCTACTGCTGACCACAAGGAACTTCAGTTTCCTTCAGTTTCTCTGTGGTTGAGTTTGTTAGCCTCTATGGTAATCAGGGAATTCAGAATCCATCCACCCAAACTGTCAGGCCCCTCTCTGCCAGAGTGCGGTTCACTGAAATGACCTGCAAAAAATAGAAAAAGTTTAAGAAAAAAAAAAGAGCCTAGATTCACCACCCAGAAATCAGTCAGTCTCTTCACTCCCACCCTTGTGATTCCCAATGCAGAAACATTTCACATCTGTACCATCGGTGAGGTTTTCTACTTAAAGCTGCAATATGCAACTTTTACAAAAATATGGTTTTTACATATTTGTTCAAACTGTGAAAAGATCAAGCTCCTCCACTTCCTCCTGGTGTTTTGTCACAGACAGAAACAACCAGAGCCAGGAGGTAGGTCTTAGCGCCATCAATCATCCCTGTATATGCGCTGCTACATGTCCTAATGGTGGAGACACAACTTTCCATCTCAGGGAAACTGTTGATCTGGTGACATCGGTTGCCATGCTAACAAGCCTGAGCATTTATGGCAGGATTCGTTGTGAGGAAGCAGCAGAGAAAAAGGGGGAGGGTCTGAGCAGCACGTATATAAGGGTGACTGACAGCGCTACGACCCTCCTCCTGGCTCTGATTGGATGTTTCTGAAGGGCATTTCTATAGATGACTATAGGAGAACTTGACTTTTTCACAGATTGTCTTATACTGTCACAACAGTTTTAACAAATATGTAAAAAAACAAACAGCTTTTTTTTTCTTTAAAAAAAAAAGAAAAAAAAAGATAACCCATCATAAACAGTAATTTTATTAAAATAAAATGAACATCACTAAAATAAGTACCAGAGAAAGTGAATTTAAATATAAAGCACAACAACAAGTAATTATTTTCTTTCCTCTTCTTTTAAACAGCTGTTCTATGGTTTATGGTTTAGAGACAAAACAAAGAAACATCATGAATTTTGATGCACAGAACTGTGGGCAGCCTTTACTGCAGTGGCAGCCACCACATGTATTGGGATAAAGGGCCAACTCTTTCCAACTTAAGAACTTAATCATATTTTGCAAATCTTAATACCAGAAGTTGAACAGCTGTAGTATTTTTATTGCCAATATTGCTGATTAAAATCCAGGGTAGAGCATTTTAAAGAAATTGCTGTCTATTGCATTTTCTTTCCTTTTGTTAATATAAATAATTTAGTGATGGAGACATTTAATGTGGGCACTGATTTGGCATTTTCTCTCAACGTATTTTCATTTACTTAAACCATAAGGAGAACATGACAGAGGAAACGACAGACTCAATAATCGTATTAGTTAATGAAACAATGATATCAATTATCACCAAAGGGATTCTGATTCATAATTTAAAACAGAAACCAACGCTACAAACATAATAAGTTTAAAAAACAAAAATCCATATGTCCATCTCTAGCAGCAACCAGGTAAGATCATGTTTGGAACAAACCTCATCTCCAACAAGGTTCCACAGGTGGACAAGAGGGAGGCCTGTGTTGTTGTCGTAGTTCGATACCTTTAGAAAAAGAAAACATCAGCCAGCGGTCACTCAGTCTGTTACTCAAAAACAGTGGTTCCCAAAGTGTGTGGTGCACCCCCTAGGGGGGGCACAGTGCCATTGCAGGGGGGGAGGAGGAGCAGTATGGATGGGAAAAACAAACAAACAAAATAAAAAAACAGATACGCAAAAGTGTTTCACTGTAAAATATGTGTATAGGTTTATGTCTGGTTGAATGATGTGTGTGCCCAGTTGTTTTCTGGTCCTATTGGTAGACCCACCTGTGCTAGCAAGGCGACACCTCGGGTCATTTCTTCCAATGTGGTTGTAGCATCCGTTGAGAAACAATCCTCCCCTGTTAAATGAACGACAATTCACTGAGCTAAAAATCACCCATCTTGTTGTGCCACAGAAAAATGACAAAATGTCAGGCAAGTTTTTAGGGCTTTTTCTTTGCCCAAAAACTCTCTAAATATTCCTAAAAAGAAGTATGTGACAATTACTACTTAATATTTTTGAAAAGTTAATTTCCATTTTAAAGGTGAACACAATTGCAGTGTGAAGTCAGGGCACAAGATCCCCTTTCCTTCCCAATATTAAATGTGTGCATGATATATGAAAGAATAAGTGATGCAGCGCTTTGCTACTAATCGTCAACACTGCAACGAGATAACAAGGTCAGGAGAAATTTTAATTAAATAGCAGGGAGAGAAAAGTAGGTCAGTTATTTGACTTTGACAACCAGAAGAATTCTGTGGAATTCTGTTTGTTTTGGTCAAAAGAAAAAGGCTATAAAAGATCCACAAACCTGACAGATCATCAGTACAGCAGGTGTTTAAATTAGCTGATCACCCACTGCTGTGTCAGATTAGCTAATAGATTAGCTAATAATCGCAAAATAAACATCAAGCCTAAAAAACACAAAACTAACAGACTGAATGTTCTGTTCTTTGTGTGGAAAATGCTTGAGTGTTTTTTTTTTGTTGTTGTTGAATCCTGATCCATTAGTGCCGTTGTTGTGGCAACGGTGGTTCTGAATTATTATTTAACGGTATTTCTGTTAAAGAAGAATTTCTCCCTTTGCAGTTCCGCACTGCACTAAATTAATAATATCTAAATCTCCAGGTTTCATTAACTTAATGATGTCACAGCAGCATGACTATGGATGGCAGAAAGAATATCCTTTTTGCCCTCCAGCATTGTGTGCATGTGCAAAATTTCCAGATGTAAACAGCAGCATGGGGTCCAGACAGCAGCTACAGAACTCGATGCAGCCGCCCCGAGTTCAGCTCCCATCCTGCATGTTCCCGCCCCTTCTCTCTGCTCCTTCCCTGTCAGATTACTGTCAAAGGCCACTAATGCCAAACAAACCTTAAAAAAACCCATCAATTTTAGAAATTTCTTAAATGTAAATTCTGTGTTAAAAATTCTGTTCTCAAGTCTTGCCACAGACACCCGACCACTACTAGCTTACGAATGGCTTTTTATAGCATCTGGGACTTCAACAACATCAGTGAGCAAACCGAAGGTGTTTGTCAATGGATGTATTCACACCAGCCCTGTCTAGTTTGGTTTAAGATAACACTTGTTCATTTGTCTAGAAAGTCTGGTTCAGTAGAGAACCAGACTTTAGAGTAACTGAATTTTCTCACCAAAAAAGTGAAACTCTGCCGCAGTTTGAATGCAGCGTTAATGCAAGTGGACAGGAGACCGCTCCAAAAGCAGGAAGCTCTAGAAAGCCTCTAGCTACATACACACATTTGCACAGTTACGGGCCAAATACTTAGAATATGATCACCACAAACCTGGAAGTGGAGCAACGTTGTCAAGCAGTACTTCTGCACCTTGAAAGGGTAGTGTCACAAAATCCGATCTGGAAAGAAGGATCCAAATATTAAAAAATATAAATGCATACAAATCATAAAGAGAAGTCACCTGCCTACACACAGACACGAGTCAGTGATAAATTGACGTGTGTCATGAAAAATTGTGATAAAAGAATAATAAAAAAAATATACAGTTTGCTTTAAATAGTTTCAGATCAGTATTGCTTGTTGTATTGTCCAATCATTTATTGAAAGCTTAACTTTATAGTGTCCTATTTATACCTCTTGCAGATTTAAAGTACATATTTTAAAGGGGCAGTATAATGTAAAAATCAACCTTTTTGAGCTTTACGTCATGTGATTCCTTATTCTCTATTTATGATTTGTTAACAGTCAGAGGTTAAAAAAGAAGAGTCACTCTGTTCTAAATAAAAAAACAACAATTTTTAAAAGTTATTGTATGAACTACAAATAACTTAACTACTCTATCAGTACTCTGATTTAGCAAGTATCTAAACAGAAGTTCTTTTTCTCTGGATAAAACTGGTATGAATTCATTCTAAACTCAAGACTTGATGATCATTGCTAAAATAACAGTGGAGTCATGCTGAAAGCTGTTCAACACAAAATGGAGCATTTAATATTGTCAAATTCATAACGGCTTTTCCATAAGGGGTGAAGTTGATTTGACAGTTTTCTCAGTGGGGTTTGGACTCCCCAGTCCTGTTTGTGATATTCATGGACAAGATCTCTGGTAGAAGTTTGGAATGGCTGATGTCTGGATTGAGACTGTTGGGAGGCTCCTTGCTTTTTGCAGGCGACATCCTTCTGTTGGATTGTTCAGGCCGTGACCTTCGGCAAGGATGAAGGTCAGTTCCCTTTAAGGCCGAGGGCATGATTCAGTAACCCCGGCCTTAAAGGGCACGTTTGCCAATTTGGCAAATCTTTTTTTCTTTAGCAGATTTTAAAGCTCAAACTCATCAGACCGCTTCCATATATAAACAAATAGGCATTTTAAATAACTGTTTTACTTTTTAAGTTCAGTGATACAAATAAGACATGTGACTTGCCTGATTTGTCGGAGTGAATCGATCTTCACTTTGTCATAACCCCCGTAGTCGACATATCTAATCTCCACCTCATCAGTTTCCTTATAGAAGCTGATGACCTGAGCTCTCCACCAGGCCCCGTCCACTGCTGGGGCTGCACAAATAACACCCACTGAAACACAGAGCACAAAAAGAAAACCTTACTTTCAGTTGAGCAGATGTTCATCCATTTGTTACAGCAGCAAACTGGGACAATCAATTGTAGATAAAAAAAAATAAGACACAACAAAAAAAACGTGCTTGTTTGTTCTACAAAATATTTCTGGAAACATGCGAGAGCTGTACCTTCAAGTTCAAACATTTGAAATGAACACATGTAAAAAGCCAAAAAGCCATTGATTTCTCAACAAAAATAAGAGCAAGAAAAAAAATGTATACATATATATATATATATATATTTTTTTTGCAAGGATTACCTTCAGCGGGTGAGGGCAGAGCTGGAGTTCCCGGCTGGGAATAGCAAAGGAACATCTGCTGGTCGAGACTCCGCAAAGCATGGTAGGTGGGATGGGTGTGCTGCTGGACAAAGATGTGGCCAGCTGACACAATGTTGACCACAATCACTTCAACCGTCACTCCACTAGGCAGAAGGAGCTGAGGAAAAAAACGTCATGGTAGAAAGGGAAGTAAATGTCAACTCATCCACACCGACTCCCAGTGTTTTCAATTCCTGTAAGTATTCCAGAAACAGCAGCAGTAAGGGACCTCAGTCTCACCCAAGAGGTTATGGGAAGTGATGGCAACGTGAGTGGAGGTGCATATAGATTTGTCAAGTCCAGATCTTTAAATTTCTTGCCAATAAATGACAGTGCCTTATCAACCTGCTGCTGCAAACCTGAAGAGAAGTTAAGCACAAGCACCATTAAAGCAGACCAACCCGACAGCAGAATGATAGCCAAGTTAGTAATATTTACTGCATTTGGCAAACTTAAAAATCCCCACTTTATGGCAAAAGTACAACTTCTGCCCTCATTCTGCCTAAAAAGATGAAGGGATTTTTCTCCAGACTCACCTTCAATGTGACAGATTTGGAAATCCTGTGTGTAAGGCAAAGTGGAAATGTAGATTTTTGCACCAGAGTTCTGCTTCAGGAAACTGACATATCTCCCTTGTTTCCCAATCAATCGTCCTACAAGATGCTGACACAAGAAAGCAAATGGGACGAGAGGACATATTAGATAGTGAGGGGGAAAAAAAACCCCATCAGGACCCCCTTATGGAGTGTCATTAAGGTTAGTTAAATGACACTCCACAGGGGAGTTGTACAGGGAGAAAAGTTCAACCAATTCCAGGGCTGAGCCTGTATGAAATGGTTTGTTGTCTTGTTTAGTACGCCTCAAACAAACTAGACTTTTTAGGCAAACAGACTAGAGTTTGATTAAAGCAGACTAAACAGGGCTGGTGTGAAAATATTTACCAAGATGTTCCTAAATGTAACTTGTCCCTGCTCCTTTTACCAAATGTAACAGATGAGTCCGTCAGCAGGATCCTGACCCCCCTGACCCCCCCATGCCAACCTATTGCCTCCTCCCAGTCCCTGTGAATAAGATGACCAGCCCTGTGTTCAATGACATGTCAATTAGCATCACTCCACAAAGTCTATGGGGCTTTCTATCCCTCTTTGCTCTTTTTATAAATATGTACAACAACTGAAATGTTACTGACAGAAATAGAAAAAAAATCTATAGAATGATAAAAAAAAAACCTACCTGCTGTGTGGACTGGAGCCTGGGTGGTTTCGACAGTCTGTATCTTACATTAGCTTACAGGTAAGTTACAGAGAAATCTGCCATCTTTCTCCCAGCATGTCTCTCTTTATTCTCCTAAATGAATTTCACAAAATGAAACTACATACCATTTTCTGATTATCTTGATTGCTTCATGGATATTTTTTTACCCAGACTAGTTACTGTTGCTGGTGTGTAGAGAGTTTTGCCTAAACTCAAACTGATTAACTATCTGAGGTCCAACCTGTCAATAGATTTTGGGGGAGCATGCAGCACCCCTTTGGCAAAGAATCAATGTGCGAATGGCGGGGAAGCCATTTTGGACATCAAAAATGTTTTTGCACATATATGGCAATGTGTAAAAAAAAAATATTTATACATGTTGTTTTACACATTTTGGGTAACTTTGTTTTGCAAGTTTTAATCTAACTTGAGGAACAAAAATTGTTCCCAGTATTTCAACAATTGCAGCAATTCCCCCCAAACACATTTATAAAATCTTTTCTCATGTTTCTTACATACCTGCTAGACATGAGTTCATTAGTTATGACAAAGGTTTCTTGTTCTCATTGATGTTTATTTGACTTTCAAACTAAATATTCCTATAGTTAAAAAGCTCAGATAAGGTCATTTTGATCCAAATATAAAGAGAACTTGTATTTGTAAGTGCATTTGGATATTAAACATCAATAAATTCATGTATTCAGAGAGAAAAATACTCTCTGAATACAAAAGCACAAAAGAATTAGGTTATGCGTGCGCACACACACACACACACACACACACACACACATCAAGGCAGCATCAGTGAAGACAGGAGAGGTTGTGTGTTCACTGGTTGTTTTGACTAACCTTTGGGACCTCAATCTCCCAGATGACGAGTTCTGAGGTAGATGGTGTAGAGTTGTTGCCCTGGTTCTCACAAATACTCATAGTGCAGCCGCTGTCCACAGAATCCATGCTGTTCACATCAGAACCTACAGACAGACAGACAGACAGACACGCCCATCACTCTTCAGGCAAGGACATATTTCCAGAAACATCAAGAGCAGGATGCAATGTTGAGCTTTTGCTAATACAGATGCATGCATAACCAACCCCATCAATAACAATTAGGATGACACAGAGCCATGAAGAAACTTTTGTAACTAGGTCTTAGTGCAATCAGGTTTGCTTACAGGAGTTAAAGACATATGATTTCAAGAACAGAATAAACGTGGACAGAATTTGACTACTGAAAGGGAATTCACTGTATAATATGAAACCTTACTTAACTTTTCAAGTTGATTATTTGGTTTCAAGACCAACTAGCAGTTTGTTCACCTTTTACACTGATCTTAACAACGAAAATAAGTAGGGATGCACAATATATCGGCACAAACAGTAATGTCAGTCCATCTTATTCATTTTTAAACCTAATTAGTAACTTTGAACTTAAATATCATTGTATTAAGAGGCAGGTTTTCAGGTCTAGACATAGCTGTTCACATATTGTAAATATAAGCATAATTCTTTACTAAAAAACAAAACAAAACATCTCTGCAGGTTTCAGAGTCTGACATTTAAAAACAAGCCATGACAGACAGCGATATGTTTTTGAAGCAGAGAGTTTTGGACAGTATTCAATGTCTTTTCGCTGTGATGGTACAAGCTGCTGTGTGTTCTATCTGTAAGACTTTCTGGAATCACCTGGTGATCCCTTTTTATCATCAACTTTATTCTGTTCATACATAATAAAGTTTTAAAAAAAACAAAAGTTCTCACTAAAATTTGCAGAAATAATGATGTGCAAATAAAACCAGTAAGTATGACTAATCATGTCTCACCTCCAGACTGATCTGTGTCCAACTCGCATGTCCCGTGAGCTCCGTTCCTCAGGTCGTCTCCGTTAACTTTCTTTATGCCACACACCGCTTCCTTTGTGGTGCTCCCAGCTGCAGACTGAGGCGGTACAGTTTCATTTGCTGATGAGTCTGTAATCTTTAAATCACCTGCTGGATTCCCCAGCAGGTCCTCGCTGCTGTTCCCTTCCTCAGAGTGGTATGTGCTGCAGGCCGAGTCTTCGGTCAGCACTGCAGCATCGTCACATCTATTTAGTAGTGTTTCCCTTTGGTGTGGTAGTGTTGGCCAGGCTGCATTCTGTGCGCTCTTGGTTTTCAGAATCCTGGTTTCGACATTTCCCCACTCTGGAGTCACTGAGAAACCTTTTGGCACTGCTTGGACTACCTTCTCTGCAGCCTCTGAACGCTCATGGTTTCCCTGTGAGGGAACATCAGCAGGAAAGTCTTCCATTATTGGATCAAGTTGTGAAGATCGAGTGCCACCGGTCAGAGTAACACTCATGTTGGAGGTTTTAGTGTTTGCTGCAAGCTCACAGCTGTTGGTCCCAAGAACTTCTTGCGTAGCTGCAGAGAGGACCTCAGTAATGAGTCCAGCTGCCAGTAGCTCCAGATCGGCCATTTCTTGAGGGTCTTCCTTAAAATGCACGTCCACTGAAGTATCTAATGAGGTGGATGTACCCTGGACATCAGAGGAAAGGTTGGTAGGTGTGCTGGTGAGGATGCATTTGTGTAAATCTTGCACTGAAAGGGCATTTTCCAGAGAGTCTCCGTCTGACGACGCCATCCTGTGTGTTTCGGCCGATGTGAATAAGCAGACGGCCTCCTCTTGTGCAGTTACAGCGCTGTGATGCGTTGCAACTTCACCCTCTGGCTCTGGCCGCTCCGCATCTGAAAGATTTATTGCCATGGGGGAAAATCTGGTGTCTTTGGAGCCATTGGACAAGAAAGCAACTTCCTCTACCGAGTCTTCTGGAAGAAGATCCAACTCTGTGGCTGGGCATTTCTCCAACTCGCCAATAAAGTCAGGGGTCGAGTCACATTCGGGGCCTTTGAGGGGTTTCATTGATTCCTCTACCAAATCACTGTCTCTAAATGTTGGTGCAATTATATCTGATGGTCGGTCAGCTTCCTCATGTATCGTTCTGCCGCAAAACTGAACATCATTGCACGTTTGCTCCAGTAAGGATATTGCTTCAGGGTCTTGGGGCGGCGTCGGGGAAATTATTTCATTCTCTGTGTTCTCATTGCTGTGATTTGTGAAGGCTGGGCTTTCCTCTTCATATAGCAAACCGTTGTTGCACTCTTGATGAGAGTCTTTAAAGCTCACAGAGGTCGAAGGGACCTCGGGGCTTTTCTGTCCGACGGGTCGCTCTTTCTTCCTCGAGGTGTACCACCACCAGCCAATAAGCACAAGCACTCCAGGCATCGTGTAGGAAACAACAGATCGAAACCGAACTGGCATTTCGACGAGACACCAAACGCTACACCTGAAATTAACACACAAACGTTTGACCGGCATTAGCAACGTTTTTGAAATTATTTGCTTTTTAACCAAGAATAAAAGAAACTAAAAAAACCCCAAAAAACTCCCAGTTTGTCTACTGGGTAAATGCATCAAAAAGCAGGATGTTTAACGCAACAACAACAAAACAAACCAAAATAAGGGATATTTGGTTTGACATAAGGAAGGGAATAATCTTAACAACTCATGATGAGTTGCAAACGTTGACAAATTCAGGGCATCAATACCGATATTTCAGCAGGACACCGTTTATGTTGTACAGCTAATTTTGACTTTTCTTTTGTAACTTCTACCAGAAAGCAGGGTACACTCTGGAGATGCACATCTGGACAGCATGTCTTTCATTAATAAATTTATTCACTAGAGTGTGTGTGTGTGTGTGTGTGTGTGTGTGTGTGTGCATATTTGTCCCCTGGATGTATTGCTACACTAAATTTAACAATTTAATTCATGTTAAAAGTTCTATACTTTTCCAGACTCAACTTTTCAGAGTTCCAAATCTCTTGTCATAAACAAAGTATCAATAAATAAAGTTTACAGGAAATTAATGGCAAACACTTCTACAGAAGACAGGCTTCAAATATGTCTTCTGCAAAAACTAGAAACAATGACCAGAGAAGAAATAAAAAGAAAAATAATATTAAGAGGAAAGTTAGGGAATTTCAGAAAGAAGAATGGAAATAAAGGAATAAATTATATTAGTAGAAGACAAACAAGGGATTAGAGGGATGAAATGAAAGAGGAAGATCGGAGACACCTACAGGTAAAAAAATAAATAAATAAACAAATACATAAGAAAGGGAAGGAGCAAATTACAAGGGCAGAGAGGTCACAAACAGAGGAAAGAATAGTCTGGAAATACAAATACTTTACAGTTTCACTAGCTTTTTCCATACTGAAAATGGTCAAATCCAATTTCATACTTTGAGACTTTATTGCACACTGATTACAATTTACAGGTGTAAAATAAATACTTGTGAAGGGCACGAAAACTAGTTCAACCCAGAGGGTCCGACACCCCCCAGAACCGCTTAAGTGTACCTTATCAGTCTATCCTTTCTGCTCTGATACATTTACAATAAAACACAGCTTAAATGATTTAATTCATTTAAGGAAGACGTGGTTTAGTCTCGACTGGTGTATGCTTGACAGCTGGTGGGCTGTTAAATATTCCACAAGCGTAAGCCCTTACTGTAAAAGGAGATCCCGTTCATAGAGGCAGGACAAAGTAGCCCATTTGGAGGCCACTGTCCTGCTCTGGTACAGTCACAGTGCGATGAGTATCCGTATGCACTGTATCCGTTAAGGGGACGCGCAATTTCTATTCATTGAAAATTAGCCTGTACGGTTTGACCTTCCCACCGTACAACCAGATGACACATCCAACAAGTTGAGCTAAGCAAAGGGCACGTGTGTGCTGCACGCGGGTTAGCGACTGTCCCGAACAGGCCTCATAGCCGCCAGTTAGCTCATAGCCGCCAAAAGCTAGCACGATAGCAGACAGTATCCAGCGGCTGCCTCTGACAATTAGTACGTCGTCAGATGGAGCCACCGCGAATATTACTAAGATATGCCTGAAGATATGCCTAAAGAGCACAGCACAATGTCCGGTTATTTAACTTTCGTAACAGGGACGCAGCTAGAGCGTACTGCTTGACAACCAAGGGAAACGTGGAAGTTGGTTGTTCAATGACATATGATCATTGCTCTTTTTCTGCTACAGAGTTTACTTTGTGTAGCTTGCAGGACTCCCAGGGAATATCAGAGGACATTTCTTATGTTAGCATTCTCTGCTTTCAAAGCAATAACAATGTCAAATGCACAGAACGTAGAAAGATCCGTCCAAAAATGTACCTGTTTCCTTTACTTACAGTATTTTAAGGTCCCCAATGCTGCCACGCTAGGAACAATGCTGTTTGAATGTTTTCAATCGCTTTACTGATCTCCTCCCCACGTGTTTAAACGATCTGCCTCAATCTGTAAAAACAGTGCAAACAGCTGTTCAAATCTCGCGATACTCGATTATGTACTCTCGCGTTAAACGAGACTGCATTTTCCACTGAAATTATACTTTTTAAAAAAATGTTGTAACTCAGATTCTTCAGAGTTATTGTTTAAAATGATGGCTGTTGGCAGGAAAGATCTCTTGTAGTAGTCTGTATTACAGCAAACCTGAAAACACCTCTGACTGAAGACACTTTGTTTTTCCAAGACTCAAAGAGGATGATCAGGGTTTATCATTTTTCCTGGTTTTAAGAAACCTTATTTGAATAATCTTCAAAGGTTAAAAAGAAAATGAAAGATTTTCAAATTAGTTGTTTAGAAATGAGTCAAACTATATTAGTATAGTTCAATATCCAGCGCAACTATATGTAAACTATTATCGTCAATACATTCATATCTATATAGATGCATCAAAAACGATTGAAAAAACAAGAATAGCATTTTTAATAGCAGAATTTAATTTAAAAATAGGGAAACAAATCCCAGATGGATTATCAGTATATATAGGAGAAATGTTGGCAATTTTATTAGCTTTACAATGGATAGAAGACATAAAACCATTAAAAACAATAATTTGTACAGATTCAAACTCTGCATTAAGTTTAAAGTATAATCAATCAGATAGTAGGACAGAAATTGTATAAGAAATATTACATACATTATTTAGAATACAAAATATGGATTTAACACAAAACATTCATGTGGATACAACACACGTTGGAGTTAAAGGGAAAGAGATTACAGATAAAATGGCTAAGAGTGGTATTCAAAATCTTATTAGTTTTACAGTAAAAACAAGTAAATTTGAGGGAAAGAGTATTATTAAACAAAAACTGATGAAAGAATGACAGATGAAGAAAAAACAAGAAGATTTTACAAGATTCAAAAGATAATAGGAGAAAGAAGAATTGGAAGAAGAAATAGAAAGGAGGAAAGAGTGATGACAAATGTGGACGTACGGGACTTAATTGTACTGGGACTGGTAAATGTGATGACTGTGAAAAATATGAAACAATAGAGCATGTTATATTAGAATGTCATAACTATAAAAAAAGAGAAGATATGTGAGGAGAAAATAATAAGGAAAAAGTTAGGTTAGTATTGAAGAAGAACTTAGTAGTAAGCATATATGTCATTATTTGATTTTTAAATAAAACTGAATTGTTTCATAAAAGTTGACCATATGTAGTAGGTATGTGTGTACAGACAGACAGACAGACAGACAGACAGACAGACAGACAGACAGACAGACAGACAGACAGACAGACAGACAGACAGACAGACAGATAGATAGATAGATAGATAGATAGATAGATAGATAGATAGATAGATAGATAGATAGATAGATAGATAGATAGATAGATAGATAGATAGATAGATAGATAGATAGATAGATAGATAAACCATCCTCCATACCAGTAGGTGGCAGTAATACTACTTCACGTTTTTTGCCACCCGCCCATAAAAGCAAGAAGAAGAAGAAGAAAAAGAAGGAGAACGAGCAGAAGAAGAAAAAGAAGTAAAAAAACGACGAAGAAAAAGAAGAAGAAAGAAAAGAAATAATGAAATAACATTAAATAAAAACATTCATCGTTTTAGTACTGGCATTACTTCCTCTGTCTCTTATCTTGTGTAAGTTGGAGTATTTGCACGCTGGACCCCAACATTTAGAAAAGACATTCGCGTCAAGTCTACGGAGTCGTCAGCACAGCCAGGAGTGTTGAAGACCATATTTGTTAAGGTTAGTATGTGTACTATTATTTCTGACGACACTAGTTCATTATTGTTAACTACCATGCTATAAGCTTATAATTCCGTTTCTGTTTCATATCATGTTATGAACAGATTAAAGAACACCTTATAACTTACATTCTGTACAATTTAACAAAGTTCATATTTATTTTGGTGGGAACACTTCTTAAAGTTTTCCTCCTTCAGTTTGCCAACAGTTCTATGGAAGTAAGCCAGAGTACAAATGGAATAGTCACATAATATGATGTTACAAAGCAGCTGCGCTTTACAGATTTTTTTTCTGTTTCAGATCATGAGTACCTATTAATAATAATGATAATTATCTCTGTCTGATATTAAGCTAAGCTTCAGTTTATTTGTGTTGAAGTTTATCTTAGCATCAAAGGAAACCCCAGTAAACACAAATAATAATAAATCCTGAGCAAACTCTGAATTGCCACATTTTAGAAGATTGAACTAATTTTAACTAGCCACAAGAACATATCACAGCCAGAACAGTAGGAGCTTAAAAGATATCGAAAGGCCAAGACTAAATGAGACTAACGTTGACGTTTGATAGGGTGTGTCACAATGCAATTGAGCTTAAAGGTAAAGCTTTCAAAAGAATGGGTAGAGGGGCTTAACTATAAACATGTTTTAATATAAATACATTCATGTAACCTCTCAAATGAAAATAACATTGTTTATTAATAAAAAAACAACAACATTGATGTAAATAGTAACATGTACAAAACCCTGAGTAATTGTGCTCAGATTACCATAAATATTATCTCATATGTTGCAGAAATCTAAGAATCTAATGTTTCCTATCTCTGAAGTCTATTTCTATACAAACTACAAGTAAAAGTAAAAACTACAGTGCAGTAAAACTACCTTCTCTACACCTTCAATACTTCAGTATAAACTGCACCTTTTGCCCTCCAAAATGTTTTCTTTTGGGAAAAATAACTTTTTCTTTTTTTAAAACAAAAAAAACTTTTCAAGTTTTTTTTTTACTTGGAAAAAAGTTGGTTTTTTTCCAAGTAAAAAAACCCTTTTTTTTTAACTTAAAAAACTTTCTCTTTTTTTTTTTTACCTGGATAAAAAAGGTTTTCAATGAAATTTAACCAGTACTACCCACCTCTGAACACTGGCAACAACAAAGTTAGTAGCTATTCTTGCTTACAAGCTTAATGTGATAATTAGCATGGATTAAATAGTCATCCATCAGCAAGTTAATCTTGGGAAAATGTTTATATGAAGCTGATTTTTATGTCTCTGTGACGTTATCATATGTTTGTTGTTGTCAGGTGTGAGAACAGTGTAGACAGAGGGTCGTTGGGACATCATGAGGCAGCTTAAAGGCAAACCTAAGAAAGAGACATCAAAGGACAAGAAGGAGCGGAAACAGGCCATGCAGGAAGCCCGACAGCAGGTGGCCACAGTGGTGGTGCCTACACTCACTGTGGTGGTTCTACTCATCGTTGTGTTTGTCTATGTGGCAACCAGGCCTGGTGCTATGGAATGAACATCATTGTTTCTTCAGCAATATTACAATGGATAAAACCAAGGACTCCCTCCATGATGTGAGAGCATTTCCACCATTTGTCTTAATGAAAGCGTCCAAAGAATCCCTGTCCAGGATTTAAGCAGCTAAAAGAAGAACATGTGCCGTCGTGCCTTTAAAGATGAATAAGGTCAACATTGACTGAAACCCGTCTTTTAGATATTGATTTGTCTTTATGTCCTGGAATATAACTCAACACGCGTTATACCAAAGAATGTCTGGACACAGATAATGTCTGTCTACAGAGATATTGTCTAAGAATGACTCTATAGATTGTGTCTTTGAGATACTTAAAATGCATTTAATGAACGATCCCACTCTGGTTTTTTGAATGTCAGTAGGCTCAACCAGTCCATTAGATGAAATGGACTGGTTGGCTAATTTCTTACCAGTCCGGATTGATGAAATCCAGTTTTTACACTTCACATTTTCTGCTTAACATATAAAACAAAATCTACATTTTGCAAATCAATTATTACAATTGTATAGTTTTATTACGATGCCTTAACTGATGTCGGACTGCTGCACTTAACCTCAGTAATTGTTAAAAAGCAAGCATTTCATACAAACTCTGAACTCCAGCAGACCTTCTATGGAGTTTTAAAAAAAAAAACAATCATATAGGAGGTATTTGGTGCTGTAGATGTGGATTACAGTCAAAAACACTAAGTCAAGTTGCTGGAAATAATTTGAGGGATGAGGATTTTCAGATTTTCACCACAACGAAGTGTTATATTGCTAAAAGACTCATCTAAACCGATGCAATTCGAACTAATGGAGTATCTATTTTTGCAATAAAATAAAGAGAACCATGCAATTTAACCGGTCTTGTGAGTTTGTGTTCTTGTTAAACTAGCAGAAAGCAAAAATAAACACTGACCACATAGTTACAACAGTATAATTAAAACTTTTCACACCTAGAGCAACCTCCCAAAAGCTGGAAATGAATCCAAGGTCACATGTGTATGATCATTTTCATAGCGTTTCCTCAGCTGACCGTTAAATTGAGGTTTAAAATCAGTGGCTGCAAAGACTGACTGAATGAAAATGAATCACTTTGGATTAAGTGGCTTTTCCATTCTGCATAAGACCAACCTGCTGGCTTCCCCTGATGTCATGATTCTTTCATCCTCACAGCTGGATGACATAAACATTGTGCTAAGTATGTCTAAAAAAATACAGTAGGCCACCTGCTGTCACATATATAAAAAAAATATTACATTTTAATTTTAAATGATATTCTGTAACAGCTACTGCTGGGATGCTGCATCTTACTGTGTGCCAGGGAGAATGGCAGGAAGGGAAGGAACAGAAAGGAGCCTGATCAGCGCTGTTCCACTGTTATTGATCACATTATATGCGCCACTGTCTGACGGGACTGAAAGTCTTTGACAATATGCACCAGGGTTTATTTCTCAAAGTAGAATGAGACACAGACAGTTTCAGTAAAATCCAGTTTTTGGGTTTACCTTAGAAAATTGAGCTAAAACTTCTCTGAGTAGGATTCATATGCGATGAATCTTGTTGCATTATTTTTTGTAAAGTGCCTTGAAAAGACATTTTTTGTCAATTGGCACTATGTAAAGAAACTGAATTGAATGGAATTATCTAAACACCAAATACCAATGAGCGAAATCCAGTTTATTTTTAAGGTTATCAAACACACGACCTGATCAGTGCACATCCTTGATTGATAAATAGCTTTATTCTGTTTTGAATAACACACCTTTGCTCACTTGCATAATAGAATGCCTCTAAAACACACTAGCTTGTATGAACATAATTGTGAAAGTCATAACTTTAGTAAGCCTGTTGTGTTTGGCAAAGTTCAAAGATTCAAATAAAGAAACTGGAACAAATTACATCTTTGTAACTGACTCCTCTAACAATTATATACAAATCTGTTACGTGTTGGCAGTGGAACATGCTCTAATCAATGTATCTATTAATTATAAAACTTAATTTCATGTCCATTTTTAGATTAGAAAATAAGAAAATGTATTGAACGTCCGTGTTGTACTGAAATATAAGCAACAAAAAAAAGATCTTCAGAAGTATTGAAGCAATACTGATTTAGAGCTTTTATTTTTTTACATGAGGACGTTTTGAACATATGCAGATCTTTTTTTTGCTGTTAAATGCCGTCATTTGATTGGCCCCACAGAGCAGCGGTCAGCCCCCGTCACCCTGCGAGCCAGCGCCATTGGCTGACTCTATTGACAGTCAATCGGAATATACCTACGTCATTGAGGTGCCGTAGCTGATTGGTTAGCTGTTCCGTAAAATCTCACCGCCGAGTAGGTAAGATTATGTTCACCATGTTGGATCAAGTGTTTATCCTGTTTACCTTGTGATCAGTTGGATCATGACAGCAGAGCGTCATCGTGCTGAAGTGTAAAGGACCCGCAGCCCGGCTCCCCGGCCCCCGACACGCCGCGGTAAGCCTTCCTGACACCGACAGGAGGAGGAGGACTTCGATGTGGAGATGAAGCTGCCCACTCTGTTAGCTAGCTCCGAGCTGTCAGGTTAAGAAACTCTCGTCTTCATACGGGCGGCACGCAAATTTATTTATCTTACGTTAAAGAAGAACTTTTTGTCACATTGTTCCCACGTCTCTTTGAACTTGTACTTATTCAGAGGACAGAGCGAAACAGGCCGAAAACAAAGATTTCGTCGGCAAATCAAGTCATCTAAAAGGAACTATGAGGGCTTGTGCTCTAATGTTTTGAGCAATGGTCACAGCCCCTCTGGTCGGGGTGATGGGGGTTTCTCTCTAAACAAACAGTTCCATGTGAGTGGATGGCGGCGGCTCGGGCCTGTCTGTCTGCTTGCGTCTGCTGTTGTATTATCGCCTTAGCCGGGATACACCCCCTCTGCACCGGATCTGCGCCGTTAATCACGGCTCGGAGATTACCCCTGTTTACGGAATAGCTACCTCGCTCTGCGCGCAAAAATAGAAAGAGGAGTCCATTTGGAATAACAGATGCAGTTTCCCGGCTGCGTGGACCCCCCTTTATGGGAGGATTTGCGGCGCTGGTTCGAAGCCTGTAAAAAACTTTGGCACTTGTTTTAGATGGATGTTGTTGTTCCCATGTGACGGGCTCCATCACACTGCTGTGGAATCAACACGCTCTGCAATGGGAGACATCAAAATCCAACGACTTTATTTATTCAGGGGGTCTCGGGCTCATTTCCACTAATTATTTTTGGCGTGGTTGTGTCAAGTTTTTGTTTTTAATTTTTTTTTTACACTTGACATTGCTTTAACTTTTAGCAAAAACGTCTTTAGTTTCGGATCAGTGAAACACAAGTGAGAAAACTTTGGCTGAAGTCCGTTAGCTGCTTCTTTTTTTTAAAAGTTGCATTATGATAAACATTATGGCAAACTGTTTTATTTACATTTTGTGTGAAGAGTTAAAGTAACGGATGGTTGAGCTTTTAAAGCCAGAATCTATTTTATTGAGTTTTCAGTGTAAGGGTTCAGTTTGGTAGCCTTCATCACCACTTTCTGACCCGGTAGACGTTTTTTCTTTTTTTTTTTGCTGCCTTGCTGAATGGCTCTTTGCAGCACAACTGCCACAAACGTTCCAAAAATGATGACTGCTTACAACGGTGGCTCCTCAGCAGTGGCTGCCCATCACCATCACCAGCTGCAGCACCTCCCGCCTCCCCACATGCACCACCACCACCACCACCACCAAACAGGACAGCATCACTTGCAGCACCCGGGTTCTGCTGCAGCCGTGCGCACCGTGCAGCAGCACACGTCCACTGCTGCGGCTGCAGCGGTGATGCTCAATCCTGGCCAGCAGCAGCCCTACTTCCCCTCTCCTGCGCCTGGACAGGCTCCAGGACCTGCTTCAGCTGCAGCTCCAGCCCAGGTTCAAGCCGCTGCTGTCAAGTCTCATCACCACCATCACCATCACCACCACCATCAGCAGCAGCAGCAGCAGCAAAACACGCATCACCTTCAGCAGCAGCTGGACATAGAGCCTGATCGGCCCATCGGCTACGGTGCTTTTGGAGTCGTCTGGTAAGTACACAGCTCTTAAGTTTGCTTAACTTCTTCACATCTTCCCTTTTCAGCTACCTCTCTGTTTCTTCTTCGTATTTTAGAATGACCCACATACTAAACTAAGACCTAACATTTCCTTTTTGAATTTTTCTGCTGTCATTCTTTAGTTTGCTTACTATCTTGTTTTTTTTTTAAAAGATATTTAAAATTCTGTTTTGAGGAATTAATTAATGTTTATGACCTTATAATTAAAGCAAAAAATTCAAAGACATTTGATTTCTCCACCATTAAAAAGTGATCTGAAAAAAAAAACAACCTGTAAAAACTTTGGCTGCTGTTTGCATACTGTAGCATCCAATGTCTCAAGGTGAAAGTAAAAGCTTTTGCCAGATCAGCAGCCAAAAAGAAACTAAAACAAACTGGAGGAAAATGAAAGCGCTGCTTCCCTGGATATTATGTAACAAAACCAAACATAATGACACCTGCCATGTTCCAAAAACCCAGAACCTGAATAGTAACAAAACAGTGAAGCACATCCAGTCACAGTGTAATTATAAAATGGAGTCTTTAAATGGCCTTCCCAAACCAATAAGTAGCGTGACGACTGTCAAAAAGCATACCGGTGGTGGAGGCCTGAAGGAGCCGGGAGGATGAGGGTGGAGCAGGGGCGGAGGTGGCTGGAGCTCGGCTGGTGAGCGGATGGAGGCACTGATAAACTTAGGCTAGCTTGACGATTGGCTACGACGAGGCTTGGTCCAATGCTGATAGGCTGCGGTAGACGCACACAACTCAACGATTGGATGAGGCAGGTGAGGCTGGAGGGTCTTCCAGTTTGGGAGTTATGTCTAGGCTTAAATTCAAACGGCTCCAAGTATTGATATGAATGTGTTTGTAGATTTATTTACTATGCTTAAAAAAAAAACAAAACTCTAAGGTTGGAAGATTCAAACAGTCTGTAACAACTTGGCATCAATAAAAATATTAACTTAAGCTCAGGTACATCAATGTGACTGAGCTTCAGTAAAAAGAAAACATGAGATAATATCTGAAATATGTCATTAATGTTTATGTGAAGTAATAAACAACTTTCTAAACAAGAATTAGCCTTTAAGAACAAATATTTTGGCTGTCTTGTGAAAACTAAATGACTATCGAGACACAAGAATGTGTAACATGCTAACACGGGGTCTGAGGCGCAACTTGAAGCAGCTGTACAAACTTTTATTTTATTTTTTTGCAATGCAGGCAACGGGAGGTAACTTTGTCTGCTTTGTTTTCCACCTTTTCAGCACCCACCTCAGGGAGCGCTTCTTTCATCAGCTCCTTCCTCGTCTTTCTTTCTGGATTTTTTCCTGGGTGTTTCACAAGAGGTTCTTCAGATCTAGACTCATTTTCCTGCAGAATCTTTGGGATGTGAAGGTGTTGGCCGAGTAGTAAATCGTGACAAAGTGTCCTCAATAATCCTTGTGGAAACTTTGTTCATAACATCATTGGCTCTATATAAATAAACTGAATTGATAAATTTCAGAATGCTGCTTTCAAGTTTCCATTTGTCCATGTGAGCCACGGTTTTTGGGGTTTTTAAACATTTTTTTTATAAACAACTACGTCAAAGCTCCATCTCTCTCTCTGTATCCCACAGTTACCTCACTTGCACAATTAACAAATGTATGTTTCTGTGCAAATGTTCACATTTTTGTGTAAATTTATGTAGTTTTGCAATTTTTTTTGTGCCTAAACACCATCTCGGTGCCAGCCTCACTGGGTCAACCGGTACCTAAACAGACAAATTCTCCTCTTGTTTAAGGAGGTACAGCTTTACCCTTTTCATCACTCAAAACCAATCAGGTTTAAAACAATCTCTCTGACACACAGCCTCACTCAGTGGCCAGTGAGGAGTTGGGATAGTGAGCATGGCTGCAGCAAACATATATTTTTTTACTAAGCTGTACAAATGTGTGATTTATTTGCAACGTGGACATGGAGTGGAATGGGTCTCCTCTGCTCTGACTCTTGGTTGGCGGTGTGCTGCAGGTTGGGTGGTTATGTCAGATTGACTGACTAATAGAGGACTTTATGAAATCAACATGATCAGGAGACATGTCTTTTAATTTCTGAACAATAGGTATTAAATTCTCCTGATAACCGTCTGTCTAATGTTATGTTTCCTCTGCTTTAAGGTCGGTGACGGATCCCAGAGATGGAAAGCGAGTGGCTCTCAAAAAGATGCCCAATGTCTTCCAGAATCTTGTTTCTTGCAAAAGGGTCTTTCGGGAACTGAAGATGTTGTGTTTCTTCAAACATGAAAATGTAAGAGCACATTTGTCTTAAATGTTCCGGCCAGACATTTTCAGGTGATTCCAGACAACCAATGGAAGAAACAAAAACAACATTTATTTGTAACCATGACGTAAACATTGTGTGTCCTCAGGTACTTTCTGCTTTGGACATACTGCAGCCTCCTCACATCGACTACTTTGAAGAAATGTATCCTTTATGCTTTTGATTCACTTAAAGATTGATAACACAGTTCAGCAAACTGGATGGCCTATTTCTGCGTTTCCATTACAAATGGGTGCAAATCTTTTTCTATGTTCTACTAAGGTTTGAAAAAACCCACAATTTTGCAAATGTCGTATTTCTGTTAAAAAAGAAATAAAATAAAAAATCATGGGGGTGACATAAACTATTCAGAATTTGGCCAATATATATATGGCCCTCATCTATCGGCCATCAGAAGAGATGTTGGCGTCTTATTCAGGCGTCGGAGCGACAGTCGCTTTATACTTGAGAAAGTATAAAAAGTATTCACCCCCTTTAGATGATTTACCATTTTGTTGTTTTTACCAATCAACAATAAGAACAAGATTTGGCTCAATAGAAATATTTTACAAAAAACCTTTAATGTTGAAGTGAAAATGGATTTGTATAAAATACTGTCCATTACATAAAAATGTATAAAATAAGTGACTGCATAAATGACACACAACGTTTTATGTAAATATGCACCCCCATTTATTTAGTAGAAGCACTTCTGCCTCCATTCACCACACAAAGTTTGTTGTCGTATTTCTCACTAGACCAGAAGGATCCAGACGTATTCAAATGAATTTCAACAAATAAAAAAGGTTGAACAACTCATTGATAAGTTACGATATGCAACAGGGTGTTGGAACTCAGAAGAAGCCCTCCATCTTTTCTTCTAGTTAAACTCTTCTTTTTCTACTTCTGAAGCATCATGGGACATATGTACGTTGGATTCAAAATAAGCCAAAAAGCCTTGGAAATATTTAAGATGGACAAAGTTTTTTTTTTTTTTTTTTTTTTTTTTTTTTTTTACAAATTCATGTTGATAAATTAAAAAGTCAGATGTAGCAAAGCGGCTCAGTTTTCTTCTGCATTAGAGTGGTCAGTATTGGGGCTTTGCTGACGCTGCAGTTCAACCACACCTTTATGAACATACAAACTACAACTGAAGCATAACAGCGTTGTTGACCTGGTGTTCATTAATATTTTAGTTTGCAACCTTAATCTCCCAACGTTCAGCTACGTTGTGACTGAACTTATGCAAAGTGACCTCCATAAGATCATTGTATCACCACAGCCTCTGAGCTCAGATCATGCCAAAGTTTTTCTGTATCAGATTCTTCGGGGTAAGTGCTTATTTCTTTTTTATTTTTTTAATCATGTTGGTGTTCTTACAGCAGTAGGGCTAAGAGGGAATTTACTGAAACAAGAAATGGGATAAATCCTGCTGCAATACACTAAAAAACCCCCAAGAACTCCAGTAACTTTGGATTCCAAAAATTAGAATAATGTGAAACGTTTAACCTTTTTGTCACCATTTTCATAAGGTGAAACTCCTTTTATTGATCTGTTAGTGAAACATTTTAAGCCTTTATTTCTTGTAATTTTATGATTATGGCTTGCAGATAATGAAAACCCCAAATTCTGTATCACTTAAAATTAAGATTAAGTTGAGTAAGAGTAAAATATTGGATACATTGTGTTCCCAGATGGAATGCTGCTGCTGCTGCTTGTTTTGACTGTGTTGCTGCTGCTTTTCCCTGGTGAAGGGCTTGAAGAGGCAGTCCTCCAGAAGGCTGGCCAGTTTGTGTCGTCTCTGTGTGACGTTCGCTCCGTTAAATGTCTTCCATGGGTTGGGGAAAGGGGACTTGTCCGTTGGCTTAGCATGGAGAGAGTTCCAGCTTCTCGACAGTTTATCAAACCTTTTCACTGTTTTGAATCATGGATAAAGTCTCGTTTCCACCTCCAGTGTTGACTTTCCCTCTCCGAGTCAATTAATCTTCATTTCCATCACTGCATCATTTCTGCAGTAGTTTGTCATAGTCCTTTGTGGAGACAGGAGATGTCTTGTACCTTTTTAGCTTGTAAGCGAGAAAATAAAATAAAAATCCCTTGGGTCTATTAATTTCAAGCAATCCAGCTGTGAGGGCAGGGAATATTAAAAATAACTATCAAAGTTAGTTATATAAAATAACTTCCAAAATGCAAAAGTAAAACCAAAAAGCTCCTCCTCCTTCACAGACAAGCAGGTTCCGTGTCTTCTGTGAATGTTGGTCAACTGGGTTTTCTTAAGTCAACGATCAGTCATGATGATGTCATTTTTCATAAGGACCTGGTATTTGGCCACTCTGCCTATGGTACTAAAATGAGTCATGGTACCTATGATGAGGTTCAGCAGCCCTTCCTCAGCCGAACCTCATAGAGGTTCTCTATGAGCTGCTAAGAGGAAGATGAACCAAGAAGTAACTATCAAAGTCATTCCACCTCATCAGAGCCACAGGCTGATCAGCTCCGTGTCACACCGCACTGATGCAGTGATTCACATAAAAGGAGCCCCAACCAAGAACTGAGTTCAAAGAAACGAAGCGTCAAATTTCTGTATGAGAAATAGATCTTTATTGATCTTCTGCAATAATCTGACCATTTCTGAGGCACAGGATTTTGGCCTGTGGGGTTTCAACATCTGTAAACCACAATAATCAAAATGACCAGAAATAGAATTTTATTTTATTTCACTATGTGCAATAACTATACATTTGGGTTTCACTTAATTTTCGTTGTAGGAGCCTCTATTAATAAATATTACAGTGTATAACGTATTTTTTTTAGAAGATGTATAGGAAGACTTGTTCACTTCCTCCCCTAAGAATCAAACTGAAACATCAAGTATCAGTATGATGTAGATGTTGCGATGCTGAGCTTCTATCAACTAACTATTAAAGTCGATGCTTTCAAACTAGTCGGTGAAGGACTGGAGTTGGTTATTTGAATGATTCCAGAACAGTTTTTATCTACTAAATGTTTTTGGTTTGTTTCCTGCAGGACTTAAATACCTACACTCTGCTGGAATTCTGCACCGAGATATCAAACCTGGCAACCTCCTGGTTAACAGCAACTGTGTGCTCAAGGTGTGTGAAAAAGGTTATGTTGCTGCCTTTTATGTCATCAGAGGCATTTATGCTGTAGATGAACATTTATAGCAAGTGTTTGGTCAATATTCATAAAAGAAAAAAAGTAGTTTGTTTCTGCTTAACTTTCATTCTGTGTTGTCAGAAGGTTTTAAAATGTTTACTGTTTGTCTGTCTGTTTCCGTGTTTGATGATGTATCTTTGCAGCCTAGTGCCTTTAAATATGCTTCAGAAGCATCACACAGCTTCGATTCCCCTCCGAATCAGAAACGGCTCCATGTCTTTAAGCTTTAAGACAGAAAAATAGCACCGTACTTCCATAGTAAAGTGTGTTTGGAAATTGTAATTAAATAGATGCTTCACAAATGTTTAATTTGTCAATGGATTTGTCAAATCCAACAGCTAACATCAATCTGATTTGGTTGTCTGGAAGAACATGATCTAAAACAACCTTCTTCTGTTGCATTTTAGAACATTTCCCAGCTTCAGTGCTCGCTGGGTTTGTTGTTGTAATAGTTCAGGATTCTGTCAGAAACTCTTTTGAAATGATCAACCTTTGTTGTTAAAGTTGAAATGTAATGTCACAGAGGCTGTTGTGACCAGTGACGGCAAAGTTACTTTGAAAAAGCAACTTTAATCGGATTACTGACTACTTGATTTGGAAAGTAAATAAGTTACATTAAAAGTAACTTTTAGTCACTTTCAGCAGCTGCTAACAACAACGCTCTGCCACCTGTGAAAATGACTTTGATATTTGCCAATACGTAATTGCAAGTTATTTTATGATGGTAACATCAACAATGTATTTCCACATATAAGGTTAAATTGAAGAGGAGATTTTTTAATGGTTACAACAGTACAACAAAACGTTAGTAATTTGTGTGTGTTTTTGTGTGGTCCAGTATTGTCTGGAAAACTCTAAGAAGGTTTTTAAAGCCCCCCCCCCCCCACACACACACACACACACACACACACACCTCCCCACAGCCTCCAGGCTGTGTGTTACGGCCCTGTGTTTGCTGTTAGAGCGCAGCGCGCAGAGCTCCTCCTGCGGCCCCACAATTCAGATGGCTGCTGCAGAGATTTGTGACATTCATCTTAATATTAATGATTATAATGACGTTTAGTTGCTCAACTTTACGGAAACATTCATTCGTGGCTGTTTTCACGTTTATTGCGCTGTTCATATTGGTCTCGATGTTTGCAATTTTCTGGAGAGCAACGCGAAGCTCGACGTATTTCACAGGTAATATATATTAACTTGACATTAACAAAGACACAGCGGGACGGATCATCTGGGAAATGATGGACAAGGAGAGACTGATTAAAACTACCTTAATGACGGACAAATTCTGGGATTTATTATGAGTTTCTGCTCATTTCCAAGCCCAAATGATCAACTTCACGTTCAAAAATGAGCCCAAAAAGGTGTAACCCGCCACTCATTAAATTTGCAAGCGACTTCAAAAAAGGAAAAAAAAAAGCCCAAAGCCACTTATAATAATCTGACTTGGCGACAGAAACTCTAAATAGTTTCTGTTTTTCCACCAACAAAATGCGCACCTTCCTCCTCCCTCCATTGTTTACATTTCTGTCACTGCTGATTCTGTTGCATAGAAACGGCGATCACTGGAAGAGACGCCTGGAGGAAATACTATTAAATTCCAAAAGAAGATAGTAACGCAAAATGATTTCTATAAGTAACTGTAGTTTGACTACTGGATTTGAAATGGCAACGCGTTAGATTACTTGTTACTGAGAAAAGTGGTCCAGTGTCAGTCACGACCAGTCATATCACTGGTCGTGACGCAGAATGAGAAACATGAGTTTATTTGGAGAAACTGTAGGGCAGAGAGAGAGAAGATAATATCTGGATGATAGCCGTTTATTTCTAATAAATAAATTGGGAGAAGAAATTGTCTGCATAGTAAAACACAAAATCAACAAGAATTGAAAATAAAACCAATGGTCAAATTGAACGAGTAATAGTCGATATCTTTGTTCCATCTTTAACTTGGAAGTTAAAGGTGGAACAACTTGTCAAGAACAAAGACTTTTTGCTCTCAGTAAAAGAAGGAAGTAGGTCCTGGGAGCAGAAACAGCAGTACGAATGAAAAGAATGGTTAATGGTAACATTTTGGTCTTTGTGTTTAGATCTGTGATTTTGGGCTCGCCCGTGTGGAGGAGTTGGATGAGTCCCGGCACATGACTCAGGAAGTTGTGACGCAGTACTACAGAGCACCAGAGATCCTTATGGGCAGCCGGCACTACTCCAACTCCATCGATATTTGGTCTGTGGGCTGCATCTTTGCAGAGCTGCTGGGTCGGCGCATCCTCTTCCAAGCTCAGAGTCCCATTCAGCAGGTAACTTCTTCCTCTGCCACCTACAGCTTTTGGGATCATAATGAAAAATAAGAACAGAGCCACATGCCTATGTGAGAGTAAAGCTTGGAAGCTGCTGTATTTTTCACACTTGCTTTACTCTGGCTCTTTGGCCAGCCACTGATTAAAGAGGTGTTCTCGGAGACAAGCGGTTCATGTTGACACGGATTTGGAGGCATTTCTAAAATGGATTTTTCTGTGTATAGCTGGATTTAATCACTGACCTACTGGGGACGCCTTCTATGGAGGCAATGAGGACGGCATGCGAAGGCGCACGGGCACACATTCTCAGAGGAACTCATAAGCAGGTAATCAGTCTGGAGTTTGAATGGTTTGATGTGACTTTAAAAAAAAAAAGGCCATGTGGGTCATTATTTCATTAGGAAAGAGAACCTATAATGCACTGGGGTAGTGATCAGCAGGTTCTTTGGTCTCTATGTCCCTTGCTTTTCTTGTAGATCTTTAATTTGTATTTGTTACTGATTGTACATTGCACAGGGCAGTATTGAGGTCATGTTCTCAAACTGGAACGGTATCCAGAACTCCTCGATTATTGCGAGTTTCTTTGAAAATCCTTGAAAATTTGTAGCTAAAAAATATTAATTTGTAAGATTTAAATGTAAAGGTGTTAGATGAAATGCTTCTTTGTCTATGAGGTTTTCAAGAAATTGTATAGTTCCTATTGCAGCGTATCAAACTAATTCTGTGTCTCCAGGAAGCATGGCACTTTGTTTTGTTGTTGTTTATTCAGGAGTCACTGAACTGGTTCTCCTTTCAATGTGTTTGTTCCTACAGCCATCCCTCCCTGTTCTGTACACACTGTCTAGCCAGGCAACCCATGAAGCAGTTCATCTGTTATGCAGGATGCTGGTGTTTGATCCAGTAAGTCATTCCTTGTTCATTACATGTTCAAATGTTTTCACTGAGTGCAGGGTTTCCTCTAGGACTTTTAGAAACAGTGGTGCTGGTGGTGGGCTGTGCAGCCGATTGGGGGGCCAGAAAACTGCATTAAAGTCTAGAGAACAGTATAACTGTGTGAAAGTACTCAAAGGAAACCTTGTTCTTCAATATTCCTCCTGGACATTATGCATGTTCTCATATTTAGAATTATGCAGGCTGCAACGTTGCTGCTCTAATCCACTCTTTTTCCAGAGATCTCCGTCCCCTACTTGATTTGAAGCACATTCACATGTGGGCTGTACAAAACAATTCAGTTCAATCATGAGGCATAAATTAATGTTTTTTTTTTTTTTTTTTACAAAATGGTAAGCATGCTGTCTACATGTCTTATTTAGAATTTGCCAAGCAGAGAGATGAACATCAGAGTAAAGCCGCCCTTCTGCATACATTTTCACTCATCTCAAAGAATCTTGAGGAAAGTAATTCAGCGTATCACTTTCACTGCTTCTTTTTTTTGGGGGTGGTTGTTTCATTCTTTCATTCTTTCAAGCCCATCAGTAATACTACATCACAATGGAGGTGAATTTTCCAGCCTATGCTGTAGAAGGGATACATACTTCAGTTTTCCTGTGACTCTGAGTCAGGGGTTGTTACTGCACTTCTTATCTGGATCCTGACCAGATGAGAACGCCTCACTGTCCTTTATTCACATGTTTGTTCCCAACAAGTTTCTTCTTCCTCTGTGGCTTTTTATTGAGAGAGGAGGACCATTCCTAAAATTGTCAAGGTGAACAGGACTCTCTCAGAGAATGCAAGTCCTTCACTGGCTAATGTCTTCAATGAAATTCAGCTAAGCGACCTTTCAGAAAATCTTATCTATTCCATTTGGTTTCTAGTCTAAGAGGATTTCTGCCAAGGACGCTTTGGCTCACCCGTACCTAGACGAGGGTCGACTGCGCTACCACACGTGTATGTGCAAATGCTGCTACACCACATCCTCCGGCCGGGTTTACACCAGTGACTTTGAACCGGTCACAAACTCCAAGTTTGATGATGGTTTTGAGAAAAACCTGACCTCTGTGAGGCAGGTAAAAGGTAAGCTTTCTTTGCTCTTTGCAGTCTGATATTGTTCATATATTAATATGTAAACATTTGTTGGGCAGATGAAAAACTGTACAACATAATAAAACATAAGAAAATGTGCACAAAAAAAAAAGTGCAGTAGAAGGAATTTGTCCTCTATTGAAGACACCAGAGAAACATTTTCTTGTTTTGTTTTAGATTAAATGGCCATTTTTATTTGATTTGAAATGCAACTGAAAGAATTGAAATAGAAGCATGAATTTGGATCAATTAAAAAAAATCCCCCCCCCCCCACATAGAGATCATCCATCAGTTCATTTTGGAACAACAGAAGGGGAGTCGGGTGGCGCTCTGCATTAACCCTCAATCAGCTGCTTTCAAAAGCTTCATAAGGTAAGGAGTCATGTTCTCTACATACAATCATCAGGCGATGGTCAAAAGAAAGACCTTCATTTGAGTGTTTTCATTCATTGTCTTTAGCCAAACAAACTGTGTAAGTGCTTAAAGTATCATGAACCATCTGCCAAAAAATAGAGCTAACCTGTTTGCTTCAGCAATGTCACAACCTAAGAGAGATGATGATCCCTGAAATGTAGGAGTGTCTATTGTATTTTCATTTTATCTGCAGGTGTACCTAGAGATTTTAGAATTTAGAAAGTCTACTTCCATATCTTCCATTTCTTCCATCACAGCTCCTGCTTGTTAATGTCTTCTGCTTCCCTTTGAAAAGGTTTCCATTTTAAAACGCTTGTACGTGTCACCCACTGCAGACTGAAAACTCTGGTGTGCTCAAACGTCCTATAGGCTGCCAGTTTGTTCAGCCTGATAAAGTGGTGACAGCACAACAATCCGAATCTTTAGTAGTAACCGTCAAATCTCCTGACTTCAGAGTAATAGTACTGACTTTGACAGCAGTTCTTCTTGTCGGTTCTCTTGTTTTTTTTCCAGAAGCTTTCCTCTAGATTATAACAAATAATGAATAAATGGATGGTTTTATTGGGATGGTCAACAATTACCCATAGAGCAGAGAAATTTAGCTATTATTATTATTATTATTATTATTATTATTATTACATCTGTCTGAAAACATTTCATATCCAAACTGCTTCATATATCAAGCTGTAATTTTAGGTTTTTGCCAATAGAGGGCAGTGTATGCTTTGTGGAACTTATAATGGCAGCAGAAAGAGATCAAGCAGAAGAAGATTACAGAAAGCAGAATTATTGTACATACAGTTGGTACATCTGCCTCCTGTTTCTCAGTGAAGTAACAAAGTAACATTTTTCTTCATCCAGAGTTATCGAACATGTTTATTGCTTGGAAACTGAGTTAGATAACAGCAGGTATAGAGAGCTACTTAGCTAAACAAGTTTTAGTGATGTAATGTTTAGTAAAAAAAAAAAGCCGAATTACCAAAAATCACACCATACCAAACATCATGTTACTTTTTCTCTAGATGGATGACGATATGAAGAGTCTTAAATATCTGTCAGTCTGATTCTAAATCTTCCTGCCTCTTCTTAAAAACTTAAAGGGGCAGTATTATGCCAAATTGACTCTTTTATCTTTATGTCATGTTATAATGTTGTTTCCTCATCAAAAACGTACCTGAGGCCTCCTGTATTTAAAAAGTGTGCAGCTTTCAGACTAAAAGTTGGGGAAATATTTCACTAAAAATTCCACATGTATAAAACCATGTGCAGCTGCCACATACACCACCCCGTCTCCACCCATGAACATATGTGTAAATTTGTATAAATACCCAGAAGGCTGCGACCGTGTCTGAATAACCATGGCAGTCCAGGTTGACTGTTATAGGCAATCTAAGTTAAACATCGACATGGTGTTTAAGCTGTCATTAGGTGTTTTTCCCACTTCATTAAAACATGCTGTTGTGGAACCAAAACTTAAAACAAACAAAAAAAAAACATTTAAGGAACTATGAACCCTCCATCATTATAAAGAGAAATGTAAAAGAGTGTTGTGTGTAATACAAACAAACACCCACAAACAGCCTCGCATAAAATAAAATACTCCCAACGACACATCATGAAAAACATGAACAGCTTGTCTCCAGCTTTTGTAGTGAGCAACAGTGTTTACGCTCTTAACACATTTCCACATTTATCACATCTGAACCACTACAAACTGCTTCAGTATATTTTATTTGTATTTTGTGTAATAGACAAACACAATCACCTCTCTATTTGACAATGAATAAATGTCATTTTGAAATGGAAGGGAAGCATGGCTTTATAAATAACTTCTTTTTTTTTTTTTTTTTTTTTCTCAGTGAAAAATTTTAGAAACTTACCTTTTATTCTGATACTGATGAAGCATAAGTGTCACCAGAAGCAGCATGTAGCCTATGGTAACATGGGTTCCTGTAGGACATTCGGCTAACAGGACAAATCTGAGACATGCAGTCCCCAATCTGGCCTTTGAGTGACAAGAAGAAAGCCTTTGATGAAGGAAAGAAAGAAAGCCAGACAAGTTCTATTTGCAATGACTTCAGTCTGAAGATGTGCAAAAACTTTAAGCTGCTATCAGTGCTTCTGTGATAGATTTGAATACAGTCCCAAACTTTTGATAATTGGTCTTCCACTTTATAGTTTAAACTTTAAAGCAACACACGACTGCTTTGTGTTTAACCCACATCCCAATAAAATACCTCTAAGTTAGTGGTTGTAAAGTGGCGAAGCGTTAAAAAAAGTTAGAGGCATGTACTGTATGCTGCTACTGCCCGTTGAACATTTACACTAACAAATTAAACTGCTGTTATTCAGGTTTTGCCCTCAAACGTCTTTCTTGCAACACTGAAAGGATATATTGCTTCATAAAAAATTCCGATGATCTGATATTTTATTTTCACGTAAATCTTGCCAGTTGGCCAGTCATCTTCTGACCACATGGAATTGTGTGGCCATTGACCTCGGTTATTTTTAAGTGTCTATAACATTGATTTCAGTTCTGTGAAGTTTCTGGTTGAAATATTGAGATGAACTTTATGTGTTGAACTATTAATCACGTAGGTTTTGCTTTGAGCCAATAAACAAACGAGTACTCCCCATTAATTAATTTGTCGGCCTGCTTTTAAACAGCTCCACAGTAGCTCAACCTTCTGAAATGCCTCCATCTCCGCTTGTGTGGGAATAGATGCTGCTGTGCACCATCCTTTCCCCCAGCTGACCCGTCGGAACCCGAAAGCACCTAATAATTACGTAGCATTTCACTGGAGTGAAGAACTTGCGGCTCTGATCTATTCAAGTGGACACATGGAGAAAACGACTGATACCTTTTGGATTTGAAGTCTTGATTTATGAATGAATGGGACAGCAGCTTGATAGAACAAATGTTGAAGGTGTACTAATGTATTAGTTGCTAAGTAGACAATAAAATCTTTAGAAAACAAAGTACAGTGGTTGATGATCGTACCCAATACCTGCAAAGATGTATAGATTTTTTTTTATTTGATTTTTTTGTTTTGTTTTGCCAGATGTAAACTACTTACATTTATTGCAAACCGTACACTTTGGCATATTCCTGTTATTACATCAACCAGCAATGTTGCAATGGTTCTTTAGATCCCACGTTGCTTCGTACCCAGACAATCAACTGTAAATGTGTCTGTAGAATGGACAGATACCCCAAGTTTTACAAAAAAAAAAAAAAACCCATGCTGTTTGAGATGTGAAAAATGTTTAAACTTTGGTTGTTGGAAGCATTTGTCTTTTTTCTTTTTTTTTTTTCATTCCCTCATCAAATGTTTAATTTACCAAAGATTAGGAGCCTCGTGCAGGAATTATGCAGCGAGGTAATCAGTGGGCCCCGTGTACAAACAGTACATGCTTTCTAAATGGGTATTCGTCTGCACAGTTTTCACTTTATGCAAAAATGTAGAAGGATAAGCGTACAGTTTATAGACGGATGCTCCTGATGTTTCAGTTGAAGGAGTTCTAAAGATTCTGCCATCAAACCTTCCTTACACGAACACTTCCTTCAGTTCGGATGTCCTGGTTCTGTTTGGATGTCCTGGTTCTGCTCGGATGCTCAGATTCCGATGGACCAGTGGTTCCATTCTTTTCTCTCCCTCTCAGTCCTTTCACTGTCAAACCCAGTTGCTCCTGCTCTTACATATTAAAGCAGAAGTTTCCATCCACAGCGTAAAAGTTTAAAAGTCAGTTATCATCATTTCTAAGTAAATGTATGGAAACTTGTGTATTTAAAGAAAAAAAAACAACCTGTCAATTAATGAATGGAAATAATTTCTGTAATTCTAACTGATCTAACAGATTTTTGGTCTGATTTTAATTCAGAAAGCCAGGAAGAAATTGTGCCTGTCTTTTTAATTGGTTTATGTAATTTAAAAAAAAAATACAACAATGTTTTAATACAACAAGTATTAATACATTTGAATCACTTTGCAGAATATTTTGCTGGTCTTGGCTGTAATATTTGTGATGGAAAGTTGGACTTTTAAGTAAAGCTGCTAATGTCAGAGGTATGCTACTGAATAACATTCAACATGGAGTCGATCTGCATTTACTGGACCTCTGAATTGGGTCAGAATTACTCTAAGTAAATAATAATAAAAAAAAATATAGCAGAACTTTTTCCAGAAACTTTCAAAATTACTGTGCAAAGATTCACACACAGGGCTGCTTTGCTCTTGGGCCAGTAAGGATGTCGTTTCTAAGCCTGGTTTTGTGCTGAAACTTGCATGAACAGCATATTTTGTTCAGAACTTGCATCTAAATTTCTGGTTTCAGTGCAGACTTGATATGTTGGACAGAATATCCAACTTTATCATTTCTTGCTCTTTTTGTTAGGGGTTGTGTTGTTAGTTTCTAACTGTCATGGTCAACCACACCTCTACAAAGAGTTTCTTGATTAAAAACTTAAAATATTCCCTGGGAAAGGTTCTGGGTCAGAACCACTGCATTACAGAACTTGAGTACCTCTTTATGAGAAGCATTTTGGTTGTGGCAAAAACTCCCAAAAATAATCCATAGTCTGAATCCTATCTGCATTTTAGGACCTCTATCTGATTATAATGTTCTCTTACAGCAGAGTAGTTTATGAATTCATGTGTTGAATTATTGGTTCTAATAGTAACATCCTTTAGATTTCCCTTTGAAATCAATTCAGTCTGTCAGCATTCTTCTAAAATATTCAGTCCCCCTTCTAAAGCTGTGATGTGTGTGAAGAACACAGATCTCACTGATTATTAGCCCCCAAAAAACACACCCACATTGTTTTCAACATGCTCTGTTGTGATGGGGTTGGAATGAAACATTTGCTTTGTCAATTCGTGGCCTTAAAGATTGAGTCTTTGTGATTGTAAATGTAGTTGCAGAACCTGTTAGAGGAAGTGCATGTCAACAACCTTCTGTAGAAAAGCAATATCTGTAGAGTGGTGTGAAAAAGGGTTTGTCTCTTTCCTGATTTCATTTATATATATATATATATATATATATATATATATATATATATATATATATATATATATATATATATATATGACACTCAAGTGTTTCAAAACGTCGAACCAATTTAGATATCACAAAGACATTGCCTGTAAACACAAAATGCCGTTTTTAAATGGTGTTCATTATTAAGGGAGGAAAAAAATCCAAACCTGCATTTACCCTTTGTGAATTCAGTCACATTGACCATCAATGGTCTTTGTTCAGTTTTTCTTCAGAGGTGGACTTGCTGTTGTGTTGTGGGTCATTGTCCTGCTGCAGAACCAGCGTTGGTTTCAGCTTCAGATGGACGGACGTTCTCCTTTGGGATGTTTTGGTAAACTCTGTTTATCCCAGCAGGTTCACCAGATCCTGAAGCAGCAAAAAAAAAAAGCCCCAAAGCATCACTCTACCACCACCATGCTCTACTGTTGTTTTTCTGAAAAGCAGTGTTACATGAACACGTCTGAAAATAGTTTTTCTCATAATTTTACAGAATGTTTCAAAGACCATTCTTAATGAGGTTTTCATTGGGGAACTCTACCAGGCAAGCCCTTTTTGTGCAGTCTTTTTTTTTTTTTCTTTTCATGATGGAAGCATGACCTCTGACCTTATGTGTGGCAAGTGAGGCATGCAGTTATTTGGATGTTGTTGAGTGTTTTGTGACCTCTCTGATGAGTCGCCGCTGAGCTCTTGGGGTAAATTTGGTCGTTGGAAGCCTCACCTCTGTGTGGATAACAGATGACGGCTCTTGCTGTGGCTCACTGGAGTCCAAAAACTTTAAAAACTACTTTGTAAACCTTCTCAGACTGATTGATCTTGATTATTTTCTTTCTTCTTGTTGTTCCTGAATTTCTGTGGCTCTCTGCATGATGTTTAACCTTTGAGGATCATTTGGTGTACATCACTTTGTCAGGCAGTGAAATCCTGCCAGACAAAGTGATGCCTTGGTTGAAAGGATGATCCTGATTGAAACAGTGATGAACCATGCGTAAGTGGGTGGAGCAATCACTTTTTCACACAGGGCCTTGAAGGTTTGGATTTTTTTTCCCTTTCAAAACACTTTTCAAAAGTGCATTTTGTGGGGGAGGTTGTTGCTTTGTCTTTGACTTACATTGAAATTGGTTTGGTTTGAAGTGAGACAAAGACGCAAAAATAAAGGATATCAGGAAGGGCAAACACTTTGTCACACTACTGTGAAAAAGTGGTAAAATAATTTCAGTGTCGATGTCTCACTTTGAATGAACTTGATTAACCCTTTACCTGCCCCAGAACAAATGCAGGAGCTAATGAGGAAGGAGCCCAGCTGAGGACGCGGAGCTGGAGCTCAGTGTTGCCGTTGCGCCTGGCACCACAGCAACCAATTGGTCAACCAATCACAACGTTGTGTGTAGACCTCGTTGCCTTCTTGTCCCACATGGCCCTGATAGCCTTGTCGATGCTTGATTAGAGAGCAGCTCAGTTTAATGTCTTGGTTCTCGAACCAATATGTCTAAAGTTTTGTGTTGGAGTGAGTTACAGGCCCACAATCTGGTTTCTCAGATTTTTACAGGAAAAATACAATCTAAGTGGTTTTTACTGTGGCTTCTAGTGATTTAGGAATTTAGACTTGTATTAAAATTCTGCTCCACAAACCAGCCCCTGCACTTCCATCACCAAGTAGACAATAACATCCAACAACTTGGTTGACAATAACATCATGATCTTTTGATCTTTGAGTTACAAATAATCTAGAGGAGTAAGATCTCTACTGTATAGTTTGTACCTTTTAGGGTGACTGAGCAGCCTTACACTATGGATTTAGTTTATCATTTGCAAAGTGACACTTCAAAAAGTGTGAGAAAACGCATCATTATACAAAGGTTTTAAAATCACTGCTTTGAAAAATATAAATGAGCATTTTTACTAAATCTGTATTTTATTTTTACTCCTTGGGTATGAACCCAAAAAGAGCATTTGATGCTTCTGTGAATTATGCGGTTGAAAAAAAAATAAAAGGTCCCTTCGGCCAAGTCAGAAGTCCAATGATGATGTTGCACAGTAAACTCCCAAGTGTCAAATAAGCATGTTGGAGCATGTGAACTGTGTAAGAGTGTAAAATGCCTCCTTATTGAGCACAGTGTTGGTGTAAATATTCAGTAAAAAAAAAAATATAATAATTATATAATTATAAATTTAGTTGTTGCACTGCAACGTTTCACTCTTTTGGAGTTAATGTAACACAATAAGCCAGTGTTACTGAAAATTCTCCAAACTGAGTGTAAAAACACATAATGTAATCATATACAATTTACTATAAACCTATTCATCATATACATTTATTGAAATCAACAATAACTTCAAATATTTACTCTAAATATTTCTCAGATATACAGCTAAAACCTAACATAAAATATTTTAGATAAATATTAGTAGGACAAAGACATCTTCCATGTCTTATCAGTTAATTACGTTTATCGCAGAAATATGTAAATTCACAGAAATGGATTTAGCACAAAAATATATTATTCAGGGGATGACGGTGGTGGGAGTTTGCTCTGCAATCGGTCGATTGCTGGTTCAATTCCCGCTCCACATGCCCTTGTTGTTTGTGTCCCTGAGCAGGACACTAGTCTTGGTGTTGGGCTGATGGTGCAAAACTGCAGCCTTGCTTCTGTGAGACTGCTGTCACTACAACCCAGCAGCTTGTCATCTGACACTATTGGATATTATTTAGAATAACAATTGAAAAGTAACACTGCAAGTGTTTATGTATCTCCATAGAGCGAAAATATATTGACAATTAATGTTGTTAATGAAGTTTACTGTGTAACTCAATTTAACTCTAGTCAGAGTAAAATCTACTCTGAAATGTTTGCACTGATCAGTGTAACTTTAACAGTGTACAGGGCTGGGCCACATGCTCTCTGGTTCAGTGTTGAAATGGACTTTATTAGTGTTGTTTCCACACTGCTCAATTTACTGTGCATCACGGGTTGGAAATGAATATCTGGTTATATGAAAATCGAGTGTTAAACGTATAAAATTGCATAATGAATGAAATATGTAACAACCCTATTAGTGTGATTGACCCTTTGGGAGGAAATTAAATTAAGTGGGTGACTTCAACAAGTCAGTAAGTCTGGGATTGTTCTTGCTGCTCTTTATTAACCCCATTGATCATTAGAACTAAATAACGCTGTTGGATTGTCAAACAGTCTTTAAAACCAAGACATTAAATCCAGCTGCTTTCTACTCTGCAACAGCTGAAGAGCAGAGAATCACTGATTCTTCCTCTGTGGTCCACTGTGAACTTAGCTTCACTACATTTCTTTACAGTCCTGTGACTTTTTTGCAGTTGACAGTTCTTCCTGTTTTTCCTAAGGCATGTTTGGTGCCTAGCCTGTTTTAGGTTTGTATTTCTTTTTTGTCCATGCTTCCCTGTGGGCAGCCCATGTTGCTATCCAGACTCCAATCCTGCTGAGGTAAAAAAAAAAAAAAAAAAAAAAAAAAATCCAGACTCCTTAACGCTGCAGAACCAGAATGTACTCATGATGTACTGATAGACTTTATTCTACCTGTTGTAATTAAGAACTGTGTGCAGATTAGCTCCATATATCCTATTCATGCAGATCACTGTTGATGGGTGACAAGTACTTGAGTGAAGATTTTCACCATAATAGTTTTCCATATTGTCAAAATATCACTGTAGAGAATAAATAATTCAGTTTCAGTTCATCTTATTTATATAGCGCATATTCACCACAAATACTCTCATATAACGTACATGTTATATACTTTTACAGTTGTAATGTAGTATTGGTTTGCATGTGATCCTCACACTTTGAGTAACTGTTAATAGTAAATAGAAAAGCAATTCTGCTTAATCAATATCACTGTATTGAAACTGTATTAGCCTGCCTATTTTAGAGGCTTTGGAGTTTGATTTTATTTTTTAAATCTACAAAATGTATATCTATATATTTAGATTTTTTAAAAAATCTTGTAAGTACAGTATTAGGCAGAGAATACACGATGTATATACCACAGAGATGTACAAATATCCAGGGATATGTCTTTTGTTATTGTTTTTAATGATGTTCTTGGAGCAACACTGTGTGAATATGTATAAAAGGTTCCCTGTTTCGGTCTCTACCTCTTGATCTCACTGACCTTGAGTTACTTATCCCTTTTTAAATTAATGGAGATGAGAATAATTAAACAGCTGACTGTTTATTCAAGCTACTATGTTCATTTGCTTTATTGCCTCTTTGACATTTGAATCGAAGTGTTCCAAAGTGCCGCTTTTCACGACAAATTCCAAGCATTTCCTGAGGGTTTTCAAGAAGAATATTTCAGAATTGAACAATCTTCTACCTGAATGATGAGTTCAGAGGTTAATTTAAAGACTAAACGCTATTTAGTTCTTGTCTTTTATGTGCGTGACTGAAGGCCCTTCAGCCAATGGATATGAGAGGATACTAGCACACTTGGCTGTCATTTCGCCAAGTGACCAAAGTTTGACAAAGATTTAGTAGAACTTTACTGGCCTTCTTTTTCTTACCTTCTGCTGCTGCTCTTTGATGCCACATCACCTCTGGATCTTATCTCAGCCTGGTACAGCCTGTTTTTTACCTAAAACAATGGGGTTTTCTTGGAATGCCTGGTGCGTAGCTGGCCCAGGATCTTCTACTCTTGGGTCCAAAGATGTTGAAGGCAGTGGAGAAGTTGAAAAACAATAGCATCATCCACCCCAGTTCCAGGCTGATAGGCAAACTGAAGTGGGTCCAGCGACGTGCTCACCAGGTGGTACGGCTGCACAAGGCCCAGTCATTCGAGGGTCTTCGTCAGGTGGGATTTTAGAGCCACTGGCCTGCAGCTGTTGAAGTCCTTAATGGGGAGTGTTTGGGACAGGTATGACTAGAGGTTTCCAGAGCTGTGGTTCCCTCTCAGGTGACACCCACGTCACTTCCAAAGTCCACTTGGAACATTGGGTCAGTCAGCAAGGTGCAGATCCTTCTCAGGTCAGGAGCCATGTGCCAGATCTCCAAACCCAGGTGAAAAAAGTAAAAATCACAAAACAATCTCCAAAAACTTGGATGGTCCTATGGTGCATATTATTGTTGGATATACAGTTCTAGTACTTAAATCAAGAAATAAAGGATGGTCTCTATTCCATCTGAAGAATGGAATAAAAAATGATAAATGTTGCTTTTATTTAGTTGATTTTACCTTTAAAAAGGTCAAAGCGTGGTTAGTTGCACAAATGTACAAGTATGCAAACCAGACATCCCATTTTATTCTATAATTTAACGAGGATGATGGATAGAAGCCGTCTATCATAGGGACCGTCAGCCCATAATTACGGATTTGGAATGAATCGTTTTTACAAGGTAAGAAGATCAAGGCTATTAAGGCTTCATAAGTACATATGATCAAAAAGATATTAAATATAGCGCATTATGGAGAAGGTACCGTATGCGTCTAGCCATTAGTAACCATGGAGGAAATGCTCCACCAACATGTAGCCTAATATCTATAAAAAACAGATTAGCATCAAATAGTTTTTTGTTCGCTTGCAAGTCTGTTTATGACAGTGATACAAATCATGTGATGTGAATTTATGATGCTCATACAGGAAGGTGAGTCAGCAATTTGATCAACACCTCACGAGGAAGGAGGTACTGGTTTGTTTCTAAGCTAGCTATTTCAAAACTTTAGTAAATACCACTGTCTACGATCCTCAGCTAGATGTGTTCACAGACAAACTAGCTCGACTTGAACAAGTAGGAGCCATGGCTACACTGGCGAAGGACAAACAACTTCAGTTGCTTTGTTCTTTGTTCCAGTTCTTCACATCCGTCATGACGCCTTGAGTGATTAAATGTTGTAGTTGCAAAGGGTCAATATCAATAGACCTTTTTCACGACAACCGGAAGTTGTGTCTACTTGTGCTGGGACACTTTCTGTTTTTCTGAGTTCATCAAAGTAAAAGGAAAAACGTCTCTCTTTGTAACATCCTTACTTAATTTGCCAGCATTTTCCTTCGCTGATGCGGAGGAAATTGCAGCAGCAAATTCACACAGCAATATACAGTGCTGCTTGAAAGTTTGTGAATCACCCGAACATGATTCTAATAATTTTCTAAAGAACAATTATAACCATGTGAAATGAACATCCAAATCTCAAATTGTAAAGCAGTCTTTCCAAATAAAGGAAACAAAGAAAAAAATATACATGTTTTCATTATTTATTCAACGAAAGTATTTTATCTGTCAAAAAACAGCAAATCTGCCAAGTGCAAAAGTATGTGAACTCTTTCAGTTAGTACCTTGTGGCACCTCCTTTTGCAGCCATTACTTCAACTAGACGTCTTCTGTAACCACAAACGAATGTCTCACTTCTGCTTTTTGGGATTTTTGTCCACTCCTCCTTGCAGAACTCTGCCAGGTGAGTGAGGTCGGCGGGACATCTGGCATGTACTGCCCGTTTCAGATCTTGCCACAGCATTTCTATAGGATTGAGATCCGGACTTTGACTGGACCAATCCAGAGTGCGAATCTTCTTTCTCTTAAGACATTCTTTGGTACTTTTGCTGGAATGCTTTGGGTCGTTGTCTTGTTGCATAATCCATTTCTGTCCCAGCTTCAACTCTCTGACTGATGGCAGGAGATTTTGGTCAAGAATTTGTTGATAGTCCTGGGAATTAATGCTATGGAGTCGTCCAGGTCCAGAGGCAGAAAAGCAGGCCCAGACTTTCACATTTCCACCACCATGCTTCCACCAAACCTCTGCATTTAAAGAGGTTCTTCTCTTTAGTGTTTACTTTTCTCCAAACATGGCGCCTGTGATTGTGGCCAAATAATTAAATTTTGGACTCATCCGTCCAGGGAATGGACTTCCAGAAAGCCTCTGGTTTGTCCAAGTGCTCTTTGGCAAAGTTTAAGTGGGCGGCTTTGTCCTTTCTTGAGAGCAGAGGCTTCCTTCTAGCAACCCTCCCATGAATACCATGTCCACGGATATTTCGCCTGATTGTAGACGCATGCACATTTATCCCAGATGCTGACAGAGTCTGCAACTCTCTGGAGGTGATGCGTGGATTGGCCTTTACCTGTATTATTATTTTTCTGGTGCTTCTTTGTGTGAGTTTTGATGGCCGTCCACTTCTGGGCAGAGTTGCGGTGATCCCTAGTGCCCTGCATTTGTAAATGATTTCTCTCACAGTGGATAGATGAAGCTGGAATCTTTTGGAGATGGTCTCATAGCTTTCCCCAGACTGATGGGCGGTCACCACCTTCTTCCTGATGTCCTCAGATGTCTCTTTTCCTCTCAGCATTGTTGATCTGGTCTTTATGCCTTGACACAACAGTAGTTTGGTTGGTTTTCTCCCCCTTTTAACCAGTGCACCTCAAAACTTTTTCCAAAGACGTCTCATTTGATTGGTCTGCTTAATTGATTACTTGAGCACTCACATGTGTTTCACCTGAGTCTTTTACCTGATTGTTTTTACCAATGCTGCTGTGGTTCATTTACTTTTGCAGATGCTCTGATTCCATGTTTCATTTAGTCTGCTTGCAATTCACACATTTCCCTCAAAACGAGCAAGTAGAATCGATGAACATAAACCTGATATCTCGTTTACAAAAACTGGTTATGAGAAAATAAGAAAATCATGGTTAAAAAAAAGAAAAATCTAAACTACTCAACTAATTCACAAACTTTCAAGCAGCACTGTACGTGAGAATGAATGTATACAAGTTCTTCCATGAAGAATGGCCACAGCTATAAAGGTAAGAAAAGACCTAGCCTAGCGAGCTAACGGCTAGCTACAAAATATGAAGTACATAAACATTGTAATGAAGCCTAAATTAGTGTGTTAAATTATTTGGAATATTTAAGACAGACATGGTGTAAACTTTTAAATTATAGTTTGACATTCTGAAATTTGTTTGCCATTACAACTTGTGAAAAACAGCATGGCTGATGTTATGAGATGCTAGCTGACACGTGATGTTCAAACTGTCCTTTACTTCTTTACTTTTGGAAATGTGGGGAGCTTTTCTCGCCCTGCGACAGACTGGCGGCCTGTCCAGGGTGACCCCGCCTCTCGCCCGGAACGTAGCTGGAGATAGACACCAGCGACCCTCCTGACCCCATTAGGGACAAGGGTGAACAGAAAATGGACGGATGGATGGGGAACATTTCTCAGGAATGAACCCAGCTGGTGGTGGTTAGTGCTTTTCCTTTCCAACCTGTATGAAAACTTTTAGTGGATTACATCTCCTATTTTTCCTAATTTTTGCTATGTGAAGTATTTTCTTTTTTTACAATATTTAGACTTTAAATAAGAGATTATAAAACCATTGCAATCACAGTTTTGATATTTGTTGTTTTAATCAGATATACCTTATGTACAATTTGCAGTTCATTAAATAATGCATCTAAAAACTGTTTAGAAAGTTATATTTACAGAAACATTTTCATCTGGGAAATACTGGCAATAAATATGACTTTTTAACAACGTTCTTTATTACGTTCTTGAAACCAGAAGTTTATAGACACCAAACAGAAAGACACATGGTCCTTTTTTCTCAGTTTGTAGTTAAATCCAACCAAACTCCTCTTGTTTTGGTTTGGCTAATTTTGCAAATAGAAACATATTTCTATTTGCCACATGCCACAATAATAAGAAAAACTTCTGGTTTCCCCAAGTTCATATACACACACATGCACCATTACAGTTTTAATGTCAATTTTATCTAGTGTTTAAAAGAAACCCTTCTGGGTTTTTGTATTGTTAAAATCATTGAAAACAAAGAAAAAAACCCAACACATTTTAACATTTTAAAGAGATTATCTAATTCCAGCACTGTAGGAACCAACCTAGATATTTGTTCAGATGTTTAAAAGGTCGTTGATCTGTTCATTCAAATGCAGTATATAATGAGAATTGACATCGGCCTTGATTATTTTTCTGCATAATATATTTTCCTACTGAATATGATATTGGAAAACAATGTAGACATATGCTACTAAACAAGACGACTGTACTGCAATGATTCTTTTAACACCTTTTCCTGAACAGGCGAATTCCAAACATTACATTTACATCCTGACACATTGACTTCTGCTGACCCGTCCAGGTTCCTCCTCCAACTGCTGATCGCCTTTGGTCACGTCTTTCTCATCACAGAAAAACATCCTTTGTTCTCTCTGATAGCTGGAAAAGCAACAGATAATTCCGGCATACTGTTTTTCAAAGAATTAATATGAATAGCACAATAGTGCCAATGATGCCAGTGATCAACAAGAAAGGAGCAAAGTATGAAACAGAATTGCTCAAAATAAATATGAGTCCTGAGCATAATTTTATCAGTATCAAAAAAATACTAATAAAATTAACTGGAAAAAATAAATAAAAACTGCACTTTGAAATAATTTGGGCTAATTTTAAACAAAGTTATAATTGCTGCTTGTAAAAATGGTTAACTGTCATATCAGCCATACTATATTGGATCGCTTTAAGCTATCACTGTTTTAAGTGATATCTGGCTCCTTTGAAAATCAAAAGATATCTAGTGCTTAATTATCTAAACTTGGACATGATTTAGCCAAAATTGAGACGTGTACAAAAAGCTGGTGGAATGGAATTGAGAACATTTGAGCAAACTTTCTTTTTATAGGTATAAAATCAGTCAGTGGTTGACATGTTATGTTGCAGAGGTATCTCTGTTTTACTAGGCTTACTTGATCAGTGAACTGTAGATGAGCTGCCACTGGAGCTCTGACAGGCCTCAGGCCCAAACGTCACTTCAGAAAGAAATATTTCAGCTACTGTTTACATACCTTTGGGATTCTGTTTCCAGATTGATTCAGGTGGACTGTATCCCGTTCATCCTGACTGCTCGTTGTGTTGTGGCCGTTGAGAGAATACTCTTCATGGAACAAGAGAGGAGGCACTCCTAACTGACAGAGAGGAGACATTCTAACTAAATATAGAAGTTGTTTAACAATATTTAACATTACTTTACCTACATCTCTGTAATATTTTCTTCCTTGTACAGACATAGATGTTAGTGTGACTTTGTCGCCACTGTTTCTTATCAGTCTGACAATTTCCTCGTGTTCCAAGGACTCAACAGGGTCACCATTTACAGCCAGCAGCAGTTCGCCGTCCTCCATACCTGCTTCCTCTGCTGCACTCCCCACATCCACTTCCCTCAGTACATGAGCTGGGATGTTTGGATGAAGAACAGCAGGTGTTTATTGGACGTACATTTGCTCTGTTGGTAAATTTATCAGGGTGAACTATTTGAGGTCACTGACATGAATAATGTGCAGTTTTTTTTGTTGTTCACCCAGTCATAACCACGACACAAAATTTTGCTACCTTGTATTGAACAGTTTCAGTAAGATCTGAAGTGATTACAGCAGTGTTAAAAAAAAAAAGTTAGCACCAAGCTTATGGACATAAGGCAATGATGTCAAAATCAGAAAGCACCTAGAATAATTGTAGGTGAATATAGAAATGTTACAAAGAAGGTTTCACTTTTGTAACTGGAGTTTAAAAGTGTTGTTATTTATTTGGTAGCTTTCTGTAGTGGTTGAGTCAAAACAGAATAACTGATGGAAAATGTGAGAAAAAAGTCCTGAGGTTATTTCATCAGCTTAATTTATGAGTTTCTATAAATGGGTGAGTTCATGTTAATCTCAGGGACAGATTGCAGGAGTGGATTGTTATTTCCTGTGTTACTCACCTATCTTTCGTGGGGGTTCCACTCTCTCTTGTCTTAGCAAAAAACCAAATCCATCGGGTCTTTTCAACAAATGTAAGTTCTTAGCATAGTAGGGAAGGTTGTTACTTTCTGCCAGTGTAGGAAGGATGGGAATCCTCCGCCTGAGATAACAGGACTCACTGTCACTGTCAATTACCAGCACTGTCACTGAGTTCCCACTCTTCTTTATCTGATAACCAAACACACAATCTTAGAAGACTTCTAGTCAACCAATGAGCCAGGTCAGATATTACTGAGGGCAGGATATACCTACAATTCTGTTCAGATTGGTGGTTGTGAGTCCTGACACAGAGACTCCATTGATCCAGATCAAAATGTCTCCAAAGTGGACACCAGCTTTCTCTGCTGGACCATCAGATACCGTGTTCACCATGTATCGACCCCTCTGACCTTCTGACACAACCACGCCGTTACCATGACGTTCAAAAGAAATTGTATGTTAAGTACGCTCTACTAATAACCTTAAGCAACAGAATTCCAGGAAAGTCAAGGCAAACCAATTAATATGATTTTTAATGGCAAGTTATGTTAATAAAAATCTTACTGTAGGAAAACGGTAAACTTTTTCTGTTTCTGAATACAGAACACAATCATAAGGAAAGCAGTATAATAAGCAAGAAACAATTAGATCAACTTAAGACAAAGGGACAATGGACAGACAAAAGAGAAGTGAAATAAATACTCTCGCACCATCTTAGAAGAACAGAGATCACAAAGTGTGCTTGTTGTTATCTGAGGATGCCAACAAACAATTATCAAAACGTGAGTGGAAGTTACCAGTAATTGGTATGATGGTCATCCCCAGTCCATGGTCTGGATGTCTGGTGATGTGACACAGTCTTGGGCGAGTCCACCTGTCTCCTTTGGTGGCTTTGGCCAGCTGTTGTAGGTCTAAGTCCATGACCACTGCCTGATGAGGCACAACAGGAGGATTCAGCAAAGTGGAGAATGAAGATTACACACATATAATTACTTAGTTTTTTCCAATTCCAAATATGCTTTTGCTAAATGAAGTTATTTCAACACTACTAAAGACTTAGTCAATCATCAGGTTTAAACATTGTCAGATCAGTACAATGAACAATGTACAACATCTGTCTTTCCCAGTAATTTTCAAGTTTTGAAGAAGCAAAGGTGATTTTCATCATGACATATAAATTCTGTTCATTCATACAACTGTATTACAAACGTGCAAAAAGGTTCAGGACTTTTGTATGTAAAAGAAAGAAAGGTTGTGTTAAAATTTTTTATTAATCGATTTTATTTTTCCAGCTCTAGTGGCCTTTATTTCTCAGTGATCCAATCCAACCAGGTCTTTAACAGTTTATCATTAGCATGCAATACCTGCTCATACTCTTCCCTCTGTAGCACCAGAAGAAACAAGTCTAAGCCACATGACTGGATCTTACGGACAACCTGAGAAAGATGACGGAAAATACATCAATTATGTATTTATATCTTACATACAGCCTCTACACACAGACAACAGAATGGGGAACATGACAGGACGGCTACTCAGAGGTCATGACCTGCTGGCTGATGCAAATAATCGGCTAGTTTGGCCTAGAGGAGCCGTGCTGCTCCAAAAACACTAGAGCAAAAATAACAATGATTAATTCCTAATTCACATATTGCAATGTGTCATCAAGACATGACAACATGTCTTGACATGTATTTTGCTATTAATTACAAAAATCTAATTATCAGTCTGAGAAATTATCTTCCACTTCATGTTTTTGCATTTAAAAAATGGGTTAATCGCTGTGTTAGCACTGTAACTTGTTCCTGTCAGAAGACAAGGCCTAAGAGAAATGTAGCCTGGAGTCATAACTTGAATAAAATTAATCTACACAGTATTTACAGGCAGCTATATGAAAAATAAACACAATAAACCAGACAACCTAACAAATACAAACACAAAAAATGAAAACAACAGCAAACATCTACTTACAGAGAACATATCGGATATGGAGTTCTGGCTTGCATAATGACTCAACATGTTATTGATTCAAGTTCTGAGAGCCCTGAGATCTTTTCAGACAGATCTCTTCATCTTTGTCGGATTATCTGTCTATCTGTCCCATCGTTTGATAGAGATCTGACAGGAAGGGGACTGAAGGTCGAAGAAGGAAAGGGGTGTATGTAGCATCCCTGTTGCTTATCGTTCTTGGATAACATTGAGACTTGTCTCTCTTTCTCTGCCAACTCACATCCATCTCCTGAGACTCAAAAATATTGGGACATTGCCATTTGTGTCAACACTAAGAATAAGTCCACAGAGAGCCAGAGAATGGATGATAGACAGGACTCAAGAACACATACAAATCAGGGCCTGTGTTCTCAAAGAATCCTAGAGGCTTTGTTTCAGGAAAAGTCTTAGAATTTCTGGAATTCTAAGATTTTCTTAGAATGTTGCTTCAGTGAGAGAAAATGTATTCACAAAGTCATATCATGACAAAACGTTAAAAGTAGTGAGGACTTTTAGTGAGCCTAAGAATGTCTTTAGCAGGAAAGATTGTGTTTCCTGCTAAAAAAGTTCTGAAAAGACCTCTATACCATTTATCTTCCAGCATCATACTCTCCAAACTTCTACGGATCGTGTCTGTATATTATATAATATGTTGGTTATATATTCCCCCATCATCTGCGGGGAACTTGTGAGCTGGTTTCTGGACACTCGCCTTGAGAAAGTCCATGTTGCCCACATATGTCTCGTTGACCTCCAGCAGTCGCTCTCCGCCTCTGAGCCCACTGCGCTCTGCAGGACTCCAAGGTTCCACTTCTCTAATTACGATGCCATGGTTGTTCTGTTCCATGTGTAAGTGAAAGCCAAAGCTCTGACCCTCCACACGCTTCAGCTGACAGAGGCGGGGTACCATGCGCAGGTCAGGCTCTGGACATACAGTTGAGTAAGTAACATTGCTCTGGCACTAAAATGTGACTAAAGAACAAAAAACACAACACTCACCTAAATCATCAGAAATCATCAGAGCTGGATTATCAATCCCCTCCTTTGGGTTGAAGGTAAAACTAAAATAAAAAATATATATGACATGATAAAATTGGGCCAGATGACCACATAAGACACTAGGTGTCACAAAAAGTATTTTTGAAAATATTTTCAAATACTGGTAGAATTTATTGATGTCAAATAATACATAGGCTCAACAACCTCTTACAAAAGGCTGACTTTATTCTGTGGACTGGGGATGATGATGCAAAGAGGTATTTTACATAAAATGAAGAAAATTATGGAGCGAACCCTGAGCATTCTGTTTATGAGACCATCATAGAAAAACAGAAGGTCTTCAGACAGAAGCTTCTTCAAGTGTACTGTAACACAGACTGCTTCAGGAGGACCTTCCTGCCTACTGCCATCACCATCTTTTATCCCTTTATAAATGAAATGATTCATTTCATTGATATTGAGGAAATTCTGTGCCATTCATGCCCTGAAGTCAGCAAGACTGGAGAACCTATTTAGTTAAAAAGGAAATAGAAGCGTCATAAAAATAAGATGGTACACAGTGATTTCTAAAAAGCACCAAGTGGCATCAAATAAAGAGAGAACCTTCTGGATGAAGGCAGAGGTAAGGCTTCAAGGATTTTGGCGTATTAAATTTTTACAAATCATGAATCATCCATCATGATTTTACCTGTCTTACAGGAACTTCTCCAATACTCCTATTCTACATCTGTAAGAGAAGTACGCTGCCAAATATAATGGAAGTGAGTTTCTCCTGTGAGAAACTCCTTCAGTAGTAGTTTCTGTAAAACCTAAACGACTGCAGAGCAAAATGAACTGAAGTCTCACAGCAATACCAGTACAACACAAACACAAACACAAACACAAACAGGTCTCTGAACACAATGTATAACAGAAAGGTTTTGAAAGAAACAACTCGAACGTCTTCATTTCTTGACAAAACAAATTACTGAAGCATTTATTCATAAAAATGTTTGAATTAACACCAAAGTTAAAGAGGTGCCGGATAATTCAAAGAATAAATTGTGGACTTACCGTGGGCAGTCCATCACATCCTGGTGTCCTGGTGGAACATGACAATGAGACTCTGGTAAACAAGGACCAGTTTTTGACTGAGCCAAAGCAGAACCAAACATAATGCAGCATGTTTAGGAATGGCATTAATAATAAGCTTTGATTTGTTTCTTATTTGTATTTACCACAGAAAGCATCATAAAACAAAAGTTAGCCACATTTCTGTTGACTGGTGTGTTACTGACCAAACATCTTTCATCATCCAATCCTTGTCAAACAATGACAGTGATATTACGGTCATTACATATGGGTGAAATGTACGATGTAAAAGTATGATGTACGAAATCTTCCAATACAATAACATTTGCTGGTGAAACTGAAAGTTTGACAGGGAGACGTTGCATCATAAAATCACACCTCAGGATATATTTGATACATACCTGGGAAGATGAAACCATAAACCTTAGACACAATTTTCATCATTTATTTTAAGAGTATCATTTATGAAATCAAAATCTCTGAAAATGTGGTCATATCTGTTCACTTGATGTAGTTTACATTTTTTTGTCCAAATATATCTGGAATTAATTTGATTTAATTTTTAATGGTTAAAAATTTTCCAATGTTGAGAGTAAGCTGGATAGTAATCAATCATAAATTGGGTCCATCACCATCCATATGTTTTGTTTTTCATTTTTCACTGATATTTTCATAAATAAATATACCCAAATATTTGATAGAAGTTTTGATTGGGATGTCGTAAATCTTAGTCAGATGAGTGCATAACAATTCACAAACAAGAGGCCTTTGAAAATATCTAAATAATTTTAAAGATGTAAGGACTCTTGTTTATGCTGCCCATGAAAATAGTGGCATCATTGGTTAATTGACTTATAATATTTTTTCCTAAATTATTAAGAGGGACAGAATTAGAAATTTTTTTAAAAATAGACAGCATTTAGCTACTGTATGGACAAACACAGACATATAAATAAATAAATAAATAAATAAGACAATCTTGTGATTGCAACAGGCCTTCGCAGTGCGTTTGCTGCTCAGGCCTAAATATAAAATTTTTGATTTAGATAATGCCACACCATAAAACTTTAACCACCAGTGCTGGTGTCAGATTAATAGTTTTTTAACAAAAAATCATGACAATGCAAAACACTTCAGAGATAGTGCTGCATCTGCTACTATTGCTGATCATTTTGTAGCTTTAGCTGGTACTAGACTCATATTTTTATAAACTTGCCAAAATGTCCTGATAGTATTAAAACTAATGTCTGCAGAAGAATGCATAAATAGCACAAAGGCAATGTAGATCAGTTGAAGGAAGAAAGACGGAAAAGCCAGCCTACCTTTAGTGGATGACATGGAGTTCTCCGTTTTCAGCGACTCATAAAGAGGAACTATGAAGGGACAAAGTTCACAACACACTCAGAGTCAACAGGTGAGATAGTAACTCCTTTCTTCACAAATCCTTATGTTAAATATTGACCAACACTTTGAAAATGATTGTGAACTCAGTCTGGGACCTTATGGTGGAAATCTGCAGGATTCTTTTTAAAATACATTTTTACAGTACAGAATCAAAGGTATCTAAGTACCGACTAACACCGGGGTGGGGAACCAGTTCTGCATTAAGAGCCAAATTAAGCTTATCTCTGTAAAGAGCCACACAGCAATTTCAAGATTAGCTTTATACCACGTTGCTGAAACAGCTTTTTTCTTAGTCCCTAAGGTTTTAGAGGGACACCTGAGAGTATTTATATTTTACCAGTGTTGGTTCGTACTCTGTTATAGCTACTCGAAGCAACTTTTTCACGTGTCAGTAAGAACAGAACAATGTTCTTAACTTAACTTGTTTAAGCGCAGCAAAATCTCCTTCTTAGACGTACAGAAAACATTGCCAGACGGTGGGATATGATAGTCTTTTGCACAAGGGTGGAAATCCTATTTCATTATTGTGGGGGGGCCATAAACAGAGAGACCCCAGTGGAGTGGTGGCAAAGTTAAATGTAATGCAAAATGTGGTTTAAAAAGTTTTTGTGTTCAAGCTGCAGGATCAAAAATGACTAGTAAGTAGTAAGAGTTAGAGAGCTAAATATAGTTGAAATGTTGGCTACCTTCGACAAACAAAAGAGGTACGTATATGAAAGCAATGTAGCCAGTTTAGCTAGTTTTGATTTAAAGCATAACGAGGCAGTTTATCCTGATTCAGCCAAACTAATAAGATAATGGTGACTGCTAATATTTGCATATTTTACACTGCAGTGTACTTTAAGCATTGCTTTGGTGCCACACAGGAACATCATCACTGGCCCCATTCAGCCCTCTTTAAAGTTTGGTATTTGAAAGACTAAAATTTAAATGGTAAATTTTTTTTCTTGCAATACTGACTCTGGTTTGGATTTAGTCCTTTCACATCAATATGTTTCGTTGTAACCCATTCCGTCGTGGCCCTGGTGTTTGTCCTGCTGGAGGCTGAAGCTCCGCCCCACTCTCCAGTCCTTTTCACTCCTGCAGGTTTTCTTCACACACTGCTCTGTATTTGGCTCCATTCGTCTTCTCACCAACTCTCACCGTCTTCCCATGTCTCTGTTGAAGAGAAGCACTCCCACAGCATGATGCTGCCACCACCGCATTCATCAGTGGGTATGGCGTGTTGAGAGTGATCAGTGATGTGCAGTGTCAGTTCTCCGTCACACGTAACGTTTTGCATTTTGACCAAAAAGTGCCATTTTGTTCTGGTCTGACCACAGTGTCCAACACGGCATCTGGTAAACTGTTAACCAGAACCAGAACCAAACATGGAGAAGCAGCATTCAGCTTCTATGCAACACAAATCTGGGACAAGTTTCAAAACAAAGCCGCCGTTTTGCAGAGTTCCTTTAAATCCAGGCTGAGAGCCTTCCTGCTTAGACGCCTTTTATCAGAACCAAGTGAAACATTAATCTGAATGTTTCATGTATGTACTTCATGATAGCATTTAACAAAATGTAATGTTTTCTGCTTGTTCCACAATGGATGGCTGTATTCTGTCTGTACTGCCTGCTGGTTGAAATTTGCAATACAAATAAACTTGAGTTGGTTAGATCACTTTATTTTTGTGACAAATTAACAATAAATGTGTCAAGACACTTCAAATATAAAACGTCAATTCAACCTGAGTATATAGACAGACAAAAGTCTATCACACACACATTCCAATTAGATCCCAGAAATCAAGCCAAGCAGTGAATTTCATTATTCAGTAATAACATTACACCCATTAAAGAACAGGTCTCATACTCCAGGCCTGGAGGGCTGCAGTCCTGCAACTTTTAGATGTGCCTCTGCTGCACGACCTGAATAGAATAATTAGGTCATTAGCAAGACTCTGGAGAACTGATCTATACCAGGAAGAGGTAATTCAGCCATTTCATTCCAGTGTTTTGTACCTGTGGCACATCTAAAACCTGCAGGACACCCCTGCATTAAAGCATCGATAGTTTAGAAATCATAGAATCGTTTCTCACACCCAGCCTGACGTTTTACTATTTAATTCTGAGCTTACCCTCAAAACTAAACAACCAGGCAATGAACTTTTTCTATATCACTGATTTTTTCACTTAAAAATGTTCATACAAATGTACAAAAAAATAAATCAAACACTTAATTTACATAAAACTATTCTTGCTATTTACAGCTCAATTATAAACAGTTCCTGAAGTTGAAGCATAAGCTGTTAGATGCTAAATAAATCCTGTGTATACTGTAAAACTGATGTTCATGTTGTGCAAAGAACTGCTCTTTTGAACCCTCTTCAGGTTTACTTGATCTTGGAAGAAGAGTCCTTCTCTAAACGTTGTAAAGTCGCCTGGACTTTTTTCTGCACTTTGCGAAAGTGAAGCCTCCTCCAGAAGCCCGTTTGCTTCTCACGTCCCCACTCCAGGTCCTGGAGGAAAACCTTTACAGGAGAGAGAGAGGAAAGGCATTTCAGAGTGAGAACAGCGCAAATAGTGACACTGATACCAGGTGGGTGTAGGATGACACCATCGCTCAGTGGAGAAACATCTTGATGCTCAGTCATTCACCCACACATGGTGGAAAGCTATGGGATTGTAGCCACAGCTATATGTATGGACTCAGTTCAGCTTTCTGAGTGATCAAAATTAAACTCCACCCTGCATGTTGGACCTCATCCCATCCACGTTATTTAAAAAGAGTTCCCTTTGATTGCTGCCCTGATTTTAGATGATAAGATTGATCATCCTAACAGCCACAATCCTTGTGTTTTATCTAAAACAGTGACTTCGTTCTGGACAGAACCTTCAACCCGCTGAAAGCTTTTAGCATTTTTTCGTTTAGAAAGTCAGAGTGTAGTTTCATAATAAAAATAATCACTAAGATGAACAACTACCTAGAAAAAGGTTTTCCTATGTTTCAGTGTCCTGGGATGAGGAGCTGGACGATGCGCTGCTCTGACCTTTGTGCAGTTTTATGGGCCGCGTACCTTCAGCTGCTGCTTGACCCGTATGCGGTCCCAGGATGAAGCATTCTCTTGTATCACTCTGAGTATGGGGTGCCAACCACCTGAGATGTCCGACCCTTCAGTGACAGACGTCAGGACTTTGACTTGTTGGTTGTTGCCTTGGTTACCGGTTGCACCCCGGTCATACAGCGCCTGCTTCCCCTCATCAGTGATAGGATTAAGATACAAGCTGCACAGACACAGACATATTCACAGACTGACATTCTTATAAGACACATAAATACATTTATGAATGTTGTGTGTGAGGTTTTTCTCAGGAGATCCAGATGTTTTTCAGCTAAACTGCATGAGGTCATGAGGTCAGAAGTTGATTATCTGGCATTTTCTGATACTAAAAGTAATTGTAATTGTAAGTTTGAGTTTTGCTAATCAGCACCATTTGAGAAAACTTAAGTCAATGAATAACTAATCATACCACAGCTCCGCTAGCATACAAAACCCCTTTAACTTGCTTTTCGAACCTTCTGAATGTATTTATTTACTTCCTGTTGTGTTTGTTTTTCTTTCTCAAGCTCATACATTTCTCACACACTCACTGTTCTTACAGCAAAGCATTGTGGAGGTTTTTTTTGTGTTGTTGTTGTTGTTTTGCATAAATGTTCACTAACTTTCAATGAAACAGTAGAGAAAAAGAAGGAAATCAAATCCAACCAGAACTACTTATAAAGACGATTAGTGCAGTGAGGAGACGCATACTGTAAGGTGTGGATGGTGGGATGCTCCCTGCAGGCGTCAACCAGAGCCACAGCTGTCTCGTCGCTGATAACATTATAAGCCACGTTGAGCTCCTGGAGCCCTGCGTGCTGCGGCAGTCTCTCAGCCAGCTCCAGAGCCCCGCTGTTGCCCAGCCCAGTGTGCATTAGGGACAGGTAGAGCAGAGACTGGTTCTGGGGCAGCGCCTCCAGCAGGATGCGAACTCCAGAGTCCAGCAGGGGGTTATCACAGAGCCTGGAAGGCAACACCAGACGCTGAGACAAGCTCATGAAATTAGAAACACTTACATTAATAGACTTAATTAGATAAAAATGCTAATTAATATACTTGAATGTATATTTACTTTGGCTTACCCTTTCTTTGCGGACAATATCTCAAAAGTTTTTGCACATTTTCAAAAGGAAAACCGACCTTAAAATATTCAATAGTACCGGCTGATCATTTCTCTCTCTTTTTTTTTTTTTTTGTTTAAAAATATTTGGCATTTTCTAAATTACATTGAATTGAAATATTTCATTTAGAACTGGTACCACCAGTACTAAACTGGCAGAGAACAGAAATGAGTTGAACAAAAATAAATAAACGACCCAAGAGCCTGTAACTTCCTGCCAGGTTCAGAACTAAAAAAAAAACAACCTTCAGTCAAGAAGTGATGAGTCTTCCATCATTCTCCACACTTTGAATGATGCTTTATGTCATTTTCATGAGAAAAATTGAAGTGAGAATTTCTAAAAGGTTTTCGATCAGCTTACTTTGCTTTAGGATTTGAATAACTCATAGCCGAACACCAACCCACGGCTGAACCCTGACATAAGAGTCTTACTGTAGGGAACTAATGCAGGTCTTGGGGTCCAGAAGCAGATCTTTTAGAAGGATGCAGGAATCAGGACCCAAGTTGTTGAACTGCAGGCTGAAATCAACAACAAGAATGACGTAAACAACTAATAACACACAGCACAAAACGACTGCAATTATACTGTAACTATGACTCTGATAAAAAGTCAGTACTTGTTAAAAAATCGATTGAACATTCATATTTTCAAACACTCATTTATTGTTACAATTTGAATGGGAGAAGCTGTTATTGTTATATTTGGGAGATTTTCTCACGCCCAAGTGAAGATGGACCCACAGCTCCACTATGACCCATTTCAGTAGACAAACAAACAAAAAAAAAGCAAACCTCTCTGCTCTGTTACAGATGGTCATTTATACATACATGCAATTCTAATATAAATTAAGTGTTTCTACTTGGTTTTAAAATGCCAAAACACACATATTGTTAAAGCATTGTGCCAAAGATAAACCTCCGTTGATATCTGGTCTTACTTGAGGCTGTGTGCATGCCTGAAGGCCGGCGCCAACATCTGCAGCATGTTATGATTCAGGAGGCAGGAGGACAGGTCCAGCTCCTTCAGGAGGTAACTGTGGAAAAGAAAAAAAAAAACAATAAAACAGCACACTTTTACAGCCACCAACAACAAACAAAGAGTCTAAAAAAATTCTTTACAAATTTAGTTTATAAGTTTTCACAAACAATGTACATGTCTTCATATGTATTTGTAACATACACTGTTCCAAATGATCATGCAAGTGATATTTTCTCAGATTTTCTTAAATGGTCAATGCAAATGAAGGTCAGTATAATTTTCAAGTCATGAACTATTACAGTGTAAATCAGATTTTACTGATCAAAGCTCCCCATGAAAACAGGATTTTTTAAAAATTAAAAAACTCAAATTGCACTGTTCCAAATTATTATGCACAGCAGATTTTCTAAACATTTTATGGATTTTAAAGAACTACAAACGGTCATTCTTTGAATGTGCAGCATCACATGTACTAAAATCAAAAGCTATTTCAATCAGAAACATCTTAACAGACTGAGTTCCATGTTAACAGAGAACCTTCTTTGATATCACAGCACAATTCTTGATCCATTGAACTTGTGAGTTTGTGGAAAGTTTCTGCTTGAATTTCTCTGCAGGATGTCAGAATATCTTCCCAGAGCTGTTTTGATATGAACTGCATTAGACCCTCAGATCTTCTGCTTGAGGAAACTCCAAAGGTTCTCAATAGGGTTGAGGTCAGAGGTCAGAGGAGGATGGTGACCACAGCATGAGTTTCTCCACTTTTATGCCCATAGCAGCCAATGACACAGTGGTATTCCTTGCAGCATTCACTGTCATGCATGAAGATGATTTTGCTACTGAAGGTACAGCTCTTCTTTTTGAACCATGAAAGAAAATGATCAGTCAGAAAGTCCATCTACTTTGCTGACGTCATTTTCACACCTTCAGGGACTCTGGAAGGGGCCAACCAGCTCTCTCCTCAAAAAATGATTCCACCACCTCCTTGCTGATGTCACAGCCGTGTTGGGATGTGGTGCTGTGCAACATCCAGGGTTGTACATCAGTCATCAGTGAACAAGTCTGTTTGAAAATTAATCTTCATGTATGGCTGGGCCCACTGCCACCGTTTCTGCTTGTGAGCTCTGGTTAGGGGCCCAATAGTAGGTTGATGCACCACAAGCCTCTGGAGGATCCTCCACCTTGAGGTTCTAGAGGCTCTAGCAGCTTCCAATAACTGTTTGCTGCTTTGTAAAGGCATTTCAACAGCTGCTCTCTTAATCCCATGAATTAGTCTAACAGAAACCTTCCTCATTCTGTCTTTATCTGTACAAACCATCTTTGTTCTGAATCAGCCACAAATCTCTTCACAGTACAATGTTAACGGTTTAGTCTTAGTTAAATATCTAATGTTTTTATACCTTGTCATACGGCACTACACTATCTGATGATTTTCATCAGCAGAGATTCTTTCTCTTTCCCATATTGATTGAAACCTGTGGCCTGCTTAATAATGTGGAACATCCTTCTTAAGTAGATTTCCTTTAATTGAGCTCTGAAATTAATTATAGTGATTCAAAGAGCCCTGACACACAATACCATCTATACATTTAATGGCACAACAAAAAAATTCATCTTTATGACACTTAAATCCAATTTGCATAATAATTTGGAACACAGTGTATAACTCAGACCTTAGCTGTTTTTGGCAGTTTTTCTAGAGAGGAAAAAGAGATTTTATTGGCCTAAACAACCTTCGTATTCAAATCGGTGAAAAATGAACTTTACCTTGAAGACGTGCATGAAAGGACAGAGCTCAGTATGAAGCATTTGAGCGAAGTCATCCGAATGTTGGTTAGACAAATGCTTTTGATTGAAGACAGCACCTCTACAGTCAGTCTGGGATTCTGAAACTCATACAGAAGGACTAGTAGATCCATCAGCTCCTCTGGTGGCTGGGGCTTACTTAGCTCTGGAATAAAGAAAAAAGTCTGTTTGTTAAATTATTTAGTAAAGGCAGAAGGATATCTTATTGCACATGTAATGCATTTTTTCAAAAATGATTACTTATTTCAAGTGTAAATCTTAAAATGGAGGAGGAATGTAAGAGTGAGATGTTGCCCCCTAGAGAAAAGAAATATGAAAGTACTGGTTCCAGGGATAGTTCATGGTAGGCCAAATTATTAACATAATACGTATAGGAGGGGCATTGATTTTGCTAAATACAATCAGAAAGTCACTCTGTTGGTAACGGGGGGGGGCGTGATTGTTAACGACAAACATGCAGACCTGACCTGGAGGGCCAGTCTGTCAGTCAAACCTCCCTCAGGGGAGAGCAGAAGAGGACAGTAGTAAATTTTTAGACTTTTGCAGAGGTTGGTCAGATCGAACAATAAGATCGGCTTCAAGTGTAGCAATGAGCAACTGGACAGAGTGTGTATTTACCTCTTACAAGGTGCTTCCTGAGGGCATGTGTTATCTGAACAACCGTGGTGCTTTGGATGTTGCAGTCTAGTTGCTGAAGAAGTACCCGATTACTATATTGTAACAGTCCTCCCATGAAGATGGGATAAAGCTCAAAAGATTGGCTGTCATCAAACTGTTGTGGCTGTGGGCCATGGACTCCCAAAAGGCTTTGCTCCACTTGATCCAGAACATCTTCGTTATGGCTGTCTTCTGTGCGGAACATTTCAACTGCCATAGTTCTGGCAATTTTGCCTTTGTTGTAGCTGGTAATTTTCTCATAAAGCTTTGGAAAAAGCTTAAGCAGGTTGAATATAGCAAAGAGCCTGAGTGGAATAAACTTGGACAGGATGTTCATGAGGGCACTGACATCCTCACTTGCCTGACCAATGGCTACAGACACCTGGCTGGTTAGCTTCTGCAAAGCAGATTTATTTTCCCCTAAAACTACATAGAGAGCTGCTAGGTACTCCTGCATGGCTGGGACAGCAAACACATACAGCTTCTCATCGTCTTCACCGAGTTTTTTTGAAGAATGGTTTCCACTCTTTACACAAGGAGCCAAGAAGAAGTCTAGCACATCAGTCTGGAACACGGCCAGCTGATGTAGCTCCTCGTCCGTCTTGGTCTTTCCACCAATCCACTGTTCCAGTTCTTTGTCTGAGAAAGATGTGCGCTTGTTCAACACACCATCAAACGCAAGTTTTCCGACTGTAAGGACAACATACCTCATTAAAGAACTTTGATACTCCTGAGAGGATGAACTTGTCCCAGTTCCTGTGCCCAGCACCTCACCCCCAAAGTTAAGCCGAAAAAAGCTAGTATATATACCAGTCAGAGTGCGAATGGGGGCCTGAGGAGTGGTAAAATGAAGGAAGTGTAAGGTAGCGCAAGTGAGCCAGCAGTAAGAGGGAAGAAGGCAAGCAGCAGCCAACTGGCTTTCACTCTGCAGGTTGAGGTAAAGGAGCTCTATCAGTGTCTGGGCCTCCTTGTTGTGTGCTGCTTCGTCACTCTGCAGCAGGCGGCTGGTGAAGTACGCACGCTGGCGATCTGGGTCATTGAAACCACAAATCTGTGCATAACGACTCACATACTTCTGAGGGATGCGTTCCACGGCAGACAGTCTGGTGGCCATTAAGATACTGGCCTAGGAGACAGAGCAAAGAAGTTTATTGCACCAACAAAAAAAAAAAGAGAGAGAAGAAAACAACTGGGCATTTCAAAATGTCACAAATGATGTTTTGTTGACAAGGAATATTTTAACAATTCAGTATCTGCTAACCCTTAATCTATTATATTTATAATTTGGTTTGGGCACAATGTCTTTCTCTGAAGAACAAAGTTTTACATTAAATAATATTGCTGACCACATAAACAAAATGGTTACACAGGTATGCTGGTCAGATTTGCTTTTTGAGGAGATCTCAAACTTTGAGCCTGTGAGCTTCATATAGTGGGATTGTATCAACTTTATGAAATGCTCAATTGATTCTGATATTTCTTCCAACTAGAAGTTTTTTTTCTTTACTGTGACAAATGCCTTAATGACAGGACATTGTGGAATCTGCTTGCTTTTCAATAAAAAAAGAAGAGGAAGAGTCTGTTACTGTGATAAAATGATTTTGGTGATTCTGACAGTCTATAAGGGGACTGTTAGATATTGATACAATTTTTAAAAACAGTATATAGCATCTAGTTTCAATGTACATTTAAACCTCACACAAGTCAAATTCTGTGTGGTAATACTCGACTTTAACTTTTGCTTTAAGAGGACAGAAAAGACAACTTATGGCCGGGTTCTGTACATAAACCTAAATCAGAAAGAAGGGAAACTGGAAACAAAAGTTTAGAAGACATTATTCACGAGCAACAGTTTACCTCAGGAAGAAGATATTTCCTCAAGAGGTTCACAATAATTACACCTGGTGGAAGAGGCTCATAGGGATCGCTGCAGAGCTCAGAGGACCCGATTCGGAAGTCAAGTTGCATCTTTTCCATCCCATTAAAGAGGAAAAGCACGTCCTTAGCTTGGTCTCTATCCCCACTGAGTAAAGGATGGTTTTTCAAATGAAGATACTTCCTGCCAACCAGATCTCTTAAAGAAACCGCCCTGTTTAAGAGATGATAACGATCATTATTAAACAGCAAGGTCTGATTGAAAGTTAAAAAAACAAACAAAACAAAAAACAAAAACACAGGTCTAGCAAAAGTAGGATTTCACCCAGAAAGCATGCTGGGGGAAATCGGGGTGGCGAGGCGGTCCACCAGCGAGGTTCATTGTGTTTTTGTATTAAAAAATGCTTATACAAAAACATTGATTTTGAAAAGCATTTTTATTGTTTATAAAAACAAAAACAAGCAATGCCTAGCCTGCTTTATAATACACTTGGGGAAACCTTGTAATGTATTAGTTTTGAAATGTTATTGCTAATCTAACACAGTTTTACCATAATGAAATTATTACTTCACATTCCTAGATCTAGCCTCCAATATTTACATGAATAATATTAGAATTTATTCAGATGGCAGTAAATTCAATTAAAATGTATTGTCATATGCACTAAAGTACCCCACCTGGTAAGCACAAGTTAAACATGCTTTTCTCATATGTGTTCGTTCTTTGCTTTGTAGGAACATGCTGTGCTCAATGCTGCAGACTTCTAATGACTCCCAGTTTATGTCGGGCCCAGTGGAACCAGGAAGTCCAAGTGTGTCTGTGGTGACTAGAACTTATAAGTCTGTTACTTCCAACCATATTTAGAACTGCAGAAACCTTTTTCATTACACATGACCTGCCTCAAGAAATAAGAAAATTACTTTAATTGCCTTCTATTAAAGCACTTAGCATTACCGTCTCCTGGATGAGTAAATGTTTACATTACCAAGGTGTGCATAGTCACATTTTAGTTTCACTGTCCATGTGACAGGTAAGACTGTAGAGAGCAAAGCGTTCACTCACTTTGTCAGCTGACTGAGGTCTTCACATGTGAAAGGAAGCAGCAACTTGAAGCGAGTCATTGTGTTTCCGGCGCACCAGTCCAGCACCAGCTTTCGAACTATTGTAGATTTCCCAGTTCCCACAGCACCATACAGCAACACATTGACTCCACGACCTTCACTCCAGGCAACGGTTGGGTCAAATAGCTGTTCCACAGTCAGTGAATGGCTGGAGGAGGTCTGGGTTTTGTATGGTGACTGGAGAAGTCCTGCCCTCTCCTCGTCCTTTCTTTCTATAATAAGTGGATCTACATGCATGGTCTCTGGGCTGAAGAGACCTCCAAACTGTTTCTCCTCTTTGGGAAGGTGGCTGAACCACAGAAAAAGTTTCCTCTTGTGGATCTCGACAGGGTCTATAATGAGAGGGGAAAAAAAAAAAAAAGAAGATGTCTGTGTAAAAAATTTTTGAAAACGTTATGCATGAGGGGGTGTTTGTTTGCTGCGTTGATTTGCCTCAGTATAGTTCTAGGTTTTGGAACTATACTGATGCTATGTCTTTGTCTTTAAATACTGCAGTGGAACAAAGGCAGCAGTTTGCTGTTATCTTTGTCTAAGAGTCTTCAGATTGAAACAGAGTCGAGTACCTTGATTAGAAGAGATGGTGCTGAAAGTCATGCAGTGACAACAAGACGCCTCCCTTCTCTTCTTCCACCTCCATGCAGCAGGAAGTTGAATTCGCTGTCTGGAATCCACAACATGTATCACTTGTTAATTCAGGTTAAACCCATGCAAAATGTTCTTGTTTTCAATTAAAGATCAAGTTGAACTTCAGATTTTGGGTTAAGGGTGACTGGTTTTCTTTATAACCGTAGGTCCTTTTCAATAAAAACATCCCAACCAAGAGATCAAAGCCAATGTCGACTTTTAAAATGAGGAATTTCCTGAAGCAAAAACCATCTCATTAAATTAAAGTGAGTAAAAACTACATGATATGCTTGAAAACAGATTTTTAAAGTACAGCAAGATAACACAGAACATATAATAATACTCTCTATCACATGTGTCAAACTCAAGGCCCAGGGGCCAAATTTGGCACTTGGGCCGATGTAACAGCGTTAGACGAGTCGCAGTGCGTTCACTTGAACCTTGTACTGACTTGTAAAATCACCTCAGACCTGTAAAATCAAGAAATGAAATGGAACCTGTCTGAAAACATATAGGAACAGGAGATCTTAAATGACAACATACCAAATATAGCATTGTGTATAGCATGTTATACACAATGCTATATTTCTATAGCATTGTGTCAACTGCTGAGCCTTCAAACATCTGGAAATTGTTCCCAAGGATGAACAGGACTTGTGCAGCTCCACATTTCTCTTCCTGATATTGTGGTTCATTTCTTATTCTTCAGGTTTGGCTCCAGTCAACTCCAATGTGGCAACTTATCAGAAGTTTCCAAAGCCAAGACATCATCGTCTGGGCTTTCCTTCATTGTTTAATGAGATAGTAATCATTATATATGCAATCTTCTGATTTTGAAGACAATAAATAAATCGCTCATATATGTTTTCAATCATCATTGTGGCTTTGGCAAATATGTAATATTGCCTTCTATTTAAGCATTTAGCATTACCATCTCCTGGAACAGTAAGCGTTTACACTACCGAGTTGTGCATAGTGTGCACACCGACCTAATTTTCTGTAGGTCACAATCTGGTTTCATTTGTACATATCTATGCCAGCTAAAAGTGCATCACTCTGTTTCACTAACCTGAGAAGAAAGCTCATCATTTTTGGTGTGTTATTGGTCAGAGATGGTTCTGTAAAAAAAACCTAAACAAAACAGGAATATTAGGTGCAAAACAAAACATAACATTGTATTGTCTCTTTTGAGGGATATGTGATCAGAATGTTTTTTGTTCTTCTTTTTTTTTTTTTTTTTTTAAAAAAGGTACATATACCAAAAACTGATATCTGTAGATATCAGTTTCAAGCACAACACAACCAGACAGAAACTAGAGCTCAGCTTGGTGGCACAACCCTAACGGCAAACAACTCAACCTTGCTAATTGGAAGTTCCTACAGAACTACTACAGTTCCTACAGGGTTTGCGTTTACAATTCAAACTCCTTGCCGAGATTTAACCTACCGCCTGAATCGGTGCTATACTGTATTTTATTACAGTCAGTCTTCTCTACGTTTGCCCAGCAGTTCCAGCTGTCAGCTGCCACCCACCGACCGACCGAACGAACGACCTGTGGAAGCTACTGCAGCTCTGGCAAAACAGGAAGAGGTTTTATAGTGGGGATTTTTTCTGCAAAACTTTATTAACAATAGAAGTGGCACATAGATTACAGTCAAAATAAAGTTTATATCTACAATGAAAATATATCTCAGAAGGACGTTAGGGAAATGTATTTGATTAAAGTCACTATATCTAAGAGAGTAATTTGAAAAAGAAAACATACTTGGATAGGCAATCAAATTAGAAATTATTAAACTGAATGACTTTGATATATTTCTTTAGATATTTTTATTACATTTTTACAACTGTATTCTTCAAATATAGTAATCTTGAACACTACAATTTTACATCAGAATCTTCATAAAACCATAAATCCTTTATTCCCCCAGATGGTAGGGTTTTAAAATGAAATGTCTTTTTTAAAATTTGTATATATTATATATACAACCAGTGATGGCATAGTTACTTTGAAAAAGTAACTTTAATCGGACTACTGATTACTCCTTGAAAAAGTAACTTAGTTATTTTACTGACTACTTGATTTGGAAAGTAACTAAGTTACACTAAAAGTAACTTTTTAGTTACTTTCAGCAGTTGTTAACAACAACGCTCCGCCTCCTGTGAAAATAACATTGATCTTTGCCAATACTTTTTTGTAAGCTATTTTATAATGGTAACATCAAAAATGTGTCTCCACTGATAAGGCTGAACTGAAGAGGAGATTGTAAAAAAAAAAAAAACAGTACAAAAAAATAAAAAACGAGTAATTTGTGTGGTCCACTGTTGTCTGGAAAACTCCAAGAAGGATTTTTAAGCCCCCCTCTCCCCCAGCCTCCAGGTTCTGCGTTACGGCCCTGCGTTTGGTGTCACAGCGCACAGAGCTCCTCCTGCAGCTCCACAGCTAAGATGGTTGCACAGATTTGTGACACTTATCTTAATATTAATAATTAGAATTGCGTTAACTTGCCATTATAATTATTGGCAACTACGGACACGTTCATTCGTGGCTGTTTTCACGTTTATTGCGCTGTTCATATTGGTCTCGATGTTTGCGGTTTTCTGGAGCGCAACGCGAAGCTCGATGTCATTCAGAGGTAACACATTAACTTGGCATTAACAAAGACACAGCGGGACGGATCATCAGGGAAATGATGGACAGAGAGAGACTGACTAAAACTACCTTAATGACGGACAAATTCTGGGATTTATTATGAGTCTTTGCTTATTTCCAAGCCCAAATGAGCAACTTCACGTTAAAAAATGAGCCCAAAAAGGCGCAACACGCCGCTCATTAAATCTGCAAGCGACTTTAAAAAAATGAAGCCCAAAGCCGCTTATAATAATCGGACTTGGCGACAGAAACTCAAAATAGTTCCAGTTTTTCCACCAACAAAATGCGCATCTCCCTCCATTGTTTACATTTCTGTTGCATAGAGACGTCGGTCACTCGACAAGACGCGTCGAGGAAATAACGATTAAATAACAAAAGAAGATAGTAACGCAGTAACGCAAAAATGATTTTGATAAGTAACTGTAGTCTGACTACTGGATTTGAAATAGCAACGCGTTAGATTACTCGTTACTGAAAAAAGTGGTCCGACGTCAGTAACGCGTTACAAATTAACGCGTTACTGACATCACTGTATACAACATATAAGAGATAGCAAAATTACTTGTGAAACACTGTATATGATTCAAAAGGGTCGAGCAATAGAACTTAATACACCAATATATGTCTGGAGAAACAACTTCTTAAATAAGCAAAATAAAATTAAAGAATAAATAAACAGGTAGCACTCTTGCCTTGCAGCAAGATTCCCTGGGTTTGATTCCCGGCCCGGGGTCTTTCTGCATGGAGTTTGCATGTTCTCCCTGTGCATGGTGGGTTCTCTCTGGGTTCTCCGGCTTCCTCCCACAGTCCAAAAACATGACTGTCAGGTTAATTGGTTTCTCTAAATTCTCCCTAGGTGAGTGTGTGTGTGAATGGTTGTTTGTCTTGTATGTCTTTGTGTTGCCCTGCGACAGACTGGCGACCTGTCCAGGGTGACCCCGCCTCTCGCCAAAAATGTTTGCTGGAGATAGGCACCAGCACCCCTCCTGACCCCACTAGGGACAAGGGTGTTAGAAAATGGATGGATGGACGAATGAATAAGTAAACAAAGTTTTTAATTATTCATTTATTTTTGACAATTACTATTTTATTTCATTTCCATCCAGCTTTTCTTTGAGTCTCAAAGTTCCACCACTGAAAAAATGAAAAATTCACAAAGAAGCCCTGAATTACTGGGGGTGAGTGTTTAGGGCACCCAAATGAGGTTATGGGGTCTACGGGTATGTTGGTATATGCTCACATTTATCAAGGCTAAGGTGTAAGCCTCACGCCTCTGAGAAAGACTTGATTGTTTGGGTAATTTAAGTTTTATTCCTCAAGTTTATTATTTTCATTTCAGATCATTGCTAAATGCTTACCTTTGTAGTTCTTCCAGGCACCAATTCAGTGTTTATATAGATGCTTTAGTGATAGTGCTGTTCCCTTTCAGGTGTTTATCTCTCCAGAGTTCATTCTGCAGAGGTACTGTTTAGTGATTTTCATTTGACTTAATGAAATCATGAAAAACGTTGAACTTGACTTGGACTTTCATAGCAATGATTTGTGACTTCATTTCCGCTTCACCCCTTTTTCACCAAAGGGTGTTACAAAGGAAAAGTACAACTGTTGCACAATGCCCTATGAACCACCCAACCTGCTGCATGTTAACATAAAATTAGTCCTTACAGTTTTATCAAGATTGAGAACTTTTGAAAGCAGCAGGGGACGGTGCTGTCAACACTGGGCTGAGGCTCTCAACAGCGCCCTCTGGAGTCACACTGGTGGTAAGAATTTGCTATGGACACAGCTCCAGTACTTTCTGGGTATTGTAGTAGTAGTCTTTTGTGTAATGAACACATGCATATTACATGTAAAATAGGTTTTGTTAGGCTCCTTGGAGTTGCAAAATGGGAAGTTTATGAGTGATATTTAAACACGTGTAAGTAAAAATAGATTATGAACATCAGTAGCCTCTTATTGTGAAGTCCTACAGGAAGCGGCACGTACAGTCCAGGGCTGAAAACTGGCTGAACTGTCTGACTCCATTTTAATTGACTGTTTCTGTGAGAGACGTTAAACCTTCAGCATGGCATCTGACGAGCTCGCTAAGAAGTTGCAGTCGCGACTGGCTGCTGCGGAAGAAGCCGAGGAGAGGCCCGAGACCGAACAGAGTCCGGATCCGGTCCAATCCCAGGAACCCGATCATGGCTATGGAGATACGCCGTCCGAGCTGGCGACGAAACTGAACCGCAGGCTGGACATTAACGACGGAAGTGCTCCTTCTCGGGCGACTCGTGTTTTTAACCCCTACACCGAGTTTAAAGAGTTCTCTCGCAAGCAAATTAAAGACATGGAGGCGATGTTTAAACGGTAAGAATTAATGTTCAGTGCTTTTTCATGTTTGATGCCAGCTAGACGCTCCGTGGTGTTTACGGGAGTTGACTGGATTGTAGCCTAATGAGTATGCAGTTCTGATAGATCGTGATTCATCTTGTTCAGAGTGACGCACTGCAGGCCCGCTCCATCTCCTCCTGCTCCCCGCTAGGGTCGCTAAACATTCAGGTTTAATTGGAAAGTAGGAGTTTTCGTATGGATTGCCCCCCCCCCAACCCCCCATATATAACATAAAAATATGTGATTCCTTACTGTCCTGAACTCAACATCCAATCTGGGCAAGCACATTTATTGAAATGCTGGTATTTGGAGACGTAATAATCTATGTTACGGTTATGTTGTTGCTCCTCTGGTTTGATTGGTCGGTTTGTTTACTTGTTTGGGATACATGAAGGAAGGTGCAATATGGGTTTTATATGAAACAATATGAATATTTTTGTTGTTGTTGTGGGGTCAGGGCTCAATAAGTGTGTGTTGTTGTTTGTAGTGTAATTAAATATGGTGCTTCACAAAGCACAGCTCCTCCAGACTATCCATCTATCCATCCATCCATCAATCCATCCATTTATTTTCTTCCGTTTATCCGGGGTCGGGTCACGGGGTAGCAGCTTCAGAAGGGAGGCCCAGACTTCCCTCCCTCTCCTCAGCCTCTTGTTCCAGTTCCTCCGGGGGAATCCTGAGGCGTTCCCAGGCCAGCCGAGAGACATAGTCCCTCCAGCGTGTCCTGGGTCTTGCCTCCTCCCTGTGGGACCTACCCTGAACACCTCACCAGGGAGGCGTCCAGGAGGCTCCTCCAGACTAGCAGCAGCAATTAGCAAACACCTGGAGTGAACTGGGCGTCTGCTGAGATTATCACAAAACTACAGCTCTCCTAATAACGGCTGTAACGAACAGCTAGAGAAGCATTCGTTGAAAAGGTATGAGAGAGAGAGAGAGAGAGGCAAATTTCAAGGTGTCAGATGCTGTGTATGATGCAACGTCAAATTTATTATTTTTGCTATTAACTGAAGGTAACATAGTTTCTTGGTTGCTAGAAAATCGTAATGTGCTTGGTAAATACATAATACCTTCTTCCCCTTTTAAAAGAACACATATCTCACTTCTTCTGACCATCCTGGTTCATATAGCAGTTGCTAAACACCTACTGAGAGCTTACTTCCTTTTCTGATATGACTCACTGATAATTCACCTGAGGTCATATTGAATTACAGTTTTAGTTATTTATTCGCTCAGCTTAGCGGAAGAGCTGTTCTATTTCTGCTTTTAGAGTTCCTTTTAAATGTTGTAACTCTTGTTAGTCATTTCTGCCACTCTGTATGTTTCATCAAGAAGCTTTTCATTTTGTGTTTCCGCCCTTTGTTTTTCTGGTCTGGTCAAAGACCGTGATCGTGGAGGTAGACAGAGAATACACACTGCTGTGTGCACAGAGAAGGAGCCTCTGTCAGCCGTACAATTGATTTTATGCAGGGAGATTGGGCCATCATATAACTGTATATATTCAGAATATCATGCTTTATGTTCAGAATGCAGTTGGTTTTCTAACAATATATAAGCGTATTGACAACATGTTGCTGTTGAACCACTTCCTGTGAGGCCGTCTGTTGGGTATTTGGAAATAGGAGACATAGAAAGCATGTCAGAACTTGTTGAGAAATGCAGTTGCCTTTCAGAGAGTGTTCACCGAACCATATATGGCTCATCAGCGAAACGTTTAGGTTGCATACATGTCAGTGAAGAAATCAAGTTCTGAAGTTTCAAGTTGACATTGACTTGTTAAAACTTAAAAAATTTGTTGATTAAAAAAAGTGTACCTGCGAGATTTCTATTTCTTCTGTTTTGAACAATGTTTTCTGTTTGAAGAAATCTAAAAGGGGCTTTCCAAAGTGTGCCTGTTGCATGTATAGCTCTTGTCGGCCCCAATTAGAATGACCATTTGCACAAAACCTGTCAGAAATAAAAGGCTAACAAAAATTCTTTAAAAACTAGAGTCTGTAGTTAGTTGACCCTCAAGTAGTATGACACTACTTGTTTCTTTAACTAATTCAGAAATTCACTAATAATTACAGTGTATATTAAACCTGACAGGGAACCAAAGCCCAGTCCTAATGCGGCGGATCCTTTTGCTTAGTGTTAGCTTCAGAGGCATGGTGTGAATTAGGTTCTGGTTACTGTTAGGGTCAGGACTGGACTGGTGTTGGTTAGACTTGATTAAATGTCTGCTAGACAGAAATGCAGTAATTAAAATAAAAAAGTCCTAATATGGGTAGAAATACAAACGTGTGTGTTTGTGTGTGTGTGTGTGTGTGTGTTTGTGTGTGTGACTTTGGTCTTCATGGCATCGTCTGGATTTCCTCTCATTGTTTAAAGAGACAGTAATAATTCTGTATGTAAACCTCTGATTTTGAAGACATTAATAAATAAAGTGCTAACATTGTTGTGGCATTTGGCAATAATTTACTTAATAATTTAACAACAATAATAATATTTTAGTAATTGTAACTGATCTAAAACAGATCTGAACTTCAGACAGTGGATAAAATAACGTGAGTCTTTGTACTTGGTGTATGTAAACTTCTGGTCTCCGCTCTAATAGCCGAAGCTCATTTAAAGCCACAGCAGCTGTTGGTCGTGAGGCTGGATCTGTTGGTGTGCTGTTCTTCCTGAGCTCCTGTTGCTGCTCAGTCTGGGCGAGTCATTCGGACTTTAGCTTTAAAACTTAAACCGAAACGCTTTGACTCAAGCCGCGTTCGCTGCAGGTTTACCTTCCCCTGACCTCGGATGCCTTTTCGCTGTTTCCAGGTTTGACACTGGAAAAGATGGCTTCATCGACCTGATGGAGCTGAAGATACTGATGGAGAAGTTGGGAGCTCCACAGACTCATTTGGGCCTGAAGAACATGATCAGGGAAGTGGATGAAGATTTTGACGGCAAATTGAGCTTCAGAGAGGTGAGAGGGAGGTGATGATAAAATGAACATGGCCTATGCTTGTGTACTGAATATTGAGATGGTGATTGAATTTTTGCAGCAGTGCTAATGTGTATAAATGTCAGAACTATAGTAGGATAAATGTTTGAGTGGAGGCAGTACAACATCCTGAAAAAAGGAGAAGTGGTGACTAAGCAGTTCTACTGGTGGAGTTGCTGTGGGCCAGGATGAGACTGTCACAGTGTGACCTATGAATACCACTATGAACCCTACAAACTAGGAAAAAAGTAGAATGCCATCTAATTTAAAGACAGAAAAGTGAGGATTATTCCTATGTGATATTACAACAGCTTGATTGGACAGTCACTGCTGTGCTGTTGTTGACGTGACAGAATGAGCCACTGCAGATGTATTTTGTCCGTGCTCCTCCAGCATAATGCAATAGATCTCCTGGCTTGAAATAGTCTAAAATCTATCAATTTAGTCTTTTTCTCCGATTGTTTGAATTCCGTTGGGTATATTCCAAGTACACAGAGTTTATCCTCTTTCATCTTAAACAATTCAGGAAGACACCTGATAACATCTTCCAAAGTCTCTGGGTTTTAAGACGTTTCCACAGACAACGGAGGAGAGTTTCTTTTTCAAAGAAACATTTTGTGCAAGTATCTGGAATAGATATAATATGGGACATGCATATTATATGGCACATATAATGAAGCCTAACACGTGTTACATACTGTAGGTTCTCATAAGCCATTTATGTTGCAGAAGTTTAATCATGTGTGTTTGTTGTTTGTTTTTGTGCTATATCTGATTCTGTATCTAAAAAGAAAGCCCTCTGTCAAGCCCTCTGGGACTTTGGCTGCTACGTTTTCCTGGGCGTTATCCATTCATGCTGGCCTGAGCCCGAAGCATTGTGGTCCTGGTGCAGGCTGACGTGTCGGCACGGTTACCTGCATCATGTCTACACAAACACAAACGAGCTGTTGAACAAGTTTGGTTGTTTCCCTGTTTGCAGTTCTTGCTGATCTTCCGTAGAGCTGCGGCTGGAGAGCTGATGGAGGAGAGCGGCTTGATGGCTCTGGCCAGGCTGTCTGAGATCAACGTCTCCACTGAAGGGGTCATGGGGGCCAAAGACTTCTTTGAGGCCAAGGTATGCTAGTAGCTTGTTCTATTCCACGAAGTTAATCAGACCACCGTGTCATTAAGAACTGTTTTCTCAGACACTGATAAGTAATCCGAATATTTGATAAGAATAAATCGCTCTATAAATTCTCTTACCGTGAAACTGTCTACGGCTTAATTTTACATCCTCATATACTTAGCAACGTAGTTGCTAGGTAAAACAGGAACTACATATGAACATGTATAAGACTTTGTGTGTGTATGTGTGTGTGAATGAGTGAGAAAAGGCTCCGTGTTGGATTGAATTATTGTACCAAGAAGGCAGTCCTGTGAGACTGGGAAGCGTTTCCTTTGGTGGTGTGCCAATCGATCAGCCGCCAATCGATCAGCCACCAATCAATCAGCTGCCAATCGATCAGCCACCAATCGATCAGCCATCAATCATAATTGGCCGATTTCCATGAAAAATTCTATGGTCATGTTCTTCTGAAACTATAATTATCCTCTATCTACCCTGTAGTGATAAGCTCTTTATTTAGCAGAGATATTATTCACTCTGTAAATATTTGCAGCACTTCACTTTCTCCACGTTATGTTCTAGTCTTTTTCCAAATTGTATTAAATTGATTTCTGTCCTCAAAATTCTACTTATGACGACGTGGACAAGAAGTTCCTGAGATTTTTGTTAATAAATGAACAAAAGTAAATGAGGTGATATTAAACTGTTTCCACTGATCATCCTGGAGACGTTTCTACAGCTTGAAGGGGGTCCAGCTGTGATGAATTCAGACGATTACACAGACGGGCATCCGTCTGTCTTTACCGATCAACTCAAAGCCCCTCTGTCGACCTGCACTGTCTGCTGCGGGGCCTGATGTAGACAGGTGTGTGTGCCTGACGGTGTTTTTGTTGTTTTCAGGTTCAGGCTCTGTCCCAGAGCAGCAAGTTTGAAGCGGAGATTCGAGAAGAAAAAGAAGAACGCAAGAAGCAGGAGGTGGAGAAGAAGGAGCGGCAAGCTGCCTTCAAGCAGCTGCAGTCGGCCTTCTGCTCATGACCGCCGCGGCTCCACCTCAAGCACATCCATGTTGAAATTTAAAACGAGCTCACCACTGCACTCACACTGTAAGAAGCAACGTAACTCAGAACAATAAGGTTTAAAATCCGAAAGGAAAGTTGAATATTTCAATCTAACGTATTTGAAACTAAATTCCCTGTGAAATCACAGGCCACCTTAACATAGTTTCTGCAGCTACTCAACAAAACTGTAAAATGCAGAACCATAGCTTCGGACGCGTACGACGATTCCTGATATCTTTTAAGTTTCTGTAAATCTAAATGGCTACAGCTGCATTTCTGTGAATTTGTTTGGAAGATTTCACCCTGAGGGAACTCTGAATTATTTTTATTCATTCTTTCTACACTGTGTGCTGCTTGTGAAATATGTTTAACATTCCAGTTTTTTCAGGGTTTGTGTCACCTGATGTTGTTTACCCTTAACACGTTCCTAATTTTAGTGTGAATTTCCCTACCTTAACATTTCCTATAAAAAAAAAAAGCACTAAGACCACATTGAGCGTGTATGTTTTTGAACAAACTGCTCCCGCGTTTGTTGGCTTCCAGTATTTCTCAGAGAATTAACAAAATGTGTTTGGTAATGATTTGGTGATATATATATAAAACCTTCCGTCTTCTTACTGTCGTATTTCATCATGAGAGATTTTCTCTGCCTTCATTAGAATTGATTTCACCTGTCAGAGAACATCTCAGGTGTTGACGACGCTACGCTGCTTTTACGAAAAGTGATGTTTAATTCCACAGAAGGTGTTTGAAACTTTGACCTCCTTTATCACAGAGTTTGCTTGAAATGACTAAATCCTAGCACAAAGTTTACCATTCAGGCTCTGTGCTGAACAATAAGACTTGTGGTTTGTATCCCACATAATGGATTCCCTCAACACACACCTAGTGCATTTTGTGCACCTAAACCAATGTGAACAGTAGACTGCATTTTCGGACTTGATTTCAGTTATACTGAGGAGCTGTCCCAGGGTTACGCTGCGTCCCTGCTGTGCTGAACAGGTACAGAATTACAGGGTCCGTTAGCTTTAGGCTTGATGTGAATCAACCTGTGTATCCTTACAATTTGAAAACACGTATTTCTATTTTTTTGGGTATGTATGAACGAGGCTGTGACTATAGGCATGAATGTCATGCGATATTTGGAGTCGTCATCACCTGATGACGTAAAAGATTAAAGACGTAAATAAGTTCTGAGAAGCAGTCTGTCACAGGTTTCATCTTTAGAAGCACATTCAGTATTTGTTGCACAATTTAGAAATGCTTGGTGGAACTAAAAGTAATTGTTGGGGTTGGAGAAGGCTTCTGACTCCCCCAGTCTAGATCTGGTTGGAGGTCCGGCTCATTGGTGTACTGCTGCAATAAAAAGCCAGATTTCTTCATGATTTGTTTTCAGCCAATAGGAAGGGATCTTTGACTTTTTGTCACAGTCGATGCTTCAGATTATAGATGGTAGCTGAATTCTGTTTCGTCTTGTGCTTGGTGACATTGAGCTAGCAGAAAGCATGACCTTCCTGCAGTGGAATGCAGCTGTTATTACCTGTGTATTTGTTGCCATGACGTCACAATCTGCTGAAAATAAAATTCCATTTCAATTCCACAGACAAGAGCTGCAAGGTTGTAGTATTAACTGTAGTGTGTCCATAGCAACGTGTAACAATTCCAAACTGATACAATGTTTAATGTAACTTTTTCAGTACTCATTGTGTAAAGGTGTTTCTTTTTCTTTCTTTTTTTTAAGGTTAAAATCTTTGTTTGATTTATCAGAGTTATATGATGCCAAATAATAAAGTGGTAAGTGAAATATATTTTTAGGCAATTGTAAAGAATATGTTCTACCCTGTGTGGAATGAAACATTTTAACTTTAATAAAGGAAACTTTAAATCGTTATTGGAGAAATGCATTTATATGGTCCATCATAGAGAACCAGTCGTTCTGTTATGCATTAGAGGAGTTCATGTCCTAACTGCCCTGCTGGTCTAAAACCACAAATACATGAAACCTGCTATGTTTAAACTTCGGTTTGATTTATATTTGGGGATGATGTTGATGATCTGTTCAGTACGGAGTGAAAATAGTCTCAAAATATCTGTGCGTGTGCAAAAATATCTGCGTGTGTAATACTGGATTTGTAAACCTTAAGAATAAAGGTTTACAAACCTAAGAAAGGTTTACAAAGGTCTCCTACGCCTGCAAATATTGAAAAAGTACGCACAAGTCACCTGGTACACACACACACAAAACTGCATTTACACACAGATCCGGTTACGAGTGCACGAATATTTTTGAGACTCATTTCACACTTCGCGAGCTCCCAGATTTGTGTAAATGGTGCGTTTACATGCTAGTAGAAAGCTGGGTCATCTGAGTTTTGCACTGAGTGTAATGTTTTTATCCTCTAAACATTTCTTACTGTGCTTGTGCCGAAGTGGCAAATACGTTAGTTCGGTGGAAAGCAGTAAATCTCAGCACTTCCTTATAATATCCCAAAATTATTTATAGACATATTGTGCACTTTTGAGCGGTTTTTCAGACTATGTGGTCTGAAAAACAACCACTGGGTGGCGCAATGGTTCTCTCTTTTTCTTGCACTGTTTGCAGTTTAGCCTCCCTGATAAGAATTTATCGTTAAGACAAATATATGCTTATAGAATAATGAAAATATAAAAAGACAGTTATGACTTTTAATGCACACTGATGCATTGTGAGACATTTATTCAACCATCTCCACTTCACTACAACCTACTGAAAAAAGATGCATCCCTTTCAGTGGTTCACTGTAAAACAAATGATTGGAGTTTCCTTAAGTCTTTAACCAGAACTCAAATGAGGTTTAGTTAAAGAGGCAGACCAAGCAAACACTGGCAGTGTTTCAATTCACCATAAGATTTCACAAATTAGAGTGACTAAGGTAAATTAGTTTAATGGAGACACAGCAATTAAGAAAAGCAAACACGTTTCTGGAAAAAACAAAAAACAAAAAAAAACAATAACATTTTTGCTCCAGGATGAGGTGGTTTTTCAGCCATATCAAAATTTGTGTATTTTGCAAAACTGCAATGAAAACACATTTTTTTACATCAAACATGTCTAGCCAGTTAGCACGTTTGGCCAGTGTTTATCTTAGCTCTGGCCTCCTTGGACAATGAGCAGCTGGCTCCACCAGAGGTCTCCAGCACATGAAAGTTTGTCTCCTGTTTTAACTGGACACTTGTACATTTTTTTTTTTAAACTGACTCCAACTCTTGTATGCTCAGTGATTCTTCAGAAGTGGGACAAAATGTTGTGCAATGAACTAGACAAACGCCAGCAGACAGCAGCACTGTTTTGAAGTTAAATGATCCTCCTCACTGATAAGTTGAATCAACACAGAATGAAGACACAGAGGCCAAAAGAATCAGCGTTTGTCATGTCTGGGTTTGTTTAAAAAAGTTTATTTCCCATTATAGTCAGTGTATAAAGTCACTAAAGCATGAGGTTCAATGACGTTTACACGCGTCTAAGTGATCTCTTTGAAAACAATATAGAAAAAAACCATCTGATTATAATCAAATAATGTAAATACAACATTTATTAAAAAGGAATTTACTGTAATACTGCAATATGTAACTTTCATAAAATATGTTTTGGCATATTTTCTGAAACTGTCATGTTATGAAAGTATAATATGAGATAAACAACATAAGATCTAGCTCCTGCACCTCCCCCCTGAGCTACTATTACCACCTGACTTAATGCACCTCTCCTGATCACAAACAGCAAACAATCAGATCCAGGAGGAGTGTCTCAGTGCTGTCAATCAAGCTTGTGCACGCTGCACAATATGCTAGTAGTGGAGAAACAACTTTGCGTTATAGAAAAACTTTTTATCTGCCGTCATCAGTGGCCATGGTAACCAGCATGAGCATTCACAGCAGGCTCTTCTATAAGGAAGAAACTGCAGCTTAGCAGAGAGCGAGGGAGTGGTAAGCAGCGCCGCATGTAGAGTGATTGACAGCACTAAGACCCTCCTCAAGGCTCTGATTGGTTGTTTCCAGTTAGCACTGGGAGAAAGCAGAGAAGCTTTTTTCACAGATTATTTGTCTCATACCATACTGTCACAATATGCAGTTTCAACAAATATGTATGTGTGTATATATATATATAAAGTTACATGCTACAACTTTAACATACTATGCTTATTTTCAAGGCTAAATCTCCAAAAACATTTTAAAAATTCAGTGTAATACAAAATATCTTTCTTTGTATAATTTTAGACAACAACCTGCTAAAATCAATCATATACAAATAAATCATTAACTGTTTGTCTATTAGTAATTATGAAGGTCACTCATATATTAGAAACCTCACTTTAGACATGGGTGTGGTGATGTTATGCTTAAAGCTGGCTTGTATTTGTGACATTTGAAGTGAAACCTTGTCTGATTTTGAGGCTCAAGAACATCAAAACTTAAGAAAATGATCAGAAACACACTCAGGGTTTTTACGCAGTAATTATTTACAAGCAACTTTGTGAACAATGGGAGTCAGATGACCTGAAATTACTACAGATCCAAATCTGCAAATAACAAATGTTTTGTTTTTTAAAAAAATATGATTTAACTGCACTTCATGCTAATTAATAAATTTTCTGCAGAGACCCATGTTCTTAGCTGAGTTCTAGATATAATTTTTGTGGACACACAATATGCATAAAAATACTTTACAGTCTACTGAAATCTGAGGATACAAGAAATGCATTTAATATACAGCTCAAAATATATTTATCTGTGATGATTCTAAAAGTCTTCAAAGTTTTTTTTAATCTGCAGTTGTTCAGAAAAACAGGAAAGAAACTAATAAATGGATGGTTGCTTAGAAAAAAGCATTCTTTCTCAGTTTTTCTGACTTTGACCTGCCAGATGATTTGACCTGAAGAATTGCAGAAATGAATAAATATCTTTACATCTTCGCACAATTTTGCGTCTTGCTACCTTAGTGACGTTGCCCCCCCAACTTCTTCAAATTAAACGAAATTGGTGTCAAAAGTTTGTGAAACGTCGGTGCAGCAAAACTCCTTGTTTGTGCCACTATCATGTTAAAGATATTACTAAATGTTTCCAGAGGTCATCGCAGGTCAAGCAGCCTCCTCCAAATTTACAAAATCAAGTAAATTTGGTGTCAATTAACCGTGCTAAAATATTTTACCTGCATTAACCAACACCAACATAGCTCAGTTAATTGATGCCATATTTCTTTGGATTTTGTGAATGTGGACTGACTAGTTGACCTATGATGACCTCTGGAGATTTTTTCCTATCTTTAAATAAAATAGAATAGAACATACTTGATTGGTCCCCAAGGGAAAATTGCTTATTACTTGACAAGCTACCCCATTCAGGATGTTAATATATATCATGTATATAGTGTATACACAGTAATATGTGTGTAATGAACTAGAGAACATTTTACTCTACTGTAATAAATATAGCAGAGTAAAATGTAGAACTGCATAGTGACCCTCCAAGTAGATAAGTGTTACGCTGTTGGTTGTTCAATCTTGGATGAAAAGCATCTTTAATCATCAAGTTCTTATACATTTATAAGTTTTTTGTTGTTGTTGGGTTGGGCACAGTTGACCTCAATCCCATGAAGAAAACACAAGTCAACAATGTTAATAAATACCATGGAGCATAAAATATACTCGTAATGACGCTCCCTTCACATTTCTGCCTGCCTCCTCTTGCATCCATGCCTAGAACCCCCCCTGGTGGCACAAACAAGAAAAACTGTGCTGCACAAAGCAGCTCAGGCATTGTGGACTAATATTGTTTAGTTTGAGTTAAGAAAGGGGGCCAACGTCACGCCAACTTGACTCAGATCCTGCAGTGCCCTCTGCCTGTGTGACATGTCAGCCATCACATGTAGCTATAGTGTCTATACTGGTTTCTTTTTTTACTAGAAAAACGATTCCCGTTGTCTTGCTTCCTCTTCACTATGAATTCTTATTTTGCATGTCACTTTGGAGATGTGTCTCACTTCTCTTAATGCCTCTGGAAGAGGGATTATGTTTTCCTTTAGGAACTCTGTGACAGCTACAAAGATTTATTTCCACAAATATTCTATTTGTCTTTAAAGTATTTAAAACTCAATAGAACAATGTCTCATTTTGAATATATTTGAACCGGTAACAGCTCTCAATAACACTGGTGAACATATCCAAAGGCAGTTCAATGATTTTGTTAAAGACTGTATCTTATTCAAGTCAGATCAGATGATGAAAATGTGAAACATATAATATGTGACCCATGTGGCATTAACATGTCCAATCTAAATTAAGGCCTTTTATTCATCCGCGGCTTCAGACAATATTTTATTTTATTCTGTTGCACCTTCTTTATTGCATCTTAACACAGTTTGGACAAACTGTGACCCAAGTAAATCAGGTAAGGAAAAAATGGCAGAGGCTGCACAGACTTCAAACTGAAATGCACAGGTGGAACTAGTGATGGGAACAAACAGGATCACCTATTTCTGACAGTATTTTACAGGTCAGAAAATAAAGTTAGCTGGATTCTCCTGACCAAAACATCCATGTGCAAAGGACCCCTCCTGCTGTCCAAGTCGGAGCTCTTGTTTATCATGTTTACTCCATCCTGTCAGTGTCATCACCATTGATTTGTACCACACAATCTTTGTTCAAAGGGTCCTTGGAGTGGGCGGTGTCAAAGTGCTCTTTGCTCACCAAGTACTTGCCCCGAGCATCCAGCCCCAAGGCAGGTAGAAATCGCCGGTCAAACTGAATTTCTTGGCGTAAGTAAGAGGCTCTCTTCTGGCAGGAGTCACCAGTTCCCTCTTGCAATGCTGTTAGGAAAATGACTAGCTCAAAGTGTTTGGATGTGCCTTCACAAAGAGCAGGGTAGAGGGGGCTCTGGCGGTCCAGTCGGTGGTAAAAAGTAAGCGGGAAAATAAAGAAGGGGCATGGCTGTTGGCCTAAATGGTCCAAGTGGAAGTCCAGGGAGGTCTGGTACAGAGCCTGGCCTTCCTGTTCCTCATAGAGCACTGCACTCACCTTCACGTCCACCAGAGGTCGCTGAATAAGATTAGTGACTCGTATCATGAGGCACGTCTGGCCCTGGTGTTGGCCCACGACTGCCTGGGGACTGAACTCGATGGCTCCTGCTCTCTTCTGAGGACGAGCAATCTTGGCTACAAATGCACCTGAAAATGATACATCAGGATAGTGTCATAATGTTCCATGAAATCTTTCACCTCAGCTGCAAAACCATGCAATGTTCTCCAACATCTACCAAATGATTTGTCTTTAAATTAAATTAAATGTGACTGTGCAGTTGGGAGATCTGGCTCTCGGCCACACAATACAACTCTTGGAAGATTAAAGAACTGTTGCTTAAATCTGATTAGGAAGCCAAACAGCCCTTCCATCATGAGGCTTACAGCTGCCAGATTAATTACATTTTTTCGCATTTTTGTTGGCTTCTTGATTACATATGTTCAAATGTTAATATGCAGCAGTCAGTGTCTTTTAAGAGGGTAAATTAATTGATTAATCTTGTTTTTTTTTTTTTCTGGTTGCTCAAATAGTGATGAAGAAATATGCATCCGAACAGAAACTCCTCTATATCTGCATTCCTTTGTGAGAAAAACTAGGAGGGTCAAATCCAAAACAAAACCGATAATCAAACAGTTTTTCATTTTATTGGAGTAACATAGTAACAAGCCTAGTTTCAGAGTTATTTGAGCTTGCAGTTGGTAAGATTATATCATGCCAACTACATTATGTTGTGAACATCTCAAATATCCCAAAAGCACGGTGTAGTTTGAAGATAGTCCTCCATGTTTTTCAGTGCGGTCAAATAGATTTGATGGTGTTTGTCACATCAGTACAGGTGAACAGGTGGTTTATACCTCAAGGACATGAACTATATTAGCATTACAGTTTGCAACAGCAAGTTATTGAGAGAAAAAAGGAATATCTAATAACATCCTAAAGCACATCACAATAATATGTAAAACCTAATTCTGTTAACTCCTCCATAGGCTTTTACTGTAGGACTGGAGGAGCAGGTAACCATGTGATGTGGGCAGATTATGATTTATGGTTTATGAATTGTGCTAGACTTTGCAATTCTACTCGATTCTCATCTCCCTCCAGTGCTCCCTTTGGGATTTCTCTTTCTTTTTTCTCCCACTGACCTTTATTTCTCTGAATAAATGTAACTCTGCACTCTTTTAAAATTGTAGCCTGTTTATAGATGTAGTTTTGCAATGGCAGTGGAAAAAGTGAACGAAGTCATTCAGTGCGTGTTGGCAGCGCTTCCAAATATTGAACAATTAACGCCGGAGCAATATCAAGATAAGGATTAACACAATTTAATCTTTGCCAGCGAATCTTTGTCATTCAGCTCAGCACACTCCTCTCTTTGCTGTGGGGATAATTGTTTATTTAAGCTAGGGATAAAGAAATATAATAATAGAATTCCACATGTATGCCTATCTGAGAATATATGGTAACTCTCTGATGAATAAAGGATTTTTAAAGAATTTATTGTGTCTAGACAGTGTTAAATGGAGGTTAGCTGTTTTATTATAGCGACGAAGATTTTGACATGACAAAACCTTGATATTGTTCTTTATTTAGATAATATAGAATAAATGATACAATTATTCTAATAATTCATTCATGTAGATATTTAGTTAATTTTCATACTTTTAAGTTGGCATCATAAAAATATTAGTTGACAATTTTATACTTTTATTATGAAAATCAAAGAATATTATTCAGCATCTATACATAATTATTCGAGAATATTTTTGATGATTTCTTGAGGAATTATGGATCATATATCCTAGCAACTGAGTTGCTAGGAAGTCAGGCAGCATCTCTCTGCCTGACTTCCTGACTATATGAGTAGATAGAGATTTAACCCTCCTCCAGTCCTGCCTCAGTTCACAGTGAGGGTGATGGGGGTGTCCCATCAGACCGTCACTTCCCGAAACCTGTATGTAGTCCTGCGTCTTTGCCAGGACTAGATACAGGACACAAAGCTCACACAGGGTCCACTTCACCCATCGTAGGACTACAGGAGGGTTAAAGAGCAGCAGGAAAAGTACACAGTAAAATCCCAAGTGTCAAATCAGCATGTCAGAGCAGGGGAACTTTATGAGAGTCAATTCAACAGCAGTGAGAGTAAAATGCCTCTTTATGTTGACTCCGAAGAGCTCCGCCCCCTTTCACCTCCTGCCAGACTGATCAGAATTTTCTCAGAGCCATTTTCAACGTCTTCACCTTGCCTGATAAATCACAGTAAGTTTCCTCAATTTTTATTGTTTGTTTTTTTTAATTATTATTATTTTCTAGTCAAATCAGCATATTAAAGTAACATGGTTCTTCAGACAGAACTTTTTTTTGGTCAAAAATATGCATTACACATGACAGATGTGAAATGCCAAGGGGCGTCGAAGTCAATTGGACATCTCCGAGTGTTAGCAGTCTTCTAGTTGCAAGTTTTCAATCTTTTTATTCTCATATCCTGTGTTGTTTCTGTTCTGGGACGGTGATCTTACTTCAGCCATTCTCCTTCTGAGCTTGATTGCTCCTTCCTGCCGAGGCTGAAAAAGATCTGGCAAGGTTTCTGCATCCCAGGCTGAAAGGTTCATGCTGCGTATTTTTTAGCAAAAACTATCATCTGTTCCCTTCCTCCACTTTTTCTCTGTTTCTTGTCAAATATGAAATGGATTCTGTTTGAAAACTATTTTTCTTCCTTTCATTGCAACGTATTCTTGTGCCTGTGTCCAGACTGTTGATTAGCTGCATTGACAGGGAAAGCTTGAAACATTTAACTTTCAGCAGAAATTTTGTAAGCTAACTTTTTTTCCTTTCATTATTTTCACACTTGGAGTGGAAAAAGCATCCAGGACTATAATGATGCAACAAGTTTGCCCAAGAACATAAACACCATTTTATGGTTTGATCATTTTTGATTTTGATACTATCTTAACATTCTTCTATATCACTTAATATATTTTCATATTGAAAGTTTCATATTCAAGATTTTTTTTTACACTTGTTTGTCAATCATCATCTTTTAGAAACAAATTTGTGGTCATCTTTTTGACATAATCTGGCACATTTTTGCCTTCTACTTTTAAATGCTATAACTTTCAAATGCGTTCATTTAAAAAAAACACGTTATTATGGTAAAATAATAACATGTTTGTCCTTTGTTTGGTGCAAGCAAAGTACAAGTCTGTTATCTGACAATTGTTATACATTTATAATTTTTTCTCCATGTTAAAAAATTGCCTGCATTACTTTGACCTGGCTCTACAGGATTTTATCAAGAACTTAAGCAAAGATCCTCTTAATTGCTCTCTGTCAACCCAGAGGTCTAATTTGAAAACCTTTTGTGTAATTTGTGGCAAAAATGTTAACTTGGCCTTCTAGGAAAATGAATGTTTTTTACTTTCTACAACAAACAAAATTAATATTGTTTGAATAAATAAGAAAATTTGTCTTTTGCAACAAATGGTACTAATGATGTGAATTTATTTATTTATTTATTTTTTAAACAGAACTGGTTAAAGATTTTTATATAAATTCATCATGATTTACAAATACTGGTTTTACCTTAAAAGTTTTATATTAAGTCTTAGCTGAGAATTCTTTAAATATTTTATGCTATTATTGATTTCAATAAATGTTGAATAGGTTTATAGTAAAACAGCATCTAATTATTATTTTTGTGACACTGAATTAACAGAGATTAATGCTGAGCATAGCGTTAAATTTTATGCTATAGATGTCTTACAATGCTATAGAGGTCTTCCACTATTGGATATTAAGGTGTTATTTCTCTCCATATAGCAAAAGTATATTAACAATTGTGAGTGTTAGTCAAGTTTTATTCTATAAGTCATTTCTCAGTGTGGAAATTGACTTTTAACGTTGAAAATGCTGCACATTCTCCCTCTGCAGGCCTGGGTTCACTCTGGGTACTCCGGCTTCCTCACAATCCAGAAGAATGACTGCCAGGTTTACTGCTGTCTCTAAATAACAACTATGAATGTTTGTCTACAAGGATCTCTACCACAAAACAGAGTAAAAGGTTTTCACTCTTGGAGTTGACACTATCCATCCATACATTCATTGTCTACACCTTCTTATCCTTCTGGGGTCGCAGTCATATTTATTTTTACTTGTTCTTTTCTGCTCATTCACATTTTGTTATTTGAAGAACAAACATTTGTCTCGTATATTACTTCCTGAAGTCCATGCCTTATTATTTATTGTGACTCATTAAGGACCATGTAGCCAATTCCTGAAGCATGCTGTCTCACTCCGACTGTCATCAAAACCAACTCAGTTGCTGAAAAAATAATTAAATACATGTCTGATTAAAAATATACTCTTTAAATGAAGAATTATATCCAGTACTTGCTTTATGACTGTAATATTTTGTGGAATAAAACAGTCTGTTCTATAAGATTTTAAACACTGCAAGTATCAGATGGTATTTACAAAAGAAGAGAACATATATGCTCTACTTTCATTAAAGCATGATGTTTTTCAACCTTTTAAGATCAAATTTAAGGTGATTTTCTCACATTCATCACATTTTGTTGAATCTGTTCTTTAGAATTCTGTAGTTCTTTGTCAGTATTACATTATGCCTAATTCCTGAGCACAGCCTCACTGCAGACATGTTTACTACATCTAGCATAGAGTGTTCTCTCATGCTTCGGTCAGAATTTGTACCTGTGATGAAGGCCTCCAGCATAAGCCCCAGCAACATCTGCACAGCCAGCAGTGCTATAGCACTGGGACAGTCTCCACTGGGGAACATGGTGCCATAGCCAATGGTCAGCTGGGTCTCAAGAGAGAAGGAGAAGGCAGCAGTGAAACTTGTAATATGTTTCACGCAAACCACGTGATCCTGTGGGGGGTCATCATGATTTTTCACAGCCAGGTCTCCATTGAGATGGGCCAGCAAGTACCACAAGCAGGCAAACAACAGCCAGTGGGCAATGAAGGATGCACAGAAGGCGAGGAGTACCCATCTCCAGCGCAGACTCACCAATAGTCCCCACAAATCCTGCAGAGCCAGCAGCCAGACTCTGCCCCAGCTCCTGCGCCACGAGTCTGAGGGGCAGGCGGGGGCATTAAGCGCACAGTGTCCATCTTTGGTGACTAGACGTTGACGAGGGGGAGAAGACAACAGGGGGCAGGAGGACGCTTTGCCAGCCAGAACGCTACTGTTGGTTTTGGTTGTCATGGTTGCAGGCAGATCTCAAACAGGGCAAACAAAATTGACCCTGAAAAAAATGAAAAATGAATGTTAGTAACACAGTTTTTAAACTTTGACATTGATGTTCTTTCAGAGGAACTCATGTGACTGATCAGCAGTAACACTCTGAAGCTGCTCCTTTCTTTATGGTTCCGACGTTCAGCCTCTGGCGCTGATCCAGAGAGAGTGCTGTCAGTTATTAATAAACATGATTGTAATCATAGTTTGTGGATACGGTGCCAACTGAAAGTGCAAAAAATAATAGAACTACTAAACACAGACATTTTTACATTTTTATTAAATATTCCAATATGAAATGTTTTGTCCTTGAGCTTCTTTTTGACAGGTCTAGCCATGGAATCGGTTGTAGACATGTTGAAATCAGCTAATTTTAGGGTCCTTCTTTTCATGTAACGGGCCAAAACAGATTCTCAAAATTAGGTTGAATGTACAGAACAGTCATGTTTAATTTAAGCAGCTGTATGGGATGTATGGGCCGGCAGTCCTGACAGTCTGACAGCTAGACTTCTGCATTCTGCAGAGTTTCTATTTCTATGTCAATATTGTTGCCAGGAGATTAGAGCGGCTCTCAGCTGGGAATCAGTCTGAGCAACACAGTGACATGCAGAGTAGGAATGTGTCTTGCAGGGAGCTTTCCCTGCATGGCTGTATGACTCTTCACAAATAACAAATCTCTCCATTCCATGAATAAAACCACTCTCTTCCATGTCAGGCTTTGTGCTTTCTCTACTCTTCAAAGTTAAAACTTGGGTCGCCATGCATCAGCATTTAGGTCGGGTCTGGAGTTGATTTGGTTGGAAAATGTTCTCTTCCCAGAAAAGAAAACAATAGTTGGATAATTCCCAGCAAGATTGTCACATGTCGCAGTTTCAAGCCCACTCAAACTGAGACAGTTCTGATGAAACCAGCTATGAGAGGATGAGGACATTAGCATAGTATTAGCGTAATTCTCGGTTTTGCATACGGGATGTCAGGATGTGATTCCAGACTCCCATCAGACTGAGCTGTGAAAGAGCTTGTTGATCAGACTTACATGTTTCAGATCATTAATTCTATTTTCAAATATATAAGAACACACTTTTCAAACGATGACGTGATTTATTAAATGTCTAAAGCTAAGAAAACCAGCCTGGCCCAATCTAATACCTGATGATGCCTCCAGTCCAAACTTGTGGGATGGCAGTGAGTGTTTTAGACTGGGGAGGAACTCTGTACCCCTCTTTGCAGAACTGCTTTCAATTCAGCCATATTTGATAGGTTTTGAAGAATGAATGATTATTAAGGTCATATTAAACTCCTGAGAATGATGACACAAAGACGAATTCTTTACAAAATCAAGAACATTATGGACAACCCTGCTCATCCTCCTCATTGAATGGCTGCATAACCTACATATGCTTCAGTTTAGGATGGCAGAATATTCTCCTGAATTTAAGGTTCCATCAATAAAGCAGATCATCGTGTGGGATAAAAGACTTCCTGGACCAGCTTGTAGACGGAGGATCTCTGCAGTGTTTCCTGCACTGAAATGATGTTGTTTTAAGGAAATGCTGATTATTTTGGGGTGGATGTTCCAGTACCCACAACGGGACCCGACACATCCCACTGTAATCTAATCAGTCAACAGAATACTGTTCTAAATGTCATGAATATCATTTGGAGCTTTTTGGTAAAGGTGAGATGGGCCTTTGAGTTCTTTTTGATAAGCAGTGGTTCTGATCTGATTACCTCTCTTATTGTTCAACCATGAACTCTGACCTTAAGAGAGCAGAGATCTGCAGATCTGCAATTCTACTGTGTATCCTACAAAACACAACTTACATTTTTACATACAGTTGTAATCACACATACATGATTATTAAACTGATTCACTACGGGTTCCTGGAGGCGCCTGCATGTTTTTTTTTTTTTTTTTAATGATTGCACCATGGATAATAAAAGAACAACATCACTTTGATATAACAAAACTAACAAATCTTTAGCTTTTATATATATATACATATAAAAAATGTCAGCCAGCAGAAACATCCTCAGTGTTTCATGTGACTGTATCATTGCAGTTGAAGTGATTTCTGATTGCGTGAAGCAGCACATCAGAGACATGGTGCTCATTACCTTGAGCTCATGCAGAGGTTTATGTAATGTGTGATCAGCTGCCACTGTTTCCTACATTTTTAACTTTATCACTTCACAGCATGTCTGAACCGCAACATCAGACGTGTAATAACCTAAACTCATTTAAAGATGAATATTTGGACTAGTTTTCAGTCAGTTGGTCGATTACCAACTCTTAGTTCTCTCTGATTCCAACAAATAGTTTTAGCTAAAAACAAAAAAAAAAGACTAAGCTGAAAACATTTTTCTTTACAGCATTTTATAACAATGATAAAACACACACAAGCTTTCCCTGTGTTGTTCCTGAAAAAACAACTCTTCAGCTGCAATCAATCCCCATGTCTGATTTGATCACCAGTTGTTGCCCCGTTTCATCCAGGTATCAGAACCTCACCTCAGGACAGCATCATGCTGGGGCTAGAACTCACCTAGAGCTGCACTCAGGGCCAACCTGGAGAACCTTTGACCTGTTCCCCTTAGACTGGCTCTGTTAAGCAGACACAGGACTGCGGCTCATTCAGAGAGCGCCACCGATTCCTTGGAAAAACGGAGGTTCAAAATCCCAAAAGGAGTCCAACAGAAAAAGTGGGGTAGGGGGGAGATTTCTCTCCGCTGAGGTTGTCTCTGAGTGTGACTGAGCTGCTGCTCTTTACTCCACTGTGAGGTGCAGCGTTGAGCTCCAGGGCCAGGGGGATTCAATTGGTCACATTACTCTGCAAGGAGCCTATTAGTATTCCCGGAAGATAGCAGATAGAGAGGGATTTGAAAGGGGCTGTTTGTGGAGTGACCAACACCTTGTCACAGTTCATTCAGTCCGATAACTATTGTTGTGACGAACTGGAACTTTTAACCATTTGTGTGCACATGCGTCCATGTACTGCTTCATTGATTTCTGATGTTATCAGGAGTATTAAGGAAAACATGAACACAGATGTTAAGATTGTTAGAACTGAGAACAGGAGCAGTGGGATCGTAAGAGGATTTTTTGGGGGGATTTTTCTTTTTCTTGTCTTCTTCTTGTCTCGCCTTGTAATCTCTTAGATATGAGATGGGAATTTAAAATCATTTCATTGTGCTGAAGACTTTAATTATCATTAAAAACTGACAACATTACTACACGACTGTGTAAGAGTCAGATAAGTTACATATTAACCAAGAAATCATTGAGGCCTTCCTTCTTGATAGCAAGCAGCAGATAATTGTCAAAATGTTAACACTGCTCTTTGACCCTTGAACATCAGAACAGCTTTACTCAGAGGATTGTTTGTTTCTTCAACAAACCAAAATTAAGCTCCGCTTTGTTGAAGATCTACTTTATTTAATTATGGTCGACTTTAAAATCTTTGTAGTCTTTTCTGTTGATCAAATCACAACAAACTTTGTTGGCTTGTCCTCCATTAATCAAATCTTATAAAAGTAAATACTTCAGTATTAGTTTGTTACTATTTGATTTCTTGTAAAGTTAGCAAGTCTTAAAGTTTGGCTGATAACGGGTGCAGTTTTGTGGCCAACTGTAGTGTAATGCATGTGTTTATTTTCTTCGTGAAGTTTAGGCACAAACACAAATATCCACATACAGTTACTGAACATTTCTTTCTGTCATAATGAAGTAACTAAGATTATATTTTTAAGAAATATTAAATTTTGCTATGTAAAGAATAAAAACCATATCTTGTATCTTTATTGGTATCTTTATTGTCACTGTGGAATTATAATAAAATTTTCATTGAGACACGGACTCAGGATGGACATAAATTAAAAGTAAAGAATAGCATCCCTTCAGGAAGACCTTAAAAATCTAAACGATAAAACTGGGAAATACACCGTGTTTAAGTTTATTTGTTCTGTATTTAATGTAGACAATAAAAAACGGGTCCACAAGATGAAGAAAATATTCATCTTTATTCACTACAGCCTCTTCTATAGATACCAAGAATGGACTTCAAGCAGCCTAGCCTTGCTACAGTATTCCACTCGGTTCAAATCTCACATCACAGCTCAGTCTGGGCTTTCTACCATTGTCTTGGATTCCTCTGTTAGAATTTCAACTGGGCCAGTCAGTGAACAGAAGGAGAATTTGTGAATGGTGACATTGATTTTCTGCTCTGTTTTAGAATCGCAGTCTAGCTGTAGTTTTAGAAACGGCAGCAGTGAAACTGAACGAGGACATTCGGTCCGTGTTGGTCACACCTAAAAGTATGAAATTATCATAGCAGCCGGCTCGCTCACATTTCACTTTGCAGTGGAGAACAGTTGTGTACAGCCCAGGAAATATCCTGAAAGCTTCACAGTGTCAAACTGGCACATTACACACGCCATGGGCAAATGTTAGCGATTGGGTAAAATTTTCAACTTCAACAGAGTCCAGGAAGCTATCATTTCTCAGCAGCTGAAAGCCCAGACCCTCTGGACGAAGCAAAGTGTGGACCAAGGACCTGGTCTACCTGGATAGACTCCAAACAAACCCTGAGATTTTTCCAGTCTGAAAGAGAAACAGTAAAGTATGACTGACAAGAAGCGCTAGATATGATAGTTTGAAGATTTACTTGCAACAACTATGTCATGTATAGAGAAACAATATTTTAAAACAGAAAAAGTGCACAATTCAGTTGAGGTAAAAAGAATAAATAAAAAAAAATGAAATGAAATGTTGCTGCAGGTCAGGACATGGATGGGTGGATGTTCACTGTGCCAGGAGGGAGGGAGGAACCAAAAGATAAAAAATGTAATAAAAAAGCAGGAAGAGAGACGCTTGAGAAGCATTTATTCATATTTTTCTTCACCTTCCAGGTTTTTCGCTTTTTGGCCTGAGATGAACAGAACAAGTTGACATTTCAGGACAAACTAATAATCGATCCAGATGGACGTTCCAACATAACTGAACAAGATTGGGATTTTAAAAAAACATTCAAAGTTGGGGAAACTAAAACACTGAGTGAATCTAAGAGGAAGCATAATTACTTTTTTTCTTTAAAACAGAGTGCACACCTGATTGTGTTTTATCATTTATCTTTTTTTTTTGTGGTTAAGATTTGTTTTGTGGTATATTTTAGTTCATTGAAATTGCACAAGAGAAGTTGTACTTGTTTTCTGTAAGAAGTTAATTAATAATTCATGAGGTAATTATATAAAAACAATGTTCTGTTTTTACAAGGTATGTGTTCTGTGGCGTGGAGGTCTTATTTACTCTCTCACAGAGAATCCTACTGCCAGTCTCCTCTCGAAACCTACAAATCATTCAGTTTAAATCTAAAGAAATCTGTCATGATTCTGATCAGTAAGCCTGAAGTCATTTTGCACAAGACAGATTTAGTTCATGTAGATGTCACACAAAGGAGCAGCAGAATAGTTACAGAGTGGAAAACACATGCAGTTTATGTAGATTACATATGTGGTTGCCAAAATAACACTGCTGGACTCTTTTGGTAAATAATATGGATGGAAAATTACTGCCAAGTGTTCACTGCAGAGATGACACTTCACAGTAACATGGATGACACCATCTGTTGTTGACTCGCACTGCTAATGCACCTGCTTTTCTTTTCTTTTCCTGCTGCTCTTTAAACATCTGTTTGCTCGTATAGTCAGGGAGCTTGGCAGAAAGGCGTTGGAGTCTGTAAAGCACACAGACTTCAGACTGCTGTGATCTGCTGGGGACAGACAGAGACTGAAAAGGCTGATCTGGATGGACAGCTCTGTCCTACGATGCCCTCTGGACCCAGGAGAGGTGTTGTGTGGAAGGAGAATGGCAGCATGCAGCATGCAGGGAGCTCTGACAGCACTGAGCAGCTCCTTCAATGGCAGACTGCTCCATCATAAAGTGGGGATGATTGTCGTTTTACATTTCTGTTACTCTAGGTTTTATCTTGTCTGTTTTCTGTGTTGCCCTGCGACAGACCGGCGACCTGTCCAGGGTGTACCCCACCTCTCACCCGGAACGTTAGCTGGGGATAGACACCAGCAACCCTCCCGACCCCATTAGGGACCAAGGGTGTATAGAAAATGGATGGATGGATGGATGGATGGATGGATAGGTTTTTATCTCTAATGGCCTTTATTTTGCAATAGACAAACAGGAAGGTGGATTATGAGAAGATGTGCATTGATGGTCATCAGGCCAGGACGTGAACCCATGATGGATGCATGGAGGACCAAGGCCTCCCTCTGTACATGGGTCACACCACCAAGCCCCACTCCTGTTACTCCTGTTCTGTCCACTTTTTGTCATGACAACTTAAATTTCAAACTTGTGGGAGTAATAAAGGATTATCTTAAACTTGTTGGCCAGTGATGTCCCTTTTTCTGGTTTGAATTTCCTCCTTTCCTCTTTCCTTTTGCTTCTGCATCCATAAACACGATCCCTCCTTTTAAACTCATCTGAGATTTGTGGTTTCTCTTGAGGTATTATTTCAGCTAACGTTATTCAGCTGCTCCCACTTGTACACCACTATGTTGCTACGGTTACATATCATAGCGTATGGCCAAAACTAAAAACAATATCAATAGAAATCCTTCTAGTTGCACAGCATCCAAAGCTAGAGAGAATTATCATCCCCCCCAAGAAAGAAGTAATTTCTCTGCCAGACGGGGAGAAATTAAAACATAAAATAATAATAATAAATGCAGCTAACAGAGCTACTCCAACATGCTGATGCATTGAGTGGTGCAAAATGCAGGGAAGAAACAGGCAGAGCTAAAAATGTAGAGAAACTTTAATAGCAATTTAAAAATAAGGGCAAAAAGCAAAATTCAGAACATCCTCAGACAAACAAACCAAGTGAGCTACAGTAAGTAAAACATGAGAATATGACAAAGAAGGAAGCAAGATAGGAGTATAGTGACTGGCTGATGAGAATCAGCATTTAAGAAACTGGGAAAAACTGGGAAAACATTGGAGGAAATGTTTAACATAGCAAACAGGAAAAGTAGGTTATGATAAAAAAAATAAAACACTAAACAGGATAGAAAAAAACTAACAAACTAAGATCACTTGCTGGAATTGGACAGAAAAATCTTTTCAATGCTGGAACTCAGAAATTACATCCTATTAGATATTTAACTTGTGTTTCAAAGTCTGTGAGACAACATGGAGCAAAGCAATCAGACAAAACCAGCTTTTTACTATTGAAAAATATACTCTTATTATTTTCCATCTTGTTAAATTCAGCTGTGTTTTTATTAATCAAACATGATTTAAACCCTGCCAGGGGTTAAAACTGGGGCTTTTTTCATTTCTTCCTCCTACCTCTCTGGATCTGCACGGGTGACATTGTTAGGAAGTGACGTGTTGTCAGCATTTTACTGTTACTTCGCCTTCATTCTCTCTCATTAGTCTGAAGAGTGAGACCTACTACTGGGAAACCCTTCACCCCTCCGCCCTCTCACCCCATCCCCTCCGTTTCTTGTGTATTTTCTCCATGGGGTGAATGAGAGCTTTGGAGGAACTTAATGCACATGGGAAAAGAATAACGCCTAATCAGTATTTAGTTAATCACAGTTTTAATCGATGTATGTCGATAAAAGTAACTTGAGTTTTAACGTATAGATGCCAAACTTCTGAACTACCATTATGGTAGGCAAGTGCAATGTTAGGTAACCATAATCACCATGGCTTCTAGACAGACAAAATGAAAGTAAACTGGCATTTGTTTAAAAATTAAATGGTTAATGTTTCCAAGCCAGGCTTACCGATGTTCAACGTCTCTATTTGAAGTCTTTTGTACGTCCTGATTGTTTTGGGCTGTAGTGACAATTGGGTATAGCTGAACCATCTGCATGGTTGGACCATCTTTTCATCAATCATGAAATAAAATATGCAAGTTATACTAAAATATAAAATGAAAAATACTCCCCAATATTCAAACTGACTCAGCTGAGTCTAAAGCAGTTCTGCCTGCCAACACTGCGGTTAGCAAATGGCCCATCAAGATTTTTTTAAAGTGGATGTAGCATGTTTTTAAATCCTCCCTTTTTACATGTAAATCATGGTCTGATTTACTGGCTATTGTAGCTACAACAAATATCTCCTCAAGATACATAACAGGAAAATCACTAATTTCAATTCAGTCATTCATACATTCCAACCGATCCTCACTATTAAACAGTACAGTATACTTAATTAATTCATCAAAGTAGCTTAAAAGGTTTCCATCTGGAATATCCAGTATATTGGAAAGAGGTAGAAAGTAACAAAGTATATGTTTCTTGTTAATGTGCTTCAGTAGCTTTTATCTGTATTTGTATTTTCCTGGTCATGTATGTTTAGGTATTAAGGTATTGAGAGCTAATTTTGCAAGTTTTGTAAGTCAGCTTACAATGCTGGTAAAGCAAATTTATTGTTATATAACTGTATAACTATAACTATAACTATAACTATAACTATAACTATAACTATAACTATAACTATAACTATAACTATAACTATAACTATAACTATAACTATAACAGTATTGTTATAGTTATTAACCTCTTAATTATCATGATGACACCAGGGTCCTCATGGACCCCTTGACTTACATTACAAGCACTGTGAGTGTGACTGTTACGGGATTAATGTTAATGGTTGAAACGCAAATTCAGTTGTCTATTAGTGGCTCCTTTATGCCCTCTTGTGGTGAAAGATCTTTTGAGAGTTTTATTTGGCTGAAGTGCTGATGTCTTGAAGGAGCCTTGGCCCGTCTTTGGGTCAAATCTACTGAATGTTTGTGTGTATAAAAACAGATAACAACCTGATATCATGTGAAAGACTGATCTACAAGCAGCAAACAGGATTGTGTAGCAAAATAAGGAGAATTGCTGGCACCCTAATGTGAGTGTGTCTATTTTTATGAATATGCTATAAATAAGCTGATCATCAAAAATACTGGGAATATAGTAACTTACTTCCAACAATGTGATTTACTAAACTTGATGGCTAGATCTGCTTTTGCATTTTTATTTCACACTTTTGAAAAGCAGTTGTATATTTTATCTGCTGCTGTTCTACATGGAGAGAACTTTAGAGTTTGTTTTGATTAAAGTTTAAATTTTTCACAGCTGTATTGTACCACATTGTATACACATTAAAATTAATTGTTTTCCTTATTCTTATTCTTTTTATTATTACTACAATTCCTACATAATTAAATACATACAAAATTATTACATTATGACTTTCTACTTCATTTTTCTTGATTTGCAAAGCTAACAGTTAGCTTTGTCAATTGATTGTATTTGATAAGTATAATTTTGTATACTCACCAATACAAAATTAGACAGTATTCATAAATTGTGAGTAGAGTAAAACAAAACTTATCCCACTACTTTACATTTTGAAAACTGATTTGTTTTTGTGACAGACAAAGCTTCCTTGATGAACTTTGCCTCATTTTCAATGTTTATCATGTGAAATTTCTGTTGAAAAAAATCCACATTAAGCACAAGTATTACATGTTTTGAGAAAAAGATGAAATCCTGCTGGCAAACTGAAAATATATGCGCTTGACATATGGCAGTAAAAGTCCCCCATAGATGTGTTTGCATCAAAAATAGTTTTAGTTTGAACTTGTTCTGTGTATGTGTAAATCTTCCTGTGCATTTGTGAATGTTGAGACTGTTTTAGCTCCATATATTTGTTATTTAAAATAAACTGACATCAGAACTGATTTTGTGATGTTTTTGAAGTTAGTTTTCTTTTGCCTGGCGCTCTAATTTATAAATTGCATTGCATATTAAATTAAATTAATTAAATTACATATCTGGTCAAATGACTTGATTGATGATTGAGTAGAATTACTTTAAACGTACTTGTAACTTGCAAAACAATGACTTGGTCCAAACGTTGGTCATTCTATACACAGACACTTGTGTGACAGTTTGGTTGAGGATGAATAGTCCAGCAGAAATGGACATTTAAAGGACACTGCCATGACTCCTCAGCCATCTCAGTGTAGCTTGTGCAGGCTTACAATGTGTTTGAAATGGTGTCCTTAAAGCACTGTGGGCACCTGAGCACCAGGATGACAGCACCTTACAGCACAACAATCTGAACACAGAGAAAGAACGTTCCGCCAGGATGCGCTGTGCGCGTCTATATGCGGACGACCCGGCCCTATCGTGAGCAGCAGCAGCAGCAGCAGCAGCCGTGGAGCAGAGAAATCTAGACTGGTTCCTGCAGACGTCTCACAGTAGCACTGTCGGTGGGGTGGAAGGCACTGAGTTCTGAGGACAACTTCATTGTGCTTTTTCGCCAGCATGGTCGGGTGAAGAGATCCGGAGAGCAGGTCCAAGTCCAACCGCAGAATAAGAGGTGTGCCTCCATGCATGCAGCGCGGTAACGTGAAGAAGCCTATTGTCGACGATCCGGTGTCGGATGTGAGCCATGAAGCGTCTTCCAGTTAATACTACGGGCTTGTTCTCTGCTGCAGCTGTGTGGGACACATAACGGTAAATGGTGTGTTGAGCCGAGCACAGCTGAAGAGTAACGGGAAACGGGGCTCCCGATTCAGCTGCTTAGGAACCAGCCAGAGTCCGCCTGGAGCCACTCGGACCGAATCGCGACGCGGATGTCCTGGCTTTCTCTGAAACGCTCACATCAGGCTACAGGAGACAAACAGGTAGGCTATTCAGTGCACGAAACGTGACGCTTCTTTACCATGTTGTACATTAGTGATGGAGGCTGCTGCTGCCTTTTTAGCATTGATGTTACAGTAGAGAGAGAGAAAACCCTTTTATTATCGGCTTTGAACGACGGAGATTAAATTGTAAAAAAAAAAAAAAATTTTAAAAACAAAACAAAACAAACAAACAAAAAAAAACCCAAAGCAAGCATTTCCCCCTGCTTCGCCCTTATGGTAATCATCTTCATCAATTCGGCCTAGTGTAGGACACCTCAGTCAGAACTGGGATTGCAGCTCGGAAAAAATAGTAAGATCTTGTAAAATCCAATCCTATTTAGTGCCAGTAATCACAACAAAGACTTTATTAGTTAATTGATTTAATACTATATGCCAATGAATACTCAGTGGCTCAGTGTCGTACACATGTGCCTGTTGTGTCACGTTATACATCGCAGATCAGATCTGTGTGGAGGGGAAGAAGACATCAATCCACACACACTTCAGTGAAAACATATAAATATAAGTTTGCATAGAGATGAGTGGTAAAGGAGAATGTATGTTTGAGGCTGGAAGTGATTTGATCAGGGATGACCACGTTTTACTTCCATTGTGAGATCAATCTGTAAAAGCCATTAGAAGGTGCAGACAGCGAAGGAAGCCATTCTAAGACCTGATTTTGATCATCTACTCCAAGGAAGACAAAAAAAAATAAAAAGCTCTGAAAATGTATGATACATAGCCGCTACTTGTGTGTGTTTGTGAGAGTAAAGGGGAGCTGTCTGCTCTCACCTTTCAGCAGGCTGGCAGGCAGCCAGGCACACAGCATACAGCTGTCCTTTCACTTACTGTAGCGGCCTGTGCTTCCTCACATCTTTACCCAACACCTCTGGCTCTGCTTTATCGCAGCCTGCTTGTCTTCTCACACCTCCTTCTCTTCAGACGGCTCTGCACAGGCTCATTGGTGCTGCCATCAGTCCTGACAGGCATTGAAAGATGACTGTGGAATGTATGGTCATTAGCTAAAATATTTTGTTCCACAGGAGTGTAAAAATAATAGACAATAAGAACCCAACAAAATGGAGTTGAGGTCCATTTAGATATATTGCTGTATGTGATGCCTGTGTTGAGTCTCAGCAGTAGTGTACCATATTGGACTTTTCTGCAGATTTTGGGTTGCAGAAAAAGCAGTTTGGAAAAAAAAAAAAAATAATCTTTTCATGTTGTAGATTTTTTTTCAAGTAAAATATTTTCATCCAGTGATCTTTAATGCAAGCTAGCTTTAGGGTGTGACTCCTGGTACGGGCCGAACAACCCGACCACGATCCACTTTTTGAGGTGGCGTCGGTCCGCTTCCGAACGAATTCTGACACTGTCTGCTTCTGGTGTGAATACAGTTTGGCCTCAGTCCGGACCAACTACAGGAAATGTACGTCTGTGTGGACTTCACAAGTGGCTGGTCATTATGTTGGAAATGAGCCAGTCAGTGTTACTAACTGTTCTGCTGAACTGAAATCATACCTGATCCAATGTTTTCTGCCTAGCGATGCTGCGGCTTACATGATGTGGGTCGGAGGTCAGATGCAGAGCATCTTGTGTCACTGAGCTTGCAACCAAATTTACAGACGCCAACATTAGAAATCTCCCTTTGCGAGACACAATCATTGTATGAGCTGCTCCTGCCATTCAAATTGGTATTGCAGTTGTAATTACAGCACAGAAGACACGCAACAACTGGACTTCCACAGTTTGTTTTGTCTGTTCTAACCTGCAGCTGACATTTAGATATTTTTCAGTACAGAAGATTTGAGAAGGAAACAGCAAAACATTGTCAGCCAATACCTATTCCAATGTCATGTGGATCACACTGTTGAAACTTAATGAAGGGTTTATAACATGATACACATCTACACTCTGGTAATGTGTTATGCTTGGTGTTATAATTAGTAATTAACTCTGTTGTAGCAGAGTACACAGGGAACCTAAAACAAACTCCATTCATCAGCAGACTGGGCTTTCACACCTAAGAGCTGCAGAATGTTCAAAATTCCTGGAAAAGTCCAGGTCTTCATCTATCCATGTTTAAATCTGACATCAACTAGGAGTCAGATACAGAAATTTTAGTGATGTGAGGTCAATAAACTGATAAACACTTGAGCGAAAAAGAATACAGATTGACTTAAGTGATTTTACTTGTAATAGCTCCAGAAGTCTTAGTTTGTCTACAGCATGTGTTTGCATTAGACTTCTTCTTCAGCTTCAAGACAAAATGTAAGTTCCTGAGAACATAAAAACAGTAGCTGATATGTCCAAGTTGGTCATTTTGAGACATCCACAAAATGACGAGCGGTTGGTCCTTTGTTTTGGAGTTAGTAACCGTGGGACAGTCACACAGTTTGAATAAGAGTATTTCATTTCACTTTGAAATATCAGCAGCCTTGTAACATGTACTGAACCGTTTCAGAATCTTTCAAATTCATTTGAATGTGAAGGTTAGAATTCTTATTCTGTCGCAAATTATAAGTCTTTGTTAGCTAAACTAGCAGTGAGTCAGAAGGTTGATCAAAAAGACAGATAGACTCAGTGCGAAAGAACTTACTATAAAATGGTGAATAGGAGGCAGGCGGCAAAAAAAAAAAAATAATGTCGACAGTCAACTTAAAGATAAGTAAAATATATGCAACACAATGGACACACAGGGAGACAGACTGTTAGTAACGGGAGGATCTGACAAAGACCCTGACTGACAAATATTGATGGAGGAGAGTTGATTCCTGGATGAGGAGAAGGTAGATGGTTAGAAACTGGGTGCAGCTTTTATGGAAGGCAGGTGATCTCAAGAAATGGGAGAAACGGTTGTTAGAATATACCGGGAACATAGAAAACAAGAAACCAGAAATTTAACAAACTACATACACAATCCTAGAAGAGACAAGGATTCAAACCATGTGTGAACAGAAGGGGCAGCCGTACGTCTTTGACCCAGAAGCAGAAGAACCTCCTGAATGACCATCCAGCCACAAACCACTGAAGCATCTGACACATTTATATTGTCATTAAGGCTTTAGCTTCACTTTGGAGCTGTGTGCCATGATGCAAAGTCAAGCCGCTCACATCAGCACAATAGTTCAGCACAAAGACCAAATGTGGCCTTTTTTAAAAATAGATATTTGCAAGGTTAGAGGGGAAGTGTGTCTCTTAATATGTAAAAAAAAAAAAAAAAAATCTGAAAATGTCGGACTGTCTTGAATGAGAGTCCGATATGTTTTCACAAACACTGCATCTTCTTAATGTAAACTATTACTTCCAGTTTACTATAGCAAATGCACCAATATTGTGTTTTTCCCAGTCACAGGTTCTAGATTACTGAAAACACTTGAACCTGCTCTGTATTGCAGCCGATAAAAAATATTTTCCTTTTTCAGCAGCCATTGTGCAGCGGTAACTTGTAATGAACTGGTTGGAGCTGGACTTGGGTTGCCAGATGAGGGACTGGGGCTGGCTTGGGGTTGCTAGGTAACAAATTGTGACACAACAATTGCCGACACCAGCAGGACATTTACTTATTCCCAAAAAACGGCTGAGTGTTTTTGTTTTTCTTTTGGACTGTTTCTAGAAGCAGGAGACACAGAAACACGTTTGGTTTCTGTACACAATAAAATTCACATTTTATTATGCTAAAAGTGAATTTTGCATAATAGTGGACCTTTAAATAATATTGTCATTCTCTATAAACAAATGTAAAACTTCTAGATCTAAATTTAAGTATTTAAGGGTTCCTGAAGGTCTGGGGAGCCCTTTTGTTGGCTCTGAATGTTACCTATATTACATGCCTTGTTTTTAGTATCGGCTGGCTGATTATTTGATTAGAATTTAAGTGAAGTGCAAAAACTTGATGTAATTTGTTTTAATTATATCAAGTATTTCTTAACACTCTTTAATTGCATGTTTAAATGTCTTCCAATAACACTTTTAAATATTGATTGAAATATTAATCATTAGTCATAATAATTATAATAACATGACTATTATTAGTCCTAATAGTCATGTTAAATTTTCTGTTGACTTTTATCATTTTTAACACAAACCCATAGTGGGCTGCTGGTGGACTGTCCCGCCTCTCACCAGGCTCAGCTGGTTTTTCTTGGGGAAACTTGCTAACATGCTACGTAAAACTAGCCTGTTGACAGTCAACTGTTCTCTGTATATCTGTTCACACAAATAGCTGCGTGTTTAATTCCTAACAGGAAGACATTGTTGTTTTGAAGGATTCTGATTGGATCTCCTGGATCTGGATCAATTAGCCTCATGTACTCGCTGCTGAATGCACTAATGGTGGAGAAACAACTTACCGTTACAGAAAAACCATTTATCCACTGTCATTGATGACCATGCTAACTAGCCTGAACTGACCTGCTGATGGGGAGAAGATGTCTTCCAAGTCACCAGTTGAGGTTGAGATTTATATGTTGCCAATCAGGTGTTCACTTCAAGATCATCTCTTCGGTTGGAAAACAGAAACAAAGCAAAAGTTAGAATGATGCCCTAAATGAACATTATATAAACTCAGCATTCATATGAGTGTTTATTTCATCCTTGTTGACTTGCACACATGCATCCAGCATCACAGTAGATACAACACTGATGGTTCTGCAGCACCAACAAATCCTGAAAGTGTATAAGCTTCTTGAAAATACTATTGAATACATCTGGCATTGATTTGTTCAACTAACCACTGCTGACCGGCTCAGCAGAGTTACATCCAGACGTGGTACAGACCGGAACTTTAACTAGGCCGTGCTGTCATTTCTGATTGAAACTTCAGAAGTTCTTGAAGAAGTGTTTGCTGTCTACTGGAGTGATCAGACAAGAAGCATCCAATGGAAAGCTGTTTTTCCAGGGAATTTTCTGTCTTCTTCCTTTCATCCTCTCTTCTTTGTTTTGTTTAACTCCTCTGTCACAGCCTGGAAGCTCTGCTCCTGTCCACTAACTAGTATTACCAAAGCCCTGAAACAGAAGCTAAAGGGTTCTTCTCAGTTTTAACTTGAAATCATAAACATTTCTGCTCAAGCATACGCATTCTAAAATAGACCTGGAATCATATCTGAAGCATCTGCATATATTTATATTAAAAAACTGCTAATTATTCAAGTGATACCAAGGCTCTGCAGAAAATTAGCATTAAATGGAAAAAATAGCATTAAATGCTCCACATAAGCAAAAATGTCTGAAATGCATTTAAACAAACAGCATGGTTCACAGAAATGACAGGGAACCGTTTCTTTATCAGTTGGTTGAAGTTAGCTAACTTCAGTTAGCTAACTTCAGTTAAAAGCTGCTCACAGGGTTTACCCAAGAGAACTTGCTGACTCTGGTGGTCGGTGGGCGTTCACCAGCTGCCCACCATGTTTTTCTATTAAAAGATGTTAAATTGACAGGAAATGTAAAAATATTACTGTGTAATTATATCTGTTATGGGAATACATTATTAAAATAAATGTCAATTAATTGCACTTTTGTTTAATCCAAAGTAAGTCAGCAGCTCCAGAAGCCCCCCCAGGCCTCCAGGGGCCCCATAAATGCAAATATTTTAACACAGATATATAAATGTAACATTTGTTTATTGAGAACATCAGTGTCACTAAATTTAGTTTAATGGATTCAGCATAGATACATTTAAAAATATATATTAATATTTGAATTTAAAATTTTAAGGAGCTGGCATGTTTACTTTGTAAAAGTTCAAAGAACAGTCGTCATAGTTAGTGTTACAATCTGATGCTATGAGTTTAAATCTTTGATTTTGAGCTCTGTTTGTACACAAATACATGTCAGTAAATCACAATTATGACTGACTGCTTTTAAAATCGGCCTATTAAACCACCCTCCACTTCCCAGATTTCACTAGATCTGCATTGAAATGCTGTTAGTGGTGCTGATGTTCTTAGCAGCAAAAGGAGCCCCTAAGTCAAATTCTGCTCAAGGCCTCATACAGCATTGGACCGGCCCTGCATGATGAGCTAAATCACTGCACTGCTCATCTCTGCTGGATACAGAGGGACAAATGGGAAGATTTAATTTATGTGGCTCTTCCATTTCGTGTCTGTTGAGTTTTTAATAAGTGCCACAGACACTGTTTTGGTTGCCCGAGCTTAATGCGAGGAGTTTTTCACATCTGGGGCCTCATGCATAAAAGAGTGCACAGTTTTCACACTAAAACTTGGCGTACGGAAAAACGTAGAAAAGTGCGGCGCACAAAAAAAATCCGGATGTATAAAGCTGTGCGCACGTGGCCGCGCACCTTTCCTTTATAAATCCTAATTTGCAGGAAATAGAGCGCAGCTACTGGTCCGCCCTGTTGTCTCCATAAATACATACAGCATGTAAATTAGTACAAATACCTGGAAGTCTGCCACCACGTGAAGGAATTACCATGGCAACGTCCTTGTTTGAAGCAGGACAAGTATTTGTAATAATACTAATAATAATACTACTAATAATATATATTATTTAAAGGGTGCTTTCAGGGAACATGAGGTAACCTCACAAAAATACAAATAATACATTTTAAAGAAAGAAAAAAAATCCAAATAATAATAATAATAATAAAGAAAATAAAGAGATCATACAAATGCCTGTTTGAACAGCAGAGCGTTCAGCCGGGATTTGAAGACAGTCAGAGTCATTTGAGTGGGTAAAATGGACGTTTATTATAAATAGTAGAATCATGTACTGGTACTGCACAGCTCCTTCTTTAAGTTCTGCTCAGAGCTCCAGGATGATCAGTCTGGATTAATCTAAACGCTATTAAACCATCATCAACATTTCCCAGCTGATCAATATGATCAAGCGCTCCTTCTGAATCCTTCCATTGACGAAGTTCTCCATCAGAGCCAAAGCGCTCCACAGTTAGCGGCTCACCTTTATGCAGCTACTTGAATACGTGTGATTGTCTACACACCTCCATCACCTTAAAAATAATCAAACCTGTTTGGAGTTAATCTGCTGATCCAACCCGGGGGTTTTTTGTGAGATTGAAATGACCCCATAGATGCATTTCATTCGCTTCGGCGCACAGGCCACAGTGCCTTACATCTTTATGAGACAAAAACTGAAGAAATGTATTTTTTATATTCTAGTGAGGTTTCCGCATCCTTTTATTTTTTGCTTTCTTTATTTTGTGTGTGTTAGGTTATTGTCTCAGAATAAATGCGGTTTAGTTTCATTGTTTACTTTAAACAACAAAATATTAAAGTCATCAAAAAACAACAAACAAAAAAAAAACCCATCGGCTTTGATGCTTCTTGGTCTAAATAACATTGAACACAGTCAGATTTCAGTTTTGGTGCTTTGTAGTTTTCACGCCAGTGAAAAAGTGTGCGTATATCTACGCAAACTTTGACGCAAAGTTAATTTTTATACATACCGACTTGTGCATAAAATATGGCGCCACACATTTTTTGTGCACACGCACGCTTTGTGCATGAAGCCCCTGATCTTTATTGTTGTTCTGAATTTTTATGAGTCATCCTGCTGACTCAGAAAAGTCAGCAACAGGTGGTCTGGAGTGTTACTCTGCTCTGCATACAGGCAGGGGAACCAAGTCTCTGCCAGGCCCTCAGGAACCTGATTACAGGCAGCAAACTTTCAGGAGTGAAATGATGGCAAAATGAAGCCATTTTGAAACATTAATATTATATCAGAAGCTTGGCTGTGCCTCCCACAGAGGTACAGGATTAAAAATAGTTGTCTTAGATTGCATGTTACATTATCTTTAACTTCTGCACCTGCTTTTTGTTGCTCACCATTATTACTGAAGCTTGACAATGTGGGTATGTGGACATCATTACAATTTGAAGCAAAGAAAAAAAAGTCTTCTTTAGATGAAATATTGATGGATTTGTGAAAATTTTGACTACAGCAAAGGAACTCACTCCTCTCCTGAATTTGCGCTGCAACACTTTGATTTGTAATACCCTTTAGTCTGACGGATTCCCTTGCTCTGTGGTTTGACCTTGATGAGGTTGAACTGTGAATTGTGACTGCATGGCTGCACATTACATGCATGAGAATGTGTAGAGGAGCCGCTACAGTGGGGTGTGCTCCTTTACAGTGCAGTGACATCCATACAGTTGAAGAGAGGTTTATGAGAACATCCATCTACCCCCCCCTCCCCCCTCACTCTCCTTCCCCAGGGCATTCTTTGCATCTTTGTGCCAAATGCCATCACCCTGGAGGCTCCTCCCTCCTTCTTGCTCTCGATGTGTTTAAGAGAAAGAGTGTGGGAGAGACGGGGGGCAGGGGGAGGTTTCCTTGCCTGTTTGTGCTGGAATGGTCCATTATAGGGGAAGATAGGGGGAGACGGGGAGGGGTGGGGGGTGGGGGGTGTTGCTATTGTTCTCTGCAAAAGCTTCAGTCCTGCTGAATGCTGCTTGTGTAAGCCCAGATGCCCGGAGCACTATTGGCTGTCTTTGTGATTTTATTTTGAGGGTAGTTCATGTTTTTTTTTTTTTTTTTTTTGATTGCCTGTCGGTGAGAGTTTAGCTCTTTCTCCACACACTTTTCTGAACAGACAGAATATTAATCATTTATAGCTGATGAGTAGGATATTGTGCTTGTAGAATTTCCATTTTAATAAGCAAAGGATTACGGTGCAGAATTCTGTGGGCAAGTGAGCAGCTTGTGTCAGTGGCTCTCATGGTGTTTTGTACGCTGACTGATGATGATGTTCTTTCTTCCTCCTTTTACAATATAAATTACTCCACTCTTTTGCAGGCTCTCCACTGAGGTCTGCTGTATTACTGATCCTTTTTAACGAGCTGCAGGGAGTAACCATGCTTACAGCTTACAGCAGAGGCACAAAGATCCCAGTGGAATGAGAACTCAGGGCTGGAGAAACGTGATGAGGGGATGCAGGGCTTCAGCCCGCTACAAGTAAAGGACAAGAAAAGATCCAAATTATACTCACCAGCTACTTTACAAAATATACTTATTCAATTTCTTGCTGTCACAAATAGCAAATTAACCAATCACAGAGCAGCATCGCCATGTAAAGAAATGTAAGGTGGAGGTGACTTGTTGAATCTCCAGATGGGCATCAGAATATGGAACAAAGGGCTTTTCAGTTTAACATAAATTATAGTAATCATTTGTAAAATAGTTGGACCTTTATTAGTTTTATAGTACTGCCGCTGCAGGTTTTTGTACATGATTGTACTAAAGGTTGGAAATAGTCAGAACAGGCTTAAGATTTAGGTGTTTTATTAAGCCTTTATGATTTCATTTTCTAGCTCCTTAGTGCTTTTAATCCTATTGTCCAAAGCATCCTACATCACTGATACCGAGGCGTTATGGAAGTGTTCTTTTATCTCTTTTAGTCACTGTAGTGAAGTCATCATCACCATCAACTGTATTTATAAGCTGAATCAAAGTGCTGAACATCAGTCAGGGTTTCCCCCCGAGACAACCTGACTCATCTGATGTGAAAAATGTGTTTCCATTGTAGTTTTGCTGGATACACTAATTTTGCTGTGGTTGAAAAACCACCTCATCCTAGTGCACAAAAAATTTTATTATATTTTTAAATTGGCATTTCCATTTAGCAAATGTATTTACGTGATTCCAGTTAGAGCATTTATATGGTCAATGGAAACGTAACGATTGTAACAGCTGTGTGACGTTCCTCCTGGCAAACTTTTGGCCCCTTGTCCTTAATTTCATGGGTGTGTTTATTTATGTGGAAAACAGTTCCACTCAACTTTCATGAGCTGCTCTTCTGACTCTGCAAGGCAGAAAGGATTGCTGCCTAGTATGGATAGTCAGAACAGAGGTTCTTCAGTCAGAGATCAGATTTTGAGGAGCAGTTGTTCCTGACAGTGAGGACGTTTGTACTGAAATATTAAACTCTCCCTGCTCGGTTCTGGTCCGAGAACGTCTCACCGATGCCTTCCGTTCTTTTTTTTGGATAATGTGAAAACTAAAGTAATTTTCCAGCCAGACTGTTATTACTTTCTCCTCCTCCAAACTTCTGAACTCGTAATAGTCGTTCCTCTCTGCCATGATTGCTGTGTTTACTTTGCTGTTGTAAACCTCACACAGAGCAGGACGCCATGACATGTACTGCAGCAGGACGGGCAGCTCGGCTTGGTGTCCTCTGGACCGTGAGAAGTCTGTGAAAATGCACATCCAAAAACCATGTGACCACGCATCGGCAGTCCGACTTTGGTCCGACATGCTGCACCCTTCGGTGAAGAGTGGCTGACTCCGAGATAGAGGGAACTACAGTATTTCATTTGGTATTAAGATGAAGGCATGAAGGACATTCAAAGTGTTGCCTTGACAGAATAGGTTTTTATATTTCCTTATTTCTTTTCATGATAAAAACTGATTTGACTGTGGCCATTAAGATTGAAATCAATGTCCATCTTATGAAAACAGATTTGTAACTGTGGTCTTGGCGCACATTGCCTGGGGGTCGAAATCAACTGGACACATTCCAAAAACAATTATGCAAATCTTTTTCTTTTATCAAAGTACAGAGAGTTTAGGGCCACACAATCTTTATGATTCTTGAAACACAATCAGGGTTTTAATGGACCAAGAATCAACTCACCTTAAAGGCATGCTGTAAGGCAACAGTGCTACCAACTGTGCCACTGTGGGAAATATATTTTAAAAACATTTATTCTCACAATCAAAATATCAATATTGATGTTATAAATTGGATGAAGGCTTGCAGCAAGAAGGTCCTGGGTTCGATTCCCGGCCGGGGGTCTTTCTGCATGGAGTTTGTATGTTCTCCCTGTGCATGGTGGGTTCTCTCCAGGTTCTCCGGCTTCCTTCCACAGTTAGTCAGGTTAATTGGTCTCTCTAGAATTGTCCCTAGGTGTGAGTGGTTGTGTGTCCTGTACAGACTGGAGACCTGTCCAGCGTGACCCCACCTCTTGCCCAGAATGTAGCTGGAGAGGCACCAGCAACGCTCCCGACCCCATTAGGGACAAGGGTGAACAGAAAATGGATGGATGGATGGAAATTGGATGATTACAACATGTCATTTGAAGAAGCTTGAATTTATTTATGAGTAATCATAGTCATATTATTCAATAATTTCAGTAATTTAGCAAAGGAACTTTCATGGAAAAACATAAAACTCAACTCAAATTTGGGGGAGACACTGCAGTCTAGAAAAGCAGAAAACAAAAATATAAAAATTGGAGCTTAACTCTTATGTAGATATAATATGATTATGCACCCACATGCACACCCACCTGCACACACACACACACACCCATACACAAAACAGATTCAAGCAGAACTGCGTTAAAAGGCAATGGCCAAGCTACCTTAAAGCAGAGCTCAGATTTTATAGGTGTCTGTGGCGTAATCCAATACTCGCACACTAAAGTAACACAATGTTAAATGACATTTATAGAATTTTACTGACACATGTGCAATGAGACAATTTTTTTTTCTCTGTTTACTACTTTTACTCCATTGACCATTTGGTCCATTTGACCTCTATTTGGTTGAAGTAAACAATTTATGGCATGGTAAATCATTAAATTTATACAAAGTTGAAACACTTAATGTGTCTTTTTTTTGGTGAAAAGTTAGAGATTTGTAAGAGAGCTAAAGAATGAGCAACATTTCTGATTTGTGTGGAGGGATTGGGGTTAAATGGAGTAGTGGAGTTAAATGTTAATGAGAGCAGTGAGATGTGAACAAACTGCTTCCAGTCTGATGCATCCATTCAGTGTGTTTCAGTTGAACTGTGGGGGTCAAACACTCAGATCTCAATATTAATACATAACGATGAGCCAGTAGATCATCACTGTTTGTTTTGTGTGTGTGGGCATGTTTGGGTGTGTGTGCAGGTGTGAGGGTGTGTGTGTCTGAATGTCTGAGAGAGAAATAGAAAGAGCCAGAGAATGAGAGTATCTTCTTACATTATGCATTCACAAAGGTAGCTTTGTACAAGAAAGGATTTCCCTGCTCTCACTTGTGCTTTCAAATTCTTCATGGCTAAACACAAACAAAAACCGAAAGGTTTTATTTATAAATTATTAAAATTTTTCTCTACAGCTGCCAGATTAATATCCTGACAAAAAGAACTCAGGAAGTTGATAGCTGCCCTTTACAATGAGTGTTATAACAGAAGCACTGTTAGCACAGAAGGTGTTAGCATGTTATTAGCTGTATTGTTGATATTCAAGCTTTTTCCTAACCCTCCTAATGTTTTAGGTAACCTGAGAAAAGTTCAATGTTCTTTTCTTTCCCCTTCCCTTCCTGTTCTGTGTCATTGACCTGCAGGGCAAGTGATTTAGCAGGCCTGCACTTTCCTTCTTTCCTAAAGAGTTTATTGTCTACTTGTCCAGCACCATCTGTGTGTTCTGTTTCTTTCTGAATGTTTTAACCAGGTTAGTTGGGGAGTTCTCAAAGAGAGGAGACAGTTCAGGACACTATTTCCTGAAATGCTCTAATTGTTGTTCATATTGCTGTGTGGGGTTTTTTTGTTCCAAAATCTTTTAGGTTGCCATCTTTGAAGTATAAGAAACCTATTTCTTGTTTGAGGTAAACTTTAGCTCTGAGCCTGAAATAATTTCGGGAATATTTATAGTTTGTTTTCATGGATAAATTACCATCCTAAAAATGTGACAGATTTAACTTCTTGTACTTATTAGATATTAGATACATTTGTGATATTGACTTGTTCAGATTTGTAAAAAGGGCCTTGAAGAGATGCAACAGTTGATAAAATCAGCCTTTCACTCTCCGTTTGGTCCAGTGGGAATTTTGCGGTGAGTCTGCTGTGGGGAGGAATTTGGCTGCTGTGGTGAACATGAATAGAGTTTGTCAGTTGCAGTTCCAGGGCCACACACACCCCTCCCCCCCCTTTAACTGCCTACTGATCCTGTGAACCGTCAACATGAGCTCATCCATTGTAATCATGAACAAACACACACCAAACTTAATATGTGTGTGATGCCTTTCCCATTAAGAAACTGGGAAAGGCATTTCCCAGTTTTTACTGTTTATTTTTACTGTTTATTTCTGGGATGAGACAGACAGTGCAGTGTATGTATTCTAGCACAATTTGCAAAAACCTTGTTTTACTGGCAGTATTGGGTTAAGAGAAGCAAGTATACAGCCCAAAGAGCAACTAGACCCACACAAACCCACACACAGTATGTCTTTCTATATACATACAGACTGATAGAGTGCCATAAAACATGAAATTACACAAGTTTGAGTAGATCTAATAAATGACTCTAATCCCCGTCTAAATAAAATTAATCCTGCCTCAGTCTTCATTCACTGGATCAACAAATTAAGACTTGAAGCTCAAACATTGAGTTGTTAGCAACATTGTGTTAGATTTAGTCATAATACACATTTATATATGTGAATATAAATAAATAAAGCATACTGCTTACACACAATTGTACATTCCAACCGTTTAGTTACCTAAAAAATTATATTTGTATCATTTCTACATATATACAGTATATCCGACTAGTCATACTAGTTGGTTCCAACTTTCTGTGTCTAACTCTTGTCATTGTTTCTTTTTTTTCTGTTTCAGGATGGCAGTATGATGGGATAGATTTGAATATGGGTAAATGGACAGGCATGCAAGTTCCTCTCCTCAGCCTGACTCTCCAACTCTTGTTACTGATATCCAAGCCATCAGCCGGCTACAACCAGAACTCCCATGAAACTCAGGATGTGCCCAGTTTCAGCTTCACCCATTCCGTCTACCATGCAACAGTTTATGAAAACTCAGCAGCACGCACCTATGCCAACAGTAAAATTAAAATGGGCATTCACCTGACCAAAAGGTCCTGGGAAATTCGCTACAGAATTACCTCAGGAGACGACGAAGGGCTTTTCAAGGCAGAAGACTACGTGCTGGGGGACTTCTCTTTTTTGCGCATAAGGACCAAAGGGGGCAATGCAGCCATCTTAAACCGGGAGATTCAAGATAATTATGTATTGACAGTGAAAGCCTATGTCAAGGGAGAGTCTCTTCTTGAGGCCTGGACTAAAGTCAGCATTCAAGTGTTGGACATGAATGACCTCCGACCCCTGTTTTCACCCACTACATACTCTGTGACCATCGCAGAGAGCACTCCTCTCAGGACTAGCATAGCGCAAGTTACTGCCACTGATGCAGATATTGGCTCCAATGGAGAATTTTACTTTTTTTTCAAGGACAAAATGGAACTGTTTGCAGTACACCCAACCAGTGGAGTGGTGTATCTTAGTGGAAAGCTTAACGTTGATGAACAGGACCGGTACGACTTAGAAATTATGGCGGTTGACCGTGGTATGAAGCTGTATGGAAACAATGGAGTTAGCAGCACAGCCAAACTTTTTGTCCACATAGAGCGTGTGAATGAGCATGCTCCAGTTATGACTGTAGTCACCCACGCCTCCTCTAGGCTGGAGAAGAATAGTCTGTATGCCCTTGTTAGTGTTGAAGACTTTGATGAAGGCTTAAACGGGGAAATTGATTCTGTTAGTATTATGGATGGTGATCCTTCAGGACAGTTTTATATAGAAAGACGTGAAGAAGAGGAATTTGCAATTAAATCCACCGAAATAATAAACTGGCAAACTTTCCCATATGGCTGTAACTTAACCCTGCAGGCTAAAGACAGAGGGACTCCTCCCCAGTTCTCTGCTCCTCAGGTTCTCCACATAATGTTTTCAAACCAGCAGACAACAGAAGCAAATTTTGAGCAAGAGTTCTATGTTGTTAGTCTCAATGAAGTTTCACCACCTGGCACAATTGTGGGGTTTTTTAAGATCAAACCGGAACCTGATGACGCAGAGTATATTCTGACACCCTCTGCAGATTCAACTTTTTTTAAAATTAATACCTTAACAGGTGTAATTTCCACTTCTCGCTGGTTGACCCATGTATCCAAGGATATCTTCAGTCTTGAGGTGTTGGAGGTAGACAGCAATCTCAGAGCTAAAGTACAGGTAGCCATTGAAGACGCCAATGATAACACGCCTGAATTTTCCCAGTCCTTCTATGAGGTTTTTGTAAATGAAAGTGTACCAGCTGGGACCAGCGTATTAACGGTTTCTGCAGTCGATGAAGATAAAGGTGAAAATGGATACATTACATACAGTATTCACTGCCTTCAGCAACTACCCTTCAAAATTAACCAATTTTCTGGTGTCATAAGCACCAACACAGATCTAGATTTTGAAGCCTCACCAGAGGTATTTGTGTTTGTGGTTAGAGCTTCTGACTGGGGTTCACCTTACAGGCGAGAGAGTGAAGTCAATGTCACGATCCACCTACAGAATGTAAATGACAATAAGCCATTGTTTGAGAAGGTAGCATGCAAGGGTGTGATTTCTGTAGATTTTCCAGTAGATGAAGTAATTACCACAATGTCTGCAATTGACATAGATGAGTTAGAGTTAGTAAAATATAAGATCATTTCAGGAAATGAGCTGGGGCTCTTTGACCTCAACCCTGATTCAGGAGTTCTTGCACTGCGTGATTCCCTTTCAGCACTGAGCCCTAAACAGAGCATCTTCAGTTTAAAAATAACTTCCACAGATGGTGAAAACTTTTCAGATCCCATGTTTGTCAACATTTCAGTTGTACATGGAAAATCTCTTTACAAGCATTTTACATGTAAAGAAACCAGTGTAGCACAAAGGTTAGCTGAAAAGTTACTTAAAAAATCCAAAGCTAGCACCAAATCTAAAACTGAGGAAGGTTTTATTGACCTGTTTTCTGTTAATCGACAAACACCCCAGTTCGACAAAGCTTTCCCCACAGATATTGCTGTGCAGGAAGACTTAAAGGTTGGCTCCAGTGTTTTCCAGGTGAATGCATATGACGGTGATACAGGTTTCAATGGTCAGATTCTGTACTCTATTTCAGATGGAAACACTGACAGTTGTTTTAACATTGGCTTGCAGACTGGTCTAATAAGTGTTTTTCTTCCAATGGACAGAGAAAAGAGAGATCACTATATCCTCAACCTAACCATTTTTGACCTTGGTCTCCCCCAGAAAGCAACTTGGCGTTTGCTTACTGTTCACATTGTGGATGCAAACGATAATGCCCCTCAGTTTTTACAAGAAGGATATAGAATAGTAATTCCTGAAAACACTGCAATAGGCACAATTATTATCCAGGTCGAGGCCACTGACAAAGATCTTGGACTCAATGGTGAGATAGTTTACTCTCTCTTGACAAGCACCACACAGTTTGGCATTAACTCCACTAACGGGATAGTTTATGTCACTGGCCAACTAGACCGAGAGTTGGTTCCAACCTATAACTTAAAGATTAAAGCTCGAGACAGTGCAGCTAAAGGGAGACACAAGTTTTCAGTCACCATTTTGAAAGTTCTTTTAGAGGACGTGAATGACTGTCCTCCACTATTCATCCCCAGTGTTTACAAAGCCAGAGCTCTTGAGGATCTTCCTGTAGGAACTGTTATAGCCTGGATTGAAACCCAGGACCCAGATGTGGGATTGGGAGGTCAGGTGCGGTACTCTCTGGTCAATGACCACAATGGATGGTTTGAATTAGATCGGAACAGTGGAGCCATTCGACTGACGAAGGAACTGGATTATGAGGTCCAGCAGTTCTACAACCTCACAGTGAAAGCCAAAGACAAGGGAAAACCTGTGTCTCTTCTGTCTGTCACCTTTGTGGAGTTGGAAGTAATCGATGTGAATGAAAACCTTTACGCTCCTTACTTTTCACACTTTGCCTTGACTGGAAGAATTGAAGAGAATGCCCCAATCGGAACTACTTTACTCCAAGTTAGTGCTCAAGATGATGATGTTGGTAGAGATGGAGAGATCCAGTATTCCATTCGGGATGGGAGCGGGCTGGGAAGATTTGCCATCGATGAGGAAACGGGTGAGTTTTCTTTTATGGTCAATGAGTTATCCAGCTTGTAAGCAGAAAAAACCCCAGGATTTTTTCAGTTAACTTAGACACAGTATCTTAGACACTAAAGTTTGCATGGTTAAACTTAGATGTTTTTTTATCCTCTCAAAGCAAAATTCCATATGTAAATTGTTTGACCAATGTGATCTCTCTGAGAAGATCAGTCTGACCCTATGTCTGGGTCAGTTGTATTTTCTGGTCTTTCAGTAAAATAAATGCAAACTGTTTAAAAACATTTATCTTGAAGAAGGCATGTTTAAGCCAAGTAGCTATTTGTAACAAGAGTAAGTGAGTAAGTTGGGAAGAAAGTTGATTTTTCTTAATCCACTATCCTGGTTTTGTGAAACAACCCTTTGTGACACATTTACAAACATTTAGTTTGTTGATCTAAGCGTCATTATCCATTTTCAATTCCAATCAGCGCCATAACCTTTAAAGTTCCAGCTCATGTCTTTAGTTGTTGCTTCAATATTTCTGTACGATATTGTGTCTAGATACTAAATGGAATGTTCTCCAGAGTCATGTTATGTTTGTTTTGGGAGTTAATTGTGCAGGATATTGTTGCATTCCCCTCTTTACATGGAGTGCAAAATGAATTCAAAGCTCTTTATGTGCTACATTTTTCTATTCATCTATTTAGTCTTTATTTTCTAAGCACATTTAATATTTGAAGTTGGGTGGATTTTCTTTGAGTGCACAAACTGTGCTGTGTCTTCTTTCTCAGGAATGATCTACACCACAGACACATTAGATCGGGAAACCAAGGACTCTTATTGGCTGACGGTTTATGCCAGTGACCGTGGCGTTGTCCCCCAGTTCAGCACAACTGAGGTGTTCGTTGAAGTGGACGATGTCAATGACAATGCCCCACTGACCTCTGAACCTTTGCTTCGGTGCTCAGTACCAGAGAATTCTCCCCGAGACGTTTCTGTAATTCAAATCCACGCTCAGGATCCTGATGTCTCCCCACCTTCTACTGCTGATTGGCTGAGCTATCGGATTGTTAGTGGAAACCCACAAAACTTCTTTACTATCAACTCTCGTACTGGTGAGTCATTTTCTGTTTCTCGGTCATGGAAGTTGAGTCTGTGAGAGTGGCTGGCTCGAGCTGAAAAGGGCTTTGAGTGGTAGGTATGACTTGAAAAGTGACATCTAGGTTTAATCTATTTACCATTTGTTAAAGTGTTTCATTGGTGGATTAAACATAATTAATGCAAAGACAAGTCTCTACTTGTCTGGCAGCACAAGAGACAAGAGGATGTTTGTTGGTCTTGTCTAGTTGGTTACTAAGGAAGGGTGTTGCCATGGAATTGAATTTTAGGCCAAAGTTATGTGAAAGAAGAATTAAAATTGTTCCTTTGCCAAGATATATCAGTTCTCCAAAGCTTGTAAATCAGTTAGAGTGAATATTAGTTATTGTTTGTCAACTCAGCAGTCAACCTCAGTCATTCATTCATATGCAGTCATCTGTACAAGTGAATCAGCTTGGCTGTAACAAGCACAAAGGAAACTTGACTGGGATACTGTAAAGTTTTCTGACAGTTGAAACACATCTTTGAGTTTTTCCAGCTTGATTCTTTTCCTCAGATCAAACGTTTGATTTTAATGACATTACTGAATACATTTCTGTGCTGACATCAAGTAGTAATCAGGTTCTTCATAGTGTCTGTGTTCTGGTCTATTTAAGCTCCCTCCAGACACAGACACGCCAGTTCTGTGTGTAGATGTTCAGCATTAATTCCTTATCATTTTTTAATCTTCCAGTTATGATCTTGCTTCTGTGCTACGCATTAGCTTGTTCTGCTGCTGGATTCTACATTTATCCCTGCTTTCTGTACACAAACCACAGAAAAGGATTCTCACCTTTGACCCCATCTCACCTCATGCCTCATCACCTCACTATTTGCATCTGTGTATCTGACTCTCACCTGCCTTCTTACCATGTCTCCACCCATCATAGAAGATTTATCATTGGACGAATTGTGCATAGAAATAATCCTGGAAACTTTTCTGTGGAGACTCTATAGTTCATACAGTCAGATGTTGAGCAGCTGATTCATCGTCCAGGAATTACTCCTGGACGTTTGTATGAGCAGTCTGTGATTCAACCAGTTCCGGTTTTTAATAAATCTATTAAAACTGCTGTCTATTATTGGGTTCTCTGTACCAGACGTTACACTTATTAAATCTTGAACATTAATCATGAAGGACTCCACCCATCCTGCACACAGACTGTTCCAGCGGCTTCCCTTGCTTGTCGCCATCGAGTTTACCTCACCACTGTAAAACAGCCCAAACCAGCGCTCCGTTCAAAGGGTTCGAACCTCCTGAGCCTGATCAGCCTGTCAACCAGGGCTCTGTTAAAGCTGGTGGAGGAGAGTACGTCAGCCTTTTAGTGCCTAGCGTCTGAACGTCGAACCCCGCTTCATCTGATGGCCCGGTCAGACTCAGTAACCTGCAGCTAGCTAAACCTCCCAGCCACGCTCGTTAGCAGCAGCTTCTCCTCTTAAACAACCTGCATTTGGAATTGGGCTGAATTGATCTAGAAATCTGGAAAAAAGGACTTCTGGGATTTTTTATTTATTTTCTTGATCAAAGCAACCAACAGAAACCTCTGATAGTTCTGTTGAACACAGCAACCAACCTTAAACACTGTGAAGAACTCTTAAAGGTGACAATATTAATAATCAAATGTTCATAACTTCCAGTAAGACTTTTATTGCTTTAATTTGCAGAGTTTAGCAGGTATAGCACACAGTAAAAAATCCTGCAAAACAGGATAAATACATGAGTTGCAAAACTCATTGAGTTATGTTCCCTAAAACTGTAGCTGAGGGAACTTTTTGAATGAAATAAATTTTCAGGAGATAAAGAGAGAGGTTCATACCACATAGATAGCCTTTCCTGGGTTGATCCATTTGTTCTTTCTGTGGAAAACATGGTAAAAATCCAATTTTCCCTGATGGGCAAATGTAGCCCCAAATGTCGAATTAAGAAATTCCTCCACGTTTTCTGGGCAAAACTTGTGAAAATTCTTGGCTCTAATAAAAGGAAAAAGCCAGCATAAAGCAGCAGTCTTGAGAATAAACCCAAATTCTGAAACTTTGACCTTTGCCTCGTGGGTTGGCCTCATCAGGGTTGCAGTTGTTCAGTCTGGATGAGGCTCAGTTCTTCTCTCAAACCCAGATGGTCTTCATGATCTCTTCTCTTGACGTGAACACGAACACTGACCCTGAGGCACAACCCCCAATATTAGCAAGTAACTCTGCTTTCTACTTTTTTTTGGCGATGCCTTTGTGACTTTTTGCACAAACTGTTAAAACAACAGATTTTTAGACAATTCCTCTTTTTATCCCGTTGAATCTCTTGTGAAAGAGTCCCTCTCCAGTCCACAGGACTCTCTGTCCGGAACTACTTTCCCTTTTCTCACATCATATCTGAGTCACCTTCTGTTCCTTCTCTTACAGATTGATACATTTTATACATTTGACAATAACACCCTTGGATCCTTGAATTTAATAACTGTTTCTGTTTTCTTCCTCAGGACTGATCACTACAACCTCTCGGAAAATGGATCGTGAACAACAACAGGAGCACGCGCTAGAGGTGAGGAAATCTTTCCTAATTCATATCAAAATGTCATCCGGCACCTCGTCTTTTGTTCTTGAAGCCAGAGGTGATCACTGAGACGTGGGATTAATCATTTTGACATTCCATTCTGACATTTATTATTTCAGTTAAGTACTACCAGAACTCTGGTACTCTATATGTTGCTCCTATGCAGCAGATTGATAAAATACTAAGACCTGTTATTTTGTTGGCCAATTTTACCACCCTATCAAGCTTTATTTTGAAATCAGGAAATGCTGGGAAGAGTAGGAAAATACTTATCTCCATATGCTGTCTTGAAATGAAGAGTAGGATGGTCTGAGCAGCCCGGCTGTCTGTTTCTGATGTCAGTGAGTTAAAAATTTGTGAGAATTCAAAGATTGTAGTTTATTAACAGACACTATCATCAGCAAGACCTATAAAGCCTGCAATGAAAACAGTAAAATACTGCTGCTGTTGCTTCTCTATGGACTCTAATTGTTAGTGGATCTGGTGTATGGATGATGAATTTGAGTAACTCTTTCTGCTCCTATAGGTGCTGATTTCAGACAGCAGTCCAAGTCCCAAGAGCAGTACACTGTGGGTTATGGTTTCAGTCCTAGATGAAAATGACAACCGACCAACTTTTCATGATAAGGTCTACCAAGTCAGACTTCCGGAGAGAGAACGACGAAAGAAGGCTGAGCCCATCTACCGGGTGTTTGCCTATGACCAGGACGACGGGCCCAACAGTGACCTCTCATACAGCCTTGTGGATGGAAATGAGGATGGAAAATTTTTCATAGACCCCAAAACAGCTGTGGTGTCTTCTCGCAAGGCCTTCGCTGCAGGAAGCTACGACATCTTGACTGTATGAGTTCATTTTTACGTCTTGTTTCATTCAGTTATTCTAACTCGGTTGCTTGGATTGGTCCTATATTTTACTCTTACTTATTTTAGGCAGAAGACAAATGAGTATTCTGCTTTCAGACATGTTGCCTTGACTTTCTGTGATTTAGTGAACTGATATAAAAATGGCTCATATTTATAACTGGAAAGACCTTTTAAAACATAGCTGCAAAGACTTTACCATTTTGTTACTCTGGAAACTAGTGGGTTTTATATTCCAAAAAATCAGCTGTTATAGAAGCTGCCAAAAGTTCAAGAGTTTAATAGTTAATTGTAGCCATTTTGTGCTTCTCCAGATTAAAGCATCAGACAATGGCCGTCCCCAGAAGTCTTCAACGGCTCGTCTGCATATTGAGTGGATTCGACGACCACCTCCTTCATCTCCACCGTTGCTCTTTGACGAGCCGTTCTATAATTTTACCGTCACAGAGAATGACAAGGTGGCAGAGATTGTGGGTGTGGTGTCTCTACAACAGAACCCAGTTCCAGTTTGGTTTGATATCACAGGTAAAGTTCCCATGTAGGTGAACAGACATAACCATATGTGCCAGTCTGCCTTATAAAAGGACACTTTTTATCCAACTGCCAGACAAAAATTTCCGGCCAAATTAAAGTTGTCAACCTTTAGAAGAGTGAACATCAAACCAAAATGATGTGCTTTTATTGTATCTTTTACTTTAAATAACAAACCTTTAAATGCTTTAGTTTTCTTCATTGTTAACACTTTAGAACGGAAAGTTATAAAGATCAATTTGTGTACAGAGACAATACAGACATAAAGTGGTCGCAAATAATTTTTTAAAATCTATTGAACGATTCTGATGATTATCACAGTGACAAGATTTCAAATGTGTCTTCTGTTTCAGCGAACCTAAAGTAAAGAGTAACAAAATGTCATAACTAATGAAATTTATTTTCATAACTGGTCATATACTGAACACTGATTTCCCTCCAGAATTTCAGTTCTTCGGTTTAATAATAACCCTTATTGGACTGGCAAGACATCCTTGTAGAAATCCTATTTGCAGTGCTGTTTAAAAGTGTCATTATTTTTTTAAGCACAAAGCAACACAAATAAAGTTCCCACAACTGCCTTGAAAAATGGAGGTCAACCTACAAAGTTCCAAGTAGAACTGTTCCCAATTAAATCGTGAAGCTTTATGCCACTTCTCTGTCACTAGTCGTCAAGGGATTGTTGGACACCAGTGCCTACATGCTTAAGACCATCCAGACTCTTTGTGTTGTTGAACAACAGTGGAATGACCTAATAAGTGCTAACAGAATAGGGAGATCCCAGCATGTCTCCAAGAATCTTCTGAGGACCCAGTTCCTCAGTAAGCATCTCTTAACCCAACACCTACCCTGTAGTTTCCTCTCCTTTGCTACTCTATCTCTTTCTGAACTTTCCTCTGTGTCTGCACTCTGTTTCTATACTCTTCCTGATCAGTGGTCTTCCTGATTACTGTTATATCCCCATTGGTTTGCCACTTCAGATAAAAGCATCTGCCAAATTTAGATACATAAGCACAACTTGAATTTGAAATGGCCCCCAGGAACCGCTCCGTCCCAGGCTCCTAAGCCTCAGAGCATTGTACCAGCTCACAGGCATGTAGTGATGGCAGCATGCTGTGAGTCTATGTATCTGTTAATAGTACTGGTTCACAACTGAAGAATCCACAGCTTCACATCAGTGGGTGTTGTGCATATTTGCTATGAAATAACTAATCCTGTCTCTGTCCTCTTTTTCCTCTTTTATTCAAAAATGTATTTTCTTCCTGTCTTACCCTTTCTCTTTTTTTCTGCCTTTGATACTTCATGCCTGGAAGGTGCCAGGCCTATTCGTGAGATGTTCTATATCTTGCAGAGCGCTTGTTTCAAGAACTGTTCCTCAGAAGGTATTTTATTTACACTTTTCATTTTGGCACACTGCAAATCAGAAGAAATCCCTTCATTTTGTCACCTTTTTTTCCCTTTTTTTTTTTTTTAAAAAAAGCATTTTTATTTGGTCATACCCATAGTCTACCCTCCTTTTTATTTCCTGCCACTGCTTTTTTATGTGCAAAATCAACAACAAAGCTCTGGCTGAGTGGTTTAATTTGTTTTGTTTTCAATAGAAGTTTCCCATTACTCTCTTTTTATCTGCTTCCATGGCTACAAGCATCTGTTACCTCATTACAACTCCAGTTACTGACCCTTCCTTAGCAGTAGCAATAAATTTTTTATAGCATGCAAGTGTCCATGTTATAGTATTCAGATGCATCTTCCCAAGCACACCCAAATGGTACATTACCTACTGATTTGATTATCAAACTAGTGGCACAGTTTATCAAATTGAGGCTGTTCCTCTCCACTCCAGATTGAATGTGGAAACTACCTCCCAGAAATAGATGCTACTATAGGTCATTACCTCGGTCAGCTTCTTAGTTCAATCGTTCAATCACCAGCACAGCACCAACATGCTGTGCTGGTGTAAAGAAAATTCAATATGAAATGAAATCTAAATTAGGAGTGGAGAGGAAAATCCATGCATTATCTTCCTCTTAATCCAGGATCCAGTTGTGGGTTCAAGAGCCTAAGCAAAGAAGCCCAGACTTCCTCCTCCCCAGCCACATGGACCAGCTGCTCCAGAGAAATCCCACTGTCTTTCCAGACCAGCTGAGAATTATAGTCTCTTCAGGAGATCCTGGGTTTTCCTCTGGGTCTCCTCCTGGTGGAATGTTTCCTGAACACCTCTCCAGAAGTGTCCTGGAGGCATCTTAACCAGATGCCAGAGACACCTGGAAAGTCCAGACTTCCTGCAAAAGTAGCTGATCTCAGCCTCTTGTAGCCACAATCTCTCTGGGTCACTACCCAGAGCTCTTAACCATAGATGAGGGTAGGAACGTAGACTGACCAGTGAATCAAGGCCTTCGCCATGTGGCTTTGCTCTCTCTTTACCATGACAGACTGTCATTGGTGAACACAGCCCTGAGATCCTCAAGCTCTTCCACTTGGGGCAGAGCCTTGACCCTGACCCTGAAAGGGCCCTTTACTCTTTTCCAGCTCAAGATCATGGTCTTCAATTTGGAGGTGCTGATTTTTATTCTGGCTGTGAACATATCTTCTAAACAGATTGTCTGTGGCTGGAAATTCTGCCCTTAAAGGTTATGAACAAAATTGGTAACAAAGGGCAACCTTGGTGGAAATCAACTCTTACAGGAAACATGTCTGACTTGCTTCTGGTACTGTGGGCCAAGTTTTGACACCAGTCATACAAAGACCCAACGGCGCATATCAAGGGCCTGAAGAACCCCACAAAACTCCCTGTACCCTTTATGGATGACAAACAGGTTCTACCTACCAGTTCTGGTAGGATCATTGGGACACTTCATCCACTCTGCCACCATAAGTTGGCAGCCCTTGGAGAAGTGAAGAGGAAGATAGTTAGCTAAACATCTAATTGCTAAAGCCATTCATGATGTATGGGAAGTATCAGTATATATTCATCTGTAAGTGTCATTAAAGAAATGATCAGTCTGAAGTCTTTAAAGGTCTTTCTCTCTGAAGGGTAATATCTAGCTCCATGTCTAAGCTTCCTTAAAAAATAGAAAAATATAATTATTCTCAGATTTAAAATACTAATACAGTTGGAGAGTGATTGATCAAAGACTCAATAATGGAACAATTACACATGTATAATGATTAATTAACTTACAAGACATAAATATAAATGTAATGGCTAAAAGAGAATTCTCAAAAGGATTGGATAATGACTGTTCTGGTTTTCTTTAGCTAATAAAAGGTTTATCCTGTTAAACAGTTTTCTCTGTAAGAGGCAACTCATGGTTAATGGCTGTAATTTAGATTTCTTAAATACCTGATTTAATGCTGGGAAAGTTTGGAAAAGTAATGTCAAATTTATCAGAGCCCATGGAGAATCTTGGCATAGTATTTGTTTAGATTGTATAATTGTTTGGCCCAGAATCGAGGTTGTTGCTGACAGGAGGCACAGGCTGGTGTTGAATGGTTGGTGCTCTTCTTTTCATGTTTCTCGGGTCATCTCATGAAATGACTCAAAGCTGATTTCCCCTGTGTTAAAAATATTCCTGACAGTTTTCTTATACAGTTGAAACCTGTCTGAAGTTAAACCAGAGAAAACTTCTCTGGTTTCATGTCAGTTAGAATCACCCAAATGATGTCTGATGCCACAATAATGAGAGAAAATCTGTCAGACAATAATTTATTGACATCTTCAAAATCAGAAGCTTGACTATTATCTCATTAACCTCTTCTTTATTATTGGTAAATATTTCTCAAAAGATATTAAAACCATGCATGAGAAAAAACGTTGCTTCATGGATCAACCAGATTTGGGACTGACACATTTTATGCACGACGCTGTGGTGAATTTTGCTGCACATCAGGCTACATTTGTTCATTTAATTATGACATGTTTATTTTCAGAAAATCTTTGTATGACTCACACTGCATACCTTCTTCTTCCAACACTGTTTGGGGGCAGGTGGGAACAGCGACAGTGTGTTCGACGTGGAGAGGACAGCAGCTACCATCATCATCGCAAAGCCCCTGGATGCTGAGCAGCGTTCCTTCTACAACCTGACAGTGCTGGCCACAGATGGCACCAGCACTGCATATGTACAGGTGACCTCTTGCTACGACCTTCTGTTTTTCTTGTTGTAACGTTTAGTATTTATTGAACCTATTTTCCAGGTCATCATGAAACATCTCTGCTGTCAGTCAGCATCTCACTTGAAAGATTTCGTCCTCCTTCTTTCAAGTACTCACTTTCTGCTCATTAAGCCTTCAGGCATACTAATACTGCTGGTGGACCTGCTGCAGCTTGCTTGTTAGTTTAAAGTAGCATAATGAAAACAGAGCACAGATTGGCATTTGAGACTCAGAGAGGGAAATCCTTGTTTGGTGATTTCTATTAAAAAGTGTTTACTTTTCTCTTTTAAAATACTCTGCCATGTACCTAACTTGGCTATTTTGTCTAGTATCAGGGTATTGACTATTTTTACCATTGAGAAAGGTAGATTGAATAGTTTCTGTGATTCCATTGTTATTCTTGTAATCTTTCTTGTCATCTTCATAGCGTGTATTTAAATTTTCTATTAAGACTTTGCATTAAATTCCTAATCTTGCGCAGACATTATGCATTTTATCTCCTATATGTTAGTAAGTACAGTGTGTGACATGAATAGAAAAGTGCTCGATAAAATGTTTGGAATTTGTTTTGCTAAACGTGGATCTGTCATGATGCTTGTGAAAGAGGAGTAAAATGCAGATGGTGCCACATTTAATGTCACAATGATAAGAAATCTACAAAGAATAACATAGGAGAAGAAGAAGTGGACAACAGTGGAATCTGGTGGTAGCTGACTGACAGTGAGGAGCTCACATACTAGAAGGTTTGATTTGTGGACAGAGAACCGGTGGCTGGTGGAGATCAGAGAGGTAAACTAAATAAAAAAGGAAATAACACAAGCCAAAAGTCTAAACAACAGGAAGTATGACAGGACATTAAAAACTAAAACAGGACATTTCAGTTAATACTGCCTTTCATTTTTTTATTTTTACTAATTCCTTATCAATGTCTCTATGTTCCAGGTTTACGTTACTGTTCTAGACAGTAATGATAATGATCCCGTCTTCTCACAACGAGTCTACGAGGTCATTATTTCGGAGGATACACCACCCAACACTGAAGTGGTCCAGATGCTGGCATCAGACCGTGACGAGCATCACCAGCTCACCTATTCTCTCCACAGCTCCATAGACTCTAGAAGCATGCGTCTGTTCCACATCCACCCCACGCTGGGAACAGTCTACACTGCTCAGAGGCTGGACCACGAGGCCTGTGCCCAGCACATTTTGACTGTCATTGTACGTATACTTTGCTTAAGAATAAGCCCATCCTTTGATCCTAGCTCTTTTAATTACGGTCTATTTTAGAGCTTAAATAATTTCCTTAACTGACCACATTGCTAAAAACTTTGACCCAACATCATTAAAGGGCTTTTTCATAAAAATATTATTTCTTTAGTTTCTTTATTACTACTTCGGTCATTAAATCACGACTGAATCACAGTAAATCCTAAAGAAAACACTGTGCTGGTTAGATAAAATGTCATTTAAAACACTGGGTTACAAAAAGTATTTTTTGAAGTTGTCTATGTTTTTAAAACTGATTTAGGACTATTTTCCATCACTGAATCCAAAGATGACATCCATTTTTCTCAATCTGGTCAGGTTTTTATTCTAATTTGATTTAGAGAAATCCAGTCTTCTGACTAAATTGATGAAATGTTTTGACATTATTAGTTAATTTCTGTTAATATTTCTCATCCAAGAAAGGTTTTAGGAGAAAAAAATGTTTTCTAAACAAACTTGGATTTTTGTAAATTGAATAATAAACACTGATAAGGGTAAGTACATGTGAATTGAACATCACGTCTCAATCTCTTTCCTCTCCTGATGGAATCTCTCCTCCTGCTCATCACTCATTGATCTCAGATTCTCAGGAAACCGATCCAGATATGAGAACAAGTCATGCATTTTGATACTCATGTTGCTCCATAGTTCAGAAAGTTGACCTGATGGAGCAAAACCAATGTAATTTTTGGATTCAGCTCATCAACATGACCCTAACAGGAAAATTTGTTTCTGTTTTGGTTCTGTTCAATAGATTGCTTAGCAGTGTTTTGTTCATTTGTTCATCAATTAAAAGTTTGGATAAAATGTTACACAAAATTTAAGATCCCTGCTGTTACATAAAAATACATAAAATTAGACAAGTATAAAATTTCTCATAAAAGCACTGAATGTAAAAGAATCTATTAGCATTCAAAACATTCATATTTGCCAAGTTAAGCTAAAATTTGAGGCTATAGATTATAATAAATTATAATTTTGTTTGGGGAACTGACAGAGACAGCTTTGGCAGCTGAGTCACAAGAGCCAAAATTCCCATCACTAATTTTCACCATCTAAGATTTTTGTCTGTCAAAACACCCAGAAAGCCTGAAAATAATGAATGAAACATAACATATTGGATTCTTTTCAATCCTGACTTTCTGTGGGTACTCCAGCTTCTTTCCACAATCCGAAATTATAACCGTTAAGTTCACTGACTACTGATCTCCTTTCTTTTCCTTTGTTCTGAACATACTCTTTATTTTACTTCAAAATGGTTGACTTTGCTGCATTATGTCATATTCTGCACATGCATTATTCCACAAAATTGAGATTGCCCTGTGCTGCCACTTTGTCTGTCACAATTATCAGCCTGTACTTCTTCCACTGTCGCTCCTGAAATGAGCTCTGCTCAGCTGAATACATAATGCCAGTGCCATATTTTTCACTCTCTGCACCTCCCTCATGGTTGTTAATTTCATTCTCAGGTTCATATAGTTTGTCGGACTCAGGCAAACGTTGTGGACAAACCTTGACTCAGAGAGCATGGGGTCTTGCTGTGACATGGTAGCCTCTTCCAGCACAAACTGGTTCACCGAGAAGGCAGCTTTCTGGTTGCATCTAGTGGCTCTTGCTTTTATTTAGGTGTATCAGAGTAAAGGGTGCTGAGTACAAACCTACACTATAATTTTACATACAAATACAAAAAAACACATTGACGTTTTGTGATCACTGGCATCAAAATTAACTGTTAAAAGTGAACTCGTTTAAGCTGTTGTGGTTGCTATAATATACAGATTGCTAACGATGGCCACATATTTCTTCTAGGTATTTATTCTCTTTTACTTTTGTCTCTCCAGGTCAAGGACCAAGAGTTTCCATACAGAAAAAATATTGCTCGTGTTCTGATAGAGGTGGAAGATACAAATGATCATGCTCCCTTTTTTACCAGTGCACTCTACGAAGGCTTAGTTTATGAATCAGCCGCAGTGGGATCAGCTGTAGTTCAGGTCACCGCTCTGGACAAAGACAAAGGCAAGAATGCTGAATTGCACTACTCCATTGAAGCAGGTAAGCTACTGTAGTTCCTGAAAACCACATAAATGTAAATTTTCAAAACATTGCAAATATAATATGTATTTTTTTTCTTCACAGGAAACACTGGGAATGCATTCAACATTGAGCCAGTTCTTGGTATGCTTCGTGTTGCACGTCATTTGGACTTATCAAGCATCGGACATTATGTCCTTAGTGTCAGAGTCACTGACAACGGCACCCCTGCCCTATCTGCTACCACAATAGTGCGGATTACCGTCACTCTCTCCGACAATTCTGGTCCAAGATTCCTTCAACCTGAATATCAGACCGAGATCAGAGAGAATGTCATTATCGGGACCTCTGTCACCACAATCAGTGCTGTCAGCCAGTCGACCCTCACTTTTGATATCAAGCAGGGAAACATACAACAAGTTTTTCAGATTAATCAATATAGTGGAGTCATTACAACTCAAAAACCTCTTGACTATGAAAATATAGCTTCTTATAACCTTGTAGTGCAAGCTACCAACATGGCTGGGATGGCCTCTAATGCTAGCTTGTTAATTCAGATATTGGACGAGAATGACAACCCACCTGTGTTCCAACAGCATCACTATGACGGCAGCATTTGTGAGCTAGCACCAGTCAACAGTGTGGTCTTGAATTCAGAAAACCTCCCTCTAGTAATCAAAGCTTCTGATGCTGACTCCAACCAAAATGCTCTGTTGGTCTATCAGATTGTTGAGGAGACTGCAAAGACGTTCTTCACTGTGGACTCAGTAACTGGCTCCATTAGAACCATTGCTAATCTTGATCATGAGACATTTTCAGCTTTCCACTTCCATGTTAATGTGAGGGACAATGGTAAGCCACAACTTATAGCAGATAGTCCAACTGAGGTGACTATACAAGTGATGGACTCAAATGATTCACCTCCTCTCTTCAAACAGAATACTTATGAAACTGTTCTTCTACTTCCCACCTACATTGGAGTCGAGGTCCTGCAGGTATCAGCTATAGACCCCGATACTGATATTCCTACAGATCTTACATATTCTTTGGCTGAAGGAGTGTTGGAGAATTTTTCCATCAAATCCTCCAGTGGGATTATTGTCGTCAAAAACAGCAACTTCTCCAAAGAACATTTTCGCCTAAGTGTCAGAGTTTCAGATGGAAAATTTTCCACCACTGCCTTGGTGACAATAATTGTTAAAGAGGCTCTGGACTCAGGTCTGAGTTTTTCCCAGAAGGTTTACGTCTCATCTATTAAAGAGAATGTGTCAAATATCTCCGTAGTGGCTGTGGTCAGTGCTGTAGGAAACCGCCTCAACGAGCCATTGCTGCACACTCTCCTGAATGCTGCCACAATGTTTACCATTCGTCCAACATCTGGTGTTATCCAGACCACAGGAATACCCTTTGATCGAGAAGAACAGGACTTCTATGAACTGATTGTGGAAGCAAGACGGGAGCATGATCATCAGCATGTGGCCAGAGTTCTTGTTAAAGTCCATATAGAAGATATAAATGATAACGCCCCTGTGTTTGTTGGACTTCCATATTATGCAGCTGTTCAAGTAGAAGCTGAGTCAGGTTTATCCATTTTCAGAGTCTCTGCAGTGGATAGTGACAAAGGTATTAATGGAGAGGTGACATACTTTCTCAAGGATGATCATGGCCACTTTATGATTGACCAACAGACAGGCATCATTAGGCTCAAAAGGACTTTTGAGTCAGATTTGTCCAATGTGGAGTACCAAATAGAGATACACGCCAAAGATTGTGGTGACCCTCCCCTGTCATCTACCATTAGTTTTCCCATCACTGTTGTTAACAAAGCCATGCCTGTCTTTGACAAATCCTTCTACTCTGTTTCTGTGAATGAAGATGTGGATGTTCACACACCGATTCTCGGCATCAATGCAACCAGTCCTGATGGACAAAACATAATCTACACTATTGTCGATGGAGATGTGTCTTTTCAGTTTGGTATTGGATTTGATACCGGAGTTATAAGTGTAATTAATTCATTGGACTATGAAGAAACGCCATATTATCGCCTGACCATCAGAGCTACAAACTACCTGACTGGCTCCCATGCAGAAGTTGATGTAGATGTTCTGGTCCAAGATATAAATGATAACCCACCTGTCTTTAAAGAGATGTCCTACAGGATCGTTTTGTCTGAAACTGTCATGATCGGAACTCCAGCCCTTCAAGTTATTGCCACAGACATGGACTCTGAGAAGAACAATGTTGTTGGCTATCAGATATTCTCAAAAGAGCATAACAGCACAGAATATTTTCACATTGATAGTAGCAGTGGATTAATTCTTACAGCACGAATCCTAGACCATGAACTAGTCCCAGAGTATGACTTCATTGTCAGGGCCACTGATAATGGTTTTCCACCACTAAGCACTGAAGTGTCAGTGACTGTTCTTCTAAAAGACATGAATGACAATCCTCCAGTTTTCAACCAGCTTCTCTATGAGGCATATGTGAGTGAGTTAGCACCAAAGGGACACTTTATAACCTGTGTTCAGGCCTCGGATGCTGATAGTTCAGATTTTGACAAGTTGGTGTATAGTATTTTGTCAGGAAATGAAAGAATGGATTTTGTGATGGAAAGAAAAACGGGAATCATCATGTTGTCGAGCCACCTTAAGCAAAGAATGGAGCCTACTTACAACCTCAACGTTTCAGTGTCTGACGGAGTTTTTACCAGCACAGCTCAGGTTCACGTTAAAGTGTTTGGGGCCAACCTGCATGATCCAGTGTTTGAACAGAAGATGTTTGAGGCTGAGTTAAGAGAAAATTCTCCTGTGGGAACCAATGTAATTCAGGTAGGTGCTTTTGAGATTCACTAAGCTTATAATCTGAATACATTTATGCCTGTCTATATATTTTATTTTTCTCATCTATGTTCTCATAATATGTATTTCTTTTAAATATCCTGTTTTCTAAAGTCATCCTTTAAATTCTAGGTGAGGGCAACGGATGCAGACCCTGGAGTTTATGGCCACATAACTTATTCATTTGTTAACGATGTGGGTAACGACCTATTTAGCATTGATGCTAATGGTCAGATAAGCACAATAGAAAAGCTTGACCGTGAAGACCCTTCCAACATGGACATTGTTCTTACAGTGGCAGCTCAGGATTCAGGGGGTCGTGTTTCCTATTGCACAATCCATCTTACTATCTTAGATGAAAATGATAATGCACCCCGCTTTAGTGCTACAGAGTACAGAGCCTCGCTCAAATTTGATGTAGCCAAGGGGTTCTTCATCACACAGATTCAGGCGCTTGATCCTGACTATGGCACTAATGCCAAAGTAACATTTTCACTATACAGTGAGGCACGGATCCCTGTGGCAGACATTTTGGACATAGACACAGACAGTGGTTGGCTGGTTACCAAAGGCAGCTTCAGCCACTTGAGAAACTCAGTATTATCATTTTTTGTGAAGGCTGTAGATGGAGGAAATCCAGTTCGGCACTCTTTAGTCCCTGTCTACATTCATGTTCTGTCTCCGGAGGCGTTCTTTCCTGACTTCATGCAGCACCATTACTCATTCAGCATACTAGAGAACACACCAGTAGGTTCCGTCATTGGGAGGGTTCACCTCAAGAGTCCTCCTGGATATAACCCACATTCAGTTAGCTTTACCATTGTCAATGGAGAAAGTAGTGAAAATAATCTAGATGGAGTATTTTTAGTAGAGAAAAATACAGGAGTGATTAAACTTGATAAGTCCTTGGATCATGAGGTGATGAAAGGATTCAGCTTTAAAATAACTGCCACTGGACACCAGAGTAAGTTGGATGCTGTGACGTCTGTTGATGTCGAGGTCAAAGTTTTAGATCTAAATGACAACAAACCAGCCTTTGAGACCAACTCTTATGTGACGACTGTTATGGAAGGAATGACAATTGGAACCAGAGTCATACAGGTCAAAGCTCATGACCCAGACTCAGGGGCTAATGGCCAAGTAACATACAGGCTTGGGACATTAATCCAGGCAGAGGAAAACTCCGATGCATTGGTGCGGACGTTTAGCATCGACAGTAATACTGGCTGGATTGTCTTATGCAAAGAGCTCGACCATGAGTCCAATCCGTCCTACATATTCACAGTGGTAGCGTCAGACCTGGGAGAAACCCTGTCTTTTTCCAGTACCAGCACAGTGACAGTGGCAGTGACAGACGTCAATGACAACCCCCCCATATTCATGGAGAACCATTACTTCAGTTCAGTCCAGGAGAGTGGCCCTCCAGGCGAGGTGGTGGCTGTTCTGAACACAAAGGACAACGACAGCTCTGCTGTTAACCGGCATGTCAGCTATGTCATAACTGGTGAGTAGTGAAGCAGGCATAAACAAAAAAACAAACGCTCCATGATTCCATACTGTTATTCCATCATGTAAGCGTACTCACTTTACATTCCAAATTTGGATGTTACTGATACATATGTAGGTCTTTTGGGGTTTACCTATTTTTTTTAACTGTGCAATATATATATATATATAACCCTAACCCCTAACCCTACATATAATAGAGGTATAATACATGTCTTATTAAATGTATATGTATTAAAAACCACATATATAATATATATACAAATCCTGGCCATAATCCATTACCGTGGTTTTGTGAAAGCTCTGAGGGTTTGGGGGGTCAAAAGCTCTTGTCCACAGAATGTTTATTTTCATTTGTTTTATCTTCAGTATCCCTTTGGTTCCATGATGGTTTTCTGGTCTCTGGTGGCTGTTAATGTTCAGCTGAGTTTAAGTAATGTGGCACAATATTTCAGTTCAGTCGTGATGTTTTTTCTGGCTGCATTAATCTGTCCCATGCAGACATATTTTGCCTGCACAACAGTAACGCTGTAAAACGGTGCTGTGCTGAGTCAGATGTTATGCTTTACAGGCTGGAAATTAGTTACCCTTATTTGAGGAAAAAACTTTTTTTTTGTGTTTTTTTTACTATTGATTGGGATTGACAAACAGTGTGACATTTGTGTTTCCCAGGTGGGAATTACCGAGGTGTATTTGCACTCGGCCTGGTTCAGGGTGAATGGAAGATGTATGTGAAAGGACCACTGGACAGAGAGGAACGCAACCTCTACATCATCAATGTCACCGCTAGTGATGGACTCTTCGTTTCCCACACAATTGTGGAGGTGACAGTGATGGACACCAATGACAACAACCCCATTTGTGACCAGGTAGGAAGACAGCCTCAAATACCGGTGAGATTTGGAAAAATAATTGATACGCAAAAGTTGTTAGGTTATTTTATTCTTTTATAAATGTGTGCTTTTATGCAGGTGGTATATACAGCCAGCATCCCAGAGGACCTCCCACTCAGCAGTGTTTTGCTGAGGGTTGGAGCTACAGATGCTGATGCAGGCAGCAACGCTCGGCTCAAGTACTCCCTGCATGGTCCTGGATCCCAGGACTTCATCGTGGATCCAGACACTGGTATGTATGGGCACTCACTTTCATATTTTAGAGGCAACTCAGAAGTACTGTATGTTTAAGCCCAAGAGCACTTAGTGTTTTGTAGACAAACTGTGAAGTTTTGAACTATATCCTTTTACAAGTAGGGATCCAATGCTGTGTGATACAACATTTGTGTTTCTGATGTTGGTCAGAAATGTGGCACCAGAAGTCTGGATGAACTGCAGCTGCTTGATTTTGCAGAGGCCAGTAAAGATACTGTTACAACAATCCAACCCACTGAAAATAAAAGCATGCTCCAGTTGTTGTCTGTGGGGTTTTGCTCCAACACTCTTTTATCTTCCATTGTTGAAATTGTTGAAGTTTTGCAGTAGTTTGTGTTTTCACTAAAGCTGCCGGAAATGTGTTTGTTTGACACACTGTCGTGTCCCTGTTGGGTCTCTGGTCTCCAAACATGCCTTTCTTTGCTTCTCACCTGTGCAGGTGAAATCAAGTCATCAGTCACTCTTGATCGTGAGACCAATCCGAACTACAGATTAACTGCCGAGGCGACTGATGGTGGAGGGCGGTGGTGTCGGGCTGAAGTGCAGCTGGTGGTGACAGATGTGAATGACAACCCACCGCTTTTTACACTGTCACAGTATTATGTCAGTGTGTATGAAGACACTCCAGTAAAGGCTCTGCTCACCCGCATCCACGCCGTAGACCCAGATGAAGGTGATGACAGACCGACGGTCACTGCTCAGTCAGCAGTTATTGCTGACAATGTGGTTATTACTAATCTTACAGCATGGCCAAATATTATATTTACAGGGACATACTTACTGTTTTACTAATGACTAATTACTAATAATTCAACTTTTTGTTGTAAAGGTTAATATTGGTTTTACATTATTTTACAAAGTGAGTAGATGCATATTTATATATTGAAAATAAGCCTCTAAGGTCACCTTACAACAAACAACTTTCCAGACAGATCTATAATGAAGTGGTTTAGATCAAAACATATTCATAAACATAAAGTCAAAATTTGAAATAACAGCAGAAAATGCAGTCACCATCATATTTAACATGATGTCTGATTACAGCAGGTTACTGATTACTGGGATTTGGGATGAAGCAAATCCCTCTAAAGGGAGAAGAGAAGATTCCCAGGGAAACGGCAACAATATTTACAGAATGAGTGGCAGTATTTATTGCTCCGCAGATCAATTCATTGCTATAGAGGAAAATATTAGTTTTCATAACCTTTTGTGGCTGCTGGAGCCATGGAAGACCCTCCCCTCTTAATACTACCTAGCCAGCACAGCCATGCTAGTGCAAGTGGCAAGTTTTCTAAAGTGAACATTCCTAGTTAGCTTCACTACGGACAGCTAAAAGTGATAGGCTTGCCCCATGTTACTGCTTTGCCTCATGACACATTGGGCAATATTATTTGTTACAATAGCACAGCATGTCCAGCAGTTTGGCAGATCTGATTCTGCAACATATAGAACCAGAGAAGTCAAAGAGACACTAAACAGTTGAGACATCAGCAGAGCATGGACACAACATTTTACATGGTAATACGGAAATAGAAAATGCAATGATTCAAGCTCTGGCAGATTTGCACACACTCTTCAGCTAGTTGTTCACAGACTGTAACTGAATGGAGCAGCATCACAGGAACTATTGACATCCTGAAGAAAATAGTTGGCCATTTCAAGAGCTTAAGAGGGAAAAGTAACAGAAAGGCTTGCTAGAGATGTACAAAGAGGAGTGATCTCCTCCTCTGCAGATCCTCTGAGGCAGCCATGTTTGATCGCTACTATGAAGAATGACACAAAGCTTTTATGTAATAAATGAAAAAGATGAAAATGTCCATACATTCACTGCATAAACATTTTCCTTTTTGCTTCATAAACAAGAAGGATCAGAAGCTTCAAATACGTAGCTAATGGTTGTTTTGTTCTAAAAAGCAGGTCCGGGTCGCATGGTGGTCTACTCCTTGGCTGACTCTGCTGGAGGTTTTTTCTCCATCGATGAGTTCACTGGCATAGTAGTCCTGGAGCACATTCTCGACCGGGAAGTCCAGCCGACTCATCAGATAACCGTGCGTGCGTCCGATCAGGGTTCGCCGCGGTCTCTCTTCTCGCTGGTCAACATCACAATCACTGTTCTGGACATCAATGACAACCCGCCTGTTTTTGAGCGCCGCGACCTGCTGGCAACCGTTCCAGAGGATGTGGGAGTCGGTACTGAGGTTCTGAGAGTGCACGCCGCTAGCAAAGACATCGGGACAAATGCTGAGATCTCCTACAGCATCAGATCAGGCAACGAACACAGGAGGTTCTACATTCATCCCCTGACTGGTAAGTAAGGAATTATGCAACCAATGACTTTTAGAAATATAGGTATTTTTTTTTGTTTGTTTTAAGATTTTTTTCCAGCATTAGTGGCCTTTATTTAACAGTAAGATGACAGGAAAGGGGCAGAGAGAGATAGGGAGAAGTTGAACTCAACATAAAAAAATTGCAACTTGACAATGAATGCACAGAGGAGAAATAGCCAATATATTGTTTGCTGTGATTCATAGTTTTAGGCAAGTGGAAATATCCATCCATTATCACACACATTTCCATAGGGGGGTTAAAAGGTGCTGGTGCCTTTGTCCACCCTGGACAGGTTACCAGTCCATAGCAGGGCAACACAGAGACAAACAGGGCAAACAGTCACACACACCTAAGGAGAATTTAGAGAGAGGAAGGAAGCTGGAGAGAACCCACATGCACAGGGAGAACATGCAAACTCCATGCAGAAAGACCCCGGGCCGGGAATCGAACCCAGGACCTTCTTGCTACTAATCAACAGTGCTACCAACTGCTCCACTGTGCAGCCCCAGTTGCAAATATGCAATTGAAATTTGGTTTTCATGCAACATTTATTGTGTCCATTTGCACGAGTTTGGAAATGTTTTGTTTTTGAAAATAAAATTTTAAAAAAAGCCAAAGTAACAATTTCTTTCTAATTCTCTCTGGTTCCCATAATGTACGATTGTACATAATTGTACCTCCTAGGAACTATCCAGTAAAGTGGTTGAGGAAAAGTTGAAATTGCAAATTTAGAATATTTTATATCTGCAATCAAATTTGTATAATGTTTCACCAATTAAGTCTTAAAATATCTAATAAGGTGATACCTTCTTTGATAGGAGATATCAAACCAGATGACCTTTTAAGTGGTACTGTGATTGAAACACTCACACTAATGCTTGATTAATCATAATTAATTAATATGCCTAACTTTTTAAGCTTGAAATATAAATATGCAGGCAGTTGTGGGTTGTGATGGCCTGAGAAAGTCCCTCCTCAAGCTGCTTTCCAACCAGTTAAAATCCAAACAATTATCTGATTTGTAGAAGAAAGCAGGTGATATCGTCTCCCAGTACTCAGCCACTGCTCTGAATGTATGTGTTCTTCTCTGTGTCCTCTTATTGTTCCACAGGTGCCATTTTAGTCGCCCTCCCTTTAGACTATGATACCTGCAAGGACTACTTTCTGACCGTGGAGGCTCGTGATGGTGGCACTCCTCCTTTGAGTGCCATTACTACATTGAACATCAACCTAACAGATGTAAACGACAATGCTCCAGTCTTCAGCCATGCCCTTTACACTGCTGTGGTGCCAGAAGATTCCACAGTTGGACATTTTGTAGTACAGGTATGTTTCTGGTTGTGTTGGGTAGACTAGTCGACTAGTGGTTGTAATCACATGACAAAACTGATTTTTCCAAGAAAATGAAAGATTTGCCTTGAATATAACTGATAAAGCCTCTAAGTTGTTGTGAGGCGGTTTGCGCTTTCGTCATTATGACGTCACCGCGATTAGTTGACGTCGACTCGACTTTGATCATGTTGTCAGTCCACCTTAAAAAATAAGGTGGACTTATCGACCCCTACTTTAGACATGGAGCAACCGCCCAGATCCAACTTTTTATTTTATTATATTTACGTAAAAATATATTAGCAATAGGCTATTTTATGATTCTTTTTCTTATTTACGTTAGTGGCAGAAGGACAACCTTGCAATCTGAGGCACACGGTATTATTTAGTTATGATGGGTTTGTGTGTGTTTTGCTCGCAGCTGGTAGCAGAAGATGCTGACAGCGGTCTGAATGGAGCCGTCTTCTACTCCATCTTCAGTGGAGACCAGGACAACGAGTTCTTCATTGACCCGACAAGTGGGATCATAAAGGTCAACAAGCCGCTGGACCGTGAGACAGTAAGGACACCATTCAGTTCAGGAAAGATTCTATATTTCCTGGATATTCCACTAAGCAACTTAATCAAATTGTCTCTTTTTAAAACTTCTGCTTCACTCTTTTATCTTCATGTGCATCTTATCGCCAAAAATGTATCATTCAAATAGATGTAAAGTACAGCAATAAGATAAAAATAATTTATATTAATCTCTTCTTACAAATTAGTAGCATTTGCATCTTTTAGCAGTTGTTAAAGTGCAGAAGGAGAGCTGTTAGAGGTTTGCGCAGGCGTTTGCTCAGCGGTGGTTTGTGTCTTAAAATTCTGCCATGCAGAAGCATGACCTCTGACCTGAGGCGAGTGAGGCCTGCGATTCATTGGGTGTGGTTGTGGGGTCTTCTGTGACCTCTTGGATGAGTTGTTGTTGTAGTTGCACCTTTGGAGTAATTTTGGTCAACTGGCCACTCCCTGGACAGTTCAGCAGTGGTTGACAGTGGGCAGGATGTGGAGCGGGACCTTGTTGAGGCTCAACTGTGATGTATAAAAGAAAATTGCATGTGCATGATTTTATAAATATGCCATTTTTGTGTCATATGCCATTTTTGCCTTTTGTGCATACGTACAGTTTTAGAATGAGGCTGTTAAATAGTTTTGTTTAAAATATCGTTTATCGTCTTCATTCTAGATTGCATCTCTATCATTGTAGTGATAATCTTCTGTGCTCTCTGTGCTTTTAGGTCCCCAGCTACTCACTGGCTGTCAGAGCGCTCGATACTGGAACCCCGCCGATGTCATCCACCGCCGTGGTCAGCATAGAGATCTCTGACATCAACGACAACCCACCCACCTTCTTCCCAGCAAACCTTACTGCTGTCATACAGGTGGACGTGATGGCAGACCATTACACCGATAAAAACTTGTACACACCAAAGATGCATGATAAATTATTGATACATCTGCACGTATGCAATGGTGTGAATAAAAATCCAGAATGCAGAAAATATATGGAGCTAAATTAGTCTCAAAAATATTCAGAAAGCCTACAATAAGATCCACAAGTATACCATAAGATTTGTAATATAATATACAATATATTTGTGTACAATATAATTCACAAATGTTTATAACAAAAATGCATAACTGCGTACTACATTCACATATCACCTTCCTAAAATAATGGCCAAAGTCATTTTTTGCCAAAAGTTTTTTTTTTGTTTGTCTGTTTTTACCTAAATCATATTTTGGCAAAAAAATAGGTGGCCTTTTTTTTTTTTTTTTTTTTTTGTCAAAATCATTTTTGTCAAAAAATGACTCTGGCCATAAATCACTTTTAGAAAGGTGATGATATGTGTAAGCAGTTTCTCAAATGTACACATTCCAAACTGCGCAATTAGTAGTAACACATCATGCAAACAAATAGAAAAATGTGGTGCATGAATCACCAGCTGCGGACGGATCGGTCAACCCGAGCGCACGGATCTGCTGGCCTGGGCTTTTGACTTTGAGACTTTCTTATTACATTGGACTCACAAATGAGGTGATTTGTTCAAGGCTGAAGAACAGCTGGGATAACTGAGTATTAGAATTGTAATGCTGCATTCAAGACTGAATAAAAGCTCAGATATCAGAGTATTACCAGACTTATAGGAAATATAGAATTTTTGACTTGGCTCAGTAGCCCTGCACCACTATATTAAAGATATGCATTAAACATTAAAGTTACTGGATTCTAAAAATATTAACCTTATACACTGTACTGCTGAAATACACTAATTGAAAAGGGAAGGTTCTTCTTTTTCTGGAAAAGCGACGCTATCAGCAGCTCCATCTTGTGGCAGCAGTGTAACCTCCATCATGTAACAGAGTACACACGATGCTCACAACGCGCTCCATCTTCTGCAGTGATATACATCTAGAAAGAAAAGAAGTGAAACGTATTCATGTTGGAGTTGTGCTTAGAGCTGCGGGTCCTCTTCCATCTTAACACAGCAAGGAGGAGTACTCTGTCTGTATCCTTGCAGCTACCGACCACACAGATACAGTCACAGAGAACCAACAGACCATTTAGAAAGACTGCAGAAAATTGCTTAAAATGTTAACATATCCTTCATGACTCCTTCTGTGTGTGTGTGTGTTTGTGTGAAAATTCACTTACTTTCTGGAGACCAAGGCACCTTATGGGGGCCCAAACCTGGTCAAAATGCAGTGGGCCCCGCTTTTAGGGTGAGAGGCGTGAACTAAGTTTTAGGGTTTAACATATACTGGTGATGGTTAGAGTTCAAGTGTTTTGGTTAAGCATTAATGAATAGACGTCAATACAAAGTCTTCATGTGGGTAAAGATATGAACTTCTGTATGTGTGTTAGCTTTATTCAGTATTGCCTTAGCTAAATCAGTTTTAAATGTCTTTCTCTCTCTCTCTTGTGTCCTCATTTCCAATCTTCCTGATCTTAACCTCTACTCCAGGAAAACAAGCCCATCGGCACCAGAATCCTGCAGCTGTCTGTCATCGATCAGGACGCCCCTCATAACGGCCCGCCGTTTTCCTTCAGCATCCTGTCTGGAAACAATGGCAGGGAGTTTGAGCTGGAGACAGATGGCACACTGGTGGCAAATCAAGTCCTCAGAAGGGACATCGCCAAGGATTATGTTCTTCAGATCCAGGTAGAGACACAACACTGCTTCTGGGTCCCGTCAGGAAGGGAACAAAGATTAATGTCGTCAGAGAGAGCGACAGAAAAGGCCAAATTATAGTAATGTTTTCAGTGGAAGGAAAACATTAAGAAGATACCAAGACAACTTTTGCTGCAGGACAGTAAAGATTTATAGATTTACTGATTTATAAGAACTGTGAATGGAGATGCAATGTGAAGGGTAGAATAATGAAACAGAGTGTTCACCCTGCTCCAAAAGCACGTCTTTAGATCAAAAGTCATATTTAACAATTAAATCTTGGTTCATGTAATGACAATATGTGGTATCAGTACACCAGCAGCCATCATTTTGCAGTGTGGGTAGACCACCAGGCCCAAGCATGTCATCCTGAAAGAAAGAAGAAGGAAGCGTTTTATTTTGTCACTTATTATCACCTGGTACTGTGTAATAACGGAGAGACAAACGTTGGTTTTCTTCTGAAAATCAACTCTAGCAATATTTAAAACACTTTGTATCTATAAAGACTCCGTCATTGTCACGTTCTATCTATCTGTCTAGAATTCATTCTTTTTTGCCGTCTTCCATTCCTGCCTCCCCTCCAGGTGTCAGACTCTGGGAAGCCGACTTTGTCCTCCTCCTCCAATCTCACTGTTCGAGTGATTGAAGAGAGCCTTCATCGGCCGGTGGCCTTCCCACTGGAGATTCATATCATCACAATGGAGGACGAGTTTCCCGGCGGTGTAATTGGGCAGCTCCATGCCACTGATGCCGACCCTTACGATGCGCTGACCTTCGGACACGCCGCCCCCTCCCAGCGCAGCCTATTCAAGATCAGCCCCCATGACGGGAAGATCATTGCTCTCAGTGGGTTGGATGCCGGCGAATACTTTCTCAACGCCAGCGTTAGCGATGGCCGCTTTAACGTGCCGGTCCCTGTGCGCGTCCACGTGGAGCAAGCGACGCTGGAGATGCTGCGCGACGCTGTGACCGTGCGCTTCGAAAGCGTAGCGCCGCAAGATTTTGTAGCGTCGTACCTGAAGAGCCTGTTGAAGGTGATGCAGCAGGCGGCCACGTCCCAACAGCACGACACGCTGCACCTGCTCAGCCTGCAGCCCGTCGGAGGCACACAGCAGCTAGACCTGCTCGTGTCCGTGGCAACAGCAGGAGGGGGTTACTACAAGGCGGCCTACCTCACCCAGAAACTCAGCACGTCGCGGCGAAAACTGGAGGACGTGCTCAGAGTGTCAGCCATCCTGGACAAGAACTGCTCTGGGTTGGAGTGTCGCGGAGCGCAGTGTGAACAGAGCATCACTCTGGATTCACACAACTTGGCCACATACAGCACTCCTCGAGCCAGCTTTGTTTCCCCTCGCTTCCACCGGACCTCACGCTGTACATGCCATGGTGAGACATCAGATTGCCTCATTTCACTATGTTCACATAGTGCTATCAAGTTTTTTTGGGGGGGGTTGTGCATCAAGTGAAATTTTGGAGCCATTACTTACATTATTAATGAAATTTCACTCAGTTTTGTCCTCTTTCACATTCAGAAATATTCTGAGAAAATAATTAACAATAACTTTAATATTTTCAAAACTTTTCAGCTGGTATGCTTTACTCTTTTTAATGCTCATATGAGTTATCTCTTGCTGTCAGTCCAGAGATGTAGTTAATGCACCTTTCTCTGTTTTTGTGTGCAGATGCCAGTTGTGCGGTTCTGTTAGAGCAATGTGAGGAACAGCTGTGTCCACCAGACATGCAGTGTGTTTCAGTGGAGGCCACCAGAGGGCGCTATGCGTGCCAGTGTCCGCGAGGCAAACTGGGAGAGTGTGCGGGTATGATGTCATGATGTCAGGGGATTACTTTTGAACAAAATAAACTCATTTGAACCCACAGAATGATGGTCAGCGTTGTGTTGCTTGCAGGTCATTCGTCTCTGAGCTTCTCAGGCAACAGCTACATCAAATACAGACTGTCCAACCAGCTGCAGACGGAGCTGAAGCTCACCCTGAGGATCAGGACGCTGCAGAGCCGAGGAATCATCATGTATATGCACAATGAGCGGTGCATTATTCTCAAGGTATCCACACACATACACTCAAGTTAACAAAACTATTTTTGATTTAAAAGAACACAAAGTCCCATCACCCATTTTGCCAAAAATATTTTAGACTTCAGAAAAACTATTCTATGGACACAAAAAGGATCTTTTTAGAATCTAATAGAAACAGAAACACAGCATCACAGCTACAGTCAAAAATGATGGTGACAAAAACTGCCTTGGAAAAACACATTTGCCAGTGTGCTCTGATAGGTAGCTGATGTAAGAGGAGTGCAAAGACTTTTCTCTTGACAGTGGAGTCGAAACTTCCAGCAGCAGCAGCTCAGTGTTTGGTTTCTCAGCTGTCAACATTCAAATGATCCTCTGCAGGGAGAGGATGGACTAAGTGACAGGCAGCCAGAAAGAAGGATGGACATATACATTTACTGACTGTACTGTGCAGTATTTGGTTGTGATTGTCTATGTGTGTGTTTCCACAGCTGGAGGAAGGGAAGCTGTGGTTCCAGTTGTCCTGTGAGCCTCTCCCAAGCCGAGGCGCTGATGGTCCTGACATGTTGGGACCTGCTGGACGTCGCATCAATGATGGCAACTGGCACACTGTGGCACTGGAACTGAATCGCAATTTCAGTAGCCTGGCACTAGACGACAGCTACATTGAGCAACGGCATCCCCCTTCATTAATACAAACATTACCTCCAGATCGGACGTTCTACTTTGGAGCTCTGGTCAGTACCTCTGTTAGAGTTTTACAATGGAATGTTCCAGGCTCCCTTCCTTGTTTTATACTTATTTTTGATAAATTTTGTTGCTATTCATCACTTGTTATTCACTGAAATTGGCATGTGATACTGTTGGGAGAAAATTTAATTATTTTGAAAAAATTGGTCTCCATAACATATGTTTAATTTGGATTGTTTTAATGTTCATTTATGACCTAATTTTAACGCGCAAATAGAAAATTACTTGGACAAGATCCAAGTCATTTGCACTGAAATTTAAATAACGTCTTTTGAAATATGAGAAAAGAGAAATTATAATGCATGTCTTAAGATGGAGGTGGAATCAAAACACCTCAGTATCCTAGCCTATCAAGCTGGGAATACTAAAGATTTCTTGTAACTCGAGCCAGTATATCAAGACCGATGACCATGGAGAATTGTTGAAAATGAAGGATTAACATCCTTCCTTCAAGATGCTTCCTTGAAAGCTCCCTCTGCTACACTGCAAGAGGCCTTTTTTTTCTATTAGGGTGTTTCCATCACCATTTAATCTTTAAAGAAGTGACAGTTCACACATTGGTGACATGATGGTGGAGGCTGTGATACATGACATCAAACATACCATAATACTATAATGGCTTGTTTTTGGGGGCTTGTCCAGAAAGCCTCCAATTTGAAAGAAAGATTTTGTTTGAGAGAGAGGTGGAATGTCTTCATAAAACAAGGAAAATATCTGGTAACACTTTATCATTTGGCTAGTAATGACTCTTTTAATGCAAAGTTGTTTTAAAAGTTGTATTAAAAGTGAAGTAAAAGTGTCAACTTTGCATTATTTGGCAAATAATTACACTTTAGTGCAAAGATGGCACTTTTAATTGACATTTAATGTAACTTTTAAACCAACTTTGCATTAAAAGTGTCATTATTTACCGAATGACAATTCTTGACCACATTTACAAACATTCTCAAAGACTTTCATATTCCTTTCAGGTGTTACATCACATTTATGACACTGTCATATCAGTCTTATGCACACCTCTCCAAATAAAGTGTTGCCAAATATCCTGCCTTTTATTTACCTAGCACTGAGGATGGTCCTGTAACACCTACATGTGCACAGATGTTTCTATGGTGCTTATTTCATGTATGTGTTCATAGGATTTACACCTATAAGAACCTCAGACCGAGCTCAGACAGATTCAAAATATTATGTCAGTATTTAGTATTCTTCACAGCTGCATACTTCAGTGGACTTAAACTGCAGTCCTTTAGGGTCAGAGTTCAGCAACACTATCATGCAGTCAGGCCCTACAGCGCTCTGAAAATAAGTTAATATTGGAGCAAGGTGTGCTGAAGAAGAAAGATTTTTAAAGCACAACACATTTCTCTAAATGGCATAAAAATTGTATATTACTACTTTACAATTTTTAACAGTATTTGTGAAACTTTCTAAGTTACTTGCAGACTGACTGAAGTAAAATCTTATTCTGTCTGACAGTCGTGTTAAACAGATCCCATTGGCTGCATTAATTAAGGCAACATTATTCAATACTAACAGTATGGTAATAGATGAATAGAGTACTGAGTACTAAGTCTTTCTTCCTAATGAAAGCACAGCAATTACCAGGGAGCAATCTACTATCTGATCACTTTAATGGAGTAAAGAAAGTTGCTGTCTAAGTAGATTATTATAATGTCATTCTACAGAAGTTGTGTTTATGTTAACAAATTGCACAATGTTTCTTCTTTTTTCAATGTAGATGGAAATGTATATCATGAATGCAGATTTCCCTTTCTTTCAGTTCACGTTTTAAATTCTAACCTTCCAATTTCCAGGTGCAGCCCCCAAACTCGCGTAACCTTGTGGTCTCCCAAAAAGAGCCCAGAGTGTTCGAGGGATTCCAAGGTTGTCTTGACTCAGTCATGCTGAATAATAAAGAGCTGCCTCTGCAGAACAAACGCTCGCAGTATGCAGAGGTAGTGGAACTAACGGAGCTGAAGCTCGGCTGCATTCTCTACCCTGATGCCTGCCATCATCAACCCTGTCGCAATGGCGCTACCTGTACCAGTCTGCCCTCTGGTGGTGAGTAACAGTAAATGCAAGAAACAGCAGAGCTAAATCAGCACTATGTTCAGTGATTACTCAACTAATCAAATCAGAAGCATAAGACCCAGAGATGGGTAGAGTAACCAAAAATGATACTCAAGTAAAAATAGCATGACTTCAACATGTTTTTACTCAAGTAAGAGTAAAAAAGTATTTGGTAAAAAGTCTACTCATGTATTCAGTAACTGATCAAATTATCAGTCATTTAATATTTAAAAATTACATCATCAGAAGGACCAAAATATAAACCTAAGTGGATTTATTGGTATTTTAAGGACGAAATAAACGAAATCAGGGAAGAGAAGATTTTTCCAAATCAGTTTCTTTCAATAAAAATCTCCTAAAATGTTAAGGTGTGTGTCTGGTAAATTTTTGTTTAAATCATGTTTGTTTATTATTCAGTGGGTAGAGAAATAAAAAGAACAGCGTAGTAAAAATACTCCTCAGAGTACATTTTTCAAAAAAGTTACTCAAGTGAATGGTAATTGAGTAAATGTAACTAGTTAATAACCAACTCTGCTAAAAAAAAAAAAAGAGTCACCGAATAAGGTGAATTAAAATGATCAACTTTCTACCTAAAAAGGAAACGTATACTTTTATATTTTAGAGTATTTTGCATACTATTTGACAAAAGGCAAAGAGTGAGGTCTGTGATCATAATAGACTATTTCTCCTGTTTCATGTTGACCTATCCTTTGCTTTAGAAAAACTGTATACCGTGCAACATAAGAATAAAGTCACAAGACCAGATCAAATGTTAAAGTAAATTACATTCTAACTCTGCAGCAGACAGCTTTCAGCTTTATTGTGGGACAGAAAGACATAAATAAAATGTTTGAGTTTATTTGAGCTGTACTTGTTTGAATGACATGTACTATGTGACTAAATGCTTCCTGACTTTTGTCAGATGACTAATATAGTAAGTTTCTTAACTCTCAGAACTCATGTAAAAAGATGAATCCTCCCTCCTCTTATCACTGAGCTTAACAAAAGCCAGTCAAGATCTGAAGAAGCGCTTATGTCTGAGCTATCTATGCATGGAAGCACTTTAATAACCAGGAATGAGTCAGGATGAGACCTGTTTCAGTGTTTCCATTTTACAGAATAGCAGTAAAGAGAAGTTATTGTGGGTTTTTAAATTGAATTAATAACAAATGTCGACTCAGGGCACTTGACCAAAAAAAATTGCAATTCAGTCACATACATTCAAATTGATCGTAGTTCTCAAACAGTGCATTAAGTTCAAATAATTATTGAAATTATTTTAAAACGTTTTATATCCATGGAAACCCAGCAGAGAGAACTGAATCACTGACTGGCGGCATTCACTCTGCCTGGACCAGCAAGTAGCAACATTAGATTCTATCATACATCCACCTACTTCCCTGTCAACTTTCCCTGATGAACAAGGATCGACCAGCTGAGTGACTCATCCTGAACTGATCACTGATTTCCAAATCCTGGATATCAGGCATCATTCATAATCGAGTGTGCAGTTTTCACTCTGAAAGTTGGCATAGGGACAAATTTTGAACATTGCGGAGCTCCAAAACATTTAGACGTGTAAAACTGTGGCGCACGCATGTGACTGTGCTGCTTCCTTCATACATTTCAGTTAGCGTGGAAAATAATAAAGAGCTGGATGTGATAGCTTCTGTTTCATGAGTGTGATCTGATAATTTAGCTGAGCACTTGTTCCGGCCTGTTCGGCCCTGCAGGCCCATCTTCTCCTGACCGTTAGCTGTAGAAACATGGGATTTTGGTTGAAGACAAACTTGTAGAAACAGAAGAATCTACTGTATGTCAAGTTGCAGTTTTTGGTTGTTTAGACGTTTTCACAATTTTAGGTCTACCCATTTTTTCTGGATTTTTCTTCTTTTGTGAATGTCTGCATGAATCTAAGTGTCTTGCAGCACACACACCTCTGGTCTACTTAATATAATGCATCATCACTCTTTCTTCTCCCCATTGTGTCTTTCAGGTTTTACATGTAATTGTAATCCCCAGTACACCGGAGGTAACTGTGAAATGGAGGTAACGGTGTGTGTTCCCAACCCGTGCCAGAACAGCGGTGTGTGTAAACCCATCGGTAACGCCTTCCTCTGCAGCTGCAGGAGAGGCTTCAGGGGCCTCATGTGAGTTCCAACCCAAACACCCAAATGGTAACATGAAGAGCATTGATACTGCACTGCTCAACGAATCATCACAGCAAACACTTTGTAACCCTTTCTAGACTGTCCAGGACTGAGTTTCTGTGCTCTTAGTTTTTCTTCAAATCAGGAAGTTTTGCTTCATGCAGTCAGAATAGTTCTATTTAAGTGATTTCTTGATTCTGAAAGTTATCAAATAGTTACAGTTAATTCCTGATTTATTACTTTTTCACATTGGAGCAGGATGACTTAATATCTTCTTTGTCACTAAATAAATAAATAAATAAATCTTTCATGTATTGTGGTACTAAGCCATTCAGATGTTTCCTCCTTTCACTCATCTTGCAGGTGTGAGGAAGACGTGAATGAATGTGACCGAAACAACCCTGAGGGTGAATGTGAGAACGGAGGCACCTGCATCAACACTCCCGGCTCTTTCTACTGTAACTGCACGCCTGGCTTTGTGGGCCAGCGCTGCACTCTGCGACCCGTTGTCGTCCCAGACATGCAGGCCGGTCATGCTGTGGTTGGCAAGGAGGAGCTGATCGGCATTACCGGAGTGCTTTTCGTCATCATCGTCCTCATCGTCCTCTTTATTGCTTTCCGCAAGAAGGTTTTTAATAAGAACTACTCAAGGAACAATCTGTCTCTGGTCCAGGACCCAGCCACTGCAGCACTTCTCAACAAGGCCAACTGTGTTCCATTAAAGACTTTACACTGCAGCCCTGGAGACCACCAGAACCTGTATTCAGAGTCAGGTATACAGCCCACCTTGATGGGAGGAGTTGGCATAATTGGACCGCCACAGGTGCCGGTGAGACCCATGGCATACACACCTTGTTTCCAAGGAGACCCACTCTCGAAGCTGGAGAAGCTGTCAGAGAAACACACCCTGGATCACACAGAGATGAGCACCTTTCACCCAGAATCACCAAGAATTCTCCCTGGAACCATAAGGAGGGGGGTGGTGGTGTGCAGCGTGGCCCCCAACCTGCCCCCCGTCTCACCTTGCCGCTCGGAATGTGACTCCATACGGAAGAGCCCGCTGGCCAGCGACGATGGTGAGTTAGGAAGTAAAGTACCGTGTGCAGCAGAGTGAATATTGTCACCTTCCGAAAATAATGGCCGAAGTCTTTTTTTGCCCCCCCCCCCCCAAGTACAATCTCAGGCTGATAGTTTTTCTGACGTCAAAAAGTTTTAGACACAACATTTTGGTACGATGTAACGGAAACACTGGGGAAGTAACAATGTGACCAACATCTTAAACATTTATACTGGAAAAATGTCACTTCTACTGGAAGAACTTTGTAAAGTGCTGCTTTTCTAAATATTTTACCCAACTAGATTTGAGGCTTTTCTTATTCAGTCTGTATATAAGGCTGACACCTTATATTTGCTTTTACCAGCTTCCCACAACATGCAATTTCTTCATTGGAGTTTTAAGGTTAATGGATTTCACATTTTGATCTATTCCTGCAGATAAAGTGGTCAACATAGCAGAGGGCGACACGTGTTTCTCAGGCAGCAACTCAGAGGCCCAGTCCCTGAGTTCATTCCAGTCTGACTCCTGTGAGGATAACGGTAAGACTCATCCTTCACTTCCACAAAGTTGTGTTTTTCAGAACAGTCATGTGTGGCTTGTTTTTTTTTTTTTTTTTTTTATTTTCAAAGCTTCATTTGCTTGTTCTTTATTTGGCTAAAGCAACTCAACCCTGTATTTGAGAATTGCCCACATCAGAGCCAACATTTGCATCAGCTTTTATTGAAGTTAAGCTTCCAGCTTCGACTGTTTACCGAGAAGTCCAAGTCATGAAAGTGAATCCAAACTCAGACAGGATTTCAGTGAGTTGTTAACTTTTACAGGACAGGATTTTAAAAGTTTGAATAATTCTATTGTATCCCCAAAAGGAATATATGTATATTAAATGATGCTGCTTTCATTTATTCTTGCTATTGATTACACAGAGAATACAGAGGAATGTCTGGCCATTATTTAAACACACACAGTGGTTCTGAAGTTTTATGCAGGATGTCTGGATTCTGCAGGTAGTTTGGATCTGTGGTGCCGAGTTTTATTGGATTCCTCAGTAATTCACTGAAGTTAATATTCCAAGTTTTCACAAATATTTTCTGAGTAGAAGGGCTGTTTCATTTAATTTTCTAAATGAAAAATAATAATAATTTAAAAAAAAATCTCATAATGAAATAACACAGAGCTTACATCCACTGCAACATGTTTATAGTTTCTGGTTAGGTAAGCTTAACATGCAAAATGTTTCCAACAGTTATAGTCATTTACAGCAAATAAACGTAATCTTCAGCGTCAGCCCCTACAGGTATGTAAAAATGTAACATTTAGTGCAAACATGGCAGCATGGTGGAGGTTTAGGAGACAAAGTTTCCATTAGCTGAGGATGAAGAGATTTTAATGTCCTCCTGTTAGAATTGACATGATAGAAAAATAAACTCCAGTGTTTCTCCTGGTAAAGTTTAGACATTAAACTTTACCAATGAAGCGGTTTTGTCTGGAAACAACAAAACCGCTTGATTAGATTTAGAAAAGTGATAGTCACGCCTTCATGGCCTTCATGACAGGCAGGTTCAGCTTGTGTGCTGCTCATATGGCTCATCTTCATTGAATGTGATTTGCTTTCAGTATTTTATATCATTCAGCTGTGTGGCTCAGGACACTGTGCTAAAATCTGCTGTTGCATCATGGCTTTCAGCTCCTCACCACTTCCACACCCAGATGGCCTCATGTGTACTCACCTGCTATAAAGAAAGTAGAATCTGGTATGTCTAAAACATCTGGCCCTTTTCCAGGTTGTGAAATGATTTCAGCCTAACCTGGCTGGTCAAACACAGACATCACAGATTCCAGAATGTCACATTTAAAAGATGAAGCCAAAGAAGAACAATCTTTGGCTTCAATGAATTGTGAAGCCATGCAAAATCTGAGGGATCCTGGGTTTAAAGGGCATTACTTTATGTTTACTGTGACTGTATCCCTTCAAGCCCACTTTATTACCATCCCAAATCTCTTTATTTCTCCAATTAATTCAGTGTTTTGGATGAATTATTTGGAAAAACTTTACTTCCCCCCTTATTTCATTAATTCCTTGATTGGGCCAGTTGCCTCTTACTTCATATGAGTGATTCAGAACCCTGATCAAACCCAAATAACTTCAAGCAACATCCTGTTGGTGATTTGTCCCATTCTGTACAGTTGTCTGCAGGTAGAATACACCTTAAAACTCACTGTACGTCATCTGCTGCACCTGCTTGCACCAGGTATCTGTGTTGATGATGTAAAATTGTACATTTCCTCTAAAAGAAGGTAGAAGGAAGCAAAACTGTTGGTCAGACTGAGGATCGGCCCTCGTCAACAATATGCTGAGCTTTGTTTCTTTATGAATGTCGACTATTTTAAAAATGTATCTGCTCCTTGTTTCCCTCTTCAAGCCTCCATTGTGACTGTCATTCGACTGGTCAACGATGCAGTTGACACAATCGAAAGTGAAGGTACCATGTCTTATCTTTCTTGTGTCTCTTCACTTGCTGTTCCAGTCCTCGGATCCTTCAGATGTTCGCTATTAGCAGTTAGTCAACCAGAGCCAAACCCCTCTAACTCGCCCCGGAGGGCTCCAGTGTCCTGCAGCTTATAGATGCTTATAGAAGTGTTCCAGGTTTTACCAATGACCTGATTATTGGATTTGGTTATTATTGAAGCAGAGACACATGTAAAAGTTGCAGTACACCAAGGATGCTATGTCTGGCCTGCATATTATTATTATTATTATTATTATTATTATTATTATTATTATTATTATTATTATTATTATTATTATTATTATTATTATTATTATTATTATTATTATTATTATTATTATTATTATTATTATTACTACAGCAGCATAAGGTCACACTGGGAAAGAGCAGAAAAATCCAAAATTATTATTATTAAATTATTTAATTTAATTAGTTTATTTGGTAGGGACAGACATACAACGACATAGACAAACTGAAAGGGAACAGCAGTCCCATGTTTATCTCACAGTGCAATAGCACTTGTCCCTAGAAATTATCTAGATTTATTCAATGTAAACAGAATGTTGTTTTTCTCTAAATGACCAGTAGCATAAATGCTTCTTCCCCTAACTATCGCGTTAGCTTGATTAAAAGTGTAAAGTATTTATTTTTAGAATTTATGCTTTTACGAACCTCTAATTAGTTATGTGTGACTGTTTTTTTTTCTCTATGGTGCAAACATGACATGTATGATAAATACAAAGCCCCAAAAAAACTCACTTCAGTTTGCTGAAAGCAGAGTTCTTTTTAAAGAGCAGAGCATACTGCACTAGTTCCCGTTTGCTCTGGGAGGACACACGTTCTTTCGAGTATCAATCCCAAACAACTGAGGACATGAAAGTAGCATCTAGTGGTTGCCTTGGTGATCGGCTTCCACAGCATGCCTGTGCAAAGCGCCTGAGATCCAGATGATTTCCACATGAAGTACATTCTCTCAAATTCAATTCTTAAAACTGTTTCTGTTGGAGATTCTTCTTCTACCATGAAGTAACACATTTTGAGGATGTTTTTTGTATAGTATGCTTAGCAGCTCTCCCTATAGGTTTAGCTGGTACTTTAAATTACATTAGTCTTAATATTACAAGAGGTCAAACAGCAATGACTCAGGATCCTGAGGAATTAATATTTATGTGGTCATGATCTAAAGCTAAAAGTTGCTGTGTTTTCTTCTTCTTCCATCTGACAGTGTCAGTTATGGACCGTGGTGAAACCTACAATAGAGGTGACTTGTTGGTTGAGTCTGTCTGTTGTTGTCCCTGTCTCTCTGTCTGGTGGTGTACAGCAGTGAGTAGACAAAATAATAATTACCAAGCTCAAATGGTTTCCGTTCTACAGTACACCCAAAAATCTGACCGTTATTAGACTGTTAGTAGTAATCACTGGTTTGAGCTCTGAGGCTGAAGAGATTTGTTTTTGAGGTATAATACTGATGATTTGGACTTTGATCAGACTCTCATGATGGCTGTAGCTACTCTTATCTCAGCGTCTGTCCAGTTTTACTCAATCTTTTGTCCTCTGCTAGAGACTCCTGTTTGGAACATATTTCGTTTAACTAAAGAAATCAGATTAAAAATTATAACATTGATATTATTCTAAAACATTCAAAACATTTCTTGTCGTTTTCAAATAGAGCAATCACTTTGTTTTAGTAACTTATTTGTTTTTCCACCTTTTCACTGGAAGGAGAATTATTTTGTCTACATCCTGCAGCCTTCTGTACTTTGCATCGCTGTCGCAGGCTGTGGATGCTTCATGGAGTTCCTCTGTGTACTGGTCAGACTGGGACCACTTGCTTCTCCAGTTGTCTGATAAATCCATTCTCTGCTTCAGCCATGTCATAATTAATTTTTTTATACAGCACATGGAAACAGTCTTATTTTATTTATCGCTGTTTTTTGCTTTAAATTCTCTTCTTCTTTGATGTTTTTGAAGTTGTATGGAGCACGAGGGGAGCAATAACAATAACTAACACTGCTTCAGGACAAACCATGTGATGCCCCTCATCAACCCCTGCTCCCATCAGTAAATTAGAGAAACTGCATTATATTATATGCATCATTGTTCTAAATACAGCTCCATGTCAGATTTAACAGAACACAGAAAAATGAAAGAGTTTTAATAAACAAGTGACTCAATTCATTGTCGATCCAACTTCACTTTATTTCACACGTGGATATCAAACAAAGAAAATATAAAGGTAATAAATACAAAAAAATCAAATCAGATCTTCTTTTAGAAGAAGACCTGCTCTTACCTTATCAGATGAAACCGACGGCCAGCTAACAGAATCTTACGGCGCCTTTTTTACCTGCCTGAGCCGTGCTGAGGTCCAGAGGACAGGACTGGTTGTTACGTCTCTGCAGTCTGAGGTGGAGGAGCTTCGAGTGGCCTGGGTTTCTAACACTCAGATATGAAATAGTGGTTACACTTTATTTGACAGGTTGTGAATAAGACTGTCATGACATCATCATAAACATGTCATAACACCTGTCCTGGATCATGAGTAAGTCTTTGTAAATATTTATGACTGTTGTCATAAAGTGTCATTCGGTAAATCATTTAATACAAAGTCATTAAAGATTCAACTTTAGCTTTAATAACATAAAGCCACATAAGTTTTTAAAGTTTAATCAGCAATACTTTTATAACAAATTTTTGTCAGATTATTATTCTTTGGTTAATGCAGCAGTCAGTGGGGGACATGTATAAATATTTAATATGACTAATTATTGATAATTGCTTCCTTTGGTCATTATTTTAGTATTATCAGACCACAGAGTGTGTCCCTAAACATAAAACTTTTGTTCCTGACTGCATTTGCCATCTGAATACAGCGTTTTTCTTCTTATCATTCCTCTTTTCTTCATTGGCTTTTCAGTGTTGGTACAGGACACATTTTGTTGTGGATAATGACAGTAAGCAACTTCAGCATAAAGTCTTTTTCTTTAGTTCTGCGGTGGACTGCAAATGTCTCACCAGAACACTGAGACAGAACCAGTGTCTCAGTGTTCTTCCTTATTGGTATGATGCCTGACATTCTGACATTTAATGTAATTTAATTTCCCTTTGGGACCAATAAAGTATTTTTGAATTTGAATTTCATTTCGTTCCCACGGTGCTCATACTTGTACAGAATTGTTCGAACCGTGGCACATTGAGGCATCTGGACTTTGGACCCAAGTCTGATCCAGAAGTCAACAATTCTCTTCCTGATATTTTTAAATTTTTCACAAGGATGCAGAGCATGTGAGATATTACCCTTAAATCCATTCATTCAGTCCTCGACGTGGCCATCGCAGGTTCGATTCCCGGCCTGATGACCTTTGCCGCATGTCTTTATTGTGAACTTACCTGATGCCATATTTTCATAAAATGAAAATGTTGTCAAACTTTGTTGACGTGGATCAATGTGGATCTCATACATATTAATGTTCTCACACATCTAAGGCACAACATTTCATCATTTTGGGAGGTTGATTTTTTAATTAATTAACTAATTAATTAATTTTTTTACTTTTGTTAGTCTTTCCAGTTTAATCCACAGTTTTCACTCAATGTCATCATTTATTTTTAAACAGTTCTGAGGAGGCTGCACAAGCTACTGAACAGGTTGTTGCTAGGTAACCAAAGAATGAGGGAGTGAATTAATGCCACCCTCCTGGCGTCAACTAGGTGGGTGGCATTAACTGACATGACCTGAGAGGTTTGAGCAGCTAAAACCTTTCCTCTCCCTATATCTCCCAGAATGCTGTGCGGATCTGGATCTGAATTTTGTGAATATTCAGTATATTGCATATTGAATATTCTCTCGGATGTATGATATATTAATGTTGATCTCAGACATAAGCTCATAATTTGATTTTTTTGTCCAGCTCTAACAGCTACATTAAATTGCTAAGGAAAAGATGATGGTCTGTACTGTATATATATAAAAGTTATTCAGAACTTTATTTAAATAACTGTAAATGTCCCCATCTCTAATGAGTAAATCAAAAAGCTAATTTATTTCAATACTATTAAAAGTTGGTCCCCATATGGATTCCTTGCACACAATGTTCTACATTTACAGCGTTTATTTCTATGATTTTTGATTATGTGAAATGTTATGTCCAGTAATGACAAACACTGTTAACAGATTTGCAGCAGGAAGTCTCTTAGCAGCCATTTTTACCATGTCTCTATAATAAAGTATTAGAAAATTCACCCAAAAACTTCTCTATTACAGCAAAATCTAACAGAAATAAATGTTTTAAAAATGCACAGAAAGGATTTGGGTGTTTTTAAAACAGATTTGCTTTTATTTGCAAAGAACATGGACTATTATCAATTACTGAAGCTAGAAAACAACTTAAAAGTTCAATTCAACAGCTAACACCATCAAAGGTCATTCATTCAAGCCTCAGTAAGCCGGTCGTTTTACTGTAGACCTGCAGTGGTTTTTCTCTTTACACTGATGATTTAAGTAGTCACAGTTTCATTTATTTGGGCTACACATAATAACCTAAAGAAAGAATGAATTGGCATTAATAAGCGTTCATTAATGACAATTGTATTTAATCAGTCTGGTTACATGTGCTTAAATCAGAGATGTAAAGAAAACCAAAAACAACTGAATGGAGGTCTACACAAGAGTTATTTTCAATAATAATAGACAACTGATCAAGTTTTAAACTAATACGTAGAAAAGACTTTGGTGAAGAAAAATAAAACTCTTTTCTGGAACATCTGAAACCAACATGTTTAACTTTTACAGAGACAAAAACATCTGGCTCGTGTCTCTCCTAAGTTTAGACAAAGGCCTTCATGTGTTTTTTTAAAAGGGTGATCTTAGCTGAAAGTACACAAAGTAAGATAATGATGATGTGAGGGAGAACCGTGGCTTTAATCCTGAAGTGAACAAAGACGTTGAGGATGATATAAGTGTCACCAAACGAGTTCGTACCCAGTGATGACCAGGAGGTTTGAAAAGCATGGGGTGATCACCACATAAGGAGTTTGGTACCTTCAAACCACCATGCAGTTTTGGTCACTGTAGTGCTTTCAGATGAGTCCTAGTTCGTCTCCCACTCCACATAAATGTGGACAGCATAGAGTGGGAGTCCTTAAAGTAATTTAGACTGGGAAGGAAAGGTAGCAAAGAGAAAAGAAAGCTGATTTGTGGCAAAATATTCATTTTAACTGAGAAGTCACGTGATCTCTCGGTTCTGACCAGTTTTGTAGTTCCGCGATAACATGAACGGACACGGTTGTGTTTCACATTTGCAGGCCTAAAAATGTACCTTTCTGTCTCTTTCTCTCAGTATTTGGTAATATGGAACCACTCAGTCACTTTGGTATACAATTGAAGAAAATCAGTAAGTGTGTTTTCAGATGGGAGAAGGACTGCAGTTTATCTGTCTCTCAACTCTGTGTTGTAAATGGTAGAATAATTCTGTAACATACCGAGTCATGGGTTTATTGTTAATTCAAAGCTTAAATTTTTTTTTTTTTTGTTGTAAACTTGTATGTCTGGTTCGTGGCAGAAAAAATTATTCTAACAAAACCCAACAAGCTTTTCCATTCTTTGATTCATTTATCCATTTCTTTTCCCAGAGCTGTTTGGACAAAGCATGGCTTCTGTGGTTGTCGTTCTGCATGCCGAGCTGTGAAAACATTTGTTCCGTTTGTCATTTACCAGATGAAGACCCGACATCTTTTCTTCGGAGGCTGTTCCTGTCACATAGGCCGTCAGCATGTTTTATGTGATTTGCTGCCACAGTCCTGATGTTTTCTATGAGCATGCTACCGAACATCTGCTCTGTGTAAAGATGAGTTTGCTGAATCTGTGGCTATAGCTGCTAATCACATCTCCTCTTCCTGACCAGCTTACCACTGGGACACATCTGACTGGATGCCCAGCACCAGGCTGTCCGACACTGAGGAAGTGCAGACCTTCAGGTCACCATCGGACAGCGACACGGTTGGCTTGGACTCTTCTCTGGGTGGCCCGACTCATGAGTTGGAGTCTGATTACTACCTGGGAGGTTATGATGTGGATAGTGACTACCCACTTCCACACGAGGAAGAGTTCCTGAGCCAAGAGCAGCTCCCACCTCCGCTGCCGGGCGGCGAGGACTGCCCTGAATCCTGCACACCACTGCTGTCCAATGTGCCCGTTTCCAAAGAGGCCGTCCAGAACCCAGGCAGCATAAGACATCCGGACTGCAGGCCTCACTTCCACCCCAGCCAGTATCTGCCCTCTCACCAGCTACCCACCGGGAATGTTCACCACAGGGACACCACTACACCAGTGGATCAGGCATCTCCAGTAAACGGGGACGTTGCTGTCTCCTTAAATATGCACCTATCAGTTGGTACAGAATCAACGTGTCATTTGTCGACAACCTGTGTGCTGGACTCCGAACATGGCAGCAGCTGTGAGGGCCTGAGCGAGGTTCGCCGAGGGGTGACCATTATCACTGACTCACAACAGCAGACTGAAGTGTGATTATGTTACTAACAGTGTGTGGAAAAGCCCCGAAAGAAAAGTGCAGTGCTACTGAGATAAAAGATGTTGAAGGAAGTCAGGCTTCAGTAATGCAGAACACGGTTGACTTTAAAAACACAAGGCACAATTACAGATTACTGTCCTTCTGTCCAGTCGGACTCAGAAATGGACGTCTGTGTTGGGGAACAAAGATGTTTGTGTTCTGATTCTGAAACATCTGTCTATGCCTGTATTTTTGTTTTCATCTGTTTCTTGAGAAGTAAAATTTTTTTTTGTTTGTGATGAGGCAATCTTAAACATGCCACTAAAGCTACTGACCTGATTGGGGTTTGTTTCCTCTGCAGCTTGTTGGAAAGCACAGCAGCGACGTGTGATTTCAGGAAGAAAACGGCTTGTGGTCATAAGACTTAAACAAGTCTCATGACGGCACATTGACTTTTTTTTATATATCAACAGTGGAGGTAAATTGTTATGTTGCAGGTTAGTGTGAAGAAAAAAATGGTCTGCTGGCAACTGTTCCACAGAAAAGAAGAAAGATTAAAGTTATTATTAGAGAGAAGACAAGATGACTGCAGAGTGGGCATCCTGTTAAACTAGAACATCTTTGTGAGTATTTAACATGGTTTACACTTCTAAACAGGCTTCATGGTAAATATAACTCAATTTGCTCTGAGATCTTCAGCACGCTGCAAATTTGACATGTTTTCTGACTGGTTGATCAACCAAAATACTACATGAAGACATTTGTTTACTAAAAGCATTTAGCTTGTTGCTCCTCTGCACAGCGGCGAAGATGGTCGGCAGACACCTCCACTCCTCAGCTGGTGTCTCTTTACATCCCAAACATTTCTGAATGTGTACATGTGTTCATGTCTTGAGTTTGATCAGATTTCTCCTCCTGCATCAGCCTGACTGATTCTCTGCTTCACATTGCAGAAATCTGCCAAACCAACGCAGGATGCATCAGAAACTACTGAGGAAAACTCCTGATTCAGGGCGTGAGCTTACACACTCAGTATCAAATCTGCAGCAAGCAGTGAGTGGTTAACTGAGCTGGATCAGATCGCTTCTGTTGAGAAGTTTTACAGTCGTCTGGGAATTTACTTGTACATGATAACAAAAGAGGAATAAGAACAATTTAGAGAGGCTTCAATGTACAGATGCACTAAAAAATATTTACAAGAAAGATCATAATGGACAAAGATGTAGGAATCAACATATTTTTGTGTACAGTAAGAGTAATGATGGGGTAAAGATACGGGTTGGAATAAAACCACATTCAGGACGGATACCAAACGTTTGTTGAACCTCACTTCCCAGTGACCACTATGTTGTGTCCAATAGTGTTCTTATGGAATGTATTTGCTCTTATAGTTTTCTTTATCGGAGAACAAAACTCATACCTCAAGTCAAGTCACTTTGGCCCTGAAACTGCAATGCACTCCAACATTCCACTGCCAACATCATGTTTCCCCATTGCACATAACAGGTGTTTTTGTATCCCTTGTGAAATGTAGCAAGGACAATGTCCTAATGAGTTTTCCGTTTGTAGTTCATCATTATATAGAACATTTTGAGGGGAGTAACTGAGCCCAACATGGCATAAGGTTTGGACAGATTCGTGTGATATCCACTAAAGCTCTTCTAGAATCCCTAGAACCTGAAATGAACACAGCAAAGACTGAGTCCTTCATGTGGCTCCCTAATGGACACAGAGGATCCATCAGGTTGAAAAAAAAATGCTTGTTTTTTGTTTTTGGAAAGATGTTTGTACAGTGTACATAGCTGACTGTTCAAATGGAGATTTTGTAGATATAACATTGCAGTTCTGAGCTGCCTTTGGTCTTTCCGTGTTCTGTTGGACTTTTACGCGAATGTGTCGAGCCTGGAATATCAACGATTTCTTAATGACTTCTCCTCTGCCGTTTACGCTATGCTACGTACTTTTTGCAATGTTTTTTAATTCAAGATGAATGTCATTTTAAGATGATTAATTAACTGTGAACAGTGTTACATTCAGAGAACAAATCTGTAAATATAAATACATTTAGTTCTGTTACAACATGATTACGGTTGTAAGGAGTCGTTTTGTACATGCCTTTGTACGTCGAATGCTTATATTGGTTCATTTATTTCCTTCTTTCTGAGGACAGACAGCGTGAAAACTGCCTGTAACTGGCATACGTTTAAATAAACCAATAACTGCAATGCCTCTTCCAGGTCTGATAAAAAATAATAATAAAAAAAACACTAACAGAAGAGGCCAAAGTGACAGCACCACATTAACGGTCAGCATTGGTCATTATTGGATCTTGTGAAGTGTTTTAGCAGGAGCCTATTGCAGCGATCCCAGTTGCCAGCGGGCAACATGTTGGGCAGCGTGGTGGACCATCCCAGTCTACCATCATGCATATCTACACCTGTGATGACTGACATTAGATTGTTTTAAAAATAGAGCAACGTTAATATAGTTAAAAAAACGCAATCATAATAACAAAAAATTAGAATAAGCCACTTTCAAATCTAGGTTACTAATGTCAGACAAAAATAGAAGAGAAAATATCTGAATTTTGAGGAGAAACATTCAGGGTCGAATTGATTTAAACAGGTGTGCAGAGAGCAGAGAGGTTTCTGGTCAAAGGGCAGTTTAGTTATTACGTAACCAGCTTCAGTCACTGATTATTCTCAGAACTTTGTACCTGATAGCAGAGAATGATTACAATAACCTTTGGTCAATACTTTAAAAAAACCTCAGAGTCCATTGGTTTGGACTTCCCAGTTGTAATTTTCCAGTTTCCTGAAGGTTACTGTTCATGTGGAGTCAGTTTTCCTACACGTATTGTCACATTGAACTCACCATTATCACTTAAGATTGTCTAGTCCTGATTAGAAGAACAAAACAAAACCAGAACGTAAACTCAAAGGAATTCCAGTGTTTGGTTATGCAGGAATGATTAGAAATGTTTGTAATAATGTTTTAGACGAGTCGTTTCAACCATTATTTATAAAAAGTCTTTATTTAAACAAGAAGGTTGTAGGAACTCCATACATTCACAGATATTTGCAAACATCAGAATGCATCTCTGGGAGGCAGAACTGAGTTTACCCATTAACAAATATATAAAACATGTCTGCTTTGAATAGGCCATATTACTGCAAACTATTAGAACTGCCGAACCATTTCAGAAAAAAAATTATTTCAAAAGAAAGAAAAAGGCAAAAAGAAAACCTTTGGCATTTGCAAAGTCAGGATAAGCCTGATCATCACTAAATACTACTAAAACACCAGGAATAGTCTGAGGAAACTTTCACTTCATTTTTCCTTTTTCACATCTTATGAGCAACAAGCATTTTTTTTCCCCAGAGGTGCTGATTTTCCCCCAAACCCCTTTAAAAATTTTGCTTGATTTGTCAGCGGTTTTTGTGGTGGATCTGGATGCTGTTTCGGGTGGCAGGTATTGCTTTAGTAGTACAGACATGTGATTGTAGCAGGACTGCCATGGACCACCTGATGCATACAGTAAAGGTTGAACAGTAAGACATGTGGCCGACGTTTTCACATAACAACAAAACAACCAAAGTAAAAGAATTTACAAATGTACAAAACCCAAGCCAGAAGAAGCACGATTTAGGAGAAACATGATGAAAGAAACCTCTGGACTCAAGAGTGGACATTTCTAGTTTAATGGAAACAAACTGGACTATCAGGTAAAGTGGAAATGTAATCTGCAGAGTGGCAGCATGGCTCCACCTGGGGAGGAAACAACTGATATGTTGATATACAAAACTTCTATTAACATGAATACTGATGATTTTAGAAAGGATCAACATCTGCACCCGTCATCAGTAATCAATACTAGGTTCAAACAGCCGATACTGAGAAGCACCAGTCAGTTCAAACCAGCAGATGTTTGTTGCGTTGAAGCTGACCGAGTCAGAACGTTCTGACCTGTGAAATGGCTCGTTCTGGGATTAGAACCAACATGGCTTGAAGAGCAGAAGCAAAGTGAGGATGGGATCACCAAAGCTGTAGTGGTTAGAATCCAGATGTTGCGATGGAAATACTGCCAGAGGAAAAAACACCCAAACTTATTTTTTTTTTTTTAGAAAAAAGTTCTTAAACTCTCCAGTGTGCATGTAGATGAGAAATGTGCCGTTTGTTTCCCAGGGTCTGTGTGGTGGCGTGGACAGGACCTGATAGCTCCACGGCGCCGACAGAAAATTAGAGATGACAGACATTCAAAGCAAGCACCACTGCAAGGCCTCTTCTTTAAGTGCATCAGCCATTTCAAGTTAGAGCAGAGCAGGAGTCGCTGCAGCTGGTGGAACCGGACCTCCACGTTTCTGAGCAGCAGACGGACACTGAAGAGAAAGGGCGAGCAGAAGCATCCTGACCCAACGGCAGAGCACCGCGCCAGTACAGTCAGCTTCTAATAAATATGTACATCACAGAATGCTGAAGGATCGACTCAGACGTGGCTCAGAGTTATCAGCAAACCTGAACGCATCTCTTGTTAAACTGCATCACTGGGTTTCCTCAGAGGATCTAGAAGTGTTGTGTTTTCTTTTTTTTTTTTCCTTTTTTTTTTTTTTGTTAAATAAGGTATTCGTTGGTTTGTCAGTGTGCTGAGCTCAGATCACTCTGTAGGTCAGAAAGTCCTGGAGTGGAGTAGGGATGGCTAAAGCCTCCACCTGCTGGGTGGTCAGCACCCTCCGGAGGGCCATCCTGCACATGTGCTGCAGACTGGCGATGCTGCGGGGAGCCTCCCAGAAGTGGACGCTTCCATCACGAGTCCTGAAAACAAATTAGACAGTTGAGCCTGGAAACGAAAGAAAAAAGGCAGAAGAGTTGAGAGCAGAGAGTTTGTGTTCTGGTCTCACCCAGCAGCAAGGACACTTCCTTCAGCAGAAAAGGCACAGCAGAGGCCATTCGATAAGGAGGCTATTGCCTGAGGAGCCCTCTCCTCAATACTCCAGAAACGAACAAACCTGGGCAGAGAACAAAGAGCCTGCAGTCGGAGCTGCACTGGGACACTCTGGATAAAACGCTGCAGATCAGATAACTCAAACCGCATGGAGAAGAAAAACTTTGAGCATTAGAAACAACCCATCAGGCAGGATGTTCTGGATATGTCCAACAGACTCAGCTAAAAATAGCCAGACAATAAAAAAATTAGGTATGTGATGAGAGGCTCTGAAAATAGATTTTATAAAAACTGGAAATATTTTATGATTTTTTTTTTTCCCCAATGAACCCTCTACAAAGGTCCAGGAATAGCAGACCGTTGACATTTTGGCTGAGCAGTGGCTCCATAAACCTTGATGTTGGTTTTTGCGTGGTCTTACAGTATTTACAGGGAAGTTGGTTGAGTTTCTTTTTTCCTCTTCCTTGTTGGAATTGTGATTTTATTTTTATATAGTGTGAAAAGCATCCTAAATATATTAAACATCTAAAAGTAGCTAGAAAAGACACAGAGCATTCTACACACACAGAGAAGCATCAACAAATATTTTTGCCATCATTTTTATTCCTACAACTGCTCTCTGGAGTTCTTTAAATATCAAGTGAATGACTCTTCTGCACTCGCCACCATTCCTCCTTGTGCTCCTCGTTTTGACCTCAGCATGGTTAGAGGAAACGGCTCAGCCATGTGACTGATCCGGTCTGTGTGTTCTGGTCTCCTCTCACTGATTCTTCTCTTCATTCTGTCCTTACCTGTCATCAGTAATGCTGGCGATGTGGCGGCCATCGGGGCAGAAACTCACAGAGCGAACCCAGCGGTCATTTGCCCCTCCAGCAAAAATGGGTGATGGAGGGGGGAAGAGATGGCTGTGGAGGAAGACAGTGGGACTTAAATGTTGAGATTTGCATGCACATAAATGAGTTTGTGGTTATGAGTGTAATGGTTCATAACGACAACATGCTAACTGCTCCTCTCTACTGTACACCGTAATAACACAGTAATAACTACTCCACAATTTCTAAAGGAGATAAACGAAACAGACAGATGGGGGAAAGAAATGACACATCAGAGAAAATATGCACAGAAGGCAACATTTGGATATAAACCACAGACACGCAGCCAGCGAATGGCGGTGTGTGTTCCTACCCCAGCTCTAGGAGGATGGTGGCCTTTTGGTGGTCCCACACAATGACCCGGGTGTCATAAGAGGCCGTGGCCAGCAGCGCGCCATCAGGTGAAAACTCACAGGATACCACATCGTTATGATGCCCCTCCAGCTTCCGGATCAACGTGAACTTATCCATGTTCCACATGAACACCTGCGAGTTAAAGCAGGAAGTTTTTAGAACTTAGAAAACGAGCTGGAGAGTCACTGGAGGTGACATGGTACATTTCTCAAGGGGTCATTTCTCAACAACTACCAATTAAATCAAGCGACACAAATTACAGCAGGAATAAACGAGGTATGCTCAGTGCCACTGTAATACACAGGAGAACTTTACACAAGCTTTACTTTCAGTAGTAATTACACTATATACTAAACAATCTAATTAATCTAGAAATGACAGTAGGGTATTACTTTAGTTAATAAACTTTAAAAATACTTAGAAAAAAAAAACCACAAGTGGAAAAAAGAAAAACAAACAGTAACTTAAGGGAACAAAATGACTCCACTGGTTTCTCCTTTCAGAGTTTTAGCTCAGAGTTTACAAAAGGCTCGCACCTCCAACAGGAGCCTACGAAGAGAGAGATACTGCAAGAGAAGAGCATATTTTATGGCCAAAGGTCTGATACCTCTGGCAAAGTACACATTACATTCACTTCCACACACATCCAACAGAATCGAGCAGTGGCTGGGTCCTGAACTCTGTTAGGTCTTTGTATGGATGCAGCTTATTGGTAAACTAGGCTGAAAAAATGCTGCAAATGCTGATTGATTTCTATTAAAATGACCAGAAACTGAATGCATGAGACACTTTGGAGACGGTTCCTCTTTATCTTGTTCCTCTTTTCTTGTTTTTTATTGAATCAGTGAAAACTGCATTTAACTGCAAATATTCAAAATGTTTTTTGTTTTTTTTTGTTGTTGTTGTTCATCTGGTGCTGCTAACAGCAACAGATCTGTAGTGTTTTCTGTAAAGCCAGAACAGGTCTTGGCCTTCTGCAGTGAAAGTGCAGTGGAAATGCAGTGAGACTGAAACTAGCCGAATCAGGACAGCAGCTGCAGTAAGAGGTGCTGGAAGGTTGTTGGCTAATGCTTCCTGAGAGACATGGCAGCTGGGCGGGAACTCGGATGCGCTCCATTACTTTGCCAGCGGCAGCAGAACACTGTAGCATGCGCTACAAAACAAACATTTCAACTGACAGAAATAAGAGGAACTATTGTGAGCAGATGGAATATGGAGCTAATCAGAGATAAGGGGCGGAGGGGTCGAGCAGCAGGAATACAGGCCTACTTTACCACCAGCTGAATGAAATTGACATTTTTTAAAGTGAAATGTCCAAAAAATAAATAGAGGAGGTAGACAGACACAGAGCAGCACCTACGTACAGATTGACCTTGGGGTCAGGTGCCAGGTGGCCCTGGCCAGGCCTTTGTGAACTGTGCGTCCATGGTTTACACCGGCTGCTCAAATGTCAGCGCGGCGCTCCTTTCAAAACCAATCACACACTGAGCTCTGCCACCACCTGTGACAGGAAGAGCAAGACACACACTGTAGGGACACAGAGCCTAACAGAACTGCTACCAGCCTCATCTGCTCTAACACTGGAAACAAGTTCAGTCATGGTGGCTACTCTGCTGACTGCACATCCAAAAACAGAGCTTACTTCAACATGTCATTACAGATTACTGTTAATGTAATGTAGGCTCTTTATGAGCCAATATATTTAATTTTCTTTTCTTTTCACAATTTCCTCAATGTTTTCATTTTTAAAAAACCCTGATCCTAGCAATCTGTCTGCTCTGTTGCTTCATAAATAAGTACAAGCTCTGTCAGGTTACAAGAAGCTAGAAAACCAATGACACTGAGCAGATTTATCTTGGGTGTAAATGAAGGGGCAAGAAAGCTGGAAACTTTACCAATTACAATGCTGATTGAAGATAATCACAAGCAGCTGCACAAAGATTCATGCTAAAACCTCCACAGAGGAAGAAAGATGAAGACGTACCGCTTTCCCCGCGCCGACCGAGCACAGGACGGACGAGTCAGGAGAGAAGGAGCAGCAGTGCACCCAGTTCTGATGTCCGCGCAGGACCTTCACCATGTTACCTGGCAGACATGACGGCAAAAAGTTCAGTTTGGCACAGAGCAGCCAGCTCACTCATATAGGAAACGGTCAATTCATCTCATTTACAGACAGACAGTTTAGACTTCAGGCAGCCAAATGATGATGTCATCATTATGTCATCTTTCTGATCCTACATGCTATAGGGGAAGACTGTTTGGATTTGGTCCAGTTCTGTCTGGTGCTCTCCTCAACTGTCCAGCCCAGATTTCCACTGATTCAAATGGTTCATGTTTAGCTACAGGCAGCAGATCGGCTTTTCAAAAACTCCACCAAACTAGTCTACAGAAAATCTGGCAGTGCAGGGTTTAGTTTTACAAACGCCACAGCAGTCTGTGCTCCAACAGGCAGCTACACCACTCACCATCGTCTTTAAGGTCCCACACACGCAGGGTCTTATCTCTGGATGCAGACACCAGCATGAGGCTGCCGTCGGGAGCAAAGGTCAAGTCTCTCACGACGTCAGTGTGGTCCATCAGATTCAGCAACAGCTTTCCTGCAAACAGGAGAAATCAAGAAGCTAGAGAGTCAGAGCCGACCGGTGCAGGATGTGTTCATACAGAAATATGCTTCAGCTACAGCAGGATCAGATCTGCATGAGAGGAAACAAGCAGCAATGGCTACAGGAAGAGAAAGATACTCATCCTCTAAAGCTACTTAAAAAAAATTCCAACTTTATGTTCACTAATATTTTCAGGAAAATAATTCTATTAGGAGAAGATGTTTATTTTATTATTTATTTATTTTACAAAGTCATTATAGTTGCTGGTGTTTTGGGCAAACAATATTAAAGGGTACTATTATGCTTCCTTGAACAATCTAAGATGTGTCTATGGGCTACTAATCATTACATCATTCCATATTTTTGTACAAAATGATTCAGAGATTTCACTGGTCAGGTGTGTTTATCTTGAGTTCCTTTCAGACTGGGCAGTTTTAGGATGTGTTCACACCAGCCCTGTTTAGTCCTCTTTGATCAAACTCTGTTTGTTTGTCTAGGACGTCCTGTTGGTTTGAGAAGGTGTGAATGCATCATCAAACTCTGGCCTACAAGTCTACATCTCAGTTCCATTACAGTGAACTTTGGTGCAGTTCGAATTCATATGTGGATTCAAGAGAACCAGAGACCGAACCGGGTCTGTCAGTTGTGGAAACACTCTGGTCACTTTAGATCCAAACATGAACCAAACACAATGTGTACACTGATTCGCGTGAAAATGGCTGCAGTTTTCACACGTAACAACATGGTGTTGTTACCATTGGGTAACACCATCCATTTCTGACCCAGAGTCAAACCCAGAAGCAGAGGTGGAGCCACCTGCTCAAACACAGCAGTGGTTTCTGTATGGAGAGTCAACAACAAAACTCTGATCATTTCTTTTAGCCGTTGTTCAGCCCATGCAGTGGTAAAACCAGCTCAACCAGCTCTGCTGGGATTGCCGAGTTACAGGGTGGTGCCAACCGATTGTGGCTCAATAATCGGGAGGTTTTAGAGAAAGTATTTTTGTGAAACACCAAAAAAACATTAAGTTATTGCCAGAAAATGGCTGGGTGGTATTTTGAAGTGCTTGGGCTTTTTCTAGGAGCATTAGGGACCCAAATGGAGAAACAAAAACATGCAAAAAGTGAATTTTATATACTAGGTCCCGTTTAAGTAAACCGCAGAAGACAGAGACCATGGAGGTCAGATCTTACATTTTGTTTCCACCATGATGGTCTATTCTGATGATTACTTGCTGAAGAAAGAAAAACATAGTAACCCCAGTCTGCACTCACCAGAGTAAACGTCCCAGATCTTGATGCGGCCATTGTTGAGACCTGTTGCCAGCAGCAACTGGTCCTGACCAAACTTGAACCGGTGCCACTCGATGTTGACACAGCGGCTCTGTTTTTCTGGCACGGAGGAGCCAAAGGCCAGGCCCCACACTATGTCCCCACAATCTATCGTGTGTTCACGGGGTTCATCAGCCAGTGGGATGGTAACACCTCCATCACTGTTTTGACGGGACAGATGGCGCGGGCTCGTCGGGTTGGTACCTTCTTCACCAGCACTCAGTGAACTAAACCAAATTTAAAAAGCAAGAAATTGTTAGAAGACGGTATAGGAATGAAGAGAACCATTTTAAGACCAAATGCTTTTCAATTTTATGAGTCTGAGCAGGTTTACTGTGAAGTGCTGCTACAGTGTAAACTCACCAGTAACAAGGTTCAGTTGTGGGATCAACATTAACATATTCATACTGACCATAGTATATCACTTATACTTGAAAAGTGAGCTTGTTCTTCAAAAAGCAACAACAAGCTCTTATATATTAGTTTTGGTGAAGCTCAGGGGTGTTGGGTAAAGAGGAACCACCAGCAATTATTACCTGCTGAGCAGAAAACCATTTACATCCAATATAAACTTCTGCGCTGTGTCTGCTTTGAACAACTTCACATCAAGGTTGGTGTGCTTAGTTTAGGTGCTTGAGAGCTACTGTTTTTATTGGTTCTTTACATGAACTTCTAAGGTCAGCGGGATCTTAGAAAACGTTGTGCAGAAAATTAAACTATTTCTGTCAGACGTATCAAAGCAGGGAGGACAACAACAGCTTGCCAGATATTTGGAGTAACTACAATACTTACAAGCTCTTCAAGCATTTATTCCAAGGGATGAGCCTGACAATGCGATGTCCCTGAGACCAAGCAAAGTAGGAACCATTTGGTGCAAAGGCTACAGTCCAGGCCTCGCGCCCAGACTTCTGGTCGAAGGGAGCAACAGGGACCAGGAGTTCACCAATGAACTTAGCCTTGTCTGGAAGAAAGAAAACAGATTTTATTATTGAATATGGTGACAGACATGCCAGTCTGTAAACAAACAGCCTGAAAGTAGCACACGTGAAAATGGGCAGGGAACACACACACACACCCACACACACAAAAAGCAGGCTGCCACACCCCTCATACCTGCCAATCAGGTGAACATAAATAGAATGGTCTGTAGATACATAAACAACCAGGGGAAGATTTCCAGTGAACTGAATCAATTACATGAACTAAACTGTTGATAAGAGGCTGACAGTCACCTCTACATACGGTCCAGCAAGCTATGAGCAGTTCACATATCTGTGTATAGACTCACTAAAATGTACTTTCCTAATGTCAACGTTTACTGGCGTGACATTATGAAAAGACAAAAACAAACACAACAAAACCCCGCCTTAATTGGCTAAATATACACAGAACCCATTTCGGGTAAAGGTCTACTCTTAGTGGTGGACAAATGCTAATCTTGTGAGGGATTCCCTATCAGAACAGAGTATTTTATCTCCGTATGCTGGGTCAGTCTGCAGTGTGAGCGCAGTGTTTGCACGGCTACGTGTTCACCACTAAATGCAACATGGAGGCCGCCGCTGGGTGTGAGCAGTGTGGGGCCAACGCGATCCTCATTTAAGATCGATTTAAAAAAAAGAAACAGAACGTCCCTTTCTGCGATGGTTTCAATGTTTTGTTTCGTTCACATTAAGGAGGTATAGACAAATTCATAGAAATGGCTAACATCACAAACTATACATATTTAATCTCAAATTTATTTAGTGTTTTGCAAAGATATTACAGCATGACTGAGTGCTTTCCATCAGAGCAAATTGCGTAAAACACTGAAACACGGACATTTTACAACGGTGATATTAGACAAGCATTATGAGGACAGGCCAAGGCCATGAATCACCGTGGCAGTGGCTCGATAAACAAACTCGGCACGCCTTTACAGAACGATGTAAACATAACATTTGGAAAGCATACGGGGTTGGTAGAGGTTTGAAAACCCCAAAACTCACTAGATATTTAGCTTACATTCCAATGCAAACTGACAAGAGCTGTAATGTGTTCGTCTACCCCGCACAACACAAGCAATGAGCAATGTGAACATTATTTAAGAAGCTACAACTTCACTAAACATTTTTATCATATGTCGACGTGTTCATTAAGCCTTTTACAGAATATATTGATCAAATAAACTAACCCTGAAACAGTTTCGCATTTTCATAAGCGCTTCTGCGTAACACTGTCCTCAGTTAAATAGAGCCAAAAACTACTTACCTAGATCATTTTCATTTACACAATCTGGGAAGCTGGCCATCTAAATTAGGGCACCGACCGAAGGGAAAAAAGCTTAACAAGAAACACAAAAAGAAACTTTGTAAAGTAAAAATATAAAAATAAAACGGGTACAAATGATGAACAACGCCTTTCTCCACTGTCACCAAAGTTAACTGAATCCTTCCGCCAATGGCGCGCGTTGGGCGGATGAATATAGTCCTCGGCTAAAAAAACAGTCCCGTTATGCTGACGAAGAAATTGACTTTGACAGAAAATAAGATGTGGACCTCTTCACTCACATCGACATTAATTATGTCCAACGATTAAAGAACGTAGCTGCTGTTTCATACTAGAATGCCTAAATTGGAAATGGCACTTTATTTATTTGTAGGATTGGCTGTGAATGTCCAGGGAGGGAGGATTTTTACGTCACCGCGGTTGCCATAGTGGCACTAATAGCACCTCCCCTTTTTTCTACAACTTTATTTCACCGTTTGATTTGGTTACAAAATGTAGCGACAATCCGATAAACGACAGCAGCAAAATAAAAATGCATGAAACATTAACATGTGCAACACTTCTAAAAAAAAAAAGTGTTTCACATGTGGAACTAAGTCTGACAAACATCAAAACAAGAAAGAATTCAGTTTTAAATAGTTACATAAGTAGGTAAAGCTCAGAAAGAGACATCAAAAGCTTAAATAAATTCAGATTGTAACAATACAGAATCTATCTATCTATCTATCTATCTATCTATCTATCTATCTATCTATCTATCTATCTATCTATCTATCTATCTATCTATCTATCTATCTATCTATCTATCTATCTATCTATCTATCTATCTATCTATCTATCTATCTATCTATCTATCTATCTATCTATTTAGCTGAGATACAGCTGGTGATTTATTTAGGTAGCAACTAGAACTGAATAAATTATTTTGCCAGTAAGACAAAATTGTTGTCCAATTCAGTTATAAATTGCCCAAAATGTAAAGGACAGTTAAAGATTTGATGGTTCTTGATTGCAGTGAGTCAGGTTGGACGAGAATCTTCAGAGTATTTAAGAGAATTAGCCTGTCTATTCAGGGCAGAAAGAACGCCCTCAATTCAGACTGAGTGAGTCAACAACACAAACATTCCTCAATGAGTTATTCATGAACACCCAGACAAGCCACATTCCAATACTTACATTCACATGAACAAACATGTTTTCCTTCTCACATGCTCTCTCTCTCTCTCTCTTTTCTTTTTTTTTTTTTTTTTACACATATTCACTCATACTGTATAGCCTACAGAGAGGAAAACAGCATATGAATAAATCAGAGGGGATTACAATGAGTCTCAGCAGGCCTCAGATATTCATTAGCAGGGTTCAAAGACACAAAGCATCAGAGATCTATGCACAGCCAGGTGAGTCTGTATTAGAGCAGTTCCACCTGTCTCCTTAGGAAACTATATTATACTTCAAAAGAAATTTGTTGAACCATGCAGGCAGCCTTGTCAAATTCTTAGCTAGAGACTAGCTAGGAGGTTAAGAAGGAGAGGGGGCTGGATTGTAGGTTTGGATTGTAGGTTTGGTTCAATCTGTCAGCAGAGAAGAACTCTCCTATGGATAGGTGTTATGGTTTCATATAGGGTTCAGATAACTGCGCCACTGGGAGGCTGCCCAGTGGCGCAGTTATATGTGTGCAGGACAGTGGTGCAGTTGGTAGAGCTGTTGCCTTGCAGCAAAAAGGTCCTTCGAATCCCGGCCCGGGGTCTTTCTGCATGGAGTTTGCATGTTCTCCCTGTGCATGGTGGGTTCTCTCCGGGTTCTCCGGCTTCCTCCCACAGTCCAAAAACATGACTGTCAGGTTAATTGGTCTCTCTAAATTCTCCCTAGGTGTGAGTGTGTGTGTGAATCGTTGTTTGTCCTGTTTGTCTCTGTGTTGCCCTGCGACAGACTGGCGGCCTGTCCAGGGTGACCCCGCCTCTCACCTGGAACGTAGCTGGAGATAGACACCAGCAACCTTCCCGACCCCATTAGGGACAAGGGTGAACAGAAAATGGATGGATGGATAATATCACTGGTCAATATAGCAGACATGTTATGTCTGTTTTCAATCAATCAATCAAACTTTATTTGTATAGCACATCTCAGTAACAAGGCATTTCAAAGTGCTTTACATCAAATCAAACACAAAAACACAATGCAACATAGAATCAGCAATAATTTTCTTTCTGCATCACCATACTGTTCTCCTCATTGCCCAATTATTATAAATACTGTAACAGAGGAATTTTCCACTCAACATGCAGCAAAGGCACCGAGGACTAGAGTTGAATTCAAAACAGCTGAGTCAAAGTCTATAACCTGCTCAAGGCTACAGACCTCATTACGTAATTAAGGGAGTTATGCAACTCCCCTAATTTTACATTTATAGTATTATTGATGCTATACCTTTAATCCAAATACTGAATGCAGTATTTTTAGAACTGTCACTTTAACTTAAATATTTGATCTGTAACTTTGATGTATGCTGCTGTTGTCCTGCAGATCAATATTTTTTTATCCGTTTATCAAAAAAGAAAAAGCAGGAACCTGTTTCACAGCAGGTGTACAGTGAAGAGCTGTATGGGGCATCAATATGATCAGATAATAAAGAGGGCACAGCATTTATTGTTGAAAATGTATTAATAATAAGTGATAAAATAATAATGGATGATTTAGAAATTGATGTTTTTATAATATGTTTTTCTTTATGTTTTTCTATTTTTGCAATTCTAATTCATCTGTTAATAAGCTGAACAGATGATGATTTAATGCATTATTCAGTTTACATTATCTGCATTGAAATACAAACCAAGAGTTTATGTTGGATATAATTGAAGTCATTTCTTGAAAAGAAGAGAATAGAGAAACAGAAAATTGCTGCATGTTTTGGTGTGAGTGGAGATAAGCCCCCCTGACAACCCTGTAAGGATAACTGGATACAAACAATGGGTAGATGGATGGTAATAAGCTGGCAGATAAATTTACAAAGGGAGCAGCAAGAAGAAACAGTACAAGTGTCGCTAAAATTAAAAATGAAATGGCAATAAAATGTGACAGAAAATGGAGGGGAAGACATTTTATTAGAACATAGAGAAAAGTTGTAGAATTAACAAGCAGCTGAGGGTGAAAGCTGAAAAGATTCCCTGTCAACACTGAGATTTGGATGTAAAGGGTTAAATACTGATAAAAAGATGAAGGAAGTGAAGCACAATGTAGACAGGTTGAAACAGTACCCCCAACAGTAGCATCACCCCCAACAGTAGCTGGGGTGAAAGTCCCAGCTACTTTTTTTAGACTGTTAAATATCAGTGAGAAAGGCAAATCCACTGAAATGATTTATGAAGGAACAGGGTTCTGTTTATGACTGAAGAAAGAAAAAAAAAACCCGGACGATTCTGTTTCTAAAGCTGACTTTTAATGGGATATTTGAAATGTTTTAGGATTAAAATCCTAAAACTTTGGCTGTGATTCTCACAATCAATGCATCTAAACGCTGTTCAGTAAAGTGCCTTAAAGGAAAAAACGAAGATCCGTTCGTCTGGGCCTAATCTGGACTCTACATTCCAGTCTCTGACACGCAGATGAGCTTTGTGTAATTCTACTAAATGCCCAACAGATGGCGCAGGTTGACCTCATCCAATCTGTCTCGCTTGCATGAGAGGCGGACAGGGAGCTGGCAGTTCTTACATTCTGTGGTTTGTGTTCCAAACGAACCGAACTGCGCCCATAGGCAAGGCACCAGCCCTGTTTGGAGCACAGTGAGTATTTCTTGCTATTGCTCTTTATGTGCTAGAAGTGAGGGGACCCAGATAGTGTGAAAGAAGCCGTGCTGAAGCCGCTTTTTGAGTGAAACATTTTCACACTATCCCGGTGTTTTGTTCCAGTGTCGCCTTGTGAAAAATGAGGGCAAACTACTAATGCTGTTACCTGAGCCAATTATGCTAGTTAGCTAACTAGACTGCCTAAAGTAAAACAAAGCCTAAAACCCCTGCATGGATTTACTCCAGTAGTGTTTCTCGTACCGAGTGGAATAACAGTCCTATTTGTTGTTAGAAAACCGAGACAAGCAAACCAAACAGCAGCTTAGCTTGCTAATGTAGCTCCACCTATTTTAGCCCTGTCATGCTTTTGTCCCCCCTAGTTCAGGTTTTATCCTCACCTTCTGAACATATTTAGTCACATAGGAGGGTGATTGAAACATCCCCCAGTCGGCCCGACATTGAAACATGACGATAATGTTCCAGCTGCTCTCTGTCAGTGTCAACACTTCTACCTGAGATGACTGGAAAAGGCCTGGTCAGAAACATCTTTGAGGGAGAAATGCTATTTGTCACTCATTGGAATTGGTTGTACCAGATCAATGTAGCATTTCTCTAGTCTCCTTAACTTGATTTTCATTGTTTTTATGGGTCTGCTACATGAGAACTTCCTTCCTCATTAAGCGGAGAACTCTGAGGTCGACCCATCAGACCTAAAGGTGCCTTAAATAAGGACTTAAAGTGGAAAATCACAATGAGAACATCTGAACAAATCAAAGATCAACTTAGTGTTGCTCAAGACATTTGGGCTTGAGGACAGTTCTATCCTCTGGTTCAGTCAAATCAGCTGTCATGGATCTTTTCAAACAGTTGATCATTTCAGCCTGTTAATGAGCAGCTAAAAATAAAATTAGAAATACTCTTTTTCCTGATAATCCTTGAGTGTTTTTTACCAACAACAAGACAAAATACAAACAATTAATTACTATAACAACTCTGGAGATAGATCTAGAAGCTTCTACTGTCTGAATTATTTTCTAAAAGCTGGCTGAAGGTTTTCATCAAGCTCTCCTGTGATTCAGTTTACGCATAACTGGGTCTCCCAAGATGGCCAAGAATATACACTACTATTACCGGTACACACTGATGTGCTTTAATGAAAACAGTCAGAACTTTTATGGCTGGAATCAAAGTGCAGAATCCTGCTATTCGCCACACAACCTTAAAAAGCTGCGCCCAAGCAAAGCAGGAAGGACTCGATCACCATCATTAACTTCTGTTGTTTGGGAACGTAAATGTTTCTCATTTAGCTGAGGTGATGATGCAGTAAGAAAGGTGGCGCAAACCTAAGCTTTATGGCAGCACATTGGTTCAAGAGCTTGTGGTGTTATTGCCTTGTCGGCTGAAAGAGGAACAGCTTATCCTGTTCTCTCACATCCTCATTTTTGCCTGTTAAAGCTTTTTAGTATTCTCAGTTTTTATAGTTAGTCTACCCTAACTAACTCTTATAATTAGTCTACCATTGTCTACCCTCATAACTAGATTGCTTCAGATTTAAGGACTGTGGGAGGTTTACTTTCTACTTTAGTTTGTTTCCCTGTTTTTTTATTTCCATGCTGAACAAGGTGCCAAAGTGTCTCTAGTTGACATGGAAAACAATGACAAAATTCTACAGACTACATCTGACTTTTATTGACTGACTTGAGGATTTTGCAACTGGAGGTGGTTATCGAGATCAACACACACATTTAATTTAACTACTCACCTGGAAGGACATCAAGCAAAATGTAAGCATTGCATGTCTATCATGTTAAATAAGATAAAGTGCAAATCTGGCCGCCTGTAACATAAAACCCCAAAAAATCCATCTGACCGTTTCCTACCAGCTGCATCTCTGCGGTGCATTCCAGTCCATTTGGCACTCAGTTGTTTAATCAAAACATCTCCAAAATGATTTAAATATTTGTTATTATCAATGTCATCCCAGATTTACTTAAACAATCCTAAGCAACTACACCAGTCTCTTTCATGTGTAAAAGGACTTGATTACATGACAAACGAGACCTTTAGTTCTATACTGACTACTTTGTGAAAGGCTATGAAATCAAACTGTTTTCAGAAAATGTGAACATTTCAGCGTGCTGTGGTGGCACAGGGGTTAAACACAACCCACATGAGAAGGTCTTAGTCCTCAATGCAGCTGTCGTAGGTTCGATTCCCGACCTGGTGACCTTTACCGCATGCCTCCCCTCTCTCTTTTTACCTGCTTTCCTGTCTTAGCACTTTCAAATAAAGCCCACGAGAGCCAAAAAAACCACGTAAAAAAGAAAATGTGAACATTTTGATTAAAGTAAAAACCATATTTCTACATTTTTGTTTCTCTTGATTGAAACTTACCAAAATGTGCCATTAAATCCCAGCTATGTAGCGAATTGTGGTTTTATTTTTAGTACCATTACATCCCTGATTTCTACATATATTTAAAAACAATAAAGTATGCTTAATATTTAATGAGTGAATGAATCCATTTGTTGTCAGTGTTGTTTTATAGTAGTTTCTAACAGTTTTCTCCTGTCTTCCTTTTCAGGGGATTTTCTTTTTCTTTTGACCCATGACTCAACCTGTGTAGGGAGATTTAGACAGTTACCATGTTTAATTTGATAAAGAAAGACAAGGAGAAGGAAGGGAGCAGGAAAGACAAGAAAGAGAAGAAGGAGAGAATGTCTGCGGCAGAGCTGCGCAGCCTGGAAGAGATGAGCATGAGGCGGGGTTTTTTCAATCTTAAGAGGGAGGCTAAACGGGAAACCAAGAACAAAGTGGAGATCTCCAACCCCATTCCTATCAAAGTGGCCAGCACCAATGAGCTGTCCCTCACCGACATTGAGTCGGATGAGTTCAGCAACCGAAGCAGCATGGTCTTTGATGATCAGATCAGTGTGGCCAGCTCCACTGATGACTTGAAAGGAGAGGGAGGAGGTCAGGATGGACATCGCAGCTCTGTACGGGACCGCGTGGCTCACTTTGGTTCTCTTGCCAAGCAGAACTCCTCACAGATGGGGCAGATGATGAAACGTTTCTCCTTCTCCCAGAGGAGCAAGGAGGAGAGCCCGTCAGAGGGCTCCACGCCTTCTGGACAGAACTCTGCTGCTCCATCACCGCAGGTTGAGAACAAAGTGTTTAACATGCTTCGCAAACACAGCCAAAGAGTTCAACCAGAGGCGGCAGACACCAAAAAAGTTTTCATCCCTGAACTGGTTGATAAGATTTTTCCTGCACCCTTGCAGCTGCCTACTGTGGTTGCACCAAGTGCCCCAGAAACGCGGGAGCTGGAGCTGCAGAGGCGCAACACTGGGGACTTTGGGTTCTCTTTACGCCGTACCACTATGCTAGATCGCAGCCCTGATGGAGGGGTCTACAGACGCGTGGTCCACTTCGCCGAGCCTGGTGCTGGCACTAAGGACTTGGCGCTCGGACTTGTGCCCGGCGACAGGCTGGTGGAGATAAACGGACGGAATGTGGAGAACAAGAGCCGTGACGAGATAGTTGAGATGATCCGTCAGTCAGGAGACACAGTGAGACTGAAGGTCCAACCCATCCTGGAGCTGAGCGAGCTGAGCCGCTGCTGGCTGAGAAACATCGAGGGGCTGTGCAGAGAGGCCCGACACGTAAGCAGCTTTCTTCTACTACATCTAGAGAGAAACTTGACTTAAGAGTGGTTACAATATGATATTATATTATGAAGCATTAGACCAGGGGTTTTCAAAGTATGAAAGGGTGAGCCCCCCTCCAAGGAGCACAATGCCTGCTGCGCCTCCCCCCCCACCCCCCGAAGGTGGGGGGTGGGGGGGGGTTGTAAAAACTCCACCTTCAGCCCCGCTCTGGCCAAAACCAGTGATGGCATAGTTACTTTGAAAAAGTAACTTTAATCGGACTACTGATTACTCCTTGAAAAAGTAACTTAGTTATATTAAAAGTAACTGTTTAGTTACTTTCAGCAGCTGCTAACAACAACGCTCCACCTCCTGTGAAAATCACATTGATCTTTGCTAATACTTAATTGTAAGCTATTTTATAATGGTAACATCAACAATGTGTCTCCACTGATAAGGTTGAACTGAAGAGGAGATTGTAGAAAAACAGTACAAAAAATAAAAAACGTGAGTAATTTGTGTGGTCCTCTGTTGTCTGGAAAACTCTAAGAAGGATTTTAAAGCCCCCCCTCCCCCAGCCTCCAGATTCTGCGTTACGGCCCTGCGTTTGGTGTCACAGCACAGAGCCCCTCTTGCAGCTCCACAGCTCAGATGGCTGCACAGATTTGTGACACTTATCTTAATATTAATAATTATAATGATGTTAAGTTGCCATTATAATTATTGGCAACTACGGACACGTTCATTCGTGGCTGTTTCATGTTTATTGCGCTGTTCATATTGGTCTCGATGTTTGCAGTTTTCTGGAGCGCAACGCGAAGCTCGACGTCATTCAGAGGTAATATATTAACTTGACATCAACAAAGACACAGCGGGACGGATCATCCGGGAAATGATGGACAGGGAGAGACTGACTAAAACTACCTTAATGACGGACAAATTCTGGGATTTATTATGAGTCTCTGCTTATTTCCAAGCCCAAATGAGTAACTTCACGTTCAAAAACGAGCCCAAAAAGGCGCAACCAGCAACTCGTTAAATTTTCAAACGACTTTAAAAAAAAAATGAAGCCCAAAGCCGCTTATAATAATCGGACTTGGCGACAGAAACTCAAAATAGTTCCAGTTTTTCCTCCAACAAAATGCGCATCTCCCTCCATTGTTTACATTTCTGTCGCATAGAGACGTCGGTCACTTGACAAGACGAGTAGAGGAAATAGGATTAAATAACAAAAGAAGATAGTAACACAGTAACGCAAAAATGATTTTGATAAGTAACTGTAGTCTGACTACTGGATTTGAAATAGCAACGCGTTAGATTACTGGTTACTGAAAAAAGTGGTCCGACGTCAGTAACGTTACTGACATCACTGGCCAAAACATCCTCTAAGGGGGGAAACATTTCCACTGATCCCCACTCCACACGCGCACCCCACAGTACCAACTTTTTCCTAAATCCACAGAGTTGATCGTGTGCGTAAAAGACGTTTCTCTCACATCAGTAGACAGCAAGCAGATAGCTTTTCCGGTTTATTTTTTCCCTCGCACCGCGCCTCCCCTAAAGTGCTCTGGCGCCCCCCAGGGGAGGCGCGCCTCACACTTTGAAAACCGCCGCATTAGACAATGTTGTTGAGACATCGTGCATCACCTGTTAGGTACATTCTATGCACTATAGTTCTATTCTCCTGCTTAGAACTTCTTCTGAGGGAAGGAATAGACTTAGCTTTCAGTGTTATGAAATTATTAATATAATTAATATTCCTGTTTAAAAATACAGGTACTATCTAAGCATTTACCTTGCTTTAAAATAACAAACATTTGGGTTGTTCATTGAAGAGAAAAAAAGAATTGATCTAAAAGTATTCCTAACACTATTAATGCGAAAAACTGCTAAGACTAGCTTTTATTCCTGATCTCTACATGTTATAAAATTTAGCTAAATTTTAATAAGTTTTGACCACAGCTTTGAGAGCCACAGTGGGTCTAAAGAGCTGCAGACCCATTAAGAGCATTCTTTAGCGGCTCCAATTTCCTTAACTTTAGTAGATCGGCTGATGCTTACATGTGAAATTGATCTTATCCACTGATATTATCTACCTTGGCAAAGGTATAAAAATCAACCACTGAATTTTTCTGCTCTGCTATGAGAGAGGTTTGACAGACCGTCTGCACGTTTGCATTTATTAATAGTCTCTCATGCCAACTCAGCAACATTCTTTCTATATTTAGCAACATTTCAGACAGAAAAAAATTACTATTGGCCAAAATCTGATTTGGCATTTCAAGCTTTTTACAAATTGGTAATTGGCAATTGGCCAGAAGATTGCAATCGGTGTACCTCTATTAATAACTACCTTAAACATTAGCCCTTCTTTATTCTTTATGTTTACAAATTCTGTCCTTTAGTCATGTAAAAATGGCTCTGTTCAAAGAAAATTTGTACATGCACAAAATACTGTTTTGCTGTGGTGCTGACACACTTTGAGCTTTAAGTAGTTCTATGTTTGAATGAACGGTTAATTAATGTTTAAAGTGTGAATTGCTGTGTGCTGAATAGTACGGAGCCCACTAGGAAACATCCCCCTGGGATTTTTTCTCTTTCACAATAATATACTGGTCAGTTCATGTGGTATCGAGAATACTGAAAATCTTTCTGCTACAATATAAGTTTTTTCCATGTATGTTAATATCTCATTAGTGAGATATTTGAAGTTTTATATCTTTTTTAAGATACAAATGCACCACAAACCTATGTGGAAAATTCTAAAGCAAAACAGGTTAAACCCAGGCTTTCCATCTCTTCCCATTCCGTCTGAGACAAACAGAAACCTTCCTTAAGAAGGAAAGAAAGAAAAACTACATCCATGACTACTACATGACTATTTTTGAGTTATTTTCACAAGGTCATCTGACAGTTTTGATAGTGTCTTTTTGTGTTGGTAGTATGTATAAAGGTCTGTTTTCATGTACAGTCCCATCTCAGCCGTACAACAAACATACACATTTTAACTCATATTCCAATACTGTTTTAGGTACCATGTCTGTTGTCTCGTCTCGTTCCTGGTCTGGTTAATTTCACAATCATGTTAACAATCTTGCGATAACACAGCAACATTACTACATTACATTTTTCTCTTTGTTTAGAACAAAAGCTTCCTTCTAGCTTAAATCCCAGTGCTGCCGTTTTTGTTTTTTTAAATTAAACAAAAATCAAAACAATTTTTATTTTACACATCTACCCAAGAGTAATATTTCTTTTCTCTCTTTTAGTTTATTTATTTTTTCTGTATCTGATGGGGTTTCTGATGACACGGCCCTTCCTGGCAGTGATGACGTCAGATACAGTTGGGTTAGGTTCTGTTGGGGTCTCAGACGATGACGAGGTTTCTGCAGTCGTCGTGTTCCAATGGATTCTCCAAAGCATCAAAGTCAGTTACCACAGGGGTGTGGCGAAGATGTTTGGCATTTGCGATCACTTTGATCCATCTTCTGAGTTGACCAGTTCAAAGGCATTATCGGCAGTGTTGCTCAGTATCACATAGCAAATATCTTTGAATGTGGTACTCAGCTTTCCATTCTCCATACTAGCAATGCAAACTACATCACCAGCCTTAAAGTTATGATCTTTTGCTCGATTGGTCTGGTCAGCATACTCCTTCATTTTGGTTTTGTATTCATTGTGATGGTCTTGTTTTATTCTTGCCATTTGGAAGTCCATATTCCTTTTCCATGTTTGGACACAGTGCAGATATCTTGTTCAAACATGAGTATGGCTCCTGACACTGTGTGGTGTTGGAAGGTAAGCCATCAGTTTTTTCGGAAGTTCCTCCTGCCATTTCTTCCCCGTGCATTTGGTTGTTCTAAAGCGGCGGTTTTCAAAGTGTGAGGCGCGCCTCCCCTGGGGGGCGCCAGAGCACTTTAGGGGAGGCGCGGTGCGAGGGAAAAAGTAAACCGGAAAAGCTATCTGCTTGCTGTCTACTGATGTGAGAGAAACGTCTTTTACGCACACGATCAACTCTGTGGATTTAGGAAAAAGTTGGTACTGTGGGGTGCGCGTGTGGAGCGGGGATCAGTGGAAATGTTTCCCACCTTAGAGGATGTTTTGGCCAGTGATGTCAGTGACGTTACTGACGTCGGACCACTTTTTTCTGTAACGAATAATATAACGCGTTGCTATTTCAAATACAGTAGTCAGACTACAGTTACTTATCAAAATCATTTTTGCGTTACTATCTTCTTTTGTTATTTAATCGTATTTCCTCTACTCGTCTTGTCGAGTGACCGACGTCTCTATGCGACGGAAATGTAAACAATGGAGGGAGATGCGCATTTTGTTGGTGGAAAAACTGGAACTATTTTCAGTTTCTGTCGCCAAGTCCGATTATTATAAACGGCTTTGGGCTTCATCTTTTAAAAGTCGCTTGCAAATTTAATGAGCGGCGGGTTGCGCCTTTTTGGGCTCGTTTTTGAACGTGAAGTTGCTCATTTGGGGTTGGGAATAAGCAGAGACTCATAATAAATCCCAGAATTTGTCCATCATTAAGGTAGTTTTAGTCAGTCTCTCCCTGTTCATCATTTCCTGGATGATCCGTCCCGCTGAGTCTTTGTTAATGTCAAGTTAATATATTACCTCTGAATGACGTCGAGCTTCGCGTTGCGCTCCAGAAAACTGCAAATATCGAGACTAATTTAAACAGCGCAATAAACGTGAAAACAGCCACGAATGAACGTGTCCGTAGTTGGCAATAGTTATAATGGCAAGTGCTGACTAGCACCGTTATAATTATTAATATTACGGTAAGTGTCGCAGCCATCTGAGCTGTGGAGCTGCAGGAGGAGCTCTGTGCACTGCGACATCAAACTCAGGGGCGTAACGCAGAATCTGGAGGCTGGGGGGAGAGGGGCTTTAAAATCCTTCTTAGAGTTTTCCAGACAACAGTGGACCACACAAATTACTCATGTTTTTTATTTTTCTACAATCTCCTCTTCAGTTCAACCTTATCAGTGGAGACACATTGTTGATGTTACCATTATAAAATAACTTACAATTAAGTATTGGCAAAGCTCAATGTGATTTTCACAGGAGGCAGAGCGTTGTTGTTAGCAGCTGCTGAAAGTAACTAAAAAGTTACTTAATCCTGCAGTTAGTTACTACTTGACTTGGAAAGTAACTTAGTTACTTTCCAAGTCAAGTAGTCAGTAATATAACTAAGTTACTTTTTCAAGGAGTAATCAGTAGTCCGATTAAAGTTACTTTTTCAAAGTAACTATGCCAACACTGGTTTTGGCCAGAGCGGGGCTGAAGGTGGAGTTTTTAGAACTCCACCCCCCTCCGCCTCCCTTCACGAGGGGGGAGGCGCAGCAGGCATTAAGCTCCTTGAAGGGGGGCTCACCCTTTCATACTTTGAAAACCCCTGTTCTAAAGTATCTGTGAAATCTAAATTTTCCCATTGCTTTTTGGATAATACGGTGATACTCTGATGTTCAATGTTCGCTTCACCATCCTGCTTCACACTGTCCTGTGTCCTCTCAGCACTGGTCCATCATATGTTTTAAACTCTCCAGCACATCTGTTATAAGGCTGTGGCTCTGATGGAACTAGGTTTGGCCATTTTCCTGTCTCCCCCGATTGTCTTTAGTTGTTTCTTTGTGTTGTTCTCTGTGATTTTTCATGTCCTCAAGGTTCATGGCTTGTACTTCATGCATCGTCACTGCCAGCACTCTGTCCACTTATTTCCACTTATTCATTGTTCTCTGTCTCTGGTAAAGAAAGTTGTGAAAGTGAATCTGCTACATTGGACTTTACAACTATGTGTTCTATCTTATAATCATAAGGTTGAAGTCTCTGTATTCATGGTGGTGACAGTCTAACCTTCTCTGGGTTGAACATGTATTTGAAGAGTTTATGGTCAGTTTGCAGAGTAAACTTGCCCTCCCACAAAGCCATCCTAAAATGTTCCACAGCCCATATGCATCCTAAAGCTCATGTTCTGACAATATTGACGTTATGTTGGGGTCAATGAACGGCTTGCATGAGCAACTGGTTTCTTCTGTCCATCTGATTGGGTCTGTAGCAAAACTGCTCCTAATATTCCTGGACCAGCATCACTAATGACAACAGTTGATACATCCTGTTTAAAGTAGGCTAGGCATGGCTCACTCACTAATGCTTGTTTAATTACTTGAAATGATAATTCGGTTTCACTCGTCCACAAACAAGGAAGGGACAAGCATGGCTATCAATGGTTCTGATAAGTTTGCATACTTTTGTACAAATTTCAGGTCTGGGCCCTTTGTAGATGGCTTTGTCCTTTCTCTGGTCTGGTTTAATTACTATGTCTGTGACTACATGTCCGAGAGTCTCAATCTGTTGCAATCCAAAGATGCGCTTGTCTCTGTTAAGGTTTAAACTTCTGTTTTGAAATCTCTGAAAGACTTTTGAAGTGGCAGCACTCTCTGATGAATGTTGTCAGGGATCTTAATTCTGGGGATAAATTGCTCTGCCAAAATCCCTTCTGTGCATCGTTTAGCAAAACACTTCTACTCCCTGCACTGCCAGTGAGATGCTATACTGTTGGCACTGGGTGTCTTTCTCTGATCACTGCTCTATTCACTTTCCTAAGGTCTCCACATGGCCTAACTTCGTTTGCATCTTTCTTAGATGTTAAAATCCTATTCTGACCTTTCATTTACTTCTTCTGTTATACTTGGTTCAAGCGTCTTAGCTAGCTCCTGATTTACAGCTTCTAAAATGGGATAAGCTAGCCTCCTTAAACCCTATGCTGCAGGCTGGAGCTTTTCATCGACTGTAACCTTGTGGTTGTAACCTTTAATCTCTCCGAAACCTTTGATAACTAATGAGTACTCTTTAATGAGCTTGTTAAACCTGACTGTTTGCCCTACTGTGTTCACTTTTTCTCCTGTATTAAGTTTATTTTATGAAAAGCTTGTTTTTCTGCCTACCAGTGCTTCTACATTTCCTTCTATCACATATATGTTATCTTTAACTACTTTTTCTGTCCACCTCATTTCATCCTCAAAGTAGTCGATACGTTTAAGTGGAGTAGTTTGTGTCTCATACTGTTACAGTATGAGACACTGTAACAGTAGTGACAGTTTTAACAAATATGTAGAAAAACTTTTTAAAAAATAAATAAAAATTACCTACTGCAGCTTTACCAGTTGGTCCCAAAATATTCCTTCCTTCCCCATGTGTAGCCACTTGGATCAGCTAACGATCGAAGCACAAAGCAAGAAGCTCATCTGTCCAGCAGCAGAGTCAGTATACTGTAAATAGCAATGCTGGGGTCAGGAGTGTGTGAGGTGGGATAGGTTATTAATAAATTGATTTAAAGTGATCTATATCATTTAGTCAGGAACAGCATAGTACCTAAAACAGACTTTCCTAAATATGGTCCATAGAGAACATCTGTTTTATCTGGGAAGAACACTTGTTCCTTCTACATTCAGCATGTCTTGCTCAATAAATCAAAATGTAATAAGAATGATATAACAACAAAAACAAAAATGGTAACGGCATAAATCCTTCCAGCTGCACAGCATCCAAACTAGAGAGAAACACCATCCAAACATGAACAAATGTTTCCAAAAAACCCAAACAAATCAAAACTAATGTAGCAGAGCTATGAAATATGCTGCCACAATGAGCAGTACTAACTCTGGAATGGAAAGCTAAAGCTTAGTAGAGCCATGATTGCCTTCTCACCTGTGTGGGTATTTCTCCCATGTTCATCCTGTCTGTTCAAATGGGATGGACTTGATCCAATCATTGATGTCACACTGAGAACAAAAAACCCTTAATGTAGATTAACTTACATGCTTTTGAGTAGATAAATTTTTCCAGGAGGATGGTGTTTATTTTTTGTCACGATTTCAAGAAGAAGATAGATGATTTAAAATGATTCTAACTGAATCAGCATACGCTGTTCTGTCCAGGATGACTGTGCAATCCATATTGTACTCTTGGTGCATTGATACACCGAGCAAGCATTTGTTCCCAGTGTTTGTTCTATGGAAATATTCCACTCTGACTGAAGACAAGACTCGCTTTGTGTCATATGAGGCTCAGCTCTAATGATTTCCACACAGCATACTGAGGACTACTTTGTTGTTTGTTGTGATCAAATGAGAGCAGTGCCACAACCATTTTTTATGTTCTTTATTTAACAACGCGATAAAATTTTCCTATCCTTTTGTTCCCAGATACTCTTTTTCTGTTCAGTGTGTGAGGAATTATAAATTGCAACTTAACTTGAGACAAAATCCCTCCAGAATGACGAGACTGATTCAGAAAACAGGATACAATCTCAGAGTCCTGGAACACAAAACATTTGGATAAAGCAGGTTTTACTTAGTTTTTTGCCCCGCATGTGTAAAAAAACAATAAATTCCTTTTTATAACAAATGGCATTAGAATACAGATTTTAAATAAAAAGAAGCTAACAGTAATGATTCAGTTTTGGAAAGGTGTATAAAAACACCCTACATAAAAAATGTAAAAAAATCTAATATTGACCTGACAGCTTCTTAGTGAAAACTTTTGCAGTGACATCAAAGTATTATTTTTCTGTAATGAAATGAACTGGAACTGTTTTCGACACACCAACCTTTTGCCTGATGACTGTAAACTTCCAGCAGGATGGTGTCTGTCCACACAGACATTAATATAGCCTGCAGACAGGATCCTGCTATTCTTCTCTGCTGCGACGTGTTTGCACAGGATATTTCTAACAAAGCATTAAACCTGACTGAACAATAAAACAGAGGCTTATTATTAGTTCAAGCTAGGCTATACTAAAACTTTTTTCCTGGCCACAGGGTTTATTAAAGACATTAAGTTGATTAAAACAATTTGTTTTTATCTTTCTTTTTCTCATGGATTTAAGTTGAACTGAATCAGTTCCTGTGTGCTTAAGTGTTTAGGTGTCTGAATTGAGGTGTTGATTACAACACCTTTTTTAAATATAACATTAGACAATAGATATTTTGTTTTAAGCTACTTTGAACTGAAAATATTTCCTTTATTGAGTTCTTAAGGCTCAAGAGTAAGTCTCCCAATATTGTGGACTTGTACAAACAAAACAAATTTTTATTTATTTATTTTTTTGAACACTTGATTTATGAAGATTTTCAAGTAAATTTATATCAAAAGACATAAAGACAATAAGCACCAGAGACTGAGATAACTTGAGAAATTCAAACAAAACATAATAAAATGACTAATGAATACATAAATTAAAGTCTGGGGCAGAGTTCACAACTGTGTTCTTTTCAGTCCATCTTATCTGGAAGACACTTAATAAGTAAGGTGATTGAGTAAAGGGAGCATCGTTGCTCATTCACATGTTCCAACACTGGATTCCACCTAGAAAACTCATATCTCAGTCTTTCCACATATAGGCTACTTACAGGTTCAGTTAGCCACGTTTCAAACTTCCTGAGGAAGAGAGGTTCTTTGAAACTGGAAAGGAATGATCCACAGTACATGCAGTCCTGTTGCGGATGGTAAAATAAGAGGGTAACTGAAGAGAAGCAATTATTAATTCTGCTTTATTTTCAGCAGACGTATGTTTTATTATATTACTCCTATAATAACGCATGTAAAGCACATTTTCTTACCCTTTTGACTGTTAAACATGTCATAGTCCTGCGTTGTACCATAGTACCACTGTCACCCACCATCAGACTATCCTGATGTTCATATACATACAGGGTGTGTGGGTCCCTACATATTTTATTTAGCTATTGATTGAAATTTGTATTGAAGCAGTTTTTAAGTTAAAGTTAAATTCCACAAGTCACATTTGTCATGAATGAAAACTAGTGTCTTCCTTTGCTGCTTGGAGTTTAACATACTGTCACTCCCTCTGTTACACGAAAGATGAGCCTGATCAAGGTCTTGCAGAGGAGGGGCTTTTGCTTCTTAATTATGTGAAACTTGCAGCAGGAATAAAGTTAGAAGAGATATCAAAAGTAAGAGGCCATTGTTTACTTGACTCAACAAGTTAAAAGGAAGCTGCTGGAGAGCAGTCCCCTCCTTTTGCATTGCTTTCTGGTATTTGTGGAATCTGCTCTGGAACAAATAGGCTACTTCCTGACCCCGTCCATCTGACATTTTCTTCTGAGGGAAGTGTAATGAAGTTCTGTAGATGCAGGAAATGGAGGAGGGGAAACGGCTTAATGTGTGGGAATGTGGTTTACTAAAAGGATTATTTTGTTTTCTATACAGTATATGTCTGTCTTCAGAAATAATGTCTATCTTTAAGATTCACTGGACTTTTTAGGCCTTTTATCAATATAAGGGACTTTTATATTGATTAAAACTGAGTTAAGACCAACGTTAATCTCGTAGTTATAACAATTCAGTCAAAACTCACGAAAGGTCTTACTAGCTTTGGTTGGTTGTACAAAATCCGGAGACAGGTCTCAGTTTAATATATATATATATACACAGAGACCCTGACTGTGTGTTTAGAATGGTAAAGTATCCCTTTTGCTCTGGGGATACTCTGGGATGACCAACATAAAGCTGGAGAGATGTCTGACTTCCCCTCCTTCACCTGTTACTCATGTAAGCCAATTTCAGGGACGGACAGAGGGATGGATGGGAACCCACAGGAATTTTACTTTCAAAGTTCTGGTTCTGACAAATGCAAAGACTTCTTTGTTAAATTGAAATTGTAAAATTTGAAGAATTATTTTTTCCTCTCTAAAAGTTTAGATTAAATAGTCTGTCCTGCTTTTACAATCCTAACTTCATGGGTTACTTTAGTACCAAAAGTGACAATGCGGCAACATTCTCTTTTCTCTGTACAGAAGCCTCCACCACAGTGTAAATAGATGGTTTTTCTGCACCACAAACTACAGTGCTCTTCATGGCTGTCTTTCCAAGACAAGGACATTCTTTCATGGATAAACTATCTCCATAGTTTGTCCATAAGAACTATGAATAAACTATGGATATCCATAATTTGACTTGAAGTCAATGGGATCAAGCTATTTCATCCCATTGACTTGAAGTTTAGCATCCTACTGAATGTCTCAGACTCCCGAGCAATGGCACACAGGGTCTGAGACATTGCTCGTGAATTTGGTGTAAGGTCCACTTATAAAAACGTTTGTTGTTGTAGATTTATACATTTCATATTAGGGAATCTATAAATTCCCTAATATGTTCTGTGACACTTTCAGGACATAAGTACAGCAGAAATACTCTTAGACATTGCTGATAACTATCCTCCTTGGTGATAAGTTGATACACAGCCATGCACACTGTCAAAACTCCCAATCTAGTTAGTCCCTGTTGTAAGGTCTCTTTGATTAGCTGCATTTGGGAGAAACAGTCTCTGAGACTGACCATTCTAAGTGGTGTGAAGCTAATGCTATTACATTAAGAGGATCTTGGGCATCTGATACTTCTAATTTGTGATACAAGAGGGTTAACGCAACCTCTATAGGCTCTTAATCCTAATTCCTTGTTAAATGGTTTTCACTACCTTCATAGCCTCTGAAGGCGGTTTTCCACTGCAGGTAGTGAGCTTCTCCATTATACTCGCTTTTCCTCACTTTTGTGGGCAGGACGTGAGAGAGCAGCAACTGTGGTCAGCTCTCTGCTGATGTTTGCACTCAGCAATGGAGAACCTGGAGGTTGTGATTCTGATGGACCGCAAAACACTCGGATCATCTGATTATTTCACTATTTTGTCTTATAGAAATTCATTGCTGGTCCAAACATAATGATAAACACTCGGATCATCTGATTATTTCACTATACAAGTAGATATAAGTACATTCTGGTAATAAATTTTTTTTAAATGTGCAACCTTTTGGATTTAGGCAATGCAGTCAAAAGATATAAACTGATAAATATATGAACTTTATTTTTATTTTAATCCAAAGGAAATATAAAATTCACATCACAACCTAACATAGTTTCAGTGTTTCACACTTTTGTCGCAAAACTGTAGCTCCATCAGAAAGCTGACCACAGCTTCACCATTCCTCTCTTCTTTATTGGTGTCCGTTCTTCAAAGCGTCAAGCTACAAGCAGCGCTGCTAATTGTCGGCGATTCTGCTGCAAAACTTAATGAATGTGTTCTGTACTGAGCAGTTCTCTGATAGCCGATAACATACTCTGATGTCTGTGGTCCACAACTAAATTATATTGTTGTTAGAGGTTGTCAGTAATGTAAATAAAGCCAATAAATGAATGCTGTTAGCTGTCAATCAAATTCCTTTGGAGCCTTACGCTACTGGGTTCTACTAGTACTGCCCCTGAAGTAGGTATGACAATCTGAGAACAGCCAGGCAAAATTAATGGAAATTGAGTCTGGCCGGGGTAGAGACTGTCTAGTGGAAAAGCACCTTTATATACCAAGGCACGGCCTCAAATCTTCCCTCTCCTTTTGGAGAGCAAGAACAAATGGTGGTCACTAGTCTTTTAACTGGATGTTTGTGGCTATTTGCCCACATTTGTGCATGGCTAGAAGTCCACTACTCCATCCCCCAAACTGTAAATGGGTCAGTTAATATTGACTACTCAAAGTGCTGTTGCACTACAGTGCATATTGACCCAACCAACCAACACATTCATGCAGCCATGTGCAAATCAGTTTGCAAATTGGAGTGAAGTTCCTTAGGATCAATATTTGCTGACCCCAAGTTTGGAAACTTGGGATCTCTTTGAGTCACAACTGCCTCAGAAGGAAAGGCGGTAAAACGTGTCTGATAAACGGTGGGACGAGGCATTTGTAGCTTCTGATGTTTTAGTAAGGCAGATTACTACTGGTAAGCCATTAGGACACATACACGAGGTTGATTGACTGCTCTAAGACACACCACAGGCTGTGATTGGTAGTTTTTGACTAGGAGTAGTGCATTAATTCAGATGGCAATAACACTTCAGCGAAGAGGTGGAAGAGCTCGACCTTTCACAGATCATCTGTCTTATATCATACTGTCAAGTTTTAACAAATATGTAAAAAACATAATTTTTTGTAAAAGTTACAAATTGTAATTTTAAGGTCAGGTTGAAATCACTGAAAAACTCTTCCTTTAGCCTCCTGTAAATTGTGCATTCACCATCTGCTGCTTCGTGTTTGGGATTTTTTCCCTTAGGAGTGGAAATAGTTTATTATCTAGAACTTCTTTGTTGTTTATACACACGCTCTGTCCAGGTGCATTGGAATTATTGTGTAGAACTTCCAGTTGAGTCACCAAACCACCAAAAAGAAATAAAAACTCACTGAATCCAGACTTGTTGTCAAGTCTGGATACTCAGACATGTGACGTACATGTGGAATCTCAACATGTACTTTCTGTTACAACTTTCTCAGTAAAAAAATTTGCATATTTTCAGACATGAACCCACTTCTAGTAGGATTAGCGTTAAACTGCCTGAGGTAAAGGCTGCTTTGCTCTTCATTCTACTCCTTTTAACTCCACCCCTCTTGTACTCTACTTCTTGTTGCAGTACTGAGTGGCTGGAGTTTTTGGGCCCAGCTTCATTAATTAGTCGCCATCTCTGTTGGATTGTGACTTCCCTTAATTATGAGGGCAAAGACTGTGAAGCTGATCAAAACTTAAGGTGATTGCAAGTACTTAAAGCCACAGAATCCTGATTGGCTGTCCTTCTGCTGCCATCTTGTGGCAGAAGTGATCATAAATGGAGAATGCTGCCTTAAAGCTGCAGTGTGTAATGGTTTTATATGAGATATGTTTTTACATATTTGTTAAAACTTATCACAATGTCATAACAGTATAGTATGAGACAGATAAAAAAAATTGAGATCCTCTGCCTTCTCCCAGTGCTCCCAATGCTAACTGCAGAAATGCACCACTAAGTCAGAAATAACTAATCAAAGCCAGGATGAGGGTCTTAGCGCTGCCAGTCATTCTTATGTACATGCTGCTCCTACCCTTCCCCTTTCTGCCTGCTTTGCTACAGCTACTCCCCGTCAGTAGACCCTAACATGAATTTTTTTTTTTTTTTACCCCTCCAGGGCGTCTTTTTGTGGGCTCTAGTGTTCTTTATATGACAGTAGGACTACAAGAAAGGGGGAAGGAAAGGGGTGAAGACATGTGGCAAATGTCGGTCGGGTCTGGAAATCGAACCTGTGACGGCCGCGTCAAGGACTCAAGGCCTCCAAATGTGGGTCGTGCTATCCCCTATGCCACCACAGCACGCCCAGAGCCTACCATGAATGCTCAGGCATGGCCACCCATGACAGCAGCTTAAAAGTTTTAAGTTTTTAGTAAATTGTTTCTCTGCCATTAGCAGATTGAACAGCGCATGCATGAGTTTGATTGACAACATTCATACCTTCCTCCTGGTTGTGATTGGTTGTTTTTGACTGAGAGTGGGGCCTGGCTGGAGGCTGCAATAGTAGCAGGAGCAGCTTGAATTTTATTTAGTTTTTTTCAGAGTAACTGTCTTATACTATACAGTCAAAACATAGTAACAATTTTATCATAAATGTAAAAAAAAAACATTTTTATAAAATTTACACACGGCAGCTTTAAGGTGTTGTTTCTTCTTGGAATGTGGTAGATATGGAGATTATACCTCCCCAACATCTGTACTTTAAGTTCTCCTTTAGAAACCTTTAAACCCTGTCAGCCAGCTTGTGTTGTTGATGTTGTCGGCTGTACATAGCACTTACTACAGTCTAATGGACACACACACAGAGGGGCATGGGTGGGTGTTGTTGCACAGTGGTGGTCTTTGGTCGTCAGAGCAGTGGGGCTTCTATATTTATCCCACTCAACAGTCTCCATATAATAACAGCTGTCTTCACATCCCTTGTCTGACCATTGACTTAAATAGCTGACCTATCAGAAGCCTTTGCCTCGGTTCTCTCTCTGGTCTGCCTCTTGCCTATCACTTGGTTATTTTCCAGTTAAGTTAGTTTGCTGCTCTGTATGGCCTCTTTATTGAGAACTTTCTGACACAATTCCTTCACCTACAGGTAGAAAATTTAACTTTGTCTTTATTAGTCTAACAATACTGCAGCTGTGATGCATATCAGTAAGGGGTACACCTTTTTAAATTGTGTTTTCCAAGGAGCAGGCTTGAGGGATTTTTTTTCTGAAATGACTATTTCCTGATTGGTTCCTTGGTGGTGTCAGTGGGTATCTGTGGGCCAGAGGTTGGAGGGGTTATCATCTTCTGGAAATTCACCCATGGTCACCTTCACATATTGAAATGTCACTTTTCTGGTTTCTCCATTGATCCAGCACACTAAAAGTTTACGTAAAGTAACCGATTTCTTTTTGTTCAATGCATTGAGTAAGTGAGCTGGTTAATATGTGAAGGTTGGTGTTTCTTACTTCTATTTATTATTTGGGCCAAAACCATTTTTCAGAATGGTAGCTGGTATTTTCTAGTTATAGAGACAAAGTAATGTGATTGTTATTGGGCCAAAGCTAAACATTACTAACAGTACTTGTAGCCTGGCAGAGCCAGTGAAAGCTTCCGGCTTTATGAAACAATCTTTTTGTTGTATTTATAGTATGTTTTGTTAAGGAAATAGCAGGCTCTAATTGAGATGGAACAGTAAGTGGTTAATAAAGGAAAATGGCGCACGAGTCCTATTGTTGCTGAAGTAGTGCTTTTATTTATCATTTCATTTATATTTCTCTGCTATCTGTTGTACTTTCAAACCCTGCAGCAGTGTTGCATTTGAATGACTTTGCATTTCATTCATGCTCAGAGTCCACTGTGTCCGTGCTGTCCCAGAGTTCTGCATTAGGTCATTCCAAATGGAAACTATTTAGAGCCTTTATCAGAGCTAGGTGTTTAGATAGAAGACCAACCAGTGGGGAAAACTTAACCAGCAGATACTCATTCCATTCATCACACTTCAGGTGATAGTTTTTGGCAAATAATTACCAGTTAAAAGGTAAGGTAATCATACTGTTCAACATAGGAAGAGCACACCCTGTGATTCTGTAGCTAGTAGAACTACTCCTGGAGAAAACAACTTGACACAAAAATATTGACAATCAATTTTTTCTCTTTGCAAACTCTTCAAGTTTGCTTCAGTTAAATATAAACCTAAATTAATATGATATTTTCAGGAAACACCTTGCCTCTCACCCATTGTCCATTGGAGATGGGCAGCAGCCCTCCTTCAGACCTGACAAGGATAAAAGCGTGTTAGATAATGGATGGATGGATTTTCAGAAAACAAGCCATATAAAGGATCCGGCAGAAAACTCTTAATCAAAATCTTGTTGATTAAAGAAACGCTTAACGGGATGAACTTTCAACTTTTAATTTAAAAATAATTTCTACAGATGTTTTACTGTGAAAGGATGAGCTTGTTTATTACTAAATAGGTTTGGATCATTTTGGAACATAAACACCCCTGATGTTTTCTTCCTGTAAATTGACTTTCCATTTCAGACTGAAAATATCTGAGTAAAAAGCACTTCTTGTTCAATTTATTCAGAAGGTAAAGATGGTCTTTTATTCACTTCTTACACTTTGTCGTTTAAATTGTAATTTATGCCTTAAACTTGAACATCTTTACTATTTAGAATTCAGAGCAAAGATGTTAAATGTGGATTTAGAAAACGGTTTCCCAATATAATTTATAACTTCAGTATAGTTATAGTATTTTATATGAATGTATAAAGTATTCTCCATAAATGTGTATATAATAAACCACGAAAGTTCCTAGGTCCAAAACAATCCCATAAACTATATAATCAACCCTCCTCCCACATGCTGCACAGCTGAGTGTTCTTATCAGAAAGGGGAGGCTGTATACTTCCAACCTTCCAAAACAAAACATACTTGTTGAGCACATTCCCGATTATATTGTCACACTTCACCTGCTAACTGAGGCTTACAGTTTGAAATGTTTTGAAATGTAGCTTGTAAATTCTACTTTCTACTTTCTCCTAACATTGCGCCATCTGACCTCAGAGGAAACTGTAGACTAGAAATACCCTGATACAAGTTTTTTTTAAGGCCAGTGCTGATTATTTTGATATCAGTCTAACCGATCTCTGGTATGTGCTGCTGAGTGTTTTTCTTTGGGGGGGGCCGATTCTTGAAGATGATATTGCTTCTCTCATTCCCCTACGCCCCTCCGTTTACATGATAATAATGACCCAATGATAATAAATGTTACACAAGTATCACTTTCAAACTGGAGGGGAGGAAATGGAAAAAGGAAATATTAGAGGAGAAAAGTAATCAATGTATGATTGTTAAAAAGAAGTGTCAGTAAATAAAATTATTACTACAGATTACAGAAACAATTCAATGAAAAGTGGCAATAAATAAAAAATATTACATAAAATACTGAAAAAGAAAATATAGTGATTCATTCATTTCATTGTTGAAAATTATAAACAAATATTATTTTGTCACTGTATAATCAAAGATGTTTGGAACGTTGTACCATTCAATACTTGCAACATTACCGGTAATTACTTTATCAAGTTCTTTATTTCTTTAGTTTTTGGCAATATGACTCATACCTTTGTCTTTGTTCATACTTATCAACTTCTGGGTTTACAGTGTTAAATGTAGAAAAGGGTTCAGGAGATCATGCCAAAAATAAGTTTTTGACTTATCTTTTCTGACGTGTAATTTAACTCTATATATTCTTTCCATGCGTTCTGTTCTAGCTCCTCCTTCTTCTCCTGTTCCATCTTGTCAGTCCCAACTAATGACAGCAGAACAACATGGCTTTTTCATCTCGCTTCTCCTTCTGGGAGCAAAAGGAAAGTCTTACAGAGAAATGTCATTAAACACACTTTTCAACTGCATGCTAAAACAGCATTTTACCTAGGTACTTAACATCTTTGCTCATAGCTCTCAACTATTTAAAAAAGGTTTTGCTTTTCTAACCTAATCTGCTGTGAGTTTGCACTATGTTGAATTATGTCACGAATAATGTTCTGACTGCATCACTTGTATGTGTTGTATATTTAAGGTAGACCACTGTATGTGAAGACAGAAAATAGGTTGTGGTGGCATCTTTGCATGTTTTGAGGTTGACCCAGTTTGTCACCACGAGCTTCATATAAGAAGAAGGTTTTGATCTGGTTTCATTCTTTACATCAACACTTTCTAGATCAAAGAAGAGAACAAGGTGGGAGGCAAAAGTGTAAGTAAATACTGCATAGTGCTTTTTAAACGTTTCACATGGAAAATGTAATTTTCCTAACTTTTGTCTAAGTTTAAAGTTTTTATTGGAGCTTTTGATGTTAGTCACTCAGATCAGACTGAGCAGATCATTAAGTTAGACCTTTTACATTATAAACTTTTTTTCTTTTGGTCATGTTTCTTTACTTCCCTCCTGCAACATGTACATTCAAATACAGTGCAGCGTCTTCACTTAGACTTTAAGTTAAATCTTGAAGCTTACTAATTATAGCCACCATTGAGGTACATGTGTTTATGAAGCACATTTAAACACTGCTTAAGTTAAATAGTAAAAGCACCATCAAGCCAGCTAGAATTTAAATTTCTAGAATCTACTTAATTTCTTTTGAAAACACCGTCCCTGCTCTGCTGTCTCCTTGCTCCATTCAACTTCCTCTACAAGTTGAGTTTTTTAAAAACAAACTTCATTTCAATCAGTTAGCATTGGCAAAGCTCTGCTGGTGAAGAAACGGCCCCTCAACATGGCGAGTGAGACATAAATCGTCCAAGAAATGGATGATGAAATTTGTTGCCAAGACTTTTAGTAGTCAATTTTTATCCACTTTATCAATTCGTACTTGCAGCCCTATCAATAACCAAGTGATAATTTGTCTGTTGGCTTAAAGAAGTTCCTTCCCAACATTTACACTTTTGCTTTCTGTATTTCCTCTCCATAATTAGTTGGAAGTTGACAGGGTGGCAAGCCGGGCCCAATCAGTCCCTGGTCTAGATCCTGGCAGAGCGATATTCAGGGCAAAAAGCCCTTCAACAATTTCCTCGGATGAATCTGCTTCTCCTGCCCGAGGCTCCTCCCCACCAATCGCCACAGTGCCTGTTAAAGTCGCTGAGCGCTTCAAAAGCCCTGAACCACCATTGAAGAGGACATTTAAATTAAACAGATCGAAGCCTTCACAAGTCCAGAAGACGGGGGCAGATAGCTCTGGGCATGGAAACAGTGAAAACAATGGTGAAAGCATTCTGAATGGTCTGAACAATGGTAATGTTGATCCTTTGGTCAATACCAGCCAGATGGACCATACAGATGAACAGAGGACGGCACACAAAATGGAAGGAAATGTGGTTCCTCTTGTTACTAAAAATGTTGTGTCCATACATGATGATGAGGCAAAGATGCTAACCCAAAATTTAGCCAAAACTAAACAGGAAGCCAAATTTAGAGCAGAAGCCAAATTTAGAGCAGAAGCCAAATTTAGAGCAGAAGCAGTCAAAACACTTCAAGGACCAAGAACAGCTCCTCTGACAAAGACAGTGCCAGCATTCTCCTTTAAACATGACATTATCAAAACAGAAAATAAAGTGGATATTCCACGAGCATTGACACATTTTATGGTCGGTGACAAAAGAAAAGGGCTTTGCTCACAAACCAGCAAGGAACATGTAGAGAAAGGGAAATCACATGAAGAGAAGAAGAAAAGTGAGCTAATGAAAACAAATCGCGATTGTACAGAAGGTACAGCCACCCAGGTGTTACAGGATACAGATTATTTCACATATTTAAAGAAGACTTCATCAGCTCCTATTGGCTTACCTCAGACTGCTTCCAAAGTTACTTCTAGACATTCTTCTCTCCTTTCAGTTGAGGGATTTGTGGCACCTCCCAAGTCAGCTCCCCTGACTTCCCATACTGGTGTCACATCTGCCACCTCTTCAGCCACTCCTTGTAGCATACCTGCCTGTAAGTCCTCAGACTTGCCTCCACTGCATTCTGCCCTTAGTGCAAATCCCTCTCAACAAGCTGCAGAAAGTCATGGAGAGTTCCAGTGGTCTCGTGCAACATGTCTGACCTACGTATGTATGAGAACCTGTTGTTAGAAATGCATAGTCCAGTTACTAGAAGTAGAGACTGTTGATGTGCTTAATGTCTGTATGATTTACATTGGCAGATTAGAAGTGACGCATTTGTGAGCTTGTTTCTTGTGAATTAACTCCTCAACTGATGTGTTTTTGTTTGAGACCAGTTTTCAATGTGCAGAATGAAGGTTGAAGGAAGGAAGGATTTTGTAGCTTCAGTGTTTGAAGAGGAAGCACATTGAATCTGAACTCTAGTTTTACATTATATGTAAATACTTGTGGTATGAAGTATTTGTTGTGTGTTGATAAGCTCTGTGAATATTTCCCAGCTGGCAGAAGGACATAACAGACATTGCATTGCATGCAATATTTCAATCAGTTGCATGGACTGGTTTGGTTCACCATTTGACTAACTGTGCACTACCATAACTTGTACTTGTGAGTACATTAGTGTGATGGTGAGCAGGCTTTCAAGAGCTTTTTCAACTACTGATTCGGTGTTTACACATGGTATAAAACAGAGAGCCAGCAGGTTTGCTTTACTTCCATTTACAATAAGGCCAGGTGTGAGCTATAGTAATGCAGTTAAGAACTATAGCTAACCTGTTTTGTCTTCATTCCTGAACTTGGGTTGGCTCTTCATTTCTACAACATATCAATTTTAATGTCATTTTAAGTTGCTTTGGTAACTCCTTCCTTTTTTACTTTTTCACAGCGCATTGTGAATAATGCTATAGAAAAGCATGAGCTTTGGTGTCCAACTATGTTCTGAAACAACTTGAATGATTGTTGGTCACTGTATTCCTAGTTTTATGAACATGTATCCTTCATGCTAATGTAATATTTACTCAGTTGGACAGAGTCTGACAGAAGGAGATGCCCACACACAACACTAATGATGTTACCCAAAATGCCAAAGGAGTGAAGAAATATGTACTTATTTCTGATGATGTCATCGCAGTATTTGCCAATATTACATTTGCAAGATCGTGTAATATCTCGCAGGCCTAATCCAAGAGGTGTTCCAACAAGCAGGTGTAGACAGTTCATTTGAGGTTGTGTCCTCATTAAGCCCTTTCTTTATAAAGTCCAAGAACTCCAAAGAACAACTCTGACAGATCATCGATAGAGCAGGGATTTAAATTGGGTACTCTACTATTGATGTTGGATTAGCTAATAGCATCTAAACTACCACAGTGATGGTAGCTAAGCTATCATCAATAATTTGCCATCACAGAGATCACTTATTAATAATCGCAAAATAAACATCAAGCCTAAAAAGAGAATACTATGATGGACTGAATATTCTGTTTTTTGTGTGTAAAATGTTTGGGTTTTTGGTGTTGAATCCTGATGCATAGAATGACGTTGTTGTCATTTGCTATGGCAACTAGTTTGTTGAGTGAGAAAACACAAGAATGAGTTCTGAGTTATTCTTCAATGCCTTTTCTGTCTCATTTCTTTCATTGCTGTGGTGCACTGCGCTGAATTAATAATTCCTACATCTCCAGTCCTTCATTCAGTTAACGGAATAATAACACGGCAGTACGGCTATGGATGCCATGCAAAAGAAAAGTCTTTTAGCCCTCCAGCAGTGTGCACATGCGTGAAATTTCTGGATGTAAACGATAACATGCGAGGTGTCTATAATGTGTGTGTGCGTGTGTGTGTAGCATGTTGCCCATATATAACTGTGCTTTGACTTCTTAATGCTGCCAATATCTTCAGGAATCAGGGGAAGAGGATCTGTTTTCTCCTTTCCAGACGTCTCATGTCGCAGTTAAGAAACCTCCAGTGTGGCCTGGGCCATGCCTGTCATGAAAGCTCCAGCTCATCACATGAATCTCAGTCCTGTGAACCCACTGTGATGCATGTTTTACACATTTCTCTACTTGAACACACCAGATTTTAATAGTGAAGGAAGTTCTCAAATCCTCCCTTTTGTCATCCACTGATTGAAATCAGGAGTGTTGAAGCAGGGAAACATGGGAAACGAGCAGGGACCAGGTTTAAAGAGAATTGCTCCCCATTGTGGCATGTAGGTCCGTTGCTCTGTCCCTCCCTTTGCCTGCAAAGTGCATGTTTCCAACGAGATCTGACCTATTTAATGGAACATCACTAGTCATAATGCAATGTTTGTGGATTCACATTCATAAATACATCATGTTTCATTAATTTATTTTTGAGTGGTTTTTCTTATTTTGTGGCCTGGTGTGATATTTTCACAGGTGTTCTTCTTGCTTATGCTCACTGGTTAAGGTGATGTAAAGTTTGTGAACTGGGGTTTCAACGCAGCCCCCCACCTCCCACATAGCCCTACAGCTGGCGTGTGTTTGGCCTGATGTCTCACTCACTAGCTAACATTCCCTCCCTGACACTAGGTTCTTTCTGTAACCTCCCAGCATGCACTGGGATTAAAGTGGATACTGCTAGTGACTTGAGACCTCTCCAGTGTGATGATGAGCAGCTTTTGTCCCTTCTGTGTTAAACGTGACATCGTTGTGTTTTCAGGTGAAGACAGAGGAGCAGATTACAGCAGAGCAGGCTTGGTACGGATCAGAGAAGGTCTGGCTTGTTCACAAAGAGGGCTTCTCTCTCGGTGAGTCAGGGTTTTTAATTTCTATAAACACGAGTAACAAGTTATTAATCATTCTGTTAGCAAAACGACCTCATCTGTTTGGTTCCAGGTTCTTTGATTGGCCTAATTTTTTTTAACCTCAGGTTTAAAATTATCACTCCAAAAAATCTTTTTTGATGAGGCTCGTTCGTCATATTCAAAATACCTTTTGAAAATAATAACCTTTTAACAGCCATTGGGCGTAATTTGCATTCAGCCCACATTTATGTAATAAAATTTTCATAGGCCTGATGTAATATTCTAATATTAAAAGTCATGCTTTCATTAACATTAGGCAGAAAATCCTCATAATTAACAGAAATAAAGGTGTGAAAGTGTTATTCCTTGTGGATTTCATCTGTACAGTGTCACACTGCATTCAGTTACTGGAATAAATAAAGTTTTCACTAGTATTTTCATTTTGAACATGACTGCATGTTTCCTGCACTTTATTCTTGCAGCCACTGTGCTGAAGACAGAGTATGGCTCACTCCCTGAGGGAAAGGTGAAGATCAAGCTGGAGCATGATGGAACAATACTGGATGTGGATGAGGATGACATAGAAAAGGCGAGTACCACATGGATACAACCGAGCACTGATGGTCACCAATCAGAATCTGACTTAAACAGCTTCTGCTCAATGTGTCAATTCAAAATTCAGTTAAATAAACTTGTAGCAAATGTTACCTGACCTTTATATAGCTTCTAATTTTTAATAAGTATTTTAGCAAAATTATTATCTTAAAAAAACACCACAATCAGTCTGTGATGAGTAGGTTTATCTCCATGAGACTGTACTCGGATACTCGGGTGAGTGATCCTGCTCACTACCCAGCAGGATTAATCCATTGTGCTTCGGTGGAATATCTGGCATCAGAACCTAACAAGGAGCCTGTCTACAGCAGGAAAGGGGACTCCATTATGTTGACTTTGCTCAGGATTCCTCTTGGTTATTCATTTTTCAGATTTTCATTTGAAGATCTATATGATATTTGACTGTCAACTGAACCCATATATTGTGTTCTGGTCATACTAAACCTCAGACAAGCTGCTGAGATGCTAAGCTACCAGGACTCTCCCTGCTCAGATAAAGCCTGCTGTGCTTGAGTGGCCTAAACAAAGTTACAGAGCCTCAGATTATATCTGTACATGATTTACCTTTTAAAACCCTTTCTCCCAGAAACTGCAGTCTTTGAGGTTTTAGTACCATGACTGTGAGCTTTGTCATGGTATTTGTGTCCGTGTGCAGGCCAACCCACCAACATATGACCGCTCAGAGGACCTGGCTTCGCTCGTTTACCTAAATGAGTCCAGCATAATGCACTGCCTGAGGCAGCGCTACGGAGGAAACCTCATCCACTCCTTCGCTGGGCCCAACATGGTCGTTATCAACCCTCTCAGTACACCTTCTATGTATTCCGAGAAGGTGAGTGGAGTCTACAGGTGCTACAGCTGGTAACAGAGCAACAGAACAGGACAGTTTACAATGTGACACGTTTATCTGTATTAGAATTGGCTTCAGTTTACTTTAAATGTTTTTCTGGTTATTGCTGCCCTTCCTGCCAACAGGTCATGCACATGTTCAAAGGCTGTCGGCGGGAGGACACTGCCCCTCACATCTATGCCGTGGCCCAGTCAGCCTACCGCAACCTGCTCACCACCCAGCAGGATCAGTCTGTTGTTCTTCTGGGCAAGTCTGGCAGTGGTAAAACCACCAACTGCCAGCATCTGGTCCAGTACCTGGTCTCTATAGCTGGAAGCACGGGCAAGATCTTCTCTGGTAACCCATCCTCAGGAAGATACAACACACATTAACCAAACTTAGAAATTAGGTGATGCTTTCATCATTTCTGTGATGTGACTGCAGTTGCTCACTGACTGGAAGTATCACTCACTGTATCACAGATTAAATTATTACAGAAATCTAAAGTGAAGCAGGCTCAACAGGAGGCAGTGTGAGATACAGAGATACTGTAATAAAAATAAAACCTCCTACATCTGCAGCAGAGAACAGGTGAAGAGAGGTGACCTGTGCTGGCTGCAAGATGTAAATCATTTTATTGACCGAATTTTATACGGTTTAAACAGTTAAAATAACATACTCTTGCTTTTTTTCTTCTGGCAATATGCACAGTACAATGCGTGCTAATGCAGCATGATGTCGACTAATAAGAATATAACATAAATATTATACATTTATTAGAAGTAGAAAAATCAAACTCAAGATGTGGATAAAGGAGGAATAGGAAAGCTGGTTACTGAGCACCACGGACAGAACATTTATATTTTACAACACAGACAGAACTAAAATAATTGGATTATTTGAATTAAACCAGAATTAAGATGAATAACTTTCACATTCATAGATTTTCTTATTGCCATTCAGTGATTTGGAGGAGACAGATGTCCATCTCCAACCCTTAACCATCTGACTCTTCCTCCCCAGAAACATTGGAGTCATTGTTGCTTCCTGAACTTTGTGGCTTAATAAATGTAGTTCCAGCCCTTCATTAGAACCAGCTCTGTCCTCTTCATCACTCCATCTAGCTTCTTCCTCCAAAACTGCAGATAAATCACTCAAATCTTTGGAATCACTCACTCAGCCTTAGTTGTTTACGTTTTGACTTACCCTCATTACATCATAAGATTGTATTGATCCAATTACTACAGACAAAATTGTGAACTCTGCAATGCTATAGAATTTACAGTACTCTGCGTGAAATATTTATTATTTAAAGCTTTGTGTACACAGAATGAAAGCACAGTAGGTCATCCTGCTACTGATGTCTTGGTTCTATTGTGTCACTGACTCCTTTAACCTAAACCTAGCAGTGGTGTGAATAATCTGGGGATTTACCGGTACTGTACCTAATGATTGTAATTCCATATAGAATGACCCCTAGCTGGGATCAGAGTGGTAGTAGTCCAGATTAGAGCACAGATTTTCTGACTGGAGGTTTTTCCTGTCCATCCAGACTGAAGGTAGTTCCTGGCCTAACAGAAACTAGTTATCCATTCTTTCAAAGTGATGCTGTAACATTCAAAGATCCTTCTTTAGTTCAGTGGGTAGACAAAGTGTTTATATTGTTAGAGCAGAACTGGAGCTTCTCTTTAAATGACTGTCATGGTTGCTAACACTTCTACAGAATGAGGGATTTGAATTAACCCTCTCCATATCCAATTGACACAGCTGAGAAGTGGCAGGCGGTCTACACAATCCTAGAGGCCTTTGGCAACTGCTCCACCACCATGAACATGAACGCCAGCCGCTTCTCTCATGTTGTGTCCCTGGACTTTGATCAGGCTGGACAGGTGGCTTCTGCCTCCATCCAGGTAACAAAGCTGTCAGATGGTTTTGATGCCGTCCGATCACAATATTTCATTTAATACTAAAGTTGTCTCCTCTTCTTTAGACCATGCTGCTGGACAAACTGAGAGTGAGCAGAAGACCTGAAGCAGAGTCCACCTTCAATGTGTTTTACTATGTGATGGCTGGAGCCGACAGCGCTCTGAGGTGATGATGCCGACTTACTGTTAGCCTGTTCTTTGACCAGTTTTGTTTGGTATCACAACAGTTACTCTGGTTAGGAGCAGCCGTCTTAAATATTTTGTAAATGTTCAGGTCCTGGAAAAACTCCAACTGTCATGGAGATGGAGCGCTGGCTTCCATTATTTTCTTTCTGATAGCTCAATAGCGACACTCAGTGGTTCACTGTGGTTTAACAGGGAGAGTGAACATGATGTTACATGTATAAGGCCAATAGGATCTCTCTGTGTGTCTGACCTTCCTCATAGAACCGAGTTGCACCTTAACCAGCTGAATGAAAGCAGTGCTTTTGGGATTCACTCACACTCCAAGGTAAATGTCTGCTTACCTTTTTCATTGCTGGTTCCCCCACCACAGATTACTTAGATTATCCCGCTAAGTAATCTGGGACCTTTGATCCGATGTGGTTTTCAGACTGAAGACAAGCAGCGGGCCGTGCAGCAGTTCACCAAGCTGCAGGCGGCCATGAAGGTGCTGGGCATTTCTGTGGAGGAACAGAGGGCTCTCTGGCTTATTCTAGGAGCCATTTATCACTTAGGGGCCGCAGGAGCCACTAAAGGTAGGAACTCCCACCTCTCCGTCTTTAAATGGACCATGTTTTCATTAGTAGGATGTTCTATTGCTTTTATCCTTAGTATCACAGAAAACATGTTTCAAACACCTCTGAGTGATCAATTAACACTTTCAAAGTGTCTCAGTGGCTTTTCAGGGTTGTTCATGGCTCCTGGTAGTCCTCGTTGGTTGGTTCTCATATGAATAATTGCATCCATAAACTGTTTTGTCTAACCTCCTCTCTTTACTTGCATGTTTGCATGCTGCGTCCTATCAAATGCAGACGAAGATGAAGGTAATGGAATGAGTGTTTTCCTCTTACAACAGTTGGTTTTAGAGTATGTACGTTTGCTTTCTCTGTCCTGATTCCCTCCTCATTTTGTCCAAACCTTCATTTGTTTGCATTTTCATCTCCCTCCTCCTCCTCTGCTTTTCCTTCTATCTAGTGTTTTGTGTGTTTCTGTCATGTCAGCCCTCCTGGGCAGCAGCAGCAGATCACGACTTTTCCACCCTTCTGATGTCTACGTATGGCAGCTCTTTAGCCTGTGTCTAAACAAGTGGGATAAAATGGAAAACTTGTTCCTTTTTCAGTTCTGTATTAACTTTTAAACTTTGTACTTTGAGGATCTGCCTCAGAGGAGGAGGAGCAGGATGAGGTTCATCATCCTGCTATAGCCTCCACCAGATTAAACCAGTCAGGTTTTAGCAATATTTCCTGCTCCCCAATACTAGCAGAAATGTGTACATTTTCTGGATGTTCCATCTTGAAGTGGCCATTTAAAACAGTCTTTGGTCCATTTCTATTAGGATACTGGAGAAAACTGGATGAAGCCATTGAACATAGCTAAAATCCCTGGCCAACTCTGCTGCCTGGCATCCAGGTGTTCCTTTGGTTTTCATCTGTTAGTAGATGTGAGTGTAGGTGATCACCCACTGTCAGCAGGTAATCATTTACTAGGCAACCTGCAACAGAACAGCATAGGACAGAAGAACAACAACCAGTTTAGCTTATAGTCATGGAAGCGTGGTTGAATTTTTAAAGATCTCCGGCTTTCCATAATTTCATCTCTGCATGTTCCAGAAGTCTCTAGAGTAATCCTGTCCTCTTGAGGTTAACACATTCCTGACTTTGTGTTTGTTGCTCACCCTGTAACCCTTCTGTATGCTGCCATCTGCTGGCAGGGCAAAGTTACCAGATTCAACACAAGTCTAACAGTAGCAGTTAGTCTATTAGTCCATTTTATGTTAATCAGATTTGTCTTTATTGTTGCTGATTTTAAGGCTTTAGAAATACTTGTGTTTTTTCAGCAGGACGCAGGCAGTTTGCCCACCATGAATGGGCTCAGAAGGCAGCCTACCTGCTGGGCTGCACCCTGGATGAGTTGTCGTCTCTGATCTTTAAGAACCAGACCCGGGGAATGCAGCCACTGTTCAGAGGGGGCCAGGATGATGCTGGTACAGGTGACAACTCAGGTAAAAACCACCAGCTTTAAAGCCTGGAGCTGTCTTTGATGCTGACTTCTTGTCAGATTGGTGTATAATTCTTGAAATGGTTTGTACTTGTTGTGTGCCAATTGCAATTTTTTGGCCGATCGCTGATAACCGATCTTTAAAAAGTCTGACCTGCCATTTTCAATTTTGGGCGATGCAATTTTTTTTTTTCTGAAATTGAGATTTAAATTTTCAGAAAGTCACTGATTTGACTATTGTTAACTGCAAACTCGCAGACATGACCTGTTGGGCCAGTGTATCAGTCCAATCTCTCTCATGGCAGAGGAAAAGAGGACAGTGATTGATTTTTAGATCTTTGATGAGATAGGTAAGATCCTGGGATGATATCAACTTCACATGTAAGTTTCGGCCAATTACCAATCTCCCAAAATTCAGGAAATCGGCTCCCATAAATCGGTGCTCTCCTAGTTTGCAATTTGTCTGTCTGCCTATAAATAAAGTTAGATAGGAGCAAAAAATGCTGTTATGAATGTGTCTTCTCCCATTCCTAGGCTAGAGAATAAACTGTATAATTCATACACAGAATAACTGCTGTTATCTACAATTCTAAGGAGAGCATTATATATTCAGCATGATCCATTTCAGTCACAGTAACATTCAGTGATAATCAAAAATTCCGTCTGTATAGAACTAAAGTATATTTGTGTTTATGTGTTTATATTTAGGAAGCACTGAGATTTCTTAATGCTATATTTTTATTATTAATGAGCCAAATAATAAAACATTCAACCCTGATTCAACTGAGTGACACTGCTGGTAGTTTGGTTCTGGTTCTGGCTCTAAGCAGCTGTGTCGTGACCCCTGACCCCTTTGTCTCATAGGATCTAAATTCACAGCTCTGGAATGTTTGGAGTCCATGGCATCAGGACTGTACTCAGAGGTCTTCACTGTGGTCATCTCTCTCATAAACAGGTGAAATATTTTCATTATCACTGAAGCTAATGTCTAACAGCCTCTGATAGACACCATCTTTTCTACAAACCTAGTTCTTTCATATTTTCTGTTTTTATTTATTACTAAGGTTGATTTTTGTTGTTACTGTGTTTTGACAACAACTCATGCTCTCGCATGTTTTCTATTACTGTCTTGAGTCTGCTCAAGATGGTAATTTAATTGCTTTAATTTGTTCTTTTTCCAAATGCAGTCTTTCCTCTGAGACCCTTTTGTTTGTTTTTTTCAAGTGTTTCTTATTTTTGTTGTTTGCACTGTAAAAAAATAAATAAATTTGACTAACCGAAAACATTCACGTGGTTTTGGGAAAGTGGAGATGAAAGGCTCCAGAGCAGTGGCTCCCAGCCTTGGTCCTCAGGGATCTTTGGGTCTCCATCTTTTAGACATGTCTCTGCTCCAGCACATCTCAATCTCCTGTTAATCACTCATTTGGGGCAATAGTGGCAAAGACGGTACGGGTTTGCCCTGCAGGTGGATCGCTGGTTCAATTTCCGTTCCTCCCGCCCTCATCGTTTGTGTCCCTGGCCAACCTTACCTGCTGCAAAATTTCAGTTGGAGATATGAGACACCTGACTTATTAACTTAAGTCAGGTGTGTGGCAGCAAGGAGGACCTGGAGAGTGAGCAGAGGGGGGCGGAGCTAGAGGCGGACTTGCTGGGTTGGGCTTACGGTAGTTTGATTTGTCAAAATTATAAAAACAGGTTTGTACTGCTGTAGTTGGTAAACATGGACTTAATCTTTTTCTGATGGATTAGCTTGCTCTTTGCTTTCTTAGTTTTCTGACTAATTTTTGTTTCTAGTTAATATTTAAAAGCATCAGCAGAAATTTTCTGTCATTTTTAAACTTGTAATTTAATTGTTTAAATGGTTTATAGCTCTGACTTCATGACATAAGCTTGTCAGAAAACCTTAAAAACTTTATGACTTGAGACTTGTCTTCTGACTTATATGTATTGAGACTTGGAAAGTGACTAAATTCGTTGGTGTTTAGACTTGAAGCGTATTTGTGACTTGTAAAACGATGACTTGTGGACAGTAGGTTAGTTATCTCTGTGTTTGCCCCTCTGTTCCCCTGCCCTATCTTTCTACCCTATTTTTCTGAAGAAATGTTCTGTTGTTCTCATCATGATCAAATCTTTGTTCTCAGGGCTCTGAAGTCCAGCCAGCACTCCCTCTGCTCCATTCTGATCGTGGACACGCCGGGTTTCCAGAACCCTCGCCTGGCTCAGCAGCAAAGAGGAGCTACGTTTGAGGAGCTCTGCCATAACTACACCCAGGAGAGGCTGCAGAATCTGTTTCATGAACGGACCTTTGTCCAGGAATTGGAAAGATATAAGGAGGTGCACCTGTACAGCGAGCCTGGCATTATACACAGTCAAAAACACGCGTGTACACTCACTGATAAAATAACTCGGCACTTTGTCCATCCCTCTGAAGAAATGATTTCATTTGGACAAAACGTTTCCCACAGCCAGACCAGAGATTGCTATGGAAACGACAGGATTAATCAGCAGCTGTCACACCTGTGCATTAGCGTGTCACGCTGGCAGATCCTGTAGCATCTGACAGTCAGTCAGAACAGTTAATGAAGGTCTCCACCAGAGGGTCCCAGTACACATTTCAGGTATCTGACAGTAGGACCAAACTAGAGGTCACATGTTTTTTCCAACATGGTGCAGGCTGACACCTGGTGTGTGTGGATCTCTTCATTTACCAGTTGATTGATCGATTCATCTGTTTGCCCAACATGCTGGGGCAGGAGTGGAGCTTCAGGGGGCGCTGGGAGGGCAGCACACCCCTGGCCCAGGCCTAAAGGGGGCCTGGATGGGAGGCAGTGCAGGACTTCAGGAATCCAAGCCTCTGTTACGTCTGATGAAAGCTGGAGAAGGCAGGGCCTCTCCTGAGGAGCACGGTGTATGTAGGGTTACATAGGTTTCCAGTCAGGGTTAATTCCTGGTGGCTAAAATCTTTACAAGTTTTCACTCTTACATTTAACTTTATGACACGCAAAATTACAAGTGGATCTCCAATATTGTCTCCAAGTGTATTTTGGGTAAAATTCGTCACCAGCCATCCACCAACATCGTCATTCATCACTTGGCAATAGATGGCAAACTAGATGGAGCATATTTACAGATTAAGTTAACATAAGTGGAGCTACATGGAGCGGCAAAGTGAAAAGGAGGGAAAAAAGAGAGCAAGGAAAAGTCAGAAACTGGATGCATATTTTGTTCGTATTCTCAGAGATGAAGCTGACTTTTTTGTTGGCAACGATTCAGGCCCACCAAAACTGCCAGTACCGACAGGGAGCTGGGTTAGTTACAGGTAGCTTTCCTAACCAACATTATTCACAATGTGTGGGTTAGTTGTAGACTGATTGTAAATGATGATTGTAAGGCACCTACCTTACATCCCCTGTTTCTCTCTCTGTGGTACAGTGGTGATGTTTCAGCCACTATAACTCAGTGACTCAGGGCTGAGTTACAGTCGCGCTTTTGACATTTCAGGTAGAGCGCGCAGGAGCCAAGACAGCAGTATGCCGTTTATAGTTAAGGCTTACAGTGGAGCCGCCTGCAAGAGCACATTCCAAATCGTCCAGTTTGTGTGAGTGGCGGTGTGGGCGATCCGCACCGAGTTACCAAGATCCGGAGGTGGCGGCACACAAATCGCTGCAACACGCTGCATGTGCAGCTGAGTCGGCGCTTGCCCCTGCGTGCCCGTTTCACCCCGCACTGCTGTGTGCTCGGTTCAGCGTGTCAATAATAAATCTAGCTTCAGTAGTTGCTAGCTGCTCCAGGCTCTGAAATGAAATTGATAAATGTCAAAATGATCCGATCGCTATCCATGGTGCTGAACTGCTTTGAATTTGTGTTGTTTCATTATTAGTGACCAGTGGCCTGATGTTTCTCTTGTTCTCTTTGTTTGTTATACTTCAAGTCTGTTTGATGGACTTCAGAATGACGGTCGCTCTCTGTGGTGCCAAAGCTTGTAAGCCCTGCTGTTGTGGGCATGTCTTTGTTGCAAAATTATATTATCATGAGCTTTATTATTTGGGTATAAAGGGCCCAGTCATTAGCATAATCTGTCCAACACTGGCGTTGGACAGATTATGCAGCTAAGGCTGACTTGTTCTGCTAGTGTGCTGGGGTTATTACTTAATATGACCACCAAAGCAACAGTTAGTTATTATGAACATGTTTTTCGCTCCCCGTATGTACATAGGGTGGCATGTAATCCTTTTCCAATAATGAATATCTTGTGGAAATATGTACATTCTAAGGCCTTTTATACATCTGCATTATTTTGTGTGCAGTACTTGGATTTCTGGATTTAAAGTAGTCTGCACCATGTCTAAATAAAGTATCGACTTAATGCTGAACATTTTTTCAGTGACTGCACAGTTGGTTCATTTCTCTTTCTCTGTCTCTTACTGTCGGAGCTGCGTAGCCTCACTCCATGTTTCCTGTGTGAATGTGATGTAGCTCACTAACCTCAGCTGTTATCCTCCCTGCTTCTAGGAAAACATAGAGCTTGTTTTAGATGACGTAGAGTCCAGTTCCTCCCTGTCTATAGCCGCTATTGATCAAGCCCCACCACAAGCTCTGGTAAGTACATCTCATGAGTGTATGTTGCTGTTATAAGAAGGCATTATGGGAATTTGTGGGTTTTAGGGCTTTTTCTACTACACAGGTTTCTAGTTTTTAAGAGGGCTGGGTTTGTTCTTCCAGCAGCCCAGAGTAAAGGCAGAGCTATAAAACACCTCATTCATTCATTCATGGTGGTTTGATCCTACCTGTTCTGTTTTAGTGATTGTGAGCACTTCACAGTCCTGATCAGCTGATCTCTGATAAACACCAGCAGATGGAAAGCTGAAGTTAAACGTCTTTCAGAGCAGAATAATAATAAAAAAGATGCTTTATGGGCAGGTGTGTTCAGCGCGGTAAAGAGCCCCTGTTGACTCTGATTCAGTCCAATAGCCTTCTTGCTGTACGCTTCCTATAACTTGATGAAGATCTAAATAAAAATATTTGATCTGAATAATTCAGCAGTGTTTTTATGTACTGTGGAGAAGATACAAACACTTAGTGTCTTAGTTGCAACAAAAGCTGCGATGTACAAAAGTCTGCAAAAGAGCATCAGCAAAAAGTGGTGACATCTCCGAGACTAAACTTGTTTCAGATTGTAGAAGTCTGCTTAGATCTGGACCCTGTTCTGAACAGCCATTAGCTGGACTGGACAGTCACAATGTCACAATGTCCTCTTTCTTCATCAGTGAGAGAAAAACATCCACTCCTCTCTTTGCTCTGCCCTCAGGATTCTACTAGCTGAGATGAAAGAAGTCATAGTTGAGTTTCCCTCTGTGCTCCTGCAGGTTCGTACTTTGGCCCGAATGGAAGAGGCTCGAGGCCTTTTGTGGCTGATGGAGGAGGAGGGGGTTAAACCTGGCGGATCAGAGGAGATCATGCTGGAGAGACTCTTTAGCTACTACAGTTCTGGTCTCGGAGAAAACAAAGGTCATCTTCTCTACACTGCCTCCTAATCTAGCATTTCTCAGATCATAAAACCTGACCAGTGTCATTTTTACTGCAGAGGCCAGTATGTTACTGCGAGGGGAGAAGTCCCACCTCTTCCTTCTGGGCCACAGCCATGGAACGGACTGGGTGGAGTACAACGTTCAGGGCTGGCTGGGCCATGCTAAGAACAATCCTGCAGCCCAGAGTGCTGCCACTCTGCTCCAGGACTCTCAGAAGTATGGCCTTCCCCAGCAAACGCTCCCACAATGTCTGGTTTATTAAAAACAATCTGTGCTGAGTAGAGACAATTGGTTATCAGAATAATGCTGCTGAGCACTTCCCTAGGAGGATAGATTTCACTTTCCATTCATGAGTAAAAGCAGTAAAAACTGTATTTTACACTCCATTAATGATCTAATGTATGTAATGGTACCTTTTAAAAGTGCTGACTGGAAAACTATCATATCTGCTTTTCTCACTGATTAGTCAGCCACCCTGAGCTGGCTAGAGTATCCCACAGTGGAATCTAATGTTAGATTACACGTGTTCATCATCTAGAACAACTTTAGGAACATTTTAACCTAGGCTTACCTTTACAATATCCTCATAAGCTGAAACAGGTTAATATTAGCAGAACAGATCAAGTAGAAAGTCAGCGCTTCAACCTCCTAGTGATGCACATGATTGCAAATGACAGCCGTGTTTTTGTGACCAAAGGAAGAACATCAGCGGTCTGTTCCTGGGCCGGTCCAGCGGGGCCACAGTGCTGTCGGGCTCCATTGCCGGCCTGGAGGGCAGCTCTCAGCTAGCTCTGCGCCGCGCCACCAGCATGAGGAAAACCTTCACCACCGGCGTCGCTGCTGTCAAGAAGAAGAGCCACTGCATCCAGGTCAAACTCCAAGTGGTGAGTTAATGAAACGGCACAAGACACAGAGCGGCTATTAGGCAGAAACTCTTCACCTACATATGTGTTTTGCTCACATGGAAGCAACCAACAAGCTGAAATCATAAACTACTGTACTTAAACAAACAGGTAATACAGGAATAGTAAAGCCCAGACTTATTCAAATTCAATTCAATTCACTTCAACTTATTTATATTTTCACGTTTCTATATATTCACAAATTCACCTGACACTCCACATTCCTTATTCTGTCATTGTTGAGAAGGATGTAAATAATAATAAACATGTTTTTCTTATTAAAGTGTAAATAAAAACATATTCATTACTTTATCAAACCTCCTTTTTAATGGTTATTATCTAAAAAGAGATTCCTACCTCGTCTCTTAGCAGAAACAATATTCTTGACTGAATAAAATCTGTTTGAGTTTGAATCTGTCATGGGGATTGACTTTAACCCTCATGTTGTGTGCAGACTTTCCAACTCCTCCTGTGTTGTAAGCAACACGTTAGTCACTCTCAACATAGTGAAGCTGCACCTGACTAATGGAGAAGTAGCTCTAGTAGGCCACAGCAAAGGAAAACATGCTCCACTGTTGAATGTCAACAGCATTCAGTTCAGTAGTGAACCATCACCATATATACAGACGGCAAGATGGGCTTTGTGCATTATCTTGTTTGCAAACTAAACCAACAGATCCATCTTTGTGTCTTCAGGATGCCTTGATTGACATGGTGCGCCGTTCCAAGGTCCACTTCGTTCATTGTCTGCTGCCCAAAGCAGAGTCGGTGGGGGGCAGTGACCCCCGTGTTCCTCATGGAGAGAGCTCTGACTCGGGGCTGATGACTTTAGACGTGGGCCTCCTGAGAGCTCAGCTCCGGGGCTCCAAGCTGCTAGATGCCCTGCGCATCTACAGGCAAGGTGAGGTATTCTGACACCTTCATGATGGCATCTACCACACAGTTGAGACTGGAGCAAACATAAACTTGGTTTATTTGGTGGTTGAAATTACAGCAAGTATTATGAAGTTATTGATCCAACCCTGGTGGAAGATCGTTTATCTGGAGAATGATGGATTTCAAACTGTCCTGATCAGAATTAGCTTTATTTGGATCTTGATCAGATGGCATCATCTCCCTGTCTATAACTAACAGTTAATAAAACCAATGCCAATACTCAAAAGAATCAGTAGCTTTTAAATGCAGCGTCCTCATGTTTGGTTTCTGTTGTCTGGTAATGAAATCATGACTGACAGAACTAATGTTCTGTAGATAACTCCTGATGCATGATTCTCCCTTTAAGATATGAATCCCACAGTGTGCGTCCTTCTGTACTTGTCCAGTGGGTTCTTCTCTTTTGGAGGTGACTGTCACTTTAAGAGATTCTGGTGTTTGCCAGCTGCAGACTAGACCAGATTAGAAGCAGCAGACTGATTTGGCTCACATCCAGACCTGTCTCTGCCTGTTTGCATGGTGACTATGGGCATCCAAAAGAGCATCAGACTGGGTACTGTCCTCACCAGAGCCACAGCTCCTGCAGCAGCAGTAATGATGAGCTGGCCTGTGAGTTGCTGTGGCGTGGAGGTGCAGTGGAAGGGAGGAGTGGTCTGATTACAGGGACCTGAGCTGCACATAAGCTACTCTAGCAGCAACAATTCATGATTTCAACTATTCATGAATTGTTGAGCAACGACTGGGAGAAGACGACACAGATGGCAACATGGCTAGCAACTGTTGCATCACGCTACCGAAATCATTTCAAGAACCAGAACTTCCAGTTAAGCTGAATTCAGAGTTTTCTATGAGAATCACCGTTTGCTCTCTCCCTGTTGCCAGGTTACCCAGACCACATGGTGTTCTCAGAGTTCCGCAGACGCTTCGATGTTCTAGCACCACATCTGACTAAAAGACATGGCCGCAACGACATAGTCCCAGATGAGAAGAGAGTGAGTCTGTTTCTATGCAGTTCTGTTGTGAAAAGCTTGTTAGTGACTGCTGCGGGGTACACAGAGAATAATGAGTTAGTTCAGTTTGTCCTCTGCTTCCCCTTTGACTGGCAGTTCAACATGTTTCCTATCGCGCTATCCCCTACGCCACCACAGCACGCCCCGAAATACTGTTTTTACTCTGCCGAGCACAACTTGGCCTCATTGGCACCAGGGGTCAGCTGATTGAGCTGAAGCCAGGAGGCACGATGACCAGACCCAGAGAAATCCCTGAACAGACCTGGAGAAGGACACATCGAGGTTCCAGAGGAAGAAACAAACAGTGAAGGAGAGAAATAAGGAAGAAACAGAGATTTATGGAGAAGAGGAGCTATAAGCTGTTTCTCCCCTCGGTTACCATGGGCAACGTTGGATCACTGGTCAATGAAATGGAGGTGTTAACAGCGCCGGCCAAGCATCAGAGAGTACCAGGAGGATAGGTTAATGTGTTTTGTGGAGACATGGCTGCACACAGACACTCCTGATGCCAGTGTCTCCGTTGAGTACATCCAGACTGTTTGGGCCGACGGGGGCTGGACTGAGAGCAGAAAGTCAGAGTCCTTCATCCCCATGTGAGTCTCACCTTCACACCTCGTCCCCTCCTCCTCTACTCGGTGATTTTACCCCACCCCTCAGCCGGCCACCTCTACAGTAAACATTACTGCTGAAGATATTAGAAGTCAGCTGGTCAGACTCTGCTCTCACAAGGCTGCAGGCCCTGATGGTGTGAGCCTGGATAGCTGTGCTACCCAGCTCTGTGGATTCCTTCCACACGACCCTGCGGCTATTCCTGTGATGTGGAAAACAGCCTGTTGTCCAGTGCCAAAAACACTGCAAATCTCAGGTTCTATTTCTCCATCTGACTGATTGACTGTCCTGCTGGTGTTTAGGCGGTGCAGGAGCTGCTGGAGTCCCTGGAGCTGGAGAAGAGCAGCTACCACCTGGGGCTGAGCAAGGTGAGTGAGTCAGGCTCAGGCTCATCCTGTCAACTTGAAATGGAGCTGAAAAACTCTCTACCGTTGTCCTCCAGGTGTTTTTCCGAGCTGGGACTTTGTCCATGCTAGAGGAGCAGCGTGATGTCCAGACCAGGAGGAACATCTCTCTGTTCCAGGCTGCATGCAGAGGCTACCTGGCCAGACAGGCATTCAAGAAGAGGAAGGTAGGACGGCTGTGTGCTCACTTATATCAGGCTCAGAATATTCTCAATGTTCTGCCTGTTCATGGATGTTTGATGACATTCCAATCATGTAAGTGGCCTGATAATTTCTATCATATTATCCTACAAATAAAAGAAAGGGTGTACTTTCTGCTTTTCCAATGAGCCTGCCATCCAATCAGAGAGCAGCTGATTCTCCTCCTTCACTTAGCTGCACACCATTATTAATGCATTCAAACAGAGACTGGACAGTCCTGCAGTACAAATGTTACAACGCAAAAAAAATTCCTCAACCCACAGGATTGCTCAGTCCCTACTACACATCAGCATCACCTCAGCATTATAGGAGCTCATTGCATTGAAAAGAAAACATCAGCAAACATTTATTTTATGTCACTCTGTTAGGATTGAATGAGTATTTTCTTTCTGAAATCATATCTCACCTTGTATGTGACAGTAAGACAGATAACTGGTGTGTGTGGTGTTTGGTTCCTCTGAACAGATCCAGGATCTTGCCATCCGGTGCATCCAGAAGAACATCAAGAAGAACCGCGGTGTGAAGGGCTGGCCATGGTGGAAGCTCTTCACCACTGTTAGACCTCTGATTGAGGTGCAGCTCACTGAGGAGCAGATCCGTGGAAAGGATGTGAGTTTCTTTGGTTTGGGTTATTCACTCATACCTGCTGTACCGTCCCTAGAACTGCAGTAAAAACTGAATCAATTGGTACATCAAAATACTGCAAAAGGAATGGCTCGTCCTGTTTTCTTTAAAACATGTTACTCTGAATCTTTACTGCAAGTATCCAAACATTTTGATCATTTTTCTGTATTCAGTCTACATATAATGCTGAAACACAGCTCGGCATTTAGTTGTAAGCTAACACCCATGCAGAACATTTGTTAGTTCTCCCCTGAAGCTGCGTGTGTGTGTGTGTTTCTTCCAGGAGGAGATTCAGCAGCTGAAACAGAAGCTGGAGAAGATGGAGAAGGAGAGGAACGAGCTGAGGCTGAACAGTGACCGACTGGAGAGCAGGGTAAACGCGCAACTAAAGGCTTTCAGTTACTGAGCTGCTTTTATATTGGGTGTATATAAACTTCTGGTATTCGCTGCATACTAGCATACCCACCATGTCGGAGCATATGTGTGAGCCTTGGTGTGTGTCCTCAGATGACAGAACTGTCCACAGAGCTAGCTGATGAGCGGAACACAGCCGAGTCGGCCTCTCAGCTGCTGGAGGCAGAGACCGCCGAGAGGCTCCGCTTGGAGAAGGACATGAAGGACCTGCAGGTAAAACCATCCGCTGCTTCTCTCACGGACATGCTTCTGTTGTCATGGTAACAACTCATCCACTCTCTTCAATAAGACAAAGTTTGACAGCATGAAGAAACAGACGGAGTCCATGGAGATGGAGGTGATGGAGGCTCGGCTCATCAGGGCTTCTGAACTCAATGGAGAGATGGATGATGACGACACAGGTCAGACACAATAAATGTAGTGGAATGTTGGCCTGGTCCAGCACATGATTCCTCCATTTGGAATAAGCTTCCACATTGTGGAATTTACATGTATGTATGGGTGGTGACAGGGCGGACCATCAGCTGAGCTCTGTCACCATGTGGTGACAGTATGTTATGAGACAGAGAATCTGTGACGAGATCAGTCACCACTCTGAGCTACTATTGCCATCTGAAGAAATGTACTGCTGCTAACCAAAGGAGGATCTTAATGCTGCTAATCATCCTCATGTACTTGCTGCTAAATATGCTAACAGCAGAGAAAGAACTTGGTTTCACAGATTATCTGTCTCATATAGTATCAGTTTCAACAAATGTGTAAAAACATATTTTCTGTAAAAGTTACACACTGCAGCTTTAAATACCTAGTTTAATTTCCACCATAGACTTTACATTTTAGTCTCTGAGTGGGTAAGCAGACAAACATTATGTTTGATACAGAACGTCGTGTAGCATATGAAGCAGTCTCTGATTGTGTTTCTGAAGCAGGAGGAGAGTGGCGGTTAAAGTATGAGCGAGCCATCAGGGAGATCGAGTTCACCAAGAAAAGACTGCAGCAGGAGTTTGATGACAAGCTGGAGGTTGAACATCAGAACAAGCGTCAGCTGGAGAGAAGGGTGAGTGGACACGACTGCTCCAATACACACCAAGTTGCTGATGGGATGACAGTAGAGTCTAAATATGGAAGATCTTATGCTCTATATTGCTGTTAGTGGGACTGTGACTTACCAGACTGTGTCTGATAAACTTTCCTTACATTCCTTACATGGTCTGCAGGTACAAAACCCAGATATTCAACCAAGATATTCAACCTTGGTTGAATATCTCTTTCCCTCATGTTTTCCTCTTTGTTTTAGTGCTTTCTTCTCATATGTGTGTTTCTCTGTAGTGACATCACAATGTAATTACAGAATGAAGGCTGACAGCCAGCAGATTTGCTTTATTTTTTCAAATTGATGACATTGTGCTTATTGGAGGACTTATTTTTATTGCTTAGTAAATCTTTTCTAGTTTCCTAAGTTGTACACATAGATAGTGCAGGAGGTTGCAAGCCTTTCAGTCGTTTAGGGTTAACCATAAATACAGTTACTAAAATCAGTGGAAATCAATGCAAAATGATGACATTGTTGCAATAAAAACACCAATATCGTGTGTTTTTCAGATCAGTGACCTGCAGGCCGATAACGAAGAGTCTCAGCGAAACATTCAGCAGCTAAAGAAAAAGAATCAGCGGCTGGTAGCTGAGCTGCAGGACACCAAGCTTCACCTGGAGGGCCAGCAGAGCCGCAACCACGACCTGGAGAAGAAGCAGAGAAAGTTCGTCCTCACACACAAACTTTGACATTACATTGTTCATAAACATGCATTAACAGGTTGCTGGCCAGTGAGCCCGGAAGGCCGCTCCACATTATTAGTAGCATCTTCTTGTTCCTAATGGTAGAGCTCTGGCTTCCTTGTTGACTTGTGTCACTAAGCTTTCCATAAAGATAATACGTACAATGTGTTTGACCCCACAGCCAATCTAAGTTTAGCCTGGCTGCTGTCAGCTGTAGAGTCTGTGTTCTGTTCCCGTCACCAAGAGGCTGCTTGTGTGTAGGTTTGACGGTGAGCTGAGTGCAGCTCAAGACGAAGTGCAGAGGGAGAGGAGCCTAAGGGAGAAGCTGGCCCGGGAGAAGGACATGCAGAACGGGGAAGCCTTCAGCCTCAGACAGCAGCTGGAGGTGTGTGTCCCTGTGATTTCAGAAGGATGTTAAGCTATTGTTAAGATATTTAGGATGAACGTTTGCCAAACACCAAAGCTTTATTTTAAGACAATGTTTGATCAGGTTTAGGGGTTTTCCCTGGTCTTTTTTCTGTCTGCTTGTGACAGAAACAGTGCTAATATCAATCCTAATCTGTCCAGACTTCAGCAGAAACCTTGACTATACAATCAAAGTTTTTCTTTAACTGAACTGTTTCACCAGGTTTGTTCATCATATCACTCGCCATTGCAGTATCAGTATGTAAAATATCAGTCACAAAGCACTGATTGGCTGCAGTATTTGTTAGGATGTTTTTGTCATTCATTCCCTTCTTAGTTGACAGGATCAAAAACTAAGAAGAGGTAATGCCTCACTTTTGATGAGGCATTATTTCTCTTACCAAGAGTTTTTCTTTAGCAGCTGAGGAGCCTGTGCGATTGGTGGGGACATTCAGTAATGATAAGTGAGGGTTAATTATAATTGATATTACCAAGAGTGTTTAACAGTTTAACAGCTTATACCTCTCATCACACAGTGGGATTGTACAGGTTCCAGCAGAGACTCGAAGGCGACAGACTACTGTAAATAATATTAAAAAAACAGAACATCAGACCAGGTGTAACCAGGAAAGAAAAATTACTGAGAGGAAAAGTTACCAGTTGCAGGGTTTCCCCCGGACAACTTACAAAGCCCGGTGGTCAGGCACCAGGGTGGTCCACCAGCAGCCCGCCTGGTTTTTTTATCAAAAAATCTTACCTTGACAGGAAATGTAAAAATATTACTGGGTACATATATATGACTGGAAGACTTTGTTGACAATACTTAAACATACTTCTAGAGTCTTAAAAATGACAACAACAAAAACATTCTATAAAAATCATACACTGTTAATATAAATTTTTGTGCATGTCTGTTAAATCCCAGTTAAACAATGAGCTAGTGGATCTTAACCCACCATATAATGCTGGTCGCATGTAGTGCCGAATCCTTAGATTCCTTAGATTCGGCACCACATTTTAACACCAGAATACATCTATGTTCTGGTGTTAAAATGCTAACATTTTAACATAAAGCTAGAATTTGAACATTTGTTTATTGAGAATATCAATGCTGTTAAATTTGTTAAATAATCTTTGTAGTAAGATTGTTGTTACCATAGCAACAATCGGATACTATGAGTTTAAGCTTTGTGAACAAACAGTATTTGTTTGTTCACAAATACTTAGTAAACTACAGTGATCAGTGATTGCTTGAAAGTCGGCCCAATTAAACTCGGCCTCCTCTCCTAAATCTGCATTGAAATGCTGTTGGTGGTGCTGCTGTTCTTAGCTGGAAGAGGGGCCCCTAGGCCGGCCCTTTGTGACGAGAGCAGCAGTACTGCGCATCTCTGCCGGAGGTGAGGGACAAACAGGAAGCTTTAGTAGCAGTAAATGTGGCACTAGCAGGGACCAAGCTTTTCCGTTTTGTTGAGTTGAGTTGGTGATAAGCGGCTGCAGAAGTTTCAAACTGTATGTTGTTACTTCTACAACAAGCAGGCTTACAATTACGTGTGTTTTTGTAAATGGTCTGACTTCCTCCTTTGCTTTGCTCAAGCTTCCCGTGTAACATTGACAATTCACTTCCTCTTTCTCTCTCACTCAATGTGCGGTCTGCTCTGACTGTTTCATGTGTTTTGTAGGACAAGGACCTTGAATTGCGTACAGTGAATTTGAAGCTGGAGCAGGTTGAAGCAGAGCTGCAGGATCTTAACTCCCAGGAATCCAAGGATGAAGCATCTCTTGCTAAGGTTTTTGGCAACAGACTAAGTCAAATTGCTCAGTCTTTGTTCAGGCGGTTCCCCTGCAATCATCTGTGACCATCCATGTGATTTAGCTGAAGAAGCAGCTTCGGGACATGGAAGCCAAGATCAAGGACCAGGAGGAGGAGCTGGATGAGCAAGCTGGCACCATCCAGATGCTGGAGCAGGTACAGATGTTGACAGGTTGTAGTCAGACAGCATATGTCACACTCGCTAACTCCGTCATTACGCAGAAGAAACTTTATCTGATGACGAATGGAAGCTTTTTGTCTCTTACAAACTTTTGTTCCTCTGTATCGGGATGTAATGATGGGAGTCTGGGAGTAAATCTGCTGGGGTCCTTCCTCTAGGAGTGGTCAGGCTGTCCTTGATGAGTATGTGTGTGTGTGTGTGTTTCTATGATGATTGATCTGTGTTTCAGGCCAAGCTGCGGCTGGAGATGGAGATGGAACGTTTGCGTCAGACACATTTTAAGGAGATCGAAAGCAAGGATGATGAGGTGGAGGAGATCAGGCAGTCATGCAGTAAGAAGGTCAGCAGGATTAATGTTTCACCTTAACAGCACCACCTCATGTGTGACAGTAGGGGCACTGTTCTCTGAGCTAGAGAGGCTTCAGGACAGTGAAGGAGAGGAACTGTAGGAGAACATACTGCAGTCTAATAGAGTCATTTGATGGAATTCCTTTACATCACTCCACCTTTAGTGCTTCTTGGTGATTAATTTTCTTCCTGACATTTTCTATGTTTAGACAAGCTTCATTCCTTCCTTCAGGATTTACATGGAAATGTTGAAGAGAGAATCAGTTGAGCCAACTTTATACTCCTTGAATAAGTATAAAGCTTATTCAGGGAGCTTTATACTTAAAGATCTCTTTAAGTATAAATATACTTTATACTCCCTTTAAGTATAAAGCTCCCTTTTCAAACTGAAAACCACATAACAGGAGTTTTATAAGAGGTGCTAAGTTAGAAGTAGAGGGTCCTAAACTCCTTCGTTTGACCTCTGTTTGCAAAGATCATTGGGGCAACACTAATCTAAATGCAGCATCTCCACACGATAACGGTGCTAACAATAAAACATTCAGGAAAGTCACTAGAATTTCCTAATAAAGTTATATCAGAAGGAGTCAGCCAGGCTGATCTCACTATAGAGCACTTTTAATTAATCATGAGCGCTGTGACGAACTTAAGCGAGGTCCCAACGCACTTCACATCAACTTTTCAAACTAGAAACATAAGATTGACTTCAAGAAAACATGTTACCGTTTATCCTGTCAGACATCTAAACATGTCAGCCTTACAGGGCCTTCAAGAGAGACAGAAACGACCCCATCATGTCCTACAATGTCATTGTCACACATATAGACACAAGAATGTAGCTTATTTTTAGGTGTATTTTATCAAGGTGTTTACATGTGTGTTTGTGTAGTTGAAGCAAATAGAGGTCCAGCTTGAAGAAGAGTATGATGAAAAGCAGAAGGTGCTGAAGGAGAAGAGAGAGCTGGAGGCGAAGCTTCTGTCAGCACAGAGCAAGGTAAGAACACCTGATGGTGATGAGTGTCTGTCAGCTTTAAACAAACAGTTCAAACACTGAACACAATCACCTGCACTATCCACTTTGACAGTGCAGGTGATTGTGTTCATCCGACTGATGCTCAGGTGAAGACAGTTTGTCCAAGTTCTTCTAGAAAATGTCTTTCTAGATGCACCTCTATTATGATGTCGCATCATAAACACGGGCATGGTTGTGAATTATTCTAACTTATACTTATCTAAATGTATCCTAATGAACAAACGATAAACAGTTGGGAGTCGCTCCATATAAAAAATAAGAAAGGTAACGAGGAAGAGCAACCTGATCGTTCCTTTTTGCCCAGGTGACAAACTGTGACATAGAGACTGAGAAACGCCTGAAGAAGGACCTGAAGAGGACCAAGGCCCTGCTGGCTGATGCCCAGATCATGTTGGACCACATAAAGAACAACGCCCCCAGCAAGAGAGAGATCGCTCAGCTGAAAAACCAGGTTCTGACACCCACCTTTAAAAAAAAAAAAAAGCAATTACAAGGACTGCTAGTTATCTGAAACGATACTGATCACAAACTTTAAGATGCATCTTTAGTCAGCACCTCCTTTTAAAAAGAAGACAAAGCACATGGTCTGTATTACTAAAGCTTTGGATAAACATCAGCTGAAAAAAGCTAAGACTCGGTTCAATGGCTAACCTGAATTTTGAAATTGGATTTAATATCAAACACTGAGTTTTGTCTCCGTTACAGCTGGAGGAGTCAGAGTTCACCTGTGCAGCTGCAGTCAAAGCTCGGAAATGCATGGAGGTGGAGATAGAAGACCTGCATGTTCAGATGGAGGAGATCTCTAAAGCCAAGCAGATGGTTGGTCCAATTCTCTGCAGTGCTTCTCATCACTGCAGCTTTTACTCTCCTAAAGAAGGAGCTTCTTTTCTACACTCTTCCTTTTATATTGTATCTCTGTTTTGAACCCAGTGTTAATATTAACCACCAAGCAATTACCCAATTAACTATTAATCACCAAGCGCAGAAGATCATAAATACTGGAGAGTCAGACAATCTAGCAGAGTGGTCATCATGTGGTCATTGTGTCCTACTACTACTACTACTACTAAGACGTCTTAAACACTCAAACTTGTCATTACTCAATCTAGGATTGATCTAAAAAATTCCTTAGAGATCTCAAACAATATCTGCTTTTCACTTGTAAACATGTGACATTTTTATCTTGTTATACAACATTAACATCTAATTCAGTTTAGTCAAAGAGCTAAAATATCACATTATATTTATTTTTTGCGTAGACAAGAGTTGAATCTGTGGAAAATTATGGCATTTTCTCCTCGCTGTTTTACCTCATGCTGGTCTAACAGTCTCCACATTGATCAGTTTGCTGCTTTTGGTCTTTTCAGCTGGAAGAACAGCAGAGCCGTCTTCAGAGAGAGAAGAACGACCTGCAGTCCAGGACGGAGGAGGACCAGGAGGACCTCAACGAGCTGATGAAGAAACACAAGGCTGCTGTGTCCCAGGTGCTCCTTGTCAGGAGAAGTAGTCGGATAATGATTTCCAAGCAGAAAGAACTTAAAAATAATCAGGAATATCGAGTTATAGTGTCTTATAGTCTTTTTAAATTACGGTTTAAAAAGTCTGATTTGGTTTTAGCATTATACTTTGTAATTAAGAGTGATCTGATAAGGATTGTTCAGTTTTATTGAAACAAAAAGCATTAAAATATTTGACTTGCTGACTGTTGTCATCTCTCCTCTGTGTTGTGTTTCAGTTGGCTCAGAACTTGGCTCAAATGAATGACTTGCAGTCTCAGCTGGAGGAGGCCCTCAAGGAGAAACAGGAGGTTCAGGAAAAGGTTAGTTTTGGGATGGGTAAGAACTCTTTGCTGAGGATTTCCAAAAGCTGCGTCTGAACTGTACATGTAGTTACTGTATGATGACTTAAGTTTGCTGCAATAAACCCAACTTAGTATTATTGTTGAGCAGCCAAAGCCATCCACACAGTAACATTGGGGGAGATCAATGTTATTTTCATGACGGTGTTTAGGGTAGTCTGTATACAGAGAAAACAATAACACCTCATAGTATAAACTTTATTTAGTTTTGTTGCAAGCATATAGAATCTAAGGTGTGCTCAACAATCATACTGAAAATTACTAATGCATGAAAAATATTAGCTATTTGTTCTTATTCATGGTCATTAAATTGTTAATTATACAATTTATTTTAGTTTGAATTGGGAGAATATGCACTATGTGTTAACTGTAAGAGGAGAGATGCACTGAATCAGGTTAAAGCCTGAAGTTCTAATTTCCACTATTGTAGAAATAAACATGTTCTTCACTCAGGTGTCTCAGCTAAAAAAAATAGGATTTTCCTCATGTATGACTTGTGGGTTAAAAACATCAGCTTCACTCATTTTTATGGACAGTCTGTGCAGCACTAAAGATTTTATATTATTTAAGTTAATAATACACTCTGGTTTAATAACACTGATATGGGTCTGCTCTGAATCAGATGCAGGTCCTCCAGAGCCAGCTGGAGTTCCAGGAGCAATCCATGGTTGAGAAATCCGTAGCCAATCGTCAGGAGGCCAAGATCCGAGAACTGGAGACCAAGATGGAGTTTGAGAAGTCGCAGGTTAAACGGTTAGAGGTGAGGAGCCAAAGTGGGACATGAGCGAGAAAAAGTAGTCATCAGTATGTATGTACACAGCTAACGACAGAGCTCTGTTTATGTAGTGTAGTGGTCTTACTGATTTCTTACTGACCTCCTTATTGTTATTTTTATCATCAGATGAATTATTGTGGACAATGAAACAGAATTACTGCCCACAATAATTCTGAATTACTGTTAAGTACTTCAATTGTTGTTGGTTTGGACAAAAGGCAGGTGTAGAATGAGCAGCGCTACATGGCAGGTGATTGACAGCACTAAGACCATCCTCCTGGCTCTGATTGGTTGCTTCTAGTTAGCAGTGGGAGAAGGCAGAGGAGCTGAAGTTTTTTCCACACATTGACTCATAACATGCTGTCATGACATAGTGAGAGTTTCAATAAACATATAAAAAAATAAGCTCTTTTTATAAAAGTTACATACTGATGTTTTAATGAGTAATGCAGTTGCATCTCATCAGAAAATAAGAATGTACTAGAATCCTTCATGAAAGAGTCAACAGCGCTCTCTTTCATAAACCTTTACACGGTGACATTAAAAGAAAAGCCAGGAGGTCAACAGGATGAACAGATTACCCCTCAACTGTGTCTAAAACCTGAAAATGATCTTCATAAAGGAACAATGAGCTCATTTATTACCTTATTTTGAGTTCTGTACAACTTCCAGACATGTGGAAGACCAGGGTGGTGTATATTTTGCAACTTTTTGCCTTGCTGTACAGAATCTTGTAGCTCGTCTGAAGGAGAACGTGGAGAAGCTGACAGAAGAGCGAGACCAGCGCATCAGCAGCGAGAATCGTGAGAAGGAGCAGAATAAGCGGCTGCAGAGACAGATCCGAGACATTAAAGAGGAAATGGGGGAACTGGCCAAAAAAGAAGCAGAGGCAAGCCACAAGAAACACGAGCTGGTAAGGAGGAACACTAAGGAGGAACACTTTCCAGTCATCAGCTTTACTCCTGTCTTACAGACTGGACTCTTTAGGTTGGAGCGCTCCTTAGCACCAGCTAACATGACCAGGTGTCCCTCTCCCTCTTTAACAGGAGATGGACATTGAGAGCCTGGAGGCTTCAAACCAGAGCCTGCAGGCAGACCTTAAGCTGGCCTTCAAAAGGATAGGGGACCTTCAGGCGGCCATCGAGGACGAGATGGAGAGTGATGACAACGAAGACCTTATAAATAGGTACAGAACCCATGACCTGAAAAACAATAAAGTGATAACACCTGTGCTGTGCCAGCTCTATATCAGTTAAGCCAGGTTAACATGAACATATTCTTGCTCATAGTTCACCACGTATATTTTAAGCTAAGCTCACAACTTTAACTTGTTTGCTTCCATTTCTTATATCTAAAACAGCATTTTGAGATTCATTTCATGAACAGAAAACTGAGAATCTGACTGTAAATCACTGTCAGCTCAGACAGGGTTTGTTTTTTTCTTCAAACTATCATTTTGCTGTCAGAAGTCCACAATAATTCTGAATAACCAATTGGACAAAAGGCAGTGTGGAATGAGCAGCGCCACATGGAGGATGATTGACAGCACTAAGACCATCCTCCTGTCTCTGATTGTTTCTAGTCAGCAGTGGGAGAAGGCAGAGGAGCTCAATTTTTTCTCTACATATATCTGACTGATCACATTCTGTCATGACATAGTGACAGTTTCAACAAATATGTAAAAAATATATTTTTGTGAAAGTGACATACTGCAGCGATCGATTACAAAATTGGTTGAGAATTATTTTAACAATCAATTCATCATGATTAATCATTTTGCCCTTAATAAAAGAAAAATAATACTTCCTCTTAGACACAAGCTGAGAGAATCTTCATTCATGTGAATAGATCTGTCTGTAATATCCCTTCAGTTGTTTCTCTGCAGGATTGTCAGAGCTCAGAGCAGGAAGCTGCAGCTTCTCTCTGTGTGTTTGCTCTGTCGTTCATCTATTAACATCAAAAAATGGCTCAAAACCCCTAAATCAGTTTGACCTGATTGGCTGCAGGGTCGGGCTGAGCCTTCAGTCGATATCCTGATGTAGAAAGTGAAGCCAAAGGCAGCCCAGCTTAAAACAAAGACAGGGCTTAATTATTAACATATCAAAGCTAAATATGCTGTCTATTAATGTTCACACACACAGTGTGTGTGCAGTGTGCAGCCTGGTTGGAAATCCTGCAGCTCTGCCTCAGGGAAGCATCCAAATTTTGCTTCTGAAAATTCAGACTATACCTTTGCCTTCACTTTACCCCCAAACAAGTGTGTTTAATTGACTTTAATATGAGCTGCATCACCCAGTTCAGCTTCAACGTCCAGAGTTTACCAGCAAAGATTGTTTCTGGATGCAGACATGCTGCCTAAAAACCTGTCAGATTTTCTAAAGGGAGGAATATCCCAGCATCAGACACTCACCCACATTTTTTATTTACTCTCATTTCTACAATTTGCTTCACATAATTCTCATTTTATGTCCTTCTGTTGTCTTTTATTTTTCTCCTTCCTTGTCGTTCCTTCCTTGCATCATAACCATCATCATCACTGTGACCAGTTTGCAGGATATGGTGGCAAAGTACCAGAAAAGAAGGAACCGAATGTGAGGATCATGGTCTTGTGTTATTTCTTTCTTTGCTGGAAGTGATGATGCATATATCACATGACGGATCACAGCTTAGATTTTATTTTCTCCATCAGTTAGTTTATAAAACTTCTCAGTTTTTCTCATGGGATAAACAGTGAGGTTTAATGTGTCATAAATGCATCATCAACACATTCAACCCACCTGCGCTTTTTCATTGCATGCCTTCACATCCAGCTGAATTAGCATTACTGCTATTAACCGCACTATGAAACAATTTCTCCTTTTAACAGCAATAACCATCCGCCTTCATTTTGTTTTTTCACTGATGCTTCAGCCAGTGTGCAGCAGATCAAGGTGCCCCAGACACCATGAATCACCTGTTGTCTGTTTGCTTCCAGCTAAATACGTCTCATTTCTGCCTGACTGAAGGATGCTTTCTGTTGTTGGAAGTTTCCTCAGTGTGAGCAGCTCTGCTTTCAGCCTTGGACCTCACCTGGTTGTGGCTGATGTGTAATCAGTCATCACTGGTTACATGTGGGCACCTCATGGTTGCCATCCGAATGACTGCATTTGATTTTGTGGATCATTCAGATTGTACCATAGAAAAGACATGCCACCTATTTGGGTTTCTCATGTTTAAGTGAGTATCAGACTGTAGGTTGCAGTCTGCCTGAACAGACAGCAGTTGGTGTCTGTTCTGCTCCCACAGATTTCACCCTAGATCTCAACTAATAGTTAAGTGCACTGCACTTATCAATGATCACCTTTTCTCACCTTTCTGCAGTGATCCTAAGTCTGTTTCTGAGCTGCAAATTGTTGATGGACATAAAAAAATGACTACCAGTAATTAATTCCTGAGGAGGATTTTCAGCAGTTGCTCTAAGTTTAGAGCAGAACATATTCATCAAACTCTGTGTTCTTAATTCCATATTAAGAAAGCACAATCAGAATGGATTGGCAGGTGCTCCTAAAGGTTCAGGCAACACCGGAATCTTCATCATTCAAAACAATACATGTATTATATCTGGTTGTGTTCCACATATTTATATCTGAGCCATTTAAATGACAGTTGGTAGAATAATATCAATCTAGGTTCAGGTGAGGCATGATGGGAATGTTGAAGCACTCATTGATGAGGTTCCTGCTTAATGCCTTTGCTTTATAAAGTGTATATGGGGCCTTTTCTGTTTAACGTTTGTATTGGTTACATTTGTTATTGTAGAAAAATGATTTATAACACTAATACTTAAGTGTGAGTGATTGCTGTAAAGTTAACAACACAGCGCAAGCGGTTGTCGTCCCCTGCAGGCCCCGGAGGAGTGAACGCTGCAAGTCAATGACTCAATGGAATCTGCTGGGTTTCCGTAGATAAAAAACTTTTTAAATTGCTTTCAGTAATTTTTTACTGAGCTTACTGTACTGTTTGATAACTAGGAATGATAGCATTGTATGCATGAGTGAATGGAAATTCAATATTTTTTAAACTGCCTCGAGAAGACGTTTGTTGTGAATTGGCTCTATAGCTAAGTTCTCCCAGAGCAGAGTAGATTTAATGTTGAAGACCAGGAGTAGATATGTTACCTGTTTTCATTGTATTTTATTCTTTATGACAACTTGCAACTGCCTGCATGTCTAAATGAATCTTCTCAGACAACCACAGGGATTATTGAATTGAAAATTAATTGTCCTTTCTCAGTTTATATTTTGAGGCTTTTGGACAAAAATATGTGATGATTTCTTTAGTGTTGTTGCTATTGGTTTTATAAAGGTAAGGCCTGAAATTATTCAGCTACCCTGTAGATTTAGATAAAAAATGACTTTTCTTTAACCAACAATTCTCTGACAGGAACTGAGACGGCTACTTATAAACTAAAGAATGATGAATTTAGAAACAAAATAATACATCTGTTTTTATTTACATTTTATTCAAAAAACTGTGTTGAAAATTCTTCATGCTTTTCTGAGTAACTCACAGACAAATCTTTTTTTGGCATCATGAACCCTCGTAAGTACGACTAAGTGATTCAAAGAGTTCCTGAACCTCCTAATCCACAGCCTCTCATGTAGCTCCATGCAGCTCCGTCTGTTTGCTTCTAGATGTTCTCTGTCTGTCCGTCTTTTGTCCAGATATAATGCTAAAACCCTTGTCTGCCTCTGCACTAACCCCTAAACCTGTCCTTCATCAACTGTAAACAACAGAAGACGTTTTCCTGGGCTCGCTCCCATTGGACCCTAACGTTGTTCTTCCTTTCTGAATGTCAGAAGACCTGTCTGTATTTGACTAACATTTCCATGGCTGCCTCTAACTTCTCTTCCTTTCCCTAACTGGCGAGCAGTCAGGGCCACTCAGACACAGACTCTGAAGTGGAGGACCGTGTGGATGGAGTGAAGTCCTGGTTGTCCAAAAATGATGGCACTATCAAGAACCTGTCAGATGAGGACAGGTCAGTGAAAATGTGTCGGTTATCTCTGCAGAAGATGCTTGTCTGATACACAAATCAGTGGAAGCAACATAAACTGATCCATCGGATTAGCTAACCATAGGTATTTTTTGATTGTATTCACTTCTGTTTGCTTGTAAAATAGAAAAATAATACATTTATATATTTTACAATTTAGATTTATATATGTAAAACTTAAATGAGGCAACGTTTTCCCTGAAATGACATGTTCATGGTTGAATCATTGCGATTTAAATCTTGATTTGAATTATTTAAAATATAACTACTTAACTTTTGGTAAAGCATGGTTACACCTGCAATAGGTAACACTCCAAGCATTATTCCTGTAATGGGAAAGAGAGACATTTTTCAGCAAGCAGCAGACCCAAGAAGAATCCAAAATCGTATTGAGCGCCAGTGTGGAGGGAGGTAACATGAATTTATGTGATTTATATTATGATATTTCATATTTTTCTGTTGTAATTACTGGGGGGAAACAACCAGTTATTGCAAAGATCCCACAGTATACATGGCTGGGCAGCACAGTGAGCCCTGCTTGACTTCCTGCTGAAGCCTGGAAGTGAAGCAGAAATGAGCCAGACATAAGGTGGGCTCTGCACACGTAGTGCCAAGTTCACTCAGTGATTGGTTGAAGCTAAACTTGAGAACTTAAAGGTTGAATTTCTCTGTAATCCATTTGATGAGAATATAAAACCATCCAGTCACAGACATAGGTTCCCTCAACTGCTGCCTGATGAAAATGATCAGAACATCCCACAGGAGTTATCTCACTGATTCTGTCCATTAGAACCAAATTAACTACATTTATTTAAACTTTACAACCAGTCATATTTGTTATCAAGACTTTCAGTTGAAAAATGTTGTCTGTGATCTTTTAAAAAGAAACATTATAGATGAGGTTTGGCCTCCTCAATTTTTCTCGTCTTCACAGTGAAACATAGTTCTCTAAAGCAGTAGAGCTAAACGGTAACAGAGGAATACTGGGGTGGTAGTTTACGACCTTCACATGTCCTCCTAGTGTCCTGTAAAACTGAGAGGTCTCTGTCTCCTTCATTTCCTCCTTGTTTATTTACCAGCATTTCTTATACACTTTCCTTGAAAATATTCTCATATTACTTTTAAATTTAATCCATTTTCTTCTACATTTGCTTGATTCAACTTTGTTTCATCTTTGTCGTGAGCTTTCTTGTGTCCTCCTTCATTCACCTTTTTCACACTGTGTTGTTCTAGATATGCTGTAAAAACCGACTTAAAGGAAGGAAAAGAGTGGAAAGAGGCTCAGGAGAAACATAAAGAGCAGAGAGAGCTACAGACAATCAGGCCGGTGCCTGTTGTGGCCTCTCTTAGTTATAGAAAAAAACCTGACCTGGATTTCATCATAGACAAAAGAGACTCCCTCCTCCGGTCTACCAAGAAGAAAGCAGAGTCAGGCGACGTCCCAAGCAGATGCAAAACTGAGCTGCTAAACCAGAAATGTCATGTTGACCCTTATCTAGCCTCTTCTAGGAGACGACCTCTTTCACCGGATGACTTGAGTGACAAACAGTCAGTCGTTTCTCAGGCTGGTTCAGAGGCTAATGGTAGCATCAGGACAGGTACAGACAGCCGTTGGGCTCAGTTTAATCTTTCATTCACTAAGCCAGGATCATCCTCCACCCTTCCTGAGATAAACCTGAGGAATAAGGTTCAAACTGGCAGCAGCTTGGGGCTGTCAGGCCTATACACAGACCATCACAGCATCTCTGGTACAGACGGGGCCAGCAGCAGCCGGTGCCCTCCCAGTAGGAGGTCAAGAAGTCAAAGTCCTGGAAGTGTTGGCCAACTTGATTCCCAGGTATTTCTAGTTGGTAGCAGTTACCTCGGTGACGGTGGCATTGACCTAGATGACAGTAGACATGTGGCCTTAACTGAGAGGTCCATGTTCAATCCTCTGTCTTCCATTGGACGCAGTTTGTCAATGCCTCCACCCAGAGACAGGCCCACTTCTGCTGATTTGCCAATTGATACCCTGGACATTCGGCCGGTCAGCCATCAGAACTACCTTGACCCTGACTTGGAGAAAGCCATCAGTGAAGTGCTGAGTTATAAACCGATAAAATTCAAGCGCAGGAGCTTGGAAGACTCTGAAGAGGATGTAAGATCCAGGAGTAATGAATATGAGAGCCGAAAGACGGAGAATGGAGAGAGGATGTTTCCTACCAGAGGTGTTAGATGTTCTGAATCTGCTGTGGATTGCAGGAGATCGTCCTGCACTACCGGCAGCCGTCACCATGGCAGCAAGAGCAAAAGAAAGAGCAAGAAAAAGAGAAGTCACAGCTCTGAGTCCGACAGTTCTGGGGACGATCCTGTTGAAAGGAGTGACTCTAAAAGATGGCTCAAAAAGTCCCAAAAAATGTCCAAGAAAAAAGAGAAACGTCCATCGTCAGTATCTTCTGAATCAGATTCTGAGTCAAACTTTACATCAACGTCTGACGCATCTACCATTTCCTACCGGAGTTGCAGTAGTGTGAAAACAGCCGTGGGTAGATCGGTTCCCAGTCCAGATGAGGAGGAGACTCTGCCACTGAACAAGAAGCAGCCGATCAGTAAGAAGAATGAGAAACAAAGGAAGAAGAAGGTGAACCGCCTGATGATGAAGTACTTGTACCGGACAGAGAGTGACTGAGGCAGACAGTAGGTTGCTGGCCTGAAGGATGCTGTGAAGCATGGTGTGACCTAACCAATCACAGAATGACTAACATTATCAGCCATTCACTCAGCCTGGAGGAGACTGCCGGGTTGTTTCAGTTAAACCCTGGTGGAAAGCTTTGTGCTGTTGTTGAGTATCTGCCCTAAAGGGAGGAGCACCAGAAGCTGTTTAATATTCCGCCCAGTTTACTGCATGTTGAACATTTTAAGTCAGTTTCTTCAAAGCGCTTTGTGTTTATCTCTCTCTTCCAGTTTTCACTGTAGATTATCTCTGGTACACAGAGCTGACGGTTTTCAGTTTAACAGCTGTTTCCAACAAAGTCTATAAAATACTTCCCTTTATATTTCAAGTTTCCATATTTCATTTTGTATGCATCTGGTGCCAGAAGAATATCATACAGCCTTTTATGAGGGAATACTTTCATCTTTCTCTCCACCACCGAACCAGGACTAGAGGTGTGCAGACAGCAGGTAGCAATTATATTGCCTCTTCTGCTGACAAGCTAAAGTAGCAGCAAAAACATCAGTTATTCTCTAACCCTGTGGTTCTCAGTGACATGTCGCCACCTGTTAGTCAATCCAGTGAGTTTTTCAGCAACTGACCAATCAGCAATCACAGGAACTGAACCTCCCACAAAGTGTTGGGTTTTATCATTACAAATGTGCTGCGGTCAGAGAGATTAGGTGGAAAATAATCTGAAAGAATTCAGCCAATGTCCTTTAAAATGAACCTGCTGGCTCTGTGGTTTTTCCAATTAGAACTGGAATCTCTCAAATGAACAAAGTTAAAACAGAGTCCTCTCTGTCTGTCACTGAGCTGAACCAGCCTCACTGTCCACCAATCTCTGTGGAAACAAAATAAAAATAAACAAACAATAAATCCATCAAAATGATGGACAGTGATGGGCTGCACAGTGGAGCGGTTGGAAGAAAGTCCTGGGTTCAAATCCCAGCCTGTATGGAGTTTGCATGTTCTCCCTGTTCATGTGTGGGTTCTCTCTGGGTGCTCCGGCTTCACCCCACAGTCCAAACACAGGACTGGCCTGTGTGTGTGTGTGTGTGTGTGTGTGTGTCTGTCTGCAGTCCAGAGTGGACCCTGCCTCTCGCCCACTGCCTGCTGGAGACCACAAGAACAGGGTGTCTGCAGTGGGCTTCCTGGAACGAGACAGAACAACAAAGTCTGAGATCATGATTGGCCAGACTAAACTTTGTTAAAAGAACTGGTAGAGGATCACGCTAACTGCACAGTCTGCGCTTCTGTTGGCTTCTGTTTTCTTTTCACTTTTGTAAAAACGAAGCCCTCTGGTTGTTTGCGATCTTTTCCCTGTCGGCGTGTTCGTTAACAGATTGTCTCCTCTGTGTGCTGCTGCAGCTCCCCCATCCGAAGACGCTCCCACTACGACAGGTCTGATGAGGAAGAGGAAGAAGTGACGGAGGGCGGTCCGGGAACAACCAGCTCGTCCCGCTCCAGATACAGATACAGCAGTCATTTGAAAGATGACGAAGATGATGATGATGATGAGGAGGTGTCGTAGTGCACTCAGTCAGACGTAACACTTTGCTTTGCATGCAGAATTGCCTACAGTGTTGGACAATCATGCACACAGTAATGCAGTGTCCTGCTCCACCAGACACCTGGAGTCAGAGGAGCGGATGCAGCAGTGTACGCTGGTAGCTGCTGGTAGCTGCTTGAACTGCAGACTCTGCCACACACAAGCTCTTCATCCACAGTTCACACCTTCAGCACCAAAATCCTACAGGTTTCCATGTATTGCCAAAAAGCATTAGCTAGCAGTACATGTGTACACTCTGTAACCGTTTAACAATGAATGCTTAGACCTAAGAAAAGCACCAGCATCCGTTCCTTTCTTTGAACAAGTGCCGTTTTAAGAAGCAGACAGAGCAGCTCTGTTAGTCCATGACGCTCATTATCATGTGCTTATTGTAGCCTCATAAAGTCTGCTCTTCATTTTCCTGCAGTATGCTCCTCAACTTGTCCTCCTCCCAAAGAGAGAAGACTGCCTGCATTCCTTGGATGCTACAAGGATCTTTTGGTTTTTCTCCTGAAAACTTTAACAGTTTGAAGTTAACTTGAATTTCCAAAGTAAACAGCAGATTAAAACACAGCGGCTCTGTTGTTGCATTTGCTATTTACACACTGTTTTAACTTTGATGTAGTTTCCTTCTTCATGGAATCCAGCTGATATTGCACCATTTTATTTTTTATATTATTGTTTCCCCAGAATTACTAGTCGACATGCATGCTGTTATCCTGAAAATCCCTTTTTAAGAAAATGTTTTATTTTTCAGGAACCTTTTTTTTTTTGCTAATAAGCGATAATACAACCCAGGTGTGAAAGCAAAATGTTAATTTTATGTTTTCTTATTTAAACAAAGAATTGATGAAGTTTAGTCTGGATGGGACACCATGAAACACCCATTATCAGCAGGAACAAGGGTCACCATGTCTGGTTTTCCTCTGGTGCTTCTTCACATGAACAGCCTCACCTCCACACAGCCACGAAACAGCTTGTAGTTGCCAGGGCAGCTATTTAAGCTCTATGGCAACCTGTCACCATGTGGGTGCAGCAGCAGTCTGGCAGTGTGCATGTGCTACCAACCACATAGCATGCTAATGTAACTCAGACTGTTTAACTTACTGAATAGTTCAAGCGAATCCCATTCCAACACATTTACTCAGTAAAGTGGACTAATTCAGGAATTAGATCAACATGTTTTATGTTCCAGTGTGTTTGAATGAGCTGAACGGCCCTGTGAGTTTGGTGCATCATTCCCAGCTAGTAACCAGAAAAGGTTCTTGAAACACAGACAGGCCTGCGACAGCCTCATTCATATGGTGACGTCATCGCTGGAAGCACTGATCTGAACAAACAGAGAACACGTTCCCGTCCTAGTAACCACTACTTCATCACATGACCAGTTCCAGGTGGTACTTCCTGATTCTGACATCGTTTTAGCTTCACAATTCTGCTGTGAGTGTTTGTGTGTGTGTGTGTGAATGAATTACACATTACCGCATCTACTTTACTGCTTTCATAGCGATGTATTTAAAACTGCCTATAAACTACTTAATTTAAGTTAAAAAAAAAAAAAAAACTAACAAAAAAAACTTAATGATGTCATCATTCTGCTGACTCAGCAACATGACTGAGTCAAAGTTGTATATTGAAATGGTGTAAATGTGTAATATGGAAACGGCATGTAAATTGTTGAAAGGATTAATGAGACACTGGAAAATATTTAGAGTACAGAGCCGGAGTGTCCCAGCTGAGGCAGAGCGGCCCGGTCACTCTCTCTCTGACCGGGAGGCAGACCCGCTGCTGCCACTCGAGGCATCTTGTTTGGATCTTTTATTGGTTCTGGCGTCGACGAGCCACACGTCTCCATCGTTCCTAACTAACCCACAGCCTGTGGGACCAAAATCATGTTTAAGCCGTTTGGTGGAGTTGTCTGCCGTGTCACATTTAGCTCATTTTAATTTGAGCAACAAGAAAATCTATTTTGAAACCTGAACATGTGTTCAGTTACTTGACGTGTGGTCATGAGTTTCAGTGTGAGAGTCGTTTTGGGTCAGGTCAAAGGCGACTGCGTGTCGTCTGTCTGAGAGCTTTGGGTGGAATTTTACAACGTGTGATTTTTGGATGCTTTTTTAATATCTATTATCGACACAAACGTGAACGTATTTTTACTGACAAGCACCTCTTTTTTTTTTCTTTTTTTTTGCTAATCCCTTATTCACTGTATTTATATACAAAACATGTATGATTCATTTTAGCTTTGGACAACTGTTTCTTTTCTTCACTGAAAACTGACCACTTGTTAATTTTATCTTTGCAATATTGTGAATAAATTCTAGTTATTGACTTGAAGCGCCTTTGACGTTGGTTTTTTCCTCACTCGGCGAGTTATTGCTGTCCGCTTACTAAAGAGTCTTCCTCATTGATTATTTTCACACATAAATAATGAATGATAACTCAGACAGACAAGAGAAAGTCTTCTGGGAGAAAAGGAAAGTTCCAGCAGCACCTTACCGAGAAGAAGCTCTGAGAATTTCTTCCATGTAAAAAGTAAAATAAGAAAATCTTTCTGTTGACACACAGATGAAATTACTGAGGATCTACATCAACAGTTACTCTTGGAAGAAGTTTCATTCAGATACAATTTTATTCTGTTATATCAACTCAGACTAAAAATGGCAAGGTCTGAATATCAGAACATTTAAAAGTGATCGGAAGAGAAAAACAACTTCACTTGTGAAATTATTTGACTCAAAGTGTTTTTGCTTTGTAATAAGATCCCCTTCACTTGGTTACTAAGATTTAATCTTTATCATGATGAAATCACTAAAAGTAAGCAAAGTAAAGCAAAAATTAATGTGTTGTAATTGTAAAAGGCTAGTTAAACACATCTTGTCTTTAGGAGCTCTAAAACTGGTGACATCATGTAAACTTGTTGATTTAAAGAATGAACGAGTTGGAGGAAGGATTCATGAATCCAGTCCTGATCCTACAAATCTGATTTCATCTCTGACTGGAAACGTCTGATTTTGAAAGGTGAAAGGTCAAAGGAAGGCTCTTCTCCCAGGCTGAGCTCACGCAGGAGCTTACCAATGACTGGGCCGAACTTGAAGCCATGACCTAAAGGAGCAGAATCATAGAAGTAAAAAATAAATAAATAAGAAGATCCATGTCACAATAAGTCACAACAAAGACAACACCTAAAGACTGAGGCCAACAGGAGACGGCTGAGCCTCCACAGTATAACTACATGCTCAACGTTTTGGGAGATTCTCTGCATGAATGTCATAGAGCTTCCCACATTTTATACAATAAGCTTTCAGAAAAGACCTAAATAAAAATTAAAAAGAAATTCTTGATATATGTTACTTTGAACAGAGTAAAATATATAGAGAGAGGATTTTTCTGTAATTCAAAGAAAATATATAAGTCTGCTGACTTAAAAAAAATGCCCCCAAAAGTATTTGCAGTATGAACCTGCACAACAGCAGGAGGAGTTGTAGTCCTGTGGCCAACACACCAGGATAAAAACATTCAAAAGAAAAGAAACAAACAAAAAAACAACTTAGATTTGTGATTTGGTTATCAACGGTAGGAGAGGTCGTAGTAACTGCTTTGGCATCCTGACTTTCAATATATGACTCCTTAGTTGGCTTTGATGCTTTTGGAAATTTACCCGAGAATCCTGCTCCAATGACGATGTTGCTGTAGTTCGGATGGTAATCCAACACAAAGTGGCGATCAGGTGTTAGCTACAAAAACAAAACAAGCAAAATAGAAAGAGTCAGATATGAAATATTTTACTGATACATAAAGGCAACTTGAATTATGCACATTTTTTCCCCCTGCAGTTTCAGATTTTCTGTCTCCTTTATTAAACTTCTGTAGCCATTTTTAAAGCCCTTTTAAAAGAATTAATCAAAATTCTGCCTCTGGAAGAACAGACAACACTCCCTAAAGCCAAAGGGCCAACCCTCAAAAAAAAGGACATTTTTAGTTCACCACAAGAAGGCGTGGATGACATGAAGCCAAGAACAAAGTGATCTGAATTTTATTCCACTGCTGCAAGGAGAACAGACTTCAGAAGTTCAGCCTGACCTGCAGAGACCTTTCGCCTGAGTAGAAATACTAACACAGAGCAAACCCAAACACACCCAGAAGAAATACTACTGCCAGGAATATTTCTTCAAGGCAGAAATACTTCTGGGGGCCCTGCGGCCACAGAGAGCCCTCTCCTCCACGCTTACTGTATACATGCAGCTCTCCACCACGGCAGGCTCAGGAACCAGGCCAGGTACGCATCTGGAAACGTATCGCTTCAGGATATCGATGTCAGACGTGTCCGTCTGCAGGTCTCTGTAATCCGGGTCAGTCTTGCTGCCCATGTGGTAGCAAATCTGCACACGCAGTAGGAATACACAGGCCAACAATTATTGTACTCCAAACAGTCCTTTGCGATCTGAATATTGCGCACACTGATATTGCGATGATGATTTTTTTTTTTTTGTGCAGCCTCACTTTCAATCGTTGAGGAAATGCTGGAGGTGTATTACACACTCACCCACCTTCACCAAGTCTGGATATTCATTCGACGGGAGGCCATAGATGTGTTCTCTGCTCTCCAAACACTCAGTGAGCAGAAAGCATGGAAAACGCTGCTTCACAGAGTAAGTCCCGGGAATCTTCTCTCTCCAGTAGCACACATTAATCTTAATAATCTGTTGTGCAAAGACAACAACAACAACATAGCTCAGTCTGACATGCATGGATCGGATACGGGGTTGCTAACCATTTTACTGGACGACAAATTGTCACAGAATGTGTTGCGATAAACGATATTGTTATTTTGAGACCATCTTCAAATAATGCGATAGTAATAATGGCAATAATAAAGCAAGAACACATTCTCAAGGATCAATAAACTATAAATTTGAATAAACATTGAAGCACTGGAACTGGAAGACATTTGAAATATTCAAAATAAAGAAAGAAAACAACAGAAACAACAAATAGAATGAATTATAAAGTCTCTGTACAAAAATTGTTTTTCCAAAAAAAAAAAGGGATAGTTGAGACCAAAACACCAAACTGAGGACCAGTTTTGGAAGAAAGATGAATCAAGTAAATGAAAATGATTGAGTTTCTTGTCATTTATTATGTGATTAATTGATTTGTGGTTTATTGTGACAGGTGTATTCATTTGTTCAGTAGTAGAGATCATTTTGAAGTCAACCAACTACAACAGTCAGATGAGTTTTCTTAGGTAGCAGTTTGTCCTAAACTTCTGTAAACTGCAGAACGGATAAATTTACAATTTTCTCATGGGAATCCTCATGTTGGAGGCTTTTCTGGGTTCCCTACTGGATAACTGAACTGGGCCTTGTCTCTATATTTCTCAGGTTCAGTTGACAGTGACTCCGGTTTGGTACCAATCATTAATGAAAGGGGCCGTTCCTGCCCTGCCACATGCGTTGCGTTTATCCCTGTGGGTGCAGCAGTCACTCATCTTTAAAAATGACAGGATTTATACTGAAAGCCTGAGGAGTTCAGAGAGACGGACGGATAACAGGAAGGCTCCTGATCATCAGGTATAACACTTAAAATTATCTACAGACCTAACAGATTCCTAATTAAACAGTTTGAATTTAAATCACTTTGTAGGATTTTAAATACTAAGTTTTGTCTAAAGTGATGCTTCCTGTATAATTACGGCAGGAAATAAGTAGCCGGAAAAACTGAATCAACATTCAGCATAAACCCTGTATTCTAACTTTATGATATTGATATTTAAATATATTGCATTTTGTTTAATAAAGCTAATATAATGAAGTTGGTCCTGTGACACTATTACACATGACACCATGTGTGAATACCTCCAGTGGTAACTGGATTCCAGTGTGAGCCAGGAGCTTATTGGTCCAGGGTCCAGCAGTGATCACCACATTTCTCGCTTGATAAGCTCCTCCAGAGGTCGTCACCTTGACAACCGGACCAGGCTCGATTTCCGTAACCTTCTCATTATCCCGTATGACCCCACCCAACTTCCGAAACTGATCCTGGAGAAACAAAACCAAACATGTTCCAGGAACGTTTCAAATTAAAAAAACAAATAGAAACTGTTTTTAATCAGGACATCATTTCTAAACATCATGTCATTTAGGAGTTCTTGTGCAAACAGGACTGTTTTTTCTTTTTAATAAACAAAGTAAACATGTAAATCAAGTCAACACCAACATCTTTAATATCCTGTCTGGATATCTTACAGAATAAAGATGGCAAAAAACATATGGTTATAGTTAAGTTAATGTTTCCAACATGTAGCTATTCTTTTAAAACAAAGTTCAGTGAATATAAGCGTTGCAGTGAAGCTGAGCCGTACCTGAACCGCCTTCAGGGCCCGGTCTGCAAACAGAACGCCGGCGGTTTGATCCACCAGGGCGCCGTGGCCCTCAGACAGCACCATGTTGGGGATGTGCTGGTGGAAGTTATCACGGCTCAGGATCACCGTGGGAACCTTGTTCTTCAGCAAGGTGTTCTTGACCAGCGGGAAATCCCCACTGGTTTCTGGTCCCATGACTAGCAATCCAGTTTGTCTGTGAGGAGAGAAGAAGGCGGCAGGGTGGACGGACTGCTGGGCTCACCGACTTTAAACACAACTTGCTCTTCTACTAATAGAAAACAAGGTCATGTAAAAATGAAAGGTCACTACTAATATCATAAGCATCACATCCAAAAGAACATACTGTGTATTTAATACTGGTGCAGCATACAGATACATTAGGAAAAAGATGGAATTTTTGTGGAAAAAGTGAAACATTATTTGTCATTTTGAATGTTCTTCCTGTGCAAGCCTGGGTTCTTCACCCCAAAAACACGACGGTTTGGTTAATTAGTTTCTCCAATTTGTCCATGTGCGTGCATGCGTGTGTGTGTGTGTGTGTGTGTTTGTTTGTAATATCTTGTAGGGACCATTTTCCTGACACATACTACGTTGTGGGGACCGAAGCCTGGTCCCCAGAGGAAATGCTGTTTTTGGGTCAGAGGTCATACTTAGGACTAAGGTGTGAATTGAGTTTTGGTTAGAGTTAGGTATGTAATGGATAGGGTCAGGATAAGGGTAAGGTTTAGGCTGTAGGAATTAATGGAAGTCAATGGAAAAATCCCCACAAAGATAGCCACACAAACATGAGTGTGTGTGTGTGAATTGTTTCCTGTCCATAGTTGACCACCAGCTCCCTATAACCCTGCAAAGGTAACCGGTATGTACGTACTTTTTGAAATAACTGACAAAAGATCCTGAACTTTTTCCACAATATTACATTGTTTTAAATGTAATATCTACAGTTTCCTGAATCTCAGTCTGGCCAAACCTTCACGTTGTGTTTAAACAGTTTTCCACTCTGCATCCCAGCTGATGACTGACCTGCACAGCGTCACTCCGGCCTCCTTCTCCAGCTGGGCCCACAGCTGGTAGCCCTCCCCCATCATCTGCGTGTAAAAGTCCTGCTCATAGGCTCTACGGATGATGCGAGTCTGGCCATGGGAGCTCCCTCGGGTGTGAGGCAGAATGAACTGGAGGAAAACAGGTCAGATTAAAGAAACAGAAAACCTGCTGCTGAAGTGAAGTAAGCACATCCTACTGTATGGAAAAACTGCAGCTGTGATCCAAGTACAGAAAATGATTTGCTTAGTGTAAAAAAAAACAATTATGATTATGAATCTCTTTGAGGCTTGTCTTATTTAACCCTCTGAGCTCTGGCTTCTAAGTGGCTGTTTTTGACTAATCTTGAATTAACTTATATTTTCACCTTAAAAACTGTTTACCTTGCCTTGTTTGGCGTCATTATTTTCAGCACAACCTCAGCTTTATGATTTTAAAGTGTTTGTTTAATTTTGACAAAATGTGTTATCACAATGGACCAAAAAAAAAAAAAAAAAAAATCACACTAAAAACAAAATCCGAGTAGAAAATATGTTGGTATTTTTAATAATTCATTAGGGTTTACTTACACAGCCCCAACATACACTGTTTAAAAAAAAACAAAAACATACACGTCTCTAATTTATGGTAAAATACCGACAGCTGTAGCAGCCGTGGTTGCCATATAAATACCAGCAACCAGCATTTTACCGTAAATTAGAGACATTACTTGTTGATTTTTTCTTTTTTCTTTTTTTTTTACAATGCACAACGAATATCATCTCAAGGCACTATACAAAAAGAATACAAATCAGTCCAATTCACACAGGATTCCAGATTCATGGATTCCTATCTGATCCCTTTAGCAAGAAAACCTGAGCAGACTCTGACTCACACTGGGCAGCCGTCCACAAAAATAGGTTTTACCTATGAAACCTTTTCTTGATCAAGACAGCTTAATAAATTACAGACCTCTACCTAATCTTCCTGTGTTACTAATCAAGAGTTTGAACATCTATACAGTAATGACCTGTTTAAAAGTTTCAGTCAGCTGTCAGAGCTCATCATAACACTGAAAGCACACTGCTAAACATCACTGATGTTCTCGTTGGCTCAGTTACTGGACTGGTGTCTGTACTGGACCTGTTGGACCTCAGTGCTGATTTTAACACATCCATCACAATGTCTTAGAACAGATTGAACATGTGGGCATCAAGGGAACAGCAGGCTGGTTGAAAGCAGGATGCAGGGTTTTTTTCCATGCTTGTGATCAAACTTCTTCACTCTCTGAGGTCAGTTGTGGAGAACCACAGGGTTCAGTGCTCGAGCTAAAACACTTGGAAACGTTATCACATGACATGGGAAAAATATTAAATCATAATGATAATATTCAGCTATATTTTGTCCAAAATCCTGATGAATTTAGTCAGTTAAGTAAACTACATGCATGTCTCAAAGACATACAACACAGATAACTTTAGTCAAGCTGTAGCACATTGTAGAGCATTTTCACAGGATAATTGTTATTTCTGTCGTTTCAGTTGGTAAGAAGCAAACTGATTGATGAGGAGTTGATTTTGTAATCAAAATAGTTAATGTCCTGTACTTGTATAGCACTTCATAAAGTCCAGAGAAACCCTACATTCAGACACGTGAATGACTGTGGCTACAAGCTACAGGCTACTGGATTGTAGCCTCAGCTGCTCTGGGGCAATCCAACAGAGGCACCACTGCCATTCAATCATTTACTTTGTTTACTGTCAGTTCAGCTTGTTTGCGCCGAGTATTAGTAAAAAGAAATCAAATTAAATACTGTTGAATATTCCACCATTCTTGTTTTCGATATTTAATATTAAAATAGACTTGGAAGAGATTTTTTTTGGCCCCGTTTGTCAAAGTGATAACACGATCTCTGTTGTAACCGTGGTAGACGATTAAGTAACCCAGTTTGATCAGGTCTTTACTCGCTTCACTGTTTGCTTCTCAGCAGAGCAAAGTGCACCTGTTATACTTATGCAACACCAGACAGGACGCCTCATTTATGGGTCACTCGTTTACAGTCTTGGCTGCAGGCCTGGATAAAATCATGCAGAAAGACTAAAGACCATGAATCAGAACATCCTGATCTACACAGAATTACAAAGGACACTTGGTCATGCTTCCAATTCAGACACGTTGTCGTTGTTCTTGAAGGAAAGTTAAAACTTTGCTAAAACTTTGTTCTGCAATCGGTGGGTTGCCGGTTCAATCCTCGCTCCGTTCAACTCTATGATCAAGCAAACTGAAATACTGAAAGGCTGAAAGAATGCAAACAAACAACTCTTTAGAATCTGATATTTCCCTGAAAATGTCAGTTACTAACTAGCTTTTGGGGTGAGAAGAAAAAGACAAGCAGCAGTTACTGGCATGTTCCTGATGGGTTGGTCACTGAGAGCCTTTCATTATGAAGGAGGGACTAGAAATGAAGCAGTGCAGTGAGCAGTGGTCATATGAGAGGCAGAGGGACCTTGATCAAGACCTTCACCCACCTTACCTGCTGGTGATGGTCCCCAGTGGAGCCGCAACATGGCAGCCTCACTTCTGTCTAATTAATAAATTGGAGCTAATTTTAATATATTAAACCACTAATTGTTTAAGCCCCACCCTTCACTTTTGTGTTCCTTTTCCTTGGATGACAGGTCTTACTGTTATGACCTCAGGTTTTTCATAGTTTATCTTGAAGCAATATTGCTTTTGAACTTCTATCAGCATTTAGATGTTACATCCTGTAAATGGAAGCTTCCTTCTCTCCTGGTCATAATGTCCCTTTAATACCCAACCACTCCTGGCTTGGGTTTTATCCTGTTCCTCTCCTCTCCTCTCATCCCTCTTTTCATACTTGAATCTCCTCTACTCCTTGTCAAATCTAACTGAATTTACTTTTTTCTACTGCAAATACTTCATCGTTTTGTTCTAACAGTAACCGAGTTTATAAATTTTTTTAGGTTCCAACAGCTGTTTGAAAACTTACGTCATCATTTTTATGCCATTTGTTTCTGAATATTGTGTTTCTTTGGCTTTATCTGCTAGCTCCTTTCCAGAGCTAGCAGAGAGGAGCTAGCAGTAACTTTGAAGTAACTCAAAGACATTCCGAATGCTTAACAGTCTTCAGAATTCTCACATTTTAAAAGTGAGCATCTACTATTGATTTATGGAAATGCTTCCTCCCCCCCTCCCCCTTTAGCTTTTACTAACTGTAAGCAGGTGAGTGAAAGGCTACAAAATGCTGATAAACAGGTGCAGAAGAAAATGTGATTCTAGTATAAAAGTTACAGCAGCTAACTCAAGACCCAAGACTTTTGGGTTTTGAATTCAGTTTCTGAACAATTATGTTTTGTCAGAGCTGCAAAGTTGGTACAAATGTGTCGACAGCGATACAGGCTGTAGGTTTGTGTGTGTGTGTGTGTGTGTGTGTGTGTGTGACACACCTCACCTGCTCCAGCAGCAGAGTCTTCTTGTTGTGTTTAGCCAGCTGGTAGGCCGTGAAGGAGCCCTGCACTCCCGCCCCGATCACCACACAGTCATAGTCCTGCTTAGCAAACATGCTGTCGGCTCTAAATGGACACACTGTACTCATATTCAACTCTCAGTCTTTTATAACTCAGCCCTATATTTCTCCGCCCATGATCAGTGGAGTTCGGACCCAAGATCCTGGAGAACCCAGTAGGGTCAGGGTTATGTCTGCTGTCTGCAGTTCTTGATCTGCTCATCTGAGATCCCTTGTTGCTCCGCTGGAGTTGCCAGCTGCAGCCGGAGGTCAATGCGGTTTACAGCTTCTGGCCTGCTGATCCTCTGCACACTGAGTTTAAAGCTGCAGCGCACATGAACGCTCTGCTGTCTGATCTTGTCGTCGGTTGGTGATAAACTCAGCTGCTTCTCCACCACATCAGTTTGTGCCAAGGCAGCTGGTTGGTTGGGCAGATCCTGATCCTCTGACCTGCTGTGGAGGGGAGCAGAACGGTTTGTTCCAACATTTGCTGTGTGTTTTTTTATTTTTTTATTTATTTTACTTTTTGTGCTTGTTTTTCTTGCATTATTTATTTTTGAACGCGTTTTCCTTTTTTTTTTTTTTTTTTTGATTACTAATTTGCTTTGGTTGTTGCATTGCATGCTTTTTTTTAAGCAGACATAATCATCTTCCTCACATTCCCCTCTTTTCCTCAGGAACTAAATATCATGCCTGAAGCCATGGTTTTAAATAGGATCATGATGTTTAAATGTAATATTGTGTATCGTCTCTCTCCTGCCCTCACTCTGTTAGCCTCAGCTGGGGTCCCTCTGCTTCTAGTCCCTCCTTTATAATGAAAGGCTCTCAGTGACCAACCCATCAGCCACCTGACAGGAACATGCCAATAACTGCTGCTTGTCTTTTTCTTCTCACCCCAAAAGCTAGTTAGTAACTAACATTTTCAGGGAACGATCAGATTCTAAAGAGTTGTTTGTTTGCATTCTTTCAGCCTTTCAGTTTGCTTGATCATTTTCTTTTTGCTGCTGCTGAACAAGCCTGAAAAACTATCTCTCCTGCTGCAAATTCAGACCAAGCTGAAAATATTTGTGAGAGGAGACAGAAAAGCATTAAATGTAGACGCAGACAGATGCACACCATCCTCTCTCCAGAGCAGTGGTGCCCAAAGTGGGTCCTGGAGGGCCGGCATCCTGCATGCTTTAGTTCTCTCCCTGGTTTAACGCACCTGAATCCAATGATGACTCATTAGAAGACCTAAGAGGAACACTGACCTGCTGAGAAGGTTGTTACTACCATCAGGGAGAAAACTAAAACATGCAGGATGCCGGCCCTCGAGGACCCACTTTGGGCACCCCTACTCTAGAAGATTTGAATGCATATGAAATGGCTGATTCATTGTTTTCTGGCCGTTTGCCAGGTTCTGGGATAGAGGGTTATGGAGGGTATGGTCCAGTTTCATCTGGCCTTTTCCTGCACCTTCATCATCCAGCTTCACAGCTGATTAAGGGCAGTTGTTGGACTCATATCACACCAGACAGCCAGCTTCAGTCATTGGTCACTTGTTTGCAGTATCTCTTGTAGATCTGAAAAATAACCTTAGACAAATGCAGCCATTGGATACTGGAATATTTCTGCCCTGTATACATCATTTAACACCTTTGATGTTTATTATACAAACAAATTGCTAATAAATGTTTTCACCAACAGCAATACTCAATATAACTCTGTGTTGTGTAAAATAGCAGTGTTTATATTTAGCCACTGGAGAGCCAGTTTCTTAGAAAGCTTGCAGCCATGCTAGTGAGTTCTGCTCTGAACAGAGAGGAATACAAAGGCAACATGCAGCCTAATGTGTAACTCATCTTGTGCTGGAAAGTATTGCAGCTCTGCTCTTTGTTTCGCTTTGCATGTGAGGACATGAAGGCTGTGGCTGTGTGGAGGCAAAAGAACCAAAAGGGAGGTTTAAGTTCCATGTATCATTTCTAAGCTTAATGTGAAATGTGAACCAGGTTACGTTTGTACAGGATCGAGGTGGTAATTTACTAACATATCCACAGTTCTGAAATGTTTATATGAGGAGGTGACGATTGTAGGAAGTGTGTGAGAGAGAACACCCTGTGAAAGTTAGCCAATCAGAGGAACAATAAATAAGTAAAAGGCCACAGTGACGCTTAAAGGGATTACAGTGGGACAGGAAGTTGGTTCAGCTGACAGCTGTTGAAATATTGTAGAGTATGTAGCAGAGAAGGTCGTGTACTTTTTAAAGTGGACTGTTAAACTGATTAGGAATGGTTGGGTTCATCAGCCGTTGGGTTGATGTGCAGGGCTGTAATAACAACAGAGTGGTAAAGCTGTTGAGTCAAAGTATGAGATGCGGCTGTTTAAGTACAAGAAGCAGGAAAAGATTTGGTGCATAGTTGCATATATTTTTTGGGATTACCTAACTTTGCTGTCTAAACAATGATTAATAGTTTTTCCCCAATAGTTTTCAGTGCTGCTACTAAAAAAAGTCCCAGTTTACACTGCAGGCCTTTCTGTCCCAGCATCTTATCATTGTTGGTCTATCATTACTTTTTAAAATAAGCTGCCAAATATGCTTTAATTAAACCTTAAGTTTGATCGAACTAAAATGATTTTCTTGAAGTAAAATCAGAACTGATGGCTTCTTCAATATTAACTTTTACAGCAGATATTGGTCAGGCCCAAAAAGGAGAACAATCAAACGTTTTCACCACTGCCTTTACACGTGGCATATAAACTGGAGTATTCACTTAATTCTTCCAACTTCAAATTTTACATCAACAGTAAAACAGTTATTTACTTAATGTGTAGATTTTTTTTTTCTTCTCATACGAGCATTTAGCCAGGAGTCTGTGGGTTTCTCTCTTCTCAGTTCTTAAAGTTTTTCACTAGATGGCGCCACACAGCTGCCGCCTCCTGGAGCCAAACCTCAGCAGGTGTGAAGCTGCACCGCTGCTGATCAACCTGTTTGATTCAGTGGTTCAGTGATGCAGGAAGATTAAAGATGTCTCATATAAAATATTTCATAAAATCTATCCCACTAAGGTATATATTAATTCTATATTCAAGAAAGAATTGAATGTAAATTGTATGTTTTGTGATTCATAGCCTCAAACTGTTCTCCACTTGTTTTGGTACTGTCCTTTTGTTAATGTGTTTTGGCAGAATCTCTGTGACAAGTTGTCTAACAAGATCAAAGTAGATGTTCTGAGGTTTTTTCCCTCCAAATTTCCTTGTCGGTGTTTAAGATTTTTTTAATAGATTAAAACGTTGCTTGTACATGTAACACTCCTGTCCATATAACAACAGTTTCCTTGAACTAGTAAGGTTAAGAAAATGGAGAACCTCGAAATGTTGGCACTATTTAGTGCTGTTTTGAACAACTGGCTACTATTTTGCAATAATAAATAAGATTAAATACATATAAATGAAGAGATTGACCTTGACCTCAACATTGAAGGAAACTAAAATGTATTAGTCTTTTTAAGTAAACCATAGAAAACAAATTATAACTCACTCACTCAATTTAGTTTTCCAATCACACACAGTGTTTACACAGGTCATACTGAAATAATATCTGCCTTGTTAGATGTTTTTGTGGACCTGGGTGAATTAGTGGAACTATTCCCTCAGCCCATCACTGATCATTAGACGGAGTCTTACATAAAGATTAGTAATTTCATACACATCACCTGTCATTACCAGTCTGTGCTCAGTCATGAGTTCAGTACATTAGTGAAATACATAGTTTGGTCCCTGACTGACATTTAACCGTTGTCTCAAGTGATTTTGTGCACGCAGGTCAACACCGTTGGGATCCAGTAGGGGATTTTAAAGTGACTATATTGTGCACTGAATTACAACTAAATGTGAAGTAGCCTGAATGAGGGTCAGCTTCGCTTGGTCTGAGACCATGCCTCTAAACCAGGAAAAGGTGGATTGCTTCATCCAGGTTGGGGCTAGTCATCACCTGAAGTGGAAGAGGATGGAGCAGGAGATATAGACATAGACTGGAGATCCATCTAAAGTAAAGTGGGCCTCTCTTGTTTATCTTATCACCAAGTGTATTGTCTGTTGTATTCACCAGGAATGTTAATTGTAGGTACCCATAACTTATTTATTTTTTTAAAACCCCAAATTATATATGTTAGTTGAATGGTGACATTAACCAGTGATATGAAAGTTTAGCATTATTTACATGGGAGATGTCTCCTGACTGTTCAAGTGTAAGCTAGGATAGGCCTTGTCCAATTTAACAACATAATTCTCAAACAAACTGGAAAATGGAAATTTGTGTAAGCAAGCCAGAGGGAGCTCTCTGGTACAGTAAGTTCTCTTTTTGTTACTAATTGAACAAAAGGAGCAAAAGAAAGTGCAGTTTTAGTGTTCTCAGTAAGCAATATAATGAGCATGGTGTTCAAAAAAGAGTCAGGTAAATCTTAAATAAACTCCATATTTTATTGTATTGATGAAAAACTTTACGTCATGGCATTTCACAAAGACTCGGGTATATTACAGTGCGCCACATTAATTTTGTCCTTTGACCTCAGACCTTTAGCTACAGACCTCCCGAGACACCACTGTACCTCTGTCACTATATGCAGAGGTCTGTAGGGTACAACAACTGCCAAAAAGAAGACACAAGTTGTGTTGAAGTGAACGGCAGACACACTCACTCACTCACTCACTCAGCATGCCAAATACAAAAGCCTCTCATTATGAGCCTTTAAAAAACACCACATCATATAAGGCTTTTAGAACAACAAAGTTTTAATTGGACACAGTCACTTGGAAAAAGCTTTTTCATCAGCTGTAACTAAAAAGTATATAAAAAAGTATATAATTTGATAAGGCATCTCACAAAGAAATATATTAATTCACAAAGATGTATATATTTTACAGTCAGAATGAAGGACAGACAACAACAAAGTGCAGCACAAGCTCTGGCTACAAACGTATACATTCCTGTCAAGCTGCTCCTGAACCAGAAATAATGTCAGAAGTGTATTTGTGTTAAGAAGAAAAAGAACTAGACTGTTACCCAGTGGTCCAAAGATGTCTTTTCAAGTGAAACTAAAGCTTGTATTTAATTTGAAAATCAAGATTCCAGAGTTTGAAGGAAGAGAGGATAGTCTCAGAATCCATGTTGCTTGATTACTAGCATGAAGTTTCCACAGTCAGCGATGGTTCGGGGATGCAATGTCATCAACAAGCCGAAAGAGCCCCAACCAAGAACCGAGTACATAAAAATGTATATATCAGAAGCCTGACATTTATGTTAGCAACATTAATTTTAATTAATGGGGGTGTCATTATCTGTAAACCATAATCAGAAAAAAATTATATGACAGAGGCTGAAACAGAAACAATGTTTCATAATTTTCTAATTTTATTGGATGTATGTGTAAGTGTGTTGCCTCCTATCAAGATCAAATTAGTAAAATGTAGTAGCATTCTTAGCATTAAGTATGTTTACTGGAAATATAATACCAGTTTAATGGTCGTTTAGAATATTTCCTATGCTTAAATACAAATTAAATTGATTATTTGTCTTGTACAGCTGTGGAAATGATTACATTCTGTTCTAAATGAATAGAAATGTAATGATCCAGTTTAAAAATATACAAAGTAGTCTGTGATACCTTTAAAGTGAACAAAAGGAAAACACATAAACTGAAAATCTGTAATTCCTAGCATACGGTACACGGTAGATGTCTGAAGCACGCGGTGGCCTAAAAAAATAGATGTTTAAATACTAATACTGGCACTTAACTTCTTTAAAAACAACAACAACTTCAACAAAACAGCGCCAACAAATTACGTTTTTTTCAAAAGGAAAATACTGAAAAAACGAGAAGTCTTGTAAACGCAGAGCCACCGCCTGCAACTGCATGCGATACGTATCCTTGAAAACTATCAGTAGCCTTTTATAGCGCATGCGCGGCCGGCAGTTCGCGGTTGCGCCAACTGGAAGAGGATGTTGCTAGCAGCCAGTGTAGATGCACAGCCTTTTCACAACAATAACATTCACTAAAATTTGCATCTCCACATTCACGAACTGAGGATTCCGCTTTGAGAACACACTCGGATTCGCTCTTTGGATCACAACCTTAGCACGTCCGCATATTTATAGTTCTGTCTTCTTTTGACAATGGGAGTGGATGGGTTTGCAGCTTTACTGGACTGTTTTTTGGCAGAAGCAGAAACAAGAATCTTGGCTTGCCAGCTAGGCCGCAGATGGATTTTGTCGCCATGAGCAAGAGTCGACTGGCGATAAAATATTGAATGTATTCTCTATGCGTTTATATTGTCGCCGCTGCTACGGAGCCGATGCGTTTATAGCACGATTATTTTCCATTTTCGCAGTTTTTGTTCAAGGCAACAACAGAAGCTAGCAAGCCCGCTAGCTCCTCAACCTTGACTGGCTGCCGTCTTGTCTCAGTAGTTAGCTCCGTTGGCTAGCAAGCGATCACTTGGCCACCAAAGCAGTTGGATTTAAACTTTTTGTTGCGGATCTACGTTCACCGTCTGGTACCACACTGGTACCGGTACCACAGATTTCATTTGCGAGGTCTGCCTCTGGATGAATGTGGGACAAAATGGAGACCCCGACGATTGTGTACGATCTGGATACCTCTGGAGGCTTGATGGAGGTGAGGTTGCTAAGCTAGAAGGCCTCAGTAGAGTTACTTCTAATGCATACGCTCGGGTTTCCTCCCTGTAACTCTGTTCTGGTTATTCTAACAATTGAAACTCGACAGTTCTGTTGTCAAGCGTCTTGATCTCCCAGTAAAGTCAGCTCTCTGGTTTGGGAATGGAGGCCAGAAGTTGAATGTGGCTGTGGCGCTTCATGAACCGTGTCTGAGGATACTCAGCTGCATGTCTTCCACTCGTTTGTGTGTGCAGCAGCCGTGGCTTTCATTAACAACGACTTGGGTTGTTTTTGCAGCAAATCCAAACTCTGTTGGCGCCTCCGAAGTCCGAGGATGTGGAGAAGAGGAGTCGGAAGCTGGTAAGAGACGTTCGGAGGAGCGGCAGGGCCACCAACCACGACACCTGCGACAGCTGCCGGGAGGGGGGAGACCTGCTGTGCTGCGACCACTGTCCGGCTGCGTTTCACTTACAGTGCTGGTAAGATCCAAGGGAGGAAAGACTTGACAGCAGTCAGTGCTTGCCCAATGGAGGTCAGCTGTACCGGAAGGTGCTGTTAGCCTCACCTCTGGTTTTTGTTAGGGGTTTAAAATAAACTACGCAATTTTATCTCTGTGACCACATTGCCAAATTTCTTTTGAGGGGGAGCGATTAAATGTTGATTTCAATATCACCTTGCAGAAGGTCTCAGCGCTTTGTTTCTGGCATAGATTTGATGGATAGAACAAGTTCAGAGCTTCCGCTGATATATCTTCTTTCGTGTTGCTTACTGCCATCGTTTCCTCTTGTACGGGACTGCGTGTCGCAGGCAGGGCTCAAACACAACAAGCAGAACTTGTTGAATATAAGTGTGTTTAATAGGCAAACAGGGATGATACCAGAACACTGTAGGCGCTTCTCCCGTCCGGTAGGGGGTGGAATTGTCTCCCTTGCTGCTAGCAGTGGAGGCAATGTTGCTAAAAATGGTGTTCACCATTCCTCTGTTTACAATATGGCGACCTCCCTGCTTTTTTTTCTGGTCAAGCGCCATCTTAGCAATCAACGTTAAAGTTCGACATGAAGGGTGAAGAGGCAGTAAATAGACTAATACAAGCGAGCACATTCTCAGATTCAGGGACGGCTTGTTCTTATCCGTCCGCTGTATGTGTCTCCGTGTCGCCCGGTTTTTCGCTCAGGGCGGCTCTCTGCTTGCATGTTGAGCTGAGCCTCGATGTCAGAGCATCTCAGGATTCCGTTTATTGATCTGTTGACGGCTTGTGATATGGATGGCCGTGTGTAACTTTAGATGACAGATGACAAAAGTATCTGCAGTTTGCAACTGGAAGCGGTCATTGCTGGGTGCTTCATTATGCGCGGTTTGTATTGTAATTCAGTTTTTTGTCCATTAGGTGGAGACAGAGAAACTGCCTTTATAGAGTTATATAAGGCCTTGAAACAGATTTAAAGGTATTTACCTCATTTAGCGGCGGCTGAGAATTTATTTTACGGCAATAGATATAGAAATATAAACACTGTTACAAAACAACTAAACACACACCAATTAAACAACAATTAAAAGCAATGTTTGGCCCAAATCCTTAAGTATTGCTTATATTATATTGTAATTTAAAAAGAAAAAAGCTAAGCTATACAATGAAAGAATTAGCTTAATAAAATTCAGAAACATATAAATAAACCTCGTTAAATGACAGTTATTAAATCCTTGAACTTAGCAGACAAAGGACTTAATGTGGAAGCATCGAATGGCTCACATTTCTTTTTCTTACCATAGCAACCCACCGCTTAGTGAAGAAATGCTTCCTCCTGGAGAATGGATGTGTCATCGCTGTAACATGAGAAAGAAGGTGAGTGGTAAGATGTTTGGTTAGTTGTGTTAACTGACTCTTATCGTTTCTAGTTTCTTTTGCACACCTTGGAGACTTTGTATTGCAAATGCACAATGGATTGAATCATATTTATTGAATTATATTTATCCCAATTGCAAAATAAAGCTTTTTGTCATTTGGGGCGGGGTGGAGTTTGTAAAGTAAAACAATGTGGGTTAATTTGGGGTTTAATACTACACAAAACCAGTATTCAATGGTCATGGTTTGGTGTGTTTTCTGAAGCACTACTTTGTGCAATGTACAACATGTGGCTTGATAACATGCTCATATGACATGCTTCACGTATGAATAGCCGTCAGTAACACATAATCTTGTCTCCCTTTTTAAAAAGCTAAGGAGCTGGTTCAGATGATCTGCACTGATTAAGAACCATTGAAGTCACTGTAATTAGAAAGTCAAACATCACACATGGAAAAATGTTGTCTAACTGAACTGGTTTGTGAAAATGCATAATGTCTCCAATCTGAAAGCAGCTGATCTCCTGACTGGACCTTTAACTCTCTCCTGGTTTTTTCATGTTGCTGCCAGAAGCGTGAGCAGAAGTCTGAGCAGACTAATGGCTTCCCAGACCGATCTTCAACCAAGCGTTCCACTTCTCCTGCGGGTGAACTAGAGGTGGGCCCCGGCCCGCTGAGGCTCGATGGCCTTCCGCCAGGGGCCGGCGCTGCGGGGCCCGGTCTGCGTGTGGCTCAGGTCCGCCTCCTGGACCGTAGGACCAGCAGCAGGCCCAGCAGCCGTCCTGGGACCCCGACATCCAACACGTCCTCCACCCCGACCCCATCAGAGGAGCAGAACGATGGAGAGGAGGAGGCAGCCGACCCCGAGGACGACGTGCAGGCGGTCGAACCCGACGGCGCGGCGCTGTCGGTGCCGGCACCTCGTCTTCTCAAGAGGCCCTTCCAGCTGCTCATTGCAGCAGCCATGGAGAGGAACCCCACACAGTTCCAGCTGCCCAGTGAGCTGACCTGCACCACGGCGCTGCCAGGTCAGTCTGTCACAGAGAGGGACTGAGAGGGATGCAGTATTTCCCTGTTACTGTCTTGGTCTGTTTTCTGTTTGGCCCCAGTCTATGTTTTGTCCCAGTCTTGTGTCTGATGAGGACCAGAGTCAGGGAGCTGGTTGCAGGCTTCCTGCTGCAGACTTATCATGGACTGTTAGCTGAATGTTTGTGGCTCCTGCATTTCCATGTGCTCTAATAAAACCTGAGGCTCCAAAATTTACCAACCAAGCTGTGCTGTGAACAAAGAGCTGACAGCAGCTCTGTGGTCTAACTAAAGTTAGGTTGCCAGCCTTCTCAACTGTTTGGTGTCTTTTGTCTTTTGGTTGTTCAGGCAGCAGTAAACGAAGGAGGAAAGAGGAGCTGCTGGGTAAACCATTCAGGAGGCCTCAGCACGAACTGGACCCCAACGGCTTGGTCCCTCTGCCCGTCAAAGTCTGCTTTTCATGCAACAGGTGAGGCACCAGTGTTCACTGATGGGTCCTGCTGCCTAACCAGGCTGGTATCCATCCTGGCACACACTGTGTCCTGATGGACCCTGGTTCTCTCTCCACAGGAGTTGCAGGTTGGCCCCGCTGATCCAGTGTGATTACTGTCCACTTCTTTTCCACATGGACTGCCTGGACCCCCCACTGACAGCTCTGCCTGCTGGCAAGTGGATGTGTCCCAACCACGTTGAGCATCTCGTGGTAGGAGAGAGTGTTCAGAGTTGACTGTTTGTGCTCGCTTCAGCCGGTTTGCGGCCAGCTTCCGCTCACCTCATGCTGTGTTTTAACCCAGCTCAACCAGAGGAGCCTCAGCCTGTCCAGCCGCTGCCAGCTCTTTGACCAGTTCCAGGACAGGATCTCCCAGCATGCTGTCCGGTTGAACTTCCTCCGTAGAGTCCATCGGCAGAATGCTCCCAACCGCCGGACTTCTTACCAGCAGAACAAGAAAACCATTAAGGTACACTCTCTGCAGAGAGGAAGTCTTTCACTAGCCACATGTTGGATTTTACCTTAGTGTATAATTTCTGCTTCTGTTACCATGATAACGATTAGTTTGAAAACTATGTTCTGTGAAAGAGTGTAGATATCCAGGCCTCTGCTCTCTTCCATCCATCCATTTTCTAACACCCTTGTCCCTAAAGGAGTTGGGAGGTGTGCTGGTGCCTATCTCCAGCTAATGTTCCGGGGCAGAGGCTGGGTGCTCTGCTCTCTTATGGTTCAGATTTTATTAAATAGAGAAAAGCTTTTGTGTACAACTTGGAGCTGCTGAGTCCCTTTACATCTGGAATCTGGAATCCCTCAAAGCTCCATACTTGGACCCCTTCTTGTTTTACTTCCTTTAAAATCTGAACAGACTTTGATGATCAGGTGTTGATGTGCACCTTCACTTTTATGCTGATGATTGTCAGATCTGTTTCATTTAGTCAAGTTGACCAAACAAGAGTGCATTTCAGAAGTCAGAGCATGGATGTTTTTGAACCGTTTACTTTCGAATGAGTAAAAACACATCGATTTACCGGTCGATCTACATTCCCACCCTCATCTCTGGTCATGACCGAAAGAACGAGATCGTGGATACAAGCGGCTGAAATGGGTTTTCTCCATAGGGGGCCCCTGGGCTCTCCTTTAGAGATAGGGTGGATGAAGTAAAAAAAACGAGATACTGTTTAAACCCAGTGACTGTTCTGAAGTCCAACCAGATCTGGGTTCTTTAATGGACCCAGTCACTCAGACTGGAGCCAACATGGCTGTTATACTGGAGAATGATTTTAAACTCACCACACAGATCAGTTCAGTAATCAAGTCCAGCTTTTAGATATTAAGCTATCTCCCTCACTTTGTCGCATTCATTACTTCTCAGAATATTGTGATGTGTTTTACGTTTCTACCTCAGCTTCAGGTGCTCCAGAATGCTGCTGCTCCCTTTTTCAACTGGTGCGAGAAAATGAGAGCGCATCACTCCTGGATTGGCTCCCAGTCCGTTTTCAGATTAACTCTAAACTTCTTTTATTTGCTTTATTAATGTCTTCACGGTCTTCTCCCAAAGTTACTGTCTGACTTTGCAGTTGCACATCCCATCATGCTCTCTCAGATGAGCAGATCAGTTCTCACTGGTTGTCCTAAAGTCGACCAGGGGGGTGAGAGGTCATGGAGCGTTTTCAGCTGCTGCTCCTAAGTTGTGGAATGAGGAGCCTTTATAAACCAAACAGGCTGATTCACTTCAATGTTTTAAAATCTTTTCTTAAATCTTTTTTTTTCTTTGCTTTTGGACCAAGCTTGAGGTGCTTTAATGTCTTAGTTATTGTTTTATTTTTATGTCTGTTTTATTTCTTTTAGTGTACGGTACTTTTTCTTTTTTTTTTAAAAATGTTTGATTATTAAAATTGTATTGATGATCAGTAACGTGACCTGCTTTAAGACGAGGAACACAGGGAGACCCTGTTGAGGGGATAAGTAGTGTTCAGTGGGCAGGAGCCAGGTCGGTCCTCTGACAGACGTTGTTGTTACCCAGGTGCCAGATGCAATCAAGTCTCAGTACCAGAATCCCCCCCCTATGCTGCTTCCTGCTGGGGTGCATCAGGTGGAGTTGGTTTGTAGCGGACTCCCCCACCATCAGCCCGCAAAGCACCTGACCACAGAGCTGGAGCAGGAGGAGGTGGGTACCACGGCCGCCATCTTTCACTGTCCACTCAGTCCTCCAGGAATCACCTGTGTAAAATAAGTGACGGCCTGTTTGTTACTGCTGGAACGTGTTGAGTTACACACCACGAGGTCTGCTGTGGAAAGTCAGTAACAGAAATCAACTACAGGAACTAAAGATCTGGTGGACAATAATCAGAGAAAATAGTTAGAGGTTGTCATGAATATAAGATGAGCATTTAGAAAGAGGAAAAGAGTTGATTCCATTCCCAAAACCCTAACAGAGTCTGCAAAAGATGGATCAATTCCTGTGACCGACCTCATTGATTTTTTTATTTTAAATTTTTTTTTTGTTGCTATTTTTCCACTATTTACTCAACAAGAGTATCAAGAAACAGCAATACATTTGAACATATGATGAAATGCAGTTACTGCATGGAGTTTAGTGATGCAAGTCGTCAGATTTCTGTGTGTTTAATGACTGACAGTGGGATCTTTACTGGGACATTTCCCCAGCCGTCACATACTCTGTTAGTATTTTGTCATAATATTTAGTCTCAGTTTAACTTCAATTTATCGAAAGTCTTAAATGTGGAACATTTTTGCCAAAACAACTATGGCTGATTAAAAAAAAAAAAAATAAAAATAAAAATCTAAATAAAACTGAATTGTGACAACTAATGGAAGATAATGTTGGTGAATAAGCCGACACAGAAGGGAATCAGTCACAGTTTAGTTCGCTGAAAACATTGTAACTGTTTGTGCTGCTTCCCACAGTGGCTGCAGGACATCATTGCTCTGCAGTGCAGCATCATGAGACACCTGTCCATCAGCCAGAAGGTCCGCTCGGCCACGCCCACTGACCTCGAGAGGAAGAGAACATGTGTTACATCAGAGGAGACGAAAAGTCAGGCGGCTGAAGGAAGAACTTCCCCTGAGCCGCACTCTAAGCCCTGCGGTGCGCCTGAGCCCCCCCAGGAAGCCCATATAGCCAGGGACGCCTCAACAGAGCTGGGGGGGTGTAAGTGCAACATGGCGCCCTGCCCCAAATGTAGGAAACCCAACGGACCCCTGGCAGAGCTCCACCCTCCCAAAGCCAACGGACCCCTAGACTGTAACAGTGCCTCGGACCCCTGCAGGCCGCCGGACCCGCAGCACAGATTAAAGACTCACACAACCTCATCGTCGGACTCGGCCGTCCCTTCAGGGCTATTGAACCACATAGGAACAGAAACGGTTAAAAAGGACCCAGAGAGCACAACTGAAGCCTGTGCTCAGAACAACTGGCCCCCGGTTTGGCCCCAGAGCAGCCAGCAGAACCACCGGAGCCAGATGGAGCTCCAGGAGTTGTGTTTGAGTAGTGATGAGAAGCCTCCCTTCCCCCTCCCAGACGCACCGCCTAAAGGCAGCTATAAGCAGACCTCCAGCAAGCAGGGGCCCGACTCAGCGACTCCAGGTAGCCCTGGTCCCCAGCTGGCCACAAACCGTCACAGATCGAAGGCCCCCACATACTCAGGCGTACTTCACTGCTTCATATCGGAGAAAAACCACAGCTAGGCACCCAGCTGGGTCATTGAACATGCTGGTATCCATGACGATTGAAGGAAATGGAGGAATTTGTCATTAGAGATGCAGGCAGTCGGTATTCTCCACTATGAAGTCCCAACCGTTCAGGTTCTGTTTGTGGAATCTCACAGAAACCACACACAATACGCCTCAGTATGTGGGAGCCTTTACACTCAACATTATTTTCAATGTCAAAATTTTGTCTATGACTCATATTCTCCAAGGTGATGTACTCAGTTATTGCAGAATGTTGCAGACTTTAGTTCATGAGTGGCTCATAATTTATTGCCATGGCACCAAAGAATTTGTAAGGAAGTTTTGACATCAGTAGTTTTAGATCAGTAGTTTTTGTAGACAGCTGACCATTTTTCTCCTCCCATCACTGATAATGTCATCAGCAGTTGATCAACTGATCAGCGACGGGTTTAAAACAGCTAAATGCAGCACTTGATCTCATTGCTACATGTGTGTGTTGTTCTGCATGTACGTGTAACTTCTTTGTAAGATCTTTGAAACCAAACTCTGAGGTTAAACTAAGATATTGTCCTTAGCCTGTCATTCAAGATGATGTATTTGTAGATCCGGTCTGATCCACAAAGGCTAGAATACCGACCGTTGGTTCTGTGTAGACACAGAACCAATTTGATCAGGATCCCAGTTGATAGCTGGGATCGGTTTGAGTAAGTCTGGAGTAATCTCGATCAATATTAGTCAGTTTTGTGCTGATATAGTAACTGTCTCTATCAACAGTTGGCTGTGAAGACACACCTGATGGACTGACTGCTCTGTCTGCCACAGAAGATACCAGCTGGCTAGCTATATGACAGTAGCTGGTTACCTATCTGACATTAGCAGTCTAGCTAGCTGATATTATCTGGTTAGCTAGTTGAGATTAGCTGGCTGACATTACCTGGTTGGCTAGCAGACATTAGCTGGTTAGCTAGCTGACATTAGCTGGCTGACATTAGCTTATTGGCTAGCAGACATTATCTGGTTACTCAGCTGACAAGGCTGTTGTCAGACGGCAGTCGGGAAGTATTGGTTGCAGAACGGCAGGTAGCATGGAGTGAAAGTGAGCAGATAAAGCTGCCCACTCTGACCAATCAGCTGCTATGTTCTGTCCTCCAGATGTGAAGGCTGGTCCTGGCCTGATGGACTGCCTCCTGCCCAGTGCCCTGTCCTCCATCAACACCCTTTCCTCTTGCAGAAACAGTGCCAGGGACTTTGGAGGTAAGTTACACGGGTGACTGTAGCTCATGGTGGTTGCTATGGTGATGTAGGCAGGGTTCTGATTGGCTTTGTGTGTGTGCAGGCATCGAGCTGGACAAGCTGGATGAAGAAACAATCCGGTTCCTGGCTTACCAAAGGATCCAGCAGCTCTTCCCTCCCAAAGCCCTCAGCAGTCCGCCGCTCCTCACCCCGGGCGTTTCCTCAGACCTCCCTCCACCGCACCATGACAGTAAGAGCGACCAGGTCTCCGCTGCTTTCCGTTTTATTGGGCGGAGGTGGGCGGCTAAAGCTCCGCTGCTGTCTCTGCAGGTCAGAAGGTGCAGGCTCGGGCTGTTTTCTGTCCCCTGGCAGGACGAGGACAGACGGTCAGCATGTGCTATAGGACGCTCTACATCGGATCTGGTAAGAGCTGCATGCTGCTTCCAGCCCCGTCTGCTGCTTCAGCTGCTGCTGGTTTGGCTTCTTCACGTAGAAAGAGTTGAATCAGGTCTGACCTGGTCCGGTAGCGAGCGGCTCACTGCCACAGTAGAGTCGCTCCCTCCAGGAAGCTAACATGTTCCATCACAACTATTAATGCAAATTCATTCAGCAGTTTTCATCAGTCATTGCAACTTTTCAGTAATTCTGACCAGTCACTGCTATATTGTGCATACACTTCATGTAAAGTTGAATGACCAATATGGAATTCTTGTTTTGCACTTTGACCCCTCCTCAGGACATGATTGGATTCATATTAATGGTTGCTGTTTCATAAAGAAAATGTTATTTGCTCTGTAAACATGAGCTGTTTTGTCTCTTTTTACTTTCAAAAAAAGACAAAAAAATTCTATCTATTTTGAAATTGTGCAGCAATAGATCATGTGATGGGTAAAAATAAATCTTAAGACAATGTGCTACTTTGACCGCAACTCTTTGCAGTCGAAGCCTACTTCAGCAGTGATTTTAGGCCGCAGTAATCACAAACAAATGTCGCTGCATTGTGGAGGGACTGTAGAGTTGATGGTAAATTTGAAATGAGTGAAATGCATCTGAAAACTTTTGGAAGCGTGAACTGCAGGCGGTACTGCACAGCGATGTGACTGCACTGTTTCCCCACCAGGTGCTGACATGGACGTGTGCCTTACCAACTACGGTCACTGCAGCTACATATCGGGGAAACACGCCTGCATCTTCTACGACGAGGTACGGCTGCCGCACCCATCTCCATGTGCTGCTTCCTGTCCTTCAGCTCCTTCATCAATCTGCTCCCTCTTATGTGTGTGTTCTACAGAACACCAAACACTATGAGCTCCTGAACTACAGTGAACACGGCACCACAGTGGACAACGTCCTGTACTCCTGTGATTTCTCTGAGAAGGCGTTGCCGGCGGCGCCCAGCAGCCTGGTGGCCCGGGTCCAGGGACTCATCCGTAAGATCAGCACAACTCCATACATTAGAGAAAAACACCGGAAAACAGGCTTGACACTTTCATTGCTTTTAACAGATCAGTCATGATCAATAAAATCTGACTCTTTTTGAAAAAAAAAAAAATCCAATAAACCCTTTAATGTCAAAGTGAAAGCTGATTTCTACCGCATGACGACACTGGGATAAAAACACAGACAGATGATGGCAGAGGAACCCAACCCACCAAACCACCAGATCTGGAAGCACTAGTTGTGCTTCCAGGTCAAGTACTGCCTGGGAAGTCCAGATGTTGTCTGCAGCACATCGGCAAACCTCTGGAGGAGGAGTGTTCCCGTTCAGCTGCAAGCATCTCCATCTAACTGCCTTACTGCTGTCAGACCTGACAGCTGTCTGTCACCATAGCAACAGGGCTTCATATCCAGATCTGATCTTTGTTCTTCACACAGTCAGCTTGGTTTCACAAAGTCGCAGTAAAGTTGGAGCACCACGTCAATGAAACATGCTAAACTTCATTATTTATTTCTAAACGACGAACTGAAAAAGTGAGGAAACGCTCATCTGTCTGCATGCAGGATCTTTGATCATGGGGGAAGTGTGTGGTTCCTGTCTGGGATCGTAGAGCTGGACTATGGATCAATAATATAGACAGACACAAGATCAATATCAATAGAAAATACATCTGATAGAATATTCATTGAACTCTGATCCAGAACCGCACAGCATTGTGGGAGATGTAGGTAGGCCTGTCACAATAACACATTTTGCTGAGCGATTAATTGTCTCAAAAATTATTGCAATAAACGCTAATATTGTTTGAAGACCATTTTAAACTGATGTAATGGTAATGACATAATAATCCAAGCGATATCCTGCCAAAATTAGATGCACTTTATTTTCAAAAGAACACGTAACACTGGAACTGGTAAACAAAATTACAATTGACTCTCAGTCTCCATTAACAAAGAATGCACTTGAATAAAAACTAAACATAAAATCAAAGTGGAAATAAAAACTACATTCAACCAAAAAGAGTGCAGATTATGAAGTCTGATTGTTGCCCTTCAATAATCACTAGATTTAGATGGAGAAGACGGGCATATCCAACTACATGATGCAATAGTTCACTCCTACCTTAAGCCCAGTTCACACTACACGACCAACTAAGATTGTCGCTTGCGATAATCGTAACCGATCATCCTGTAGTGTGTTACGACTGATCGGTTCCAGTCGGTAGAACGTTGTGGCCGCTCCGATCTAAATCAGGCATATGCATATTCAACATGTTACATTGTCTTAGCCAGTTTATCACTGACTGGGAGTGAGAACGCAGCCTGTTGAATGTGACAGGCAGCCAATCAGAAAGCACGGATTCCCCTCTGTGCTTTCCCCTCAGAAAACACAGAGGGGAAGGTTTGATTACTAAAATTGGTGAGAGAAATCGGTCGATAAATTAAAATGAGGTCGATAACTTTCATTTATCATGCGATTAATTGATTTATTGTTCATCGCAACAGGCCTTGATGTAGGCAGAGGAAAGACTGATCATCAGCTAACTCACTCCTGAGTTCCAAAACAACAACCTGTTGAGTAACTTGAGCAGAAGCAGTTTCATGTTTTTCCAGCGTGCCTCAAAACGACTTAAAATAAAACATAATGACGTGGAGTGGAAACTAGATGACAGAGGAAAGATCCTGTGACCAGACTGACATATTTCAGATATAAAAAAAAAACAACAACTAATCAATAATTATGGATATTATTATGAAACGCTTATATACTGATGCATTTTTCAGCCATATTGTCCAGACCTACTTGGTTGTTCAGTTCTCTTTTTTTAACAGAGCAGCTTCAGAACTGAAGCAGTGTTCTGCTGCTCTGACCGGGGCCAGCTGAGTGGGCCACAGAACAGACAGGCTTACAGGCAACAGAAGATCGCCACTTTAATCTTTTGCCACGTTTTGCATTAAATACACAAATTCTATAGCATTCCTTGTTTTTCTTTGTCAAATCCATTGTTTTAGTCTGGATCTGGATTGACTTGTGCTGTCTGGACCAGAGTTCAGACAGGCTGCGGTTTGTTTTCACTTTACTTGTTGCCTTAAGTTCCCTCTTTGGAAAACACACTCAATAGATGTTCTGCATATTCAGTAACATGAAGCTTTTTCTTTCCAGTGAAACAGGAACAGAATCAGGATGTTTGAGTTCAGATTCAGTTCATTCCTCTTTAGCACTTTGGAACTCAGATGGCAAAAAAGTTCCAAACTGTATTTATGATCATTTTAATATGTGAATTAATCATTGCTAGTAAACATCTGCTGGAAAAGTAGGACATTAGACAGCTGATGAAGGTAAAATGGGAATTTATTACATTTTATTAGAGGTTTTTTGCAGTTTGGAAAAAATCTTCTCCAATGACAAGTCGATATTCCACTTTTTATTTTCTTTGGTTGGAATAAAAATACTTCTAAAACCTCTATGTAGTAAAACAAGTGAAACTAAAATGTTGGTTTTTTTTCAGCAGAGCAGTAGAAGAAGAAACCTGTTGACTGGTTTTTAAACATGCGTAGTGTTTCTGCTCTGCTGGTCACCGTGACGATGCGTTCCTGCAGCCTGTCAGACATGCCGTGTGTCTTGTGATGTGTGCAGGTCGCAGTAAGAAGAGGGAGGAGGACAGGGTTGTGGGTGTGATGCCGGCAGGCGGCGTGATGAGCAGCCAGCCTCAAAGCGGCGCGGCGGTGGCGGCGGCGTGCAGCTGCAAGGTGAGCGGCTCCAGCCTGATCGGCGGCAGCGGCGCCGGCTGGGAGGGCACCGCCCTGCTCCACCACGGCAGCTACATCAAGCTGGGCTGCCTGCAGTTCGTCTTCAGCATCACTGAGTTTGCTGATGAAGAGCCGCCTGCAGCGCCCCCTGCTGGCTGCACCAGCAGCAGCCAGAGCTCTGCTCCTACCTCCACGCCCCCACGCCCCCCACCCAGCACCGCTATGGCTAGCAGCCCCTCCAGCCAGGACGAGGCGGACACAGAGCTGGCCCCCCCACACCAAGTGCCCGCGCTGCGCTACAACTCTGTCCCATAGCCCCCCACACAGCCCCCTCTGCCCCCGCCTGCTTTTATTTGCACCTTCTGTGTCACTATAAGGAGAACGCTACCTAGCAGGATGGTCAACAGGGAATACTTTATTTTTTTCCATTTCAAATTGTTTATATTTGCATGAACTTGAAGTATTAATGACAATCTCTTCTGTTTGAGAATGACTGACAGTAACCTTGTTTTCACTTCAGACCGTTAGGACTTTGAGCAAAGATTATTTACTGGAGCTCATTTCTTTTCCACAGTATATATTAGTTATGTATGATGTAACCTTACTGTGTTGGTCAGAACCATTTAGCAGTGACCTTTTATTTTTTTATTTTATTTTATTTTTCTCCTAGTATTGAATTCCATGCATTGTAATTTTTGTTTGCTGCTTTTGCACCACAGGTAGCTATAAATGTATGTAATCATACAGGCTTACACACTATATGTAAACATACTGTAAATGTAAATAATTCAGTGTTTCTCAGCTGGAGGAACTTTGGATTTCATGTAGATTTACCATTTTTTGGTTTTTAACTGTACAGTTCATGCAATTTGTGATACTGTGTAGAGTACCTGCAGTTTGTGATAAAACTTGTTCTAATCGTGTACCTCTGCTGTAGTCCATCTGTCTATACCATAATGTTTTAGCACTCATTTTAACATCATGTGTTGCTCTGTATATAGGCACTCTTTGTCTGTACCTGCTTGTCTGTTAAAACCTGTAAATACAGAAAGATTTTTTAATAACAAACTTTGTTCGAGTGTAATAGCTTATTGTTTTCGAGTTAGTTCACATTTTCCTGGAGATTGGTTGTTCATTTCAGAAATGTCAGCAACAACAAGGCTGCAAAAAAAGAGAGAAACGCTAACTGGGTATGGGGGATGTAGTAGCTACCCAGCAGCAATTGAGAGCGCTAAAGCTAACTCGCTGCTGTTTACATCATCACATTATGCCACACCGTACAAGTTTTTTAATAACAAATATCATATGCAGACAGAAACCGTCAAAGGATACGGAAATATCTGCTAAACACCTTAGACTTAAACTGCATATGAACAAGACTATATAAACGTTCAAAAACGTTTTCAGTTACAATGCAACACTAAATATGTCGTGATTTTTTTTTATAGACCTTACGACAAGCAAGTGTTATAAAAATTATAGCTTTCAAATGTTTTTACACATAAGGCATCACTTTGCAAATGTCTCAAGGCACTTTAGAAAAGAAATTTATTTTATGCATAAATATTTCAATCTAATTATATACAGCTTCAAAGTCAAAATTTCAGATTTTATACTAGTTGCAATAATGCAGTCAATGTTAAGTTATTTTATGGTTAAAAAATTTCTAAAAAGTATTCTAAGAAAAACTGGCGTCGTCAGACTAGATGTTTGAGAAGAGCTGACCGAAGCACTCCATGTTTAAATGGCAGCGGTTGGCTATTTATCTGAAAGAGTTTCTCCTTTACTTCGCCTTCACTAATGGCTGTTGTTCCCCACGAACACTGCTTTATTTGGACATTCACAGATGATTTTGTCGTGACTGAATAATTAACCGGGAGAAGAGTACTGACAATAAAAACTGATTTAAGTGTGTTCTCTGTTTTATAATGAGGCTTTGTGATACCACCAGGTCTTAAGACTCGGAGTATTTGGGTAAAACATTTTAGGTCTAGTATACCGGGTTTGCTGAACTGCGGATGAAGAACAGCCTCCTCTGAGTTCCCTAGCCCATCATCCCCTCCAGTTCTTCCGGTCTGCCAGGCAGTTTCTTTTCTCTTCATGTCATCCTCACTGTAATGCACATAAATGCACGACAGGTGGCATTGTTCTATAGTATTTTTGCAACGACGAGCCGTTTCATTGGTTTATATTGTGTTCGTATTTGTTTTGTGTCTTTGTGTTAGTAGGAACGTTTCTGTGGTGTTCTCCTGAAGTCACGAAGGTGTGACTTCTTCACTGCCATGCAAGGGTGTAACTTTGTGTTGCAAGTTAGTGGGGAGGAAGAGGTAGAGCATTACACATACTACAAAATATAAATATGTTAAAACATTTGTAATCTAATGAATCTATATAATGTCTTTCACTTGGTGATGGAACTACTGACAAAGGAACTTTTCAGTCATATTCTAATTCATGGAATCAGCCTGTATTTGCTGAATGCTCGCCTTCATTTGAAAACAGTTTCACAATTCAGTAATATTTTTTTGTGAAGAATTATCACATAGTTGCCTTCTATTGTTTGTTTTTATCAAGTGCTAAAAACATCAACAACATGAGATTCTGTAACAATCAAAATGTTATTACGCATTTCAGAAACAGAATAAGTAACTTCTGTGTAAACCAAAAGAATCCTTGTCAGTCCAAACTTTGTATTGTTCAATTATGTGATTCTGATTCCATCAGCTTGTTGGCAAAACCTTTGCAGTTGGTGAATAGAGTGACCGTCGATATTGCTGGGTTCTATTAAATGTGGCTTAAAGTTGAGATGCTGATGTTTGGATATGTAAAATATATATTCTCTCTGTTAATAAATCTATAGTTTGGTTTCTGTTAGTTCTAGAAACAAGAGAGAACAAAGCAAATTTCTCTTTAGCATAGCAGATGTGATATGATGTGTCTTTAATATAGCAAATAATGGTCCATAATTTAATTTTACTTAATCGGAGCCATGATTTAAAATTTAACAAACTTTGGCTCGTGTATACTTTATAAAATGTTCCCTTGACACTATGTTTTTAAAAAACTAAGATGATGAGTCAAATTTTTTATCCCATTACTATATTTTGAGTCATCATGCATCACCTGGATCTTCTGAGAATTTTCTGGATCTTTTCTTTCTGTGGGTGGTGCAGTGTGATGATGATGATGAGGGTTGGAGTCCCGCCCACTCAGATCATGGGTGCCGCCTGGCTGGAATGACATGGAATGTTAAAACGGAAAATAGCTGAGAGTGCTGTGAGGCTCAGAACTCAGAACCATGTCTGTTGTGCTCCTGGTTGTCGGCGTCGTTATAGGAGTTGCCTATATTTACCGTCACATTGTGGTAAAGGGCAAGAAATGCACGAGCAAAGCAAAGCTTCATGGGAAAACTGTGATTGTCACTGGTAATTCAACTTTTTCCTTTTCTACTGCTCTTCTCTCCCGCCTTGCTTTTGCCTGACACTGCTGTTTCTCATCTACAGGCAGCAACACTGGCATAGGGAAGACGACGGCCATAGACCTGGCCAGGAGAGGAGCCAGAGTGATTCTGGCCTGCCGCTCTAAGCAGAGAGGAGAAGCCGCTCTGGAGGAGATCAGAAGGGTGAGGAGTTCATAGTCATCTGTTCCTTTCTTGTCCAGGAACAGTGGAAGGATGGGATGGTACTAACAAATAAATAGAGATGTTTATATTTGTAATAAATGGAGACATTTTGTGGAAAATCAACCCGTCACAGTCTAACTGTTGGTGTGGAGCAGGTTGACTGACTGCTCTCTGGTTCTTGGCCATTGCAGGAGAGTGGAAGTAACCAGGTGGTGTTCATGCAGCTGGATCTGGGAAGTCTCAAGTCTATTCGCACTTTTGCAGAGTCTTTTCTGAAGTCTGAACCTAGATTGGACATTCTGATCAATAACGCAGGTAGGGCTGCTCGACTACATACCACTCACATTATCATCCACCAAATTAAGACCGATTATTCTTAGGGTTGTTTTAGGTAAATTCCATTGCTTTCAACCTCTGTTCCAAGAAAGCGATTCCCATCTGCTATGTTTGCTTGTTTTGTTCTCAATTGTCAAAATGATAAGAACCTAAGATAGCAGATATGTAGACAGCTATTTCACAATCATCTTAGCCTACAGGAGTCCATGCTGTTCCCTGCGAAGTCAAGGTAACCCTGACTGTTTCATTTATCTGAACGGTGGAAAATGCATAACCTCTGTGAAAGGTCAGATGAGGTCAACTCTTTTTAACTCGACGTCTTTACTGATAGCTACTCTCATTGTATTTGGCCCCAGGTATTTACATGCAGGGTCAGACAGAAGATGGATTTGGATTAATGTTTGGTGTCAACCATCTGGGCCATTTCCTGCTGACCAACTTGTTGTTGGACCGACTGAAGGAGTGCGCACCCAGCAGGATAGTCAATGTGTCGTCCATGGCGCACAACTTTGGAAAAATAGATTTCAACTGCCTGAACAGTCACAAAGCTCTGGGCTTGGGGACATCCTTCATACGTCTTCTCCAGATCTACTGCGACAGCAAACTGTGCAACGTTCTCTTCAACCATGAGCTAGGCAAGAGGCTGCGAGGAACTCAGGTCACCTGCTACACTCTCCACCCAGGTCAGTAACGGAGCGCGGTTTATGTTTGGACAGAGTGAAGCCCAGTGGATATTGTTCAGATGAATCAGGAAGTGATCTGTAGAGAAGAGAGCAGTGGCATCGCCAAGCTGAGTTGAGCTACTGCTGTAACGAAGACCACAGAGTTTTAAAGTGAAACTGTTAAGAATACTGCAGCTAACTTTTATCTGTTTTGGTCACTTTCAAGTAACTGACCCAAACTCCTTCATACAACATAGAGTTTTTGACTAAATTACTAAAATGCATGTTCATAGATATAAAGACAGGCTCAGATATGCATGACTCAGTTAGTGATGCTCTTTGTATTTTCTGCTAAGCTTAAATTTGAATATCGAGTTTGGTTGTCAAACCATTTTTAGTGTTATGTTGCAGCGGTCATCTCAGTGGTCTGACCTCTCATCCATTCATCTTTAAGGAGGGATTATGACTCACATGTCTGAACAGTGAGTTTAGTTTGTTTGTAGTTTCAGGTCTTGTAAGGTTCTGTTGCACCAGTTCAGTTGAGTTCATCTCTAGACTTTGTACAACAGTTTTCAGTCAAAATGTTCTACATGCAAAATGGCATCCTGCCTGCATGAGCAAATTTGAACCAAGCTTTAACAAATCAAATGGCTTTTGAACTGTGGATGTTAGCCACAGTTCAAAAGCCGGTCTGTTCCTGTTGGAAAGAGTTTCAAAATATACAACTTTATTTATAAAGCACTTTGGAACAAGACAGTTCTGTTGTTCACCAAAAACAGCTAAAAACAACAACATGCTTATCTCTGATCCACCAGAGGATCTTCCACTCTCCATGTGACCTGACAAATATGTTAATCAGCACAATGTGATGCAGGTAATAAGATGTCTACTTCACAATAAGATGTTTACTTCACAAACATCGTATTATCTGGAAGCAGAACAAATGTTGCTCGCCTTCCGTTAAACAGCCAAGATGAGGAGTGAAACAGATGAAGAACTTTCTGACACATACACATTTATGCGTTTGCAAGGTACAATGCTCTTTGAATTAAGATTAAAAATATGTTAGTATAACTGAGATTTCAGGGAGGGACAGACTCATCTGCTGTAATTGTGTAACAGGCATGACAAGCATCATTTATCGTTTGCTTTGTGTTGTTGCAGGAGCCATCAGCTCAGAGCTTGGTAGGAACACTGGCTTGTTCCTACAAATCGTCCTCAAACCCATCACCACCTTCTTCTTCAAGAACACCGTCCAGGGATGCCAGACCACCCTCCACTGTGCCCTGCAGGAGGGCATCGAGCCCCTCAGTGGACGCTACTTCTCCAACTGCACTGTCAGAGATCTGTTTGCTAAAGCCAGGGATGATGCTGCTGCAAAGAAGCTGTGGGAGATCAGTGAGAGACTGTGTGGTCTTGTCTAAGGCAGAAGGAGAAGCCTCCGTTTAAACCGCGACAAGGACTTGTGTTTTCTGCTGGCTGGTAGTAGGTGTAACTTGATGGCCTCGCTTGATTTAACTGACTGAAAACTGTGGCTAAAACTAATCAAGTGATGGAAGCTGAAATGTTGGCAAGTATTACAATGCATGACCAAATGTATAGTAATGGAAGTCAGAAGAGTCCTTCTGAGCCACCTGAATGCAACAGTTTTCACTAGAGCTCAGATGTGTTTCGGATGTGAACCCCTTGATTAAACTTTTTTCTTCTGTAACTTGGTTAGATGTGTAATGTGTACATATAACATTTACTCAAACCCATAGGTCTTACCTGTTTCTGTTCACATTTTAAATGTATTGCATCTGTTTTAGTAATAACTAATGAATTAGTACAGAAGATTTTCTTACTAGTGAGTTCAAAATGTTTTTAAAGAAGAGAAAAAAAAAACAGAGATGGAAAATAACCAGTTGGGAGATTTCTCTTGAGTGGTTTCTGGTTTTGCAGGTTTGGTGGGGTAACAGGATGGGTGGGGTGTCAGGATCCAACTGTCAGCTTCTTACCTGGATGACGAAAGAGAAAATGCCTTAGTAGACATTTTAAACGACAGAAAAAGCCCCTGATTATTTAAGGTTCTGTTTTATCAATAATAACAGAGATTAATTAATTCTTCAATCTGCTTTTAACGGACATCATGTAAAACGGCTTAGGTGCTAATCACTGACTATTATTATTGCAGAGTATTATTATCTTATATTTAAATAAAATATAGGACACATGTACCAAGACAAGGCAGTGTGTGGATTTGGCAATCAGATAGTGAAGAACGTCTAACTGGAAAAGTACAGCAGTGATGCTGTGTGGAAATATTTAACCCTAACTGAAGCTCCTCAGTCCTCAGACAGTGGATCCACATTGCTGTTTGACTCTCTCTCATGGGAGAACAACACACAAGGGTTCACACTGGGATGTGCTAGCTTAATGCTCAGGTGGCTCACACATAATGGAAATGATAGCATTACGGGCAAATGAACAAAATTGTACCTTGTTTTTGTGTGAAACTCTACCAGGAATGACGAGATCAGAGAGAACCGAGGTCGGCTCACACACCTCGTCTTCCACTGACAGACTAGTGGAACCTGAAGGTTTGGTTATGACTAAGCTGCTATTCCCAGTAGGAATGTGTTTGTAAGCCAGTAAAACAGACAATGCTGCATTAAGGGCCATAAACTCCACTTAAAAACAGCTAAAACCAGTGTTGTTCAGTGTTTAGTGTGAGCGGCAATCAGTTTTCCATGGTGGCAGTGGAACTATAGGAGGGGACATTTCACAAAGTATCTATTGTTTTGTAAAGACAGGTTTAAAAGCAAATCTAGAATAAACCCTTCCCCCTCACCATAGTCCCTCCCAGTGTTTTAAACGTTTAGTCATGCCAGTATCAGTCAGTGAAGCCTTTATTCACTAAGTGCAAATGCCTATTTGGTCATCATTTGTTTAATTACATTACAGACTAATAACATTGGGCCCTTGTTGAACAGCTTCATTTAAATTATCATAACTTTCTGGTGAGGTTTCACCCACAGGAACCAGTCAAGGTCTGAGGTGAAATATTTGTCAGTACCAACTTGGGGGCTGGAATGACATCAAATCAAGTTCAGAAAATCTAAAATAGAAAAAGAAAAACATTTTCAAAAACATTTCAAAAATTTTGACCTTTGCGAAAAATGTCAATTTTTTTTTGTCACTCATTTCAGAAAGTGCAACTTATACAGAGTGAATATTTTAAGCCTTTATTTGTGGTCATTTTGATGGTCATGGCCTGCAGCTATTGAAACCCCCAAGTTCAGAGTCTCAGAAAATTAGAACGTTAGATATGATCAGAAAAACATGATTTTAAATGGAAGTATCAGGTTTCTGAAACACATGCTAATATCTATGCACTGTTTGGTTGAGGCTCCTTTCTCATGAATCATCCAGGTCATCCTGGAGCAGCAGGATGATAAAATCCATTTATGGACTGAGGCTGGAGTCAGTACGGAAGACCTGAAGGTAGCCATCAATGCAACCTGGGCTTCCATTACACTTTAGCAGAACCATAGGCTGATTGCCTCCATCCCCATTGATACAGTAATTAAAGCAAAAGGAGCTCTAACTAGTAGTCTGTACTACTGGTACCAGTCTGTACTACTGGTACCAGTCTGTACCAGTAGTACAGACTACCACTGTATAGCAAATCTTTCAGAAGCCTGACATCTCGCTTTAAAATATCCTTATTGTTTATCTTATTATTCTAATTATCTGAGACACTTAATTGGGAGTTTTATTTATCTGTAAAACATAGTCATTAAATTACAAGAAATAAACATTTGAAATCAGACACTTAAAAAAAAAAACTTTATCATGGTATTCATACTTTCTGAATACAATTCTATAACATATGGCCATTTAGTCACTAAAATTAACATTTTTATGAATAAAAAGAACTGCATCTCTTTGTTGCAAGATTTGGGGTAGCATGGTCATACACTCCCACAAAACACCGCCACGATGGGTAAAGTACACCCGAAAAAAATCACCTGGATTACATGGAGTACTTGGCAAAGTGATAAATTAGTTGGCCACAAGATGGCAGTAATTTGCCCAATAGTCATGAGACCTGAGTCAAATGTGTAGAAAAGAAGAAGACAGAGAGGCCAACACAGACTAAGACACCACAGTATGTATTTGTACCTGGTAGCAGCAGCTGTTTGGATTTATGTTCTGGTTTTCTACGGTCTGTTCAAAGGATCGAGATGCTTGAGTCCCGCTAGGCTGAAGGGGAAGACTGTTGTTGTAACAGGTAAACGAACTCCACTGTTTGTTTAAACCACATGCAAAAAAACTTCTGAAAAAAAAGCAAACAAGAAACTTAAGTCCATCTCCGGTTCCGTCGGCTTCAGGAGAAATTCCTCTGCAGTTCTGTTTTTTTTCTACCCGAAAAGTCGGATAAAACTGCGAAAAAAATTCGTACGTTTTGACAATCGATTTAAAATTATTTCCATACTACACATACTCCACTGTAGGACATGCTGTGTGATTTCATTCCTACTGGAGGTCACTTGCAGTTTATATGGTTTATTAATCTGTCATTTTAAAAGGAAAAAACTGGTCCAATAAGGGAAATAGAATGTAATAGAGTTATAGATAACACGAAGTAGCGATATAATTCAGTGAAATTATGTGCAAGAACGGTTTCGTTACATATTTAGAAGCAGAATCAGATGATGAAAATAGATCAGGGGGCGAACCTGGGGCATTATTTATCAAATAAAAGCAATTCAGTTTTAAATTTGAACCTAAGTTGAACCTAACCTTAGTCCAATTAGACTAAGCATTTGATTACTTTAGAATGGATCAAGAAAAAGATCAGAATATCTCATTTATGAGACTCTGAAGGAGCATGAGCATAAAATATATTACGAAATAATAATAAAAATAATAATAACAATTTACATTGCCGTATCAGATGTTGAGTTTGGTGTGTTTGTGAATTGGTTTCACTGTCTAGGAAGCAACACTGGCATTGGGAAAAGTACCGCCCTGGAACTGGCAAAGAGAGGAGCTCGAGTGATCCTGGCCTGTCGCAACAAGGAGAAGGCTGAGGCTGCAGCGTTTGATATCCGTGCAGTAAGACCCAATCAGCTTGACACACAGAGACCCGACCATTCAGAGATCCGCTGTCCAAAACTGAATTGCTTTCATGCAGGGCTTTTACTTCACAGAATGAAATAGCTAATTTCCACTGAATGGTACAGCATGGTTTGGTGGGGTTGGTACTCTATTTTATGACCTGGAGTATTCAGGAGAGCGTGTCCACCGCAAGCTAGTATCTCACTGGACAGGCGGCGTTGAACCTGACGCCTAACATTGCGTCACACTACTGAAACATCAAACATGACTTGCTCTTTGTTGCAAGTGGGGTTCTCTTCTTGTACCCCAATTTATGGACTGTTGACACCAGAAGCTCCACCCCAACCATACAGTACCATGGTCTTATGAACTTACAATTGAAGAGGTCCAGGACTGGTGCGGTATGGGCCATTGCTCTTCCACTTGGAAAGATTTCCTTAATTTTTTGAGATTGGTGATTGGCTGATACTTACGTGTGAAGCCGATCACATTAGCAACCTTTGCTGATCAACCTCAATAAAGATCTAAAGATCACCCTCTGTCCTCTTCTGCTCTACAGTGAGAGAGGTTTGACTGACAGACCGGCCCACCAGGTCATGTCTGAATGCTTGCAGTTAATAGTTGCCACACTGTTTCCAATCAGCAACTTTCTTTCTAGAGACCTTTCAGACTAAACAAAGTGATATCGTCCAAATTTGGAATCGACAAGTCAGCCTTTTTAAACATTGGTAATCAGTAGTCGGCCAGAAAGCAGCAGTTGGGGCATTTATTACTTTGGGTAAACCCAAAGTGAGCTGGAGCGTGTAATTAGGGGGAAGTACTCTTTTTACCTTTTTTATCGGACCTAAGATAAGAAGAAGTTGTGGATCGAGGAGTGCAACCCTGACTCATTATTTTATTTCTCCCTACTTTAGAAAAATTATGAATATGAAGTGACAGAAATGGAAGCCATCAGTGATTTAAGATGAGCCTCAGCACTGAGCGAAAAACATATAGCAGAACTAAAACTAGAAAATTTCTGAAGAAATTTAAACAGGGTGTCCTGATGCTACAAATTAGCATAAATGCTAAAGTAAGCTGCAATGTACTCAATAGCATGTGGAGAGTCACAAGCATGTTGAGTAACATGGACTTATACCATTCAGTATGTTGAAATTGGTGTACAAGTTAAAATTAGCCATATTGCTAATATTAGCCTAAATGCTGTCAGTAGCATGTGGGGCATCACTAGCATGTTGTCTTACATTGACTTACTCCATTCAGTGTACTAAGCGTGGCTAATAAATAAGTAAAATAGCTAAAAGCTTTTTTAAGGAAAAGAATAATGGATGCAGTGAAATGCTAATGCTCTTGCTAATGTTTGTACTAATGTTTTAATTTACTTGCCTTGCTTTATTTTTGAAATTTCCAGTAAGCTTTATTTTAAATGGCTACACTATTCCTATGAATAACAGTGGTTGGGTTAAATCAGTTATATAATGCCCAAAACATTCTGCCATGTCTGTAGTTCTAACATTCTGCTCAGCCTCCTTCTGTAGAAACTCAGAGTTCCACCATTATTGTAGTTTTTAGCTGCCAACTCAGCCCTCCTCTCTAGTAACTGAGTGTTCTGCCAGTAATGTAGTTCTAACCTTCAGCCATTATGGTAGTTCTAAAGGGCAGCTCTGCCCTCAGCCAACTGTCATGTGTGTGAGAGACAGAAAGGTGGAGAAAGAATTCTCAGCCCTCCTAATGCACCATTATATGAGGTCAGAATGTTCAGTTCCAATGCTATCAGTGACATCAGCAGTGATGACATCACTCTATGATACCACAAAGGAGTCTCTCTCTTGAATGTAGCTCACAGACAGAGTTTTCTCAGACCTGTTCCTCGGTTCTATCGCGACAGATCACTTTTCAAAGCACGTTCGAAATATTACACGCATTTCAGAGTAGCAAATATTTACCAGAAAATGGACATGAATCAACAACAGATTGTTAGCGAACATGAAGCTTTTCCAGCTGAGCTTTCATGGCTCGACATGATGGATCTCAACATCCAAGTCGATTACGACGAAGTCATTTCTTTCGAAGATGACGGCGACAGCCACATTAAACCGGAGGACGAATCAGCAGAGATCAAGGGGGAATCCGGTCCTTCCGGTGACTCTGAGAGTCCAACATCGTTGGAAGTCAAGCAGGAAACAACTCCCTCTGCTGGCTTCGAGGTTTCCCCCTCAGTGGAAGTCTTGGAAGAGAAAAACCAACACATCGCTGAGCTCAAAAAGCAGGTAGGAGATCTTAATAAAGAATTGCACAGAACTATTATTGATCTCGATGTGGAAAGAGACAGAAGGTTTGAGTATGAGGCTGAAGTCCAAGCACAGCAGGAGGAGATTCAAAAACTGAAAAAGATGTTAGAGAAAGAACGTCACCTGCAAGCCCAACGTGAACATGGAAGAAACGAGGCAGAGATTAACGAAGTGTCAAAAGTTTCTTCCGCTTCCAAAGATACAACTGACAAGAGCCTACTTCAGCAGCTGGATCACTTTAAGGGGGAGGCTGAAAAATACGCCTCCCGGAACAAAGGTTTGATTGAAGTAATGGTGGAAGAATACAAGGTGAGGCTTAAATACGAGGAGGAGCTCAAATGTTACACTGAGCAAGCTTCCAAATTCAAAGTACAGGAAGAAACAATGAAATCTCTGCAGGACCAGGTGGCAGACCTGAAGGAGAAGTTGAAACATGCTCTGGAAAATAATCATCCAAGAGTCTCCACCCAACCAGAGGCCCCCCTGCAGACAGAAGGCTCCCTACAAACAGAGGAGTCCAAACAAAGACAGACCTCCCATCCACCAGGGGTCTCCCATAGCCTGGCTCGGCCTTTGCACCGACCTACACCCAGGTTGCAATCAGAGGAGTCCAGGCAGAGTCAAACCTCCACACAAACATGGAGGTCCGAGGAAAAACAGGTGTCCATGCGACCAACCTCCACTGGTCGCATGGACCAACCTCCACTTCATGTTGGCATTGGTGTGAAGACCAGTCTTTGCCAGGCTCGGCCGTTACACCGACCCACACCCAGGTGGTATTAACCTAGGTCACCATCAAAACCCAGGTTTTGCTCAAACTGAGCATTATTCTGAAATTTGAGGCTTTACACAAATTTGGGAAATAAAAACAGAAACAGGCCTCAACACAAATAAAATTCCTGACTCCAAAATCAATGGAGAAAACACAAGATCAGCTTCAGAGTTCAAAACAGCATAAGAAACATTATTAAAACTTTCCTATATAAAAGCTGATCAGGTAAAATTTCTCAAATTAATTGATTAATTGATCTCTTTAAATTGTCCTAAGGTGTGGATGTGTGTGTGCAAGAATAAGTGTGTTAGATGATGGATGGATGAATATTTGTTAAAAGTGTCTGACAGTAGAATATGAAACAGAGAGTCTGTGAAAAGTCCTCTGGCTCTGCTACTGTCCAGAAACAACCAATCAGAACCAAAAGACAAACTTTTGGTTCTGATTGGTTTCTAATGTGTCTCAGCACATCCAACACATTAGACTACTAGTGTACTGCAGCTACACAATTGGGAGACAACCAAACATTATATCATCATTGTTTATTTGTAGAATGATTTAGAAAACAAAATGCTGTACAGGTTTGTCAAAACTATTTCAACCCATATTAGAACTTTGAATTGATTTCCTTCATGTTAGTAGCTGTGATTTTGCCTAATCCACACATTTTCTCTAACCTTAAACAATACTAGTCTTTTCCTAATTATAACATTATCTAAACCTTAATTGGCATTTTACCTCTAAATGTTACCCCTGACCCAAAGCAATGAGTCCATCATATTAGGACCAGGCTTTAGTCCTAATATGATGGAACTAATGCAGTGTTTCTCAATTCCGGTCCTCAGGCCCCCTACTCTGTATGTTTTAGGTGTTCCCACACATCTGAATCAAATCTGTGGGTGATTAACAGGCTTCTGCAGTTCTTGATGACTGTAGAAGAGATCATGCAAATATTTGGATCAGCTGTTCTGAAATAGAGACACATCTAAAACATACAGAGGAGGGGAGTTTAAGGACTGGAATTGAGAAGCACTGACCTGATGTGACACTGGACATATAATGGTGCGTTCACACCAGATGTGTTTTGAGGCGAGTCTGGTTTGCATTCAAAGTCTATGTGGAGGTGCGTTGAGGGCTATTGCGACACACTTTGAACCTGTTTAGAGCATTTGACACATCTAGTGACGACATCATAGAGTGATGTAATCACTGCCAATGTCATTGTTACCAGTGGAACTGAACATTCTAATGGTGCATTCACATCAAGCACGTTTTGAGCATCAGGTGAGTCTGGTTTCTATTCAAAGTCTGCACCAAATTAATAAGTAATATTATTGTTTATAAAAGATAAGTTCTTTTTAAATACTGCTTATATGCTTAGACAACAAATTTAGAGTTGGTAAACTTTGAAAAACTAAAATATCTAATGTTTACATTGTGGCCCTTGGTTACCAGAAAACGCTGTCATCTCTTAGCAACTGCTTAACAACAAATATTGTTATTGTTCAAAAAACATAAGATTTCCTCTGCTCCGTTGAAATATTGCGTATCTTATAATACTTAAGAATCGTCACTTTGGTGAATTTTACAGAAAAGTTATTTTGTTTTTTGTTTTTTATCATTGATGGTAGATATGCTATAAAACAGAAATTCAGCATAAAGTAAAAATTTGATTTATGCTTCGTGACAATTTGTTACCAGAAAAAGAAAAAACGCTAATTTCTTAGCACCAAATTAATGAGTAATATTATTGTTTACAAAACATAAGTTCTTTTGAAATACTGCTCATCAGTTTGGACACAGCAAATTTAGAGTTGGTAAAGTTTGAAAAACTAAAATATCTAATGTTTACATTGTGGCCCTTGGTTACCAGAAAATGCTGTCATCTCTTAGCAACAGCTTAACAACAAATATTGTTATTGTTCAAAAAACATAAGATTTTCTCTGCTCTTTTAAAACACTACGTATCTTATAATACTTAAGAATCGTCACTTTTTTGAATTTTACAGAAAAGTTATTTTGTTTTTTTAATCATTGATGGTAGATATACTATAAAACAGACATTGAACACAAAAGTAAAAATCTGATTTAAACTTCATGGCAGTTTGTTACCAGAAAAAAACACTCATCTCTTCGCACCAAATTAATAAGTAATATTATTGTTTATAAAACATAAGTTCTTTTGAAATACTGCTCATCAGTTTGGACACAACAAATTTAGAGTTGGTAAACTTAGAAAAACTAAAATATGTAATGTTTACATTGTGGCCCTTGGTTACCAGAAAATGCTGGCATCTCTTAGCAACAGCTTAACAACAAATATTGTTATTGTTCAAAAAACATAAGATTTTCTCTGCTCTTTTAAAACACTACGTATCTTATAATACTTAAGAATCGTCACTTTGGTGAATTTTACAGAAAAGTTATTTTGTTTTTTTTTTATCATTGATGGTAGATATACTATAAAACAGAAATTGAACACAAAAGTAACAATCTGATTAATGCTTCGTGACAGTTTATTACCAGAAAAAGAAAAAACGATAATTTCTTAGCACCAAATTAATAAGTAATATTATTGTTTAAAAAATATAAATTCTTTTGAAATACTGCTTATATGCTTTGACAACAAATTTAGAGTTGGTAAACTTTGAAAAACTAAAATATCAAATGTTTACATTGTGGCCCTAGGTTACCAGAAAATGCTGGCATCTCTTAGCAACAGCTTAACAACAAATATTGTTATTGTTCAAAAAACATAAGATTTCCTCTGCTCTTTTTAAATACTACGTATCTTATAATACTTAAAAATATTCACTTTGGTGAATTTTGGAGAAAACTGAAAATGTCTTTATTGACATAAATGGTACAGAGACATTGAACACAAAAGTAAAAATCTGATTTATACTTCATGGCAGTTTGTTACCAGAAAACGCTGTCATCTCTTAGCAACAGCATTAACAACAAATATTGTTATTGTTCAAAAAACATAAGATTTCCTCTGCTATTTCCTCTGCAGATATACATATTATCTGTACACCAACATGTTCACAGACACAATATAGCTAAACAGATTCGACTCATGTATCTAAACAACATAATATTACTTTTCAACAACTTTCAGAACAGTTTTATTGCATAGCTGATAACTGAGAGTATATTAAAAAATCTGTACATAAAAACAGATCACAGCAGCTGCTGTACAGTTGTTTTATACCTCAGGTAACTAGAACCACCGCCCTTTTCCTCCCTGAGCCCATAGTTCAGTTGCTTTGACAACAGTAAATAAAACACAAAAGGAGTAGAAGTGAGTGTTCCACCATGTCTGTAGTTCTGACTTTTTGCCATCACTGTGGTTCTAAAGAGCAGCTCAGAGAGGCAGACTAAATTACGTCTATTTTGAGTTTAACTGACACTCTTTTGTGTCAGTCTTTTGTTTTGATTTAAATTTGGCTCGTTTTTTTTGTCAATTATGTCGCCACAGTTACTCGAAATGCCAACAAAACTAATAGCTGCCCTCACGGGGTCGAGCACGCAGCGGTACGAGCTGCATTAACAGTTGTAGGAAGCAGCAGTTATTTTGAGGTGTAGAACGTGTGCCTGCCATAGCAATGCATGGGTGTGGGAGGCCCCAACTAATAGAAATATGAACTGAGAATGCTGTTTTATTTTCCTCCTGCTGCAGCCGTACTCACTACTGCTTTGTGCTTCAGGAGAGCGGGAACCCCCAGGTGGTGTTTATGCAGCTTGATCTGGCAAGTTTAAAGTCAGTTCACCGTTTTGCTGAAACCTTTCTTAAGACTGAACCTAGACTGGACATCCTCATCAACAATGCAGGTGATGTTTGACCAACCAATCGCTTCCCAGTTTGTACTTTTATACTGTGTGTTGCATGAAAACAGAAATAAAAGAAGCTAAAAATAACTTGTGATTGATTCTATGTTTCAGGTGTTCTAAGTCCTGGCTGCACTGAGGATGGCTTTGGCCTGGCCTTTGGGGTCAACCACCTGGGTCACTTCCTGCTGACCAACCTCCTGCTGGACCGGCTCAGGCGCTGCGGCCCCAGCCGAGTCATCACCGTGTCTGCTCTCTTGCACCGCTTCGGGAGCATCGACTTCCAGCTGCTGGCTCCACAGACAGACGCGGCGCCCCCCCAGTCTGCCTGGTCCAGCCTTCAGGCCTACTGTAACAGCAAACTCTGTAATGTGCTCTTCACCAGGGAGTTGGCCAACCGGCTGGAAGGCACTGATGTTACCTGTTACACCCTGCACCCAGGTCAGTGGCTTGCATCTCTTGCTGCTTCTTTAAAGGTTTGCTGGAGTTTTATGATGTCATTTAAATCTTTAAGTGTTCAGTAAGGCCGTTTACAGTGAAGCTTGTTGTGTTTTTTGGACAACCTCTGACCACTGCAGGAGTAATCTACACAGAACTGTGTCGTAATCTGAGCCAGTGGCTGCAGCTCCTCATGATGCCCTTAGCCAAACTGTTCTTCCTGGACCCCAGCGGAGGATGTCAGACCACCCTGTACTGCGCCCTCCAGGAGGGCATCGAGCCGCTCAGTGGCAGATATTTCTCCAACTGTGCTCTCCAACAAGTTGGAGCTAACGGGCGAGATGATGGCCTGGCAAAGAAGCTTTGGGAAGTAAGTGAGAGGTTAACAGGTATGGCCTGAAGCACCAGAGGGCCGTTCACAACTCTTCTTATAAAGTCCAACTTGTGTCTGAATTTTCATGCACTTCTTTCGTTTGCTTTAATAAAGCCAAGTATCCCTTGAATGTTGTTGCCTGATGTCTTGTATAAAGTCTACAAAGTTTATCAGTGAGCAAATAAGAGATCCTATGATGACTGCTGTGGATAAACAGCATTTCTTGAATGCAATGTGGGAGATGTGGTTCTTCACCCTCATCTTCTTATCCTTTCTGGATTTGATGATAAGACTCCCCCTGGCAGCATCAGGGCCCTCCTGTAGAAAACAATGCACAGCTTTCCTGCTAAAAGTTGGTGTAGGAACCAATTTTCAAAAAGTGCGGTTCTTATGCATGCAAGCTGCGCACAAATCCCAATCTGTGTGAAATAAAGCACAGCTGCTGATCCTGATTGTCATAAATACATGTGTAAATTAGTATAAGTACCTGGAAGGCTGACACCATGTCCAAATAACCATGGTAACGATTCCTGCTTCTAGTAGCATCTCATAATAATTACTACATATTTTAAAAAATATCTCTTTCCAGGGCACACAAGGTCACCTCACTAAAAATAAAACCAATGTAACAAAACATAAAAAACAAAACAGAACATTTAGAGCGTAAAATGATGGAATGTGTTGATTAATCCAAGTGGAAATACTTATTTGAACAGCAGAGAGTTGTCTTTATTAGACAGATTGTCTTTATTAGACAATCTGAAGACTAATAAACCATCAACACGTCCCAGCAGATCAATATGACCTCTGAACACACACTCAGTCTGGTGATGTTCTCAGTGCCAACGTTGACATTGTTCCACTGTTACTCATCTTTGTGGTGAACAACGTGTGATTCTCTACACGCCTTGTCCACTGTAAAAATCATCAAACTTGTCCTGTTTGGAGCTAATCTGCTGATCCAACCATGTTTTCTTTTTCAGTCAGAATAAATGCGGCCCTTTATATTTCCAGATATTTTCTGTCTCTGGGTGTAGACCCATGGGACGAAAACCAAGGAAATTTACTGTTTACATCCGACTGTGATTTTTACAACATTTTCATTTTATTATATTTAATAATTTTGTGTGTGTGTGCTACTTAATTGTATGAGGATGTGTGTGGTTCAGTTTCATTAAGTGTAAACAATAAAAGATTAAAGTCAGAAACATTGAGTTTGATGCTCTTTGTATTAAATGACACTGAAATAAATCAGGTTTCAGTGTACTTTGGTGAGATTTGGTGCTCATTTTCACAGCAAGTAATGAGTTAGTGTATATTCATGCAAACGTTCACACCACGTTTATTTAGATACATGCTGACTTGTGTGTAAAATATGGCAGCGCACATTTTTTGCTTTATGCATGAGGCCCTGCTGTGTCTGGTGATGCACCTTCTAGAACAGGGGTGGGCAATTAATTTCTTCAGGGGGCCGCATGAAAAATCTGAAATATGTTGGAGGGCCGATCCAGCAATGACTCAAATTTAATCTTGACTCATTATTCATTTTCTCATACCTTTTGTTGTAATAAAATATTTAAATCATATTCTTTTAAGAAGAATATTCAGTAAATATTAATAAAAATTAATTTGTGGTTTGGCTGAAGTGAGAATTAATACTATCAAATTAATAGTTTAAAAAAATATCACATGTGAATTTATTTTTAACTTTTTAATCTCTCCACAATTGAAATGGTGTGTGTTATATTAATCAACTGATCAACTGCATATATGAGCAATAAATGGTTTTAAGTGTTGGAAAAAGCCTGACGAACCTGCAGTGCTGCAACTTGAAGGACTAACACAAAAGTACCTCCAATCAGATGCAAATGAATGGGAAAACAAGTACCACAAAGTACTTTAAATGCAGCAGAAACTTAAAGAGGTACACACACAAAACTAATATCACTTTAGGTAACATTAAAATAACTCATTACAAAATGTAATTACAAAATGAAACTGTAATGACTTGAAAACTTGTAAGAACCAAAACTGAAATACTACAAGGAATAGACAGCTTCAAGTATCTTTGTCCTGGATTCTCTTTAATAAACCAACTTTTTTTTCCTGTGAGATTTGGACACCCATCTGTTGTCACGCCCACCAGTTTGTCCCAGTTCAGACCCAAGCTTTCCAGACACGCATTTACCCCTACTAAGAGCTCACTCCCTGTTGTTGTCCCTTTCATTGACCGCATGCCTGCCAGCTCCTCCGTGATGCTAAATTCTGCATTGATCCCGCGCGAAGATGAGCAGCTGGGCAGTGTCCCGTATGTCACAGCTCTAATCCAAAGCCAGGGAAAAATACCGGTACTCAAAATCATTCACGCTGTCTTTCAGTTGCAGCACCAGGTTCGTCGCGATGTCCTCAATCCTTCTCGTTACGTTTGCGGCGGGAGAGGGAGATGTTCTCAAAAGCGTCTTTATTCTCAGGACATATTAGCACTGCTTAATATACTCTCCGTCAGAGAAAGGTTTGCTCTTCCTAGCAATCTTGTGGGATATGACAAAACTTGCCTTGACTGCAGCTCCTCTAGATGCCAGGCGTTTTGTAAAAAGTGTTTGTTGAGCTTGCAACTTGGCTACGAGTACAGACGACTCAGTGACGTGCTCTTTCTCTGAAAAGTTCTTGTATCTCTTCTGTGTTTGGTCACGTAGTGACGGTGGATATTATATTCCTTTAACACAGCCACCTGCGCACCACAAACTAAACACACGGCCTTGCCTTTGACTTCAATAAAGAAATATTTCGCTGTCCATGCCTTGTTAAAAATGCAGAATTCGGAATCAACTTTTCTTTTTTTACCGTGAGATGACATTTGTGGGGATCGTGTATTCGGCTGCTAGCATCACCTGTTGCTGTGCGTTAGCATTTACGTACGTGCATTCATAAACGGTGCGTCAAGCCCTTTCAAAATAAAAGACAGCTGTGTCGCATGCACACGAAAATACGGTGTTTTGTTTTGACTGGGGGGACGCGGGCCGGACAGGGATGCCCAACGGGCCATATCTGGCCCGCGGGCCTTAAAATGCCCAGGTCTGTTCTAGAACTTTGAGCAACAGTTTGGGTCAGATATACAACTCCTGCAACATTTGATTTAAATGTTTCACATGTTTAATATAATTAAAAAGGAATAAACTGAACTTTCTCAGATATTTTGTCTCTCTCTAATCACTCTCTGTGAAGCAAAATCTTAAATATGATTGAGGTAAATGTGAACAATAGAGACACTAACAACACAAGAAGTAAGCAGTGTAACTTTTCTTTCTTGTAGCTTTTGTTCAGCAGCTCCCAGCTCCATCTTGTTGTTTGTTGTATCTTCAGGGTGAGTCATGTGCAAATCGTGTAGAGTGTGTGATCGGTAGAACTGAGTCAGGTTTGTTAGCCGCCTTGCTCAGACAAATTCACCTGCAGACCCATCAGAGTCAATGACCTTCACATCCTTCACATGTCAACTGAACTCCACTTTACCTGAAGGTTCTGTCACAAATATACAGAGTGCATAAAATGTATTTTTTTTTTTTTTATCAATTACTTGATTCAATCTGCTGGGTTTCCACAGATGGATTTGAATGATCTGAGTTTAATGTACGGTTTTATAACTAGGATCAATAAGAATGTTTGAGACTGAATGGAAACGTTTGAAAGTGCCTTAAGGCGACATTTATTATGAAATGTTGCTCAACTTCTGACCTTTGCTGTTAAATTGAATTACTAAATGTCTTCGGACATTTCTGGTGCTCACCATGTTTATATTATTGTTTACTCAGCAGTTCATGGAAAGAGGATTTGTGGGAGCGTATTAATGCCCATGACGTCCATATGAGGGCAGTAGCGTAACACCACTGCAGCATGGTGTCTCCTCATGCTGCTGTCTGGCTGCTGCAGCTCTCAGCAAGGTTGTAGAGGACCTGAACCCAGCGGACCTATGGATTGTGTTCATTATGAACACTTATTAACACAGGGAGGCACAAAAGCCAGGTTAGTGTTGTGAGTGTGTGCTGGTGTGTGTTAAAGATGCTCATGTAATTACCCAGTAGGACATTTCTCTGCTCAGTAGTGTTGGGAGGGAACACAGTGCTGCAGTCGATCCGTATCTCTGTCTGCCGTCCACCATCTTTCTGTCCCCTCTGTCCTCCTTGCTGATGCTTCTGCAGTCTGCCAGTTCACATGATGAGACCTGCATTTTATGTTTCACGTCAATCTTTAGTAGTATCTATTCTAGGTGTTACAAGGTGCAGAAGAAAATCTCATCACAGATCAAACGTTAAATCAACAACTGGTAGTGAGGAACACTAACATTGGTATTTTTGCAAAATAAATATTACATTTTGTCATGTCATCATCAATACACATCAAACATGTTGGTCAATGTTTCATACTGGTTCAATGCAGCTCTCAACAGGTGGATTTTTAAAATGTATTTAAATAAACTTTAAAGATAGAATAGGACAAAATGATCTTTTTTTCATCCTTAATGTCGCTCATCTAAAAGACAGAGGAATAAATCAGCAGAATAAAATCAAATAAAACTTTTACCATCAATTATTTCATTTGATAACTCATAGCATGATAATACAGCATTGTAACTTACCAGTAGTTGCTAGTCGTTTGAATAGTAGAATTCATTTGGAAGTCTTTTTTTGTCTCAGTAAAGACAGACTACAATTCACGTGAAATCCAGGACTGATGCAGCACAAGCAAAACATGCAGCTGCAGACTACTGGATGAGTTCGTCAGTTTTTTTAAGTCAGATTCTGTATTTTTAAATTAAAAGAGCAGTTTCAGAGCAGGTACCGTATCTATAGAAACACTACCAGGCAACTTTTCTTTAGTTTAACTTAGCCAGTCTAGGAAAATCTAATCAAATCCTTATCATAAAAGAAAAGCACAGCAGCAACATGTACTTCGACCAATAAGCACAAAGAACCTGACAAGAGATTTGATTCAGTTCAATTCATATTCAGAAATACTTTATTGATCCAAAAGTGAAATTAAATGTTAATGTAACTCATATTCCTACTAAACATTTAGATCAATTCTGTTCTTCTCCAGAAATAAAGACATGGTTCAATAACTTAATCTGCAAATATTTTCTGAGGAAAAACTCTTTTTTCATTTAATTTTGTTTTATCATTTATTGTAACGTGACAAACAGTCAAATTATTTTGTGAAACACATTTCAGATAGGTGAAAAGGTGAAAAAACTTTAACATTTAATTCAGGGATACAGTGTTCCCATGTGTTCCCCTCTAACAGACTGATTTCTGTGAAGAAGGAGGAAGGTCAAAGGAAGTTAACTGACAGAAAAACTGAGCAGAGACTCGATTCTTGTTCACACTTGACTAAATAAGTGTGAAATAATATTTAAAATAAAATTTTGGTTGCTTGGGCAACAACAAGATACAAACTAAACAATAATGGCCTTTTTATGGAGTAAAAATCAATGTATTTATAAAATCAACAGTAAAACACAAGGAGTGAAACAGCTTGTAAGAACAGAAAGACCTGCCTGCAGAGGTTCTTTAGGTTTTGGGTAACTTCAGGAACAACGGTGGGAAATCCATCAGGATGCAGAACAGCAGCAGCTCAGGCGGCTGGTTGGTTCTTTCTATTTTTCTGTTTCACTCACAAGGACAAAACAACGCCAGTCAGATCTGCACATTGTTGCTATTTAGTTCACTCCATGTGTTTTCAATTGCTGCAGCAGCACCTTCTTCTTTACAATTTGGCATCCTGGGCAACGACCTATGTGGCCCGTGCCAAGAACAGCCTAACCCTACCAACAGGTCAGCTAAGGACCTGTGTCCACTAGGACATCAGGACAGAGACAGAGCTTCTGCTTCTGCTTCTCTGCATCAAACGAAGATTTTTGAGAAGGTTTGGTCATCTGATCAGAGTCACAAAACACCTGAGAACAGAAAGGAAGGAATCTCTTCATCCAGCTGACATGACGTCACACAGAGCACCTGTGTGACGTCTTTTACTTGTTCTGGCTGAGAATATTCACTATGAAAATTTCCTTCACCTTTGCCATGTTTTCTAGTTCCCTTTGCTTTTAAAATGAACTCAGAACTGCCCTGTTAAAAAACCCTGGCACATTAATAAACACATTTAGGCAGTGGCGCTTTCAGAGTGTTAGAAACGGGAGGAGCTGTTCAGGTGTGCAAAGGGAGTGTAAGTGGGAGAGGATGGATGGAATCCATGTTAACAATCTCTAAAGAAAAAAACTTGTTTAATCGTACACGGGATGTGTGCTATAATTTTCCATTTCTTCTTTTTGTTTTAACAGCTTTAACTGTCTTGAGGACTCCAGTGTCCTCGGTGTCACATTGGTCAATTAAACCTGTTTGAGGTTAACATGTTAGATATTTAGTTACTGAAAAATGACTTCAAATATCTCAGACACTTCTCTCTATCTTCTCAGACATGACTATTGAGTAATCAGCTCCAGATGTCTGTATACATATTCCTCATATCGACAGGGAAATTGATAAAAGGTGTGGAGTTTCAGAAACTATTCGTACTCCTATAGGAAAGCTATTTTGCTCTTGCACATCAATTCTCGGCAGACTACTGTCAGAAAAACTGTACTGATGGTTCACTGCGTGGTGCAATGGTTAGAACCCAGCAACCAGAGGCTGTAGACGCCAAAGGAACCCAGTGGAGGACTAGAGGCATTGACTGGCTTCTCTCTGCCCCGTTCCTGCCAGATTACACTGGTCAACAGCCAAAAAGTAGTCTGGGGTTTTTCATCTGTTTTAGGGTCATTTTGAAGAACTGAATCCAAAAATCACATTGGTTTTGCTCCATCAGGTCAACTTTCTGAACTATGGAGCAACATAAGAATCAAAATGCATGACTTGTTCTCACATCTGGATCAGTTTCCTGAGAATCTGAGATCAATGAGTGATGAGCAGGAGGAGAGATTCCATCAGGACAGGAAAGAGACGGAGACGTGATGTTCAATTCACATTATCAGTGTTTATTATTCAACTTACAGAATTCAAAGTTTGTGACATTTAATTAATACACTATTAAAAGCAATTTTTTTCTCTTAAAAACCTTTTTGGATGAGAAATATTAACAGAAATATACTGATAATGTCACAAAAATGTAATCAATTTAGTCAGAAGATCGGATTTCTCTAAATCAAATTAGAATAAAAATCTGACCAGACTGAGAAAAATGGATGTCATCTTTGGATTCAGTGGTGCAAACATAGTCCTAAATCAGTTGAAAAAAACATAGACAACTTCTAAAAAACATTTTTTGTAACTCAATGTTATCAAATAAGAGCCACAAGTAGTGTAAAAAAACAACAACAAACTAACAAAAAACAAAAACAAAAGAAATAAAAAACTGGAATGATAATAAATTAAGTCTGTTCTCCTCTTAGTGCTTAAAAAAACACTGATACTAGATAATAAAACACTGAAATTTTTTAAAATGTGGAATAGTGTGTGTGCCGCAGAAACACGACCCAGAGGGTCAATGCTGAGGAAGCTGTTGTTTTATGCCAAAGGTCAGCAGCGCAGAAGTGAATACAGGGCTGACTTGATCTATAGTTCATAGATGTTCTGTCAGATTCTCTCTGTTCTGTTCGAGAGGCAGCTCTTCGGTCACCGTTGTGCTGTGTTTGCTTTGGGTTCGCTCCAAAGTGCTGCAGTACTTACAGACTGGATTAAAGCATCAGTTAGGCAGCTGGTGGAGCCACAAAGCCATGCAGATTGATTTAGATGCTGGAGACACGATGTGCATGTTGATCTATTGGAACAAAATAAGCTCATCTTAACAAAGTCATAAATAATCTTTTGCTTTGTTTCAGTACAGGACACTTTAGACAGGCGGACAGAGGAGTATTCAAACAGACATGTAGACTTCAGCCTCTACTGCTCATACGCTGCTTAGATAGATAGAAACTCTATTCATCCCTTTTGGTTTTACCATCAGGGAAATTGTAGTTCAGTCTTTCACACAGCACCAATACATCAAATACTTAATTTAGTTTTTTGTTTAACATTAACATTTAGCCCGATTCTACAGTCCCTCTGTTTTTTATTGTACTTCTGTTAGCCCTCTTTCCAACCTCCAGTGAGGAGTTGAAGAGTTTCATTGCTCGAAGGACAAAGGAGTTCCTCAGTTTGTTGCTCCTGCACTTTGGAAGAAGCAATCTCCCACTGAATCTGCTTTCCTGGCTGCTGATAACGACCTTATGTATGGCCCTAAACGACCATACATAAGCTGACTTTAACATCATAACAGTGACAGAGCTCAAGAGCTTTTTTCTGAGAAAGAATTACAGAGCTGAAAATCAAGGGCCCAGAATCTGGAGGAAGCCGGAGAGGATCAGAACCTGCTTCACTTTAGGTCCAGTGTGACGTTTCCTGTTGATCATAACTGGGGGGGTATATTGGTGTGTATGTCTATTCTTGTTTTGTCTATCAAGCATCTGGTTTGACTGGGATGAATTGATTTGATTTATTTCAGAAAGATTTAAGAAATAAAAACCGTTACACAAGTAACGGACACAAGTTCTTTTCTGCTGTAGAAAAAGTGATTTCCAGTTTTCTGATGCTGCTGTACAACTGACAGTTTGCAGATCGTAATTGTTGAAATCCCCCTCTAGCTTCTCATTTTGTTTTGAAGGTGTTTTAATTATCCTGCGCGTTACCCACTGTGTGAGGGAACAATATGAAACAATTGTTAAGAGAGCTAACCCCCAGCAGATGAAACACCTCATATAAAATATGTTCAGTCATATCAATTACATAAATGAGCACTTTTGCTGTTCACTTTAGTCTAATGAGAAAATGCTGCTTGCTGAGTAGAAAGTGTAAAACAGCATCATGCCAGAGAGATTAGCACCAGAAAGGCCATTAATCAGGTAGAAATGATACAAATAGCTAATTATCTGAACAAAAAAACCTCATGTTTGTGGGTCTTCAGTCCTACACAGCTGCAATGGGAACATATGAGGGTGCTTGTTGCATATATTAATTGAATCTTATAGATTTGTATAAGTTTATTAAAATACCAGAGAAAGATGCAGTTACAAAGAGCAAAGCTCCAACTAAAATGGAAATATATACTGTGAATTTCAAACAGGAAGTTATGACCATCAGAACCCACTTAAAGTGGATTTCATCAGACAGAACTACGCTAGAACGAGGTGAGTTTGAGGGTTCAATGAAGGGCGACGTCTGGAGAAGAACCACGTGAGGTGGTGATGATGTGGGACGCTTATTGACGTAGGCTTGGGAGAAAGAGATGTGGGAATAAGACCTCAGGGACCTGATTGTTATTATGACCCACCAGATGGAACGTAGAGGACAGTGAATGGAAAAGAAGAAAGAGTAGAGGAAATAGGAGAAGATGGATGAGTTATGAAATAAAAGAGGAAGACAGGAGGAATGAAGTGATACCCTGCATGGGAAAGGGGTGGAGGTGGGTGAGGGGCCGAAAGACTGCGACAAACAGAGGCGGATGGATGAGGTGGATACAAGCAAAGGGAGGCTGGGGGGAGGGGGGGGGGGGCACTGGATCCCCTTGACATCTGATTGGTTCCTCCAAGTGATCGACATGTAACAGAACCAGGTGAAGAGTGGGTCAAATCCACCAATGATGATAGACGTGATGATGTGTGTGAATCATACCTGTCAAGTTTTGCATTTGAGAATACGAGACGTGTCGTTGTCCATCCGGGTAACAAAAGGTCAGTGTGTTGGGGTGTGGTGGGGGGAATAATATAGGATATTTACGGGAAAATAATAATATGGAAGCATGGCAGGAAAGGAGGGTGAAGAACTGTATTTTCCAAACCAAAACCAGAGACTTGACAGGTATGTGTAGAATATTCAACATCCCCATAACAAGATTCATCTCCATTAGCACAGCTCTGCCCGACTGTCCTCTGTTTTCTTGTTCTCACTTCAGGGGAAGTTTAAAGTAGCACAATGTGTGAATTTGATTTAAATCTCTGCAAGCAACATTTCAGCCACTGAAGTGGACCGGAGAGCAGCTCTGTCTGGAAGAGAGCAATCATGAGACTAATCACAAGGTCATATATTTCTGCTTTTGTCTTTAATTATTTCACTTTTGGTCTTCCATATTGTAAGCTGAATGTGGGTTTCTTTCTCTTTTTTTGTGTAAACGTTTGTGATGCTATAACAGTAGCTCTAATCCACCAATGATGATGGATAGATTAGATTAACTCCAATCAATCAATCAATCAATCAATCAATCAATCAATCAATCAATCAATCAATCAATCAATCAATCAATCAATCAATCAATCAATCAATCAATCAATCAATCAATCAATCAATCAATCAATCAATCAATCAATCAATCAATCATTTCAGCAGCGAAGAGTCCTACTAAATAAAAACACAAAAGTACAAAGTTACAAAGAAAACATCATACAGTCAACAATCAGACAAACTTTACATTTGATGAGTGCCATCACCAAAATCATAAACATCAAATATGTTGGTTAATGTTTCATTTGTTATGGTACAAAAGCAGCTGTAAACAGGTGGGTTTTTAGTCTTGATTTAAAGGAACTCAGTGTTTCAGCTGTTCTGCATTTTTTGGAAGTTTTTTTTCCCCCCCAGATTGTTGGAGCATAGAAGCTGAATGCTTCAATGCAGAATAGTCTACTGTGTCTCAGAGCATCTGAGCTCTGTGGAGTTGAGACCCATCATGCCTCAGACTATGTCACAGTCATGGGAGCATCTGAATTTAAAGTATGGCTTGGAGCACTTTAACTTATGATGAACGAAGGCTCTGATTAATGCCCTCCAATCTCTCACACACAACCCCCCTCCTCTCCTGCCTTTTGATGATGCTTGTACCCCTTGTCAACAAGCACAAATTTTAATTAGTGTTGATTGTTGTTAGCATGTTCAATGGTTATTAATTAGATTAAGGAAGGGTCCCAGACTTGATTGGACGCCTGGAGCTGAAATGTCTCACCTTGCAGAATAACAAAAATGTGGTGAAAAAAAAAAAAATCAATGACTACTGGGAGTTGTTGGCAATGGGAAGGTGGAACCCTTTCCTAGGAGGAAGACATTAAAAAAAAAGTAGCATAACAATCCATGCATTGTTAGTGAAATGTTACTTATTACTATTTAAAGTTTTTTTCGTTATAACAACAGACTATTTCTTCTTTCATTTTCCTCTTTATATCACATCTGAATGTAGCAAAAGTCCATTTAAAATTCAGTCTAAAACAGTTTGATTTCCTCCAGAATATCCTGGTGGCCTGAATCTTTGAGGTGTCACTTCCTCCTCTGCACGGTCTTGCTTGCTGCTCTCGGTCTCAGACATGTCAGCGTCAAAGTCCGTCCAGATGTTTCCATAAGTTCTTTGATATTATTCTGTCTTCTTGCTCTTCTACGGCCTTTTATTACATTCCTGTTATGTTTTACACTTACATTAAAGTCTTTTGTGGGTTTTTCCATCGAGTGTTGATTGGGAGCAGTTAACTTAAGGCGCCATCTTTTTGGCGTCCCAAACCAGAAGTCATCCCAAATACATTTTTATTTTTACATTTGTTTTAACAAATTATACTAAATAATAAAGACAGGAACGTGTGAGGAGGAAGATGTTTGCTTCATTTCTACTCTTTGTGGCAAACGTTTTGATTACATATAACTATTTAACTCCCCAGTCTAGCGTGACGCTGAGGAAGAAGAGGTTACAGTCTGTCAATAGATGAATTAATGTTTTTAACCAGTTAAAATAATTAGTCCACTGAGTTCAGCATTTGTGTTTAAGTATTTTACCAAGCTTTGCTGTCACAGGTAAATGTGATGTAATTACTTTGCGTTGTAGATAGAAATGTCTGAATGTGTGAAACACCGGCCCTTAACCTCTTCCGTAGCTGAGCTACACTCGGGCTGACCTCTGTGTCCTTCAGGGCCGACATTTTATCAAGCGACTCTGTCAGAGAACAAAACAGCCTCAGACCCATCCGTCCCCTTTGCCTCTTTTCTCTGCTCTTCATATGCCTTTGTTTGGTGCCTAATGATAGCTGTGATGGAACAGTCATGCTCTGTGGTCACAAAGGCCTGCTTCTGGGCCTTTGTCCCGCTGCAGCCACCCCCACTCTGTCATTTGGCCTTTCTATCCGCTTTGAGCCTCGCAGGTCAGAGAGGAGCATTAGTTCTCCTGATGTAAGATGGCATCGTTGTCACATTTTATTTCAAACGAGTTTTATTTTGTATGTAATTTGCATGTAGAAATATTTTTGTATCTATTGCAATACGGGAACGATAAAGTCCAATGGCTAAAAATATTATTTTCCAAGGCTCAGAAATAGTCTGGAAGGTTCATTGGAAACTTGTGTAGCTGGGTGCATGTCCTGCTGTTTGCCTGATTCAGAGACAGTGAACAGCTCTGCCTATTAAAATGTAAATTCCTTCTCACTGCAGCGGCAGCAGCGACAGGCAACCCCAGACTGGGACACAGCTGAGAGGGAGCCGGTGGGGGTGAGAGCTATAAGGGGCTATAGGCAGGACCTGCCTATCACCATGTGGAGGCTCCCAGACAGCAAGCATGTGTCTGAATAAAATGCTCAGCTGACTGGACCCTCCAGCAGATTTCACAGGTCACACTGGAAACAAAGAGAACTGGAGTACTCCTCTCATACAAACTTACTTTAATAAAAAAATCTGCTGATTGTCGTTTTTAATAATTTCCTCTTTTATTTTTAGATCTATACATTCTTTAATTATTATCATTACAGTCTGTAAAATTTCTGATTTGAGTCAACTGCAATTTTAGATACTTTGGAATAAAAGCATCTGCATTTGTAGAATTTATTTTGACCTTATCAAAGCTGTGATTTGGATTATCTCAGTGCTTTTCTAATTCTGATTTAGGCATTTGTTTTTATGAGTCACTCATAAATGACCTTTTTACATGGCATTTGCATTCTACCAGAATGCAATGTCAAATGTTAAAGTGGTGCATTATTGGTTTGGTAAGAGCCTTTTTTTTTTTTTTTTTTTACAACTTGTCATTTCCCTTCAAAACGTTTCAAAAATGTTTTTTGACAATAAAAAAAACAGATTTTATTTACATGTTTGAGTTTCTTACGGGTGGGTATTAACCTGACAGCAAATAATATTTTTTCTTATGAAGTAATACGATAACGATTGTGAACATAAATAAGACATAAAATCTTTTTCATTACATGAATGCACATTTTGTATACATACATACTTACATATATACATATATACACATATATATAGTTGAAACTAAGCTTTTTATAACAACTGCATTGCATCATCTTTAATTCTGTATGACATTTTTTTTCCATATGGAAAATGAAAATGTTTTCTGTTTTTTATTGGTTTGGTAGGATTCAAACCAGTAGTGTGCTACAGTTTTTAATGTTCTATTGACAATGTGTTGGTCTTGTAGAATTAAAGCCAAGTGCCACCATGCTTTCATCAAAGTTAAATGGAGCTAGAAGGAAACTATATATTTGTTTTAGAGGAAGATGTGTTCTATAACTTAAAGTCTGTTCTGAGCTCTGCCTGCATGTCAATAAATGAGAAGCCAAACCAAACCAAAGAGGTAAATGAGACAGTTTCCTTTGTCACACTGTGTTTGAGATGAAGTTCTTAGAAAGTACCACTAGATGGAGATGTGATTGCACTGCAGGCCGTTTGTACTTTTAGAACAAGTCAACATCCACGTTTGGAGGCAACACGGCTGGCTGGTTGAACTATTAGCCTCTGCTCAATCATATTTTGTTTGTTTTGTTGCATTTTACTAAGACTGCAAATATTAGGAAAAAATCTGTCTAAATATGGGAAGAAAGACAATATGCATATTTTCTACACCTTTTCTTATTCCACATCATGCATTTCAGTGTTCAGACGGCTAGAAAAGGCAATTCATATTTTGGCTACAAATGTGAATTATTTGTTAAAACAAGCAGTTATGTTAGTATTCCCCTTACACTGCCAGTTTTGTTGACAATAGGCAGTATTGATTTAGCAGTAACAGGCTGATTTATGTTGGAGCAGATGACAGTCTTTGAGCCCAAGTCCTCACAGAGCGTGTGTCTTTCTTGCAATTTTAGAGATAGTTTTGCTTTTGTGAATAAGCCAAACCTGTGAGGTATACATTAATTTGGTTAATAAACATTTCCTGTCAGAGGAGGAATTTTCATTGCTGAGTTATGGCTCTGTGACAAAAGCTGGACCTAAGTGAAACTGCAGTCATGTTAAATCTTAAAGGTGGAGCACTAACACTGCATGCTTTCTGAAGAAAACTGTGACGCAATCTGCTATTGACAACTAGCTATATTTTTCCTTACAAGCAATCTAAAATGAAAAGACTACAAAGAACTTGATTTTAGGAACAAAATAAATCTTCTTTTTCATTTAAAATCTGAAATATGTTTTTATATATTGTTTTATCCAGAGAGTTTTTCTGGGAGGTGAAGTGAATTTTCAATATTAGTGAAAACTGTGTTTAAAACATTCTAAATGAGTGAATACACATTTCTGCTAGCAAAGAAGATAAATCATGTGCAAGAATGGCTTGATATCATCTCTAACAACAATATGTCAGTAATATTTGGTTACATGGGAAATATTTTCTACCAAAAATAAACTGAGTGTGCTTTGAGAGTGAAAAGAGAATTAAAAGATAAAATGTAAATCTTATAAGCTATTTTTTCTTTCACTGCTTTGCAGGTGGGCTGCAGTTTATCCTGGGTTGCCAAGATACAATCGGAATAAGTGGACGGTGCATCACCTAACTATGATAGCAATTATGTTTTAGTATTTAGCATAATTATCATTTTGTAAATAAAATTATTATAGTCAGATGCTCCATGGTAACATTATGAAACTTACTCATGCAAGCGACAACCTGCCTCCAGTTTTTGACCATGAACTAAAACACAACATTGGTTAAAGTCTCCATTAATGGACTAAAATCTATGAGGAAAATTGCTTTCTCAATACTGATTACCTTACATGTTACATGTGGGGATGGAAACGAGTGGAGTGATGCTGCAGAGAGCAATTCCAGGAGCTGGTTCCAAGAGCAGAAGAGCAGGAACCATAAAGGCAGATAAAAACTAGCCTTTGTGATTCATTCTGGAATATTCTGCAATTCGCATTATCCCTTCTGATATCAATACCCACATGGTGTTCCTCTGTGCTTTTAGCAGCTAGTCACAGCTTTATTTGTGTAGGAAACAAATATAATTCAACTCCATATGCTAAGGTATATTCTAAGTTAACATGATTTCTTAATAATATATTTTGTGAAGTTTAATATTATCTGCAAGTTTTGTTATAAATGACCATTTATCCACCTGCTTTGTGACATATGTAGTAGAACTATTTTCCCTCCTCAATTCACAGAGCAGAGTCACGATACACAAGTTAGAAAGTTAAAGTAATTCTAGAACATCAATATCAACCTATCAAGAAAAAATGGTAGTAGTGTCTACAACATGGGTGTCTACAAAGTTGCAGGAGCTAACATCCTGAAACTTTCATCCCTGCTTCAACACACCAGAATCAAATGAATGACTCACTATCAGGCCTGTTCAGAGCTGAATGACTACTGGTGAGGGAATTCAGCCATTTGACCTCGGTCTGTTGGAGTAAGGATGCATCTTCTGAACATCTTCATCCCTGACTTATTTGGAAATCTCTTTGGTCTTGGTTTTCACACTTACACACACATGCACACAGTTGTGTTCTCGTGTCTTGTTTGGACTTTACATTGACTTACATTAATTTTCAACAGCCTAACCCTTATTCTACCCCGAACCATCACATACCAAACCCCTAACCCCAAAACAGCAATTCCCCTCATGGGGACCAGACTTCAGGCCCCACAAGGAGCAGTGGGTCCCCACAACGTAGCATGTCAGGAAAATGGTCCCCGCAAGCTATTACAAACAAGCGCACACACACGCACACGCACACGCACGCTCATTATATTTATTTATTTGATTCATGTTATTATTTCCTTTCACCAACTTGTATGTGTAACCCTGTCCGTGTGAGATGACACTTTGCTGCCCCGTAGACTCTGTGTTGTATTTTCTTCAAGGGTTGTTGTCGGAAAAAAAACTTGAGGCAGGAATCAAACCCACGGTTGAGATTGTGCTTATTCGGATCACTCGGCAGCGCAGCGGCTTCGTCTTCAGAATTCAAAGCAAATACTCCGTGTCAACATCAGCCTTGTTAACACAGTTTTTTATTTTATTCTTTTGTTTACACATACAGACTAGATTAAAAAAAAGAAGAAATAGAACAAAAATAACGCAAAACTAACTACTTGGACATTAAAAGTAACATTTGGCTACATTGAGGAGCTGGCGGTCAGTATTGCTTATCTTCAGAATTCACAGCAAATACTGACCGTTATACTCCTAGTGCACAGTAACAGAAGTACGTTGTTCTTCAACGGACACACTACACCAACGTCCACAACCCAAAGAACAAATCTAACATTTTGGTGGTATCCGCTGACATATTTAAACCACTGCCCTACATATGCACCATATACAATTTAACCAGAACACATAAAAATGCCAATACTTTTGCAAAACATGTTGCAGGAATTAAATACAATTATTCTATATTTGTGGCTTGCAGTGAAAGAAAAACTTGCCCTAACCCAAATGTAATTTGATTTCAACTCATTACCCTTTAAAAATGTGATTCTGCTGCTTGTAAAGTTTTCACGTTGATACTGTCTACATCTGCGCCTTGAAGAAGGAGCATTTCAGCTGCCTGAATGGTCCTCTTCCTCCCTGGAAAGAAATAGGCTATTCTTTCCAGGAGAGATTTAAGAGATGAAAATTGTTCATCTGTGATTTTCAGTAAAAATGAATTACGAACCTGGCAAATTGTCAGACCTTGTGTAATTTTAGGGAGTACTGCAAAGATCTTTTGAGGAATGAGAAGTCATTTTTGCAGCTGTTGTAGGAGCTCAATGGCTTCCTTTCTTTTTGTAAGGGTACATTTGCTGTGATGAGTGAGAAAGAAGAGACAGAGTTAGAATGGATCAGTCCTTCAGAACCCAAAGCCAAAGATCACTGTGTGAACTCTTCTGGTGAGTGGCAGCCACCAAATACTGGCTTTAGTGCTGAATGAAAACCCATGATGACCTTTGTGAAAACAGCATGGTGCACTTGAAAAATAATGCAAAAATGTCCGCTTCCTCAGTTGCAACAAAAATAAAAACGACTGTAGAAAAATTTGTCTTCAAATGGCTCTGACTCTTTCAGTTATGTAATTATATTCTTTTTTTTTTACTGATTCATCAAATGAATGTTAACGTCTGATTTCTTATAAAATTTAAATAATACGGATTGTATTAAGCATTGCTAATTATGCTTAACATTTCTTTAACTAGAGCTACACAGAGGTGCAAATGGCAGCACTGTTGCCTTGCAGCAAGAAGGTCCTGGGTTTGATTCCCGGCCTGGGGTTTTTCTGCTTGGAGTTTGCATGTTCTCCACCAAGAATGATCATTGAACTGATAGTTAATCCAACCTCGTTAGGTAAAAAGCATCCTACATATCGATTCAGCAATAATTTTTGTCTCCTGAATATTGTGTTGTCCTGTTCAGTTGACCCCACAGGTTCACTGGTAGGTTGGTTTCAGACCATTTCAAAACCTTTGACAACTAAAACCCTTCAGTTCAGTCTCATATCAGTAACAGTAGCTCCACCTCATTATGGTCCCAACAGTGTTTACTGTGTGTCTGGTGTTGTTTTGTTGAAGTAGTACCGTGTTGCTTGAATATGTAAATATATTCATTTTGCACATGAGGCTCCAATACTGGCGGAACTCTGAACTGTATGATTCGTCTAAGAAAAATCAAGAAAGTTCTCACAAAAACAGTTAAAAAAGTAAAAAAAAAATCTAAAATAATACATAAAAGCTTGATAATTACTCAAAATTATGAGTGAGCTTCAACCATTTAGAGAAACCAATTGAGGCTCAGAACCAGCAAAGCAATTAAAATATAAAAACTAATCTGGATTGCAGAGAACGAGGATAAATTAGACTGTGCCGGGTGCATGACTGGATGTGCCTTTAATTTTTTGTGATTGATTTTATATGAATCTCTTTGCAAATTCCAACCACACAAATACACTGTATTGACCTCACCAAGACAACAGAATTGAAATGATGACTGACTATTGAAGATGGTTTTCATACAAAATATTCTTCAGTGGTTACCAGTAAAAAAAAAAAAAAAAAAAAGGTCACTGGTTTGTTGCAAAGCATGTGCTGTGATCTAATAAAGCTCCTAAGAATCTAGAAATGTAGAATCTAGAACAGCAATTTACAAATCTCACTCTGTGACGCCATATGTCTCTCCATCCGTCCTCATGGAGTTTGTACATATCTAAATAAGACATTCATAATTAAATCAATCACATATTGATTTGCCGAGCTCAACTTTTTTAAAGATCCATCTGCTGTTTCCTGCTTGCTGTATGATTGTTCCACCAGTCGCAGAGGATTTTCTACATGACCAAAGTAGAGAGGAAGTGTGTTGCAGTGTGAAAGTGGGCAAGCTTGTATGTCTGGATGAAGACAGTGGTGGAGCAGGAAACAAACAACAGTTTCTATTTGCTCTGCCAATTGCACTTGACGGCGCTGTGTGTATTAAAATGAAGCGCGGTGTCTGCCTCTAGAGGACGGTCAGCGCTGGTGGACGGTAGCAGGTAATTACGGCAGCCAGGTGTCTGATTAGGGAGCTGTTGCTGCTGAACCACTCGTCTCCCCCTCAGACCTCCATCACCTCACCGAACCCACTCATGCTGATGGAAGTGGACAACAGATCAAGATACTGTTTGATTGCTATCACAAGTGTTTAATGAATCTGCACACTCAGCCACACCACTGAGTTTAAAAGCCGGTTCATCTCAGACTCCTTGATGACTGTTTCCTTCTTTTTGTTTATGTCTTGCAGCCTGATTGTTTGCTCCCCATGCGATCAGCTCATTATCTGTTTGAGCTTTAAAGAGCTGGACATCACCTGTTTTCCAAAGATTGTCATTTAGCGTGCATTCACACTAACATCTCAAGAAATTAACTGTTGAAATTTCATTTAACTTGTTTTCAGATTTACAACTTTAATCTTTTAGCACTTTACAAACGTAGACATTCTAAGAAATACATTCCAACTAATCCCATTAATTACAAATTCAGTCCCAATATTTTCATTACAGACTTGACACTTTAGCATAGTAGGGAGTGCGAGGGAAGGCAGGTGGGTTAAGTTGTCATGGCAGAAAGTGGACAGTACAAAATAAGAGCAGCTAAAATGAACAGGGGGATGCAAACAGTAGTGTAGAAAAAACAGCAGACAACCTAGAAATAGAGAGACAAGAAGCAGAAGAACTCCTTTGTACTCACAAGAATCAGGTCCTTAAATCAGAGTTAATTCTGTTTTTGTCATGAGTTGTGGTTTTTGATAGTGAGGCTGGATGCAGTAGGACCCAGATTGAAGTGAAAAATGCTGGTTTTAATGAAGAACATGAAGAGTACAGATGTCCAGGCAGCACAGGTGAGCAAAAGGGCGAGGAACTCAGACAACGGTAGCACTGGAACTGAACAAGACTACAACAACTGATAGGAATGACACACAACTGGGATCCAACAGGGAACACGAGACACAGCTGGGAACAATCAGGGGCCGATGAGACGACACAGGATCTAAATTAACTAGAAAACAACACTGAAACCTAAATCCTTATAGTTTTGTATTTTTATGAATTGGTTTTTGTGTGCTCGGTCTGTTTATAACATTATCAATGTACTTTTATGTCATTTTGTATGTTTGAAATGCCTGGGTGCAATACAAATTTTCCCCTCAGGAGTCAATGAAGCAACTGAACTAAACAAAAGGTTTAGTTGGTCTCTTTTATTGGTATGTTTTCTTCATTTCATTGGTTATATAAAATAGCCCTGAAACCTTCGAAAATGTTCCATTTTTCTTAAAGCCTACGGCACAAAGCTAAATGCAGCTACGAGCTACATATAGCTTTCCAAGCAGACAGCTGACAACAATTTATATTGTTATTCAATTAATATTTTTATTGTGTTTCAGACTAAAATGAAATTTCTTAATGGTTAGTATATCTACTTCCATGTCTTTCACCTCAGAACTGGATGTCTCTGGCTTGGCTACTACATCATAAAGCAGTCCGTCTTAACGGTTTTAGAAAATGAGTCAAGGGCAAATGTCTCTGAAATGGAAAACTTGATGTGTTTTTTTTTCTTTGCAACACCACATATTTGATTTAGCTACCTTTCTGCAGTAATTCAGTTTGATATGGTTTTCCACATAAACAAAGCTACGTGGCTGGAAGCAAGTTGCTGGTTGATTGAGTGTGTCAGCTATAAGAATCCATATCGCCACTGCTACAGAGCCCTACATCCACAGGAATGGAAACGGTGTCATCAGCATTAAGGCGAAGGCATGCCCACATTGACTGAACTCAAACTGCAAGTGTGTTTGTGTGGCAGCGAGAGCCATGGGGAGGGAATGATTGTCTGTGCTTATTGAGCCTTGGATTTTTTTGTGTGCACGTTCATGTTGACTAGTCCCATGATGGCTCGGCTGTGAGGTGTAGACTGGTGCTCAAAGCGCACTCCACTGCAGGCTGACAGTGGGCTATCATTTCACCTCCAGCTGCTGTGGTCATCAGACCATCTTGGTCCATCAACTGTCTCTTGACATTTTTTTTTGTTTTTTCGTTTTCAAACACAATATTAGAGGAACAGTGAAGGAAAAAGAATGTGCAAGAACAACTGCTGCATGCTAATCCAATGCACATAAAACACAAACTCAAAAACACCACCTTACTGTCCGAACCTCTTAGTGATGTAACTAAGAGTGATGTCTTGATCCTTCCCAAACCAATGCATCGACTTGGGGTCCTAGTTAAATCATTTTGGAATGACTTGCCTGCTGTCAGCTCTTGATGCCAACTGTTGCTTCATCACTCCAACTGGCTTCTTCCTCCAAAACTGCAGATAAATCGCTCAAGTCAAAACAACTAAGGTTGAGGAAGCTGAGAGGGTTTCAGTGCAGATTTATCACAAGATGAAAACAGCCACACTCTGCAATTAGTATGTGAGAAATATTTATTATTAAAAGCTTTTGGTACACAGAACGAAAGCACAGTAGTTCATCTTTTTAAATCATGTAAGTGTTTATATCGTATCAGTGACACTTCAATTTCTAAAATACCTGGAAAATAAAAAGATTCTGGGTAAAGTTAGTTTGTTGCAGAAATTCCTCTGAGTTTGGAAGTGAAAATACTCTTAAGTGCAGAGAGGCAAAACATGTTAAACTTTCAATTAGGAACATAATAATTGACCAAGTGGTGTTAAAGATGGATCTTCTCAGGTCTTAAATATTGTTCTGCTGAAGAGGTGATTAGGAGCTGAGCTCAGAGCCACGGCCATGATGGGTCCAGGAAGATCCAGAGGCGCTGGAGGCCCAATAGTGCCTGATGAGAAAATAATAGAGAATGTTGGAATAACATAGATAAATACTTCATTTGTCTCCTTGGGGAAATTGATTTGTTGTAGAAAACTAATACAGACATATTTCAGCTACTGCTGAGCACCTTATGAAGTCACCCAAAGCTACAGCACAAGATTTAAGAATAAATCAGAAGTACAAACAGATCAACGAGGCACTCCCTCATTTACAACACATACATTTCTCAGGGACTTGCATGGACCTGAATGTTTGTGGAATAAATGAAAAGTTTGATCTGTTCCAAGTAAAGCCGGGACAGTACACTGTAAAAAGAAATTAGTTGAACCAACTTAGTTGAATTGCTTCAATCTGTAACAAGTTATTCAGTTAAGTTTATCCAACTTAATGTATTAAATTTAACCAACTCAATTTCTATCTATCCACCTCAATTCACTAACTTTATTTTTAATTGAATTCATTAACTGTGTTTAAAATGACAAAATTAAGTCAGTCTTACTAAAAAAAAAAATTATTTAGTTCAAATAAAGAAGGAAACAAATATTTTGATAGAGTTTTTTTTGACTCAGGCTGCCTCTATTTCAGAGTACCGTAGTTAGACAGAAAAGTAGGCGATAACTGAGAGGGAAGACAGCCAGCAAACATTTATTTCAAACACACTTTTGAGAGTACACTCTCAGAAATGTACTCTAAAAATACACTTTTCAGATAGTATTCTAAAAATTATATTTGAAGTAATTAAGTTCAATGCTGCATTCGTATCAGATGTCATGGCGCAGAGCTTCATCAGGAACAGATCCTGTACCAACCAGGTGCTGTGTTGAGTTAACAACTCACATGAGGAGACGTTAGTCCTCGACGTTATTAAATATCCATCGGATATTCATATTTCAGCCTCATGACCTTTACTGCATGTCTTGCCCCTCTTTTAATTAAGTTGGATAAACTATTTTCTTTTTTCAGTGCACAGGATCTCTGAAAAACTGAAATAACATGTTAGAACACACATTTAAAATAATTCACATTTTAGCTGTATTTTAAGTACAATGTGATGTGTGATGTGATGTAATTTTGGATATATTAGTCTTTTAGCTTGGAACAACTTAACTGTTTGAGCTTATTTTCTGTAGAATTTAATTAAAGAAATTTTAATTATTTATTAGACAAAACTCAGTGATTTGAATAAGAGTGACTTAAATTTGTAATGTTAAACTTAATGAATTAAGTTATAAAAACGTAGTAAATTGAGATGGATAAACTTAAAGTTATTTTAACTAAAGTTAGTTAGATGTGTAACTTTTAAGTTAATTGAACATAAAAAAAGTAAGTTGTCACTTAGCCAAATGAATTAGGTAAAATTAATGTAAATACGTCCATAAAATGAACTACAGCCAAAAACACTTTTTAGAGTGTAGCTCTGCGATCTCAGATACTACCTACACACCAACATGTGGAAAAACACAACTAACAAGAAAACATTCCTGCTCATAAATATATGAACTATGAGACAAGTTTTCAAACTGGAAGTCCTTCTTTCTACAGTGAGAATAAAGCAGGCCTCAGCCAACATGGCAGCAGAGCTACACAACCATCCTGGGTTTGATTCCCGGCTTCAGACTTTTGCTACCCATCTCCCTCCTTCTCTCCCCCCAATTCCTGTCTGGTAACAGTAAAAAAGAAAAATTCTTTAAAAAAATCATGATAAAACAAAGACTGAACACTCAAATTTGTTTGAAGAATTTGAAATCAGAAAGCTTCTTCTCTCTAAAAGAGAATTTGGCTGCACCTGATTAGACCACAAGATAGAATTCCTCTTCAAAAAGAAAATTTAAGAAGCAAGTTGGATCTCAAGGCGCTAAAGAGTATCTTGTGAGAATGTTGAAGTTAGATTTAGTAAGTGTGTTTTAAAGCCTTTATAATTCCTTTAGTCGACCTGAAATGTAATCATGGCAGTCTTTGAATATGCCTTATCTCTGTGTAAGCTGCTGTTTTCACAAATAATTTACCAAAGGCCAAAAAAGTGGCAAGAGATAGCCTTGGTCTGGCTTGGATAGATAGAGCTTTTTATTCAGACATAGACAAGAGTTGTGTGTTTGTGTGTGTGTGTGTGCGGGTGGACACGTGTGTGTATAGCTGTGGGGATATCTCTAGACATCAGCAAACACAGAGGAGAGGCAGCTAAGGTGAAGGGTTTTGGAGAGTCTGCACAATAGGCTATCACAAAAACCTGCTGCAACAGTCACAATGCTGTAGAATGGAGTGCTGTGATGGCGCTCAGCGAGACAGAGACATATAAAACTCCAGCCAGCTCTATTATATCCACTGTAATAAAGCCCAATAGTCTGATAGCAACTGGCCTCTCACTTTCAAGCCATAAAAGAGGGCATTGAATGCCAAAACGTCTGTAGGAAATTTATGTCACACGGTTTATTTGTCCTTGCACATACTTGCCGAGGCATTGGCTCACATTTATTGCTATTTAGTTCCAGATTGGTTGCAGGGACTTCTTTTTTTTTTTTTTTTGTTGGTCGAGTTATAACGCTGTATTAATTGTTGTTGTGTGTTGTTTGAATAAAAGCTGACTGTCTCAAACAGTTCTTCTGTCAATCTAAGTTTCTCTTTATCTGTATTCGTTACTTGGGGATAAAATTTCAAACCCAGAGATGTGGTGTGCCAAATGTTGAAACAGAACTCAGCATGGCACAAACCTACTGCTTCATGTTGATGTCTGATGAATTATCAGCTTTACAAGATTGTCATTAAAGTTATTGATACTAGCATGCTGATGTTGAATAATATATAAAAGAAATGAGTCTAGCTACTTCAAGTTCAAAACAATAAAATACCCACTTAATATTAATTACAAATAACTCTTATGAAGTTAAAAAAACTCTGTGAGAGTTCATATTAAGATCTAACACTGAATTAGTGTTAGTAAGTGTTAAATGATTAACTCCAGCAGATTTGATATTTGACCCTTAATTAGAGTTAAGGTACCAACTCTCCAAAAAGAGTTAAATGAACACGTTCTGGTGTGGACCAGTTTAAAAGTGTTGAAATCAAATCTGACAGAGTTCATTTGGCCCTGCTGGATTTAATGAATGGGTGAATTTTCACACTGATGTCTCACACATCAAACACACAACTAAATACTTCAGTCAACAAGTAAAAGTAAATTAATAATAATAATAATAATAATAATAATAATAATAATAATAATAATAATAATAATAATAATAATAATAATAATAATAATAATAATAATAATAAAACTTCTAAGCAATAACAATGATGATAGGAACACATAGGTTTAAAACGAAGCAAATTTAAACAATAAAAAAATGATGACAGAATATTACAAGTCATTGTAAATTTGTTATGAGGAAAGGAAATTGAAACCAAATTAGCTTTTAAAGCAGAGCAACACCTGTTAAGTGTTCAAACCTCCGGTTCTCCATACTCATGTAAGGTGACTGGCTGCACAGTGCACAATTTTCTATTTTTCCTGTTTGTGAAAACACAAAACTAATAAAAATGTTTAACCCCCCCCCAAAAAAAACCTCTGATTCACAACAGCAGGTAGGAGGTGAAATGGAGCATTATGTTAAAATATATATATTTCAAAAAATATTTGCTGTAAACAAAAATCAATAACATTTTTGGACAACTGATTGTTTATGTTGTGTCAGTCTGTTATTACAGTGACAACCTGAGTATTGCTATTGGTTACTCAGGCGATTATAAGGGCTACCTGTGGATTTGAAGTAAAAGTCTCTATAGAGCAGGCGCCAACGCTCACTGGCTCGCTCTATTTACTCTGCTTTGCTTTTCCTCACTGCTAAGCTGCACGGAGAAAATGAAGGCAATGTGACTTTCTGTCATCAAGTTAATTTTCAGAATTATATTGATAAAGTTCACATTGTGCATCATGTAGCCTGAACAAAATTATCTGCAGAAAAAAGTCTTATAATGTAAGTCAACAAAAGTAAATAGAAACCAGTTCATTTTTATTTTGAAATTCTTGGTTGTGATGCAGTCAGTAAAGTCACATAGAAAAAGAAAAGAAAGAAAACTAATTATGGAGATTTAAAAAAAAAAAAGAAATCAATGATTTAAAAATACATGGAATATAATTAGCTGAATGTATTGTGTTGATGTATAATGCAGGTATGTCATGACAAAATAAAACAGCAGTGTTTGGACAGCGTTGTAGCTACAAGTTTTTATGCCGTTGTCTGATGTCAGGTGTTATGCTGATGGATCAATCAGGCTGAGTTGATTTCCTGCTTGAGTTGTAGAGCAACTTGTAAAAGTCCTGCTGCAGGTTTCTGGGTCTGTGGCGAAGGAGGAAACCTTCAGGGGTTTTATTGTGAAACCATTGCTCTGTGGTACTGCAGACGCTTTTGAGTGAGTATCTGCCTGAGTTGACATCCTCAGGTTGTCCTCTGTTGTCAGCATGGCAAAAACATTTTACATATGCTGCGTCACAAATCAGTATATTTAAAGGAAATAAGAAATTTCACATTTTACAAAGAAAGACAACTGTCTTGTTTGCACGTACTGAAACTAAACCAAAGTCTTTTCTGTAAACACAAAGATTTTTATCTTTCCTCCTCTGCCATCATGGCTGTTTGAAATTTACTGCAAAATCTAAATCTTATTATTTAAAACAAGCAATGTTTACAGTTTTATGAACCAAAAGTTAATTTAGAAAATGTTGATACCAATAGTCTGATCTGATCATGAAACATGAAAACAACTGAATCTGGGCCAAAGGGACAAGAGTGTGCTTCTATGACTCCATTGGTTTGATCCTTTACTGCTCTTTTCTTCAGTGTTGGGAAATCTGAAACATTGCCAGATGGACAAATGAGGCAACACTGGATCTTCAGGCAACTCACACCCTTTGTTAAAGTGAAAGTTTCCAAGAAAGAGTTGAACACAAGAAGATTCTCTATTGTTCATGTGTTGTAGGCTGAACCTGACACAGGCTGGCTTGAGTCTGAGCTGGGTACCATGAAAAATCAAGGGATATAAAGCAATTATCAAAGCCTCGTCTCAATCAAAGGTCATGAGTTCTCCAACAAAATACAAAAGAAAACAAAAAACTAAATATGTAATTTGCTCTTTGTAAGTGGTCTTCTTTGAGATTCGATTTATGAAAGAAGCTTAAATAAGGAGTGGCAAGAATGACCTTTAACATCGGAGACAGTCAGAGCAGTTAACTAATTGGTAAGCGAAAAATACCAGCTGCAGAAATCTTACAGAAAAGGTTCATCTTTAGTGACCGTTTTAACAGGTCGATCAAGAAAATATGAAGGCAAGGGGCCCTGAGATGACATTTGTCGTAAATTGGTGCCACATAAATAAAGTGAACTGAAATGCATTGATGTTAACAAAACACAATTAATAAAAAACACACTCTATACCTGACACAGTTTAAGGTGACGGAAACACCTTAAACTCTCGTGTGGCCACATTGAATCCTCCATGCATACAGAATGTGTCGTCATTCACTTCCTTACCACACACTCTGAAAAACACTAACGACCAGGCCGCACTTACTCCTTCACCTCCCCTTTCAGTCAGTGGGTGCTACTGCTTACAGTACTTCATTTACAGTACCAAACAGAGAACTGGTCACTCTGAGTGTGAGAAATAGCTGTAGAAGCAGCTTTTTTTCTTTTCTTTTTTTTTTTTTTTTAATCGTGTGACTTTCTCAGAAAGGACTTAGGAACAAAATATATTCCACACTTACTTCTTAAGTTGACTGTTTATGATTCAGTTTTGGTTTAAGCAGCACACACAATGTGTGACTATGTAATGTATCTTTAGACTTACACATCAGGAGCCACTGCAAACAGAAACCAGTTGAGGGAATCAGCATCTGCTGTAGAATAATCTCCATGAGAGAGACAGCTGTCTCACAGAGACACTGCCCCCCTCACTCATGCTAAGCCCCTCCCTCACCTCTTAGCTGGCTGACAGAGGACTCCACCTGAATGACATTTACAAATTACCCGGCCCAGAGCACTCGGTCCCATGACCCGTGAGTCTGTACTCAGCACCCAGAGAGACTCCGCAGCATTTTGTCATATAATTACTGCAAATCCTCTGAAAGTGGTCCTCCTCCACATACCATGCACCTCCCCCACTGGAACGAACACACACACACACACACACACGCCCACTCGCGCACACTCGCACACACACCCGGTCTGTCTTTCTTTCTTTACAAGGACTTTGCATTGACTCCCATTTATTTTCCAATCATTTTTACAGCCTGACCCTGACCCTTACCTTAAACCTAACCACTTCATGCCTAACCCTAAACCTGATATAAGCTCAGCTCACACCTCAGTCCTAAACGTAACCTCTGACCCCAAAACTGCACCTGTTCTTACAGGACCCAGGCTTTGGACCGGATTCTTTATTGAGGTGGCCGTAGCTACAATGTTGTAATCTGCAAGAAAATACAATAAATAAATACAAAAATATGTATTTTAAAAGTTCACATAATATGTCATTTAAAAATATATATTTTCCCTCAGTTTCAGCATAAAACAGACTTAGCTGGTGAGCAAATAATGATCTTCTAGCATAAGATACGCCACATTAGCAGCATTCTTATCTCAAACGGTGTGAGGGTGCTGGGATGTTCCGCCATGACTTTAATATTTATATGATGCAGAGTCAATAACTATGTGAAAAAAGTAATTTGTCCACTATTTCGTCGTGCGCTTTTCGTCTGCTTTGGTTAAGGCTCCCACAGATATCATCTGAAGTGCTGAGATGAACTCCCCTGACCTAGACTGATGACGGAAATTGGCCCGCAGAGAGGTTTCCACCTCTCTGGAATACTTTGGAAAGAAATAACATCAGAAACAGTTTACGACGAAATCAGTCATTCTCATTCTCACCTGTTCACACACTGATGGTGGCAAGCTACTGGATAGTTGCCACAGCTGCCCTGGTGCAGTCTGACCATGTCATCGGGCCTTTTGACTAAGACCAGAAGGAAAGGTGGGTGAAGCGTCTTGCCCAAGGAAACAACGACAGAAATGGACGAGGCATTTCTTTCCACCATCGCCACTACTACTAACAGAGCTGTGTGATGGGTCAGACGTTTGTTGCTGTGTTTTATGCAGAACAATGTTGATATTTAACTTCAACTAGTCCGCTTCCTCTATAAATTTTTTGTATCGTCAGGAGACATGAATTATCCTGGCCATTGCATCCCAGGTGTGACTGAATTGTCTTCTGCTAACTGCATGAAAAAATACAGAAAGGTCTATCTAATTTTAAAATAAAACAAACAGTCTTGATGACCACTACGGCCAGCAGTGTTTCTGCTGGTCTTAATCTTCTCTCTGCATGGTCGGGTTGGGGATCATTGAAGAGGCTGTGTGTTGAAATGCAGCGCAGCTCAGTGTGAAAATTGAAGACACCCCAATGTTACAAGCAAATGACATGTGGCACTTATGACCTGCAGTGTCGTTCAGAGGCCACAGCGCCACAAAGTAAATCAGTTACAGCAGACAATTTCATTCTCAGCACAGAGGGAATGAGATGCACAATACCTGAATCCTTGAAAATGATCACACACACTCTGCTGCTCTGAGTGTCACTGTGCTGCCTTGTAAGGTCGACCTGATGAACAACTATAGTTAGGAGTGTAGTACAGTGTAGTATATTTAGGAGTCTAATTTCTATTCTCACAAAATATCTTAGCTCTATATTTTTATGAAGATCGCTTTACAAACACTCTTTCAGCTAATGAAGCACAAGATTTAATAGCAAAAGAGAAATTATCGAGTAAATCTTAACCAGCAAGTTGCAGGGTGCATCATTTTATTTTGTCAAATTATTGTTTTGTTAAAAACATATTTAAGAATATATTTCATTATCTTGAAGGTTTCAACAAGAGAATAATCTGGTTTATTCTTTCCGGTCTTTAAGGCGCCTCATGCAGAAACAAGTGAAGTGGAAATGAGAGATCGGAGGAGAGGCTGAAGATTGAGGTAATCATATCTTTGCTGTGAGAGGATGCTACATTTGACATTTTTATCAGTCTCTATTAATTTCCCAGAAGTGTCAAGCAGTGGCATTTGTTCAAGTATCATAGCTGAATCTGCGATTGGCATCGTGGCGAACGTCCATTTGACCATTCTGTCCCCAACACCCTGCAGCCTGTACAGCAGTTCTGCTGAAGCCCTCGGCTTGTGGAGGATGAATGAAACGAAAGGTGTGGACAAGCAGTTTGTGCTCTCTGGTGTGAACCGTGACAGCATTTTAACACACATATGAATAAACCTTTAACATGAGTAACATGCACACAGTTTTCTCTTATGTTGCTTGAATATTTAGCATTACAACTGACAACTCTTAAAAAAGATGTGTATTGTCTGAACCTTACTGCATTTAACAATAGAAACATATTTTATGTGCTTCTTTTATATGGATCGGTATAAACACTGTCTGTTCAGACTGTGACACGTATTCAGAGGTTCTGTAGCTGTTTCACTATCATCCCAAATGAAGCGGCTCTTCCCATGTTCCCCCACTCTCAGCCTCTTTCTTAGCCAGTCTATTACATGGCAACTCATGTTCCAAAACATGTTCCTCTGCTTTTCGCGTTTCACTTTATTTCACACTAGCTTATGATGACCCAGCCGCTCAGCGCTAACAGTCATGAAGCCGCCTCATATTGAGCCTATCCGTGAAAATAATATCTTTTTATTTTCCCTCTCTTGCCTCGTGTAAGTGGTTCACCTCTATGTGGAAAAAGATGGTGATGGATGCTTAAATCTCGCAGTTGTGCGTAAAAGTGAGTGAAAGGAAGAAATCCATGTGGGTTTGGAATGGAAGAGAAACCTTTTGGCATGAAGTTATTAGCATCACAACTCAGCCCAATCCACACTCATGGCTGGGAAAGATAACTGTAGCTGGTTAGAGTGTATCAAAAGAGGATAAAAAAAAAAGACTTCCACATTTCAGCTGCGTTCTCATCAAGACTGACAGGACTGTGATGCAGCTATATGCTAACAGGAATCCAGTGCACGGCTCGGCCACCTGCTTTCTCACTATACGCAATGTGAGCACTACCACTAGCCCACGGCCCTACATATAAATGGAAAGTGACACAGTGATTGTGTGCAAGGCCAGACCATGCTCAGATGAGGGTGTCACTTCTGGCTTGCTTGATTGCCACATTCAGTGGGCATGGCAGCGAGGAGTTAAATCGAGGGAGAAAAGGTCAGGAGCCATTGGTCATCTGCTCTCCCTCTCTCTCCCCTAAATTACTTGTCCTCCAGGAGAAGAATGAAAACAGACAGGGCCTGGCCCGGGCACCAGGAGCCTGGGAAATGATCTGCTTGGCCAGAAAGCCCGAGGGAAAGGAATGGGAAAGAGGAACGGGAGTGAAAAAGAAAAGCTGAAGACAGGATTTGGGTAGGATCAGGTGTGAGAATCATGGAGGGGAGCTGGCAAAGGAGTCAGATTCAGATGACTGCCCAGAGCCAGCAGTCTCATCGAAGGGAAAAGGCAAGAGTAACGTCCCAAAAGGGTTGGAGTCTCTAAATCCAATGCAGTTCATTTTTTAAAAAAACTAGAAGTTGCTGCTTGTTTTTTCATTTAATGTTTACATGCCGTGAGTGTTGCTTTAAGACTGACAACTTCAAAATGCAGAAAGCAAAAAGACATTTCTAAAAAGTGTCTCCAATGCAAAAACAAACCAGGTTTTTTTTTTCATTTGTGACTTGAACATCAGATCTCCAAGCCAGTTGAGGTGCATTGGTCATCTGGTTGGGCATCCTCGCCTTGCTGGTGAGCTGTTCCAGCACATCCCAACAGGAGGAGAGCTAGAGGAAGAGCTAGAGGAAGAGCTAGAGGAAGAGCTAGAGGAAGAGCTAGAGGAAGAGCTAGAGGAAGAGCTAGGACACGCTGGAGGGACTATGTTCCTTGGCTGGCCTGGGAACACCTTGGGATTCCCCCGGAGGAGCTGGAACAAGAGTGAGAAGGCATTCTGGACCTCCCTACTTAGACTGACAACCCCAGATAAGAGGAAGATGATGATCCATCCATCCATCCATCCATCCATCCATCCATCCATCCATCCGCCCGCTGCCATCCTATCGGTAGTGAAACCGAGACGCCCCATTAACAGTGGTACGACACTCTTCCTTTCTCTGATTGGTTGTTTTTGACCAAAGCAGGAGCATTTTTGCTAACGACAATTGCAGCACAAATTATCTGTCTCATATTACACATTAGCAAATATTTAAAAAACATATATATTCATATTTTAAAATGCCTTTTTGTAAAAAAAAAAAAAAAAAAGAAAAAAAAAATTGCTCTGCAGCTTTAAAATTTCATAGCCTGTGTTTTAAATTTTTACAGTGGAACATTTTGTGCAAAACTACAAATGGTTTTCTTATTACTCTGAGAACAAGACCTGCATCTTCACTTTCAACAGAAGAAACAAAAAGTTGGTGAAGTTTGGAAGATGGTTTTTATATCTGCATGCTCAGTATGACCAGAACAGATTGTGACTGTGCCCTCTGATTTATATCCAATCCTAACATCAGGCTCAGGAAACCTCTGGTGTTTTTGAGGTTTGAAAACACCACCTCCCACTCACATCTCTCTATTTTTATGTCTTTGTTCCATCAAGATTCTAAAACTATTGTTTGGTTTGGAGTCTTCACAGCAACTCCAAAACATGTTGGAGAATCAGAAACATAAACTCCTTACTGTTCAGGATTAACTGCTCTACCTGTTTCTAGAAAGATTAGCTATAAACTTAAAGAAAGATGTTCTTTGATTTATATTGATCGTGATCACTAAAGATTAATAAACGTTGTAGCTTTTAGTTCTAAGTTAGTAGTTAAATTATGCAGGTACACTTGAAGAAATGCTGGGGGAAGAAGTCACAAATGACATCAGAAATGTCAGAGTTTGAGGTCAGCAGTTTGAACATATTTAACTATTTTTGATCAAACTAAAGGACTAAAGTCTTTTAGTTTGATTACTGACTGAAGTCGGTTAGCTTTGTAGCAGTAGCAGCAAAAGACAATCATTCAATATGTCGGATCTTTAAGAAAACACCACAAGGTTGATAAAACACTCATATGCCTTTTACATAGATGCAAGAAAACTGCTGACAGCCTTTGGTAAAGCAAAGTTGGCATCAAAGGCTTCCTTTATTTTTATATCATAACACACATAGGATCATTTAACACAGAATACTATTAACTTACCGCAACTATGTAAAGCTACCTGCAAAAAAAGAGGTTGACAACTGAACTGAATAAACATGCTTGCCATTTTTTGCCACCACTAGGTGGTGCTGTTTGCCAACTGCTCTCTGATGTCCCACCATGACTGTGTTTTGCACTTACAAAGGTTTGGTCATGTGTGGGCGAACACCTTGGGGGCTTACAGTGGAGGACAGCCAACAATTAAACCAAAATGGCATCTTCTTGCCGTCCAGTCACTATGTTGCACTGGGACAATTAACCTGCTAATAATATGAGCACAAGTCCTATCACACACACACCCACACACCCACATGCGAACGCCCGCCAACACATGCACACACGCACATCGTCCCCCCTGACTTCCCTGAGCTCACATCCCTTCTGGCCATAGGAGAGCCATTGGATTAGAAGATGCTAGCAGAGATAGTTTAACGTAATGAACCATCAAGATGACGACTATTAAAAATGATTTGTGGTGTTCCAGAGCAGGGAGGAGAAAGGAAGAATAATCTGAGTTTGTCTGCCAGATAATGTTAACTCTTTATTCTCCAGCTATTGGACAGACAAAGACCAGAATCTCCCTTTTGTCGCAACAGTTAAAGGAAATGCTGGGGAAGTCAAAACTTATTGACCGCAATATGAAAGACGGCAGAAGAGGAAACAAGCAGCCGTGTTCTCAGCACACAGCAGAAAACCATGCATTGAAGATGGCGGAGTTAAAGGACAGAAACACAGAAAATGATCAAACATGTTGTGAGAAAAACAGCATGGAGGAAGACAAAGCTACTCTCTCTACCAATAGTTTTACACATTGAAGAACATCAGAAACAGTCAAACTGGGTTTTCCTTCAGTGTTTCCTTACAAAATAAAATTGTGTCCTTCTGCAAAAACAATTTTTTGATGCAATTTTTTAACACCCCTATGATGCTATGGGAGTTTATTTAGTTTCTGCAGCATTTCTTTCACTAGTGTGTATGTGTACATTTCTAATAAAAATTGTTTGCAGCTTTTATTTATTTTGAGTCAGCCATGTGGGTGAAGTGGGATTTCTTTGTTTACTAAAGAACTTGACATTGCTGTTATTCTAAAATGTGCTAATTAGACTGAAAAAAATTTTATTTGTTTGTAAAAAACGTTTTTTTTTCCTTAAGCAATGCTTGATAGAATATTTTAACAATGAAGCAAAGCCTTGCCTCTTAATGTAACTCTTCAGTGTGAATCATATGTTTGATTTCTATTTGAAGTATATTATAAAACATAATGACTTGTACTACTATGACTAAAATAGATAATATGGATTAGTTTAGAGAGAAGCCCAGTCAGAGCTGGAGGCTGGTGATGGAGACATCACACACTGTAAAACATTTGGAGGTGGCTTAACTTGACAGTGAAAGTCCACCTGCTGCAATGAAAATGCAATTTAAATCAACAAAAAACTGGATTGGTTTAAACTAAGAAATTGAAGTTCATGAAGTTGATTGAACAACAGGAGACAAGTTGTCTACACATTGTTTTTTAACTTCATTTATTTTGAATGGTGAGTTTTAACTTCAGGCTGCAATTTAAACCAAATAATTATTTCACAATTTGAAAGGTAAAACTTCTCTCACCTAGTTAAAGAGCACACATTTCTCTATTATTTTCACTCACAGTATCAAGTTATAGAAACTGCTTATTCTACTTTAGAATAATTTAAATTCTGGTTTCAAATTGCATGAACAAAATTAAATGAAATGATAATGGACTTTTTTAAAAATCATGACAATGAATTCTACTCAAAAACATTTAGTGAGAACAGGACATTATCCTGAAGCCTTGCAAACTGTCAGTTGCATTAAAATAAACATTTGCCTTAATAACAGATAAAGTCAGATCAATGTAACAGATTTCCAAAAACATGCCGCTAAGCACACTGGGAAATAGTTTACACTCCTGTCTTTTTCTTCTTTCAGTTTTAAGTGCTAACCTTAAAACTCCAGTTTATTCAACTCTCGGAGGTTTGACAAAATTAATAAAAGTTAACACAACTTACTGTGTAAGTTTATCTGTCTCAAACTTACACATTTAGTTTCAAAATCTAAAACTAGCTAAATTTACTTGACTTAAAGAGCAGAAGGTAGTAGACACAACTGAAGGTGGCTTTAGTTGTGTCTTACTGTTTTACAGTGCAGCAAGAACTCATTACAATACCAGATTACAAAAAGCTACTCAAGAAAGGTTTACTGGCAGTGTAATGCCAAGTAACATTGTTGCATTAATTAACAAGAAGACAATAAAAAATTTACAATGGGCAATCTTTAATAAATGTGATTCAGAGCAGAGACAGATTCTTTCAGGGTGACCCCACCTCTCGCCCAGAATGTTAGCTGGAGAGGCTCCAGCAGCCCTCCTGACCCCAGTAGGGACAAGGGTGTTAGATGATTGAAAGCAGATTAAGAAAACTGTTACTCCTTTAATATTTTATTCATTTATTTTTGATTTCTCTAATACTTGCTAAAAGAAAAAAAACTTTTTGGATGAATGAAAATCATTTGATCTCTAAATCTAAATCTCTAAATCTACCTAAATCTGCTGGGTGTCACTCTGGTGTGATGGTGATGCCACGATTTTATCTGAGCTTTAAAATTACGTTTTGGTGAATTCAGCGTTATGTTTTGTCACAACAAGTTATTTTATTTAAGTAAAAGAGCCTAAATCTAAAATGCAAAATAAAAAATGTTAAAGGAAGGCAAATTTTGGATGTCAAAATTCTCAAAGCTAACTGGTTTTGCAGAGTTCCGCCTCCAGCCTCCATCTCACATCCCTGCTCCAGCTTCACGTTGCCTCTCCTCTCCTCCTCATCGTCTGGAGTCCTCCCTCAATCTCCCAATATCTCTGCAAGCAGAAGACTGGATTGAATTTTCCTCTGGAGTCTCTAAGGATGAAAATGAACGCAACTGGTGGATACGTCCCTGACTACACCTCCTGATACGGCCCCACAGATTCACACCGTAGATATTGCTCCCCAGATACAAGCAAATGCATCCACCATATTGCAAATAACATTTTTTTCCTGCATCCAGCTAACAGTGGGAATTCACTGATAAACAAAAGAAAATCCATCTGGCATATAGCACATTATCCTCAGGGAGCAGGAAGCTTGCTTTTCAAGCTGAGGTTTTACAGCTGATCACCAATGTAGAGATAAACACACAAAGGGACAAAGCTCAGCGTCTGCCTCTGCATTCTTTGATCATTTCAGATCTAATTTGGTTATTGTCATCACACTGCAGCGTGTCGCCACTCTGTCCGTGTACATGTGTGTTCTATAAGCACATTAGAGTAAATATTTACCATCTGTAACTCTCTATCTTTCTACCACTTTCTCTCTCTCACTCTCTCTCTTTCTCTCTCTCTCTTTCTAGCACAAGATTCCTGCACTTCTTTTTTAATCAGCACTGGAGTTCAGCCATGGGCCTTTTTAATTTTCTGCTTTTGTGTTTTTAGCTGAGATTGACAGACTGCTCTCTCCCCGGAGCATTGTTCTATTAATCTGTTTAATATGCTACAGAAAAATTCAAGTGCCAGAATAAGGAGCCGGGGTAATGGAATCACAGCAGGTAAAGGCAGGCTTGCATATCTGACAACTGGTGAGGAGAGGAGGGCAGGAGAGCCTCAGCGGTTGGTTCGGCGCGGCGGGGCGACGGCGTTTGAAGCTTTCTCAAGCTCTCCTTAGCGAACCTGACCACCGTGTTCGGATGCCAGACAGAACTCCCGAGTGGGAACCATCAAACAGCCGCAGCTCAGAATGGCTGCGGCTCATCACTCATAGTAAATCTCACAGGTTTAACATAAATGCAATGGTAAAAGCAAACCTGCACGCATCCAGTGGTCCATCTAGAACTAAATGTCATGCAGGTGACAGTGAGGTATGTGAACTGACAAGTGACTACCTGCTGAGAGCAGTACATTAAATATGGAAGGTAAATGCCAGTGTATAATTGTACACCTCCTTTCTCCTCTTACTCTCCTCCCAACTCCTCCCGCTGAGGCAATGACTTGTGTTTAATTAACTCTGCCTTAATGAGCTCACAGCAAGACAGAGAGGGGTGGGGGGACTGGGGGTGGAGGGGGATGCAGGGGAAAAGGGGTTTAAGGTCGCAGGTTTTAGGGATGATGATGCCTAAAACCGTCATCATGGTTTTAGTCCGCGAGAGATAAGCTCTGAAGGAAAAGGCCCGTAACCACTGCCCCAACTCTGCTCAAGTCAGTGGACACTGCACAGACACAAAATTACAGCACAGGCTGGGAGTGAAGAGTGGATAGCGAAGCACTAATGACTTAAAAGTAAGATAAGCCTTCATCTTGTCTTTCCACTGTGGCAGACAAGCACTGACCTCATTTTGTCCTCTGTGTAATGTACAGAGTGTAATGTGCTGATACTCAGACTTAGGTTAAGCTTTTGATCACGCCGTTATCCCAGACTGGCCTGGGGATCAAAAACAAAAGAGGAACAACTGGATTTCCTTGGCTCAGTGACATTAACGGCAGAGACGTTTTAGGGAAAGGATTTGTCACTCGCTTGTGCCAGGAGGAAAAGAGAAGATGTCAAAAGAAACAAAAGCATTGGACTTCTCATTACTTATTTTATAGTCATGTAAAGAAGTTTGATCTCTGGAGGTTAGATGGGACTGTATGGACGTAAAGCTCTAAATGAAGCTTTTAGTATGATATTTAATAGTGTGATATTATAATCTGAGCCTTTCTCAAAGTTTTTGGTAAACTGTCTCTGCTCTACGTTATTGTTCCATTAACACCACCTCTCTGCCTCTGCCACACAACTAGACCTGCATATGGACCAACCCCCCCAAAAACAGAGAGTGCCAAAAGAAAATTAGGCTCTTTGATAAAAAAAAATTATTGACAAAGAGTTGTGAAGCTGCAAAGGAGCTTCAGATTGGAGTGAGCCACTGGTAATTAGAATACTCGGAGAAGCAGGCAGGCCTCAGCAAAAATCTGGATATTTTTATTTTTTTTTAATGAAAAGTCACCTGTTGAGATGTTCAAATAAATGAAAATCAGTTCTTGAAGAAAGATGCAGCTCTACAAAGTCAAGCTCACCGGTCGCCTTGCTTCCCCAAGGCAGCGTGACAAGAAGGGAAGTGGAGAAATAATCTCACCTATTTTCTTCCTGTATTTTAGCCAGGAAGAAAATACGGCTCACGTTACACATCACTTTTCTTTTAGCAGTTTTTCTTGCTGTTTTTGAATCTTTGCCGTCTCATTTCTGTTGAAATTCCTTCTACTGTCTATACAGAACATACATTGTGTTTTTCTCTCTTTCTTATATCATTTAGAAAAAGCAGCAGAACTGATCAAAATCAGAATCATAGAAAACTGGAACTAGGCATCAGCAAGGAAAAGCTCAAACAGCGATGTCTCTAGTTAATGTTGATATTCACAGCCAGCCAGTGAGGCAAGCAGCTACATTTTAACTTGAAGAGAGTTAAAACAGAACATGTACATTCGCTCTCTGAGGTTTAAAGCAGAGCAAAGGGGAAAAAAACCAACATTTAAATTTTCCTTTACAAACTCCAGTCTTTTCTAGAAAAATCCTTACACCTTTTCTGGGAATTACTGACTGAACATTTAGATGTTTGAACACCATTTCTGAGAACTGCTTAATATCAATGCTGTTTGGAGTTGACCAACTTCCCAGCCCAGAATGACTGGACTACATTTAAACAGTTCCACTGCATATCCTTGTTCGGCCTTATAGGAATTGCTTGTTTTCCTGGTGTTTTCAATCGGACCAAGGTCAGGATGCTAAATGCTAAACAGGTCAGATGCTGTGGGATGGGGAACATCTCCACTGCATGATGACCGTTGTGTTTGTGGGTCATCTGAGTAACTGGCTGATGCATTTAAAGCAAAAAAGAACAATTCTGCTTTCATGAGTCCATAAAATATTCTTCTATTTCTCTTTAGGATAGCTTGTGTGTTATTTTTTTTAAGCTATAACCTCTGGAGGCCATTTTGATCGACATTGGCTTCCTACTGATAGCTTGGCTAACATATGTGTCTTCTTTGTTCTTTAAATCAGTTTGGGCTGAATCTAAGTAATGGCTGAATTAAATCATTTGTAATCTTCTTATCCAAAGTCTTCAATGGTTCCTATTTAATTTTGTTTAATTTTATTGTAAAATAAAGCAGTTAATTCCTCCACTTGTCTCTGGATTGGGTTTCACTTTCATGATCTACCTTTGTTTTATACATAGCATTAGCAGCATACATGTCATAACTGTTGGTTTTCTGTTACTACAGCCACTAGCTAATACTTTGCAATACAAAATCCTAATTTGTATCAAAACAGTGATAATGTGGTCAGTGATGTTGGACTGCTGTTATTTTGAACAACTGGTGGAAAATATAGAAAAATGGAACATTGAAGTTTCAATGGCTCACAGTCAATGCAGTGCAGGCTGACATTAGAAAAAGCAAAGCGACAGCCTGGTCAGATGCCAGAGAAGCCTCTCTCTCTCTCTCTCTATTGGATCCAAGCTGTGAGCTGGGTCCATATGAATGAAGCCTTTTAGTTTCAGGGATCACAGGGGTCAGTTAGGAAACTATAACTGGGATTATTTGGGGTACAAAGAGGTTCAGAGTCTTGTGTTGAAATTCTTCCTTTAGCAAGAAGAAACTGGAGGAATAAGATATATGTTTGCTTATATTTCTCATAAGAAGACTTGCTTAAGAAGAAGATTATTGGTACAGTCTAATAGTACGTAATTGCAGAAGCAACACTAGACTGTCAAAATCATAATGTCTGTAGATGAAACATGTCTATTGCTGAAGGACAGATCTTCAATACAACAATGGAACTACAGGATTTTCCCCCATAAATACTAAGGTCCAAAGTAGAGCATTTGGTTCTGAAGGCTTCTGAAGTTCTATAAATGTTTTAACAGCCTGATGAAAAGCATGATGGAGCTTTCAGACAGGGAACCACTTCTACTTGTGCTGTCAAGCAGTAGAAGTGGACAGATCTTGTGGTCAGATCTTGTGAATGGGCACTGGTGTGTGTTTGTGTGTTGGCAGAGGTGGTACATGACTGCATGTTGTAAATGTCGCTCATCATCATACGTGAATGCAGCATGTGTCCTTGTAGGAAGAGGAAAATGTCGATGTTGCAGATCCCAGTCTTTGATTTTCAGCACAAAAGCCAGGCTGAAAGCAAAGGCACTGAGGCGTAACGGCAAATTCCCATAATTCACAGTTGAAAGGTTATCCAGCTGTAGACTTTGCTTCTCTCTCATGTTAGTCACAAACAAATGTCACATGGCAGAAATGAGCCCATTTATCCATTTTAAATGTTTGCTGGTGAAGCTCCAAATATGGAGGTTAAGTGTTTTATGAGATCTCAGGGTAAATTGACAGCGGCTGTAGCCTCAGTCAGAAAGTGTCATGGTGGATATTCGAGAAGAAATAAAGTGCAAACGGAAGTATGAAACTGCACACTGAAAAGGTCGGTATGCAGTTGCTCAGGAACGCTGGAACCCACAGAGGAAGTCAGGAGACCACAAACATTGAGACCACTGGAACAACCAGAGACAGCATGTAGACTGAGAGTATGACTGCACTGGATCCACTGGAACAACCAGAGGCAGCATGTAGACTGAGAGTATGACTGCACTGGATCCACTGGAACACCAAGAGTCAGTCTGTGGACTGACACTGTGCAGCAAAATGCCAGGTTAAGAACAGGAAGACTGAGGGTGAAAGGCTGATTAACACAGAAATAAAATAATAATAATAATAATAATAATAATAATAATAATAATAATAATAATAATAATAATAATAATAATAATAATAATAATAATAATAATAATAAAGATGATCAAAAAACTTACAAAACCACAAGGAACACAGAGCTAAACCAGGGACCCAGAACCAAACAAAAACAGGAATCTAGGACATAAACCAGCCAACAGGGTGAAACAGGAAAGTAGCATGATGTAATGGGATTAAACAGGAGGAATCAGAGAGCAGGAATGAGAAAGAGGTGGTCAAACACTGCAAGTGTGAATGCTGGAACAACAGACTGAGCCAACTGAATAACAGGTTGCAGGTGTGAGGGGCGAGAGAGAGAATGGCACAGGGGGCGAGGGAGAGTACACAACACTAGGAAAATGAATCTAAATGAATCTAGACTTAAGATCAACTAAAGAAACAAAAAATAACTAGACACAAGAAATAAAGATAATAAACTAGAACCACTAGGGAAGGACTGAACTAAAGTAAAACGGAAACCAAAAGAAACCAAGAAACACAGAATAAACAAACCCAAAACAAATCAAACAACTAAGGACACAACACCAACATCCTTTTACATAATGGCCATTATTAGTCACATTTTCATAGAACAATGTGTTGAGCAGCTTTTCATTGTGCTTTCTTACCTCCTCCTTTTTTAACACACACTCACTCTCTAACACACACACACAAACAGAAAGAGAAAAAAAAAGGAAAACAGAAAATGCTGCATAAATTTTAGATGACAGCTCCCGGGTTCATTAGGGCCTGTGAGTTATTATCTAATTTACAGTTGTGAGATTTCTAAACACTATGAGTAAACTGAGGTGTCCGGAGTTGGCTAAACGTGGTGTAGTAAATGTGATGTTTGATGGGAACCCTCAGAGTGTGTATGAGGGTAGAAATGCAAAGCTGTCGTAAAAACGTTTTCTGATCTGAAGAATCATGCAGTGTTGCTAGAATGATGTAGTGTAAAGGCTTTGGCGCAGATGGTTGAGTTTATTCTCATATCATGATGTATCCATTCATGTATTCATATCCATGTTGTAGATATTAACACTATGTATTTGCTTGATTTGTGCTTTTTAGACAATAATCAAAACCAGCATTAAAAGTATTCATTTCTGTCACAGAGCATTGTCCTGCTGCAGATTTCTCTTAAATACGGTGACTTTATTGTATGAATCAAATGTCAGTAAATGCTAATAAATGTCCAAATATGATTGTAGCTAAGCACACATTTCTGTACAGATAGTTATTTTCCTTGGTCTGATGCGATCATCTAATCTTGATCAGTAGTGATGACTAATGACATACAAAGCATTTCAGTGAGGTTTTAGATCAATTAATAATTTAATTGTAGCTGTAGACCCACACATTTCTGTTCTTGGACTTTGACAACAACAATAATCTATTATTCCAGTTGGAACTTGTTACTGTCCTAGTTAAAGTTATTCCTTGCAGGTGGGAGCTTCTCTGTCACTAGAGCTTGTCCGTCTCCAGTGGCCCCTCTCCATTCAGGGGTCCATATTGGGACCATTCCTGTTTGTTTTGAACAAGTTGCCACTCAAATCTAAAACTAAATCAGAAGACCACACCTCATCTATTCACTGGTACAAAGAAGCCTGAACACGGCAGCCTTAAAATCTCTTCCTTGGCTTACTTACTATCATCACTTTGACAGTAATCACTTTATATAACAGCCTTTTATATTAAAACCATGAACATACTGTCCTTCAATACCTTGTTGTTGGGCAATTCAATGTATTTGTCTAAAATATTTCAAATTCACTTGATCAGATCTCTATAGATTTATTTAAACTTGGCTGCAAATCCCAAACAATACTCTTTACAAAACATCCTGTTCACCAACATCAGAAGATATATTTTGCTCAAATGACTCTTCAAAGACATCCGGACCTTAAAACTGAAATAAGATTAAATAAAAATACGAATTATCAGGTTTGACTGCCTAAAGAAATGGCGATTTTCTTCTCAGGTCTTCTGATACCAAATCACATTTTCAAAATAATCTGTTTTTACAAAGTTCTTCTCCACACCACTCTTGCTCTTTCTCCTTTCTATTTTTTACGTCAGGGTGGATTCTCGGAAAGAAAGGGGGGGGAGATAGTTGCCGGTGGGGGTAGACGCAGTTCATGGACAGCAGAAACAGCTTACACTATCAACCCACTGACAGGATACTGGCACAGAAAAAAAAAGAAACAACAACAAAAAAGATCGGAACCAGTCCTTGTGGCCCACATGTCAGACCAGCCCACTGTGAATTGTCCCAGTTCTCTTGACTTGCTCCTTTGCTCCAGGCAAAGGAGCAAGTCTGGACTGTAGAAATGATGCTTGGTTTAGTGGACAAATAGTTGCCGTCCTGTTTCCAGGATTCCAGGATACCAGTCCCTTAGAACACATGTGGCCCAGGGAATGCTTTGCTTTCCCTCCAAATGCATTCACCGGCGAACACACTGCCACTCAGCTGGCTCCTTCCACAGCTCAAGCCTGTGGCTTTGAACAAAGAGCAGGTTCTGATCAGTCAAGCTCGTCTTTTTTTCCCCAAACCAAACATGCCACCTTCTGAAAGACACTGTGTCAGCTCAGCTCTTTACACCCACATTTCCAGGACCATTTTCTGCCTCTCCGCCCCCTTCTTAATTTCAACCCCGGGGTCAGATTGCTGATTGGGTTCGTTGACCTTTGGGTCACCCCTCAGAGGCTCCTGGGTGGTTCTAGTGACACTGGGTCGCCTGAATTCGTTGCCTTGTTGGGATGGTGTCAGGGCCATGTGCTTGAACTCTGCTGTTGAACTTTGTTTCTGTCCCTCCTGCTGAGACTAAACCCTCCCAGATTAGGGTGTTAGTTTTTGTTTTGGATTAATTTATTCAATTATTTTTATTCAATTATTTTTAGTCATATGTAAACCTAAAGAAGATTACAGACCAGCTTTTAAATCACATTGGTAGCACTGCAATTGTACTTACCTTCCAGCAGTGAACTTACAGGGCAACAATATCAGTATTTCCTTTATTCAAACAAAATTATTTCCTTCTTTTAGGTCTAGACTCAAAGCACAGCGACTCTTTCTGCTCCATAATCCAAGTCAGCGGCAGAAAGAGTGGAATCTTCATCAGAAACTTCACTTTTAAACGGATGTATAATCTCACAAGACAGTACATCATAAAAATTTATTAGGAATTAATTTATATTTATAAATAATTACAAATTATTTCTGAGTTTCAAATCTATTTATTATTATTTTACAAAATCGAAATAAAATTTTTTAGGACGTAGACTGAACATGTCTGCAGTTTTTCATATATTTGCATTCTCCAAACTGATTTGCAGCTCATTTCGGTCAGTAATTCTGATTGATAGAAAAATAAACTTTCGAATTGACATTTAGTAAAAATTGTGTCTTCCATGTCCAAGAGATAAGCAGTGTTGGTTTCTGACATTGTAGATATAATTCACACATCTTTTCTCTTACTGCTACCCTTAAAGTCAATTTTCATGTGCAACCCCATTCCCATCTCTGCCTATCCTGTGCCACCACATAAATAAGACCCTGTGACGAGGTCACAGCCACCCGAGCACACAGAGCTTAATCAGAATTTTCCAAGTTGGAATAAGTATGTGTTAGAGGTCAAAAAGGGCGACGTCAACTTCAGAAATCAACTCAAATCAACCTCACAATGACTGTCTCAGGACTGGCTTTAGTAAGTCTGGACAGAAAACGTTTCCTGGTAAAATGGAGCTAGATAGAACTGTTGGTCCTGTAAATGTTATAAATCTACTTTTTCCAAGGTAGATTGAAACAATGGTAATAGAATTATTCAAAATATTGTATTCTGAGATACATCTTTTTGTCTCCTCCCCTGTTGTGCTTCTACATTTACACAGTTTTCCTTCAAGCGACAAAACACAGAGTTGTTTGTATATGTGCTCGGAGATTTAAAAGTGAAAAAGTTAAAATTAGCTTGCTGAGGTAACACCGTCCCAGCCTTCTTGAGGTGAGACACAAAAGCCAGAGTGCTTGGTTCTGACCAAGTGCCCCACTGTGGGAAAAGCTTAGCACCAGCTTAGGTTGGAAAGGTGAGGGCTGTTAAGCTCAGCTTCAGCCCAGGGCCGACCTTGCTGCTGTCAGCCTTTCCAGGAAATTACAGCTGGGGCCGAAAAGCAGCTTCCACTCCCCTACTGCTCCTTGGTATGCACACTGCCGTGAAGTGTGTATGTGTTTCTGGTACGGATGAATGAATGAAAACAAGATCTGAGGCAATACTAAATATATATAAATATATATATATATATATATATATATATATATATATATATATATATATATATCCATCCATCCATCCATTTTCTTTACACCCTTCTTCCCTAAATGGGGTCGGGAGGGTTGCTGGTGTCTATCTCCAGCTGCGTTCCGGGCGAGAGGCGGGGTTCATCCTGGACAGGTCGCCAGTCTGTCGCAGGGCAACACAAAGACATACAAGACAAACAACCATGCACACACACACCCACACCTAGGGAGAATTTAGAGAAACCAATTAACCTGACAGTCATGTTTTTGGACTGTGGGAGGAAGCCAGAGAACCCAGAGAGAACCCACGCATGCACAGGGAGAACATGCAAACTCCATGCAGAAAGATCCCCGGCCGGGAATCGAACCCAGCTTCTTGAATGAATTCATTCCACTGGATTAATAGAATACTCATCCCACTAAAGCTCATAGTTACCAACAGCAACTTATGCTCCATCCATAAACAACAAAGTGAACAGCTAATTAACACTGGACATGCTAATATGAGGACCATCAACATCTCACAATGTTTAGCTCGGTTTTACCAAGGTTTTACCAATGAGGTGGTAAAACCTTCTGGCTAACTGTGCTGCTGGTTCAGCTGAAATAACTGCAATAGGGATGTATGAACTGCAGATGTGTGTAAAGCACTATTGCTGGGAGGGAGTCCAATAAGTTGATATTTTTCAAAATAAATCTATTTTTTTTTTTCAAACTAAAGTACCCCACAAACAGCAGTTAAGATGAAACCTTAAGACCAAATGCAAGTCGCCACAAGCTGCACAGGAGAGAGAAAAAAGACGGATGTGTGCCGCTAGCCACGCGTTAGCAACTCCTGCTAAATGTTTTTAAAAATGGTACCCTCTTGTGCAATGTATTGCACAAGAGGGAGACTTTTTGGGAGACTTCCTTTGTTATTTCCAAAGAGAAATAATTAGTGGAAAGTGCTGAGCAGTCTTGTCATGTCTCTGGGAAGATCAGTTAACTTCAGTGGTGTGTTAGACTTTACCTTTCGGTTTAATTTCAGTTTTTCGAGTCTGTTTCTCCATCTAAAAGGTTTTCTACTGGCAGAGTCATGCTGGCTCCCCCTCTGCCTCGCTCTGCATCTCAAACCTACTTCTTATCTGCGCTTTCCATGTTGAAGAAGAAGCCAGCAGCTTAGAGCAGTCTTTTGAAAAGTCTGATATAAAAACAGAAATGCTGAGAACAAAGACCAGCGTCACTCTGTCCATTTGCTCTGTCAGATTCTAGCAGGTGTATGTCTGGGTCTGTTCATGCATCTCTGTCCTTCCTTCAGCTGATCGCCCACCATCATGTCTGCCCTGCTCTGTGGGACAAATGATGACAAGTCTTGACTTAAATGAAGATTTAGATCTTCTCGCCAAGTGTGATCTACATGGGTAAACTACATGCCTCTGTAGTTAGTAGGAGAAACAATGAGGTAAAATCAAACTGGAGAAGTAAAGGTTTTGATGATGCGAATGAGCTCAATGTCAAGAAAAGCCAGAAAGAGGGAAAAGAGAGAAAAGGCTACTAAGAAGAAAGTCCATAAAATAGAAAAATGTAGAAGAGAATGCAGTAAGATGATGAGGTATATTAGTAGAGGAAGAGGAGAAAAGGAAATAAAAAAACTTAAGAAAAGGCCAAGAGAAAACAGAAAGCCAAAAAATGTTGAAGGCTCAGGATTAGATCAGATTAGATTAGTAGTGCAGCTCTGCGTAAGGCATTTAGAAACAGTCAAAACACATGAGACTAGACAGAAGTATGATCTGGGGAGTAAAAAGGTCTTTTAGTCTTTGTCTGCCTCTACACTCCTTGACTGACTCCCTGATGTCAGCAGGGTGAACAGGTAAACAGGTGAACAGGTGCTAGGCAGGACGGTGACAATCTTCAAGGCTGCTGTGGTCTTTGAGAGACACTGGGAGGTGAAGATTTCCAGGAGTGGTGGAGAGGGGCATTTGGCAGCCCATGATCTTTTCTTCTACCTTGATGTCCTTTTGCAGCACTCTACTATGTTGATGTTCTGAACTCTTCCACACAGGCTCCACAAAGTAGAACGGGGATGGTATCCATGACTTCTGCACAACAGTCTTTCCTGCAGAACTCCCCATCCTCCTTGTTTCTGTGGTTATTGTTCAAATGTTCTCTCAGAGACTATAGTCCCTGGAGATCCCGGTGGTTCTGACATCATGTCCGGGTGGAACGAGTCCAGAGGAAGAGACTCACAGTGTCAACATGAACTCGACGTCCCACCTCCAGCAAAACCCCTGGATAGTTATCTTTAACTTGTCTAGTTGGTAGGAGAGCTGACAGGCGCTGTGTGCCGCAGTGGAAACCAGCAAAAGAATAACTAATGGTTAAATAAGCAAAGAACATGATTCAATAATGTATTAAGCAAATAAATAGAAATTAAGGCATCAAATTTTCTGGAAATTACCAGCAAATCCATTTGTCAACATGCGCAACTTTTCCGGTTGCCAAGGGAGCTGGAAGCCGCTATGTCTGTGTTTGTTGCCATGGTAAACGTGAAAGACTAATAGATGACGGGAATAGCAGATGGAAAACTCAACAGAGAAACAAACAGCAAAATAAAACGGAAGTTTCTAATTTGAAGAACAGATAGCATAAGAAAGTAATTTGAAGAACCCATCATAATATGCAAATCTAGGCAGCAAACAGATTCAAGAACAAATACGAGCGGAAAGGAAGAAACAAAGTTCCAGCAAAATACAGGACAGTTAGAAATGACTGGAAGAAAGATAATGGGGGAAATAAAATGATTAAGGATTGACAGATGTAAACAATGGATGATTCATTTTTTTCACTCTTTATTTTCTGTTTCCTTCTACCCTGGCATAATGTTTACTGCTGTATTTTACCTTTTTCCTTATTTGCAAAGGTATAACTTGCAGCCTCTTCTCCACACCACCTCCTTCTTAGACCCTTCTTCTCCTTCAATCTTTCCCTGCTAGCCCTTCACACACTTTCCTTCGTTTTCAGTTCCTACCATCCCCTACCTATCTCCTAAAGCAGGAAGTAATATGATGGAAGGAAAGCATCCTTCAGCTGGTCATCATGTTGGCATGCCTCATTTCAGCAGCCTCACTATAGATAGGGGGTTGCACGGTGCTGTTGATCTACAGGCAAGCAAATATGCTGAAGTGATTGGTTCTCAACAGAATCTAACCTCGCTCTGATGATGGAAAACAGCAGAAGAGGGAGAGAGAGCCTCATCTCTATCCTGCCCTCCCCTAATTTGCATTGCGTGCTGAAACGCATGAATCGGGCCCATTAAGTGGGGGCCCATGCTGTGTTTTGCTTGTAAGCAAGGGAAGGGGGGATCTCACATCGTTTGATTTGCTTGATATGAAAACAGTGGTGGCTTGCAATCAATGGAACCGGCAGTTTATTTGGGGTGAAATGAGATTTTTTTATTGGGATGTTTGCATCTCGATGCAATTTGCCAGCTTTATTGTTGGCGACCCAGGAGCATCTTTGCTTGATTTTACAGTAAATTTATCATGGGGCCAATGCAGAAGCTGAAACTAAATATGGTTATTTATTTACATCGAAGCAAATGGGCCCACTTTGTTAGAATGTTCTGGCGATTGTCGGAATTAGAATCCCAGCTGACTATATGGACAGGAGTGTGATGGGCAGACAGCCTATCAGAATGAGACACACAAGATGGCTGCCAGCTGCACGGCGTAAACCTGCATCTGGAAATGTCATTTGGGATTCAGAGGAAACCTGAAAGTGTTGCCTCACAAACTGCTCTTTAAAATGTTTTGAGAATAGTGCCAGCAGTTTTTAGGCTTTCAAATGAACAAATGAAGAGGAACAGGTTAAGTGTTTTGTAATGCTTTGGTGCACTTTTTATCTTGTTAGAAATAAAACACATTTAAAGTTCCAGACGTAACAGATAAACTTCCACTATCAGTGGGTTCTGTACTTTGAATATTTGAATAAAAGTTGATTTAAGCTGGACTGTAATGTCACACCTCAGTCTGGCAACAACCACTATAATTTTACACACAATATGAGAGTTTACTGTTATTGTCCTAGACTCTCGACTAGCACAAGTAGGTTAAATAATAATCAACTATACGGACACACAAGTGGCACAGGGTTTCAGCGTGTGACCCATATATGGAGCCCGTCACAGGTTCGAATCCCGGCCAGTTGAACTTTGTAACAAAACAAACTGCAAAGACAAATAAGTCTTCACCCTCTCTCAACAACCTGTCAACTTATCATATAAAGGCCACTAGAGCCAAAGAGTCCTAAAAATATATCCCAATACATACATTTTTTTTATGTTGCATATATAAATTGTGTTTTTTAGGTGTTGATTGAACATTTCTATGAATTAAAGATTAAAACAGTTTTTGTTGGAAGAAACTTAAGGTAAAGAGCTGCTACAACTTCCATCAAGGCACAATTCCTTGTGTACATGTGGGTTTAGCTTGGTGAAGAAGTGTGTGGTTAGTTAGTGTGTGGTCAATTAGTGTATAGTTTGTCAGTGTGTGGTTAGTTGGTGTGTGGCTAGTTAGTTCTCTGCATCTCCTCCCTTTTCAAGCTCCAGCCATTGAAACTCTTGGGCTGCAAAAGGTTTTTGACACCCGATGTATTTAGCTGTTGTTCAGTTTTGAACTTGTCTGTCTGACTGTGAGGAACTGAAAGAACAAGAGGTGTGCTTAATTTCCATAACTAGAGATTCTTAAAGCTGATTGCATTGAACAGAATGTTTTTTACGTGGAACATCCTGGTGGGATATTGAGTCACTTATGACCAAAATTATATTTACACAACCCGCCAAAATATAATCAGTAATAGAATACTTATACATACATGTGTTACATGTCTAAATATAAATATAATGCAAGCCACACTGCTATCTGGCATCTAGAAGCCTCCATCATATTACTGCACATCTCATATTTGCTCCATCTTTCTTTATCATATCCCATTCCTTTTTAACTTGAGATGCTAATGAACTGCTTACCAAGGCCGAACTAATCAAGGCTGACTGCTTTCTGTCAGTGTCAATTATCCAGCCTGATCTGCCATCCCATTTTCCCCTCACTCACACTCTTCATCTCCCTCACAAATGGCTGGCAGGGACCAGACTGTGCTTCTCTCTTATAAATTGAAAGTAACACGTAGGAATTATGGGATAGCGACACCCAGCTAGTGTCTGGGTTTTGGAAATGTGTGTGTGTCACTGAGGCTTCCTGAAATCCTGAAGCTCTGTTAGAACATGAGATTTGAAATCTTGGAAACCTCATACCGAAAAATATTTAGTTTAATAATATGAGATGATTCATATTTAGTTTAATAATATGAGATTACTTTGTGGCTGAAAAGCAGAATCATTAGAAATGTTTTTTATTTCAACCCACAAAGCTAAAAGACAGATGTTGAGCTCATAAAAGCAGTCAAAGGAACAAGACTGAATGCAGACCTAAAATCTGAAGAAACAAACATAAGTGACAAAACACAGAAATGACACATGGATATACTTGTAAATATCCAAATGTGTGAGTATTGTGTTAAAGTACAATAGTTATTGCCAGTCATCTCAGAAAGTGATATTTTTCATTTGTGAGAGATTCATTACACATCGAGTGACATATTTCAATTGTATGGATTGAAATACATCAATCCATAGGTTTTTATTTAGGTTTAAATAAAAACCTAAAATTGAACCTCTGATAGAATTAAATATGACAAATAGATGTTTAAAGCACAAATGTGAAGCTTCTGAAAGGCAGAAAGACTTTAAAGACCATGGATTCGGTTTCTCCAGACCTTGCTTTGTAAATTTAATAAAGAATTTGCAGAACTCTGGATCAATGCAACAGTCCAGTTCCTTTTCTCCAGAGCTCAGGTAACACACCTCTGACTGTCTCTGGTTTAGGAGTGGCTCCACATGGAGATTGTGACATCCATGTCTGGTATTCGTCTGTGTGTGATGGGTCTGCTGGAATGGATTTTGCTTGGTAATGTACATAAGGTCGCGGTTCTCTCTGTCGTTGGTGCACTTCATCCTTCTACTCAATTTTCTATTAATATGCTTGGATACAGAACTCTGTGAACAACCAGCTTCTATAGCATTGATCTTTTGTGGCTTTGTCTCCTAATGAAGGATGTTGCTGATCAGTCAGCAGACTGTAGCCTACCAACCCAGCCTGAGAGGCAGTTTTAGGTTCAGGAAACCTTTGCAGATGTTCTGAGTTAATTAGCTGGTTAGGGTGTGACACCGTGAATTTTGGGTTTTTATTCTCTGTAGCTACTATTACCTAAAGTACAAGAAATTAAAAAAAAGCTTGGAATATGTCACTCTGTATGATGACTCTAAAATTGTTTTTAACATTTTTAAAATTTAGAACGTAGATTGAAACAAAGTTAGTCTTAGAGACTTGAAGAGTGAATGCTGCAAATGAGAGGTCTTTATAAGCATAGTTAACAGAATGAGTGTGTGCCCACTCTCCCTTGTCTGACAAAATCCTCCAACAGACAAGCAGGCCTTCCTCCTCCACCTGCACCATGGCTGTCCAGAGAATTAAAAACACATCTCTTTCTCCATTCCCTTGCAGCCATGCTATTTAAAGTAATTAACCTTAATTTGCCCAAAAAGAGACAAATTTGTATTAGACCACTGCCTCTTAAGCAGCGAACTCAGTTGCCAACCGCCGTCCATCTCCCTTTGCTCCTAATGGGGTCTCTGCTTAATCAAAAATCAGCCATCAGATCTGGATATTAAATCATCTTTTAATTGGAAGCTACATTCTAGTTAATAGTTTTATAATTTGCAGGCTCTAATGGTTGCACCGCTGGGATCCGCTCCAGTTTTCTTCTCGCTTTAAGCCGCCACAGTGGTGAGGAGTTTCCCCTCACTAATCTGCACCAGGATACTGTATGCCTTTACACAGACAATATGCTCCCTAACATTGCCACACATGCACCATCTACTTATTCAGCCCTAATCAGTTTATATCTATTTGTAATTCTATAAAGGCTTTATGAGATCTGGAAAAACACATAAAACCTAATCCCAATGCCAAAGACTCAAAGCTGGTCTCTATATTCAACTCTTAAATAGATAACTTCTAATATGGTGAGAGAGAACAGGAACCAGTTAGAGAGCTCTAGGAACGCTCCTCGTCTGGGGAATATTTCAGCTCCTGAGGGTTGTTTCACAAAACCAGGTTGGAGGATTCAGCCAAGATTTTCTGGATATCCTGGCTGAATTAAGCCTCAGTTCGATTTCACAAAGTAGAAGTAGTACATAAGTTACCATGGTGATTTATTCTGTACAGCTAGCCTGCTCCAGACCAGGCTAACACCCTATATATCTACATTTCTATACATAGATAAATTGGTATATCTATATTCATTTAGAACTACATATCTATATCTAGATAATTATTAGCACAACTCAAGAACAAGATAGTACATTCAAGTTAGCAGATACTGTTAAGTGTTATGTTTCACCTTGACGTGTTGCCTGGTTCTCTTTGTAAATCTTCAAAAAGGACCTGAATGTTGTAAATCCTCCTTCTGGAGGAGGATTTATAACATTTCCTATGGTCTACTGATGTCCCAGATGAGGATATTATGCTAAGAGACATGAAGTTGAAGTTAGTTTCCAATTGCAGTGGTTTGATGCAGTTTTTGTCTATGGTTTGATCTGATATCTGACGATGTTTTCCTGAGACATGAGTATCTTTTAAAATGTACGTTGTACATGTGAGTGAATTTCATAATATTGTCTGCATTTCAAAAAAAAAAAAATCTTCACACCTGCATTTCTTTACAATTTATTTAGTTCATGCTTTTATCCAAAGTGATTCACATGTTAATGGTGAGCAGTTCAACAGGAACAGTGAGTGAGAACTCATAGCCCCAAATTTAGCTGGGCTGAATGTCAAAGACCTAATCTTTCCACTGGAAAACACCTGCTATGTTACTGATTCACAGCCACTTGGTGATGAAATTTGGTGCTTTTATATGTAGCTACACAAACATACACACATGCTTGTTGTCTGCAGGGCCCTTTGTACCTGTGGAATGGCAGAAGTGACAAGCACTTTGTCTCCTTTCTCTCACCTCTCTTTCCATCTCCTGTCTATTGAGTCTTCCTCTTCCATTCATTTCCTACACCAGCCATCTCCCACTCTGTCCATTTTATCCTCGGCTTTCCCCACCTCCCCTTTTCTTTCTTCAGCTTTTTCCCTTTGTACTCAACTGAGAGGACTGACAGTTCTGGCAGAGACAAAGTGCCAATGCTGACATAAAAGTGACCTGCCCTATCCTGTGGCCAAACAGTTAGAGATCCATCACCCCATGGCATACTCTGTCCCACAAGGACAGACAGAAAGAGAGGTAGGGAAAGGGTGTGTGAGCTTTTGGCCTGAGAAACTGTTGGAATATAAAAATGCAACATCTGGTCTATGGATCACAAAACTAAATTATAGGTATAATATTTTGGATTCTGAGACCCTGGAAGGGAGCGAATGAACTTGATGTTCACAGTTATCTGACTGTGAGTATTAATAAACGAGGCTGGCTCACTTTGGGTGCAACAGTCCATTTATTATCAAGACTGTCCTGCATTTGAAACAGTTTTGGGACAGAAAACTGTCCTGGAGAATTAAAAAAATTGATGAATCTGTCGACATGCGCAGGAACCCTTTATAACTGCTTGCAGTTCAGTTGTTTTTTATTATTGTATTTTTTAATGATAAACAAGGTAAACATGATCTGTCTTTGCACAGATTTCCGAAATTATCAGGCGATGTTGCATGTTTTAATATAGAATAAAATATACCATTTAGGATTTTCTTTTTGTTACTGTATAGCAAAATGTGATGGGACAAGAGACTCTCTGTCCCATCATCTGGTAAACATCATCTGGTTTATGATGTTTGTTGAGTGAGTTTAGTGAGCCAAGGCCTTACAGACAGTTATAGAGACACTCAAAATGTAAAATGGATAAGTTCACCACATAAGGTAAGGTAACAGTTTTTGCAGTCAATCAACCAAAGTGAAAAGCCAACATAATTAAGCAAATTAAAATTTGAGGCTAAATGGCAAAACATACAAACCATATGAACATGGTATATGAAATCAAGCCCTATAATCAAGACTGTGAGTGTGTCATCTTATGATAAGATCTTACATATTGTAAGATCAGTAACACACATCAGATATTATTTAAGCTGTAAACTTTGTGTTTTCTCTGTTATTTAAGCTACACATGGTTTGATGGTCTGTTTGGTTAATACTTCCTGGAGGAAGAGGACATCAACTGAGATAATGCCGACATCAACTAATTATTCTCCTTCCTCTGCTATTAGCGTTCTGAGCCTGGGAGTACCCTGCATGGCAGGCTTTGGGGGTCTGATATAAACTGGTCAGCTGAAATCATTAAAAGTCCTGCCCAAAAGGAAAACGTTGAACCACTCTAGAGCCACACCTGATAAACTGACCTTGTATCATGCAGTGTTGATCAGGATACCTGGTACTGTGATCTGCAGCGTCAAATGCAAGCTCCAAGAGAACCATTAGAGAAAATGCTGCTGACACGAGAATGTCACTAGAAACTGGTGGTTTGATTGGAAAAAACATAACAACTTCTTCTGACGTTAAGCTTTATTGGATGATCTGAAACATTTCAATATATATAAAAAACAGCAAATCTATTGAAATCCAAACCAATCCATGAGAATTATATTTTATTTGGTGTGATTTTTACCGCTGTATGCATTAAATATTACTGGCACGCAAGCTAGAGCACCAGCAAAGTGATATCCGTGGGGGAATATTGTACTAGTCTACATACATATGAGTAGAGGACCTGTGTGAAAAACAGAAAAGAAGGAGAGAGAGATTGGGGATAATGGCAAAGGGGAGATGTAGGATGGGGGTATGTGTGGCTAGACGAAAAGAGTACTGCCTGGATTGTCTTCAGGAAGGAGGGGGGGCATTAATCATTATTGGCGAATACCTTTGTCCCCGACGCACCCTGACGGCCCCTGACATAAATCATCATTCCCCCACAATAGATCCCCTTTCCTTGCCATGCTGGGAAAAAGTGTGCCGGTCGTATTGATTTCTCCTGTTTCTCTCTCTGCCTTCCGTGTGTCCTCTCCATCCACCCTGCCTCACCTTACACCTTCTCCCCCACTCAAACCACACTGGTGTGTTATCATAAAACATAGCTGATCTGAAATTTATGGAATACTAAATAAAGTTTATTAGGGTTATCCAAGTGTGCTAGACCCCCTCACCCCCCAACCCACCGGCCATTTCTGAATTTTGATGCATGAGAAAGGAGAGAGAGGGAGCGAAAAATACTAATGATATAAAAATTACAAAGCATGCACAGTGCTATTATATTTCTATTGATTTGTTTTTGAAGCACACCTAGGCTTGAAAAAGTTGCTCGAAGAGATTAGAAATAGCTCAGGAAAACTGGAGGTAAGCGGATGGCTGTGGGAGTGGATGAGGCTGCTGAACAAAAAATAGGAGAAAATATCAGGATTTAAATGGAACGAATTCTCTAGAATATTTAAGGGTAAGATAAGGAGTACAGCTACACCACTAAAAAGAAACTGTAATATTATATAAGTTACATATGAAAAAACACCACGGCTAATTTGATCATAGTGAATATTGGATTTGTAAAGTTGGAAATATGTAGATATATTGTAATTCCCCAGGCAGTAGATATGTACATCAATGGCATACTGTAGGTCAGTGGTCCCCAACCTTTTTATTACAGCGGACCGGCCCAAGCCTTCGTAAATTTCCTGCGGACCAGGGGGACTGCGTGCGTTGTGAGGATCGAAAGGGCGCGCGTTGTGAGCTGGCGCAAGACTCAACCTCGGCATCCGTGTACGATTTTCAAAATAAAAGCTCCTCCAGACTCAATACATAGAACGGACATATTTAATTATTTCTTGTGCGGCCTGGTACCAATTGGTCCACGGACGGTCAATGGCATACTGTAGGTAACATAATTAATAATAAAAGTGATTAAAATATGTTTATAAAAAATAAGCAAATTTGACTTTGTAAATTAATACCTTGAATTTGGGCTTGTGTCTGCTTAAGAAACGTTTTTTCTTTCTGACACCACACTTTCAGGAAGTCATCACAACATCACTCTTCTACTTAACAGCGTAGTACCAGCACTGCACTGAGAAGTAGCTCATATAATGACCTCAGACGATGCATAGTCCACCAGATGTTTGCTAATTGTTGATGGTTAGTCTAAAGGAACTGAGTGGGGGAAGGAATCTCAGTTTGGAAACTGCCGCTCCAAAAGGGAGCTTCGTCCTCTAAAGGGGCGTTGTGTCCACCCAGGCACATCACTTTAGTTCACAACTGAATGGTTGCCATGGAGATTAGAGGATTTCTCAAACATGCATGAAAGAATCGAGGTAACATTCCAGCTTTGTTTTTGATGAGGGAATAACATGATGTAAAGCTCAAACAAGTTGATTTTAGACAATTCTGCCTCTTTATAGGCAGTTTTCTAACTCCATAGAACACTGTTTTGGTAGATTAGAGTCAGTTGCATATTTGACATAATGTTTTTTGTATTGTATTCTTGGGTTAATTTTGAATGTGTAACAATATTTACAAGATTTACATTATGTTTACATGCATATTCCCTTTTTAAATAACTTTACCAAAAAAACTTGTTTAGTTTTAGTTCAGTCTTTAAATTCTATGCAACTGCAGTTTCAGATATTACTAAATCAATATACTGCCGATTTAACAATTTGCTCATTTTCTATTTATTTATTCAGTTGTAGCTTGGCATTGTGACTGACTAATAATAATAATAGATGGTGTGAGAAAATAGGAAACAGAGATTGAGTGAATATTGGTGCAAAAAGTGGAATCTTCAGGATTACAGTGTAGAAAAGAAGGGATGTTAATGCCAAATGAAGGGGGACAGTATGCTCCTTACCAATTACACTACATGATGTTACGGCCAACCAGGGTGCCTACAACAGGAGGAAGGGATTAATTGCTTTGGACTCTGTCCCCAATATAGACCTAGTTATTGGCTTCTGGTGCAGGTGTAGCAACTGCTGTGAGAGTTTGTGTGTCATTTTGAGAAGTCAGAATGGCTGGCAGCAGCTTTGGATTTGGATTAAAAAGGTGCAGCTCACTTGTTTTATTCTCTACTTGCAATGCAAATCTGACTTCCTTTCAGAGCTCAACAGAAAATACTTAACTATTTACAGGGTATTTCTAAGAATTAGAAGCCGATCTCCAACCTCCCATTCATCAAGAAATGATTGAAAAAGCATTATTTAAACAATTACATCGCTGTCTAACTATAACAAACTGCTTTGACGTGATTTAGTCTGGTTTCTGGTCTCACCACAGTACTGAGATTGCTCTAGTCAAAGTGTCCAATGTCATTCATATAAACACAGACTGTGGAAGAACCACAGTGCTGGTTCTGTGGACCTCAGTGAAGCTTTTGACTCTGTTGATCATGACACGTTACTAAAACAATTAGACTTGGGTTGGACTCTCAGATCCAGCACTTATCTGGTTTGAATCTTACATAAAGAACAGGGACTTCTTTGTGTCAATAGGTAACTCTCTTCAAAGCAGACAGAAGTTGCATGTGGGGTTCCCCAAAGCTTAATCCACAAATCTGGAATAAACTTCCAGAAACTTTGAAATGCCTTGTTGCTGAAATGTGCTACACAAATAAAATTTGATTTATTGATTGGGTAAAACAGCCTGGAGAAGACATTTGTTTTGAATTGGCAATACATAATAATAATAATAATAATAATAATAATAATAATAATAATAATAATAATAATAATAATAATAATAATAATAATAATAATAATAATAATAACAAATAAACAGTCTCAATTTCATTCTGATCAGATGACTAGCCCACATCAGCTCACTGGATCAGCTCTTCCTGATGACAGTACTTTGTTCCTTTATGCAGTCCAGAGGAAGATGATTTCAGCTGCTTTTATCTGTCCTAGGGCCTTGTTCTTTTCTTCATGATTCTGATCTCATTTGCATAGGTCAGGGTTCACACTGCAGTACAGAGAAAATGTGACCCACATCTGGTCCATTTGCACAACTGAGTCAGATGAGCCACGGGGATCCAGATCAGGGTCAAATTAGATTATTGGATATTTGACTGTTATATAAAGCTCTGCATGGCTTTATCCTGCGTCACTGAATAATTTTATTAATACATCCAAAACTGCTGTGTAATCGATTTAAATGAGACAAAAGATTCCATGTAGGAAAAGTTTCTCTGGGTAGTCAGTGTTGTCTTATAAAGAAATTATCAGTCGATTTCTGATTTTATGCACAAAATGAAAATATAAAAATGCCACAGTGTAGGTGGGACAGAGAGAACTGCCTGGTCAGGCCACTTGTCTCATGAAAAATAAGCCCTCAATTCAGATTTTAGACATTATACACACTGCAGACATGTAAACTTGATAGTTTCATGCTATATACTGCAGAATTTTATCCAAACCTCAAGTCTGTTTAAGCTCCTGTGAGAAACAAGTAAAACTCAACATTTGGTCACCCCAGAAAAAGAAAGATTAGCTTGAGTTTTTATTTTAGTTTTTTTATTTTGAAAAGCCAGAGCACAGGCACTCGTCTCTGGACCTGTACCAGCAAGATACCGTCCATAGCTCTGCACCACCAGAGGCAGTACATAGAGTACACTATTATTTTGTCACAAAAAAGAAAGTAGTGCATGTATATTCTTGTGGCTTGCTTGATTGAAACAAAAAAGGAAAAGACTAAAACACATTAGCTTTTTTGCTTATTAAACCAAAGCAAAAAATTGGAATGTGTAAACCTGAACCGTTGTCCGATTTCTAATTTTGTGCACAAAAATGACAATGGAAAAAACTGATAAATACTGCTCACTTTTGATTTTGTGTTCTCTCTGGCCTGCACTCTGTGTAGAGACCCATTTGTGTATCTGGAGTGTTGGTTTAGTTCTTTCACACATGTTTGGGAAATCCTTTATTCTCCCATGGAAGCCATTCACTGCCATCCACCGTGGAACCTCTTCCATTGAGTTCCATCAAACTAATGGCAACAACAATTAGCAAACACCTGGTGAAACTACGAGTCTGCTGAGTTCACCATATGAACTACTTCTCAGTCAAGTTATCATAAGAAGATTTGTTAATGACTCAATGGAGAAAGAATATTGTGGTGACTTCCTGAAGGCATTGGAAAAAGCAGGAGCTTCTTAAAGAGGCAGAGGCCAATTTAAAGAAAGGTGTTAAAATGCAATGTCAGGGTGCTGTGGTGGCGCAGGGGCAAAGCATGACCCACGTATTCAGGCCCTAGTCCTTGTAGCGGTGGTCGCAGGTTCGATTCCCAGCCTGGCGAAATTTACCGCATGTCTTCCCCCTCTCTGATTGCCCTGTTTTCTGTCAAACTACTTTCAAATAAAGGCCACTAGAGCCAACAAAACCTTAAAAAAATAAAATAAAAAATGCAATGTCAAACTTCTTTGAAGTCATGGTTTGATATATACAGCATTTTTATAACAACTGAAGGTAACAGTTAGTTGATTGTGTTGTAAAATGGCACTATGTGCCTGGTAAATACATAATACCTCCCCTTTAATATTACAATAAATAAGACAGATTTTCTTCCACTTTGTGTTGCTAAAAACTACTTTAGAGTCAAAAGAAACCACCCTGAGGTTTCTAATCGAAGAGGGAAATGGGAGTGGAATTACTGATGGTCTCCTGTGTACAAGGGAGGCACCCTGAGAACACACAAAGCACATTGGAGGTGGCAACTTGACAGATGCCCACTTCATGAATTTTGAATTAAATTGGCCTTTGATGAATTTGGAATGTGCTACCTCTGTTCCAAAGCAATAGGAATCCAATAAAACGCTGACACCACACAAATAAAGCCATACATTCCCACAGACCTAGGAATGAGCCTCCAGTGAGGAAAAATGACTGCAGCACCAGGAAGCAGCAGCAGAGAGGGATTGCAGAAAGGCAGAGGCACAAAAACGAGAAGATGGGAAAAGAGTTACTTATATGAGTGAGGCTAAAAGAGGTGGTGACAGGCAGCGAGGCCCTGATATGAGGAGGAAGCATTTGGAGAGCAGGAGAGTCAGAGGAAATAGAGAGAGGCCTAAATGAAGGTGGAAGGAAGGTTTATAAGCGGAGTGGAGGGAGTGCCAAGCCCTGGCTTCTAACACATTAGTCCTGTCCTTTTGAGTGGAAGGGAACATATTGGTTGGAGCCAATTCCCACATGGTGCACGGGCTGCCTGGAGCTCATCAGCGGGACATGCCAGAGCCTTGTGTAAATCAGAGGCCCTACTGCTGAGGGCCGATTTCCCCTGAGGAGGCCAGCCGCAGCCAATCACAGGTCTGTTTCTCCTGTTCAAACAGTCCTGAACAGCAAAATACTTTAAATATCCAAAATGTACCGGTTAATGAGTGTCACACAGTTGTGGATGTAGATCACTGATGCTGTCATCTGCACACTGTAAAACTAAACTGTCGTCACAGTTAGGAGAGAAATTTGAAGTTTAAGAGAATATTAAATAAGAAACCACAAGGCAGGGCCGTGCAGAGACCTTTGGAGAGGCAGGGGCTCAAATTTAAAAAAAAGCCGTACAACAACATGGCAACAACCCATATTAATTAATAATTTAATTGGATTCTACTATATCATTGCCATGATGTGGGGAAAAATATGATATATTTAATGCAAAGCAAATGTACTAGGTATTTTCCCCAACAGATATTAAGTTGTTGACAGTCCTGGAGGGCTGAGCTGATCTGAGACTGTAGATGTTAAACAGACCATCAGAGAGAAGGTCGCTGGTTATGAAGTTATGAAATAAGCAAATTTGCTGCCATTTTACTGATTAAGCCCTAATAATATCTATTTAACCTCTAGAACAACTTGGCTGCAGACTGAATTATAAATCCAAAAAGCTCAAAGGGGTTAACTCTATATAATAGTTTGATATTAGCTGAGACCTAGAATTGTAAGACTGGGATATCAAGGCAAAGAAAACTCAGTAGCTGCTGGTAGGGGCCTCCAGACATTCAGGGGCCCCTGGAAATGGTTTAATTGCAACACAGACCAGAGATCTAAACCTGTAGCATCATTTATAGAGAATGACAATGTTATTACATTTTATTTAATGCATTCAGCTAAGAATTTTTTTTTTTACCTAAAGGATTTAATTAGGACGTTTACTTTGATGATGTGCTGCTCCTTCACGCTGCCTGCCTGATGACATCACAGATATTGATATGAAAAATATTAGATCCCAAATGCTTCTTGTAGTTCAAACCACAGCTGTGAAAACAATACTTAAGAACAACAAGAAGAAACGGATTGTAAATATAATTTATTTTTTTAAGTTTATGAGATCATTCTTTGGAGAGAATCTCATCTTCTAGTTTGTATTGGTCTGTTTTCTACTGTTGTTCTCTGGCTCCCAGCTCCTCCTGCTCCTATTAATTAAAACAAGCTCTCACCAGAGCCTGTTTCTGTTTAAATACCTGCTCCTCACTCACTCAGTATGAGACTGTCTGTCATTGTTCCTGTCACAGTCCTGTTCTACATCCTTGTTCCTGATTGTGGTTCTTTTTTACACCCTGACCTCTGTCTCTACCGGCTCCTGGTCTGTGCTGTAAGTGCCTCTGATTTTAAATCATGTTCCAGGACTCTCATTTCTGCTTAGTGGATTTTAAATTTGTTTTGTCTTTACTACCAAGATGTAAACAACTGATTTTGTTGGAGGAAGCCCAGGAGAATCCTTTCACTACGACATCATTTTTCATGCTTTCCATTGTGTGGAATTTCTTTCTCCAACAGGTGAAACAAACCTCAGTAAGACGACCGTCTAACTCACCTCCCACCAAGGAAACCACTTCTCTCATGTTACACTTCACTTCAGGTTTCTGCATTGTTTCAGGGTTTGTTTGTTTTTTGACACATTTTCTCACCAGTGTGTGTATTCTACAGAGAACTGATCTGGAATATTAGCTGCCATTCATCTTGCACAGGTCTTTTGCTATACCTAGAAATTTTGTCCATACAGGATATGAAACTAATTTGTGAAAAAAGGCATCCTTGGTGGAGTCCAGCTCTCAACGTAAAAACAAGTCCAACTTACTGCCAGCAATGTGAGTCGAGCTCTGATAGTGGTGGTGTAAGGGAACCACATTGGAAATGGTTGGGGAAACTTCCATGCACTCCAAAAGGGCCTTCAAAAAGGATTGGTAATCTGAATTAAACCTTGGTGCATAAGTAAGTAGACAGGGGGGAGACTGGGCTTGTATTTATTGCCCTCCAAGATGGGGGGCAATAAATACACCTTCTCCTGTTCAGTGCCACTCAGCAGGGGAAGCTCTAGAGTGGAAGAGTGTCCAACTCCTCTAGATGAGACTAGTGCCAGTCTAGTTGATTTAGTCCAGAGCTGGAATTTTAGTTGACTTGATTCATTTATCATTGTTCATTTATCTTGGACATTTTCATGTTTCATAGGAATAACTTTGTTAAAAAAACATACTAAAAACATTAACAATCCTAACATGGAATAGTTACAGAAACAAAAACTGAACTTCCACTGTCTGTACACATGTAAATGACTTCTTACTTCAAACAATACAGTTGCCAATACAAAAGGAAAACATGGCACCTTTTTAATGTGTTGGAATGTGTTTAATCTCATTTCATCGTTTGTATTCAAGCAAGTTGCTAAATAAATTGAGAGTGATTTATGAATTTCAGATTTTGTCCAAATGAACCAGTACTGGTGATGACTAAGCAGTTCCTTCTTCCAAGAGTACATCTCACCTCTCTCCCAGCAGCATGTGCATACTCTAATATGAATAATGTTTCTCCTCCAAGTCCCCCTCTTGTAATAAATGGAGTGCCATTTCACACAATGGCAAAGTCAGGCCTGTATTGATTAACTCTCATCATCGACTCACAACGCCTGCTTCCTTGATTTATGATTGTCTGTTATTTTTACATTAGCTGTCAAATTCATCTTGTCTCCCTCCGCGGCCGAGGTCGGCTTCAGCAAACAGTAAACACCCAGCGCCGTGCCTGCTACACCCCTCATGGGAATGGGCTTTGTTTTCTGTGAAGTCTGGCTCCCCAAAGCAGATAGAAACGTGTTCAGGCTGGTTCCACAGCAGGTTGAGGAAGAAGTGTTTCAGTGTGGAGCTGTCAGTGGGACTGCAGACGTGTACTGGACAGGAACATGACTCAAGGATAATAAATATGTTAGTCGTTTAAGCAGGTTTCTGAGTTTTTAGTTTATGTAGATTTGTTGCTGTGCTTGTAACTTTAACAGCTCCTTCTGCTCCTGAGTGAATTCCTCGAAAGGCCTTTTAGCACTGCAGGACCTGACCCTGCCAGGTTTAAAACCTTGGATGAACGTTTATGTATTAGCCTGCAGGGCTCAGTCTTAGCCCAGTGTTTAGCTGTGGTTCCATTTGGGTTGAATTCATGATTGGTTCATTGGCAGAAGGAACAGAGTCGAGTCTCTCTTCAAATCTCTCAGTCAGAGATTGCACTAGACTTTGACGATGTCTGTCATTTTAACTGACAGACAAAAAGAAAGCAATGAATGTTTTTGAGTGAATTAGTTACAGGTAAAGCTGAGGTCATTTGATTCCTCAGTTTTTTGTTCTTTTTTTTTGCTGACAAGCGGGTACAGATGGAGCTGGATGGGACAATGAATAAGAAAAGGAAGTGTTTCTCCAAAGAGATGGCCTCAGCAGCTTCAGCGCAAATTGTTACCGAAGAGTAGAATTGCTAATTTTGAATGGAGGTCAAATTATATTTATAAATATTTATGACATGAGAAGTATTTGGATTCTAAATTCAAGAATGAAATGTTTTATGTATGTCTATTTACTGGATGAGCCACCTGGGATAGAATTTAATAGGCATTGGCTTATTTCTACTTCTTTTCAAACTTAATATGCAATTTTTATTTTTGTGTTGGGTATCATTACTATTTTTACTTTCCTTCTTATGTTTTCTTCCTCTGCTGAGATTTATTGTTTGCGTCTTCAAAATAAAAACTTCATCATCATCATTGTTATCATCATCTCTTGGCCATTAAAAAGTCCATAATCTGGTAAAACAGAACTGTAGCATTGTGTGTCATCAGCATGGGTAATATTGAATATTTGAATGTGTTACAATGCAGCTTAGTCCAAGTTGCTGAGAGCATTCAGTAAAAGAAGGTTAATAATGGAGTCTTGACAAATCCCACTTCAGGTTAATTTACACCTGATGGAATGTGAGTTACTATCATTATGAGATACTATTGCATAATTATGACTTAGTTATTAAATGTATTAACTGTAAATATTTTGACTTTTACTTTTTATTTGAAAAATAAAGGTAAAACTCTTTCATTGCAAGAACTTTATTTTTTGATATCTTCTTGTAAGCATCAAATTATTATATATTGCTCCTGTGTCATTTGCACTTTCTAGGATTGAATTTGATGGAAGGCGGATCTCCTCCCATGTTTATCACTTGCTGATAGAAGCACAAGACTTCAATTTTAGCTGCAATTTGACCTGAAAACTCCCAGAAGATTAAAATCATTTAAATGTTTCACAGGTGGATATTTTTTTTTCCTGCTACATTTGGAATGACAGCCTGATAAACACTTGCCGTGTCCAATAGCCATGCTTTTCTTGTCTGCTTGGAATAGACATTGGCCATCAGGGCCAGCTCAGAGATCTGCTATCATTTTAAACACAGAGTCCGGCTTCATCAATTTAGAAAGCTTCTATTTGTCTTGCACCCAACAAAACGTCCTCCTACACTGGTTTGTAGTTGGTGTAACCTTGCTTTTTCCCAGTCATTTTCACCTCGGTTCAGCCTGGTGGTCCCCACCCGATAAAATGAAATGATAATAACAGGCATGCTGAGGCGAGGGGTGCTTGGGTAAAACGTATCCTTGACTCTAATAGCGGGGCTGTCGCCTCTCGTGGACCTACCAGTTTGGGGGTTTATTGAGATTCCATTAGAAGCTGTGGAAGTGGCTACAGAGCAGTCTTCCTTTCCGTTTGTCTGCCACTCAGGGATTGTTGTAAATTGGCTCTGTCATAACAGACAATTTTTCAGATGTGAAGTAAATTAAACATGTGATAACACTGGAAGCTTCGCTTCTGCTTCTACCTTTAACTAAATAACTGAGGCCATTTTCATTCCCTCCTATCATATCCTTCATCTTTTCATTTTAAATTACATAAATGAATTCAAATGATCATCATCATTTATATCTATCATCTTTCTTTTGTGAGAAAGATAATATATTGACCATTAATATTTCTAAGTCTTGCCTGGAGCAAAGACTTGTGTGTAGCATCCAGTAGAAGATTAAAATTTATTTATATTCAGCTGTGAAGACAATCGTAAAAATTGAAACCCCCAAACATTGTGTATATTTTTTAACCTCTCCCATCTACTTCCTTTTTACATCTCATACCAGACACTGAAGAAACTGAGAAATATGAAGACATCTTCAGATATCTGCTTTGTGATTCAGTGGCCTACAAATATATGGAGCTTTGAGAAAACTACTTTCTAGTATCACCTTCCTGTGTATGTGATCCTGTATGATGCTCTCTATTAGCCCTTTGCAACCACGTTACTTAGTCACTCGAGGCGCAATGACGGACGCCAGAAGTGAGGGATGGGAGTATTAAATAAAGTGACTGAATTTTTTTTCCCCAAGTTGTTTTTGCCAGGTTAGCCATGGCCTCTGGTTGTTCAAGTCAAGTTGTTTTGTCTGTGAAGTCGTGAAGGTCCACTATTATGCAAAATTCACTTTTTGCATGTTTCTGTACATGCAAAAAGCAGATCTCTGAGCTGGCCCTGATGGCCAATGTCTATTCCAAGCAGACAAGAAAAGCATGGCTATTGGACACGGCAAGTGTTTATCAGGCTGTCATTCCAAATGTAGCAGGAAAAAAAATATCCACCTGTGAAACATTTAAATGATTTTAAATGTTTCATGTCTCCTGCATACTACTCGGCTCTTTTTGAGGAATAAATAAATTTTCTGCTGATGTCTGCAAAACAATATATTTCAAAAACCTCAATTGCTTCATCACAATTTTTTTTAACCTAACAATCCCATGTCAAGCCCAGCCCCTCACCTAGCAATCCAAGTGTAGTTCCACCCACTTCATTACAATTTAGTTTCTTTTCCTACTCCTCAGTATGATCTCCCTGTGTCACTTCCTCTTTCTCTGCCTCTCCCCTGCACACACCAGCAACCTGTTAGCTCATTAACCCAGATCTTCTGTTCAGCATTTAACCTCCCAGTACTTATACACCTCATTCTCAGTCACTCTTTGCTGGTTCCTCCTGTTTATTTCTGTTCAGTCTACTTGCTGTTTTTTCCTTGGATGATGGTCTGTGTTCTGTGTTGCCTCCCTGTGCCTTTTTTTAATCAAATCTTTGTTCTGTATATTCATTAAATATCTTCATCTACTCCACACCTGTGCTGTTCCGCATTTGGGTCCACCACCACTCACCAATCATGACAGAAACAGAAACATGGAAAAACAAAAGCAAAAAGAAAATACAGCATGGAAGATTTGATTGGTCTCAACATGAACTCAAACTGAAAGGCAATGTAAAAAAAAAGTGAGATTTAAAACACTGTATGGAGTCTACAGTATTCACATTTAGGGAACAGTATTATATGGCCATTTCATAGCATGATTAAGTAATTATGTTATCTTTGGTTATGATAAAAATGCTGCACATATCTAACACGAATTAAAAGAAATGTAACTTTGTAATTTAACTTCTTGAAATTGGGCCTCTGTCTCTTTAAGAAGTTCCTGCTCTTTGTAACACTTTAGGAAGTCATCACAACGTGTTTCCATTAAGTCATTTACATTGTACTTAGGAGCGTTGTACTGAGCAGTAGTTCCTATGATCTAAGTTTGCACTGTGATTCTGATGGGCTGGAGCTTCTTCTTGGTTGTATCTGTTTCTTTTGTCACTCCAGAACTCTTTTTGCTTTGATCATCCAGTATAAGTAGACATTTGGAAAAGTCTGCCACTTTGCACGATATTTTCAAAATGAAAACTCCTGCTTTTTTAAACATGTTTGTTTATCTAAAGAGAGAAAAAAGATCAGATCTTTCTAACTGGAAGCAACGTCTTCTGTTTAAGGTCTCTTTTTAGGGAGAAAAGATAAGTTTGTGTTTAGTTGAACACATTGACTTTGACATTGTTTTAAGAGAACATATAGTCATTTCTCATTAGTATTGAGAGGTGATCAGCTTCATGACCCTGAAGCTGATCATAACAGCTTCAGGGTCATGAACCACCGACCAACTCAAGCTAAAGTATTTTGGCTCCATTTAATGTTATATTGAGGCGATATTTAAAACCATGATCAGCAAAGTGAAATATATGCATATGTGTGAGAACGTTTGTATCACGACAACTATAACAACATGAAGCAGAATAAATGTCAGTGTGCATGTTTTTCTAGTTATTTATTTTAACTTTTTCTTTCTTTTTTCGGTTATTTTTTAAAAATAATTTGTGTCTAAAATAAAAATAATAAGTGTTTGTTACAAAAAGATTTGTTAGTGTTTTTGTCTTGCTTTCCCACCACCAACATCTCTTTCACCTGCTTTGTGATTAGGCGGTTGCATGCTGTCTCTATCCATTGCCTTGTTGCAGCTGAAGGCCCACTGAAGTACTCCTGGCACAGTACTCGGCAGGTTGTGTTTAAGTGCAGGAAGCAGCGAGGATTGAGCTGCATAGACTGAAAAATTAGGCCCCTGCCTTGTAATGCAGCGGTGGAAGCTGATATCATCAGGCTGCAGTTGGCTATCAGGCAGGTAATACCACCCACGGACTGTAATCGCTAATGAAGCTTCAATTGAGTTTATAACGCACTAAATGATGCAGACTCCCACTCCAGATAAACATGTCCCAAATAAACGATTTGGGTGGTAATTACACTCTGCCAGTGGGGCTTTTAATAGAGTCAAGACTCTGATGAAAGGGTTAATTCTTTTTCTGAAGCATCCTCTCACTGGCTCATTGCACTCTCATTTCTACAGAGATCTTAGCATTCCCTTGGTTATCAGTGTGGTTAGAAAGAAAACCTAATTAGACAAAAGGCCTTTTTTTCCTTATTCCCTAATTAGGTCCTTAACATAATTAGCAGGTGATGTTAATAACCCTGTTTTAAAACCTATTAAAAAGCTGTTTTGGAACAAGTGCTGGAGAAGAGTTGGCCTGTGGGCAGCCAGGCAGCCCATCTGTGGCCCTGAGCGAGGGCAGCACAGAACGCTCTGCGGTTCAGAGCTGGAGAACCACCAGGTCAGGATTTGGGTTTCACACCATTTTATGACACAACAGTGGAGCTCTGCTTCCATTTCAGGACTTCATGAGACCTGCCTGTTTTGTATTTAAAAAACACGTCCGGAAAAATATGTCTTGCACAGAAAGTCTATTGAAAGTTTATTTTCCCTTTATGCTTCCCAACAGATGGAACAATGTTGAACACAAAGAAAACTAAATAGTCAAAAGCCTTCAGGAATGTATTTATTTCTACATTTTAACCAGAATGAATGTGAATCTCAGCAAAGCTGATATGGCTTCTTGCTTGCTGTCTAAACAGTGAATTGAATTATTGTAAACAGCTTGTCAAAATTACTAACGTGGTTTGCTTCATCTGAAGCACATGAGGCAGGCTTTGTTTTGCGCATGTTTTGTTTTGCTAAAACCTGGAGCTTTTTCAGTTTGTCACATTAAAACTGCAAGATTCATTTGATTTTAGTTTTATGTAGCGGTGAATAATTTCCAATATTTCTTTAACAAAAATTCCAAGCGTGGATTTTCCAGCCCCTTTCCTCCTATATGACTTCTGTGATAATCATTTCTTTTAAAGTCCCCACATTAATAAAAATAACTTTCCATCTGTGGAGACTGTTGTCCAACAAAGTGAAAGAAACAAATAGTTAAAAAAGGGCTTAAAAATGAGGAGGCGTTCCACCTTTCTGCAGGAGAGTAACCTCAAACGCACAGCCAGTTACCACGGGATGGTTGTGAAAAAAATTATATTTATTTACTAGAATAGTGCAATTGCAGTTCAGACCCAATTCCAACCAGGAATGAGCAACAATTTAGTTTTCTAGATGTGCCAACCTGGTGGAGGCATAATGGAAAAGATCTGCAGCAGCATCTGCTGTGAAAAGTCATTCTGCAGAATATTGACTTTAGGAGGCTGAAAACAAACCCAGCCGCCACTTTTCAGACTATTACTTGAAAATAAACATTTTCTTTTGTCATTTTCCTTCTAGTCACAATTATGCACTGCATTAAATTGGTGTGTCCAGAAAAGAAACAATAAATTACACTGAAGCTGTGAGGTGACAAAATGTGGAGAATGAAAGTGTGTTATAAATTTAGCAAGGTACTGTTATGCAGAAGCCCTGATTTCTTGATATGTGAATAAATGCTGTATTTATATATGTATATATATATGTATATTTTTTATTCACTTCATTTTTATCAACTTCATTTATTACATTATCCAGCTCCATCTGCATTAAATTTAGTCAAGTTTTTACTTTTTCTTTAAATAGCAAAGTCTAATCAGTAATAATACAAATGACTGAACTGAAAGTATTCTATTTGCTTTTTTATTAAGTAGAGCAACAAATCAAATGTATTTCACAAGAAAACCTTCTAGAAAATCTGGAACACTGATGAGTTTCTGATTGTCAGAAATTCATCAGTGTTCTAGATTAAGAGTTCTTATTGATTATTTATTTCTCATGTGACAAAATGTTTAGATATTTGTTTTGAAATAGAACATAAAATACACTGATACTGAAAAATACTGCTCTAAAACCAAACCTGAGTACATTGGTAACAGATCATCAGTGAGAAAAATTATGTTAGTATATTGAGACTTATGTAACACGTGACTGGATTAACACACAATCAGGGCTGATCATCATCATGTGATCCAAGCACAACACCAAAATATGAAGAACTCACACTGCTGGTTTGAGAACAGAGCTCTCACACATCCCTCTGCTATATTTGTTCATATCATACTCTTCCTCATATGTCCATCCACTATGAATATTTCTCTGTCCTATAAGCCTGAGGTAAAGAGAGTTGCATTGTGCGAGCACATGGACCAGGCATCACAAACCACCAGGGGGCATTGTGTATTAAATAATTCACTCAGGAAAATTACCACAGACACATCCATCGGTTGCACTGTCACTAACCGGCCTCCAGTGAAATACTGTTGACAGGGCTCAGGGAAGAGCTGCGGGTTCCAGTGAGCAGTCTGCACTCGGGAGAAAGAGGAAGAGGGAACCGCTGACCAGAAGAGGCCAGTCCTCGTCTTTAATTAAGTATCTGAAACATCAATTTAAATGTAAATATCAGCAGTGCAGCACCACTCATGCGTAATTTAGAGGGTTGGCCCAGCTGCATTTCTTACACTCTCTCTCTGAAGTCCCTCATTCAAAGTTACATCTGCTCCAGGACTCCCCCTGTGACACACACACACACACGCGCACACGCCCACACACACCCACACACGCCCACTGACATGCACGCAAATAATTTGTTTCTATCTGTGGATTGATATTCAGAAATTTTTCATTCATTTTTACAGCCTAACCTCGACCCTTAACCTAAACTCAAATCACACTGTAGTCCTAAACCTGAACCTTAACCCAAAAACAGCCACTCTTATGGGGCCAGAGTTTTGTATATATATATAAATACATAAATACTAAATAAATATAATGAGTAGGAAGAATCTTCTGTATCCAGAGCTTAACTGAGACCTGAAAATGGCCCTGGTATTTTTGGCCATGCCGGCCCATCATGAATATTCATATGAGATGCAAAAATACACAACAAACCAGGGATATACTGTATCTCCATGTTGTAAAATAAAGTGCAGCAGCCTACAGATAAGAGAGTAACTGTCAGTAAACACAAACACATTTTCTCTACTCAGAAATGTTCAACTTTGGTGATGAAAAGTGTCACAATTTACAACTTAAAGTGAGAGTGAATGGCAGAGAAGCACTAATAGATGTATTTTTACTTTTTTGTGAAATATACTTTTATACAAAATTATAACCATGTACACAGTGAGACCTTATATCCATGTAAAAGAGAGAATTTCACTAGTGTTTTTCCTCTGGTTTCTAATGATAAGTTAATTTCAACAAAGCACTGTGTCACTAATATTACATGACAATAAGAACTGTAACTGTAACACCTAATGCAAACCTTTATTGCAAGATGCAACAGCACTAAGTTGGACATCAAGCAGAATATTTATTTAGCTAAACATTATTTGAAATCTGAGGCTATTAAAAAGAGTTCTCGCTCTTTCACAGTTTTAACACAAAACTGTACTTTTGTACACACACCTCTTTACTCTACAGGCTAATGTGATTACACATGTGTGTCTGACTGAATAAAATAAGTCTTGTTATCATTTCCTGTGTGGAGGATATCCACAATTTGACCACAACTTCCCCACATGGTATTTAGCAAAGATTTTGGGATTTTAAAATTTTAAAATTTAAAAGTTTTTAACAGTTTAATTTTCTTGCCTTCTTTTTTACATTTTCCGTTTCAAATCACAAACATCATTCACATTATTACACACATCCCAAAGCATGCTCATTGTTAATCCCACAGACCATCATCACTCATGTTCTTCGAACTCATGAAAGCCAGACTTTGAAATCAGCTGACTCAGCGGCTGCTTTCTGCCAGTCTTCTTGTTCCTACATAATGATGGGCTTTTATTATGTAGTGTCCAACCATAATACACATTTGACTTATCGCACTGTTCCTTAAAGTTATATGAGGAGACTTCAGCCCATCCTCTCTGTTTGTACTTTACAGATTCTAGGTCATGCTGAGAGGAATACTGAATGCTTAGAGGAATACTGCCATCATCAACACAAACTCCAGGAGCCAATGCCAAAGCATGCATTTTGTGCACAAGTAAAACATGGTGGGACATGACTGAACAAACAGTCAGACTGTACAAGCGTCTCAGAGCAGTTTTAGGTAACGGACTGAATTGGGACAAAATACATTTAACTCCTTTAAAAGAAGGGACAGCAAAAGTTTTAATTTCTGAAAAAGCTGGTTGTACCTGATGCTAAATGTTTTATCTGCTGTAAAATCCTGAGGATGTTTTACAGCGGTTTTGTGGAGAGCATATTAACTAGTTATTCTGGATGCTGCCATGGTGGCATAAAGTTAGCCCAAAAAACACACAGAGGAAAATACTGACCACTGCCAGAAAGCTGATGGACATTCTGGGAGGCGTGAGAGGGAAGAGAGGCCAGGGGGGAGGGCCCTTTTATCTGACTGGCCATCTGATTGGCTGATTGTCCACTTTGTTAAAAGGCTTTTTGTTCTCATGTTTCCCAAAAATTAATAAAATGAGAATATTCTGTCAAAGTTTTATTTACAAAGGATAAAAAAAAAGAATGAAAATGAAGTTGTAAGACTCCAGTAATTAGTTAAAGTATTACTGATCATAAATATTATCATCGTCACGCCCTCCATAGAGAGGACAGTGATTCTGAAGTTTTATCAGTACCTGATGCTAATAACACACTGCACCATATGGGCCTCATGTGTTATTTTGTTTTCTATATAGTATACACTCTATAGTAAAGTGAGGATTTATGTTTTGAGCATAGTTAATACAAAATTTTGTGCAATTTTCTGCTCTTTCACAGTCTGTTGCAGCTAATCCATCTCAGTCTCAGTTGAAAGTTTTTCCTCTCACAATGCAAGTCGAGCGAAAAAAGGTGCCTCACCTCCGTCTGGTGCAAACAGAATCCTCGGCTTCAGTTATTCGCAAAGCCAGGATTACTCCCGCTGTTTGGATTGCAGGTGTTTTTCTCGCAAATATTCCATCTTCTGTTTAACATCATCGTCATCAGAACTCCATCAACAGCATGTGAGAGAAACTTTTAAGCTCTTTAACTAATCAGGACCCATTTGCGCACAACTGAGTCTAATGGCAGACAGAATGAGCCACCTGGCTGTCCTTAGTTTTGAGGCTGGAAGCAGAAACGTATTTGACATGGACTGGCTCAACCAACCTTTTTGAAGTATTCAGGAAGTAACAGGGAATTTAATTTGTTTCAAGACAGATAAATGAATAACCTGTTAATCATTCACACGAAAGGCCAGTAGCAGTAGCATCAAAATGGATCTTATTTATTAGTTTATGCAACTGGATAATAGCATGATTCAGTGTTTGTCATGAAATGGAAAAGTTTAAAAGCTTGGTATTGTTTGATTATTGGTGGCAAATTGTTCCAGATGTAGAATCCTTTAAGTGAGACAGATGATTGTCCAAGTGATGTTTTGCATCTTAATTGCGTCTATCTTTACAGCTCTCCTTGTTCTGCCTTCTGCACTTGGTGCCTCAGAAATCATCTGACTAATAAGCTTTGGGAAAAGGTTAATAATACATTCAATGTTAATTATATTAAGATAAATCAATAAAACTGTCAAAGCTTGAAAAATGTTACTCTTTCTGGGTTTTACAAAGATGCCTCTTCATTGAATTTTGTCCAAAAGATTACGATGTTTATTTGCACAAGGATAAAACAGGATAAAAAAATAATAATTGGCTGGTTTGATCCCAATAAAGTTATGCAATAAAAAATGTATCAAAAAATAAAACCATGCAAACAAATGTAAGGAAAAAAAATCCTAGTTTTCCCATTTATATTGCTTCAGGATTACCAGACATTTAAAATTGGAGTTATAATTCCTCTTCTATAGAGGTTTAGAAATTTACTAATGTCAAAAGACCAATTTACTAAGTGACTAAACTTATCTATCAAAGTGTTGGTATGTTTATTTATAAAATCACTACCCTATTCAAATATATTATTAGTTTGTGAGTTTTTCAGCTGATGAATTTGCTTGTCGAGTCTTCTTCTGGAAAACCTTGTCAGTAAAAACAAAATCTACTGAAATAACTGTTGAAATGTCTGGCAAAGTCTAAGGGTGTAGAAATTGTTTCCAGTTATCCCAGACCTATCAAAATACATGCTAAATATATTTGTAAAGGCATAGAATTTCTTTCTAGACGTTTATTTTCTGGGCTATAAACACTATACATGATCAACAAAAACTGAAATATCCAGAGGACGTACTGACAATAATGAATAAAAACAGGAAATAGTTGAATATATTTGCTAGATTTTATTTTCGTATTACTTCCCATGCATTTAGAGCATTAGTCTTCGAAACCGGATTCGTCAATAATCTTTTTATGCAAATACTTTCTTCAGGTTTTGAAAGTGTCAAGACTGTATGGGAGAACTTTGGCAAAGCATCGCCAACACAGTAACAGAAAATAAAAACATACTTATGCATCTTTCTCTGTTTGAAGCAACATGTAAGACAGCTAATAGTAATAGCTAAAATGCAAGACATTAAGGAGATACTTACAAACACCAACTACACGTTCAGAACTGATTTTCTCCTGCTGCGTTCCCAGGTGGAACCTGGCAGACAACCAGACGTGTGGTGATCCTGTCCTCGTGCTTTTGTGCACTAGCATCCAGCAACAGCTGCACCTCTTGCTTTGGAGGCTCAGCCTTGCCATGGTAATTCTCTTGTCATAGCTCTATATACCACCAGCTCAATGCTGACTGGCATGCTTCCCAGTGCCCATTCTTAGTCAACAGGATTAAGCTTGCTTAGTGTGAGCTCTCTGGGATCACCTATACAACATACTGCACTAACAATGCTGGCTCACTATTTTGGCTACAACTGCCTGCCTTTTTCCCCCATTTCCTCGTAGCTTGCCTACAATACGCACTGGTAGAATATGCTTGAGAGGAGAGGGCTGGGAAGTGGTGAAAGTGACACAGAAATCTAAAATCTGACCAAAATCACCAAGCTCAATGATACCTCTCATCAGTTAACGTCAGGGAAATAAAATAGTAGTTGTAGAGATTAATTTCAGCATTAAAAAACCCCCCATAGAACTGGTACAAACTAGAAATTTTATACAACAGAATTGAAAAACAAGTTTTTGAGTCAAATTTTAACTAATTGCTTATTTCTATTAGCAGAAAAGATATATATATATGTGTTTTGTTTGGTTGCAAAAATGCCATCTTCCTGTATGTTGTAATTTTAGGCTAACATGATTTGGCTTCTCTTTGGGGTGACCAGAATTCTATCAACCTGAATGACAAAGAGAGCTCCATGGTGACAGCACTGTGGCCTTCAGGCAACAAGGTTCCTGGGTTCAAACCCCATCCTGGAGAAGTTCTGATGGAGATCCACTTGTGGTTCAACCTCCTGCTCTTCTGGTTTCCGCCTTCTAAAGTATGCATTGCACTGTTGTTTCTTCTGTGTCTCTGTGTTGCCCTGTAAGGAATTTCCAACAGAGATTAAATCTATAGCCAGAGTCCAACCGAAACCTCACTGGAAATTTGGGTCAGGTTTAGGTCAGGCCCCGGTAATACATGTAAATTGTTGTAAAACTAGATTTGATATTTGGGTCTGGCCTGGGTTTGATGCCGTGTTTTTAAGAAGTTCTTTGAGTGAATAGGTGACAGATTGTGTGAGCAGACACTGAGGACTCCAAAAATGGCAGCCATATTTCTCAAAAGCATGGATGTGTCAAAGCAACATTTAGATTTTTTTTGGCTCAAATAGTCTTTATTTAATAGAGAATTGACAGGACAGTGGGTCATGAGAGACCACAGGCCAGGACTCAAACCTGTGACTGCAGCGTAGAGGCCTGCAACACGGTGTTTGATGACATTATATAAAGCTAAAAACAGTACATTTTGTAGAATTACATATTTGGGGTTACATGGGTATTTATTCCCTTGAATGTGCACATATGAATGCAGGTAATAATTACTGTAAGACAATAATTAGATAATATACACTCATTTATACATGTGGGGAAAACAAGGCATGGGGTATGCATACATCGCCTTTATGACTTGAGGGTGGACCTGTCTGTCATTTCCCAATAAGGATGTGCAAACATGTGTTCCATGCACAAGCATACTCGTTCTGTTTGTTCTCCATGCCAGCAAACATAATGCTCCTGTTTGTATTTGTCCATGTGCATGGGCGGCCGCTGGCGTATGCATGACGGTATGTCAGTGTTTGTTCAAGTGTAGGAGGATAATAGCCCTCATTCGGTCTCAAGTTAATTTCCCATGTAAATAGGACCTTGCTGTTTAATCACACAAAACCCAGACTGGGGAAAGGATCATGTCTGCAGCGTTCATACATGATTAATGGTTTCAGAACTGAAATAAACTCTTCTGGATTTATTCCAAACATTGAGAAAGTCTCAAGATTTTGCCTTCTGAGCACCAACAAATTAACGGTGAGTTTCATGGTACTACTGGGTATTCTCCGTCCCTGTTTATTACCTGACGGTGGATATGTCATGTTTCATTACATCCAGTTTCTTCCTGTTAACTGGTAAATTAATTCCAGAACAAAAACACATAGACTGTAACATAAAACCTCTGCATCGTTTGTTGTGGGACTTAATGGATTGATAGCTGAACGATGTCATTTGAAATTCAGCCAAGAATATTCTCTTTTCTATAAAGTGGTTCACCTCTTAGTGGGGTACACAGCAATGGTAGCTTAATGCTTCGTATAGGAGATTGTCCATATCTTTGAAGATTTCTACTTTCTAAAAAAATCCTCCATTTGTACTATGTACTTCTGATAGAAGGCAAGGTCTCAAAATGCAATGTAAGTCATTTTAAAAGTGCTATTGGTTCAGCTTCCATAAAATATTTTAATTAGTGTTTCAACAATGTGAAGTCTTAGTCCTAACGTGGTAACAACAGCCCCTGGCACCACGCTTTGCTTCACTCAGAGGGTCTGGACTCTCAGTCATTGAGAAACAATTATTTCCTGGAGGTGTGGACTCTGTTCAGGTTTTAAATTTTACTCCATGATGTATGTAATGTACCAGTTCGATGTAAAGCAGCTTACTGGATTTGGCCTGTGCTGTAAACAGCCGTCCTCCACTGCAAAGAGAGAAGCACCGACCTGAACCTGAACATGGCCAACACGGGCTGAACGGCTTCCTTCCCTTCCTCTGCTGCCACTGCTAAAACTAAAGGTAGAATAGATTTCTAAAACAGCACAGAAATGTTATCATTCACTTCTTCCCTTTCTGCTTGCTGATTGGCCTGGTCAGAAATCTACTGGAGACAAACTGAGTCAACGGGAACTAGTCCAGCTTTTTTTGGCTTTTTAATGACACAATCATGTTTCTTTATTTCATTGTGGGGACAAAGTTGTTGGGGTTATTGACTTCAGTAAATATATATATTGAGTTAGGGAGTGTCTCTGTGGCCTGAAAGTTCTTATCTGTATAATTTTTCTCCTGACTCTCCTTGGCATACTTTGGTCTGACTCAATGTCTCTTCTTGACAAGAGGAGTTTTTCTCAACCTTGGAGTCAATTCCTCCACAGAGCTCCAGTAATTGCCTGTTTGAGACAACATCTACTAGCTTGGCTGTTACTTGTTTCCTTTAACTTGGTATTAGAAATTGGAAATTAGGTGAAATAATTACATTGCCTTAAGTAAAAGAAAATGACTAAAAATGGAAGTGTACAAAATAAGAATGTAATGTTTGAACAAGTTGTTTTGAAATGTATTTGCTGTATTTAAAAATATTTGTTAAATAACTTTAATGCAATCATATGTTCAAAGGAGTCTCATCATTTTGATTTCAGCCATAACTGAGGGGAGATCAAACATGACCTGCAGAGAAATTGTTTTGTGATGTATTGACTGCAGTTGACTGCAGCAGTTGGAAAAGCATACTGATCTTCAGCTCTTACACTGAGTTTCGAGTTTGAAATCTCTAATTCAATGGGTGATGATGAAATTAACTTTCTCACTTCCACCTTCACAAATATCTCATTTCCATTTCTTGCAGATAAATAGGTGAGTACATTACGGGACATTAGTATGCTTGGCTGGACTACCTCAAAGCACTTCTCACTAGGATTCCTAGAAAGAGCCTGCAGAGGCTCAAACTAGGATCCTGATGAGAGCACACAAACCACCACATCACTTCCATCCTCCTTTCTTTTCACTGGCCTCCCAGTTCCACCAGGACTGAATTCAAGGTTTCCCTCCTCACACACCGATGCTCCCAACTCTTAAAGAAATACTGAACCTACAAAACACAACTCACTCACTCTGCTCCATCCACTCTAACCTTCTAAAACCAGACTGAAGTTGGTGTCGCTCCTCGTCTGGTGTTCTGAGGGAACTGACTGTTTTAAAAAGGCCTAAACACATTTCCTTTAGCCAAATTTTAGGCTCATTGTCTTAGATACTGGCTTTTATCTCTCTCCTTATTTATTTTTAAAATTATTTTTATGCATTACAATTGCTTGTTCTGTTTTTGCCTTCTGAGATCTAAAGATGTGGAACATCATAAATAAAATCATTTATCAATATTATTACTATTCAGAAGATCCAGTGGTAAACTCTAATGCTACAACAAACGTGTTTATTATAATCAAACAGCTGTGAGACGGCCAGCATCACACTGGATCTGTGACAGAGTGGCCAGCAGCTGGGCTGACTGGCAGTGACAGCTGGTCTGTTTCCTATCAACATAAAGATGCAAGAAGCCAAAGGTGGTGCAGTTGTATGTATGTTTCAAAAGCTATCCATCTGCTCACTGCTGACCCCTGCCTGTCCTTCATGCTGAGGCCAGGAGTGCCTCCTTAACAGCAGCGGCTTAAAACCGCCAAATCATAAAAAGGCCAGAGCGAGCTTGAGTGAATTATGAGGAAATATTGCCTTCCTTTACAGCAGAGGCTGTGAATGAAGCCATAAAATTATGAGCAGTTTTTATGATGGCCCATTGAAGTAGGATGCTTGTATATTGATGGTTCACAGGCTGTATCCCTTTTCCCCCATGCGGTGGAAAAGCTGACAAAGGGGCCCCTGTGTAACTATTTTTCATGCATTTAATATATTAATTATCCGGTAAATGTTCCCCAGGCAGTGCTTGGGATAGCAGAGAATGACAGCTTTTCAATGAAGCTCATGGTGTGGCCCATCAGGCCACAGTGTATTACGTGGTAAAGGTCATTGCAGGGTTAATGTAACTTTTTATTTGCTGATATTTCATGTGCAGGGATGGTAGTAAGGAAAGGAAGAAAGGGTAGTTTATTAAAAACACAGAAGAAGAAGCAAAAAAGCAGGGCAGAGCGAGATGGGCAGGGCCAGACTCAGATGGAGGGTGTGTGCTGGGAATGCAGAAGATAACAGAAAGGTTTTTATTATTGTGTTTGGTTCAAACTTTTTTTTTTCTTTGCCTTCGTCTGATATCCTTTCCTTGCCTCCATATCCACTCCAAGCTCAATGATACCTGTGCTATAAAACACAGCAACCCAGACAAACAGGCTGCAGCTTCTAGTTCTGCTACCTGGGAGATGCTGATTGGTAATCTTATGGTACAAAGGCATTACTGGGTTGTAGCTCACTGATAGTCTCCAACCCTCCACATCCCGCATTCACATGCCATCCCAAATCAATTCTTGATCAATTTCATGCCACAAAAAGTAATAATTCTCCAAAATGGAGAAGATGTTCAGTTTGATAATTTGTGCTGTTGGACTGGTAATTAAACTGCAGGTTGGAAATAACAGAAATAAAAGAACAATAATGCTGCAACTGTTTTTCTCCTAGCCTTTACAATCTCTGATTATGATTCAGGCAGATGTATTTGTTTCAAACGCGCTTATTAAACAAGGGTGGAAAAGAGGCTGTTTTAATCACCATATGGACCTTCACTAATTCAGGTGCTCCGATGTGCTGTCAAGGAACAATCGAGGGGAGAGTCGGTTGAAATGATCAATTGTGTGTGTGGTCCCTGGGTGGGACTTTCATTTGCTGCTGCATTCAGCCAGCTGATTGAGCTAATTAGGCCGCCCCCACATCCCGCTGATTGGATGTAAACATTAATATGCCAGAAAATGACTTTGTTGATGTCTGCTGCAATGTTTCACTCTGCACTAAATTGACTGGCTATTGAAAAAAGTGCACTGCTGTGAAATTATTTCACTTTGCAGATAGTTTTGCTTATATCCGAACACTGCATTTCTGATCTATGTCCTACTTATGGTTAATTTTTTAAAAATGATTTGCCTTATTCTCAAATTAGCATAACTTCTGATACAATTAAATCTTTCTAAAAACTTACAAGTTAATCTCCACTCTTCCTGACCCATTCCCCATTTGTTGTGACTAAAGCTTGCATCAGAAACACACACTGATAACAGTGGACTGCTCCAAGTGGGTTTGTTTTTTATAAATCAGACCAACGTGTGAAGCTGCAGCTCGATATCTCATCATAGATGCAATAGTGTTTAAGAAGGGGCCAAAGCAATGAGGCTATCCTTATCTATTTGGCTGACCTGTGTTCTTTGTCATAGGTCTAAAAATGCTCTGATGTAAATTAATTTGTGAATAGACTCTTTGATAGTTCCTACATGTTTATATGCAAAAAAAAAACTCAGTTAGAAAAGGTTTCATTAGCATTAGAGAATACAAGGTTCTGTTTTGATGCAGAATCTGCATATCAGCTCCAGAACAAAAGCAAGAAATATCTAAAGAACATATTTTTTTTGTTAATGCTGTCAATTGATTAAAAAAATGTCATCAGATTTATCAATCATAGTTAGTCACTCTGCTTAGCTTTGCATGCTTGAAATGTAAACCAAACCAAACATCTCAGTTTCCCAGATTTTCATGTTCAAGAACATTTAAAAGAAGTAATTTTGTTTCACATGTAATTTAGAAATATTAACTACAAACTGATTGTGTTTCAGTGGAAGGAAGGAATGACAAACTTTTTAGTTTTGTTCCATCCATCCATCCATCCATCCATCCATCCATCCATCCATCCATCCATCCATCCATCCATCCATCCATCCATCCATCCATCCATCCATCCATCCATCCATCCATCCATCCATCCATTCATCTATCCATCCATCCATCCATTTTCCACTTATCCAGAGTCAGGTTGCATGGTCAGCAGCCTAAGTAGGGAGGCCCAGACTTCCCTCTCTCCAGCCACTTCTTCCAGTCTTCCAGGGGAATCCCAAGGCGTTCCCAGGTCAGCCAAGAAACAAATAGTCCCTCCAGCCTGTCCTGGGTTTGCCTCTGGGCCTCCTCCCGGTGGGAAGTGCCCGGAACACCTCACCAGGGAGTCGTCCAGGAGGCATACTGACCAGATGCCCGGGCCACCTCAACTGGCTCCTCTCGATGTGAAGGAGCAGCGTTTATCTCTAAGGGAGAATCCAGATACCCTACAGAAAAACCTCACTTTGGTTGCTTGTATCCGTGACCTCATTCTTTTGGTCATGACCCAAAGCTCAAGACCATAGATGAGGGTAGGAACGCAAAGTGACTGGTGCAGCTGGTGACTGTATGGAGACCTGCCTCAAGGAATGGGACAAAGTCTAAGCTAACTATTACAGAAAGTATGCAGAATGACAGTCAAAATGTTTGACCAAGGACATATAGTTTTTCTGACACATTTAATGTCAGACAGAGGGAACGACCAATGCGTGTGTCTTTTAAATATCTGGTTTCAATTTATGATCATTATTGTTATTTTGTATTTTACATTTGCCAGCTTCATTTTGTTTGTTTACTAAAGTCTAAAAATGCATTTGTCATCATTTTCTAAATAGTCTTCATAAAAAAATGACATATAATGTAAACTGATCAAATATAAAAAGTTAAATACTGCATCTTAGTTGTTGCAGAGGTAAAATCTCTGATTACATCTAGTAAACTGTCAACAATAAATACTGTGACATCTATCTGTGTCCCTGAAGCTGCTCTCACACCTTTTCTTTCATTAGATGTTAGTTTTTCTAAAAAGGCCTTTTTACATCAATCTGCATGTGCAGAAATCAAGTCCTGTCATTTATGATGTGCCATTGTTGCTAATAACTAATATGTGTGCAGCCATATTCAACACATTAGACTGCACATCCGATGAGGCTTGTTTGATAGAATAAAAGTCTCTTTTCAAAACAGCAACCTTTAAACTTGTGTTAAACCTACTTGCTTTTCATTAAGCTCATATTGGTTACAAACTTTTTTGTAACAATCTTATCTTAAATGTTGTGTATCTATCAGCTGTAATTAGAAAATCATAATGACTGTCAGAAATAAAAGCTTGGAAACATCTGTATGTAATTTCTCTATTCATCTATTCTTCACTTAGTGAACTGACAGCTATTTGACATTAGCAAAAATATGTGCTAGTCTGGTACAAACAGAAATCATGTTATTTCTTATTAGATTGATAGAAACAGCAGTTGTGGAGTGTTAACTTCCTGAAAGAACTGAGGTATAAAGGGGAGTTCAGTCGAGTTCAGTGGGACATTATGACATCATGTCACTGTGTTAAAACCCTTTACTAATTGGAATAATAAACTGAACTTTACTGCATTGTTTTGTCACTTGAATTGAATGGGAATACTTGCAGCTGACTTTGAATCTGTCTGTATGGTTGGATTGAACTGACTGTACAGTATTTATTTGTAAATGTTTATTTATTTTTTTGTAAAGTGTTTTAAGACATTTGAATCAGCACCATACAAATAATTCTCTCTGATAAAAAAAAGAATCAATCCATCCATTTTCTTCTGTGTATCCAGGGTCGGGTCGCCGGGGTAGCAACCCACATTCTGATGTCAATTATTTGTAACAGCTTCAAAGCCAGATGAATTTTGTGAGGTGTTTATATTTTTTCTTAATGCATGTCGTATAATACTGATGATTAGTCCTTTATTTTTGGTAGAGCTACGTGTTTTGCCACATGCCTTCACTTCTTCACGTCACAAAGTTGGGCCTGCTTTATTGCTTCAGGAGTCTGAGGCACCCTCCATGCACCCTATTTCCCTGCATCACCTATCCCATCTTCATCTCCCCCCACTGCAGTGCATCAAGGCCCATTAACCCCCCGCCTGCCTCTCTGCTGGGCCTCTGTGTGCTTAACACTGTGGCGTTAGCTTAAAAGATGTGCCTGCTCCGTCAGATGAGCTTTGCACAGTTTAATAGAGGTCTTGGTGAGGTCCACATTAATATAGTAGGGCTTCTCAGGCAATGACTTACACCTCCCACTATTCCCAGCTTACTCTGTCTCCTCCCAGTTTTTCGAGACAAATCATTTGGTGGTGTGTGATGGTATGTCTGACCACACACTGGCTGCAACAAGCCACCGCTGGGTCACCTTCTAAAATATGTGTTTACACTACAGTGTAAAAGAAATATATCACAGAATGACAGCAGTTTTTTGATAGTTATTTTGTACATAAACATTAATAACTGAAGTTCTTGAAGGGAAGTGGTTAAACCTAATGCCAGATGAGCTGACCATAAAAAAAAATTGACAGTGCAATTTTTTAGAATATGAACATCTTAATAAAACAGTCCTAGTTTCACATTCCATGCAGTACAGAGCACAGTCACATTCCTTTTATAGTGCCTTTTGGTGAAAAACATCACTATCTGAGGAAGCTTCACCGATGAGCTTGTTACTTTTACAACAATCCCATACAGAGCAAACATATAGTGATAATGGAAATTAATCCTTTCACATGCAAAGTATTCCTGGTTCTGGTTCTGGTTCTGAACCTGGTTCTGCTGGAAGGTTGCTCCTGTTAAAAAGAGTCTCAATTTCTGCCAGACCCGGTACCAACCATCCGCTCTGCTGTACTTCAGCACATTAGATTACTGCATATTTTAAAATCACACAATATAAAAAAACTGTACTTGCTTAAATTTAAAATTCCAATTGTTATTATGTGCCAGACACAACGAGTGATAGAGAAGAACTCATCTGAACGAGACTAATAACCTGAGTCTGGTGGAGACTGAATTCAGGTTATTGATGCTTCTTTTACAGCTTTCTGGTGTTTACACTTACAGTGTTTATAATAAGAACCTTTTGGGACACAAACCAATTTTATGCATTTAAAATGCAACCACACATACAAACTATTCTCATCATCAGTCGATTACATCATTATCTTCATTGTATGGCACAAATGACTTGTTGACTATTTTTATAAGATGTGTCACTGAACCTGATGTTGGACCTCACCTACAATTTCATTGTTCAATAAATCATTCTAAACTTGTTCTTGCATCCATAACTAATGCAAGCTGAAAAGTGTTTAGCCAGCACCATGATGTGCTGCACTGCCCCTCCTTATCCTGCTGATTGCTCCTCCCTGCTGCTACCTACAAACTGTCTGGGACCAGGATGTTATCATCAGCCTTTGAGCGTTCCATGTCTGAGTTGTCAAATGTTTACTTGCCTTTTTTCTGTCTCATCACCCCTCCTGATTATGTACTTTGTCTGTTTTCTGTCTTCTGACCATGACCCTTGCCTGTTCCCTGAGTAAATCTGATTCTGGCTCAAAACCTTGCTTCATTTACCTGGACTCTCGTTACTGCCTCACAGATTCTGGTTCTGTTCTGCCTTTTTTGTCTGATCTGTTGTCAACCTGGAATGTTGAGCAGGCCAAATTATAATTGGGTCCTTTGATTTATTCATGTATGTGTTTTTGTACAATTTCTAGAAGACTGTAGAAAATGTGAACAGGGACACATTAGTCCCTGTTCATAACTAATGTGAAATATGAAAATATGCAGATAAAATCAGTCCAGTGGAAGAGTTGTTGCATATTTAAATGGAGTTCAGCCGGACATAGGGACGAACAGTTGTACTGCAAGTTTGGGTTGCAAAACTTGTTGTATTGCAAGTTTTGCAAGCTTATTGAAGCTTCCCTCTGCAGGATGCTGCACCCCAGGACAAGATGCCTTCTCATTTTTGTAAAAGTATATAACTTTACCAAAATGTTTCTTTTAACATTTTTGTTTAAACTGTCACCATTTATGACAGCGTAATATGAGACAGATGATCTGTGAAGAGACTGAGCTCCTTCACTTTCTTTTTTAGCTGCTATTCCAGTCTGAAGAAAAGCACCGCTCCTGGTCAGAACCAACCAAACCAACCTCTCCAGAACTTTAGATCTGGTGTGTCGGAGAATGAGACGTATTGCTGATTTTGGTCTTGAGTGAACTAATCAGTCTTGTATAAAATGTAGCATGCTATGTACCTGTCCACACACAGAGCTACTTTGTCTACATACTGATTGTTATTTTTACTTTCCAGTCTCCTTCATAATTCTGACCCCGTTTACTTTATCAGCTGTCGCCCATGCTGGTCTCCCCCCGTCTTTCAATCTCCACCTCTCTTTCTTCCCTCTCTACCCTTTTCACTTTCCATCTAGCTTCCATCATAGCCATACCGCCTTCTTACCCCCCACCCCTCTGCCACTACAGCCACCCTCCTCCCCTGTTTCTCTTCCTGCACAGCCGTCACTCTGAATTATTTTCAATGAGCTTCTTTATAGCGGGCGCCAGATCTCAGCTCCAACTCATCACTGAGCACAGGGCTGGGGGGACGCGCTCTGCATTTCGATCAGCTCTGAGCCTCCACTTTGCTATTAACCCCTTTCACACTAAACCCCACCACCACCTCCACTCTCCTCTTCATCACACCCACTTTCTTCACCTTAGCTTACTCTATTTCTCCACTCATGCTGATGGTTTCACCTCTCTACCTCCATTGCCGAACCTGGCTCTATTTTTACAACTGGTGTTCTGCTAACTTCTTCATCTTTCTGGGGAAACCTATGCAGCATTATTCATTTTTGGTTGGCAAATTAAATTACTTTTAAATGTGACTATTCTCCTATTAAAACGCCCTTTAATGAGCAATTTTTCTCTTTTCAAGAATTGGATGCATGCTTCATTTCTGATGGTGGTGTGTTTTTCTGTGTGAGGTAAGCAGCACCTACATGTCAACTGTCAGTGAGTATGACCGTTTGCTACAACAAAAATGGGGATCTCATACAATTCCCAACAAAGTGATTTATGTTCCACTTGGTGTTTTATGACTAAACCATTTCTGATTTAATGTAGACAAGTCTTTTGGTGGACAAGTGATTCTTTTCTTGGGTTTACAATGAATGAGTAAAATGTGGGGTTCCACAAGGCTTCTGTTAGAGAATTTTCGGAATTATCATTTTGTTTTTACTTTAGGTGAAATTCAGTCTAATTAAAGTGTTCTCTTTCCTTATGTGTATTTTCTGACGTGGAGGTCAGGATGTCTGTTTATTTTCATGTGAGCAGTTGAGTAGTTTTCTAGTTGATTAGGTTACATGTTGATTAGGCTACACGTTTACAACCTCTGTTCTTTTTACGACCTCTGCCCCTTTGACTGTTTTGACTGTTTTTCTTTGACAATAAAACAGGAGCTCGCGTAAAAGGAAATCAGAACTCTCTGAAAAACAGCTTGGAGAAGCTGCTTCGGAGACTTCTCCTTTTGCAAAAGCTTTGTCATAAAATTCATATACGTTGTCTGTGATTCTTTATTTAGGTATATAGGAAAAAATACCCATCATTTTTTGGTGCCGAAACCCGGGATCTCTCCTCCCCCGCTGCCAGGCAGAGGAAGACGCGCTGAATCCGTGCACGGCCAGAAGTCAACTGGACCTGGAAAGAAGGACCCAGGAAGCAAATTCTTCGCTGGGCCAGCGACGCATGTCCGACTTTGTCTGCCAACGGCGGAGTGACGAGATCCGACTGGACAACCAGACAACTACAGAAACGTAGGTGAATTTTAAAACAAAAGGACGGCGGAGTCCTGCGAGACACAGTCGCTTAAGTTCCGTAACAAAAGGATGTCGGAGTCCTGCTAGAAGCTTAAATTCCGTAATAGGTTTGAGTCCTTGTCAAATATCAATTTGACTAAATGAAGGTTTGAGTCCTTGTCAACTTTTAGTTTGACTAAATGAAGGTTTGAGTCCTTGTCAAATACCAACTTGACTAAATGAAGGTTTGAGTCCTTGTCAAATACCAACTTGACTAAAGAAGTTATAAAAAGGGTTAGAGTCCCAGTTGACTGAGTTTCAACTAAAGGCAAAAGGAACGGCTTTTAGAGCCTCCTTATTTACAGGACACTCTTTAAGAGTAAGTCCTCGCGTAGATAGGAAGTTTGTAATACTGTTTTGTTATTGCTGTGTTGATATTGGTGTTTTTGTCTGCTGCTTTGTTGATGTGTGTGTGTATGAAGGAGTGAATGGTGTTTCTCTCTCTGGGAGTAAAACTCTCTGCCTTCGGAATTAGGATCCAAAGTGAAAAACCGCTTGGAAGCTAGGCTCCAAGTAGAAGCCTGTTTTTCAGGAGGCACTGAGCGCTGATTTACAGCACTTTCTCTGAGGAAGCACAAAATACCAAAATTTTCAAGCTAAAATTGCAAGTGATTTAAATAATGGGAAAGTATAAAAAAGCACACATGAAGGAGAAAAGGCTTAAAGGGGATGGAAAGTTTATGTGTCAGATGGAGCCAGGAAACGTAATGTACCTGACTAAATGGAAGAGGAAGTACGGTATAGATGGCGTGTTGAAAGTTAAACACATGGTGTGTAGGTCTGAAATAAGCGCTAGGTTAAAAACTGGTACCAGACAACAGGAAATTATTGGTTATTGCTAGATCCTAATATAAATTTGAGATATCTCCTTTTAAATGTGCACAAGTTATTTAAAACAGGTTCCTGAAGACTAGAGTTTAAAATTAATTAAATTATAACATGACAAATAAAAAAAAATAAAAAATTGGAAAATTCCTGAAGCTTCAGTAAAATTTGATAAATAATTGGAGAAAAGAAAATGATTATGAGGACAGACTGAAAATTGGAGACTGATTAAATTTTGACTGACTACAAATCTGACTAATTGTTTTGTGTTTTGTGTTTCTGTTTGTGTTACAATTCATGTTGCTGTGAAAGATTGTGTGTGATTGGAGGTATAAATACCACTTGGTATTTTATCTAATATAAAACAGTAGGATTTCGTAAAAGGGCAAATTATAGTCATCTGTCAGGAATTAAACAAAAAGGTGGTGAAGATGTGGACAACTTTCGTCTACGATTTGAAAAGGAGTTATGACTTTCCTATAGAGGGAAGTTTAAGTGTAAATGAATTTTGACAGGTGCAAAAACAACTTGATGAGAAATTAAATGAAACAATAAAAAAAAGGGAAAAACATTTCTTCTCAGAGAACAATGTTTTATACTGCATAGATTACTGGGTAGCATAATTACAAAAGGTTAAAACACCAACTTGGTGCTATGATCCTTTGGCTGTATGTCTGGAGGGGTCAGCGATCAGAGTTTGGTACCGACCTGGACTTTATCCAGCCTCATATCTCGCTTAAATTCCAAAATGAGAGGAGGGCTGCTCTCTGGCTTCACAGCTTCAGCATTAAGGATCAACAAACTTAAAGTAATTCACTGGTCTCTCATAAGATGTTCACTCAAACTAAGTTAATTAAATTAACTTACATTCTACATTTTAAAATCTAACATGGCAAAGAATATAAAGAGATTACAGGTTAAACATGTTTCATGTTTATAGGTGTTCTAAATGATTTAGAATTCTAAAATATAAATAATGTTGGGTAATAAGTGGCTAAAACTATAAAATCAAAAGAGAGAAAAGATATACATGAGATGTTTAGAAATAAAAAACACAAAAAGAAATAAAAAACACAAAAAGAAAGATAAACCCTCATTGACTCCTATTTGCTTCTTTCCTTTTCCTTTGTCTGAGCCTCGCTGCGGTGCATCTGACCTCTGACCTCAACTCGAAGCTGTCCTGCAATGGATCAAATGAAGTCCCTCCCTCATCACCAGCTTCTGACAGCAATCAAGAAGACAAAGAAGAGTTCCATCACATCCAGACACTAAAATGCAACTGAACTCTTACAATCTCCGCTGATCTACTCCCTGATATCAGCGTGGAGAAGGAAAAGATAATGTGCTTCAGAGACGAAGACAACAAACTGAACTATTCGATGCTTGTTTCATTTGTGAAATGTTTGGACATTGACAGAGGGACAGTCTGGACAACTCAAGATCCAACACAAGAAACTGCAGAGTGAGTTAAAGGGGGAGGGAGGATTGCACCCCAGCGACGCCAGAACCAAGAGGAGGAGGGAGAAATGAGACAGAAAGGAGACATCAAAAGATAAGTGTATCACACATACTGTTGTCATACACTGTTATTGCAATGAAGACTTGCTTTCTTACTAACCCTTTTCACATATTATCTAGCCAGAAAAGAAAGTCTTGGAGGCTTTTATGTTCAATATTAGACAAATTCTCTCAGTTTGTCCCAGTTAACTCTGAGTCCTGTACAGCAGGACCACTGTTAAGGATCCTCTTAGGGTCCACGAGCCATAGGTTGGGAAACCTAAAGGGAAAACTGCAATTACTAAAAGGTCAGCAAAGACCTAACAAAAAACTTATGCCACTAAATTACACCAACTAAAAATCATGAAAGAGTCTAAGCCAAAAATTATTTGCAAAAGTTTTTTTTTTCTTTTTAAAGAAATATCCTGGTAATACATGCTTTTTGGAATTACATTAAATCTCTTTAAGCATTGAAAATAACTAATACTGAAGTGTTAATATACCATAAAGTATTTGTTGGATTTAAATTTGAACAGTTAATTTAGAATTTTATTCTATGAATGAATCTGCATAGGTGAAGTGTTCCAGCAACAGGAAGTTGCTGGATTCTACCACATGTCTGAGATAGCTCTTTTAAAATGTGCACGATACCTAAAACAGGATCCTGACAACTAAAGATAATTATTAACACATTAAAAATGTTAACACATATTGAACATTTCTTGAAGTTTCCGTAAATTTAATAATAATAAATTGCCAGCTGTTTTAAAATACAAGGTTGAAAGAAACTTTGATTTTAAGTAATTGGTTACTCCAAACTGATGATTGTGAATAAGAGCAATATTTTCTAGACTAAAGTTTAAAACCTTTAGTCTAGGTTTGTTTGATTGATGATAATCAAATTTATAAAGAAGCTGCAGCAGGGAAGCATGGGAAAGGAGCTTTCTCAGCACAGACTGAAGGAGAACAACAAATGATAGACAAAGCAGTGCTAAAAGACATGCAGGATAACGCACCAAAGGTTGAAAAACAAATGTGGATAACTAAGGGTGCGAAAATTAATGATGAGAACATTTTTGAAGTCAATAAGAAACCAGTCCTTCCTAAATCTTTATTTAAAGCTGCAGCAATTGTGACACACGGGCAATGCCATGTGTCAACAGGGGGGATGGAAACCATAATACAACAGCATTTCACAACATATGGTTTAAATTCTTACTTAAAAAATTTTTGTACTGCATGTCCAGTTTGTGTGAAATATAATTCTCAGGGAAACATAAGGCCAAAACGAGGCAGGTTCCCGAAACCATCTTATCCATTTCAAGTTCCCGAAACCATCTTATCCATTTCAAACTATGCATATGGATTTTGTGTCCAGTGCAAGTTTACTGCCTTCTGATTCTCTTCCTATACAGGAGGCCACTCCAATCGAGCAAGGTGATTGGGTCTACATAAAGGTCATCAAACGAAAGAACTGGGCGAGTCCACGGTGGGAAGGACCGTTCCAGGTGCTGATGACCACACCAACAGCTGTAACGATTGCTGAAAGACCCACATGGATTCATCTCAGTCACTGTAAGGTACAGAGAGTGTTAGACCCCTAAATCAGAGTGACGGGGAAGTCTGATTTACAAAGGGGTTCTGTCGTTTAGGACAGTTCGTCTCAAGGTCAGCAGAAGAATTCAACAGATCCTCACTCTGCTAGGCTGGGGGTCCTGACATCTCTGTATTCTGAGCAGCAATGGAAACTTCATATGCCAGATGGATTTTCTACTGTATTGTGACTGCTGTATGTTTGATGTTTGGAGAAGGAAACGAGCCTGAGCTTCATCCGCATGACTGTGGTGGAAACTGATGAATAGAACCGCTTATGAGGGACATGCTGTGAACTGCTACGTGTGTGCGCAGATGCCGGTTTCCATACATAACTCAGGTCTACGACCAGGTAACATTACTGACGACAAACAGATGTGTCTCTACGTTCTAAGCACCAGACCACGGCGTATCCCACCCCTAAGAGGAGACAGACCACGTGAGGAGGACTATTCAGTTGACCTCCGGATGGGAGAGGCTGTGCAAAGCCTATTTCAATCTTTAAATTGTTCACTTGCAGATGATGTACTTCCTTTGCCGTCATCTCAACAAACTGGACGGTGCCCTGGAACTTGTGTAACAGAGTTTACACCTACTGCGAACCGACACAGGATTTCATCACCTGCACAGCATGCAGGGGTCAAGAGACGACTCCACGCTGCAAAGTCTGGAAGGACAACCCAGACTGTGACAACTTGCTTCAGGAGAGGAGTTTCAACATCACGCATAAGACAAAGAGGAGACAGGAGACAACACTGTGTGCTGTGGTTCCTTTGATCAACCCGATTGCATTCATCAGGAAAGCACAGAATGATCTACACACCCGCTCCAAACGAACAGTTACGTCAGAGGTCAAAAAAAAAAAAAAAAAAATGGGGAGGCCTCACAACACATACTGGAGTTCCATGGGAATTCCGGATTTGGAACGGTGGAGAAAAATTCATGCAAAGCCTTTTTCCGTGGGTTGGTCTAGGAGAGATTCGGGACCACGTTGAGATAAACAGGTATGGATTACTGCGACTAATCAACATCACATACCAGCTGGCCAATGGCACCATGAAAGAACTAGCTGCACTGTGAAACATGGTTATGCAAAATCGTGTTGTCCTGGACTTCCTCACTGCCCCTCAAGGAGGGGTCTGTAAAATCGTTGGCCCAACGTGCTGTACTTATGTACCTGACGAAACAGGAACTGGAGGAACTATTTCTGACGCTCTATACGGGCTGGAAGATTTAAAACAGTCTTATGAGTCGACTGAAGATGACTTGTTCCAAGTTTCAGATGGTTTTCTGAAAAATGATGAATTTCTGTAATCAATAAACAGATGATTTCATTTGCTGAATGACTCCTACACCGCAAATGTGAAAACAAGTGGTGTTTTGGATGAAAGAAAAACTGCATTTGATTTTTGCTGTTTCTTTTATTTTTCATTTATTACTTTATATTTCATTTGTTCATTGTATTTTCTGTTTAGGTTAGAAAAAAAAAATCTTGCATTTATTGTTTTCTTTTCCTTCTTTTCCTTTTTTCTTTTCTATACTTGGCTTTTGCATAAGGTTTACGCATGTCGTAAAATGATAAAAAGGGGGGAATGTTAGAGAATTTTCGGAATTATCATTTTGTTTTTACTTTAGGTGAAATTCAGTCTAATTAAAGTGTTCTCTTTCCTTATGTGTATTTTCTGACGTGGAGGTCAGGATGTCTGTTTATTTTCATGTGAGCAGTTGAGTAGTTTTCTAGTTGATTAGGTTACATGTTGATTAGGCTACACGTTTACAACCTCTGTTCTTTTTACGACCTCTGCCCCTTTGACTGTTTTGACTGTTTTTCTTTGACAATAAAACAGGAGCTCGCGTAAAAGGAAATCAGAACTCTCTGAAAAACAGCTTGGAGAAGCTGCTTCAGAGACTTCTCCTTTTGCAAAAGCTTTGTCATAAAATTCATATACGTTGTCTGTGATTCTTTATTTAGGTATATAGGAAAAAATACCCATCAGCTTCATTCTTGGGGCTATTTTATTCAGTACACATGCTTTATCCCCTTGGCTCACATTTTGAATAATAAAATACCTCTCGCCATATCTAAGATGATTACATTCATATTTAAATATTTAATGGAATCATTCAATAAAAGTTTTGAATTCAGATTGTGAACTGGCTGTTTTCACACACCACACACAGGCATTGAGAAACATCTTTAAAAATAAGTGGCAGTACGGTGGCTCAGCAAGTAGAGTACTAGACTGGGAATTTGTTGGTTGTGTGTGTGAGTCCAACTGCATGTACTGATATGTCCTTGGCCAACTTAATAGGCATCTCTGTGGGACAACAAGCGCTGCTCTAACTTTTGGGCCACAGTTAGAAACTTGTGTTCAGGCTGTTCACTGCAGCTGGCTGTGAGTCTGTGGCCCGGTAGAACAGACGGTTAGCTCAGTACCCACCTACATCCCTCACACCTGCTCCCGTATTTCCATGGCCACTGCTGTCAGGTGCTTCAGTTCTCTGTTGAGTTGCAACAGTGAGAACTGTTCTCTATCCAATACACAAATATTTTCTCATTTCAAATCTTAGACCAAAACCATTTCATCCTGTCGCTGAACAAATGCTTTAAAAAAACAGAAAAATGCATTTGTGTCCATAAAGGTTGTCAGGATAAGAGTCTTACATCTAGTAGACATGACAACGGCATTCTTTCTTATTTTTTCAAAAATTGATTTTATTGTTATCTTATTTGTATATGGACTGATCCTACTCCTAACTTAAGAATGTTCAATATTTCCAGAAATGGACTTCCAAGAAATCTAATTTCCACATTTTCCTCGGTGAAATCACTGTATGAACAACACTAAGAACACTCCACCTGCCAGGTATTTTCATCCTTTTTTCTAAAGCAGAGAGGCCTTGCAGTTGAGAAAATGTTGTCAGTTGAGTTTCATGTCATATCCGTACTGTTTTCCATCTCTCTCTGCAATCTACTCTCTGTCCGCCTGCTGTGAGGGAAATCTGTTCTGGCACATCCTCCTGTAGAGGAGTAAACACTTTTCTGTTTCCTGCCTGATGAAGATCTACAGAACGGATGGCACACATCAGCCAGTGGCTCCGTTCCAGAGGCCTTATAATTTGTAGGTGAAATTAAAAACGTAGCTTCATAGCACACCCAGATTTAAGTTGATATGTTAAAATTTCTCCCTAAAAACACGGCTTTTAAACTTGTACTGTAAAAAAAATAGCTTCTGAGAGTTGATACTGCGTTTCTGGACACTGATAAACTTTTACCTGTTGTCTGTCATTATGTGATTCTAATGCAAGGTTAACTGGTGATGGCAGCAATGACTTGTTGCATCTTTCATATTTGTGCTTAACCTATAGAACATAGGGTGGATATCTTTCCAACACTGCAAAAATACAACATCTTTCCAAGTCATTTTGGTCTAGTGTCTAGTACAAATATCTTATTACACTTGAAATAAGACTTAAAAGTAATTTTTCAACAATGTTTTGTAGCTGGTTTTAAGTCAACGATTGCTTAATATTGATGAAAGTGTACTTGTCCTATTGGCAGATTATTTCACTTATAACAAGACATTTCTCCCTTATAAGAGGTGAAAGTATCTGCTAATGTAACCAATACATTTTCATCAATATTAAGGAACTATTGACAAGCTCCTATATACTGCTGAAAAATTACGTATGAGTTAGTTTTTTCTTATTTCAAATGTACCAAGATATTTACACCAGAAAATGGACCAGAAAATGCTTGGTGAGTTGTTGTGTTTTGCAGTGAACAGCAGCATCCAACCACCATTAAAAATAACACATTTTGCCAGAAGGAATGAGTTGTCATCAACAGAGTTCAGATTTAATGCTTATCACTCCCTCTTCAAGTTAGAGAGGCCTGTTTGTTCAAAGATCACTTTACTGATCACTGTGCTGAATCAACAAAGTCATCCACGACTAATCCTAGATGAGTGTGAGAAATTGATTTAGGGATGCAGTCAAGTGATAGGCTTTGTAGCAGCATTGTTAGACAGCATTATATATATATATAAACACACAGAGTACAGACCAAAAGTTTGGACACACTTTCTCATTGAATTCAATGAGAAGGTGTGTACTGTACTGTATGTGTGTGAGGGTGTGTGTGTATGTTGAGTATAAGAACGTCCTCAGGGAAAAGCAGGGCAGAACGAGAACAACTTCAACACACTATAAACACACTATAAACCAACAAAAAGTTGATTGTGCAAATTTTAATTTTCCTTCAGTGATTTTGACCCAATTCCTGTTCTCCTTTTGGAGGTTCATAGTGCAGGGAAATTTGTAAAAGAACTTATGAGACTGCATGGCTTAGCCAGAGTAGAAGAATACGGTAGTTCTCAAGAAGTTGTGAGTTTGGTCGCAGCTTTCCTCAAGTCAGGGATTTAAAGGAGACTTGTTGCCCAAGTCTCCTTGGTCCAGTGTCAGTAAAATCAGAAATAAAACGTAATGTTCATTTAGCATTCCTGATTTCTGAGCAGGTCTACAAATGGGAGTAAAACGCAGCCTGTTAAAGGAACTGCTTCTGCTCAACTGTGTGGAAAAAGCTCTTTGCTCCTCATGCTCCTCCTGAGAGCTTCGACGGCATGGACAACACTTTCCCATCAGTACAGTTTGGTGTTTCTCCAATAACAAACCCTGGATCAGCCCTGAAATGAAGGAAACAAGGAGGAGCGGAGAGATGTGCAGAAAGAACAGAGAATGAAGAGCTGGGATGGAAAAACATCTACAGAGGATCAGCTACAGCAGAGCGACATCAGGGGAAATAAAAAATATGTTCATACTTATTTTATTCCACTGTGAATTTAAAACTGACAAATTGCAGCATAATGTCTGGATGTCAAAAATGTCACAAAATACTGGGCTTAGTAACACACACAGTGGAGATAACCTTCCTTAAAAAAGCAGAAATTAAAAGCAGTGCACTTGTCTTTCCCACAGCTAAATGTGAGTAAAAAAAACAAACGATAAAACCAGCCTGTCTCTTATATAATACTGAATATCTTTGTCACACACCTCAAACTCCAAAACAACGGATAACTACATTTAAAAACATTATAAGGCCTAAAATGCCTTCTTTTCTTACAACAGGCTATTCATTATGACAGGAATTGTTACAAGATCACTTTTTTATAAAATAAAGAAAAAATAATGACAATTTATGTACTTGGCTTTGGACTAAAGGAAAATAGAATTTATAGTTGTTTTCATACATGTTTGTGCCTGAGACTTTCTTCATCTTCTATTTTAACTTTAAAAATCATGCAAAATTTGTTTTTATATAATCATACTGTTTGAAAAGTAAAGACCAAATAAATTAAACACTAGTTTTGGTATTAATCAATTTTTGTGAATAGCCTTTGATAAAATAAGTGGTTTGAAACTGACAAAAAACAACAACATACATTTAATCTATGAAGCTCTTGAAAACTAACTCTTGCCTTCTGAGAAGATCCTATCATTTAGCCTCTTAGCAGCCTTCCTTTTTGCTTTTTCAAAAAGCAAAAAGATGATAAATTATATTTTTGTACTTCAATCAGCAACAGAATCCCTTTACTGAAACAAAAAGGTACAAGAAGCTCATTCAGGTAAAAAATAACTGAATGAGCTGTGTGTGGTCAGTTGTGCTTTTATTTGAATTGAGGATAGCAACAATTTCAAATGGTAAAAAAATAAATAAATAAATAAAATATATACTTATAAGACAGAACAGCTTTGAAATAGTGTTAAAAATTACAGTTTCAGAATGGAGGAAATTGTAGTTTAGACAAAGCTAAAAAGAAAGTGAGCATTCTGTCAATAACGGAGTTGTAATCTTGGCAAAAATAGGCAACTATCACATCTATACCTCCATTTCTAACTGACTTCCCAAGTCCTCACTTTGTCAAAAACACAAAAGACACGCACACCAACACACACACGCACACACCCCCACGCACACAAAGCTTCTTGCCCTGTAATGACAGTTTACAGAGCAGGACTGTACAGCTACATAATAGCCATTTTATAATTTGCTCTAACAACTCTAATTATGCCTCTTATTGATTCAGGCCTACATTTTAATAGAAGCAACCACGCCTTCCATATTACCAGCCACTGAAGGTGTTCAGTGTTGAACATCTGAAGCTTCTCCTCCTCTCCACCCTGCACAGATCTGTCCCTGACAGTGTAATTTGTGGCTCTGATTCAGAGGCCACTGTAAACATGACAAAACAACAGTCATTTTAGCACTCACAGAGGTCCTGGCCCCTACCCCCAAGCAAAGCAAACGGACAGAAAGAAAAGCTAGTTTATTGTTAACTGTGCCCAAGTGGGTCAATCATGTTGTTTTGCTGCAACAACCCTGCTTGTTTTATTTCTGCCATTGTGGAATTGAAGTAAGACATCAGAAAGATGGACATGCAGACGTCCGCAGGTCTGTGATGTTCTCTGTGGGGTTTCCTTACTCCTCTTGTGGTAATTTGCTCTTCTTTTGACATTTTTAATCACCAAGGCCCTTCTAGATATTGACTGACTACAAATAAGCCGCATACAAAATACAACCACTCCCATGAAATAGGACAACCATTCAAGAAATTAATGCAGTGAAACTCATTAAATGTCTGAACTTGTGGACTGAAACGCAGTTTATCAGGACTACGTTTTAAACATGTCAATATCAAAGCACCTTATTTGCTCTGATAAATGTTTGATTTTATTTACATCACACTAGTTCAAGTAAAATTTGAAAACATCAGGATTTAGTAAGATGCTCATTAGTGATTATAAAATAAGCTACAAAAGGCATATCCAGGGTGTCCATTGGGAGGTAACCGGTATTAAAAGTATGAAGTAAGCAAAAATTAAGGTAATTAAAAAGTAACAAATGTCATATGAGGAGGAACTACTTTTATTCCATTTGCTAGTAAAAATCTTTCTCCAAAAAATCCTGTGACTTTAATCCAATTCAATTATGTGTGAGTGTAACCTAAACTACATCAATGATGTCGGTCAGTGTGTGTTCACGCCTCAGTCGCCACATTGTGCTCTTAGTGCTAAGTGGGTTGCTATGCACCAGTACGCAGTAACAGAATTTATTAATTTTGCCCCTCAGCTTTCTGGGAATGTTCTCGACGTAGTAGCAGGTGTTATGACGTCCCCGTTGATAAGTTTGGCACCTCGCAGTCCTCGCTCCCCGACTGCTGCGCTCACACACTGCGGCAACCTGTCAAGTTTTGTGGTGAGGAGACAACTAATGCACAGACAACCACTGGTGAGAGGCATTAGCAAGACATTTAACAAACTAATTATTTTTTACAAAAGTCAGAGACAGGAAGATCAGAACGAGGTGAATGAGGGCATGAAAACAGAAAACCTGCCACTGAACGGTGAAAAGTCAAAAGCTCGAGAGGCAGATGAGGTGATTATGAGGCAGCGCAGGTAAATTAGATGACTAGAAACAGGAGGCAGACTAATAAGATGAGAGAAAGTTGGCCGGTTCTACTCTGACCATTTATTTGATACGTCAACACAGGTAGTGGTACATGTCAAACAATTCAGTTGACAAGGATCCTGTGCTGTAAAGAGCCTTCCTTCAAGAAAAACAGTGGGTGTTTATGAGAACGTCACAACAGCAATAAAATGTCTTTAGCGTTCTTCCTGCTCAGACTTAAGTTTTAGAAGTGTGGCCAACATGGACTGAATGGTTTTGTTCACCTCCTTGGTTGTCATTCCCAAACTACAACCATAGGCAGCTTATTATTCTAAAACAAAAGATAAAATCGATGCCATCATTCACGACTTCGGGCAAATTGAGCTCAATGGGAGAGATCCCAGACAGAGCACTGACAGGAGATGAGAATTGAATGGAATTGCATAGGAAGGCAATGGTCAAGCTAACTTGGGTCACCAGAAGAGCACAAGTAAAAAGAAAACCATATACATAATTGATTACATAACAGAAGAAAATATCAGTGTTAAAAATTCACAGTCAATAGAAAGTATTTTTCTAACTGTATTTCTTCCATAGAGTGGAGCTTGTTGAGGAAGTGGAAGACAGTCTTGGTGTGAAGTGCAGCCTTGCCTGGTTATGTAGCTACATGTGCGTTGCTTTTGCATGTTTTTATTTTCCATAGCTCTTTTTGTCAAGTTGGTAGTGTTGTCACAGAGTTTGGAGAAGTGCTGCAGGTCCTTGAAGCAAAGTGGCTAAAGCAAAAAGTTGACAGTGTTTGTTCAGTACATCACGACAAGGTCTCATGAATACATGCAACCAATATTCAGAGGACGATCCCACAGAAATCAGGAGTCCCCTGAAGAATGCCATAAACTCTCAAGGCTAAAAAAAGGTCTCACCACATATGTCTCTTCCTCTTCTGTTTAGAAAATGAGAGCACTTTTGCTTTTTTTTATATCATTATTATTTATTTTATTTTTTCATACGTATTTCCTTGGCACACTGTTATTATTGGGAGCCCAGAAGTGATAATGCGTAGCTGCACTGAGGGCAGGCGACATGTGAAAACAGCTCTGGTCTAACCGTGATCCCCTTAACGTCCTCAACCCTGCAATCACACACACACACACACACGCACACACACCCACACACACACACACACATGCAAACATTAACAAAGAATGAAAAAACATATATCATTAAGAAATAAATTTGATATCAGTATTTTATGGTATCCTCTCACTGTTTAATGATTTAATTGCTTATGGTATGAATTAAAAATTTCCCCTGTTTCTTGAGAATAAAGGAAGGAAGAACCTTCACCCTGAACGAAGCCTCTGGAATCAGGATGTCAGCGGATGTGTGTTGTGTGCTCCTCCCAGAAATCAGCCTGTATATTTTTCCCATTCTCTCTGCCGGCTCTTTTTGCTGAATCCCATTTTAATAGTCGGTCCAGCACCTTGTCCCAGAACTCAATGATGCCTTGAAGACCAGGCTTGGGAAACACTGGTAGAGATCACCTGTGACATTGATGTCATTGCTAGACTTACACCTTTCACAAAAGTCCTAATGATGGGATGTTTTCTGTATTCATGAAACCATACAAAAGTCTTTAAAGGCTGCTGCTTCTAACCTGTGCTGTGCTGTTCAAGGAAGTGGGAACTCAAGCTTTAGATATAGAATCCACAAGTTATTTCTGTATTTATAATTGTATAATATTGGGAACAAGGTTTTTTTTTTAGGGAAAAAGCTAATGCTAATGGGGGGCAATGCACAGCAGGGCAGTGAATTTATTTTAAATGTCTACACTATTTCTATGAATAACAGTGGTTGGGTTAAATATAATGCCCAAAACATTCTGCCATGTCTGTAGTTCTAACATTCTGCTCAGCCTCCTTCTGTAGAAACTCAGAGTTCCACCATCATTGTAGTTTTTAACTGCCTGCTCAGCCCTCCTCTACCCACCTTATTCCTAGCCCCCATGAGGCTTTGCGTGATTTATGGGCGCGACTTCCTCCGCAAACCAGAACTGCCATTTGTTTACATGTTAGCAACTCATTAACCAGTGTTTGTCAGAGCTTTTAGGCTGTAAATTATGTGGGAACATCAACTATAACAGCTTAAATGTGGCAATATTGTTTTACCGCAACTTACAGCTATTGCGGATAGGGATGATAACTTGAAGAAAAGGCCGCAAATAACTAGCATAGCTACGGATCCAGGTTTTCTTCCGTTGGATTTTTATCCACACAATGAAATGAGAACTTTTTGTTTCCTTATCTGTCAGTAGGCGAGGAAAACTACAGCTTATCGAAGAAACTTTTTTGTTTTGGGAGCACGTTCAAAACATATTGGCTGCTGCAGCCACAGATTAAACTTGGTCTAATTATTAGAGTATAGCCGCAAACAGCCCAACAGTTACCTGAGCTCCACAAGGGCATCTTATGACACTTTCCAGTGGCAAGTTGCTCTCTATAACAGGTTTATGTGTGATTCGGTTCGGTTCTAGTCCAGTGTGGGGAGATTATCCATATTAGGGTCTGAAGCGCAGCAGCTGCGGCCATTTCTCCACTCATTTGCAGCGTCACTCAGGAACGGAGAACCTCGAGGTTCTGGTTCTGATGGACTAAATAAACCCAGATATTTTATTTTGTCTTATAGAAATTTATTGCTGGCCCAAACATAATGATAAAACATACTTAATGCAGCCACTTCAGAAACTTTATTATTTTTTAAATTCAAATGAAAAATCTAATTCACATTATTCACATCACATCATGTTAATATTATGTAGTTCTGCAGTTTTACACTGTCAGCCCAAATCTGCAGCTCACAAGATCCCTGCTTTTCTCTTCTTTACTACTGTCAGCTCTTCATAGAAACGAGCTGCTAGCAGTGCTGTTTATTCACGGTCATTCTTTACAAAACTTAACACTGTGTTCCTGCTGCTCCCCGTGATTAAACTCCTAATTACAATCCTCTGTACCGAGCACCTCTCTGATAGCAGATGGTGTGTCCGTAAACAAGTTTTACTAAATATTGTACAATAACCAAAAAGAGAAATGTAACTTCTATCATGAATATGTCAGCCAAAAGCCCTCCAAATTACAATGAGATAGTGCTACATCCGGTGGACGCCGGAAGTAAGACTCATAATTGTTTCCCCAGTCAGCCTCCCAGGATTAAGGTGGACAGAAAGTTCAGTTCCAACGGTATCAGTGACATCAGCAGTGATGACATCACTCTATGATACCACAAAGGAGTCTCTCTCTTGAATGTAGCTCACAGACAGAGTTTTCTCAGACCTGTTCCTCGGTTCAATCACGGCAGATCACTTTTCAAAGCACGTTCGAAATATTACACGCATTTCAGAGTAGCAAATATTTACCAGAAAATGGACATGACTCAACAACAAATTGTTAGCGAACAAGAAGCTTTTCCAGCTGAGCTTTCATGGCTCGACATGATGGATCTCAACATCCAAGTCGATTACGACGAAGTCATTTCTTTTGAAGATGACGGCGACAGCCCCATTAAACCGGAGGACGAATCAGTAGAGATCAAGGGGGAATCTGGTCCTTCCGGTGACTCTGAGAGTCCAACATCGTTGGAAGTCAAGCACGAAACAACTCCCTCTGCTGGCTTCGAGGTTTCCCCCTCAGTGGAAGTCATTGAAGAGAAAAACCAACACATCGCTGAGCTCAAAAAGCAGGTAGGAGATCTTAATAAAGAATTGCACAGAACAATTATTGATCTTGATGTGGAAAGAGACAGAAGGTTTGAATACCAGGCTAAAGTCCAAGCACAGCAGGAGGAGATTCAAACACTGAAAAAGATGTTGGAGAAAGAACGTCACCTGCAAGCCCAACGTGAACGTGAAAGAAACGAGACAGAGATTAACGAAGTGTCAAAAGTTTCTTCCGCTTCCAAAGATACAACGGACAAGAGCCTACTTCAGCAGCTGGATCACTTTAAGAGGGAGGCTGAAAAATATGCCTCCCGGAACAAAGGTTTGATTGAAGTAATGGTGGAAGAATACAAGGTGAGGCTTAAATATGAGGAGGAGCTCAAATGTTACACTGAGCAAGCTTCCAAATTCAAAGTACAGGAAGAAACGATGAAATCTCTGCAGGATCAGGTGGCAGACCTGAAGGAGAAGTTGAAACTTGCTCTGGAAAATAAACATCCAAGAGTTTCCAACCAACCAGAGGCCCCCCTGCAGACAGAAGGCTTCCTACAAACAGAGGAGTCCAAACAAAGACAGACCTCCCATCCACCAGGGAGGTCTGAGGAAAGACAGACCTCCAATCAACCAGGGGTCTCCCATAGCCTGGCTCGGCCTTTGCACCAACCCACACCCAGGTTGCAATCAGAGGAGTCCAGGCAGAGTCAAACCTCCACACAAACATGGAGGTCCGAGGAAAGACAGGTGTCCATGCGACCAACCTCCACTGGTCGCATGGACCAACCTCCACTTCATGTTGGCATTGGTGTGAAGGCCAGTCTATGCCCGGCTCGACCGTTACACCGACCCACACCCAGGTGGTATTAACCTAGGTCACCATCAAAACCCAGGTTTTGCTCAAACTGAGCATTATTCTGAAATTTGAGGCTTTACACAAATTTGGTAAATAAAAACAGAAACAGGCCTCAACACAAATAAAATTCCTGACTCCAAAATCAATGGAGAAAACACAAGATCAGCTTCAGAGTTCAAAACAGCATAAGGAACATTATTAAAACTTTCCTATATAAAAGCTGATCAGGTAAAATTTCTCAAAAATTTATTGACTAATTGATCTCTGTAATTGCCCTAAGGTGTGAATGTGTGTGTGCAAGAATAAGTGTGTTAGATGATGGATGGATGAATATTTGTTAAAAGTGTCTGACAGTAGAATATGAAACAGAGAGTCTGTGAAAAGTCCTCTGGCTCTGCTACTGTCCAGAAACAACCAATCAGAACCAAAAGACAAACTTTTGGTTCTGATTGGTTTCTAATGTGTCTCAGCACATCCAACACATTAGACTACTAGTGTACTGCAGCTACGCAATTGGGAGACAACCAAACATTATATCATCATTGTTTATTTATAGAATGATTTCGAATCAAATTATTCTAAATCATTCTAAATCTTGCTTGATTTAAATCAAGCAAGATTTAGAGCAAGGTTAGCAATTTGTTGCTAACCCGTATAGCAAACAAAACGCTGTACAGGTTTGTCAAAACTATTTCGACCCATATTAGAACTTTGAATTGATTTCCTTCATTTTAGTAGTTGCAATTTTGCCTAACCCACACATTTTCCTTAAACAATACTAGTCTTTTCCTAATTCTAACATTAACTAAACCTTAATTGGCATCTTACCCTCTAAATGTTACCCCTGACCCAAAGCAATGAGTCCATCATATTAGGACCAGGCTTTAGTCCTAATATGATGGAACTAATGCAGTGTTTCTCAATTCCAGTCCTCAGGCCCCCTACTCTGTATGTTTTAGGTGTTCCCACACATCTGAATCAAATCTGTGGGTGATTAACAGGCTTCTGCAGTTCTTGATGACTGTAGAAGAGATCATGCAATTATTTTGATCAGCTGTTCTGAAATAGAGACACATCTAAAACATGCAGAGGAGGGGAGTTTGACCTAATGTGACACTGGACATGTAATGGTGCGTTCACACCAAATGTGTTTTGAGCGTCAGGCGAGTCTGGTTTGCATTCAAAGTCTATGTGGAGGTGCGTTGAGGGCTATTGCGACACACTTTGAACCTGTTTAGAGCATTTGACACATCTAGTGACGACATCAAAGAGTGATGTAATCACTGCCAATGTCATTGTTACCAGTGGAACTGAACATTCTAATGGTGCATTCACTTCAAGCACGTTTTGAGCATCAGGTGAGTCTGGTCTATATTCAAAGTCTATGTGGAGTGTTGGATGCACTAAATGTGTCAAACGCTCCAAATGGTTCAAATCGCGCCGTGCTAAACACTCGAAGCGCCTCCACATAGACTTTGAATATAAACCAGACTCGCCTGACGCTCAAAACGTGTTTGATGTGAATGCACCATTAGAATGTTCAGTTCCACTGGTAACAATGACATCAGCAGTGATGACATCACTCTTTGATGCATCAAATGAATCTCTCTCTAGTGTAGCACACAGACTGTTTTTTCAGACATGTTCCTGTTTCAGGCTTATAAGTTATAAGTTATGAATCTTCTCCAGGAATATTGTTAAAATTATTTGAAGGCACAGAATCAGTCCAGTACAGGTTCACATTCTCATGTTAGAGAATCACCTGGTATAAAGGTAATTTTTCAGTACTGGAATTTCATTTATTAATTTAATCAAAGCATATCATGAATATGTGTGCATGTACTCCATCTTAAGTCCAGAGCATACTAGTTTTTTATTGCTTTTGTCTCCACTAGATGATATGCATATAAGATATAACATAAACATCACTATTCAGAGATGAAATGAGTTTATAGCAGTTGTTCCACCATGTCTATAGTTCTGACATTCTGCCATCACTGTGGTTCTAAAGAGCAGCTCAGAGAGGCAGACTAAATTATATTTCTACTTTGAGTCTAACTGACACTCTTTTGTGTCAGTTTTTTGTTTTGAGTTGAATTTGGCTCGTTTTTGTTAATTATGTCGCCACAGTTACTTGAAATGCCAACAAAACTAATAGTTTCCCTCACGGGATCGAGCCTCACGTGTTGATAAATATATTGTGAAGGGGCATGCATTGGTATGAGCCGCATTAACGGTTGTAGGAAGCAGCAGTTATTTTGAGGTGTATAACAATAGGTGCCTGCCATTGCAATGCATGGGGAGAGCAGTGACTGACTTGCTTTGTAAGTTAGTCTCTGCTCTCCCTGTGCATCGCTGTGGCAAGCCCCAACAATACCCTGAAATCTATCTGTAATCTAAATGTTAGGTGCATCTGACAAGTTGTTCCCCAATGTGACACTAATTAGTCAACCAGTTACTGGTTTTTTAATTAAACATCTACTCAGCAGATTTAACAATAGCTTACATTGAAAACAGACAATTCTGTCTAAGTTAGCTTCATTTTAAATGCAGTTCTCCCTGTTTCTGTAAGATATCTGGTTAGGAGATTAAGCTGAATCCAGCTGACTGATACATTTTCTTCAATAAGCATTGACTGAAACAGACTAGTGACATTCTCTGCTGTAAAAAACTGTATTTTATTTGTTCTATTAAATGTGTTTTCTTTAACTGTCCAGCTGACCCACCAAGAGCCTATTGGCTAACGCAAAGTAACAGTTTGATGTATTCAGTCTACAGAATTGTCTGATTTTAATGTTTCATATTTTATATATTTCAGACTACCAGCATTGTTGACAAAGGTCCACCTGAGTGAAGTTGGTCTGTCCACCTTCTTCAAGTCTAATAAATGGTCAACTCTCCTGTTATGTTCATTTCTGAGGTACAGCAATAATGTTCCTGGGTCAATTTGACCTGGGAAGTGTTTAATCATGTAACATTGTCAGAAATCAAAATATTCCTCCAAAACAATTTTGTGTCTGATTATTCACTCCAATAATAATAATTTCAATCAACATTTGTCTAATGATGTTTTTATTATTTCTCATAAGTAAAGGATCAATGCTACTCATTTACACATTTGGACATAAAAAAATGTAATTTATATTTTTGATGTCCACTAAAAAAATCCTAGACACAAAAAAACAATAATTTTGTTGAAATTGATCTTTCGTAAATTTTTTTAGATTAAATTTTGATTTTTTTTTTTTTTTTTTTTTCAATTGCTGATCTTTATGATAGAACTTGTGACATGTATACTGTACTGCTGATTAAAATCAAGACAAATGAGTCATGCAAAGAGTTTTTATGTTTTACTCCACTTCTGCTGAGTGTCACTCAGTGTGGGTGGAGTTTATCCAGAAAAGATTCCCGTCTAAAGAGGTATGAACACCTGCTTTCTCGCAGTTTCCTAGTGAAGTAAAGTAGTGAGAAAGTGGGCTTGTGTGTGTCCGCGTGTACATGTATGTGTGTGATGAAATATGGTTCAAAGCTGCACGGAAACATATTGAATTTGAAATTTTTATAATATTTTATTAACCTTCAACCTGACTGCTGCGTCAAATTGACCCGAAAAGTATCTGTGTAAAAATTAGACACGGGATGTTGCAAATGTGTAAAATAAATAAATTTTCATTTTATATGTAGAGTGCACCCATTAAAACAAATTGAAAAAGTTTCATGCAAAAAAACCCCCAAAAAACTTCCAACTATTTAAATTTTTTTATAACTTTAAAACGGGTCAATTTGACCCACAACATAACAGGAGGGTTAAATGTTTATGCAAAAAATATTGTCGCATTAATATCTTAATGTTATTAAAAGTTTCCAGAGGCTATCAAGGATCAACCAGAGCTTCAAATAAAGAAAAAAGAAAAAAAATAACAAACACAATTGAATGTACTTTACCTCTCTCTATTTTGAAGTCATCAGATTTATGGGGACTCTATGTATCCTTTTTTTTTATAAAAACTGATTTTTACAGCAATTTTAAACTATTTACAGTAGAATAGCAAAAGAAAGAGACATGTACATCTGTCAAAACACTTCATCAGTTTTACGAGTCAAACCTCTGAAAGAATCAGCAAAATAAACGTGTTGCCTTGTTTTCCATTGACACAATGAAGCACAGTGATGCAGTAAGAACTCAGAACCACGTTGCTTACACCACTAAAAATGTAGCATTATGTTTCATATAGGACAGAGAATAACCATTAAAAAAGTGTGTGCATTGGCATTGCTATTGTTAGTTTCAACCTTAGCCACACCGAATGGCTCACATTGAAAGTGAGCGCTATTCTTTCTCTAAATTCATAGGTGCTACAAATAATGACAGTATAATCCTAGACGGTAACAAAATATGGTGTGGTTGCTAAAGCGAGGCACATTTAAGGCATGGTGTAAAGTAATAGTGAAAGACCACTATATACTGTAGCGTGATTCCCCTGACCAAGTGTGTGTGCGTACGCTCGCGCGTGTGTGTGTCAGGCTATGAATTTTATTATGGCTCCAAAATAGACTCTGCCCCCAAAGCCCAAGCCTTTACACATCTTCAATTTCAAAAAGGTGGATAGAAGAGAGCAATGGAGTGGGGGGAGGCAGCGGCGGAGGGTGAATAGGATTCCATGAAGAAAAGAAAAAAGCAGAAGGAGGAAGAAGGCAGAAAAGAATGGCAGCAAGGGGAGGAAAATGAAAGCAAGCTGATTCAATCTTCAAGCACCTTACAAGCGTTTGCGTCAGGTTTCTTGTTTAAAAGAAGAGGCCGGGGAGAGGATGGGGACAGGGAGGCAGGTGGAGACAGAAGCATGGCAAACCAAGGATTGCGTGGGAGAAAAGTCCAAATTTCCTCTTTGTTTTCTGTCTGTTTTTCATATTTATTCCCTCTTTCATGAACGAAACTGCGCTGGAAAAAATTCCATTGTGTCTGGATGTGCAGCAGAGCTGCAACATATGCATGAGCCAGGGTCACAGAGACACAATGTAATTTAGATCTATACTAGATAGACAGATAGACAGATAGATAGATAGATAGATAGATAGATAGATAGATAGATAGATAGATAGATAGATAGATAGATAGATAGATAGATAGATAGATAGATAGATAGATAGATAGATAGATAGATAGATAGATAGATAGATAGATAGATAGATAGATAGATAGATTGATTGATTGATTGATTGATTGATTGATTGATTGATTGATTGATTGATTGATTTTTTTTTTAGGAACTAGTCAAGGGATTAGCACATTTCCTGTGCAATATAAAACTGATAACAGTATATACTTTAATAGTTAATTACATTCCAGCTCCAGCCACTGGTCTGACAAAGGGCCGTCCAAGTGCAGCCTTAACTGAGTAGAAATATTTTGCCAGCATCTGTCTTTGTTGGGCTGTGGGAGCCGTGGGGGAAGGGAGAGATCTGACTTCTGTTTGTGCGCACGAGTTTGTGTGTGTGTGTGCACATGCATTCAGTGACATGTTTGTGCATGCGCGTGTGGCCTCTACACGTTACTACTATGCAGTGGAATTAAAAACCTTAATGAGAGATGAATAAAGTGTGAACGTGTGTGCGTTTTTTTTCTGCGAGTGGGAGGCTGGGATACGGCAAGGAGAAGAATTACTGTTATCTCCCGGGCAGAAGAGGGAAGAGGGGAGATAAGGAACCGCTGTAACTGACAGAGAGAAAGAGGAAGAAGAAGGAATCGGGGATGTGAGAAGTCATGTTTCGATGGGGGTCGGCGTTGTAAATTTGCAGAATATTTAGAGTAAGCCACCACTGTTTGTGTGACTGCATTCATCATTTTAATTTCTATTTTTACCAAAGGTCTGTTCTCCTGATAGCAGCACTGTACACGGCCCACTGTACAGACAGACCATCAGCGCTCAATGCCTATTGGGATATTATCGGACCTCGTAAGGTAACTGCCCGCTTAGAGACTGCACAGAGATAATGGGAGGCCAAAAGAATAGAGATAGAGAGGGGTGGACCTCTTCTCATTAACAGCTATCTGCTGCTCTGCAGACAGTGGGCTGTATTGAGTGTTTCCTCTGCTTGGCATAAATCAAAACTCGATCACACAGGGGAAGAAGATGTGATGTTTGTGACAGCACAGCCACAGGATTGGTTCCATCACCTTAAGATTCATCCCAGACCACCAGAAGTGAAAATTAAAATTTTGTCAAAGCCACTCAAAAATTTGACAGAACAGTATTTGGTTTAAGTAATGTTTTCTAAAATACTTGTTACCAATACATAAAGATAAAAATTGTTACAGTTGTTTGTTAAAGATGTTTGTAACCAAATACCAGACATCTTTACCTCATGGCTCTTTAAAATCAATTTTTCAAATTTAGTGACTATTTTTTTTTTAATCAAATTTTCTTGATAGATATTTTTTGAAAAATAACAAATGTTGGAGGACAAACACTCAACACTTACTGCTCCATGGAGAAAATACAAATGTTGGCTTGGCCGAGTCTTTTTCTGTGGTGCAGCTCAACTCTGGAGTTGATCCACCAGATCAGTTGTCTCCAGATCAGGTCCTAAAATGTCCTGCAACTTTTAGACGTCTCTCTGCAGAACTCTTCCGATCAGGGACTGCAGTTTGAGACCGCTACTAGATCTGTGCTGTGTAACTGAACATGGCCTTTTTAAATCAAAGCACAAGACTTTTGTTTATTCAGACTGTGGTGGTACTTTAGATTTATTATCTCATCAATCTGCACATGTGTTAGCTATTATATGTTGATGTTGTAAAACACCAATGAAACACCAATATTGTGTAGAGAGATGTGGAAATAAATAATTGATTGAATACTTTATAGGATTAATTTCATACGTTTTTAAATCTATTAACTGACCTGACAGTTTTCTAAAAAATATTTTCTAAACTAAAACAGTAGTACGCATGTTGTATGGAAGAAAAGAAATTGTCCAAGGATGGTACGGTTCCTGGGCAGCACGACTTTATGGAAACAGCAGGCTAACACTAGCTACCTGCGTCTCTGAGTTGTTCCTCTGCTTTTCCTTCTTCACATTTTAGAGCAAATTTGTTACTTGCTCCAGAAAAACTTGCCATGATTACTATTGAAATGTCTAACACATTTGTCTTGAAGTATATTTTTATTATGATTCATTTGAATGATTTTTCATGGGCCAGATTTTGGCATGAGTCGTCTTTCAGAGACGATGACCAGGGCTGACCGGGTCACCTTGCCTGTTGTGAAGTGGAGTGACATTTCATTCACCCTCCTCAGTGAATACAAGACTGAGATGGCAACACTCCGCCATCCACACATGCAGGCACAAAAACACACACACATCAGTCCACATGTATAAATATTCAAATGTAACTTTCAAAAGGTGAGTGTTACCTTATTTTATGTTGGTTTAGTTGGAACTAGATCTGATTTATTTTTATCAAATTAGACTTGTTTTCAAATGTTTTTGCTGTTTCAGTTAGAGATGCATTTTAGACAGAGACGAAGAAGAAAATTGAGATAATAGGCCTTAACATTGAGAGCTATAATGTGTCAATTTCCTGTGTGTGACCAGGTGAGTGTTGGATCCACGTGTTCCATTGTTTGGTGATTGTGATGGGTCTGGAAGAAAACTATGTTAAACTGATTGTTTGATAGTTGAGCCTGTGCTGGACCGAGTTGCTGTCCCTCCCCTCTCTGTAGATCTTGGGTCACTCTTCTTATCTCAGGTAGTGTGTCACCAATCTGGAGGTGAATTTTGATTCTGATTTTAAATTTGAAAAAACCACAGTCAAAATTTTAAAAACAGTCAAAGTTGACTGTTTTTATCGACAGTCAAAGTTTTAAAGTTTTTATCAGCAAATAGTGGTGGTGAAATCAATCTTAACAAAACCGGACATGGAGAAACTAAATCACGCTTTTATCACAGTTTGTCTTGGTCACTGTGATGGACTGTATCTAGGCATTAGCCAGACTTCTCTCACCCGTCTGCAGCCTCTGCAGACCTCTGTTGCTTGGCTGCTAACTGTGACCCGTAGCTGCCAGCACATCACTCCCATCCTTTCCATCACTGGCTCCCTGTGGACTACAGAATCCACTGAAAGCTTTCATTTGTTTTCAAATGTTTGAACAACCTTCCTCCACCACATCTATGTGAGCTGCTTCAGTCTTACTGCCCGTCCATTTCCCTAAGATCAGCTGATCGGTTGCTGCTCACAGATCCTAAAATGAGGCTGAAGCTAAGAGGTGACAGAGATTTTGGTGTTTGTTGCTCTCAAGTTATGGAACAAGTTACCCTGGAGTGTCAGACAGGCCTCCTCTCTTCCTCTCTTTAAGTCTCTTTTAAGGAGTTTCTTTTTCTTAAGTTTTTTGAAAGTTTTAAGAAAACAACGTTTATTCCTTGGCTCTTAAGGACGAACACCAAGGCTTTTTTCAAGGGATAAAGCCAGTGTCATACACACAGTGTATATCACTGGTACTGGCCCCACACAAGACACTGGGAACACATTTCTGTTTTAAACTCTTTGGCTACCTTTGTGGTTTTTAAATGTGCTATAAAAATAAAGTTCATATCGTTCCAGGAGAACCGTTTATTAGCCGTCATGCTAAATAACTAACTTGTCTGTTTGGGTTACCTGCCACAGTGCAAAATAATGCATGTTAGACCAACATCTGATTCTATAATGTTTTCAAGACTTATTGAGTATGGATGGTAGTTTGAATCTGTGATGACACTGTGCTCACATGGATAAGGGAGCACAGAGATTAGAGAAATAATCAACCCAGGTTGAACATGCCTAAAAAACAACATTAAACAGAGCAGGTAGTCTGAGCTGTAATCCAGCCTCAGTCCGCCCAGAGGACCACTGACTGCCCTGTCCCTTCTCTGTTGGACATTTGCACCTCTAACTGCCCCAGTAGAGCCATAGCCGTCATCAAGCAGAGCCCCCGCCCTGGCTTCAACGTGTTTGACCTGCTGCCCTCAGGGAGGCGCTACAGGTGCATCAGTACTAAAACAAACAGACTCAAAACCAGCTTCAACCTGAAAACAATAACCACTCTGAGCTCTAATATGTGCTGATTTTATGGTGGTTTATATATATAATCTGTATGTGTATATGTGGTGAGTATCACCATATTTATGTTTATATTGAATTTATATTGCATTTCTGTCTTTCTTACTTTAATCTCACTGTACAAGAGCACAGTAACAACATATTCATTCATTCATTCATTCATTCATTCATTCATTCATTCATTCATTCATTCATTCATTCATTCATTATTCATTCATTCATTCATTCTTAACTTTTCTCAACAGGACATTCCACAACTATTCAAACCTGAAACATAATATTGAAACATTTCACATGCTGCTCTTGTTAGGAAATACCTGAGAAGTGACAAAAACCAACAGAGAAAATCATTTTGTAGAATTGACTGATAACTGATTGTGCTCACAACAAGAGGTAAACCTGGATCCTCGAATCCTTGATCAAAACTGAACAAAGAGGCCTTTGAGATAGAAGATGAAGCATTTTCACACAGAGAATCATGTCCAGCTGTCTTATTTCACAGCACTTAAGATTATAGTTGGAAAGCATTCTGTTACTTTCTGCAGTTAATTTTTGCACAGCATTTTATAGCACAACAATTAAATACTGAGCACCTGTTAGTTAAAGTGATGAAGATTTTACTATTGTGATAAGCTTGGATATAAGGCCAACAATGATGAAGTGAGAAGAAACTTTCTATGAACAGCTGCTCCACTATATTAAATTAATTCAGTCTATGAAGCATTTATTAAATTGAACATCACATAAAGGTGCTAAATTTCTTGCCAGTCATCTCAGAAAGTTAAACAGTCCTTTTATAGAGCTTCATTACTAACAGTAAAATATTTCAAGTTTTTATTATTTTTTTTGTTGCAATTTTAATGATTCTGGTTTAAAGATAAAGAAATTACAAAATCCTGTGAGTAAGAAAAATAGAATATCATGTTAGACCAATCAAAAATTAGTTCTTATATAAAGCCATGTGCATTAAAAAATGTTTGACTCTTCTTGTATGAATGCTGCATTAATGCTCCGTGGCACGGAGGCCGTCAGTCTGTGGCTCTGCCTCGGCCTCCTTCTTAGTAAAGAAGGGGAAGAGCTAAGCAAAGCATTAATATTGTTTGATGTAGCAATTAATATTTTTTGCTAAATTAATTCAGAATTAATTATATTAATAAACTATATTATTAATATAAAAAAATCCATCCATCCATCCATTTTCTGTTCACCCTTCTCCCTACTGGGATCAGGAGGGTTGCTGGTGTCTATCTCCAGCTACATTCCAGACGAGAGGCGGGGTACAACCTGGACAGGTCGCCAGTCTGTCGCAGGGCAACACAGAAACATACAGGACACACACTCACTCACACACACTCACACCAAGGGAGAATTTAGAGAGACCAATTAACCTGACAGTCATGTTTTTGGGCTGTGGGAGGAAGCCGGAGAACCCGGAGAGAACCCACCATGCACAGGGAGAACATGCAAACTCAATGCAGATAGATCCCCGGCCGGGAATCGAACCCAGGACCATCTTGCTGCAAGGCAACAGCTCTACCAACTGCGCCACTGTGCAGCCCCTAATATAAAAGATGTTTAAAGTTTTTTTTTTTCTTGCTCCTTCTTATGGCTCCTCTTGACTTCTGCAGGCCATAGCAGAGCTAGTCCTGCCCATCTGACCCCTATGCCTCCCATCGCAAAAAAGGTCAGGTCAGACTTTTTAGACCAACATGACCTGGGTTAAACTCTGCCAGTCCATCATAGATGTATGAACATGAATACAGATATGATGATGATGATTTGTTAATTCTGTCAACCTTCTGGCATTTGCTTCTTAGAACTAGTCAGAACTGAGAAGAACTGGTTCACGTGCTGGGATAAGTTTACTTATAACTATAGTGTGATTTTCATGGCACTGTACGATTAAAATACATATTAAAGTCCAGTAAGTTTGTAAAGCAGACACAGATCTGATTTGTGCCTGCTTTACCACCATCACCCTACCTCTGTGCCCTAAAGGTAGTGTATGCTGGCGGGGTTAGGGGAGGGAACAGAGATGGCTGAAACGTGCAGCCTCAGGCACGGGGCAGTGGAGTGTGTGATCTGAAGTAGATGTGGGGCAATGGCCATCTGTAAAATGAAAACAAATGGCTTTTCATCTCCTGGGAGGAAATCCATCCCTATCTATTTCAGTCAAGAACTGTTTGACCTGATTTGTCATGTGGACTGTGTCTTTTTTATGTAGCCGGGCAGAGAAAGACGAAGTCCACAATAATCACTTTACATTCCTATTTGTGAAACTTCTGACTATCCAGCGAAGAGAGATTTGATGGATCTTAGTGTTAGTTAAATTAGTTAATTGGTAAAAGTCTAACCACTGGATTCTACTGTACTATCACATGACCAAACAACACCAAAAATAAGAAAATTCTATTTGGATTAGAAAATTTTTGTTGAATATTTTAACCTATTTTCTGCATGTTCCATTATGTATCTTAAGAAAACCAGGAAAAATGTCTCTCTTGTGTTAAACTGTGGTTCTTCCTATTCAACAACATAAAACGCAATTATTTCTGTTTGCAATAGTGATAAGATGGAGTAATTAAAATCTATCTCTCCTAGTATCATTTGAATCTTTTAACAGTTATGTAAGAGAACAGTAATAATGAGTTTTAAAAAATCTCTTTTCACCTGTTTAGCAGGAGACGGTTTGCCCTGTGGACAGGTGTGGTAGCAAGTCAGTAGGGACAACCTGAGGGTTTTCTGCAGCTTACAACCTGTTAGCAGTATAGCTAAATGTAAGATGACAGATAAAGACCTTACAATAATCAAAATATTTGTAACTCTGACAACAACGTAGAAAACATCTCACAGGGATAAATATGAATAAAACTGGGAACGATCTCTATTACTAATTTCTATCTATTTCACAACAACTTTAATGTGTGAGCTAGAGTAGACAAACTAAAATTCAGTGTAACAATTAGAAACAGAGCGTCATTTTACATAATCATTCAATGGAAATAACCAACACCCGAACAGCATAAAGGTTTTATTTCTGCTGACTACAGCATGTTCCATGTTCTTTTTGTACACATTAAAACCTCCATGATGTTTTTGGAGTGCTGGCTATTTCCATTTTCCGTAGTTCTCCTGAACAGTGCATCCCTTTACGGCTCCCCATGTGTTTTACGTTGGAGTTGTCCACAGTACTTTCCTGAATAGAATAATTTATCCTCAGGATTGTTGAGGTTTGGTGGCATGGAGTGTTGGAGACTGGATCCGTCTTAAACAGGTCACCAGTCTATCACAGGAAAAAACAAACTGGACAAACACACATTACTTGGTGAGAGTAATGTGGCTGAGCATGCAAACTCCTCACTTGGGAATGGACCCCAGGAATTTGTTGCTGCAAGGGAATGTTGCTAGTAACTGAACTGCCATGCAGCCGACAGATCTTACCTGTGGGCGTGTGAGTGTGTGTGGACATGTATGCCAGTGTTTTTGTTTGTGTGCCCACCATTGATGAAGATTTCTTAATCATCTTTCCCCCAGTCAGGGTTTGGTTCTCTTGTCATGTGGGTCCTATCACAGTGATGTTTAAAATATTCAATTAATTAACTTGCTGATTTGATGAGTTTTCTCTGCTGCTCAAACTGTACCTGAAGCACACACATACACACACACCCCCCACTACCCCCCTACACCAACGCATACGGTACACCCACACATCCTTTAGGAATCAGACAACCCTGAGATGAAATCTAATTCCAATTGACACGTCCTCGTCCTTAACAGCCATGCTATCATATTCCCATCTGTGTCCAGTGAAACAGACTGTTCCCACAACACCAAGTTGTCATCCCCAAGATGTGCTCTGTAGTCCTGTTTCTGTCCTGACCCCTGGGCTTACAAAGATCTGATCTAAAGCATGGGAGAGGGATAAATATACATCCTTGGTTTTCATTTAGGCAAGTTGAATCCAGACTAATTAGCTCTAATTAGAGGCCTGAATCCAAAATACATGTGATATATTATTTTACTCTGTTACCAGTTTAAAATACTTCCAGACCTCTGACGTTGCACTTGGCTGGCTTACTAATGCATCTTTTGTTTATCGTCCTCCAGCTCCATTTTGTCACTTGTTGCAAGTGAGACAAGTGCAAATCTTCTGGCAAGTGTGATTGATGGGAGTGAAGCAAGGCAGGGCCATGTGCACATAACTACGTAATGTTCAATATGATAAACTACCAATCCTATATTTAAACTATAATAAGCAGAGTAACTCAACTCTATGTAGACAGGAACAGCCTTTCTGGGGCTTTTTCAGTTATTTACAAATTCAAAGTGTTGATTTCCAAACTTTCTTAGGTTTTTTTTCTTAGGTAAAACAGATAGAAATAAAATAAAATTGAAGATGATAGGGCCATTATTATTAGGGCCACTATCAGCAGTCTGGAAACCAAAGTTTCACAAGAATTGTCCCCATACCTGATCAGGTGTTAACTCAACCCCCCAGTACTGACTGTCCACAGATATGACAACATATACGGTGTTCAGACAGCTGAGAGTTTGTCTCTTATTTAATTAGAAATATATATTGTTTTTTGTTCAATTTTACAATGAGGCTGTGAGCTTCTGTCTTGGAGTCATCTTTGAACCCTGAATTTCTGAACTTCAGTGGAATGAAACCATGCCAGAATAGACGCTGGATGGACTGTGTTTCTCGGCTGGACGGGCTGGGATCTTTTCTTCCTATCCCCTGTAGGGTCGGGTGATGTGATAGGATGGAAATTAGCCATACGTTCTTCTCGAACATCCATCTTTTTGGCCAAAACCAACAACAATAGATGGTATGTTAATCAGCTCTGAGATTCCCCTTTAAGTGATTTCTGAGTATCAGGATCGTTTCAAATGTGTATTTTTATCCCCATACAATTAACAGAAAATCTAATTTATAAACTCATACTCAAACATTTTACATACAGATTTTCACCTTCAACCACATTTGGGTATTAACTAATTACATTCACTCAGTTACATTTACTTGAGTGTCTTTATGGAAAAAAAAAAAATCTCTATATTAGTAAATATATTATTTTTTACTATGCTGTTTCTTTTGCCTGATTTTGCTATTTTGTAATTATACTTTTTACATGATCATTTTTCTTTTGGTCTTTAAAATACCAACATTTTCACATCATTGTACTTTGGACCACTTACTTTTTAATAATTAAATTATATTTTGATCAGTTGCTTAGTACTTTAGTCACTGTTGAGTAATTTCTTGGATGCCTACTATTTACTTTTACTTGAGTAAAAATACGTTGAAGTAGTGCTACTCTTGAGTACAATTTTTGGGTACTCTACCAACTCTTACCTTCAACTTCACAAACATGACAGACCTCTCACTTAAATAGGTTCCTTAGCTTATAAATAATCCAGTATATTCATACTGATCACTCAGAATACATTCACTCACAAATCCACTGCCACACACTGATCTCACACTGCCAAGCTTTTCTGGGATTCACACATGCCAGCTGCCTCCCAGTGCAGGTGGAACCCTGGAGAAACCTATGTTCTGAGTTCCCCATTGAAGAACGTCTTTATTTCCAAGGGTCATCTGTGGGTTCTCCAGGACACTGGGCCAGTCTACACAACTCCTCTATAGGATTCTGGTGTCTACGGACCCATCTCCTTTGTGTGTTTCTGCTGCCTTCAGACCAATCTCAATGCCTCCCCTGTTGACTCTTGCGGCCACCAGGCGACCCATCTCCTTTGTGTGTTTCTGCTGCCTTCAGACCAATCTCAATGCCTCCCCTGTTGACTCTTGCGGCCACCAGGCTGGTCTTCAGACATCCTTTGTGTAACAGCCTTACCGCTGGATTCTGGACAAGTCTGTAATTGCCTGTAGTGATTCTTCCTCCAGAGCCTCTCTACCACTGATCTCTGCCCAGTTTCAGGTTGCTGTTTATTTCTTGGACACTATGAGTTCATCCAGACCCAACACTGCCCACAAATACATCATGCTCAAGTATTTGTGTCATGGTTTACATATGTGTTTGTACTGTGATCATTTCTTGATTAATTATTACTGTTTTTATAAATAACATCAGCATATGCTTAGTTTATTTCTCTGTGTTGAGAAATAAACTAAACAAAATCAAACAAAGTAACATACTGAACAAACATTAATGTTCGTTCAGTATGTTACTTTAATGTTTGTTTCATTCACGTCGTTTCATACGGAACAGAATGTGAATCAAACATTCCCATTGTGTCTATCCTGATTCCATGTACTGTTCCACTTGGTTATGCTATTGCTAAATTTTTTCCCATTTGATTTATTGATTGTACTTAGTTCAAGTCAGTCTGAGTTCTTTGTGTTTATTAGTCGTCAGACCTCAGTTTCCCTGCTTTGAAATCTCTTCCAGCTGCTCTGACATATCTGACTACACTCACATGGTTTCCTTGTCACTCGCCGCTCCTCAGTATCTCAGTCCCTAGATTTCCATTGTTTACTGCAGTTTGTTACCCGTTGTGTCTCCGCTGATTCCATGTACTGTTCTGCTTCTGCCTACCTTTAGATTTTTATTATTGTATCCTTCTTAATCACTATGCTGCGCCCCAGTTTCCATCTGCCCAACACACCAGTCAATAATTCTGAGAGCTTTTGTATTATGATTGGGGAAACACAACACGTATAATTCTGTGTGCAAACACTGAAAACAGTCAGCTTTATTTTGGCTGTATATGTTTTAGCTACTCAAGTGACAGTGACTCCTCCCCATACAGTAACTATACTAAATGTGAGAGCCTCACAATCTATGCGCTTTTCTTGAGAACAAATTTCTCAGATTAAATTCCTAAATCAAAACGCGCTGCATACAACATGCACAAATTAATTTGTTCTATTTTCCTTGGTTACATTTTCCATGCAACACATTTGGTAGATTTAGAATGCATTTGCCTGCTGCTCCCCACCATTATATGCTTCAGTTCATACATCTATTTGTGAGCCCATAAAACAGGCATTGACTACCCATGTAAATTGTGTTCCTCACAATAAATTATATGCCTACTTGCAAAAATACATAACTGCTGTCGGTCTCCGCGCTTCATGTCACCGGCATGCTAATAGCATCATGCTGGGGGGCCAATGATGCCACTTCCATTATTTTTCCATTTAGCGACAATTTTGTGTCGGAAACTAGGGATGGCGAAATTGCCTCTGTCTTCCTCCAGTTCTGATTTCTGCCATCTTCGCTGCTTCGTCTCACAGGCAGGTGGACTTTATACCTCTGAGTAGCTGATTCTGACTCTTCTCTCCCTCTCCGCTCAGCCTTGCAGGCACATGAGGATAGTTTTCATCCTGGTGAGCGGATAGAAAGCGCCAATGACCTGTGTACACCTTTGGTTGAGTGGACAATTTTGTCTGGAGCTGCAGAGGCTACAAGCTTAATGGTTAAAGGTCAAGGTACCTCATGACAAAACCGACATCTGCAGAAAACAATGCAGAAAACCTGCTTCGTATGTCAGACCAATTCCATATACAGGATGCTGCAGAATCTGGAATTCTTTGTTGTGACAGACCCTTCACTCCTCAAAGAAAAAGAGTGATTCACTTGGCAATAACTCTAAAAATATCTGGCAAGAAAATATTTAAAAAGGAAGAATGCATTTATACATACAAATTAAGAATAACAAACTGTACAATAAAGACAAAAGTATAACAAAGAATGCTGTGAAATGATCAGAAATAGCATTCTCCAATCCAAGCAATGTGCTAGTGAGTAGAATACCTTTTTTAAAAACGTACACAATGCGATAATATTTAATACACATGCTCACCAAGGAGTTAAACCCTTTAAATCTACTGAGTCATTCTAGATGCCAATGTATTTTTGCTCTTCTAATTTTTTTTAATGTTTAATAAAGGATTTTTTTGACAGTGAAAAAAAAAAAAAAAAAAAAAAAAGGAAGAATGCTTTACATTTTTATTGAAAATAATTAAAATTTTAAAGTGGTAGTCTTGGCTAAGTAATGTTTATGTACAAGAATGGCCGCATATCCTAATTCCCCTGCTAGTGTGACAACAACTTAAAAGCCTGTTACTTAAAATCATGTTCAGAATTTGAGAAGACTTTTGGATGAGAAGCAAAATGACCTTAAGAAACAAAAGAAAAAGTCACAGCCCGGATGACTGAGAATCTACATCAGTGTTCCTCTTACAAGTTGAGATCAAATTTGTTCATATATATATATATATATATATATATATATATATATATATATATATATATATATATATAACAAGACCATTTTGAACAGCTTGTATGGGTTTGGAAAACCAATAAAATTGCAAATTTCTTTTCATATCCTCACATGTCTTAAATAAACAGCAGCCTGGCTTTGCACACTCTCTTTCTCCTCTCTCTCTCTTTCTCTCTCAAACATTAAAGATTAATCTGCACGTGACTGCGATGACATCGACCAGGCAGTACCAACACCTCCTCTTTAAGATTGCAGAGAAGATGGTTTTTTTAGACCAGGTTTGTAGTGTTTGACTAAAACAAAGTTTTATTATTTCCACAGTGTTAGCAGACATAGCGACACTAAGACAGAAACAAAAAAACAGCTGATTTTGGAAGCATTAAGGAGACAAGGAGTTTAGCACTATAAAACTGATTAATAAAAGTTCTTGTTTTGGTTCTCATTTATAGTATTACCTAACAATAAAAAACGCAATTTTTAACGAAATAAATAACTCAAATGTTTTTAACACACATGTCCTACACACAGAAATAAAAAGAACAATGTAGCTTTTCTACTCATATATGAGGCGTATTGCAATCGCTGCCACAAGGGACATCAGAGACACACAAGTTGAGCAATAGCAGTGGTTCCCAAAGATTTTCTGGGCCCCCTTATGGATTACAATAAAATCCCCCCCCCAAAAAGAAAAAAAAAATCAACTAGGCACACAAATCGTTGAACCAGACATAAACCTATACACACACTTTGTTTTCAAACTCCACTGAAGTTTATTTCACACTTCAGGTTGCAACAAAACACACTACAAACCATCTTTACAGTGAAACACTTGTGTAACAATTTCTATTCAGCCATACTGATTCCAGCACCTCCACCTGCAATGGCACTGTGCCCCCACTAGGTGGCGCGCCCCACACTTTGGGAACCACTGAACAATAGATTCTGGATTGACTTTGGTAAGACGACATGTTTACAATTGTTTGCCAAGGAATGGAGTTGTTTTTCATTAATAGTTAAGGTAGAACATTTCTCCCTGCCAGTTGATCAATGCATGACATCCTGATCTGCTTCTTGATCTGAAAGATTCATTGATATCCCTGTAACTGATGCTGGATCCACAGATGGACATAGTAACAATTTTAATTTAATTACTTGAGCATTTTATCTCTGACATTACAGTAACAGATGAACCGCGACTTCTTGAAGTCATGCTGTCCTGAATCGAGTATCCCCTCTATATGTAAAGATGCATTAAGTTGTGACTGATTTAGCTGTAATCTAGTTATTCTTTTCACCACTCTGTTCCTTCCAGCACCTCTAATTCCTCCTACCTTCCTTTAACTTTTAAAGAACCATCTTCCTTTTTCATCTTTCCTTTGTTTCTACTATTTATCTTTTAACAATGTGATTGACCTCTGATTTATTATCCTTATCTCTTACGCAGAGGTTACACTAAACCAGGGATCCTCAAATCCAGGCCTAGAAGGTTTTAGATGTGGCTCTGTTTCTCCACGGCTGAGCAAAATAATCAGGTCATTAGCAGCATTCTTCAGCTGTCTGATTAAGGCATGTTGAATCAGGAACACCGGCTCTGGAAGCCTGGATTTGAGGATATTTGAAAAAAATATTTTCAAATTCGAGTGGAATGGTATAGGTTTTCAGTTGTGTTTAATTTTCAGTTGATTTGATTAATATGTAATCAAGATCCCATCACACAGATAAAGCAGATGAACATGTCTTTGTTTCCGCAGTGGCAGAAACCATTGACTGTTGCCCCAATGAATATGTTTGAACAATGACATTAAACAACTTCTCTTAATCTATGAGCGCTTTGCCTGCTGTGGTCTGAACACACAGCCTCACAACTTCCTTCTGGTCTGCATCTCGAGGTAAAATCTGCTCTATAGAGTTTGGATTGGGCATAAAATATCCAACCAGACCGAGCTCAGGCACTGAGACATTTTGTCTGAGCCCAATACAACTCGACTGATTAACTAGTATGTTAATCTTTAATTATCGTAATTTAGTCTTTCATCATCCATTTAGTCTTTCATCATCCATTGTTGTATGCTCACTTCAGTCAATTTTTTTCAGATTTTTTTGTTCAAATCATTACTATTTGACGCCCACAATTGTGTGGATTGTGTTATTGAAGAAACCAAACTAATGATTAGAATTTCATATAGGTGGGTGTGTGTAACCCTCTCTAGGGTGGGGACTTCAATTAAGCCCCACCCATCCTGACATCCAGGTTCCTCCTCTTTGCCGTAGCATTCATGTTGTACCTTGTCAATCTCAAGTTGTCCAGAACCATTCCTTCCACAGTTTGCATATAGCCTCTCCAACTAGGAGATTAGGAGATATAGCCTCCTATATATCCTAACTGGAGAGGGTATATGCAAGTAGTAGTAGAATGGTATGAAGTAGGCAAATAGCTCAAAGGATCTTGCCTAAGGACCCAGGCTGGATAGCACAATTTGGTTTCGACCTGGATTTGAACCAGACCCTCCCGGGTGAAAGACTGTTGACTTATCCATTGAGCTATACAGTCAGCTACATACATAGCATTCTATAGTGTAGTGGTTATCATGTTGCTTAATAGGCAAAAGGTCTCTGGTTCGAAACCAGACAGAAACGGATATAGTTTGTGATTTTTTTCAGAATGTGGACTGGGAAAAAAAATAGAATCTTCCACATTGGACACTGATCGTATCGGCATGGTACAATGTCTAAAAGCTAAACCACAGATTCTCTCAAGGAACCCAGTGAGTTGGTGAATAAAGGGAAAGACTTACACTTGTGACTAATTTAACATTATAGTCCATAAACTCACCCTGAAATCCAAAAATATATTGAAGTGTTCAGGAGAAAAGACAAGAGGTTCTACTGAGACTTGAACTCAGATTCCTGGATTCAGAGTCCAGAGTGCTAACCATTACACCATAGAACCTACTGAAATATGGGATGGTGCCTTGCTTTCAAAAATGCCTTCATTTAAGTTGATAGTCAAATGAACAATGACTAAGGGGGAAGATTCTTGTTTTCTCACTCCACGTTCTGAAAAGTATATAAGACAATATATGTTTCTGTCTGGTTTCGAACCAGAGACGCTTTGCATGTGAAGCAAACGTGATAACCACTACACTACAGAAACTCCTACGCTGATAACAAAGACTGGTAGAGGTTTCAAATTCCGTTAAGGACTGCTGTCGTATCGGCATGGTACAATGTCTAAAAGTTAAACCACAGATTCTCTCAAGGAACCCAGTGAGTTGGTGAATAAAGGGAAAGACTTACACTTGTGACTTATATAACATTATAGTCCATAAACTCACCCTGATATCCAAGAATATATTGAAGAGTTCAGCAGAAAAGACAAGAGGTTCTACTGAGACTTGAACTCATATTCCTGGATTCAGAGTCCAGAGTGCTAACCATTACACCATAGAACCTACTGAAATATGGGAAGGTGCCTTGCTTTCAAAAATGCCTTCATTTAAGTTGATAGTCAAACGAACATTGACTAAGATTCTTGTTTTCTCACTCCACGTTCTGAAAAGTATATAAGACAATATATGTTTCTGTCTGGTTTCAAACCAGAGACCTTTTGCGTGTGAAGCAAACGTGATAACCACTACACACAGAAACTCCTACGCTGATAGAAAAGACTGGTAGAGGTTTCAAATTCCATTAAGGACTAATGTATCGGCATGGTACAATGTCTAAAAGTTAAACCACAGATTCTCTCAAGGAACCCAGTGAGTTGGTGAATAAAGGGAAAGACTTTATTCCCTTTATAAAGTCTTTTATAAAGGGAATAAAAAACTTTATAGTCCATTATAGTCCATGGACATTATAGTCCATGGACTATAATGTTTATGGACTACAACATTATAGTCCATAAACTCACCCTGAAATCCAAAAATATATTGAAGAGTTCAGGAGAAAAGACAAGAGGTTCTACTGAGACTTGAACTCAGATTCCTGGATTCAGAGTCCAGAGTGCTAACCATTACACCATAGAACCTACTGAAATATGAGAAGTTGCCTTGCTTTCAAAAATGCCTTCATTTATGTTGATAGGCAACTGAACAATGAATAAAGCGGAAGATTCTTGTTTTCTCACTCCACGTTCTGAAAAGTATATAAGACAATATATGTTTCTGTCTGGTTTCGAACCAGAGACCTTTTGCGTGTGAAGCAAATGTGATAACCACTACACTACAGAAACTCCTGCGCTGATAGCAAAGACTGGTAGAGGTTTCAAATTCCGTTAAGGACTGCTGTCGTATCGGCATGGTACAATGTCTAAAAGTTAAACCACAGATTCTCTCAAGGAACCCAGTGAGTTGGTGAATAAAGGGAAAGACTTACACTTGTGACTTATTTAACATTATAGTCCATAAACTCACCCTGAAATCCAAAAATATATTGAAGAGTTCAGCAGAAAAGACAAGAGGTTCTACTGAGACTTGAACTCAGATTCCTGGATTCAGAGTCCAGAGTGCTAACCATTACACCATAGAACCTACTGAAATATGAGAAGTTTCCTTGCTTTCAAAAATGCCTTCATTTATGTTGATAGGCAACTGAACAATGAATAAAGCGGAAGATTCTTGTTTTCTCACTCCACGTTCTGAAAAGTATATAAGACAATATATGTTTCTGTCTGGTTTCGAACCAGAGACCTTTTGCGTGTGAAGCAAACGTGATAACCACTACACACAGAAACTCCTACGCTGATAGAAAAGACTGGCAGAGGTTTCAAATTCCGTTAAGGACTAATGTATCGGCATGGTACAATGTCTAAAAGTTAAACCACAGATTCTCTCAAGGAACCCAGTGAGTTGGTGAATAAAGGGAAAGACTTTATTCCCTTTATAAAGTCTTTTATAAAGGGAATAAAAAACTTTATAGTCCATTATAGTCCATGGACATTATAGTCCATGGACTATAATGTTTATGGACTACAACATTATAGTCCATAAACTCACCCTGAAATCCAAAAATATATTGAAGAGTTCAGGAGAAAAGACAAGAGGTTCTACTGAGACTTGAACTCAGATTCCTGGATTCAGAGTCCAGAGTGCTAACCATTACACCATAGAACCTACTGAAATATGGGAAGGTGCCTTGCTTTCAAAAATGCCTTCATTTAAGTTGATAGTCAAACGAACAATGACTAAGGGAGAAGATTCTTGTTTTCTCACTCCACGTTCTGAAAAAGTATATAAGACAATATATGTTTCTGTCTGGTTTCGAACCAGAGACCTTTTGTGTGTGAAGCAAACGTGATAACCACTACACTACAGAAACTCCTACGCTGGTAGAAAAGACTGGTAGAGGTTTCAAATTCCGTTAAGGACTGATGTCGTATCGGCATGGTACAATGTCTAAAAGTTAAACCACAGATTCTCTCAAGGAACCCAGTGAGTTGGTGAATAAAGGGAAAGACTTTATTCCCTTTATAAAGTCTTTTATAAAGGGAATAAAAAACTTGATAGTCCTTTATAGTCCATGGACATTATAGTCCATGGACTATAATGTTTATGGACTACAACATTATAGTCTATAAACTCACCCTGAAATCCAAAAATATATTGAAGAGTTCAGGAGAAAAGACAAGAGGTTCTACTGAGACTTGAACTCAGATTCCTGGATTCAGAGTCCAGAGTGCTAACCATTACACCATAGAACCTACTGAAATATGGGATGGTGCCTTGCTTTCAAAAATGCCTTCATTTAAGTTGATAGTCAAACAAACAATGACTAAGATTCTTGTTTTCTCACTCCACGTTCTGAAAAGTATATAAGACAATATATGTTTCTGTCTGGTTTCGAACCAGAGACCTTTTGCGTGTGAAGCAAACGTGATAACCACTACACACAGAAACTCCTACGCTGATAGAAAAGACTGGCAGAGGTTTCAAATTCCGTTAAGGACTAATGTATCGGCATGGTACAATGTCTAAAAGTTAAACCACAGATTCTCTCAAGGAACCCAGTGAGTTGGTGAATAAAGGGAAAGACTTTATTCCCTTTATAAAGTCTTTTATAAAGGGAATAAAAAACTTGATAGTCCATTATAGTCCATGGACATTATAGTCCATGGACTATAATGTTTATGGACTACAACATTATAGTCCATAAACTCACCCTGAAATCCAAAAATATATTGAAGAGTTCAGGAGAAAAGACAAGAGGTTCTACTGAGACTTGAACTCAGATTCCTGGATTCAGAGTCCAGAGTGCTAACCATTACACCATAGAACCTACTGAAACATGGGAAGGTGCCTTGCTTTCAAAAATGCCTTCATTTAAGTTGATAGTCAAACAAACAATGACTAAGGGAGAAGATTCTTGTTTTCTCACTCCACGTTCTGAAAAGTATATAAGACAATATATGTTTCTGTCTGGTTTCGAACCAGAGACCTTTTGCGTGTGAAGCAAATGTGATAACCACTACACTACAGAAACTCCTGCGCTGATAGCAAAGACTGGTAAAGGTTTCAAATTCCGTTAAGGACTGCTGTCGTATCGGCATGGTAGAATGTCTAAAAGTTAAACCACAGATTCTCTCAAGGAACCCAGTGAGTTGGTGAATAAAGGGAAAGACTTACACTTGTGACTTATTTAACATTATAGTCCATAAACTCACCCTGATATCCAAGAATATATTGAAGAGTTCAGCAGAAAAGACAAGAGGTTCTACTGAGACTTGAACTCATATTCCTGGATTCAGAGTCCAGAGTGCTAACCATTACACCATAGAACCTACTGAAATATGGGATGGTGCCTTGCTTTCACAAATGCCTTCATTTAAGTTGATAGTCAAACGAACAATGACTAAGGCAGAAGATTCTTGTTTTCTCACTCCACGTTCTGAAAAGTATATAAGACAATATATGTTTCTGTCTGGTTTAGAACCAGAGACCTTTTGCGTGTGAAGCAAACGTGATAACCACTACACACAGAAACTCCTACGCTGATAGAAAAGACTGGCAGAGGTTTCAAATTCCGTTAAGGACTAATGTATCGGCATGGTACAATGTCTAAAAGTTAAACCACAGATTCTCTCAAGGAACCCAGTGAGTTGGTGAATAAAGGGAAAGACTTTATTCCCTTTATAAAGTCTTTTATAAAGGGAATAAAAAACTTTATAGTCCATTATAGTCCATGGACTATAATGTTTATGGACTATAACATTATAGTCCATAAACTCACCCTGAAATCCAAAAATATATTGAAGAGTTCAGGAGAAAAGACAAGAGGTTCTACTGAGACTTGAACTCAGATTCCTGGATTCAGAGTCCAGAGTGCTAACCATTACACCATAGAACCTACTGAAATATGAGAAGTTTCCTTGCTTTCAAAAATGCCTTCATTTATGTTGATAGGCAACTGAAAAATGAATAAAGCGGAAGATTCTTGTTTTCTCACTCCACGTTCTGAAAAGTATATAAGACAATATATGTTTCTGTTTGGTTTCGAACCAGAGACCTTTTGCATGTGAAGCAAACGTGATAACCACTACACTACAGAAACTCCTACGCTGGTAGAAAAGACTGGTAGAGGTTTCAAATTCCGTTAAGGACTGATGTCGTATCGGCATGGTACAATGTCTAAAAGTTAAACCACAGATTCTCTCAAGGAACCCAGTGAGTTGGTGAGTAAAGGGAAAGACTTACACTTATGACTAATTTAACATTATAGTCCATAAACTCACCCTGAAATCCAAAAATATATTGAAGTGTTCAGGAGAATAGACAAGAGGTTCTACTGAGATTTGAACTCAGATTCCTGGATTCAGAGTCCAGAGTGCTAACCATTACACCATAGAACCTACTGAAATATGGGAAGGTGCCTTGCTTTCAAAAATGCCTTCATTTAAGTTGATAGTCAAATGAACATTGACTAAGGCGGGAGATTCTTGTTTTCTCACTCCACGTTCTGAAAAGTATATAAGAAACTATATGTTTCTGTCTGGTTTCGAACCAGAGACCTCTTGCGTGTGAAGCAAACGTGATAACCACTACACTACAGAAACTCCTGCTCTGATAGAAAAGACTGGTAGAGGTTTCAAATTCCGTTAAGTACTGATGTCGTATCGGCATGGTACAATGTCCAAAAGTTAAACCACAGATTCTCTCAACATTGTAGAGTTGGTGAATAAAGGAAAGAACTTACTTATTGTAACATTATAGTCCATAAACTCAGGAGAAAAGACAAGAGGTTCTACAGAGACTTGAACTCAGATTCTTGGATTCAAAGTCAAGAGTGCTAACCATTACACCATAGAACCTACTGAAATATGGGACGGTGCCTTGCTTCCAAAAATGCCTTCATTTATGTCAATTGGCTTGTAATCAGTGTCCAATGCGGAAGATTCTATTTTTTTTCCCAGTCCACATTCTGAAAAAAAATCACAAACGATATCTGTTTCTGTCTGGTTTTGAACCAGAGACCTTTTGCCTATTAAGCAACATGATAACCACTACACTACAGAATGCTATGTATGTAGCTGACTGTATAGCTCAATGGATAAGTCAACAGTCTTTCACCCGAGAGGGTCTGGTTCAAATCCAGGTCGAAACCAAATTGTGCTATCCAGTCTGGGTCCTTAGGCAAGATCCTTTGAGCTATTTGCCTACTTCATACCATTCTACTACTACTTGCATATACCCTCTCCAGTTAGGAGATATAGGAGGCTATTTCTCCTAATCTCCTAGTTGGAGAGGCTATATGCAAACTGTGGAAGGAATGGTTCTGGAAACGGCAACTGCTGTCACGACCTGAGATTGACAAGGTACAACAAAAATGCTACGGCAAAGAGGAGGAACCTGGATGTCAGGATGGGTGGGGCTTAATTGCAAGTCCCCGCCCCAGGGAGTCTGAGGAGGAGAAGACCAGGAGAAGACCAGGGAGTCTGAGGAGGAGAAGACCAGGAGAAGACCAGGGAGTCTGAGGAGGAGAAGACCAGGAGAAGACCAGGGAGTCTGAGGAGGAGAAGACCAGGAGAAGACCAGGGAGTCTGAGGAGGAGAAGACCAGGAGAAGACCAGGAGAGTCTGAGGAGGAGAAGACCAGGAGAAGACCAGGAGAGTCTGAGGAGGAGAAGACCAGGAGAAGACCAGGAGAGTCTGAGGAGGAGAAGACCAGGAGAAGACCAGGAGAGTCTGAGGAGGAGAAGACCAGGAGAAGACCAGGAGTCTGAGGAGGAGAAGACCAGGAGAAGACCAGGAGAGTCTGAGGAGGAGAAGACCAGGAGAAGACCAGGAGAGTCTGAGGAGGAGAAGACCAGGAGAAGACCAGGAGAGTCTGAGGAGGAGAAGACCAGGAGAAGACCAGGAGAGTCTGAGGAGGAGAAGACCAGGAGAAGACCAGGAGAGTCTGAGGAGGAGAAGACCAGGAGAAGACCAGGAGCTTCTGAGGAGGAGAAGACCAGGAGAAGACCAGGAGAGTCTGAGGAGGAGAAGACCAGGAGAAGACCAGGAGAGTCTGAGGAGGAGAAGACCAGGAGAAGACCAGGAGAGTCTGAGGAGGAGAAGACCAGGAGAAGACCAGGAGTCTGAGGAGGAGAAGACCAGGAGAAGACCAGGAGAGTCTGAGGAGGAGAAGACCAGGAGAAGACCAGGGAGTCTGAGGAGGAGAAGACCAGGAGAAGACCAGGAGAGTCTGAGGAGGAGAAGACCAGGAGAAGACCAGGAGTCTGAGGAGGAGAAGACCAGGAGAAGACCAGGGAGTCTGAGGAGGAGAAGACCAGGAGAAGACCAGGGAGTCTGAGGAGGAGAAGACCAGGAGAAGACCAGGGAGTCTGAGGAGGAGAAGACCAGGAGAAGACCAGGGAGTCTGAGGAGGAGAAGACCAGGAGAAGACCAGGGAGTCTGAGGAGGAGAAGACCAGGAGAAGACCAGGGAGTCTGAGGAGGAGAAGACCAGGAGAAGACCAGGAGAGTCTGAGGAGGAGAAGACCAGGAGAAGACCAGGGAGTCTGAGGAGGAGAAGACCAGGAGAAGACCAGGAGAGTCTGAGGAGGAGAAGACCAGGAGAAGACCAGGAGAGTCTGAGGAGGAGAAGACCAGGAGAAGACCAGGGAGTCTGAGGAGGAGAAGACCAGGAGAAGACCAGGGAGTCTGAGGAGGAGAAGACCAGGAGAAGACCAGGAGAGTCTGAGGAGGAGAAGACCAGGAGAAGACCAGGAGAGTCTGAGGAGGAGAAGACCAGGAGAAGACCAGGAGTCTGAGGAGGAGAAGACCAGGAGAAGACCAGGAGAGTCTGAGGAGGAGAAGACCAGGAGAAGACCAGGGAGTCTGAGGAGGAGAAGACCAGGAGAAGACCAGGGAGTCTGAGGAGGAGAAGACCAGGAGAAGACCAGGGAGTCTGAGGAGGAGAAGACCAGGAGAAGACCAGGGAGTCTGAGGAGGAGAAGACCAGGAGAAGACCAGGAGTCTGAGGAGGAGAAGACCAGGAGAAGACCAGGAGAGTCTGAGGAGGAGAAGACCAGGAGAAGACCAGGAGAGTCTGAGGAGGAGAAGACCAGGAGAAGACCAGGAGAGTCTGAGGAGGAGAAGACCAGGAGAAGACCAGGAGAGTCTGAGGAGGAGAAGACCAGGAGAAGACCAGGAGAGTCTGAGGAGGAGAAGACCAGGAGAAGACCAGGAGAGTCTGAGGAGGAGAAGACCAGGAGAAGACCAGGAGAGTCTGAGGAGGAGAAGACCAGGAGAAGACCAGGAGAGTCTGAGGAGGAGAAGACCAGGAGAAGACCAGGGAGTCTGAGGAGGAGAAGACCAGGAGAAGACCAGGGAGTCTGAGGAGGAGAAGACCAGAAACTGTTAAGTTTTCCTTTTTAGTTATTTTATGCATCTCTTTGAAGATAACACACACATACATAATTTAGTCAGAGAACCCCTCCCTATGATAGACTGGTATTGGCCCCTACTGTCACAGTGTGTGATTGTGACCTCTGTTTGACCTGCTGGGGATATATAGCATTCCCAAGTTATCTGCATAATGCAGAGGGAGAGAGGTGGAGGAAGCCATGTGAAGAAAAGAGAACAGGATGAGGAGCCGTAGAGGAGGGGCAGGCATGGAGAGATAGAGAAGAAAATAAGGCTGGATCAAAGACATTACTGGGAACACACTGTGCTAAATTAAACAGGTAGCAATGGTTTCTAAATGAGTGGTGCAGGCAAATTATTTGTGTGGAGAATGCCACACATACAGGGACCTGATGTGTGTGAAACTGTGTGTAAATAAATGAATAAGTGAATAGGCTGAAAGTGAAGAGAGAACTAGTTTAAAAGCAGATATTTCAATTGAATAGTTTACTTAATAGTTGACTAGAGATATCTTAATCAAGTGAGTTGATTAATGTTAAATGATGTACATAAAGGGAACCTAAGTCCAGTCTTTAAGAGCTATGTGCTGCATTTTTAGATGCATTCTTTCTCTTGCACTCATAAATCAAATAGCTGAATTCCCTCATTAGTACATCAGTCAGCTATGTGCAGCCCTGGTAATGAGCCATACATTTGACTCAGGTGTGCCGGAGAAGGGATGCATGTAAAAATTACAGGACAGGAGCTGTTGAGGACTGGAGTCATGATCAGAGACACAAGAAACAAGCAGTTCAAACAAAGCTTGTTCCTATTCACTGCTCCAGTTTCCCTCTGGAAGCCAGCAACGTTCTCATTCCTTTGGAAGTAAAATAATGCTATAGGCCCAGCACACACATGGATTAGCATAGATTATGATGAGCTAACTCAGATGTCAAACTCACTTTTATTTCAGGCCACATGAACACCATACATGTCCTCATAGGCCAGGTTCTGGCATAATGTATTTATAAAACTACTTATTAAAGGTGACCTATTATGCTTCCTTGAACAAGTCAGGATACATTTATGATAAACAAAACATGTTCATTACAGTTTTTGCACAAAATCATTCTTCGAGATTTCAGTCTGGCCACTTCTCCCTTATTTTGAGCTCCATTCAGAATGAGGTGCTGCTTCTGGCCACGCCCCCAACTCATCCATTACGTTCACAGATGGAAATGGCGGCAAATAAATGCACAATTACACAACTGTACATCTTTGAAAAGTAGAATTGGAGCCTCCTGCACAAACAGGAATACAGCAACCGGTTTCTGAATAGTTACTCAACTAGACTTGTCTTTTCCAGCAGCCATTGTACTCTGCATACAGCTAAAACCAGCTGACCCAACTGAACATTACCCTCTGCTGCACTAGTGAAGAAAAGAACACAATTGGTAACTAAATAACAAAATACTTCTAATACTCTGAGGCATTTACTGAGGTGGATTTGAGTGTGTTTATAATACCACAGTATGGTGGTGGTGTCTAACTCCAGTTCTTCGGGGGGGTTGCCATACATGTTGTAGACCTGGCCATACACCAACACACTTTATTTAAATTGCTTGTTGTCTCAATAGTAACTCCTGATTTCTGCAGAGGTTTGGTGATAAACCTTCATTTGATCACGGTGTCTTGATCGAAAGAAACATAAAAAATAACTATTACATTCATCCACAAGGAATAGAATTAGACTAAAAGAACTAAACTCACTAAAAGCTCACTAAAAGCCTCAAGTCACTGATCATTTTCAAACATTGTACAGTGATACACAATCCCTGCTCACAGTACCCACTGCATGACTATCTTGACAACAGAGAGCCCCATGCTAATAAAATAGATGTAAAAAATACTAACAGAGCTTTTTAGAAGTGGGGTGTATATGACACATCCCCCTCTCTTTTTAACTTTTTGTTACAGCAAACGATCACTTATCCAGATGGCAGCTGATGCGGTGGGAGGGCAGAAGGTCTCAAACACACACACAGATATTTATTTGGGGGAAATACTCTCAGATACATCAAATCAAAAGCATGAATATAAAAACTCCATGATGCTTGAATGCAAACTGGCTCTCACAAAGCGTGACAAACACACACACACACAAACACGCAGTCATAAACATCTGTTAGGTTGTAAGTGCAGGTATCCCGCTATGCTGTGTACAGCAGCAGCAAAGCACAGATGATGTCTGCAGATGCTTGATGGTTCCCAGTATGAAAAAAGCACTGCTGGGATAATTTGGGATTCTTCCAATTGACACTTTGTGGAGGGAAACAGATTGGTTTGTTTGCTGTCATTTATCATGTGTTTATCCCTATCAGATCAGAATGGTGGGTTGCAACAAAAGTGTAAAGTCTTGATGAAACATTTTACAGTTGTGCCTCTTTCTTCCATAAGTTGCAACCAAAGCATTTAGAAACCAATAACTTGTTTTAGGGAAGCTCTGAAGAACAACCCATGTGTGTTTCTTATTTTTGACACAATGACATTACAGTGTTAGTATTCACTTTTTCTTTTCATCAAGTTTGAAACATCTTGAAATGTGTGTATGTGTGCCTCAAATAGCTTTCTACGTATACATTAGCGTGTTCAGGTTGGATTTGTCAACCTCCTTACCTCCTGGAGTTTCCATTATGACTGTGACCATTTTACAAAATGGAGGTCATATCAGATGCCATTTCCCTCTAACCTGTCTCATCCAAAATGCATCATTTTTCCACACATTATGCTTTAGTGATGGAAAGAGCTAGGAGAAATGGAGTTATATTTTTTCTGGTTATTTTAAACAGTGCTGAACAGGAGAAACCAAAGCTGTTGACACATATTCACTTGCAGGTTTTAAAGGGGCACATGGGGCTGAAGAAGAAATTTGACTTTGCAATATAATGCCTTGAAATTGGGGCTCTGTCTCTTTATGAAGCTCCTCCTGACACTCCACCTTCAGCAGTGGGGTGGGATTGCTAGGGGAGCCAGTGCTGAGGGTTGTGGCCCCTGAGGGTTTTTGGTGGCTTAGGGCAGTGGTCCCCAACCACATGGCAAGGACTGCACTGTCCGTGGACCAATTGGTACCGGGTCAAGAAATAATTAAATATGTCCGTTCTATGTATTGAGTATGGAGGAGCTTTTATTTTGAAAATCGTACACCGGATGCCGAGCCCCGCGTTCGATCTTCACAACGCACGCACGAACACCCCCCCCAAAAAGGTTGGAGACCACTGGCTTAGGGTGTTGACTTTCTGGTAGTTGCAAGCAATACTTTTAGGATATAGGTGTCCAGGTCCAGTCCTCAAGGGAGAGGACTTTTTGATTGAAATGTTCCCATTTGATTCAGGTTTGCTGAGTGAGCTAAAACAAGCAGGATACTGGCTCTGGATTGCTGGCATTGGACACCAGGATACCGGCCCGGTAACTGCGCTGCTCCAGGGTGAGTCTGGGGTGAGTTCTGGGGCTGTGTCACCCCTAGGCTGGGGTCCCATGTAATTTGGGTGGTGGGTGTATCGCAAAGTTTTCTGCAAGTGCATGCACTGGTGCCAGGCCCTGCTGCCTTTGGTGCATTGGTGGACCCTTGGGTCTCTTAATCTGAGGGGAGGTTTTTGTCATTCCCAGTGCAGATGAGAGCAGAGGCAGACATGGCAACTCTGCCAGTCTGTCTCATGTCTTGTATCTGGAAGGGCATTTTTCTGGTCTTCCCTCCCCATTCCCTGATACCTCCTGGTCCATCACATGCAGGGCATTAGGGTGCATGTTTCCTCACACAAACTGTTTCACAGACAAACAGCATTCTTGTAATTTACCCCGACATGCATGAATATGTAGATATTTCAATTCAATCTTTGATGTTCACCTTTACTTTTGCAATTATTTTAAATAAACTGTATAAGTAAATTAATAAGCAAACATTTACTAGATTTATGCAATAGCATGTATCAAGAGTGAGGCAGTTTTATTTGTGCAGCACATTTTCAGCCAAAAGGAATTTCAAAGTGCTTTACAAGATTAGAAGGAAAATAAAACAAGAAACATTACATTCCAGATGCAAAGTAAGGAAGAACAGTGACAGACTGTAAGACAGACTACAGCTTATGACGTTCCAGCTCTAAACACATGGGTTTTTAGCCTTGACTTAAAGAAACTCAGTGTTTCAGCACTGGTGGGAACTGGAACACATGTGGGGAGGAATGAATCCCCTACCACCCCCACCTCCCTAAAGTGTTGCAGCACCAACATCATGATGGCCACTTTTGGTCTACTGACTGCCCTAACTGCCACTCAAGCAGCACTACACCCCACCTCATTCGCCCGGTTCAGGGATTCAGACACTGGGCTTTATTGACTGGTTTGGAATTGTCCTTCTCAGGATAGCCTACTTATCCTTGCAGCGCTGCCTCTATCGCAAGAAGATAATCTTCTGTGATTACCTTCTCTTTTTCATGTGCTTGCTCTATCTCTTTTCCTCTCCCTCTCTGTTTTGTCGATTTCCACTCCACTCTGTTACATGACCAACATAGCCCCCAGTCGCCAGACTCATCGCTTTGCTATTTTCTGTCATTTTCTCTTGTCAGAGTTTTTGTTTAGTGTGTAGGTAGAGGTGGTATAGCTCCTCCAGGCCGTCTCACTGTGTGTTTCTTTGTGAAGGCGCCCCTCAGCCAGCTGCCTATTCACACAGTGCAGCCAATTAGGACCCCATTCAGAGAGCATATTAGAGAACATGAGATGCACTTTTGTGCAACCCCTTTTGCTATAGATATTGCCTAAAAGTTGTCTGACTTACCTTTTTTTTTTCCATTCCTTTCTTTAACAATATTTTCTTGAATGAACTTTAGTTTCAGGAATTATCACAAATGGTGCATGATTTTGTTTGCTGAATGTTTCTCATTTGTGAGTTAAAACATTTTTATTCCAGCTATGTAGTACAATCTATGTGCGGTTTAAAGAATGGACATACTGTGAAGTAACTTTGCTTTGGGGGACAATAAAATAACCACTAACCTGTATTCCAGATCAGGGGTTTCAGACTCAATTTCATTTTGGGTCATATTGAGATCATTAATGTCCTCAAAGAGCCGGTTGTGAAGAATGTATTGATAAAACTCTTTAACAAGCTGTTGAAATATGGGTAAATAACTACCTAATAGTTATTTTAAAATTAAATACTACTGATCATCTATTCATATTGATGCAATTTGGCAGCCTGGAGGTTAAAACTGCGTTCATCCCACCATTTTCTTTTCCCTAGTGGGATCTGGAGGAGTGCTGGTTCCTGTCTCCGGGGAGATAATTCAGGGGAGAGGCGGGGTCAACCTGGACAGGTCGCCAGTCTGTCGCAGGGCAACACAGAGACAGACAGGACACACACACACTCACACCTAAGGAGAATTTAGAGACCAATAAACCGAACAGTCATGTTTTTGGACTGTGCATGTGTGAATATTTGTGAATACTGAGACTGTTTTAGCCCAGTGGTAGGACAACCTAATAACTTCAGTGCAACATCACATTATGATCCAACACCGTTACATCTGGATGATCTGGGTCTAAAGTCCAGAAAAGGTGCCACAGACTTGGGAGGTTGATTTGACAAGAGAAGCACATACAAGCACCTCTAGTCCATTTGCAGTTTACTCATACACATCCCATCAACAATGACCATTTTGCTCTTTCATGTTTTGCTCTGACAGACGACAGTTTGGTTGTGAAGGGTAACTCAGCCATCCTTACATAACAAAAGGCCTTACTTAACACAGACAACAACTTGTTGTAATGTTTGACATCTTTTACAGTTACCTTTACTGAAATAGTTCTCTCATCTCTCTCTACAAAGTAATCATTAATTGGTTGATCCCACCATGGCTGACGAATAAAAAGAGAGGTATGTGAAGAGGGAAGCAGAGGAGGGCCTTGTAATGGATACTGTGTCCAGTAATTAGGCTCCAGGTCCTGTGTTAAAGTGTCATGACTTTGGGAGAGCCATTTAGCCTGCTAATGAGTCTCTAACAGTTTATTGATGCCACTTCTCCCATCACTTTTCTGACGCTCACTTCTCATCAACCCATTTTTCCCTCTGCCCTATGGGACTCCCCGAGCAACCATTGTCACTAATTAATTGAAATTAGGACAGATCAAATGCATTCCAACTTTTCTCATATGAGCAGAAGTACCTGGGGGAATGAAATTCCAATTTAGAAACTTGGGGATTTCTGGTCCGCCCCTTGAACGGTGCTAAATGAGGACTCTTAATACAGGCACAAGGCACTAATGCATCTGAGTAATAGACACTAATCTAGGAGCCATTGTGCTACTATTGTCCAACTTGATTTGTTGTAATTCAAGGCAGTTGTATCAATGTAGTGAAATAGTTCTGTTTTTAAGGCTTTGCCTGAAGACACCCTTTTCCCACCGTCCACACTCTATAGCAAATGAACAAATGAAGAGTGAAGGTAGATGAACTTTTGTTTCTTCTACTCTTTACCCTGCTGTTTTACCTTTTGTACTTAATATGTTTTTCTTTAATGACAACCCCGTCCAGTATTGAAAGTCAACATGTATTAAAAGTTAATTTACCAGATGGTTTCAGTTATAAAATATAGCTCTATATAAATGAAGGTTGTTCCATGCATACAGTTATTTAGATAGTAAGAGATCTGAAGCAGCCCTTTAATAACCCTGCTCTCCTCTATAGTGTTTACTCCTTCTGGAGATTATTATGATAGTTTGATATTTGAAGTTCTGCGCTACAGATAACACAATAATTCACTTTTTTAGTTGACAACTGAATGCTGTTGTAAACTGCATACATTTTTGTGTCGGTTCTTTACAGAATATGATGAATAATTAAATACTCATACCAGAATTCAATTAACATTTTGGTAAACAGGTTTTTATTTAGGTTTATTTTTCTATTGCTATGTATTATTGAATAACTAAAATATTTTCTTTTTCTTGAGGTCACACAGCCGGGACATGACACTGTGCCTTAGAGCAAACAGCTCCACTGGAGATGAAGGAAAACCGAACTGCATGTCTTTAAAAGTCAATCTCTTTCTCTTGTGTCCTGATTAAGAGACATTATTGGCATATGCATCTGTATTAACATGGCCATTGGTGACCCTGCATGTGTGTGTGTGTGTGTCTGACCAGCGCGAAAACCCCTGCCAGATTGATTCACAAATGGCAGAGTCTCAGGGGGGGCAACAGATAAAACAGGCTGGGAAGCTGTGTGTCCCCCCCCACCCAAAGCAGAGCAGTGGCACCCAGCAGGAGATAAAGGCCTCACACACTTCTCCAGCTGACTCTCACTTTCTTCTGTCCCACAGAAAACATGCAAACACACCACAGGGACTGGGATTAACCCCTGATTCGGCCACAATAGGCACACATGCGCATGCCCCCAACCCCTCCCCCCAACTCATTCACGTCTTCTGCTAGTCACCACCCTAACAGGGATTAGGCTTAATGAACTGGAAGGAGTTAACAATGAATGAATGAGGACTGAAAGCAGCCTTCTAATTCCGTTTTGTGTTCAACTACTTTTCTTTTCTCCATTTTCTGTTTGAACACAAGGTGTAATCCACTTGACTATCAAAAGGTGTGGGACAAGTATGAATTGAAACTAGCTCTGACTCATGGGCAACACACACACGCAAACACACACACACACGCGCGCACGCTTGCCTTGTTCTGATCCAACTTAAAGATACCATCTGCTCCCATCAATATTGACCATAGGGAGCACCCAGACTTTGGGAAAAAAGAAAAGTATTTTCATGTTTCATTCTAATTGAATTATGTTGCCTATTTAATAAATAAGGCACTGATGAATGGAGAAGCTAATTAAAAGCATTACTTTGCTGTGTACAGTTAGTATAGTAAGTAGTTTTAATGTAGCCTGCAGAAGGAAGTTGTTGGTGAGTGCAATTATGAATTTGGGCACATGCTTAAACTACTTTATGCTCTCCCAAAAATAATATTGCTTTCCTTTCCTTTGTGTGGAAGTATTTGTGCATCATAGTTGGAAGCAGATTTTATTTTATTTGTTGTTTTGATGATTTATAACTTAGTCAGGCTGGCCAGATGATACAGAGAACAAACAGACAAACAAGCTCAGTGGGCTTTTTCTCATCTTGTCTGGGAGGTTTCTGTCGGTGGGTGACTTTAACTGGCTTTGTGGACTGATTTGTTTGTGTGTTTTCATTTCTGTGTGAACGACTTGTGCTACAATGAAGGGAGCCTACATCAGTGTGTCATCCTGTGTTTGTATTGACTCTGGTCTCAGAGGGAAAACTGCACATTCCTCTTCCCAGCCCATGTTTTTTAATTGGAGTGGTACACACATGCAGACGTGACTGGGTTCAAGTGTGTGTGTACATAGAGATTTTTTACCTATCCTTCCCTAAATCTTTTTTTTTTACGACAGCTGTTTAAATCAGTTATTTCTGGCAGAAAATGTGCAGTTTTTAGCTTCCATATATAAAGTTGATATGTAAAAGGTATGTTATATCACTCCAACAACAAAAAGAGACATGCCAATAGTTTTTTAAATTTTTTATGTTTGCCTTCTTAAACACATGCAGACATAATTACAAAGACAAGACATCAGAAATCGAATATCAGAAGCTGTACAGCGAGAAATCAGGATCACTGAGTGCAAAGAAAACTAAGAAAGCAAAAATACATACATGCATACCTTAAGCCTGGAACTTTAATGTGTTAATTTTGATTAATTGATTGTAACACCTTAAAAATTTCAACACTGATAACAGCTTGTTTTACTTATTAACATGGAAATTTAAGTGATGCTCGGAGTGATGTCATACTAAAGAGTGCCTATTAGGCGCCACAGCTAGTGATGTGCAACTGTAGTTGCCATTACTGTGCAATGAGTCATGTCCACAAAACCAGTTCTGTTGAAGGATGAATACAAATCTGTCAAAAATGATGGTTGTAGTGCCCATATGTACGATTTCAATTCAATACAGTTTAAGGTAAAGTTGAGGAAATTGCCCATGTTGTTATATGTAACATATGTATTCTCTTAAGCAGTTTTGGTTTTGTTAGTTCTGTTAAGACTTAAGGGAGGACTAAATAAATAATTCTTTTATATTATAACTATATTAAATTTTAGAATAAACACTTGTCCTCATTGAGCCGAGTGACCAGCACATGACAGTTTGACTTTGTACACGGAGATGTGCAGAAGTGGACTGACGACGCAACACAAAAAAGTTGAAAATGTTCAACTCTTGTTGCTGTCTGCTGTTGGAAAACTAGCTTTTACTGTTTGTCTCTCCTGGTGTGTCAAGCCCATAATGCACTGCTGTGAACGAGGATGAGAGTCTTTCAGGTAAAAATAGTGGTTCTATTAATTTTTATGTAATGTTAATGAGTCAAAATTTTCAGATTAGTAGCGTAGTGCATTAATGTTGACAGCCCTAATAAATACATACATATGTACGTACATATGTGTATGTATTTCATACTGCAATGGACTGGCAACCTATCCAAGGTACTATCCAAGGTACTTATATATATATATATATATATATATATATATATATATATATATATATATATATATATATATATATAATTTTTTTTCTTTCCAGTTTAACAATGGCAAATTGTTAAACTTCTGTCAAAACAAATTCAAACTTAAAGAGCTGAATTTAACTTTAAAAGAATTCTTGCCCCGTTCTTCAGAAAAAAAAAAAGATGAGAAAACAATTGTGATGGCTTTGTCAGAATAATGTGTCTTTCTTCACAATCCAAATCCAGTCCTAAATCAGAGTGTGTGTGTGTTGTGTGTGTGTAGACTGACAGCATGGTCATTCACAGAATCTGATGGGGCTTGTCATTTCCCTCTGGGGGCTGATGAGGACTCATCTGCTCAGACATGTCATTAGAATATGAAAGAAAAAAAATACAGGTTTCATAACTTTTGTGGACCGCTTTAACAAAGTTTTGATGATTGGAACATTTTGTGGCTGTCATTCTGTGTTGGCGATTTGAAACACCTTGTGATTCAGGCGATCGTGGCACCCATTCCGAAGGCTTCTCCTCGAATGGGAAGAAGCCAAATAAATCCTGAGCTGTCAGAGGAGATGCAGTGCAGATGTGTGAAGGTGGTGGGATAGGGGAGGGTTTGAATTTACATTTATATATGAATGTAGGTGCCTGAAGGGCTGGTCTTGTTGACATGTTAAGACATTGACATGCTAATCACAAGGCTAGGGGATGCCACCTGTCTACCTAGGTGACAGAAAGTGGCGGCCAGTGGAGATGCACGCACATTTACACCATGTGTGACAAGTACGTCTTGCTACCACTGACAACTACATGCACGAGCTGCTGACAATACGCAATATTATGCAAAAAAATATCTGTGTGACAGTGGTGCATGTTGTGGCCTTGTTGACTACAAATCAGCTCTTCTTCCCTGTGGAGATTTTTCTGCTGCCGTCAACCCATTGTCCTAAACATTTTGGTGCCGTCCTCCTCAATATATAACAAATTTGACCCCACTACTCTATTTTAATGCTTGAATATATGCATGAATTTAGTTTGCCAGCTCAAGATGTTACTTTGCAGTGTGTTCTCTTTCAAATTCATTCAGGTTTTGATCTTTCCTGTAGTGATTGCTCTCATTTTGACACTAGAAATTAAGAACCACCGTTGTTTGTTCAGCAGTCTGACCTATGAGCATGCTGTGCTGCCAGTCCTCATCATGCCTTTGCTAATCCACATCTGTGAAAGAAACCAAACCCTTAACTGAGACAGATAAGAATTGACCTCAGGCTGCCTCTTAGCTCTTAGATAATGTAGATAAGGCTTTGGCTGTTGGTTTGCAACAGCCACAAGTTTTTTTTCTTTATTAAAACAGAACCAGGCCTTCTAATGAGTGGTGAGGTAGAATATGTAGACAGGGAAAATGTTAAATTCTTTTCAGAAATCAGAATCAGAAATGTCTGCAGTTCTGCATCTTTGTGAAATGGATGGTGATTTGCATGTTTTCTTTTCACGATTATGAGATGCATTTTCACTGGAAAAAACAAGAAATCACAGGAAGTAGTTATTTGTTTGGGGCAAACAATTTGTATTCATATTTTTAAATAACTATCATACATGAAATATATAAAGTTACTGCACTGTATTGCTGGTTTATATTTTGGTTTCATATCCATTTCGCTCTTGGTTTTCATCAAATTTGGTGCACTGCGCCGCAATGAGTGAGATTGGCATCAACCTTGGTGTAGAAGTTACCATAGCAACACATTTTAACAGCCACGGTTTAGTTCGTGAGCAACACATTCAGCTTTTTTCGATAATAGGATCCCAAAAAGGAAATATCTGCTTAAGTAGCCATACTTTACTTTATTGGTCAAAACAAACAACAATAGATGCGTGAACACACATTCAAAGCCGACACTGATCAGATGTGTATTTTCCCTCCCTGAAACAGCAATGCTCTGCCAACGTAGTTATCCCAGACAGACTGTAATTCCCTCATTGTCATTCCCTTAATGTGAAACTAGTGATGATTTGTATTTGTGAAATTTCAGTTTTGTTAATAAAAAAGTAGAAGAATATCATGTATCAGAGTGTATGATAGTGTCTTTTAAAAAAATATTATTAATAAAAACACAAAAATGTGCGCTTCATAAGAGGACGGTCACATATGCGTGGACTCGATTCATATAACTACCGACATTCAGTAAGCTGATGGCTGTGTTTGTTTTTATATGTCCTATAAAGGTTTTCTGTTGTCATTAGACAAATGACAGCGGTAGAGTTCGTCCCATGATTACTTCTGTCAGACTGGCCTGTGGGGGCTCTGGCTACTGCCCAGTAAATTGGTGTTTGTGTGAATGGGTGAATGTAGTGTGAAGCACTTTGGGGTCCTTGTATTGTGCTTTATTGGGAATTGATAAAGCATTATACATTTGCCATTTATTGTACTAAAATTTATAAAGTTTAAAATGCAGAATGTGATGTTATATGACTATGTCATAAACCCAATTCTGTCACTGCTAAACAAATGCTGAATGTATAATTTGCAATTCCATATATATTACAACTACGTGTGTGTCAAAGAATAATTACATAGGCCTATATAACCTTATAGTGTTTAGGGCTAAGGGACAAATGCAGTCACTTGGATGGTGGCAAAACATTCAGCCACTAATAATATGTACATAAAAATAATTAGCAGTATGAAGTATCCATACAATGATGTATGGAGCCAATATTTCTTAAGACTAATTAATTTTGCATTTCTTTGTTTTTATGGTTTCCCAGCCATTTGAACTGGTTCAGATGGATCTTATTGAGAAAATGTCATAGAAAAAAATAGAAATCAACATATGTGCTTATTTATGAACTATTTCACTAAATGGCTGTAGGGTCACCCATTGAAGTCCAAATCTGCCAGAGAAGTGACAAGCTGTTGATTAAGATGGTGTACCAGTTTGAGTCTCTGAAATGTATTAAAAAATGTTTAATAATCTCCCAGTATTAAACAGCAATAACGAAACTTATTCCACTACACATGCATACAAGTAGTATCAAACTTGTTAAGCCAAATGATGTATAAGAAATATTTTATTTTGTAGCTCTTCTGTGCCCCATCCCTTTCTGATGCCACCCTGGCAACTGTCCATATAGCCTATATAAATACATTTTACTATGTGCACATTAAAAAAAGGGTCTTTGTCTCAAACCAAGCCTATTTGAAGAGTCTTTGTTTTTCAGATTTTTATTTTCAAGAATTTGAAATGTCCTCCATTCATTTCCTTCGTAATGTGCGATTTTTCCTATCGGATGAGGCGACAGTCGTTGGTCTTCATCCAGAAGGGTGTAATTCGTATAAGTGAAATTTCGAGCTTGTGCATCTCAATGTGCACATACAGGCTAGCAATGCAACACAAGATAGTTGAAAGTTCAACTTTTGTTGCTGTCATAGAAAACATTCACTTTTTGATATACTTCGTCACTCCCCGTGTGTTGAGCAAATGGCGCACTGCTGTGAACTACGTAAACCTCTATGGTAGAAAGACGTTTAGTAGTTTGATTAATCGGCATTAGGTACCTGTGTTAAAAATGTGAAATTAATCGCAATGTTGACAGCTCAAGTCAATGTACAGCACAAATATATAATTAAGAACAGTATAATTATATTTATCTCGCCCGGAACGTTAGCTGGAGATAGGCACCAGCACCCCTCACAACCCCACTAGGGACAAGGGTGTTAGAAAATGGATGGATGGATTATTATATTTATTATGAGAATATGGTTAACAGCACTTCTCAGTGATGAATTCAGAATGTTGAATCAAGCAGTCAGAAGGGTTGTTGGTGATGCTGCAGGCTCTCTAGAGGCAGCAGGTCCTGTAGATCTGGGTGGTGTTTATGACACTCTGGAACGGCTTCCTCTCTGCCACAGTGCAGAGAAAACTTCAGCTAGACGCCATGACTCAACACCGACTAAACAGAGCAGCGATAGAAGGACATCAAGAGCTCAGTACTCAGGTTGCTCTTCCTGAGAATCCTCAGGAAGTACAGTCTCTGCTGTGTCTTCTTCTGGATTAAAGTGGAGTTAGTGTTCCTGGTCTTCCCTGATGTATTGTAGATGCCTAAGAACCTGAAATCTGACACCATGTCCATCCTGTGCCCATACATACTGATGGGTCAAATGTCTGGAATCGACAGACATTCGACAAGAACTTCCTAAACTTCAAAAGTTTGTTTTTGTGCTCTCTGTCCAGTCTTGAATGGAAGCAATGATTATCACCTGTTTACAAATTTATTGTAATTATTACAAATTTTTAAAAAGCACAATGTGAAAGCAAACCACACTAATCAAAAAAAAAAAAAAAAAAAAACGGCAATTTTTGTTTTGAACCCAACAAGCAGACGAAAAGACTTTTCTCTTGTGAATACACCCTTAGAAAATATAGAATCTGTAACTTTTGGACGAGAGTCTTAAAAAACCTGATTTGTTGAGCCACCTAAAGTTTCAGTATGTATAACTTTTATAAAAAATGTTTGTCCTGACACTGTTAATATGAGACAGATAATCTGTGATAAGATTGTTGTCCTCCACCTCCGTCATGTGGCGCTGTTATTGTCTGAAGAAATGCAGACAATAACAGACAATATCAGTCAATATCAGTCAAAAACAACCAATCAGAGTCAGGAGGAGGGTCTTAGCTCTGTTAATCAACCTCATGTACATGCTGCTCAGTGCACTAATGGTGGAGAAACAGCCTAGTGTTCCAAAAAAACTGTTTATCCCCCCGTCATCTGTGGCTATGCTAACTAGCTTACAGTCTTTACTATCAGGAAGTAGTTGTAAAAGAAAGTGAACTTTCTTTTACTTCCACACATCACAGCCCCATGTGAGACAGATCCTGTCCCAGAGTGATGCAAATTGCAACTTGTTGGCCTCTTACAAAACGTTTTTCACATGATATTTGATAATCATTGTTATTATAGCATTTTCAATAAGATATGTAAAAAACGAATCAGCACAAAGTTTTTATTTGGTATTTTTAGTTCTGGTGTTTATCCACCTTACCTTCATATTCTCCAGCTGTCTGGCCTACAGTTGAACTTCCCACTCTGGAAACAAGGCTGCAACGATTACATCAGTCCCTGGAGCAGAGCCAGAAAAATGGCCCCTTTTCTCATTTCCATTATCAAATTTGACCTTCCTCATCCTCCCTGGCCCGACAAAAACAGCGTTTAAGGCACACTTATTAAACACAATCTAGTGAAGTTATTAAAACAAGCCAGCTTACTGAGAGACCTGCCACAATTCAATTACCTGTGTAGCTGGAGGGAGAAGCAGCTCAGTGCAGGTGATGATTCTTCTACCTTTATAGAGCGAAAAAAACGGCGTAGTTAGCTTGGCTTCAATTAACACAATGGTGCTGTGTTAGTAATGAGCTGGCCAGTGATTGGCTGGGAGGAGGGTTGGAGGTTAGCAGCTCGCTGCTGTCAGCGCTGAGGGCAGTGTCTGGACCAACGTGAGCTCATAGTTTCTTGTCACTCAATTTCTTGCCAGTTCCTGGATTGTATCTTTTCCATTAGCACCTGAATCATAGATATGACACTGTCATTACGGTGAAATAGCCGGGCTAGAGACAAGTTTTGCATTTTCTCTTTGAAAGTTTCTTGTTATAAATTACTGTCATTCAATTATGTGACAGCATTTACTGCTTGATCACTTCAGTCTGTTTCGGTTTCATTTGCTGATCTTGTTTTTGTATGCCTTTTAGGCTTTCATTATCCAGATCAGCAAATGTGATTTTTTTGGTTTCAGTTCCTGCTAATGTATTTTGAGATGTTTACAGGACATCCTTTTGAATGTTCACTCAGGAGCAGCAGACTAGAAAAGAATAAAACTTTATTTTTCCCCTTCCACTGGGAATTCAGAATTAACTGGTGGCAATAACTCATATAGGCAAGGTCCTATAAAATGTCCTTTTTAAAAAAGTATAATTTTTGTGAAAATGGTAACATTGATATGTTCTTGACAGAAGTTCTGGATACAACTTGTGAGTAAATGTTAGTTTGCAGAGCGACATCCAGTGAGACCCTCACAGCGTTTGTTAACAGACATGTTTTCTGTGGAAAGGTTTTATTTGCTGGGAGAAAAAACATTTTTAAACACAGGTTTTTTTTAAACGTATATGTTACCTAAACCTAAATTAGATCGCAAAGAACTCGGTATTGCTTCCTCCCAGATATCTGTCTCAGATGTCATAAATTTGACACGCGGTAACAATTCCAAACATTTCTAAGGGAGTGAATGTCTGTGGATTATTCTTAGTCGTACCAGGGAATACCTGAGGCAATGTAAGAAATTGAGGCATTGGAAACACCCAGCTGTTATCTGTTTCCCATGTTTGTTAATAGACCATGATTTAATTTGGCCTTTGTGTAATCCATCAGATTAAGCAGATTAAGTATTGAATGAGCATCAGTCATACTGGAAAGTGTTTCATAAAACCTTTGAAATAATGGGTAGCAATTCTGACTCCAGTTGAGAACTCTTTCAACTGGAGTGTCTGGTAGTGTTATTATAAATCAAAACTAAAATACATATCAGTGTGAAGAGTTCTGCTGAAACTTGTTGAAATGTAACCTAAAGTAATTTGCATGAAAATGTTTTCCCTTCCAGCAAGACAATTAACATGTTAATTAACATGTTGACAACATGTTAATCAGAACATTATAAAATGACCAATATGTACAAATGGGTTTCAAAAGGCTGCACTTCTGTGCAGTAAGCTAAAGAATGAGAAAAAGTATTACTGGGGAAGTGTGTGTGTGTGTGTGTGTGTGTGTGTCTGTCACTGCAGCAGACCCACATCAACACAACCACATCCCCAACTCGTCAAACTCATAGCATACCAAACCAGCACAACGCACCTCACCGTCACTTCCTGGCTCACATCAATATCCTACTAAAGCGCAAAACACAGCACTTTTGACCCACACAAGGCCCAACAGACATATACATATATGCTATGTATCTTATCTGTTACAGATGACTTGAAATAATAAAAAAAGGAAAACTAAACAGACCATTTTGAAGCGCCCAGACTCCAGCCCTGTCTGTCAGGAGGTGAAGTGACATTTGATTCATTTTATACTCTTTTTGGGAAACATTTTGATGAGGTTTATCTGCTTAAAAGGCAGTTTACTCATGTTTAGTTAGCTTCCCTGCACAGTTACATTTAGTTTATGGAAAAGCACCAGCTGGCAGATGAAAAAAAGTTAACTAATCAGCTACCATTTTTGTTTTGGATGTACAATCATCCACAGGCACATAAAGGATGTTCTTACACAAAAAGCACTCTCAATTAAATTTTTTTAATAGTAAAGGGGAGGGTGCTGCCTATGTTTGCTATTTTTTTCTTTTCAGAGTAAGTGAGTGCGTCTTACATTCAGGTGTGCTCAACAGTCCAGACATTACTATGGAACCAGTTTGTTCCAGAGAAGGTAGCTCCAGTGGTGGGAACAGAACTGGTGCAGTACAACCAGTTTAGCTCTGAAACCAGCATAGTAAAAAACAAAGAAACTATTCCCCCATCCAGAGAAACACACAAGGAGTCCCATCCCCTGAGGTAACATCTTGTGCAAACATACTGCTGATTAAAAACAGGCCTGCAAGCATGGCTGCTGCCAGGAGGAACAGGGCAAACAGAGCCGGTGCATCAGGAGGCCGGATCTTGAACACAGTGGAAGAGCAGAGCCAAACAAAGCTTCATGACATGTTTGTGCCTCGGTTCAGAGCACCTCAGAGCTGCATGGACTCCAACAATGGTACTTCTGATGTGCAGTCTTAGATTCCTGATAATTCGTCATGTTTTGAAATATCTGTTTTTCTGCTGCCTTCACCTCAGAACAAAGAAGGTGAAAGGAATTTTGTTTGTGGAGTCCAAAGCATAAAACACCATTCAGTGTTGGCTGAGCAAATTCCAATAACAACATTCTTCAAAAAATTGTTTGAAAATATTTTAGCAACAAATAAAAAATAAATAAATAAATAAATAATAAAAAAAAGAGTTGTTTTGTTCTCAAGGCTGTGAGCACAGCAAGCTTCCCTCCACTTATATTTCATTAAGGTGGAAGCAGAATGTAGTCTGAGCTCAAACTCTGCAGCACCGTGCGTCCAGCCTGATCCACCCAGAGGTGGACAGTCTTGGGTTTCTGTTCACATGAGCCATGAAAATCTATCATTGCATCCTTGATAAACATATTCAAGTCAAGTCAAAGTTTATGTATGTAACACATTTACAACAACCTCAACTGGTTTTCCATTTCATCTGGATTGTTTGACACAGTGCATTGTAAAAGCAAACAAATGTTGCAACTTTGGTTCCCAATCAAACCGAGTCTACCGGATTATCAGGTGTGAGAACACCTTTAATGTCTTTCTTTCTATAGATGATATAATTGACCTATATGTTTTGTGTTTAACCCTGTCTCTCTCTCTCTCAAACAAAGCCCTGGGCTGAGCTTTTCTGGTCTCCCAAGATGCCAAATCTGTGTGAAATCACTGCCTAAATGACAAGAGACATTTAGAGATACACTTGAGCCAACACTGGAAAGGAATGGCTCCTTTTAAACAGGAATAAAATCTACAGCACGGATCTGGTTCAGCCAGCTAATCATCCAAATATATACGAGTTGTATTTGCTCAATTCAAATTAACTTTAAAGTTAAATTTTGCAGGAAAGCAAACAACAAATCATTTATTTTTGTATAATTCAAAATTAATTCAGGCAGCCCTGGGTTAATAGTAATTAGTGAACCAACAAACAAAATCTGTCATTATTTGTAGCTCAAAGTAGCTCAAATACTGCTACATTGCAGCAGTATTTTCTAAAGATAAAACACTATTGAAAATATATTTGCAGTGAAATTGAAATGTGTGAAAACAATGCTGAAGCTAAATTTTTTGCTGCAGGTGAAACTGTTAAATAAACAGCAGGGCAGGATATTTTTATCCATAATATTTCTAAACTCTTTAAAGAAAACTGTTATCTGTCTGTCTACCTTTAATGTCCACTTGTTCCATGCCTCCCTTCCCTCAGCTTAGTTGTTTTCCATATTTGTTCTGTCTGTCTATCCGTCTGTCTGTCAGATTATCAGCAGTCCTCATTTAGCACATCCACTGAGCCAGACTATGTTTGCTTTCACGCCCTTCTGTCAGGCCATGGCTCAAGAAAATCACCTTTGCCCAATACCCTTCCAACGCCCCCTTTTGTCAGCAGTACAAAGTTGATTTTATTTCCCCAACATCCCACTGATCTCTTTCAAAAACAACCCTGGATAGAAGAGGGAGGGGACACAGAGGTGTCAGCCGGCCAGTCGAACAACCAGGCAGCCAGTTCACCAGCCAAACAAGGTTCTTTTTCTTTGGTTGTCTGTAATGCCCATCTGCTGGAAGCAGCATTATATGCAATATCCAATTCAATCCCTTCCCTCAACCTTCCCGAAAGCTTTCAGCCACATTTTAGCACACAAAAGCTGCTGCTCCGTCCTTTGTAGCCTGAGCTCCTTTTAAGAAGGTGAAGGTGTGGAGGTGAATCAATAGTGTCCTGGCTCTCAATCTCTCTGGCCTGCTACAGAAGGATTTCTAGGTTGGGAGGGAGAAGGAGGAAAGTGGAAGGAGGTGGGATGTTTTTGTCATTCATAAGCTTTGCTGACAAATCCTTGACATCATTTGGCGGATTGTATCGATAAGTTGTTCCCTGGGCTGCGGAAGACGAATCAAAATGATTTGCCGAGCATTTTGTGGTGGTGTGGAGGAGGTGACTGTAGTGGGGGTAGGAGGGTGGGTCACTAGGTTTGCTCTGGGTGAAAGATTGAGGACAGTGTCCAGAACAAAGATGATGCTGCCAGCCACAGCTGTGACATTGGCAGCTAAAGGTGTCTGCGCTGCAAACTAGTTCAAAGTTCATCTAAAGATGAGGAGTGTGTGTTAGTGGTGACTCATCAGAGTCCAAGCTGCAGCTGTTCCTGACATTCAACCCTTCCGTAAAAACCTGCCAAACACACTCAGGTTATCTTCACAAACCAGAGACAAATCAGAAAACTTGAACAGTCTTCTAGCATCAAGGGACACTTAGTGGCCTTAAACACATCCAAATGTATGCAGACTTTCACATGCGACTCAAAGTACATTCATCTCTTATAAATATGCTTCCTCACACAGATCTGTGTTTATGTATTCTTGGTTGGAGCCGCTCCGGAGGGAAGAAAAGACCTGGATTTCCTGCCTGCTGTTTAGACAGTTGTTGGCTTAAGCATTGAATGGCAAATCTCTTAATCTGCCCCTCTTAATAAGAAAAACATGAGACTGTCTGATAATTTCACACACAATTCCATCTGTTTTAAGACATAGAAAATCATTCAACGCCCCTGGTGTATGGGATTGGGTAATTAAACATTGAAAAAAAACATATGCTCTTGTTAGTTTCTGGCATAAGGAGTGGACGTTCTTCTGTTGTGCTGTCACAATGTGTCAGTGTTTCACAGAAGAGTTGTTTGGTTGAGGGAAGGTGGCTTGACACATGACTACTTAGCTTGATCCATGTTTGGGAGCTGTGAAAGGTAAAACATGTAGTAGGTGTCAGACATCTGTTCAGACAGCTAGATAATTCTGATAATGTCATTATTGCTTAATATTAAAGTCACTATGCTGACAGTGGTTTGAGCCCCCTTCTGTCTCTGTCATTGTGTCCTTTGGCAAAACACTTGATCCTCCTTACCCGCTGGTGGTGGTCAGAGAGCCCAGCAGGTGGCACCGCTGCATGGCACCTTGGCCTCTCTCAAACTGGCAGCTATAGCTATTATCCAGTAGCTCAGCACCATCTGTGAGTGAATGTGTGTGTTTGTAAGTCTGGTGTCATTTGCATTTCTTATTGAATATAACTAATAACTCTCAAAATTAACGTAAATCAATTTTCTTCAGTCATTGAGCCATGTCTTACTAAGATGACGTAGAACCGAATTCACCCAATGCAGATGGAGGACAGGAAGTAAAGGCAGCCCATTTATTTCTGTTGATCCAGCATCAAAATGTCTAAAGTCTGTGTCCTGTATGGTTGTTCCAACCGTTCTAATAGAGAGAAAGATAAAGGTTATTTTTGTGTTTTGAAAGTCGTTGGTAACAAGGGAGTTGGAAACCTGAATCCAGTGTCCTACAATGACTCAACATTAACATACAACTCCAGCATGAATTTTGTTTACAGAAGCTAAATAAATTATTTACTGTTAGATCTAAGCTCATAGAAATTGTTATTATAGACTAATTACTTAAAATAGCATAACTCACTACTCCCCCGGCAGAAACAATATGACAGCCATTTAATGCTTCTTTTGATTCTAAATGTTTGACCCAACCTGAAACTAAATGATTGTATTCTCCAGGTTTTTAAAGCCTTCTTTTGGCTTGTCATGTAATATGAGGTCTGCAGCACCAGATAGATAGTTATGTCGATTTCCTCTATGCTGGGTAAATTCTCATGATTATATGAGAAGTCTTTTTTACCGAGATAATACAGATCATATCTTAAATATACAATTTTTTTTTCACAAACCTCGTCTGTTTTAGCCTATTTAGCGTATTAACATATTCGTTGTGATTAATTTTGCTTTGCGTGTTTTGTTTTGTCATTTTGCGTGTCATCCGGGTCATGTGTCTGAAACCCAGCAATTAAGCTTAAAGAAGCAATAATGAGAGCTATTTCTTTATGAAAATGTTTTTTTTAATGATCACAATATTTATGTTTCATCAGAATCTGAATTTTTATTAAATCCAGTACTTAATAAGATCAGGAGCTAACATGTTAATGATAACATGCGTCATAAACATTCATAACGTATGAATCAACTACAACTACATCAACTACATCAAGACAATGGTTTAAAAAGAAACTGAAGATTGAAAATACCATTTCTTAAGCAGATTAACTTCTAAGAGTCTCTGAAGTTTCCACTGTTTTAAAGGAAACAGTTTTATGTATTTAGATTTATTTTTCCTTTTACCTCACATAAATATGAGGATTTGAAACAGAAAATAATCGGGAGAGATTTAAAGGAGGACCTTCAGACGATCAGGTTCCAACCCCTGGACACAGCCTCATCAAAACGTTCTTAAAGTCGTACTTTGGCGCTGGCCGTATTGTGTCAGTAAACCTGACCTGGGGTCCCGCCATCATTTCCCCAAACTGATGGGTAATGTTTGCACAACAGCTGTTTGAACCAGCTCTAAGGTCTTTCTGTGAAAGGAAGGCAGTGGCCCACTTGTATTGCCCAGAATGTTGAATGATTTTCCATTGTTGATTGTGCCGTCAAAAAGGATAAGAAGTAAAAGCATGGCTAAAGACAGTTATTAGGTGAAGATGCTTACTTCAGAGGGGTGAAGAAATCAAGACAAAACTTTGCTGGTACTGTATGGTGAACAAAAACAATTATATGCCAGAATCTCAAAGTGTGTGTTCAGAGGTTTGAGTTAAAGGATCTTGATATCCTCCCACATGCTTCTTATAGCAAAGGTTCTGCAAAGTTTCCATCTGTAATAGTACTTTGGGCTGCTGTACAAAGATGTCATATCACCACGACCGTGATGGAAACTAAATAAATCTACATGAGGTAAAGCTACAAAATAACTGACGTGGTGAAACAGCAGAAGCTCGGCTGGAGACTGCAGCTGTGAGGAGGAGCTTTGTGCAAATGGGTGGAGCTTTGTGAGAGCAAGCGTTTCGGCACCATGAATGGCAGTGAGGAAAGAATCAAAGCAACACTCCAGGTATGTCTTTGATGAGGGAACAACATAACTTGATATAAAGCTCAAAAAATGTTAATTTGACATAATATTTACCAACACCCCTTTGAAAGTTGGAATAAAATGTTAAGCAATGACTTTGGATTTTCTGAATAAAACAAGGGCTATTATGAAAATACCTAATTAAATATTGCTTACCAACACATTATCCATTCATAATAATAAAGTGGGTTATAAAAGAGGACTCAGAACTGGTCTAAGTGAGGAGCCATTTGGAAGCTGTTAGAGCCAATAGAGGCGAGCTGGACTCTGATCTCTGCTGGCTACCTCAGCAGAAATATCCTCCCTGCCTTTCTCATTCCACCTCATTGTATTTCATTGTACTTGAATTACCCTGAGAAAACAAAATCACACAAAGGCAGTCTCAATATGCTTGATTTAAGTGATAACTACAAATTCCTAGGGATGCAGAAGTTCCAGGGTGAGAATAGAAGTGAAATTTTTCCAAATCATTTAAATTTATGATCCAAACAGAATTGTTATCATGTTCTCCTGTGTAAGATCCAGTGTGTTTATTTTGTACATCTCAGAACTAATAGAATTTTCTTGTTGAACAAAAAAATCCAAGATGATGTTTCCCCTTCAAAAATAATGACATTACAGTGTGAGCGGCAGAAAGCTTCTGGCCAAGGTCAGAGATACTGGAGGAGTGGATAAGGAGATCATCAAAGGGGGAGTGTGTGTGTGTGCGTGTGCATGTATGTGTTGGGGGGTAGACTGCTCTGCCTCCTCACCCTCACCCCATTGTTGTGCCCTCTATCCTCTTGTGCATTCAACTGCAATTCCACTTCAATTTTTATCAACCTTCTGCTTACCTCAAGGAGATAGGATTCAAACCCTGACACGAATTAGCCCCAAAGATTGACTTGATACAGCCACACCCAAGGGGCTCACTACAAAAAAGAAGGCACACTTTTTTTCCTCCCTCCTGTTTCCCCTGACTTTCATCACAGCTTTTTTCCGCCTGCTGCCATTTTTGCCCTCTGTAATATGCATATTTCTGCCTCTGCTCCTTTGCAGGTTCCGACACGTCCATCTTCTGCCTCATCTTGACTTTGTTTTGCTTTGTTTCTCCATCAGAGTTCCTTCAGTCTGTCTGTCAGCTGTCGGAGTGACGCTGCACCTTCTGCCTCAGTGTGATGAACAGCAGCGCAACTTCATTTGCTTAGGAAAACAGATTGGCATCAAAAAGTAAGAGACTTATGTGTTGCCAAGTGATTGCATGACAAAGAGGTTGGAAAGCAGAGTGAAAAATCTTTCATTTTCACTCATTACAGAGTTCCAATGCCGACAGATCTCTTCTGGTTAAGAGGTCATCAGCAAAGTCACAACTAGTCAGAGGATACAAAAAATACTCACATGTAAAATAAAAATTATTTATTATGTCTCTTAATAATTTTATTTAATTCTTTTACTTATTTAACCACATTAGTTTTGTTCAACCTGTTAGAGTATGAGGCTAGAGAGTCTCTGCAGCACCAGTTAGATAGGGTTCTATATATTGTGAGGGCTTGCAGCTCCAAATCAGAACTCAGTGCAGCTCGCTGCGATGTTTGTTCTCCGTCTGCAGACGAAATAAAGCTTTGCTCTTTGCCACTTGCCAGAGTCTCAGCCTGATCTGTTATCATACGGATTTTTCTCCACACACACACCTGAGCCTTCTCATGTTGAGTGGTTTAATTGCCAGACATTACCTCCCTTTGTGAGCAGGGATTCAACAACAAGCTCTCTCTTTTAAAACTGAGCCAGTCTCTTAAAAAACAGATTTTTACAGATTTACCTATTAAGCTACAGAGACGCCGCTTTAAATGATGTACATTTTGATTTTTTTTAACACTATTCCAGCTTGTTATATTAGCATGAGTGCTAGAAACTTTAAAAATATGATATTTGTCCCCAAATGTAAATATGGATATATACATGAAATAAAACTAAACTCCAAACATCTACTTTTCAATAGAGTGTATTAAATTGGTTAAAGTAACTTTCACATATAACTTTGTCCTTGTTTTTACATTATGTACAATTGAAACCAGATATTTACATACAAAGCATTGAAAACATTTTTTATTTCAATTTTTTTTTATTATTTTTGTCTCTTCACAGATGAATGTGACATTTTTTCACATCTGGAAATTGTGTCAAAAGGATCAGTGAGATATTGAGAGATTCACAGATTCTTCTTGATAAATTGCATGATTTATTTTGATTTTTTCAAGAAATCTTACAAGTAAACTATTTGAGACATTTTGAATTATCCTATGAGATGTTTACAAAGTCATTACAACATTTGGGTTCCTCAGACAATTTGAAGGCACCATAATATTATTTAATATGTATGTATACTTCTGTAATCTTAGATTAAATGTCACATAGTGAGAAAAAAGTTTTTTTTTTTCTTTCTAAGCAATGTACAACAAATATCCGTTTTTATTTGGAAACAATTTATTAGTTGTTACTCTTTCAATTTAACAATGTTAGGCAAATGAAAATAAGTCATTATCTGGACAGAGTGCAAAGTTGCATAAGTATATTGTCATTGTGATGTCAGTATGTGATTCTGGTTTAGATATAGCTGAAGTACAATTGTAATAAATATTAGGATTTAAAAATATTTGGTCTTCAAATTAGTTACTGTATTTGAAATGTTTTCTTATGGGGGTGGATCATCCTATAGCAATTTCAATAAACTGTTTTTCTTCATTGTTAATTTCATTTGATGAAATTCAGTCCACTTATGACTGAATTTGTATTTAAGACATCATATTGTCTCCAACCCTGCCGTGAACTGGAAACAGCTGGATCACCAAAACCAACACCTGCTTATGATTAGCAAAGACCTTCAGTTCATTTGACCAACTGTCATCCATGTTTTTTCACAAAAGCTTTAGCATTTTTGAACACGTGAAACTTGTGCACACTGAACCCCAGGCCTGTGTAGTGCTGACAACACAATACATGACAAGTCCTATTAATGAGTAAAGCCACCAACTCCAGCAAACATTCATAACAAACACACACACACACTCACGCACGCACACACACACACTGAAAAGAACAGCTTGCATGTGGATGTCCAGCCAGCTAGTGATTCCTCACAGATAGTATTGATCTGAAATGCTAGCCTCATTCATTACAGGCTGACTAGTAGCAGATGAGCTGAGGCTTATTGCTGAGCAGGCCTTCCTGGACTGCATAGAAAACCACAGGGGGGAATTGTAGTGACCAAGCACAAGTGCTAAGGTGGCTCACGTCTCTTAGTCAGCATTATTATATATGACTTTTTTTTTTTTTGTTAAAGGAATGTATATTTCATTACTAATACTGATTAACCAGTCATTACATTAAAATCATTTGCTATAATTCTGTGTCAGCCATGTGAGGCATTTTATGATGAGATTTTGGCACCGGAACTTAATTATTAATGTGAATTTGGTTTGTTTTTATTCCATCTACCAGCTTCACTACCTAATTTTCCAAAACTCAAACAAACAAAAGACAACCCTTAGCCAATGTTTATGATGACTAAGTGTTTATCTGATAAAAAAAGAGCCAATAAAAACCCACTCTTTTGTGGGGTAGATATTATTAATGTCATGTTTGCCCCAGGCTTACTGTGGAGTTAGGGGCTTATATATGGTCAGGTTCCAGATAATCTTTTGGGACAAATTGCACTGGCGCACCAAAAGCTTTTAAACCTCTTTTTTGTATGTGGTGCACTTCTGCGAAATGCCCTTGCATCCACCCCTTTTAACCTTTTAGCATCATATTTAATTTATTTTTACTGACAGATTTTGTTGGGTGATTGACAAGTTTTGTTTATCAAAAAACACAAATTTGCTGACTTAACATCTGACTTTTGATGAAAGTTGAGAAGCATCACCAAGAGTTGTGGACACAGCAGGACATCATACTTCTGGTGGTTAAGCCCTCCTGTACACTGACCCCACTGCCTCTCCAGGGTTCAGCTGGGGTGAACAGCTTTGCATCTTTGGCCCTTTTCTGGCCATAATGGCAGCTAGGTTTATTGCTAGTAAATCCTGGAACCCCACACCAGGGTTAGAGCATGATTCTGAAGGATTACTGGACACTTCAGAAACACTTCACTCCAAAGAAGAAGAGGACAGTTTTCTGCAGCTCTTTCCCCTTGACCAAGTTGCTAAGACCAGGCCATCACAAGACAGCCGGGTGAGGAGGAAAGATGCAACGCTCCCACTAGCTCTCAGTATGCATCTGCAGGACTGCATCAAAGGAGCTGTTGATCATTCGTGCATCCTCTGTCCCTCCGTACAGGTTCAGGCACCAGCTTTCCAGTAAGTGGGAAAACGATGCCCAAGGCAAGGAGAACCATCTGGCAGCTCATCCCATTCTTCCCAGAGTGTTTGGAGGGAATACATTGCTGGAAGAATCCTATTTCACCTGTGAATCTGGTCCAAGGAGGCTGTGCATTAGATTGTGAGGACATAAAAGCAAAAGGTAACAAGTTCCTGCTGCCTGTAGAGCCCCTGGTTTCATTCCACCTGCATCTCACCCTTACCACGGTTGACTCGAGACCATTTCTTTTCTTGCAAAATAGTCTTACAACAGTCTGGGCCCTGAATGCCACCTGACTTCTGTTGACATACCAGGTGGAGCTGGAGCATCAGGAGGCCCAGCCACTGACAGTGAGACAGGCTGTGCCATGTATCATCAATTGCCAATTATTGATGATTTATCATGATTTAATATATGGACAAGTGTGAATAACCATGAGGATATAACTGCTGACATTAGTTAAGAACAGAAGTGGTTGTGTAAACTGTGATTTTGCATACTAAGTTCCTCAGCTGTATAGTCTCATGTTCCCATGTGATTCAGTTGTGGGTAAAGATAATGGTAATTCTTCTGCATTACAACATTAGACTATACATGAAGTGAGCGTAAGTGACTATTCCACTAAAAGAGTTCCTTCTGCAGTAAGAGTACAGGTGACCTGTCTGGTGGTTTCATAAAGTCTATATTGGCTTCATGCTTCAGAAGAGCATATTCAAAAAGCCCAGTCGTTGTTTGATAAAAAATACTCACAAGATGTTCACATCCACCACTCCAGCTTAGGTATTTTGATACACATCAGCCCTCATAGAACAATAACTGAATAAAGAAAGTCTGTAAATGAACATTTTTGGTCTAATTTTTCATGAGTCAGACATGGTCTTGAAAATCAATCAATTTGGAGCCAGTTTCAAATTATAGTTAATTTTTTTGTGCATCCCATCCACATGACTTTTGAGATACATTGCTTGTTACAATATTGAGGAACTAAATTGCCAAAATAATTAAATACTAAAAAAAATACAAAAAGATGCAATTAGTCAGCCTGCTTGCCTTAGCTGCACCTCTTGTATTCAAACAATGGAGTCATGGAGGGTATACTCACATCACAGTGATTAAGTGATTAATCTCAACATCTCATGTGTGCTGTCGGTAACAGCAGATCGTCAGAATCCTTGGTGAAGCTCCAATAGACAATAGCAGACGGTGCCTCCAGCTTCTAGCTGCATTTCCCCACAATGCCGGACCGAGGGTCACAGAGAACTGCTCCAGTTGGCAGGACCCAACCTAAAAGAGCTGCAACTTGGCATTTTGCTTCTGAATCCTTTTCTGTCCAGATTCTAGTGGGGTGGTGGTGGTGGGTGTTAATTATGAAATAAAAAAAAATGTCAGTTTGAGACATAAAAGAAGAGATTGGATAGATGGAAGGGATGAGAAGGGGGAGCCGAGGAGGCGAGTCTAACCAAGCCAGCAAATGTGCCCTCATGCCAGGGAGTCAATTTGAGGAAAGCCGTACAATGTGACATCATTTACTCAGAAAAGCCTAATTTGTCAGCATTAATATTTCACTCCCAGCATTGCCTGTCACAGTGTGCCAAAGATGACTGATCAATGTATGAAATGGCTTCAGCTAATTTATTGAATATTTATGTGCAATGTCATGTGCAGGTCTGAGGCGAAATTGTTTCCACCACAGTCCAGGAACTTTCCAGAGAAAATCTAATTTTGGCTTCGATTACTATTACTACAGTGAGAAATATACTTTTTGTCATCTAATTAAAAGCAGAAATTTACTTTTGACTGCAGATTTCGTTAGACACACAAGCCTCTTCATTAGGTACACCTGTTTACTTGGCGTCACATGCACCATTTTAGATTTCCCAGAGGACAGCGACACAGGCTGGCATCTAGGCAGTAATATGTGCTGAAGATGATGAGGAGGTTAAAACTGAGGATTAAAATGAAAAAGGAAAGGAGAGAGATTGTCTGAGTAGTTCGGAAAATAGTGATTTCCAGAAATTTTCGAACAATCATCTCATACTATTAACACTACCACCACTCTCTCTCTCTCTCCAGTCAGCCCCGGTCTATTGTTCCAGCTCTCACTCTCACTGTATTCAAGCTCCTCTCCTCCTCTCACTCCTTGCAGGATCCTCATGTTGTGCTCCATTTTCCTCCACATAACTGGGTCCTGGTTTTGTTCCTGCTCCTTGTGGCCTCCTTATTGTTATTGCTTGATTTTCACTCAATTATCCACCATGAACTCACTGCCTTTGCCTCTCTGCATTTGAGTCCATCATCACCACACCTCACCTTGATAGGTTTCAGTCAGGAGACAACAAATATTTATATACCATAGCACAGTAAAATAAGCAATCATTATTTGGAAAAAAATGGTAGACAACAATACCTTTAGGAGAACCATGGCAACAGTAAAAGCGCTGTATGAGTTCCCAGCCAGAGCTAGTTGTGGTCTACAGCAGTGACCTAAAAGCTATTTTATCAGAGCATTTTTAGATGTCCCACAAACAGAGAGATTTATTAAACTTGTAGAAGGAAGAGCAAACAAATACTGTCAGATAAAGATGTTATACTGAGACTTACCAAAAAGACTGAATGGGGAAAAGGAGTCACACGATGATGGGAAAAAGTATTAATTCCTTCACATTTATTTCTTTGTTTGTTATTCCTGTGACATTTTAACGTTAATTTTCTCCGCAGGTTTTGACTTTTTACAGTATAGTACTTGTACATCACAAAAATCTGCCGTTATTAAGAGCTGTGGTATGTTGTTGCATGAAGATGTTTGCAGATATAGTGGAAACTGTGAAATGAGAGGACAAAAAAATGATTATTAATCCAATTTTTCCTTCAGCTTTAAGAAGAGTTTTGCATTAGAAAAAATATTAAGTTTTGAGGGAAAGCCCGTAGAATAAATAATTTAACCTGGAAGCCTAAATGTTGAATCATATATGTATTATTTTGTGGATTTGTGGAATTTCTATTCAACCAGGACAGCGGTTCGTCTCAACATGTCTCCTGACCAGGGGTCCACGATTAAGTCCTTTCCCAGCATGCAGTTGGTGAGCCAGCAGGTCGCCAGGTGACCAATTCTACCACCATACAATCTGAAGTGCAAATCTCTTTCTTGCACCTCAGTTAGCATGAGCCCCTCCAGTCCTTTCATTATAGCAGCACTAATTACAAATTCTTAAACCAGTGCCAGACATTATAACATGACAGTGCTGTGAGCATATGGCATAATATCCTATTAATGAACACTCTAAATTCAAACTCAGGTCAGCGCTACCACCCCTGTGAATGTGTCACTGATCCAATAGACGCAGAGGTGGGGTGGAGGTAGGCTGTGGGTTGGGTGGAGGAGAAAGTGACCTTCTTCTAAAATGCACAGACTCATTTAGAGAGAGAAGGTTGCCCCCAGGGCCTTCTCATTGTTTTACTTGTTTAATTTTTTGTCAGCAATTATTGATATAATATTTTGATGGAGGCAGAAAAGGGGAGTCACTGGAAAGAGCCCAGAAAAAGGAGGACGGAGTTTTTCTATCACAAATTTTTGTTTTCTTCCTCCAACCGCTCCTGCTCTTGTAGTTATTTCACTTTGTATTTATTGCTTATATTTTTCGTTTCATGTTTCCTGCATGCAAGTCAGTGTCTAACAGTGAGGACCGGCTAATGGTGTGAATTAATTGTGTCGTTCATGAACGATTCGTTCAAATGAATGAATCATTTAAGTGAAGTAATTGAAGTAAATTTCTTCATTAACTGATTTGTTCATTTCTTAGTTCAGATGAGGTCATCATGAGCATGGTGGTCGGCAGGAACTTCAACATTTTGTGTCTCAGAATTTATGATACATATTCACCCTGTGAGATACACAGCGCCACCGCAGGACAGTAGCTGTAGTGCAAATCTGGGCCTAATCTGTTTATGCTGTGACACAGCGCTATTATTGAACGTATGTGATGTACACGCATCAAAATGTAATTCTGATGATTCCAGCATGGAATAGAGGACAAATCTATTTGCTAAATAGCAAAGTGCTATTTAAAGTGCTATAGCTCAGGATCAATGAGAAGAGAGGCGACTCAGAGGGACAGGAAGTGACATTGCCCAGAAGGGCAAACTTATGCTTTTTGCCCCATACCAGGCGAGACAGACATCATGTAGTTTACTTGTTGACTTGCTATTAACACATAGTTTACCCATCTATGACAGGTGACATTTTGATATTTGAGACATGTTTTTGACATGTAAACATCACATACATTATATGTTATTTCCATGTTGAACGTGTGTCAAAGTTTCGTCCGACTAACATGAAACATTCACAGGTAAATAGCCTGGAGGGGTTGCCAGTACTTGAGTGAATCACTTGATTCAACCTAATCTCTGAGACAAAACACAACATTAGCTATTAGCTTGGAGGAACAGAATGGGGAACACACTGTGCTGGAGAGGCGCCATGTCACATCGTCAGTCATGCTGTACGTGGTTTGTACTGGGAGAGAAGCTGTTTTGATCTACTCTAATTCATTTGGTGAACGGATCATTTTAATTTTCTGATTCAAATGAACTGCCATCCCCGTCACTAAAGTGAAGTCGGTTATGCTATTTCCATTGCAGATAAACAAGCTTTAAGCATCTTTCTGGCTCAGTAAAGCAAACATTTTAACATACAGCAAGAAGGAATGTCCCATCCATCTCTGTTCAAATGTAAGACAATGTGTTTGCAAAAGGATCCTCACCCTGAAACAGAGCTCAGAAGGAATTTGAAGTAACCCTTTAAAAGCTCTATGTGCTCTTCAACAAAACATTTTAACTGCAGTTGAAATCCTGTGTTTCACTTGTATTTGAAGCAAAAGCGAAGTTAGAATATTTCTGTTACTGCTGTCCTGTTGAGGAGCTTCAGGGGCTCATTGGATTACACTGGGGCTATTCTGTCTGCTTCTCCCTCTGGGACGGTTCAGTCCCTGCAGGCCCTGAAGCTGGACCCCAGCGGCTGGCCCCTGCCAAGCACAGCAGAGCTGCATGTTTGTTTAAAAACCAGACTTAATCCTCCGCAGCAGCTGTCTCAGATCAGGTTGCAGATCAGCGCTGAGGGCGACGTGCTGGGGGCCGGGGGAAGGCACGGAGGGCTGCAGCAGGTGCAGACGTAATGACGAGTGAAATTATGAAGAAGCTTATATTGTATAAGTCAGGTGCTGAGGAGCCATTCTGGTTGAGATGACAGCAAGAAGAACTGAGATGAAGAGATGCACATCATTATTACATCAGTTCTTTTGCAACTGTAACAAAATATTAGTGAGAGCATTCAACTTAGAAATCAATGATTGCGTGTTTTATGCTGTTTTCTCAAAGTCCCAGTCCAGCCAGGTTCTGATTCTGTTTCCTCCTCTTAAAGAGAACATTTTCTTTCTACTGTCGCTACTGGTCCAAGAGGAGTTAATGCTGTGAGTGAGCAACTCAGTGATATCAGCTGGGTTTCCTTATATACATTTTTAATAACTTGACTGTATTGTTTAAAAGCTAGAACCAGATTGGAATTAAAAATGGAGTTGATTGAAATGATAATCTTTGTCAAGTTCCTGAAGACTCATTTTTGTGACTTGGTTGCAATATATAAACAAACTGAAGTGAAATGTAATTTACTCCTGATCAAATTTTTGAAACAAGGGAAAAGTTATAAGTATTCACTTTTCACACTGCTGGATTGTAACAGTATTTTATGTTGAACTTCATGCAGAAAGAACAATCAAGATCTATAACTGGAAGTCTGAAAAATGTGCTAATATAGAATCTGTGGTTAAAAAACAAGATTATTTAAAATGTGTGTGAGGTTTCTGGTAAAAATAAAACTTGTCATTGTTTGCCAAGATACACACAAAGAGGGATCAACATTGTGGAAAATATGGGAAGTCTGAGAGACTGAGGGGATAGACAGGAGGATGCTGTCATAGAGACAAATACTGTAAAACAAAGAGAGAAACCTGCAAATGAAGAGTGCAGCAATGCTGGCGGACACTGACATCTTTTAGCTGGCACACCAACATGCCAAGTTGTAGGATTTACCCTGAAGCCCTTGGGTTTACTGCTGAAAAGACTTTTGGCTTGAGGGGCCCCATGGCTGGCTGCAGACACGGTCCCATTGTCTTAGTTCCTGGAGAGGGGAAATGCAGGAAGAACTCAGAGAAAACAAGAAGAAGACAAATAGGAGAAGGAAGCGGAGGAGGCCAGAGGGAGAACAGCAAGTGATTCCAGGGAGTTGGGCCAACAAAGAGGAGGAGAGCCACATGCTGTCGTATAACATTAAAGGAATTTGCACGCATATATTTTTCAGCCACCTTTAATAATATCACCAGTTATTATTATGTGCAAATATTTCTATTACATTAGTTATGAACCATGTAATAAATGTTGAAAACCCTGGTAAATTGATAGCAATCTGAGCATTGCATGGAACTTATAATCTGCTTCAGTTTAACTTCATATTGTGTTTGTGCTACAGTACACATTCAAGGAGTAATGAAAATCCATTTTCATTATAATACTGTATATTTTACAGTATTAGAATTTTGGTCTAAACAAACTAAAACTGCAAGCAAAACAAGAGTTTTTGGGGCCATTAAGATAATTTCGAGCTACTTTTGGTATCGGTAGCTCTTAGCCTGGCCAACCTGTCAGTATTTCAGAAAAAAACAGAATATAAAGTATAATTCAGAGGGTTTATATTTAAGATCAATGAGGTAAAATTTTAAATAAGTTTAACCCAGAAGTGAATATGATAGTGTTGAATATAATGATTGTTTTACTCACATTTAAAATGCTGAACATGTATTTCAGGTTGTGAGTTTGTTTGTGGGTTTTGGATTAATTCAATTTGATTTTAACTCTTATCTAAAAATGTTATCTCTATCTTAACAGAAACAAATTTGTCTGAACTAGACAGACATTAGACATTGTAGGATTTATGATAATAAACACGAAGGATTTATGAGACGTTTGTTCTGAGGAAGATATTTCATTCAGAAATTAATATGCAAATTGTTCTGTTTATTTCCATCACTGTGTTGATTATTTAATGTGCTTAGTCTTCATTAGTGGACAGTTTGCATTATGCCTCTGCTCATGGTGCATTTGCTCTACCCTCTGATCCACCTAATGCCCCTATAATGTTTTGTATTTATGAATAAAGGAGAAAAAAAAATTAGTTGACTCACAGGTGTTTATTGGTTGGAATTGGATTGATAAACAGTTCTCACTAAATGACTGCAGCCAGATCTGCGTCAGGATATCCACACATTTCCTTTAACCTCTAGAACCCGACGGACCCACCGGTGGGTCCAGCTGCCATGTGACCTTGGCTCGCTTAGGGTGTAAGAGGTTAAGGTTGGGTCAGATTCTGGTCTTTACCCCATCTCACAGTAACAGATTATTTCGTCCTGACTTGCACTTTTAACATGGTGCTACTAGTGCAGACTGATGTTGACTTGGTTGTGAAATGAGGGTAAAATCTAGAAAAAAAAAATCATACAGCTCCAGCTTTAGCTGTGTGACATCCCTCTCTCTTAAACAGAGTTTAGGAAGTCTTCAAGGGTTGTGCTCAGTTCTTTATAAGAAATAATCTTGTGGGAATAATAAAACATCTTATGCAGCAGAGGGGGAACAGTTTGTGAGATGCTGTGGAGGCAGCGTCATATCTCAGGAGTTCAAAATCATTAAAAACAGAATCAAGGACATTGAAAAGTAGCTTTTAATCTCCGGACAATTGCACTAAAGTTTCCACCAGAAAAACAAGAGTTTGTATCCAAAATTCTGGTATTCCCAATACGTAGGAAAAAAATGGGTAAGAATAATAACTGCCAATTCCTTGCAAAAACAAGCATAAAACCAGGAAATGTAAAACAAAACGAAGACATTTGTTGCATAGGAGAAAACATTTTTAGTAAGCTGTATAATTAATTCAGAGTGGATATAACTTATCTTTATACTTTCTTCTTTCCTCCTCTTTTTGGTTTACAACGGCACAATATTTCCAATTTCTGCAGCCTTGTGCAATATTCTTCCAAACACTCTGTTGTCAACAGCTACAGCAGCAGTGCAGAGCTCATAGGTGTGTACCGACCAGAAGCTGACCATGAATGAGAGCTCATCTGCTGGGGCTGAGGAAAGCACATGGTCAAGTGGTCAACAAATGAAAATAGAAAATTGCTACCACTTGTTGAACCGCTTCAAGTAGATGCAGGGGATGGAGGTGGTCAGGTCATGATGGATGCCCCGTGTCCCCATTGTTGTTGATATGATCAAAAAATTCCAGGGGCAACCCCCCCCCCCTCGTTCTCTATTCTCCACCATAATAGACAAACAGATGTGCGCGGGTCGCCTGCTAGCGTGGAAAATTGCCTCTGCAAAATTGCCTTCGGAATGAGAAATTCTGTTTTTTTGTTGGATGAGTCCACCAAATTTTTTATTTATTTTTTTTAGTCAATTGTTAATATTTTCCTTCAAAATAACAGGAGTTTTAACTTGTTTTTCAGTAAACCAATCAGGGAGTGTGGTCGTTGTGAGCCAACATTACCGAAATGTAACAGGATAGAAAGGATACAAATCACTCAAAATCCATTTTACTCATGTCAGTGTTGGTAAGAAAAATAAGATGATTATTGTTATTGTTATTAACAACAATACATTTAATTTTATAGAGCTTTTTCCGAAAGCTAAAGGGGCTTTCCAGGAGTACAATACAAAAGGAAACAATGATACATGACAGAAAAACACAAAAAAGAGCAGATTACACATTAAAGGTAGTTTTAAAGAGGCAGTTTTCAAGTTGTTTAGTGGAGCAGATAAAGAATAGTTGGGGCAGAGAGTTCCAGAGGGTGGAGGCGGAGATGGAAAATGCTCCGCCTCCAAGGTTAGAGTTCGATCCTGCAGGGACTTTATAAACCACAGCCATATCTAAAAGTGTTTTGCACAATGTCCCTCATCAAGTTCTGATCTCAACACGCCCACTTTCAACGCAAAGCACCTAGTGAATGTCAGTGTTTGTTTAAATGAGGCAGTTGGTCACTTTGGTTTCAAAATCAAGAGGGAAAAGGAAAAACAATGAGTGGAGATTTGAAAGAAAATTTTTTTTGTTGCCACAGTGACGTGAAATACAGTTTATAAACCACCAACGGCAGTTTAAGAGCTAAGATAGAGTATTCACTGGTGTGAGCAATATAACAGTGTGCCTCCTCTGTGATCTGGGAGTTTTGAAACAGGGTTAGCAGGCAGCGCCTGAGTGCCTCTGTCCCCCACAGTACAGAGGCCCCAGTAGTTAAAATTCCACATATGAATTTTAAGGGCTCATGATGTCACACAGAGTAGAGAAATACATATATATATCCATCCATCCATTTTCTAATCACCCTTTGTCACCAACGGGGTCGGGAGGGTTGCTGGTGCCTATCCCCAGCTAACGTTCCGGGCGAGAGGCGGGGTCACCCTGGACAGGTCGCCAGTCTGTCGCAGGGCAACACAGAAAACAGACAGAACAAACAACCATTCACACACACACTCACACCTAGGGAGAATTTAGAGAGACCAATTAACCTGACAGTCATGTTTTTGGACTGTGGGAGGAAGCCGGGCAACCCGGAGAGAACCCACCATGCACAGGGAGAACATGCAAACTCCATGCAGAAAGACCCCGGGCCGGGAATCGAACCCAGGACCTTCTTGCTGCAAGGCAACAGCTCTACCAACTGTGCCACTGTGCAGGCACACCCGCTAGAAGGAAGCAAACGCACCCAGTACAACACTTTCATTCTAGTAGCTGAGAGGTTGCCTGGCGACTGTGCCAAAAGGCGTTTCCAAATGCAAGCAGAGACTGTTTTGCAAGCGAGCAATGTCTGAGCAGAGACTAAGTCTGAGCACAAGGAGAAGTTTTGAGAACAAACTTTACAAGTGTTGAGAAGAAAGACATGAAGTCCTGCTTTCAAAATCTAAATGTAAGCAGAAGAGAACAGAAGACATGAAATCCTGCTTTCAGACTGAAAATGGGTACTCTTGGATCATGGCAGAAAAATTCCTCCAGAGAAGCCATAATCATCAAAATGACAAGAATTAAAGGTTTGATATACTTCAGTCTATGCAATGACTGTAAAGTATAACTTTCCAAAATCTATGACAAAAACAAACTGTTTTGTGGTATTCAATTTTTTTTAATTGCACCTGTATAGAAAAAAAGTGCTCACCCTATCATCCAGGGCAGTAACTAAAAAAAATATTATTCCATTAGTTCTGAGAAATGCTGACATAAAAAGAAATATGAGTCCTCCTTGCCCTCTAATAAATGTAAGCTTGATCATTGTGGAGTGGGACATACAGCAGGTCACGGCAACCCAATGCGTCTCAGTGCATCGGCCTCCTTAGGATAGATATTAATGATAGTTGGAAGAACACTTTACCAAATGAGCCTCTGCAATGAGCTGGAAAATGAACAATATTTTTAGTGTAAGCCCAGAGTGGTAGGGCAGGATTCAGCACACAGTGGGCCAGAAGACATCTGCATGTGGATGTGTAAGTAAGGAAGCTGCATATGCATGAATTCCTGGCAATAAAGTCTGAACAGTTTGATCATCTTTTGATGTGCAAGTCTTTATCAGCTGAACCTGGTTGAGTAACCAATCATTTGTTAGGGTTTGCTAAAGGCTTACGAAGCCAAAGCAATTGGCATGTTTCATTTCTCATTTATTCTGATACAGAATATTCTTCATCTGAAAACTCCAATCTTTTATGTTTTTATAGAACAGTAAAACCTCTCACCTGAATTATTAAGAATATTTTGTTTTATACAGGCAGGTTCGATAAACAGATAAACTCAAATGGATTGTTGCTTTGGACAGAAGTAGTCTTGGTGTTGGATCCTGAAGAACAAACTAAAAATTGGAAAACTCTGGACAGGGCATTTAGTTTAATGTTCCTGTTACCATATGGATTAGCCAGGGTGAAGTCTAGTCCTAGAGCAGTGGTCCCCAACCAAGCGCAAGAAATTATAAAATATGTCTGTTCTATGTATTGAGTCTGGAGGAACTGTTATTTTGAAAATCCTACACCTAAACCGATGTTGTCGGTTACGTCTTGCGCGCCAACATACAGACATATTTAATTATTTCTTGCTCGGCATGGTTGGGAACCACTGCTCTAAAGAATACCGCCCATCAAGCTTGGCATTGATTTAGTCTCTTGGTTTACTTAAGGTACTCCAAGTTTGTTCCGTTAAAGAATGCAGACATTACCACAAACAGAAAAGCTGTTTGTGGCCCAGTCCAGCGAGTTTAGACTGGAGATAATGGCTGATGGAGAATGAAACACCAGACACAATGTCCTGTGTTAGAAAAGAAAACATTACACAAAAAGTAAGCAATGATGCTTTTAATTTAAAAAAGTATTTTAAGGAATCACAGATAAGAATCAAATGACAATGTCATGTACAATTCATTCCCGCAGTTTACGAGGCTTCAAGCCTGGTTGAAAAGATATACTTTCAAAAGCATATCTTCTGTTAAAAACAGAGAAGCCTGTCTAATTTCAGAGGGCAGATCATTACACAGTTTGGGAGCTGCTACAGGAACAGCTGAAGTCAAAATGTAACAGCAGCCAAAAACCAAAGAATAACGTTTCACTATTCCTCAACAAAACTTTCAAAGATTACAGGAATATCTTGTAACTTTTAAACTGCAAGATGTTGAGACAAACTTTTAAACCTACATTTTTAACCTTCAGCTTTGTGCATCTTTTCCCACTCAACATCCTTGTGCACTACTCCTTTCTTCTGTTCCTTTTGGAGTTTATTTTTGCTGGTGTTCGATAAGTTTTGCCAAACCTTTTTATTTCTCTAGGTTCATTATTTTTTTCAAACGTGATGCATATTAATTATTTCCTGTGTGGTTAGTTTCTTAGCTGATCCTTGTGTTCTGTTTCTTGTGCTTTTGAATTGATTTCTCTCAGATTGTTGCCAGGTTTCTTTCCTTTTTGGCTATCTGCATTTTGGCCCCAATTCATCCAAATAAAGCATTAAAACCTTACAGATGCCATGCATAGCTGGAAGCCCATGAAACCCTGCTGACTCCAGATAAATGTCAGCAGAGTTGACAATTCTTTGTTTATTTATTCATTTTTTATGTTTCCATTCAATTTTGAGCAGCACTTTTTACAACATTAACTATAAACAATATGCAGTTGTTATCCATATAACCAACTTCTCATGCATTTATGTTTAGTTTATTACATCCTTCATATGACAAGTCAGCATTGTGCATTCAAGTGACTTTATTTGTGCCTTTTCCTTGGTGTATTATTCTAACTTTTCACTACTAGCACCAGCTACTCAGGATAAATAATGTAGTGGAAAGAAAAGGTGAGAATAAATGAAGCTGCTTTGATGATGAACTTGGAACATTTTTCTCCAACCCTCCTCAAGTGTACATTTTCCTAAAAAAAAAATTTTTTTTCTTCTTTTTAACCTTTCAAATATTTACTTCTACATGACCTTTAGTTTGGGAACATCATGTAAAAGTTCTGCCTGTCACATCAATTTATGCAGAGCCAATATCTCCCACTTTCTTTAACCCAGAGAAGTTGTGATCCGCATCATGAACACTATTGTTTTCACTCTGCTTGCCACAGCCATGTCCTCCTCAGTGAAGAGAGGAGAAACATTCCCTGTAAGAGCTGCCCTCCTCCTGCTTTTTTCCTCTTTCCATCTTCCGCTTTCTCGCACACTCGCCTCCAATCCACCATTATTAGTGTCTCCAATACTCCAGAGGGCAAACAAACTTTTAAAAAATTCCCCATAACCCGCCAAGCATAGCCCATTTTCCTCTCCATGCAATTAACTGCACCAACATTTACAATAATATGATTACAGACACTTTGAAAAAGTCATGGGGGGAACGTAGGGCATATTAGGTATCAGCAAGGGGTTGATCATAATGGTTGCGTTTCCTGGAGACTCACATTTTCTTTTCCACACTGTAGTGAGAACCACTAAATTCTACCCAGGCAGTAAAAACCAATGCACTGGAACCATGATAACAAACACAGGCAACCACTTTCTTTCTCATCACTATCTTTTTTTTTTCTTCCATCATTTTGTGGCCTATTTTTTTTTTCTTCCTCTGTACCCAGCCGTGCATTCTGTCCCTGATACAACCCTTTAATTAATTAAGTCTTTCATGGCCATGTAATTAGGAACATTAGCAAGTCATAAACTTGCCACAAGTCTTAAAATAATGTGCTGGCCCTCAGCAATTTGTTTGTAATTCCCTTTTCATGATACAACAGCCCCATAGGGCCCCATAGATCCTCCAAGAGTCCCCACAGTGCCCTGCTTGCAGCCATGGCAGGCTGGATAAGACGGGGGCTTGTTGAGGGCCACTGTAATCCAGCCTGAGAGGGGGATCAAATGTTACCCAGGCTGGCTGAAATTCCTGCTGCTGCTATTACAAGAGTACTTAGGTGTTTTACCACCTTGCAGGTTCAGAGTTGGGGCTTGGTTTGTATGGTTTCTGTTTCAGCCACCAGGTGTACTATCTGTAGAACAGAGAAATAAGTGCTAGATCAACAGTCTTTGCAAGAGATCAATTAAATGCTTTTATTCAAGGGAGGAGGCGGGGCTACAATGAAAGACAACCAATTTAAACCCTGTCAGTGGTATGTTCAAATCTCACAACTATTTTATGATTTAAAACAGTCCGTAAACAGACAAAAGAAGATTATCTGGGGAGAAAAACTGCTTCCCTGCACCAACAAGCCCTACAGAAATTGTGAATAAACCAAAGGAAATGTCAAAGATTTACGAAAGAAGAGATATTTTATGTAGCATAATAACAAAACAACAAATTACACTGTGTAACAAAACAATATTTTTGGAAGTTGTCTATGTTTTTTCAACTGAATCAGGGCTATTTTGCACCGTTGAAACCAAAGACGACATCCACTTTTCTCAATCAGCTCAGGTTTCAAATTTGATTTAGAAAAATCCGATCTTCTGACTAAATTGATAACATTTCTTCGAGGCATTATCAATTCATTTCCATTAATATTTCTCATCCAAAAAATGTTTTAGGAGGAAAAAAAAATGTTTTCTACCAGAGTGTATTAATTAAATGTTACAAACTTTGATTTCTGTAAGTTGAATAATAAACACTGATAATGTGAATTGAACATCACGTCTCCGTCTCTTTCCTGTCCTGATGGAATCTCTCCTCCTGCTCATCACTCATTGATCTCAGCTTCTCAGGAAACCGATCCAGATATGAGAACAAGTCATGCATTTTGATACTCATGTTGCTCCATAGTTCAGAAAGTTGACCTGATGGAGCAAAACCAATGTAATTTTAGGATTCAGCACATCAAAATGACCCTAAAACAGTTGAAAACCCCAGACTATTTTTTGGCTGTTGACCAGTGTAATGTAATATCTGTAGTAATAATGTTTAGTCAAAGAACAAAACCTGATAAAGAGTATAATTGCTTCATTGTAAATCTTATCTTTAATTTTATTGAATGATGAACAAACTTCTTCAAAATTATTATTTCATTCACATTCTAAAAATAATTAAATGTTTCTGGTTTTAGACCAAGGACTGAAAACTAATCAAATAAATTGTTGATGGCAATTTTCCAATCTCAAAAATTGAGAAAGGCTGACTGTGGCTCTGTGGGTAGAGTCATCTTAGAATCTGAAGCTTGCTGGTTCGGTTCCAGCGTTCTCCTGTGTCAGCGTGCCCCTGGGCAAGGCACTATTTGTTTGCAATTGTGATTGGGACGACTAAAAACAGTACTATAAAAATTCAGTCCTTTTATCATTTATAAAAATTAAATGTGTGAAAATTGAAAAAAAAACAAAAAAAAACAATGTCTTCAAAATGAGAAAGTAGAGCTTCATGAGACAGATTGGTCTCACCACAGGCTTTGAGAGAGGTTTTAAATCTTGAACTTTGAGAAGCTTCAGGAGATGCAGGCAGGAGGTGCATCTGAACAACCTCAATCCCATTGTGGACAAGATGAAACTTAACAGAAGAAGATTAGAAAGTTAAACGTGGATTGTAATGCATTTCAGAGAATAACATTCATGAGCTGTATCCTCTTATTCTTGCAGAGTTGTGGGGTCATGGGAGTTGGTTTGATGCCTAGCTCCACCGGTCAGTGGGCGAGAGGTGGGGTGAACCCTGGACAGGTCACCAGACCAGTCATTACAAGACCAGAGATGAACAAAGTCTACAGAAAAATATAGATATAAAAAGAGAAATCACAAGATTTGGGAACAGGACTAGTGAAGACACTGAGCTGGTGAGGTGATAATTTGAATTTTCCTACAAGTTCAGATGTTTTAGTGACAGTGGGGAGTTGAATAATGGTTAATAAAGAACAGAGGAGACAGGTGGAAATGGAGAACCATTATCTGTGTAAGGTAGGAGAGGGGCAGATGGTGATGATTTAAGAGTTCGACTTTGAAAAATGACATATCACACAGAGAAACATTAGAGTTAGGAATATTATTAGGTGGTCGTGACATCATGGTGACAGTTGCAAATAAGGCACAAATCATAAGTAGTATAGAACAGAGCACATGAGGACAACTGTTTGTCTTTGAAAGCTCAAATAAATTAATAATCTTATTCAGTGATATTGTTAATCTACTACGACCCCTTTTATCTGCAATAAGTAATCTAATGTGTTACTATTTGGAATCCAGCAATAAAATTAAAGTCATTTACCCAAGCCACTGTGCATCACTTTTCTTGCTATTTTCATGCATACAAGGTCCAAAGGGCACAATGTGACACACTCTCATACACACCAGCTTATATGCCTACATAGTCTACTCTTCAATAAATTACACTAAATAATAAAGACAGGAAAGCGACCTGTGTGATCCATGGGAGGAGGACGGAGATTCCCAGGCCCAGGTGGTTTATCTGAGACATCCAGAGGAGGAAAACATGAACAAACAATGTTTGCTTCATTTCTACTCTTTTTGGCAAACATTTTGACTAGATTTAACTGTGTCACGCTTCCTTAGCGCAATGCACAGGAAGAGCGCAGCAGATGTCACGGTGTCAACTGTGAAGTGATGAGGGTGTCCAATCAGCCCTGCAGTTCCTGAAGCCACAAAAAAACTTGTATAAACCATGCGGACCAGGCAAAGGATAAAAAGCTCAGGCAATGTCTGCTCAACCCCTTAGGACTGCAGGAAGGTTAAAAGTCTCCCTTTTCATATTTATCTGGCTTCACATAGTCACAGTCAGCTTACAAAAAGAGCATCAAACCACCAAATAAGCAAAAGTAAACCATCCAACTTATAGCAGCTGCATAGATTCTTTTAATACCACCCAGAGGTAAAATAAAAGTCTTCCAACCAATCACATTATCTCCCTTAAAGATGAACTTCATCAAACCTGACAAAACATTTGGAGTTGCAGCAGAGCACAGTCAAAGTGACAGAGCAAACCCAAAAGGTGGTCCGAAGCAGAAGGCTGTTAATAAAATGCTAAAAGTGAGGTGATGGTGGAACGGTGGTAGAAGTTTGTCCTGTAATCAGTGTGTTGTTGGTTCAAGCCCCCCCAAAACTGTTTGTCTCTGTTGTGTCCATAGACCCTTCATACCTTACCTGAAGGTGGTCAGAAACGCCCCTGGTCCAACTGTGTAGCTGCTTTTCTACAATTCAATGTGTGAAAGACAATTTCATTGTAGTGTCCAGAAAAGCACCATAAAAGTCTGATATAATTTAAAGAACCCACAGGAGAAGAGGAGCTTTGGATGAACTCTCTTTAATGTTGTTTTACTACCTTCTGTAGATTTAAAAGTAAATTTACCTGCAGTTCAATTTTGTTTGACGCCGCAAGGTTTGTTTTTATTTTAAATATTCCAAGCAAAAACTTTATACGAATAAACAAATTAATTTGGGAGTGAATTATGGAAACCAGAGTTTAGAGGGATTTAAGCTACACCCAATCAAGTTATTTTTTCCCCTCATGCAGGTTTCATGTGCGTGTTCTGTGTTCATAAATGAGAAAGGGAGAGTCCTTTCAGTTCTTTTGTCCATGCTAGTCCACACAGAGGTTAACAGCATTGATGCCTGGGTGATTCCAGCTCAAGCACTCTCATCAGCAGCCTTATTCTCTCTGCCGGCTGCACCCTGACCTCCCAATAACCATACAGCATTGTTTCTATTTACTACTTGCCGGAGGTGGGGTGTGTATGGGTGTGTGTGTGTGTGTGTGGGGAGCAGGGGGTGGGGGGGCAGAAAGAGTGTGGTACAAAAAAAGATAGTTGTGGCTGCTATTGATTGGCTTCCACATGTATTGAAACCAGATATTGATTTTCTTTTTTTTTTCCAAATGGGAAAAAGTGCATTGTCCAAGTGAAGGAGATTTCTGTGGGGATTTGGGGAAAGAGGAGTTGAAATGAGCATCCGGTGCTTCGTTGTCTCCTGTGGATTGTGTATAGGGCTGTGGTAATTGAATTGAGCGAACAGGACCCTTCTTCGACTTGTGCTCTTCCAAGAGTTTCAAGCTTTTCAATGGATATCTGTAATATTTCAGTTGAGGTGACTTTAAGAAGCTCAGAAGTTTTGGGAGAAGCATTTAGAGTCCGAGTTGTCGTCATGAATGGGATTCTGATATTCGTGCAAAGTTCTGACTAAATTGGCTAGATGCCCTTTTATAGTGCTTATGTTTGTGATATTTTGCACATTTGAGATGGGCTGATCAACAGCCTTGGATTGGAAATGGGAAAACATTTGAAGTCAGAGTAATTTGGGGCAGAATACAAAAGCAGAGATAAAATAAAGATTCTGTATAATTTAGTTCCTCTCTGCTTTTGAAATTTTTTCATTAACAAATGAAGTACACAAAATAAATGCTGAAATTTATTTCCCTAAACTTTGACAATATGGGAAAATGCCATATTTTCACAAAGCCAAGTTTCAATAATCTTTGATTCTGGGAGAATTTTGGCAGCTGGGCTCTGTTTGTCCAACTTTGTTTTAAAGGGATTTAAGCTACATCCAACATTTTGACAGGTTCAAATCTCTTCATCTGTTTTTAGTCATTCCTTTAGCTATAGAATATGTTAAACCTTAGCGTTTGTTTTCTTCTTAGCATTATAGATGCTCAGAAATCAATTTGATGCATAATCTAAATGTAGACGTGTACATGTACAAACCTTCCACTCTCACCAAAACTCTTTTGCAGGAGGCAGTGCTGCTAAAATTCATCACATTCATCACCTATCACAGTACAACTGTAGTACATATTTTAGCAGGAATTTCACTAGAAAATCAAAGTATTTCTTATACCTGTAACATATATTTATAACTTTTAATTGCACATTTCTTACAACTTGAGTGTGCTGTTTTTAGCTGTGCATTATTAATGTTTCCTCCCCAACAGAAGTGGGCCTATCCTATTGGTTTTTGTATGTTTTTTTTTTTTGCTCTATGACAACATTTTTCTTGTTTGCTAAAATTTGGAAACTTAACCCTGAGACGTTTAATGACTTTTATTATGTCTCTGGGTTGAATATCCATTCAAATCTCATTGACAAAAGTTGCCAGTTTATATGGAGCCCCCCGTGGGACAAGGGGGGATAGTTTTTCTTTTGCATCTCCTCGCAAAAATATTGTGTTGCGTTTTGCACATGCTTTTGTATCCTACAGAAAAATATATGAATCCTCAAATATCTCTCTAACAAGATATTAATAAACGGACAGACCTTACAAAGGCCTCATATTGTAGCACAAAGATTTTTGGTCTTCAAGGTGCTGTATGAATCCACAAGTACATCTTTACAAGAAAATACAAAACCTATCGCGAAGGAAAGTGAAAAGTATTGCATGGGAATGCAATGGTTTTGTGAGGAAACTATATATTTTTTAGAAAATTGCATTGATCTTCTTTTTCTTCAAGTCAATCCAACAGATTGTTGCTGCAATACTCGTCAGGCATGTCACTGTCCTCTTCAGAAGCAGCACCCATAACAGCAGCAGTTGTAATTTATTGTATGTGTAAAATTCTTATCATCCTTGTTAAAAGTACAGAGTAAAATGTGCTAATGTTAGCGGTCACCACAAATCTGAGGCACACAAGTAAATTGTCCTACATGTTTCCAAAATGTCCTGTGTGAGACACTTCCACCTGTCAGTTTGGCCGATTGACACAGAGCAGAACCAATTGATCCACTACTTCTTCTGACCACCTGGTCAAACACACAACCTTTCAATCTCATAGAAAGAACTGTCCAGTTCTTCCATGTAAGTCTGTATCATGTCTCCTCTGGCCTTGATATAAACCATTTCATTGTACTTCTGTTTTTATTTTTGGTTGTAATACTCCAAGTTGAACCTTCACAATCCTCTTGAATGGTTTCTTACTTGATTATGTCATGATTTGCTTCCTTTAGCTTCTACTTGATTATGTCATGATTTGCTTCCTTTAGCTTCTATCAGCTGCATAAAATGTTCCAGGTGGAGAAAATCCTCCACCCAACTTTAAGATAGACTGATGTGTTTCAACATTGGCATTTTGTGATTGAGCCTGCTCTGCTGGTGGGGAGCTCAGAGGGGCTTGGCAGGGGTAGGATGGATGGGGATGGGAATTTAATAACACCCACAGGCAAAATGCATCATACTGGCCAAACCGTTCAGGACACAGTGCTGTCCTCCAAATTCTCAACTCAGTCAACATACAAAAAGACTCGGTGCTGGCATGCTATAGGAAGTGGTAAGGGGGGGAAGGCTGCGCCATGGGTGTACTTGCTGGGGAACCTGTTGATAACTGCTGGCAGTTCTAGTTTGTTTTAAATTTCAAAATATAATTGAAAGAAAGTCTTTAGATAAAAATACGCAGATAATCTACTTGAATCTACTTGCATGCCTACAGGTGCCTTTAGTTGTCATTCCATTTTTCTCCTGCCCTTCCATCCAACCCAGCTTAGATGGCGGCCATAATAAACCCAGTTCTGTGCTCACTTCATGGAGATTTCTTGGTGATCGCAACAAGAACAGTGACAGCCTGCTTTTTATTCTGTCCGTGTCAGACTGTTCTCCCATTCTGTTTGCAATTAAGACAAAATTTAGAGCACCGAAGCCTGAAGGCAGTTGGTTGTCCATACATGAAAATTGTTGCCTAGTAACTGGAATTGAGAAGTGGGGGTCAGAAAGATGCACCTGAGCTGTAGGGGGCAGTCTAGGGAGGAACTGTGTTTTTTAAATATATATATTGGTGTCTCTCTTTGTGTTATTACTTATGTTTAACAATGTTTATCTGTACTTGTAATAGCCATTTATGAATAGCAACATATAGGTAAACTTGTCATTTCAGCTTACCTTCTTTTTGTAGGACCTCAACATGCAGAGCAGCGGTTCTGGAGTTCTGGTGTTCCTCAGAGAAACACTGCTCTAAAACATAACCTGGGTTTCAGACTATTAGTACACTTTTTTCTGGTGAATTATATCTGTTTGACACTAATTTTTGTATTTTCACACTGGTTCTGTTTGGACTTTCCATGGACTTTCACAGACAGATTTTTGAGATGTCACTGACTGAATGAACACAAACAGACACAATGATATTTCCAGTCAAAAGGTGGTGCCAAACACCCACCATACAAAGAAAACAACAGCTCAGAAGACGTGCAGATGAAGAAGAACACTAACAATTATTGCTTTTCAGAAATACGGTGTGGCAGGGGGAGGTATTGTTTTCTTGTATTTTTGTCTCATAAAGAACCATAAGGAAGCACAACTCAATTTATTATTAGGAAATCAATTTTATACTGTTTCAATTTTCTTGTGGGGAGCTTAAACAGTCTCAATATTAACACATGCACGGAATATTTGTGAATCTGATTGTGTGCGTTCGTGAATACAGAGACTATTATAGTTCCATAAAATCTTCACATTTTCTGAAGTCATGTTCAACTTGATTAAAGTCAAGACGATTTATACTGGTCTCCATGATGTCACAGAACTTCAGGAGGGAAGGCTTTAAATGACTTTTTATTACATGTGAGCTGCGGCAGACTGTCCAGGGTGATCCCGCCTCTCGCCCTGAACGTTAGCTGGAGATAGATAGATGGATGGATGGATGGATGGATGGATGTATATTATATGTGAACAAAAGGTAAGGAGCTCAGCGCTGATAGCAACGGGTAAGATACACGACAGGACGAGACATGACAAATGACAGCTAGGGGGGAAACAAAGACTCAATGGGGGGAAACAGACACAGGTGGGATAAAATACACAAAGGAGTAACCAGGGAAACCAGAGACAACTGGAGACGATCAAGGGGAAGATGCAACAACACAGAGACTCAGTTAACTAGAAACATACACAAAAAAACAAATCCTTACACCAAAGCTTAGTGGGCCACAATCTGAAGTACCTGCTCAGAAACTGACATTTTGAAGCTCAGTAAGTTTAAACTTGTGCTTCCCCAATTGTTTTTAGAAATATATTGCTGTGATACACTTCATGGTCATCTCACCATGGAAGTAGACCTATTTCAATAGAAAAGTAAAAACTCATTTGACATTAACAGCCAATAAAGTATGTGTTGGGCTGGTGACCTATGCAAGGTGACCCCACCTCTCACTTGTTGGTTGCTGGAGATGGGCAAGAGCACCGTAACCACCCCACAAGGGACAAGGATGTATGGTAATGGATGGATGGATGGATGGATGGATGGCCACTGATGTCTATTAGTAAATCTTGCAGTGTTTTTCAGTGCCAGCAAATATTAAGAAATCTTCAACATTCCTTTAGCTAGTGCTACTCACCCAGTCTCTGCATGTGTGTGTGTGTGCCACCTTCCAAACCACCTACCCTCTTGCTTTAACTTTATTATTTGTGACCCAGGTGGACAAACGTTTGCACACCTCTCTTTTAAACAGTGTTTGTGTTTGTACTCTGGGAGATGTAGAGCGATAATAGTAAAGTTAAGAGGGGCAACCATGATTGAATGCACAGCAATTCATTAACTTTATGGGATGCAGGGGGAGGGGTGGCATGTTGACAGATTTGTGACACCAACCTCATGTGCTCAGAAAGACTCTGAACCCCTCAGTGACCATGGAGGATAAATGTCTGTGGCTTTAAGACTGAAATGTAAACTTGATAGTCAGTTATGAAAAAAAACTGACCTTTTCTATGTTTTGGATTATCACATGCATACAAATGAGGGATTTGGTCCATAACTATTTATACAGACTAGCTAAGCAAACAGATCTTAACTATGTCACATGCATCTTTGCAGACATCAGCAGTCTTAAGTCAATATTTTTTTTTTTTTGCACAACAAACATGCTGATGTCTTACATTCTCTCAATGCAAAACAAAATGCAAGAAATAACAAGTAATTCCAGTGACCCTGATCACCTATAGGCACAACAATTGGTACACCATTTACAGACAAATACTATTCCACAATCGACATCATCTTCCATATTTGCATGTGCTTTGATGCTGAGAGTAGCAAATTGACTGAGAAAATAGCCATATTACTACACAGTGGGAGAGGGAGTGTGTCATGTGCTGCAAACAAAGGGAGACGGCAGCAATGGCCCTCACACTGCGAAAATGTCTTTGGGTGGGAGGGTGTGTGGTGGCACAGACTCAGAGAACGAGCCGGAACAACAGCAAAGATAATGTTGAAGATTTCTGATGAGCATCACGATTTTCACCTAATAGCTCTGAGAGTCCCACTAGCTGTGTAAATGACTATCTTAGTTGCTTTGTTGGAGTCACCCACCACAAACCACAAAGATGTTTACAAAGATGTAAACAAAATTGGTTAAGTTTCTCTTTTTATTAGACGACTCATCGGGTCACACCTTAAAGCCTAACAGAACACCAGTGATGACCAGGCGGTCATCTTAAACTCCGTCAATCAAACAAGAATAACAAAAACATTCCGAAAATCTTGAAAACTGACTAAGAACTGGACTGAAAGTGACTGAATCTATATAACAGGCAAACGTGAAAATATACCTTTTAACCCCAGCATGTTGCATAAAAATCCAAGTGTATCAAACCCTAACCCACTTTCTGGAAGGAATCAGTCCAACAACTGTGCCACAGGGCCTTGTATTTGCTGGGCTTATATGTTGAAATGCATTTCCGCAAAATTCAAGCAGCTGGAACTGCATTCAGAAAGCACAAGATATAATTTATTCTTCTCTTATAGAGGTACAGATGATTACAGAGTGTATATCAATGAAGGATAGATGTTTCACAAAACAGAGATCATTTTCAGTTTTCAGTCCTCGAACTACAGGTTTCTAAAGTATAACCTGGAAACCATTTGAAATGCAGTTCTGACCACATTTAATGAAAGAGGCCAAATTTGTCCTGCCAGCCAACTGACAAGGTATTTATAAGCCACATTTTTGCTTTTATTTTAATTTCTTTGTAATTAGGACCAGAAACACCCAGTGCTAATTTGCTCCAATGCAGACTCTGACTCACTAATTTATTAAACTTGGCCAAGTAATGCAGGGACATTAGCAGATGAAATGCCCCATATTCACAAGTCCAACATATTTTCCAAACCAAAAAACACTAAATAATTATTTCATAAAAATGAGGAAATAACTAAGTATTTCATAAGAGATTATTTAATGGCTAAGATCTTCAGCAGTTTGCACATCCCTATTCAACAAAAAAATCTGACTGTGTTGTTAATTTTGTTAAAAAAAAGTTGTTTATTGTTGAGCAAGTAAAAACCTTATTTTGGTATTTGTAATTTAAAGGAATTTTGTTAACTAAAAGGGCTATAAAAATCACTTACCACAGTCTTTGTAGTGGTTGTTTATAGCTATAACAAACAATGAATGCTGTGTTTCGCACCAAAGACATTTTTGGAACGTAAATGTCCGCTGCATTGCCTCCAGAACTTCAAGTGAAATGTTTTAATGTATTCAAAGCATTTCATGATAAGAAAACTTAATATTTATTATTAAACTTATTTGGCCCTTTTAAATGTTTATTGACTTTTTCGTAGTGTGTAATGCTACACAAAAACCATGGAACATACGCTGGTCTTAAGGTCAGGATACTGCACGTTTTCAGTCAACAATAATATGTAAATATGTAATATTTTGTCTTAATGTGCGCTTTAGACAGCCTTAGAAAACAGGCATAGTAAGATGTAGAGATAATGTAGGTAGACAGGAAGAAGTGCAGAAAGACATGCAGCAAATGACCCAGGACTGGGAATCAAACCAGAGACCACTGCACTAAGGACTGTAACCTCTGTGTATGATGCGCCTGCTCTACCACTGAGCCATGTGGCGCCCCCTAATGTAGAAAACAGGCAGATAAGGTGGAAACCTAGACTTGGTGTTGGTAGACAGGAAATGAAAAAACAACATAAGAGAAATGGGCGCATAAGACGAAGACTGTACATGCATTGCTGTAGAAATGACAGTGCAGTCTTCCTCTACTGCATATTCATACTCAGGCAAAACCAAAATCCTCAATTCAGGAATGAAGAGAAGGATGACAGGAACTCCATCAGCATTTTGTCGGGTCACCAACCAAATCCTGATGATGTTGGAGTGACAGAATCTGTCTCACTGTCCTCTGCTTCTCCTTCTGTTTTGCTCCAAACGCCTCCACAGCCGCACTCCTCTTCCTCATTATGTTGCTCTCTGGTTATTTGCACTATATAGTTGCCAATTGATGGTTCATGTTTTGTATTGTACCTCCTTCAGAAAACTGGTTTGTCATTGGTTGATCCAATGCTTCACACGCTTGCCTACATTGGAGAAAGTCAGGATTTACCTAGGAGCAACTTTCCAACTCCAGACCAACTTATAGAAAAAGACTCGTAGAATTATATAGAAATATGCTTCACATATTATGACAAGCATTTTGAAATGAAATGAAATTTATTCGAACATGATACAAATATAAAAATAAAATAGTGCACAGTAACAAGAAGTGCATAAGAAAGAAGAGAAAATACAGATTTTTTGTTTCAGTTAACATATCATGCTCAAAATGGGGTAAGAAGAAGTGAGAACTTATAAACTCCTACCCCTAAACACTTGAGACTTTAGAGTCCTACTGTCATTAAAAAAAAAATCAAAATCAAAGTAGCAGTCAGAAGTAACAATTACTAATATTTACCTATACATTTTCCCATTTTATGCTGGTTTATCTTTCTAAACCCTTACACCAAGTTGTTATCTTCAATACACACCTTATTTCTTTCTGTCCCCATGTGTGTATCTATTGAAAATTACCTCTTTGTACTTTCTTTTGAATTGTGTTAAACTATTGCTTTGTTTTAAATCTTCATGTAACTTATTCCATAACTTTACACCTTTAATTGAAATACAGAAGCTTTTTCTTGTTGTTCTAAAATTGCGGATCTTGAAGTTTGAGTGACCCCTTAAGTTATACCCCCCTTCTCTTTCAGAAAACGTGCATATTGAGTCTGATACAACAAACTCATGCAGAAATATTTTGGAGGCGTGAGACCATTCAGAGACTCATGTGATACATTTTGATAAACATGACATAATCCACATGTGTCACACTATCAGCCCACAGGCCAAATCCAGCCTGATTTAGCTATTTCTGTGACATCTAGATTCCATGGCAGGGCGGCCCCTGGTAGAGCTTCATCATAGCAATTTAATACAGAAAAAAAAGTAGAGAATTGTATGTAATCACTTGCATGATGTACAAATGCATTTGCAAATTGCTCAAAAAAAGAAGAAACTGCTTATTTGATGTGCATCACCAACACAAAGATTTAAAGATTGAACAAGTCATTTTGAGAATTTTAATTCTGTTCTGAGAAATGCAACTGAGAAAAACTGTAATGAGCCAGTGATCTCAACAATATGAGAGAAAATAACAAATTTAAAGCTGCCAAAGTTCACATGGTGTTTTGATAAGTAAGTGTGGATATTGATTTTTACTTTTATGAGACTGAAGAAAAATTCAAGACATTTTAGAACATGGTGTTACGACTGGCTCAGGGTTTTAACAAAAATGGTGGACCGTGCCATGGTTAAATGTGCAGAAAATGAATGTTTATTAAGCATTAAAACTATAATGGTATGCGAGTACCAGTATCAGTAAAACAACGCAAATGCTTGGATGTGCTTTATGCATACATATGGGAACGTTGAGATGCTTAAACAAAGACAGGCTTAAATGTTCATAATGAGGGGAGAGCAGCACACACATCAGGAGGCAGAGTGGACACAGAGCTGCAACAGCTTCACACACACTCTGCTCTAGAGCAGCAGATCAGCAACACCTGCACAGAGGAGAAGCACAACGGCAGACACACAAACACCTGCAGCCCAGGGCCACAACAACGATAAATACAGTTTTCTTAGATTCTGATCTATAAACCTGGTTTCTAAAATACAGGGTCAAGTATTTATCAAACCAGGAGTATTATATATTCAAATAATAAATAATAGAAAAATGTTATGAAAATGATTTACAAAATGACATTTCTTTAAAAATCCATAGCTGCCATCATGAGTCATTTAAACAAACTTCGATGACATGAGTGGGAAAGATTGCATTGTACATACTGTATCTTTAAATCAAAACAAGAACATTTACAAAATGAAATAGTTTTAGGGCACTTCCTGCCTGAGGCACACTCATTTACATGTAGACTATTTTGTACTTTGTTCAATCACAGGAGGGCTGCAGCATCTGTGTGAATGTGCATGCGTGTGCGTGCATGTGTGTGTGTGTGTGTGTTTGCATGTGTGCGTGGTCTTGTAGGGAGGGTGTGTGTATTAACTCTTCAATTTCACACATGCTTAATCTTGAGTGAGTTTGGTGTGAAGGGATTTGTGGAGGAGTGTGTCTGTTGTGGGTTGGGTGCTGGGCAGAGAGGAAATGAGGGAGGGGGACGAGAACAGAGGATGTTGGGGGTTCGGGACGGTCATGCTTAATGGACTGACAGGGGAAACTTTGCTCTGCTGTCCCCTCTGTTCTTCTTGGATTATTTCACTCTCTGTCTCATTGGATCTTGATCCTTCTTTGGTCTTTTGTCTGCTGCTAACATGGTTTGATTCAAACATGGTTTAAACTGGATCTATGAATAAGGATCAGATTGAGTTAAAACTAGGTGTTCTTTTCATTACGCTCCATAGCTGTTCTTGACACAGTCTATACACCTCAAAATGTTAAAATATTTAAACATTAAAAAATAAATCCTACCATACAAAACATTAGCAATAATGTAAAATTACAACCTGGGTCACACAAAAGAAATGTTCTGCTCACAGAAACTTTCTTTTACACTTAAATTACCGTTTTACCTTGAAGGCTTTAGGCCTTGTTAACATCTAACGACAACAATAATAATAACAATAATAATAGCAATAATAAATGGAAAAAGATAATATTTAACTAAATAAATTAAAATTATAAATAAAGTCAACAACTAATTAAAACAGGAAACTAAAATCATTTTAGTTTTCTATAAATAGAAACATTTAGGTTGTGGTTAAAAATCTGTCCATTAAAATTAAGCAAAAAGCTAATTTAGACTAAAAGAGCAGTAAGAGAACAGATTTATGTAATCTTATCTATAACAATTCACTAAAGTCTAAATGTTTGAGAAAAGCTTATTTTCAAGTAAAACTGTTGGTTTGACACAACTGAGAAAGAGACAGAATGCTTCATATCTGAAATCTTGGCTTATGTCAGATGAAATCAGTCAAATGTTAACCTTAGAGTATTTTTCCTATAGTTGAGTAAAAGACTTTACAGTTATTAGTAGGAGTTACAACAGGTGGATAAAGCAACAAAATACAAGTAATTTTTTAGAAAGGTGTTGGAGAAAAAGTATCTTATTGGTGGTAAGAAAACACAAAAGATAAGATAAGGACTACAAACAGGAAAAGGCTGCAAACCTGAACCATTTAGAAAGACGTGAAAAAGAAGTTTACTATGAACTAATAACATATTCTAAGAAAAATAAAACAGATAAAACACTATATTTGTCAACTTAGTAGAAATGAAACATAAATAAGGACATTTAATAAAAGTTCAATCTTAAATGATCACTTAGGTAGCAAGGTCCCATGTTCAAGCTTCCTCCGAGTGTGTTTATTATATTATATCATTATCTAATATAGTTGCCATATTTTCAGACTTAAAGCATTCTGGAATACAGGATGTTAAAAACTGCAGTTAAAGATGGACACAAGAATAAATTCGAACTCCATTTATGTTAAACGGAGTTAGGAATAAAAAAAATGTTGTTTTTTTTTAAATCAATTATTTCTATTCAGTCTTACTTGATGTGTCTGAAATCATCGAGGCACAATCACGCAAAACTTACTGAAAGCCGTCTTCATTTTCTGTGATGACATGCATTTAGAAAACTGTGCTCACAACTCAAATGTGTGTCCCACTGGGTGAGAGACCAAGTGAAACACTCTTCTAGAGTGGTGCAGCACACACAGGAAACAGCAGGAGGCCTGCAGTTCAGAGTGGAGAACAAAAAAATAAAAATCTTGAAATATTTTCAAGAGATCAATGAAATCTTCTCTGTGTTCAGAAGCTTACACAGATTTTTATCAGGACCAATCAAGCCTCTTCACTGTGAATGCTTTTGAGATTTCACAGTTTGAAGCACACAAGTATGAGTAGCAAAACCAAAAACCAGCAGCTAAAAATCCAATGACCTACTTCAGGAACAAACATCGATATTTTTCTTTTCCTGGAATATGTACAAGGCAAGCTGAATATTCTTAGTATAATTAAGCAGCGATAGAAATGATTGTTCCTTGTGTGGTGATTGTTGTGCATATTGAAATGCATTTAGATGACTTCTGTGGCTATGGGTGTGTGTGTGTATAAGGGATGTGGGGAGAGGCTTCGTTTGCATAAATGATAAAGTGTGGGACCAAGAGGAAAGGTCGGACAGGAGTGTGAGAGAGGAAGTGTTTAGATCAGTAAGCACACTCAGCAACAGAAGCGTGAAGTGCTCAGTGTGGGAATAACACCTTAGCCTGTGCTCCAACTCCTCTTACCACACACACCCCCACACGCCCACACACGCACACACACGCACACACGCACCCACACAAGAGGGCTGAGTTTTTTTCAGTTTAGTCAAGGAAATTGATTGGTTTGAAAAGATTTGTTTGGAGCTGGTGTATGCATTTGCATTTAGGTCTGAGTCTGAATCTAACATTTTTACTCAACCAATTGTGTGTACAGGAATCTGAATCTGACTGGCACTTGTGTGGTGCGTTCAGAGACCACAGGACATACTGCCACACATATATATAAAAAGTTGTTTTTCCTCTATGTTGTTTTTTTGTAATAAGTACAGAAAAGATCACACCAAACATGATCTGCATGTCTTATTTAATTTTAATTAGGATTAATAATTAACATTTTTTTCTCCTGATTCTGTAGAATCACATGAGATCTATATTTGGGAGCAGCAGTCCAGTCAATTAAAGGGCAAAGTAAATATTTTAACTTCCTCTGTGAACAAAATGTTTCATACCTATGGGGTCAAAACATAGTTTAATATCAGTGTGTGCCGCATGGTGATATGGATAGATATTTTTTGCAGGTAAAAAGTGAAAATTCCAAGAAAGATTGTTGAGCTGAAGAGAAAGAGGTCATGTTGTCTTGACAGGCATTCTTTATGTCACAGTGTCAGATTTGTTTGGTTTCATTGTTTGACAGATTTGACAGTTAAGGAACAGAAATGGATGTAAATTACTGTCGATTTCCACCTGTCTCCTGCAGCAATCTGCCCACCATCCTGAGCAGGGTCAGTTTGGTTCAGCTGCAAAACTGACTGAATTATTAAACACACACCTTTACATGAAAAGGAATGAAAAAGAAAAGAGAATTAAAAGAATAAACAAAAGAACACTGGGTCTGAATCCATGTTTAGTTATCTAAATAACATCATAAACAACATAAAATATGACTGCATTCAATTTCCATCCCAAATGTCACATATTGCTTTGTACCTACAGGTCTGATTATAGATCTCGATAAGGGCTGAAGATAAGATAGGGCAAGTCTTTTCAAAGTAATTCAACACACAAGCAATGTGTTCTATTCACCTGCTGGGATATAAAAAAAAATTTAGTTGGTATGTGGATAAGGAGTGAAGATAATACATTTCTATAATCATAAATATTTTGAGAGCAGCTTCTATACTTCCAGCTGGACATATTCTATATTCACTGGGTGAAAATGAGTGCATAATGTTTCTAGACTGATAGTTCAGATGTTGCAGTTCTTCCAGGTCAGGAGCAGGTATATTGGTACTGGAGCAGAACTATTTCAATTCAAACAAATGAAACAAAAACACGTCAGAATGTTGGTCAATGTTTTTAAAGTCTGTACTCTCAGTGGAAGGACTCTAGCACTGGATGATGCTTACTGTCTTCCTAGATTTAGCAGCAGAATTCTGGATCAGCATAGGATTGATTTTTGTAGACAGACCTGTGAAGACAGACCTCCTGCAGTAATCAATGCAACTAAAGATGAACACCTGGATGAGTTTCTCTAGATCTTGCTAAGAAATTAGTCCTCCAATCCTGGAAATGTTCTTCAGGTGATAGAAGGCCAACTTTGTAACTGTCTTCATGTGGCTCTCAAGGTCCAGGTCAAAGTCCACAACTACACCCATTTTAAGTTACCTTTTTTAAATCTATAATCTGCAGCACTGATGGGATCAGATCCCTACAGGTGTGCCCTGCCTGTTGCCCTGCCTGTTTCCCTGCCTGTTGCCCCCAGACTGCTGGAGAATGGTCATCATGTTGACCTTTTACATCAGGGGTGTCAAACTCCAGTCCTCGAGGGCCGCAGTCCTGCAACTTTTAGATGTGCCTCTGCTGCACCACACCTGAATAGAATAATTAAGGCTCTGGAGAACTGATCTACACAAGGTGGAGGTAATTAAACCATTTCATTCCAGTGTTTTGTACCTGTGGCACATCTAAAAACTGCAGGACTGCGGCCCTCGAGGACTGGAGTTTGACACCCCTGTTTTACATGATTTAGCACGTTTAGAGAATTAATACATTTTCTGTTGAACTAAAAGTAAACGTTTCCAATTCTCTCTTCTACATCAGGAGATGTGATTAGATATCTGAGATCAAAAGAGCTAGCTACATGACCCCGACAGACAGAGATCTGATGTAGTCTGTCTGTTGCTGTGAAAGTCACCATAAAGCAGGGGTGTCGAACTCCAGTCCTCGAGGGCCGGTATCCTGCAACTTTTAGATGTGCCTCTGCTGCACCACACCTGAACAGAATAATTAGGTCATTAGCAAGGCTCTGGAGAACTAATCTACAGTAGGAGGAGGTGATTAAGCAATTTCATTCCAGTGTTTTGTACCTGTGGCACATCTAAAAACTGCTGGATAGCGGCCCTCGAGGACTGGAGTTTGACACCTGTGCCATAAAGGTTCAAATGTACTTTGATCCAAAGCAGGAACTCTGGATGATCACTGATTTTTAAATTACACACAGAATTTGGCCGTGATTATTAAAATCCAACAGCACACAGCGTGGCCACGGGTCCCACTAGGAATCACCTTCAGTAGATCAGAGACGAGCAGTGGGAGTGGGATGTCTGACACCGACCACTTTATTATGCCATGTTTGAGACAAGAACATGATACCTGGGACTTGATCAGGACATCCTTGATACTTCATAAATTTGTTCATTTATAATTAATGCCACAATGCGATTATTAAAGTAAACAATTTCCCCCACATATGAAATCAGGAGTTCTTCCCACTCACATGCGCTCCCTCTCACATCTTTGTTGCCAGGCTTAATGAAGAATTCCACTTGCCAGGCTGGGCAGGCGCTTTTCGGACAGTGGGGATTTTTCATCCTGTAATGTTGGCACGGGTCATTAATTGTGCCTTTCCATAAGACCAGTATGCTTGTCATTTGGGTATAGCACCTCAATACATCTCCTGAACAACACACCGCTTACAACACACACATGCACACCCACACACACACATTCTCTGCTCATCCTCTGGGTGTGTCAGGGCCTGAGTGGTCTTGCCGCCCACCCTGCAGACTGGTCTGACCCACATACTGTCACTAACTGATGACCCCTCCTCCAGCGTTTTATACATTCATGCACACCAATGTAGTCATGGAACAGACAGGAAGGATAATTGTCTCTGTCTGGCCTTGTGAATGCTTATATGTGAGTTGTTTTTAGTCTGGTGCCATTAAATTTGGTAAATATTTCTGAGTTTAAATAAGGACTAAAAAATACAATGCTTTTTTACGACTATACTCAGCAGTTGTAGTGTTTGAATAACTATCTCTCAATCAGAACATGGGTGGATTAGCTATTTGCTTTAGATTTTGTCTTTAGAATCCCTTCTCTACTGCTGTAACAGAATGTAAATAATTCTGTTACAGCAGTAGAGATGCTTTTCTGTTTTGATTTATACCGTTTGGACTTTTTTATATAAGTGTTCCTTGATTTAATGACATTTGTGGTTGTGGATAATGTTCTTTTTTTCAGGATGCAGAAAGGTGGGCCTTATAAAACCGGCAGTAATTAGTGCTAACATGAACAACTGGAAAACAACTACTGTCAGCAGGATTTCACATGTTTGTTTGCTGCTCTAAAGAAACTAAGATTTATGCATCACATTCCCCTGATTAAAGCAGTGAGGTAAGTTTTGTTTTATTTGTATTATGAGCTCATGTTCTTTTATCTGAATGTTTGCATGTGTGTTTTTAGTTTTCACGGTGATCGCGGTGATCCAGATGGAAGCTGGTGTAATAAAGAACTTTAAAATCACTCAGTGGGCCTACGCTGAACTTTGTCCAAGAGGTGGGGGCTGGTATAGTGAAAACCCAATGCTTCTGTGTTCGGCTGGGTCGGACATCAGTCCAGGGTTCTGTTCCTTCCTGTAGGAAGGTTTCTGTTTACGTCTTAGAGGGGATGGAAAACCCATGATTGACCAATTTTGCTTTTGCATTTTGCACACATGTTTGTGGTGCATGTGTAGGCGTGTGTATTCTTGTGTATTCTAAAGAAAAAGATAATAAACTTCCGATTTCTCATTAACGGGATATTCACACGCATGGAAAAACCTTTTACAGTAGCAGAAATACCTTGATTATTTAATATGCATGAACGAACCAGTACATCACAGCAGAGGAATGTAAAAGTACTGCATGTGAATGCAAAACCTTTGTGAGGGAAAAGAGAAGAAGAAAAAGTTTCCTGTGTAAAGAACTTTCTTTGACTCCTTTGGAAATTTTACATGAAAAGGTTTGAATGTCTTTCCACGACTTTTCTTTGGGCCTTGATTGCCTATTTATATCTCTAATTGGGCAAATAGTACGATATGTTAATTAAAAAAAAAAAACAGTAAAGCAGCCCACAGTTTCTTGCATTATTGAATAAATGCTAAAATATCATTGCTTATAGATATTAAAGAATAAATATGAAGCGCTAATGTGGCGATTTGAGTGCGAGGCCTAACAGTGCAGGTTTGCTTTATTCTGACCTGTTTATTTATGACCCAAAACTGTCTGCTCCAGTTCAAAACCCTGTCAGTGTGTGACTGAATTAATACAACTCCGTAAAACAGAGTTGACCAAAAATTCTCCACAGTGATAAAAAAAAAAAAAGATTTATTAGCAAGTAAAGCAAAATAACAGAGTTCATTGGATGATTACTTTCTCTGCATAGGTTCAGGTTAGTTTCAATAGATTTCCCCTTGAGAAATAAAATAATTATTAGAAGACTTCATTTTGTATTCAGTCAGATGATGTTCATTCTAATATCCAAACTTGTTTGATGATCTGAAATCTTTTCTTTGAAACTTTGGATCAGAATGTAAAAACAGACAAAATCTTTCAGGAAGACTCACAGAGCTGTAATTTATAGATGTGACTTAATTCAGTAAAGCAAGTGACTCGCTAACATCGTTCTGCCTTTTATTAATATTCTTTAATTATTATTTTGGGTGATCCTTGTGCAACTAACTGTTTGATATGTTGATAAATGTTTAGTTTTCTGATTTTTATAAATTGTCATCGGAGACTCACATTGTGGTCTGAGTTTAATTTTTGATTGGTTCAAATACATGTTGCGTTGTACATCTTTGTGACAATCTTTTTTTTTTTTTTTTTGTACCTGTTCTCATCGGCCTGAAAAGCCTGTTTTTCCCATGTTAATTCCTCCATGCTCATACGTAGAAACAATAGCTCGTCTTGTATGTCCTAAGAATTCTATTTACACATTCTGGCATCAATACTGACAGCTTATCACTACCTCACAGCACGACCTAAACAAAGCCCGCGTTTGTCTTTCTTTAAGGGTGGAAAGGATTCCCATATAAAGGAAATAAGCCTGTGCTTTCCTTCAGCACAAGGGAGGAGGATAAAGAAAGTGAGCAAGACAATCACAGACACTCCAATGAACAGTTTTAGCTGTATTTATTAGTTTTTGGAATTTCCACGGCTAATTTGCTATGAAATGCAGCTATGGACATGGAGATAATTTCCTGAACAAAACCTTGAGTAATTAGTGTGCGGCCAGATGCTGGAGAGCATCCCCTGGTAAAAATCCATTGGCTTTGGCTCAGAACAGGAGCAGGGAGAGGAGCCAAAGCATTAGCTATTTTTAACCCATCTTTTCCTCCTTAAGATCCCACCTCACCTCTTCCTCATCCACACCGATCGTCTGCTTTGTCATTTCCTTTCTGTCTCATCTCCCACCAGTTAAAGTGAGTGATTTCTGCCAACAAAAACTCTAAGCTGATGGCTGAATTTATGTCACAAATTATGCTTTTTGGACTACAGAAAATTATCAAGTGAAGAAATGTAAAGAAAATATTATCAAGCCTGAAGAATGAACATCCCCAATGATTTCTCTGTTTCAAATTTCTCTGCACCTTCTGTCACTGCACCATTGTACTAAAATGTTGCATGTCATGTTCACATTTTCAATTTCAAATACACTGTTCACAGAAAGCCTTGTGTTTAAACTGTTATTTTTAGCCACAAACGTCCCTAAAGAGTTTCTACAGGGGAAAAAAAATCTTAAACTGAGACTGTCTGTTTTTTCTTGTCTCTATTGCTTTGAAAAACTATATATATATATATATATATATATATATATATATATATATATATATATATATATATATATATATATATATATATATATATATATATATATATATATATATATATATATATATATATATATATATATACATATATATATATATATATATATATATATATATATATATATATATATATATATATATATATATATATATATATATATAGTTACAGCTTCAGTTTAGTCAACAAAATATTATATTAAATAACAAGCAATAAAACCGTTAATCAATTTTAGCCAAACATGGTAGATTTTAGAACATTTTAAAACGTATAGGACCTATAGTGCTGAGGACAAAATAATGTTTGTACTGATTAAACTTAATAGATGGGTAACTGTACCTTTGACCCACAAAAGAGAATTTCCTCTTAAAGGGGATGGTCTGTGCTGGCAAGCAGTCTTGGTGGTTTTCACAATCTGCTTGTTCCAGATTTCTGCTAATTGTTTTACTGACCGTTTTAGCAAGGCTGAGCAGACGTTTGGTTGAAATTGAGAAGATTGTCCCTAAATGTAATGGTCCACCGTTTCCACTGGAGATCCTCCAGTAGTTGTTGGGACACCATGGCAGCTAGTTTTCCTGAAGCATGCAACCTTTTCCTTTGCTTAACAGATGATCAGCCTCTGGTATCATTCCTCATGCCACTTCATACAGTAGCAGGTCTGCGTTGAATCTCCCTTCTGCCGCAGACAGACTATAACAATGTCATCTGTAAAGGTGAAGATGAGCCTGTTTTTAAGGGCAATCTCATATAAAACGATGATGGAGGACACATCCTGTGGAGGACAGCTGTCTCCTGGATTGGACGTCATTCACACTTACTGTGTGGAGGTCAACATGTTAAAAAGTCTTAAGTCCGTTCCACCAAATTAAGATTTTCAGAAAATCTTGTCAGAAATGTCACAGAACACATTTATTGTACCATAGTTCTATTTTCCTAGTTTGACTCAGTTGAAGTTCATAACTTGCTTTGTCAAACTAAAGCTTCAAAATATTGTGTCAGTTATCAGTCATGGCAACCTGAGGTGGATTTTCTTTATTATGAACCCAAATGTAAGATGTTAAAGTTAATATGGGAAACCAACAACGCCACCTGGAATAACTCCAGGAAAACATAATAGTAAGGACACAGGTAAGTTCTCCTGGAAATGAGACAAGATTCAGAAAGTTCTACAAAAGTTTAAACTTCAATATGCTTCTTTGGTTTAAAAATATTACATGATGCAAGCAGCCTCGTGGCAGGTGGAGACCTGCTTATGTGCAGCAGCCGAAATTGGCCTTAAAGTGACAGTGTGCCATTTATGCTGCTACATTGTGGTAGAAACACAATGAAATAAAAGTCCATATCAACAATAAAACAGAGAACAAAATTATAAAAATAAATAAATGCAAATATTGTGAATATCGTTTAAACTAATTAGAGAAAATGATACTAAACAAAAACAATCAACAAGTTAATAAATAAGGAGGTAAAACAATAAAAGATGTTTACATGTCAAAATAAGTAAATGTCTAAATCTACGGAAAAAAAAGAGTTCTTATTTAAAGGTGCAGAAAAAAACAATAAAACCTTGGCAGACTTAGTGTAGATTTGTTAGAATTTTCTTTGAACCAAGATAGCTTTTGGACTCTTATCTCAAAAGATATGTAATAGTCTAAGTTTGAAAAAAGTGTTTTTATCTACACTTATAAACAATTAGTTTTGTAACAAATTTTCTCTACTCTTCTAGTGAGTTGAATGTCTTTATTTACGTTACAGCACTCCAACCTCTGATATCTGCTGACCTTCTTTTTGCAAGTTTTTTCTGGTATTTTAACTGTTCACATTTGGTCAGTTCTGGTTAGTGATTGAACTTGGAATGCCTCTATTCCATCACCCTAATCTTTGGCTCCCTTCAGATTCACTATCAATTTCAAGTTGTGTCTCTGTCTAGGTCACTTCAAAATGTTAATATTGCTTCTAGTCAGAAGAAATGTTTTGGATAAAATAATAAAAAAAAATTACTTTAAACCTAGTTCTGCCAGGGGCGTGAATAACAGTATAAGCAAAAGTGCAAAATTTATGTTGTAAAGTCAATATAGAGGCCATTTTAAAAAATGACTGGGAATGAAATTAATTCACTTTAAAATCTCTGAAAATTGCTCAAAGTCGGCATTACCTTGATGACAAAATTCTCCCTGCACAACTGTGTTAACCAACAGTTGATGTTTCCACTCAGTGAAATGGAGTCACACAATAAAGTCCTCGTGTTGAAATGGATTACAGTTGCACTGGTTAAGTCTCAATAGGTTCATTGGCGGCTGGTTGTGGAGTGTTTGAGGCTGAGCTGAACCGAACACAGACAGGATCCTGGTGAACATGTGCAAATTGCCTTGGCAGAGGGCAGCACTCCCCTTCCTCCTCAAGCTCACTGTCTCCACTGTGGCCAATTAAGTGAATTTCAGCAAAAGAGCATTTTATTAGTGCTTGCCCACAGCCATAGAATATGGTGATATATTCTTCCTTTGAACACACAGGAAAACAAATTGGCACATTAAGTGGTGAATGGCTGAAAGAGGTTTTGCTTCCCATGCCTCCAGCACAGGCCCCGGAATTTGAAAGTATGCCGATTGAGAGGCAATCCCTCAGCTTTATCATTCAGCATGACAGTATGGGGCTGCACTGTAGGACTCAGATGGGGGAGGCCGATACCAGATGTCAGCCATTAGCTCTTTCTCTCCATCGCTCCTCTCTCCGCATGCACAGATCCATATGCACGCCCTCCAACATAGACTCCCTCTGCTCCCTTTGGCAAGACCAAGCTGTTTGCTTTTGTGGCCTGACAAGCCCTTTCTATTTATCTGTTATTACACTGGAAATGTCAGATCCAAAAAACAAGAGGGGACCCGAGAAGTGTTCCAACACTGTTGGCCGATAGTCGGTGTTTACTGCCACTCTTCCTCTTGTGGTGCTCCAGCCTTTACTCACAAGCAGTCCCTCTATCGATCATTTTCACGTTGGGAAACCACACACACTCACACACACACACACACACTCTCATGATCCTGCATGAGAGTATTTCTACGCTACGGAGTCCTGTTCCTTCTGCTTTAGCAGCTAAATGAGTTTCTGCGTGTCACAATCCTTCCTGGCTAGATGCCCTTCTGCCTCCCCAGCACTGCATCAGAGGGACCTTCAGCAGTGCTAATGAGGATTAGGCTGTTTGTGTTGTTTACATGTGTGTCACTCTAATCCTTTTAGCAATAAGCTGTTTTTGCAGGAAGTGTTGGTAATTTATGCATGGCACAATTTTCATAGGATTGTACTCTGACAGGACAGACATTCTTCATCCTGTAAGTGTTTACTGAGACAGGCGGCAATTTGGCAGATGAAGATAAGATCTGGTTTTGGCCCACTATATGAAATACATATCCAGAATAAATCTGTATCCAGTTCCACAAGTGGTTTTTGAGGGCCAGTGTGCTTTGCAAAAGTATTTTTCAAGGATGAAATAATCATTGGACATGACACAATGTGTCATACTAAACATATTTCTGAAGGTGTTGTTGACATGAAATGTTCACTAGGTTTTAATGACAACCAAAGATAAATAAGGTCAGAAATAACGCTGACTCATCTAGCCCCTTGACCTCCTCTCTGTTTAGTTTAATACTTTCCTTGCTTAGCCGCTTTATTTAGATCAATAGCCATGCTTTTCTAAGTTTGCGCTGCAGGTTGTCATACTATTTCTGTTTACAATCATCCATCAAAGCTTGGGATATTGTTTTATGACCTAGCCCACCAGTATACCTCTCCATAGCTTTCTCTCTGACTTGGCTGCTGTGTTCCTTCGTCTTCACCATACTGTTTTTTATTCATGTTTTCTGAGCTATATTAAGTTGGTGTGCACAGTTGGGAGAACTGGTGCTATTGATTTGCAGCCACAAAAACTGAATTTATTTGTAGCAACAGCGGAGATTTGATAAAAAGAAATGTTAGCAGGTTGTCCTTATCGAAGACGGTTTCAGTTCAAACAGACTTGGTTTCCATTTGTTCATCCCAGTCAGTTCAAACTGGGATGAATTGAGTGACATGTTAAAAGTCATACTAGGTGAGTTTCTTTCTTTTGTCTTTGCTTCCCCCCCCTTTAACATATATTTAGTCAAGAAAGTCCCATTGAGATAGAGAACTTCTTTGTTGATGGAAGTCCTGACCAAGAGGCTGCAAAAATTACACAACAATTCCAATTGAGTTACATAATTAAAATGCCATACAGCTGTGAAAAACATTTCCAGTGGTCAGAGTCTGGACTTAAAGGTGCTCATTGAATAATGTTCAGTTTATTTTCAGTCTGTTTACAACTTGCTCCATGTCAACAAAGTCAAATTAACAAAGGTCCTCTGTGGGGAAATGGAACAGAGGGCAAGAAATGATCATTTGAATCAATGGGAATCAATGTGATTCGAATCAATGGATTTGAATCTATGTGATTAACTCACATGTCCTTATAAATAAAAGTTTACCAGGATCCCAACCTCCTGGTGGACATGGAAGCCCATCCCAGTTCACAGTGATGGGTCAAGGCCAGCTGTGTGCTTTGTATTTCTTTAAGACATTTTTGTGTACACAATTTCTTTTCAAACACATTTTCAAGGTTTTTGTCTATTTCTTTTCAACAAAATTGAGTTTAAGGACTGTCTGGCTTCTACAATGGAACAGATGGTGTTCTCTGTTTTTGCTATGAGCCTTTTTTTTAAACAAAAGTATTACCAAAACAAGCAGGTTGTTTTTTTCTCCTAGAAATTTAGAGGAAGCAGGTCATTCTGGGTAATTGTATCATAGCAAAGATTGTTATCAACAGGCGATGAGTGTTTTGGGGCAATTATTACCAAATGAAGAAAACAGGGAGGACTGTGATGAATGCATAGCTGCAGTATATCCAACATGAGGTCTGGAATGGCTCTCAAAATTACACAGCCTTGTTAAAATGTTTTAGTGATAAATCATTTAAAACCATTTTACATACGTGGTCATACTCAGTGCATTACAATATGCGTTCCAGTGAGGCTCGATTTTCAGGGAGTACATTTGAGGAGGTGTTAAACATACTTTTCATGAAACCCACATTTCTGTAATAAAAATGTTTTTTTTGTTGTTGTTGTTGATCAGATGTAATATTCTTACAGTGAAATAAATGTGTTTTCTTTCGCTGTCAGAAGAAAAACATCCTAATTAATAGAAATAAATATTTGAAAACATCAGTGTGCAATTAAAATGAATCTAGTGAATTTCAGTTAGTGAATGGGAATAAATGAAACTTTCAGGAATACAATGAACCCCTACTATTTGTGGCGGCTGGCTAAAATCCTTCAATAACTGAGACTCCCTCTGAAAACTATTATAAGTGTCTATTTCAACAGCTCAAGTACCACATACTCTATGGATAGAACATTTACACAATATACAGCAGTAGGCACAATGGAAGCCTTCTTTGAGCACTTTGAAATGCCGTGTTGCTGAAAGGTGCTGTACAAATAAAAGTTGATTTGATTTAGATCTTGGCACTACTGCAGAAGATAACATTAACAGTATTCTTTATTTCTTCTCTTGGAAGTACAACCAATCGGCACCAAGGGAAAGAACTGCTGCCACGCGTGAATCAGCCAATAATGTGTCAAGTATCACTGCACTGAGGCATTATAGATTCCAAATGTCCATTTCATTTCAAATATTTTAGATTAGCCATTTGAAAAAAAAAAAAAAGAAATATTTTCCTCAAATAATTTGGAGTTCTATTCCACAGATTGGGGTCCAGTGTATTCTGATTTATTGAACATGTTGTATATACTGTGTACTTTGATACATGCCATGTAGAATTTAACAGAGAAATAAATAAATCACATCTAAAAAAAGAAAAGCTGCAATAATCCGCTTCCAAAAATATGCCCAACTTTAAACTAAGACTTTGTTGAAGCACCTTTTCTGTTTTAGTGTCTTCTGGAGGGCACATCTGTTATCAACTGTACTGAATCTGCTGAACTGAAAATACATTTTCCCACATTTACTTATTTGCATCCTTAATTGAAGGATGCAATTAAGGATGCATCCATAATTTGCAGAAATTTCTGCCATAGTTTCTGCAAACTATGGCAGAAATGGTCTCTTATGAGGGTATCAGTAATGAGATGTGTTCCTTACAGATTTCTAACCAGAAGCGTGAATGAGAAAATTTGATCAGAAAATGCTTCATTTTGAAATTATATGTATATTTTTAAGTAAAACAAATGTGTCATTTTAACTGGGTTGTTCAGACCTTTGAGAGTCACCCTACGAGATACATGAACAAATATTATCATGGATGGATCTTCACAGGAAATATGAAAGCTAATTAAAGACCTGAAAGAGGCAGAAATGCATGATCACACTCTGCAGGCCTGTTAATGCAGCCTTTTATTTGCTAAAGGTTTGGAGTGAGGCCTGGGATACGGGCCTGGCCCTGTCAGTCAGGGCATGCTGCCGCTCCCTGGGCTTTCATCCTCTCAACAAGCCCGGCAGTCCCCTCCTACATCCCCCCAGAAGCCCATCAAAGGCTGATTCTCCACGCTGGCAGTCCAGCCAAAGGCAGGTGGGAGGCAGGAAAACTGGGGGGGAAAGCAGAGAATGCTAGTGGGCCAGAATCTGAGCACAAAGATGGAAAGCTGCTTTCTTGGCCAGGAAGTGAACTGAAAACGGTTCTGACCGATCCAGCAGAGACCCAGATCGAAGCAGTAATAAGATTTTTACCATAAGATATTTCACATATTCTATCCATATGCTCATGCTACAGAGTCAATAGAGAAGATTCAGGCAACAGACTTCTTAAATCACTTTTACAACTTGGTAAGTCTGAATCTATATTATGGATTTTATAGACATGATGAAGGCACACAGCAGTAAAAAAAACCTCGCTATCTGTACTTGCAATCCCGACAAATTTTACCCTAGGTCTACTTTTCTTTCAACTTCCAGCCTCCATAAGGGGTTAACATCTGTATCACACTGTGGAGGCCAGTTAGGCCATCATACCTGCTGCCCACTGGATTATGCTCCTGTTGTCCCACTCTCTTCCCTTTCAGATTTTAAACTTCCCTTGCCACCTTCCATTTTTATGTCGGTATAAATGAGTTCCCCCACAAAATCTTCAATGCGTCTTTAAAACGCGATAACTCTCATGGCGGTGCTGTGACATTGACCCCCCCAGCAGGCCAGTTCCGGTTCAGTGCCCAGGCCTCCTGCTCAGCAAACACACACAGTCTCAGATATCCGCGCATCAACACACTGTGTGTGTGTGTGTGTTGTGTGCCAGACCCCAGGTGCACCAAGAGGAGCAGTTAAATTTCATCATTACCCTTTCTTCCCTGTGTTGGAGCTTTTTATAGGGCCTTTTTACAGCGCGCTCTGAAGGTGCCACTCTTGTCCCAATGGTGCACAGGAGAGAGATAGATGGAGAGAGACATGAGGGGAGTCAGATGAGCGAGGGGAGGGCAGGATGGGAAGAATGGAAGGTGGAGAAGCAGGATCTGTGCTGGAGGGGGGAGGGACGGAGGTGAGAAAGAAGCGTGCATGAACAGCCACGAACATGCCCACCGTTAGGTGTACAAGCTAGCAGGGCCACTGGGGAATGACAAAAAAGAAATGAGAAAAAACACTGAGGGGTGGAGGGCAAAAAGAAAGGAATGCAGCGAGGGAGAGTGAGGACCATCAGCTGTCAGTTTCACTACTGCCTGATATAAAAACAGTGGTGAGGGTGCTGGATAAGGTATGTGATGAATGGGCTGGAGACACTCATCCATCCAACTAAACGATTTGTGGCCACAGAGTGGTGTCCAGAAGCGTCAAGGAAAGAAAGGACTGAGGAAGAGAGAGAGACAGAGGCAAAGAGAGAGGGGGTTTATGTTTTTATGTATTAGGAAGGTATGACAGACTTGTGATAGGGAGATGGGGTGAGGCACAGATAGAGGTCTCTGTAAATCTGAGTGGATGTTTCAGAGTACACATCTAGTCATGGCATGCTGGTCTCCATGCTTGTGCTCTGAGCGTCTCGTGTGCATATTTCTTTGACAAAGCCTCTGCACCAGTAGGAAGATGACAGGCCTGTGTTCTGGAAGATGTATGGCAATATGTCTGTCTAACTCCGATCAGGACCATCCATATCAATCTTTGCTATCAGCACTGTCCAACTCGGCTTTATGGCACCGAGCAGGAGTCATAATGACACGTGGAATCCAGCTCCGCAGAGTGGAGTAGATTGATTGGTAAACAGACACAGCTGCTTGAAATACACTTGTACATCACTGTCCAGATTCAGCAGGTCCCGTGAAGAGGCTGCACTTTGACTGACGCCAAACCAAAAGCAGCTTTTAAAGGCAGAACATGGCTGTCAGTCCTCTGTGTTTTAGTACAGTACAGATTCCAAGTTTTGAGTCAAAACTTGGAACTCACATAATTTTAAAACTGCTCATACAGTCAAGTTTATAATTACAGTAAGAAAGTGAGAACAAAGTAGGGTTTGGAAAAAAGACATTTCAGAGGAATTGCTGCAGAGATGTCGGACATTGTTCTGTCAGAGATTCCACAATGTACTACTTCACCTATAAAAAACATATTGAAGTGATGCTCAATATTATAATCCCAACATTTTGGATAAACTATTTTAAAAGCAAATGTAGGAATGTGGGAAAAAGGATTCTTCTGGAGCACAGCAGATTCTTAGTTGCTTTTCACTGGTTATGTCGACTTTGCAGAAATGTGTAGTTCTCTGTCATTATTTATAGGAGGGTTAAAACATGTTTAATTATTCTATTTTTCATTTTTGAACTCCTTTGAATAATCAACTGACTTTCAGGCGTTATTTTATAACTGGGATCCATTGGAGTCAATCAAATCAAAATGATTTTTTTTTTAAAGTAACCTTGAGCCAGTGAGTTAGGGATAAATTGTGCAGCCCATATACACGGCCATCACAGGTTCAAGTTCAAGTTCAATAAGATGATGACTTTGAATTTTCTCAGAAGGTCTTCAAGGGCTTAACAATGTCCTTTAGTGAGATGGAGAATCTGAAGGGCCTGTCAAGTTCTAACAGATCTCTGACCCAAATTAGGAAAATTACTGATGCTGATTCCAGCCCATTACCATGATCTCGTATTTGCAAGAAAAACTCTTACAAAACAAAGTTCCTTAGAGAGACCATGTCTCCTCCAACACCACAACCTTACCTGTGTGAACTTTGCAACACAGGAGCAAATATGTGTGAGAAAAAGTTTCATTCTCCATCTCATCTGACTGGTTATGATGGAGTCTTTCCACCGGTCAACACTGCTGTCCACCTGTCTGACAAAAAACCTCCTGAAGGATAATGCCATCCCTCCTTTGGATCATACTGCATGCTTCTTTCTCTTGGTTGTGTTGTTGTATTTTGTAACAAATGCATTTTAATTTTAGTGTTAAGTATATATAGAAATATGAAAACAAACCAATGCAGTTATACATGTTTATTGAAATTTTGTCAAATACTACATCCTGATTCTGTCCTAGACAAAACACAGTGTGGTCAAGTTCCGCTCATAATGGCAGTTGGTAAAACCTCTGTGAAGAACAACTGATGCTTAGGAACCTCAGAAGAAAAACCATAAAAGTAAATGACCATGAAACACATCTTTCCACTTACTTTTGTTCAGATAAATCCAGAACATTTGATGTAGCCTGGATTCTCACCTCCCTTCAGTGCTCCAATCTGGTATTTCTCCCATTGACCTTGATTTGTCCAGTAGAACCTCAACCAGGTCAATCAGAGATCAGAAGGATTGGTTGAAAATGATAATATAGATTTTCTGCGCTCTTGTTAGAATTGTAGATTGTTGACAGCAGCAGAGGGAGAGAACAAAGTCTGTGTTGACAATGCTTCCAAATATTGAGTAATAAAGTTGTAGTAATAGGAAAAAAATATTTTATTGCTGTCAAAGACGTGGTTCAGCTCAGCACTTCTCTCTTCACAGAGGATAATGGCTGTTTAAAGTGCACACCATTTCCTGTAAGCTTCATTAGATAGCCGGAGCTTCGGTAATTGGATGAAATCAGATGATTTAAAGCTTCAACACAGGCCATGCCACCAGAAGGCAATCATTTCTCAACAGCCTCTGTACAAATCACTGGTGGTGCTAAGGTTCACTTTTTTCTGAGTCTTTGATTGGCTGGGGCGGGATGTTAAAGCAGCTGCACATTCAAAACTACTGCAGTCGTCTTCAGGTTATTCTGACTTACAAGGCTTCTCCTTGTATAAGGAAAACTACATCCATATTTTAATACATCTAATACAAATGAATGAAACCAAATAATGTGTATTAATGAGGGGAGCCAGTGACACCATTTACTTCTGGTAATTTTTAAACTTTGGATCCATAAAGGTGTAAAAGCACATTGAGTTTCAGTAAAAGATCTTTGCAAGCAAAATACAAAGTTGAGCTGCCTGCAGAAATAAATCTGATTATAAAATTGTCATTGTGAAAATCATTTTGTAAACATGATACATTGTTGGGTGTGGCTTTAAAATGGTTTATTGTGTTGTGCACAACATAGCAGCAAATTTAAATTGGCCACAACAGACTTAAATTAAATCCACAACTTTTACCCTTAAATTTCTTCCTAATGTCACAAAAAATCATCACAATTTTCTTTATATTCATAAGCAGTTGCTTTTCTTTGAAACAAACTTTTATTTACTTCAGGGACACTTCTGATGCTCTTTGAAAAGGAGTTGTCATTCTTCACTACTGTGAAAAGACAAACTGGATACCAGCCATCACAGCATCATTACTGGTTACTACAAATGGTTTAAACAGTGAAACTCAGGTCCTGCTGAGTCTCAATAATACCTATAGTTTTAGATGAGCGCCTGCTCTCATCAAATATAAATACAAGACTTTTTCTGTAATACCAATTAAAACTAGCTGGTTCCTGGGCCTTCTAACTTAACGGCAGAGGTAACAGTATGCCTTCTTCATGGGCATTGTGTTGTCTGTAAGTTGTGCCAATGTTACCGCCTTGTGTTTTTTGCCAACCTCAACAGGGGCTGGTCCTCAGCTCAAACCCCATGCCCTGGGTCTTTGCAAACTCTCCCATGTGCATATGCTCCGTATGGTTCAAGTGCAGTTGCCAATTTTACACCATCTGCCTGTGCCCTGTACTTCAACACAGAGGCAACGTCTCTGCTGGATAGCAACCGCCACCCTTCACCTTGCCGGAGCAGAGACGTTTTAAATGTTAACTTGCAGTCTGCAGGAGCTAAGAATGATCCACAAACCACACCATGGTGCCAAGTGAATGTGCTCATGTTGAAGGAGATAGGACATATTTGTTATCATTTATTTTTCCTTTCTGCTTTTCCTTTCTGTGCTGCGTATTATCCCCAGCTTGTTCTACTGCATGCTTCCTTGGCTCTCCTGATTTTTTTTTCACACCTCTGTTCTCTATCTACCCCCTTTCTTCATCTCACCACTCTAATGCTGCTTCTCTCTTGCTTGGTCTTGCAAACGGATGCCCACCAACAGTTTGTCTGCAGAAGTAACACATTTGAATGAAGGAGGTAGACAAAAGCAAAGAACAAAGAGGTTAGAAAAGACGCTAAGCTCAAACCAAAGCATGTCTGATGTTAGCGTTGAAGTGAAAATTTCGGGTCTTTACTTTACCGAGGGCAGCAGTCCAATTTCAGGACGCAGTACTTTACAGCTGTAAAATTCAGAAATAATTCAGAATGCATGATGATGCTTTCACTCTACTGAAAACTAGTTCTACTGTACAAGGAATATCTGGAGCTAGCAGATGTACTAGAACGGTGCTTCTGCAACATCAGAGTTCAGTTTATGATGGCAGCCCTCACATGCCACTAGTGTATGGGTACACCCACACACACACGCACACACACACATATTATGCCATGAATGTAGGGCCAGCTAAGTAGATTATTTGAAGGAGGCATTCACCACATAAATGCTGTGATTAGTTTCTTTAATTGTGAGAAACACTTTCAGAAACACTAAATGAATCAATAAATGGCTACAACAACCTGGAGATTGAGCTCAGTTATAGACCTGTGTTCACATTCTGGGTCCTCAGGTCCGTCTGCTTTTCATGCTTTGTGTCAAGGTTCTGTTTTAGGAAAAATTCAATATTTTTGATATATAATGTCCATTTATTCAGCCAAGACGTGTCTGACTCTCTCAGTCTTTCTTTCATTGTCAGTCTCTCTTTCTATGTCTGTGCATGTCGGCGTGTGTGTGGGCGTACGCGTGTATGTGTGTGTGTAGTTCCTGCTTTGTGAGCATGTTTATTCCCTCTGTCAGGGAAACAGTGGTGGGTGGGCTCAGAAGTGGAGGGGGGTACTTTAACGGTCTTTTGAAGGAGATAAATGGTTTACAGATGGTCCAATCAATATATTCAAATGAGACAAAGAGTCTAGCAATGAGCATTGAGCAATGGGGTATGGGTGATGGAGGTCGGGTCCCAAACACTTCGGGTCATGACCGGCACCACAGCTCATGGCAAAGAGGCAACCCAACTGAATCCATCTCATTGCAGTCAGCTAGAGTAGATTTTTATTACATCCCAAATATTCGATATTTACTATATTTTGTGAATTCACCTGAAATTAATCAAATTAATCAATGCTAAACAATTAAGGGAAATTAGTTTTTGAAGGCAAATCCAACCTCATTACATGTATTTTAAGTCTGCTCCAGTTAAATAATAAAAAAACCACCTAAAAACGTTATCTGTGCTGTCAACTTCTTAGTAATATTCTATAGAGTCGTGATTGAGAGAGTGCTAACATCTCAGCATGGTATTTCAGCAGTAAAATAGCTGACAGAATGAAAGAAGCTGAAAGGGTGATTTAAAACTTCAAATCATTTCCAAGTTGAGTTTATTAACTGTGTTTATAGCTTTCAATCAAGACTGAACCAGTCTGTGTGATTCTTGATAGAAAAAGTGAAATGTTTCAGTGGGATGTATATGAAAAAACACAGTAGCATTCTTTAAACTGTGAACATTGATTGCTTTCAGGCTTCATTGGTTTATTACTTTTCAAAAAGCTATATAACTTAACGTTTTTTGTCCAGGATTTGAAACAGTAGTGCTTATACTTTAGCTTATCAGAAGGTATTAAAAGTGCATAGCATTTTGCCTCCACTGTAAGCCCACAGGCTACGTAGGCTTCGTCGTATTTCCTGCTCTCCTTCTGCTGACTACCGTTACTCGCTTTATTTGCCTCTGCCATGTTTTTCTGTACACAGTCACAAACTTCTCCATGTCTCCTCCAACAGCTCTGTAACAGCAGTGAGCTGTGTGGGCTCCTTCTTCCACTGGGTTGAATAGGCAGCCTGTTGACTATTTTGAGAACTCCTGCCACCTGGTGACTGGAGTTCCCACTCAAACTGTAACCCCACTATTTGGGAGGTACTGATCTAGTGAAATGACTGTTTTCAGATTCTGATGAGGGCTTTTTAAATCCCTTACCAGAGTCATAACTTGATGCAATCTTATTTCGGAGGATCTCAGACAGCTTTGGATTTTACCACTGTGTTCACTCTAACTCTAAACCCAGTGGAAATAATTTCTTCTTCACCAGAAATAGATTTTTTAAAATTATATATTTTTTAACTCTTTTTGTATTTTGACTACTGTTTATTTTTATTGCTTTCTTTTTACTACTGGAATTTCTTAGGTTTGTTGGTATTGTTTACGTTCAATATTTATATTGCTTTTATTTTGTTAGAAAACAGTCCATTCCCTCTGTGAGGGTCGGGAGGACCTTGGTGGTTTGGCTCTACACATAAACTCCATGTTCACATTAATAGGTACATCTATCAAATTTCTTGTTAACAGAAACTGTATATCCATCAGAAGTATAGGCGGAACTAATTAGAAGCATTTAGCCATCTTGATGTGGTGAAGACAACTTATGTGTAAAGCGGAAGAGAGGAGTTAAGAGGAACTACGTAGCTCTGACTGCGAGGTGTGTTTGTTTAGTGGTAGAATGACTGGTTTACGTATTTCAGAAACTGCTTAATCAATCAAATCAATCAATCAAATTTTATTTGTACAGCACATTTCAGCAGCACGGCATTTCAAAGTGCTTTACATCACAACAAACACAAAAACACAAAGTCATGCAACTGAGATTTTCAAACTCAATTATTAATCGGTTTTACAGAGCATTTATGAAAAATGAGAAAACATCCATTGAGTTTCAGTTGGGTGGACAGAAATGCCTTCTTGATGTGAAAAGTTAAAGGAGAATGGACAGTCTGCTTCAAGCTAATGGAAAAGCAGCAGTAGCTCAAATAACTACTTGTTATGTCCAAGCTATTTGAAAAATCAACTCTGGACCTTGATGTAGATTGTCTGTTGGAGTAAAAGGGCACACTAAGTGCCACTCCTGTCAGCTAGGATTTCAAAACTTATGCTGCAATTCAGATGATAAGGTCAAAATTAAGGGTGTAAAAAATGGAGACCAATGCACTGTATGTTTATGAAGACTTTATTTGATTATTAAACATCATCAGAAATAAGTTAATGGATATACACCAACCAAAACACACTGCCTGGTCAAAAAAGGTTGCAAACAAAAAAAGGTTACACACTTATATTTTGTTGGATCACCTGATGAACCATTTGCCATTTGATTTCAGATGTTAAGTGATCGCCCATCATGATCACTCAGGAATTCTTCCTCAAAGACAATGGATCCCCACTTTCCTCCTAGTTTTCAATAAGGCGTTGGACAGTTCTTGACCCAGTTTTAGTACTCTCTGCAATCTTTTTAGTCTTTTTCTGTTTGATGCATGTCAATGATTTGACCCTGATCAAACAGACTGACATCTTTTCCATGACCATAGGATGTGACTTTCCACATGGTTGTTTAAGAAATAAGAAGCAACTCATTGCACCAGTTGAGGTTAAATAACTTGTTGCCATCTGAAACATAATCTACCATGCAGTAATTATCCAGTAGGAGCCTTGTACCTATTTGCTTAAATCCAGGGGTTGGCTTTTCTTTTTTGGCCAGGCAGTGTATCAAATAATATATATTTGTTAGGGGTTTGTGTATATACACCTGGATTTTGTCATGTCACATGTGAGGTCACTTATCTGAGACACTGTTAACAACAGTCCATTTTAGAAATAAATACAGCAGAGGCCTTCACAGTCTCATCACCAAGTAGTTAGCTTCAAGCATTCCGTTTCCATGACCTTTAACATCAGGTGAGGATTTTCAACAATAAATGTTCTTTCACTTTCCTTCACAAGGAAATACATAGTATACAGGTAGGGAGGAGTACATGTTGGATGTGTCAGGACAACAGAAACAGCAAACACACACCCACACCTGGCGGCAGTTTACAGAGACCACTCAATGTGACAGTTATGTCTTTTCTATGTGGGATACATGATAGTAAAGGAAGAGACCCCACACATGCAGGGGGAAAACATTGAAACTGTTTGCACTAAGGCTTGGGCCAAGCAGAACTTCATGCCCAGAAACCTCTTCTGTGGAGTAGATGAGCTGAAACCACCATGCAGAACTTAATACTGTCTGTTCACATTGACCACAAATGGGCATGTTTTATCAGCAATTGTGTTTTCTTTAAACTGTATACAATTCACAACAGGGTCTTGACCTCCCACTTTGGAAATCTCTGCTCAACACAAATAACATTGGCTCATATATGCCCACATAATGTCCTACTTACACCCTGTCCCTACACATCCTGAGAGGGGGTTTAAAAAATTAGAGCAGCTCAAGTGGGAAAACGGCACCCATTTGTCTTTGGGATAATATAAGTGTGGGTGCATTAGAGACAAATAGCATCCACTTCCATTTCCTTTATCATTGTCAGGTCAATTAATAGGCCAAGGATCCTGAGTCACTAGATGGAGGCAACACACACAAGAGCACAAAGGGAGGTCTTTCAGCTGGTGACCTTGGATGCTCCTCCCAACACAAAAGACCCCCAGAGATGGATGCCTCTTTAGAGAGCTGCGAGTCCCTGGAAGGATACTGTTGCTGACACCTCAGAGACACACACACACACACACATCACAGAGTCCTGGGGAGAAAAAATGACATGCATGCACACTGATGGGTTAGAAGCTCAAACTAACACTGGAAAACCCTCAGTCAGATTACTTATGTACAGAGTGGAGGCTATCAGTATCATCAGATGGAGTAGAGGAAGTAGACTGATTGAAAATCCCAGCTGTAGCATGCCCATTGTGAGGCTGCATTGAGAGCCATGAAGAGCCTTCTTTGACTCTGCATTTATCACTCTGGTAGATTAGAATGTCATCTGACTGTCACCTGGAGGACATACTGGCTTCCTACTGGGAGGAGCTCAGCACTTAACATATTTTATACATTGTATTGGTGATGAATGGTGATGATGATGAGGATGATGATGATGATGATGGCTGTTCTGCTAGTCACAACCTTAAGTTGAATTTTTATTGAGCATATTCAAAGTCAACCATCAAATGATTTTAGTTGTTGCTTAGTCATTCTTATCTCTAAGTCTTAATTACAATGACGACCTGATGGGGAGGAAAGAAATATAATTCTATAGAGACTGTAACTGTAATAAAATCTAGGCCCACTACCTAATCCAAACAAGATGGTATAAATATATTCTGGGAAAACTGCAAACTAATCATAAGTTATTGTGGAATGTGTTTTTTTTAACTAATGGGCAAAAAAAAAAAAAAACTAAAAAACACATTTAGATTCTCAACACAGTACATCCCATCAGTGACATCATCAGATATGGTAAATCATACTGAGCTGAAATGCTGTTCAGCTGTCTTTAAATAATTTTCTTAATATGTACCTGTTTGCAGTCATGAGCACAATATGTATTTCAGAGAATTCAACAAAGACAGTGACTGTAAGTGACTTAAGCAACAGTAACTTATACCTAATATAGTTCATACCGTCAAACGTTCTGTGCCTTGAGCTTCTTGATCATCAACACAATGATAAGCTTGTCTCATGTCGGTCCCCTCTGTTTGTTGCTTTATGTGAAGTGAAAGAGCAAACACTCTTGTGCAGTAGAAAAAAATTATGCCACGATGAGCAGAACTCAATATATGGTAATTATATGACAGGATACACTTATTCATTGATTACCATATCTCCAAGACTAGACAGAAACAGTGAGGAAAGAGAAGGAAGAACAGAATAGTGAGGAAGATGAAAGACCCCTGATAAGAATTTTTTTGCTTCCCTCCCTACACGGGGATGTACAAGACTGTGTGAAGGCAAACGGCTCTTCCATATGTATCTTCACTGATAACTCATCTCTATAGGGACCGAAGCAATTCTGAGCAGGAGCAGCTCTGGCACATACCAGATCATAGATCATACTTCTGTCTAGTTTTCTGTAATTTGACTGTTTGTTTTTAAATGCCCTAAACAGAGCAGGACTATTAATTTTGTTGTTCTGCTTACTGTGCACTGACAATAAATCTAATCTAATCTAATCTAACCCAATCACGTGCACACCAAACATCAGACCCATAGTTGTGTTATATCAAGCAAACAGATATAGCATATTGAGGGAAAGATACACAGACAGAATGGGACAAAGTCAGCTAATATCCTGAACCTTTGCTGAAATACCACACAAACCACACACAGTGATCAATTACAGTGTGTTTTTCTTTTGTGTTTTTTTTCAGTCTATTGCATACATCTTACTCTCTGCTTTTTTGAACTATTGGTCCATTTTTGCCAATAGTCCCACTGTGGAGTGTATATTTGACCAGTGCACAACAGTTACAAACATTTTTACAGACACATGCATGCAAATCTTTGTACTTCTATACAAGCTGAAGACTTTGTGTAGGATTCCATTCATTTTAGTTACCACATATAAGCCTAGCACAGATATTTTTCCTAAACACAAATCAAAACACAAATGCTAGTCAATTCCTAACCCTAACCTTAACCAAACCTGATTGAAACCATCTCTCTAAACCTAACTAGCAGAGTTCAGTACAACTGCATAAAGTCATTCCTTTTGATTCCTTATAAAGAACTATCATATTCATTTACTGTGAAATTGTGAAGTTCTTATGGTCAAGAATACAAATACATTCCTATGTATGAACACAGATGTCGCCCATTATCTCATATAAACCTTTTTCTTCAGCTCGCTGTGTATCATAATTTCATACTCTGCTCTGCCCAGTGGTTGATGTGAATTGAATCGTAAAGATTTTATTAAACTAGGGAAACATTTACTGTATTAAATGAAAAGCTTTCCATTCAGAGCCAATTGCCTGAGCTAAACATCAGGAAAAGCTTTTGACCTGCTGAGTTTGGCTGTGTCCAATTTTTCTTCATTAAATTTTAAGATATTATACAATACCAGGCAATTTTTTTATCCCCTTAGCAGTAATTAATTAGTCATGTTAAAATACAACGTGATCCTTATTTTAACTCTGAGAATTCATTGTGTTTCAAAACAGACTGATGCTGAAATCTCACAAGGATGAAAGAGAGAAACTTCGCTGTAGCTTGTTTGGTCATCCTGTTATCTGTTTTAAGTTTAACTCAAAGCCTGAATCAACAGCAAATCTATTTGTCAGAAAAAAAGTTTCCTATGAGATAGTTGTGCTTCCTGTTAGTTTGAGCCGTCTTCACTAAGTAACAACACTCACACTGAAGAGCATTTGTGTCAGGCAGCCTGGAAGTGCTTATGTATGATTACTGAAAAAAAAAAAGATTTTACTTTTTATTTTCTGATTAACATGTCAGTGCATAAAATTCCCCCCAAAAAACTCCTACTTAGCAGTATTAAGTATAATTTATTAAGAATAAAGTTAGAATGAAACGTTGCTGGAAGAAAACATCCATAAAATCATGTCTCTTACATTTATCTCATATCTTACAATATAATTTGTTTATGTTTACTTGTCCATAAATATGTCACCGTTTCTGTATGGATGAATCTCTCCTCTAAGAATGATAATTGGTATTAAAATTTTTGATTTAGAAATCTATTAGTGACTGAAAAATATTGAACTTCAGATGGAATTTTCAGCTATTATATAAAAGCATATTTCATAGATTGCACCAATAATTTTAATACCAATACATTCAGCCATCTGTAATTGAGCATGTATGTAAATGAGAGCTGATGTGCCTGAGCTCCAGTTGTTCAGGGTAAAGATGTTTCCATTTGTGCTGCAGGGCTTTGAACACATGGTCAAATCTTTGATCCATAGCAATGTTAGGATGAAACAATGTTTGACTATCATTCTTAAATCATTATCTGGTGCAACATGAACAGATGATGACATCAAAAAGAGATTTGTTGTGTGATTTCTGTCTTTTATGCACTTCCCAAACTAGACTAAGTTGACCTCTTCTCATCTCAGCTTCCCAGTTCCTTTAATCATGCCTCCTCCTGTCCTGATTGAATATTTATTGGCTTATTTATTCTTAATCACAGACAGCCGCTTGTCTGTCCTATCAAATTCAAGCTTCTTGAATTGCACACACATGCTCACGCATGGACTGGTAAATGAACAGCTGAACCCCCATTTCTAGTTGCCCCTAGCAATCTTTCTGTGTTCTTGTCAGTGGGAATGAAATTAGATTTGTGCCAATAACATCACATTTTTTCAGCAATCAAAAAAAACAAATAAATGTGAGATTTTAAGAAATTAAAATTAAAGGCAATTACTTCTTTGGTGATGTACTGTTGTCTTCTGCATTTTGATGCTGGTATGAAAATTTGAATGATATATTTCCCATTCAATTTACTTTGTAATACTGTGACAATTTATTGTCAATTTTTGCAGAAATATCTCTGGCAGACGTGACTTTATGCCTACCTGATAATGTACCTTTTTAGGCTTATCAAAAAAAGTTGGATAGATGTTTCAGCATTTGTGCATTTGACTTTTTCTCAGGTAAAGCTTTTAGGCCAAATCAAAATAGTTTCATTTGTTCAGCACAGTTTCAGCAACAAGGCAATTCAAAGTGTTTACATGAATGAAAGAAATGGAAGCAACAAACCAACAAAAAAGACATTACATTGTAATTGCAAAGTAAGAGATAACAGTTTAAACAGGAGACACTTAATGTTGTTCCAAAGCCAACTAAACAAATAGGCTTTTGGCCTTGATATATCGGAACTCAAGGTTTCAGCATCTTTGCAGTTTTCTGAAAGTTTGCTCCAGATTAACTGAATGTGGCTTCCTCATGTTTGGTTCTGGTTCTGGTGATGCAGAGCAGACCCGAATCATTAGACCTGAGAGATCTGGAATGTTGATACAACAGCAAATCTTTAATGTACTGTGGTGATAAACCATTCAGTGATTTATAAACCAACAGTATTTTAAAGTCTATACTCTGAGCTAAAAAGGAGAACATTGGAAGGACTTTAGAACTGGGTGATGTTCTCTATCTTCCAGGATTTAGTCAGAACACCAGCAGCAGCGTTCTGGATCAGTTTCAACTGTGAAGCTGTTTCAGTAATCAATGTGACTAAAGATAAACACACGGATGAGTTTCTGGGTGCTGACCCTAGATTGTTCCTCTTTCAGTCTAAAAATAATAACTTCAGTTTTATTTCAATCAGTTAGAGAACGTTACGGCGCATCCCAGCATTAATTTGTTCTATGCTTCTCCTCCCGATCACAACAATCCCTTTAGGTAAGCAGCATGTGTGGTTATGTGTTATCTCTGCTCCTCATTATGATTTCAAGCTTATTTTCCATGAAGAGCCCACACACCTCACAGCTGCATCAGTGGATGCCTGTTTGCTGAGTGTGAAATCAGAGTGTTTAGGAAGTGCATTGTTACTGAGAAGGATTACACTGGACCAGTGCCCGACCCTTCTCCACATCCAAATCTCACATTGCCACCGCGGAACGAGGAAGGTTGCCTTGTTTCACTATAGCATCACATTCTCTTAACAAGGTCTTCATACAATCTGAATTGTATATATATATATATATATTTTTTACATGTATTTAAAAAAAAACATTGAATTGATATTGAACAGAGTTTGAGTTTCATTGTGAAATATTCATGGTTCAGACCAAGAGTTACAGCTGAAGGAAACCAGATGTCATATTGCAAGTAAAACCCAGTCCTGAACCCGTCCCACTGCAGTCTGAACCTTATGTAAACGGCTGTTGAGTCCTCATACTTTCCTCCTTGTGCCTCAATTTATCATTGTTTTTTCAGCAATTTTTGGGAATGTTTAGGTTTGTCCTGCTCACTCAGAAAGTCTCTGTGAGCTCAAGCTAAAACTCATCAGAATGCTCTAGAACCTTTTTACTTTCTCAAAATGTTTAAATAAGTTCTGCTGTAAAAATATGCAGAGATTTTTACCTGAGAACCACAAACCAGTCAGATTAGTTACCATCAAATCATGGCTTCAGTTTTTTATTCCTGTATCTTGGCCACAACGGCTCTGGTGCTGCTTTTTCTTCATCACCAACACCTACTCTCCACCCTTACTAAAACATGTCCAGTACTGCAAGTGAGATGTGTCTGAGAATATCAGGCACTCGTGATATTCTCATATATCAAATTTGGTATATAATTTGGAATTATATATCAAATTTCTCATGGGGATTTTTTTTTTTTTTTTATAGAAGTCTTTGTGTCATTTGTGCAGGTCCAAGTCTAATTGTAATGCTGACACATCCTTCTGTCAGTGGATGTGTCAGAGGTCTTTGTGGAAACATTGGCATGCATGTCTTTTTTGTTGTTGTGTTTCATGTCTTTGTTGTTTTTATGACTATGTGGACCATGAGTCTGTTGAATAAAGCAATCAATCAATCTTGGGATTTATGTGCTGTTATGGAAAGACTAAGCAGCTGGTTTTGAGGAGCTTACATTTAGCAAAAATTATTTGACACCTATAATCCTACTGCTGGAAATTTGTTCACTGAAGTGACTAAATCAGGCAAAACTTGTATGTAAATTACAATCATGAGGGAAAAAAATCCTCTAGGTTAAGACCATGATTTGGACTAAAAATGAGAAAGATGCTTTTCTTCTGCTTATTTTCTTTTCTTGGACTGAAAAGTATTTTCCCAGGACCTTAATCATCTTGTAGCACCAAACATGACAGTGTCGGTAAGACAACCATTCCCACATAACTGGTAGAAGCCCAGGTGAATGACTGTGGGACCCCACTCAGTGCTTCACCTCTCTGATGCCCTGTCTTTTCCACAGGCTGTCTTGCACTAATTGAAGTCACAACAGACGTGGTGTATCAATTCTAACTTTGCCATTAAGGTTTAATCGGGTGTGCAGGAGACCAGCCTGCCAGACCAAAGGCTCTTTTTGTGAGAGTCCCATCTGTTGGTGATACAATGGCCCCCAGACCGGCCCCGGCCCAGAGAGAGAGGGTAAGTGGGAGGGTTGACAGGATGACAGGATAGACTGTTCGACTCGGCTCAACCAAAACCCTCCTGCCTCGTGTCTGTCTGGAAAAGTTCTGCCATGACACACACAAACACAGACGACTGGGAACTTATTTCAGAACTAGGGCCCCATTATTTATATTACTCATATTACAGGGTATCTCGAATAAGGTAGACTCTATATTTTTGTTGTTGCTTGATTTAGTTTTTTCTAAAGATGATTTAAGAACATTCAACTGTAAAGAAATAAAGATGCTTGATTATATTTGCTAACTAATACCCCCTCAGGTATCTTTATGTTGAGGTGTTTTTATATTTACTGTATATAGAAATATACAGAAAATAGGTTATAAATGCACACACTGAGGACACACACCTAACAGAAACACACTCCTAATGTTTCTGATAGGTGCATGCAGGTAATTTGCAGGAAGGCCATAACCCTGGTGAATGATGTGAATGCTGAGCTATAAACTTTCATTGCTGCCACACACGTATATTCATATATGTGTTTATGGGTTGAACTGCAGAGTTGGTTATATGGGTTTCACTGTGAATAAAAATGTGCCAATTACTCCCTACCAATGCCGAACATTTTTTGGTGGAGGAAGTGTGATGCTGTGGGACAACATCTCCCTGACTGCTTAATATGACTGTGCATCATATTAGTCCTTTCAGACTGCAAGATCCTGAGATGAGATTATTCTACCAGTGGGATGTTGGACCTGACATTACTGAGGAATTTGTTAAATGAATGAGAGCAAATCTGAACTAAAACATTCTTCCTTAAGAGTGACCACATAAAGTAATGCTATAAAAGGTTGATGGTTTAAATATGTCCACCTCATTGACACCACCCACCCATTGTCCTGCATGGTGTCTCCCATTACAGTGCATGGACCTTGAACTTAAGTGGTACCTTCAGGTCGTGGTGGTAGTGGTGGTGGACCACCTGCCATTAATGGAACAAAGTCAGCTGTGGTACATCCTGTCTCACTTTGTTGAACAAACCTGCCTCTGACACCATGATGTAACCAGACCAACAACACTGCTTTGGCTAAGCTGCTAAGGCAGGACAAGTAATGAGTATCAAAGAGAGGGTACCTGCTTTTCCCACTGACTAATCAAGCAGATATACTCCTACAAAGTGACATGGTCTGCACAACTATAAAGCCAGTCATTGTTCTAGCTTGCAACTACAAACAAAACATTAAATGGGAAAGCAGGGTTTATCTTGCTGTTGAAGCCCTTTTCAAATTGACCTGTGTAACTCAGGTCAACTCATCTCGGTAGCTAAGGTTTTCCATTAGGTACTGGTACTTGAGACCAGCTCCTTTTTTAGTATTTACTCCCAAGTTCCAAACAAGCCATGAGCATGAAAATGCAGTGACAAAATACTGAAGGTGGATGATTGTCTATTGTGTGTCTCCATTAAATCCATTTCTAAAAACTCAAACTATAAACTAAGCATATTTGGCGTTTTAAGGAAAATAGTCCTACTACAATCAATACCATGGTCCAACGATGAGGCGGAGATATTTTTGTGCTTGGCGGCTGATGAGAACAGACAGAGTGAGCAAGACAATAATTTGCAGCACATAAATCATGTAACATTTCTTTTTGGATGACGTTGCTATGACATCCCCAGTCAGATTGAAGTGGTACTCAACTGTAATGGAAACGAGTTAAGCCAAGCAGGTTTATGGAAAATTAAGAGCCCTGTTTATACACAAGATGACAAGTTCATGCAGATGCCTGCAAAGCTGGTGTTAGCATGTCCACATGAAACAGACTTCCACCTGTAGGTACTTGTGTTGCAAAAGCCACATCACGTCTGTTCAAGAAATAGAAAGAAAACTCGAAATAGAGAAGCAATGTCTATCAGTAGCATCATATGTTGTGAGAACTGATTTGGACCCATTGACTGCAGGTTTGTGGTGGCCTGATCTGTGTGGCACAGCTTGATAATATCACCAACTGCTGTTGATCCTGCTGAGCTGCTGATTGTCTCAGTAGTTTCTCAGGAAGAGGCCTTTGATGGAACACCACTTACATACTTTACACGAGCGCTGCAGTGAGTCCATGCTTCACATACCAGACACGGAGCAGGAACAAGTGAATGCTCACATCGCATCTAGTGAATATTGAGACAGTTTTTGTTATGATGAAACAAATCTTTTTGAACCAAATACACAATATGAACATGATACAAACTGATGATGATGAAAATTAGAATAAGGTCAATGATGGATCTATCTGGTCCAGTTGAGATGTTCACTGTTCTTCAGTGATGGTGACACCATTCACACACACGCCCACATGAATGCACACACAGAACAGTTTACATCAATACACAGGCAGGGCAGCTCAGCAGGCCTCCATAACCCAGATGACACAGACCTGACCTTTACGTGTGTGTGTGTGTTTATGTGGGGGATCTTGTATTTAATACGTTGTAAGGACCACTTTTCTAACACATACTCATTTTTGTGAGGACCCACTGTTCATTATGCTGGTTTTGGATTAGTGATTAGGTTTAAAGTTAGGCACATACTGGTAATGGTTAGGCTCAAGGTTGGGCTGTAAACAAGAAAGAAAAAATAATTTAAGTCAATTTAATCAATTTAAAGTCCTTGTAGACAGAAAGATAGAAAGACATAATATGTGTGTGTGTGGGTGTGTGTGTGTGTGTGTGTATCCAGTCACTTGGCTATTTTCATGGAGGGCTGTCACTCGCCTCGCTTCTAGCTGCCAACAGAAGCAGAGGGGGGAGCTGAGGTGGTGGGGGCAAAGTCAGCAATAGCCCAGGCTCATTGGGGTGCAACATGAAGGCGTGTTTGTGTGAGTGGGCGTGTGTGTACGTGTGTGTGTGTGTGTGTGTGTGTGTGTGCAGTTGGGGGAAGAAGGGAGTAGGGCTTGGGGACATGAAGCAGTGAAGCATTGCACGTCTGTTTATGGCTGTGTGTGATTGTTCTTGCTTGTCTATTAATTTCACATTGATGACAAATGATTTGCAAATGACGCACAAAAAAGGAGAGAGTAACTTCAGGGTTAAAATGCATCATCAGAAGAATCAGAGAATGATTCATCATCTTAATGTAACATTTAAACATTTTGGGCAGAAAAAAAGACAAAACATAATACAGTACCTGAAAAAGTATGGAGGAAAAAGTTTTCCTCCATCCCATCACATCAGTGGTGAACAGCCCTTAAACAGGCTTTGACTAGACCCCTCCAGAACATCCACCCTGTTGCCTTTAAACTATCTCTTGTAGCATTAGCCGGAAGCTTTGGGTTGTTGTCCTGCTGGAAAGTAAATGTTCTCTGAGCCGTAGTTCTCCAGCAGAGGGAAACAAAATACCCTTCAGGATTTTTTCTAGATTCGGCTGCTTTCCTTTGACCTTCTGCCTTTACAAACCTTCCAGGTCCTGCTGCTGGTAAGCATCCCCACAGCACAGGGGTGTGATGGTGTGTTTATGGTGATGTTCAGGGTTTGGTGTCCACCAAACATGGCGTGTCAACAGTGACTTTCTCATTGACTCAATGACATCCTACTGTCCCATAAAGCTCTGAGTGGTGAAGAACTCAGGCAACAGTTGCCATCTGCAGAGTCTCTCTGCTGCTGAAGCTTGGAACTAATTCAGCATTGTCATGGTTACCTGGGGTCCTCTCTCACCAGTCTCCTTCTTGGATAGTCTTTCAGGTTGTAAGAAGAGCCTGATCCAGTCAGATTTACACATGACATGCTCCTCCTGTTTCTTGATGATAATTGATCTGAACTTCATGGGTTGTTCAGGCTCTTAGAGATTGATTTATATCTTTATTTCTGTACTGTACTTTTTATGGAATGTCATTTAGTCTTCATGCTGTAATGTTAACCAGGAATACTGATGAACCAGAACCAAGTGTCTTTAAACTACAATCACTGGAGACACACTCACTGCACACCTCCATTCCAAACCAGAGACCTGTTATTTTGAAAAAAATATTTATTTTGACATTAAAGGTTTAATTTTTGTAGATTTGTTTGTCCGAAAAGGCAGGTTTTGTTGCTTATGATTAATTTGTAAAAGCAGTAAAAATGGTGAAGGGAGTGAATACTTTTCACAGGTTCTGTAGAAGCTCGCCTTCCTGTTTGTGTGGGAATTAGACGGGAGACTTGAAAGAGAGGGCATCAGGCACGGAAGGTACCCCCTTCTGGTTATCCTCTGAGGGGATGATGATACTAAAGACACTGGAGAGGGCCCCGGCTGTGACCCAGACACACACGCGCACACACACACACTCTCACATCCTCCAAACCAACCATTCTGTTCTCTTTACAACTTTACAAAATAGGCTTTTAATTTAGCTGGACGGCAGGGGCGTGTGGGGCCCGCCAGCATCAATCATCATGAGGAGGCTGAGGAGCGCCGGCCGTCCCCTGGGCTTTCTCACTGACGAGGATTCCCCCGGCCCCACCCCCAGACACACACTCTGCCTCACACACCCCGCCTTATGCTCTTTTGTACAGACACTCGTTTGCAAGACCTGAAGACCTTATCATTTTGTATTATACATACACATGTGCATGCTGATGGAAATGTAGACACACACACTCTCCATTACCCTCAGGCTGCAGATGATGAGACCAGACTAAACCCAGATGGGAAGCGGGGGAGACTGTGGAAATAAAAGATTACTACTTCTCAGTATTTTTAAATCACATTTAATCATCACAAAACTAGAACAAACCACATGGCAGAACACATAGGGGTGTTAATTTTCTATGCAGCCTGACATAACTCTACTTTCTAGATCACATTTTATTTGTCTTTCCCATTTTGTCATCTGTTTTTGAATCCTTTGTACAATCATGTTCTCCTCTAAGCCAATTTGTATTTGCATGGCAAACATTCATTTCCATTTTTGGGTTCATATGCCTACTTTCCTGGTTAATTGGATTTGGATCACATTCAAATGCTCAGTGTGTACCCAGCAATAATAATATTCCAGAAAAGATCTGGATGAATATCGTCAGAGATGTTGGCAGCACATCAAAGAGGTGACAGTGTTTTTTTTTCCCCCTCTAGTCTGTAAAAGATGGTTCCAAAATAACAAAATGTCAGCAGAGTATCATTCAAGAAAAAGTCCCATATTTCCTTTACTGTACAACAAAATGTAAACCCACATAGTAGTAAACATAGCCTTCGAGCATGAACTCAAATTTTGATACATTTGATCTGAATTTTATGTGACAGTCCAACAGAAAACAGTACACGAATTTGAAGTTTAAGGAAAAATGACACGTCTTTCATGTTTTCTTTTTCACATCATGCAATAGTCAGATAACTTCTGACTCAAAATAAAATCTAGCTGAGCCAAGTGCATTACAGAAGTGACTTTGCATTCCTGAAGACATTAGTCTCCACAGAATGATACTGCCACTGCCATGTTTTCCTGTGGGATGATGGTGATGTGCAGGGCTAGTTGTGTCTAGAAAGACTATTTGGACTTAGATCAATTTGAGTTTCACTTTATAACCTCTTATCTTCTTCCCTTCTACATTAAAACTCCAAATTTGAAAGCAAATGTTCTGTGAAAAGTGTGAAAATCCCCAAACTGCCAAATCTATTTCTAAGGGACACACAGGGGCCGGTGTCCTGCCAGCTTCAGATGAGTCTGCTGATGTTTAGCATGAGTGCAGCTTTATGGACAAAAATACATTTTCTACCAGGACTTGTTCACATTATTTTATTTAATCACTGATGTGGTGGTAAACTCCCAAGGTGGATTACTCAGCAGTTTTATCCCGATCTAACGTTCCCAGCTGTTAACTTGGCTGGTGCGGCATTTCACACAAAGTGTAATCTACCAACTACAATATGCACAGGGAATATATTAACTGGGCACATATAATATATTTATCAAGTTGTCCTGAATATGTATCAGATGTGATGTGTTAAAATGGCAGAGGTAAGAAAAAAATCAATGAACATTTCTGGGAAAGATTTTTACCAATTCAATTTTGCACACAAATTAAAAACAGTTATTAATTGCAACACTGAATTGTGCAATTGTGCTAAACTGTTCCTTGTCAGCCCTCATCTTATCAGTAACTTTGTTCTGTATCTTTCATTTTACATAATCATAAAACAGATGGTATCAAAAATGAAAAAAATGTCATTGTAAGATAAAGTTGCACTTGGAAATTTTACAATTTGGAAAAAAGTCTTTCAAAAAACTGAATAAAAAAATTCCATTAGCCTTTTTCTGTAAAGATTAAAGCTTTTAAGGGGAAAGGTTTCACAAAATCAATGAAAGCCTGATGTTGAGAGGTAAGGTACATCTATAAATATGCATAAACATTACATAATAAGGTTAAAAAAATGTACTGCAACCTCTCCGACATCACTCAGCTCAACATTCTCTCTAATTTGTTTCATTTTTAGTCATTCTCTCTATCACTCTGCCTGTGTCCTCATGGTTGTCTGTAATCAGATATACTGAAGCAAGAGGTTAGATAAGGAAGAGGTTCCCTAGGGGGCCATGTTGTTCCCTCCTTTCCCACTCCCTTCAGAAGCCCCCTACCTGTACACGCCGACATACACTCATTCACACACACACTTGAAAAAAATGGCACAAACAACACCCATCATCTCAGTGCTACTAACACATACCACCCATAGACCTTTTCCCCTTTCAGCAACCCCCCAGCTCTATCTGAGCTGCCGGTGGATATGTTGGTTTTAGTATGCATAGAGCTCAGCTATCTGCTCCACTGCACCTTGGCTCCCCCAGTACTCTCACTTTCACATACACACACACACGCCCGCACACACACACCCACACACACATTTGTATTTCTTTCCATATTTGCTTTGACTTTGAATCTTTTTAGTAACTGCATTTATACCTCACCTACATGTTTTTTCTTTCCCTAACCAGAACCTAACCTTAACTTTAACCAGAACGTAATTCACTCCATACCTCTAAGCTCACCTCCTGACTCTATACTAAACTAGGGGGTTCAACGTACTAGAATGTAGTTTAGGCCCCCAAAATCACATTGGTCTGAAGATGGTTACTAAATATGCCAGAAATGATCCTAAATAGGATAGCTAATAAGGTACACACACATAATTATATTTTCACTGGGACATTGCATTGACTTCCGTTGATTTTTCCTTAATTTCTCCTAACCCTGACTTTTACCCTAAACCAGTAGATGCCTTACTCTAAACCTAACTTAAACTCATTCTACACATCAGTCCTACACCTAACATTTAATCTGAAAACAGCACATCTTCTGAAGAACAACATTTTCTTACTGGAAAAATGTGCCTTACCAGGTGGGAAATGCTAAAACACACAAAGGTGTTTTTTTGTTTGTTTTGTTTTGTTTTTTTTATGGAAAGACACCATTGCACCCACCATTTGACTTGAGAAACAAACGAACATAAATATAAGATGCCATTTGTAAAATTACACAGTAAAATATTAACAGCAATAATTTGGCTTATTTAGCCTGCCACAGAGGGTTGGTGTCATACTTTCCCTATATTATTCCTACATTTATGAATGTCAGAGTTCCAAACTAAATATTTAATTCACAAGTGAAATAATTTGCGTTTCTTGGTAGAAGGAAGCAGTTGTTAGACTGGACTGCAGGTGATTGGTGATAAGACAAAGGCTTGTTTGCTGTCTGGACTGCCTAGAAATTAAACCTTACCTAACCTTCTATCTGATGGAGGCCAGGCTGGACACAGCCTATCTGACAGACCGAGCACATTACAACTGTGTGTGTGCGTGTGTGTGTGTGTGTGTATGTGTGTGTGTATACTTATATATAGAGCACTAAAATTCTAAATTTACTGAACACATATGAAAGCAGCTATACAGACACACTTTACCACAACACACACTAGAGCTGGGCCAGATTTTTGGTAGCAGCTACTGCTGGGTCCATTGCAAAGCTGCTTAACAGGACTCATCTGGGATCAGTGGCAGATGGACAGCCTATCCTGGAGGCCTGGGCACAACCTGAGCTTTGGGAAACAGGTAAACCTGGTCAGAGCCCTGCAGAGCTCCCTGGACATTTATAGTGTAATCAGAAGATTTAACAGAAAAATACGCTCACACATGTAGGTTACTGAACACACCTTCTGAGGAGTTTTGTCAGAACCATCCTTATATGTTTTTTTTGTTTTTTTTTTAAAGGTTTGTTGGCTCCAGTGGCCTTTATTTGAAAGTAGATTGACAGAAAAGAGGGTAATGAGAGAGGGGGAAGACATGCAGCATATGTCGCCAGGCTGGGAATCGAACCTGTGACTACTGACATGAGGACTAAGGCCGCATTACGTGGGTTGTGCTTTGCCCCTGCGCCACCACAGCACCTCCAGTCCTTATAGTTTGACTCTAAAAACTCCAGGAGAGCTTGAGAAGATTCACACATGGAGAAAACGAATCACTTTAATTTCAGTGTCAGTTGATTCCAAATAAAAGACGTTAAGGAAAAATATAGTTCTACATAACTGACTGTCCTGTTTCCAACCTGGACAGCATGCCGCTACCAGCACATCACAACCCAACAGGAAAAACTCAGAAGAACTGAGCTTATTTTTACTACCAAGGCAAAGTTTGATTTAAAAAAAAAAAAAAAAAAAAAAAAAAACTCACATCACAGTTATGTTTAATGTTTGCTGGATGCTCATATTTAATGGTAGTTGGACTCTTGACCATTGCATTGCTGCCCAAAAACTACTCGACTGATAATTAAATTAATGTATTGGAAGAACATTGAGCGAGTATGGCTTATTGATCTGTGCTGTTGCAATTAAATAAAGTTGCACTACAATCAGCCACAATATGTTTCCATTCCTGTCAGAGCGTCAAATAATCACTGTTTATTTTCTGCATTAAAAGTTTAGTACAGTTTTTTCCTAAAATAGTGTGAGTGAAATCTTTAGTTACCTTGTGACAAGCAATCAGACCAAATACCAAATTGTGGAATGTGATATTTTTTTTTCTTGGTGTCTGTTTAAAGTCCAAGAACAGTTCCTTTTCAGATGTTACCAGTGTGTGTCTTCCCTTTACTCCCTGGGCTTACAATACTTTAGCCCATTCTAATTTTTAATGTCTGGATTTTCTTTGTTTTAATTTGTCATGGGTAAATATTGTACAACTTGTACTCGTGTTGCTACAATCCTGTGACAGTACAGTCCCGGTCATTTTTGCTAGTTGTTTTCTTAGTCAGATGCAGGAATGCTCTCCAGAGATACATGAGTGGTTACAGTTTTACTGAAATTGAATAATGTTTTGCCTGATGATCTAGATCCAGGAATTTCCTGGTGATTGGGGACGGGAAAACTGGGAGGAAAAGGGTGAGAAGTGAGTGTTGTTGAATGTAGTAATGAATTATGAGGAGAGGAAGGGGAGTTGGTCTTACTGGGAGCGATAAATGAAGGAAGCCAGGGAGGATTGATCCAGGGCATTGGGCAGGTGGTGCATTGTAGGATGGACAGATTAGATGGTTGGATGGAGAGTGAGAGGCGAATTGAGGTTGCCAGTCAAGATGTTTCTGATACAGAGGGTTTTTGCACTCCAGGAGACAGCATAGAGGGATCCATGTTGATTCCAAATAAAAAAACATTAAGGAAAGGTATAGTTCCTTAATGTCTTCTATTAAGGAACTACACCTTAATAAAAGAGGGAAAGAGCCTTGAACAAGGCAGGAAGTTTGTACAAAAACAACTCAGGGAAACTACAGAGAACTAGAGATATTGGTCAGGTTAGCATTCAGGAGTCAACTAACCAGCAGCCAGCTCCTCTTATTCTTCAGCTAATAGCTAATAATGCGTAAGTGTGTGGTAGCACACTGCTCAGTGCTGCACTCTAGTGGAAACCTTTGGGGGAATAAAATGCCTCAGAGGCACAAGAACCCCAGATTAACAATTAATGTTTAGTCCCATCTTAATACCGCTTGTACACTCATCTGTCTTTCAGCCTCCAGTGGTACAGAGTGCTGTGCTACATCTTCATTGGATCAATATATGATATAAAACAACCAAACTCACCTGCTCGTTCTCACTTCAGGGATTTTTAGGGATACCTTGCTAATGTTATGTTTAATTAACTGTCACCCCAAAAACACTTACATGCAAGTCAACGGGTCCCTGAGGACTCTGGTGTCCTCATGGCAGTTAACACACTATTGCCTTCTGAAATTTCTTAATTCTTCATGGCATAGAATCTACAAGTTCTACAAGAAATTTTGGATCATACTGATATGATAGTATCTCACACTTGGTACAAATTTGAGTCTATAAACTGTGGAAGCTGCTGGGTTACTGTGAACTCCTCATCATATTCAACAAACCCATTCGAGATGATTTGAGCTTTGCAGCATGGGGAACTGCCTGCAGGAAGAAGCCATTAGACAGTGGACACACTGTGTTCATAAAGGGATGGACATGGTCAGCAACAATATTCATGCTGGTACTGATACACTGATGGTGCTAAGGAGCCAAAAGTGTGTAAAGACAATATCCCCCACATCATGACACAGAACGTTTTTTTTACACGGTTTTAACTGTTAAGATCCACAGATAGACTTCTCTCTCAAAGCATGCTTGTCTGTTCGCATAGTGAAGACAATGTCCACATGCTGTCACACCCAGCTCTGTATTACACATTGTGTTTCACACTCACTTTACAGCTGACAGATGATTTGTCAGCAGCTAAAGGATAGTATTAGCTGCATCACTGTCATCCTTGGCCTTTGGCCAATAGCTCCTCACTCATTTGATATAATTTTTTTCTGTTGGTTTAAAATATGTGACCATGTAGGAGCAAAGTTGGACGTAAAGATGGGCTGTTTGGCCTAGAGGGAGGGTAGCAGGGGCAATAATTAGTGTATTGAAAAGTAATAACAGTATGGATTAATGTGAGAGAAGTGGAGTGGAGCGCATCATCGAGTGAGACAAATCCAATGCTGAGAATTGGCAGACAAAGCGAAGGCAGTCAATAGGGATTATGTGGGGGGCTAAGCCGCCCCACTTTTGCTCAGGAAGGCTGGACCACAGAGGTGCGGGCTGCTTTGATGACCATGGTGGCTGCTTCTGGATTGGCACTGATTAAGGCCTCTTGGAGATAGGTCTGCTGATGCCACTAACTCAGAACATGATCCTTGTGGACCCAGTCAAAGGGTTAGGGGTTGCACAGACTTTCTGATAATGGTGGAAGACTAAAAGGCCACAACGTCACTATATTTAGCTCCCTTGAACCCAAATGATTGTGATACATCTTTAGGGAAGTGGTGCATTGGCTGCCAAAGCAGAATTTTTTCCAAATATATGCTAATTGTGAATTGTAAAATAATTTTCTTGCAAAATCTAACATAACACAGATCCCAAACCAGCAAGAAGAGCCAATTCAGACACTCATTCTATAAATACAAAGGGCATTAGGAATAATTACTTTCATGCTGTGATTATTAAATTATTTAGGATCACAAATTTTTCTTACAATTCTCAAGAAAATTTTGTATTTTTGCATTTTTAACATTTATTAATTTATTTGTTTATTCATTTTGAGGAAATTGGTTTGAGCAGCCTTACTGCACGCAATGCCATCTGTTCATGGAATATCCATCAAAAGGTTCCTCACACGGTTGTTACACACTCTGTGCAGTGGGAAACCCCAAAGCCTAATATTGGACAGCTTTCAACATAATTGTCTCTTTGTTTTTTAGTTAATGAACATCCACAATGGAAAGACATTATTTTAATGAATCCTGTTTTAGAAACCAAAAGGAAATATCCATAAAATAACAAAATCTACAGCTAAACAAAACCTAATTATGTTGGAGTATTGTTCAATGTGGCAGACAGAGATGATATCATAACTTGACACATTCCACATACTGGATTTATTTGAAAAAGAAGCACTTAGAAAAACATAAAACTTCGAATCGGCTGCTCATCATATACACTGTATTCGTATTTGAAAGCATTGCATCAAATCTCTTTATTCAGTTTTCACTTATAGGTTCCTGCTGTTGATTACATTTTTACAAGCGTGTGGAATGAGAGCAATTATACCAATCCCTAGCAATATAAATATGTATTTGAGTACCAGAATGTAAAAATCCATATTTTCCTTCCATTTATGTCTAGTGAGTTACTAGTTAAGAAAGAAGGGTGCTCATTCAGACCATCACTTTTGTTCAGCAATAAGAAGTAAAAAAGAGTACACAGCTTTCACTGTGGAGAAGGATGTATTAATTTATTTATTCATTCATTTATTCACTGCCTATTTTCTTTGAGTATAATTCTTTAATTTTTATGTTAATGGCCACATGGGGTAATGCAGTGTTTTGATGACTTATCTTCAGTGGAGATCCTTGGACGGCTTAACCGACCCATCCAAAAATAGCCATGAAATCGGGCCAAATAATAGAGGGGTGGTAGTCTGAGAAGCGGGGGGCACGAACGGTGGATTTGTGGCAGCTGAGGCTTTGCATTCGAATGGCTTGGTCTGTCTGGAATGAAGAGACACCCCTCCCAACCCTGCACCTCCTCCACAACACCCTAGAGAGAGAAAGGCACAGAGGAGGTGTTATCGGATCCTTGCAGCTATAGCCCCGACTTGTTCCTGAATACAGAATGTGGCAGAGGACCAGAAAAGTGAGTTGTCTTTGTTTTGTCAAGTGTGCCATAACAAAATGCTGGGGAGCCCCTACCCAGTGACCCTTCCTAGGTATGCAAGCCAGCACACATGCACGCCCACACCCACACCCACGCACACGCACACGCACACGCACACACGATTTTATGCCACCTTGTTTGACCTCATCACCTTAGCATGAATACAAAAACATACATGGTGGTGTAGCGATTGTCCACAGTGCCTGACACAGCACTGTTGTCATGGGAATAACAAGATGGTTCTAAGTGATATATGTACACATAAAAAGTATAAAGATACAATGCTGAAATTGTAGAAGAGAGTGTTCTCTGACAGTATCTAGCAATTTTTTGAAAACATGTTTTAAACTTTCTGTTTCTCAGAGAAATTTTTTTGAATATCATTAAGTATTGTGCTAAATATTCATTACCTCTGGATGTGATGTTGGGTTTGGGGCAATACATTCCAGGTAGGGACTGTGACACTGACACTCAGCCCATAAGGAACAGAAGTCCAACACGGGTAATCACTCTGCTGGACCAATGTGGGACTCTGAATGGGTCGTTACATACAACATTTATTCCACACCAAATATCTAAATTTGCCAGATGCATGAATAATGTTGGGCTTAATTATAGGTGATAGACAATCACAAAGTAGTTCATAATGATGAAGTGGACATGAAATGATGCACAGTTTTCCAATTTATTTTATTTATTTTTTACAAATAAATATATGAAAAGTATTTGTGCCCAGCCCCTTTTACTCTGACTTCCCTAAATTCAATCCAGTGTAACCAGTTCTTTAGAAAGTCACCCAGTTAGTAAACAGAGTTCAGATGTGTTTAACTGCTGACTCCAGTTTTGTCTGTGGCTGAGTTCAACCATTTCATCATATTCATCAAATCTCAGTCAATGTTTGTATTTATGAAACAGAAGAAATATTTAATGCATCATCAAAAATATGTATGGCATTAATCTATTATCTTATACAATTATATTCAGTCCGACAATGGTTATAGTTAATATAGGAATATGCTTTTGTTACATTTTTTCTACATTCACCTCATGCACTGTTGACCACAGCAGCACTTTTCTTTTTTTTTTTTTTTTTTTGCAGTGACAGTGGTTTAGAAAAAACTGCCTCACAACTTCCCATTTGCTAGTAAAAAGCTAGAAGAATGTGAGTTCATGTGCCGTGCTCCCTATAGGTGTGGGCACCGCTACGTTACTGTCTGCCAGGTTACCCACTGAACCATCTGACACACATTCACACCTCGATCACTATGGCCAAACACATGTAGACTTCCCTAGCAGCCTGCTGTGTCGATACAGTTATGGAGGTGAAGCAGAACAATGGATTGCTTTGAGATAAGTTAAAATATTTTGTCTAACTGATTATTTTTTAACAGATTTCATTGCACAAAGATGTCTGCCGAACTGTGCCTTGCAAAAATATGTTATTTATTCCCATTAAACCTTTTTGCCTTTTTACTCATTCCAGTCATATTTCATTTTCTTTCTGTTTATTTTATTGGGAATTTTTTCTAATGGACCAAGAGGGAGGACGGCATAAACAAATAAAGGAAAATAATAATGTTTTTTAGCACTTTTTACAAAGCGTATGAATTATTATACAGCCGTCTGAGTCAATGCTTTCTAAAACATGTCTTATTATATTAATGCTGTAAGCCTTTTGGGATATGCCTGTATGACGTTTACATATTTAGAGAGTGAAGGTTTCACATTTACAGTATTGACTGGATTAAGTGTGTCTATGAACAAACATTGTAAGTCTTTTCCTTCCCCAGTTATTTTTTTTTTAGCTCCATCCATGTTTCCATCCATTCTGACGAGCTTTACTGACTCATCCTTTCTGGGGTTTCTGGTGTAGTTAGGCCCAAGAACACACTGGATGCTGACAACTGTATGATTTTAGTGACTTATTTTGAAGAGAATAAAAAAAAATTACTTAGGTTGGGAGGAAAGAAGACCTCAAACGAGGAACACAAAATGGGAAAACTTCTGGTTTCCCATTTTGGACAACCAAAACAGCTGACAAGGAATGACTGAATGCTTGAGCAACATATGCTAGGTAGGTGATTAGTGGCACCAATACTAGGGGAGTCCAACTAACTAATACAACTAATACAAGAATATGCAGCGTGTCAAAATAACTGAGATCTGACACATTCAAGTCCATGACTAGGACTTCAGAAGTCAACCCTTAAAATTAATAATACAAAGAAGCATGTAAAACGAACAGGATGTGACTTTCATCTTAGCAATCAGGTTTTTCTATGCTGTCTGTTTTGAGAACTTTGCAATGTTTTTTTTTATTTATTTTTTCTTAGGAGGCTAATCATAAGACGTTGTAATCATGGAAAACATGTAATCTTGGAAAGCTGTATGGGCTACTGTATATATTTGAGCACTTAAAATTGTAAGCAGTCAATGGAAAGATTTTTTCTATTAACTGTGAGGAGCTGAATCGTTTCAAATATCAACAATGGATAATGTTGATCAAAGATATTAATGGGGAGAGAATGTACAATTTACAAACAACAAAATGTATTACTTGGAAAGATGAAGGACTGGAGATGACTCAGATGTGGCTTGTTGTTTTTGAACAGAGAGTATAGTAAACTGCACTGCAGGTGGACTCCTCCTCTTTTGGGCTGATTTCAACAGTTCATGCAAAGAGTCACATAGACATCGAGCCCCAAAAATATAAAGCAGAAGCACTTGGAAAAATTCAGGGTTGTGCACCAGAGACAGTCTTCAAGCTCACATCAGGAGAAGAGATCTTGAAATCAGAGTTTTGAGAGAAGACTTGAGGTTCAACCAGACTGGAGATATGCAGTGACAAGGCCAACCCACAAACCAAAGGTTTGGGTTTTCAAAATTTGGATTTACTCTCAAGATTTCTCAACACTGGGGTTTTTCTTTTTGTTGCATCCAAGAACTTTCACAGGTTCTGCCAAGAATGAATTCAAAAATTTTAAATGGATGTTTGGGATTACATTTACCCATTTGGAGAAAATTGAATTATACCATGTTTTCCACACAAACATGCTTATTGATTCCTGGTTCAACTCTTCCCATGTGGCATGAGCCTCTTTATCTCTCTATCTCTCTATCTCTCACTCATCCACAGTTTTAGGGAAAGAAATTGTCACTTTTAAGGATTCTTCCAGGTAGTAAAAAGTGTGGTTGCATGAGTTCAGCCAAATTATTTGAGGTTTTTAATGGTTTGCTTTGATCAAGAATGTAGAAAACAAAACCCATAAAGTTTATTGTCCATACTTCAAAAACTAATTCAGCCCAAATCCAAGTGCAAGTAGTATGAGAGGAGCAAGCATGTTGAATAGTTGGCCTGTTACCAGATAGCGCCACTTCAGTTGTGTATCTTTGTAGCTTCTCCCATGGACCTTCTGGCTGCTCCTCTAATTACTATATTTAATACCTGCACTCAGTGTAGTCTTCATAGGTATGCAGTTGTTCTTTCTGGTCCGTTCTTTAATGTTGTGCTTACAGATCTTCTGGAGATGGTCAAGGTTTGGGATATTGTTTTACAACCTGACTCTGCTTTAAGCTTTTCTACAACTTTATCCCTGACCACTGGGGTGTGTTGCTGTGTCTTTATGATGCTGTTTGTGCGATAATGTTCTCTAACAAAATTCTTCAAATAACAAATTCCTCTTTAATAAGAACAACTGAAAACTTACATAAATGAAAAACAGAAGGAAGAATGGGGAAAGGAGCAAAGCCTGGGGAACATGCAAGTAACTGAAGGATCACAGATAATCACAGAAAGAAGCATTGGAAAACATCCACCTATCCATCTATTCATCCGTCCATCCATCTATCTATTCATCTTCTTCCGCTTATCCAGGCTCAGGTTGTGGGGGCAGCAGCCCAAACAGGGATGCTGTAAATAGGGTTCCTACTTAGGCTACAAAGTAGGAAGTAAGTAGGGAACCTCAGTAAGGCATCCCTATTTGACTCCTCAACTGGACCCTGAATAAGCAGAAGAAGATAAATGGATGGATGGATGTTTTCCACTGTATACACGTAAGTAGGGAGCTCCTAAGCTCCCTATTCAGGAGCAAGTGGCCTAAGTAAGGAGCCTTGCCACTTGCTTCTCTGGGCCAGAAGCTTTGATTCTGGTCTTCATCTCATCTACTTTGCTTGGTCTCTTAGAGCTGACAAACTCTTAATAGATTTTCCTTGAAAATCCTCTCAAGTTTGTGGCTATTCTTACTGCTGGTCCACATTTTTTTCTTAAAATCAACTTTCTATGAAGAAAATATGAACTGTCTTTTCTAACAATGATCTTTTGTCTTTGTGAAAGGTGTCAATATGTGTCTTCACTTTATTCTAAGAATGAGTTGCTTAGAGTTTCAAGTTAGTCTTCAAGGATCTAGCCAGCTTTCTTTTTTGCCTTCTTTCTCTTGCAATAAAAACTATTTAGTTCATGATTACTTTTCAACCACCAAGACATTCAGATTCCAGCTTGAGAACAGTTTGTTACATTTAGACTAGCCAAACAGCTGTGTGTCAAAATATTTCCCATGAGCAAAACCAGAGATGGGCGATGTAAGAGTTGCATCTCCAGAGGTCCAAATTCAAATCCCACAGCTTTTGGACCACAGAACAGGCCCCCTTATCAGCCTTACTGCAGCAAATTGAACCTCATTTACAGGTAACTTCTTTTCTCTCTTCCAATTTTTAATATTGGAATATTGGAATTAGACCAGAGAATACTTATCTAGCAACCCTGAACTGAAGCACCTAGTTTACAGACTTCAACATTAGATCAGCATTAGATTCTTTTTCCTCTTTTGCGTTTTTTCTTTGGTTTGTTATTTTGTTTATATTTACTTTTAATTCCTGCAAAGAACTTTGTATTGCCTTGTTTCAGAAAATGTGCTATATATAAAAAAATACCTTTACCTTTATTGACAACATACAAATAACTGATGCATGAAAATGTTGATTTTTGAGCTAGAAAGACACTGGCGACCTTAGCTCTGTCTGAATACCAATTGTCTTTGGAAATTCCCTTTGCTGTTAGAATTCACAGTTGATCAATTCTAGACTCAGATTTCATTAACTACATACTATTTTGATACATAAACACAAATAAATAGCTGTACCAACAGCTATATTCAATGGTCTACTACTAAGACCTTATCAGACACATCACTACATCTAAAGCAGTGAACACTAGAGTCTGACGCTGATTTCAATGTGTCTCTTACTCTCACTATCACTGTCTCCCTCCTTCTGTCTCCCCCCCATCACTCACTTCCACCCTCCTTCTCCCTGCGTCTCTCTCCCAGCAGTGAGCCCTCTAATCTCTGCTGTTGAACTGCCAGGCAGACACATGCCCTCTGTCTGCAGAGCCAGTGGGTCTGCTTCCTGTGCAGGTGTACCACAGAGAATGCACGGTAGGTGGAAGCCAGGGAGCAATAGCGCTCTGCTACAGCACAGGCTGGCCCTGGAATGACAAGCGAGCCGGCTGACCCGACAGTTAGTGTATGGTGTGCAGACATGGCAGTTTTGGTGAATATGGCAGGAATGACTAACGCTGTGCACAGTAAAGATGTCAAATGCAGGAGGTCGTTGCTTATGATTACCGGAGCCAAGTGTAGCGGAAACTGCAGTAGGTATGGCAGGTACCGAGGGCACTGGGGGACTGGCAGATGGTGTGCACAGAGAATAGTACATGGCACAAGCTTTGGGTTGGATGAGCATGGCTGGAGTGGCTACTGTGGTAGTGGTCATAGGGTGAGTGCATGCAGAGTGGCGGGACCTGGGCCCAAGGTATGCGGTCAAATAAAGACTCAGGCCAACACTCCCTGACCTTCAACATGATGCTTACGCTCTGCCTTCTTGCTGAGTCATTATTAATTTTTGATAGAAGGTATCGTTTCTCCCCTTGTTGCTGGCATCTCTTAATCAATGTTAATTGGCTTGAAATTAGCATATGTTAATTAATGATATTTACTTCAAATTAAAGATATGAGTGGTCCCACAGGGCTTCCTGTTCATCTAATTAGAAACAATTAGCTGCAATTAACACATGTAAATGAGACAGCAATGAGTCCAAAACAAACGGTGTGTATATGGAGACTGCTGCCCAGATTCCCTTGTGTTGCTAAATGTGCACAAACCCCATGTTTTCCTTATGTGGACTAGTACTTGTGTGTGTAAAAATGCTGCCAATTAATATTAATAGTAGCATGTGTTGTAAGAGACCAGATGCAACGTAAATATATTCCATCTTAAACAAAATACCCCTTAAAGACCTCTTAACTTCCACTTCCTGTCCTCAACATGTCTTCTATTTTTAGACCAAGCTGCTAAACCAATTTGTTTTACAGGCCATTCTATCAACTGAAGAAAATCCTGGAGGTGTATTAATTGAAATTCAGTTGATGGCACATCTTGTTTTGGTCTAAGCCACCAGCCGTGTGGAGTGTGTAGCGTAATCTCACACGGGGAAAATTGACAGGAAATGAAAAGATGTAAAGAAGAATGAAGGTAGGAAGTAAACAGAACTCATCCAAGCATCCACAGCATCTCACCACGCTATTCAGAGTGTTACCAGCTTCCCTTATCAATGTGACACGCAATGTTATAATTAGTAAATCTTGTGAATTTTTAAAATTTAATTCAAAAAATGAATGATATCCAAACCTGATATAAATTCATATTTTCCTAACATTATATATATATATATATATATATATATATATATATATATATATATATATATATATATATATATATATATATATATATATATATATATATATATATATATATATATATATATATATATATATATATATATATATATATATATATATATATATATATATATATATATATATATATGTCTGGGACTTCCTCAACAAATTGACAGCTAGAATGCCAAAGTTTGGAATGCATTGCTAATTGATATGAGCAAAGTTTGAAGGAGAAATTTATAATTCAATTACAAATAATTAATTCCAACCTTAACAGTGTTTTGAGAATATTGTCTATTCATTTTGCATTTTAATTTGATGATTAAAAAGCAGGGTTTTTTGGAAAAACCTAATTTTGGGTGATGCCAGACTTCAGCGCAGTAGTGTGTTTATATGTATGAACATGTATGTGACAAAATATGGTGAGTTGTCAGAAACAGAAATATTGTGCTGTGAAACCAAGGGATGTTAGGCTGATTGGATGACTTTATTTAAAAAATGTGTAATGTGTCAACAAAGCTGTTTTTGATACAGTACACAAACTGTAATGAGCACGTAAACATTGCAGGGATTATGTTTCACCTGCACTTTCATTTTAAATAGTGTGTTTGCGGTCATTAATCCTTTCTATCCTTTGTAGACTGCAGAAGACAAACCTCCAGCAAATACTTGAGTGCAGTGATGTAAATTTTACTTTTTATACTTTTTAGATGATCTACTTTTATGTTTTCCTTTTTTTTTTGCATGCACTTCAGTGAAATTTTACTCGGCTGTCTGTCCTTTCAAACATTTAGATGTTGAAAAGCATGTTTTAATTCATAGGTCTAGACTTAGCATCCTAAACAAGTAAGTAAGACTTTTTTGTGTTTCTCCCAGCTCCTTTGTGTCTGGACTGTAGGACAACCAGGGAGAGGTGAAATCCACAAAGAACATTGTGTGCTGTCAGTGCTTAGCTGGTGAAGAGACCTGAAGCACTGTCTGGAGTGTTTTGGCACACATACATACATCCTTTCATTCCACCTGGGTATTATAACTTCCCACTATGTGTGTCTTTTTGAAAAACCCCAGACTTCAATTATCCATCCAGCACTGGTGAGGGTTCACAGAGGAACCCAACAGTTACATCTGCAACTTTCCATGCTTCCTTTAATCATGAATAGATGCAGATTATGCTCCTTTTATGTCATTCTTTGCCACTTTCACCATTGCCCAAACCCCCACTAACAGCCGTAAAGGTAGAAAACCTCCCAGCACAGGGCGGAACATAATCTTGAGTTAGTCACTGTGTTGATGCTGCATTGACAGGCGTCTGTCTCTGTCTGTGTGTATGTGGTATTTAGCAGATACCCGTCTTAGTCTCCAAGGTTTAGCTGCAGGAGACGGTGAGCAGCTTCAGCATACTTACCACTCAAGAATCAGGGGCTGGATGGAAGGTGGCATTCCAGGGGGGTTTGCAGCTGAAAACATCATCTGCAGCCTTTGTTGTGTGATAAAGAAAAGGTGGGGTGTGAGGGCTGAAGGGATACATGCACATAAGGAGTGATCTAGGAAGCTTAACAAGTCAGAGAAAAGCATTATGGCATAACAGGCTGCGATATTGGCAGTTTCCTTTCTTATTTATTTGTTTTTTGGCTTCACAAGGGCTGATTTGCAAAGAGGAATGTTGTGGAGTATAGATACTGCAAATGAAGAGAGGGAATGCAAGAAACTATGCTAAAAAATATTACAAAATTATTTAATTTACTTCTCACATAGACCAAAGATCAGTTGGTCTGTGTCTATGTTTTACGTATTTATTTTGGTCTGAATCTTCAATCTTCAATTCTTTGAAGGAAATACTTAGGCAATATAAATCACCATTTACTAGCGCTAAAACATTTCCGAATGTTTTAACGCTGACATATTAGTTTTGAAAATATGCCAACTCTGTAACTTCTTGCTTTTGGTTGCAAAAGGAATGTGTGTAGTTGGGCACTCAGAATAAAGTTGAATATTGGTTTCTGTTTCTCTCCTTTTAAGTATTACTCTTTTTTTTTTTTTTTTCCACATACCATGTCCCAACAGCTCAGATAAACACAATGGTGGTTTACCAGAGGGGGGTAGTGGAATATGCCTCCAGTTGAGTGGCTGACAATATCTGATTAAAGAATTGATAACTCATATGTTGGTCATGTTGGAACCATTATGAAGAAAAAAAGCAGTGAGAAAAATGTTAAAAGGGGAGTTGAAGGAAAAAAGGGGGAGACGACACTCCCAAACAAAATTACAAAAATCCAAGTATATACACATACACATCCCTAAAGTGGATCTGTAGAGAAGCTCTGTGAATTGAAGCTATTCACAGAGATTCAATTTTTCCATATTTTGTTTTTACAGACTTATTCCAAGTTGTATTACATTTATTTTTTTCCTCAGAATTTTACTTAAAAATACCCCATTATGGCAATGTGGAAAAATTGTTTTTGAGATAAAACCAAGAAATCACATTTATATTAGTATTTGCAGTCTTTGCCATAAAACCTGACATTGAGCTGATTCCACTGGTCATCCTTGAGAAGTTTCTGCATCTTAGATGGAGTCTGGCTGTGCTATGTTCAGCTGTTTGGATTGATTTGGAAAGCCGCAGCAGTTTGACAAAAGGCAGCCAGACAAACAAGACTCTCTGGTCTGATGAGGCAAAGACAGAAATCTTTGATATGAATTCTGAGGAGAGAAATTAATTTATTACAGTTTGGAATAAGGATGTAACATAACATACTGTAGAAAAGGTTAAGTGCTGTGAATACTTTCTGGATGCTCTGAATACATAAATGCAGTTTATCTAAACCCATGTATATGTGCAGGACCAACAACCATGCATGTAAACTCTCACCCCTGAGGACAATTTAGAGACCAGTTAACATTTTCTTTTTCTTTTTTCTTTTTTTTTTCTCCGAAGAGTTTTTGCGGCGCTAGTGGCTCATATTTTTGCAACAATTGGCAGACAGAAAAGAAGGTGAGGAGAGGGGGGAAGACATGCGGCAAAGGTCGTCGGGACCGGGAGTCAAACCCACGACGTCCGCGAAGGCCTCCAAACGTGAGTCATGCTAACCCCCTGCACCACCACAGCATGCCCCGAGACCAGTTAACTTAACAGTTATGATTTTGGAAGGGGTAGGGTGAGCAGGAGCACCAGGAGAGAACCCAGGCATGCACAAGGACTTCATGCCAACTCCATGCAGAAGGATCTCAGGCTGAGATTTTACCCAGGACCTTCATGCTGCAAGGCAACAGTGCTAGCTTTTAAAATGTATAAACCATAGAAGTCTTAGTTGTATTCTCTTGCATGTGCTGCATATTTTTTCAAATGCTTCTTCATCTATCCTCACTGCTAGATCTAGAATCTCTTTCACTGCTTTCTTCACAGCCGTGTGGTCACTTCAACTAACAAATCTAAGCAGGTCGGTCCAGCTGGATACATAGCCAGTGTTGAGCAGAGGGGGTGGAGGAAAAGAAGAACTCTCCCTGCTGTCAAGCTGCTTGGTGGAGATAAAGATTCAGTTTTTACTTGTGTTTGCCTTTACCTCTGTGTCTGAAAATTACACTGGGGAGTTGGTCGATAACGCCACTAGAATCAGACTCACCACAGTGAGTAGCATGTTCTCCTTTCAGAGCTGTCACAGAGGAAAGACAATGTAGCACACCTGTAAGCTCCTCTGAGAGTTTCTTTGGTTGCATTGTCAGCTGGGTGTGGAGGGACTGAGGCTGCTGCCTTTTCCTGTGGATCCTTCACATCAGAGAAACGATGAGGTCATAAGAAATGCTTGCCTATGTGTTTCAATTCAGTGTTTCTAAACATCCTAGTTTTTTTTTTGGTTTTCTTTTTGATGTTTACACTAATTTACTTTGCACATAGAAATGACATTCATTCATAAAACCCAAAAACTACCAATATCAACTGCCTTAAGACCTTAAGAACTGACCTTTTTATTTAGCCATAAATCACTATAATTAAATTATGTGCTTTCTCTGTGTAATACTAAGAGTTTGTAATCAATCAATCAATCAATTAATCAATCATTCAAGGTACAACTAAGGGGCTGTCCTACTCTTTACACAGCATAAAATTGTCATTCAGGGTTTGAGCTGTCACTTGAGAAAGCCTCATGCCACAAACAAAAGAATTCAGTTTAGAATTGAGGAACAGAACTGTTGATGTTCACAAAGCAGGAGAAGGAGGAAGTCATCACAATGTTTCAAACCGTCAAGAAGTGGAATGAGTTTCTCTTTAGTCACATTGATTACTGCAACTGTGTCCAGTAACTAAACAGTCAATCAGCTAATCAAGAACGCTGCTGCTGCTGGAGTTCTCACTAAAACCAGGAAAATGGAGCACATTGTTATGTTATTTTAGGGCAACATACTAAATTAGGCTTTATACAAATGCAGGCAGCTGTTCAGATTTTTATTTGTAAAACATATGTAAAAGTAGAATTGTTCACTTTTTTCTGGCCTGTCACATAAAAAAACATTTGAATTCCAAGTGAATCAGAATTGGAAATGTTCAGTGAAGATGAAAACTTCCCCAGGAGTGACCATACTGCAACTTTTAATTTCCCATTACATTTGTGCATCCATTTCTTCATTAAGAAAAATAAAAATCTAAAAAGTATTTATTCCATTATTGTTCAAAGCCATAAGTGATCCTACCAAAAATACCCAAACCTCTTTATTTCACTCTTACTGCAGCTTTCCTTTCCGTTCGTGATTCAAGCCGTTCATTTCATCACTCTGTCTTTTTATTCAACTTTGAAATGGATTTCATCTTCTCTTTCCACCGTCATAATCATCCCGAAAAAGCTTGCAACTTGTGAACTAGGGGAATGCTAAATCCCCTCCCTCTGTTTCCCCCAACACACATACACATACCTACACACTACACACACACACGCATTACACAGACACACGCATGCCCACCTACACACACACGCATACAAACAGTCGCAGGGATCTTAGGCATTCATGGGCTGATGATTCCGATAATCCAAGTTCAAATACAATTCCCGGATCACAGGATTTAAATGACATTATATAGAAATTAGATTTCACATCTAGAGCAACTGCACCTCCCTCAATCCCATCTCTTTCTAATTATACCACTTTCCCTTCGAATCTGCACCCGACTCGTTCTACTGCTCCCTTCTTTGTTCATTCTGCTTGAATACAGATTGGGTTATTCTTTAGCTGCACAATGCATCTATTACAATACAAAGTAAGCCGGGAGCTGCTATATTTTGCCAGTGATGGTTCCCCTGTGGAATGGCAGTGTGTTTGATTCATGGTGGGCTGTGGAGTCACAGGGAGCATGAGGAAACCCATCCAGTCCTGTTCCCGTAACTAACAGGGAATATTTACAAATGGAGATCCAGTTCAGCAGAGCTTTGAAAGTGTGTGTGAACCTAGAATCATAAAGGTGGTATATCAGTGATATCAGCTCCTCTGATTCCACACACTGATGCAGGTACAGATGCCCGCTGAGGTCAATTTTCACTTTTGATGATGACTTTCAAGACACATCATACTTTCTGATAGACGGAAACACGTCTTTAAAGTTTGCTTGATTCTGCCGGTATGTGTATATCTGTGCAATTTATCTCTATGTATGGAAGGAAGCTCTTATAAGGAACAGACTTAGTGTGCCAGTATTCAGTGTCAGTGTAAAATTGTTTTGATGTCAATATAAAGATATAAAAAGTCTATTTCTGTAAAACATTGTCTTAATATTACTAGATCTGACACTTTAACACATTAATTTTAATTAGATGGTTACATAGATTTTAACTCAAACATTGATTTCACAGGATTAAAATCTAAGTTTTATTGTTAAAATAATAACATTTATAGTGGACACCTGAATGAGACCACAACCAGCCATGAATAGCAAAAATAAGTGAATACTTGAGATCCCCTTTAAAAATGCCTCTATCTGCCTATTTTAATAGTTGAAACATGTAATATATCTTAATATAATAACACAGGACCTGTGATTATGAAAAAGCTTCCAATGTTCTTCTATATGTGTTTATATATATATATATATATATATATATATATATATATAAACACATATATATATATATATATATATATATATATATATATTTTTTTTTTTTTTTTTTGCTGCTCTTGGTGGTACAACCAATCAGAAAATGAATGCCACTTCTTTATTGACTTACTGCAAACTCAGCCAGTAAAGTGTTAAGTAGCTCTATGCTGAGGTATGTCAGCTTCAGCAAACGGCATTTTCTTTAGAATGTTTTAGTTAAGCTCACTTGAAGCTACATTCCACAGAAACATCCACAGGTACAATAATCAGAACGTCCATTCAACAGCATGGAGTGTTGGCGTGTGTATGTGTGTGTGTAGAGGGAGGAGGTCTAGTCTCTATGCCCACCTCATTGTGTTCATAACTGAACAATAACTTTGTGGACTCATAATTAAGGTTATTAGTCAGAGCAAACACTCTTGTTAGGAAAGAGTAGTTGGAAGAAAGAAGACAGACTTCCTTTATATCAAGATGTATGGTAAATGTAAAAATACTGATATAATCTTTAGTGAGTGAATCTTTTAGGTTCTAACAATGGCATCAGCACAGAACTTTTATAACAATCATAAATTAACAGCATTAAAGATCAGAAAGGCTCTTAAAACAAAATATTTCTGATCTATTTACTTTGCAGTCCAGATATCCAGGCTGGCTGTGTTTGCAGCAGTGGCCCTGCAGCCCTGTCCCCTGTTCCCTGTCCCCTGTCCCTGCCAGCTCTCATTCATCACTGACTATCAGAGGCTTCAGTATTTGTCAAATGTGGAGCGCGGGACTGTGTACTGTGTGTGACCAAGCAGAGATGGGCCCAGATAAAAGGATCTTGCCAAGTCCTGATTAGATCTGCTCTCATGTTTGTCTTCCAGTATCAGGGATTACATGATTTATTAGAGTGCTGGGCTGAGAGCTGCATGCTGCTAACTCTCCCACCTATGCCCCATAGGGGAGTCTGTTCCAGTAAACTCCATGCAAATGTAGCCACTGCTCCCTCCCCTGCAGCTTGTTTAACACTCTCCTCCCCAGCTGAAGCACCTTGGGGTTGCTAAGATAATTTTCTCCATTAATGAACTCCATGATTGCAAATAAGCTACACTGAAACAGCAGATCGATGAACTGCCAAGTGTGAGATTAATTTGTGTAATACAAGCCAATTTATAATATGTGGTGAGTTATTGTAGAAGGTAAGGCTGTGTGCTTGCTAACAAGCATTATTTTCCTCTATGCAGGAAAATGTTTTTGCTGTGTTCTGTGTATAATATATATCAAATAGTCAAATACAATTTGCTGCGTAAAATGTATTTTCAGAAAGAAAAATCGATTTAGTAGAAATAAAAAGAGATCCACAGCAGCTTGGTTTATGAGATACAAAACTATGTAAAGAAATCGGAAGTTAGCTCTTTATGTAACCAAAGCAGGAAATAAAACTTTCCATCATTTTTCAGTGGCAGCTTTTTTTTTTTTTTTTTACCTTTGTTTGTTCTGTATTTACTCTAGTTTTCTTAATTTCTTACAGATGTTATAATTTCAGCTTCACCGGTAAATGAATAATGACATGTTGAGTCTGATGTGTGTAGTTAGTTTTCTGTACTGTTTTTTATTACTTCTCCTTTATTTTTGCATGTGATCTAATAGACTCCCTTTTAAAATATAACCTGTTTTTGATCGCGCTGAATCATTTTTCGAGCAGATGAAGATTAATTTCTGTATTAAAGCTCCAGAATAGATGAGGTGGGTTTCATGACTGTACTTATCAGAAGGAAAAACATCACAGCCAACGCTTAGTGCAAATATTAAGAACGGAATGCTTCATACACTATAGCAGGAATTTCCGTTACTGAATAAAATGAATGTATAGTATGTTTAATGAATGTGTTATAAATATCAAAAAAAGAAAATATTTACTGAACCGGCCCTCCTCCTTCAGTGTTTTCCATAACTATCAGAATCAACTCAAAAGTCTGGCTACTCTGATAAAAAAAAAAACAGACTGAAAGATTTTCATCAAATCTAATTTCATTTATTTGGTGTAGAATTTAATCAGAATTTTTGAACTTGAAATTAAATAAATATTTAAACAAATTAAATTCTAACCATTTCTAAAAATTCTATTATTCAACTAAATTCTTTAATTACTCAATAAACGTTGATATTGTTTAGCTCGGCTGGTTTATTCACTGTGCAGTAAAATAAATAAATACACTTTAAAAAAAGCTGATCTGAGTCATGGAACAGCGGCTGTGAATGATTCTCCTGGATTTCCAGCATTTAACAACGAGAGGCTCAGATCACTGACAGGTTTGATTTTTGTTCTTGTGCAGGACAAACAGAAACTCTCAGTCACAGATCTTATGAATTTACTAAATCTATGTACATGATAATGATATTTAATACATTTGAGCATTACTGAAAAGAGTGTTTCAGTGACCCAGTTCACATATATAGATTAATTCCACACAGACAGACATTTTCAAGCCTTTCTAAGAGTTAAACATGTTCTGCTTACAAATGAAACACAGCATTAAATATTAGAATGTTAAATCATTTAAAATAAAATATCCATTTTAATCTGACAATGAGCCTCATCTAAACATATTTTGACTTATTAATTCATAATACACTCCATGAACATAGGTTTTAATGTTCTCCAATGATTGCTGTGCACGACTATTGAGGATACAGTTTACTGAACCAATATTTTTAGATGTTAAAATTTAATTTTCAAATTATATTTTTTTGATGTACAAAACATGAAATAGCAACAAAAGAAACAAAAAAACTATTCAATATTAAAATGATCTATCAGACAAACCAATAATTTAAATTGAGAAGTCAGCAAAATGCTAGTGAAAAAATTACTACTTAGTTTTCTAAATATTTAAAAGATTAAAAATGGTTGATAAATCTGTTTCTTCTCACTCACTAAAGCAAAAAATGTCTGAACAAAACTTGATTGAGACACACAAGAATTTTTTTATAATTTACGTGAAGGTCCTGGAATATGCTTTGGATATGGATAATACTTGCATTGAGCAGATCTTTGTCTAAAATATATGCAGTCTGAGCCTGTTGTGGCTTCAGGGTTTGGTGTGAAAGAAAACTCTCAGATAAAAATCAGAGTGCTCCTCTGCCTTCATCTTGATTCTTTGCTGGATTTCCTTAAAGGAAGACGAGGGAGGATGACGCTCTCTGAAACTACTGCTGACCATCCATCTACCCTGAAGACTTATTTACAGCCCCTGCCTCCACCCTTCCATATCAGGGGCCGATGAACCTCACCACACACAAACCTGCATTACCATTCTTCTTCCCCTTCCTCTTTCTCACCAGGTTTTGCTCTGGGTGTCTCTCTCCTCCTCCCTGGCTGGGTGTGAAGTCACCAGCAGCATGCTCCAGTGGAGCCCAATTAGACCTCCCTGACCATGTCATTGTAAAACATTACCCTCTAAGGTTGTGACCTTTTAGCCTTTTAAACTTATCAGGAGTGCAGAGTCAGGAGTGGAGAAGCGTTTTCCATGCAGTGGCATAACTATCCCACCAACGTTTGCACATGGCATGAGCCAAAACGTAACACAGACAGATTGGTGAAATGCATAGACAGAATGCATAGTCTGAAATCATTTAAATCTTAGCATAGGTGTACAAAGACATACAACAGTCTTCTCTTATTAAGAAAAAAAATCATGGCAAAATAGGAAAAAAATTGGAAAAATTAAGCACAATCCAACTGCTTCTGTGGGTTATGAAAGAAAAATTAGCAGTCAGACGCTGCTCAAGAAATGCACTTGAATAGAACATCAGCAAGTGTCAGAACCTAAAAAAAAGATTCTATGAACAGTTTATTGCTCTCGAACGTACATATAGTGATCAATACAATGTCCGGAAAGAAAAAAACCCTCAGCTGTAACATATTTCCATTTTGATTTCATATTTGTTTAATCTTCAACAACAGTCTGGAATGTCTTGTGTAATGTTGATAGTCAGACCTTGTCCGGTCATCAAATGATACAATTCTGAAACTTTTAATTGAATTCTTGCTCCTACACACCGTAATCAAATGACTGAATCCCCTCATCAGCCCGGCATTGAGCCATTCATTTGATTGAGGTATGGTGGAGCAGGAATGCACCTAAATGTTGCAGGATGGCATTTCTTGAGGACTATGTTTGGCCTCCCCTGTTGTGTATCTAAGATTAAATTGTTTTAGGACCCAGGAAAGGTTTATACATGCAACCATTTGAACTTGTAGAGGAAGTTTTTTTCTTTCTAAAAGGTCTGGAAGGAAATACATTAGCAATGACCGTAGAGAATCAACTCCCCATCTATTGGGGTACGAGGGTGAAGAAGTCAGATGATGACGTCACTTCCAAACAATACCAAGTTTATCACAACCAGCATTCAGTATGGAAAAAAAAATCTTTAAAATGCTTGACAATTTTCTAGATGTTCTGTCAAGTCTTCCCCAAGGTCAGAATGTGCAACTGGAAAAACGCCAGTATATCTTTGAGGATTGGAAAGTGTTTGTTAGGGTTGCCAGGATAAAGTTTTTTCTTATCTCAAATGAATATTACTGTCTGCTTTGGTTTGCAAACCTTTGCCTGAATGAATCTAAACCGTCATTTGGACAGACATGACCAAGGTGATCAGTCGTTATGCACCAAGCAGAAAACCAAACACTCCTCCAACTGATAAACGCATATCATCATACTATTGGACAGTCAAATGTGAGGTCATCGTTAGTGAAGCTAAGGCTGGGCTAGAACTGGTTCTTGCAACCAATGAAACAATGTCTTACATAGAAAAATGAGCAAATATTAATGCAGAAGTCGACTTTGGAAAGTTACTGCTGCTGAAGGCGACTCTACAAGCTACTAAGTCATGTTGTGGATTTTGTTTTTCACTGTTATTTACATTTTTACCTTTATATTTGATTACTGATCATATATTGTAATTTATTATTTAATATTGTAAATCAGAGCTTAGATTGAAGTGATTTTAGAAACTGTTAAATGTTTCTACGTGGAACCAGGTAGAGGGTTAAATTTCTTTATAAAATCTCTGAAAATAAACTTTTACAATTTAGATGACATCACATATGGGTGCTATGATGTACCGTTAGTTTCTATCTTGGATCACTGACATGAGTGTGCCCATAATAGTGATCGATTGTAGTATTTGACCACTCAGCCTAATGCAAACTAAATGTGTGACCCCATTTAATCCTCCAAAAGCTGGCAGTGTGGTCTTATGAGTCTGCACGGCACCCTGTGTGTCTGGTGACCTTCACTCACATTGACAGACACGCCACACACTGTCTGGTACACCGTTGTGATGTCACCACTTATGAGGTCCCAATCTAGACATAACAGGTTCTTGCAAAAGGAATCATTTACAATGTCTTTCTGGTCTTCATGTGTACCTGTTTATGTCCAAACCTGATCATGCATTCTAGGTGTCAAACATGTAGGTGAGTGGTTTTGATTATTAATAGTATATAATGGAATATTAAGCTCATTTACAGTATATACTTTACAAACTCTACAGCTTAACCCCTCACAGGTTGTCATTTCAGTTTGTATAGTTCCAGCTCTCGGAACAGCACCCTGTAAAGAAATGGTCCTTGAAGAACTTTCTGTGGGGCGTGTTTTTTTTTTACAAATCATTTTAAAGGCAGAAAATCATTTCTGAAAGCTAAGGGTACATAAATTTACCTCAATCTTTAAGGTGAAGCCAAATGCAGTGGCTGAGCTCCTGACGGAGAGGCGTGGCCGTCACTCTGCTGTGCTGATTTGTTTTTATTTCGAAGTGAGTGTGAGTGGGTCTCCGTGTGCCTGTGTGGGTTTTCTCTGAGTACTCTGTGGTTTTATGTTACATAAAAGTAATGAGTTTACAGCAAGGATTGTGGTTTTCAGTGAGGTCATTTTCCTTTTCTAATGTAGTTCACGTAGATTCACTACGTTGCATCGTTCAAAGTGCTGAGCCTGCACCTCACTAATGTAGAGATGGAGAGATAAAACATGAGGACTTTGGTGTCCAGGTGTGTACGTGTTAATAAAAAAACCATTCAGATTTTTAGCACTGAGGCATAATACACTCACACTTGCTCACACACATACATAGACATTCAAGCTCGTTCTCCGTTCAGCTCCCTGTTGCTCTTACCTGATGAAGTCATCAGCCAGACTCCGGAGACGGATATGCTTTTCCCGCGCTCTCATCCCTGCTGCAGAGCCTTGACACAAGGAGAGACAAACAATTTGGCCTCCCTCCCACAGTTCCAGCTCTGTGAGCCAGCAGGGGAGCCAGCTTGGGTTTTCTGTGTTCCTGTCTGTGTCACAGCAGTGCAGCGGTCGGGTTAGTTTGAGCAAAGACTGTTTTTGCTGCATGAAAAGTATAAAAGGGCTTTTTGTTCGTTTGTGTTCTGATGTTGTATCAGTTCTGTGACCAGCATCGTCTCCTTCAACATAACGTGTCTGAGTTTAACCTTTACAGAACATTAAATGATTTTGGACTACGATGGAGTGAAAACAGGTTGAGTCTGCAGTTGAAACCAGATATTTACATACACTGTGGAAAAAAAACAAAACATGTTCAGTTATCTTAATCTCTGAATGAAATCAGATTCAGTCTTTTCTGCTTTAGTTCATTTGGGATTACCAGCAGACTTTTTACGTCCCAGAGTCTTACGAAAAATAGATTTTTAAGACACGTCTTATCATTTTCTTTGAATTCAGAATTTTACATGCACTGCTGTACTAAACCACATGTGTCAAACTCAAGGCCTGCAGGCCAAATGTGGCTGCCATGATTATTTCTATGGCCCTCTGAACTCTAACTGTTCTTAAACATTATTTTACCAGTCAAATCATATCAGATGTAATTTGGATTGTGCCAAATTACATCAGTTTAAAAGATCTTTAAAACGATTTAATTTTAAGAAGTAAGGATCAAATAGAGAGACATGTATACTTCAACAGTTTGCTAATTGGTGGTTGTATCTCTACATTCTGTCCATGTACTTTGACATTCATGACGTGGTCTGAAAAAAAATGAGTTTGATGTACCTGTACTAACCCTTTAAACATTTTGGGAAAGCATAAATAATAATCTCATTCCTTTGTAAGGTTGATTCACATCCTTTAAGTTAAATGTAGGCCCATCTGTGGGTTTATTTTAAACACAGCTTGTTTTGTGGTGCCAAGGAAATATTTCATGGAATCAGCCAAGATACTAAGAGGGGACCTGTGAACCTCTCCGTGTCTTTGGGTGCATTTTCTAAATCTTGAAGCTGCTACATTCACACATTCAAACAATTATATCTAAATATAAATAGCAAGAGAATGTCCAACTACAGCTGAAGAAGATCTGTGTCCCAGAGGTCACTGCCGATTCACAGGAAATTTTCAATCCAAGACCAAAACTAAAACACAGTGTTAAGGGTCTGGTAATAGTCAGTATCTGTGATTATACACATCCAATTCTAAAAAGAGTTGAAAAGACAATAATTTTGGTGTGATATCTTGTGGTCAGATAAAGATAAAATTGAAGTGCTTGGCCTTAATGATCCTAATTTCTTTACTAAAATGGGGGACGTTTGTAAGTCTCAAGGGAGTGGCAGCATCATGTTGTGGGGCTGCTTTTCTAAAGGAGGGACTGGTACGCTTCACAAAATCAGAAGGAACATGAAGAAAGAACATTAGGTCAAAATACTAGAGCAGTATCGCAAGACATCTTCTAGAAACTTAATGCTTTGGGTGCAAATGGGTCTTTCAAAATAGACAATGACCTTAAACTTAGAACCAAGTCAATTAAAACATGGCTTAAGGACAATAATGTTCATGTTTTCTCATGTGGACGCCACAAAAACAGAAAACTTTTGACCCAGTTACACCGGTACTGTGGGCCAAATGCCAGGCAAGCCAAACTCACACCTTAAAGGTAATGTGTGTACATTTATAAGAAAATTTGATTTTTTTTTCTTTTTCTATATTCTGTTGTTTAACAGAAATAGGTTTGGTAATCCTCAGTAAACACAGCCAAAGGCTTAGACTGATTCAATGTCAGACAGGAAGAAAAGAGGCTATCATCATATCAGATATTATCTACAGTATCTACACCGTGGACAGGTGGCCAGTGCATCACCAGGAAACACAACCACACCCCTCCCCCCGAACACACACACACCCACACTTAAGAACAATTTTTAGAGAGAGACCAATTAACCTAACAGCCATGTTCCGGAGGAAGCTGGATTAACAGGGGAGAACACACTCATGCTTGAGGAGAGCATGCAGCCTCAGAGCAGAAAGACCGCTGGCCTTCTAGCTGCAGGGTAAAAGAACAAAAGCTGTTCTAACATGCAGTCCTCTTTTCATGCTGTGTGGGTAAATATCTATCTGAATCCAAAAAAAGGAAAGAAAAAAAACTAAAATAGTTTAATATCTGACTGGTTTGCCTGCAGCAGACAGACCCTTCAGAGGATGTGCATTACAGTTTTTGCCCTGCTTTGATTATTGCCAGAGACACGATAAGACTGGCAGGCGTTTGACACAGGTCTGGGACAAAAGGAAAACAGGGTCGTGTGGAGAGATGGTGAATATGAATCTTAATGCGGGTGCCGATGTCATTATCTCTAAATCCACTGAGCAGCCTCAACAGGGTGTGTGTGTGTGTGTGTGTGGTGCGGAGGGGGGGTCAGGCTGTCGACGGCCACTTTCCATCCTGTGATTGTCTGACCGTGAGCCTGGGGGCATGACTGCCAATCCCATCCAGAGGATTTGCTTCTTCCTCCTCCAAATTCAGAAAGAGAATGCAGACTCATAAAGGTGATGAGAATCAGAGAATTTTTCTGGGACACCGGGCCAAAGTCAATGAGCTTGTTTGTCTGGTAACTACAGAGGAAGGTGAGGAAGACGAGGCCTTGGCGACACCTGAAACCCCGCTCCTGCACTCAGACGAAGGAGGAAAGAGCTGAATGAGGCTGCCTGACTTTAAATGAAATAAACAGTGTCAGATTTACACACTGCCATGGTTTCCAGCAGCCCTTGATAATCTCTTCCCAGAAATAAATTGTCCCATTAAAATGAAATGTTGCCCATATAGGTTTAATCAATTGAAAACGCTTGTTTGAATCCTCTGTAATTTGGATGGAATCCCAAGCATGCAGCAAGGGGCTGCAGCAAAATAAGATTATTTGCTGCGTATTATAATATATGCAGCAGTTTTTATGCCACCAAACAGTGTCACTGAACCCCCTGATGAAATGTGTGCTTATTTATATGCAGTTATTCAGGTATGCTGTAAATTCCAATTACTTCTTAAGATTTCTATTTAGCATGGGAGAGAAATATGACAGGGAGGCCCTCTGTTTCCAGCAGTATTGTAAATCTTGTTACCTCTTTGCTGCATATAGCGAGGAAACTGCATTTATGTAAGTGAGTTAACAGAGGATGAGATTATAACAACTAGCCTATAAAACTATGTAGAGGTGTAGAAGAGGTTTCACAGAGGAATCAGCCAACACAGAGTTTCAGAATAATTTTGACTGACTTATTGGAAGTATTGTATTTTATTTATTTATTTAATTTTTTTGTTTAGGGGGCAGGGGGATATGTTTTTTTTTTGTTTTTTTTTTGTTTTTTGTTTTTGTTTTTTGCATTCTTAAAATATGTTAAAGTAAGTTTAGTTTTACTGAAACCCCTTTGCAGTAAACCCGTGGTCTTTGCTGGGCATTCAAGAAAGACCAAATTCATCCTGATGATAAATAAACTTGACTCTAGGAGGTAAAACTCTACTTACTGAAAAATGAAACAGCTCGTTATTGTCCTCGTGGATTGGTCTTTACTTGCTGTTTGTTTTTACACTAAAGAAGCCTATCTTAAAATTTCTCCTTTAACTCCAAAACGCAAATAAGTAAATACATAACATGCACAAACAGGTCTCATCCTGAGTAATTATTGCCAAAAAACTCCAATCGAAATTTTCCCACCAAATAAGTCTCCTGTAATTTCAAAATGCTTCTTTCACAACACTTCTTCCACTTAAACTGCTGGACATTTACAGTTTCTCTGTAAATCAGTCTAAAAATCCATCATAAGGAGCCATTTTTATTGTTCCATTTTCTTTTTCCAATCTAAGTATGAATGTCAAATGTTACCATCCTGTTATTTCTGTGAGCTCCTTTACAACTGCCTCTGTTTCTAATTGCACTCCATTTTTTTTTATTTTTATAATTTGCCTTTTGGGCATTCCACTGTTTTCATTACAATCACAAAGCCAGTGGAATAAAGCAGCAGATTACTTAAAGAACTACAGTTCTATTAGGAAATCAAAAGAGGTTTTTAAATCACTCACTCATGACTTCAGGGGGGAAAAAAACTCCATTTAAACATGGTTCATCATGTTGGTGCTGAGTATATGTTGAAGTTAGCTTCTCCACAGGGGAGACCAGTTTTCAGTTCTACATGCTTTACCTTCTCTAAAAAAATACATATTCTACTCCACATTAATTATATGGTAATCTAGTGCTGCAGATGGACAGGCTTGTGTGTTTTTCACATGGTTATACACAAATACTGGGACAGTAGCAGTGTGGGTCAGCTCTTGTCTGATGCCTGTGTTCTTTCATTATGAGCTCTATCAGTACAGCCGAGGAGGCTTCTGTCGATTCTGCCGCCCCTGTTGCTCCGTCACCCCGTGCTGGGCCCCCAGGGGCCCTAAATCCCCGCAGCTCTTTGCCGCAGCCCCCCTCTGACGTGCAGCATGCCGAGGCGAGCAGCGCTTTGCCTATGCATTAGCCATCCATTTCCAGCGGCTGACACCTCTCCAACATAAAACCGTAAGGCAGAGGTAAAATATCTCTCTCCTGGCGAAAATAAAGCTTTGTCTGCCTCCTGATCTATTGGATATAAAAAAGAAAGCCGAGGCTCTGACGCTGGGCTTTACCTTCTGCGCTCCTTTGGTTTTTGCGCACACAAAAGCTCCGGTGAAGATGGATAGCGGGAGCGGCTGCTGTGCGAGCACCGCAACAGGATCAGCCACTTCAGTTTTCCTTCCACAGTCCTCCCGCTCCCTCCCAAGCACACTCTGATTCGTTTCTTAGACTATTGATCAGCTAATTCTGATGATTATTCTGGATTTTCTGCCTAATCGGCTTTAGAAAAGTTGTGCGCCGCATTACTAACGCCAAGCTGCTTTCAGGGTCCTGTCTGATTGTTTTGACTTTTGATTTTACTGACTATGGAGAGAGAAAATTTAATTCATATTTGTAGCTGTACGACGGAGGAGTATTAGGAGAAACTCTCATAATTTCCCCAGATTTAATATTAATGTATGTATTTCTCAGGCCTTTCTAGATGTTCCACATGAGTTTAAGGCATCAGAGAGCTCCCAGTATGTCCACGATTACTTTGTAAAATCCATCAGCTGTTATTAGAGCGGAGCAATTATCAGCAGATAATACTTCTTTTTTATTATTACGATTATCATTAATATTACTTTTGTTTGTCTCTAAAACGGCACCACGGAGATGAAGTGTAGGCATGAGATTTATAGTGAGTGTGGTAGAATTCAACTGAAGCTGAAAAGAATACAATGAATTTTGCAAAAAGGTGAAACCAAATCTCACGTGGGCTGTTTGAAGGCCTCAAACGATGAAACTATTGTGTTCTCGTCATTTGAATGAAAACATATCTATCATTTCAGTTTCTCCAGCAAACAAATAATCGTTGGGAACATTTTTTTTTCGAAACAATGTTTTCATTTAGCATTTTTCTTCTTGCAGCCACGAGCCTTTTAAAGAGCTAAATGTTGCATTCTGGGAGCAATTAAATCCCTGGAAGATTGCTGCAGTTAAAAACAATAAGAACGTGCTGTTCTGGTTAAAATCCCTGCTGTGATTTGAAAGGTCCAGGGTGTTCTTGCATTAAATATATATAAATCTTTATGGCGTTATAATTTCCAGGAAACAGACAAGGGAAACAAAAAGGGCCAATAAACGAGCGCCCAGCTTTCTCCTCTCCATATTTTAATGCATGTATCAGCAGTCAGCACTCCCGCTTTCCACGCTTTTCCCCCCTCATTTCTGAAAATCCGCTGCAGCAGCAGCCGGAGCGGCAGCAGCTATCAGGCGCTCTGCAGCCATGCAGCTCGTCCCCTGAGCATTGGCCAGCGGGCGATAATATCTCAAAGGGAGTGGTTATCGCCACACATTATATTATAATCATTAGTGATCCCAGCCCTTTCACCCCGACTGCAGAATAATCGCGCAGTACCATTAATCTAAACTAGGGGAACTGCTTTACAGGCTGCTCTAGGCCCAGTGTGCAGGATAATCTGAGTGAGGCTGATTCTGCAGCATCTTCACAGAAAACTCTCTTTTTTCGGACTAATCAAGGAAAACCAATGTTCTATTTCCTTTTTTTATTAATATAGCCTATTACGGGATAGAGAAAAAAGCTTTGCATTCAAAATAGGCATATAGAGTAATAACAATGATGATGATGGCAACAACAACAACAACAACAACAACAACAACAACAATAATAATAATAATAATAATAATAATAATAATAATAATAATAATAATAATAATAATAATAATAATAATAATAATAATAATGATGATGATGATGATGATAAAATAAGAATAATAAGAATAATAATACTTATGAGAAATTATTAAGATTATAATTGGGATTGTGTTAGCTATAAAAAGCTTCCTAAAACAGAACATTGTAGATCATCATAGATCCTCTGTAATTTTTCTTCACTAAATGCTTCACTGAGGACCAGCGATACTTCAGTTTGGAGGCCATACAATAAAAATGAAAACATAATAAGTGAAAATAAAAAGTGTCACGGCCTGTGCGCCCTTTCTTTGTCCGGACCTTATTCGCCCCCTACAGGAGGAAACGAGATGTTGATCGCGTCCTTTTCTCTGACTGACCTCAGAGTCTCGCGGTGGGTTTCTGTTCCCGAGCTCAGAGCCACTAATACATGATGTATTACACGACACCCACAAACACACCCCGATGAAAACGGGCCGCAGCGGAGGCTCTGTCTGCTGATGGTTCTGGGTCTGATCGAACCTCCGAATATTGGAGCGTTTGCGATGCTGAGGTCGATCTATAGTGGAGGCGGGGGGTCAGCAGGGGTTGACCGGCTGAGAAGCGACAGCTGTAGGGAGATGATCTATAAATCCCATCGGATTTCTCTCAGCACAGGCCGCAGCGGAGTTGGGGAGCCTGGAAAAATGTTTGCTCAGAGTTGTTGCTGGTTCAATAATCTGCGCTGGGTTCACATCGGAATATGTTTTAGGCCTGACGGCGTGCTGGAGTGGGTGTGGGCTTGTCTCAACCCACGCACTGACCCGGCTAACCCGTCACATGTGGGTTACACCGCCAACATCCCGCCGTGTTGCATGGTGCACCCGAAAAGGAAACACTCCGTTAAACTGCGCCACTTCCGCCCAGTTCAGTTCAAAGCACTTAGCGGAACTTCTTAGGCGGCGTTCAATTTGTAAAAAAAAAGAAAAGAAAAGAAAAGCCTATTAGATCTTATCGTTTTTAGTACCTTTCAGTCAGGGTGAATGCATTTTGATCCATGGACAAAATGAATAAATACATAAACAAAATCCCAAACATTTCCAAGTTCCAGACCAGTCTGGAGCAGGGAAAACGCCAGAAATCAAAGTCCGTTTCGGATAAAATCCTTTATTTATCTTTGTTTCCCTGAGCTGAATATTTGAAAAAAGAGCAAAAGAAAAAGAAACGGAATGAAAGAAAAGAAGATAAAAGAAAGGAAAAGAAAAGAGAGGAGCAGAAATCAATATGAGCAGAAATGGGGAGCGGACCGGTGGACCCCTCTGCCTGCCTCCTCTCCTCCAGTTCTCTCAGCTCATCGCAGCTCCAGTCCCGGATCATCATTTCTCTCTAAACCCGGAGTCTCCCCCCTCGGTAGCCCGGCCTAGAGCGACTGCTTCAGCCGTGGTTCGGCTCTGTGTCTCGCTCTGGGCTTTGGATAGGCCTTCAACATGCTCACAGAACGCAGCTAATCACCTGCTCGGTTCAGGACTGAACCTTGTTTACTCCTCTCCTTCCTTGGACCGTGTCCCTCATGCGTGGCGTGGTGACACCGGCGACTCAGAGCTGAGTCTGCAGATGAGAGGAGAGACAAATAAACGAGCCATGATTACAGTGAATGATTGCATGCATCTCCACGGCCTCTTTCATGATCTCAGATGAATTATCTCGCAGTGGAGTCGCTCACTGGTCTGCACTTCATAAACCTCAAATCTCCCGGGCTGCTCTGATAGGAGCCGGTACCTGTTATTAATAGAGACGTCTAAAATTAGTTTGTGATTAGAGAGAACGGAAAAAAAACATACATCTATTCAGATTTTTCTTTTTTTTAAATATTCCTGTAATGGGAATCAATTAACATATTTCAGATTTCCTTTTCGTTCCCTTTAGTAAGTATTCTGTCATATCAATCTGTTGCTCGATCTGTGTCAAAGCATTCCGAGATTAAAGCGAGAGGCTGAAAACAACAGAGAGAAAGAGAGAGAGAGGGAGGGAGGGAGAGAAATAGAAGTTTTGTTTTCTTTAAACTGGGCCCAGAGGCGGCAGCGCAATGATTCCAATTTACAATTTGCGCCTGCATCAGAAGGAAACTGCGAATAAAAATCTGTTCCAAGCAGAGGATTACATCGGTGAGGTTCAAACCATTTCCTCCCTTCATTTAATAGTGTCTCTGGCTGGAGGGAAGCGGAGATATGTTAAAGCTTATAGTTTATTTTGATTTTTTTCTTTCTCTCTTCTTTTCCATCCGTGGATTAATCCGCGCCTAGCTGCGGCTTCTAGTTCTTCTTCCCTCTTAGCTTTTTCTAAATCAGGCACAGATTATCCCTACTGACACACTATCAGTGCATCTTCCGCACATGGAAGTAACAACATTTTGTTGTTTACATGCTGGGTCAGATACCATCAGGATTTGGTGTACGTGAGTCAAGCTCTGTAGTCATAAATATGCTCGTTTTCCACCGCTTCTTTTGTACTGGAGAATTTCTCTCATGTCCAGTCAAGTGGACAGTTTCTGATTTTTTTTCATGGCTCTTATGAGGAGGTCTGATAGGGAATGAATGAATGAAAGAATGAAGAAAGATGAAAGAAAAGAATGAAGAAAAGAAAGAAAGAAAGAAAGAAAAGAGAAGAAGGAAAGAAAGCTAAAGTAAATCTGTTTACATTATGCTCTCTCTCTCTCTCTCTCTCTCTCTCTCTCTCTCTCTCTCTCTCTCTCTCTCTCTCTCTCTCTCTCTCTCATTTAGAACCAGTGACCTGAACTCACGTCCCCTTGAAGGGGTTCTCCTCGGGGGGAGGTGGTGTTGGTTGTTTGGGAGATCCGGAGGGGGCAGCGGTCAGCTGGACTGTTGCATGAGAAGCAGCGCACATGCATGGGAGTTTGCGGCGGCTTTCCTCCACAACACATGCACACTTCAGCTAAAAGTGTGCAACCGAACACCCAAATAAACATAAACCGCAATAGCCAACGCGATAAGTGAGGGAAGTTAAAAAAAAAGAAAAACAGAAAAGAAGAAAAAAACTTCCAACCTCTTTCTTGTTAGATCTCTGTCATCTTGAAGCCAAAACTTCACCGCAACTTTTATTTTTCTATTAAGCAAATAAAATATCAGGAGTGTTTGCAGCCGAAAAACAAACAGCGAGACTTATCTGTGCGGGGCGGCCCGCGCTGCGATGGAAGTGGATTGAGTTCTCGTAAAGAATTGCCTGGAAGAGCTGTCAACTTTCGAGCCTTTCAGTCTTTCACTTCCACGAGAGAAAATGGGAGGGCTGCGCGCGCCATCACCAGGCACGAGACATCATCATCACCATCATCATCATCATCATCATCATCATGGTGCTATCATCTGAAATGAGCCCTCGGCAGTGCGCAGCCTCCTGCTGTGAGAGGAAATATTTAGATGAGTCCAAACAGTTTAGAGAGCAGCGGCCTTCGGAATACTCTCACACGCCAACACCGACAAAAAACTAAAAAGAGCGCGCGCGCGCGCTTGCAATCTGCTGCTCGAGTCTGTTTATCCCGAAGTGTGCGCGTGTACCTGCTAGGAATCCTCCTCGTCATGCCCAGAAGACAGCTCTGCTCTGCAGCAACATTCTCCCTCCGCGCCGCTCGCCCTGCGCCGCCGCCGCCGCCACCTTCTGCAGACGCCCTCTCCAACATATGACACTTTGCAGGGGAAATTTTTTGACAATTGGTGTCCTGAGTGTGCGGCATAAATAGCAGGCAGAGCACTTGCAGGGTTTTGATGGGGAGGTTTGATGGCTCCTCGCGTGGCTCCGCGCTGATTGGTCCGGCCGCCACCTGACGTCAGGAGGACGGGAATAAGGCTGGTGTTGGAGCTTTAGGAGCAAGACAGTGAACCGGAGACCCCAGCGCATCCCGGCACACGCACCGTACCTGAGACTGAGGGGGCACCCCAGCATCGCGCCGCTGGCAGCACAGCTCCAGGATCAGCCCGCAGAGTCGGAGGGGAAAACACTCTTTGATAAAATCTTTTTTTTTTTTTTTTTTTTTTTTTTTTCTTTTTGGCTTCTTTTTGTTTCTTGCTTCTCCTTTGAAGGACTGGATACGCTGCCTCGTAAAAACCAACCGAATTACTGTGTGAAAACTATGATCTGAAAGCGGCTTGTTAAACGTGCCTGTGCTCCTGACCGGCGGCCGCTCCGCGTGCTGACCGATGCATCACCTCCAAGATCACCGGGAAGAACAAGCTGCCTCCTGAGCCCATCATCTGCATCAGATCTGAATCCAGAATTTTTGCCTCGGGCCCACTAAGAGGACTGATTCCCCGGTTGTTTCATACCACCGAGGACCTTCGGCGCCTTCTGCTCTTGCATTTCCTCTTCAGACGGAGTCTGTTCTTTTTTTTTTTTTTTTTTTTTAAACGCATACAGGGAGAGATCCGTAGTGACAGCTGATCGACTGGCCTCTCCTCGAACACTGACCCCGGAGCTGGAGGCGGAATCAGCAGAGGCAGAACTCAAACACTCGGTCAATGCTCGGCCTGCGCCGGTGATTGGGTTTGTGCGTGCGCGTCGCTCGTGAGGGGTTGCCGCGAGCCCAGCCGAAGCCATGGTCCACTGCGCCGGCTGCGAGAGGCCTATCCTGGACCGCTTCCTGCTCAACGTGCTAGACAGAGCCTGGCACGTCAAGTGCGTGCAGTGCTGCGAGTGCAAATGTAATCTGACCGAGAAGTGTTTTTCTAGAGAGGGGAGACTGTACTGCAAAAACGATTTTTTTAGGTAAGCCCGGGGGGTGATGCTGGAGAAACTCACCGGCACCAGTTTGTTTTTATTGGGAGCAGTTCGTGTGTTGAAGCGGCAGGAAAACAGGAACAGATACACTATGGATCTTAATTAAGAAAATTCTAATTCAGCAGAAACAGTAAAAGATTCCCCTACAGTCAATTGAAACGGTCTGTATTTTAAATATTAATAGGAATATTTAAAAGTTTTTATATACACGTAGAGTATTTTTATTTTTTCTGGACATACATTAAAATGGTGTCCAAAAAAATAAAAAGAAAAAAACAAGCAAAAGAAAAACGAACAAACAAACAAAAAATACAAGTAAGTTGAAATAAAAATAAGAATAGAAAGGGAATAGAAAGGTCAACTCAAATAATAGCATTAAACCTATCAGATATGTTTGGTTTTTTTTTTTTTAAAGCAGAGTGTATTTGTCAGCTCATTTTTGCTCATAAACGACAAAAGTCACACTCAGCACCTGGAGACAACGGGCTTTGATTAGCGTGTGATTAATTAAAAGCTTATTTGGAATTCAATGGGAAACAAAAACAAAAGGAAACGACGAACATCCAACGCGTGTGCGCTTCTCTCTCAGCAAGGTGAAGCGTGAAAACAGGGGGCGGTTTGTTGGGGGAAGCGAGGAAATCACACCTGGGTGAATTTTTTCTAACATCGAGGATCAAACCCGGGCTGGGCCAGCCCGCTGTTTGCCCAGTCCGGCTGAGGAGGACGTGATAAGTGGATTTGAATAGTGAACTGGTCGAGAAGATCAAGTCCACAGACAAAACAACCACAGACACTTTGTCAACACCTACAGCAGCCAATATACAAAGTTGAGCGGGGAGAGCTTTGGCTGTTTCCCCTTTATCATCCTTTTGAACTAACGTGTCCATTTATTCAGAGCAAGTCAGCGTTAAAGGAAAACACGACTTTACTGAAGGATGCGAAGAAGAAGTGAAGCAGGAGAGAAGGCAGCTTTCAACATGTGGGAAGATTTAAAGATAGTTGAAAACTAAAGACAACGATGAAATGACGATGCAATGCGTAATGTAAAAAATTAATTATTGTTCCAATATTATTATTACTACTACTATTATTATTAGTAATGATGATATTATTGGTAATAATGACAATAGTTATTATTACAATTATTATTATGTTTACTACTAATAATAATAATAATAGAAGTAGAAGTACGGTTAGAGGTGAGAGATAAATTGTACATAAGATTGCATTTAATTATTGATAAATAGTGACTAACTAGTTCTCTAAATGCTAGTGGGTTCGTTTATACGACATTAATTTTGTCCTCGGTTGACTGAGTTCTATAGGAATCATTTAAAAAAAAAGGCCCACGTACAACCCTAAAATCACAATTTTATATCCACTTAAAAACATCCTGAAATTATAAAAAAATTCCGTTCCGCCGACAATAAATTCATTAACACCTTTTCTCAGTTTTAGATTTATTTCATTTCATTTATTTTTATTTAATTTTCTTTTATTCTTTAGATAAATGATGTGTGTGGACACAAGTGTTGACATTAATTGCATTTCATCAGCCCTCGTAAAATCTCCAGCACTCTCCAAGGTGTCAAAATTTTTAAACAGTTAAAAAAAAAATCAACAATAATTATTATTATTATTATTATTATTTTTTATTTATTTATTTTTTTTTTTAAAGGAAAGGAAAACGAGTAATTAACTGCGGCTCTAACCACACCTGGTTGTTTCTCCTTCTGCAGGCGGTTCGGTACCAAATGTGGCGGCTGCTCGCAGGGAATTTCTCCGAACGACCTGGTCCGGAGAGCCCGGAGCAAAGTGTTCCACCTCAACTGTTTCACCTGCATGATGTGCAATAAGCAGCTCTCTACTGGCGAAGAGCTCTACATCATAGACGAGAACAAATTTGTTTGTAAGGACGATTACCTCAGTAACATGAGTGTAAAAGACACGAACCTCCTCTCAGGTAAGGTGGCTGTCGTGGGCGTGTATAGCTATTTGTCTCTGCATGTCCGTGCGCACATTTGTTTTACGCAAATGAATGAATGAATGAATGAATGAATGAATGAATGAATGAATGAATGAATGAATGAATGAATGAATGAATGAATGAATGAATGAATGAATGAATGAATGAGGATTTAAATTGCAGTAAATGATCATGATGAGTTCAGCTTCACCAGTAAAATTCCTGGTCCTTCTTTTACGACCAGGAATTTTACGACGCCCAAAAAACCAGGAGAGTTGTTGACTCTACCGCTATTATTATTATTATTATTATTATTATTATTATTATTATTATTATTATTATTATTATTATTATTATTATTATTATTATTATTATTATTATTATTATTATTATTGGTGGTGTTTATCCGCAGCTCGGTGTTTTTGCCCAGTTCTGGTTTTTGGTGTCTGGATTTGTTTGGGTATTTATGAGGTGATCAGAAAACCTGATGTCAGATGTTTAAATTACAATTCTTCCTATTCTTGCTATAAAAACAGTTTGGGAACAAAGCAAAAACAGACAATCGTTTGGTCCTTTAGAAGATATTCTTTGCAATCTGCTGTAAGGTCGCGTGTTTGTCCATGCAGGGATCTCTGGTCAGCCACCTTCAACTGACCAGTATGTCACCAGTGACAGTCCCCAGTAATGAACGGCGTGGACGTCTTCCCGTCCCGTCCTGTACTGTTTCCACTATAGTCACGGCATGCAGCGATCCCAGTTTATCTCCGGACTCTCAGGACCAGCTCCAGGACGACGTTGTCCTAAAAGACACGGAGATGGCGGCCCTCTCCGACAAGGAGACGGTCAACAACGAGAACGACGACCAGAACCTGGGCGGAAAGCGGCGCGGCCCTCGGACCACCATTAAGGCCAAGCAGCTCGAGACCCTGAAGGCGGCGTTCGCTGCCACCCCGAAACCCACCCGACACATCCGGGAGCAGCTGGCTCAGGAGACCGGCCTCAACATGAGGGTCATCCAGGTAAGAGGAGCGTTAGGGTATTTGTGTTGAAAAAATAAAAACTAAATAAATAAATTCATGATTCCTAATTGTTCCGAAACATCCCTAAGCAAACTGAACACTCACGGGCCACCTGAACGTGAGCAGAGGTGACCCTCACACCTTCTCTTCTCTAAATGGTGTCAGGCAGCGATAAGCCTAATAGGTGTGAAGTAACAGATTGCATTTTATTAAAAAAATAATCTTTGCCAAGCTACCAGTCTGCGATGGTGGGACAGGACTTATCCCGGAGGGGCCCTCTCCTCCCCACCGCAGACCTCTCACCTCCTTCACCCCTCGTTAAGAGAGACCTCCCCCCTGCAAACACCGCGCTCACGTTGAACTCATTAGAACTGAACATTGGCTCAAATAGTCAGCTCCATTTGGAAATGGGCTAATTTATAGGGGAGGTTTCTGTTTGTTGGCCCCGCGCAACGGGGCGAAAGCCGCCAACTGGTGCCGGCTGCTGGGAGCGCTGGGAGTTCTGGCACAGCGCAGCCATCACGCTTTGCAACCACGTTTAGCCATGCTGGGAGCCTCTCCAGCCAAGTGGAAAAGCGCAAATCTGTTTCAAGAGTCTTCAAGACTGTCTCCTCATATCCCAGAGTTACACAAGGGCCGACCGAAAATTAGCAATATGATTGTAATAATCATCATTTATCTGTAGGCAGCTGCAGCAGTAAAGTACAGGAAAGCAAGGCATTGTACGATTATTTTAAGCTTTACACTCACGAATTAAGAAACGAAAAAAATATTATTATTGTTTTTATTGATATTTGATTATTGTGAGGTAGGCATTGGAAGCTTTGCTGAGAGTATAAAGTAGTAAAACAGTATTGTCACATGTGGAAGCACGTGGGATCCGGAGTAGGTGTGCAGGGTGAAGCATAATTAAAGGAAGCTGCTCTATAGATTATAAAATGATAACCCAGTAATATATCGGTAACAACCCTCCTATTAAGTATTAATTGGAGATTTGAAGTCCCCCCGCTGTCGCCTTCAGTCGGAGTAAATGGGGGGTTAAAAGATCATTAGGCAGGTTAGATGTGACTCTGAGTCCTGTGCGGATAATTGGCCGCAGTCCCCATCACCGCAGAGCCTCGAGGATTTAATGTATCAGATCATCACGCATGCTGCAAAACACACAAAGAGCGCAGTTACTGGAGCCGCGGCGGAGGAGGTGCCAAGACAAACACGAAGCTTGTTTACTCTTTGCTTTCAGTGAGGACATATTTGCACACTGACGATCATTTGCGCAACATATTTACAAAAAAAAAAAATAAATAAATAAATAAATAAATTAAAAATAAAATTTATGTTCGATTAGATATATTATTCACAGCAAACTCTTCGCTCCTCTCCTCCCCCCCATTTCAATTTCTTGCACAAAACATTGACCTGAAACCAAAATGATGCCATGCAGTAGCAGCAGCAGCCTTGTGGTGGGACATAACGGATGTATCTTCGTGTTCACGTGCAGGTCTGGTTCCAGAACAGACGTTCCAAAGAGAGGCGTATGAAGCAGCTGAGCGCGTTAGGCGCGCGGAGGCACGCGTTCTTCCGGAGCCCGAGGCGGATGAGGACGTTAGTGGACCGACTGGAGCCTGGTGAGCTCATCCCCAACGGGCCCTTCTCCTATTATGGAGGTACGGATTAGGTGCAAAGCAAAACAGATATTTCATTTAGAGAATTTGATAAAATGTAGACACATTTTACAGTCGAAGTTTTAGTCAAGCGATTCTTAATCAAATGCTAGGAAATGGTTGTTTGTTTTTTATTGAATGTCCTGTAGATTTCTTTTTGTTATTTTCTGCTGTGTACAAAGAAAATAGATAAAAAACAAAAAACAAAACAAGACAAAACAAAACAAAAAAAAACTTAACTGAGTAACATGTCGACAACAGTATTCACACCAAAAACTTAAAATTAAACTATAAATCCCTTACAAATGATATTTCAAACACCCAGATCAAAAATATTGTTATGATTACCTGCTTTTATTATTTTCAGCAAGACCTGTGCTCTAGTATTAGAAAGTTTGTTTGAAAATCAAAACATCTCTTTTATTCCAGGGAAGTTAACTTATTCACAGGCTGAGAAGAAAAGCTCATAGCCCGAACTATTTGATAAAAATAGCTTCTTTTTTTTATTTCTAGAGCTCTGAAGTATCAGATAATTTTCTCTTTTCTTCTTGCTGAAAAAAGGGGTCTGTAATATTATTCTTTTGAGTTAAAAAAAAGTTAATCTCAGTAGGTAGAACCACTGATGAAATGGCCTCCTTTTTAATTAATTTTCTCACTACGTTCTCCCCACCCAATTGCAGTTTTGATTTAAGTATAACATGGTCTGTGACTAATGCAGCATAGCGAGGGTCTCTCCCTCTGTCTTTCATACAAATCAGGCGATGTCTGTTCAATAAGTTTCTCAGGCTTCCTGGACTCATTTCTGCTCTCACATTGTTCTCAGTCAGAGCTGATGCTGATTTTTATTTTCCTCTGCTCTTGGATCTGTAGATTATCAAAGTGAGTACTACGGCCCGGGAGGGAACTACGACTTCTTCCCTCAGGGGCCTCCATCGTCACAGGCCCAGACACCAGTTGATCTACCCTTCGTCCCCTCCTCGGGCCCCACAGGCACCCCTCTCGGGGGTATGGACCACCCCCTGCCGGGCCACCACCCTTCCAGTGACGTACAACGCTTCTCTGATATCATGTCTCACCACCCAGGGGACTCTCCCAGCCCAGAGCCTGGCATCCCGGGGCCCTTGCACAGCATCTCTTCTGAAGTGTTTGGCCCTAGTCCACCCTTTACCTCACTGTCACTGAACGGCAGCGGATACAACAACCACCTGTCTCACCAAGCTTCAGAAATGAACGAGGGCACTGTGTGGTAGCTTTCTGGCACAGAGGACTAAAAGCCAGACATTCACAGACAGAGGATGTTGTTGTGGACCCTCAGAGTAGGAAGGGTCCAGGAAAATGACAGGGTTAGGGGCAACTTTATAGACTGTTTTTTTAAAAATATATTTATTTATTTATGTTGCATTTTCTCATTTTATTCATTTTTTTTTCTTGAAAAACTGATGACTCATAAAATTGTGCTAAAAACATTGTGTTCATTATTGTATGTGTTTGGGTGGTTTAATGGCTTTTTTTTGTTTGTTTAATCCATCACCCATTCTACATCATTCAGAAAACCTTATTTACAAAAGAAAAAAAAAAAAAAGTAACTGGCCAAGACTGATAAACAGCCCCCGTCCTGCTTTATTTGGACCCACCGGATGCCCTTTTGCCCCTGCTGTTTCCTGTCAGTGGCCCCCTGCAACCAAATCCCTTCACACGTACAAGTGCGTTGAAAAAGAGACAAACAACACCGCCGTTTTTGAGAAAACGTCTGCTGTAGGTCTCAGAAATGAAAACACGTTTTGCTACTGTCAAAGACTTGGATAGCTTTACAGAGAGAAGGAAGGGACTGAGGGTGGCTGACCTGCCTAAGTGGCATTCAGACTGTGTCAGAGGCACTCTGATTGTGTCCCTGCATATTCACACACTCCTAAGACCTCTCGGCCTCTCAAGGCTCTGCCATACTGATCTTTTCACAAAGCATTGCTGACGGCCAGGGAACACTTCAGTTTATTCTCTGCAAAAGGCCTCTGTGTTTGTTTTAATTTCACTAATTCCACCAAATCTGAGGACTGCTGCCTTCAAAATGCAGTAAAACCAGTTAAACACCCCAGTGGACTGCAAGCCCTTTATTTATGGAGATGAACTTGAAATATTGAAATGAAGTCTACCTTCTAAAAATACTGTACTGGGGTTCTAAGTAGGACTTCAAACAGTCAACTGTTTACGTAATCTAAGAAATTCAGGAGTCCAGAAGTCTCGACACACGTTTTAGAACCTCTTGATCATTATAAAAATGTTCCAAGCAACCAACCAAACTTTTGTATTGATTTCATTTATATTGTATGGAGATAAAAATCCATTTGCTGGGGTTGTGCTTCACTGTGCTAGTTTGTACAAGATGTTGTTTACAGAAAAAGGAAAAAGAAAAAAGTACAATAAAAACTAAAGAAAAGTAGACATTTGCCAAATTTTAAATTATAGCACAAATACTGTTAAAGTGCTCTGCACTTGTCGCGGTTTGTGTTGGGACAAATTCTAAATGTTAAAGAGGAGAAATTGACTTTGAATTATTTTTAGTCTGCTGACAATGCAGTGTTAATATAAACATACTTAGGTTTTATTTTTGTGTCATCAAAGAAGAAAAATCCAAACTATTAAAAATTGATGGTCAAATATGCAGCTGTCAGTTGCTACATCTCCTTGAGTATGAAGCCCTCATGATATGTCTTTTATTGTTTCAATAAACCGAAGCTTATGTGACCTCCAGTGCATATTAGACCATTCACTGTATAAATTCAACATGTTGACAGAATTGTATTGCTAATAAACTAGAAAATATACAGAATGCATTTTTAGGTATTTTCTCAGGAGTAGTTTTCCCTCACTTTATTGTCACATTACTATATAGACAGCAGAGTCGATGCAGATATTCACTGTTAGACCAGTGGAGTCCTCTTGGTCAACATCTCTTATTTCATTAGAGATGCTTTTCATGCATAAATTGATGTAAGCATTCAACTTATGTGTGAAATAACTGGCCTTTGCAGGCATGGTGGCAAACACTTCTCAGCTCTGATTAGAGGGATTCAAAAACACTTCAGTGTAAATAAAATAGCTTGTACTGCAAAATGATGGGGAAAAAAATGAAAACGCAGAAGCCTGTGTCTGATGGGGAAGTGGAGATGCGTGCATTGTAGAGAGATTTGTGATGCTAATCTGCCAGCTTGGAAGTTGTTGCACCGGTTCTTGCAAATATTTTTTAGCTGATATAAAATTTTTTTCCAAGCAGAAGAAATCATTTGTGGAAAACACAAGGGGGAGTAACTCCACAACTTAAGTTGATGCAGATTCTTCTCTACTGCGTTGGCACCGCTCTCACATTCTTCCATTTACTTCCTTGAGGTCGTCCAGTAAGTATAAGTAGTTAGCTGTGTAACTGTGAAGGACAATGTGGAAATTGCCGTGACCACAGCTCTCCTGCTTGCTATGCGTGGGTTATAATTCCTTGCAGCTCTCTGTTCGTGCAGCGCATTACGGTGGCTTGGGGGGATTTTTACGGTCGTATTTTTGGGGTGAAAATAGATGCCATAATAATCAAGAAACCCAAACACTCTGTCGTGATCTTTTGCAGGAGGGTTGAGAAAAAAAAAAATCATATATGTAGCGAAAGCAAGTCAGGCGGCCGGATTGTGGCATGAATTTTGGGAAGTCTTTATCTCCCTAACCCTGTGCATGCAGCCAGGACCATTTGCAATCCCAGTTTTCTCCCCTGCCTCCAGACTGTAATCCACCATGAATTAATCATGGTCTTGAGAGTTAACCAAGCTTAGGGAGGTGGAGTGGAAGGTGGGGATGAAGGGTGGCTAGAGGGATATAGGTCTGTGTTTAGCCCCTAGGCTTACTTCACAACCCCCACCCTTTTTGTGGTTACACCTTGCAACAGCAACTGACCACCCCCCCGGGACCCTGGCTCTTTAAATTCAAATCTTGTATTGATCGCTCATCAGCTGTTGGTGGAAACTGACCTTGTAGTCTCACACTGAAAAAAAAAAAAAAATTAAATAAAGCAGGACTTAACAGCAGTGAATGGGTTTTAAATGACATTTTAAATCTCTGAGTCAGGACGTTTAAATAGCCCACACACCCACTGGGAACCAAAATAATTCCACTGTATGTGCTGGTTTATGATGAGGGGAACTGACAAGGGGATAAATGCTTTGAGGAGCGAAGGGAGGGATGGTACAAAATGGTTTACTTTAGGCTACAATGGGGGCCAAAATATTGTGCCAATAGGAAGACAGACCCAGCGGGTGAACACTAAGATTTTTGCATTCAAACTGAGAGGGTTTTTTTGCAGAGCCGCTTTTCGTATGAGAAGCATTTGGCTGCTAGCTTTAAATGCAGAGTGGCTCAGCTGGAAGCGCCCCCTCCACTCAGAGTGATTTTGGTGTTTGCACACAAGAGCATGGCACAGAGCCTCGTTTTGAGAAAACAAATGATACATGTTGGAGGAAGCAATTTCTTGGGTAGAAATGGGAAAAAATCTGTTAATGAATGGAGGTTGGCTGGTCTCTGAGCCACATTTTCCTGGTTTAACTGTCAACGACTCACTGATACTCAGTTATGTTGTAGACCAATAAGGTGACCTCAGCTGATGAGCTGCTAGTTTGGAAGCTTCAATAACAATCCCTGTTTTACAGGAATAGTTTAGGAATGATCAGGGATACAAACATAGATTTTGGAAGCAAGAAAGTTTCCCTCACATCTAAAAAGGCTTATCAGTTGTGATTATTTGTGTAGCATGTATGCAGGAACCATTGATTATATTTTTCTTGCTGGGAGATGCTGAGATGACATTAAAGTCTACAAGTTGGGGACTGTGTTACAGAAAAATAGAAGCTATCAAATACAGTCTGTGAAACAATGGCACAGCCACCTTTAATTGTCAGACTTTGCATGTGATGTAATATTACAGCTGATTTTTACACGGTTGAACAATAACTCAAATCTAACCTCAAGTTACCAAAAACAGTCAATCTATATTTAAAAAGATGTGATGTGTTTGGAAACGCTTAGGCACACCCAGTCTGCTTCTACTGGGTTTAACAGAACATATCAAGCAGGTGTTGATGATTAAAGGCTGTGAATGAGCTTATCTCCTGCAAGTGTGACCACTTCTAATTAGGAGAGAGCTTTGGGCCATTTGTTGGCTTTGCAGTAGGCAGCGTTAACAAACCATTGCAGCAGCTCTATCAAAGTCTAGAATCCAGTAAGACTGAAATACTGAAGTGCTGAGCTGACATACAAATCTGCAAACCTCAGTGAACTGAAGCTACTTTGGAAAGAAGACTGGAGCAAAATCCTCCTGCCAATTGATAAAGTTAGTTAGAGAACAACTATATTTACTGCTGTAGTAGATGGTTCTACAGACCAGATGATATTTATTACGTTAGCCAGAGAAGAGAGTAACAGATAGCATGAACCCAAGAACTGAGAGGTGTGCTTGTTTTCCCATGTGAGATGTATTATTACATTACATGAAATTACAGCATATTATGTGTAAATGCCTATATATTTGATGTAGCCTGGCCTACAATGAGATAGTTAGACCCAAATTCACTGTGTATGCAGAAAGTTGAACCAGTCAGAGTTTCAAAGTCCCCTGTTACAAAACCATTAAAAAACCAAAGCGCTTTCTGACTTACAGATCTATTTATCTTGTGGTGAATATCAACTAATCTAATTATCACCTCAACTGTTGACATAAGCAAATGCAAATTTGTCATTGTAGTTTCTGTTGCTGGGGGTGCAAATCACAAGATCTCAATATTTCTCAGAAAGTCTCTCAAAAAGCACCACTGGTGGCTGTCAGTGTTGGATTTCTGACTGGTGAAGTAAAGATAAACTATTATTATGAAGGTCAGAGCTATGAGTGAGACAACCTGCTGTGTGTATGTTTTAGACTCATGAAAATGTAGGAAGTAGTTCTTGAGTTGCTGCGTTGTGTTGACTTAAGGGAGACTCTAAATGCAACACACCTGAATTTGAATTTGCCCCAAAACAAATGCATCATGTCAGCCCAATTATGATGATCCAGATTGCAGACTGGCATAATGTCCCTGTACCACTGACTCAACAGGTGATACTTCCATATGTACAATTTTGTTGCTGTAGTGTTTCTTCTGCTACCCATGTGGCTGGAACACAGAGCAGTTGATAGTGTAGGTGCTCATTTCTAGAGCCATCTGAGAGGTTTGTGCAACAGGGACAAAAATGTGCATTGCTTCTATGTGCATTGTTTCCATCGGATCTTCAGAATCCATCCAACAAAGAGGACTCCAACCCAGTGAGTATGAAGGGAGGACACCGTGGTTTTTGCTGGTTTTTAGAACAAACAGACATTTCTAGAAAGTATTTTTATTCTTCCAGTTCTAAAGTATAACTCATTTTGCTTTGAACTGAAAGTGTTGTGTGTGATCTTTCTGTACCTCTTCAATTCATGTTTATTTCTTTGGCACCAATTCACAATAAATATCATCTCAAGGCACTTTGCAAAAAAAAAAAAATAAATAAAAATAAATTCAACCATATCACACAGATGTCTTATTTCAAATCAAGTACAAAGTGTGTCTTCACAAAACGAACAGGTGCAATGTCAGCATGCACCAGTAGTGAATTGAGGGGAATTTGTTTCTGAGTTAGTTGTAGGTATACTCATGAGACAATAACTGACATGATATCACGCAATGTTGTGTGTGATAACACAAAATACATTATTTTTTTAGTTTACACATCTGCAGATTGTTTTTAGCTTTGGTGGCACCACAATTTTAACCAGTTCATAACTTTTATCCTCTTATTCTTAACAATAGGCTTGGAAAGACATCAATCTCCGTTTCCCCATTGTTTACCTTCCCTAAACACAGAACTTTCCAATTTTACTTTCCAGAAAACCTGTTACTGACGTTTGTTCTCCATAACATCACATTTCTACTTTAATGTTTTCCCTTCAAAAGTTGTGCATTTAAAATCTATGGAAAAGGATGAAACAAGTTCTTCCTGTCTGGACAAAGATTCCAACAAAATCTGCTGCCTTCTGTCAAATACAGACACCGAAGAAGGCAAATCTCCGGTCAAGTCTATCTGATCAAGTCGATCTTGGTGTAAGTGGCAGACAGCTACATTGTTCAAACGTTACTGTTTCATGGAAGAGCAAAACCATGTCTTAACCCTTTTTAAAACACTAAAATATCTTTCAGCCTGAGCTGAAGAGCATGGCACAACAAGAAGTAGCCTGACCAACACCTAATTGTGTGAGTAGAGCACAGACCTCTGGCAGCATATATCTGTGTTGCAAGGACACTTTGACTTAAACATTGCCAGCTGTTCCTCCAGTTGGTTAATTTTGCGTAACCACTGACAACATGTTGTACATTCCCAAAAATAAACACCCTTTCTAGCTTACTGAAAATATACAAACCATTCTGCAAGTTGTACATCAACTGCATTCAACGGTTTAAAGAATTCAATTCTGCAGAGCTCTTCAGTGGATGTTGGTGTGAATACAGGACAACTTCCTGTGTAGTGCTTCGAGGGTCTGGATAGACTCAATGTCCATCTCAAACGTCTGTCTTCTCACAGATAGTTGTGTAAATCTGATTATATTTTTCATCAAATCTATTCCCCTGAATTGTATTTCTGCTGCAATCAGTGACAGCCGACGGTGGCAACGGTGGTAGTTGGTGGGTAACTCGCTCAAGCCCACTCCATCCGACTCCCTCATTATGTCTTTGGGCAAGACACTTCACCTTCCCTTCTGGCTTTTATGCACCACAAATCTGGGATACTGCAAAAGAGCCAAAACACCAAGTTCATTAAAGTCAGGGCTAAAACCCACCTGTTTAAAGTTGCCTTTAATTAGTAATAAATAGAACACTGATCAACATATTTCATTTGTATTAATTAAATATATTTCTACTATATTGGGCACATACAATACCCAATGATATTCCCTAAAACACCTCTCCTGAAACATTAGAGTCTTGCGCGGATATTGCTGGTGTGGATTGACATCAGGCTGATTTGGCTTGATAAATGCCACTTCCTGGCTCTCACCACTGGCTCTTTCACAATCCCTCTCTTATACATCTTCACTGGAGAGTCTCTCCCTTTGTCTGCTCTCAAAATGTCTCTCTCCCTTGTCTCTGATCATTCTTTCTTTCTGACCATGGAGAAGCCCTGAATTTTGTATCAATTCACAAGTAATATTATTCAAGTTATATGCTGCAAAACTGTAGAATTTCCTATTTGTTTTGGCGCTAACTACTGTTTGCAAAACAAGCCAATACTAATATATTTCTTTCTACTACTCAACTAAAAAGAACATGTTCACAAATAGTTTGAAGCACTACATGTACCCGTGGTTTAATGAGAAAGAAACTGTCAGAATGCTCATAAATAGTTTATGTTGGGAACTTTGACCACTTCTTTCATTTGCGCCATATTATTGGATACTAACCTCGGTTAGCTTCAAATCTCCCAGTTAGAATTCTGACTTCAGGGGGCGTTCTTACTGTTTTTCTGACTTTATAATTGGAAAATCCAATTTACAAGTAGCAAGAGAAAGCACAATTAACAGGTGATATGTGGGGCCAACTTGGCATCCCAGAGGGTACGCAAAGTCTACGCTCTCATGAGCTCACACTCACATTTAGGATAAACTCAACTGTTTTTGAAGGAGAAAATCCTTGTAAGGCTCCAGAATACATTTGAAACAAACAACTTCTTCCTAACTACTTTACTTCACAATCTTCAGTTTGATGTCTTTGGCCTTAACTAACACCAGTTTTCATACACGCCTCACCTCATGCCTTGATGATTGAATCGGTCACAGCATGTAGAATATTGAGCTCCACTTTGAGAAAAATGTTTGTAAATGTGCCTTTGATTTGCTTCTCAGAGTCAGTATGAAACTGAATGTTTTCCTTATAATTGGTATGTGACTCACTGTGGTACAATTTACATAAGGAAATTACCCATAGAGCAAACAATACATTCACCCAGGGAGGAAAGTATACTCGTTTAGCAAAGTGGAAAGTACTAATTTCCCCCTGGAGGATGTCCTGATGGTATCTGAGGTCTGTAGGTTGGCCTGATTAGCACAGAGCATGGAGTGTGTCTGCACCATCTGACCCACTGAGTTATAGTCATTTGTCATTCACATATTGGAGACCAACTGCTGTGTTTTTTGCTCAAGGCAAGGGTTTTCTCAATGAGTTGTTTGTGTATGATTGCACTGGCAATTTCTCATCATGATATTATATGGAATACACAGTTGAGTGCAAAATCTGTTCATAATTTACTCAAGCTGCTTTTTGCATTTGTGTGTTTCTTGTCTTTTATAGTTGAAAGGAAATGTACTTTGCTGTATTAACCACCCAACGATTATACAAAATTGCTTAAAACAAAAACAATATTTCCCTTGACGTGCTCTTCTTTGTCTTGTGTACAAATGGGATAAGACTTTTTGCCATTTAATTCTTCTTTTATTGAATTAAACAAGAAGAAATGTATTGTGAAGGTAGATCTACTGTAGTGACCCTTGCACCAAAAGAGAAAACACCAGCTTCTTAAAAAAAAAATCTATATTTGCAGTCCTAAAATATTGCTGAAATAATATTGCAGTATGCCCATATGGTTCTGGCCTTGAACAATTACTTAGGGTCTGCTCTCAATATGGTTATGATTTTGGCATTAAATATAATGACACATTTAGCAAGTAGTTAAATGGTATGATTCTATGGACCACACAAACATAAAAAAAAAGCAGATCAAGACCTGCTGTGTGAACTTAAAAGTCTAAAATACCTAAGTATCAAAACAAGGAGTTCTCATGAAGTGTTTAATTAAAGCTGTGTGTTCTGTAACATACGTACAGAAAAATGTCACAACATTCTTCCTGCAAGACGACAAGAGGTTTGTGATGACCTCATAATGATATCTGTATCTTTGCCATTGTTCTAAACTTTACTACATCTTCCTCTTTGCTTTAAGCTCAACAGTAAAACTGAAAGCATTATGTCATATTATCTGATGATAATGCGATCTCATTAATAGTTTTAGCCATCAAAAAAGTAGTCAGTAAAGAGATATCTGGAATTGTGGTTTGATTTAGTCAATTAATAAACTCATTATATAACATTAGATCCATGCATATTTGTAAATATAATTTACTATTATTCTTTTGTTAGCTTTTGTTTTACATTTATTAAGTTTCTGTATAACTGTTTATGCAGATCGAATGATGCAGCTGATTGCTGAGCCCATCTATTTACCTCAAAGGTGATATTTATAATGTTTCTGACACTTGAGCAAATATCTTTTTTTCTTGTTATTTTCTTTGGATTCTCTGTTGTCATATTATCTGTGTGTCTTTGAGAGTGTAGCTACATAGAACTTCGTCAGAAAGCCTTTTTATCCAAACCCACAATAACTTCACCTTCAGGTGTTTGGCGCCATGTTACAGTACCCATCACACAAAGCCATGAAGCTAATTACAGCAATCCTTTATCCTGGGGAATACCTGGATTAAATAGAGATTTGCAACTCAAACCTCATGTGCCTAACAAATTTAAAATCATTAGATAATTAATTCACTTGATGGAGAGTGGATATTGCATTTGCACACTAATCTGTCCTGGTTGTCAATGTGCCAGCTGATGAGCATTTAGTGCATTGTTGCCGGTTCGACTCCCGTTCCACCTGCCTCTGTCTTTGTGTCTTTGGCCAAGACACGTCACCTGCCTTGCCTGCTGGTGGTGGTTAGAGCTCCTGGTGGCACCACTGCATGGCAGCCTCACCTAAGTCATGTGCCCCAGGGCAGCTGCAGCTACTGTCCAGTAGCTTGCCTCCATCTGAATGTGTGTGTTTCTGAATTTAATGTGAAGCTCTTTGGGGTCCTCAAGTCATTTTCCATTGCAGTACACAATAAATATTCAGTTCACAAGAAAAATAAACAAGGAATATTTTCTGTTTAAGCATCAGGTCAAACTACAAATAGGAAAGTGTCATGCTGACAGAGAGAGCCATGACCGTCTGCAGGGTTTAGTGTTATTCTTTATGAGCTTGGGTAACAAAATAGTTAATAAAATTAGTTGTTTAGACTTTACACTTGGAGTAAATTGACATTAATCTTATTTTTACCCTCTTAAGTCAGCATAAGACAGTGATAAAATGTACATTACAGTTGACAGTTGCAGAGACTGGAAGGGAATGATGATCCATGGAAGACTCATGCACTGATCATTTACACCTGGTTGGTCGAACCTGTGGCCAGCCTACCACAAAATGACCCAGAGAAAATCAGGACGAACCAACCACACTCACTCCTCTGGAGAAATAACCAACTAATCTAACTTGTGTGACTGTGGAGGGGAGTCCAGGGGAATCCATGTGTTGGACAGAGATTTGAACCCAAAACCTTTTGCCTCAAGGCAACAATGAAACAAACAACTATTCCACACATTTTTAGCACCAGGTACTGACATTATCAGTTAGTAGATTAGGTAATCATAATTTTTTTGTTATAAAATAAAAAATAATAATGATAATAATAATAATTTCAACCAGCCATTCTGTTGGACCAAAACGGCTGATCAAGTTTGTCAGTTTTAATTATGTAACCCTAGCAACAGGTCGAAGAATCTGTTGGGTATACAGTGACAAAAATACTGTATTAAACTCAAATACTAAAAATATTTCATGAAAAAAGCTTTTTATAAACCTGAGCAATAACGTTTGACCTCCTAGAGCAGGGGTGGGCACTCCTGGTCCTGGAGGGCCGGTGTCCTGCAACATTTAGATGTATCTCTACTTCAACACACCTGAGTCAAATAATGAGGTCATTAGCAGGACTCTGGAGAACCTGACTGCACTTTGGTGGTGTTCCAGCTGTTGGATTCAGGTGTGTTGGACCAGGGAGACATCTAAGAGTTGCAGGACACCGGCCCTCCAGGACCAGGAGTGCCCACCTCTGTCCTAGAGAGTCAATAGTTACAATAACTTTACCTTGGATAAAAACTGGTACACAATCTTGTTGCCTGCCAAACTAACAAAGAAAAAACTGATTATTGTTTGCTCTTAATTGCCTTTAGGTATAGATATTTGGTTGTTTGTAATGTGCTGGCCTCATGTAATACCCAGTGTCCATCTCGGTTCCTACCCAGAGGTTGCTGGGACAGACTCTAGCCCTCCGTCAGTTTGAACAGGATCAGGCAGGATGGATAGAATGAGTTAGAGCTGGGGACTGTGAATCATTCCACTACCAGCATGGAGAGAAGTGTTCCTTGAAGTGTTGTCAGACCTAGGAAACCTCCAAGTTACTGTCTGGATGTATGTTTTGGGTTTGGTTTTTAGTTTGATCTCAGGGAACGAAATATGTCATCCAAATCACATAGATGTTTATTTTCTGATGTTTCTCTTAAAACAAATATAGAACTGATCATGTGGTAGACTTACAATGTTCTTCTCTGCCTACAATTCAATTTTATGTTTAAAAGTCTAAATGATGCACTCCTCTGTAGCTTAAGCTGGGTGCTGAGCCATTTTATGTGTGAGAAATAATAAAATGGAAGAATAAATGGTAAATAAAGTATATTTTTTCAACACTTTTCAGAGACATAAAATCACAAAGTGCTGCACAATTAAATCCACCTTGAATTGCACAAAGAATTAAAATAGCATTGAAAAAAATAGTTCAAAAGAAAAGGCTTAGTCATGTGCAGCAAATTAGAATATTTTTGAAAAATTTATGTATTTCAGCAGCTCAATATTAAAACATAATACTTAAATAATTCTATGCAGACTGACATTTAAAGCTATAATTTCTGTTAATGATGATCATTTCTTGCTTACTCCTAATAAAAACATAGTTAAGGCAGAAATGTGGGTCTGTTTAATGAAAAATGGTTAGCATGGGATCCCACCTGCACTGCAGTCAACATTCCTCTCTCTAAAAGTGACCACCATGCCAGACAAAGATTGCTCAAGGAAAACATTGTCTAAAGGGAGATATTTCAGGATTTCTTCCACTTCTAAAAAATACTTGGGTACAGTTTAACAAAAAGAAAAAGAGTCTTAAAAATCATCTTACAGAGAAAACCTGCTGTCGTTATATTTGATGAGACACTTGAGGGGGGAAGTGCACTAAATATCTTGATTCCACCCCTAGAAGATGAGGATTCTGGGAGGACACTGGCTTACCTTGCTGACATCGCCATCCTACAGGAATGCAACCATTCTGCTCTGTCCAGTTCTGTGGTCAAGTGCCAGTGATCTGTAATATTTATTACATTAGATTCAATTTTACACACTCCTACAGTAACAATTTGGTGTTTTTAGAAAACGTAAAAGAAAATGAACATTTTGTAAAATGTAATTTCATATTTTTCCTCATGCCATTCTGTAGCCAACATGCTAAGTAGATAATACAAAACATTAAAAAATACATTGTAATTGTGCCATTACTATATCCTGTATGTCACTTGGAAGGGATCATAAAATACATAGAATCAAAAGGTGTAAATGTTCATTCATTGTGACCTTACCTTTCTTCATATTTCTTCTATGTTCCACATTTATGTAAATTAATACAAAGCCTTAAAACTTTGTTTGAGAGTATGACCTGAAAATTCCAAGGAAAAGAAAAAAAAACATTTATTCCAATTAAAGCAGGCCTGTGTGAGTGCAATCAAGCAACTCTGTTATTCAATTCCATTAGAATGAACGATGCAGTGGCATGCAACCATGCAGTTAACAGGAATTAAAACCATAGGCAAGATGACGGATTATACAAGAACAGAGGTGTGTGTGTGTGTGTGTGAGGGTGTGTAGGGGTGTGTGCGTGCTGATGTGTGTGCGCCCAAGCACATGTTGACTTTTCTTTCTATTTGTCAAAATTGTACATTGCATATTGCATTTTTCCAACACATGTACTTGAATATTAAATCTAGCCATAGTGAACAGTCAAACGTGCTGTTAGGTCTACGCTGTGGCGTGGCTTCAGTGTACTTGTCAGTATTTGCCAGCTGTACTTATTGCATGATGTATGGCTCTGTTCTTGACGCATGCATGACAGTTGGCAGTCATTAATCATTGTTAGAAGATAGGACATGGTTTAGGGTCTTTTCTCTTGCCTGCGTCTCATAAAAGTTAATCTGGTGTTTTGAGGTCTGAGCTTCTGCACAAACAAATCTCATGTCTTTCAACCACATGAAAGCACTGCACTGTAGATGGTAGGAATAGGCGAGGCTGAAAAACTGACTTCTACCTTTCACCCCACAAAACGAAAGGATCTATTTTTGTACACAAGTTAAAAGAAAAATGCTTCACGTTTTTAGAAATTTCTTTGTGGCTACTTGTAAAAATCTTATATATGAACCTAAATATGAATTTCACATGAATTTCTCCTCTGTGGGACAATAAAGGCTGATTCCATTCAAAGTTCCTATGTCTGACACGAAGACTCATCCTTGTCATTGATGTCCATGCACAGTCTAGGTTGTCTCTGTGGTTCTCTTTCCACTCAATTTAAACTTAGCTATAATGTCTTCCTCTTCACTTTAAATATAAGAATATAATCTGAAAGCTCAAGTCTTAATCATCAAAAAGAGCAGAATAAACTGAATTTCTTTGCTGCCCCAAATTTTATTGTCCATGGTAGAGTTTATAGGCTGGTATAAACCAGTCCTTATAAGGTATTTGTTCTAGGTATTTCAGACACTGTCACATCCCAGACTGCTGAGCATTTTTGTGATGTTTGCCTACATTTTCCTGAGATTTAAAATCCCTAAAGTGGACTCACTCTGCCGAAGAACTGACAAATACATTTTTGAAATGATGAACTGGTTTTCCGTGTACAAGGTCATTTCTACACAAGTTGAAGATGAACCAAGTTGTGATTTGAGCCCCACAGAGCAGGTAGAGGTGATCAGCCGCAAGGCACATGGTTTTAGCATACAGTACATCCAGAGTTTTATTGTCTAAGACATGGCAGGTACATACTGGTTGAAGGTGGGGAGAGTGAAAGACCTAGAGACATTATTAAAATCATGTCTCCATTACTGTAATGGAGACATGGGCAGAGATCAGAAAAGTGGCCTCAGTGTGCTGCTTTAGGAGTCTGCTGGCAACAGTGGAGAACATTGCAGGATTTTGTAGCCTTAGTCAACTATAATGCACTACTCTAATATAGTTAGACCACAACTGTATGGTTCATGAGATGCATGAGTTGCTGAAGGGACACGTGAACTTTTAGTCACGTTGGTGTTGACTGTGTCCAAACAGATAAACCACCCCAACAGGACAGTTAAAGTAAAAACATGTTTTAAAAGTGCAGTCAAACAACTCAGCAGGGAGAGTCGTGAATGTCTCCTGAACAATGTTACGCCCAGCGCTGTCTGTAGAGAGGATCTTGTTAGTTGAATAAGGAGCATCCCATTGTCAAGAGGAGAAGACGATCAGCAGAGGCAGAGCTTTGAATGTGACACAGATTCTACAGCTTTGGAAATTCACTTCTCATCCTTTACTGAGACCATCCCCAAAAAACTACAAGTTTTCTGATTCACTTGTTAATAAAAACTTATTTAGTGTGCAAAAACACAAGCACACTATGTGAGAAGGATTCTCATGTTGATTGATACAAAACTCCATTTTTTCGACCTGTTCTGCCATGAGAAACATTTTTCTTACAGCATATTCTTTCAGTTTTGAACATATTGATACTATTGACATCTTATTTAGTTTAATGTGTCATAAAATGTGCCATCAAATCTGAACTATCAGTCATTAGCTAACTGACTGATGGCATGTATGCAGATTTCACTAACAAGACAAGAACAAAGAAAACAGATGCTAGAGAAAGGACACATTTACACTCCAATTAGTCTTTTTAAAGGCCTAGCTGTATGAAATGCAGAAAACATAGCTTGTAACCTCCTCCTTAATGAGTCATTGAACTATAGGTTCCAATGGGCCTCTTCAGTCACTGTCACAACAGCTGAGACTCTTAGTCACATTCAAATTGGCCCATAGGTCAACAGACATTGATAAAGGGTCTCAGTGTGTTGAGAAGCATGCAAGCATGTTTCAAGCTCAGATTAAGTAGTTCAGTCCTTGTCCATCACATTCCTGTTATTTGCATTGGCCTCAATCAGTCCCGAGTGGTGAAGTGAAAATCAATGCTCAGTCAAAGGGAGCTTTCCACCAGCATTAGGAGTTGCTTTCCATCACAACATTAGCACAACCTTGCAATGCCAATGTTAATGTCAACTCCATGTTGTTACGACTAAATACAGTAGGAGTAAAGCTGTGTGAAGCTGCCACCACCAGGACTGTCATGGTCATTCCTTTGAAATGTAATCAACAAATACATTCTCTCTCCTTTTTCTCACCACATAATTATAAGGGGATAACAGGGCATGAAGGCAGTTCAATTTACTTCACTTGGATTCATTTTATTTCCATTTGAAATACCTTTTTCTTGTCAAAGGTATGTGGAATTTTGGCAATCAATTATGCTTCTTCAAAGAAATATTGAAGATGTTAAAGACTGTGGCCAGGAAGCATCTGTTGTAGCAGTCTGAATTACAGCAGATCTGAAGAAGATGCTCAGAGTGTCTGTAAAGTTCTCAATTTGAAGAAGAATCATTTGTTGCATAATCGTCTCTGCAGTCTCCAGAACAATCCCCAGAACAGAACCAGTCTTGTGTTGAAGAGTCACCATCCTTACTCTAAATCTGTCCGGGAGTCAGCCTGGTTGGCAAAGAGCTTTAAAAACACTAAGCAAATCATTTACTAAAGATCCCAGAATGTCAAACGTTTGAAGACACTTATGCACAAAGTGTTAACAGAATAGAGCAGAATATACTTTATTGATCCCCAAGGGTAAAGTGTGTTTTAGTTGACAAGGTGTGAAAAGTTTGATGTAAGTAACTTATGACTGAATATAAATAAATGAATAAATAAATAAATAAAGTAAAATAACAAGCATGCAGATGGAAATATATTATCTTTTAATCTATAAAAATAATCTGTAAATGAGTACAGAGAAAATTACATTTAAGATCAAAGTTACTCAGCGTTGGACATGGTAAAGTCTGATGGCTACAAGCAGGAAGGATTTTCTGTGGCACTCTGTGGTGCATGTTGTTGCTGTATACAGCCAGCATGTCATGAAGTGGATGAGACTCGGCCTGCATCTTAGACAGGATCCTTCTGTCTGACACCACTGTCAGAGAGTCCAGCTTCAGTCCAACAACGTCGCTGGCCTTGTGGCTCTGTCTGGTTGGTCTGTTGGTGTCCTCCGTTCTCAGCCTGATTCCCCATCACACCACACCACACCACAGGATGGCACTGGCAGCCACAGATTCATAAAATATCCTCAACAAGGTCTGGCAGATGTTGAAGGACCTCAGGCTTCAACATCAGAAAGTACTGACAACTATGAACATAATAGCAGAGAAACGACTTAGTGTCACAGGAAATCTGTTTATCTGCTATCATTTGTGGACATGCAATAACTAGCCTGAGGAGTCAAGAAAGGCTCCAGTGTGGGAAACTAACTGTAGGATAGAGCAAGGGGAAGAGTAAGAGCAGCACAAACATGAGAATGATAGACAGCACTAAGCCCTTCCTCTTGGCTCTCATTGGTTGTTTTGGAACAGGAGTGGTTTATTTCTCCAGATGGCAAAAGGACTACAGTTAGGAGGCACAGGAGATTAAGCTTTTCACAGATCATCATCTGTCTCATATTATTCTGTCAGGACATCATAACAGTAGTAATAATTGTGTGAAAGCATATTTATTACATTAGCATATCAAAACGTTTGCATCTTGAGTGGGGCTGTTGCATCGGGACATCACCAACAGATTTAACCTTAACTGATATCTGACTAAAGCAGTAAAATCAAACCGTGGTGTCTGTCAGTGTTGTCCGTTACCTGATCTACTTTACATGATTGATATTGGACCTCTGGCACAGACATTAAGCAGGCACCGCCATGTTCCATCTGTGCCTGCTCGTGATTTTTCTCCTGGCTTGTCATTGACTTCTCCTGCCCATTTTCCCTCATCTGGATCTGATCTGACTGATTGCCTCCACCTGCCTGGTCTCTACTACTTTCAAGCTTACTGCGACATCGTCTGTCGTCAGAGGCAGCCTTTGAGCCTTTCTTCAAGTTCATGATCCTGTTAGTCATCCCTGCCTGACCTTTGACCACAGCCTGTGCCTTTGCTTTGCTGGTATTGTGAGTAAATCTTTTTTGTGCCACGACCTGTTGAACCTTCCCCTGGAGTTTGACCCAGCTTTTGGATTCTGGATTCTGGATTCTCCTGCTCTCTTTGGTTGTTGAGTGTGCATGACCCATAACTGTTTTCTGACTATTGTTTTTGGTGATCTTTTTTCTCTCTTCCACCCAGAGATCCAATCAGACTGTCATCATTGGGCTCCGTAGGCCTCTGTGAAGTCTGACAGTCTCTTGATGCTGGTCCTCAGGGACCACTGCCCTGCATATTTTAGATGTGTCTCTGTTCCAGACAAACTTATGCTCATAATACTTTTTCATAATAATCTTATTTATTATAAATATTTACCAGTTAATTTCGAACATGATAGCAGGATAATAACATGACCAAGGCATACAAAAGAAACATATTTTTGTACCAGAATAATCTTGACATGCTCAAAAAGGAGTAGGAAGAAGTGAGACGCTCATAAACTACCATAAAAACTCATTCAATATTTTCAGATGGACCATCATGATTAGGGTAAACAAAAAAAATATATAAACAGGTTAATTAACTTTCTGTTTTATCTGTGTTTACATATAAATACATAAATGTATGCATCCATACCTCCACACACTCATATGGGTAAGCCCCAATTTACATGTACACCTTAATGCTATCTCTCACACATATTTCTATATCTTGTGAAAATGACCTCATGTTTCTTTTTAAGTTGTATTAAATTTTGACTTTGTTTTAAGCTTGAACAGCAAAATGTTTCAGCTGGTTGCAACTTGTATTGAATTATCTGTTTATTTGTACATGTATAAATTCTTTTGTACATTTAACATCTTTAATTTTTATTGTCCAGCCACAATCTGAGACCTTCGTTGTGGGTGAGAGCAGGGGAGGGAACACACACACACAGACACATTTTCTCCAATATCAGAACATAAATTTTTCTACTTTAGGGTGAATATAGTTGTTGTTCTACGATGCTTTCAATTAGTCACTTACCTCTTTCCTAGAAAAAGGAAATAGGTAAGAAATGACCTGTTTCTAGGTCATAGAAAAGCAAATGGATGTGGTTAGCATTTGGTTTAAAACAAATTAATTCCATCTTCATTAATTTCACAACATTTAGAGAGTCTAGCAGAAATTAAAACTTATTTTTCCGTTGATATGCTGAATCACATTTCTGGAACAGATTTTTATTGGGTAGAAAATCATACTGTTGGAACCAGACATTTACTTACCAAATAAAATATGTGCACATTTTTTAACTGTTTTAGGTTGATTAGAATTACCAAAATTATTTTTATCTGCTAAATGTCCATGAGCCTGGTGAGAACATTAAGAGATTTTCTTCTTTTTGAATTCAGAAGTTTACATACATTTGGTCAGTATCACTAATAACTGTCTCTTAAGGCCACACCTGGAAAAACATGCTTTCTGGTTTGAAAAATTTGGAAATTCAGCACAGGAAGTAAAAGCTTGGGCACAGACTGAGCTTCCAAAAGGACAGTAAAGGTATGTGTGAGTGAAGTGCTCCACAAGATGGACCCAGTTCCACCAGTTCTGTCAGGAAGAATGGGCCAGAACTCCAGTAAGCTATAATGAGAAACTTGTTGAAAAAAGCCTTAAAGGTTTGGCCCAAATCATACAGTTAAAAACACAGTTATCCCTCACACTGACCAAACTTCTGAATTTAATGTAAGTTTTTAAAAAAAGGGTAACACTTTATTTGACGGGTTGTGAATAATACTGTCATAACACCGGTCATAAACATGACATAACTCTCGTCATAAACATGACATAACACCTGTCATGAACATGAGTAAGTCTTCATGAATATTTATGACTGTTGTCATAAAGTGTCATTTGGTAAATCATGACACTTTTAATACAAAGTTGACATTATTCACAATGTCTTCATTATGACAACTTGACATTAACCAAGAAATCATGATCTGACATAAACTTGTTATAAAAGTATTACTGATTAAACTTTAAAATTTATGTAGCTTTATGTTATTAAAGCTAAAGTTGAATATTTTGACATTTTGAATAATGTCAACTTTGTATTAAAAGTGTCATGGTTACACTTTATGACAACAGTCATAAATATTCATGAAGACTTTCTCATGTTCATGACAGGTGTTATGTCATGTTTATGATGGGTGTTATGTCATGTTTATGACGGTGTTATGTCATGTTTATGATGGGTGTTATGTTTATGATGGGTGTTATGTCATGTTTATGACGGTGTTATGTCATGTTTATGACGGTGCTATGACATGTTGATGACTGTGTTATGACATGTTTATGACGGTGCTATGTCATGTTTGTGACGGTGTTATGTCATGTTTATGACGGTGCTATGACATGTTTATGATGGTGCTATGACATGTTGATGACAGTGTTATGACATGTTTATGACAGTGTAATGTCATGTTTATGACGGTGCTATGTCATGTTTATGACGGTGCTATGTCATGTTTATGACGGCGCTATGACATGTTGATGACAGTGTTATGACATGTTTATGACGGTTTTATGTCATGTTTATGACGGTGTCATGGCAGTCTTATTCATAACCCATCAAATAAAGTGTTACCAAAAAATGGCTACTAAGGTTTCTGGCATTAACAAAATACAAATAATTAGTTTGGTCTGATTTAACCTCATACAGACAGAAAAAATGTTTGTGTCCTTTTATTCAATGTATGTGAATATCTGGTTTGAATTATGAACTAATGTCAGCCAAATTAATGTTTTCTGACTTTTATTGTAATTCTTTTCATCTTAAAACCTATTTGTTCCAATTTCCACTCTTCACTCCATGGTTTCTGGTATTTCTCAATCATAAAGTAAACTCATAAATAAAAAGCTTAATATAAGTTAACTAAATCTGTTAGGATTCCATGAATGTCACTACCATTCTGGATTTAGTACTTAAGAGCTCAACATGGCACCAGTTATATTTCACCAACATTAATAAATTTGGTTTAACATTGTAATGGAATGGTTAATATTTCATTTGTAATTTCCGTGTATTTTTCTCCATTTCCTCATCCCTCCTTCCACTCATACCCTGCCCCTCATTATTCTGCTCACTATGTTGTCCTGCTTTCCAAAGTAGCCAGTTCTGCTCCATGATTTACAGTGAAATTGCTTATAAATTGGGGTAGAAAATGTTTTGCAGATCTGGCAGCTTTCAAGTCCTGTGCCCATTTGTCACTCGACATTTCCTTTTGTGTAACAGCACAAGAATTAATTAGACTGTGTGGTGGCAAAAGTATACAGCATTAATTTATGGAGAGATGAGATTCCTTGGACACCATCTTGTACATGTGTCGATTTATTATTTTTAGTATTATTGCAGTGTGTGTGTGTGTGTGTTTGAGGTTGTGTGGATACAATGTGTGTGTGTGAGACTTGTGGATGAGGTTGTCTCGCACTGATGCCACTAAAGGAAGATTCATTTGCTGTTCTTTGAGTTTGTAGCAGGGCAAACATATTCACTATAGAGTACAAACAAGCAAACAGGCAGGCACAGAGTACAATAGACGTCACAACAATGCATTCAAAAGCACATTATAAAGAAATATGCACATATATAGGCATATTGTACATTTTTAGTAACCACCATCTTGGCATTGACAAGCACCAACACTGGAGTTTAGTCCATGACAAGTTGCACCTGTGTGTGTGCGCTTGTGTTTCTTTACTCCTGTGTGGATGCCTGTATCTTTGCCTGATCATAACATTTTTGTGGCCTAGATTTTAAAACTTACAAATGTCTAAAAGTTGAATTTCCCTATTTCACATTAGCAAGGGAATATGAAACAAAGGAAAGTTTTGTGACAGTTTTCGCTTTCTTCACTCAAGATTAAGGACATGTGTGTGCTTGTGGAATCTTTTTTATGACAATATATTTTAGATTTAGTTTATTTTAATTTTGAGGCCCATATGTCTGAAATTGTATCTATGAGCCTGATATTTGACACTATATTTAAAGGCCCATTTTTCTTCAAATAAAGGTTTTTACATACATTAAAAGTAAAATTATGTCCTACAAAAATACATTAAATATAAAACTGGTACATAAGATATGTAGACACTTAAGAAATATGAAGTTGGTTGCCTGAAACTTCTTTTATATTTGCCATATCTTTGATTTTTAAAGTAGTAGCTTTATGGTAAGACCGTTCTGCTATAAAATCTCCAAAAGCAAGATAACTAAATGTATTTTTGCACTTATATTTTTATTATTATAAGACTATTCTTCAAATATTCTGCATACTTAAATTTATAAAGCATTTTCTCAGCAAAATATGTACAAAAGTTTTTATGTGTAATTCCAGTTTATCTAGCTATGTTAATTATGACTTTCTAAAGGACGTGGATATATCATATTTCATATGTTCAACATATTGTACTAGTAGCAGCTACTGCTTGAAACAGCAAAATAAAACCTTGAATATGGATAATCATTTTGTGTATTGAAATTTAATTAAATTCAGTTCCTATTCTTAACTTTATAAATCTTCTCTGTGCCCATTTGGAGTTTCCTGAATCTAGACAGCCAATCACAGACATGCAGATGTTCCTAGAGTCACAGCAGGGTGTGTTTAGGATCCATTGTGGGTAATCAGGTCTCCATGCTACATAATCTTACGTTAAGCACGCCAGCTGTGTTTAAAGCTTGCACATTCCTTTTTCATTGATTATTTCTGTATTCTGTGGTATATTAGGGCTTACAGAATATATATATATATTTTGCATTTTGCCTACATCATCAGGTGTATTCACATGCATCACTCATGATGACCACAGAAGTTACCTGAAAGTGACATCTCCAATCCTATATTTATCATTCTCCATCTTCTAGTTACACATGCATATACAGTCAACCATATCTTAAAAAAGCTTCTCATACCAATTTTGTAACCAATGCCCAGAGAAAATGGGATTCCTCCGGCCGCCAGCAATTAATACATTTGTGTCCTTTTTTAACACTACTGAGCCAAGCTTGAAATTACCAATGACTGGCTCTGGCTCATTTGCATATTTATTGCAGCGGAGGACGGGGAGGAGGTGGCGGCAGCAATGGTGGTGGTGGTGTTGGTGGTGGGGAGCAGTGAAAACTGGGGCGAATGATTGATGTGGAGCTCGCCTCCTGCATTAAAAACAGCCCATTATTAGGCAGATAGAGGAAGAGAGAACGTCAGACAGAGAGAGCACGACAGAGAGACAATGAGTCAGGCTGAAAGACAGAGAAGGAGGAAGAGGAGCGGTCTAGCATACAGTTGATTAAAGTTGCAGACGGTGGGATCAGTGAACACTGGAGGTTTTTGTCCTCCATCCTTCCCTCCTTGCCGTGTGCTTCTCTTTTTCTTTCCTCTCACTCTTTCTTTTTTCTGCACCATCTCCTGTCTGTTCCCTCCATATTTCAAAAGGAAGATGGCCAGGGCGGGTGCATTAAAGGTCTGTTTTAATAGATGTTGACAAAGAGTGGACCAACAAAAGCCCAAGCCTGAGGATTTGCTTGAAAAGATTCAATCAGACATGTTTTCACTGCGATTAATTGGAAGACTCAGGGGGTGGGGGGGGGAGGTTGTGGGGATGAAGGGATTGGCACTAGAGGTGTGAATGAGTATGATTGTTCCAAGCTACCAGCCCCCCTTCATTCCCCCATTTTTTTGCCCCCCCATTTTTGCCTTTGTCATTTTGAGCGATAGTTTGGAAACGTCCTTTGAATGATGCTAAAGAGCAAACTCCTCCCGCCCTCCTACTTCCCTCCTCTTCCTCCCCATAAATTATGGGTAGTACTGAAGCTAAATGTGGTGAGCAAAGGACAGGACTAAAACAGTTTGATTTGATTAGATCTGCTCCAATTTGAGTAAAATAGTCTTCCGGTGGAACAGCAATCAATGGTGCTCACTATCTGCTCGTCTTCCTCATGTAAAAGTAGTTCTTTTAATCTAATGATCCTTTTCAACTAGCGCCTACTCAGCTTGACTCTCGACTCAATTATAAGGGTTTTTCATCAGGAATGGTTACTCAACCACTTTTTTAGAACCTGCTTCACTTGGGCACTGAGCATTCCAAGTGGGCCAAAAATGTGACATCAGGAGACTGTCAGTCACTGGTTGACCCAGGTTGGACTCACTGGTTGCATCAAGACGGGGACTCCCTTACAGGAATCTGATCCTCCATTTGAAATATTTTCTCCAGAAAGTTTCTTCTTACCGCTGGCAGCAAATCCTGTGTTCCTCTTTTTTGGGTTCTGAGGACAAGTCACAGAAAGAGCATAACGTTTATCACAGCTTCTATGTTTTCCATTGTTGTGTTGCATTATATTTATGTTGCATACAGAAAAAGTCCAACTACTTTTTGGAGTCTGAGGATTCCATGATATGACAACTGCACCCACTAGAGCTGTTAATTAATTGTAATGGAAACTCACTTTGGCTGTGTACGCCAGCACATGCTGCGTCTTATATATCAAGCTAGTTTAAAACAATGAGTTTGATTGGGTGGCAAATGGAGAAAAATCTCACATCTTCAGATCATTTGGTTTCCTTTCATTGTTTGCTTCTGAAAGCTGACAATGTTGCCTGGACATTTCCATGCAGTTACAACAGGTTCACATTGAAGACTGCGTCACATGAAGCAAGAAACTGAGCAGCAGGTGAGGCAATGAGTTATACAGCAGGTACAGGTGTGATGAATTGAGCAGTGCTGAAAAGGACTCCGGAGAACAACAGAGCATAACATCATTTTTTGGGTACACAGATACTGCAAGGAAAAAAAATAAACAAAACAGATCAGAAGAACATCTGTAAATAACATATCACTTTTACTTTGTGCTTCACTTTCTCTTACATTGATTATGTCGCTTTTCCTGAACAGCAACGGGATTCAATTCCAAATAAACCCATCAGAGTTTGGACAGTGCGATATACCACATCTATGCGCACATATGGGATTCTCCCAACTATTTCCTTAAACATTTAATAGAAATTCGAATTTAGTTACCTGGAAGTCTAATATTTTTTGTGTGAAAGTATACTAGCAGATTGTTTTCTATGTTGGTGATGTGCATCTGGTTTGGAGCTAAACTCACCTCACCTCTCAAAGAAACATTGGCAATTTTTGTGAGTGCCTTTAAAATGCTGTTGAAGGTGACCCTACAAATACACTTTGAACCAGATTTCATTTTCTCTATGCACCTGTAGTGTCGTCGACTCAGAGAATATATTATGCAAATCCAGATGTAACATGGAATCTGGAATGGCATTAGCACTGTGAGCTTAAGCTCGGAAGAGGTAGTGATCCCAGAAAGCATCTTTGTCTCTCCTCCCAGTGCATACCGCTGCTTCTTCAAACTTTAGATCCTCCTCTGAAGTGTTGCTGTAAAGTCGGCTTTGGTTTTGGGGGAGGAGGAATACAAAGTGGGCCAGAGAGAGTGCGCATACAGCAAATTGGCACCTCTAACAAATTATACTGGCATTAAGGGGGTTTCACAGGACGTAATCCGTGCGGCAAAGCCTGCAGGCCCCTCCTTCCCGACAACGTTTAACTTTTGTCGATGTAAACGCCACATTTCATGCTCTGCCATTAATCTGTCGGATTACAGAATGCAAGCAGTTTGAGCAGGGATTGGGTGGGGGGCATAGAAAATGGGGTGAGAGGCTGATTTGTTATGAATTTCGTAGGTGGAGGAATTCAGTACCTGACCAACTCTAGCTGAGTCCACATGAAACCTCAACTAGTTAGATTTCAGTCTGATGCCTGATTTTTTTATTTTTTTTTTTTACAAATAGCCTTAATAATTTATGTTTATTGTCTTCCATAAAAGCATTGAAAAATGGGCTGTGCCAGAGAGGAGGAATACAGTTTGCTATGATTGGATTTTGACGACAAAACGTGGGAAAATTCCTCTCCTAAATGGAGAAGTTCACTGTAGTGGGAATATCTTAAAGAATGTTTGGAGAATATATCCACATGGGTGATGCTTTACCATGTACTGTATTGTACAGCCATGTTGTATATACAGTATATTAAAGAATATAAGCCAAGGCATAAATTCAAACTAGACGAAGCTTCAGGCTCACCTTCATCATCCAGTTGCTGCATCATGCACGTCTACTGCAGTCTATCAGCATCAGATTACATCTTGTCATAGCCAATCATCAATCAAGCCTCCCATTAAAGGGCCCTCCATGTATGGCTCCACCAGCCCAGCTTCAACCCACCTCCACCCTTGTTCTCCACCCTTTCTCCACCCTTCAGCCTTCACCACCAGTCTCTGGGCCCTAGAGGGAGGACATCTCTGATCCTCATCCTAAGCTGCTCATCAAAGCTTATTGCAATTCACAGTGCCTACATCTTCTGCATAAAAACGCTAATTTATTCATGTCAAATAAAACTTTCTAATCACAAATCAAACTTTCTAATCACAGCTTTTGCTTTGTGTGAGTTTCTCCACAGTGAAATTTCATTTAGTATAAAAACAATTTTCTAATATAATCAGAAAAGTCTGTGTACATTCAGGCAGTTTCAAATCATTTTCAAATCAAATCATATATCCATCATGGGAGAAGAAGTGGAGGTACGGTAGTTGAAGAATCTTAATACCTTAGTGTTCATTTGCACAACAGACTGGACTGGAGATGCAACAGTGAGAAGAAACAGACCAGACTGGAGGAAGCTAAGATCCTTCAAGGTTTGCAGCCAGATGATGGAGATCTTCTGAGTGTGTTGGTGAGAGCATCATCATCAGAGGCTTCTTCAGATTTGCTGTAATACAGACTGCTACAGTAGATTGTTTTCCTGCCAACAGCCTTATCTAAAATAACTCTTTGAAGAATCTGAATTAATATGAGTTACAATAACAGTTAATTTCCCATTGGGATAAATAAAGTATTTTTGAATTGACCTGAATTGAATTGAATCCCATGAGCTCCTATCATTACTACAGATTGAATTTAAACATATATTCATTCTGTTTCCAGTTTCCAGTTGCAATATAAAATAAGGTAAGACAAACTTTATTGTCCAGAAGGAAATTTGCCTTGGGTGAAGAATGGATGCTGCATCACACTGAAGAAAGAACATGACACATTATTAAAGAGATTTGAGCAATTCTGTTATTGTTTATACTGCTGGGAAAATTAAACCCTTTTGTTTGTGACAAAATGCCAAAAATAGTAATTAGTGTTTGTGATAAAGTGGAGTCAGACATTCGACTTGGCCTACTATCAAACCCTCCCCCATTCCATTGACAGCCAAACCCATCTGCATTCTGATTGGATTGTTAAAATTGTGATTGACATGATATTTATCAATCAGCAGAAAGGGAGCAAACCCACAATAGTTGTTTTGCTTTATTTCTGTAAAAAGACCTTAACAAAAACATAAATAATAATTCTTGTCTATTTTTTGCAACTTCTTTTTGCACTCAAACATTTTTGCCTTTTTTTGGCTCATCTTAACACACAAAATATGGTTACCGAACTGACCTTCCTTGGTAGAGTTCATGGAACTTTACTTTTTCAATCCACTTTGATCTGCATCAAAGTGAGGACTGTATGTTTGGTCTTGTGGTAACACTTTTGTCCCAGTCAGTGCTTTTTGCATCATCTCTCACTGCGTGAAGTCTTGCTTTCCCTTTTTCTGTCCTTATTTTCTCATGCAAAGAGCTGCCCACATATGAATGCAGAAACAAGTTTACAGAAGCACACAGTTTCCAGACACTTCTTTCCTGTCCTTCCTTTACCCCCAACCTCCTACCTCCGTGATTACCTTTGTTCCATATCTCAATTTTTCATTTGACTTACACAGCAATGCACACTAATTCCTTTTCTTCAAGGGCAAGAATCTCACAGCACATCATCTGAATAAGATTTTGAGTCAGTGTGACGTCCTAGGGTTTAAGCCCAGAGAGCCCTGTTTTTCCAATCTCCTTTCTAATGTTCTAAAACCAGCCTACTCCTGTCAATAAATATTAACATCCAGAAGGATGAGATGTGCTCTGGTTGTGCCGACTATTCACTCTCTCTTAGCTGATACTGACCAAGGATTGGTGAATCGGTAAGCCACACGTAAAATCAGAGTAAGAGTTTTGAATTTTAAAAACATTTCCTCATTAAAATGACAATTGAGTAATTACTTTAATGGGCTGGAACAGAATTTCTGATAACATTTGCAAACCCAGCGATCAACTTTAAAGAATAGTACAGAAGAAAACAGATTTTTCCAATTACTTCTATGCTTGAATATCATTTCCTAGGTAATTTCTTACCACTAGCACTCTTCCTCTCTTTGGTACTTTTTTTTTTTTTTTTTTGTGGAACTACTTGGTTTATGGTTATTCTAAAATAGCTGGCTTCATAGCCTGAATGCAATTGTATCTACATCAAAATATTATGTATTTGGAACAATAATGTTTCCATAGAAATACTGAGGCACTCTAACACTTCATCCTAACACCAACCTGGGTTGTAGAGGATTGAGTGAGTGGCAAGAGATGAAATGGGACTCATGATTTGCATGGGAATCAAAACACATATCAACACTAATTCAACATGGAAACATACAAAACCAGATATAGAATATCTAATTTTTAGTAAGATCACTGTTCTTATGGCAAAAAGCTGATCTAATGGTTTGGGGAGTTATGGTAGAACACTTTATGATGCAGGCAAAATATAGAAAGTGCTGTTTTGTGTCTTTCTGCTCTTATCATCATAATCTGAACATACAAGCACTGTATGATAGACAGTTATAAATAAATAATCTCTACCCAGACTCATTATTATAGAAGTGGAACTTCAGATGTTATCAGTTTGTCTCCTTCAATGAAATACAGAAAGAACAAATGGATAGAAAACATGAAAAATAGTTAAGATTCCTAACTTTACCTTTCCACACAGTGCACCACAGGCATCCCATAACTGTAATTCCAGCAGCTATATGGCTACTGAATACTGTCAAACTCTTTCCCTGTCCCTGACTCCCAGCTCCTGCCCCTGGGCCCAGATTCATTACAAGCTGTGGCCAGGGTATTAAGATACGGCTGTATTAACAAAGTTGTCTCTGTATCTTAATTGAATCTACCCCCGCTAGTGTCGAATCTGGATTATGTTTACCTGAAATATAAGCGGCTCGGCAGACAGAACATGGCCCCACTGATAAAACACTGGGTTGTCCCCCCCTCCCCAATCCTAATCCCCAACTGTAATTTGTTCCTCGATGGTTGTAGCTGCAGTGATGGGAACCTCGATTGGGACTCATTCCAAGAACAGGGAAAGCATCTTCAGGTAAGTTCATCTCTTAAATTGTGAACCTGTCAGTGTGTGTGCCTTTCTCTCTCTTCCCAGGATGGTCGCACAAACTGCCCCAGTTTCTCTTATCACTAATCAGTCGACTTCAAACGATGTTCAAGCGTCTGAACATGATTGAATAATGTTTTTCTTACATTTTCATTGGAAACATTACTCCCAGTGTACAACAAACACCAAAAATGACCCAATCAGGGTTCTTAGAAAAGCAGCAAAAGAAGATGACACAAAATGACAAGTGGGTGTTAGCATGAAACAGAAAATCAGTCCAAAGTGGAGTGGTGTTCTTATATTTGCTCATCTGTCAGATATTTTAGTAGTACTAAAATCACACTCATTCACAAACCCTTTTAACCCATTTATTTTGAACATCATGAGCTTAATAGCTGGTGACAGATAAAAGCACAGTCAGTAAGAAACAACATTTTTGATTGGGTGTGCATAAAACTCACATTATGACATAACCCCTGTCATGACCATGAAGGAGTCTTAGTGAATGTTGTCATGAAGTGTCATTTGGTAAATAATGACACTTGTAATGCAAAGTTGACTGTTCTAATTGAGTTTTAATGTAAGTTTTAATGTAACTTTGCATAAAAATGTACTTGCTTACCATAGAGTGCTAAGTTGACAGATAGTTGAGGAGCAGATTGTGAATGCTCTAGACTCGGCCAGGTGGAGCCTGGACTTTGATCAAATGGAACATCTCTGGGCACCAATAGTGCCCGTCTGATCTGACTCGTTCAGAGTCTGCAGAAAACAATGGTAGAAAACAGCCAAGCACATACATAGACTGGCAACACCAGCTTAGGGGCCTTCTAACCCAGGCCTCGAGGTCCAGTGTCCTGAAACGCTTAGATGCGTCTGCTTCACAGGTGAAAGTTGCAGGTCTGGATTTGAAGTCCTCCGATGTAGATGGTGGCAAAGACTGTGAGCCACCATCTACATTTAAATGTTTTCTAAATCAACTCCACAATTCTCACTTTGTGCATAGAATTTTGAGGAAAAACTTTAATCTATTTTGGAATAAAACTGAAACATATCAATTGAAGGCACCTATTAATACTTCTAAAGCAACTGGAGCTGTACTGAAAAAGGTACAGTTTATGCACAACCAAGTTGGAACTAAGAAGAGCCCAACAGTTAAGATGGTGAAATCATCCCAAAATGAGCCCTTGACTCTTAGAACTGCTCCATCTTAAAAATACAGCAGTGGGCATGGAAATTTCACAGCTGCTCTGCATGTGATTTTTTTCATCTACAGAAGTTATACTTCTAATGAAAACCAATAACTCAAGTAGACCACAGTCACAGAAAATTGCAAAACAAACACGCTTCAACTTTGTGCATGTACAGACTCAGCTTGTGCACACTTCGTCATCTCTGAGCTTCTTCACTCTAACCCTTCCACAAGCCGAGAGGCTGCACACACTCTTATCTCTTGCAGAAGGGCTTAAGATGGAAAGTTGGCTGTACAGTAAATACCACCTGCTTCCTTGCCTCCCTCCTCCTTCATCACACTCTCATTTTACAGCTTTACCATGTCCCCTTGCAGTGACTGCCCCACCATGGGACATCATCATCCTGTGCCATGTTTGGATTGATCCTTCCACCTATCTTCCACACCTCCTGCTGGTCAAAACTAAGCCATGTGTAGCCTCCATGCTGGAATGTTGTAGACTGAGAGACAGGAGGCTCCCTGGGGCTTCATTGCATGCCAGGCACAGTCGGAGTGCACTCGATGTGATACTGCCTCTCCTCGGGTGACAACACCATCTTCTCGGCATCGCTCCCCTACCCTCAGCTTCCCGTTCCCCCCGTCCTGAAACAGATGCTCGGGATGAGAGCGGGTGCCAGTCAGGGGGGACGTGGGTTAATTGGGGTAGTAGTGGGGGTTAATTTCAATTAAAACTTCAACTAATGGAGGTCAGGGAAGCGTCTGCAAACACCTGATTAAAACAAATGTTCCTGCCAGTCAAAACTTTATCTTGGTCAGCCTCTGGCAGAGTGTCCTCGAGTGAGAAAGAGAGAATAAAAAAGTGGGAGCTGGCAGAGGGAGAAAGAATGACTAATTGGGCAACACTTTTCAGTGCAACATCTGCAGGGTGATCAGTGAGTTCGCTCTATCTGAGCTTCTCTATATCTGCCAAAGCAAATGTTTATTCTGCCTCCAGAGATGGTAATCTAATTCTTAGGCTATTCTTTAAATGTAAAAGCAAAACCTTTGGTCCTTTCCTGTTTCTTGTGGCTGTTGTGAGATTAAGAGATACTTATGGATATTTGACATGTTAAAAATTAGGAGATTTGACTTGATAGGATGGACTAAAACAACAAATTTCAGTTAAGCCTAAAAAAAAAAAAAAAAGTCCAGGAGAACTTGGGTGAAATGCTGGCGTTCACAATACCAAGAGGAGGAACAAGTGTGAACCAATTGAACTCAACATTAATCTCAAAAGCTTCCAAAGAGCCTTACAATCTCATTACAAATTAACTGTGGTTGAAAATTGAATTAATAAATGGACATAAATAAATATACAGTATGTGTATATCATGATGCACAGCAATACCTTTGTATTGGACAGTGGAAACTGTGGTAACCATACAGATCCAGATGAAGTTACTTTCAACAAGTCAAGCTGTTTTGTAAATTAAATTCTTCTTAACCAAGCAATGACCTGTGTTGGGAAAAACAATAAAGTTTCATATTTTACAAATCAGGGGTTCATGTAGTCCTACATATAAGTGGAAAGACTTATGAATGTTGTTTAGTAATTAACAATACCAAAACCTGGCATTTTGCAAGTTGTGTCTAAAATTTTAATACACACTTTGCATAAAGTGAAGTGCAGTAAAATTCATTTATTTCTCCTGGAGAAACAGCTGAATATGCTCAGAAAAAATCTGTTGTCAAATGTCAGTAAAAGTTGGAACATCAGGACATCACAACATCTGTTGAAACAAACACCTGATAGCACTTGATTTATAATAACTATTCAGAAGATCAAACATAGAACTGGTTAATTCCTACCCAAACATAAATGAAATGCCACTATCCATGTGGTGAAGCTATAAAGAATGTGTGTTTTGTTGTTTTTTCATGTTAATAAGCAGCACTTGGAGGGGCTGGCGGTGGGGTAGAGGGGACACGTTACTAATGCATGCTATGCCACTCTGCTGTCAATATGCTCTGCAATGCATGCTGCAGCAGCTTCCAACATCTGGCACTGGGCCTCAGGGTGATGGTAGGGGATGGGACATCCCACTGCGGCTAAATATGGCACAGGGCTACACAGCATTTCCTTAATCACTTAGCTGCTGTCTTGCAGCACACACACTTCCCCAGATCTTACATACACCCACATTGCTAAACATCTGCACAGCCACAAGGCATCTCTTTACTGGGCTCTTTAGAATAAGATCGCTTGCATTTATCTTCCAAAATTTGTGAATTTGGCTATCATCCATCCATTCTGTATGTAATGATATCTTGCAAAGTTCAAACAAAGTGATATGGCTTCTTTTGCAGTTATCATTTTACTGTCTTGCCCTCAATGAAATGGTCATAGCTTGTTAGCTTCATGTTTTCCAGACCTGTAAATGGAGGCTGTAATCCTTGATGCAGATATCTGATTCAATTCCTGACTCTGATCCATTTGGTGCATTTTTTTCATTCTAGTTTGCACTTCTTCCTGTTAACATACCAATAAATAAAGACAACTGGTGGGAAAGAAAAGAAAAGAAAGAAAACTCACCACTGAATGTAACAGTTTTTTTTTTTTATTATTTTGCTGTAAAATGATACTATGCGCCTGAAAAATACTTATCACCCCCTTTAAATATATAGTCAATTGAGTTTGATTATAAATAATGGTTTTACTGTCTTTGTGCCTTGTTTACTGTAAATATTCTTGTCATCTTGTTGCATGTAGCAGTTGTTTCATCTACTGAATGATTTCTCTTCATATAGATCCACTTGTATTTCAGCAGTCTGTCTTCCTTTGTTCTGTGGTAACACTGTTTATTTTGTGACCATCAAAATGAGTTGTTGAGTAATGAATTAATGTTCGTAGGGTAGCCACAGTCTTGTAAGTTCAACATTATTCTTGTTTTCTCTAATCGTGATGTTAAATACCTAGGTTCTTAAAACATTCTTAGGATTTTGACAGAGAAGTGGTTTGTACAACATGCTCAGCAGAAAGCAGTTCCACCAAGTGTTTGCTAGTTGCTGCTGCCGCTAGTCTGGTGGAGCTGAGTTGGGAAGGCGGGGGGGAGGGGTGCTTGTGTGAGGCTGAAGCTCCGATGGAGACTGCAGGTCTATATGGCACCAGGCAACGCAGCCGTTTAGCTACAAATGGCTGCCAAAGGAGGTTAAAGGATTTCTCAAATAAGCATAAAAGAATCAAGGCATGTTTTTGATGAGAGAAAAATATCATAACATGATGTAAAGTGGGAAAAAAAGTCAATTCTACATAATACCCCTTTCCAAATGATTTGCTTAGGAAAAATGCACAAACAATAAAATGGGAGAAAAACAAATTATCAGGTTGAGCTTACAAAGAGGAAGACTTATACTGGTGGTATCAGAGGGCTGCAAGGCAGACTTGCTTCCATCAGACTGCATTAGGGCAGCTCTGGCTACATTGTAGTAGCTAGCCACTATCAGTGTGTGTGTGTGTGTGTGTGTGAATCTGTGAATGGCTGAATGTAGTGTGAAGCTGTCTGGGGTTGATAAAGCACTATACAAGCTCTTTACCATTTTACTTTTCTATCCGAAGAGGCAGCAGAAGACATGAAAAGAGCAGACTCTCTTTCTCACTTTTTTGATGCAGAAGAGCTGACACTGAATGGTTTCAACTGGATGGATCCCAGATGTGGCTCAACAATCATTTTCAGTTGTCACAATTGGAAAGCAGCTGCAAAACATACAAGTGAAGAGGGATTCAGAGATAAGACACTCATCTGATGTCAGCATGACATACTGTACAGAGAAACTGCTAGAGGCAACGTGCAGGTCAGTGGAAACATTGATGCTCCACAGTCATATGAAGGGTCTTATTCTTTTCCTTTCTTCTTATATTTGAAAAGCTAAGAAAATACAAACCAAATAAAACTGAGCCTCTGAAATCATAACCTTTCCTTTTCCTGAAGGGGAGTTTTGAATTCTGTTCTGGATTTAACAGTAAACTAATGAAGGAAAGCTAAAATATGGAAAACAGGAGCACTCTCTTGCTGTAGCATTTTGGGTAAACTGTAGGCTTTTAACTGCATATTGTAGATGTCCTGATAATAAAGAATGACAACAGTCGTGCCTTGAAGTAACAAATGCATGGACTCTTTTAATTCCTGGTCAAGATACTTGGAACTTTGGAAATCCTAGAAACGTCCTTAACCTGGAATTTGCATGACATCCACTGGTAAAACACAACACCAAGGTTATTTTCTCTAATAGAAAACATCAACTAAATGCTATACATATTACCAAATAAGCAGTTTCTTTTTCAAACACACTGGTTCAAAGACAACTTCTGTCTTGTCCGAATATAAAAGCAGGGCGTGAATCCCAGGGAATTCAATATGACTACAGTGTGAAGGAGATTCATCAATAACATAAGCAAGATGGAATCAGAAAAAAGTACCTATCATTTTCTCTGTTCTTTATTCCTAGGAATGTAGAGTGACATAAAGTGTATAGAAAAGATCTAACTTTGCAAAAGATTTCCCAGAGTTTTACTCAATCTATTGTTTACTAGTAGTTAATTAATATTATTTTGACTTATTTTATGCATTTTCAACCAGCCATCTGAATATTTGTCCCCAAGTACATTCATATTCACTAAATTCAAATATGAGTTCTGTTTCCACTGAAAATAACAATCTGAGAGCAGGTATTAAACTTACTTTTCATAAAAATAAAAAAATAAAAAAGCATTTTCTCTGCACAAAACCTATTGATATGCAGAGAGTTGAATTGTATGTTAAAATTTTATTTGATGGATGATTCTTATTTTTTATTTGATTTTGTTTGATCAAATACAACATTGAGAATAATTTAAATGAAAGAATTTAAAGAGTTTATTTCCTAACCCAATTGAAGAAATATGTGAGATTGTTAATGGAATCAATTTCACTAAATTCTTATCAATTCCCATCTCTACCAGTGACCAATTTTTATCTGGTTCACTTTCTTCAGGATTTAATAATCATTTGCATTACTTGGTAACAATTCCACAGCACAGCATTTAAATAGATAAATTGACATTGACAAAAAAAACACACATGATGTAATTTCAAAGTCAAAGTAAAAGGTTAACAGCCTGTAGATTTATAATGCTTTAAGTCCAGACGAGCCCACAGCATTCACACTACATTCAGTCATTCACCCACTCACGCGCACGCCTGCACATGCACACACGCCCACACACACACACACCCACACCCACACCCACACGCACACCCACACAGACTGTGATGAATAACTTCTTTAACAGCTCAGTTTACTTACATTGTTTCACTTTGGACCAAGGGCTTTTTCTTCATGTCAAAACAACTTTTCCTACATATAAAAAAAAATAAAAAATTAAAACCTGATGGATTATGTTTCACTATAAATAAAAGTGCATACATTGTAACTTGCTTTACAGATGTTTTCCACTAGCTGTGTTTGAAATTCTGATCTTTGGAAATCATGTCACCAAGAGCTAATTGCTATTTTCTCTAACATATGCTTTTCCACCCCCTGGTGATCAACCTTTAGCTTAAAACCCCCAGCCCCGCCCTTCACTAAGCAGCACTCCCTCCATTCACACATAGCAGCCTAAACTCCTGGTCTCACCATTTCCCACCCATGATAGTGTTGCTAATCCTGAGATCGCCTCAGTACACTTGCCATCACCTTCATGTCTCCACCCTGACAGAATGGAAACGATGGGCCAGAAATCTGCTCTCTGTGGAAACGGATTTAGCTATGTGTGCGTGTGCATGTGTGTGTGTGTGTGTGCTAGGTAGCGGCAGACAGAAGCATGTGTTAATAAGCCTATCTGCCCATCCAAGTGTTAATGTGTGAGATGTCAGCTGATATGATGGTCCAGGGTGGGCTCGTCTCTCTCCATGTTTACCTGCCCTCCAGTGCCAGTCTTTCTCTCCTGTGGAGAAGAGGGATTTTGGCCTTCGATCCTCGATCGCTCCACGCCTGGGCACAGGTGGCGCTCAGTGTGCATAGACTCTCTAACCTCCATGTGTATGTTCGTTCTCAGAATGTGTGTGCCTGAGCATATGTGTTGGCCTGCACTTTATTTCAAAGAAGATAATCCTTGACCAACACATACTTGAATGTAGCATTTCTAATGTAAAACAGAATAAGACCCATGTTTTGGAATTTGACAGCTGACTGCCTACAGTATATGCTGCTAATTTTGGATCCTGAAATATCTTGTAGTTATTCGTGGAGTTACTTCATGTATAAAGTTCATGGTTCAAGGTTTTGCACGTAAACCATTTAAGGATCTACTTTTGCAGATGGATGTAAAGACCAGCCCATTAGAAAACCCATCTTTCACAGTTATGTGCAGATGTAAGAGGTTTTGACATAAGGTCAGAGTCACCATCAACTAATCAAATGATTGGAAGGTTTATCTTTAGATCCCAATCCTGTTATATTCAAAAACTGTTAAAACATGGCATCTTTCTCCAAAAAATTTGATTCCAGTTGAGGGAAAATGCAGAACTTACAGACCCTTTGTGAAACCATGTTAAAGGCTTATATTTATTTATTTCACAAAGCATAATGTGAAACTTCCTTCTGTGAGCATCAATGTCACTGACTTGTATGAGGGTAGGTGTTTTTTGGAGATTTGTAGGTGTGGAACCCGGTATCCCGTGGATTCTCTCCATACCCACAGAGCTTTGCTCACTGTAGCCTGGCCTGGCCATCTGCCACTGTGGGCTCCAAACAGGAGAGTCACAGGGTTGGTGTTGTCACACCCCATGATCCGCGGTGACAGGATGATGCACCAAGCGTAGCAGGGCAAGGCATAAATCTGCCCTGACTGAAGTTAGCACTGACTTTGCTTGCTTTCTGGATATGCACTAATTATCTGGGAAATCCAATGCTGTTTCTTGCAAATAGTTCAAAGTTTGAACTGGTATTGTTGTACATATGTCTAAAATATTTTGTGCAAAATTTAGCATCTAACATCAGAAAATGTCATGGAACAAGTTTATTTTGCCACTTTGGCTGCTGTTCCAATTTGAAGTTAAATGTCAACCGTTTTTTTATTACACACCTGTAAAAATGATTTATATTCTGATAGCTGTTTTGTTCTGTGGGAAACTAATAATTCAATAATGTTTATTTTTTCTTTTACGAATTTTTGATGATCAATATAGAAATTAGAATAAAAATCAAAACAGCAACAATAATGATAATAATAATATTAATAAGGTTAATATTTTATTATAGTATTAATAATAAAATAATATTCTATACAAGTAGCCTACATCTTCTTTTGTGGGAGACAAAAAAGGGCCCTGCATAACAGCAAGTTTGAGAAACACTGATTTACATGATAGAAGACATTCATGTGTGAAGGAATACTTTCAGATTCTCAAGTTTCATAATTTTTTATTGTTTTTACAACAAGTTCACAATGGAAAATGCTAAATATTTTCATGTGAAATATATTTAACACCTGCAGCGTAATGATGTATGCACTCCTTGTTGTCCATGGCATGTTTAGGTCTCCTCTGCTGAACCCGACACCTGACCTGCAGGACGCCACAGGGACGCAGATCTGGGGTCATTTAAAAACCTAGCAGATCCACAAAAATGTGCAGCTCAATATTTTACGGGTGATGAACAGCCTATCCTAGTTTAAAGGTTGTTTGCAATAAATTGCTTACTATTTTTATTTATTTATTTTTTGTCTGACTCCCATTTCTTCTTCTTGCATTCTACAGCTCTACTTAGAACCTTAAGATCTAACACTGCAAAATGTAAGTTCTTGCTGTTTTTCAAATGGTCTTCGTAATCAGAATTTACAGCCACAGATACATTACTCTTAGCAAGGCAAGGTACTTCATCTATTACAGTATTTATGTTTAAATTCTAGAATATATCGTCCAAATAATAGATGGTAAAGACTTCCTTGGGGAGTTCAGAAGGAAGATCAGCTATAGAGTAGATAGTATAGTGTAAGCCTTCCCATTGCCACCAGGACGGCTGTGATCACCCAGAGCATAAAAAGTAGCTTGGTATTCTGACAGCGGTAAGATGTTTTGGTTGATTAAGTTCTAAGCTTCTATTTTCTGTCATCCCTACAGAGTTTTTTTTAAACCCATGGAGTTCTTGCCTCTTAATGGAAATTAAGTTCTGTCTGTTGATTTTGACAGTGAAGTATACTGATTGGCTATTATAAAGACTATTAAGTGTTAATGCTATTCTTAAAACATGATTCAGTGTAAATACATTGTAATATTACCAAAAAGAATTAGTGAGTGTTAACATAGATGTCTTACTGCCTGTTTCCTGTTCCAGGGGCCACAAATGTTCATTTACCCCTCTAAGCTAACTGTCAGACAAACCATAGTTAATATTGATGGCTTGTCTGAAAGACATTAGCCAGACATGCCCAGTGATGCAGACTGTAAAAGTGACCCATATTAATACTGTAGGCTTCAGTTAATTTTCCACATAGTACAGTAAAGCGACTCAGCCGTGACCTGCCTTTGCAGAGCCAGCTCTGTAAATGTCACCCATATGGCCCACTCATTCATTTCTCTCAAAACAAATTCCCACAAAAGAATGACTATAAGTGTATTTAAAAGGCAAAAGCAGCCAGAAAGAAACCTCTTATCCACTGCTCGTTTTTCCCACAAGCTAGAGGTGCTCTTTTAATTTTCACTCTGAAAGGTCAGTGAAAATGTTCTCCATCTCCATCTTAATTGATTCTTTAAATGCAGCTGGTCCTGTGCACTGGGAGCCAGGAAGAGAAACTACAGAGGTGTTTGCCTACCTTAGTCACAGTTAAAAGTCCAATAAGGGTTACCAAATTGTATTGAGCGTGTAAAATACTTGCAAGTTTCTGGATCTTGAAGCCAGAATACATACTCTTTTGGCATATAAAACTGGACATACCAGTTCCAGGGCAGACATCGCCTTTTTTTACTCAAATAGGCACAGTGAACTTGTTTTCTGATCAAATCAGAGGAAGAGGGACATGCACTGGCTTTACTAAATGTCAACATATATTATGCTAATTCCAGGACAGTTTTCATTGGAAGTATTCTAATTTACTGACCAATGAAGACAATCTATGATTTGTGCAAAGAAATAAAGCATCCACATATGGACGGATTAATTTTAATGTTAACATAAGAAAAAAAATTCAGATATTAACCTGTTGTCCAATAAATAGTGGATAAAAAGAAAGTTAATGCAATCTTTTTTCCATTTCATATCATTCTTACTGAAGGGTTCACACAGATGTGGAACTCATGTCTGCTTTACCAAACATTTTCAGTGTGATCAGAAAAAAAAAAGAATTAAGGTTGGTTCAAAGGTAGGAGTGTCATTTTCCTAGAACAAGTCTGTTGTCTGACCAAAGTTGACCTGCAGTGTTGTCCTGTTCAAAAACAGTCAATTAGTTGATCTAATAGACATATTAGTATTAGCTTAAACATAAACTATGTAGTCTATAGGCCTATAGACTGAATTAAAGCTGATGACCTTCTCATGTTCACTCATGTTCTCCCACAGGGTAGGAAAATTTAATGTATGGATTGGTCATGTTAATAATGCCCACCAGGAAGGCAGCCATTATTGCAGTTAATACTGTCTGTGATATCATAAACCTATGTATAGCTTTACAGAATTATGTCGTTCCTTAGGTTCAAGCTGTAAGTTAAATAATAATTGTTTAATTCAAACATACCTGTCTGCGAATTGGTGCTGTAGGAATCCAGAGTGATTAACATCTATTATTGGGCAGGGTTGGTGTGGTTCTGGTGGGTCCATCTCTCCAATACTGGACCCAGTTCAGCACATAGATCCAAAACTCTAGGGAGTTTAAATCAGCCAATCATCATCGTGGGCTAGAAGACCTTGATGATCTCTGATCCTAGTCCTCCAATTCGTCACATCCCCGGGGATCACCAGACAGAGGATTGTGATGGTGAGAAAACATTTAAATTTAAATAGTGTTCTGACGTTGGTTTAGGACTGAGGGTGTCTTATAGTTCTTTTCTGTTTATCTGAAAGGTCCTCAATTATGGCTCACCGATGCAAACATAAAACACTGCACCTTTAAATTGTTATGATAAAGTCGACCTATGATTAAAGTTTGACGAGTAATTAAGGGACTCATGAGGCAGCTTGTCTTCAATTCCCCACCTGACTATCCATTTCTAAAATGAGCATGTATGGTATCCACGGGTCGGATTTGGCATGACAGATCGCTCATTTTCACTTCAAGTTTGTATTTTAGAAATTATAACTTTTGGGTGTAAAGGTTATAAATAAACACAAATTGTATCTGAATTCACCCTAAATTCATGCATAATCTCGGATAATGTGGGCAAACTCAAAAAACAGAGAATTTACCTGGCAATACAATTTCAGGAGCAAATCTGCCTTTGAAATTATACCCACTGTAGTATTTAAAAAGATATTTGAGAGCACCAACTATAAACCTGATGTCACATATTTATTTAAGTTTGAAAAGTGAAAATAAAGTGTAAATAATTATCAGAAACAGAAATGTCTAGGATACATTGGAAAAGAAAAGTTTCAACAACTTGTTTTGTTTGTCTGATGGGCAGACCTCAGTCACTGAGGCCAAACTCCCATCATGAAATATCTGCCCAAGAGCATTTGGAAGTTTTTCTCTTTTTTTGCCTCTTTTGAATTCACTGGATTAATAGTGAATAAAGCCTGAAGGTACTGTAAAGTGGCTGAAGAATAAAGGAGTAAAGGCAATCACAGAAGTGGAAAAAGAAATTGCTAAGAGATTAAATCCAAGGTCACAGAAGGATACAACCTTCAATATTAAACAGAAAACAGCCTAAATATCAACAAAAAGGCATATTGTGAAGGAAGGCGGCTAAATGCAAAAACAAATCAAAAAAGCAAGCACATTTTTGTTGGGGAGAATAGAGGTTTACTGGTTAGAGACAGACTCAGTGTTGAAAGAAAGGCCAAACAGGCAGTGTGGATGATTGTGTGTCTGAAAAGAGAGCTGATCCAAGGCAACTGTTAGAAAAGCCTACAGCAGTTTCTACAGCACCATTACACATGAGGATCTGATAAGCAAAGATGGAGTTCATTGCAGTAAAAGCGTTTGAAGAGTGGGTCAATGATACTGTGTGCAGAGGAACTGATGAACATCATTACTCTGTAGGCTGGTGTGAATCGTCACTCACTTTACGTTGGTCTATGAGTAAATGAGTTTCCAACAAACTACTGGACTCAGAGTTTTCCAATGGTATAGAGTATAAAAAAGAAGATACCAAAAAACTGTTCAGATTCTATTAATGACGATGAGACACTTAATGTGTAACTAAATCACCTGTGAAAGAATAACCTCACCCCTGGCAAATTTTGTAAACTTCCAGCAAAGTGGACGGACCAAAGAGACATTTAGGTCTTGTTCACACTTAATGAGATATTTGGTAAACTGAATACATTTTATGTGATTTCCCATCCCCATTACTTAGTTTTATCTCCTGCTCCTTGTTTTCTTAGGCGTCTTACAGATAATGATAATGTTCTCATCATGTTATTGTAAACCTTTTTACTGTCAATTCTCAATCTTTCAACTCTTGTAGTAGCTATAACAACTGCATAGTACTATTCTGGGGAATGACAATATTCTTACAACCTATCTAGCTTAGAAAATAACTACATTATATTTGAAGAAACATTTGGAGTTGCTTCATGGTAGTCAAAACGGCAGAGCAAGTCCCACCAGGTGATATAAAAAAGCTGCTATTCAAATTCAAAAGCAAAACCAGTAAGTGAAAGACAGTTGAAGAAGTTGGTTGGACAGCATAAGAGAGGAAATGCTCCCCTTAAACATTGCTGACTTGGCCTGATGATCATCTTGTTGAGGCAGTTGCTGAATGTACCTAATAAGATGACTTGTAATCTAACTTAGTTACTTTAAAATCAAGTAGTCAGTGAAGAAACTAAGTTATCTTTTTTTGAAGTAATCAAAAATCAAAGTATGTTTTCAAGGTAACCATGCTCTCATTTGTTGACAGCCGATCACAGAGTAACTCACTTTTGCTCATCATCATCCGATATGCTGAAAAGCTAAATTTCACTTTAGCCTATTAACTGTATGCTTTGGGTCATGTTAGGCAGATACTTTTAGGTGTTCTTCATGTTTAGAACTGCAGAAAGCATGCAGTTCAAAATATGGACAAAATTTGAGATCCCTGGAAGAAAGACTGAGGGATCATTCCTAAGTACTGTTAAGTGCTTTTGTTGAAAACTGTATCTTCATGTAAAAGACTGAAAGGTTCACTGGGTCTTATTTGATAAATATGTCAGAATGTGTTCAAGGTTTTCACCCAAGATTATGAGATCATCAACAACATTTGTCTTGGATGACATAAAGAAGTTGAACCGCCACCCGCCCACTACCTCCATCATCCCATAATCACCCATCCAGCTGACATACTGTAGCTGTTATCTCCACTCAGTAATTTTGAGAAAGCCTGATCTGGCTTCATTGGGGCAGTGCACCCAACAAACATGATCTATTGCATACAAATGAGTCCTGTAATTTATGCATAAATCACCATGGCTGGATTTGCTGGAAGGGCCCTTTTTAATTGTCTTTGATTAACAGTGGCATGTGCTAGAGATAGGGGCTCGCTGTGTTCAGGTCCTCTTTTGTTCTTGCCACAGCTTTCTGAGGGAAATTATGTGTGAGTCTGGAAAAATGTCAGAGGCTCAGTTTGATATCTACACACTATTACTGTGGGCTTGCAAACACTTGTACACGCTGCTGGTACACAGACTGACATTTCAATGCAAAAAATATGTAGGGCATGGATGAACAAGGAAGACTGATATGTAAATAAATTTATGTGCATAATAACACAGAACATATGCATACAAGGCACCTATGGTTATACATTAAATTGCGGTTCCCATCCAGTATGATTGAATTATTTAAGAAAACCTTTAAATGTTCTGTACCTCTGGCCAAAAACAGATTAGAAGAAAAATGTGGCTTTGCAATTTTGCTAAATCAAATCCTTGAGTTTGACTGGACACATACAGATGAAGGGTGAAAGAAATTCATATGAATCTGTTCTGACTACGGCCCAGGGTCAAGCATGCCTTTTCTAAGAGCAATAACCTCAAATTACTAGAAAAGCATATACAATAAAATCCAAATATGAAAATTGGAATGTAGATCTCTAAATTGACAATTCATTTAAGGTTGCATCAGTTTGCCTTCAGCAAAATTTGTTGTTAATACTTTCTTCTCCGAAGAATTAGGAACAGTAACAATGATCTGTTGCAGTGATATTGTTCCCTGGGAAAACAGATTCAGTATACTTTGGGTATTCAGTATGGTAAAATACTTTTCTATAATGGACAGGCTTGACTCACTGTATGTTTAGTTCACCTAACAGTTTGAGAATAAAGTGAACATTCAAGCAAGATTTAATTGCTTGTCTTATCTACAAATACTGCTTTCCTGTGATTCAGAACCCTGACTTTAATTGACAACTAAAAATCATTCAAGAACACATTGGAAAAAAAAAAGTTGAACCTAAAGCGCTGTACTTTGTATTTATGAGTCACATACCATCATCTTATAGTACAATCCAGTAACTACACTATTGTCAGTTGTTATAAAAATGCTATATGTGTAAAACTTGACTCAAAAGAAACTAGGTTTTGTAATTTGACACTGTGAAATTGTGTGTGTGGGCGTGTGGGTGTGTGTCTCTTTCTGACACGTCATCACAGCAATCCTTCTCACTATGCCTTTTACAACTGAGATGCTCTGTGAGGTGGAAATGGGCGGTGCTTTGTGACAGCAAGCGTTTAGGCACCATGAATGGTTGCCATGGGAGATTCAAAAAGTTCTCAAGCATGCATGAAAGAATCACAGCAACACCGTGGGTATGTTTTTGAAGAATGAATGATATTATAACATACCATGAAGCTCAAAAAATGAATTTTACATAACACCACTCCTATAAAATGTTGAGGTTTATGATAATGATATTTCATTGCTCTTTGATTAGGGTGGATTTTACCTAATAACTCAGAACATCATTCGAACCTGATTTTTGTATTTACCTTGTTATGTAAGAATTATCATCTGAAACATTTCAATGTGATAAAAAAAATAAATAAATAAATAAACTGAAAATAGAGTAAATCTGTGAGAGGGGTAAGTACTTTTTCACCTCCATTTTTTCTCTTTTTATGCAAAAACATGGTCAGAGTGACACACTGAAATTTACCGAGTTAAAAATAGTGTCAACCAGAAGGTGGGCTCTTCTAATTAAAGTCTGTATTTGGGGGCTGTGCGTGCTTGTAGCTATAAATTCGTGTAATCCTCTGTTGGTAGAAACAGGAAGGTGTCTTGCAAACATTGTCCTCTAACAAAACATTTATTCTGTGCACACTTTCATGTGAGCTTGTCAGTCGCCCCCCAACCCTAAACCCAGAAAGGTCACTGGCTTCTTTGATGTTGGCTCCATAGGTCGCCATTATTACTGTAGTCTATTGATTCCTATGGAGATGAGGTCTGCAGCCATGTTTCTGAGTGACTGACGCTGAGGTCAGGGTCTTCCTCTCCCTGCATTTTCTACTGAATAAGAAATCCAGTAAAAAGCCTCCTATTGCTCAACATGCTGAGCTTGTCTGAAGGACATACAGGCATACAAGAATGCACTTACACATCAAGTAGATTAAGGATGTGCTGCAAGCTACCAGAGCATAGGCAATGTGCTGTTTAGCAGGGTTTAGTACAGTGATGTGTTGTAATTGAAGCAGCTCACAGGAGATTTTCTTGCATGTTCTTTTTCTGGGCTGAGATTTAAAATCTTTTGAATGTGACAGTGATAAGCCCGCTCTCAGAGAATAATCAGAATTTATTTCTTATGGCATTCTTGAAGACACTGTACTTATAGGAATGATAATATCATTTTTTGGGGGGAAAGTACTCTAAACCGAATTTATAACTCTACAACCTCCGTTACAACAGAGCAGCAACGAGAACGATCACACCAAGCAGACTTTTGGAGTGTGATTAATGCGCCATCTTGTTAAAGCAGTCTAAAGTCATTACTGTGTGGCAGTTTATTCCAGCACCTGTATTCTAATGATCCACAGCAACATAAAAGTCTCCTCTTTGTTCATCCTTATGACCCTGACCTGCAACCCAAAGTGCTTTGTTACTGTTGTTAACCATTTTGTCATGATGACCCCCAGGTCAACCCACTTCCTCTCTCTTCCTGTAGCTGCAGAGACAGACAGCGAGCCCCAGCTTGAAGTCTGCTGTGAGCTCCTGTGCTCACATCTGTCATGCTCATGCTCAGGTGGTACCTTTTTCCACCTTAACTAATGCTCCTCGCTCAAAGGTGGTAGCAGCCAATCTGCTCCTAATAACCCAGTAACCTCCATCAACATAACCTTGTGCTGGTAAAATTTGCAGAAACGTCATTGCACTTGGTTACTCTTTTTTATTCTGATAAACCAAAAAACAAACATCACAAGCAATTTGCATACTCAGGTAAATTCATTCAGCACTAAGTGAATGTTCTGAAAATCATGCATCAACTTCTAATTTTCTACACATAATTATGGAGTTACACAATTTGCTCCTCGAACTGCCAATCGATTATTGACTGGATTTATGTAAAGCTTTCCAGTCTTCTGACCACTTTACACTAGAGACTCATTCACGCATTCACATTCACAAATGTGTGCACATTTACACACTGATACACAGATTACAGCCAACTTGGAGAGAAGAGCCTTGGCCAAAAAGGATAATTAGGGTAATGATTCTTCAATTTAAGCCTCTTCCCTCATCTAGTGACTTTCTTGCTGTCTAATAATTAACAATCATGTTAACCAAGGCTGGAGGCCAGAAGTATGGCCGCTGTTCTTTTGGATGAATGGTAGGTATGCCATTATTTGGATAGGTAAATATATTTCATGATTTCTCGTCTTGTGGTTCACTAGAGGCTAAAGGTTTTAGAAATAGCTTTGTATTTCTTTTCTAAACTGAAAGATGTCAATGACTGCTTTTCATACCGTCATAAATCACTTCAGACTGAACGTTTATGTGTTCGGTCTGAACATATAAAAAAGTCAAATGCATTTGACAGCATCTGACTTTTTGCTGTCAAATGCGTGTCTAAAATATTCAGCTGTAAGGATGGTAGAATGGAACTCAAAATTTCCATTCGTCCGTGCGTACCACTAGAATCTTCAGGAGGATTTTAACCAATCCAATCCAAAATGACTAACTCTATCCATGTTCTGCTATCATTACCTTTTAATCAACTTTATGGATGAAGAGTAATCTCATGAAAGTCCAATTTCATAATTGAAAAACGAATTACAGTCAATGAAATCCGTTTTTCATCTGCAGGTTTAAGATGTATTTTATCACGAGTTTTCATTCTTGATGAAAACTCGAATGAATTAATTATGAAATTTCAATTATGAAATTTCAATTTCATAATTGAAATTGGACTTTCATGAGATTATGAAAGTATTTTGAATGAAAGTATCTTCATTCAAGATATGGATGAAGATACATCATTCAGTATCTTCTCAAAAACTCAACGATGTATGTAGAGCTCCACATAATGTGCTTTCTTCTTTTGGAACAATAATCGGAGAAAAACAGCGGTTTAAATATTTAGCAACTTTTAACATGAAATAGCTTTTATTCTTGTTGTTTGATTCAGATGAAGAGGACGATATGCAGCAGCTCCTAAAAATCATCAGTAAATCATCAGTAATATCCTTTAATAAAAATCACTCTTCAGGCTGATTGTCACAAGTAAACAAGAAAAGGATCATTCACACATTTCAACTGGCAGCAGCATTCTTCTACAGTAGCAGCTCTCACTCAACGGGACGGCAGCAAGTACAGAAAAAACTGCTTAGGAATGTCTGAAAGCAGCATAGAGCCTCTAAGGTATGTTTCCAAACTCTGTTTGGAGTTTAAAACATTAATTGATTATTCAGTATATTACTGCATAATCATGGATCAAATCTTCCATAATCTGCCTGCTTGCATCCAGGCTCTTCAGTTTATTCTACAGTCGTCTTTCTTGGCATTCATAGAATACCTAAACAGTTTGTATTTCTTTCCTTGTTTGGCTGCAGCAGCTCCACACCGGCCTCCATCAACACCCAAACCCCAAGGCACCTCCGTGGCCCTCCCCAATCCCCCAGCCCTCTCTCTGGGGTCATTATGGGCTCTGACATGCCCTGCTGGCTCCATGAATGTTAATACAATGTAGAAGGGGTTTGGGCTTCAAAGACACACTTAGACAAATACACACGCAGACCTGTGCAATTACATAGAAATGCTTCTGTGTTCTTTTGCAGCCAATCTGAGAAGACAGCATACAGAACACACACTCACACACACGCTCTAGTGTGGTCCATTGTAAATACATTGCATAATTCCAAAGGTTTTTAATCTGTCTGCCTCGTTGTTGTTTTTTTCCTTTCCCTATTCTGTCATGTTGGTACCTCATATTAACCCTTTGGTATTTCTTCCTATTTGGGCATTTCAGAGTGTGTTTGAACAGGCACTCCAATGGAATAAAAATTCTTGCATTATCTGATAATAAGTTTTTATTGTAATCCTTGACCCTGGCCCTGAATATCAAACACAGATTGGGGATTAAGGTGCTTAGCTGCTTCTGTCTTAGTGTGTGCATGCATAGATGTGTGTGCGTGTAGGGGTGTGCGTGCATGGGGGGAGGGGTGTGCGGTCCTGTATTTGATACATTGAAAGGCCCAACAAAGTGAAACAGGATGTAGGAACTCTTATGTTAACATGGTGCGTTCCAGTAACTGCTTGGATCTGGTACAAGCTGACTAATAATAAAGTTGTAAACAGATTTCTCTGACTTGCTGGTAATTATCTGCATAATTATCTAGAGATAATTCTCTGTAGTTATCTCCAGATAATTACACAAAACATTCATTTTTAACATTACAGCCACTTACAAGCTTCTTAACGTCACATAAACTCTGGCTCTACAATTAAGCATTTATATTTCTACCTTTAAAACTCCAACAGCAAAAGTCCAAAGTCAAGGGCATTTTTAATAAAAGCAAAAGTAACATATAGCAATATACAGTAAGTTGGCATATTTTGAGAGTTGAGAGTTTTGTTGCCTACTATTCCAATAACGTCAGTTAACTCTGTGTTTCACATCAGCATCATTTTCAAATTATGTACCTTAGCAGAACCAAAGCCCAGTCCTAATATGGTGGACTGGGGTTTGGTTAGAGGTTTGGTGTGAATCAGTTTCAGTTCAGCTTAGTGTTTGGAATATACTATGAATATAATAATTATATGGGTTTGGGAAAAATATTTAAATCAGGCATAAATGCAGATACTAAAATGAATGGAAGCCAATATTAAGGCCTAAAATGGATAGAATTACAAACATGGGTGCATATGTAGGCGTGTGTGTGTGTGTGCATGTGTGTGTGCATGTGTGTGTGCACGTTGTGGGGACTAGGTTCTCCAAAAGCCCAGGACCCAGAAGAGGTGTGACTTGGTTTTTAGGTTAGGCTAGACATGTAACAATAATGATTAGATTTAGGGAAATGGTCAGCATTAGGTTATAGAAATGAATGAAAGATGAATCAAAGTCAGTGCACAGTCCTTGTGAAGATACTGTGTGTGTGCATGTGTGTGTGTAATGAGTCAGAGGTTTAAATGATTCTTTATAATTGTAGCTTGCACGGTGACAGACATGTGGTCAAAATATATGACTTAATCCTGCAGCCTTTACAGTGCAGTCAAAGCACCTGGCATCACACACAATTTGTTGTGCTGGTGAGAGTGTTTCTGTGTGTGTGTAAATAAGATATTGCCACCCTCTGGTTGACCCTGCTGTGGATGATGATAATGGACTTTAAAAGAAAGGATGTGGGAGAGAACAAGCTCAAACACATTTGCACACAATCTTTGTCCTCACTGCAGCTTACCACACTTAAAGATGCCTTACAGTTATCTTCAGTATGATTCTGTGTTTACTTTACACACAAGTATAAAGTATATATATATATATATATTACTTATTGAAATAAATCAGCAATCATCAGATCTTTTTTTTTTTTACTTTATTTTTTTGTTGGATTTTCAATAGACAGAATTGGGAGAAACATTTGATCCACTCTGATGGTTGCCTGATTATTGTTCTAACAGTTTCATGTCTGGGTCATTGGTTTAGTTCTACACACTAACACTAACGGTCACAGGTGCCTTAAATCCAAATAACAACCACAGAGCCCTGCAAGATAGAAGTCTGTTTCTCTACACAGATTTGTCCCTGAGAGTTTATGTTGTTAAAAATATTTATAGAGATTTAAAACAAACAATGATAAGAAGTACAAACTCTCTGAGGCAGTTGTGTGTTATTTAAAAGCCTAAATCATCTTTGAATGTAGAGTTCTGTTTGCTGATGTCAGCTGATGCAAATATTTTAAATGCGTGGACAAAGACAAACAGTAGTTTGCAAATTATACCCGTTGAATTCCAGCTACAAACTGTGATGTAGTTTCTGGGATTTGATGATAATGACAAAGTACCTGGTATGAAAATGATACATGGTATTATTATTATTATTATTGTTTTTTATTTTTCAAATGAAGAAATATCTGAGTAGCATGGCTGCATTTTTCTAGAGTTCCTTTACTACAGTACATCTAGTCAAGAATAATTTGTTATTATATAACTCCAGTTCAAATTTAATTGTTTTATGAGGAAATCTTAGGTTTATTGGAGTTTAATGAAAAAGCAGCATCATGATACACAGGCAGACAGCAGATAGGTCAGGGAGAAAGTTTTGGAGAAGTTTAAAGCACGGTTAGGTTGTAAACAGTAACATCCCAGTCTCACAAGACTATTTCAATCCACCATCTGACGAGCTAAACTGACTGGTTGGACAGAGAGAGCATTAATCAGAGAAGCAGCAGGGAGGCCTATGGTAAGTCTGGAGGAGCTGCAGCGGTTCACAACACAACAAAATAACTATTAATCTGTTAGTTGAGACTCCATATTTTCTACCTTTATTGTGGGTAAAGAGAACACTTTTGAATGCATTTAGTCACACTTGATTTTATTTAGGTTGCATGGCACTTCTTCTTTCATCCAGTGTATCTAAACATCTGGTGAGATACTTCAAAAATACAATTATATTTTTAAATTTGTTTTATTTTATTTTAAATTTAGATTTGTTTTTGGATCAAATGTACTTAAAGCAACCACACTCTGCAGTTTTGTTTCATGAATCAGTGCAGGCAGAATGAGGAACGTTTTTGATTTTTTATATTGTTTTTTGTATTCTGAAACTCAAAAGGCTGGAAATGACCTAGGATAAAAAGTAAACAAGGAACAGAAAAGGTAATGCAGAGAAACAGCATTTATAAATATCCAACATGAGAGCACACACAGATGAACACACTTATTGACATGTGTGACAACCAATAGCAGGACATTTTTACCAGCTTGTACACCATTCTTACTTTTCCAATAACTTTGACAGCTTTCCATTGAAGTGTGTAAGATAGAGAGAACTGGCAAAAGAAGCTATGGTGAGTTGCTTTCTACACACACACACACACACACGCATGCAAGCAAGAACACGCACACACACACAGGTCGAATAGTGCAACAGTAAGCCAATTGAGTGAAAGAAAAATCACTCTTACATGCATAGTGGCAGGCAACGGAAATTTCCTTGCAATCCCAATGACTGACTATTAATAAATGGAGTAAAGGCCTAATGAGAACAGAATCCTCTGGAGGCAACTTTTCTTTTCTCCTCAATACCCCACCTCTCTCTCATCATTTACTGTTTCACAGTAAAAGGTTTCTTCAGATATTCATTCAGCACCAGCTGAGTTTTGTTTGTCTGTATGTGTTTGTTAGTCCAAATAAAAGTCTGCTTTATTCATCATTCGCTGTTCAATTTTCAACAAGAACCAAGCATTTAAGTCCGTGTTTGTATTAGTCTGAAACCAGAAAGGCTTGAAAACTTCAAGTGTTCCAGGTTGACTGTCTCAGCTGCTGTATGAGAGTTTTGTGTGTTTTTGTAAAATGAATGTCTCAAAGGCTGCATCATGTACATGCAGCTGGTTTAAGATAATAACTCCAGTGTGTTTACAGTTTTAACAGCCTTTTTTTATAGTTTTACTTTTAAACTCTTTAAACTATTTCAGTTTAAACTGTATTTTGTTCTCGTATTTCTGCAAATGAAGAAGCATTCAAATTAATCATTTCAATGAAACATGAATATTGAGGGTAAACCAAGCGTAACTAATTGATACAAGAGCATCCTGTGGGCAACTTTTACTCTATTATACCTGGAGCTTATCTTTCTACTGAAGGGAAATGTTAACAAAGACCTGCTGGCTTCAGCTGCCAGTCCATTCAGCTGCTGCTGCTCTTATCTGTGAGGATGTGTTCCTGTCATGAGACCTGTTTGTTCCAGAGTTCCTAAGCAGTTTGGAAAAGAATGGAATTTGTTTTTGAGAAATTTCTAGCTCTGGATGAGCACGGAAGAAGAGAAAATTGAGTTCAGAAAAAAAAGTTCTTAGCTTACACAGAGTAATACAGCAGGAGCATTTTTGTAGCTTTTTTGACATTCAGACCCGTTGTCGTTTCAGATTGGGCTTGAGTTTCTATTTTGCTGGTCCTTTAACTGGATCTTGTTTAGATCTCAAAGAGCTAATGTTCTCATTGTTCTAAATCTTAAAAAAAAGTATAACAGACAACAAACTTGGACTTAGAGGATCTGGTATTAATGTAGAACGTTCTGGTCCAAGATGTTTTATAACATATAATTAAAGCTGGCCCAGATGGCAAAAAGTAGTAAAAAAAAATTGGCCCAATTATATTAGTAGAATTGTAGAAATGTGGACCCTCAATAAAAGATAGTTCACATCTTTAATAACCTACTTTTAAATTTGGGGACATTGTATTTATATTCTAAGACAAACATGGAGTTACAAACCAACAAATGAAGTTCTCTATAAAATTTTAATTTACAAGTCCAGGTACATGACTTAAAAGAAGCATTAGTGTTTAAAATGTACAGTTTTTAAAAGAAACAATAATGGCATTTGGGGGTTAGAACAGACCAGTTTTATCATACCACATATTCGACTTGCATCATTAGCTTTGATTTTAAAATGATGATCTTCAACAAAGTATTTATTAAATAACGCAAATGGCAAAAGGAAAGGATTGCAAAAATAAATTTAACAACTCATGTAATTTATTTTAAAGCTCAACCTCAGTAAGATTTAGTACAAAATAATGTCCATGTTGTATAGAAATGATACAATAGAAAATGTACTCCCTTTGATGCAAATAAGTCATACTGTAAATTCATTCACTAAGAAAAAAATTTATTCATTGTTTTTTATCATAATGCTAAAATGTCAATATGATAAATGGACTTATGTTATAATGTGACTTATGTTAAAATGACAACCATGAATTAGTTCACATGTTGCATATATAATATATCTTCTTTAATGTGTTGATATTTTGATAATTTCATTATTTGCTGTATACATTTTATAAGCAAATTGCTAAATGTTAAGGTTCAGTTGTGAGACACAATTCATGGTCAGGGGGATTTGCTGGAGGTGACTGGACAAGGAAAGACTAACACACAACACTGCCATCTAGTGGAGCACCAAATAATCTTTTGTGCTCATGACAGTAGAAGAAGAGTTTCTCTAAAAAACAAGCAAGGGCACACATACATGCACCCATACACACACAGACACACACATTTACACGTGCGCACACACACATTGGCGACAGTATAACGGTCTTTTTCAGGAGATGTTGTCCCTGGGAGCCATACAGCTTGCTAATACAGGGACAATTGTTCTCTAAGTGGGGTCTGGAGACCTGCAGGGGGCTAAGAGGAGGAGTCCATCAAGCCCCCGATGGAATAACAAAATAGGTAATTTGATGATAATTCAATCAATTATTGTTGTTTTACATAAAGCCTTTTAACAATAATGGGAGTGTCATTTTTTTAATTTTTTTATTTTTTTATTTATTTATTTTTTTTTTTACAATGAATAGCTCCAAACGTATAGAAACAATTATTATTCAGTGCTACCCTAAGAATGGATTCTATGAGTTTTGATCAACTAAAGCAGCTAATTGTTTAACACCATCTCAGGCCATCAGTGTTTCTCTATAAGACCACAATGCAAAGCAAACATCCACAGCTGCCTTGTGTAATTGTTCAGCCCTGACTTGTGAACCACATGCTTTTTAAAGAGTGAATAACAGGAAGTTTGTAGGGGGCTTGTGGTAATGAGGCTGCTTGAACGTTGGAGGGGGGGCTGCTGGTCCTCAGGGACTGATAGGGCCCATTGGTTCTGCTCTTCTTCCACAGCATGAGAGAAAGGGACAGAGAGACGCAGAAATGCATGGAACATGAGGGAAGACTAAACTAATAGATGTTATACTGAGGAGAAAAGTAGACAGTGAAATAAATTCTCACATGCACTGATCATATGTATGAAAAGAATAGTTCCTATAATGTTACCTTTGAATCCCATTTACTCCTGACATTAACCAGAAGTAAAACATGCGTAGTAAATTTGCAACACTTTAAAGGTAATATGGAATAATTATTTTGGTTTATTAAGAAAAAATAAACATTTTAGAAATGCCTTAAGTATTTTATAAATTACAGAACTTTGAAAATGAGGACGTGTTTTCTTTAATACTTTTACAAAAGTCAAAGTTAGCCAAAAATCTTGTAGCAACAGACTTTAAATTCCTTCATGTTGTGATCCACAGCTGTTTCTCTGTGCTCTGTTTGTTTTTAAATCATTTTTGTGTTTTTCTTTGGGCTTCTTTGGGTTAGTGAGGTCATTTGTGTTGAGTTTTTTCTGTTCTGTGCGTTATGGTTTAGACTCTTATGTTGGTATTAATCACAAAAGTTTGTAGTGCTGCTTATTCACATTTCACAGAGCTTCATTTTATGCCTCCTGATGGTTGTACTCACCTGGTTTCCTGCCACAATCACATCTCTAAAGTATTTAAGCTCCTTGATCTCTGGATTCTGCTGGATTCCTCTGTGAACTCTTTTTGTTCCCATTTTTAAATCCTTCATTCCACAGTCCATCTTGGGTCTGCTAATGTTAACACATCAACAATATTAAAATGTACTCCCTTTGATGCAAATAAGTCATACTGTAAATTCATTCACAAAGAAAAAAATTCATTCATTGTATTAATTTATTATACTTTGATATGCTTAAAAAATGCTTACATTTTGTCAACATTGTATGTACTAAAGGGATGAAACTACAGATGGACCAAATAATTCTTGGCAACAATTCAGTGATTTCAGCTTGACTGATCCTGATGAGTGAAGAACTCAAAAACCTGATCTTACCATTCAGTAACTTTATCAGGTCACACTGACAACTGTTGTGAAAATTCTGCTAAAATGATTGTTTAGTATTAGAGAGGTGTTTAAAAATGAAATCAGAGGAAGTACAGAGATGAACAAAGCAATATTTCCCCAGAAAAAATTCTACCTTTCTAACAGATTCAGTTTCAATAATTTTGTTGAGATTTGTAGCCGTTTTCCATTTTCCCTGCCCCCAGTAGGGGGCACTACACAACACAGAAGAAGAGCGTAGTAACAAGATGGCGTTTGCCTTTGCGGCCCGATTTGTTGTTTCTTTGTCTTTAGTTTGACTGACGAAGACCTGAAGCAAATGGCTTGAGAGTGGGAATCGAACCCAGAGCCTCTTCACATGGTGCATGCACTCTGTCAACCAAGCCAACCAGACACCAAATAAATCCATTTTAAATTTGGTGACATGTCTTTACATGGCACATATAAACAATTCTGCTTTAAACGCATTTCCCTAAAACCAAGTGTCACAATAAAGAGGGAAAAACAGACTTATTGTATTTTTACAACAAATAAATAACCAACCAATCACAATTTTTTGCTATTGCTAACGACATCCCAGAAATTAGGGCTTAATGAATAAAACTCTCTTATTACATTACTAATGGCTACATTAAAATATACCTTATCCTCTGTTGAACTCAAATTTACAGCAGTTCTTTGTTTGTTTTTTTCTGCTTGTTTCCTCTGCTTTACTTATTTATTTTGCGTATGGTTCTACATAATGTCTATCCACTTAAAATCTTGTGCTTTTCCATTTATTTTCTTTTGCACTTTGTGTAAAAATTACATAGAGATGTGTAATTTAGGTTGTTAGGTTATTCATTTAAAGCTTTACCTATTTGAGTTTGTTCTTCATTACCACCCAAAACCTTTCACCACTTACCAGCAAGACATTTCATTTAAATTCATTATGGTACCAAGAAACATACATGTCAATATTTGCATGAAATATTGGCAGATATTCACGATTATAATAAAATTTACAATGAAACATCACAGCATAATGGTTTTAAGTATAGACCTGCCAGTTATTTATGTTTATGCTGTTTTATCAGTCACTTTCAGCTGAAACAGCCAGACTGTATTATAGTGAACATGATCTGTCTTGGTGATAGAAAGTTTCTTATCTGCTCCAGTGCCTGAGATGAAGGAAGTGTAGAGGCAGAGTGGATCCTCAAATAGTCTAAAAGCAGGAAGTTCTGTAGTTAACTTAACATTTCACCGAAGTAGAAACCTTCAGCTCACCAATGTAAACCCTTGTAAATTCAAACCTTTGTTCTAAATACAATTGGTAAATAACAGCTTATTAATCAAAAATTAATTCTGCAATTTCCATTTCTTTCTTACATGTATGCTTCCCTCTTTCATCTTAAATCTTAATAAGAAAATGTATAATTTTTCACGATCCTCCATCTCATCTTTGCTCCCTTTCTCCACCTTCTCTTTCTGATATTACTCTCCTCCATGAACGCCACTAAATATCAGGCTTCAGAAAGACATTTCAATTTACTTATTGGCCTTTAGAAAACACCTCTGGTCAGATTTGGATGCAGTCCTACAGTTAATGGTCTAGATCTGTTAAATGGCAAGCATGAGCCGCAACCTGTATTGCATCAGAGTGGAAGATGCCAGTAGATATAACAGCAGGTACAGAGCTTTATCCTTCTGTCAAGGAGACTGAGGACTGCTAGTGGATATGGATTATCTGTTTCAGAGCAAGCGTTTTAATCTCTGTGTGTGTGTGTGTGTGTGTGCGTGTGCGTGTGTGTGTGTGTGTGTGTGGCAAGTAGTTTAGATGCATTCACTGGAGTACAAGCAGCTGCTTGTGTCACTTTCACTTTGTGTATTAAGGCAGGCAGATGCTGGCCACAGGGAGCTGGCATCCAGACCTCACTTAACTCATTAGTTAACAGAAGTTTGTCAGGTTACAAATTACTTCATTTTTTTTTCTTTACAGTTCTTCTTAACCTATAATATTCAAGCCCTGTGTTCAGCAGCAGACTGGTTCAACATGAGACCCAGAAACACAAATGAAAATGATTCAGTAGGATTCCTTAAGTCTTCATAAGACTCCTATAGGTAAAAAGAATACATTTCTACAGTTCCTGTTTGGCCTCTTACACCAACAGTGATCCCACGTCTTGTCTTTTGAGTTTCAGATCAGTCAACAGTGTGTGCACTTTTTATTTTTTTCAATAAGTAACTTTTCATCAAAACAGACAGAAGTCACATGTGAGGTACCCCAAGGTTCTATCTGGGAACGCTTCTTATTCAATATCTATATGTGCCCACTAGCTCAAATTATAATAGGAAATAAGATTAGCGATCATAACTACGCAGATGATACACAGCTCTACATTATGATGTCACCAGGTGACTCTGAACCCATCCAATCACTGAAAAGATGCTTAGAACTGATAAATGTGTGGATGTGCCAAAAGTTTCTCCAGTTGAACAGAAACAGAACTGAAGTTATTATCTTTGGACCTAAAGAGGAGCAATCTAGAGTCAATACACAGCTTCAGGTACTGCAGCTAAAAACTAGAGATCAGGATGAACTTTGACCTGAACCTTCAGAGCCACATAAAGATAGTTACAAAGTCGGCCTTCTATCACCTGGAGAACATTCCCAGGATTAGAGGACTAATTTCTTAGCAAGCTTTAGAGAAATGCATCCATGCATTTAATTTAGTCACACTGATTACTGTAATAGTGTCTTCAGAGGTCTGTCTTAATCCTCCCGCTGCAGCTGATCCACAACGCTGCTGCTGCAGCCGTTCTGACTAAATCCAGGAAGGTAGAGAACATCACCCAATTCTAGAGTCCTTCCACTGAGAGAATAGACTTTAAAATACTGTTGTTAGTTTATAAATCACTTACCACCACAATACATTAAAAGTCAACCTTCCAGACCTCTCAGGTCTTCTGGTTCTGAGGATGCAGAGCAGAACCAAACATGGAGAAGCAACATTCAGCTTCTATGCACCACAAATCTGGAGCAAGCTTCCAGAAAACTGAAAAAAACGTTTCTTTAAAACTAGACTAGAAGCCCACTTGGTTAGAATTGCTTTTGAAACATAATAAATAAAACATGAATCAACATTCCGATGTGTAACAATTTGACAAAGTGTGATGTTTACTGGTTTATTTGTATCACAAATTTTAGCAAATAGGCAGTTGAAAGTGCTTTACATCATTAAAAACACAAAAATGCAAAGTTTTTTATGACTTTGTACACTGAGTTTTCAGGGTAAACACTTAAAAACAAACAATTACACTTTAAATTTTATCCAAAACAGCAGGGAGCAAATGAAGGGTGATCAAAATTGGGGTAATAGATTGACTCCTCCTTGTTTTCGTCAGCAGATGGGCTGCAGCATTTTGGACGCTCTGCAGTCGCTGCAGGGAGCTCTGGTCCAACTAGTGTGCCTTGAGGACCAGGGTTTGGAAACACAGTTTTAAAGGAAGATAAAATAGACAGTGCTGCCTTGCCAGACAGAAAGAAAACATCCAGGTGGGATCATCGCTGTTCACGCATATCTATGCTCCAGGTACTCTTGATTACTCTCACAGCATGAAACCGCTGCATGATAGGCTGATCTGTAATTGTGAGAGTGTGCACACACGTTTGTTCATCTCCTGTGTCTCAGTGGGCGTTCTGTGTCGGACCCTTTTAGGGCCCACCCTGCCTACTGATTCTGAACTGGAAAAGCTGAGTAGGAAACGGTATGTATCATCAATTTAAAAAAATATGTAAATGGGATAGAAGTCAACTAGTAAATACATTAATATGACGGAAAAAGCTGTGTTGTCACCTAAGAAATGGAAAATGTCTGAACTGACTCCTGGAAATCTCAAAGCCTAAATCAGTTGGGGGGAAAAATAACAACAACAACAACAACAACACCAACAACAACAAAAGATGGTTTCCAATGTTTGACCAATAACCTGCTCACATCTGGAACCTCACACAGAGTACATCTCAAACAGAGGTCACCTGAAAGCTAAGATCATGGAACTGTGTATATGTTTGAGATTATTCTTTTATTTTTATTTTTTTGTATTTTTATCTCTCCATCTGGCTTTCTGTTCCACAAGCTGAATGAGAGGATTCAATCAAGGCTGCTCCACCTACGGAGCTGGGGGTGGGGGTCTGGTGGGAGCATGAGCTGTTGTAGTTTCATATGTTTCACTTCCACCCGCAACCCCGCAATACTTGAAAAACAATGAGAGTGACCCAGTTGCAGGATTCCAATTAGTATTAGATATGCAACAGTTAAGATTAGAATGCGCCTCCTTCTCCAGTGGAAGCGGGAAGAGATCAGGGAGAGAGGAGGCTGGCGCTCTGATTACCAACCGAGCCCAAGTGTAGGGTCGTGATAAAGGCGTGTGTGTGGAGAGAGAGGTGAAGGGGGGAAAGATAAGGCATCAGGGGGCACAGCTGAACATCGAAGCACTAGCTCACCTACGCACACACATGCACATGCGCGCACACACACACAGATCTCAGTCTGTCCCGTTTGTCCATTGAGGGAATATTTATTACTAAAAAAGCTTGACTCCTCCCTAACGGGAGTGGAGGTTATTTTAATCAGTGGAGAGGGAAAAGAAGAAGAAGATAGGGTCCTGTCTTTGTGTGTGTTTGTGTCTGTGTGCAGCAGAATTTACTGAATTTATTTATTTATTTTTCCTTTGGCTGGGACGCTCTCAGTAAAGTAAGACAGTCTGACTGTGTGCCTCTATATTGCTGTTGGACTGACCTGAATGAGAACAACTGAAGGTCAGCAGGATATTATGTCGGCCGGAATATTGGAAATGGCAACCATTATTTACTTCATGTATCTTTTAAGACAGGATACAGTCTCTTTTTTATGACCCCAATCAATTCTTGTAACATTCTGAAAAATTGTCATGTTGTTTAGCTATAACTGTAGAACATGGTTTAGTCAATAAATTGATTTGATTGGTCTTAGGAAACATAATTTAACTACAGATGGACAGCTGTACAAATTCCTCTGAAAGCCATGCTTTGAAGCAAACAGAAAGTTTGTGTTAACCTCAAAATTATTTTTAACATATCCACCTCTTCTGTGTTTTCAAGCTTAAACGTTGACAATATTGTGAAAGGTTTTATGATTGTATTGCACTCTATTTTTGTCTTCTTTAATTGACCTCTTTGCTCACTCGTGTTATTTTGCCTCCTACCTCAAACAACACCATATATATTTATGAACAAGCAGCATTTTCGTATTATTAAAATTGTAAATTGTACAGACTTTTACAAGACATCTTCTAACATATTAAAATACAAAATACTCAAAAAGCAGGATACTTTTTATTTATTTATTTATTTATTTATTTATTTATTTATTTATTTATTTATTTATTTATTTATTTATTTATTTATTTATTTATTTATTTATTATCAATCCTGTTCCATCAGAGCAACATGTTTTTTTTTTGTTTTTGTTTTTTTTTAATTCAAATTACTTCTAAATTTCAAATGGAGAAAGGCTTTCTCTTTGTGGTGACATACATTCACTACAAACAAAACTGAACACAGTCTAAAAATAAAATGAGAATAAAGCTCAGATTACTGTGAAATCTAATGGAAAGGCATTCTCTGTTTCCTTGTCAGTAAGCAAGAACCAGCAAGTTTCAGTAAAATTAGTCAGAGCAAAAATAACAGCAATAAATAATAATCACTCACTTTACATCATAGGTTGATGGTAAGTAAATATTTTTACAGTTTATTTCAGTTATTAGTTTGCAAAAAGACATTATACAAAGTAAATTGGAGTAAGTTAGGACATGTCTGCTCAATACATATGAGGCAGATTAAAATGACCAAGTATTCAGATGTTAGATTGGCTTTGTAAAAACTCATCCTGGTGTGAACTCCATAATTTACAGAAAAACAATGTCAGTTTCAAATTAATGTTTCCAACTGACTGACAGAAAATAAATAAGTTACAGTTTGACTTACTGACTGATGAGCCTCAGAAACAAAAGTCTTCTTATTCCCATAAAAATTCAAATTCAGTTCAATTCAGTTTAGTGCCAGTTCACAACAACTCATTTCAAGGTACTTTACAAAATAATATTTTTATTCAATCTTGCATGCGTTCCAATAGATGCTAGTTATCAGATAACATAGTATGAACAATTAATTATTCAAACTACTTTAAAACATTTCCATCTAAGGAAACGAAGCAGCAGATTGGATCAAGTCACTGACTTACATCGTTCACTCCTCCAAGACCAGAACGTACCTCTCACATTGTGTCACTGACCCTACAGTCAACGACACAATTCATCTTTTCCACCAGTGATTTCTGCCCAACTGCTGACATTTTTAGATTATTCTGTAATCAAAGAGGAGTTTCAATTTTGCTTCCAACTTTTTGGTCCGACTCAAGCGTTGGAAGTTAACTGCAGTTTGGCCCTGAGTCACATGATTCACTGGACGTCATCACAGCACATCCAACCTGAAAATGACAGTTTAGGGTCATGCTGTTTTCTGTTTTTCTAAGTATGCAGCTTTGGCTTGAACCCGTCCAGATCCAAAGCAATGAGATTAGACTATCATGCAACCCTTACACTCTCAAAGTGTCCAACAAATCTAAACGTTCAATTGGAAGTGTCACTGGCTAAGCCCTAAGCGACATCTCAAAAGGGAGCTCTTCAGATAGCTCCAGCTGTTAATATACGCCTGCTTCCCCCAATGAGATTCTGAGAGGATAAATAGAGATGGGGAGGATTAGTTCACAGGCGCTACGAGGACAGGATCCAAATTAGTGCCGGCCTCAATCATCCTGCCCCAAACCCCCTGTCCGTTCAAGCAGTCGGCTCGTAGGGGTTTGTTTTCCTGCACTGTCGCTTATGTTCAAGGCTGACTGGCAAGGAAATTCTGATGCAGCGACGTGGTCAATTTGGCCACTAATTCCTGCCTCGATTCAACACAAACCCCAATGACAGACCCCTCTCCCACTACCCCCTCCCAGCTCCACGTCTCCCCTGCACGCCTCTGTCAGATTAGGGCCTAGTTCATTTCAGAAGTAACTGATGTCCTCATTCATATTTACAGCAAATATTTTATCCAGTTATGCCAGTTTATCCAGTTCTGCATCCTTTGAGCTTGTGCAAGTTTTATTTTGGGGTTTTTTTTGTTTTCTTTTTGCTCTTTCTTTGTAAATGTTTCAGAGATGGCACAAGGATGTAAACTGTGAGAGGGTGGAAAGAGTGTGATTCAACAGATAAACACCACCTGCTCTTTTCACTTTTCTGAAAAAAAAATAAAAAATAAAAAAAATTTCTAAATTCCAAAAGAGAGTTTGAGACATACTATTCTTTTCAAATGGATAGTACATATTTTTAAATGTTATGTGGAGCCTTAGTAATCTTACTCTTAGTTACTACATAATAAATAGTTATTAAAGTGTTTATAGATGATGTGATAACATATCTACAAATTATTTTTTAGCCATCTATAAGGGTTGCTATAAGGCGGTACCAAATACATAAATTAGGCCAAATGAGCTGGGTAATGTTACAATTCACACGCTACTTAAAACTGCCTTTAATAAAAGTTACAAAGGTTTGTCAAGCATCTTTTGTTTATTAACACTTGTGTTGCTCTCAACAAATACATTGTACTTTAAAGATTAAATAACTCTGGGTAAAGTTGATTTTTTTCTGTAGCATAGTCTCTGGTTACTCAAGTTTATGAAGGTGACTGATTTAGTGTGACCTGCCTTGGTAGGTTTGTTGTACTGTGCTTTGATACGACAAAAGGTTCTATGGTGCAGAGAAATAGTGATAACAGTGCAGAGTAACATAGTCAAGACAAATACATGGTGCTCAGTGTGTAAAGACAAAAAAGGTAATGTAAGTCAAAGTGAGTCAGTGATTTACCTTTACATCAGTCCATAATAATTTTGTCATTTTAATAATCCTTAGATTTGCGTAAAATGAACCTAAAGTGTCTCCCTGATTAGAATAGTTTTTGTCTTTTTGTTTTTTTTTTCCAAGGTTTTTATATCCCTGATACCACAGCACAGCTTGATTTGTAGATGTTCTCTATTACAGACAGGTGTCCTTCTCTGCCATCAGCAGATGCTGACAGTTATAGTGGAGGCTTCTGGTACTCTGCTTCAAATTCATCAAACTGTTGTCATCTGTTTTATTCGAACAATCTGTTCTTAATAAAAAATAATATCAAAGACAAAGGTATTTATTTACTTGTGTTAGTGGATAAAAACTGGAGGAGGAGTAACCAAAGCTGCTATGGCAGCTCCATTTGGTGACTATTTTTCTTCTTGCTGCTCACAGTGGCTCTCAAAACTTACACCTCTTTCCATATAGCACCTTTTATAACTTCAATTAATGAGAGACTGATTGAGACTTGAGCAACTTACAAAACCTTTTTGAAAATATCTACTTTATAAAACAATGAATTGTACTGGTCTAACTTTTAATGTTGTTTTTGATTGAAAATCCCTCACAAAAACTTTTACATGAAATCATTGTTTTTCACTGATCTGTCAGTGTGATTTGTTGTGTTTGAACCACTCTTGTTTTAAAACTAGATTATGTAACTTTTATTAAAACAAAATTATGTATTTTACATATTTGTTAAAACCATTATTATGTCCTGACAGTATAACAAGAGACAGTCTGTCAAAAAAACAGTCACACGTTCACCTCTTCTGTGTCTGCAGAAACACACCAGGCTGCCATATTGTCCTAATAAAAGTTACCTACTGCAGCTTTAAGGATTCACAGAAATAAAATAGGCAGCAGTTTATTAAAACATTGTCATTTTGTATATTAGTTGTTAAATACAGGTACATAAAAAGCCTAGATTTGTATTCCAGTTCACTGTGATGAGTTTTTACACCAAAAAGAATGTTTATCATTCACTATTTTAGTTTAAACTCCACATGCAGGCAAAAAACATTTGACCAGACAAAGAAACACAGAAAACAAAAGAGCATAAACACACTCTTGTCTCTCAAGTCTTTGTTGTTTTTGTCTATCTCAGCACGGTCCTGTGTTCCTTGCCGTGCTCTGAAAATGGTATTTGGGAGACAAACAACTTCATTTTGCTGTGCATCAGTAATTAGCTGTGGAATTAGCGGGCTTGACGTGCCTCCACAGATCAGCCGGCCCTCCAGGGAGGCCTGCGGGTCCAGGCAAGCCGCATTTCCAATTATTGTGTTGAATTGCTAATTTAGTTATTGTGCCTGCCGTAATTGTGATGGGTATTGGGTGTGCAATTCAATTTGTTTGAAATATTTGTGGGCTGGCGTGTTGGTAATGGAGCTGACCTATCTGCAGGCCTAGTATAGGAGTTAGGAAGTAAAGGAAGAAAAATCTTCAAAAAAGAAAGTGACTATGAGGATGTTTTGGTCCCATTTTAAGACACACATGAACACGCAAACCTGCACATACTCCATCCTCTGCTTTGATCATCTTAGTGTGATCTTTAGCCTCTATAAGACTGTTGAAGTTAAAAATCCTGAAATTTAGAAAAGAAAAACAGCACTTTATGGTCTGAAGGGTTTCTGTTGGGGAAGCTGACCCGCTCAGAGTCATAAAAGAGACTGATCTGCCAAATAAAATCTGTAACAATTCATCCTGTACACGGTCTACATTATTTGTATTGTGTGTGGTGAAACCTGCACCTAGAACTACAACAAACAGAATGGTGACCAGGCTGCTTGTAGATCTTACAGTCATGTAATGCCTGAAAATAATCATATTCAGTATGAATGTAGATGTGGCATAAAATTCATATGAAGATATATATTGTGATGGGTGGCGATAACAATGTATGTCATGATATAATTTGTATAAAACTTACAATAGAAATGAAAACAATCACATTGTCTAATTGAGTGGAATGTATCTGTTTATATGTGTTGAAATTCTTAACACTCGTTTGTGTGCATGTTATTTGTACATAATATTTGTAACAGTTTTTTTATGTGCTGCTGTCAATCATTGGCAGCAGCTTAATCTTAATGGTGACAACCTGGTTAAATCAAGCTTAAATAAATAAATGAAAATTATATCTATATAGAAACACAATAGCTTTAGTGTAATGGATGTCTTTGTTGAATCCTGCTCTTTGATCCCAGTGTTGTGGCTGGAACTAGAATACCAGCATTGCTGGTTTTCAAGCACATGTATTGTTTTCAGATGGTAAAACAAATTGCTTGTATTTCCTATCTTCCCCACACTTTGCAAATTATAATTTTCTGCTCCTGTTCTGAGTGTTCAACTTTTCCCCGGTTTTAAGAGATGGCATTATTTAGACCCCACCAATTATTTACTCTGTTCATGGTCTGGCCGGGTCGCACTGTGCGCTTTTACTAAGTTTCCTTTTTGTAGTTTCAGAAAGACCGTCACTCCTCCTGAGCATCGCAATAAGACCGCAGGAGGTTAGACCCAAACCAGGTCCAGATGATTTACATTTTTGAATCTGCCTTTTCAATGAGCTCTTTCCTTACGCTCTCAGCCATGCTGCTTTTCGCTTCCTCTGTTTTGATGCCAGCCGGTTGTGTCATCAACAAACATTACCATAGTTAGCCGGTAGGCTACAGATCTCTATTGCAGGCTAATTTTCTATGGTTTCTACCGTAGAAACCATAAAACCCACATTTCTAGTATTCAGAGACCAAAACAGTGAAATAACCACATAAATGTGAAAGACCAGGGATTTTCTAGAAGCAGAGTCCAGAGTGGCAGACGGTGAGTGAAGTTCAGTAGTCACAGAACTATTTTAGACATTACCTGGAATTGATAGTTTGTTAGGTTTTTCATGAGTTTAGATGGTTGTACAAGCACAGGCCACTCTATCAGGAACACTTTGCTGCTTTCAGATAATACAAGTGGCAGCCAGTTTGGTCTTCTGCTGCTGTAGCCTCTTTGTGTCAAAGCAAAACAACAACATTCCCTAAACGTAACCATTTGTAATTCTCTCTGGATACACTGGCTTCCTCCTGCAGTCCAAACACATGACTGCCTAGTTAATTCTCTCTGTAAGCAGGTAGGCATGTGTGTGTGTCTGTGTTGACCTGTGATGGACTGGTGATCTGTTCAGGTTGACTCCATCTTTATTATGCTAATGTATTTGTACAGCAATAAGTTTGCTGCAGTAACAATATACTGCAACAATAAAAAACTAAAAACAGTCATAGAGTCCTGAACGATGGAGGAAGTGCAGCAATAGCTCAGCCATTTTTTAAAAGTACAGAATATACTTAATTATATTTCCCCCTTTTTATAGCTGCATCTTCATCATTCACTGTAAATCTAGAGAAAGAAATACAAACTTTGTCCAGAATTATAGAATTCAGATGGAGTCCTCAGATCTGTGGTCAGTGAAAAGCTGAGCCACCTGCACCAGTGACATGCAAACACATTCAGGTGTCATGCAATACAACTCTCCACCTCCCATAGTAATACTATTCCAGAGACTATTTTCTCTAAGCTCTAAGCTCTTCAAACAAGTGTATGAAATCAACAACCTTCTAAGCCACAGAAGCATCACGTTTAGCTCCATGTTGATACGCTTCATCACACGTTGCAGCAGATTTGTCTGTGGCAAATCCAACAGCAGAATCTCCCATTCCACCACATCCCAAAGGTGATCTATAGGACTTTGAACCATTAGAGTGTAATGAAGACATTGTCATGTTCGAGAATCTGGTTTAAGACAAACTCAGCTTGGTGATAAAGTGAATTATATTCCTGGAAGTAGATATCAGAAAATGGTACACTGCTCATAATAGAATGGACATGGTCAACAAAAACTCAGAGCTGATCTCTGGTGTGCCAAGAAAATCTCCCACATGCCATTAGGTTACACATCCACCTCCGGTGTGCACTGTTGATATGAGGATAGAACCTCACTGTAAAATATTTACAGTGTGGGTCTATTAATTTTTTACTGTTTAAGTCAAAACAATGTTTGATTTTGAACTTAAATGTGTGAAACTGATTATTTTGTCTCATCTCCAAGTTAAATAAACTATGATTAAGTTACCACTAAACCAAAGGTGTGAGTGGGAACTTGTACACCAAATGTATATGTAAATGTTGCTGTAACTCATTAATTCAGAGTTATTGTAAATGGTGATGGCTGCTGGCAGGAAACAGAATTCCCAGGACTGGCCGGATCTGTGGAACACAGCCACCTTTTTCCTGCACTTACAGGAATACAAACATGTTGTTTTACATGCAGGCACTTCATATGACCAAATGGCCAGGAACAAATAGTTCATGATGCAAAACTCATTTACACACATTTATACATTCAAAGACATGCAGCCATTTACACTTGGTAGATGTTTGATGATCAATTAAGCTCCATCCTTTATCTGTGAGGCTGTTAGATCTCCTGGGTGATCTCCAGGCAACATCCAAATTGGCACGTTGTCTGTTTGTACTTACAACTCTATAATGTTATTTTTCTGCTTGTATGAGAAATCCTGAAATCAAACTAAATATCTAGCTTAAAAATATTAATATTATATTATATTATTATCTTCTTCATTTTTCTAAATTATATTTAAACCGTATGTCAAATGGGTTTATTTAGAAACTTATAATGATTGTTCCATAAATCATTTGTATTTAAATATTTATTTGAGACTTTTTGCCAGAAAAAAGCCTCATCCCACACAAAGCCATATTTATACATGCAGGCTAAGCAGTAGTGCTACTGCCAAGATCTCAATTTTTTTGTTTATTACAATTTTATTTTTATCTTTTGCTGTAATAAAAAAGTTTGGGGTTTTTTTGGTAGTTTTTTCCTGACAGCACTCTGAAACATCAATACTTAGAATGGAAAAAAAAGCTGCATATGACTGTCATCCTGCCAGGCAGTGTTGAAGCATTTCATAAAAACAACATTGTAAAATAAAATAAATACTACCTTCAAATTCTTTAACTTCATCTCAAATCTGTCAGGAGACAATTGGAACCTGGATGAGATTGAATCAGGTTAAAAAGCCTGAGAAGAAGTCTTGCCTTCTTCTCAGACCAGACTGAATATTATTTGAATGTAATATTATTTGTAAAAAAATTGTAAAGCATAAATTCCTATTACTCAGAATATATCAGCAAACAATCATTGTATTCCAAATGCTCTTCACACATTGATGATATACACACAACAGATTATGCAGGTCTAGTGAAATCATTTGAATTTTAACTTGAAATTAAAATTGTCACAATTGTAAATTTGGAGACTGTTCCTGCTTTGTGATTTGGTGCAATTTCATGGTACAATGAGCCATGAGTAGATGGGTAAGCTGTGGTTATGTATAGTCACCAACAACACTCAGATTGGGAAACAAGCTCAATTGGTAGTAAGGGGCCTAAACTGCCAAATTATAGAATCAGTTTCTTGTTCTTAGAGAACAGACCACTGAGGTCTTCTGCTGCTGTAACCCATCTTCTGCTTCACGTTTTTTCACAGTATGCTATTCTGCATAGTATGCTTGTAATGAGGGTAAGTTGAGCAGCTGTTGCTTTTCAATCATCCCAAACCAGTCGACCCATTCTTCTCCAAACTCAGACATCAACAAGGTCTTTTTTTTTTTGTCCACACAACTTCTGCTCAATGGATGTCTTGTCTGATTTTGGAAAATTCACAATAAAACTGGGAGGTTTTTGTGGGAATATTCCAAATGGGTCAACAGTTTCTGAAATGCACACACCAGCCTGCCTGGCAATTACAGCCATGACATGTTTAAAATCTATTTTTCTCCATTTCTGTTCAATTCAAACTGTATGAATTTATCTGTAGATACCTAGATGCATTGAGTTGCTGTCATGGAATTGGCTGAGTTTTTATTGTTAACAAGCAGTTGAACAGCTGTATATAATAAAGTGGCTGGTAAGTGTAAATTTCTTTTAAATTATTATGACAATGTAGCCCACTTAAAGGTGTGTAGACATCACAGACTAGGTTCATAGGAGCTACGATGTAATGCAACAATTGAACACACAGGCAAATGTTGTTTCAGCAACTGTTAGTTAAAATAAAGAATAATAATAAGTAGCAAAGTACATACCATTTTTAACCTGGGCCCTTTTTTAATTAGAACAACTCAAAATGTCTCTAGGAACTCAATTCCTTGCTGGTAAATGATTGTTCCAAGCAGGGCTGTCACGATTCCTCGAATGATTCAAGTTCCTTGATTATTAAAATTCCTTAAGGCACATTACCTTCCTCAAAGCTTCAATATATTATGTATTTACCATGTTTCCGCCGGATGATTATTTATGTTGTGCAACATTCTAATTTCCGCCTCTGAGTTGTTGACAAATGCTAAATGCTAGCAGCATAACATGTTCAATTTTCAAATTCGGTCCGGGGCATGATTAGAGATTTCATTGATTGATGATAACGTCCGGGTTTTTATCATTTTCAGGGGACCAATAGTCATCCTTAAAATAACTGCAATAATTGGAACAAAATAGCCTTTCTCCTCCCAGAGCTGCTGCCCAGTCTTTGGTTCAAAACGACCAGTGGGGAAGGCTGTGGCTCTGTATTTATACAGGCGGAGCAGAGCCATGCAGGTATAGATGGAACACTGTGGACTGCTGCAGCTTTATAGCTTCATGGACAAACCCTTCACAATCAAAAGACTTCAATATGTTTTCCTCATTCAGGTTTGTAACTATCATCTCTGAGGCTTGACGACCATTAATACCATTAATCGAAAGACATCATATCAACAGGACGCTTGAACAATATCCACAAGTCATGAGCATGCTCCTTCAGTTTGTGAATGTGAAGGCTTTAGCAGAAACGCCTTTTGATGCTAAGAAAAATGAAGGAATATAATCAAAACAGTATGATTGCCCTGTGATTCACGCCAAAATACATCTAATCTCACATTAAAATATATTAATCTGCTTTTTAATTGGCAGTCCAAAAACATGACTGTCAGGTTAATTGGTCTCTCTAAATTCTCCCTAGGTGTGAGGTGTGTGTGCATGGTTGTTTGTCTTGTATGTCTTTGTGTTGCCCTACAGACTAACACTTGGGTTTGGGGTGACCCGGAGCCATTGGACACAAGCTGGAGATTTAAATTACACCAGCAACCCTCCCAACCCCATTTAGGGAAGAAGGGTGTAAAGAAAATGGATGGATGGAGGTTTGTAACTATCATCTCTGAGGCTTGACAACCATTAATGCCATTAATCGAAAGACATCATATCAACAGGACGCTTGAACAATATCCACAAGTCATAAGCATGCTCGTTCAGTTTGATTTGAGTGGAATGTGAACTTTAGCAGAAATGCATTTTATGCTAAGAAAATGAAGAAAAACATAGTTATAATTTGAATCTTTGAATGTATTTATAGACACTGGGCTTTTCAAAGGAGACTGACAAAGACTGCAAGATTTTTTTCTGGAAATGCACAAATCTCTTAAAAAGACTTATCTTATTAGGCTTGTATGGTCAATTACCTACTAATATGTTTTGCTACAGGAGCCATTGGACACAAGCCATGAGTATTTAAATTACACAGAACCAGATTTGGTTCTTGGTTAATATGTAACTTAATAAAAAAAAAAGTTTTGTACAATGATTTGTTAAAAGGCTCTTGTTCGAGGTAAGAAGGCTTTCCTGAATGGTGTAAAGGACTGATAATCTGTAAAAAATGAAGCTTTACATGTCAGGTGTCATACTGTTGTTATTTGAAAAACAGTAACTTCCTGATTCAAATGCCAACCAATCAGAATCAAAAAACATAGTTGCGCAATTTGAATCTTTGAATGTATTTATAGACACTGGGCTTTTCAAAGGAGACTGACAAAGACACTTATTTTATTTTTGTTAAAACTGTCAACATATTGTAACAGTATAACACGAGACAGATAATCTGTGAAAAAAATGAAGCTTTACACCTCCTCCCAGTGTTACTGTTGTTATTTGAACAAAGACACCACTCCTGGTCAAAAACAACCAATCAGAATCAGGGAGAGCATCCTCTTTTTTTCTAAATTAGAAATTTTTGGCTGTGGTGGCCTTTACTTCACAGTAGATTGACAGGAAAGTGGCTTGTGACAGAAGCAGAAAAGATGGGGCAAAGGTCAACAGGCCAGGACTCAAACCAGTAATGGCCTCGTCAAGGAACAGGATGTCAGCGCTGTCAATCAGCGCTGTCAATCATGCTTGTATGTGCACTGCTAAAAACAAATATATATAAAAGAAATGTCTTTAGAAATTTTGATAACATTGTCTCATGGATGTCACCATATTGTTTATGCTGCAACATATCAGGGGTAAATGATGTATGCTAGGTCCGACAGCAGTAGTTCTGTCCAGCCAAAACAGCAGTGGATAAATTAGGCCAGGTGATTTGAATTGTCAGCTGTTTGCTGATCTGCAAGCAGCTGAATCAGGCGTAGAAAAGCAAGGAAACATCAAAACCATGCAGGGCAGTTTGCCTTGAGGACCAGGGTTGGGAGACACTTTTCACTGTTCATATTGAGCCAACTTACCACCCAGATACAGTAATATAAAGTATATATAAGACTGGACATTCTTAATGTGTCATTGAAGTGACCAGAACACACGTTAAAAAAACATGTGTTTGTGTTCTATTTAAACAGCTAAAGAAGACATTTCTCATCAGAGCATGTCAGCCTGTGGCCAGAAACCCGTGAACACAGAGGCCTCAGCTACAAAGGAGGACCACGAAATGTCACAAATCAAAAACTCAAAATTCCTCAGTCACCGAGGGGGAAAAAAAAACCACACCGCCACCACACCACGATATTGCCTTTTGGTCTCGACTTGATAGGGGCAAAATGCATATTCATGAAGTAAGCAACTTGTGATCCCAAACAAAGTAAAGCCCTGGCTTAGGGAGATTGGGCCTGCCGTTAATGACTTCTTCGTTTTAAGCCTGCATAAGAAAGCCCCCCGATTTCCCTGCGCTTGTAGTCCATGAGAATATTTAATACCGTTATTAATCATTTTTAATCCGTTTGCTTTTAATTAAGAAACAGCATGTTGCTGTCCTATCAGCCTGTGCCAGCGCACAGATTAATTGTAGCTTAAGATAGCCGGCCGTGATTGGTGTAATGTATTAGCTAACAAGGCGCCCGGCTTCTAAAGATACTTGTACACTACCTTGGGAACTTGGCACGACTCCAGGGCCCCTCTCTCGTCATATTCTCTCTTCTTCCTCTATCTCTTGTCCCGTGTGTCTTTCCTGTTTGATGCTGCAGTCAGGCGTCTTTGGAAAGCCTTCTTTCTCATCTCGGCATGCTGCTGTGTTTGTAGCACCATTACTCTGATGGCTGGCCAGGCTATCCCTGATGAGGGAACATGTTGGAATGGAGTCTTTCATTTTGTTTCTGCCCACAGGCGATACAGTGTAACCTATAGCCCCCCTCTTGCCAGGATGGGACTTTTGTAAAGACAGGTTCAATTTGACATGCTTGGCCCCCAGTCTGGATTAGGATGTCAGGGAATTGTGGCTTGATGGCTACATCCTCATTAAGTTGTTGTTTTGTCCTGAGGTTTTTGTGAGTGGGAGATGCTTTACCATAAGTATGACTTAGAGTACCACTAACACTAAAACAAGAGACAGCATTCGCACTCTGAGAAGCAAAGCTATGATGTGATGCCAATAGGGATGTTGATGGGGACAGCCTGGCCTGTCTGCTCTGATTTGGCCATTTCTGAGTGAAAGGTGCTTTTTATCGCAGAGCTTTCCTCAACTCTTCATATGTTGCTAATCATGTTATTAGCGCTGAAGAATATACAGCTCTGGAAAAAATGAAGAGACCACTGCACTGAACTCCACTGAAAACCTCCACCAAATATTGATTTCTGAACTCTTCCTGAGTCCAAATATTAGTATTGTTTTTTTCTAAATGAACATGAACTTGTTTTCTTTACATTATTTGCAGTCTGAAAGCACTGCATCGTTTTATTGTTTTCATAAAAAAACAATGCTCATTTATTCAAATACCTATAAAACTAAAATCATTGAAGCTGATCATTTTAAATAGCCTCTTAATTTTTTTCTAGAGCTGTATATTAAAGTCATGACCATTTGTAATAGTGTTTATAAAAGTATAATCACATTTGCTCACTGAATGAATCCTATTTTTAATGATTTAGAGAATTAACTTGATACAAACACATACTAACCAGTTTAATTCTACTGATTTTAATTGCTACTCCTCAACTCCTGAACAGACACCTCATTCTTCCAATTTGCATTGTTTTTTGACTTCATATTTACAGTTGGTGTATCCGAGGAATCCTTCATACTACAAGAAGCTGTGAAATGCGTTTTATAACTTACATAACCAATTAAAACAGTTTTGTTTAACAGGAAACTCCAATGAAGACAATTGTAATGCTGTTTTGATGGCAAAATAGGGAGAACTACCTGTAACTGACTCAGTGTGTCACAGCATATCAGAGGTCTATGGTTAGTGACAGTAATATTCATGTAGTGGTTTGTTTTTGGTTTACCTCATAATCTTTATAGTCAAGTCAATAACCAAAGATCAACATGCACTTGTGTATATTTGACACAAAAACCAATTAGTGAATGCTGACTTTCACAACCTGAATGTTTTTATTATATTCATTCTTATAGTATCTCTTTGCTAAGATGCCAAAAGGACACACTGTTTACACAAGTTACAATTTATTAACAGTATTAAGAGCACTGAACTTGAGTGCATAGTTTCATAACTAGGAACAATTTGGAACGTGTGGAACCGACATGGAATCTGTCTAAATGTTCAGATTGAAGAGGCCTTTTCTGTCAAGAGCCTCCAGATGACAATTATTGTAAATTATTGCTAAACTGAATTGAACTGAATTGGAAAAGCCTCTTATTTTTTAAGCCTTTTAATTCTTTAAGTCCAAGGCACTGACCAGTAGCCAGGATAATCAGCACTCTATTATTGCAATCTGCATCAAAGCACCACAATAAAGCTGATCAGTAAATAATGTTCAGTGTACGCAGAGGAAAGGGCAACTCAGGATTTAATAGGAATGTAAATGGTTTTCAAAAATAATTCCAAACAATGTGTACTAAAAAAAATAAATAAAGAAAAATACATTGAAAAATGTCATTGTTGACAGATTTTTAGTATAACTATTAAAACTCAACAAAACAAGAAAAACTATTTAATTTTGATACAAGAGATGGTGGTTTTTAAATAAACTTGAAGCGTAAGTAGATAAAGTAGATTGTAAACTTTCATCTGGGATTAATACAGTGTATTCATTCATTCATAAAAATATCCCCTCCTTTGGTTACAAAAATGATGAAATCATCAGAAGATAGCATCGTTTTTCTTCTACACCAAATGTTAATTTACTAATTCTTATTTCTTTAAAGTCTGATGAGTAAAATGATCCTATTTGAGAAAGTGAATTACAGACTATTGAAATTTAAGTATTGTATTAGCTGATTGAATGGACACCTCAAAGAATCAGGATAGAAAACTAAAAGTAATGAATAACTGTATAACCAGTTGTACACAAGCAGGAAGGACTACATTACAATCAATAGAAGACTGAATAAACAAGCTTTAAAACTATTAGATGATAAAACCTTCATAGCATTACTGCAGTGTTTTAGCTAAGTATAAGTATAATCTTAAAACAGGATTAAATTCTTTTATATTTTAATGATAGAGTTGTTGGTCTATCTGCTCCTCTACTAAATTATTTTATTAACTAGACTCTCCACAAGTATCTAAAAAAACATCCCCTGACACTCAGAGCACTGTATTAACAATTGAGGAACATTACAATTTAAAAGCAGTTTTCTTAATCCATATAAGAGAGGTTGGTAATTAATAATTAAAAATGTGTGATCATGTGTAGGTTAGTGATTGTGGTACATGGGCAATGTGTTTTTGATTTTTATTTTGAGGTTTTCTGTATTTTCTAGTTCACCAATCATCTAACTGAATGTTTTTGCTCTGTATCCCAAACCTCACCAGGGACTGCAGATGGAAATTAGCCTCTGTGGTTAAATATGGAACATTTACATCATAGACTGAAACACCAATTATCAATGTGCAATGTCCTCTTTAAATAAATACAAAATCAATGAGCAGTTTGTCTGCTGACTATATAACAGCCGTTCATTATGAGTGAATGAAAATGATATTCCACCGTGAGATTTTTTGTTCATCTCCAAAAGTTTCTATTTTATTTGATCCATTTTTCCGGAGTTTGACTTTTTACATCTTTTAGAGTTCTAGCAGTTTGTAATTTCATTGACTAAAGAATACTAGGGAAAACCTGCAAAACAATGTATTCATGAGTAACTATAGAGAAAAACGCATATCAAGTGAAGACAACGTGTTTTAGGTGAAAAGTCTGGACTGCTGGCTGTCAGCTTCAACTTAGATGAAAATAGACGTCTGCTTCAAAAACCCGACTCCACAGAGGTGAGTTTGTGTCTGCATGTGGAGCAGGGTGTGATGGTGATCTAGTGTATGAAAGAATAAATAGACGGCTATTTTCGGTACTAATCTCAGCATCTGCCTCAAAGGGACTCTTTGTCTATCTCCCTCTCTCTCTCTCACTCACACACCCACACACACACACACACACGCGCGCACACACACCGAGTCTACTCTCTCCAGTGAAGAGGAGCCCATTGTGTGAGATGAGAGTTGGATTGGATGGCTCCCTGGGGAGCTGCTCTCCATTAGCTAAGGTGATCTAACAGGTAATCAGCAGATAATTAAAAGGCTTCACTTGTCTGATGGGAGGGGCTGAGGGAATCTTAGTTTTATGGGTGTGCGTGCGTGTGTGTGTGTGTTGTGTTTAAGGGGTTGTTTGCACACACATATGAACTTTTGTCTGTGTACCTGAGTCTGTGCTGTCATTTTTGAATGTCACCAGGGCAGGAGGCTCGGGGACGCTTCATGGTACGACGGGACATGAATCAGTTTAATAGACACCCATCCCTCCTGGAAACGTGTCTATCAACGGATATTAAAAGGGGAACTCCAGGTTAAGCTAGCTAAAATATCTGCCCATAAGCTGATATGGGGAACAGCCTATAGGCTACTATGTTGCTTCCTCAAACTGATTTGTTAAAACCCTTTTCACCATTATGAGGACACCAGTGTCCTCATGCAATCATTTTGAAGGTGACAGTTAAAGGGTTAAATAAAAAGAATTTTCAAAAGAAATGAAGGAAAGTTTATTTTGCTCTCTCCCTCTCTCCATAACAGCGGCAGTGTATTCCAATATTTGACTATAAATATTGGAATATATTTATATTTATACATGTTTGCTGGGGTACTTGGTGTCAACCTAAATATTCTGTAAAGTTGATCAGTTTTTTAAGTGGCAGAGTACTCAAGGAAGAGCAGTACTGTACTTCAGCATAAGACCTAGATCAGTGGTCTCAAAGTGGGTCCTGGAGGGCCGGTGTTCTGTCAGTGCTACTTCATCGGATTTTCCTACTGTAGCATGGATTGATAGCTATCTGTCAGTGCTACGCATCTAAAACTGCTACCATCATGTTTACAAACAGAAAACTATAGCGGGCCGTATTAATGTTAAATATATTTAATAACATTATTTGAATGTCGGGACTGAAGTGGAAGCTTAGGTCTTATGCTTAGCTTGGCAATGAAACAATTTATATCCAAAAATATATATACAGGGACAAAATAGCCCAAAAAACAACAGATTTTGTCCAGATTAACTGTTAAACAATGACTTGTTTACAGTAGGAATGACTTTGCAAACTAAAGCCATTTATAAGCTGCCTGTCATGTAAAGTAAAAGACATGTATAAAATAAATTAAATAAAGCTTACCGTAATATTTGATAAAATAAAACACTTGAAACAAAACTTCCACCGGTACGACGTATTTATAAGAAATCTGCTGAGTAAGCAGTATGTGAGGCAGCGTCTTACCACAAGGTAGGACAGATTTACAGGTAACACAAATAAACAGAACACCAGCATCCTGCATGTTTTAGTTCTCTCCCTGGTTTAACACACCTGGATCCAATGGTGGCCTAAGAAAAACATTGGTCTGCTGAAAAGGTTGTTACGACCACAAGGGAGAAAACTACAAAATTCAAGATGCCGGCCCTCGACGACCTACTTTGGGCACCACTGGTCTAGATGATCCATCTTCCTTCAAATGATCCTTTTCTGGACACTATGTTAGCAGCTCCCTGGAGCCAAAATATGCTTTTTTAGTCAAACTGTTTTACATGTTATTGTCATGATGTGTAGGTGAGGACCCAATAGCAGCAGGCAGGAAACATTAAAGTTCTTTGTAGGTTTTGCTGAAACCTACAAAGAATCCAACTTACAAAACGATGCAGAAGTCCAGAGAATAGTGATGGGGCATCTGAAGCCAGGCTTCAGGTGGGTACTGAGTGAAAAGGGGGCGTGTCAGATGAAGTCCTGCTTCGATGCTTGTGTTGTCTTGCTGAAAACCACGTGACTGGCAAAAAACGATTCCTACTATTTTATGGGTCAACGTGACTGCTTCATTCGGATTTCAAAATAAAAGCGCGATGAGCCATGCTGCTTTGGTCAAGCATCTGAGAAAGTATTTGTCTTCAGCAGTGGTCAACATAAAAGGATCATTGATCAACATACTTGATGTGTATTGATGATGGCAATTATCAAAATGTTATGTTTGTTACTTCTCAATTGTTGACTGCATGGTGCTGGGTGCTTTAACCTTTCTTTCTGTTGTTTTCATGATGTAAGGCACTTTGAACTGAATTGTTGCTGAAATGTGTCACAAAAATAAACTTAACGGATTGGAATGAAGTCAGGAAGAGAAAAATCTCTGACAAATGGGAATACTTTGAGATGATCACTCACAATAAGGTTCTTAAATAAAAATAATTAATTATCCCCAAATACTCAACGTCTAGAAATTTCCACGATAATTTTTTGTTTCATCAGCAGTTCTCACAGCAGAAACTGACTTAAAACTGTAACAAGGGTAAAATTCTGTATGTAGCTAAATGTGAGGGATCCAAACCAACTGCACATCTGAGTATAAAGGACAATTTTGAAGAATGTTTGTCTTTCAGTAAGAAAATCAAAACACAAAAAAAATATTGACTACCTTCTTGAGCACAAGACACCAAACATCACATTACTTTACTGTCAAATCAGACTTTGACAAAAGAAAACACAACTGACAACACAAACCAGGATTAGTTAATTAAAAATAGATGACAATTAAATCAGATTTAACTGACTGTTACTAAAGATGGGTCGAACAAAAACTTTGCGACATTATTTACAAATTTTTGGAAGTATGATTGGAGTGACAAGGCTGTCACAGTTTCAGCAGCAGATATCACTAGTGAGTAATGAGCCTTTGGGCAAAGCTTCATAAATCTTCATTTTGGCCATCACTACCAGAGAACAAAATCCAAATATTGTCAAACAGAGACACAAGGAGAGCACATGGAAACCAGGGACAAGTGAATTGAGAGACAAGAATAACGAGACACTGAAACAGGAAATAACACCAACACTAGAAAATAACCTGGATGAAGAGACACAAGGAGACAATGTAGAACAGAAACTTGAAATAACCATAAGGGCTAGATGTAGAAATAAACCTAACTAGAAATCACTAAAGTGTAGAAATAGACTCAGAAAATGAATTGTAACTAGACCTAGAATAACCAGATAACTGGAAACACTATGAAGGGGCTGTAAAAAAAAAAGAATGAGAAAATCCAACAAGAAACCAGCAAAAACAAGTAAAACTGAAATTTAACTAAAATATAATTGATAAATAAAATGATAAGCAAAACAAAACACACAAACCCATGTTTTAGCTTGAGATGTTGCTTAATTCTGTGTTAAGCTTTGTCCAATTCCAGGTTTTGATTATTTACGGTTTCCAACAGGTGACATGGGAAAAATTACAGAAGCTTTTCACATTAGACCACAGAAACCTGGTGCACTCCCAGCTGTTCACACTCATTTTTCTCTGCAACGGTTTCTGACAGAGAGGACTGTGATAACGGCTCAATGTCTATTTTCTGCCAGACTTAAAGCTTCACTGTGTTGTCAAAATTACCCCAACCCCATTGTCTGAAAGGAAGCACAATAGAAACAGAGAAATAGAAAAAAAGATGTGTGTGTTTCATTTGTGTGTGTGTGTTTGTCTCTTTGTGACATCTACATGAGCCAGAAACTAGTGGAAACAAATCAATATTTGACAATGAATTTGATTCGAGGGTTTTGTTGTGATGTGAGATGAATGTCTAGACAAAAGACACCGACACTGAAATGGATTTAAACTCACATATTTTCTGTAAAAAACAAGCTAAAGAAATGCTGAGCAATCAGACAAAAAGGAATGTTTAATATTTTTTATTTTTTTGTGTGAGTTTCAGGACAATCAGGACAATCTGGACCGTAAGGAATTTTTCAACTATTAAACTCTACTGATATGTTATTGCAGGAGGATGAAAGAACCAGTTCTCATCTAGATCTGCCAGTCCTTCAGTAAAGATGTAAAATATATTTCACATCTTGCTGAAGTTAGTTTTGCATTTTACTGCAGTCCCATTAATTTGTGAGTAATATAATATAAATAGAAATTATAACTACATTTGTCACCAACAGAAAAGCAGAACAGATGCTATGTATATTTTAAATAAATTATAGTGCAAGTATTGTGGCATCAAAATTAAATACAATTGAATCATTTGGTTAGATATTAAAAAGGTAATATATTAATCTAGCAATATTACCCCTTCTCTCTGATTCAACATAAAATTTTCACAGCTTCATTGTTCTGCAGTGATTAATAATCTCTTAGACTTATTTATCTGATGCCCATTTTGAATATTTGCCACCTGAACATGATGGAGGAGTTTCATTTCTTCTGAGGACTGATCAGATGAAGAGCAACAATTTCAACAAATGGCTGATCACAGTAAGAAATCAGTAGAGAAACCATGGCACCATCCTGGAGGCAGACCTGGAAAAAATATTACATTTTCAGTAATACAATTTGGCTACATAAATCATAAAGAATATATATGTAAAACAACATCCAGAAGAAAGCATACAACAAGTTTTGAATTCTGAGACAGTGGAGACTATGTTAAACTTTTATCATCATTTAGAAAGGAAGCACAAAAAAAGGTGACATAGTTAAATAATGTTAGCAAAGCTTGCTATCTAGTGTTAGCAATCAGGTTTGCTCTTGACTTGGCCTTACCTTCACTAAAATGCTGTGTAACTTAGACCAAAATGTTTATGATACTTGACTTCAGTTGACGCTTACATGCATTAATGCAAAAGAATTGTTGCCAAAGATCAAGTATTTTGGAGTTTGAATCAATGGAGAAATTACCACTGCTTTGAAACACAAGAACCAGAGCAAAACATGAACTGAGTGGAAAGAAAAGCCTGACCAGTGTAGGACAGACTGCTGTCAGTAAACTGAGTTCTTCATGTCATCATAATGAAAACAAAGATAGAGCAGGAAGCTGACATCAGAAACATACTTTAAGAGAAGGCACAGAAAAGTGCAGAGCAAAACAGGAGGACATGCGGTGTGTTTAGCATGTAGAGGATGTGAGCAAAGACAATCAGAAAGAAGGTTTTAAAACATACTAAGATGTGCTCATTGGGTGGGAGCTGAGAGGATGGCCAGTGATCACAAAATGTGTGCATGTTTCTGGGTTTGCAGGCATGCCCTCCCTCTGCTCCTGAACATGTATCCATGGGGTGTGAATGTGTTTGCTGATATGCATTTGCTTATGTTTATGGGCACACATATAATTTGGCTGTTTTCAGTGTGTTTGTATGGACACAGTTGGCAGAGAGGTGGGGGTTAAGCTGGTGCTGAGGCTCCTGTAATGAGTAAGCGTTGGGTGGCCGGTGCTAAGATAAATGGCGGGGGCCCGCTACTAGTGCAGCAGTCAGCAGGATGCACCAGGGCCAGAGGCTTGTTTGTGCCAAATGGAGCTCACAGAATATCAAAGGCCAGCCATCCAGAAGACGCAAGCGTCTGACAAATTTTAAATTAACCAGAAAGAAAAAGGAGGAGGGGTTAAAGGGTGAGAGGGGGTTGGGGGGGTGTAAAGAAAGAGAAGAGAGTGCAATAGTGAAAGAAGAGAAAGAAAGATCAAACTTCGGAAATATAGAGAATAAAGAAGTAATAAAGGGGAATAAATCTTGAAAAGTCATGAGGCGATATTCATATTTCATTCAAACCTGTCCTCTACCCGGTCATTCTATCGGAATAATAACAACGTTGCCATCTTTCAGTTGTTATTATCCCAATGGTATAAATGGTACAATCAGTAAAAATGGAGGGCAAGTGTCACAAAGCCAACATATTCCCTTCTCCTACATGTCACTAACTAGCAAAAGATGCTGCTGTGCTTTAGTATCAGAAAACTAGAGAAAAATCTGTGGTCAGATATATATATATATAAATAAAACTATCATTATTTTATTTTTTATTTTATTTTATTTTTTTTGCTTTATTGACTTCCTTTGTTTCCATCTGTTGACTATTTAATCTCAGTTCTGGAGTCACAGAACTGCTTGGTTTGTTTTAGGGGTTCATTTTCTGCACAGTGCTGGTATTTAAACTAACAGATTTGCTATAGAAACAAGACAAAATGTTTGAGGTTAAAATAGGATTGTGCTTAATTGTTTAATTGCACTGCTTCAATATTTTTAATCAGTACAAAAGGTAACGATGGAAAGTAGTGTCAGAGCGTGTGTCAATTTTTATGAATCACACTTCCATGCTTGCACCAACAATGAAGGTGGTGACATTTGATGCCAAACTTGTGACTGTTTCCCCGTAACATTTTCTTGTTTTAGGAATTTATTCCTGGTTTGTGTGTTTGCAGATTATTTGAGAATCTTTTTTGCCATGGACTCAAATTTATCTTGATCTATTTCCTTGATTAATTTCCCTCGAATTTGTAATGTTTTAAAATGTCAAGTGTTGTGTCCACATGAACTTTTTTTTTAATGTAAAAGAAACAAAATCAAAAGCAGCCCTACCAGTGTGGTGGAGAGGGCTTCAGAAGGGGGGCTTGAAAAAAAGAGAAAAACTAAAGTTCTTATAGAAGGAACGCCGGTGAAGGAGGAACCTGAAGCCTGGAGGCAGGTCATGCTGCCGGTAGGATCCACAAACAGGATATATCTACCTGAGTAACAAGTCCTGTCACTTCTGTGAAGTATGTCAGTGATAAGTAATTTTTATTTCATAACAATATGTCCTGGTGGTCTGATACTCTCAGTGGGGGCGGGGCGCTCCAAGGACGAGCTCTGGGGAATTAGGAAGCACTTTGTATGAGCAAGAGTTTAGGCACCCCAAACGGCTTCCACTGAAGATTCAACGATTCAAATAAATGAAAGACTCAAAGTAATACTCCATGTATGTTTTTGATTAACTGAAAAATTACATAACACCTCTCTGCCTCCTTTATGATTTAATAGCATGTTTAATTCTGAAGTATCCATTTATCCATCCATCAATTATATAAATCCATTAATGCATCTAGGATCATGAGATACTGATGCTTATTGCCAGGGGTCATTGTGCAACCTAGATAGTTCACCAGTCCATGACAGGGCTACACAGAGATATGCAGGACTAACAATCACACACACACACACACAGACTCAGTCAGTGGATTTAGACTCACTGTTGCTGCAAGACGACTGTGCTAAAAGCTCCACAGTCAGATAGCCACGTATTTCTTCTCATTATTCTTTTTTCATTTCCATCTTTACTGTGTTGTTGCTCTGGCATTTACAAGAAGCACTAATTAAAAGTTTCAACGTTTACCCTTATGAACTGAAGAATATTATAGAAAACTGTGAAACATTGTTTTTGTTGTTACCATTAACACAGACAAGCATTTCAGTCTTTACTGCTTTCAACAGGCTTCTGTGTAAAAGACATTATATTAAAATGTACAACTTTATTCACCATTTTAAAGATTCAGTAAATCCCAATTCCAATAATTTCAAACGGCAAGTAGTTTTTAAAATAGGATTTTTTTTTTTCATTTACGTGCCAGAGAGCATGCATGTAGCGCTCTTCCAGCAGCACACAACAACAACAACACACCACTTCAGCTATTATCTTTGCGTCTTTACTCATTTCATTCCAGGTCTCAGTGTTTGTTCCCACCCCATCCTCCTTCTGCTGCTGTCTAAATCAGACTGTGCCTCCCCCACGTCCCCAGTAAAAGAGTTTTCTTTTACTAATGTCAATTTACAGCCTAGCAAGAGCTCCCTCTAATCTTTTCCCACTCATTACACACAATTTCCAGTGCGTTCAGCTAGGATCCTGATTGGTTCCTTGCTGTGTGTGCAGCGAGGGGTGCTGTGATTGTTTATTATTTATTTGTTTATTTATTTACACCGGTGCCCCAACTCTTTTTCTCCCCCCTCCACTTTCCGGCTTTTCAGTTTCTTCACCCACTCGCATTTCAGTCCCACAGTCCCTAGTCTGCATTTTCTATGAATAATCAAACTGGTGCCGGAGTAAGAGGCTCTGCTCTCCTGCATCCATTTCTCCAGAGCAGAGACCTACTGGCTTCTGAAGGACATTTTTCATATGAGGTGGACTTTTTGAACATCCAGTCACAATTTAAGAATTTATGTTTATGAACAAATTAATATTCTTCATATCACTACATATTCATCATCTGTAAATCAAAAGAGGAAGTAATAGAAGTGCCTTTCAAAAGGGTTAGGAAGGAAACTAAGAGAGGGAGGATGCAGGAAAGCTCAAACAAAGTAGAAACACAGTTCTTAGATTGAAATGAAGACCAGGCATAAATTCAAACCGGAAGAAGCTTCAGCCTCACCTGCATCGACCCGTCAGGCTGTCATGTAGGCCTACCACAGCCTATCAGCATCAGACCACGTCTCATCATGGCCAATCTTCAAACAACCCTCCAACCAATGGCTCCGTCTTCTGACCAACCCAGCTTCAACCCACCTCCACCTCTTCTCCACCTTTGTTCTCCTGTCTCCTTCAGGCTTCCATCCTCTCCTTGGCCTCCACCAATAGTGTCCGGACTCCGGGGAGGAAACGTCCTTAATCCTTATTGTAAGCTGATCATCCAAGCTTATTGGAGTTTATAGAGCTGAGATCCGAAGGCCAAAACCTTAATTCATTTATGTCAAATAGAACTTTGTAATTACAACTCTTTCTTTGTGAGGCTTTGTGAGTCTCTCCAGGAAAAATTTCTTCAAAATGTAAATAAAAACAGAAGAACAACATTCTCCCAAGCTAACTTTCCTGCATTGTCTTACTACGTTTTTGGAGAATTTTCTAATAGATACGAAGTTCTTGGTTGAATGAGTGAGTATTATTTTGAATCTAAATCTGACACAGACAGACGGGTAGAGAGACAAACAAATTTAAGACAGTGTTTTCTTATTAAATATATCTTAAAAACAACTACAAACCTACAAAAACATAGACAACTGAGGACGACACACAGGACAAAGAGACCTTAGCCTCAGAAAATCTATTAGCTGTACACTCTACAGTTCTGCTATGACAGCAGTTGTTGAAAAAAAGCCATACAAAGTCCTCCTTGCAGTTTAATACAGGCCACAAAAAAAAAAAAAAAAAAAAAAATAACAATGTATTTGGAGAAAAGCAAAAACTGATTGGGGGACACTTTTCTTCAGCAAGGACAAAGAGGCTGGTTGGACCTGAAGGTGGATGAAGATAAATACTGGCAATCCTTGAAGAAATCCTGTTAGAGGCTGCAAGAGACGAGACTGGCAATGAGTTTCACCTTTCAGCTGAACAACGAGCCCAGACACACTGAGGAAGCCACAATAGAAGGATTAGCTCAAACCCTAGCATGAGAACAATGATCTCAAAGACAACAGCAGATCTACCGCTGAAGGGCCAGTCAGACTCAAGACTCAAATAAAATGTAGAATTTGCAGCAAGACTGGAGAATCACTGTTATCTGTCAAATCTGACTAAATTTCAGCAATTTAAGCAAATCTCTATACGGTGGTACACCTCTTTTCATTTTTTGAAAAGAATTGAAAAATCATACTTGTGAATGCAATGTGTCAAAATATAGAACGTCACAGGAAATGAATACTTTTGCAAGGCACAGTTATAAAACAAACATGATTAGGAAAATCTAAATCAGAACTAAATGTAATGATTAATCTTTAAAGTTACGGGTTTTTTATAATTTTGTAGCTACAGTCATGTTTACACCAGTATGTATTGCATTTTTAGATTTTTTTTTAATTGTTACAACTCAAAAATGAAAAGAAATTAAATTTCAGTTGAGCAATGCTTTTCTTTTTTTTATATTTTTATCAGTACTGTATTTTCTGGACTATAAGCAGCTGCTTTTCCCCCACTTTGTACCATGCAGGTTATAACCCAGTGCACCTTTTTAGAAAATTGTTTCTAAAATCATGTAGGCCTCTCAGATGTTGCCTTGGCAATGTAAACTCAGTTGGGGTTTGGTAAACCTGAACATTTAAATTACAACATTTGGAGTAAATAATTAATGACTTAGGAATCCAAGGTTTGTGCCTTTTTACGGTTTTAAGTTAATTCTTCCTTCCTTTTTATTTGTTATTTATCTGATATTGACAGAACAAATGCTGACTCTTATGAAACAAATACAGCAGAACAAATGACAACAAGCCCAAGTCTGAACTGACAGCTTCCATGTATACCATACCTGCTATCTTGCTGCTGTGCATCAGTTCCAATAGTGTCAGCATTGATGCACAGTGGTCCATGACTATCAGCCACAGGACAAACAAAATTAATTAAAGTGCCATCAAAACTGATACCTCGCTGTCATCTGGTGCAGAGAGCAGAAAAGGTTTCAGGAGATGATGTGCTGTCCTGTGAGCTGAAATCACCTACTCTAATATGCACCCTCCTAATCATGCACACGGAACAATCAAACTCTCCAAGGTTGAATTTAATGTTTAATTCTTAAATTACATATTTTAGTCAGAGACTGACTAAATAATCTGCAAGAGCAATATTGGATAATCTAAAAATCTGTTATTGTTCCACTGATTGCAGAGAGCCGTTTCTAGAAAATATTGTTGAAACGCAGATAAAAAGCCAGAGACTCCATCGTCTAAATGAAGGGTTTGTGTGTGTGCACTGTCCATCAGACTAAACCGAGCCTTTGTCAGTTCACAACTGACCAGCATTAAAAAAAAAAAAAAAAAAAAAAATCATTACATCTTCAATTCCAGTCACGTCATCAAAAAGCATTCAGCAGCAGTCATCACTGTGCCGAACACACCCAGTGCCCGGTTACCGCCGAAATGGACAAGAGAAAGGGAAGGGGATGGACAGATTGGAAAAAGAAAGAGTGGTATAGGCAAAACAACAAGCTCACTTTATATCAGCACCAAGATTACAACTGCTGAAGGCTGAGGTGCAAAGAGTTGTGGGTAATTGTCATGTTTTTCATTAGCGTTTAGATGAGGATCCGTAGATGAGGGAGGAAATGGCCTCATCATCATCGCTCTGTGACTGTGTGTGTTTGTGGAGCCAGGCCTGAACGTCGGCAGATCACACCCTTGATCACAGCTGTCCTCGCTCAATACAAAGGGAACAAATTGTTCCTTCTCTCTCTTCAACGGGCGACTTGCTATATTCCACTATTACCTTGCAACACTGAAAGAGACAAGCCGGCGTAAATGACGAGCCAGAAGATTGCAGGAAGAACACGAGATCGAGGGGAAAGAGGGAACAGAACATGATGGTGGGGCGGGTGGTTTTAGGGCTTAGCTGTGTGGGAGTGGAAGGCCAGAAATAAGACAGGAGATGAGGAAAGAAAATGAAAAGAAATGTCTGCCAAAATTGTGATGAGATACCACAATTGCACGGCTGGGATGAGGACGGGAAATTAGAGCAGAGGAAATTTGAAAAGACGCACAGATAGGAAAAGGGGGGAGGGAGGAGACAGGTGGTGTGGGAGGGGGGCCTTGTGAGGCATGCTGTACTGAAAGACGTATTAAGGTGTTGTTTTTAACTTTATAGGACACACAGTCCAACCCACAAGACATGCTCTTTATTAATTTTGCCTAAGATTAATACTGCACTCCTCTGATGTAGTGTCATCACACTGTAGGTGGATTTACCTTGTGCTCAAATGAGCAGCAAGGACTTTGCCACCATGCATAAACTCCTTCATTTTCTCAATTTTAAAAGCTCAAACAAACTTTCACCAAGTCCAAGTGGATTATTCATGCCAGCTTTGACTTGCCAATTAGCTGCTGCGGCAGTATCAAGATGAACATGACCATCCTAGCTTCGCACTGCAGACGGATTACGTGACACCCCTCATACATGAAGGGAAGACACAGAGTAAGGGAGACAAAAAAAAAATCTTTTTTGTTATTTTGTTTTGCAGTTTTCAAGACTTTTGAAAAATGTTGCTGCTCGTTTGTTTTGTCTTTCAGGGTAAATGTTTGGGGTCATTTACAAATAACTTTTACTTCTTCCAATTTGTGTCTCTGGTCATTTATTCGTTAATCACATCACACAGATTACTTTTAAAAGATTTGAATAGCACTTGATGTGCTATTTAAATGTGATGGTCAATCTTCCGGTGTTAATGCAGAACCGCAGATTATAGATTTATTTAAACAAGCCAACAAGTAATTTTGAGAGGTAATTAACCACAAAGGAAACTTTTGAATTTGTTGCTCAAATGCTCTTTTACAAAACACCTTAAGATGGGCTTCAGGCAGCTTTTTGCTGTCCAAGTTTTTTATGAAAGGACCATTGAGGAGAGTGGCCTGAGGTCAGCCTGCCTCTGTTCTGCCTTTGCTTGGTTTATACTCGACTCCTGTACATTCCACACGGAAAATAGATGTGCACTTTTTGCAGCATTTATGCCAAATGTATCGTCTCCTCTGAAGTCCATATTCTGCTCAACTCTAGGGGGCAGTGTAAGGCGAGTGTGGCGGTTGTTATGGGGTGAATCATGAGTTAGTCTGTTTTTGTGAACCTCCACTCAGAGGAGCTCTTGCTCGTCCGCCAGGTTTTTCCACGTGGAACTGTCATAGTTACAAAATTTCAGACGTGCTCAATGTGGCGAATTCAGTGTATGCTAATGGAATGTGGTTGTGCGCACGTAACAAGTAAAACTCGGGTTTAAACCAGTTAATCCCAGCTGTGCATCCAGCCGGCCGCAGGATTCAAAAGTGTACCCAACACCTGGAAACCATTTCTGATGAGAAAACGATATGAGAGAAGAAATTGAGACGTCTTGTACATTTTCAATTGAAGGTATTTGTTTGAGGGCTGCACAGTGGCACAGTTGGTAGAGCTGTTGCCTTGCAGCAAGAAGGTCCTGGGTTCGATTCCCGGCCGTGGATCTTTCTGCATGGAGTTTGCATGTTCTGCCTATGCATGGTGGGTTCTCTCCGGGTTCTCCGGCTTCCTCCCACAGTCCAAAATTAATTAATCGGTTTCTCTAAATTCTCCCTAGGTGTGAGTGTGTGTGTGAATGGTTGTTTGTCTTGTATGTCTTTGTGTTGCCCTGCGACAGACTGGCGACCTGTCCAGCGTGTACCCCGCCTCTCGCCCGGGACGCAGCTGGAGAATGGCACCAGCAACCCTCCCGACCCCATTAGGGAAGAAGGATGTAAGAAAATGGATGGATGGTATTTGTTTGAGCCAACAACAGGCTTTCTATGCCAAGTTCTGATTCTTTTGAATACATTCTTATGAATTGATTTCCAACTCAGCTGTAGTGTATCGTCACCTTCAGCCTCCAGGCCACCTTCATTTCTGAAAGCTCACTGCTGTGCATAATATTTTTGTATGCACATAAATGTTTGAAGTTAAAGTCAAAATCCTGTCAATGGGAAACTAAAAACTACACATCAAGGTCCACTGGAACAAAACAAAAAAATCTCAAACACGTGAGCAAGTGAAAGTTGTCCTATTTGCTCAAAAGAGAGGTAGTGATGTGGAAGGTTTCCTGTTTCAGACTGATTGTTAGAGTTCTCTCTGTGTCAAATACCTACCTGTAATTTCTCATGTTTCATGTTTTGCCTAGAGTAGTGATACAGTCTGGATAAAAATAGGGTTTTTCTACAGTATGTTACAGGTAGAATTATACCCTCATAAGAAGAGGTCCAGTTGTCGAATTATTCAAATGTTTTTACAGACTGGTACAATTTAGATAAAATGGGAAGAGGATTGGGATCTGAACATGGTTCTCTGGGGGTAACCCTGCTTCCTTAAACACAACAAAAACATGACTGTTTGGTAATTTGGTTACTGTAGTATTTCCCTCAGGTATGAATGTCTGTGTCCACGTTTGCGTCTCTCTGTTGCCCTCTGATGGACTGGCGATATAAAGAATAGAATCCATGCACATCTTCTTTCTGAAGACTTAAAATAGTTAAACCACAGTGGGATAAAAGGTAAATGTATGTATTTGTCATCCCACTATTGTTTAGCTATTTTAGTAGTTAACTCATTTAGCAAATACTTTCAAATTTGCATAATTTAATATCATTTAAATGTGATAGACATATATACGTCTGTCCCATTTAAATGCATCTTATGACCAATTGCCATTCTCTCTAATATTTTTAGTTTTATAAGGATCCTGCGCCGACTGTGTAGGAGATGTGTACTTTCAGCCCAGAGGACAGCTTAGGAGGATAAGGCAGCAAACTGGAAACCAAAAAAAGGCCTTATCAGCATTTTGTCTCCCCCTGTTTTAGCCCTCTTTCTCTCCATCTCCTGATCCCGCTGCAGTGTTAGCACAACAGCTTCAGAGGTTACCACTCAATTAAGCTCGGCTCTTCATTTACGGCCATGACAAAGACGACCCTTCTCTTCTGTCTCTCTTCTTCCCCTTTCTCTGGCTCGCTCCTCCAACCAAACTTGTAATTACAGTGTTGGACAGCACGCTCCACAGTGACCCAGTGTAAAATATGACTATCCATTTGGCCCTTATCCCTTCATCGCTGTTCCTCCTCCTCCAATTGGACCGGTGGCTGCTGCTCACCCCCTGCACCATCCCATCACTGCCGGCCATTTCACCCTCGCTTCACCTCACCCCTCTCAGCTGCCATGCGGCGAAGCGTCAGGATGAGGAATATGGCTAAGCACTATCTCCTTGTAATGAATTACATTCTCTTTTAACCCCAGACAGATATCTACTTGAACTTACTGCTGCAAATCATCTGTTTTTCTTTTTTTTATCTTACATTCCATACTCTGGTCTAAATCCTGATGACCACCTCACTTTAAAACCACATTCACTAAATTAAAATATAGAGTAAGTCTATTCAAAAGTTGCTGGTGCAAGCGTTTGTGTAATGGGTTGATTGATAGGTTCAGATTGTGCTGAAAGGGGTTGTAAGGATATACAGTATGTACATGTATAAGTGTGTGTATAGACATAAGCAGAAGCGCAATATGAGCCGTTTGGCACCTTGTTGTAAGTAGCATCACTGCTACCAGTGTGAAGTTGACTTCTCTTCTGTTAACAATGGGGGTCAGGGACCATTATACATCAGCAGTCTCCTTCTGGCTGAATTTAAAAAGTTACAATTTTTGGCTTGATTTAAGAAATAATCTTAATAAAAGGCAGTACACAGACCCATTCAATAAATTTAAATATTCCTGAAAAGCCCATTTATTCTGTAACTTTTATCACTATGTGAAAAACATTGTGCAGGGTGGTGTTTGAAATCCTTTATTTCTGCTAATTATGATGCTTCTGCTAACAGCTAAATCAAACATAACATTTAAAAATATTTTTTAAAGAAGTATTACATCACTATTTAAAAAAATGATATGTCAGTTAATAAAAAGTTTTAAGTAGATTTTTTTTAGGAGGTACGTTTAATCTGACAAAGACAACTCATTGGGACATATATCTTAATTCATTAAATATGACTGTGATATACGATATGACAAAGAGATAATGACAATAACAACTTCCATTTTGTTGATAATGTGCATCATTTATGTGCAATCATAAAAGTACTCCTATATTGCTCTGCTGGTTAGCTTAAGCTCAAGCCTCTAAATTAGGGTAACAAATGGAAACAACAAAAATTAGGGTAAAAGACGATTCTGACTAAAACTCTATTTTAGTGAAATGAAATGCAATCCTTTTACAATGCTTCATGAATTGTGTATCATTTTAAAGTCATGTAAATATTTACCACTTTGCACTTGTTTCTATGATGTAAAGCATGTTCAAATAGCTTGTTGTTGAAATGTGCTGTGCAGTTAAACTTGACTTGACTATTAACCTGCATGTCTGATTTATAATACACGGCCTTTCTTAAGGTTCCTTACATCACCTAAGTGAATAAACCTATTATTTATCCATCCTTTATTGAACAACAATTATAGCCAAAAACTGTAATAAATTTGTAGGAACTGTTACATATTGAGTACAATATGTAACAGTTTACATTTTGTAAACTATTACAATTTTTAATTGTTGACAAACACTCTGTAAGGTTTCAATATTGTGAGCTGTTAGTTTTTTACAGCTCACAAATATTCCTTCGCTACTTAGGAGCTTCTCTAAATGCAGTTTGGTAAAAACAGAAATCCAGGTGACATGCATCCTCTTGAAGCCGGATGCAGAACTGCATGGCTACAGGCAGACGGTCACTAAAGAGACCGGTCTTCTCCCACAAGCATACAATAAGGGATGAGTGTTGCCAACACAGCTGTCCACTGGACATGTTGCTCCATATGCCCTTATCAGTGGGGGAGTAGAGGAGCTCCCAGGCCAGCTAATCAATCACAGAGGCCTCCTGGTTTGCAGAGGTCATCCCAGCGCCACAGGGCAGGGTGCAGAGCACAGAGCACCTGGCCAATAAACTCCATTTTAGCTGAGCTCTGCTGCATTAGACTGTCATAAGCTTCTTTTTAAGTAAACTGGGTGTTTTTGAAAAGAAAATGGGGTCTTAAATGCACTGTGACTTTAAATTAAAATAACTTTCCAAACTAAAGGTGTAAACACTTGTTCATCAAGGTGTTGTCAATCTAAAGGCCTTCACATTCTCCTCCATAGATGATGCCCTTGACCCTTCAGTGTTCTCTATCGCTGCTCTCTCAGGTTTAGTGTGCTCTTTCTTCCTCCAGCCAATAAAAACAGCTTATCTGTCAGAATGTGGTACCATCCTAAATGAAACTACTAAATTAGTTATTATGACCAATAAGGTTTCTCTAAAATAGAAAGGACTCCTGGTTCAGTACTTCTGCTCATTTTTTAGTATCTATGCAGAATCCCGTTCACACTGAACCAAGTTCTATTTCTGCTGGAGGTTTCTTACTGTTAAAGGATAGTTTTCCTCTTCACATGCTCGGGATGAAGGTCTCCTTCGAAGTCAGTGACATGAAGCCAGTGATTGTCACTACATGCTGGTCCAGGAGGACTGGATGCTGCAAGTCAATGACTCGATGGAGTGTAGATGATATAGTGTGAACTGGTGATACATAAATGAACTAAACTGAATTAAATTATACAAATAAACACTCTCGAAAACCTTTTTGTCTAAGCCCAGGTAAGATTAGACATTCCTATGACCGAGGAAAAGTTGCCACTTCCTGTTTGTGAATAAATCCTATTGTTGAATGAAATCTTTCTCCAACAATAAGTTGACATTCAGGCTCATCTGCCTGCCGCTGTGCTCAGAGTCACTTCCATCTGGCCTAGCAGGCGTAATAGCTCTACTAATCTCCAAATAATAGGAGCCGGACTGGGAATGTCACCGGGGTACAGTGGCCCCTTAGTTCCTCAAAATCAATATTTTATGCTCCTCAGGGGGATCCCTGCCTTCCACTGGGATGTCAATACTGTCGATTGGGTATTAAAGAACATTTCATCAACATGTGTGACAGCAAAAGCAAGAAGGAATATATGCTCAGGCTCATGAAGGGAGTCCATGGATGTTCAGGCTGGCCTGTGGGTATTTAGGACCCCTGGGGAGCTCAACCCTCAGGACTGTCAGAAGACATCGTGACAAACTGTGTTATCTGATATCACCACAGTACTGGTTTATGCTTTAGCAGGAAGGAAGATAAAAGGTTCCTGGGTTTGTTTCATCCTTCATCATGCTTTTGTCGCTAATCTGCATTTATTTGTTTCATTTATGCAGAAATTTAACTTGACAATACAATCTGATGCATCGTTTAACATCTTAACAGATGTTAAATGTTAGATTCAGTCATGTTTTCTTTTTTTGTCAAGGGTAGGTGGGTCAGTATTAGGACCACCATGCAGATCTACTGTTCACTGCAACATTTTTCACATTTTATGCCAACCACAAACTTGTGGGGGATTTTATGTAATAGATCAACACAAAGTAGTGCATAATGAAGCACCTGTAGGTAATTTAATATCAGTATAAATCTGTGAATCTGTGATGGTGTCATAGGTTAGTTGGATATACACTAGACAGACAGAGATAATGCAATGCTTCTGCTGAAAATTTTAATATTATAGAAAAACTGCACACTTACAAAGACATGGTTATCAAACTAACCTGGCAGAACAGCCAAAGGTCTGAGTAACTTTAGGAGAGCTTCAGAGTGTGGTGGAAAACACATACACCATGACATCTGTGAAAACAAAATCCATACAGTGAAATATGGTGATGGTGGCATCATGCTGTGGGAATGTTTCCTTCAGTAAGGACACGGGAGCAGGTCAGAGGTCAGAGGTAAATAAACTATCCTAAACGTAGGAAGATGCTGACAAAAAAACAAACAAATGTTTGCAAAGTTCATGACACTGACTCACAGCCACCCTAACGTACGGCCAGAACTGCAACCGAATGATTTAGATCATGCATTAGAATGGCCCAGTCAAAGTCCAGACCTAAATCTATTGGAGAGTCTGTGACAAGGATGGAAAATTGTTTTAGCATGCTGAAATATGAAAAAAAAAAAAAAAAAAAAAAAAAAAAAAACTTACAAGAGTGAAGAAACCTAATGATGGTCCAATGGAACAATATATTGATAATCAGTAGCTGACTTTATGTCTGTACTTTATGTTTGTGCTACCTGATACACATAGTAGGAAAAGTAAACATTGTACAGTTTTATTTCCATGTTAATGATCATTAAAACCTCTAACCTTGTGATTAAACTTACGTATGTAATGGTGCCTACTTTGCCAATGGCCTAAAGAACAGTCTAGAAACTGGCTGACTTCCATTTTCTACCAGCAATTTGCTGTGACTGCAACTTTTTCTTACAGAAAATAATGCAATGTTTGTGTCAGTGAAGAGGCAGAAAAGACCTGCATCAGTATTTTGCTTGTTTGCGCCCAGCGGAGGCCACAGGATGCTCAGCGTTCCCACTGTGTCCGCTGCCTTTGTGCCCTGCTGCCCTCCTGCCCAGCCACCACCATCTGTTCCCTGGCACAGCCCTCTGCAGCCCATGCAGGGCAAGCCCTGACTCTGATAGCCTCACACCACATCACGAGAGGGAGGAAGTGTGTGTTTGCTTGTGCGACCGTCCACACATGTGGCCAAACAATCAACGCACAGACAAAATGCGAGAAGAGCATGGGAAAAAAAATCAACTTTAGGTAAGTGAAAAGATAACAGTTGTTCTAGAGTTAAACCTAGTCACTACATAACTTACTGCTTTATTCATAGACATATTCAATCAATTGGAACGTTACTGGAAAACCCATTTATTTTAGGAATTTTACCACCAAGTTCCTTTAGAACCTTCCATGTACAGCTAATAAAAACAAGACATTTTAAATTAGAATATTATACCAGGGAAATAAATTATAAAACAGTTTTTAAATACAGAAATCTGGGCTAAAGTAAAAAGTATTTCTAATATCGGCTTCAAGGTTATTTTCAAAAGGAACTTTTAATCTGACAAACGAGACTCAACGGGGCAAATGTTCTAATTTATTAAATAAGACAGTAATGCCATTCTGGTCAGGCTAGTGTTTTCAAAGTACCTCTTGAAAATAACCTTGAAGCAGGTGCTGAGCATGAATTTCACAAAGACACATTTCTGTAATAAAATGTTTTAATTGTCCTAAGGTAATATTCTAATTCTAAATGTGTTTTTATTAACTGTAAGTAATAATCATCAGAAGGGGAGGCTTGGAATCATCCATTTGTGGGGTATTATTCTGAATAATGTTTCACTTAGTGAACTGAGGCAGTGACATAAATGAACTGAGAAAGTGTGTCTGTTACGAAAAACTAATGTTCAAACACTTTGTGACCGAAGTTGACAAAGAGGCTTAAAACTTTCCGTTTTCAGTGATGTGTTGATTACAGCACAATTAACATAATCATTATTACTGTACATAATGGAATTAATACAACTAGTTTATTTACATAGCACCAATTCATAACAAAATTATGCATCACCGGCTGACATTTGCAGAGGCAATCTAAATAAAACTCTGGGTGCAGGAGTGTGTATGCAGCCCAGCTCTGCTTTGATGTGAGTGTGTGTCTAGAGGGAGCGCCAGCTCTGAAGAATGGTGCTGAGGCCACTGAACTCATTTTCCTTTCCCCTGCTACAACCCTTGACCTTTGACCTCCTGGGTCAGAATTCTCCCCCTTTCTTCTGTCTCCATCTATCAGGCGCTCAATCCCAAATGGGGGCCAGCATCTTTTGCAACAAACCCGCCTCTCGTGTCTGGCCTCTTTTGTTTTAACCTCTTTAGCCATCACTCCTGGTTGGGAGGGGGGTCGCGATTTGGTTTATGGCCCTGGTGGCTTATGGGTATTGGTGAGAGGAGGTGGGGGGGAGAGTCGGGGCTACAAATCTCTGACTAGCACCTTAAGCTGTCAGCGTTGCCCTGGGGGCCTTCAGGCGTCAGCCAGCACGGTCACCTTGGATTGGTGGACGAATTAGATGAAGACACACATGCAAACACACACCCACATACACACACGCACACACACCAGCTGCACATATCACAAGACAGTAAACAGAGAAGATCTTGCCATTGCAGGTTTAAATTCCAACCTCTGCAAACACAGACATGCATCCAAATCAACAGGCAAGCAAACAATCCCCCGTTTCCTCTCTCTCTTTCACACATATCCTCTCACACACAGTGTAATGAAACACACCTCTTCTCAGTCTCTAAGAAATGTGATTAATATTCCAGAGGAGCAGAGGAAGGCTGGCATCTGTTTGCTCTGATTGCTGCAGATCTCCCAGAACCTCTCTGTTCTCAGTATGCTTTCAGCTGTGTGGAGTTGTGGCTGTGATTACCAGATCAACATGATTACGTCATGTTTGTCAGTGAAATGGTTCCTTCACCTCCCGGTTGCGTCTACACATCATCACCCTGCTGTGCTCAGAAGCTCCCCGCGGTGGGACACCACAGTGAGGTGTCCATCAACAGGGCGGAGTTGAGTAAAATGTCCTGGTTTAGTGATGGAGGTGAAGATGGAGAGGGAAGGTGTCAGAGTGTCAGTGGGCTGGTCCAACGGCCCTCGCCGGCCAGGGTCACCACCCACTTTCCCACCCACCCACTCGGTGGCAGCTGTGTTGGAAGTGCATCCTTGACGGGCACAGCGGGGTGCAGAGGTGGGTGATAGCATGTGTAAATGTGTGCATGCAAATATATGTGTGCAGATGTGTGTGAGACACAGGATGTCAGATCTTTAAACATTTCCCTCAGGCAGAGCTGTACAGAGGGCTATTTTACAGGAGCAACTAAAACATGAGAACCAAGAGGAAATTTGTCCGATTGTACATTCAAAAACATTTGTGCTCCCTAGAAAACTACTGAGACTCAACAGACAGTCTGGCTAGTTCAAACATAAAGCAAATGTCTTTGACCTACCAAAGGGTCAGTAGCACCTCACTGGACTTTGTTTTGTCACTGGCAGAGGCCCATTGGAATGATTTATTAAAGTATAAAGTGTCCGTTTATGATGCAATTTTTTGCTGGTTTTAAACCACTGTGAACCAAGCATCTCTAACATGACTGAAATCAATTTTTCTGTCCTAGTGTGTAGCTGATGAATTCCCCCAACACGCTTCAATTTAACATTGGTCATTTTGCTTCGTTTCATTGCTGCTGTTTTGCTCACAAAACAGAAAATCAGACATTCATCAATAGAAATTAGAAATTAAATAGGAACGTCATTTTTGTTTAGTCCCAGATCTGTCTACATGAAAGCTGATACGTAACCATGCAAAACAAAATGCAGCCTTCTTTATTTCACAGTTTTGACATGAAAACCAGCACACCGGCACAGTAACCGAGGAAACAATCAGCATCATGCTAATGTTAAGAAGCTCCTCCCCCCAAGACAGGCAGCACAAATCAGAAAAGAAAAAAGGATGGAACATTTATTGGGATTACAGAAGCAAAGCTGTTTCCTAAAGTCTACCTAAGACATAAAATGTTTTCTGTGAAATCTTCTCCTCTGTAAAGTTTTACTTGTGTTTCTTTTTTCCCCACCTTGAAACTAACCAGGTGGGTGGTTGATTTAATCAGAACACTTTTGTTCATTAAACATTCGAGAAGTTTACTTAGAGTTGTTGTGTCATTTCAGCAAAATTAAATTATTTTTTATTCTACTTTTGACTTGTGTTTTAGTTAAAACACGATGTTATAGAAAAGTGAGTCCATCCAAACATCCACCTGTGCACAATGTTGAAAGTATTTACAATATGTTGTATACATACAAATTTTATGTAAAAAAATGCAATCTTTTAAGAATTTTACTTCTAAATGGATTTTTATTTTGAAAATAGATTTTATTTTAGAATGATGTCTTGATGTTCTATAAGACTTCAACCTAATGGCACAAACCACTAAATTTTTATCCAAATATAAGTAAATAAATACAGTTTGCATTAACCAGAATATAAAATATAAAACTAAATCAACTAAAAACATTTCATAGAAAAACTTAAAAATAAATATGCATGTATTCAACTACATCCTAATCATAAAACCATTAAGACAATCCTAGACATAACTTGCATAAATTTCATTGTCTGTAAAATTAATAATAATAATAATAATAATAATAATAATAATAATAATAATAATAATAATAATAATAATAATAATAATAATAATAATAATAATAATAATAATAATAATAATAAAATAGTAACTGTGACTACATTGTGTATATATAACTATAACATTGCATAATTATAGCATGTCTTTTTTTTTGCTCACACACAGTATTCTGTTCTTTTTATGGTAAGTAGCAAGGATTAGTATTTTGATATTGTTTAATTCAGGCCTCAGCATTGCAAAAGGTGAAAAAAATAAAAAACATAATTAATTAGAAACTGTAACTGTGTAGAACTTGTTTGATTTGTCTGCAGTTTTTAAATGTAATTTTAATTTTTACACATATTCTATTTTATCCATTGCTATTTTAGACTAACTCTGCTTAAAATAAGAACCTATTTTGTTCTTAGAGCTTCTGGAAAAAATTTGAAAATATCTTCATTTGCAGAAAACTCTGCAGTAGACTCTAGATGCTCTGTCTCCTTTCTTTCATGTGTTTCTGATCTACTGTGACGTGCTGGGCCATTTTATCAGCCTCAGACTTCCATAAATCTTCTTCTTCACCACAGAGATATCTGGAGTCCACCATATTTCCTGCAATGTTTGACAAACTGCCAGTAAGACTGGCATGCTGGTGGTGCACAGCAGCGCAATACTGATGTGTCATCTAATTTCACATCACACTGTGCAACAACGGAAAGGAAAGACGAGAGAAGAGAGTGTGAAGATCGGACAGTAGGGTACAGAGAAGGAGTGGGGGGCGTGGAGGGGGGCTGATGAGGGAAAGAAATCTCTGTCTCAGCAAAAGTTTTCATTACAATTTTGAGACAAATGATCTCTGTGTCCTTCTCCTGAAGCTGCCTGGGGCGTCATGCTATTTCTATGCAAATAACAACCTCACGCCTTTGCTCCTATTATTTCTGCTGGAGCTGCTGCAACATGACCCAAGAGAGAAGGAGAGGGAGGGGGAAGGGGATAGTGAAGGGAGCGGGAGGGTGACACGAAGTGAGAAAGAAAAATAAGAAGGAAAATGCTGTAAAGGATGGAGAGAGAGAGAGAGAGGGAGAGAGAGAGAGAGAGAGGGAGAGTGGGGGCGGCAGAATGACGGTATGGAGGAGGAGAGCCGAGGAGACAGCCAGACAAGCAGAGCGTGTGTGTGCGTGTGTGTGTGTGCTTACGATGGACTCGCTGAAGTGTGAAAATATATAACACTAGGAAAAAGAGAGAGAAGAGAGAGAAGAGGAGAAATGGAGGGCTAAGAACAACACAAAGACACAACTATAATTTGTTTGGAGCCTGCCTTTCTTGTAATATATGACACCCTCTGTACGGGTGCTTCCTCACCGCGCACTATTGTTTAACCATATAGCACTTACAACACTATCAGGACCAGTCCATCTCAGACAAACACACACTCCTGCACACACATCAGGATTTACGTACTGGTCCACTCCACTGCTGCAGTTTGCTTCAAATGAAACTGTGTGAAAAGTGAAGCAGCAAAGATATACTGCAAATAAACAGCAGTACACACTGTGATGTATGGCTTCACCAGAAGCTGGATCATTCGTTAACTTTACACGGAGTGTAGAGTCAGTAGAAGGAAGCGTTTAAAACCGCTCGACTTTTAGGCATTACGTTTTTGAGCTGGACATTTAAAAACCGTAAGCAGGAGACCAAACTGGAGAGAAAAAACATCTTGGACATGTAATAGAAAATAACATCAGTGTCCTGCTCAGTTTGTTCATTCAGTCATTATGAAAGGAGCAAAATGACCTGAAAAATATTCCCCACTTTATTAGATTGACAAAAAAATGTTTGTCAGTTAAATATCTATTAGAATGAATTGAACAGCATTATAAAAGTTTAAGCACTTCTGCCTTGCAGCAAGAAGGTTCTGGGTTTGAATCCCTGCTAGGGGACTTTCTGCATGGAGTTTGCATGCTCTGTTTGTGCATGGTGGGTTCTCTCCGGGTACACCGGCTTCCTCCCACAGTCCAACAACACAAATGTTAAGTCAACTGGTCTCTTTAAGTTGTCATTAGGATTGAGTGAGTGAGTGCGTGGGTGTGTGTGCATGGTTGTTTGACCTGTATGTCTCTGTGTTGCCCTGTGACCCAATGGAGATAGGTACCAGGACCCCTCACAGTCCTGCAAGGATAAATGTGATGGATGGATGGATGGATGGATGGATGGATGGATGGATGGATGGATGGATGGATGGATGGATGGATGGATGGATGGATGGATGGATGGATGGATGGATGGATGGATGGATGGACATGCAAAGTACAAGTAATATAACACACTGTTTGCAGGTCAGTAGTTTGTAGAGGCTGTTCCTGTTTGTGTCTACCTTGTTTGCACAGATAAAGGCTTTTTTCTTTGTAGGTTCTAATCGTTGAAACCCAGAATTATATCTTCACATATAAATTGACCAGATTTTAAGAAATAAAAGTTGAAGGATAAGTTCTGTTATCTATTGCTAAACTACAGCTTTCTTGCCCCTCTACCACAAAGGCCACATTTTGTGGAGTGCACTGCTAATAGTTGTAACAAATTCTCTCCTCTGAGCTGTGGATCTCAGCAGCTCCTTCAGTCGGGTTCTTGGCTCCTACTCTGATTGAATTCTCTCTGTGCTCAGCCTGACTGTTCAGGTGGACGGCCATGTTCTTCAACCTGAACAGTGCAACAGGATAAGTTCAAAGCTTGAATTATTGTTTTAGAACTTTACCCTGCTTTAAAATTTTCCTCAGTTTTCTCCCTGCCCTGTCTGCTGTTCTCTTCTTGTCTTTGTGATGCTTTCGGTCCTCTGATGCTCTCTAACAGGTCTCTGAGGTCTTCGCAGAATAGCTAGGAAAATGCTGTGAGAAACCTTGGATTTCTCTCTGACCCATATATTTACACTTCTTTCTTCAATTTGCACAATTTTATTAGAAATACAAAATTTCTCTCATCACAGAATTCATTTGTTTGTTAAGTTCACTGTTGTCTGTTAACTGTTGTTACAAAGGCAGGTTGTGAGAGAGGGGGAAGACATGTGGTAAAAGTCAGCAGGCTGGGACTCGAACCTGTGACATCCGCATCAAGGACACAGGCCTCCATACATGGGTCACACTGAACCCCCCTGCCATCACCGCACCCAGAAATCACAGTTCTTTAAATGGGATGAAATTTTCAGTGGCCAAGCTGCAGGGTGTCGTCATATCTCATGTTCCAGTTATGGAACCTTTAAACCTAAAGTAGTCAGACTTTAGGGTTAACTTTGGTTAATGGAGTCAGAACAAGTAGACTACCATGCTTAGTGACTATGTTGTTAAATACATCTAAATAGAACATTCAGTACTAGGAATAAACTAGTTCCTTTTCTACAGTGTAAAAGTAGGCTCTGACTCAAGTGTCATTATTCTAAACAATACTAATATTAGTATGAACAGAGCATAAAAACATTTACTTCTACCTGAACTGTTTGTGTTTGTGTGGATGAAAGAGGCTCAAAAGCATCATCCAATGGGTTTAATGCTTTTAAAGGTTAGTGGCTCCTCTCAGCCTGCAGCAGTGCAGATAATGTTGCCCCACATTAACCTGTGATAGGATATGATTTGATAAAGTCTGGTTTAATAACCCATAACATGTTTAGCCATTTCGGTTATTGAGGTCATTGTGAATTAGATTTTGTCAAGGAGACCACGAAGGAGGAAAGTTTGGTTTCACTTATCTCAGTATTTAGTTGAGTCCAGATAACAAAATTGGTAAGTTACTATAAAAAGTAACTTAAAATATCCAAGCTCTTTATTTATTAAATTTTTCAAATAATTGATATTTCAACTGTTTTCTTGATTTCTATGTCATCCTCTTTAACTCTCAGCCTTTTGTTTACGTAAGCTTTCACAAAGCTCTATATTCAGTCACAAAATAGTAAATCCTTTAAAATCCTTCTTAGAGTTTTCCAGACAATACTGGACCACACAAAAACACACACAAATTACTAACGTTTTTTTGTACTGTTGCAACCATTAAAAAATCTCCTCTTCAATTTAACCTTATATGTGGAAATACATTGTTGATGTTACCATTCTAAAATAGCTTGCAATTACATATTGGCAAATATCAAAGTCATTTTCACAGGTAGCAGAGTGTTGTTGTTAGCAGCTGCTGAAAGTGACTAAAAGTTACTTTTAATGTAACTTAGTTACTTTCCAAATCAAGTAGTCAGTAATCTAACTAAGTTACTTTTTCAAGGAGTAATCAGTAATCTGATTAAAGTTGCTTTTTCAAAGTAACTCTGCCATCACTGGCTGTAGATGTGATTGATGTATTAACATTGTTAAAAAATTATTTAGAAAAAAGACTATAAAGTTGTGTCTCTTTTTATGCAAAAGGTTGACTGTGTGTAAAAAACATGCAACACATGCAAACTGAAGTGTTGGACCAGAAGAGCAAATTCCATTCATATTTTGATATTTACATATCTCTATTGTCAAATAATGTCACAACTTTAATATTGATCTGTGACAGATTATCTACAACCTGTGACAGTTGCTTTGTCTCCTGAGATCTAATTTTAAATCATCTAGTTTGATTTTCATCCCCAAAAATGTGCAAAACTGAGAATATATTATTATCATCATTATTCTTATTATGAAATAATAAGAATTATTGGCCTTCATCTTCCTGCAAAAATCAAAACACAAAAGTAAATCCGTTTTCTCTGTGTGACAATATTAAACACTCACCACTAACTGGATTGTTACGAACATCAAAAGGTTAATTTAGCATTTTAGACTACCAGGCATTCCAGAGTGTCAGTCTCTTGCTCTTCATTTCTCTAGATCACTGTTAAATCAGGTTTTTTTCACACTGCTGAATAAAAACGAGATGGTATTATTTCATCATGATCAAACCTTCTTACTTTGCTTTGATGCCACGTGCCGTCCATCCATCCAGGGTCAGGTTGTGGCAGCAGCAGAGAGTTCCAGTCTTCTCTCTCCAGCAACTTGGGCCAGTTCCTCCAGGGGAATCCAAGCCGTTCCCAGGCCCACAGTCCCTACTGGGTCGCCTTCCTGGCCTCCTCTTGGTGGGACATCCCTGGTCTGGATCACCTCAGCAGGGAGGTGTCCTGGAGGCTTTCTAAACAAGATTGGAAGTTGGCATCTGTCACTGGCCAAATGCGAATAAATGTACAAAGTGGAGTGTGGATTTGAGCAATGCACCCACCACTGTGGCCAGTTGGCAATTTGAGCAGAAAGTAAACCTGACTGTTTCTGTCAGGAATGTGTTTCCCATTTACACTATTAGAGTAAATGCCGCATTTTAACCAGTAAAATTCTAGCAGGTGTAACATCAGACAGAGCTCACAGTTCATGTCTGCTTACGGTTTGTCATGGCTGAGGAGATGTTACAAATGCAGGTAGGTCATTGTCCTGCAGTCATCCTAACATGTGTCCATGTGTCACTGTATATGTGTCTCTGTGAGCATGTGCATATTTGTGTGAATCCACCTGTGCAGACAGCATCATGCTGGCATACTCACCTGCTACACCATGGGGGGTTACTAGCTAGCAGCACTGTTAATCCAAACAGCAAGTGAACTGTGAAACAACTACAGTCAAAACATCAAGCTGATTAAATGCTAATTATGTCTCGTACCATATGGTGCTATCCAACCTGGGAACCAGCACTCACAAGAAGAAGAAAAAAAGAACAAATAATATATTTGTGCACAAAGATGAAAAACAGAAAACCTGAGCTCAATTAATGTTTCATTGTTTCTTACAATGACAATTACCAGTAACATCTAGCAAATTTATTTGAAACAGTCTCATCAAATCTCTACAAACCAGCATCATCACACATTGTAGTTTAAATTATGATGAATAGGTCACAGTAACTATGGCAGTGAAGCATATCTTCATGTTGGCATCAAGACACAAAGGGATTTTAAGCTTTACGAGGCTGATGGAATACAATAAAAAGAGGTTTAGTAACACTTAGCTCCATACATTTATGGTGAGCTAATTGTAACCCACTGGCACACTGTTTCATTTCTTACTGTGTACAATGGAAGAAACTATTATATAATGAAATTATATTTTCTAATAAATGTGGACAAATAATATCCATTTTAACAATAAAAAATCCAATCAAAATAATCAAACTGAAAGAGAATACATTTTAAAACTTTTTGCAATATGTAGCTTTAAAAATAGCAATATCCTGATGAGGACTAAATGAGGGCATAACCACATTCATACTCACTTAAAACGGTTCAAATGACACACAGCTGTATCTCATCAGCTTTGTCCACGTGATTACAACTCTGCATTTCAGAAGACATTTGCACTGTTTGAACCTCAGGCCACTAAATTTGGTTTAGTGTGCCCCTGAAAGTGACCCCATGGTGGGACTGAAGGTACTGCTGGAGAAGTTCAGAAAAAAAGGAGGCTGCCATTCAGCCAATCAATTTGTCTGTATTTTGGCCACCATGTGTTTGATGTCTTTGCACCGTATTAAGAATAAAATGGTGTAGTTAATAACTAGTAACTTGTCAAAAATGTAATATATGGAACACGCTTGGCATTTTTCTGTAAACCCATAAAAGTGTTAATTGTAAATTACATTCACTAGAAAATGGTGAAAGACAAAGTTCTGCCGTGGTCTGTAAATACAGTTACAGTTCTCTCACTGACAGCTGAGGGGGGAAGCGGAGGGGGAGGGGGTGACGGCAACAGAAAGCCATCATCTCACACAATAAACCTTTGACCACAACAAACACAAACTGAAAACATGTTGTCAGAAGCTCAAATAGGAAACTCTCACCTCACAAACACATATGTATGGACAAGTCTCTCCAAATGCATCCCCATCAACCCTGACTGACAACGTACAGCATGCAGGAGCCCTCCTATTCCGTCTGCCTTAAAGAAACCGCTAATGTACAAAGTAATCCGGGGCTCTCAAAGCAAAAAAGAAACACACACATACACACCTCCTTTCTCCTTTCTCCCTCTCAATCCATCTGTTTCCCGTTTGCATTTCATGCCTGCCGGCATTTTTTTGAAGTGGCAATACTTTGATGCAGACTGAGGGATACATTATCATTATTTCAATTTCCATGCTAAAGTGTTTTGTGTTTGTGTGTGCGCGTGTGGGCGTGGGTGCGTGCGTGTACATGACTGGAAGACGAAGACCGAGAGGTATACCAATCTGCTCAGTGGTGATGCTGTCTCCACCTCTGTGCTCGCGTGAAAATAAGGCATTGCAGGGAAAAGTGGCAGAAAACAAAGAAAGCTGAAAGGAAGGGTGAAAAATGAAGATAAAGGGGAGGCGCAGAGCTGATGGAAAGGAACAACGGGAAGGGCAAACCAAGAAGGATAGAGATGGAGAACCAGCAGAGGAGGCATGAGAAAGATAAAGGCTGCAGCTAGGACTGCACTGCATTTTGACATGGCCGTCTAAAGCTTAAGCCTCTCCTGCAGCTATGCACTTTCAGCTCGACTCCTCCACCTCCATTTCTATTTCACACTCTCTTTAAAACATCCCTCTTTTTTTCTTCCTTTGATTCCAATCTGTCTCCACACCTTGGTTTTCAAAATCTTTGTTTCTCTCGGTCTACATAGCAACTCAAGTTGATATACAGAGACTCTCCATTTCAGACAGAGCATTAGAGTCCTAAACTGTGCACCAAAATGTTTTCTCCTTTTTTCAGCTAAACAACATACCACCTCATTCAGAGTTTTTATTTCATGGTGTATTTTTGGAACATCAGCTGGGTTTGCACATAAGATTTATGATTTTATAAAATTTTGTCTTGTTTTGTAAGGTTTCTGTTTCATAAGTGTTTGACCTAACTAATAACTTGATTTTTAATTATTGTTAAAATCTCTCCTTATGTGGTGTGCTCCAGTGGCGTAGAGGGTAGCGCGCCCCACATTTGGAGGCCTTCAGTCCTTGACGCGGCCGTCGCGGGTTCGATTCCCGGACCCGACGACATTTGCCGCATGTCTTCCCCCCTTTCCTGTCAGCCTACTGTGGTATAAAGGACACTAGAGCCTGCAAAAAGGACCCTCTGGTGGGGAAGTCATTCTGACTATAAAAATCCCAAAAATCTTCATTCCTCAGAGCTCAGAAAACAAATGTATGAAACCTACCTGGCTTATTTATACATTGTTGAGTAAACCAGACCTGACTTTTCTTGTGGTCAGCAGTGCTGTACATCATAGAGTTCAGGTATGGAGCATTTCAGTGTTTGCTGTCTTTATTACTGTAAAAACTGAAACCTCAGTGGATACCATGACCAGGTTTTTTTTTAGGTTTGTTACAGTCAGTCAATGGTTTTTGATCACCAGCCTCCTGAGGAATCTCCAGGTATCTAATGATACTTATTTTTTTATGTCACTACTTTGCATAAAAACTCCTGTCCCTTTGGCATCACATACACAAACTTAGCTTCCATTTGTATCTGAGAACATGTAGGGCCTTCACTATTTTGTGGTGCAATGATCTTGTCTAAAGTATCTGTACAAGTCTCTCAACCAGATTTCTAACATGTAATCAAAAGCCTTTGATTGGCTCAGACTACCTGATTTTGAATATGAAGATTTCTATTAAAGGGTTAAAAAGATGCTGCAGTAGTCTGGTTAAAAGTGTGAAGAAATACTGAATATTGGATTTGTTTTGGAGGTTTTCAAAAACATTGCAGTAAAACAATTTTAAAACAGGTTTGAATCTCTTGTAGATCAACTGTTTACTGAAAATTAAGCAGAAACCTGGCAGAGTAAAAACAACATGCGATGTCTGATTGTATCTGCGATTTATTACATTTTTCTGCTTCCTCCTATAGAACTAAAAACCAAATAAAAACATGTAGCATTTTTTTACCCACTGTCTGAAGTTACAGCAGACCAAATTTGTCTTGTTTTAGATCAGTTAGAACAGACAAAATGATTTTTATTTGCTAAACGCCACAACAATGAGAGATATGCATGTCAGAAATGTTTTTATTATTATATTCATGTTGAGTGCCAGTTCAGGCTCTGGCATCCTTTTATTTTCTCTTCTCATCAGTTTGGAGCCGTGCTGTTCTAGAGCTGTGTATCAGGAAATGAGAAGACACTGATGACTTGAAAGAAAGCATCTCGATGTGACAACCACAATGTTAGCTCTGATTAAAATTCCTGAGGTGATTATGTGGAAAATAGTATGTAAAGGTTGGTATTCAATCATTTTAGCAAGTAGTGAAAGAATTAGACTTTTAAAAACAACTAGCAGCAGTGTTTGTGTAAAATGCTTCACTTCCTTGTTAAAGGGTCCTCATGTTTGTGTGTTCAGCTGATAGTGAGAAAGAAAGTGTGCGTGTGTGTGTGCGTGTGTGTGTGTGTGTGATGGGGAGTATATACTGCTGTCCTGAGAGGGTGTATAATAACTAGAGAAGACAAACATTGCATATCTGCAATAAATATTTATGTAGATGAGAATATTTTAGTACCTTTTGCTGTTGGTAAATATCTAATTTCTATACAAAAGATTCTCCTTTGACTATCAGCCATCTAAACATTATACACAATGTCATCATAGCTGCTTTTGACACAATTTGTTTTTCACTTATTAGCATTATTAGGATGCGCTTGGTATTCTGCCAAAGTCAGCTGTCACAGTTGTTATAGGATGTCGGAGTCACAAAGTACTTTGCTGAGCCATCTCAGTCCTATAGAAGACACTGAAGTGGTCCCAAAACTAAAACCACTATATTTACTAATAAATTATGAATTTTTATGTTCCCATCACTGGTGTGAATGTCCTCTATTTTGGTGACGATTTATTCAGCTCATGTTGTGTGTTTTCCAGTGCAGTACGTTCCAAGCAGCCTTAGTTAGAGCAGGGATGTAATTTTTAAAAAATACAAGTCATTTTTCCACGTCCTCCAGTTGTTTTCAGGGTCTGACCTCTGAACACAACTTTAACCATGAAGTAAAGTGTTGTTATTGTGACAAAGTAGCCCTTGGCTTTGATGCATCTATTGCTTAGAAAAAGGTCAAGGTCAATGTAGCTGAAACTTGACTGATCCTGGTCAACAATTGTTTTCTAATGCATCTTTGGTATAACATACCTACTATCACCCAAATATGTGTTCCAATAACCTTCTGTTTCATCTCAGGTTGCCACTGCTGTTGTCCAGCATCATTCAATAGTCAACCAATATTTTTTTAGTTTAGCTATCTATTACATTTTCTATAATTAGGACAAAGAAGCGGGAATAACTTATAGAAACTTCCTTCAGCGAAATTCTACATGTATCAGAAGAAGAGAAGAAAAATTATTTCGAAGGTTTGTAGAAGTGACATTAAAACAAATTATTTCCTACAGCTCTCAGTAAAAGCAAATGTGCTTAAAATTAAGTGAATATGTGACTAAATCCAGAGTGCGCACAGTGACTAGTTTAAAAAATTCTTTTGACTTTTGAAAATATATATTGGTAAATCTAACCCTTATTCCTAACAATTTAGGATGTTTAACAATTTGCGTTGTACATCAGTGGGTGTCAGATAAAGACTTTAACGTCATCTTGCTTCTGTTTTCTTCTGTCTGAAGTCAAAACCATCAGTAAATAAACCCTTAGTCAAGGAGGTATGCCTCTTAGAGAGAGAAAAAATAAATTCTTTTATTTCTGGTAAAAAAAATAAATAAAAAATGTCTGAGTTTGTAGCTCTGAGACCCCATCAGAGAGAAGGGGATAAAGAGTGTCCTTTAACGTTTAGTCTAATTCTGTCATCACTCAGGTTCCACTCAAATTCACGGCTGATCTCAAAGAAGAAACCAGTAGAGAGAAGCACTTATTACAAGTGTATCCCTGGAATGTGGTGCGGTGTAGATTTTTTTTCCATTAGTAAAATAGAACAGTTAAAATTTCACAGTTTTTACTAAAAGTTTTGAATCTCAATTTTAGAACATTCAACACATCCTTATATTCTCTCTTAGTGAAGTTCTATCTACTCAAGATCTTCACTATACCTAAAAAAAAAAACATGTAACAGAAATCTCCGTTCATATGATGAAAGCTTGGCATTTTTACATCAGATTTCCTTGTAGAACACACAGGCCAACTCAGAAGAGGCAAATGCTTAAATCAGTATAAGATGTTGTTTGGTTTGGAAGTTTCTTTTCAAACATGAAAGGTTGATTGTTAAAAAGTAAAAGTTCATGAGCACAATTTGGATGCTTTTGCATTAACAAGAAATGATAAAATAATAAAATTACATTAGCATGCAGGATGTAATTATCTTGAATGTTGAATTATGTAGTTTAGTTCAGGAACAAAATGTTGTAAGAAAAACGTGACACAATAAAATGAAATCAAGTTATTTTAGAAAACAATAGAATGTAAAATCGATGATATTAGCAGGTGGACCTCTACTGGTTACTGGTTGTTATAATGCCAGATGAATATCTCTACTCCTGTTTTCCTCTAATGGGTCATTTTGAGCTCTTCAGTACTTAAATGAAAAAAGACATTGTAAATATTCAATCTGCTGAGGCTACAACAAACAAACCAACAATAAAAAGTGACATTACATGTCTATGGAAGTATTTAATAAAATGAGTCAACAAAACCCAGCTGTGTAATCTCGTTTAAACGATTAACCAATGGAAAGCCTGCTGAAGTGTTGTTTACATTATACCTGATTATATAAAATCATTTGGGATAAAGATGCATAACGTCTTTTCTATACAGAAATTATGATGGTTAGATTAACTAAAATATATAGATAACCCAAATTTTAAGCCATTGAAAATGAAGTAATTTCATACCAAACAATATGTCTAAAATGCAGAAACTAGTCACACACAGAGACGTGTGTCTGTTCGGCTGCCACATCGCTGCCTTCAGGCTTCTCCTCCTAATGGATTTCTATCTTTCAGCTCTGCAGCTCAACACAGAGTTAAAATAATCACAACACCGTTAATGTTTTCTAGTAATTTTCAAGAACTTTAAATTATTTACTACAGAGAGAAATCTTTTTTCAGTTGGTTGAATTTCCTTTTGGCACAGCTTGCACCTTGAATTTTGTATTTTAACCAGTAAAAGATACATTTAAGAGAAATTAAGTTCAAAGATGATAATTTTTTTTTATCCACTGTGATGAATTAATTGCTACACAGATTTTCTAAAAATTATTATTATTATTATTATTATTATTATTATTATTATTATTATTATTATTATTATTATTATTATTATTATTATTATTATTATTATTATTATTATTATTATTATTATTATTATTATTAACTATACATATGGACAGTTAATAATTGCTTGGGTTGGAACCCTTTATCTTTATCTTAATCTTAAGCTGTCATGGCAAACACTGTTTTCAAATAAAGTGATTATTATTGTATGTGTTGCCCTGTGAATGATCTTCTTTTATTCAGTGCATTACTAACTTTCTTCTGCAAAGATCTTTGCCCTGTGTTTGTCATACATTAACACTCAGGTAGAGCTTGTAGTTTTTTTTCCCAATATATGTCAGCATTCTATACAGAACACTTTTTTTTATATTCTTTCTGAGACTCCAAAACCATGGGCAATGAGAGGAGCACTGCCTTGCCCAAGGACACGTCATTATACTCCAGGCTCATTCAAAGCAAGCTGACCCTCTGTATCTCTTGTTGCATCAACGTCAATGTAAACTATACAGCTCCAAAATAATTCCACCTAGTCCTTGGATATTTTGGATTTAATGGAGACTTCCATCTGAGTCAACACACCAATAACTAGATGTCTTCTTTAATGTTTTTTTTTTTCATACCATAAGCTTTTTGTGTTATTTGCTCATCTGCAATGGCTTTGTTTACTGGTGCTTTGTCGCTAATTTCTGTTTTGTTTTTGCTTACTTGGTATTTAATTGCACCCTCAGACAGTAATATGTTCATGTTCATTTTGCACTGAACAGGTGCATTCTCTGTCTTAAACGAAGAGATGGTCACAACTGATGGGTGAAGGATTTTAGCAAGATGAGGTCAGGAGTTGTGAAGAAAAAGAGTGACACCCATAGGAGCTGTTGGGGTACTGCAGGTCTCTTTCCCCAAGTCAGTGCAGAAGCAATCGGAGGCTGAATCAGACTAACATGACAAACATAATGAGTTAATATGTGAAAATAATAGCAAATATAATCATTTCAAAAACAGAATATTTTGTATTTGGAGTTTTATAAAAGAGCTGGATGTTGACTCACATCCAATTTGAATGTTTTTATACGATCACTTAAATCTGATATGTACACTGCAGATGATACAGGCCATTTCATGTTATCATTCACAAACCTACTTCCCATTAAAGATATTTGCCATAAGTAAGGTCCGTATTTCATTTGCTCAGTGAGTCAAACATATCGATACACACACATCCCACATGAGTCCTACATAAATGGCCTGTTGACAGACTGACACAACAGGACTGAGTGTTTTTGTGTTTGTCTGTTCCTCTGCATCAAACCTTGTCAAATGGGTCCTTACAGTAGTGACAAAGAATCTGTCCATCCATATGTTTCAGCACGATAGCATAACAGTGGAGTGTTGCAGGCTGCCGTCTCTTTCTCTCTCTCCCTCTCCCTCTCTCTCACACATACACACGCACACACACGCACACACACGCACACGCACACCAACACTCTCAGAGGCAGACACCTCTGAGGTAAACTCTTTGTCCAGCATTGCAAGCCAAAATGCTCCCCTATTATAACACAAGCCCGACTCGCCTGATTCCCCACTACATTATAAGTGTTAATTAATCCCAGCCAAACACAATGCATGCACAAATGGGTTCGGTGTGTAATGCAGTCTACCAAACGCAAGTAGATGCCGTATGAAAATGGGCTTTTTGGTCTTCATTTCCATGGGTGTCGGGAGGAGAAGCAGGGTATTATACAGAAACACTACTGCTGCTTTTGTGGTAATAATGTTCAACTTGCTGTGTTAGAAGTAGAGGCTAGTTCTCTTTTATTGTTATACACTGGGCGTATTTACACCAACCAGTTGTGTTCCATGAGTAATAACTTTACTTTACATTTTCTCTATGCACCACACACCAGTCCAGTTCTGAAAATAACGTACATTTTTAATCACTTTTGCTTTCAAAGGTTATGGGCAAACTAGAAATATTTGATTTCTGAAAAATACATTCTAAACATGAATGTATTTTGCAGCATGTGAATAAAAGTGAAGGCATTTCAGCTTTTTTTCTGTACTTTTATAAAAATGACCTGGCAGTCAGGTTGTGAATCAGCAGCTGATTAGTTTGAGATTTCAAATCTATTTTCACACCATGTTATGATCATTTAAAACTATTGTTGTGCAGCAGCACTAATGTTTAATAATAAAATGCAAACCAGCCTGTTAATGTTTCTTTCAGCTTCCATTTGATATGAGGGTAGATAAATTGTATAATCAATTGTATAATTAGAGAAAATATCAAAGGGTAGATTGTTTTCTCTTCCTTGTTGTGATTCTAACAGCATGTATTCTAATTGCTGATTGATATAATGGTCTTACATGGATGCCTTCAAAGTGTTCCTTTTGCAACTTGTTAGCTTTTAATCTACAGTTGTAACGCACTCATAATTTAATGAGAAGTATTTTGTCTTGCCGTGAGACTTTTGCAGTTCATTAACAGAGAATTCCTCACCACTGACACATGCTCCTACATACTGCTAATACTGCATGCAGGGGACGTTCACCACTTTACATGTATCCAATACTTTAGATAAAAATAAAAATAGAAAGACAGAGACATATACCAAATTAGTCACATGTCCAAATCCAATTCATTTATAAAACATCTCTAAAAAAACAAAAACGGAAGGTTTAACCAAAGTGCTACACAAATACTATAAGTAAAACATTATCAGGCATGTTTTATCAATTATTTTTTTATCATATTAAGAGAGGAGTCAAACAATATTTCACCTAAATCTAAAACTGTCATGCTTCTCAAACCCCAGAATATGTTTTAAACATGTGTTAGTGTTCAACTAGACAGCAGACTGGACTGGAGACGCAACAGTGACGTGTCTATAAGAAGGAACAGAGAAGAATCATCAACATTCAAATCCCTACAGACAGATGATGAAGAGAATTTTGACGACAGATTGTTGCAATTGTAAAACTGAAAACAGAACATTGGAAAGTAGACAATATGATATTCAGTTCATGGATGACGGTTTTCACAGACAACCCTGTCAGTCTGCCTAGAGAAAAGAAGCATCGTCAACAGGTTAAAGGATGTGGGGGGTTTACTGAGATTGAAATGGCTACCGGTTAGTGTCCTGGGCTAAGTAAATGCTATAAAAGCCAATCCCAATGTCTTAATGGCCTTCATTCTTCTTCAAGGGTGTGAGGGTAATTATAAAGTTCATTACAGTAATGAGAAAGGCAGTATTTGAGAGAAAGCCATCAGTAACTGGGCCGAGACACAGTGATACAACTGTTGATCAAGTCTCTGGAATAAGATGTGAATGAGGTTAGGACAAGTTCTGATGATGTCATTTATTCCTAATGGGGTTTTTTCTCTCTCTGAAATTATGGATTAACATTTAAGTGGCTCTCTATTAATGTTTTTCCTCTCTCTTGCTCCAAAGTAATTCTAAGACTTTGGCATGCCCCATGAATTATCGTGCATAAACGTACACATTTACAGCACAAAACCAAAGGAATATTGTACATTATAACCTTGCTGAGTAAGGTTAAAAACCATTTTGTTTTTAAAATTCAAAAGCAGGAAAAAGAACCGTGTGTTTAATAAAGGAGGAGGCCATGCAATTTTGCATTGCAAATTGTAATTGTCAGATGTTGTCTTTTGTTAGAGATCTGGATATACTAACTATAGAAGGACAGTTAGTTAAAGCACTGTCAGTCAAGGTGGTACTGCTTGTTGGACTAAAAGCACCAAAGAGTCACTTCATTGTATGGTAAATGAAAACTAACTCAGTCATTTCCATTTGCATGATTTATAATTTTTTCTCTACCAAAAACTGGTTGACAAAAGTCTCTAAACTAAATTGTCCTTCAAATAAAAAGGGCTAGTTGAGATTAGAGACTTCCGAATTCATTTTATTTGTTGTCTTTTTTTATTTTGGGTATTTAAAATTTCTTTCAGTTCCAGTGTTAAATGTTTAAAAGAATTTAAAGTTTATTGGCCTCTGACAATGTGTTCTTGAAGCATTATCCTAGTATCATTATATTACTTGAGAAAGATCTCAAAACATTAGCGCTTATTGTAATAACTTCTGGGGCAATTTATCGTCCAGCAAAATTTATTATAAAGGCCCACTCACAAAGTCAAAATGCAATAAAGCATAGATAAATAAACTGTATGCAGTACAGTACAGACCAAAGGTTTGGAGACACTTTCTAATTGAATTCAATGAGAAGGTGTGTCCAAACCTTTGGTCTGTACTGTATCTTTATACCAAGCCTCTGTGGTTTAGTGGATCGAGTCATTATACAGCTGGAAGATTCTGTATTTCCTACCAATCACATATGAATTATTGAGTTTATGTATATGCTCATCTGCCTACATATAAAAACTTGAATAATGTCCCAATGTCACTTCATGGAGTTTACATGAACCTTTCTGAGTGTAGCATGTTTCTAGAAAATGTGACCATTCTTCCAAAAATGCATTTGTTAACTCAGATATTAATGCTGAACCAGAAGGTCTGACTTACTGTTTCTCTCTTATTCAACCTAAAGCTGAATTGAACACTCAGATCAGTCTAGTTCTTCACCAAACCTGTAACCCCTGGAAATATGGCCGCTCCAGAACACCTGAAAAACAAACATGAAGTTTCGAGCTCTGTAGGTTCTTATTCTATGGAAAGTTGGTCACTTCTACACACTATGCCCCTCAGTATCTTCCAACTTTGCTCTTTGAGTTTGCATGGCCCACCACTTTGTGCTACTTTGCTGTTAGTTTGCTCTAACACCATTAGTTGACTGTGAGATATTCAGTTATGAAAAAATTCTTACAGATCAATATATTGCACAGGTGGTATTCTGTTGAAGTACCACACTGAAATCCGCTGAGCTGCTGAGAGTATGCATTCTTTCTACATTTGTATTGGCAGTCTGTGTGGCTACGTGCTGGATTTTATAGACTTGTGCCCATGGAAAAGATTGGAAGTTCTCATCACACAAGTTCCATAAGAACTAAATAGAAAAATGAATAAAAACCTGGAAAACTGAGAATCTTCAGACATGTTTGGATTGAGACGATAAAACATTTTTTGATAACATGCATGTGATACTCTTCAGTGCTGTCTGGCTGGGCTTAAGTCTGTTTTGAATGCAGAAAAATCAAAGGTTGTGGTGTTTTCAATAGGTAATCTTCCTCCTGACTTAACAATTGAGAGGTTTTGAAATGGCTCTTTTCCCAGACCCCAAAAAACACAAACTTATTGCCAAAAAAATGTCTGGGTGATTTTTTTAAAGTGCCTGGGTTGTTTTTAGAAGCAGTTGAGACCCAAATGCACTTCTAAATTTGCTGTGAATGTTCTGTAGTCTGTGTGTGCTGCAGACAGTCTTGGCCAGGATTCTCATGCAAAAGAGATTTTTAATCTCAATGGGATTTTCCTGGTGAAATAAAGGTTAAGTGAAAAAAGAAGGAATTCATGTAATTTATGTGTAAAATGTGAACTTTGCACAATAGGTTTGCTTTAAAGCAGTGGTGAGGTTTGTCGCAACAACAAATACAACTTCAATGGCTGTTTAAAGCAAGCTTCCTAGTGGAATGCTGTAAAAAAAATGTCTTACATTATTTGGAATGCTAAAATGCTTCATTTCTCTTCAAACTCATTACATATAATGAACTCAATTCAGCTTTTAAGCAGACCACATTTACTTAGCAGACTAATGAATGCAAGCTTAGTGTCCTGATAGATTAAAAAAAAAAAACTAATTGTAAAAACTGAATAATGTTGAATCATTTAAATGTTAGACACAGTGAGCATTTTGTCATATACAGGTTTGCTGGTGCCAAACATTAACAAAGCAGTGTTATCACTGAAATCTGTTCATCATACATTCAGGATTTTGTAATTAACAAGTATGTTGTATGGTTGCGTTTTGCTCCTATTTTTTGTGCCTCACTGTGTTTGCTTCAATAGATGCTAAATATTTTTTTCCTTTTCATATCATTTCTGTTATGTATTTAAATTAGTGCTTGTTTTTAAACTGAGTATTGAATAAAAACTCTAATGAACCATTGAACATTAATGTTGCCCCCTGCTGTGGTATCTAGAAAAACCTGCAGGTTGTGGTTTATTTTTCATAAGGACAAAGAAAAGGTGGAGGAAGAAAGCAGGCTTTACTTGAAACACAGAATGAAGCACACAATAATGGTTCATTTTGACTGTGATTCAGCCTGTATAAAATATGCCTTATTTCCACACTGAATGATGTCAGCTTCTGCAAGCTGATTTAGTGACGAGAAGGGCTGCAATTGTAATAAAGCAGAAGAAGTTATTGCTGTGTGTTAATATTGGGGATTTGATTGAAACGGATACAGGGTCCATTGAAAATTGGACAGTAAATCACTATGTTCCAGTCAGGCTTGCTACTTACACAGATATTGACAGATAATGGGTTCCTCGCTTTTGTTTTGATTGGTCATTACAGAAACCTTATTTTCATTAGTATTCTTACAAGCGTGACTGTTTTGGACTACGCTACGTGCAGTTGACTAGAGCTGGCTGTGCAATTGTGTGTGGGTAAGGAGGAATGTATCAGATGCTTAAAGAAGCAGTTTGCTGATATTTGTGAGTCTTCTAAGATTTTCTAAGCAGGAGCTCTGACTGTGAAAATTGTAATGTTATGCATATTGGGTACCTGCACTGGATTGCTGGTAAACCCTGTTTAACATTTTTGCCATCCTGATTGTTAGAACCTCAAATGTTGTAGAACAGCTTTCAGTGTCTCAGTCCAAATTTTACCTGAGCAGCATTGATTTCTTTTTTTTTTTTTTTTTTTTGTCTTATGAGAAAAAAAAATCCTATGATGTCCAAATTTTCCCCTTTCTCAAAGGGGATACGTTGCAATATGCTCTGGGTTTTGCAGGTTTTATTTCTACACTGGATTGCAGAAGCAGATTGCACTGAATACAGAAAGACCCACATATCAAGTGTAGTCAAAGATAGAAACAGTTTGCACTCATGTTTACATCAAATCAGTTGTTCTTGCTTAAGCCACAAGTTCTTACTTGTTTGCGTCATTAGTATTATTTCAATTAACAGAAAACTCAAAGTTCTGTCATGTTTTTGGGCTTCTTGTAACCTATATGCAGAATCAGTGAACAAATCCTTAAGAATGCAATGATAGTTTATTTAAAATATCTACACGGTGAGAAATGTGTAACATAGACAGGGAACCGGTTCAGCAATGCCTGGAGGAGAGACTGGGTCAGAAGCAGATGGAACATTTGTTGAGGGAACCTCAGTTAGAGAGTCATGTGAGTCACACAGTCTCAAGTAGTGGCAAAGGAGAAGGGTAAGGTCAATCATCAGGCACCTCCAACAGCTGCCTGAGTGCAGACAGCAGTGCTGATGAGAGCCATTAAAAACACAACATGAGCGTTTATGGGCATACTTCCCCCAAAGAAGTTGGGAACTCCATGAGGCACGTTTGGAAGCACACAGGCAACATAAAGTAGACTCCACTTTCTGATTCATCTTCAGTGTGGCCATTGGTTTGAGGCTGAAACCCAGAACTGAGTGCCACCTCCGCACCCAGGATGTTGCAAAAATCCTTTCAAAGTTTGGACGTGAACTGAGGACTGAGGTAAAGGAGGACGTCATGCAAATGAAAAACATGTTTCACCAAAAGTTATGCAGCTTGAAAAGATGACAGGAGTTTACGGAGAGGGATCAGGTGACAAGCCTTGAAAAAACGATCTAATGTGATGGTGAAAGCCTTGGACACAAGTAAGTTACTCACAAAATCAAGGACTACATGAGACCAGAGACACTTGTGGACAGAAATAGAATGGAGAAGGCACAGAACTCCTGGCACAGATGGAACAATACTAAAATACTCTTTAATGTCCTTAAACTGGGAGGGCCATCAAAACTGCTGGTAAGGCACTTCAATCTGGCCAGGGTATAGAATGGCTTGTTTTTTTCTAGAAAAGGGTACATTTACAAAAATGGATCATTTGAAAAACTCTTGAAAGGGAACGGATCCTGAAGATTCAGTTCTTTTGTAAGAGTCATAAACCTCATCATTATTAATTATTAAAGCAAAGTAATGTAAATGGACAGTCCTTGTTAACAACCCCAGGTAGCTTATTAAATGTGGGATGAGCTGTTTTGAAACTTTGAGGCTGTTTTCTCACTGATCTTGCTTGCAGTTTGCCAACATTTATATGGCCATAGTTTCATTATTATCTTGTTAGTTTCCTATTTTGGATAGGAAATAATAAGTTCAGTCCTTATTAGTGATTGTAGTTCATTATTTTTCATTCTTCTGTCTAGTTATTCCCAGTGACTAGTAAAATGATGTTTAGTTTGCTTTCTTGTTAGATTAATTTGCTACCGTAGTCTTCTGTGTATTCTCCCTTGTCACCTTCTCTAGACTAGACTAATGTTAGAAACATAATTAAAAATAAATTTATATTTCAATTTAATTTACATAGTATTCTGGGTATACTTTTTACATAGAATACTACACGCATGTTTGAGACATTTTACTACAGTAACGGGTTTGAGTTAAATAAAAAACAGTTTTCCTAACGGCTCTGTTTGTGACAACAACACTTTCTTTTGTCAACTTGAGAGGAAACTAAAAGGGAGCATCACAAAAAGAAGAGTATGAGGGGTAAAGCTGAAGAAGACTCACTGCTCATGCACACTCACACTTCTGAATACACTATTTGTGTGTGTCTGCGTGCGTGTGTGTTCACGTTGGGCTGTGTGTCTGTGTGTGTGTTTTCCACATGGCCAAGTGTAGGGTTCCAAACTGTAAGAGGATTAGCGACTTGAAAAAGGTAGCCGTCATTTAATTGAAGGCTTACCAGCAGCCAGAAAAAAGCTAGCAGTCAAAGTGAAGGTATAACCCAGCCCAGAACATCCTGTTGAAACCACATTTGCCAAAGTCCATGTGTTTCCCTCCGCCTGCCTTGTCTGTCTCCCTCTCAACCTCAGAGGCATGCATCACATTTTATCACTGAGCCTCAGCTTCTTAAAGACGTTTACACATTTTGCAATTTTTAATCTCTTCAACTCACTGAGAAAGGTGGCTTCAACTGGTATTATTCAAATGCTGTGATCTCTGGAAACTGCTTGGACCCTGAAACCTCGTTCCCTTTGCTTGAGAGAAAGCTGAGAGCTTTCAGAGGGTTTTTATATTGGGAGCAGTATCTCACTGTAACAATTCGAACCAGACTGGCACTATTTATCCTCACAAACACTGACTGCAAGTACAGGCAGTTATCCTTGTTTGGATATTTATCCACTTCTTGCCTACCGTCAATAAAAGTCCTGGACTGGTAAGTCAGTTTGGACAGTTTTTATTTATACTTCTAGGTAGCTACTAGACTAAAGCATACATTCTAGATAAATGTGTATATTCAAAAATGAATCATTTGAGTGGCTCTTTTGAATGGCAAATCAGGGCCGACCCAAGCCTACATGGGGCCCTAAGCAAAATTTGGTTTTGGGGCCCTTTATTTCTGCTAACAATGTGAATCGGCTGGAATCAACAGTTAGATGATTAGATCATTCACACACCTGCCATAAACTCTTTCCATCTCTGGCAGTGCTGTTTACATTATACTTTATCCATGTATAATATTGGATACATTTATTAGCCAGTGGATTTCTGGGCACCAATTTTCTTAATTTTGGGGGATCGTGATCGGCCGATACTTACACAGGAAGCTCATCTTTACCATAATTATGAAGATGATACATACTGTAGCTCTATATCTTAATTTTAACAGGTGACTTTGAACCCATTCCCGCATTGAATAGATTCATAGAACAAATGAATAAGTAGATGTGTCACATCTTTCCTTGTTTGAATAGAACCAAAACTGTTAGATCTGTTACCATTGTATGAACCTTCTAGACCACTCTGCTCTTCTGGTTACAGTCTGCTATACATCACCAGAACCAGAAGCAAAAATGTAAAAGCAACATCCCATTTTAATAATTCTCTGATCTGAAAGGACATTCCAGAAAACTGCAGAAATGCCAAAACATACAGTTGCTCTAAATCAAGACTAAAAATCCACCTGTTTAAACCTCCCTTTGATTGTTAATAAATGGAACCTCAATTTAGTCTGAATTTCATCTTTTCTTTCTTTTCTTTCCTTTTTAAGTTAAAGGAAAGGAAACTACTTGACTTAACAAGTGTGACTTGAGAACCCTGATCCTCAAGTCATATTGCTCTGAAAGTTTTAGGCATCCCTCTGGTTCAGCACACATGATTTCAATTGATGGCTAGTTCACAAGGTTTTTTCTGAATTGGGTGTGTTGAACCAGGAGAACATAGAGAACATGCAGGTCAGTGTACCTTGAGGACCAGGGTTGGGAAAGATGGATTTAGATTGTCTGAAGCACTTCGGACTGCTTTGCAACTGAAATGTGGCATGCAAATAAATTTGCTTTGCTTTGCTGACAACAAAATACCATAATCCATTCCATAGGTTCATATTATCAGTTACATCGTCAGCAACTATTCCAACATTTTCAATGTTTCAACTTTTGGATGGAAATGCACTTTAGTTCAGGCAGGGATGCATTTGGTGCATTAATAATCAATTCTTTACATTACCCACATTTGGTTTGGCGCAGTCCTTAATGCAACATTAAGTAAGGTAAGGTTAGAAAACTGTTGTAGACAGGCCTTTACAGGGCATAGACACAGGTGAATGATAGGTTTTATGAATAGCAGTTTGCTCTAAATTAAGTTTGATATTTGTAGTGCTGATGCATGTATGGGTACTTGTCATCAGTGGATACTGTTATGCAAAGTGTGACTACACAGCACTTGTTTGACCTGAGCTTAAATAGTCTAATAAGAACACACACAAATATTTCACTGTGCACTAGTTGTTATGATGCAGTGAGAACCGCCACAAGCAGACTCTTCAGTAATGAAAATTACAGTGTAGCTGTCTTCACTGAAGGCTCAGCCAAATCACTCAGCTTTGCTGCACGGCCAAACACACCTGGTCACCCTGTTGAATCCAAGCCTGTTCAGCCTCCAAGCCTGTAATTGTCACCATGATACCAGCATTGTGCGCCATCAGTATTGATCCCACACAAATGATTGCACATGAGAGCTGATTCAGCCAGAAGGAATGGATGATGGCCTGTGATCTTTAACATCATATTGTGACCTCTTATCACATGTTTCTTGGAAGAAAAGAGACAATTTCTTATTCATTTCCATGGTGCTAGAGTGATTGAGATGGACTGATGAATGCTATGATTTAGTGCAATTACCTCTTAAAGACAACAATCTTGGGGGAGTTTTTTGGGTGTCGAGTGCGGTGTTTACACTAAAGCAGACAGCATGATTGCAGATAAATTCCAGGGAAAAATCAGGCAGTGGTGTCAGAAACAAGAGGCGTATAATGACAACATTACAGAAGACTAAAACCATCTGTTGCAGGGGGGGAGATATTTCAAATGTGAATTTGGTACCAGTGTTTCATGGTTTACAAATATATACCAAGAACTAAGAATTAGCCTTCTTTAATATAATGACTCTTACATTCTTTCCATAATGTTGAAAATGTCACAGTTCCAGCAACTCAGAAAATGAATATTGCTGCATTCATTATATAATCACACAGGGAAAGAATATATAAAAATATACACATTTTTAAATGTTTGTTTGTTTGTTTGTTTTTTACATTTAAAGCAGTAATTAGTTTCTTCAGAAACCTCTGCTATAAAACATTAAATACAGTTCCATGAAAAAGTATTTATCTCACAAAAATTGATCAGTTTTCCTTTTTTGCAACACTCTGTTTCAGAATGTTAGCTTATTTTTACATTTAACCTATAATTCCTTTGCAGACATCTAGTCTGCAAAGGACTCTATCTATCTATCTATCTATCTATCTATCTATCTATCTATCTATCTATCTATCTATCTATCTATCTATCTATCTATCTATCTATCTATCTATCTATCTATCTATCTATCTATCTATCTATCTATCTATCTATCTATCTATCTATCTATCTATCTATCTATCTATCTGTCTGTCTGTCTGTCTGTCTGTCTGTCTGTCTGTCTGTCTGTCTGTCTGTCTGTCTGTCTGTCTGTCTGTCTGTCTGTCTGTCTGTCTATCTATCTATCTATCTATCTATCTATCTATCTATCTATCTATCTATCTATCTATCTATCTATCTATCTATCTATCTATCTATCTATCTATCTATCTATCTATCTATCAGTCTCTTTAACACTGAATGTATATTTTTGCTCAGTGTTATGTTGTGTGATGTGTTTCTACCAACAGAATACAGGTTGAATAAGCATTAGTGCTGTTTGTTCTGGTTCAGTTGTTCAATTTTGTGCATGTGTTAAATGTTAACATCGTGTAAAATGAATGGTAGTTTGTGAACGAAAATAAAGTACCTTATCTGTACCTTTGTTACGAATTCTGAATGTAATTGTCTGGAGTTATATTTTATGCTGAATTACTAAAAATCTCTCTTGAGTGTATACAGTATGTCAGCTCTATATTTGTGAATTTAATTTCACAGGTAGAAAAATTACTATCACAAAGTCATTACATTGGTGAGTAGTAAGGCTTATCATGGACAGGTTTCCAGTCCATTACAGAACTACTGTATTGTATACTGTTTAGTGTCTAACTACAACTAATTAGCTCACTATGCATTCAATATTAAGGGGTCCCTTAAGTACTATTCAAGCCCATTTTCTCAGCCAAGAAGGAGTAAGCCGAGTCATTAGCCCCGGCCTGCGTGCCATTGGTTTCAAATGGAACAGTCAACAGGGGGTCTCGTCGGTTTAATTCCTCCGCATTATCAAAATTGTTTTCACAACATTGATCAGATTAGAGCCCTGTGGGGGCTTCTTACAGCTTTGTGCAAAACTTAGCACCATGAATGGAGTTTGTGTGAACTTTCTAAGGAAGAAATCATAAAAACAAGAAGCTATTGCTCGTGGTTCTTAAACAAATCCTGACTGTTTCTAAAAGGTTTTAACATTTTTTACAAATTTTTGGTTGTTTTGCTTTTTGATGCTATCATAGACAACAAATATTTCATATATTTCAAGGACTTTGTGTGTAAATTTATGAAATGTATGTAAAACAAAAATTCACAGTGTTTTCTTGAAAACATCTTCTGCTGGCTGACATGCTGGACACCACCATTCAGGCCAAATCCTGCCTGAGGTGACCTATTCTTTTCTTATTAGTGCTTGGAATTAATTTGGTAACTTTCTCCAGCCACTTTTTGATAATTCACATCAGTATCTCAGCAAGGTTAAGATAAGGAGCATTAAGATAAGGAGCATGTGCTCCTTTTCTTAAGTGTCATAGGTCAGTGTTTTCAGTAACATGCAACACATTTCTAGGTCATGCAGTAAACTAAGTGATCATCACAAAAAGGCATCTTAACAGTTGGATACTATTCTGCTATTGTTGCCTAGTCATTGTCTTCCTACAGGCTTTCTCCCATTCACTTGGATTCTTCAAGTAGAATTTCTATCAGGCCAATCAGTGAAGAGAAGGAGAAGTTGTGAAGAATGAGGATGGTTTTAGAATTGCAAGGCAGCATGTGCTTTCACTAAAAAATAATTTGCAAACAAACAGAAAATTCCTTTTACAAGAAAGAAACTCACTTTGCACCAGTCTTCTGCTTTCCACTCACTGATGAATAGACCAGATTTAAATGTTGAAGCTAGACAAAGAACTACTTTAGACATACAGATTTTATTTAGGTTAGTTTCACTCTAAGCTCAAACTTACAGGTAAAAATAGGTAATATCCACAAAAGACAGAATTCATAAACTCCATAAATGTTCTCATTTTTGATATTGCTGTCACATAATATTAGTGTGTATAAAAAGATTGGAGTTTTGTTTAATTGAGGACCAAAAAGAGAATAACAACATTTCCAAATACTTGTCTTGTGCTGTTAGATAAAAACAATACACATTTCATCTATGGTGGTGTTAAATTAGACAGACCAAGTTTAAGTTTTGGAAGAAGTGGGCCATTGGCCGCAGCTCTAAACCTATTATCAGTTCTGCAATGTGTCAGTAGCACTGTTGACTTCTTTCAGCAAGAAGAGCCGGGGTTACCACTGTGGATGCCACCTACTCTGGCTTCTCCTGTTAGGTTAGCAACACCACGTCTCATTCAGTGACAGTTGTAGGATAGAAACTGATGTGAGTGATTTGAATAGAACTCAGTTATTACCATAACCTTTTTCCAACTGCAAAGAATCTTCATATATAAACATGTTCAATATATTTAAGCTACTTCTCCAAAAGAAAACAGCAAAGAAGATGGCTACCAGTCAAAGAAAGTTGTGAAGAGCGCCCCCTACTCTCCAAAACGTCTCAGCAGGTAGAGTCTGCAGAATAGAATAATAATTAAGATTTATTTGACTATTATTTTCTGATAATCAGCTAGTGCCCCAATTTGGGTATTTTGATCTAAATTATAATGTTCAAGAATTACCTTACAAATGTGCTGATAATTATTTAAATCCCAACCATTACTATTGTTGCACAAGATTAATTTTAAAAATTATGACAAGATTATAGTCAACTTTAACTTAGAGGTTTGCATCTGGTGTTCTTTTACAAACTGTCTGCATACAATTCTGATTGTTTTGAAATAAGAAAGTTCACTTTAATTTCTTTATATCACACCTATAAAAGGTTTCTATATTTCTAGTTGTACACAATATACTGTAGTTTATTCCTATAGTATAAAGACAAACGTGACCTGGTTTGTAAAGATTTAATGTAATCCTTTTCATGTAAAACAAACGAAGTAGATCTGGAGTCTTTCTTTTAACACTTTCTGTTTCTGCCTCAGCAACTTTAACTTCGTTAGACAGTTGTGGAATTCTCACACTACTTAGAAAGAAATGCCCACATTTTGTAAGATAACCATTTAAAAGATTTTGAGGTTACAGATTCTTTGCTAGCGAGGTTGATAAGTACTTATTTGTCGACTTTACAACCACAAATAAAAATCTAGACCTCTCTTTCATGCTTAAGATAAAGAGCTTCAGGAGTAAGTAAAGGGTACCATGCATCATATCCAATGCTTTATAAAAGTTCAGACTTGCTTCACCAGATGAAGTATTATGCAGAGAGCAACTGGAGAGCTCTACACACGTTTTCACGATAACCCCCTCATTTAATGTCGTCCAACAAGCAGCAATCTGTTGTATTTATTCAAGTTGTCTTTTCCAATATCGTCATTAGTTTGGTGATCTGAGAAATATCAATGAGGCAGAAACGCAAATGCAGAAGACATCAGTTTTTTCTAATGTTTAGAAACTGTACGTTTATGAAAATATTATCAGAACCAAAACCACTTATACTGTGATGAAGGCAGCATGTAGTTTCACAGAACACATGTAGATGGAAATCTTCTTTCAGCACAGCCTGAAATCCCAGATTTACATGTTAACACTCCAACGTGCTCTCATCCCCGTCCACCTGCCTTACTCCTTATATTAGCTGCTTTCTCTTCACTGGGTACACTGTGCTGACTTTCATGTGTCTCCTTCAGTGCTGCTTTGCATGCTCAGCGACAGTCAATCGATAAAGTGTTCTGTGTCTGCTGAGGCTGGCGTCGCTGCTGAAATAACAGCCACTCAGTCTGTTTGTATAGAGCAGTCTCTCAACCCAACCAGAGTACTCAGAAAACTCAATGCAAAACGATCATTTGCAACAACACATGCAGCTGAAAGAAAGGACCAAGGTGCTGGAGCTCTTTCATGTAACAGAAAAGATGTTTTACTGATGTCTGATTGGCCTTTTAACAATAGAAAGTGTTGAATGATGACCCTGGGTAAGCCAAGCAGTGCAGGCTTTGTGGTTTAGGAGAAAACATAGGATGCTGAAGTAGAAACACATTGAAACTCTTGGGACACACAAAGCCCCAGTGGGATGCTTCAATATTCCAGCATTAATTCTGATAAAGCAACAACATGCTTCTGATAATTCAACCCAGATGCCAGAGCGAAAAACGCAGGTGTGCAGTGGGCTAGTGTTAATTGCTGCTAATTGGTGTAGCAACACATCAAGGCATATGTGGCCTGTGTGTCTTACACTGAGAACAGAGGGGACTGTCAAGTGTCTCAGTGGTAGAACGAAGACGATCCCGAGGCTCTGTGTTCTACAAAGAGCATGCTGTCTCTACCTCTCACTTTAAAGTTTCTTTTCAAAAACTGTTCCGGAGTTTCCATTCGACAAAGGGAAAGATATTTACTATGTTTTTAGAAGTATTTTTGTTTTATAATAGGGTAAGGGAGGATTTTCTAGATAAGAATTGATCACAATCAGAAAATTCATGCATTTGAGAGGGTTAATGTATTTTGCATTGCAAGTCATCCCCCAAATTAACCGCGTTCCATTTGCTGTGTCTTGTAAATGACAATGTCAATGACATAGTTTGGGGCAGACTGGAAAGTAAAGGCAGCCTGGGAGTTTCTCTCTGGCCAATCTATAACTGTTCAGTTGAAATTTTAATGAGAAATTTCTGTAATGTGACATTAGCACTGTCACATTACATTGCTAGCTGGGTTATCATCAGCCACAAGCTATGTAATAAATTTGAATTGTTAAGGGTTGTGTAAATATTATGTGACAGCCATAGCAATAAAAACTTTTTATAGTTAGAAAAATGAAACAATTCAAAATAGCTTCATCTGCATGCCATGAACTAAAGCAAGGAAAACCAAACAGGTCAGGAATTTTAACATTTGCTGGAGAACTTTTTTTAAGTCTCACCTATTCACCGCCTCTTTGTTGTTTGCTTTTAATGATATTGTCATGGCTGGTGTTTTGTTAGATCTTCATCTGGGCAGGCCAGAGGCAGAGAGGAATTGAAACATAAGAAGAAATAGAAAGCTAAACACAGACAAAATAAATGAATAAGGCATGATTTAACCACAAAAACCAAAGAGGAAAAAGCTGATATGGAAAGCAACAATTGACAATTGTAAAGAACTCAGAAATTATTTTAAAAAAATAAATAAACACAAATGAAAACCCAAAAAACCCATTGACCATGACACTGGTAATTCACAGCATTTCAGTTAAATAAAAGCACTCCTGTGTTGCTTAAGGCAACATTCACTGTTTCCTTGTGTAACGTTATAGAGAAATTAAAATAAACAAGCAAGAAGTGAATTGTGGGTCATCTAGGGTACAAGTTTCAGATGTATCAAAGTGCCACATTCAACTGTTCAAGCAATCACATTCACATTTAAACAGCTGTGATAATTTTGTTACTCAAATTCTGACAAAAAATATTTCATCAATTGTCTTTTTAAATATGATATCTAAATAAAACCTCACTTTGAAGGATAAGAACTACAACTAAAATCCATTAATTTGTCTTTCCATTGTCTACTCCTCTCCTGCTGAGAACACGTTCCTAACACACAGGAAACAAATTCTGTCAGGGATAATCCTTGCTTGCCACCTGTCCTTATCTCCAACGGTCATCGGGCGAGAGGCAGAGGAACATCTTGGAGAGGCCTCCAACGGGCCTCGGACCTCCTGAGTGGTGGGAAGTCAATGACTGTATGAGTCCCGGGTGAGTTGGTGGCCACATGTCTTCAGTGGCAGTTCTATCTGCAGTCTGCAGAGCAATGTGCAAAAATTTGACCCCAAAAAATAAAAAATAAACCTGGAAAAGTTTAGTCTGATTTATTTTCAGACAGTGATAAAAGAATATATATATATATATATATATATATATATATATATATATATATATATATATATATATATATATATATATATAATAAAATAAAAAATAATAAATAATAAACAATAAAAATTCCCTTCTCACCCACCGCGGGTGGTCTTCTCTCTTTCTTCCTCTGAGCTCAGTATCTTGGTTGTGCCTAGAACTGCACATTTCTGGACTGAGATGTCTGATGTTGTTCCTGGGATCTGTTGTAGCCACTGCCCCAGTTTGGGGGAGACTGCCCTGAGGGCTCCGATGACCACAGGCACCACTGTGGTCTTCACCTTCCAGGCCCTCTCCAGTTCCTCCCTTAGACCCTGGTATTTCTCATGTTCCTTTTTCTTGATGTTGCAGTCACTTGGTATTGCTACATCCACCACAACGGCTTTCCTCTGTTGTTTATCCACTACCATCCTTTGAATTACTTGCCTACCTCATACCATGAGAGACATTGAGAAGCAAGAAAACATGCGAGCTCAGACGTCGCCCAGCCAAACAAGGTGCTGGGGAACCAGAGCACCTTGATGAAAAATGGGCTACTGGAACAAGGCGGAAATGGGCGAGAGGTGAAAACTTGGATCTGTTGGAATATTACTACTCAAGTAGCCCTAATCGGAGAGGGAAACAAATATATATATTTGTTGTTTATTTATTTATTTTTCTAAAGGTTTCATACTGCAGCTATAATCACTGCTTAAAGATATTGTTTTCTAGTGATGCTTTTAATCAAAGGAAACTCCTCTTGACATATTATTTTTTTAAATAACATTTTTATCAACCAGGTGAACAAATACAGCAGCAGCTCCTTTTTGATTCACAACTAAATATTTAATCTGTTTATGATGCAGAATTAGAGCAACTGGAAAAATATCTGAACCTGGTTGTCCAGTTCTATTAACTAGGCTTGTCAACATAATGGAACAATTGAATCAAATCCTTATGCTGTGTCTCTAAATTCTCAATAAGAAGTGAACCTCTTCACAGTGTGGCACACGAGGAATCGTCAGTAGAATGTCAGAGTGAAAGGGACAGTGCTGAAGAAATAGATCAGTCTTCATAACAACTCTCGTTTGATCTTGATGATACCCATTGTATGAGAAACTTTCAAGATTATTTCTGCTTCCTGCTGCCTCCTCCAACTTGTCTGGCTGGAGGCATGGGCGCCTGAGAGCAGCATGAAGAGCTTAAAGCATCTTTATGGAAGAGCGAAGCAACAGCAACACGGCAGTAACAGAGAAAGTAGAGAAAGAGATAGAAGGGTGGGAGGAGGAAGGGAGCACCACAAGATGAAAGGAACAGCTGTATACAAATGACAAGCTTCCATACCCCACCAACAGCAGCTCCGCCGCTGCCGCCACCACCGCCTGCTTTCCCCTCTCCCCCTCCACCTGCAGTGATGTGCCCTGTGCGGTCATCGAACAGCTTCAAAGAGCCAGGCAGGCGAGACGAGGCGAGGCGAGCGGGCCGAATCCTCAAAGAGACAGCCTCCGTCTCGTCCTCGCCGAACACCGTGGCCTCTGACACACAAACACAATCTGCCTCATCCATGCATACAGCACACCCTCCACCCTCCACCCTCCACCCTCCACCCTGCACCACCACCAGCAACACTGCTGCATGTAAAGAGGCAGGAGAGGGAGTGGAAGAGGTGCAGAGTGGAATGAAGTGACTTTATCACTGTAGTATACTCAGTTTAAGTGACATGTGCTGCTATAAAATGAGACTAGCAGTTTTTTTTATCCTTGTATTTTTCATATTACACAAACCCCAAACTGGAACAGACTTGTATGATGTAATTCCCTATATTATCCTAGGAGTTGGAATTTTACAGCCCAGGAGTATGGAGTGAAATGCACAGATACTTTTACACATGCACAAATATTTTGAGACTATTTTCACTCCATGCAAGAGCCCTTAAATTCACATGAGATATTTATAAATGGGGCTGCATGGTAACACCATTGCCTTACGGCAAGAAAGTTCTGGGTTGCCCCAGCCCAGGGTCATTCTGCATGGAACCCCAATGAGGGTTTTGTGTTAGAGGTTAGATATGTGATGGTTAGAGTTAGGTTATAGAAAATGAATCGAATTCAATATTAAGTCCCCAAACACTTGAAAACACAAATGTGCGTGCTTACATGAGTGTGTTTGTGTGCTTGTTTTACCTGTACTTTATGTCTCTATTTTTGCAACTCATCATTTTTACAACCAGCTAAACATGTTTAACCCCTTCAGACCTGAATTTTTTCTAGTGGACCAAAAAACTTTAACTCAGCCAAATAAATAAAGGGAAAAATATAATTTATAAATTTTGAATTTTGAATTTTGAGTTGGCTGCACAGTGGCGCGGTTGGTAGAGCTGTTGCCTTGCAGCAAGAAGGTCCTGGGTTCGATTCCCTGCCTGGGGTCTTTCTGCATGGAATTTGCATGTTCCCCCTGTACATGGTGGGTTCTCTCCAGGTTCTCCGACTTCCTCCCACAGTCCAGAAACATGACTGTCAGGTTAATTGGTTTCTCTAAATTCTCCCTAGGTGTGAGTGTGTGTGTGAATGGTTGCTTGTCCTGTCTGTATCTACGTTGCCCTGCGACAGACTGGCGACCTGTCCAGGGTGTATCCTGCCTCTCGGAACGTAGCTGGAGATAGAACCCTCCCGACCCCATTAGGGACAAGGGTGAACAGAAAATGGATGGATGGATGGATGGATAGTTTTGAATTCATTAATGTGTCGAATGCGTTGGCATGTTATTATTTGAGTAATGTAAATGGATCATACAGTTACCAAACAGTTGACAAAGCATCAGCTTGCTGGGTATTTTCATGTAATCTTTCATTTTTGATGAACACCTTTGAAGCAGTTTCAGTGTGGCACAAAGCACAGCTGGATTACACGTGTTACAGTAGAAGTGTGCTTTTCCTGTGTATTATGGGTTCTTGCATCTGCTGGGCACTGACTTTTTCCCCAAATTTTTGTGTGGTGCAGACTAACAATTTGGTCTACCAGGACCACACCACCCACTGATTCACTGTATAGCTTGAACACTTCTGGATGAGACACTTTGAAAAACTAGGACTGCTTTACTTCTCAATTTATCATCTAATTCCTATTCGCTCATGATTTATTTCCTATATCCCAGCACTCAAGATCAGATATCTTTCCATGTACACTCAGTTCAAGAAGGTCTGGGAGTTTACACTCTATCATTGAAAAAATTAAATTAAATAAAATAATTAACAAATCACAAAATGGCTAGGAAATGCTCATTTATGCTTCTTTTTTTGCACCGTAACACTGAATAATTAGGCGTTGTACAACATACACAAACTCCTGATGTCCACTGGGATGGACATTCTACTTTAAAATAAATTCTACAATTTCATGATAGAAAAAGAAAATTCAAAATACCTTGAAATACTATGACTGGAAATATTTAAAATTATACTGAGAGTCATATTTTTAATGGCTTACTCCTCCCCGTCTCTCGTTTTATACAAATGATCATCTTGTCTTGATACTCACTAGTATCAAGTTAAGAATCTAAACTTCATTGTTTTTGTTTAATAAGACACAGATCTGTAAGATCCATCATGCAAATAACAAATTCCTTAATTTTATTATAATTTATAATTTTTTTATTTTATCCCAGAATAATATCATATCCATTCCGGTGGACGAGGGGTCTGAAGGAGTTAACATGGACTCTGTTCATGTTTTCTTTTGCATAAACACCGGAAACTGCTTCCTTTGCTTGGTGTAGAAAAAGATTTTTTAAGTAGTGACCTGTGAAAATCCACACTTTGATTTTTGCATTTTGATAGCATTTCTAGAGAAGTTTTTAAAAAATAAATACTTTCTTTGACATCATACAAACATAAAACATATGTTAAACATAATTTTTTATTTTGTAATTTTTTTAAAAGAAAGATGTAGATTTTCAATAATTGTTCCTAAGTCTAAAATGTCATACAGTACTTCGGTTAAAAGCAACATGAAAGCATTATGCATTACTTCATTACAGAAAAAAGTCAGATTAAGTATCTTAAACGTCTTTAACATGTCCTGTTCATGTGGGAATAAGTGGCCCACTTTTTGAGATGCCTTTATGGTTTTAGGGACACCTCAGATATTGGCGGGTCACAGAGGGAGGGGTTCATTTGGAGAAACATTCACACAAAAATCAGCTCTGATGTCATAAAAATATGTACAGGAAAAATAAACTTGAAAAGAACAGCTAGATATTCTGTCTAATGAGAGCATGAACTCATTAATAACAGTTCATCTGATCTGTGTGTAATATGTGGTTTCCAAGCGCTCACAAATGTAGCTCTGAATAGTCGTATTTGTGAGCATTGTTGGATGTGTGAAAAGCAAGGCAAGACATCGATCAGTAACAAATGCCAATTTGGCTTTGAAACAAGTCAGCCTGAATGGATCCCCTCCTCTTCGCCTGCGCCATGGCCAAGCACCTTGATCAGGATTGACAGTGCTTGGCTGCAGGCCAGGGCTTTTCAGCACACACACGATGGAAACGGACACGCCTCTCCAAAGAAAAAGGTAATCAATGAATGCCATGTGCTTTTCTTTTCTCTCAGTGATTTATTTCAAGACATCATATCAGAGCATCCTATCAGATCTTTTTTTTTCTTTTAAGCACAACACCTGAACCTTTCCAGTCTGATTGATGGAAGGAGGAGGATGTATTTTGATATGAGGATATCATGATCGAAAGGACAAGATTTCATGATCTGCCTATAGCCATCCCTTCAAACACTTCTACTTACCAACACACACACACACACACACACACACACACGCATGCACACCAGGTGAGAACACGCCTGCACACACAGGAACACCAACCTCTCAGTCAATCCCACTCCTTCTCAGCCTGGGCTGGTAAATAAGGCAGAGTGTGTGAGAATCTCATTACCACAACACAAAGCAGAATTTCCTCTGAGGATTGCAGAGCGCATGTGTGTGTGAAATAAAGAGTGAGACAGTGTTTGCGTATGCAAAAATTGAACCAGAGCGCACCCAAACTATCTATCTATCTATCTATCTATCTATCTATCTATCTATCTATCTATCTATCTATCTATCTATCTATCTATCTATCTATCTATCTATCTATCTATCTATCTATCTATCTATCTATCTATCTATCTATCTATCAGTCTGTCTTGCAGCCTGTGGGTGTGTGTGCGTGTGTGTGTGCGCGTGGGCGTGTGTGTGTATGTGTGTGTTGGACTAGCTCAATCAGCAGCAGGCTGATGGAGAGGGAGCGTGAGGCAGCTGGGGCCTCCTGCCCAGGCCTTCAATTTCCCTCGCAGTCCAGCCACTGGAGTGTGTAATTACTATGGGGCCGGCCCGGGGGCTGGCATCGAAGTGCACTTGTGCACCCACATACACGCGCACACACACGCAGACATGCACAGCCTCTCTCAGTATCCACCCTACCGCAACAACGACCACCACCCCCAAGTCACACACCTCCCACTAATAGCCCTCACACAATCATGCACGCGTAGGTCTTACACTGTCATACACACAGAGCTAAGATACACGTCAGCCCTGCCTGCCTTGGTCTTGTAGTTCATCCTGGTGCCCTGTGCTGCCCCGGGGTGGCTGAGCATCTATGATCCGCGACTAGAAGCACACTATGAAACCCCTCTCAGCTCTCACTCTACAGTCATGCTGAAAAGTATCCAGTACTATGCCGTGACACAGAGTATGGATTTCATATTATTCTGCTCCATATTTTTTCTTGTGATTTGCTGCTAAGTCAGCTGTGTTTGCTGTGGCATCAAGTCCCTGTTGAGTCCAGGTTCAATAGGAAAGTTCCCAAACTTTCTGTTTTATCAAGAATGCACATGACATTAGCTCGTGATTTAGTTCAGACTGCCAGGCACAGCTCAGCAGAAATTTGAAATGGGAAAGAGATTGGATTGGCATGGCTGTGTCTGGAGATGACTTGATGGGAGCTTTGATCTAATCTCAGCAACATTGACATGGAGCGCATAACGTATCAAGGGGACCACCAATTTCTTTGATGCAGAAGGCACCAACTTACTGGCAAGTCTGACACATTCAACTTAAAAATGTTTGGAACAAAACATATTTAATCCGTAGAGGAATAATGAAAAAGATCTGGTCTGTACTAGGTATTAATTTGTTGAATGCAAATTTCACATTGAAACAAAAGGATGCCAAACAAAAAGTTATTCATGAAAAATAAGTGTACCATGATTTTAGGAGAAATAGGTTGAAAAACCTTTTTCTACCAAACAAGCCACTCTTCAGTTTTTTTTTCTGCTGCCCTGTCGTGGACTTCATTATTTAACATACTGACTAAGAACTTCAGTGGCTGAGATACAGCTGCTAGGTTTTTCATAGTTTCTCTGAACATTGTTCAGTCTGGCCTTCAGTTGAATTTGCATGTATGTTTTCTACTTGTGAAAAACGTTTTTTATTACAGAGTGATGGGCTTCAAATAATTTGGAAATGGACTTTTTACTCTTTCTATATTGACAGGCAGCAACAGCTACTTCTTCAAGGAAATCTTTCCACCTTGTTAACAAATAGCCTAACTATATTCTACAGAAGAGCAAAGGCTCACATTTGATAATGACAAGTTTATCAAGTCCATTGGTTTAGCAGCACATGTTAGCTCTGTTCTTGCATAAATCCTCTTAATGTACAGATCAGTTTAAGATGTCCTCCCAGGTTAAACCTTAGCATTAAAATTGTACTTACTTTATGCCATGCCTGACACTGTATCTAGACATAGTCAAGTTAAATTCAATCTCTTTGAATGATCAGTCTGTGATGTAGAATATTGTGACTAGACTGATTGGCTAAGAGTTGGAGTCACTGGCTGGCTAAGAGTGACTCTCTAACAGTAACCTGACATTTTAACAAGAGCAACTGAGAGTATTTGGAGTGCATTTTGGAGCTTCAACATATTTTCCATATCCAACATTTTGTGTTGTGTTTTTCTCATGCATAAATTACATCGCACTACTTTTCGGACTCTGTGATCAACCAACTATATCATGACCCCTCCCTCTAGAACGGTTATAATGGACACTGCAGAGTAGAGTTGAGATAAGTAGAGCCATGCTTCTAGATGCTAGTGAAAAAGGCTATTAGTCTGCTTTTCCTACACTGTAGTTGGGATTGGATTAGGTGCAACCTCAAGGATTATAATTCCATCTTCCATTATATGTGTTTTCTTTTACCTGTCATAATGTACATTTTTCAGCACACATAGTAAGTACTTTGTACATACTGTGTATGTGCTGCGAGATGCTGTGTGTCAAAATACAGGAGGGAGGACAACTGTCAGAAGGTCTTCTACTTGATATTCATTACTCTTCATCTCAATATTGATAGGTTTTAACAATAGTTAACCAGACATCTTTGCTTACATCTCATCCAGCTAAGATTGACTGAAAACATTTTTTAAGCACTGACAAAGCAACCAAATAGTACTAAAGTGCTGCACTTTACTCTGGCTTCAAAAGGGAAGCAAGTTCATCCATCTTGAGAGAAATTCTTGCAGTGCACTCATTGATGTACTTCAAACTGTTTGGTGCAAATACTTGGTTGTTTTTTCCACATGACTCTTAAAACTCTTAATTGGAAAACAACATCAACTGCAACCACCTTTCTCAGAGTGTCCAAATATCCTTTTGAAAGAAGTAAGCTTATTCTTTTAAATGGCATGTCTTGCTCACTGACCAGGTTGCAGTTAAATGTAATGATGTTGATTATTGAAATTGGTAGAAGTGATTAGCGAAGAGTAATAATGTGGTAAAAGATTACCATTTGTAGCATTTTGTAGACCGAATGGCACTAACTGAATATACAAGTACTCCAGTATATTCTCTGGCTCTTGGTGTGAAGTCACAGCCTCTGAATTTGTCGAAGGGATGTGTGTGTGTGCTTGTTTCAGACGCTTTAAAACAACACACTGACTGAGAGAAGCTCCTTGCTATAAGCACATTTTAATGGGACACACACTTACAATGTGTGTCTGACAGTATCTGACAGAGCCGCTGTGTGGCTTCGTGTTTTAATGCTCTTACTCCTTGGGCCGGTTCTGTATGCATATGTGTGTGTATTTGTGCGCGCACGTGCATGTTGTCGCCCTCGTCCTCCTTGGCACAGCGGGAGGACGCGGATGCACTCACTGGTGGGCCCTGGGACAGGCAGACAATTAAACAGGTCAGCGTGGGGTAACCTCGACTGGCCTGCGGGGGGCGGTAGACACGCAGCTGGAGGTAGCAGGACAGGCGAGAACAGCAACACCTCAGACGGACATGCTCTCTGTTACACTGGCATACACTGAGGGACAGACACACACTCACTCACGCACACAGAAAGAGAGAGATGTACTCCCACACCTGCAGCTGGTCAGCAGGAGAGAAAAATGATTAAGAAGTTAGAGAGTTGAGGAGAAGGAGCAATTCCTGAGAATGAACTTAGATCTGAACCTATGAAACTGCACAAACAAAATCTGCACATATTCCCAATTCTTGATCATCTATATATACTTATTTGATGGGTAATTTTACATGTCTTGTCTTTACTAACCTGGTTATTTTGTTGCCACTAGACCCTGTGCTTTCTAAATGTACAACGTAGCTTCAAAATTAGAAACATGTAGGCTATATCAATAAATCTGATCTACAGATGCACTGTACAGTAGCCAGATATTTTTTTTTCTAATTGCTATTACTGAACACATTTTAACATGTTTTTGTTTTGCTTTCTTGCTGCAATGATAGTAATTTTCTTCTAGGATGTTGCAGAAGTAAAAAAAAAGACAGTGGCTTGCAATGTCTCAGCAAACTTCAGCCATGGCTCCTCTGTGATAAAAAGCAGATTAAAGCCTCTCTCTGTGTGTTTGCTTGGTAACTGATTGCCAAGGCAATGCTATTCTTGTTTGCTGTTGCAGCCGAGGCGGAATTACCTCGATTGTGTACAAAATAGTCAATTAAATTAACTGTGAAAGGCTATTTATTTTAACCCGAGGATACATTTTTTTCTGTCTTTTTCTCTCCTCATAGATGCTGTTTTGGGTGGGTGGGGGTAGGGGTGCATGGGTAGCAGAGGAGGAGAAATTGGCAGGAGAACAAAGAGGGAGGATGCCCTCAAAGTTTCAGAATTGGGATCATACTGCCCTCAAGTGGACAACAGGAAACTCTGCAGGAGCATATCCGGGTTTTCATATCCCACAATAATCTAAAGAGAGCTATTATTTTATCAGGTTTCTTGCCCACAGTCACTTCCAGGGTGATCCTAACATCTGCTCCAAAACAACAGTACAACAGTATGACACCTTTACCACAGAAGACAAAACACATCGCTCCTAACGTTTTGACACCAGTATTTTCCAAGCCATAAAACAAAACATATGAAGCCATCCCGTAGGTGTGAGCTTATAGCAGAGTGTGACACAGAGAGCCAGAGTCTCTGTTGTATAATCTGGTGATTCCTGCTCTGTTTATGTCCCTCACCACATGTTCTCAATGTGGTGAATAGATTTGGGGACTTTCCTGCCTACAGGTTTTAGACTTCAGTATTCTGTTCTTTGACCCTCTCTGTTATCTCTTTAGTTTTGTGAAACGTTGCGTCATCACACAGAAAAAGACCTGTGTCATCATTACATTGTCCCTAAATTACTGAAAAGAATTATTCAGAGGAGATTTTTTTGTCATGAAGCCTTCTTCTGTGCAACTAAAAGCTCATGTTCATCCTAAGCTGTTCAGGTCGTATTCCCTGTCAGAGGCGGCTATGCTAACTATCCTAAGCATTCATATCAGATTTGCTGATGGAAAAGCGGTAGCAGAGAGCAATGAGGAGAGGGGGGTGAGCAGCACCACATGACATTGTGATTGACAATGCTGAGACCAGCCTCCTGGCTCTGATTGGTTGTTAGTTAAGCACTCCCGAGCTATCCAGTGAAACCATGATCTAATACACACCAGTTTTGGAGTGACCTTATCAAAGTTTTGCTATGATCTTTGAGCGATAGGGTTTTGTATGCATTTGTGTTCTTGCTTGGCTCATTTCTGAGTTCTTTATTATTATTTTTAAAAGTCTTAATTACTTAATTAATTGATTTGTGTTGATTATTGCTCGAAAGGTATTGATATTGATTCATCCCTTTATGTTCAGTTTCTTATTCTTGTGTTGTATTATTTGTAGGTTTGGATTTATTTCTTAATCTTAATGGATTTATTATTGAATCTCCACCATGCTCATTCCAAGTTCCTGTCTGCGTTTTGATCCTACCCTTAACGTACAAAACACGATCAGCTTATACTTAAATATGATTCAGATAGTATGCCATGGGCTTAACAAGGCCTTTAGTTTTTTCTTTGGGATCAAGTAAATATTTTTTAAGAATTGATACTGTGCCAAAGAAGAGTCCTGTAGTGGGGCTCAGTTTTGATAATTCTTCAAAGAAAAGTGGGTCCAAATTGCTCCACAACAACCATTCAAAATGTTTATTGACAGTTGTTGCCCCCTAGTGTGGTCGAAGTATGTAGTAGGCTTAGGGGCCATCTTTTCACATATGGCCTGGTTGGTGTGGATACTATTTTTGCTTAATAAACAAAATCAATTTCAGAAAATGTCTTTTGCATTTGGTTATATTTTTCTTATGACTTCTTTATTTGTCAGAAAAAGCAAAAAACATCAGAAAGCTGTATGAAATACTTTTTTAACATCACAGTATATTGATATCTTTTGAGTAGCATTTTAGGAAGCTTGTGAGGGGACAACTACTTTAATAAAGAAAGCACTTCCCATGTAAAAATATCTTTTTTACATACTTGTACTTTATAAATAGGGTATTCTCCCATATATTACTTGCTCATACTAGGTTTAAATACAAAACCACACGCAGCACAGTGCGTTGGACCAGCACTGCTCAGCAGCACATATATTTATCATCAAACAGAATTTTCCAAACACCAACTTTCATGTAAATGAAAACAAATAGTCAAAAAAGAAAAAAACACACAATGGAGCAGCAGAAACATGAGGGATTGGACAAACGCATGCGTTGCAATGGAGGCTAGTTAAATGAGGCATGTGATACACTGTAGTGCAATGTGTATGACAGTAAGACAGAGAGAATAATTGTGACTGTGAGATAGAGCAAATGATGTGCTGGAGGGGAAGTAAACAATGCCAGTTCCTGTGACAGACTGCACAACACTTTCCGACTCATTGACTTTGAATAATTTTTCACATCAAATGAAAAGTAATTACATCACAACAGCTCATCCTGAATGGTTTCCTCTCTCTGTGACATTGTCCCTCTATGTTTGTGTGTGTGTGCATGGTGCAAGATCAACATTAATGTTGGTCAGTGATTTAATTGAGCCATTCATGATGTCAAGGAAGAGGTGATGCTTGACTGTCTGCAATGTAGTTAATGTAGTGAGAGCAGAACCTTGTTTAACTACAACAACCATGGTGTATGGCTCATTTGAGAACTTTATGCACAGACTGCCATTACAGGAACACAAACATTGGGAGTGAAAAGCAAACCGGTGCATTTTTGGGAGAAAGCTGATCATCTCTTCATACACCACTCTGGAGATCTTGTTATTCAGTGATGACTGTGAACAAACAGTTATATTTAAACTGGTCCTCGCAGCACACCTATACCAATCAACCAAATCATATCCCTTCATGATGTTTGTCGCCTCTAATTTTAGGTTGAGTTTAGGCTTAAACGCTGAAAAATTCTGACCCAGAATATCTTTGTCAGCAAAGGTTTATAAATTGGCCTCTATCCTCTGACAGACCTGCCCACCAGGTCAGGTCTGAACGTTTGAAGTTAATATTCACCCCACTGTTGCCATCTCACCGACTTTTTTGCTATATTTAGTGACATTTCAGGCAAAAAAAAAAAGATTCATATCAACCAAAATCAAAATTGGCAGGTCAGGATTTTTAAAGATCAGTAACCAGGGATTGGACAGAAAACTGCAATCAGTGCAGCCCTACACACATATTCATGACATTCTATGATTAAATCAAAATGTAATTTATAACAGGTTAGTCTTTCTCCCGTGAGAATGTGGATTAGTACTGGACTGATTCTGAGCCTTCAATTGATTTTAACAGAAGTTTCGCATAACTTAGAAATTTATGTAAAAATAATGTTTGTTTTAGCCACAAAATGATTATGCTCAGCAGCAAACAACAATTTCCCAACTACAGCTTAGAGTAGCTCATCAAAGTAACAGCTATGTGGCCTGACGTGAAAACATTTTGCAAGACAATGTCAAACATTGAGAAGTTTTAAATATCGTTATCAAATGTTATCAAACACGGCATTTTGACACCTCAGAAATATGGGAATCAACTCATTTAAAGTTTAAACTCAGTTTCACACAAACACAAAGACGCTAGGATAAATGTTTGGCTGTTGAAATGCACCGTTCCAGGGCTCTATCAAGCTAATTTGATATTAGCTTGATTACAAATCTTTTACATTACATTACCAAGGCACATTAAAACAAACCTTTAAACAAACCTTTTTATTCTATTCTTCCTCTTCTCCCTGAAGGATAAGTCCTTTTTTGAGACATTGTTTCTCTTACCTAACTTCTGACCGGAGCTTTGGATGTTTGGGGCAGCTCATGTTACCGGCGAAGCGTTGCGGTAACATGTGCCCCAAGAGCAATTTATTTTTTTTCCTTTTTATCAATAAATAATAATTTCTACATACATTATCAAATATATATTATTGCAAAAACAAATCACTTTACAGTGAAATTGTGTTTTTTTTTTTATATTATAATGACAGAAATTATTACTAAAAAAATAAATAAATCAGCTCCACTGAGGGGGGCCCTTGGTGGCCTTGGGGCCCTAGGCGGCTGCTTAGTTTGCTTATGCCTTGGGCTGGCTCTATACCAAATAGTCACAAAATAGTGAACAAATATGTAAAAATATATTTTCTAAGAAAGTTACTTACTGCATCTTTAAGACAGTACTAAAGAATCACTTCTACTGCATGGCATTCATGTAAAGCCTGGCAATGTGATATGAGTTTTGTGAAATTATCTTTCTATACTGCTGTTGTTACTGTATGGCTCTTCTGACATACAGTGCTTTGGTGCAACTCTTGTTGTGTTTAAAGTGTTTTATAAATAAATTAACAGTGACAGTATTAGTATTTGACACCACCAATACTCCTTGCAACAACACATTCTCACTCCCAACTCATCATATATTGACAGTTGGGACGCCTTCTGACCATGCGTCACAATACATGTTTTTCATGGAAATCCCTACTGCCTACTCATCGCCGTGATGGCTGATTAAGACAAGATTATGAGTCAATTCTGCTTCAGTGTTTCTTCTTTGCGCTGTTTGTTGGTTTTTTGAATATTGTTATTTGTTAGCTTCAGAGCTTGTTTGGTCTCATTACTGAATGTTACTAGGTTAGGTAACTGGAGTTGACTGACTGATGTGCTTTCCTTTGAGGTTGATATATTGTATTAAATTCTTATGTTTTGGACTGAAGTTGTTTGTATTTACTCTGTATATGTGTGCAAGACAGTGGTGCAGTTGGTAGAGCTGTTGCCTTGCAGCAAGAAGGTCCTGGGTTTGATTCCCAGCCCGGGGTCTTTCTGCATGGAGTTTGCATGTTCTCCCTGTGCATGCGTGGGTTCTCTCCGGGTTCTCCGGCTTCCTCCCACAGTTCAAAAACATGACTGTCAAGTTAATTGGGCTCTCTAAATTCTCCCTAGGTGTGAGTGTGTGAGTGAATGGTTGTTTTCACACACACACACTCACACTCTTTTTTCTGTGTTTTCCTGCGACAGTCTGGCGACCTGTCCAGGGTGAACCCCGCCTCTCACCCAGAACGTTATCTGGGGATAGGCACCAGCAACCCTCCCGACCCCATTAGGGACAAGGGTGAATAGAAAATGTATGGTGGATGGATGTGTGCAGGACTTTCTGTTTAAGAATGCCAGTGCACACAGTCGCTCCTTTATCTATTGTTCTGTAATAGCCTACATCATCAGACTAGTATTCATAAAACAATAACGGACAGAGACTGTGTGGATATTTTTAATAGCCTATGGTGTTTAACATTTTTGTGCAGTCCAGTTCAGTTTATTTATATAGTCAACTCACAACACATCAAGGCACTATACAAAAAAGTAAGTTTGATCCAATCATGCCAATTAATCATAGTTATCAAAAAATAAGATCAATGCAGTATGTACTCCCAGGGCTGCTATTGCTATCTAGAAACGCACCGCTCCCGGTCAAAAGCAATTATTCGGAGCCAGGAGGAAAGCGTAAGTCCTATCATTCACCCTTCTTTTTGCTGCACTCACTACTCTATTCTATTCTACATCGGTCTGGTAAATATGTTACCAATATGCACAAGTTATTCTAGACACATTTTTGCTGCGTCTCCTTCACGTATTTTTAGAAGAATTTATTTTGCAAATATCTTTTTATGACGAATTCAGAAGTCCCGCCTTTACTGTAGCTCGATTGGCCCGACAGCACCATTCCATTGCTCTGATTGGCTTTCTATTGGACCACGCAGTTCCGCTATTCTAGTCTGTTTGTGTTTTGACTGTTTATTGTGAAGCTCTTCTCTTCTTCTGTTCAGCTCTAGTCGGAGCTGAAAGAGGCTGACAGTCAGCGTTTCCCGCTCCGGTTAGTAACGGCATTGCCCTGGCAGTATATGTAACCTAACAAGTGTGTAATAGACCCAGAGTGTTATTATGGCGTTTATCGCTGAAGAGAAATGTACCAGCTAGCTGTTTGGCTAGCTACAATAGCTTTTGGGTGCTACTAACAGAAGTTCATTGTTACCTAATTAGGGTGATGTGTTGACAGTTGTCTTACTTCGCGTTGTGTGTCCGATGGTTTGAGGTAGGGGCGAGAGGGAGACACGTTGATTTGGGGAACACCAGGGGCTGAGAGAAGTAAACCTGTCAATGTGATGTTTGGGGGAATTTTATCTCAGCAGTCGCTTGCCTGTCGCTGATAGTGTTGTGTTACTGCTCCATTCATGTAGTCCACACTGAGACTGGACTTTCTACTCTAGTTTGTCTTCATTTTCTGTGACGTTCAGTCATTGAAGACAACCAGTGTTGGTGTTCGTGGTGTTTGAAGCCCAGCTGTCCAGCTGACCAGCTGACCTCTGCATGTCGCTTTGTTGGTTTGTTGATAACCAGCTGTTTGTTCAGCTCTGACTGACCTTCTAATACATATGGAATCTGCTTCCTTGCAAGATGTTTATATCATCGCAAATCTTTTTTGTTTGACATCTGGTTCTGGTTCTTGCGCCAAGAAAACATATCTAGCTGTTTATCAGGGTTTTTTTTAAGATAAAGGTAAAACATTTAGATTGTTGTGTTCTAAGTCCCTCGTATTAGTCCTTAGTGCAGCATCTTCAGTGTTTGTATACTGCTGATACTGTACTCTGTCCTAAAGAAAGGCCTACAATAAGCTATTTGCTTTGTGGGAAAATGTGTTATCATTGTGAGAAATAATTTTTGTTATTATCAAAGCTACTTTTCTTTAAGTTAATAATAAAACTGCTAAAAATTGAAGTTTGTTAACTGTAGAGCTTTGCTCCTTTACATGCCTGGGTGAACACATGGACATCTTGGTCCAAAACTTGTTCCTCTTCTGATGTAGAGCAGGGATTTATTTCTTAAGCCCAGAGTCGATTTCATAGTTCAGGAGACAGTTGTCCAAATCTCCAATCGTGTTTGCAGTGTTGTGATTGCTCTCCTCATTTCAGTTTTTAATTTGGCTACCTCCCTGTTTTATTCATACATTCTCAGCCTAACATGTCTTTCTCCATAATAACCAAAAATTTCTGATTAAACTTTTTAACATTGAGTATTTATATTTTGAAAAAAAAATAAAATCTTTCACGATCCTGACATTTTGCAGGTAGAAAGAATTTTAGTAATCTTAAAAGACCTAAAAATGGAAACGTTCCAGTTATTTTTTTTCCATTTATTCTTTTGCTCAAAAAAGACTGACTTCATACTTATGTTCAGATCCTTATATTTGCTTTTTGTTTTCTGATCCAACTAGATATTTATGTTTTTGTATATGCTGTTGTCGTGTCCTCTCTTGAGGTAAAAAGAAGAAGCAGGAGAAGGATGTCGTCCGACTCTCCCCGCAGACCGAGCCGCTGTGCCGGGGGAGTTTTGGTCCGAGCTCAGGCTGCTACGTAAGAACAAAAACCTTCTTGTTGCAGTATTCATTTAACAATCAAGATGCTGCCACTGGGATTGGATGACATATACACATAAAGTGCAATAATATAAGTGACATTGTTATGACATAATAACTAAGCAAATATATAGTATTAGTCTTTTTTTTTTTTTTAACAATACTGCTAGGTTCTAGCAAGCATAGAACCTGATAGATTACCCAGCCTCTGGTAAAAATTGGGTTCATTATTTTAAATTTTTGAACATGGGGTTATTAAAAAGGTTGCATCTGGTTGTATCTACAGTTCAGTAATTAAACAGTTTCAGTTTATAAATAACTTTCCCAAAACCTCTTAATAAACTTCTAAAACATTTTCAGCAGCATTAATCAACCATCATCCACAGCATTACTGGCATGGAAATCATTCCACTAAGTATTACGGTGTATCGTGATTTTGCTGGCATGATAAATTTGCAGTGTGCTGTGCTGCCCTACCTGCAACTCTGTCATGTTTAATCACAGGTCCACAACAAAGTAACTAAGTACAGACTATAGGAAACATTTGGTGTCTGTTTAGTTTACAGTTGCTATGTTGACCGAATCTCAAGTCTTTTGCTTCCTCTAATAGGTTTCTTTCCTGGATTGTTCTATATAAGGCAGAAAGAAAAAGAAATGACATTTTGAAAACAAATTGCATAACTGAGGATAGCACAATAATGTCATTGAAATTGTTTCAATTTTAATTGCAATTGAGTTGCAATTATTTAATTGAAACAATTTAAATGCATAATTAGTTGTAGATTTTTAACTAAACCAAGTGAAATTGGAACTCAATTAAACAATTATTTCATAAATAAAATAGATATATTAAAAAAGCAACATGCATATCGTCAATTATAAAAGTAGTTTTATAATTATAAATATGTGAATGGGAGAAAAAGTTGTGGATTTAATCTTCAAAAAGTCAGTATGGAGGAAATAAAATGTGCTTTAATTTGTGCATAGAAAAACATCCTGGTGTAGTTAAAGTAGGAGGTAGAACTAAGTAAAGTGGAAATAATGTTGCTCTTGCAGCTTGCCACATTATAAATCAAAATTTGGTTAAAGTTTTGTGCCACAAAAATGGAAATTTGCTAAAACAACTCCATTGTCAAGAATTAACAAATTACTGTTGCCTGAATCTAACAGTCTCCCAATTAGCCTACTGTGTATTGTAAGTAAAGAAATGGAGAAATTTGTATTTAAACAGATTAAAGCATATTTTGAACATCAGTTATCAGCATGCATAGGCCTGCAACATTGTTTTAAAAACTCCTGAGTCTCACCTTAGATAGCACATTATCACAGATTAAATTGGCAATATATACTAAAATGGGTGGAGGCTTAGTGATTATTAGAACAAGTACAGGACTACTATCATCAACTACTATTGGAAGAGTAACTTAAGCCGTGATATTGTTTCGTTTGAAATACTGTCCTGGTTTGGCCCACTGGACTTACAGAATATATTAATGAGCTCCAAATGATTGAAAACGGAGCAGCTCATTTTGCACTTCTTTGTTATTCATTTACAAGAATTAGAAAAATATATGACATGTTTGGATGTTTTTTTGTTAAAGATAGATTAAGCTACCCATTACTTGTGTTTTTTACTTTATACTAGAACACCTGTGATATAAAAAAATAAAAATAAAATAAAAAATACAGTTTAGCCAAAATTAACTTTTTCATTCAACTAAACTTGTTACTAAAAGGAGGTAAAGTATCGATTCTATTATATCTCAGTTTGTTGTTTTACTTGAGCTTTTTATTCTGGCAGGGAGCAGTCGTACATGGAAAGTGTTGTGACCTTCCTGCAGGATGTGGTCCCACAGGTAACTGTTTCTCATTTGTTGTGGAGGGGATGATTAGATGTATGTTTTCGATACGCTGATTTCTCCAGAGAACTGTTTTCACATCTCCAAGAGTTTGGATCAAAACACCTTCAGATACATTTACAGTATCTCACAACACTGAGCTCAACCCTCATATTTTTGTCATGCATTTCTTATTTCTTTTTATGGGTCAACAATAAAAACATGACAGTTGGATCATTTGTACAACACTGTCTCCTCAAATAACTGAAAAATATATGACATGTTTGGATGTTTTTTAGTTAAAGATAGATTAAGCTACCCATAGATTAATCTTTAAACTGCTGGAAACCAAAGTGAGGACGCCCCTAATTGGAAATGACCAAGTTGTTCCCAATTAGCCATTTTCTCTCCAGGTGTCTCGGCTTGCTCCCACAGTCCAAATTGGTCTCCATAAATTCTCCTTAAATGTGTGTGTGTGTGTGTGTGTGTTTGGTTGTTTGTCCTGTCTGTCTCTGTGTTGCCCTGTGAAGGACTGACAACCTGTCTGGGGTGCAGCGATATTGCCAAACAATTATATCACAATATATTTTAAATACCTCAATAACGATATCACAGGCAATATTTTATATTTTCTGCTGGGGGCAAGAGGTAAGAGGCATATGGGCTAGGATTTTATATATATATATATATATATATATATATATATATATATATATATATATATATATATATATTTTACAAAGACAATATAAATAAATAAAAATGTAAACTGATTTGGGTATCAAAAACAGTCTAAAATCAGCTACCAAATAAGAATAAAAATAGTTAAATAAATAAATTAAACCAACTGTTGTGGCTTAACAGAACAATGGTTTTACAACATTTTTAAATGTTTTTACCTTAAGGTTTTTTTTATTTTTAAAAAAATGCAATTATGTTTAAAACTAAGATTTAAAAAAAAATATTTTTAAAAGGAAACCTCCTTTTTTGAAAATGCTCAACACCAATATTTGTCCCATAAAACCCCCCGACAAACAGTAGATGCTTGCACACTTCCTAATAATCTGGAACTTCATTTTCATTTCCCCCATCTGTCATGGACATCTCCAATGAGATCTGCCATCAGAAAGCCAGACTCATTGTTTCCAAATATCTGCACTCCCAGAACACACTAAAATATGGAAGCATGCGGCTGTCAAAAAAGTTACCATGTGATCCTACAAAGAGCAGTTCTCGGTTGTTGTTCGGTTTATCCTTCAGTTGTGTGTGAAGCAGTTAAAAGTTTCTTTGTGACGCTTTGTGTTTGACTAGATTTAAGCAGTTTAGAATGAGGAAAAGTAAAATTTTTGAATATGCATCAAAAATGTTATCTCATCCTGCTTTTCCTCCGACAACTTCTCTTCACTGATCATGTGGTAAATATCACTTTTAGTTGGTGCCTTTTACACCCTGTTCATTTGTTTGGGCATGTGATGGATAACAAGGCCTCCATCCATATTAGTTGTAAGGGGAAGGATTTTAGTCAAGTTCTTTAGTTTTGTGCTGGACCTAAGCCCTGAAGAGGGAGTTTTTTTCTCCTGCTATTCATTCTTTAAATGTGTTAATCTCTCATCTTTCTCTGCTACAAGTATTGATTTTCAATACTTGTATTGAAAACAGTTTTTCCTAAGTTGAATCATTCACACAAGTTTTGGACTTTGATACTATTTGTGTGAATTTAATCTATTTTGCTCGCTGTCTTCTTGATCATTTAAACTGCAGGCATATACTGGAGCGCCACCTACTGATGAGAAAGAGAAAATCATTTGGGTTCGATTTGAGAAAGCAGATGTTAATGGTAAGTGATGAAAAGGAGGAAATAGTGTCTGTTTGATAAGTGACTTTAACCTTTTTGTTCTTTTGTGCCAGTTTTCTGTTTTCATCAGTCTCTGGTGAAGGAGACAGCAGTGTTGGTAGTTTATGGTTTGCTCACCTGTTCTTCACTGAAGATGTTTCACTTTAAACAAACAAACTCTATTCGGTTTACGTCAGGCATCGGTGAAATTAGTATATCTTAAAAGTCTTCATTATGTTGTTAATATTCCACCTTTTTGTCAATTTAAAAATTTCACACGTACCATGTACAATTCAACAAAAACAACTGAAACTGTTTGGAGAAAAAGCAATAACGTGGTTGAACCTATGTGGACACCCTGAGATAAATCATTTTATCTAACACGGAGCAGCTTTTGATCCAGCTTCAGTCTGTATGTTAAAAAATATTATTTATAAAAGTTCTAAGCAGCAGCAGCTTTGAGACCATGTTTCAGTGGGGTAGTGGGTCCAGCAAGCAACACCATATATTTTTGAAGAGTCAGTGTGTTGCTGAGTCGCGTTACAGCCAGTGAAGAAGTAGCTGAGGACTGGCAGCAGAAACAAACGTATCTGTTCAGAGAGTACAAGGACAGACGGCAGATGACTTTGGGAAGATTTCTTGAAAATAGTGTTTCTTGTCATGTAAAATGAAGTGTCACTTTCAGTCTTGTGTGGTGCAAACAGTGATGCTTCCTAATGACAGTTATCTGTGGAGGGTTCAGTAGATAGTAAGATAATCAAAGTGTTTCTCTATTTGGGCAGACACAGCTCGTAACCCAGAATTTTTGGAGATGCACAGCGGCACTTCAGACCCGCCCCTCTGCCTCATGATTGGCTACACTGATGGCATGCAGATCTGGAGCATTTCTGTAAGTTCCATTAGTTGTGTGCTATAGCCACTTTCACTTGCTTCTTTCTGTATCATTTGTCCAAAAATATTGATTTATTTCCACAGCTATTTATAGGAGTATGGAAAAATCAAATAACCTAACGGTGTTGTACTGTTTTTATTTTGTATTGGTTTGTTTTGTGTTCTTGATAGAACCACTAAAAACCCTACAAACAGGCAAGCTTCACTTTTTTTTGTTTAACATCTGTGTCATTTTTAAATAAAAGATTTATAAAGAAGTTTTAATGTGCAGGACTCCTCATATCCAATTCAAGTTTTCTTTTTGTGGATGTAAATTTTCTTCATGTTAAGTGAAATTTTTAAGCTCTTCTAAAACAAGTTTATTTGTGGTGTTTGCAGGATTAAATTCCACCACAGAACTGGGTTCAAAGATCATTTCTTGCCCTTGATCTGCTGGAACATGTCCGTTATCTGTCTTATGTCTGTCCAATAGATGGCAGTGTTGACCATGTTAAGGATTGTGCAACTACAACAGCCATTTTCTTTTTTTTAACTTTCACCAGAGTCCACTGATCTTTGGAAGTGAGACTATTGTTTAACTTGTAAATGTTGAAGAGGGAAATGGAAAGAAAAACATTTGAAAATGTTTGAAAATATAAGTTAGAAATTTTCAAAAGCAAGTTAAATATATTGCAATTTGATTTTAACAATACAGAAAAAAGGATTCTGTTTTCTAAATCTGGATTAATAAAAAGAAAAGATCATGTTAATTATATTCTTATTTTATTACTAATAAATCAAAATGTACATTCAGCTCTTTTGGCTGTAACCTTGAATGAGTGATAGAATTCTCTTCTAAATTTAAACTCATTCAGAATATAAACCGGCCATCTTAACCACATTTATCTGTATTAATAATCACAGTTTTTGTAATTTTACTCTAACATATAAGATAAAAAATGCCTTATTTCACAGAATCATTAACTGCTTTACAGAAAGGTAAAGATTGTAGATTAAAAAAAGGGGTGACCTAAGTTAGTCCATATGCAAAAATATGTCAAAACCTCTGTACCATTCTGCTGAATGGAAAGACTGCTTCAAGTATTATGTGGTTTGTTAGATATCCAGAATATTCTAAAATTTATCAGATAATTGTAGAAATTTTAGGATTTTTCAAACAGAAAATGTAAAGGAACCCTCTTGGCTGAACAGCTGAGATGTTACCAAAATAATAAAACATCTGGATAACACCCACTCCTTCTCTTACTACTGCTTTTGTATAGTGACTAACAAAAGGAATATCAGTTATATAGAGATGATTCATGTGCTCAAGTCTTAGTAAACATTATCTTCCCCTTGTACTGAAATTAACAGTTTCCCGTTGTGCATGGCTTGTATAATAATGTCGGATAATTATTATAGGTTCAGTAAATGGTGCTTTTCTTAAAAAGTCATCTCCTGGGTTTAGCAGATCCCCTATTTAAGAAAGATTCTTTCTAGAGTGACTCATCGATTAGACTAGAAAACAATTTTAACTGACACTGCTGGGTTCTTTTAATTGGACAGGTCTTAGTTCTGTGACTTTATGCTCCCAATGTGAAAATAGCTTCTCACCTGAGGCAGTGCCCATGCTGGGACTCATTCAGATGGGTAGAAACCATTACAAGGACTGTAACAGAGTTTTCTCATAAGTAGTTACTATCAATGAATCCAAGCCCTGAACCTTATGGGAGGCTTTAGATGCTGGAGGGTAATTCACTCATGAATACCTCCCATCAAAATGGGAGCTTTAGAGGAATTCAGTTGAGATAAGAAGAATACATTGTTTCAGTTCATCAGCTGCCCATGAATTTAAAAGGATACCTGCTAGTGTAGTTTAAAGGATGACCACCAGAGGGAAATCTATTTCTTTGAAGAGAGAAAATATTTACAGTGAAATAGTTCACTAATCTTTACAAATCATATTCTTTTCTCTGTTAAAAGTGAAATTTTTTGGAAAAGTTAACAAAATGAACCTACTAGACTAGGTTGCTGAAAAATATTGTTCTATTTGAAATATGTTCCATTCAAGCTTCCTTTTTTAATGTGGAGGATGTTATATTTAGAAGTCCATAGCAGGCAGACAAGACTGGCTTTTCTAACTCCAGCCCCAAGTCAGTCTTGGAAAATCATTAGAGGATTTTGTCAGCTCCATAACATCACAAATGACCCACAACGCTGCAGAGCTTTCTTTCACCGAGTATCGCCTTTCATGTAGAGACTGTCACTGAAACATGCAAACTTCACATACATCCTGTGAGATCTAAACACTCCAGAGTCCTTAATCAGCCTCTTTCTAAACATCCACAGGCCGCAGATAGAAGGACGCACTCTTTCTTTATCCGTGATCACACACGTTGGCCGCTGTGATGTGGCAACACCCGGGCTGCTAACAGATTTTGTGCTGCTGCTATGGCGGAGCACAGTTGTGCAGCTGTTTTTACCATGGGACACTCACCCCAGTGAAAATATACCCCTGGTGAGGAAGCGTTCTGTGCTCTCAGTCTAAGTTGGCAGTTATTCTGCTTCATGTAACACATCCTGGCCTCTTTTGTTGCAATGCTCTCCTTCATTGTTGTTTTTCTTTCAGTTTTCAAAGTTTACAGGAGATATCTGGGTTGTGGGGTTTTTCTTGCAAGGTTTTAAGTACCTAAGCACTGATGGTGCCTCAGTTTCCATCTCTAGAGTGACTGTGAAGTGTTTGTGACATTTGCTAAGCCAACACCCTCTGTAATGGCCCGGCACAGTGTGAACGTACATGGCTTCGCACATACTTTGATGGACTTGTGAGATGGAGACTGGCTTGTTGTGTGCTGACCGGGGTGTAGAGGCGATGCAGATTACTGTCGCCTCACGCTGCAGAGGTGTCATTAAGCACTGCCTGATAAGAGGCAGACCATCTTGGGCTAATTGTCTGTCTACATGTGTGTTGGGATGGGAAGTAAGATGTTAGTGAAAGCCAAAGATACACATCTTTGCTGCTTTTTTGAGAATTTTTCTAATGGATTGTCTTTGGGGAGATTTTAATAGGTTTAATAGATTAAGCTCAATATCTTCAGAATCATTAGCCAGTTGTGGGTTTCTCATTGTCATTATAACACCGATTTAAAAGTGTCAGCAGTTTCTTCTGGCCAGGCTTATGGGAACTTGAAGCTAGCTAACTTTTAGCTAGCTAACAGGACAATACAAAAATTAATTATCCAAGTACTTCTAAATATGAGTTTAAAACATAATTTCAGTTTTCAGAGTTTTCTTTCAGAAATATTGTGCTATTTTTAATTGTTTTGCTCTTGTATACTTGTACTGCAATAAAATACACAAATAGCACATTTTAATAAATGGACACTGCATCAGAAGTCCAGGGCAACACACCATGATCCACCTATTAACATGGTCATAATGTGCTGCCATTGTTCAAGTTACATTAAGAGACTCACATTCTTCTGATGTTCGGATATGAGGCAGCATATCCTGATCAAAACATATACGATGTTTTAAGGCTATTTTTCTGAATATTTTAACCATTGGTCTAATTAATTTGCATGGTTTTTTTACATGGAAGCCATGATGTGTAATACACCCTGTAAAGTTAACATACTGTGTTTAGCACACCTTTAACAGAGTTCTAATAAAGCCATGTTACATTCCAGTTGTTGAGAAGTGTTGAGCAAAAAATATACAGTGGATATAAACAGCTGATGGTAAAAAGTAGCTTACTCTGTAATAATGATTTAATGGAAGTCAACCTAAATGCACAAAAAAGTAAAAATAATCTTTAAAAAAAATTTACTTTCCACACTAACGGTCATACACTACATTTTGTTAAAATATTTCATAATTAGAAAAGGTTATTTGTTTTAGCAGTACATTATCAAATCTTTTTTTTTTGATACTTTGACTTTCGGACCTGAAATCCTGGGACTTTGTCACACGGAAGCAAATTATTTCTTTTGATCCATTTTATGTTGAAACAGTAGCAATATATGTTTTCACTGAGCATGGAATATAAATACACATCTCCTGAAGTATATTTTTAGAAAATATTTTCTGGTGATGTAAAAAAAAAAAAAAGAGATTATTACAAAACTCCACATGGTATGTGTAGTTGTTCTTTTTCAAGTGGAATAATGAGTTTGTTTTCTTAATGTTCCATGGGTAGCATGGAACATGAGTATTCACACATAGTCGTAACTATTTTGGACTGCAATCTGCTAATGTGGCACAGAGTTTATCACACCGTGTTCTTAGAAAGAGGATATGATGATCCTTGGAGCTTCTTTTTTTGTAAAGACACCTGCTACTCTGCCTACACAGAAGCTTCCTCCAAACCTCCAATATGCCTGCCGCACAGTGTTAGTGCATGCATCTAGTACTTGTGAATATGGAGCAAATATCTGTTAACAGCTCACAGCACTACATTTGAGAGATTACAACAGAGGAGCAGACACTGTGATTCCACAAAAACAACCAAACCACAAATGAAATGAATATAATGAATGGCTTTATGCTGGGAATGCAACTCTGAGAAAGCAATTTAGCATATTGCACACTCTGTTCTACTAATGTAATGCTATGAATGTTGATTGCATAGGATGTCACACAGAGCCATGTAAGGCGAGGATAAGCTGCAGGGTAATGCACAATAACCCTGCGCATTAATCTTCAGCCTTCCCCTTCTCATTTTAATCCAGCAAATTCCATTATTGTCCCTTGCAGGTCCATTTGCCTCCATAGGAATCCTATTGTGCTGGCGGCTGTTGGTGCTCATATAACAAACCCATATCTCCAGTGTTAATCTTCCATCACTCGGCCTCTTTGAATAAAAATACAGCTTCAAATCCATCAGTTTGGAATGGCTACTAATTGCACAAAAAGAGTGATCATCCCTTTGCATGGGTTTAAAGATTTAAAGCAAACAGATTACAGCACCACTAAAGTGATAATGCATGTTTCACTGCAATTTAGCCTATAAAAGAACAACAAAACTGGGGCACTCTGCACTTAGAACAATGTGGTATTACACATGTCAGATTCTGCAAAGATCCACACACAGCAGTGACCTAATACACTGCTATGCTATATGAGTACAGAAAGTTTAATCTGAACCTGTCTCACATGCAAACCTCCATTTAAGTGCTTTTTCTTTTAACCATTTATTGTGTTTTTTTCTTTCAATTTGCTGCAAAACTGGTATTTATTCAACTTTACAATCTGCTCTATTAATAAACTCATAAATGTTTAACTGTAGACATTTCCAAATTCTGTGTAAATATATAGCAATATAAAAAGATCACAATTGTCAATAATTGTCATTAAATGTCAATACAGGTCTTTGCAATCAGATGAAGGTTATATTGCTGGTTCAAAGTTGGTCCAAATGGTTTTTCACTTTGACCAGCATCCTTCCAGAGCATTTCTAATCAGAACTGTGAATATAACAAGAATAATGGAGGAAGTTGGGTTGCAGTGTAAGAGCAAAATTCAAATGATTTCTTTCAGAATTCAGTCAGAACTTTATAGGCTTTATGAATCAGCTTGAAAATCAGCTTTTTAACATGTAAAGACTTAATTACCATTCCAATTTTAATAAGTCTGGTTCAGATATAATTAACATGGTTTGTATCACTTTTGGATGTTGCAGTTAAAGGTTTGTAATGTCAAATCATATACAACTTGTAAGCCCAGCCTGGCTGCTTTTAATATCTTACCAGTGAAGTGAGTCAATGTTAACTGTTTGCAACATTCGATCTTATCCGAACGTCTTCATGATCCTGTTAGGACTTCTTAGTTGTCAGTTTACAACAAAAACCTAAATAGGATTTGTCTCTAGAGCTTGCTGTAAAGAGTGTTGATGTAGGTTGAAGTCAGGAAAGCTTCTGTTGAACCAGGTTTCACTCAGAACTGAACATGAATGACACCTGATACTTTAGACAACAGTTGTGTCTCTTTAAGAACTATTACCAGTTACTTGGTATGTGGTTTTGTGTCGACAGAAGAAGCAGCACCTTTGCCCCACTTCATACATTTTCACTACTTAATATTATGCCATGATCACACAATAGGCAATTGCAACCCATCTCCAGTTATTATGTTTTTTTTTACCCATATTCAATTTATATCCGGCTGCTTTATCGGCCCAGCTCCAATCTTTTCACCCAACCAAAAAATTAGAATTGTGCCACTTCAATATGTGGTGCTAAATTGGATAGGCATTTGATTGTTGTCATTGACTTAAGCCGTTGAGAACTTTTAAATAATATTTGTCTGTTGTGTAAAATGTGTTTTTCCTGTAATTGTTGAGGAGTTTTCACGTTCTGCATCCATCCCTCCCAGTTGTCAGGAGAAGCCCAGGAACTGTTCTCGGTGCGTCACGGACCTGTTCGAGCTGCTCGGATTCTTCCTGCTCCTCACATCAGTGAGTACTATAGTAGTCAGTTTTCAACTTTCCACAAAACATTAGTGTTCTTTTAAAAATCTCATGTGTTATATTTGTAATTGACACATTCACCTTGTCTGATCGTTAGATCTCTAACGACGCCTTACTTTTTCTGCCTGAAACACTTTTGTTTGGACAGAGAAAATATATGTAACCAAAGGATTTAACGCAGTCTAATCTTTTTACTCCTAAGATACTAAGGTGTAGGAATGAAAATAAAATAAAAATTTTCATTTGTTTGTACATTCTGGTTTCAACCAAGCAATGACAGTTTTCTTTCTGAATCTTATCATTCTAACATAGAAAGTACTCCTAGATTATTGCTTCTGTTTCTTTTTCTCTGTATACTGTGTATTTTCAAAACCTCTGTTGGTTGTGTCAGATAGCCGCTTGTACTGAGTCAGGTTCTCGTTCTGTTGGAGGTTTCTTCCTGCTAAAAGGAAATTTTCTTCTCCACTGTTGCTATGTGCATGCTTGGTACGAGGGATTGCTGTAAAGTCAACGACACACTGCGAGGTCGTCCAGGAAGAGTGAATGCTACAAGTCAGTGATGAAATGCAATCTACTGAGTTCCTTGGAAAGAAACTTTGTAACCAATTTGAATAATAAACTGAGCTTGACTACATTGTTTGATAAGTAGGCTCTGCTGGATTAAACTTACTTTTTTGTAAGGTGTTGTTTATTGGCCCTAGATAAATAAACTGAATTCAATTAATTTTGAGTAATTCTTTACAAATAAGCAGATTATATCCTGGGTACTGTATTTTTACAATTTGGAAAAGGTGTCTTGCCTCTTTGCTTGTTCAAAAGTTTCTACTTAAACTAATTGCTGTAAATCTGTCTATTTTGTAGTGCCAACAAAGTCTTTGGTTAACTTAATTACAGCATCCAAGGTCAGCACCTAAAATTTAATTCTCGGTGGTGCATTATGTGTCGTTTTGGGTTGTGGATATTTTAAGTGGTGCTCTATCATTGAAATTAAAGAGTGCTCCTTGCTATCTCATCCTGATGTTGAAGCCAGTCTGTGATTTCTCCTGGCCTTGTCTCAGTCAGTGGTGGAAAGCCTGCACAGTCAGTATCTTTTTCCAAAACCTATACTTGGAATTCTGTTGATTGTTTTAAATGTTAGTCTTGGCCAAAACATTCACAAGCAATGGAAATAAGAATTAATAAACCCATATGGATAGAAGTTTTCAGTTATTGGATCTTGGATGAATAAAGTTAAAAAGGACAGATCTGTGTCCTCACAGTGATTTCCCCGCAGCATGTTAAACACTGACAAACTGCTTAATAAATTCAATAGTCAGAAGTGGAAGGAGGTTCCAAGTTCCAGTTTTTTAAAAACTCTATCCAGTACTTTTCCACTATGGAATCACATTGGCATGGATCGAAATTGATGTCAAACTACTAAACTTGTAATAGCGCTTCACGGCCATTTTAGTTTGGGACAAACAAGAGAGGTAAGAAATGTTTTGGGGACATGAACAGCTGATTTAGGTTATTAATATGTACAGTTTTATGCTCACTTATAGTTGTTTGGCAACTGCAAATAAGCTGTCATGAAGGCACAGCAGGAGATTTAATTGATTCACAGGCTTTTAGAAACTGAAGTGTAATTGGAAAAATGAACTGTAAAGCATTGATGAGTCAATGTTTTTACCTACACTAAGGTGTAGGTACAATCCTACACCTCAGTGCTGGTACCTGGCGAGGTAGGCCCAGATAACTTAGTGATATTTATTGACACTCATTGAACAGAGTATCAACAATGCTGTAAATTTTTTTAGCATTATTAATTGGAATTTATCAAGACAATACATCAAAATTCTCATGAAAAATTTTTCATGATAAATAAACAATATCTCTAAACTGCCCACCCTTGTATGCTGCCATAAAATATTACAGCCACACAAACATTGCACTCAAACAGACTGTTGCAGTTCCAATAACTTGGGGATTATTGCAATATAAAACTGTTCTTCTCAGCAGGAGGCTTTTTGTAGTTTTAATGTGAAGACCTAGTTGGTACTGATACACCTACCTCATGAATTCCAGAGTGACCTGGAGAAGGGAGATTTGTTAGAATGGCCATCCCAATTTGAATCACTGATTTATTCTTCTTGGACTACCTGACTGGTTCCAATTTTCTCTACAAATACTATTTTGAAGCAAAGAAGTAACTGATTAAACAGAAGGGATGTATGGAAGGATGAAAGTTACCCTCTTGCCCCCCGTGGCAGATATGTCAATGATTCTTTTGTCTTCACATTAAAATTGGAAATGCAGAGTAAACACTGCTGTCCTTATTTCTAAAGTCAGGATACGCATGGTTCAGTTGTTTGAAAGTTGTGACGCTCCTCAGACACAAGGTTCAAATTTAATCTCTGCAGGTGTCGGGCAGTGATGTAGAAGCTGGTTTCTTGCATTTCATGTTCTGTGAGAAAAACAGCTTTTTGTTCCCCGTCCATGTTCCGGTCTTTTGGCGAATTTCACCAACACACAATGGCAGCATTTGAAGAGTTCTGGAAGTGGATGAAAGCAAAGCTCAGTAATAAGAAGCAGCAGATAGCCTGACACATGAGGGGAGTAATTCTCTCAGCAGAAAATAAATATGAATTGTGCCACTGGGTAGGATACCGATTGTAATCTCCTAGAGTGCAAACAGTGTTGCACTGTGGTAGTCCATTAAAAGGCCAATTGTCTGGATTGAAACTCTGTGTGTGGGTGGACTTAACGAGCCCCGAAAATAGGTGTTGATTATAATAAGCAAGGTCTCCCTTTCTGAGTATATACAGGGAAGTATGTGCTTCCAAAACAGAATATTCACTTCCTTTCTAGATGGCTCTAGAATAGCTCCCAATGCTTCTGATGGACATTTTATTGGAGCCCTTTTTGACTAATATGCAACGTCCACAAAGGACATACCAATACTACCCATACAATGTTTAAAAAAAATGAATTGGAACTGATGTCAGTTTTTGTTTCTTCAAAATGGTCATACTTGTACAAATAATTTCCTTGAAAGTTCACATCCTTCCCTATTTGTCAGATGTTTTGATTTTACTGAGAAGCCTTATTTTAGTAACTGTCATTTTGCTAAGTCTCAAAGAAGCAATATTTACGTTAGAGTTCAGGATTATGACTGAGAAAAATGCCTGATGACAAACATGAAAGGAGAAAGGACCCTTTGGGGAGTGTTAGGGGCTGTTGGGGCCGCCACTTCTGCTCTCACGCCATACCACAGGAACTCAGGCTGATTACTGTTGAGCCTCAAATTACAGCCTTCTTAAAGAAAAGGGGACATCTTCTCCAATCTGAGTACCCTGATCCCCTGGTCCCCAGCCCAACTTCAAATATGAGACAATTAAGGCAGATCACTTCACTTAATCTAACATGTTTTGGCTTTCTTTTTTTTTTTTCTTAAATAGCCGCTGAGGTTGTAACATGCTGTAATCCAAACCACAAAATAAACAAGAGTAAGGTTCTTTACCCTCCCCAACTCCCTGCAGCCTTTTCTTGAAAACGATGGAAAGGTTCCATTTTCACTGTTTTGAGAGTGGGAGGCACAAGAGGTCTCAAATGTTGAACATGTCTTATTCAAAGGCAGAATTGTCTCTGAATAAGACAATAATTCTGCCCATCTTATTCAAAGATTCCTCTTCTTCTCTAGGTCCTCTGAAAGCAGATGGCTTTGCTGAGAAGAGGCCATTGCTGGGGGTCTGCAAGAGCGCAGGGTCTTCAGGGTGAGTTGATAAATCATCATAGAGCTGGCAGCATTTCTTTACTAATCTCAGTATTGTTAATACTATTTATATTAAAGGTCACTTTAAAAACTACAAATCTGTGGTTAATGAGTTTTATCTAATATAAACCAACAAAATGATAAAAACATTGGAATACCACAGTTAAAAAAAACTCTCCCTATTAACTCTACGGTTTTACACATGTTGTTTGCATCTAGAGTTTTTGGCATGTACTTGATTTTTCACAAACATTTAAATTTTGCCCTCATCGTTGCTTCATAAATGATGAAGCAACGATGAGGTGAAGTCGGATTTGTAAAGCTGAGTTGATGGTAAATGATAAAATGGCTTCTAATTGTATAGCCAAAATGCCAGCCATTCATAGACACATTCACATGCTGATGGTGATGAGCCCTGAGACAAAATGGTGATTTTAAACTAACTGCTCAACTTCTTCTGGGTTGGACCATGGTTCAAAGAGACCATTTATTTCTAGATGACAATGATTGAGCTCTGGATATCTGTCCAGTCAGCAGTCTTCCCCATGATTGTGTATGTCTACGAACCCAGATTGAGAGACCTTTAAACGGCTCAGAAAACCTTTGCAGGTGTTTTGAGTAAAGTAGCTGATTTATGATACAATGATGTTTCGTTAATTATATTTTTTACGGTATTTAAATTTCCTGAGACATTGAAATTTGGGTTTTCATTTTCTGTAAACCATATTCATCAAAATTACAACAAAACAAAAGTGTGAAATGCATCACTCCATGTGGTGGTTCTGTATAATATCAGTTTCACTTTCTGAGATGACTGGAAAGAAATATAACATTTTTTGAGATGAACTAGAATTTTATTTTTTGTGGTGTTTTAAGATGCAACAAATGAAAGCTGTATTAGATTGGTGAGAGCTTTGAGATTGAACACTTCACATGCAAACAAGTAAAAATGAGGGAGCGATGTGGGCATAGCGAATGTGATTCATTGACTTTTTTTGTGGCACTATGGTTGGAATTTGAATGGTACCTGGAAACCAGGCTGATGTCATTTCTCAGTTTATAGCTCTTTTACAACTATGAGTGTAATGTCTTGGTTTTGTGAAATAAGTGAATTTTACTAAATGTCATTGCTTCCTAAACTCACTTTTTATATATAATCAGTCAATACCTTCCCCTAACCTCTTCTTTGACTTACTCCTCCAGAGCAACACTAAATTGAACTTAATATATCCTCTCCAGGAAATGAAATAAGGAAGTCTGTCCTCAGCCGAGTCTTGATGGAGACCACCTTCTTGATGTTTTCCAGAACCTGCTTCTCCTGTCTTTCTGACGCTGTCGCTATTGCTTCTGCTTTTCCTATGTCCTCACTGACATTGAGACATGTTGCACTTTGACGGTTTGGCGAATCACCCAGGCGTTGCTTGCCACTAATGCTGAAAACATGCAGTATGTTGAAAAGTAGAAACCCTGACCTCTGGCTGGATGACATCGCTTGGTTCTTCCTCCTGGAGAAGTGCTTGGTAAATAACACTCTGGTAAGACGTAAGAGGGAAAAAGGCTTCCGGGTGCGGCGGAGTACTTTCCGTACTGCCTGTTCATAAACTTACTACAGTCCTCACACAATTTTTTTTCTATATAATCATTTCGAAATAACAGCTTTTGTTAACCACCAAAAAGGACGCCATCCTGACACTTAAATGGAAAACAGATTGGAGTCTTGGCCGCTGTTGCTGTGCTGGTTTCAAAGTTGGTTCAGTCAGCTCTAGGCTTAGATTACAAGATTTGCAAATTAAAGGAAAACGAGAGAGAGGGGGGAAAAAAGCATGTGCTGAAGGCCTGTACTTGTGGATTTGCAGCCAGGCACACTCAACATAATTTTATCAATGGAAAGGATTGTGCATAAGTCCAAACAATGTATAGGTGCAGTGATTTTGCCTGATAGTAAAGCTATGTATGGATCCTTTTGCATCAGTTCCAACAGTACCTTTGGATTTAGTAAACAATGAATGTGCAGTGTTTATTGGCTATGACTGTTCATGCTTCTGGAGAAGATGCAGTGTACCAGGCCAGGTATTGTTCTTCAAGTCAATCTTAAATTTGTAAATTGATGCACCTATATTGGCTCTGTTTTTGTTTTTTAGAACACACTCTTAACAGGTGAAAAGTCAGCTACGAAGAAACAAGCTTTGTTTTTTGGTGTTTGGGAATTTCAGATTCTGTCTCCCTACTTCGCAGCATCTCAAACTGTGTAGAGGACATGGCCCTCTGTTCACTCAACAAAATCCTCTTTAACAATCTGGATTCTCCGGATTGCTTTTTCAACTGCGGAAGTTACACATTGATTTTCCTTGACCAGTTATTGGACCAGTCAACTCTCAGAAGTCTTAAAGTTTTTTTCCTCTGCTTACATTGTATTCTATGCGTCATAGTTTTTAATTGTTTTTTTTATTTTTAGGGAAACTCCTGATGACCAGGAAGTTGCGCAGCCACAGTTGACTGTTGTCTTCCCTATGACTCAAAGTAAATTCATTCTTCCTTCAAGATTTTTTGACACTGGGAAGAAGTCTCCACAGCCCCTATTTACCCATTTGTAACTAAATTTTGTTTGTGTTAATGAGTAACTTTTTTCTTTCTATTAACAACTGTTTTTCTTCCTTTAAATAGAAGAAAAGCACTCATTTGTTCTCACTCAATTGTTTGTGTTCTAGCAAACAAGCTCATGTAGCTATCTGAATTCAGTGGTTTATGTCAGGTAAAAGATTTATGTGCTGTTATAGCTCCATTCCTTTTTTATCCTGTAAAAGGAAGCTTGGGGATTGTCTAGGTGTTTTTGCAGTGAAAGGCTGAGTCCACATGCATCAGACAAACTCACTAAATGCTACACACTGCTCTTCTGCACTGTGCTCTGTACTGCAGCTGTACTGCAACAAAACTGTATTTTAGGGTTGCATGATATACTGAATGGCAAAGTTTCATATCTTGCTTGAGAAGCAACTCCAAACAGAGATTGTATCAGAAGCTTTCACTGTTTTTTAGAAGTTCTAAAAAGGTTTTGGCTGATTTTCAGTGATGACGCTTGTATTAAAAATAGTTTTCTCATGTCTTTATAGCAGTATTTTCCATTATTTTAAATGACTAGCCAATATTGGCAGTTGTTTCCTCTTTCCTGAGGCATCTAGGTCTTTTTGGTGGATATTGAGGTATGGGGTTGAATAGAATTTTATTTTAGCTCTGTTTCATTTGGTTGTCTGCTGCTACACATGGCATCTCTGGATCCCTCCCTTTGCTCTCAGCTACAGTTTTCCCTGTCAGTAGATCCTGTTGCTCAGACTAGTTAGCACAGCCACCAATGACCACGGATTAACGGTTTTCCTGTAATGGTAAATTGTTTCTCTGCCATTAAACCATTGAGCAGCGAATGCATGAGATTGAGTGACATCGCTAACATCCTCCTGGATCAGATTTGTTTTGGTTGGGATCTGTGCATTTCTTCAGATGGCAATAGTAGATCAGGGAGGCGGTGGAGGAAATTATAACATGGTGACAGTTTTAACAATTATGAATATGTTTGAACATATTCTGTGTAAAAGTTATATACTGCAGCTTTTATGACTTTTAGTGTTTTGTATGAATTGTAAGAATTGATATGAAATCTCAGTATGTTGCAATGTAATGCCAGCTTTTCTGCTATGTTTGCATCTGCACACACAAACTTAACACCTGCCTCCATTCTCAATAATAAAGACAGCCATGTATTTGTGTGATTGTGGCACCTCACACAAAGGGCTGTATAAAAAGGGCATAAAAGTTGACTCCAGGTTCATTTTTTAAGTATTTTTTTGATCTAGTGGCCTTCATTTCCTGTTAATCATAGTAGATTGAGAGTAAACAGGGCAATGGGAGAGGAGGAAGACATGTGGCAAAGGTCAAGAGGCTGGGATTTTACTTCCTGAACATTTATATTGAAATCTAACTGGAACATTATCGTAAAAACTCTGGATCATAATTTCATTGTTGCAAGCATCAAATTCCACTTAACCTCCTTAAACACTTTTGATGGCAAAAAGCCTGCTGTGGCATTAAGCCTTGTCATTCAGTTCATTTTCATGACAGGTTTTGCTGTGTTTACTATAATTCTTCTAAAATGTATTAAGCGGAAATCATCATGCATTTGAACGAAATGAGCCACCAGATTAAGGAGATTTAGAGAAGTGATTTTTTTCTATCCACCATGATGACGTGGTGTTTCTGAACGTCATGTCTTGGTTTGTATTTATCATCAATTAAGGCAAAATATTCTCACTATTTAGACTATATTCTATTCATATTGGGATTATGTTTAGATGTTTAAAGTAGTATTGATGATTGTTTTAGTTCTTTGGATGAGTGGTATTCAGAAAATATTTCAACCCTGTCACTTAATGGATCCAGAGGAGCTGGTCTTCAGAATTTGGCTTCAGTTTGTGAACATAGCTTTGTTGTCCACTGAAAACACCAGAATCGGTTCATTCTAGGCCCCTTTTAAACCATCAGTGTTTCAATGCCCCGAACATTCAAAAACACACACACTTGTTCAGTGCACAGGCAGGGTAGCAGGGCTCCAGTTTCACTCTGGAGTGGTTTATTTTGACTTGCACGTCTGTTTTATGTCTGTCGAAAATGTGTTCTGCCTCACCAGTTTTCCCCCTTCAAATAGGAAGTCAGATTAAACTCGGTAGTGGTGGAAGTGGTGTGTATAAACACACCCGACAAACTGAATGATTTGTAATGACTTTTCAAATCGTTACCCCAAACCTCATGCCCTCAACCAAGCCCCCTCTGGCCAAATTAGTTAATATTTTATTCTATTAATGTTTTAGTTTTAAAGTTTTCTTAGCCATGCAAAAGGCATTTTCAGCTATGGTGTGGCCACGTACCTTTCCTTTTCTAGAGACTTCATTTCTCTCTAAGAATACTAACTATCTGAAAATCATTTTACCCATTACAATGCATTGAGGCTGAATATTATTTTTCCTTACTCTCATACATCACTAAATCAATTTTAATGTGTGGTTTGATGGTTATTTGATATCATTTTCAGTCCCTCTTAACAAGCAAAAAAGAAAAAGCATCCTATTTATCAGTTTAAAACATAAAGTCACATGAATACACAGCACAGGGATACAAAAATGCTGCAATATCTAGCTTGATTCATTTATTGATTGATTCATATTTACAAAGTTTGTTCAATTTTCAAACCTATTTAGGAGTTTGTTAGGAAGCATTTCTATGAATATACTTTAAATATTGAAAGTGTACTAATTTAAAACAACTATGGTATATGCCATGCAGTGTATTTTTGTTACTGTTTCAATACTTTGTAAAAATATCAAATTCATTTTGAATACCTTGATTTGAGCTGATTTTAATTTTTTTTTTCTTTTTTTGTTTCAACCAAAAAATTACACATGAGCTCTTTGTGTCAAAAGCTGCATTTCCATTAACTGTAAAATTTTGCAAATTTAAATTCTGAAAGCAAATAAACTTGATTGAAACTCATCAATTTCTAAAAGCACGTTTTTCAGTAAAATGTTTTTGCCTGAGGGTAAAGTGTTTTTTCAGCCACTTTTTACATCACATGAGTCACATGATACACAGCCGGATGTTACTACTGGCAAAAAGGACGAAGAAGACGACAGCAAGTAATAGGAGGAAGATGGATTGTCGATATTTCCTTTTTTATGTTTGAGCAGTTATTGTGATGTTTAACTGTGTTTTGTTTTTTAAAGTCCAAAGCAACTGATTAGCTTGAGACTAGTCTTGAGTCTTGATTAGCACCTAAGACTTGAATAATTTCTGAACTGTGACCCCCAAATCCCAGAGGATTGAAGTAGAGGTCTTATGAATGCACAGCAGAACCAAAAAGCTAAGAAAGAAAAAGGATATTCAAACCATTTTATCCATTAATCACAATTAATTCCCAACTCCAACGTCGCTCTACCTAGTTTCTAACCAAATACACTGATAGAAATTTAAAAAGCAGCATCAAAAGCAAAGGAGGGGGATTAGAAGAATTGCCAACAACCAATGATGTCACCCAGAACATCTTTCTGTGGAAAATCATCTTTGCTGGCTGGATATTACGATATTACAGTCCAACAGTGTCTTTAGCCTTCAGATTGGTCCCAAGGCTGACTGCTACTGGAGATCCTTTTTGAAGATTCTTGGATGATATGAGTTTAATTTCTGCTTGGAAATAAATAAGGTATTTTTAATAGAGTTTGAATTAAATTAGTTACTGACTTAGTTGACAGATTTTGGAAGATTCAGGGTTCCTACAATGAGTCGTAATTTCCTGTGAGGGAAATGGCCAACGTAAGAGCTTGGTGGACGAGCGTCATTAAATCTGACCGTAATCAGGAAGAAGACTTTCCCTTTGTTCCGCCTCCATCATTGGCCTCATGCTGTCAGAATAAATACTGTGCTAAAATACATTAGCTAGAGGTGTTAAAGATTCACTTTCATTAGTGGAGTCATCATCCACAGTTAAATGAGATCGCTTTGTTTAATATCCTGGAAAGAAATCTTATTTGGAAATAATTGAAACTAATTCAAGGGTTGAATGTACTTCCTCTACACCACAGAACTGACATCGTTATGCATCAGGAAAGCTGACATTTTTACATTTGTAAATAGAACTCTTGCAAGAGAAAGAGCTTCTCTGGGAGCATATGTTTCTGTGTCATGTGGTTTCACTTAGGTTTGACAGAAAACTGGCACACTTTACTAAAATGGCTAAAATTGGATCTAATGCAAGCTGTGGTTTTTGTAATGAATATTAATATCCACCTAGCTGCTGTCAAAAAATGAATCGGCTCAGTTTAAGAACTGTGATTACATACATTTTTATGTTCTTATTTTTTAAACTGCTACTCTAGTTACTTTGCCATCATGGTACTAGTATTACTTTCTTTTTGTTCATCATTTGTGTGTTTTACACAGATTCTTTGGTATTTATATTTTTTTCACAGGCTACTGTAAGTAAAGGGTCATGAAGGTCAAAAACAAAGGAAATCTGTCTTTGGCAGCCTCCATCCATAGTGCTGTGGTTGAACTTTTTACCTTCGTAATTAAGGTAGTGCCTGTAGCATGCCACAATAACTGTGGACCCTGGGCCCTCGGCAGTCTGATGTGGCAGGCAATTTCTGCTTTGTTGAATGGGAAGAGTTTCAGATGAAATGAAAGTAGGACTTCAGAATGAGTGAGTAAAGAAAGAACGTTGTTCTTTCTTTATAATGTTCTTTGAGTAAATGACTCACAGAAGATAGGGTTTTGAGGTGCGGATAAAAATGTTGTGCGGTTACTGTGTCTTGACAAGGCATTCATACTTCTTTGACTTTTTTACATTTTGACAATAAATAAGAAAATTTATGCTTATCTTTTGGGATTTTTTTTTTGCTGAAACATGTCTGAAATAGTGCCACGCATTCATATTCAGCCTGCCTGAGATGACATATTTTGTTGCAATTACAGTTTCAGTTCTTTTGGGTTGTGTTTTTGCCTATTTTTTGTCTGCAAAGAGCTCAGATTGGTTGCAGAGATTTGCAACCAATCTTTCTACAACTAAATTGTGGTTGTGAACCACAATTTTCAAGTCTTCTCAATTAGATTTTGGTTTGGACTTTGACTACACCCTTGAAGCATGTTTGATCTAAACAATTCCAATAATAATAATAATCTCACCATCACCAGCTTATCTGCCTCTTAAGTACAATATCCCCACAGCAGGATGCTGCCACTGCCGTGTTTTTAATAGTAGGGTTCTGAGTGATGCATTTGGTTTTTGGTCAACGGAAAATAAATAAATAAAGTATTAATGCTGCGACAGACTGGCGACCTGTCCAGGGTGACCCCGCCTCTCACCCGGAACGTAGCTGGAGATGGACACCAGCAACCCTCCCGACCCCATTGGGGACAAGGGTGAACAGAAAATGGATGGATGGATGGATGGAAGTATTAAAGATGTTTTATTTTGACAAACTAAAGCCCCCAATTAACATTCCTATGTTCCTTCTCTGCATGCTTAGCAAATACATAATGCAGATTGTAGTGAACAGGGGGAGCGACATGTCACAGTTTTTTCACATTTCTATTTGGAAAAGTTACATTTATTAAGTAAAGATTGATACAAGTGGTTTTAGGTTTGAGATTCCATTATCCACAGGGTCAGACAGTTGCATCAATTTTATGTGAACATGTGTTTTTTGATCCTATCCTTGTTGTGGCATCTTCTGACATTTGCTAACCCTTGGTCATTTTTGGATAACGTGCCTGGAAACCATGAACTCCTGAGGATGTTGTTTACAACAAAATCATGTGTTGATTTAATTTCTTTTGTTTTTAATTGTTAGCTTGTTAGATTAAGCTGATGTAAAAGACCAAAGCTATGTCTTCTGTCAGTGAGGTAAGGTCTCCAGTGTTGGCAGTGTTCTTCCATTCTTAGATCAGTTTCAGGGTCATATAGGTTTAATGCATAATTTAATGAAAATATCATTCCTCAGAAATCGCGGAGTGTTGGAGTTCTGTCTCTCTGTAAACCCAGCATCAAGATCCGAAAGTGAACTTGTGTTTGTATAACATTTCCACACCATGTAATTGCCACATGTATTTAGGGACCTTGTAAAACTTTGCACCAGTAGGAAATGTGGTAACATCCTTTCCCTGTAAATGAAATTACTTTTCTCATTTTTAATTCCTTTCTGGGGCTTCCATCCATATTTTCCATATCCACATGGAGTCATGTGGTTTCAAGCGCTTGGTTTAGTTAATGTTTATATAAAAATGTGTTCAGATTGCCTTAGCCTCATGGAATAAGATCAGTGCTGATGTAAAAAAATAAAAAAAATCACTCCATTCATTTCAATGTAGAAGTAAAAAGAGTAGATTGATAAAAAGATGCCTATAAAATGGCCTAGTGGTCCTCAGTTGTACTTAATGACAACTTAGCAATGAATATGATACATTACTATTTTTGCAATTTTTAAAATTGTCATTATCATTTGATTGAATTAATATTGAGATTTATTTAGTGCTGCATTCAGACACATTTTAATCTATAAAACAAAAAAACAAAACAAACGCCTGCTATCCATGAGAACAATCCCATTTTGGATTGTTTGTGGAACGAACTTTAGGCAAAAAATGCATTCAAACTAATCTTTTTTTTTTTTCATTAAGTTTTTAATATATATTATATTACTTGCAGTGCCAGCATTACATGACATGTTTGATAATGAAACAGAAGTATATAATTAATTCAGCGGACTCTCAGAATTCACGGGAATTAGAGAGCACAACATCCTAAGAATCTGAAATCTCTGAATAATCCTCTAAAAATGCTCAAAGCTGGCAATTTTAAATAGTTCAAACAGCAAATATAACTTAGTATGCATAAATACCCACTGAGGAAACTCTCAGCACTCCTGCATACTTTAGAGGTCTTCCTTACCTCTTCTCATGGGGGTACAGCTAGTCAGTGGCAAGAAAAGTGAATGGCGCTCATGGATTGGCTGCTTTGCAAATGCTGGCCACTACCGTGAAAAGCAGCGTTACACCTTGGTATTTCATATTCCTATGCTGCATTATCTTTTGAATATTTTTCATATATTTTTCTTTGGGCAGTAACAGTATTACTTGGAGTTGCATTTCACAAGAAAATCTCCAAATCAGCAAGGGCCCACTGTAATTAGAAAACTTTGATTGAAATCCTGGGACATTTGTGAGACTTTAACAGTATGTTTTCTACCATTCTCTCTCTCTCCTTGCAGATACTCACCAGAAGTATTGATACAAAAGGAAGCTTCTTAAATAAGCAGGGTTTTATCTTTGCAACTTGAAAATGTTTCTGTGTATTCTGCGACTTGGCAGCCTGCAGTTTGAGCTTTAGTTCCTGAAGTGTTTTTATTTGCTGTCAAATGTATTAAATGGGTCTAGCTTTCTCTCTGCCATGCACTGCATTTTGAATGCTTTCAAACCCAAGAGCCAGTTTGAGTAATAGTAATTGACACATTGATCTAATAGGGCCATCATAATAGGCCTGTTACTGAGCTGGGCAATGGTGCTCGGCGTCACCTTAACATGTGCAAGGACTGACATCCCGCCATGATCCATAATGATAATTGTGATTTAGCCTTGCTTTCAACCAACGCCCCAATGTCCCAGCATCAGGAAATCTTATTATATCTGACCCCGCACTGCCTCCATTAGAACTGAGCCATTTGTTAAAATACTGCTAAAACAAAACAATTGAACTCTGTGCCATTTTGATTCTATAACAGTGGGTTATCACTGTCCCTTTGAATCAACCCAAAAGGACCATTTTTCAGCATATAGCTTTGAATTGGATAGATCGGACTCTGATAATGCTGAAATCGATGTTGCAGCCACCTGAAAGTAAATTATTGTTGGGAAGAAATTCAGTATTAATCTTAATGCTTTTAGTCTTGACTGGTAGGGCTAACTGTCTGTGAGGACCTTTGAAATGTTGACGAAGATGTCAACCATTAAAAAGGAAGAATTGACTTAGGGATTGTTTGAGTCATCTCGTTTTTCTTGTTGACAAAATATTCCTGCAGAACGAAACAAAGAATTTATTGTTTCTTTCCAGTATAACAACCTCACAGTGATGAATGCACTGTACTCCTGCAGTTTGGGAAAGGTATTGGATTTCTTTGTTTAGATTTATTTTTTTTTTTTTTATAGATCCAAATTCTTCATTGCTGTTCAACCAGCAGCTTTAAAAATACAGGAGTACAACATCGCCTTTGCACACACTACTGTAGAAAACAGCTTTTCATCAACCTTGATGGAAACACATTAGCTTTGCCAGTGGAGACATTTGTCTCTTCTAATTCTTCTTAACACTTAATTGGACTGTGATAAGGAGTGTTTACTAGTAGTGACATTGAGGTTTTTGATATCATCTCTAAAAACGCATTTGAAAGAATTACAGTTTTATGCTGTCATTGCATTGACTCCAGCAGACACTGATAGGTTTTAGTATCTGAGACCTCCATGCAGCATCAGTTTAAAAAAGGCAAGAATTCACATTTGGCACTGTTAGATCTGAAGAAGGTTTTAAATACAGCTTTTGAATGTAAAAAGAACAAATGGGAGTCAGACCCAAAAGAAAACTGAGCAAGCATTTATTGCAAACAACTGTTACATTGTAATATGCTGTTCTCAAATGATCATCAGTTTAAGACCAAGGCATTTAAAAGCCCAAATTTTGGCAAAAAAAAGGATTTTGTGTCATTTTCTGTCATGACGTGGGGGATCTATGTACATTAGGTCTGTTACCACATTAACATGTGTTTAATCTAAAACTTTAAAGCCTAAATCTAAGGCATTAAAGTTTGCCTAAGATTTTAATATTAATATTAGTATTATATTAATATTATTGATATAATATTAACACATTATATTAATGTATTAATATAACACAATGGAGGGTTATTTAGTTCAAAGCATGCGTTCAACAATCCAGAATCGCGAGTGAAAGATGAGTGAGGAGAGTCAGACTCGTGTGCTGTGCAGCAAATTTTGTTTTAAACAAATCAAGATGGTTAAAGTCAGCGCCTCTCGATGTGAACATCCCAACTTTGAATCCTGTCCTTGGACCACTCCTCTCTCTGCCCCTCTGTCACTTAAAAGCCACTAATGTCATAAAGAAATCTTAAATAATAAAAAAATAAAACTAATGTGTATTTCCTAAATGTGTCAATTCATTTAAGCAGCCAGATTTTACTTCTATGACTCACAGTTACAACACAGCAGCTGTTTTTCTGATGTAGTGCACACATTTTGATTATAAATTCTCCATATAAAATGCAGAATGTCCAATCTCAGTGATTGCTGGAACACTTTAGGGTGCTTTGACCTTTTTTGTTATTTTTAAGATTTGATCATTGGCTTCCAAATGTCCAAGAAGTGTCCCTGCTGAGACTATTAAAGAGTCCACTCGGTATGTATAAGCAGAATAAATGGATTGTTGAAAGAAAGCACTCTGATTCAAGGCTTAAAAACAAAAGCATCTTTTTTCTTCATTCAGTTGTTCTCAGCCAGCGCGGCACCACAGGCCTCACCAAGGGTGACAGAGGACAGAATATCAGTGGAAGCTTTTCTCACAAAGGAAGGGAAGGGGCACCGGGGATCTGGGGTAACTGTGGTGGTGGGGTCTTTCTTGATTAAGATTTATGTCCACATTTGTTCTTTGCCAGCAGCCACTGCCTGCTGTTGGAGAAGCTTGCTCATGCAACTCATTTCTTAGCCGTGATGATTGAAAGACTTTTCCTAAATGTGTTTTATGTCAAAGCATTTCCTTTCCTTTTGGGCCTCATGTCTCACTCTCACTTTGAAAACTCTCCTAAGGATTAGAGCAGCAGGATGTGGTGGAAACAAATACTGTATTGAGCATATTTTATCCTTCAAATGTAAGCTTCATTCTGTCTGTGAGTGCATAACCCTAGTGTACATTTATCCAAAACATACTGATCTATAAAGAAGTACTATTGTATGTAAAGCTTATTTTTATAAATATAGAGAAAGATCCTGGTTTGTCGGGTTAGGTGTTCATTAGTCTCTTTCTTTTATTAAATCTTGTTCTGTTTCAGTCCTTCTTAGTGATTCTAGTTTATTTCTTGGCTCTAGTTATTCTTTGTTGCTCAAATTGAATTATGTTTCTTAGGTCTAGTCATTGTTTAGTGTTAGATTTATTTACTACTCACCTGTGCACTCTCCCTCACCCTCTGTGCCACTTTCTCTCTCCCCTCACACCTGCAATCTGTGTCTAATCAGCCATCTGTTCCTTGTTCAGTAATCAACCTCCCCATGTATGTATACAACTCATCCTCAGTTCCTCCTGGCTAATCTTGTTTTATCCTATTAGATCCTGTTATTTTACCATGCCTCCCCTGTTTCCCCTGCTGTTTTTTCCTTGGATTTGTGTCTCTGGCTCCCTGTGCTCCCTACGTTAGTGATGGGCAAATGACATCTCATTGGGTGTATGGCACATTTCCCAAACTATGTTGACACTGTGTTGAGATTGTGTTGCTGTTGCAAAAGTCATTGCAGGCAAATTCAATAAAGACTGGAAACCGACTGAACAAGGTCCATTCAGATATTTTTATTTAGAAACATAACAGCTTTGGTTTGAGACGATTGCTCCGCTTACAAACCATTTCTCCCACTTTTGAGAACACCCTTTCACAGGGCAGTGATGATGACGGCATACATAGAAATGTAATTGCAAGTTTGTATATGGTTGTATGTGTAGTCTTTGCATTTCTCAGTATTGTAGTCGATCCTGTGATCTTGGTGTTTTCGCCTCGGAGATGCATATTTGTACCTCGATAACGGCATCATGGTGACATTTTAAGTGGCCTTACTCTCTTCAAATTCCATGTTTAGCTGCTGTCACAGGTTGTCATCTGAGAAAAAAATAAAATGCATCTGTGTTACTAATTCATTTTAAATGGAGTGATTTGCAACAAATACAAATCAGCACAGTTAACAATCATGATAAACTTGAATTGGGAGCAGATGGTTGAGTTGAAGGTCCAGTTCAATCTCCTGCTTTCTGGAAACACCAGGGTTCATCACGGAGTGTTAACCTGTTCATCCCCTTCATACTGGGCATGATGATGCCCCAGCATTGTGGAAGTGCTCCAGTTACAGTAAGACAACTGGGAGAAAATCCAATGTTTCACTTACAATATAAATAATAGTTGATCCCTGTAAACTAATTCAAATATCCTATAGAAAGGAATTGGAACAAGCCAAAAGAAAAATGATCACAAGTGGAAATAATAACGGAATAATCATTTATTTTTTTCCCCATGATAAGATTAAAATGATCCCACACAGGAGAAAATTTCCTCTTCATTGGTTGATTCATTCTGGTATTCGAGTGTGAGCCAAAAATAAACACAAAGCAAAGAACACAAAGCATCTCCATCCATCAAAACCCACAAACATGTTGACACAGTTTCTCCCTTATAAATACAATTTGGTATTGTATTGGTTACGTAGTTTTTCTTAAAGTGATACGTGCACCGACACGGGGTTTTGTCTTATTTGCTCGGTGCACGTGTCGAGGTTTCTGTGTCGTCTAGTCCGTCACTACCCTGTGTATGTTTTTTATTTTTATTTTCAATAAAACATGATTCATACTCCCAGCTCCTGTCTGTATTTTGGTCCATCCACACCTCATGACAAATATGCTGCTCAGTGTATCATCAAATGTATTAAACACGTTAATCAGTCATAATGTTTTGGAATTTGATAAAAGAAAGGGGACATTTAACATACTTTGTTAAAATAGCATCTGGCAGTTTTTGAAATGCTTTAGGTAACAAGTTGCCTGACCAAGGCCTTAATACACAGTTCTGCTTGATTCTCATCCCCATTTACTTCTATAACTGGTATTTCTCAGGGTACATTTCCTCCAATCAGCAAACAGGAGGAGAGGTTTTAGAATTGCATAGGATTGTAATTTGGCATTGAGGGTGGAGGAAGTGAACAAAGCCGTTCAGTCCATGTTGGCCATACGTCCAAATATTGAATTAACATTAACAACCTGGTTTGGTTTGGTACTTCTGTCGGCACTTTTGTCGCCACAGTGGAGGACGGTTATTTACAGCCTAGGCAATTTACATTAAGCTTCATATCGAACTAGTGCATAACCATCGCAACAATCGTTTTTGATTGGGTAAAATTTATAACTTCAACGGAGTCCATGCCTTCCACTAGTTATCATTTCACAATAGCCGAAGATCCAGTCCCTCTGGGCTGATTTTTACTAGGCAAACTCAGTCTTGTTTAGAAAGTCCTTAATCAGGAATGCTGGGAAACTTCTGAAAAGGGAACAGGTGCCTGTGTCATGGTTGACCAAGCCCATTGATGGACAGAATAATGCTTTTCAAAATAAGAGCTACTGCAGTTCAGACTGTTAATAAAGTTATCACAACAGTTTTTTGTTTTTTTTTGCTTTGCATATTCCCATCGTCTCTCTGATCGGCTTCTGAAGCAGACGGCCAGACAGACATTTATAGCGGAGCAGCAAAAGTCAAGTCAAAGTTTATTTATATAGCATATTTACAACCTCATCTGACCAACGTGCTTATAATACATAATATAAAGTAAAAATAAAATGAAAGCAAATGAGATGGAACTGATGATGTCATTCAGGACATTCTTCTGTGAAATATTGTCTCTGCTGCCTGGATATTAAACTGCTACCTTGTCGTGGCATCCAAAGCACCAGTCAGGAGCCTCTACAGATTTGTTACAAGAATAACGTATACTGGACATCCTTCCTGCTCACAGCATCACCATCCACAATAACTTGTACTTGAATAATGTGAGTTGTAAAAATAACTAGAGATTAATATTACTTGAGATCATTTTATGACCCAACTTTGTCAACTAAAGTTTGTCCCTTAACAAATTTCAAATGGTAAATATTAAAATGATATTTGCTGTATAAGCTTATCATGTGTCGTTGTGCTTTCAGGACCAGCCCACCTTATTGTTGTGCTGACTTGTATTCTTTACGGACAGGCGAAATGGTTAAATCCATTCAGTTCAAGACACCAATCTATGAGCTCCACTGCAACAAACAGTAAGTCTCATTCTTGTAAAAATACAGTTTTCTGTCTTGACATTTTTCAGTGCATTATCTTAACTTCTTTTGGTAGTATTCTTGTGGTGAGCCTTCAAGAGAAAATTGCAGCCTTTGACAGCTGCACCTTCACCAAGAAGTTCTTCGTTACAAGTAAGGATGCTTATAGTTTGAATGTTTCATGAGCAAATTGTGTCCTAAATAAATTCTTTTTGTGCAAAATATTTGTAATGGATGACAATTTTCAATTTCAATTACAAGCTTTTTTTAAATTAAGTACTGTTACAGTATTGTTAGCTGATACTGATTTTAGAGGAAAGTTTTCTTTGTATTAATTTGAATGTTTTATCTTAATTAATCAATGTGGTTTACTAATTTGAATTGAAGAAATGATTAATGTCAGACAGGATATACTTCAGCTGCACTGGTTACGTAAAAAAAACAAAGCAAAAAACCCCCCAAAAAACATTGTTGGGTCTTAAAATTCAACTGAATTAGATCATAAAGACTGTGAGCTTAAACTATTGTGTCATAAAAACATAATTATTTCTTTGGTGATTCCAAAATGGTTTATTTGTACGTTTCAGATAATTTCAGTTTTGCAGGGCAGCTGTTCTATATGGGCTTTAGATTATGTTTAATCCAATGCACTTTATTTGATCTGTTAAATGTTTGTAATTTCTTTATATTTTTTATTCAGGAAAGATCAAATATTAAAAATGTCGAAAGGTTGAAATGTTTTTTTGAATGTTTCTTTAAATGTCTTGCTGATCAACCATAATGGGGTTTCTCTTGAAAAGAATCAAAATTAAGAAAAAGAAATGAAACACTGGTGTGAAACTGTCTAAAGTCACACAAATCTCAGATCCTGAACACAACTTAGGACTCTTAGGTTGACTTCATTCCAGAGGGCTTTGCAAGGGCCCCCATGATGACCCACTAATGGGTGTCATTGAATCTTTGACTAGAATAGTCTAAAATATAGTAAAGTAGAACTGAAAATGGAATTCCAACTTTCTTTAACACCCAGATTAAAAAAAAAAAAAATAGTTGTTTCTTACGTTTTCCTTTTGGTTGTCGACATAACTGCCCTGTTTCCTATAACCATGTTTAACTACTGTGGCCCTTCTGTGTAAGAGAAGAAACCGGACATCTTACATGCCACCAAGACTTGGTATAGTGCTGCACTCAAGTCCTGCTTTTCTGAAACATCATCTGAGACCTCACAGTGATTCTGTTTACAGCATTACTCTTTTATCCTGTTTGCTGTACCTTCATGCTCTGCTTAAGGAGGCTGTGAAAGAAAGACCAGACTATTACAAGGCCATCGCTGTCCACTTAAGTCATTGACTGGAGTAAACTGACCTTACCGAGAGGCTTTAATGTGTCTCCTCGTTGTCTGCCTGCCTTCCCTATCAGCGTCTGGGCAACAGGAAACCAAACATGCTCAATAGTTATTAATCGTTTCTGAATACAGGGGCCTCTTCTTCATAACGTTATTTGGTCTATTTGGTCCATAAAAGTGGTAAACAAAAGGCCCTGTGATGTTCTGGGATCTGTTGTGGATAAGCCATTCTGCCACTGTGTGTGCGCTGCTTCTCTGGAGATATGGTGGTGTTTGTCAAATTTTTTGAAAGCACTTAGTGTTGCGTTTATGCTTATGCTCTTTCTTTGAATCCAAGTGAGCTGGATCTCTTAAGAACAAAGCAGCTACACCATAAATCAATAATTTCCCTCTGTTCTGCAACCTTGTTTTGACCAGTCAACTTGATAATTTTTCTTTGCTTTTTCTAAAACGATTTTGCATAGTAGTGCTTTTTTCTTTTATTCAATCCACTTGTCACTTCTTTGACTTTTAACTCCTTAACTTTAGATTTACCTTATACAGTTTGCATTTTAAGGTTTGCTGGTATTTCTACAGGAAAAAAAAAAAAAAAAAAAAAAAAAAAAAATTATATAAAGGATTTTTCCCTTTTCGTTTTGTCACTATTCTTAAAAAGGTACTACTATTTATTTTTTTTTAATAATTTAAATATTTTTTTTTCCTCTGGAACTAGGTGGCCACAAGCTTATTTCATAAAAATACATTTAAGGATGAACTTCCTGTTCACCTGTGCCAGGTGTGGAAAACTGTTATGAAACTGAGCATTGATGACTCTTAATGAAAGGATCAAGCTAGTCACAATTAGTACTTTGGAGAGTATATGTGAAGTAGGGAGTTGTATTGCAGTCACTGTTGGTTTCATGATGCCAGCAGCTTCAGATTTCCAAGCTCTAAGTCATCAATAGAATAGAACTGAAAATGGAATTCCAACTTTCTTTAAAAGTTGCAGAAAAACCTTTCAATGGGATTTTCTGACTGTCATTAAACCTGTGATGTATATTCCAAGGTACAAGCTGTTTATTACTTTGCAGATTCAATGCATATACTAGGAAATAAATAAAAAGGATATGGATTAGTTGTTTAAAAGAGCTAAATGCAATAATAAAACATTTTTACTGTTTGAATTAAAAACCTGCAGATAAACAAATCTACAGTAATGTCACTTTGGAAACAGTGATATCCTTTTATGACCTTAAGTAAAACTTTATTTTTGTAGCTAATTTCACAGACATAGATCATAAAGTGTTTCACAAAAGCAAGACTATTAAAAAAAAACAAAAACAAACAAAAAACACAACCTTGTCTTGTTGAACTTTTTGGGAAGTTGTGTGTGACTTAAAGATAATGCTATCAGTTCTGGAAAAGCTAAATTAAGACTCACCACATTGTCTTAACTTAGGCAGCGTGGTCTAAATTAAGACAATGTACATCATGTTGCTCACTGCCTGACTCAATGCAACCTCAGCCTTGGCAAGGTTACAAAAGACCTCACTGGCGTTACCAGCAGCACTTGTGGCTTACCTCAACGAGCCCCTTCTTTCCCTCCATATCAGCCCCTTCCCCACCACACACACACCAAGTGTGTGTGTGGTGGGGAAGCAGGAAAGTCAGCCTCCAACTTTCCTGCTGGCTGAGCTGTAAATGATTGTTCCCCCACACCTTAGTGCACACAGATGAGCTGGGCGTGTGTGCATGTTGATTCGGGCTCCAGAGAACCGATAACCATCTTCTCAACCACGTTAATTTTCATATGGTTGTGAATTCATTTTTACCTCTTCTTATTGGAGCTTTGCTAAAGTTATTTATTTATAGTAATTAAGTCATGCAAATTTGTCTTAACATCTTGCCACAGCATTTCAGGTTGAGGTCTGAGCTTTGATTGGGTCAGTGAAACATCATCATTCTTTGCTTTCTCAGCCTTTGGGTTGAATTATTGCTGCTGTGTTTGGGACCTGCTGCTGTGTTACATGAGCCAGTTTTGGCCAATCCTCAGCTGTCAAACTCGGAGTTCATGGTTGACTAAATGACAGCTTTTTCCTCACATACGACTCCCAATGCTAATCTGGAGTTTGGGCTTATTTAGCACTTTCTATGTCCACTTATAAAGCACTTGTGATGAGACAACTGTCATATGTTGGTCCAAACTCTTTGTTGTAGCAGAGGAAAGACGTGGCACCTGCGTTCTTTGCCTTTTTCTTTTTTTTTTTTGTCAAAAACTGGATTATATACTTATTTTTTTACATTAGCAAGAAAATAATAACTGCACTTTTCTAATAACTTGAAAAAATTAGGTAGGATAGAAATTTTCTGGGACATAATTACATTGAGTAAAACTGACAACCAAAAATAAGTTACAGAAACATAAAAAAGATATTGCTACTATATGATATATTTACATTATATAATATTACAATATTTTTACGTAATCTTATGTAAATAAAATATGTTGACTTGACAGGCAGTAAGTACTTGAGTGAAAGAGGGAAATTAAGTCAGTTCTACTTATTCTCATTGTGTGGGGCTGATATACACAATAAAACCAAGTAAACTGAAAAACCTTTTTTTCCCCAGTGTATAGATGAAACAATAAATTTGATTAAATAGATTAATTGATGGAAATTAAAAATTTTCTCCACCAGCCACTCAGACATTTCACCTGCCGCTGTTTTTTTTCTTTCAATTACAAACCCCACCAATACAAGCAAATGACATAAAATCTAGGATTTATTCTTAACTCTATGAAAACCAAATTACTGACAATAAGTTTACCGTACATATGTATGTATACAAACTAATTTAACATAACAAACCATGGATACCTTAACAGAGGTGTACTGTAGTGCAATAAGTTAATTTGAAGTAATTACTAACAGCAAATTTAACTACACAACCCAAACATTCTTGCAATCATTACCTATGTTGAACATTTCCACATTTTGGCTACAACTCTGGAGGTTTGGTTCCAATGGTCCTGCTGTTTGTTTAGATAATATTCTGCAACCTTAGCTTTTATTTTAATTTTTTAAGGGACACTTTGAATTAATGATGCCTTTTTCTAATCACTGCCCAGCTTCTTTCTGAGAATTCTAGAAGTGGTCCAAGGAGAAGTTAGAGTTCTGTCTTTTTGGTCTGACTAATTATACATGTGTGGGATTATATGGTTTCATTTCTCACATCTAACCACTTTCACCTAAAGTGTAGGTCACATTCTCTTGAAAGTGTGTGCGCATGTGTGCGTTTGTCTATCCCTAAAGGGACTATAATTTTGGTCAATGAACAAAGGAGGCATCCTCTATTTATTGGGTATCACAGACTCCATTAGGTCATGCTGTTCACCCCCAACAGACAGACACGCAAAGATACGTCACCCTCATTAAACTCCCATTTATCCTCCAAATACAGAGACTGCACACAAACACATTAGTGACAGTGGATGTATGTTGACCCTTTGCACTACTAGATGACAAAGTTATATACAGTATATGTCATATTATGTGATTTAATATGTATCCTGTTATGTTTTTGGTAAAACCTTCTGTTGTGGGTCTTCAGGCTGCTATCCGTGCCCCGGTCCCTGCCTCAATCCAATAGCTCTGGGAAGCCGCTGGCTCGCCTATGCTGAGAACAAGGTGGTCTCATGCACCCACCCACACACACACACACGCACACGCACACACACACACACGCACACATTCATCTTATAACAGAATTGCCTTATCTCTGAGAAACGACATATTTACCCTAAAAATAAAATGCTTTTTATCTGTTTTCTGCTTCTTTAATCTGTCTGGATAAACAACTCATTCTAAGAAGAGTCCACTACAGATGATAACATTTTTGAAAATCAACAGATGCGCAGGCATTTTCTGTTTAATGGGATTGTTAAGTATTTACAAAAACCAGAATGTTCTGCTGGAGGATTCTGCAATATGTTTAATGCATAACCGTGTTTTGGTGCTGGGCCACTCAAGTAATTGACAGATGGGACCACTGTTTGTGTGACTGCTTGAGGAGGATTTTCTGAAATGACAAAATGGAGCTTTTTGAACAGTTGGATCAGGACTGGGGCTGGGCTTTTCAAGGGATGTTGTGTTTGAAATTAAATTAGTGGAGATTGGCTGTTTGGTTTTTCCAGCTCTTTCAGGTTGTTTTCCCCTTAAGAAAATCAATCTAGCAATGGTTGATAGTCAAACTCTGTAAATCTGAGTTAATTTTTCCAGATTTTGTCATTCCTTACCTCCAGCAGTCTCCTTATTGCTTTGTATGCTTGTCTTTATGGCAGTTAATAAGATGTCACCAGTCTCATGGAGGAGCCTGTGGCGACAACGCACAGTCCTACACAGCTACAGTGATCAATGCTGCTAAAGTAAGCTCACACTTCTCTTCCGTCTACCGTTGTTTTAATGTCAGAAATTATACTAGCTGCCTGCAGGGCAGCTACCGTATTTAGTCTCAACTCCACACTTTTTTAAGGGAGATACATTGCTGATGCTAACTTGTGTTTAGTATTGAAATGAACAGATTCAATTATTATTTATTATTTATTAGTATTAGACCTTTCTGAAAAATGGTCTAATCAGTCAGTGTTTTGTGACAATTATCAATCACAAAAAACTTACCTTTTATAGTCAGGTGATATCACTTGAATGAAAAAAATAGTGAAGAGTATTTTTTTCTTTCTGTGTACTTAATTAGTTTGACAAGTATAAGGATATGTCTGCAGCGCTATCAAGTTTTCATTCATCCACAGCCAATGCTGCCAGTAATCTGATCAGCTTCCATATCCCATATCGTTACCTTCCTAAAATAATGGCCTAAAAACACTTCTTATAAATAGGCAATTGTTTTAAGAAGATGATATGAAGAAAATATCCTCTCAGCATGACGCTACCACTACCATATTGGGTTGTGTTTTGTTGGTGATGTGAGGCATTGCACATAGGTTTTACATGCAGACCAGTGCATCTGCTTCTACATGTTACCTATGACCTTTACATTGCTCATGGTGAACTTTAACTTGGAATTGACCTGACGCCAGCTCTGCCAGGAGGATGTTAAGTCGAGCAGAAAGAGTTGAGCTTGTCACATGCTGATATCAGAAGGATTTATTGCAGATGCTACAAATGCTACTGTTTCTACAAATGATCTAGAGTTTGCCAAAAGAATGATGTCATTGCATGTTTAGCAATAAAAACATTAACTTTTATCATGGTTGAGTTTTATTTTGTTATTGAAAAATCGAATTGAATTACTTATTTGCATTCTTTATGTTTTTTTAAAAATTGCATAAAATAAGACTATTAGAAAGGCTGTTTGAAAGAGATTCACACTGTTCAATTTGGTTATCCAATGATCTGCTTGTGAGAAGAATATAACAGGATAGAATATACTTTATTAATCCACAAAGAGAACTTGCTTATTTGTTGACTAGCTACGTCATCTAATGCATTATTAATAAATAATAATGTAACCACAGGTTATATCAAATTTATATAAAAAAAAATACTTAAGTGTGATATGGTAATTTAAATACAACTTCAATATAAAATAAATAGCTAAAAAATGTTGATGTAATGTTAATCTATAAATGAGTCCAGAGAAAACTGAGATTTAATTACTACTATTACTACTATTACTACTATTACTATTGATAATACCACACAGCCTTAGTATCAGAGTAAAAGAGGATGAACAGGTTATGCCTCACACACCTTCCACGTCACAGTTTTTCACTGCTTTGTGTTGACTGATTATATAAAACCCCAATGAAATACACTGAAATCTACAGTTGTATTAAGACCAAATGTAAATGCATTTAAAAAAAGCTTGAATACATTTTCAAGATACAGTACATAATTGTTTTTCTCACTTTCTCCCATGTTTTAGTAAAGTTATGCGTATTGAGAATGCATAAAGAGCTTTTTACTTGAATCGTTTGATGCCTGCTTGAAAAAATATTTTATCATTGGAACTCTGAACTCTTGCTTATGTAAAACTGTAGCGAGAACAGCCTTTTCAGCTCTGCCTTCACCATCTGTAAATCTATTGACATTGGATCTGCCCAGCCGTTCCTGGCTGACTGGCTCTGAGCTTATGAGACACTTCATCAACCTGCCTGTTTTTTGTTCACCCTGTAATCTACTTCTCGCCATTGGTCTTGGTTCACTTGTCTCCACTGGGGAGTGGCTCTAAAATGAGTCACTAACGGTCCACCTCTGATCTTAGGTTAAATTCATTCCTGGCATCATTTAGTCACTGACTAGCATATGCTAATTATGCTAGTCCTTGTGGGGAATGCAGTTTATTTGTTTGTTTAGTCACAGAGAGAAAGATTTATTTGAAGATTAAGTATATCAAACAGCAAGTGTGTGAATTCTGTAATTACCATAAAAAATTACTGTGTCATTAGGAGGTTAGCAGGATGTCAGTAGGCTGTACAATAGCAGGGCTATTGATATGAAGACAGGCATTCCGCACGCGCGCCCTCTCCTCATTTAGAACCATATATCTCAATATGGATGACAAGGTATCTCATTTTGGCTCGTGGCGCGACACGCTGGCTCTGTGTGCTGATGTCCAGAGACAGAGACACAGAAGGGGGAAGGGGCAGCATTAAAGTGTAATGTTTTTTTTTTATAAGAAAGATTAAAGAGAGATAGAGCCAGAACCATTCAGTTGTTTCTGTCCTGTTTGCGCTCTTTGGGCAATACCAAGCATTTTGCTGATGACTACTTTGCATATGATTAAGAAAGACCTTTTGCACAAATTAGATTGAAATGTGCTCAGATGGCGACATCAGGCTGTTTTTTGTCAACCATCTGACTTAATCGTCTCCCCACTGCCCCTCCCCCTAACTAAATCAATACCCCCTGTTTGGACTACCACGAAGAACTCCACAACTGCAGTGATTAGAAAACACATTAGTGTTGATCAATTAGAGGCCAAACGCCTCTCTTAATAATTGATGGCATTTCTTACATTTTACACACGCAAATGCACCCAGGCAGCAGAGACTGTTAGTGTGCCTGGCCAAGTGGCAAAGAGAGACAGTAGGTGATCTTCAGACCCAACAAACTGGAGGCGCCATGGTGTATTGACAGGGCCGCCTAGTCTGAATGCTTGATTAGGCTCTCCAGGGCCCCTTTGGCGCTTACACACACGCAGACACTCAGTCACATGCATTGGACTCCATTAGACTAAGACAGTGTAGTACGTGAGATAGACTCCACTTAAGCAGCACTATCCATTTCCCTCAATTGAGCCACAGAGGTGTGTTTGAGCCAGACACCCTGGCTGGACCTTAAGCTGACACAGAGGAGCCTCTCTCACACACGTTGGAGTCTCTTGTGGCGGCAGGACTACAAATAATCAGCACTACAAGTTATCAGTGGGAATCAAGAAAGCATGCTGTATACACCCACACAGATGGTATTCCAAGTATATACCCTGTGCTTTTGAGTTGCAATTTTAATGTTTTAGAAAAGTCTTTAGAACAAATGAATGCAGGATTAGATTAATCATTTCTGATGTATGGATCTGAGGAAATTTACTTTGCTTTTTCAACGTTTTTTCAGACTTTGAAAACAGGCCTAACAATGGTGGGAAAAGTTGTGACCCAGCTGGCCGGCACCCTACCGGCAGTCACACCCGACGAAGAGGGAACCCTTCACAGTGCGAGTCGCCGCAGCCCCCCTAGTCCTGGCGTGATCACCATCATTGACACAGACAATGTTGGTGAAGGACAGGTCAGCTAATGAAACACAGGACTCTTCAGAACACTTGAACTCATGATTTCTGTCATTCCTGCTTGTGATTACTTAATTGTAAATGTTATCTATATATAATTATACAATTAACACCCAACATGTCCATGTATTACTTACCGTTTGCTTACTTATGTCTACAGCAATTAGATCAGTTAGTCACAAAGATACAACAGAATTGTTAGTGAACTGTGGTCCTTGTACTTGTTCAGAACCATTTTAATGACTTTATTTGTAAATTCCTGATTAGGCTCACTCGTTCATCAACCTTTGAAAATAATCTGCTATGTTAACTAAACATCTTTGACAATCATCTAGAAAAGGTTTAAGATTATATACAGTGCTGTGTACTGGACCTGAGCCACGCTCTAACTTCCTTTGTCAGATTGTGGTTCTGACAAACAAATGTTAGTAGATTACCAACTACTAAATGATCTTAGTCTAATTAGAGAAGAACATAATATGGATTGAAATCATAGAAGAAGAGGAGGAGGCAGATAAAGATAATGAGTAAGAGGTTAAGGAAAAGGAAAGTCTGTTGAGCTTTCTTGTTCATCATTTTCTTACTCTTTTATTCTCAGCCTCCTCCTCTTTTTCTCCTATAAGGCCATAGTCTGGTGAAGGTGGTGACTGTCACCAGACTTGTGCTGAAAGTCCACCCAATCAGATCAGCCGAAAGAGAAATTTGCCTAATGAACAAATCTGCCTAATACAGAGTGCAAACTCAAGTTTACTACTTGACCACGATGCGTTCATGGGCCTGCAGATGAATGGAAATGTAGCTGTCATCAGATCTTTGCTTTTTCTCAGTTGACATTTCAAGCTGTTCATGTTGGAATGTGATGCCATTCAGCTGAAACCTCTAACTTGGATTTATTCTTCTTTTTGCAGTTTACCATCTACATTTTTCTGTTCAGATCCATTCAGCCAGTACTTTACTGATGTAGAACCTTTTCACTGCAATTACCACTACAAGTTTTTTGGGATCACTATACGGTTAATGTATTTCCTTGTTCTTTTTTAATAAATAATTTCAATGCTTTGTACAGACCCTGTTATTTGAGGCAAGGTGCAAATGCAGCACCACCCAATGGTGCTTAGTGTTTTTATATTGACACAGTTGGAACTTTACCAGTTGCTGCCTCAATGTCAAATGAAACACTGAACGTTTTTCTGCCTCTAGTTCTCCTCAGCTTTACTACATTGTAATTAATCAAAGCGCAGAAGCTGTCACATCTTTAATGAGCCGTGGGAGCTTAATGCCATTGACACACACTCACTGCCTCCCCTATGACTCTGTATTCCGCCTGTAGTTTGTGTCTTGTACGTCAGACTCAGGCCTTTAGAAGCAAGTCTGTTCTCTGTCACAAAGTGACATACTGTAACTGTACACTGTACACTAACCATGAAGACTGAGTCAGTCGGTCAACAAAAGTCCAGAAGTTAAAACTCCAGAGTGGGGTTTGGGAGGTGTGGGGGGTAATAAGCCAGCACTGAGCCATCATTTCCTTTGGAAATTCTAGATATTTTTGTTTTCTTTAGACTTTGAAATTCCTTATTTGGAGCAGATAGCTTGTGGTACACAGTCACTCTCCCTCCCCTGTGTACCACTCTGTTCTCCAGAGAACAGATGTGTTTCAAAGGGCTCAAGCATCTTTCTCTCACAGAACCACCATAACTGGATTCTCCGTAATAACAGTGAACTTGCTTTTCTTCCTCATCTTCTTTCTTGACTACTCAATTTACTTTCTTGATTTTTATAACAGACATTTTACTTTTTTCCTTCATACTAAAGTATAATACCAAGATAATATTTGATTTGTGGAAGTGAATTTATACATGTTTTTTCCCTGTCTTGGTGTGTCAGTATTTTTTTGCACCAGATTTTTCAAATGCAGATTAGATTATGAGTTTGTTCCCTTTCAGAGCAGTGCAAGAAGATTTTCTATCAAAGTGTTTCTTTTGTGGAAGAGATGGTGTTGACATCTTACTGAAAACAGCTCAAAGTGGCTGTTGTTTCTCTGTTGGCATGCCAAAGAACACTTTTCACACCAAAACCCAAAATGTCAACAATAAATCCTTGAAAAGGGGGAAGTCCCATTTTCTGTTTATTGTTGCTATGGTCAGAAAGTGATTTTGGGTCTGTGTCCATGTGTGTACACACCACAGGTTCTGGTGAGTGAGGACTCGGACGGAGAGGGAGTGGTGGCTCACTTTCCAGCCCATGACAAACCCATATCCTGCATGCAATTCAACCCTAGTGGTAAGGCCCACTTCCACAGAAACACACAACACACACCCCAAACACACACACACACACACACGCATACGGCTGCTTTTTAAGAGACAGCTTGCATTAAAGACTTGCAATGAAACCAGAAAACAGACTATACAACACTTTGGTTAAAATATTATACACTGTGTAACTTACGCTGTGCATAATGTGTGTATGTGTATATATATATATACATGCATATATAAACAGAGAAATAGCTAGATAGATATGTGTGTGTTGCTTAATTACATAAAGAAAAACAACTGAGTGGTCTTTTTACCATTGCTGGCTGAACTTAGCAATTGAACTATAGTTCAAATAATTTAAATCACTTCTTCCCCAGAGTAGTTTCATGAAGAGAAAAGTTCAGAAAATTTGAAAGAAGCAACCACAAAATTGAACAATTTAACAGCATGCCAGTGCCCAGTATTTAGGAATCAGTGTGAATGTTTGGGGTCATATTGTGTGTGTGAACTCTCAGCATGTACTCCTGCCCAGCATGTGTGTGTAAGTTAATAAAGAAGCTGCTGAGAGACGACTTTCACCCCCTGACCCTCAGGAATCCCTCACTTACTGAGACTCAAGACTAACTGAGCAGCTCTGTCTGAGCAGGAAAAGGATTAAAATATGGACAAAGACTGACCACAGATGGTTGTCTAGACTCTGTCCTTCATTCCTCTCATCAAAAATCAAAAACACATCCCAGGTCAGAAAAGTTAATCATCAAGAACTTGATCAGGACATATTTTCTACCCATTAAAGAACTGTGGGTTGTACATCTTCCTAGTTGTGGAATCTCTATCACAGTACATAAATAGGAACTGCTTCTTTAAAGATGTTTTTTGTTGAGCAGGGCAATGTTTCAGTTACACATCCAAGGTTTTTACAAACAAACCATAATGCTAAAGACTGCAAACTTAGATGCGTTCCTATAGATATTTAGAAATTCTGAAATGAATGTATCTGAAATGTAAAGGTCCATATTCCACTGTGAATTTGCAGCTTCTTCGTTCATTGCAATAGTGTCACACCTTTCAGCCAGATGTCGTGTCTTTGAGATCAGTTTGATTGCCAAAAGAATGGACCAAAAACCCAGATAACGGAGTTGGACGTAATGGAACCAACTCTAGCTGAACCCATGAATGACTGATGATCTGGTGGTGAATTTCCACAAATTCTAGAATATCTGGAATGTTCATAACAATCCAGGATGGACTGGGATCCAGATCTGACAAACTGGTTTGTTGGACTGCCAGTAGGAGAACTGGAACCTGCTCATATTCAACTTGTGCTTCCTTCCATGCACCACTGACATGGAAGAAAGTTCAAGCTCATCATGACGAAAATAATAGTGTTAGACAAAAGAGGAAATGATGAAATGACTGAAACTAAGTCTGGAAAGCTCAAGTGTTTTGGCTGGGAAGAGTTATAAAACCTTAGTGGCTTGTGTGTGTTAGAGGCTCTGTGAAGGGTGAACCGGAGGCTGCCAGCTTTTGGTGTGGCGCCTAGCACTCTGCGGCGTTGCATTGGATTTGTGTATCTATTCCTAGCGGTGTAATTAGAGGGACGCACATGAAGTGCAGTGGCAAAGTGCTCCTTTAACAGCTGCACTGAGTGTGCTTGTTTTCTTTTGCGTCTCGTTCTTTCTAATCATCCTCAATGATCCTTGACTTGATTATTAGGTGCATTGCCAAGTTCAAAATGTCCTCATGTTTTCATGCCAGAGATGTTGAGGATTTGTTATGACTGACTGGCACTAGATGGAGTGATTGATTCAGCCTTCATGCTCCACTCTGAGCTCTTAAATGTCTTTCTGCAACAATCTCATTCAGACTGATAAGGATTTAGTGCTTTGCTTGGTTATCAAGTTTGTAAAGCTACAAAGTGAACATATCCAACTCAACTGATTGACCAGCCTTTCAAACTTAATGAAAATCACATTAACATCTTCTAAAATCTTTCTTAATGAATTACAGTAACATTTGTTCCGCAAGTTGTGCCTCCATGTGTGACAGAATCCACCCCTTCTATTTTTTCTGTTTCAGAAATGCTTTTATTTTACTTCTTTCACTGCTCACCCTATTTTACCATAATAACTCTAAAATAACTCTAAAACCTTTGTTAAAAAAAAATAAAAATTTAAACATTCAGTAATTTAAGTAATAAAATTAATAAAAAGTATGGAATATTTAAGTGCTAAAAATTGTGACCAAATTATTATCTTGCTTGAAGTCCATTAAATGATGTAACAATATTCGTGGTTGTCTGAGATATTTTGGGGGAAATTTTTCCAATTAACAGCAAAGTTGTGACAAAAATGCTGAGAGCCTCTACATGAGGTGCAGCTTCTGTCACACAGTTTCTTTTCTTGTTTTTTCTACTGACAGATTAAAAAGCATAAGAGAAAAGGAGACATATTTTGTAAAACATCAAGTTGTCCTGTTACAAGCATGATGCATATGTGTTGTATTTTCATCTCTGTTTTTCATAGTGCGTTTGTATTGGGATTAATAATAAAAAAAAATATTAATCCACTCTTTACAGTGTCAGCATGTGTGCTGAAATGTCATTGCTTTGTTCTATTTAAAACATTTTTCCATACTGAAGAAACTGGATATTCGGGGCACTATAAACATTCAGTGGCTTCATCCTAATGGGATATTAGGGCCGTATGGTAGGATCTTATTATTGGGTTGATAGTGTAATGATTACATTGTTCTTGCTTTTATTCCTTTGTGATAACACATGTATGGTATAGAGAGCATCTCAGTGTTGTAACTGTGTTGCTGCTGAATCTTTCGAAAACATTTGTAAAAACAACCTGTTTAACCTGGTGATCAAATAGTGCATGCTACAGTATCATAGGTGGTGCTGGATCCCTTTCATTAAAGCCAAAAGCAAATGTGCAATAGTGTGATGTGAAATAAGGATGGTGGGTTTGGGATTCCAGCATAACCCTTCCACATCTGTTGATGTAATATGAGTTGGTGACCTCTGATTATTCTTCAGCTTTTTCAAGACTGTCCCATTTTGTAGGGTAATATTTTAAAACTACCCCAAAATTTGTATTTAGGGCAGAGAAGGAGTCATTAAAAATCTGAGCAAATTGAATTAGACTTTGAAAAGGTTTCTCTCACTTTGTTGGAAGGTGTTTTTCTTTGCTGCGGAAATAAACTTACAATAACTGAGCTGTCCTTTAAAATGTTCTCTGATTCTTTTGGCCACAGAAACAACCATGAAACTCCCAAGATAGGTACTACTCACATATAGTAACAAATGGGTTCTACTTGTTTTAATGACGAAGAAATAAAGTAGAAATTCTAAATCCTACAATAACTTGAAAACAAGTACACTGAAATAAAAGCCAGTAGTTCACTTGTTAAAATTCTACATGTTCCTCTGGGATTGAAGGATATTCATTCACTCATTCATTCAAACATGAATCCAGTAGGTACGGGAACTGCAAATTCAACATGCTTTCTTGAGTAGTAAAAAGAACAAAAATGTCAGATCTCAGATATAACTGTTTGTTCACCCTAATGTGGAGAGAAGTCTCTTTCATTACCTTTTTCAGTCTCAAAAAACTGTATTTTTTAGCCATCTAGTTGTTCTGAATATGGAAGTTTTGAATATCCCATCAAAGCCCTGGGTAATGGCAGATGAATCAAGGCTAAATTTCTCCCCACACGGAACTGTCCCATAAACCATATTCCTGGTTTAGTAACATGCCGGTCTAATGAATAGCCAGGCCTGTCGTGCCTGACCATTGAGGCAGCTGTGCCATGAAGGCAGCTCTCCGTGGTGTAATAACTCCTGCGCTGCATCTTACTGATGTGTGAAAAAAACCAGGCTGCCGCTGAAAAAACGCTCAACCCACATGCACATGTTGAACACGAGGGGAATTCCCACACACAAGCAGCCTGACTCAGCCACACACTTCTAGCCACACATTTAGCTTGGATTGAGTTGTGTCTTCACACCAAGATAGTAATTAGCACTCGCAGCTGCCTCACATGTGATTTACAGTCATTACTGTGAAGGGATACTGTTGACTTTTTCCAGCTCTGCCTTGGAAAGGAAACGTTGTAACCTTTGTAATGTTGCAGAGTTTTCTATAAAGACTGAATGTTTTTTTTGTTTTTTTTTAAAGTTACTACTTTTGTTAGAAATGCTACCTTGTCATCTAGGCTTCAGTGGGATGACCTACTAGCTTTAATAGCAGAGAGAAAAAAGAAAATTAGATGTTCATTTTCCATAAAGTAAATTGCTATATGTATTCTCTGGTGGACATGATGTGGTTTCTACACCAGACACCTCAGCAGTGTAGAGTTACTAAATACCCGTACAGTTGTGTCCAACTGGGACGACATCAAGAGGAAAAGCAGCTTAGGTGAGGCTACAGTTAAAAATTAGTTCAAGCCGAGAGTCAAACTCAGACAATATTTACCAATGTTTTTAGTGTAGATGGATATTTAATATTTTTTATGCTACTGAACAATTCAGTTGGATAATTAATATCATTTATAATCTAAGATTTTTTTAATGTTACTGGATAATTCATGTCATGTAAAAAGTAAAAAAAAATAATATCTTTTAAACAACACATGCAATATTTGGTGTAGATTAAATTGACTCCCACATTCTTTCCATTTAAAGCAGCTGAAATAAAACCTTGTCTTGTCACATGATGACTAGAAGATCTTCACCTACTGTTTTGAAGGATGTTTTTGCCTTTTAGACCTTGGTATGCTTTGCTCTTGGCTGCTGAAATGAGAATTGAACACCATGTTATGGTCTTCAGAAACAACGTACACCAGCTGTGTTTCCATCGACCATATAATTGCACAAATTAGAATCACGAAAATATATTTGCTCAGAGCAAATAAAAGAAAACAACTCATGTTTTTTGTTAAAATATTGTGTCAGGATAATGTGTTTTCTCTGCTTTGCCGTAATTTACATATTTTGCAAAATTGCAAAGCAAACACTTTTTTATTGCATCACACGAGTTGTGTGATCAACAACCAGATGTTATTGCTGGTGGAAAAGACAAGGAAAACAGAAGTGGTAGAAGAATGATGGCACTGCATATTTCTTAAAGACTTACAGTGTGAATAAACTTATTCACTTGTGATTTTAATTGTGTTTCTTATTTAATTGAATTACAGCAATTCTAAAATTGTGTTCTATGATATTATCTAGGACAAATTTGACATTATCAAGAAAGATTTGGCACATTTGTAATGTAAACACAGCTAGTGAAGCTATTTACAAGTCTAGTGCAAAATGAAAAGAAATCACACATTCCACTTTATGAGACATAGTGTACAAGTGGAAAATATTTACAGCAACAATCAACATACCCAGGTCTGGCCCTCCGAAACGTTCTTTTTACTGAGAGCAGGCTGTAAGATGCTAAAAGAAGTTTCAAAGAACCCCTAAAATGTCATTTGCACAGCAGGCTCTTATTATAGCTGATGTTAAAGTGAATGCTTCAATCAAACTGTCATGGGAAGTGGAAAAGAGAAAACCGTTATTCTCTTTGCCAGCAAAAGCATAGACAAAGTTCAGAGGCATCATGTATAAAAGTGTGCGTTTTTTACACGACAAGTTGGTACAGGGACACATTTTGAAAATTGTGGCACACAAAAAAATTCAGATGTATAAAACCGTGCACACTCAAAAGACTGTTTCCTTTTATACACATCACAATTTGTGTGAAATAGAGCTCAGCCGCTGTTCTAGTGTTGGCCCACCTGTCATAAATGCATATGTAAATTAGTTTAAATATCTGAAAGGCTGCCACCATGTGTCCCAAGAACAATGACAATGATCCCTACTTGTGGTAGTATAAGTAGTTATAATAAAAATAATATACTTCATTTAAAAAGTGCCTTTATGTGAAAATAAAGTCCACTTTTACTAATATATGTGATGGAGTGATGATCTATGTTAAGCTTTATATTTAAGACATATCTGGCTGTCAAAACATATAAATGTTATTCAGCTAGATTAATACAATGGTTAAGATGTGGACTATTTTGTTAGATGTTGAAGTTTTTTCTAGGACCAACAACTGTGACTGATTGAGACGTCACAGCTTACCAGAAGCAAATTAAATTTTAAGAAACCATGTAACCTCACTATTTGTCTGCTCAAAGAAGGGATTATCTTCTGAGGAATGGATCTGTTTATTAGAGTAGTTTGTTTAAGATTTTTTTTTTAAACTTGACCAACAAATAGCCTTGGTGTTAAAAAAAGACAAGAACTGCTGTGAGCAGGTTTTTGTTCTTGCGAACAGCCACCTCGCCTGTGACAGTCTGCAGTAGAAACCTCTCTCCTCTTAAAACAACTCCCAGCAGAAGTGTGCAAATATGTAAATGCTGCATAAAAATGGACCTAAGTGGTGTGTTTTCCACTTAAGTTGATGAAAAAACAAGCCTGAAGCTCTACCTTGAGAACCAGTCATGCTTTGTGAACTTGACCGTTACGGTGCTTGCCTTTGTGTCGGCACGGCTTTAAAGCTAGGTGACTTTTTTACCCTGTTAAAAAGACCGGCATTCCAGCATAGGAATATCAAACTAATAGCAGCTTGTCAGCAAGGTTAGCCACACACAAACACCTTTTTTTCATATCTATTAACATCGAAGTGCTCACAGGTGGTCTGCCTGTGGAGCATGTAGAAAAACACAACCCTTGGTTTCAGCCCACTGTACATCAAATGAACCTTGAGAAACCCCTTACTCTGATGTTTTCTTTGCTTTTCCTTTGTAGCTTTCATCTTTTGGACTGGAGTAACAGTTTAGAGTCAATGCAGTATATGCCAATTTATAGATTAGAATCTTTTGTATTCATGTAAATAAAGCTTTAAAATCTTGTCCATTTGCATGTTAATTGATTTAATTTTTTTTTAGGAATTTAAATAGACAGCATTTTAATCATTTGTTAAAATAAATTTGGAATTAGTCTGACTGCACCCCTTCTGCTATGTTAGGAATACATAATTTTGACCTTAACCTGAAACCTACTCATATGCCCTTACATATGAGTAAGAGCTGCTCATATTTACTTTTGTGGTTTCCTTCTTGCATTGTTGGCAAATTTAATTCTAGCTGAAGCAGATGATGCTTACTAGTGATGGGTAAATGAGGCTTCATGAAGCGTCGACCCATAGCTGTATTGACACTGTGTCACTGAATACTGACACCTACTGGACATTAAAAATCCCTACTGTCAATGTAGTTGATAGATTGATTTGATGACCTAGTCTATAAAATAAGATTTAAATCATTGTATTTTATTGCATATATCATTCTGATGCCTGGCCCTATAATGCCTCAGCGTTGAGGAGGTGGATTTATTTAAATAAGACAGTTCTGTCAAACATATGCAACACTTAATCTGCAGAACATAATATGAAAATAAACTAAGAGTCAATTTCAGCTGAATTTGGATTCAGATAGCTCAAGTAGAAACAGAAAAGAACTGGATGAAACCACAACAAAGTGATAACCGATACCTTATTTTCTGATGTAAGATCAAAATGGTCCCAAACTACAAAACCTTTCATTTGCCTTGAGGCTGCTCCATAGTTGACACTGTACTATAAAAGATCAATAATCCTTTTTGCAAATGCATCCCGTTGACAGATTTGCTTCCTTATAAACACTGTTTGGTGCGCCAGTTTCATTTCGAAACAGTTTCTGTATCGGTCACATGACTTGCTGAAAGCAATATGCGCACCGACACGGGTTTTGTTTATGGGCTTGACGCATGCGCTGACACATCGGTGTTGCCGGACCCATCACTAATGCTTACTAAGTGATATATTGTGTTTATTTTCTCTTACCAGGATAAGTCTTACATACCACCTGAGTGAACATCAAAGATTTAAGTAAGATTTTATTGGCTATGTTTTCAGATATAGAGGTTGAATATGAGGCCTTGCTGGAAGCCTGGATCTTGGGAAAACATTTATTGTGAAAATATTTTATATTTCATTGTAACATCAAACTTTTGCTTCAATGGAGGAATATGGAGTGACTTTGTGTTTATATCTTAATGTGTGTTCTAATACTCAGAAAGTGTGTCCTAATACCCTGTCAATAAACTATTGTGTATCTGCATTCATTGACAAATGAAGTAGCTTTAACTACAGCATTACATTCCCAGCCCACCTATGGGTTGATGACCAGGTTAGCCAGGCTGTAGTAGATGCTTTTAAAAAAAAATCTGCAACATTGCAATTTTGAAGCACCATATAAACCTCACGGCTGTAGAACTGCCATTTGATTTCATGCTCAACTATGCAAATCTTCTATCTTCACTGAAGAAGGTTGTCCTTCCTTAGCTGTCAACTGAATTTTGAACATTCAATACATACCTAGTGTATATAAAGAACTCCGTGGAGTTTACATTTTTCGTGCCCACAATCATGCACCATAAAAAAGCAGTGTGGGAGGTCGCTGAAGCATTTTATGTTACACCGACCTCTTGCTAATTTTTGTTTTTTCAATTCTGTTTTAGCTTTCTGTGCCACCCTCTTGTTCCATCTGCAATTGTTATGCAGAAAGATCTTTCAACCACTTTGTAAATGAATGTCCTATCCACTATTAATGGGGCTTGAGCAGATGTTTTCTGTTTGGTTGACAGAGATGGGGCAGTACAGCTTGCAGCGAAACACAACAAAGGACTCAGTTCTAGGAGAGGGGTCACAGAAACTAAAAACAGACATTTATGGAAATGATTATTCAATTTTCCTCATGTTCCCTATGCATGCATGTCTTACGCACATGGCAAATTAGAAGTCATCTCTTTCATTTTAGTGCACGTCAAAGTGCGTGTGCCAGCAATTTCTAGTTGTAAATCATCACAAATAACACTGTAACATATAGGACAAGGTGTTATAAATAGGATGTGTCAAACCGTGCTCTGGCCAGCCTCTGGTTTCCCCGAAACCCTGTCTTTTCAGCCGCCGAGTGGCTCAGCTACTTTTTAATTTGGCCTTCCTGCGGGCTAACCGACTGACGCCTCTCGGTGAGCGCATCTGTATTTCAACACAGCCGCAAAATCCTCAATCCTTGGGCTCTGACACTCACAAAGCTCCAGCCTCTTTGAGCCTTAACTTTTTTTTTTTTGGGCCCTAACTGCAGCATCAACAAAAGAGAAATACAGACTCAGGCCAGAAATCAGCAGCCAACTTTCATCCATTGGAAAGCCAGAGGGCAGACTGTGCAGCCACCAGGAGGGCAGGGCTTGACCAAAACAGAGAGCAGAAGAGAACTAAAAGAAGGAGTGGAGCGTGGGTGAAGGAGGCTTTGAGAGCGAGAGGAAGCTCCCAGATAAACAGACCGCAGCGCCTCAATTCCTAATCACCCCGCGCTTCCGTTTCCAGACTCTATAATTAGAAGGGCCCCGTTCCTTTTTTCTGTGTATCCCCAGTTGACGCAAATGCTTTTTGTGGCTTGGCACCTCGTTTGGGGTGTGGGTTTGAAGAGTTTACAGGCCTTGGGCCTTAGTTCTCTGCCTTTCTGGTCGCTGTGATACAGCATGAAAAACTAACCACTGTCTCAGTCCACACTTTGCTTGGCTCCACTTGATAATATACATGACCCTACTGTTTATCCCTTCTACCTCCTTCATTCCACCTCTGTATTTTCATTTCTCAAGAATTTCTCAAAAAAGAAAGCTTTTAACAGTTAACGAATGTGCTAAATTTATTAGGCGTCTTAATATTTCTTCATGTTTAAGGGCGTTAGGGGGTGTTTTCCATCTCCCTTGCACATGTTGCTGAATGCTTTTAATCTCTTGCCATACCAGCCTCCTCTTTTCACTTTTGACATGCCACCCAATAAAGTCTGGCCACTAATTAAAACCTACTGCCTCTTCCACGGAATAGATTTCAAGTGGAACAACTCATAGGAAAAGAACAAATTATTTTAGTATTACTTGTGTCGTTGAGTCCTCAGAGTAACAGAGGCTGGCCAGTTGTTAGTCTCCATCAGTGATATGGTTTCACCGTTCTGTTGAAAGCTTCTGGCTCTGGGTTTGGGCTTGTGTATGAGCTGCCTTTTTTCTGGCCAAACCAGTTCATATCTGGGTTTGTTCTGGTGTGGTTTGTTGAGCATGTTGTTTATGGTGAGGGCCTATACTTTCTGCAGTTTGACGAGCTTCAAATAAAATGGAGCTAAATGAATGGGCCTGTCAGTTTTGGTTACACTTGTGCTGCGCTGTGGTTCAGTGTTTTAGTGATTTCCAGTGTGCATGCACACAGCCATGGTGATCTTTAGATGAGTAGATGCTTGGATGCTCTCCTTCGCAGATACTTATCATCTTGTCTTCCCTTACAGGAACACACAACTTGAGCCCTGCACTTAACCAAACCGAGCTATCATGTGAGAGAAAGCTGGCTTTTATGACAGGAACAAACGAACAAAGCTGGTTTAATGGACTTGTTTGCTTGTTTTTAAAGACACAATAATTCTGTCATACTGTCTAGCATCTGTCCTGCGGACTTGGTAGAGTTGGCAGACTGTGTGGTCCACCCCAGGGAGTAAAACTGAAATAATGTTCTACCTTACCACTTTTACAGGTCTGCTTAGTTTTTTTCATTCGCTTTGTTGCATTCTTGAATCATTTTTGACATTTGCAAAACAGTAAGTGCATTTCACAAAACAATTCATACAAATAGCAAAACAGCATGGATTACCCTCAAAATCTGCTTCTTTAGTTCATCACTGGGCTGCCCAGTGGCGCAGTTGACAGAGCTGTTGCCTTGCAGCAAGAAGGTCCTGGGTTCGATTCCCAGCCCGGGTTCTTTCTGCATGGAGTTTGCATGTTCTCCCTGTGCATGGTGGGTTCTCTCCAGGTTCTCCGGGTTCCTCCCACAGTCCAAAAACATGACTGTCAGGTTAATTGGTCTCTCTAAATTCTCCCTAGGTGTGAGTGTGTGTGTGAATGGTTGTTTGTCCTATTTGTCTTTGTGTTGCCCTGCGACAGACTGGCGACCTGTCCAGGGTGACCCCGCCTCTCGCCCGGAACGAAGCTGGGGATAGACACCAGCAACCCTCCCAACCCCATTAGGGACAAAGGGTGAACAGAAAATGGATGGATGGAGAGTTCATCACTCAAAATTAAAAATCAGTCTTAATGAACACGTCAGTGCTTTAGAATGTCAAGTTTTGAGTCATTGTTTGGTAAGACAGCCATATTGATTAGTCATGTTAGTATAGCTGTGCACGCTGGTGGGATGTTGTTGGAAACTATAGCTAAAGTTTTGATGAAAAAGAATGGTAAAATCTAATGGTGGGAGATCAATGGGAAGATGCTGGACAAAATTCACATTTTACTGTAATTTGTTGACAGAATACAGGGTTTCCCCCAGAAAACTTGTGGTCGGGGCACTGTGGCGGGCCACAAAGATGTTAAGTTGGCAGTAAATGTAAAATATTACTGTGTAATTATGTTACTGAAACATAAATTAAAAGATTTAAAATTGTTTAACGTTTAAATTTAAAACTTTAAGGAACTGGCAAGTTTACTTTGTAAAAGTTCAAAGAACAATCTTCATAGTAAGATTGTTTTATTTCCATAGCAACAATCTCATGCTCTCAGTTTAATCTTTCAGTTTTAGCTGTTCATTAATGTATCTTAGTAAACTACAATTATATTTGACTGCTCGGTCAATTAAACTAGGCACACTGTCCCAGATTTTACTAAAGTCCTGGTGAAATGCTGTTAGTGGTGCTGATGTTTGGAGCAACAGGGGCCTGTAAATCAAAGTCTGCTCGAGGCCTCACTTTGGACCGGCCCTGCACAATGAGTTAAATCCGCTGCACAGTTCATCTCTGCTGCTGGGTACAGAGGGACAAATGGGAGTACATATAGGTGAGCGCATATGAGCGATCTGCACCAAGATAAACTTCAGAGATGAAGCCACAATAGCTTGCTGATCAACTATTAAAAAGCTATTTAAAAAAAATAAATAAATAAATATATATATATATATATATATATATATATATATATATATTTATATATATATATATATATATAATATAATATATAATAATATATATATATAATATATATATATAATAATATAATATATATATATATATATATATATTTATTTAATATATATATATATATATATATATATATATATATATATATATATATATATATATATATATATATATATACATAAAACCTAAAACACACAACGCTTGCCCTGGTGGGGGAGCACCTAAATCCTGGTGACCCGCCAGGCCTATAATACACCGGCAACATAGAACAATCTCCTTAAAGAAAAACTGTGCATTCAGTGTGTAGGAAAACAGTGCAATCTACTTATAATTTACATCTCCATGCTGAAAAAATTTCCTCAGTCAGGAATGAAGAGTAGGATAACAGGTTTGACCCGTCTTGTCGGGTCAAACCAAATCTTGATGATGTTGGAGTGATGGAATCTGGCTATATGTCCTCACTGTCCTCTGCTTCTCCTCCTGTTTTGCTCCTAACGCCTCCACAGCCACACTCCTCTTCCTCTTCTTCTCTCTGTCTGTTGACTCTGTCTAAATTGTTATCTTAAAGATTTGAAATGATTTGAAATAAATCCAGGATTTATACTGTGGCTTTCTTGTCTACATTTAAGGCATTTCTAATGCCAAAATCTACTGAAAATGTTTTGTTCATGCTTTTACATTTATTGTTTTAACACAAAGAATTACGTTTTATTTAGAACATAAACTGTATTCTAAAGAATGTTGTTCATGATGGTGCCGTTAGATTTTGTTGCAATCCTTACACATCTAACCTATAGACAAAATTGCAGTGACACTTCTGGAGGTCAAACACAAGCTGCCATTTTTTGTATGCCAAAAATTCTTGCTGTTGACAACATACTAGGCAGTGTAATATTAACAATTCTACAAAACGGCAAAAGCTCATCAGTTGTTGTGAGGTTCCATTTGATTCCAATTCTTGATCAGAAACGACATGGCGCTTAGATCAGATACAGGAGGATAGATTGCGGACAGCCAAAAGAATTATGTTGACACCAGTTATTGATTTGTAATGCTGTCACTGTGCTTGTTGTAGGGATGCTCCTGGTGACAGCCGACACTCTGGGCCATGATTTCCATGTCTTCCAGATCCTCACCCACCCTTGGGCTTCCTCACAGAGTGCTGTTCACCATCTCTATACCCTGCATCGGGGGGAGACCGAGGCCAAGGTCTGACACACAAACACAGACACAACTATAATCATTAAATTCATATTTAAACAGAGAGCATCAAATAGTCTGTTTGTGACTATGTGGAACTCCAATTCTTCCTTCTAAGTAATTAAAAGGAGAAATCTGTTAAACCACACTGCAAAAACACAAAATCTTATCAATTATTTCTGTCTAGCTTCTAGTTTAAATATCTTAGTTCACTTGAAATAAGACAAAAATAACTTTTAAACAACACAAATATTTTTGTCTTAAGTGATACAGATAAAAAAGTACTAGTTTCACTGGCAGATTTTTTGGAAAAAATATATCTTTATAAGTGAAAGAATCTGCCAGTGGAATATTTTTTGTCTCTTCAAAATTAATTACTTAAAGCCTAGTTCACACGGCACAACTTTTTAGTCCCGATTTTCTCCTGATGACAAACTTAGAACTTTCGGCATTCCAAGATTGTTGCTTATGATAACCATTACCAATCGTCCTGCCATGTGTGGTGAGTTTAGACTGATCGGATCCAGTCAGTAGAAATCCAGGACCACTCTGATCTAAAGTCAAGGATATTCAACATGTTGGATGTCTTGAATTATTGCAGCATGTGTGGTGTTCCCCGACTAAGAGCGAGAACGCAACCCATTGAATATGACAGATAGCCAACCAGATACTTATATCACCAGTGTGGTGACATAAGCACAGAGGGGAATCCCAACCAAAAAGCAGCACAAGATGCAACCGAGAGTCCGGTGGATATGTGGAACGACGCGAATGTTTATTCAAACATTCCGTGCAAGGAATATCAATAAAAATGATATGGTGGGGTTTTACAGGATTTTCTGTCTGAGGCCTGAATGTTGATGAGTGAAATGGGTTCATGTGTGGTGTGTTGGTCCTGCCATGTGGCTGGGTACCACACACGGTACGACCCAACCCATTATACCTACAATTTTTTATCAGCTCCTGTGTGGTCTCAGGTTTTGAAAATCGACTGACAATCCTAAAATCATACTGTGTGAACTAGGCTTAGGATAAGCCTATATGTCTTGTTGAATTTTTTCACCAGAAACTAGACAAAAAGGCATAGTCATCTTTTTACTATTTGCCTGACCTGTTAAAATCGAATCTGTTATTTTTCAGAAATCAGTCAACCATAGTTTGTTTAGCACATTTCAGCAATAAGGCACTTCAAAGTGCTTTACATCACAAAAACACAAAACTACAAAGCAATAAAAACAACATGCAGTTGTAAATCTTAAACTGACACATACTGATATTGGCCAGTACTGTACATCTATGTGAACTGGTGCACATGTATATAATATTTAGTATTGTGACTATTGACTCTTGGTTTCACTCTAATCTCTCACTTTAAAATTTTCTAATGGGTATGTTGCCTATTCCTAAGATAATTATATATTAAGTAAAAAAATATATTCTAAGATGTGTTAGTGTGGCTATATCAGAGGTAGGAAATCTATTATCACATTTGATGTTACAAGGAACATGCTACAAAGTTGTGTAATACAATCTATTTCCTTTAGTTACATTCAATAAGACGAATATTTGCAACCACAGCATTGAGCATCAGAACTATACAGGGTTTGTGTTAAAAAGGTCAGAAAATCTTGACACCCTTTGGCTCTTTTTACATGCTGGTTGGGGGATTGAATTCGATTCTTGACCTTTTTCTCACCTGTTCTACACGTCATCTACCAAGTTCATATCTATACACTTTCTTTGTAATACTCCTACCTGCATTTTACCTAAGCAGTTACATGACTGGTTATATATTAGAAATGTCACTTGATCTTTTGAAGGTCTTATAGACGTGGAGCTTGTTGGAGCCTTTCCCTGCTGTGCAACAACAGGTCTGACCTGAAGGGGTTTTATGTGAGAGATCGGGGAACATTTGATTACATCTGAGGTAGGAAGGATGTGGCTGACTGGGATTTGCCCGAAGACAACCTCTTACCAGAGTGTGGAAAGTAAAATGAACACAAGGGCTATTGGTGGAAACCGTTTGTATTAGACACCACAACCTTAGTGTAATTCAGTCTTGCAAGAACACTCTCAACTAATAATAATTCTTTCTCCACATGTAAATGCTTACTCCATTTACAACACCCTACCTAAGCACTCTACATTTCTTAACAGTTTTGAAAATGAACATGAATTATATTTTGAAAGGAGAAATCAATTATCTTGTTCAAAGAAAGAATTTTTTCATCCAGCGTTATCACTAATGGCGTGCAAAGACTTTCCAAAATAAGCTAAAGACACTTACTCAACAAAACTGCTTCAGGCCTTGTTCGGTTCAGGATTATTGACTGGGGAAACACACAATTACACACCACCTCTCACAGGCGGCCTGCAGTTCGGTCCGCTGACCGGCTGCACAGTGAGACCGCTTTGATCCGACCCGCTGTAAACATTGAATGCAAAGCTGCAGCCCAGTGAGGGGTCAGGGGTTATCACCGCATGCTCACTTACACGCACACAAACACGCAGCCGCACTGCGAAGCACAGTGGAGAGTGATAAAGTCTTCAGTTAGGTGGGTGGAGAGACGCCTTATCTGTCTCCAGCAACCAAACATGCGGCCGGCCGCCAGTGACCCGAGGCCAGGTAAACAGACCTGCTGCTGATAACAACTGTAAAGAGGCCGGGGCGAAGAGGAGTGTGGACGGGCGATGGGGGCCAACCAGAGAGCCCTCATCCTGGAGGTTAAGGCTCAGCTCCTTTACTCTAGATATCACAGTCCTGCAACATCAGTTGGGATTTTAGTAGCATGACTAAAGTCAGAAGTACATTGCTACCAGGAATGCATGTTCACCTTTTTAAAGCTATATTTCTATACCTCACTATTCTGCATTCAAAAATGGCAGCAGTTCTCTAGCATGTATACAAAATCATAGGTACCAATAAAATTGAAATCTGCTTCCTGTAAACCAGGGGTCTCAAACTCAAGTCCTCGAGGGCTGCTGTCCTGCAACTTTTAGATGTGCCTCTGCTGCACCACCTGAATAGAATAATTAGATCATTAAGGCTCTGGAGAACTGATCTACACAAGGAGGAGGCAAATAAACCATTTCATTCCAGTGTTTTGTACTTGTGGCACATCTAAAAACTGCAGGACAGCGACCCACGAGGACTGAAGTTTGACACCTGTGGTTTAAATGAAGGCACATCTCATCATCAGCCATATTTGTTCATCTGCTAAACATGTACTGCATTCATTATTCTTCAAAACACATTGATGCAATGACACAATGTCTTGGGTGTCTTTTATGTAACTGCTTCTCCCAGATTTAGGCCAAATACCTGACATGCCGGTTAGTTTGATATGAACAGATGTCTGCATGCGCACTGAAGGTGTCACCAATATAAAGTTCAATTTATTACTACAGTAGTAGTACTGATGGAGACATAACATTCATAAAGGTATATAATAAATCATTATTAACTTTGTTATCTTTCTGACACTGATTCTTTTTAATGAAGACCAATAATGTTGCCACTTTGTTCATTTTTGAGGGGATTAGGCTTTAGTAATGGAGTATTGTCGGCCTGCCATGGTCAAAACTAGAGGGCAACAACTCAAGAGCTGCTTATTTTCTCTAAAATAAGAGTCTAGCTTAAGCATCTGTCTCCAACTGGGTGATGATGCCTTATTTTTATTTCATCAGATAAAGGTACATGCCACTTGAAAGACAAACTTTGCTTGGACAAGAAATTTTGTGGTATTTTAACATTGTGTGAGATCTTGTGACATGAAATATAGTTGCACTACTTTTTGTTTCTGTGAACCTCACTCAGTGTCTTTGACTCATTTTATTTCTATTTATGCCTCTGGCACACATCTTATATGTCCCAGCTTTTTGCAAATCCATCCATTATGCATCACCCTGTTATTGGTCTGCATGTGGACTAAATAAGAACATTCCTTCTTTTGGCTTTGTAGTATTTTGTTAGTGAGTGCACAAGTACTGGGTTGAATAACTGAGTTGAATACTAAATTCAACCCAGTTCTTCCAGTTTTTATGTTTCACTTGTCAGAGTGTTACATATTACATTTAAAACAATTAGGTAAAGATAACTTTCTGAGTTTTGTAGGATTCAAAGTCTTGAACCTTGAGTTGAACTTCCTGTAGTTTGGTGACCATATTTGTCTTTGTTAGTCATTTGTTTATTTTTAACTCATTGGCCGTAATTCTCTGTTCATCTTTGCCACATTCCCAGCATTCCTGATAAGGTTTCTTTCGGGTGAACAGGGACTCATAGTCTCGCTAACAAGTGTCACTGATTTTGCATAGGATAGGCAAGAGCATTAGTCATGTCATATTGACATCCTTCTGTCTGTCACGGATGTCATCGAGTGGGCTATGTAAAGGACTGGAGGGAGACCTTTCCAGCATCTTAGGAATGTACCAATCAACACCTCTGCATCATATGACTTAGAAACTGTTGGATTCCATCTATGAAAGATAACATTCACCAACTCTTTGACTTCTATGGTTTCAATATGGAATCACAGCCACCTTTCAGGTATTCTACTCGATCAGAATGCATTTGACGGTAGAAATTTAGTCACCTATTTATAGCTGAAGCTTAGACAGGTCTGTTATGGTCAATTATGACACACACAAAGTAGCTCTTTATTATGTCTGAGTCGTCCCTAATGGGGACAGCATAGGTGAGGCCTCCTCTTTCATTCGTCTCTGTGAAGTAAAGTATCTGTCTGGTATGCAAAGGATGCCCCATTAACTGTCATTGCTGGGGCCAATTACCCTGTAGGACCTGGCAGAAGATTAAAAGGCCACCAGGTACAGAGCTGTCTCTATGACTCGCTCTCAGCAGTTGGACATTCCTCATAAAAACTTTCTCATGAACTTTTTGCATGAATTTTATCCCTGTGGTACGCTGATTGATAAATGTAGATTGAGTGAAAACCACTAATCAGTCTGTCACCTAAGTCTTTAGCTCTTGGTCTTTTCTCATTTACTCTTCCCTTGGCTTGTATTGTCTCTTGCAGCCTATCTGTCTGGTTTCCTGCATGTTTAACATGCTCCATGAGATCCTATCTTGTCAAGTGTCTGCTCTTGAGTGTTTAAAGAGGAGGCCTAACAAAGGGCGCCATTACAGCTTTTGTTTTTGTCTTAGTCATTTATTTTACCACCAAACAGCCTCAAATCAGATTGTCACCTTTAGAAAATCGTCATTGCCTAATCCTCTCACCCTGTTCCATTCTGTCATGCACCTCTGGCAGATGTGTTTGTCTGTGCGGTAAACATTTCAGCCCGGTCACATTAATGTTTGCTGGAGTTTCAGGCTGTTTACCTCTGCTCTGCATACTTCTGTGGTGACGAAAATGGCAGAGAGGCTTTTAAACACATGCATGCGAACATGTCTGCTTAGCAAAGCATGCATGCTCACTATATAAAGGGCATGGTAGCTTACTAATATTGTTTTGTACATAACAACTTGTGAAAAATCAGATGCCCGTTTGTTCACGGTTTCCTCCCTTAAAAATTACATTGTGCTTTAAAAACACGTCAATATCTGTTACTCAACAATTCAATTAGCACGTGCCCAAACACATCCTGTCGTTAGTCTTTTTGCTCTCACACAATGTTGGAACTGGGCCACATTTCCTGATTATCTTCAGTCTGAGAGGTTAAGCCCTGATGTAAACTCACTGCTTTAAACAGGACTTCAGCATAAACTGATTAGAGCTCATCACTGTTTTACATCAGCAATGAAAAAAAGTCTGTCTTAAGTTCTTCTTTTAAACTGTTTTCTTTGTTATGGGTCTTCATTATGCTCTGAAAATGTCTTGCTATAACTACAAACCAATAGCTTTTGGTTTGTTGTTATTGACCCAATAGAAATGATTTTGAGAACTGGTGATGCAACTGGTGATGCAACAAACCGAATTCTGTCCTTCCTGCTTTAGCCATCATCAATCATTTATATTAGGAACAGAGGTGATGTCACACTGTGTGAGAATATAATTACTTCTCACACAGGATTTTCTTCTTATTTTCAAACTAAAACTAAATTATTTCAGAGTTGACCTTGTGTATGTGATTCTCACACCCTTCCCCTCTGCTATGCTACAGCTCCTTGCCCACACTGGATCTTGTTGTGAATGCTCAGGCTCTGGTCAGCTGACAGCCCATAAGCAGTTTTCCTGGAACAATAAGTTATTGCTCCACCATTAACACATTGAGCACTACGTACAGGAGCATGATTGGCAGCACTAAGACCCTTCTCCAGGCTCTGATTGATTGTATCTGATTGGAAATTATGTATTTCTGCAGATGGCATCAGGACCACAGGGAAAAGACAGAACAGCTGTATTTTTGTCACAGATCATCTGTCTCATAATAAACCATCAGGACTGATTTTTAACAAATATGTATACAAAACAGAAACATTTGGTTTGTTGAAGTTACATACACTGTAGAAGTTAGAACCTGAATAACTGGAATAAATGTAGCTAAAGAACATTTCGGAATAAATGGAGAAAAGTCTGATCGTAACAGGAAGTGAGTCTGTCAAGATGAATTTTTGCAAAAATTTAACTGCATTCTTTTTGTCAAAGTAGCATAGTTTCTTTTTTTCTTTTTTGAAGCTACAAAGTTTTATATTTTGCAGTCATTGTCTCTTGACTTCAGTCTGTTGTTTCTTCTCTCTGCCCTTTCATTCTTTCTGTCCTGTTCCTGCACTGGGTCTGTCTGCTCAGGTTCAAGACATGTGCTTTAGTCAGGACAGTCGCTGGGTAGCCATCAGCACCCTTCGAGGGACCAGCCATGTGTTTCCAATCAACCCTTATGGTGGCGCACCCTGTGCCCGCACCCACATGTCCCCACGGGTGGTGAACCGGATGTCGCGCTTCCAAAAAAGCGCCGGCCTGGAGGAGATCGAGCAAGAGTTGAACAGGGCGGCTGCTGTTGGTGGAGGAGGAGCCGGAGGCATGGGAGGAAGCAGCTGCATTCTGGGTGGAGGAGGCGGCATGGGCGGCCGCTGCAGTCCCATACCTGGGATGTCCAGCAGCCCCTCAGGGTCTCCACTGCATGGTAAGGAGCGGAGAGGGGTGGGGGTGGGGGTGGGGTAAATGTGTGGGCAACGCTTCTTCTGTTTACAGCACCAAACCATTGAAACTTCAACAATCTATTCAGGTACATACTGAGTTGGACTCAAGAAAAGCCTGAGTGAATTGGCCCTTTCACATGAATGTCAAATGTCAGCTGCCCTATTTAGGACCATTTCTGTGATATTTACTAACCTTCTTGAGACCAAAACCCGGCGCTACTACATTGGACCCGCCTGTATAGAGTTAGGGTTTAGACTTGGAGGTGCGGTGTGAATGAGGTTTTAGTTAGGAATAAACTAGCAAGGATTAGGTTTGGGGAAGATGTTCAAGTTGGGAATAAATGCAGTTACTAAAATGTATGAAAGTCGATACAATGTTCTAATATGGGTAGAAATACAAATGCGTGTGTGTGCGGGCGTGGGCAGGTGTGTGTGTGTGTGTGTGTGTCTTTCCAGTTACTGATCATGACAGTAGCTCTTTTCCTGGGACTCTGCCCTTCCTTTCTGGACCTTGTCTCCCTTGTTTGTCAAACACCATTGCAGGCTGCTCACACTGTCTCTGTGTACCAAGTCACAGCAGATACACACTGATACACACATACCTTGTGCCAGCTGCACTGCTTTACCCAGAGGTGTTACTCAGTGTAAAATATCACAGTTCTCATCAGTGATTGGCTTCCAGGAATAACCCTGAGCTTTGATAGCTTTGCTGTGGCCGGGGTCATGCTGGGAACTTGGTAAACACTTCAAAGAACTGAATGACTGCTAACTGACATGTGAATAAGTTTACACAACAGAATAAATTTTATATCTTATTTTGTAACCTGATTTTATGAAGCTGGTTTTAGCTTACAGTATAAATCATCTTTTAACCTCTTCAACTGCTTCAGTTGTAGGTGAAACTGGTGGCTCTGGGGAAAGTGAGGGTGGCAGGGGAGGTTCCCCCAGAGTGACATTAACCTTAGACATATTGTTGTCATCCATTCCTTAGAAATATGCTTGCCTTACCATTCAACTTCAAAACAATTTTAATGTTTAATGAAGTATTCTATTATTTGAAAAAGTAAAACATTTACCCACAACACATTTTTGTTATTTCCTTTTTTTTTTGTCAACATTCATATTTCATTAAATATCTTAAGGTGTTTAGAGCAACATGCTAAAGTGCAAAACCATGCAGGTCTATCACAATAAATTTCAATCTCATAAAATATATGTACATATATTTATTTCAATAAATCAATACAAAAATGAAATTTTTGTGTAGCTTCATTATACACAGAGGGACACATTTTGAATCCATTGATATCTGTTATTTTTATGATTATTCCTTACAGCCAATCGATACCTAAAGTTTGGTTTCTCAGATACTCAACAGGGAAATGAAGCCACTTTGGTTATTACTAAAAACTTGGATGCTGATGGAGTGTTGCATCTGAGCACATTAATGGAAAGTTAAGTAGATGGGAAGATTATGTTACAGTAGGTTACACAATGCAACCGGGATATCCACAGCCTCCAGGCTCAGAAGACTGTGAAGACCATTCAGGGGCATGAGGGGGATTCACAAGTTTCTGTTCTCCATGGTCTAGTCTCACTTCAGCCAGTTAATGTCTGGTTTTGTTCTAGCCAAGATGGGTGTTCATTGGCATCTTCATTGACAGCGTTTTCCTGGGCAAGGGCATATTTACTCTCTGAGCTCACTTTGAGTGTTGTACCCTTGGGTGTCTAGGGAGTGTATTGCAGTTGGAGTTAATGTTACAATAGCCATCACACATTGTGTGCTCAGGAAATTGACTTGTGTTTAAACCTCTCCTTTACAAGAGATACAATTAGTGCCTTACCTGAGCTAAGGAGACACAGTACTAGACTTTAGCTTAGTGATCCTATGTGCTCTCTTTAGATAAAAGTTTATTTCACATTTCATTTAAAACATAAATGTTCCGAATCTGAAGGAAGAGTGGGAAGTTAGAGAATCTAAGTTATTGGAGGCCCAATGCCTAGTTTCCATAGGCTGTGATGATTTGGAGGGAGCCATGTCACAGACTGGTTTTGATGCTATTGTACTGGATTGACCAATAAACTGCTTGACCTAAAGTCTTTTGAGAGTTCATGGAGTATTGTCAAGTGGAAGATGAGGCACTAGACCTAACAAGGCCGATGACCAGAAGATAGATATCAAAGCAACCTGGGCTTCCAGAACCTCAGCAGAACCACAAGCTGATCATCTCCACTCCACAGCACGTTGATGTAGTAATTCATGCAAGAAGAGGCCCAACCAAATATAGTACACACACTGAATAGTACATGGATATGCAGTAGAAGAAAATTTTCTGTTTTTGTTTATTTTGCATTTTATTACAACATTCAGAGTTATCTTGCAAGTTTTTGTGAAGAGTATAATTACTGATCTATAAACTGGAATTTTGGTTTATTTCATGGTTTCCTGCCAGTTTGAATTTGACTACACAAATGTGAAATGATTGTCTTCAGTCTATATATACTATGTTGTAGTACATTTAAAGTTAATGTAATATATTTTCTTCGAAGAGGTTCTCACTTTTACCTCCTAGCATTAAGCTGCTCCTGCGCTCTGTTTTCTCCTCTCTGACTGGGACCAAAGTCTGGAACAATGGATGCAGGTTGATGTTTTTTCATTTGCTTATCACAGACCTCACAGCTTTATGTATCAAACATTCACATCCCTTCACTTCCACTGACAGACTGTGTCCTAGCTTCCTCTCTTCCTTCTTGTCTTTCTTGTGATGACTCAGACCTCTCTTTAACCTCCATACCAAACTGCTCACATTCCTCCAAACTGAGGAATAGACCATCAAACATTAAAGGATCTCTTTGGAGACTTGGTTTTGCTGCGATGAGCGACTGAGTGGCACAGGAACATCAAAGTGGAGGGGGGCACCAGGTGAAAGTGAACAAGCAAAATAATGAGGTGTAACTGAGGAAAAACAAGAGATGGGGTATATAGGTGGGGGTTGAGGTGCAGGCACAGGGAAGGAAAGATAAGTTTGTAGTAGCACCGCTGAAAGCCAGGGTCTTGGGGAGCCTGCTCGTAAATCACACTTTTGTTTCAAAGGAAGGCATTAAGGCCACCTGTCAACAATTAGTCTTCACAGTGACACTAAACTGAATGTGTGTGTGTGTGCACACGTTTGAAGAAGATAAACTGTCTACAGCACTGATCATTTATACGGTGAGGTGTTCAAGAGGAGTGAATCAGAAACATCTTTCAAGGAAAAGTCAAAATTTTCATAGCTGGAATATTTTATTGTTTACATTTCAGTTTCAGTTGTTTCATTTCAGTTGTTGTGAATTTTTGAAGATCAAATATCTTTTCGTGCACGATCTGACCAACGCTCAAATCTGCAGAATTCCGTACATCATTCTCAGTGAGATTGGAGTCACAGAGTTCTATCAGTTGTGTGTTTCCGGTAATCTGAAGTTGATTTATCGCCACTGTTTCATGACATGCCTGCTGTCTCCTCCGTCAGTAATGCCAGTGGTATTGATAAAAACACAATAATACGTCCACTTTTCACCAGATGTAAACAAAGTCACTTTTGCTGTTGTTTCCGCCTTCCCTCTGTTTTTGTGAGCCGGGTGTGAAATTCTGGGCAGCTGAGGTGGTTTTCCTCCAGCCTGGCAGAGAGCAGCAGGGTGAGGCAGGCCGGGGCCGGGCCACCTAGCCACAACAGCTGCGCTGTGATTGTCGCCAACAAGGCCGGCGTTGATTTTTGGGAAGGAACTGTAGAAAAGTACACATCCTCCTCAAAGCTGCCAGTCCGAGCAAGCGGCAGACCTAAAAATAGAGGCTGCAATTGGCTGTCTTCTTGTCACTGTTAAAATCTGGAAGGGCTATTTGTGTCCCTGGATCCAGTTTCTCGGCCCCGTGGTTTTTTTTTCCCCCTAAAGCCTTCCTTTTGTGTGATGGATGTATTGTTTTTTGAGGTGATGACCCATCATGTGAGCGTCCCACGTTGTAAAGCTCGGTTTGTTTGGGAGCCAGCATATATGAGCCCAGATTAGTGAGTGCAGGTCGGTGGCGCAGGACAGAGGTTATTGAGGTTGCAGCAGGAGCTGCTGTTGTTGCTTTCATATTCAGATGAACTTCATATTTAGCTAGCGCATTGTATAATACAGTAAGTCCTAAATACAGTTTAGATCAAATGAATCATATTTCAATTGAAAACTGTCTTCATTCTACCCAGAGGTTGGTTCCTGACTGAGAAGCAGACAGGTTCCTCTCAAAAGCTGGTGAACCGAGTCGCTGAGAGGCTCAGGTGTAGAGGCTGTAGTCCTCCACGGAGCCGCCTGAGGGTTGATTCCCAGCCTGGGGCCATTTGCTGGATGTCTTACCTTTCTATCTCCTTCCTACTGCCTCTCCAATTACCGTTGAAGAAACAAGTACTAATCTATTTAAAAGGTTATTAAAAGATCCTTTTAATAAACATACTGAAATAAAATGAAAATGTTTCATGTTGTAATGAAAAAGAAGCAATAATAATTTACATCCTTCTTGAGCATTTTGCATGCTTCGGAAGGTGTTTTAATAATTAATCACTGTTGATGAGCTCTAAGGCTAGAAGGTCTCCTCGCCAATACCCTAATCTTTAAATCCTCCATATTTTCAGAATACAAGAAACAGCTTGGTCAGATTTTGTAAATCTAAACCTACCAGGTGTTTAGATCAGATAAATAATTTGGGGTTTCCTTACAGTTCAGCTGTTTTGAAATATTTTCATTATCATTTCATGATAATGAAATGACATTAAAGTAAAGCTGTTTACTCTTATTAAAGTAAAGCTGTTTTCAAAGCTTATATAGACAAAATAGAAGCCACATTTCCACCCAGTGTTTTGTAAATCTGTGTAGCAAACCTTTTATGAAGGTGATCAAACTCTACATAAATATAGGGTATAAATGTATTAATTTAAATCAATTTATTTGTCGTAGAAACAACATATTTTTAAAAATAAAATATTTTGAATCAAATTATTTTTTACTCAAAGTTTTTATATGGTGAGAATCCTGTTGATAAGCTGCCTACTCCCAAAGCAACTTAACAGGAAGTCCTAACTCTTGAGTTTATCCTCTTACTGTAAGGAGAAATATTTTCATTCTGGTCAAAGGATTTGACCAGAATGAAACCATCATCTTTATTTTTCATCCCTGGTTGCTGGTTTTGCCTGCACATGCAGCATCAGGAGTGAAAGACATCAACACTGGGTTGTAAGTCATGGCAGCAGATTTGGTTGCTTCGCGAGCTGAAGTGGTGGTGGTCTGATCACTGGGCCATCTGGGCCCTGGCGCTGGTTCAAACGGAGAACCAGAGAGGGGGAGGCTGAAAACAAGGTGTGACGGGAAACTGTTAATTCATTTGTTGATAAAGGGACACTTCCTTTCTGCTATTAGAGGCGGACAGCTTGCTTATTTAGCTTTGGACTTGTGTTTTATCTCGCTCTGTCTCTCCCTATCGCCCCCACCCCCATCCAGCCTTCGTCAGTCATCGTCCTGTGGTGAAAAACACCAACGCTTTGCAGAAGCAGAAGTCAAGGAAACATTACCTCATAACTGCTGGTGTGTGACACATTTGTGCACGGCCTCCTGTTGACCCTGCTCTGGGACTGTGTGTTGCAAAAATCCGACCTAAAACGTTCAGAATTCCTCCTGAAACACACAGAGGTGGTAGATGGCTTTTCCAGAGTAAGTTACACTGTTCATGTTTAAATCAGAGCAGATTGTGGTCCAGGTGAGCAGGTCTGCCTTCGCTCAGTCACCGGACTCAGAGGAAAGTTGTCTGTTTTACCTCTAGCAGCATCTCTGAGCCTGAAATGTCAACTTGATTAGAGCAATTAAATATCTTTCATAATTCTGAGATATTTTTGTCTTTCTGTTTACTAGAGATTCTACAAATTAATGATTAACACAATGAGCTGGGACTGAACTACAGAAGTCACTCTAACACTGTTGATTATATGTGGCTGAAGTCAGTGAATTCTTCTTTGTGGCAGAGCTCAGTTTTAGTACCGCAGTAAGCCTCTGTGTGGCGCTGTATGGTCAGGGTTGCAGGCAGTGTGGAGCAGCCCGGCTGATCATCACACAGAGCAGGACTGGTGAAACTGGACTTGTTGCTGGAAGGGATTAGCCTGAATGCAAATGTGACAACAGAGGATGAGTGGGCTCATTTCTGCAGCGCCTGAACGTTTCACAGGTGGCTGCTTCCTTCAACTCGGAGATCACAATTGTTTTCTATTCTTAAAAACAGAACTCTGTTTGGATAACCAGGGTAGTATTTAGTGCTTCATTTTCCTGTGTTGTTCTGTTAGTTTTCCTTCCCAACCCCCACTTAGAACTGAAACTATGTCATGATTGGCAATCAGAACTATTTTACTAGATGTATTAATTTCATGCTTTTAAATGTTTTGTTAAAAGCCTTGTGATATATTTTAACCCCTGCACCCTTCTCTCTAGAACGTATTCTTAAAATACAGACAATTTATAGAATATAAAACCCTGCATTAGATTTTAATCCTGTTGTATCTTAAATATATTAACCAACAGAGTGCTCGTTATTTAGCGGAAGCAGCTGAATCATAAAAGCATTTTTTTTATCCCATGGTCATTCTGTGCACTCCTGAGAGTGAGGCTTCCTACATTTCAGTGTACAGTGGAGCACTATCAAAGAGGTGAGAAGTGTCAGCGGCTCGTGCTCTGCGCTGCCGACGGAGGTCTGCAGTCTTGTGCAGGCTGTGGTCGGCAGAGGAGCCAGAGCCCAGCTCGGCTTGAGTCAATAAACGGAAAGCTCAGCGCAAAACCACACAGCAATCGAACAAGCTGTTTACCCTGAAAATTAGCCTTCCCCTGTACTTTTAAGGCTTTTAAAGCGACCAAAAATACACAGTACGAGGAATATGTATCTTGGCCGGCGGCCGTGCTCCGCCAGAGACCTCTGACGTTTTTATGCGAACCCTAATAACTCAATCCCCACAACCACTAAACCCTCTTATCACCGGCTGCTCGCCGCTGCACTCATCATTATTTGATTTGCAAAATTGTAAGGTAGAGATAAAGAAATAAAGCTTGCTTGCTGTTGCACACAGAAGGCACTTGTGGCTTCCAGCTCGGTGCCTGCCCTGTGGAAAGTCGTGTTCTTCCTTCATCAAACAATCAAAAGGCTTTAGATGCTTTCTGTGCTGCTGCACTGTCACCATTTTTATTCTCTTCTATACAGGTCATTGTTTTACACGGTGAACTAAATCGCTTTCAGACCTCCTGAATGGAATCCAAATGTCATTTATACAACGAAAAGATGAAACATTATTATCCAGGATAGGCTTTAAAAAAACTCATGTTGTCATTAAAACATTTTGGAAATATGATGCAGCCATATTCTCGTTGGCTAAGAATTAAGATACATTTTTACTATAAATGAATTGTGATCTGCATCAGAGTTTACATGTATGATCTCATATTTTCATATTTTTGAAACCTCAGAAATCTTTCTTTTTTTATTTTAATTCCTAGTAAACTGTAGTAAACTGTTGTCAGAGTTTTTTAGAACACTTTTCTTACCAGCTCAACACAGAGCATGTGTCACACCCAAAAATTATAATATAATATAATATAATATAATATAATATAATATAATATAATATAATATAATATAATATAATATAATATAATATAATATAATATAATTTAATATAATATAATAAGGTTCAGGTGTATCTTAAGATGAAGAATCCTGATGGATCACATGAATAGATTTCTGCCTGGAGTTCGCTGACTGTGCAGGAGTTGTTAAAGGTGATAAGTCAGTGTGAGTGTTTGACTGCATGCCTTCTGCCTCCACCAGGCCCTGCAGCAGCACCGTCGGGTTTATCTCCCCTCCACCCTTCTTATTGTCTGTTCGCCATCGGACCACCGGCTTATTAAAGGGGGGGTGGGCTTTCAGAGTGGGATTTAGCGGCTGGCTCTCTGACTGTGAGGTCAGGTTCTGCTCATGTCGCTGATCTCTGATCTGGTTTTAATCAGGTTTACTGAAGAATGTATTCCTAATGATGGTTGAAGTGAAAAAGTGACATATTTTACTGCATAACTAATTGTTTTTAACAATAGATGTTATATATTCATAAATATATTTTTTTAAAACAATTGTTTTTGGTGGAAGTGTTTTGCTTTTAATTTAAGTGAATTATATCGATGTACTTTGCCTTTTGTCTTCCAAGGAAATGTAAACGAAACTCTACACAAATGTTCTGTACATGGAGCCTCTGTGTGATTTGTGTGTATTTTTATTTTTAATTTGTCTGTAAATTTATCTACACTTGCACCCACACACACACACACACGCACACGCACACATCACAACCATCTCCTGTACCGTCTCCTCCACTCGCTCGCAGGAACCCGCCGTTCCTCGTTGTGAGGGACTAACTCCTCCACCCAAATAGGACCAGAGATGCACATATTTGCACACGTGTGTGCTCTTGTACACACACATATGGCTGGAGTGTGGGTGTCATCTGATCCAATGGAGCTGTCCCCCCCACCCCTTTCCGGGGCTCAGCTTGTTGGCGACCCAGCACTGTCTGATGAAGCCTTGTAAATACTGACATGCTGTAAACTTGTGGATCTGATTTCAGGGGGCTGCTTGTGTGTTCCCGCTCTGTTTTTTTCTTTGCCTGCCTGATGTCTTCACACCTAGAGGTTGTTTGTTAGGAAAATGTTCCTAGATGTGAAATGTTCTTGCTTCTGTTCTGCCGCTCCCTCAGCCCTGCTGTCTTTTTTTTCTTTGTTTTTCATATACCACATTTTATACAAGAAACGTCTAGATCTTGCTTCCTAGTTTTGAGATAAAATCAGAAAAAAAAAGTGATTTCCTGGGAATTTCTATCTTTGTATTTTTCAACTATTTTGACATGAGAAATGTTGATAAAAATACAAAACGTTCTGAAGGTTTTCCCAAATAGGGCCATTAGTAAAAGCGACCCTTTAGCTTGCGGTTTGGGAGCAGGAGAGCGGGCAGGAAGCCATTTTCACACAGGCCAGCCTGACCTCGACTCTTCACTGCGACTGAAAATAGCAGATGAGGGAAAGCTGCTGTACGGAGAGAGAAGCAGAGGGGTGAAAATGGAAAAGGGAAGAGAGATTCCTCCAGTGGAGCATTACCTGAGCGAGGCGAGGACGGGGGGAAAAGAAAAGAGAAGAGAAGAGAAGAGAAGAGGACGTCCTGCACGTCCTGATGGCTTTACCACCAGTCCTGTTCCTCCCTGACAAAAAACTAAATCAAGGGAAGTTTTTTTTTTTTTTTTTTTTTTTCAGCAGCAGCATCTGTGTTTTATAAAGACGCTTTTAATTTGTTTTCACTTTGTCCAGTAGGGGATCCCCGCTCCTTCAGTACTTACCCCCTCTCGCCCCCCTCTACACACACACACCCCACACACTCTTTGTGTTCAACTCTTTTTAGCCTGCCCTGCCGTCCATTTCTCTTTCTTCTCCTTCTTCTGTTTTTCTGTCTCCCTCGTTTTCCCCCTCATGTGGAAGTGAGTGTTTTAATAACAGTACTTTGGGGAATTGGGATGGAAGAACAGCTTTCTCCTCCTGCTCAGAAAGCCCCACCCCTCACCCTTCACCCCTCACCCCCTCTGCTGCTGCCGCTGCACTGTTCCTTCTTCCTCACCCTCTGCTTTCTTTTCCTCCCACCTTTGAGATGTCTGGGAAAGTTGGAAGACTGAAATCTGGAAGGTTAGATCTAATGATTCCTGTTTGAAGAAAATTCAATGTTTGTGAACAGACACGACTGGCAACCTGTCCAGGGTGACCCCGGAATGTAGCTGGAGACAGAACCCAGCAACCCTCACGACCCCATTAGGGACAAGGGTGTTAGAAAATGGATGGATGGAGGGATGGATGGATGAACAGACACAAGGCCTAATACAAAAATATATGCTATGAAAATGTCTTAATTTTTTTAAATACTCTTTATTCATTTATATAATAATAAAGTATTAATAATGTCAGGTTCCTTAAATAATCTGTCATTTGTTTTTTGTTTTTTTGCCAAAGGTTTTTTTAGGCAAAAAAAGAGAAGAAAAAATTACTTTTGGCAGAAAATGACTCGGGCCATTGTTTTAGAAATGGGATATTACTAAAAGATTTTTTAAGGCAAAAATACTTATTTACAATTCTTACAACAAAATACTGGATAAAATGTAACATTGCATACGTTAGAATGCTTTCTTGGGGGGGAAAAAAAAAATTAGAAACATAAAATAATTTAACAATGAACTTTTAATACAGGTTTATCAGGGTTATTAAATAAATCTAGGAGATTTTAATCCAAACACTAGCCTATAAAGACAGTCACTGATCGTTGTGAATTCTTGGTAAAAAAAAAAAAAAAAAAATCAATATTTTATTCCATTCTGCTTTTAAAGAGATAAGCGTTAAATGTTCTGAATAATTGCAGATGGAGCTGCAGTTTTTCACCTGCACATATGAACGTAATACTTCTATTCTCTCCAAAACTATAAAATTTATGTAGAATAAAGATATGGTTTGGATTATACCTTTTATATTTTGTGATATTTTTAAATGGACATTTTGGGCTTCAAACAATCTGAAATTGAAAACAAACTGAAAATCTAAGATGGAGTTAATTTACATGTTTATAAAATTTTAAAATACTCAAAAATGAAAAAAGACAAAATGTTATCAGCCTCCTTAAATATGTAAATTAAAAACAATCAATCAGTGGCCTTAGAAATATATGAAAGTCTTCAAATGTTCAGGAACATTAGAATAAGTCATCAAAGTGTGTGTTTCTTGCAAATTTGTCAAATCAGTGACCTGGCACTTCAAGGTACCTCACACTGATGCAAAAACCATGTAAAAAGCAACATTTCCATAAAGCTCACCTGCACATTCATTTGCCTAAATGAAGGAATGACCTTAAAGTCTCGCAGGAACACAGACAGCTACAGCAGTGCAGCCGGCATCAACACAAACATGTAGACACATTTTAACACCTGAAGATTTGTAGGCTTTATTCACTATTTGTATTTCTTTATTTATTTGGATGTTTCAATTAAAGTTCATGTAGAACCTTTAGGTCAGAACTGCTGTATTTATTCTGTTGGAGTTGCTGCTTTTGGCCTTTTGCACATTTTAATTTCACCTCCAGATTTATCAGGTCAAGCGCAACATTCTGACTGATCCTCAAATATTTCTGGACAGACATTTTTTACACTTTTCACATGATTGGTTGTACAGTGTAGTGTATATGTTAGACTCACATGGCCTTTTAGTAATCTGCTGTGTCCTGTGTTTTGGTTGGGACAGGATAACCACTTTACTTTCCTTCATCAGTGGGTGTGTGTCTCTTTATTCTTTGTCAGGAATGGTCTGATTGATGCACATAAAACTTCTGTGTTTTCCATTCTGCTCCATTGGAAAACTCACTTACTTTTAAAAGCAGTTTTATCTTGACGAAAATCTGCTCAACTTGTCACCGTTTCTACATCACTTGTTTTAGTTGCAGATCCAAATGTCACCCACCGTATCATCTAACTCACAAAGTTTCATCTCTTTGAGTATTTGTTTATTTAGCTTTTCTGGGATTCGCATTAAGTGATACATTTTATGCTTTTGGCCTTAAAATGGGCAGAGATAAAAGCAACAACTTCAAAATGTCATCTTCAAAGAAGGAAGACGGAGCCATAAAAGTATTCCCCAGCCTGGACGCTGAACTCTAGATTTCTTTCCCACGCTTTACCTCCGCCTCCCAGCTGCAGGATCCTCTGCATGTCCTGAATCGTGCAGCATCAGTCAACATGTCACCTGCCCAACCTGCTGCCTCCTCACACCCCCGTCCTCTCCACTCCAGCCTGCCCTGTTTTTTCCTTGAACTGAAATCTGCTCTCAGGCAGAACGATTCAAATAAGACACAGTGTTTGCGAAGGCTTCACAGCTTGTCCTTTCGCACATCGGCTCCTCAGTGGAAGCAGCCTGCCTGTATTGGATGCAAATTGGGTATTAAAAGAGGGGATAGAAACATGAGATAGCGTGACATGGGGAGCCTGAGGAGAGGGAAAGGGCGCAAAGGAGAGAGAGAGAGGCTTAATGTGAGATGAGAATGCAAATGCTGTTGAAACAGGGAGGGATGGATGGAGGAGAGCTGGATTAGTTGAGAAAGAAAGGCGAGGGTCAGGTGTTGATGCGACTTTCTTTTGGCAGGGTCAGAGTTTTTCTCTACGACTGTGACGGAGCTGGATTTGCATTGATGGATCTTCTTTCCATGGAGATGTCATGTATCAGAGCCTGGGCGCATCACGCCCTGGTCATTGATCAAATCCCAGCCTCTGTCTGGAGCTGTCTGTCGGCCTCTCACTCTCTGCCTTTGTCTTGGCCGTGGCTGTGATCTTCCTCACCTCGCTGTGGCCAGCTCCTCACACAGGTGGCTTTCATTTGAGACTTTGAGTCACTCTCAGGTAGCTAGTTGGTAAGGAGGCAGATTTTTATTAAGGAAACAGCTTCAGCATTGAGTTTGATTGGACAATGTTTCCCCACATAGTTGTCCACTCATTAAGTCTGGAAAGAAAATTTGTTTAATTAAAGATAAAAGAAAATAATTTTTTGATTTTAGTTTCCAGTCACTGGTTTCTGGAGTTCATTCTAGTAAACAAGAAGCACCTAGTTTATTACTGGATTAGAATTTGTTGAAAAGTCTTTCATTGTGTTCAATTTCTAATTAAACCCTTTGAGTCATTTTCAGTCAGTGTTTTGGCCAGTAATTGGCCAGTATATTGGTCACCAGAGAATTTTGTTGATGTGTTTATAGTTTTTTTCTCATGGCAGAAAGTCATTTATGTTATTTTATCTATGTTTACGCATTTTAAATAGCCTTTTAAATGTGTAAAAAGCATTTTAATAAATCCATTTTTTGCTGCATAATTTACCTTGTGCCAACAGAATCCATTCTAAATTCTGTCTCACTGTTAAATTAAAGTTTCACAAATGACATGCAGAATGTTGATGTATTATCCCTTGTGCACAGGCACAGATACATGCAATGTCCATGTATCATCTTCTGACTGTGTGATCTGCAACATGTCTTCACTGTCTGGAGGGTCGTGACCTCTTGACCTTCAGTGACGCTGGCTGTGGCTGTCTGGCCAGCAGCGCTCAGCGCCACACTGTCTCAGTTCCTCCACACCTGTTCTACAGTCCAGGGCACAGTCCGGACTGCGGGGGGGGGCTGACAACAAACACATCAACGGGGCAAAAGTGAAAGTCTGTTTTGGACAAAAATTCATCGACACCCCCACCCCAAATCCTCATGCTCCACTCCTCTCTCAGCTCAAGCACCATTATGGCTTTTCAGACTGCTTCCTGTGCAGATGATTTTTTTTTTCCTCATCTGCTCCCCTTCCTTCAACACAAAAGGTGGCTGCCCAGGCTCTGGGGGTGTAGCACTTTTGAAATGTGAAGGGCTTTCAGGAGCTGCCCCGGTACAGGCCGCTGTTGGTCGGCCAGGAGAGGAGTGGTGGGGGCCTGGAGGGTTGGGGCGACTGGGGAGAATGAAGGACAGGTTTGTGTGTAATGGTCTTCTCTCTCCCTGCGAAGGTCATGCAGCATTGTTGGCTGCCGGAGGTCTAAAAGACAGACCAATGGAGGACCACAAAGCAGGGCTTTGGCAGGACTAATGAAACTCAGAGCTACACGTTAATGATCTAAAAGACTGGACCAAAACACTCAGCGCTCCCTTTCCGCTCACATTCAGCCTCCTCTTGATCGCTCCTTCCAGATAATGACGAGGCTCTCCGCTGCTTTACCTTTATTGTTGCGTTTGATGTGGGCCTTGTTTTCTTTATCTTCACGTCCCCCCTTCCTGCTTTTCATTGCTTTATGTTACGTGGCTGTCACTCATCTATTAAGGCAACAAATGGAACAAGGAAAACATTCAGAGAGCTCATTGTGCTGCGCCCGCTGGTTTGCTCTTTATTTCTTTTGAAAGCACTTGAACTTGGAATTTTCCTTGGGCTGCCAGCAGTATACACTTTTTTTTGTTCTTACTGTTGTCACAGGATTACAAACATATTTGTCATATAATCCGCATGTCCATACAGCTGCAGTTTAATGTGTCAGTTTATATGTAATTGTTTTTTGTTGTGCAAACTTACATTTACCACAACAAAAATAGTAGACCTAAGGCATTGTTCTCTACTTCTGTTTGTTTCCTTTTTGTCTTTTTTCGGGGGGGAAGGGGAGTTCAGGGTAAAAACAATGTCTTCTTTCTCGTTCTGCACTATTGCTCTTACTGATCTGTTTTTAAAATATTGCTTTCTACAAAATATTTTTGTAGAGAGGGCAAAATAATTCAATTTGTAATATTTGCAAGGAGTATTTCATAGGTACATATTGTTATTTTATAGTAACAGTTCTATTCAGTTATAAAAATGCCTCTGTCAAAAGTGACTTAACGTGGATGTATCATGGTTGTACATTTTTTCTTTTTCACATGTAAATCATTTAATTGTGGTCTATATGAAGTAGAACTGCAATTCTTTGGTCTGAGTTTCTGGTTATTGTAGCTCTACAGACCTTTCCTTTACCCCCTGTCTGAGACGTGTTTTAGAACAGCTCGTTTTGCTGCAGTTTTTCTTTTTCTTTTTTGTTTTTTTTATTGTGAATGAAACATTTCACGTCTGTTTAACTAATGAGCTATACATTAATTCATAGTGACAGATACAAACCACGGATTAAATATTATCGTCTGCAGCAGCGAGAAAACCAAAAGCACGCCAGCTGGAGGAACAAATCCACCAGGAGCTGCCGGCGTTCTGACCATCAGATTTTCCTACCGAAGCTGCCTGTCTATCAGTGCTACATTTGAAATTGCTACAACACTTGTTGAGGCTCATAAACGGTGCTGTTATGTCTCCATGCTCTGGTGGTTAACTAGCTGAATGAACTGACTTTGCAGGCAGATCTTCTTGGTGTTGCCACCTCATGTTATTCAACTGACCCTTTATCACCCTGGATTTACTCTGCATGTGTCTCCGCTCAGCTGTGCACTCCGCCGGTGGAGACGAGTCATTTCTGACCGCTCTGATTTAGAACACGTCAGAGAAACCGGTTTCTGTGAGTTTGTTGAAAAACAACTGGACATCACCGGGACCATCTGGTTCCAAACCAGATCGCATTAACATGGACCAGGCCACCCTCATATTTGACAATTTCTAAATAAATGAACCTATGCTGTAGTACAACTCTTCTTTTGATGATGCATTTTTTGACTAGGCTGAGGCTAGCCAGCCTTAGCATATGAGGCTGGCTAGCCTTAAAATGCATATAAATTATGCATTTTTTGACTCTCCATGATACAGTAATCTTTCAATTAAAGTATGTAGTTATACTGTAGTTGGTGTTAAATTAAAAGTGATTTTGTCTCTGTGGCTGTTTTATGCCAGATATCAAGTGTTCCATGTTTCCTTCTGCCCAGTAAGGTGAAGACTTGCTGAATGTCTGCAGTCAGACAGTAAAAGAGTGAAATAAACAGTAAGTGGACTAGCAGCCTCACTCTGCTGCAGTGATGGAGCTGGTTAGGATCATTAGGTCTTTGACATGGCCTGATTAGGTTTGACTCCAGCTCTTCGGCATATGGGAGTTGAGATGTGATTCTCTGGATCATCTGTCTTTGTGATGTGTTTTCCCATATGTGCATGCATGTGGGTTACACCAGTGTGCAGAGAGCCTGTTGATTGGCCTTGATTAAGAGACTGCCGGGCTTACAAGCAGAGTCTTTGTAATATAGCATCTTGAGCTGGTTATTTCCAGTCGTTCCATGGGAGGCCTTGAACCTGGGGTTGTGTGTTTGTGAGGGAGCAAGTGGGGAAAACAAATATACCGGGATTCAGGCGAGGTAGAGGAAGGTGGGCTGATTTCAAAGAAGGTTTTCTGGTGGTGTGGTGAGGTGATGTGGTTAGAAGTGATGTCAGATGACGTTTTAAACTTGAGTCTAAGTGATCAGATTTGAATATTAGCATCTGAAAAGGCAGCTGAACTGAAAACATACTGCTGGATGAATAATGGATTAAAGGTTTGCCTCTATTTATTTGTTCCCTTCTCCTCTAAAATGAATCAAAACATTTCTCTGAGATCTTTGTCTCTACATTCTTCAGCAGCCGTCCAGTTGGAATCGTTTTGGCTAATTTTCTGCATGTGTGTCTTGCAGCCAAGCTGAGCAACCAGGATTCATACAACAACTTCACCAACAACAACATGGGGAATCCTCGGCTCACGCCGCTGCCCAGCCTCACCGTGGTGCTGCCTCTGGCTCAGATCAAACAGCCCATGACTCTGGGCACCATCACCAAGCGCACAGGGTAGGCACCACACACACACACACACACACACACGCACACACACCTCGGCATACCCCACAGGAAGCAGGTCCAGCATCCACTGTTGCCTCACTTACGTACATTTCTTACAGGTAACACTTACAGCTCTGGTTTGGCGTTGTTATGGTAATTTAGGTGTTCAGTTTTTGTTCATATTTTGTATTATTTTACTGGGATTCATTTTGGATACCCCTATGTTATCAAATTAAAATCAAAACATTTTTGTTAGGTTATTCTCCAGCTTTTATTGTGCCCTTAAAGATGGGAAAGTGTTGTTTGTTGTTGAAAATATTAGTTTGAATAATTTGCTCAAACCTGTCCTGTCCATCAAAAGTGAAACACACTCAGTGTGTGTAGAGCTTTCACAAAATTCTCTCATCTTATTCTGAATGATCACGACTGAAAACAACCCAGTCAACAAAGTGTTCGACCAGCAGCATCAAAGAAAGTCTGCATTGCACTGGATGATTCCTCAGAACAAACATCTTTCACTTTTCGCTGCTTTTACTCTGTATGTGAATATTGAAGAAAATATGGAGTCATCGATTGATGCATTCAACTAGCCAGCCCTAATGCATTACTGGGTAATAAAACACTGATACCTTAAAAATTATTGTCTCCAGGGCTTGATTTTAAAGCGTTTAATGGCTAAGTAAGAGCCTCCTCTTGATGCACAGGCTGTTTATGCTAAAGCAGAACTTCCATCCCAGCATCGGCCTGCAGGTGATGCTTCCCTCCCAGTAAAAACAGACTGCTTTGTCCACAGTTGTCCTGCTCTCCAGAGCTTCTCCTGCACAATCAGCTCATGATCATTGATTTGTTTCGTCTCTGGCTACCTTTTTTTTCTCCACGCTTTTTTTTTTTCTTTTTTTTTTTTTGCATAAGTTAATGAAGCACAGCATACATGTGAAACTCATTCTGGGCTATTTAGAAGACAGACAAAACAAGATGCAGACTGTAAGAAAATGAACCAATCCTTGAGATCATTCTGAGTAAAATTTGACTTTGATAACAAATGCTGTCTGTATGTTCTGACTGAAACTGGTTTGGATGGCTTTCTCTTCCTCTGCCGTTTGTTCATTTCTGGATCTTTGCCATACATTGAAATGATGTAGCTTTAAGACCTTCTGCAAGTATAGGCCTTTGCTAAGTACATTTACATACAGTACAGGTGGCTCTACAAATATAGACAGATTTTAATATTTTTCATTTAAATGTCATTTTCATGCCCTGTTTGAATGGGAAATGCTATAATGATCCCAGCAGATGGTGGAGGATTTATTTTCCTGTGATATTTGATAAGTAAGCTTTGAGGATGAAAATAGAATCCTGATCCTGCGGTCACCATAAACAGCATTAGGGCTTTTTTCTAAATCATTAAGCCAGCCTGTAAATTTATTTGCTATGTAAAAGTAATTATTGTGTTTGAGGTGCTGTGGTGTCTGCTTTGTATGTTTATGGGATCCTGATAGTGGTGGTTTGTATTTGGTTTCCCGAGTTGTTTTAACGCCATACAAAGGGGGTGGGTTTCATTTAGGATGTTAAAAAAAAAAAAGAAACTAATTTTCACCTAGATTTAAACACAAAGTTTTACAGATTTATTTATGTATCGTTCCGATATTGCTAAATTGAAAATATTTTAAAGTCCACATGATGGTGTTTTCCATAGCTAAGACTGCAGACTTGGTTGTAAACTTACTGGATTTAAAAAAAAATAAATAAAATATTAAGTCAGATCAAAGTGTATTCAAATTGCACCATTACAGCAATCTCAGCTGACCAAAGTCCTTCACAATATTTACTGCGTCACTAATGGATATAAGATTAAATAGGAAATGAAATTGCATTTGATAATAATATGATACAAATTGAAATACAGTAATAGAAATAAAAAGCAAGACATACTTTAATTCAAATTAGTTTCAGTTTCAGCAACTTCCTAAAAACTGATCAATTAAGTACAACATTTTTTCTTATTTCAACTGTGGTTGACTGCCAGGGAAAATAGTTTGGATTTTTGTTTTTGATTGATTGGTTTGGTTTGTTGTTGTTATTTAGTATCTATTGTCTCTTCGCTTCATTTAAATTTTCAACAAATGTAGGTAAAACAAGCTCTTTGTTGGCATAAAAAATATTCCTAAATTTAGACCATTCTCAAATAAATCAGAAATATTGTGGTTCAATATAATTTGTACTGATGCATTGCTGTCTACTGATAAAGTAGAGGTTTGTTTGTTCCTAATATTCTAAGCTCAGTACTTAACACCTTTGTCATTTTCTGCTTTTTTCCTTGATGTTACAAGAGCTCATACGCTCATTTTTTTTTTTTTTACAGCAATTTGTTTTCATTATATTTAATTTCCTCAGAGAGCAGTAAATATTTAAAAACAACAACATGAACATCCTGAAAGGAAAGGTGTCAGTTCTTTCTTTTCTTACTTTAGGTCATTTCTGAATGGCTTTCTGCTCCATTAAATATTTTTTAATTTTCTCATGTTTTCTTTCACACTGATCTTCATATTTGGAGGTTAATGTAGAGGAAAGCAGATTATCGCAATATTTTTTATTCTTTTACAGAGTTGCTTTGACACTATCTCTGCCAGGCTGAATTCTATTTATTTATGATATGGTAAAGTCTATAAAATTGTAAAACAGATAATTTGATATGATAGTAGAAGAAGGTTCATTCAGAAAACAAGAACTGAAGCAAAAGGTCACATCGTGCGGCTCATTAAGGTTTTACTAACTTTTGAACATCTTGATTGTGACTTTGACTAAAATGTCACAGTCAATAAATGTTGTCATCTTTAAAATGAACATGACTTTTTTTTACTTCCATCACTCATTTTATCTAAATGTTCATCATGAAAGCTTGCTAAAGAGCCTTTGTAGTGTAGCATATAGAGTGCTTTATTACGTCACAGTTTTATGCCTTTTGTGTAAAACTGCATTTAGTGTGTATATATATATATATATATATATATTTTAAAGAAATCTATTTCAAGAGTCTGTCTTAACTGGGGATGCTCCGATCAGGTTTTATGCTGCCGATTCTGAATCCGATCACGGTGAGTGTTGGTAGTTGTGTGGTGCTGTAATTGCTGTATGGTCACTCCAGATGTCTTTTTTTATCTTGCAGTGAGCCTCAATATAGCCAAACTCCGTCAAATGATTGAAAACTGAAATTCAATCATTTAAATTTTTCTCTTACACCGCAACCCATTTCCCATTTCCTCCATTATTATTATTATTATTATTATTATTATTATTATTATTATTATTATTATTATTATTATTATTATTATTATTATTATTATTATTATTATTATTATTATTATTATTATTATTATTATTATTATTATAGCCACAGTTCTGATTACAGACGCTCTCAGTGAGTGCCAGCTGGAGACATCCTCAACATTGTTTTTTAAATGTCACACTAAATTTGTTGTGTTGATACATTTTGATTTGCTTCACCCCCAAGTTATTTCTCTGGTGCCAACTTCCCCATTTACTCTGTGCATTGTCTTGCAAGCCTTGTACAAGACAATGCACCAAAACCTTTACAAATTTGCTGAACAGAACTTGGTTGCTGCGACTGCAACTGACATAAAATCAGACATCACACTGACAGCTGTCTGACACTGGTCACCACCCGATCTGATACGTGCGGGTCGGATCTACATCCCTACTTATTGTTTGAAGAATTTTCAAGTTGATGATGGCTATGTTAAGAATATGATCGATCCTCTTTATTTGTGTTCTATTCCTTCATGTGTTTCTTATCCTTCACCTCCCCTGGCCTTCCTGCTCATGAAACACCTCAGACAGCCGTGTTGGCTCTGTGGGCCATTATTAAAGCCTGGTAGGTTGCCTCCCTAAAGGTTCATCCTTTCATTCAGTCCGAAGGAGACGTCAGCTTTAATGCATCAGGACACGCAGCTGTGTGGTCTGCTCCTGTATGCACATGGCCAGGCCAACACATCGACACACACTCGCTGTGAGTGAGGCAGCAGGTTCAGCCCCAAGAGTGGGGGGTGATATCATATGCTTTTACGCTATACTTGCACAGGAGTACCCAAGCACCATCTGTCTGTCTGTGCAGCCAAGCTCTGTTTCTTTTTCCCGCGTGCGTGCATGTGTGCGTGTGTGTGCGTTTGTGCGTGTGTATTTGTATGGGACACAGTGAGGCAGGGAAAGTAGCGTCCAGCAGCTGTATTTACACCTGTATGAGCAGATCCCTGTTGGCAGGGGAGCAGAGGAACACACCAGCTGCTTAACCTAAATTCCGTTCGACGTCGGCCATGTGTGCACTTCACTGTGCTGTGACACACAAACACCAACGCACAATCTGTGGAAACCTTTGCCCTCTTTTTTGTGTGACCAGGCAGGCTGCAGGGATGTCTTCATAGACATTGGCGGTCCCAGAGACCACCAATGTACCGGAGATGCTGCTGTTTGTCCTCGGCTTCTGACATGAAAGAAACCCTCCACAAGTTCACACAGAGCGCGCTCGTCTTTTGATGTAGTTTTTGTGCTCACCCCGTGTCAGAGCAGGGAGGTAGAGTCGGATGTGGCTCAGCATCCGCCTGATAACCCCGCTGCAGACGAGGCCGTGTCAGGCAGCAGAGGAACGCAGCCAAGCATCTGCTAGTCCTCATAGTTCGCTTGAAGTTCCAAAGTATGAGAGGTGTCTAGCTGTGACCCAGCCTGGTGTTTTCTGTTAGTTTTTCCTAAAGCTTGAATTGCGGTTAGTTCAGTCTCAGAATAATGAGCAGGAGTCTCTCCCTGTGAGAGTAATATCGACAGGACGCTTAACAGACAACGCAGTCCAATAATGAAAGATTTAACTTGTCAAAATGCCAGTCAGAGTCACATGTGGGATTTGCACACACAGTACAGCACACTTATCCCGTCTACACACTGTCTGAATTTAACACAGACAAATGAAAATCTAAATGGAGAGATTGTCACACGCGAAGCAGACCAGCACCATCGAGCAAATCCCTGCGATAACATTTTCAGGCAAATGCATATCAAGTGCAGGCGGGGTGACGAGAAACACGGCAGCAAAAGTACAAATGAGACCCTGTGACCTGTCACAGATGTGCCCTCAGCTTACAATAATACGTGTTTAAGAGCCAGCACTGCTCTGAGCCATTGTCTTTCACAGCCTGGCTGAGGCCAGAGCTAAAAAGCGGCTTTAAGAAAGCAATGCCCACATGGCAGAAAAACATTTTCGCAAATCACCTCACTTCCCTCAATGTTTTAATGGCTCAGGCGCTGCTCTTAGGGCCATTGGGTTAGGAGCTGAATGTGTGAATGATTATTCTCTGAGAGTGGGGTCATTGCCCTCAGAGGTCACAAACACACTCTCTTTTCTGTCCTTCTTCCCCCTGCGGTCAGTAAATCGCTGTCTTAACACCAGTTACCAAATGGTGACCAGTTGGAGTCTTTTTCCACAAACCTTCTCCATCAGTACCATGGCATCACTGGGCCTTCTTTATCAACATTGAAGGGTTGAGCTTCATCACTCATCATCACTCAGTCAAAGTGATGGACACGTTTCCCAGAATAACTACATTTAAGGTTCAGAGTTCTGAGGAGATTAGCGTTTTTGATTTGAAAGAACTTACAGTTGGTTTAGGATTTTAAGCACACAAAAAATGTGTGCTTAAGAAATGGAATGTGTTTTGTACTTTTGTAAACTAAAAGTTAGATTTTGGTATTTTATGTCCTGCTCATGCTGATTTTAAATTGATTCTAATTTATCTTTAAAAATTATGAGCAATAAAATGGAAGTGCAGTGAAATCTTCCATCTTATGGAACAAAGGTATTTTTTTTTTCTGAATTAGACAAAATCTTCTTTACGCCATCCGACCTATTCCTCAACCTGTCCCTGGTCATATCTCTATCGTGGTCAATAAAAAAATAAATATTTTTAATTATATACTTTTCTTGCCTCATAGATATTGCATCAGTCTATATGCCAGACAGCCACTCCTTCCCTGAACAGGAGTTCAAAATGAATGCAATTTTTTTTTTTTTTTTTTTTTTTTTTGTCTGTTCAAATTACCAACCCACCACAGTGGGAGGTGTTCAAATGTACATTCCACTTCATACTTTTACCCGCATTTAGTCATCAGCGGGGTGACCATGGTAAAGTCTTTTTTTCTAGAAACTTCTAACGGGTTTGTGCTTCCTCCAAGGGACAAATGCTCATTTGTAAATGAAAACCAGAAGCCGTAGTGCTTCTGTTTCTCTGCTAAAATTGCAACAAAGGTAAAGTTGTTCACAATGAAGACTTTTTTTGTAAAACAGAACACAGCAAACAAGAAGGCGACAAAGTTGTGGAGGCATTTAAAATGGTACCACAAGCTTTCCGCATCTCACAGAGCACAGATTTACATCTCAAGTCATTCATTTGATTTCCTGTGGAGCATTTTAGACAGACCTGTGTAGAAACGGTGCTAGATAGATAAACTTGCCTTTTTCAAGCCATCAGTAGAAAATAGTGATGGCTTCAAATTTCAAATTACAGGAGAATTAATCAGAGAAGCAGCCATGGTAACTCGGGGGGAGTTGCAGAGATTCACCCCTCAGGTCTGAGAATTGACATGGCAACTATCAACTCCCCTTTAATCTGGATTTAACTGAAGAGTGGCTGGAAGAAATTAATGCTCATTGGCAAACATAGGAAGTTTGACTTTACACTTTATGACTTTGTTCCATCAGTTGCCATATATTTACTTTTCAGTGCATGTATTATTATATGTATTTCTCAGGCTTTCTGGTTCATGTGGGGTCAATTTAAAGCCTATTTGACCCATTTCCACATAGATGTCTTCCATCGGTGTCTCTCCATTTTCACTGTTGGAGACCCAAATGGGGGCCCGATGGGGTCAGTAGTCTCAGCAGTAGGGTAGATAAACCAGGGGTCTCTGTTAAACCGACCACTGTGTTCATTTGTCAACTTGCGCTCCAGGAGTAAAACGTTCCAGGGCCAAAAGTTGCTCTGCGTCTCCCAGAGGAACATCTCCCTCCATATTCATGCACCAAGTCTAATTGGACACCGTGTGCTATCACTGGGAGGGCCCAGGCGGATGCGATGAGAGCGATAAAATACTGCAGAGTGCTTTGGTTGGCTGGGGGATCCTTTTTTTTTCAGGACTGGGGAGGGTGGCTCACAGGGACAGAGTTCAGTCTCATTGGATCTTTATTGCTGTAGGGAAAGAGACTTATTTACTGTAAACTGTTTATGGAGCTCTGTCACTATCTCTGGCTGCGCAGAATAAACACAGGAACACACTCCCACTCCTGATGTCTTGTAAACACCAGAAACACACTCACAGACTGACGGACAGCAATGTACCCTGAAAAAGACACACTCAACTCTGGATGACTCCTGGACACGTGAACACACACACACACGCACACACACATGTTGCATACTTGTTAACATATTCACAGTGGATACACATTTGCCCACACCCTATCTTCCAAAAGGCCATGCTCTGCCATAAATATACAGTTGCTCTAAAAAAAGATGCTGCTTGCAAACACAAAGCTCCTTGTTTCAACAATGCATGAGTCCTGTTAGTTTTACTGGTGTCCCCAGTTGTTATACAAATTGAGTAAACTCTTCAGACTTGTTCTTTATCTGCAGTACAAAGTTTTCCCATCTTTGCTGTACTTACATGATGCGATCTGACACGACTACGAGAATGAATGGAATTCATAAAAATGAAAAACAAAGTGAGACAAATAAAAGGATAAGAAATAAAGTGACAGATGTCAAGAAAAGGGTGCCGCTCCACCTCCACCCCTGTAACTGTGGGCATGCTCTGTCTGCAAAGTAAATCTTCTCAGCGTTTACAGAGCAGCTTGAGCAGATGAATCCTCCAATCATCCTGCAGGTTTTCAGATCCATCTTGGTGCTCAGACATTCTGTTTCCTGCCTCAAGTGCACTTAAACAGACATGTCAAAAAGTGTGTAATGTGAAAAGTGTGTTTGGTCAGGTGTGCTAGTTTAATAATGGGTTTTCCGTCTATCTCTGTGTCCCCACACCCTTCACCCTCCCACCACGCCTCTCTCCCTCTCTCTCATGAAGACCTTACCTCTTTGGGGCGGGATGTTTTGCCATTAAAACTCCATGGTGAGTTTTGCTTTTCCCCTCGTTGACTCCATCAGCAGCATGCAGCAATATTCACTACCAAACCCGCCTCCTTGGTTTTTTTTGTTTGTTTGTTTTACGTGCCTTGTGGATTTTTGAAACTCATCTTGCCATTTTTATTTTCATTACTCAAAGGGGAAAAATCCCAAAGAGGCATATTTTTTCCCCCTCTTCTTTTGCATTTTTGGTGTTGGCTTGTACACCTTTCATATTGTATGACAAATAGTGGCACTAGATGGAGTTATACTGCCTGATAAGTGTACTCATTTTTGTTTAATGTCTAATCTTTTTTAAAGGAAATGGTAAATGTTTTGTTGACAGTAATGTAAGGAGACATTTTCAGGCCTTAGGGCCCTCTGGGCTGGCTGCTGTGTGGCCCTTTGTGCTACCCCATAGAAAATGGCGTTGCTGGCTTCTCTGTGCATTGCCTTTGTGTAGACCCTCCACAGTGTTTTACGAAGAATGATGCTTTTGTGTAAAACACATGTTGTTCAGATTTTGTTTGGTTTCATGTTTTTCCATGGATGTGTTTGCACGCAGCAGTTCTGCCTTGTCATACTGTGGTGTGATTCTCAGTGTGTTGTGTGGCTCGATGGTTTCTCAGAGATGTGTGCTTTTCGCTTGGAAAATCCCTCAACAGACAGCAACAAGTGAACCAAATGTTCTTGATTTAATTTTCACGTATTGTGTTTAGGCCAATCTTAATGCTACCATTCTGGTATCCCGTTTACATTTACTCATTATAGGAATGAGCCATGTGCAGTTTTTTTTCTTTTCCTGGTGTATGTGTAGACATTCATCTGTTTGGATTTGTTCTGATAGAAATACAAAGGATCCTTGCAAACCTCCCAAAAGTGTGATGTTGGAACTATGCACAAGTTGCCGGTATAAATTTATATCATTCATATATAGTTGATTTCTTTTTAATAACTTAGATACAAATTAAATACAATGGTTTTAAATGTAGCTTTGTATTGCCTAAAGCCCAGTTCACACTATACTATTTTGGGATTGTCAGCTGATTTTCAAAACATGAGAGACCACACAAAATCGTAGGTATCAGCATCAAGCCCTGACTGAATGAATAGCAATATCGCTAGAATATTTATGTTATGTTAATGATGAATAACTGGAAAGTTACCAGGTGGATCAACTAAGGTAATCCATCTTAATGATGCATAGGTGTTAGATGCAGGTGAATGGATAAATGACGAGAAACAAAAATCTGAAATCAAAAGAGGAGCAGGCTCAGCAGGAGGCAGTGTGAGGTGAGACACTGTACTAAATATAAAACCTCCAGCATCTCCAGAAAATAACAGGTGAAGAGATGTGACCTCTGACCTGTGACCTGTGCTGGCGGGGAGTTGTCTATTGTGTTATTGGCATAATTGTAAATAGTGTAAACAGTTATTCTTTCTTGCATTCTGCAGGAAAGATGCACAGTCCAGTGGGTCCTGACATCAATGGATGATCACTCTGTACTCTACAAGATTATAACATAGAAATACTATATAGTCATCAGAAGTAGAAAAATCAAACTCAGCACTAGTTCATATATTGCAATATCTGACATTTATTTAAAACATTAAAGTAAAAAATATTCTTACTCATTCTAAAGTAATGAAGCCTACAAATTATTGCAATTAGTTATGTAATCTATGATTTATTTATTACTTTGATTTAGCACAAATACAAAATATTTATTTGCTCATTACAGATGAAAACAATCTGCATGGTCAATACCTCTAGGCTTCTAAAAAATGTGTCAAACATGGCATTTTAATGGTTTATAAAATATACATTCATTGAACCACTTTGAAAGTGTATCAATTCAGACAACTGTTTTCACAGTTGAAAACTTTCTGTTTATGACGACTGTCTGCCACTGACTGGTAAGATACTAGTTACTAGATACTCGTTACTAGTTACTAGCTACTATGGATTTTTCCATAGAACCCTACTTAAAAATGTCCCCACTATTCCTTTGATTTAATGGAGCATTTATCATCATAAACAATATGTGAAATAAAATGTTGATATAGTGTAAAACTGCCTATTGGTGAATAGATTTAGTTTCTAAACATCATTGTGGAACATTTAAAATGTATATAATACACTTCCTCCTTATCCAACATAATAATCGTTTATAATATTCATCACCTCATGCATGAATATTAACTTGGTATCAATGATAACTTGATACCAAGTTATCATTGTACCAATAACTAAAAATGAAATGAAAACAACTAAATGTGATTAAAGTAAAATATGATGGCGGTCTAGAGCAATGAGTGAGCTCTCCCAGTTTTTTGAGTTACTTTAAAAGCACAGGAACGTCATCCTTTTTTTTTTCTTTCTTTCTTTGGGATGAGCTGAAGCTAAGTCTCTTGTCAACACTGCCTCGTGAAATCAGATGCTTACAAGCTTTTAAAGGAAGCCCCATTATGACAGAGTCACTTATGGAGAGATGATTGAGTGGTTCAGTGAAGTGAACTTTTCCCTTCCCGGCTCCCTGCTCTCCTGCTCCTCCCTGCTGACTCCATTCACTTTAGAAAATGAATAGCATGTGGTGCCTTCTCCAAGTCTTAGGTTTCTCCTTTTGTTGTGGCCAGTCACTCATACTTTTTAATTGAAACTTTTTTTCTTTCTGCCTTCATTCAGCATCTAGCTAATCTGGACCCTCGGACCATATAGATTTTCAAAGCTACACATCCTCAGCAGTTTGAGTCTCTCTGCTCATAATAATTACTTTTGGATCAGATTTGAACAAATGAAAAAAATATTGTTCTCTGAATAGCCTGAATGAAGTGTAGTAGTGAATTGTACATTTTTTTAGGCTTCTTGTAAGGCACTCTGGATTTTAGACCGCAAAACAGATGGAAGAAAAAAAACAAACTTATCCTTAAACTTTTAATGGCTGTTTTCCAGTTTTCTCCTCTGTGTTTCCTAAGCAGTTGTCAATAGTGCAATTTACTCAAACAGAGTCTCAAGGCTTCCTTTTTTTTCTTTCAAGAGCTGTAATAATATAATTAATGTTACGTTGAAGGATGTGTCCTCCACATGACTGCTCACATTCTCTTCTTTCTTTTTCTTTCTTTGTGCAGTCTCCTTTTCTGATAACTATTAAACAAGCCATACAGCTCATTTAAATCTGGCTGACTAAGTAAGTAAGCTGTGTTGTAATTGTTTACTGTGACAACTCTGAAAATAAATGAAGGCTGCCACTGGACATGCAGTCGTGCACCCCCCGCTCCTCCTGAGCGGCGCCTCATGTTAGCTCCGGACATAGTAATGCGAAGGGACTTTGATGGTTGATGTCGCAGATTGAATTATGCCCCTGAGGAAAAGCTATTAGCTCAGTCAAGAGGCCTCATTTGTGAAATTAAAAGTGGAAACGACATGTGAGTAGTCTTTTCAGTGAATTAAAGTTGCAAAGGGAAAAAAAAAATTGATTTGCCTCCCCTCTAAAGTCCATGCCACAAAAAGAAGGAGGACGAACAGAAAGATTAGCCGTTTGTTTAGAAACATCTGGTTCCCTCTGCACCCAGTTCCCTTGCAGTATATATTTATGTTCCTAATTTGCCGATATTGAGTTACATTTTTTGTAACTTTGAGCTGTTGGTTTACCCATTTCCGCACCAGTGGCGTACTTCATAAACCGTATGTTCCATACGGAGAGGAGAATGAAGCCCTGGAGCTGCACTTTTTAGTCACAAGGGCAGAAACCTCAACACGTTTAAGCCACTTCCAGTGAGATCAAGAGCAAATGTATGATTTAAAATGCAGATGAATGCATTTTAGTGGCCGCTCTACCCAGATGAGAAAGGAACCAAGCTGTGATCTTTACTCCTGTTGGCAGGCTTGGTGCTAGCTGAGGGCTCTTCAAAGAGGCTATGAAACCACAGTAGGGAGCCAGTGTTATAGCCTGCTGTTGGAGACTTCTAAGTATATACATTGTGTGATTATTTATGTATATACACATTAGATGTGGTTGCAATATTGGTCGGTATATCATGAATTGCTCCAAACACTATGCTCTGGTACTCCATACATGTTTTGTATTTATTGGGCTTTCATAATCAATCGTTTGTCAAGCTGTTTAAGAAGATCTAACTTTAATTTCTAAGTTTACATTGTGAGCATTTATATATTCTAATCATTTCAAAATATCGTCCAGTCCAAATTCTAAGTCCATATGTGGAATATTCCCCAGTTTCTGACCTCTTGAGGCTTGAACCCGACATGAGCTGATTTGTGTACTATGGGTTATAGAAACCAGCGAACCGCACAGCCTTTGAGGGTCTAACATATTTTCCAGAAATAAAAGAAATGGAACAGCTGGTTTTTAGAAAATGAACTCTGCCAAAATAATAACTTGGTCCCAAAGTCATGAATATGATGTTTAGTTGCCCTGTTAGAGGAGATTCCTGCTTTTCTTATGCTGATTTCCAATTGTACATACGTCTACCTATTTCCATTGTAATGTACTGTGATTCTCAAAACATATGCCACACATTGACTATTTTTAGTTTTCCTCATACTTCCTTTTAGATTTTCTGCTGTATGAATGTTTAAATACTGGCCTGAATCAATTAAAAAGTACTGAGAAAGTAAAACATGCCTATAGAGGTAAAAGAAAAAAAGCCATTAACACTTTAGTATTTTACAGCTAGAGAGTGTCTGTCTTGGCCAGTTTACTAAATGTTTTGTCCTCTGGACGCTTTGAAGCAAAACTGGACCTGTGGAAGAGCCTGAAGGAGAGGACATGAACAAACTAGAGTCAGCCAGAGCAATATCCTGAGTTCAACTTCCTCTCTTTCCCTGTCTTCCTGTTATAGACAAGGCTTACTATGGATCTGAGGTTATTCATCCTTCTCCTCTTGGCCCAGCATTACTAAATAAAAGCCTAAATCTTGTATCGTGGTCTTTCCTGGGACTACTATCACTACTTCATTTTTCCAGATCCCTCTTTCATACAGCAGGCAAACAAAGGCATCAACTTCCCTTTGTATCCAGGGACTAATTTATGAGGTGCTGACAGTCTGTAGGGAGGTAGCAGAAAGAGACTTTTACCAGAAACTTCTCTTTCAGTGTCCTGAATTGTGTAAGTCCCTTCAACGATTAGACACACTTTCTCCACCTCCAGGGATCATTGTTCACCTTAAGGTTTCATTCCATCTTTTATTAAGTTCTGATGTTTGTTTACTCGAACCTCACTTCAGAGCAAAGGAAACAGCTGTTTGGTCATTGTTAGAGCACCGTGCAGATACTGAACACTCAACATGTAGTTGAGTATATGAACAAAAATAAATAAATAAATAATAATTGTCCCAGGATATTTGATGTTGTGGAGTGATGTACCCAAATGTTGTTAAAAAATGTAACAAATTTTTTCAGTATTTAAAGTGGCTTTATTGTATATTTTCCAGGCAACACAACAGCATAGCAAACAGCACAACATTTGAGAAATGGAGAGAAAGACTGAGAGCAAGGGAGCTGTCGCCTCACGTTTATTTCCTTGAACTGCTCAGTTCTCACTCTGAGTGTAACCGCTCTGCTAACAGTAGAACTTTGTTTAGATTAGCATGGCAGCCTTGTGGCCAATCACATGTGAGGATATGGGATCCCACACAGGGAAGGGGTGTGCTGTGAGGCAGAAGCTATCCTGGAGACTGCATCTCCGAGAAGGAGCTTTGTGGAAATAGGCGGAGTTTTGTGGAAATAGGCGGAGTTTTGTGAACCCTGAATGTCTGTCATTGAAGATTCAAGGATTCCTCAACCATGCATAAATGAACCAAAGCAACACTCCAGGTAGGTTTTTGTTAAGGGACTAACATAACATGATATAAAGCTCAAAAAAGTTGATTTTACCCAGTTCAACTTTCAAATTCAGAAAATTTTACCCTCCACACGTCTCTACCTTCAATACATCAATGCTTGATGGAGAACCAACACTAATCTGCAGGAAAGCATCAAAAGCACATTGAAACAGTACTTGTTTCCTTGAGTGACTGACAGTAAGTCAAGGACTTATTTTCATTATAGTGTTCTATTCAAAGGTCAGACTTCAGCAGATAGTCCACTTCCAGACTGATCAGCAGCAAACACTTTTCATTGTTCGGGTTTCTTCTAAGGCAACACAGTAATACCAGATCTTGCTACTGTTGTTTGTTTGCAACCATATGGACGTCCTGTTGAAAGTCCACTTTCTCTGAAGCAGTCCTAACATCCTAAATAATCCAATAGCTTCCTAATAAATTTGTCCCAAAGTAAAACAGGCCACGCAGCTTGGACGTGTTTGTGAGGTTCAGTGATAACCAGAGCTTTTGTAGGTCTTGTACTTTAACGTAAGATCTTTAGGCTAAGCTAAATGGCTTTACAGCATATTGTAAAAGCAGATTCTGTCATTGTACAAGTAGCCTTCAAAACGTTTTGTGAGGAATTATTTTGTGATAGAACACAAAGTACTGCAGGACTGCCAGGCGGTTCTTCATTTTTCATTTTTTAACAAAAGGGTGGAATGCATGCAATCTTCTCCCTTTTTACTATTCTACCCCCAAATAAAACCCGGCACAACAAATTCCCTCAAAAGTTATAGAATTAGTTCACTTCTGTCATTTTTTCTTGGAGTAAACCTTTCTCTTTTTTAGAGAACAAAGAGCGTCATTGAGGAAGCAAGAAAAAACAGCAGACAGGTCAGGGAGAAAGATGTGGAGAAGTTTAATATCACAGAACTTTGTTCAATCCATGTTTTCTGTTTTCTGCTTAGAAAACAGAAAAGATGATAATATACCTGTAGACATCCCATAACTGTCTGGGCAGGGAGAGCCATAAATTTATAAATAGGTAGGAAGAGATAAACACAAAGAGGTGCGAAGGGCACCTGAAGATTTTCCTCTGGACAAGAAAAGCACTTCTGAAATCTTGTTTTTTCTTTTGTTTTTTGTTTAGTTTTTCTTTCTTTTCAGTTTATGTGTGGCCTAAGACCGCATATGATTTGATATAGGTATATATACATGATGCCTGTATAAAAAAACAAATCTCACACTAGTAAGGCAGCCAGCAGTTCCATGTGCTGCACAAAGCTGTCCTTTTTATCCACTTGAGCTCCTGCCCCTACCATGCCACTGGTTAGGAACCATGGTAAGTTGGTTGCAGAGATCTCCAACTAAAGTGGGAGAACCAGTTTGTTGTTTTGCTGTTGGACTTGGAAATAGATACCTACATATTGTTCATCTCATCTAACTGGGCAGAAGATATTCTGTGAAGAAAAATGACTAGACGTTAAAAGGTGGTAGAAGCAGAAAATCTTCTCAGCATTTTTTTTTTGCTTCTCTTCTGCGGTTTTACTAAAAATTACAGAGAGTTATTTTACGCCATGCATGCCAGTATATCTCTTTTTTTTCTTTCTTTTTTTAATTTACATTTTTAATATTTTGTTCCCACTTATATAAACCTACTGTCAGAAAATAGCCATCCTAAAATGTGTCTATGTTCTTAGAGACTTTTCAGTTTTCCCCTGCTCCTCCCTTTGCATGGTAAACTATTATTACTGTGACTCCCACATACTTGCCAACATGCTTTATTTATTTATTTAAAAATCCCTCTTTCGGCATTACAGGCCGTCCCTTATATTTTTTCTGTTTTTCATGTAATCTTGGGATAAATGCAGATCATCATTAGGCTGTGGGTTATTCCACCCCTTCGCCATGCTATGCTTTTAAAGTTTTGGATATAAAATGAGGCCGCAGGATGTTTCATTTGATCAGGATATGGAATCTACTTTGACAATCAATACTTTACACCACAGGTGTCAAACTCCAGTCCTCAAGGGCCGCTGTCCTGCAGTTTTTAGATACAAAACACTGGAATGAAGTATCTTAATTACCTCCTTCTTGTGTAGGTCAGTTCTCCAGAGCCTTGCTAATGACCTAGTTATTCTATTCAGGTCTGGTGCAGCAGAAACACATCTAAAAGTTGCAGGACAGCAGCCCTTGAAGAATGGAGTTTGACACCCCTGATTTACACTATTTTTCAGTATTCAAGAAAATAATATCTACCATTTACAGATATTTTTGTATGATTTGTGGCCATCCATTCCATTTAAAGGAATCAAAGGGCCCAACTTGGGAGTATAATGCAACAGTTCAGATAATATTGTTCAGCTGAAATGAACTCCATATGACATTTTAGCCTTTTGGAAACAAAATACTTTACAGCAATAAAAGAATAACAGTAACATTTTTGTAAAGAAGTTGTATTTCCCTTCCCCTGGCTAAACCTTTCAATTCTTTCTTCCTCTTGAAGCAAAGCTAAACCAACCCCCCAGATCTCTCCGAGCAAGTCCAGTGGAGGAGAGTTCTGCGTTGCTGCCATCTTTGCCTCGTCCCGCTCTTGGTTCCTCACAAATCCAAACATGAAGAGAGAGAAAGGTACGAATTGAATCAAACCCAGGGTGCACAGAACAGTTTTAGACAGACACTCTGAAACTACTTTTGAGTTTACTGCACTTCTTGGTAACTAAGATCCATTAGAATGTATGTATGGTTGAATTTAAATTATTATTTGCAAAGTGGCTTGAAACGACATTTATTAGGATTTGGTACTATAGAAGTTGACCAGAACATTTCACGTCTCTTGTGTGTTAATAATGGCTTTGCTTCACAACATTGTCACAGATCAGTCCCGGCAGTCGGTTGTGGATTCACTGTACATAATCAGTTGCTATGGTAATGTGGTGGAGCATGTCCTGGAGCCTCGGCCAATTAGCACTGCACAAAAGATTAGCGACGAGACTCCGCTGGAGCTGAGCACTTCTCCCAGAGCATGCTGGACCTTAGCCAGGTAGCAGCTTATTTTCCACTTTCTCTTCCAAAATGTGTTAGAATCTTGTTTCTATGGATTCATGGATTATGGCACTTCTCATGTAGGACTCCGCAGTGGAACGAGTTGCAGCCACCTTTCAGCTCCAACCACCCGCTGGTGCTGGCCTCAGATCTGGTTCAGTACTACCAGTATCTCCTCGCTGGTAGGTTTCACAGTAGTTCTTTTTACAAAGACTGTTTCATTGCCAAGTCAATGACTGAAATCCTTTTTTTTTTTTCATTGTTTTAATATTTACTGCTGCTTTAAGATTCAGAATGCATCCTTTGCAACATCTGTGATCTTTTTGGGCAAAATTGAGATACAATAAATATTGCCTAAACAACATCAGCATTTGACTTAGATAACAGTCCGGTTTGTATGTTTAGTTTTGCTTTGGTGCATGTAATCTTTTATATGTGTTATTGAAAGCCAGTTTCCAGTGTGTTCTCGATGCCACATGCTGAGGAGAAACCGTTGTAGTTAGACCCTAGTTAGTCAGATGGAAGATCAATCAACCATGAACATATCCTGTGGCAATTCTTTCATAATGCCACATTCGAACCAATTAGCTGACACCCTAAATTCCCTCATATTCGGTAACAAGTGCTGAGCAGTGAGGTCTGTGGTTTGCTGTCTTAGAGGTCATGTAGCACGGATGGCCACGCACAGATTCAATCCACCCCCACAGGAATAGGATGGCGTTTTGAGCTCACTCCATAATTATAAGCATTCAAAATGTTTAATTAGTTTTAGTAGGTTCCCCAGGCCAAGTTGTAGCTGTACACAAATCTTTCGACTCATACCCATCGAGTACTGCAGTGCTTCAGGTCTTACTGGTAGGATATTTTGTCAAATTAGTGGTAATGGTCTCTCGTAGTGTCAGAGCAATGAGAACGTGTTGGGGTGATGGGCTCGGGCGTCAGCTTTTTCCACCCTTCTGTGCCAGCATGAGTATTGAAACTGGCTGCATAATGAGAGACATTCATTGCATTAACATTTACATCCAATTAACAATAGCTGGATAAAACCACTGTGGTTCTTTACTCCCATGGTCAACCAAGTGTGAAGCAATGCGAGGTCAAAATGTTATAAACATAATTGTTCAACCCCCTACTCATTTCCTGCTCTCTTGCCATTTACCCTTTGGGTCTGCATCCTATACACCAACAACAACCGAGTTTCTCTTGGACTGCCACCTTCCATTTCTGCGCTTTGCACCCAGAAAGAGACTCTCAGCATCCTGTTTCTCAGCATGTGTCCCCTTGCCAGCTCTCTCCTCTGCTGCTCCCTCCAGGGCTTGGCAGCCTAGCTGAGAAGTGATCCAGGAGAAAGAGTCAATTTGACCTTAGGAGGAATTACAGCAGCACCATAAGTTGCTTGTCCAAGTGCCTCTTGCTGAGCATACGGATTAGTAAGTTGAAAAGAAACAGAAAAGACACTGTTCTAACTCGCAGAACAAATTGTGCTATCTAGGTCAGATTTGCATTGGCCAGCAATGTTATATTATGCTGTATTGTAGGAACAAACAAGAAAACAGGAACATTTTACAGCTAAGAAGCTGGAGTACTAGTGAATCAAGGTGTCAATAAATCTGTTCTGAACCTAATTGTGCTGCAGACACGTCTTTTTCAGATTGTCTGTGGAAGTTAAAAGGTCGGCAGCTTCTGATTGACAGGCCGTAGTCTCCAGTCTCATGGCTCTATATTGGATGACCCAGCCTGATTAAAAATGCAGCTTGCAAGAAAAAGGAATAGGAAGGGAGGAGGAGAGGAAGGCCCAGGGTCAGACCAGACCGGAGCCTGGAGGACGGGAAGATAAAAGACACCAGTGGCGCCACTTCATGGTCACTATCTCCACCTGTCCATCTGTAGCAGCTACTGGCAGCACTCAGCCCTGCAGAGGATGGCAAGGCACAGCAAATCTTTGAAGAGATAAGGAAACAAGAGAGACACACTGTACACTCAAAAGGAGATGAGATCCAGCACTACAATCTGGCAGACTAGGGGCAGCTTTTTAGTGTTTCAGGAAGTTTCTCCTGTTTATTCGTGAGATTCATGTATACAAATAAAAAGTGCCTTTATGGCAGATTAAAAAAAAATGTTTTGGAACTTCAGGTGTTATAACTGATTATTATGAAATTCTGAATAAGTTGTCCCTTGTCCAAGAATGTTCTTTTTTCATACAAACTTTTCTCTAAAGATTATTTTCGTTCATTAATATTTATCCGTCTGTCCACAGCATGTGTTCAGACACCTCTTCCCCTCATGACAAACTTTGCTCCAGAGCAAATAAACCAGTGAATAATTTACCACCTGAGTTTCTGCCTGGCTCCTATGATGGTGGCAGAAACAGAGGTTGTGCTTTCTGGCCACAGGCTTACTTCTCTCTGTCATTTAATGTGCTAATTGTGGAGACTGGCTGACTGGCTGACTTGCTTGGCAGCTCTCTTAGGACTTTGAGGCCCATGACAGCCCAGCCACATTTGCCTTGTCAATAGATCTAATTGCTCTGAGAAAGGGCCCGGAGTGAAGGCTTGGAGCATCAGGCGTTTGGTAAAGAGAGACCCTGGCGCCATGACTGGGTCAGTAATCAAAGAGAGACAGAGAAAGGATGGGGTAAGTGCAGTGCTTGGCTGAATGAAGTAACTGTCAGTCAAATACACCTTGAATGATATATAATGACTAAGCTATTCCACTCTGTCACCATGCCAGCACCTGTCTGCCACAAGACTTCTCAAACGAGGAAAGTGAGAAGCAGGACAGGTGGAGCAGTTGAGTGAGCCAAGCCAGACATGTCTGGCAAACAAGTACAGTAAAGATTTGAAGATTGCTCATGAAAGATAGAAAGTGGAGAAATGGAGAGAGCAGGTAACCGAGACAAGACAGCTCACCTCTGTTCGCTATGCAGCCAGCTCTGCAGATCTATCAGGTTGTTAGCTCCTTATCTATCCCTGGAGATCACCCTGTCCGGCCCCGGGCCCCCAGCCCCCTGGCCCCAGCAGGTTGGGCTACATCAATATCTAGGCAGCCTTTGTTCTTGTTCTGACTCCCTGCTTCAGTGCTCCAGTTAACAGGCCACTGGCTACCAGCTTTCAGCCCAGCAAAACACCACTTACTGCACAGTCAATAAAGAGTGTGTCAGAGACGTCTCTGTCCCCCGACAGTAGACTGGAGCTCACATCATGCTCTATGTGGGTATAGACATAATCCCAGCATCAAACGACAGGTTTCTACATCACAATGGTTCCCATCAGGAGATGGTTAGGAGTTGTTGTAGAAAATCCACTTCAAGCTCGTCCGACTTTAAACTGTCAGAAGCATTAAGAAGTTTTCAGGTTATTTAGTATTTGTTTTTCTAGTTTACTTTTTAATTGTAGCTTTATTTAGTCTTCTTCCCACTAGGGACTGCAATGCTTCGGCTGTACTCAGTGTGATATGATGGTGAGCAGTGGTGCGCACAGCACTGACCAACAGCATCTAGTAGCTGTAACACCTAAAATAAAATAATTAAGCTGTAACACCTAAAATAAAATAATTACATCTGGATTTCTTTGGGCTTAAACATTAAAAATTCCAACCTTAAAATGGCCATATTTTCATTTTTAGACTTCACACTTCCTAAATCTGTGTGTACATATATATATATATATATATAAATAACATTGTTTGCATGTGTTGTATCCAACTGGAGGCTGGGAGTTGCTGCATGCTGACATACACTTCATTGTTGACAAACCTTACCAACCCACCTACTTGAAACCCGATCCAGCCAGTCCAGCAAATGCTTCAGAGCATCAATTATTAATTTGGGAACAGCTATTGGCCTCGGGGGTCACAGAGCAAAGGGAAAGATAGGGATGGAGAAAGTCGGAGAGCCCAAGTTGGAGGATGGAGGTTATCGGGGAATGCTGATTTTGTTTAATAAGTAACAACGTAAAAGCTTAGTTCTTCTCTCGTTTTTTTTTTTTGTTTGTTTTGTTTTGTTTTTTTTAATCCGCTAGCCTTCTTTGCCATTTTTTCCACTCGCTCTGCCCTATCTTCATAAGACTACTTGCTCATCCTCTCATGGACTGAATCCCTGTCTCAATATAGAAGTGCATTTGTAAGTTTTTCCATTCAAATCAATATAAAAATAAATTGAATTGAAGCAAACTTTCCATTACAATCATTCTGGTTTTAATTGCTGTGGATTTTCAGTCTCTTTGCCCTTGAACCTTTTTCTGTCTGCACTTGCTGTAGCCATAGAAAACATGTTAAATGGGAGCTATGGTCTATAAACAAGTATAAAACTATTCATGTAATGGCATGATTATTTTCTGCCCTGTAGATGCCAAACTATTGCCACTAACAATTTCACTTTCAGTTTCCCTGCAGACAGAAATAAATAGAGATCTGGTAATATAACTAGAGACTTAGAAAGATAACATGTCACATTCAGCCATGTTTAGTTGTTGAGATAATACAATCTTCACAAATCCAAAGGAGTGGAAAAAATGCCATGTACATTTACAAATAAACTTCAAATAAAAATGAGGAAAATATGTCACTGATATTATTTGTATTATTGATAAGATTGTGATGATGACATCAATTATAATTACATTAATTACCTATAGTGATTTAGATATTCTTTATTTTTCTTTTCCGCAATGTTCCTACCACTCTTTGAGCCCTAGCACAAAAACTATTCATCAAATCTGGTCATCTCGGGCAAGATGGGTCAAAAATATTATTTGTTTACAGAATTTTCATTTACTTGAACTGCAGTGTTTTATAAAATCTATTAATTTTTTCAGATTGTGTTACTACACAAAAGGATATAGTTACTTTTGTGTTGTGTTGTATTAATCACTAAAGAAATTTCTGAAAGATGAAATGTGTTAAATGTGATGCCAAATGTAGAAAATTCTCTCATAGTTCTGGATATTCTCTGTTTCATCGTCTGTCTTCCTCAAATGTTATAGTGGCAACATGTAGCAATGTTTCCCTGTCAAAGGTGCACATTATAGTACGAAACCAATAATAGGAGCTTGTTAATAGCCAAACAAAGTCAGTATGTTTCAGCAACAAGTTTTCCCCAGAACCTGAAATGGCTCTGATTTGTTCTGTCACCAAGTTGAATTCAAACACTGAGTTTTCCTATATAAAACATAGGATGGTGTCTTCATGACTTCACCTGGTATGTTTGTCAAAAATCACTGTTCTCTTGGAAATTTATGGTTTTTTGGGAGTCTTTTTTTTTTTCTCTGTTTGTGCTCTACCACTTTGTTCCTGGTTTTGCTGTGGTGCATCACAATTAAGGTAGCATTAATTGAAGTTTTCTGGCCGATCACTAATTATTGATCTTCAAAAAGCCTGACCTACTGATTCTAATTTTTGCCAATACTGATTTTTTATTATTTTTTTGTCTGAAATATTGCTAAATATAGCAAGAAAGTTGGCATTAGTAGGGCGACTAATGTTAACTGAATGTACAGATATGACCTGGGCTGATTTTTAGATCTTTGCCAAGGTTGATAGGATCAGAGGAATAAATCAGCTTCACATGTCAGTACTGACCAATCACTGATCTTCTGAAACTGAGAAAATTGGGGCCGATCTATCGACTGGCCAATTTATTGGTTTACCACTTTCTACGACCTCATGCAGTCAGGGCCTGCAGAGATACTGTTTAAAAGGAAAGAATAAATATGTTCATGATGTAACATATTGGAAATTTCTTCCTGTTAGTGTATTTTTCCTTACCACTGTTGATATGTGAATGCTCAATAAGAGGAATAAAGGAAATACAGAATACTGTCTGCTCTAAATACTCCATGAAAAGTGAATACTGCAAGTCAATAACTTGATGCAATCTGTTGTGTTTTCCTGCATATTTTTTAAAACTAATTTGAACAAAAGAAAGTAAACTAAAGATGTAACCTATTCTACATCGTTGTAGAATGTATGCACTTTACTTGGAGTCTGTCTGTGTGATTAAATTCACTTTTTTACTGTAAAGTGGCTTGAGACGTGTTGTGACTAAGTGCTAGGTAACTAAACTCAGCTGAATTGAAGAGTGAGGACTGACAGACAGTTATGAATGGTGATTAATGATCGGATATTAATAATTGCTTCAGTGGGAGTTAAGTTTGTTTTTGTGTTTCTTAAAAGAACCAATATAAAGTAAATAATAAGAATACTAGTGTTATGGTCCAACCAGTAAGGCACAAAAACAAAGGCATATATTAAATACATATATTTTCTATTTATTTAAAAAAAAAAAATCTAAACAAAAACAAATCTAAAAATATAGCAAAATAAATCATCAACTAAGGCATACCTAACTCGGGATAACAAACCAAAACTGACCTCACAAAATGAACACAGAGGGGAATTTATACACAAAGGCTATCGTACACAAACGAGGAGGGGTGGGAGAGAAGACAAAGATAAACAATGCATAAACATAAATAACTAATTCAAACCAAAACATTTTGACTACAGCACAACTGTAAAAACAAAACAAAATAACTCCAAAAATATTTTAGCGGTTATGCTATCAATACAGAGAGGCAGATTCTTCAACATCAAGTCCCCTGCTTCCAGCAGCCTGATGGATTGGTCCACTTCCTGGTTTGCCTTTCAACCAGTCCTCTCCCTCAGCCAGTCCTTCAAACTCAGCAAAACAAAGTAGTTAATGATCCAAATAAACAAAAGGTGTTTACTACATGTGTTCACTCATAATACTGAACAACCTAGTGCAATAGACACCACAAAAAGAGTGAAATTATAAATATATTGTGTGAAGAATTCTAAATATATTATGTGAAAAGATTTAAATAAATACTAACACTGGGGAAAAGATGGAGGAACCTCCTCAGCTAGTCATTACCACATATTTTAGAACAGCTCTAAGACATATATTGATCTATTCTGTCTATGTAACTTTTCTTCTTGTCTTTATTGTCTTTTCTATCCATGAACACTTTTCATGTTTTATAGAGCTTTACATCACGTTTCAATCTCTCATCAAAAAACTTTCTTGGAGCGTTGCTTTGATTGTTTTATGCATGTTTGAGGAATCCTCATAGCCATTCTGATGGCAGATATGCTTGGTCTCACCAGGCGCTGACTTCTCCACAAAGCTCCTCCTCAGAGCTGCAGTCTCCATCCAAGCTTCCACCGCACAGAGCACCCATCCCCTGCGACTCCCCCAATCAGCTCCTCCAGACTAGCGGCAGCAGCAATTAGCAAACATCTGGTGGAACTGCGAGTTTCCTGAGCTTATTATAGGAGCTATATCTGTTTAAAAATGTTGTTAAAGGCTTGATGGTGGATCGTTGTTATGCTGACGTGCTGAAGGCGGAGTGTCGGAAAGATCAGGAACTTCTACAGAGACATAGGTCCATTTGCAAAGAGTTCAATTGTAAAGTTATATTTCTTTTGATTTATGTGTGACTTATCCAAGACAACTGAAGATAGTTACTTGATTGTGCTATAACATGGCACTATATGCCTGAAATACACATAGTACTCCCCCTTTCAGGTGTTCAGTCAACCCATTTCATTTCCTAGAATAGTATTTCTGCATTTGTTCTTGCCATCACATTAGACGAGACCTTTATCTCTTTCTTTGTCTTTAAAAGGATCAAGCGGCACCACTTTCACTGTTGAGTAGCTACACAGTTCTTTTTTCAATTATTCACACAGCGAATGAGGCCAGACCTTCTAATTCCATCGGGACATGGTTGAGTGTGTTGGGCTGATGTGTGAATCAGCGATGATGTGACTTTCACTGCAGAGGTGTCAAACACTGTACTGCCTCCATTAAGGGTGTGTGTGACCACCTGGCATATGTGTGAGGGGAAAGACAGGGGTTCCTCCTGTGCTCCAGATGTGGACTTGACAAGTATATTAGCCATTCTTGTGTTAAACAAACCCCATCCCTGTGGTGGGAGATGGAGAGACGACTGATTCCACACATTAGAGCTCATTCTTCACGCCTGCTTATTCAAGCCTGCAGGAGCCCCATCTGTCTCTGGGTCTCTCTGTCACTCTCTCTGCTTCGCCTTTTCACACTTTGGTGTACATTTGCCTTTTTACACGCACAGTCATATGCCTGTTGGAGATGAAAACAAACAAAGAATTGTACTTTTTCCTTTTCTTTGACTCTCAGCCCAAACATTAGCTCTCATGCAGTCAGCCATGTGATTTCAATGGTAGTTTATCTAAGAAATCCATCAGTCTTAGGTGTGTGTACTGGCTCTATGTATCAAGCTCTAATAACACTGTAAGTTTATAACTTGCTTGACAGCCTTTTCCTTGACAGGTGTACAGTAAATAAATATGGTTTGTTATACATTTCTTTTTTTAATCTAAACTCTACTTCATGTCTTTGTTTATTGGTTTTATTGATCATGTTGGATTTAAAGAATAGCTGTTTTTGGAGTGTCATCTTGTTTTAAATAGAATACACTTTATTAGGTGACAATCTACTCCTCTAAGGTGTTAAATATTAGTAAATACAAACAACGAGTGATATAAAATGTATCAAAAATATATACATATATAAATCTGATGTTCTAATTTAAATATAAATTAATTAATTAAAGTGAAGAAAATAACAAGCATGCATATGGAAATATGTCAATCTATAAATAAATCTATAAATGAGTCCAGAGAAATGTGACCTTTATTACATGTATTAAAATGTTTCTCATGGAAACTGAAAGATTATTCAAACATTTCACATTTCAAAGGCTGTTGTTTGCTAATAATTTAAAGTGGGATGGAGAAGCAGTATAATTCATAGATTATATTAGATTATATTCAACAATCTGGCATCTTGGATGCCAAAACTGATCTCTGTTTCTTTTATTTGTGCTGACCTGCTGATTTTGATTTGGACCGAATGTGCTGCAGGTCACTGATGGAGGAAATAGTTTATAATCCAACTGAAAATTAAGTAATAATGAAATTATGCCCAATCTCATTGAAGCATATGTGACAACAAAAAATGCATCACACACATTATGTGTTTTTGGTCTATTTATAAAAAAAAAACATTCAAACTTCTTACTTTTGATACATATAGTCCATCCATGCATCAGCTGAATCCACCACTATGGTGGTGTTGGTGCCTGTCTCCAGCGGTTATTGGGTGAGAGGCAGGACACGCCCTGGCCAGTGTCCTGCCTTCACAGCACAAACTACTGCAGAGCAGTTAGCACAACAGTCATGCTTTTGGTCCAGATTTGCCTGGTGATTGAATGGAAACATAGTGGAATAATGATTCCAAGCCCAATGTGGCCTTTTTTAAGCATTCAGTCTGTTAATAAGACTGATATAGTCACTGATATAGTGAACTCCTACAGCTTTGCCTGAGCTGATAATATGACTGTACTGTGATGGAGTTAAATGTTCACTTTGCATCTGTGCGAACTACAGTTTCTAAGTAAATAAGAAGTGTTCGAAGTGAATTGTATTACAGTTGACCACTAAACAATATCCTACAAACGACCTGAACTGTCCTACAAAAACTGAAGTTGCACAGTGTGACACACACAGTTTTGCCTTTACAAAGGATTTTCCAATGACTGATTGTGCTTTTGATCATTAGGATGCCAGAAATCAGTCAAAATGTTTTGTTTTTCTTAATGTTGATATGACTATAAGGCAGTGTCTCTCAGTTATTTTCTATCATGCTCCCACTTGGATCATACATTTTTTCACACCCCTTCCCAGTACTTCTCCCCAGACTGAATTGTGAATATGTTAATATTTTATAATTTATCTGTACTAACCCCTCTAACCCAGCAACTCATGGCAAAAAGTACTGCTATAAGGAATTATGTTCTTTTCACTGGTTTATGCATGCCTTATTTTCTCCTCTTCTTCTTTTTCTTCTTCTTCTTCAGGGATTCCTCCCAGCAGCCCGGGTCCAATCACACGTCATGAGTCATCCGACAGCTTGGCATCAGACCACAGTGGCCAAGACGATGAAGAATGGCTCTCTCAGGTAAGGTTTTTGCCTCACCCAGCAATGCCCTCCCTGTACGGGTTGAACAAGCAGACAGCTCCATCGCTTCCCACACATTAACATGTCAGGTACAACATGGTTGTCCTGTATTTAGCTCTCAGGGACATACACTATCTGTTCCTTCTCCCACTGAGGATTAGGAACTTGAAGAATTTAGGCTACGTGGAGTTTGTTCTTTCCTTAGATTTTAAAGGAAGACCTTTATCCTGAATGTAAAAGAACATGCCTCACTTTTCATTCGAACTTTGTACAACGTCATACTAAACTTTAAAGCTATTTCAGTGAAAATCTTGTAGGAAGCTGTAGGTATTAAGCATCATCTATTTTTTACCTTAATTTGTTTTAATTAAATGTTTAAATGTTCTTCCTAATATCATATTCAGAGTAGTTCCAGACATCCTAAAGAATACATCAACCAGTTCCCAATTTTTTCCCAAACGTCTGAGAAATCTGGCACATTCACCCTGGTCTTTTCAGCTTGGTTAACTTTCACAGGCCTTGTCGCTCATGTCGGCAGGTAACCCACTACATTTTCACCATCAATAATTCCAATGCATGCATAATTGATTGGCTAAAATGCAACCCACTTAGCTTGCGTAGCCTCTGGTTTATATCTGCTATGATAGTTTGCCAGGAGCAGAACTATCCATTGCACTAGCCTGTATTTGAGCAACTTCCTGTCAGAGTAGCTGTAGGCCTGCATGCATCAGTGGTGGAAGATATCATGGTGCAAGTCTTTTTACCCTCGCATGTTTCCAGGGTTACTTGTTAAAACCTTTTGTGGATGCTTAGAGACTGTCGGTGAATTAAGGATAAACAGAGTAAACTAGCTGTGCTCCTGTCCCTCGAGAATATCTGGACAGACTTGAAGTTAGCAGACACAACGGCTTTGTGGATTGAGAAATACTAAATACATGTACAATGTATTGGATTAGAGGCTAAGTACTGCTTCATTTCATTACATCATATCAGTTTATTAGATTATTGGTGGGCATTTCCGCATTTGGTTGGGATTTAGGATTGATCAGCCGTCCCCTAATGGAATGTGAGGTTTGTGACCCTCAGTGTGAGTACCTCAGCAGGCTGCTGTGTGGAGCCTTTTCCTGCCCATCATTGTCAGTTGCTCTTAAGTTGGCTGTCAGTAGACAACAAAACCTTCTGTCCTGACAGAGTCCATCAGGGGTTGTTATTTATTATCTGTCAGTTCTAATGCGATGGGGAGGGGTAGACATACAGCACATTACAACGGCTGAACTTTGAATGTGTTCTGTTTAACAAAACACAATTTTAGGCCAGTGACTCATTTCCATGAACAGCATATTGAATACATACTGTTAAGCCACAATATTGTGAAAATTGACAGATAAAGTTACTCATAATTCATAATATCCACTTAAAGAAATACCCTTCTGTCCAGGAAACGCTACAAGCTTTCGCCACAAGAATTTTGTGGATGCAAATTACTTCAGCTTTGGATTTGAGTGCCAGACAATGTCTAAATGTGTAAAGTATCATTTTACTTTATTGTAATGTCCTCTAGAGCCTGCATTAAGCAAAACATTATGTTAGTGGGTGAAATGAATTAGGCAGAAAGTGAACATTGTTCTGATCGTAACCAGAACCAGGAATGAGAGTTAAGACATGAGATAGATAGTATTGACAAGACAAAGGGACAAAATCATCTCTAAAACTGAAGCACTTGTTGGATGTACCAAGAAAAGAACAGTAGTGAATCAGTGACAGGGTCCCAAGTGGTCTAGGTCACTGAAATACATAGCAAACAAAATGTGCTTAAAGGGGAAGAAATCCAATTGTTGCTTAAAATACTGCAGATGTTTGTTCTGTTAGAAAGGTGCAGCCTGATGGCAGATACCACGGCTCTCCTTCAAGGTGTTTCTGTGTTTAGGCCTTTAGTCATCATAATGCTGTGGTTAATGTATGCTTTGAATGACTTATGCTCATTATAAAAACAGTGTTTTTCAGGGACACTGAAAAATGAGGTATTTTCTCAATATTGAAGCACAAAATTTGACTACGCAAATAGTCTAGAGGTAGACGATCGGCTCTGGAAGCTTCAGTTAGCTGCTTTATTTTATAGGATTTGATTGTAATTTTAGTTTTTAAGTTTTAAATATTAATACTTAGGACAAAGCATTTTAAAGCATGGCAAATGTCACAGAATATAATGTGCTTTTAAATAGATGCAATAGTTTTTAGTTTTATTAAGCATAGAGTTTAGGGCTGCAACTGATGGTAATTTTAGGAACCAGTTACTCTTATTATTTTGACAGTTGGAAAAGACAGAGAAGAAAATTGGCATATTTTGCAGATTTTTCATTAAACCACTTTATTTACCAATTTGTTTTATGCAACATTTTATTTATATATTAGAAAGTCACTAAAAGATGCAAATAACCAACAAATACATTCTTTTAAAAAAAAGTAAATAAACATTATTGTCTATAAGCAATAACAACCTTCCTTACTCATCTGTTAAGCATCGACCTGCAGCAAACAATCCTTCTAAGATCAACATGTGAAAAGTTGAGGCCTTACTTATTGACTAAAAATTGATTGATTGATTGATTGATTTATTGATTGATTGATTTGTCTGGTTTGAACATATTTACAGACAAAGGTTTTTTTGCTAACAAATGAAAAATGTGTATACTTTTTGAACAATTTTGTCTGAAATAATGCTCTGAGTGTTTTGTTCTTCATCACAATGTATTTTAGAGCCTATACATTCCAATTAATGATTATTTAATTAATAAAGTAGTTAACAATTATTTAAGCAATCATTGTATCACAATAAATCTGATTAATCATTTCATCCGTAACAGAGTTTGCTCTTAGCTGCACTGAGGATTTTTAAAGGATAATCCACAGTTTCTCAGCAGTTCTGGTCAGTTTGCTGTGCAGCGAAGGGTCTGATGTGATGTAATGATTATGATGTCACCTCTCTGAATGCACAGGTGGAGATAGTGACCCATACTGGCCCCCACCGTCGCCTGTGGATGGGCCCCCAGTTCCAGTTCAAGACGATTCACCCATCAGGTCAGACCACAGTCATCTCCTCATCATCCTCAGTGCTCCAGTCCCACGGCCCCTCTGATGTGCAGCAGCCCCTTTTGGACTTTGACACAGATGACCTGGATCTACGCAGTCTTCGGTATATTAAAACCACTGAGCATGTTTTGTAATGGTGTGATGGTAGAAATTGCTCACATCACAAGATGAAACACAATATTGTTTCTAACACGATGGGATGCAAAGCCTTTTTGACAGTATGTTAGGAGAAGATAAAAATTCCTTATTTCTTTTGGTTTTCACAAATACATTAAAGGTTTCAGAAGGGTTCTGTAATTTGTGTGGAACATTTTAGTCCAGATAGGACCAGTTCTCATGCTTGTCTTGATTGAACACAGTTCTAATGGTAAAATAGGATTAAAATGCATTTTGTTTTACATTTTTGAATCTAGTTAAAGGTTTCTTAAATCTCTAAGTAGGTTATAAATAATCTTTGTCTAATGTAGAATTAATCAGTACAAGTTGGGCCATTCCAGGTATTTCAGTTTGAGCTACAGATGATCAAAAACAGTCTGTATAAAATCCATATAAAAATGAGCAGCTGACTGTCAGACATATTGTATATGTAATGCTATGAACGTTTTTGTTCAGAATCCAGCCAGTACGCTCTGAGCCAGTCAGCATGCCCGGTTCATCTCGGCTGCTGACCGACCGCAGAGGACAAACCAACATCATGGATGCCGGCTCAGGTAGGAAGCTTCCCGTCTTTTCTGGTCCGGGGTCCATCATTTGTTTTTCAGTTTGGTCCCACTCCTTCCTGGTTTACTGTGGTTGCTTCCATCTAGTCTTACTTTCTGTATCACCTTCATTTTGTTTCACACCTGTTTATCCTGTCGCTCACATCGGACAGTAGATGCTGTCAGAGTTGTTTGAGCGAGTGTAGACTCTGTCTGTTGAAAATGAACATATTTTGATCAATACGAGTGTCATAATAATTGATCATGCCATTGTGATCATATTGCTTGCCCTTTACCTAAGCTGATCATAAAACTTTTTAGATGACCAATTTCTGACTGGAACAAAACGTGACTTAGAAATCGTTCAGTTTAAGGAGCCAAAATAACTCAAATCTCATGACATAATTCCTTTCTTACTCACTGTTTTACATATTTATATATACAGGAAACTGATTATTAAAGTGTTTTCTAAGTTAAATGGCAACATTTGGACAACATGCAAAGGATATGTATTATATATGTCAATCAACTACACAGCAAATGTCATTATAGCTTACAGACCCGTTGCTGTGTGACATCACACGGGGAAGATCCCGCCCCCAGCTTCCTGCTGGAGGGCAAAAAACTGCTGGTGGCGATGACTACTGTTAGATTTAGACATGAAAACATAATAATCTAATGGACTGAATGTTCCATTGTTTGTGTGGGAAATGTTTCCGTGTTATTTGGTGTTTATGTTTAGTGGCGTGGTTGTCAGTCACTTGCTATAACAACAAGTCTGTGTAGCTTAGCCAACACAAAGAGTGAATAAAAAGAAGAATACGAGAGATTTTGAGTTCAACATTTTTTCTGCATTATTTTCTCCTTTTCTGTGGCGCACTGTACCAAATTAAAAATACTTACATCTCCAGGTTTTATTTCATTAATGGAGCTGTTCTGCCATGGCAGCGCAGCTATGGATGGTGGGTAAAAGAGTAGTCTTCTTGCTCTCCACCGTTGTGCGCATGCGGAAAATTACAGATGTAAACAATGTTAAATTAAAAACAGGTTTTAAATTGTATAAAGCAAAATTATTAGTGCTTGATGTTAACCTCTTGAATTAGTGATTAGTTCACTGAGCACTACTAACTGCAAACATGAGTCTCTATAGGTAATCCCTGCAGAATGCAGACTCTTATCTCTTATCTCACAATTGTTTGACATGGTTGATGACTGGTAGAAGGTGAAAGCAACAAAGCAGAGCAACTTTGTTGTAGCTTGCACAGCCTCCATGGTATCTACTGAAGTCAGCTCCTGCTCAGTTTCTGCCTTCATCAGTTGAACAAGTCAAATCCAAGGCTGGCTCTCAAAAAACCCCTCTTTGACCAGAACCAGTCAAGTCGAAAACAACCATAGCTTCTGTGCATTGTGGAAGAAACAAAGTGAGCAGAATGAAAGCCAACATGCCCCCATAGAAGATACATTGTCATCTTAAAGCTTTTGTATTTCCTCTGACTTCATGTTTAAATGCCTCTCTGATTCTGAAGGTCTTCTTCCTTTAGAAGAACCAGACGATTCCTCTGCATTCTACTGGAATTGGGCCAACTCTTGTTTTGCGAACACCAAAACCTTCTTTTGAGATTGTATCACCCACAGTGAGGAATTCAAGCTAATATTTTTCTACTTATATCCTGTCATGCCAGAATTATGAAGAAAATTTACTTGAAGGCCAGAATGTGTGTCAGCAGACAGTGCAGGTACCAGACATACATCAGCCATGTTTTAGTTCCTGTATTTAGTTTACTTTATCATTAGCTTTTGAGTTTCACATTTCCATTTTGTATTTTAATTTAGATGTTTTTTTTTGTTTTGTTTTTTTACTTTGTTACTTCCTTTAATGTGAAAAAAGAAGCTTTGAGTTAAAACATAAATGCAGTCTAATCGAAAAATGACCAAGATCTGCCTTCTACTCCCAAAATATAATGCTTAACTTGACAAAGTGTTTGCTTCATGTGTATGCACAATGATCACTATTTAGTGGCAAAGGACTTATCACCTATTGCGTGACATTGTGACCCGTTGTCTGGTGTGTCAGGGCGACAGAGGAGTGCCTGTGGCGTCTGTGCTTTTATCTGCTGTCTTGTCACAGATGCTTCTCTCATCTGATTTTGCCTCATGCTGACACAGAGCTACTACTGGTTTCTTCCCCCAGGTGTCAAAAATACTGAGAGCCTGTGTCACAAATAGGCGTGTCACAAATAGTTGGACGTCAGATAGTGTCTTTTGTCCTGCACCACTGCCTGTCTTTCAAAAGCTGGCAGTGTTTGTGGCAGACTTCTTTGAGATCAGAATCTTCTCAGAAGACTGATGACAGCAGATTTCAGGCCTCACTGGAAATGCTAGATGTGAGCTTTTGAGAAGGAGAAGACCTTTTTGCCACAGCCACCTGTCACTGTGGCCCTTCCAGATCCAAAGCCAGCTCTACTGTTGTTCTTCCTCCTCCTTGTGCCTCATTTCATCCTCTGAGAATCATATCTGTGGTTTTTCTGTCTCCAGTCAGTAACAGAGGCAGGCCGAGGGATGGAGGTGATGCTTATCGCTGTGCACGCGTGTGCGTGTGTGTGTAGGCGTGTGTGAGACTGTGTGAAGGGAGGCTTCTGTGTTGTGTCCTGCCTCTGCCATGGCGCCGTCTCTTATCACACCACACATCTCTTTTGTCTCACCCCTTGAAGAAGCTGCCTGTGTGTGGCATACCAGCAGCAGTTTGCACTAATGCTTGTTCCAGCTCCAGCTCTTCCAATCACATACTGGCTAATTGGATTCCATTAAGAGTGGATCACTCGTATTCAGCTCTTGATTAGTTTTAGAACATCTTTGAACACATTGCTAAAGCAGCACACTGTGTGTTTAGGTGATGCTAACTGCAGTGTTACAGCCTCTGTGGATAAATGTTGTTCAACTCCATTTCTATTTGGTTCTATTTAGAACTTTAGTATCATGTCAACTCATCAAAGTTTAATTTACTAGTACAGGACAGTATGGAGCCTGTTTGACTTGATCAGAATCAGCGATCCATTTGTCAGTAGAGACATTTTTACCCTTACAAAATGTGTTTAATACTGCCAAACCAAACCTACCCTATAAAAATGCATTAGTTTATTAAGAATAATACAATAAAATGACAGTTCATGAATAAATACATGAATATTTATTTAATACATGCAGGTTAATTAATTAGACCTTGTAAGTAACCAGTTAGAGCCAGGAGGAGGACCTTAACGCTGTCAATAAACCTCATGTACATGCTGCTGATAGTGTTAATGGCAGAGAAACAAGTTACCATTAAAGGAAAGCTGTTTATCCACTGTCACCGTTGACCTTGCTCAGGCTTGTATGCTTTGCATTGTATAGCAGAGAGCAAAAGATACACTGTGAGCAGCGCATACACAGGTTTGATTGACAGCGTTAAGACGTTAGCTTTAAAAGGAAGTGAAAACATTTTCTTAAAAAAAGTCATATTTACACATTCTTAACCTACACGTGTAGCCATGTACACATTTACTCTAAATTAAAAAAAAAACATTTAAAAAGTATCAAAACATTAGCAGAATGATATGTTTGGATCAATATTACATTCTGAGTTACAGAAATATGATATATGGTGCTTAACCCAAAACCTAAATAAAATACACTTAAATATGGGTGAAAGCATCAGTTGTATTGTTTAAAAAAAAAAATCAGTCTATATTTAGACAAAAAGCTGAAATTTGAAAGAAATGACTCCCTACATCTAATGGATGGAGATCAATATTTCCTTGTTCCCAGGTAAATCCAATGTTTAAAGGTAGTGAGGTCTGGGATTAAACTTTTAATCAGTTAGTCCTCTTTACTACATGATTCTCAACAACACAGCTGCTGTTCATAAATCTGAAGATTTATGAACAGCAGTGTGTGTGTAGTTTATTCATTTAGTGACAATTCATGTCGTCTCAAGACACACACAGGGCACCATGCAGTTAGATTGAATCTGATTTGGTCCAAATTGAATTCATACCAATTCAGTTTACTACTTCACCATCCAGCTTTATAGTCAGATTTAGATCCAATTAAATACAACCCAAATCCATCCAGATCACAGTGATGGTGTAGTATTCAGATCTGTTCTGTTACTTAGTAAATCACTTTCAGGAGTGTTTTATTTGGCATTTCACAACTGGTTTAAAATATTACTCCCTACAATAAGAACCTGTTCTCTGCTTCAGAATACACGGGCGTGTCCATACTGTCATGTATGTTAAGCACATTTGGAGATTTCAAATTCTCTGGCAGACTCTGGTTTGTTTGTGTGAGAAGCTACAACTCTGCTGTCCTCCTCCCAGTGACTCACTTACAGTCAGTCAGTCTCCCCAGTGTCTGCTCCCATCTTATCTCAGCCCATACACTGCGCTTATCTCTGCCTTCCCCGAGGTGACGGGATGCCGTCTGCATGGGACACACACACACTCACTCAGACTGAGCTGTGCAGAGCTTCCAGTCCTGACTTTTTTTGACTCAGCATCTCTTTCCTTATGTAGAGTCAATGCCACAGTGTTACCTTCCCCTGGCCGCAATAAACCGGATCAGTGTAAAGCTGCTATCTGTGCCCACCATCTCTAGCCACTAAGTCTTGCTGTGGGGTGTGTGATTGTGTGTCTGTGCGTGTTTAGAGGCAACTTCAATCAAAGCTAGACTACACAGGGACATTCTATGGCCTGGCTGTTCATATCAAGGATGGAAAGAAAAGGAGACAGACCCAAAGGAGAGATAACACAGCAAGACTGAATGAAAGAGCATTTAATCTTATTCCTCTACTTGTGTGTACGCACGCACGTTTATATCCTACCTTCACGCTGCTGCTGTTGTGTTTTGACTCTGTAAGACTCCCCAGCCTTGAAAACATAAAATCCCCCGCCAGCCATCTTGTTATTGTTTTGCACTTTCAGTGTTTGTTTCTTTGTCACTGCGTTTCTTCCTCGCTGTTTGGCTCCATCTCCAAGTGTGTGTGAGTTATCTGTGAGGATGAATCAGTGATAGTGTGTTAGCTGGCATCAGAGCAGAGCAGGCGGGACGAGATGAAGCCAGCTTATCTGCTGGGTTGGATTGTCCATGTGTGTTTGCTCATCAGGGTTTAACTCATCATATTATAAATATACTCTTCACTAAGCAAAATAGATCTAGTTTTTAATCTAAATGTTAGAAATTCTATATAAACACAACAGTTTTGTTGACAGTTTTAACTGGATAGAGTAAAAATGGCTCCACTTAAGAAGCTAATGCAGGTATGTTGTGAATGTCCTCTGCATTTGTAGACACACGTATGCTCATGCTGTATCTTCTCCCTGGAGGAACGGGTCTAGTGAGTGTCAGTCCATTAGCAACATCCTGTGAAGCAGTCAGCTGATCGGTGTGTGATCAGCAGCTAACAGCTATTAGTTCATCCCCCCACATCACTGCTCACTTCCCAGTGCCGTGCTTCATTTCCTCAGTGTCAGCCACTGGCATCAGCTTCTCATTCGCACATATCAGATGTGATGATATATTGTTACACTAAAAAAATTCCATGTTCAGCACTGTCTTAATGTTAGGATCCTGAGAGTGTTATGGAAGACAATATTTAGTTTTACTGCAAAACAACTGGTGAATATTTGGGTTTCCTGTTCATAATTGGAGTTATGTTCCACAGAAAAATAGGTAAATCGTCCAATGCTGAGTAGGTGGGATCCACTTCCCTGTTTCCAATGTTTTTTTGTTCTTTTTTTTTTTTTTTTCCATTTCATTGAAATTTGCAGATATTTGTCTTTGCACAACTTTTTACATAAATCTGGTCATTGCAAGTTTATTCTTACTGTGTCCAGAATCATTGCCATGGTGATGACTCCATTTCAGCCCAGCACAGGTTTTCCAGATGGCCTCCCATTAACAGTATGATGGGAATCCCAAGGAGTTCGTGGCAGATTGGATGACTGTAAGGTGTTTAGATCCTCTGCAAAAACAAGCCCAGATCACCACTCCTCCATTTCCATGCTTAACTACTGACAAACTGTGCTTTAATTTCTGCAAACATCTCGGCTTTGCTGCCATTGTTCTGAGGAGTAGAAACTAAACAGTGCTGCTGCTTAGAGAGAATCGGCTTCTTGCAACCCTTCGAAACAAGGCGTATTTGTTCAGACTTTTAATAATCTTCTTGTCATGAACTTTAGCATTTGACATATTGAGGCCTGTGGAGCCTGAGTTGAAGCTCTTGGTGTGTATCACACTGTTGATCTTGGAGTGAAATTGCTAAGCTAGGTTGTGCAATCCTGTGAAGATTGGCAAGAAGTTGATAAACATCACATCTGATTAGCTGCATCCTGTCCCTTTTAAATTACATTAAATAGAAATGGTGTGAAGTTACTGATAGACATTGTAGACCTTTAGGTTTTTAAGTTCTACAGTAATCTAATGTAATATGTTTTAGTTGGAAAACATTATATCATTAAAATATGTCTAAAAGAGCTGATTATTTTTCATTTATTGTGCAAAGTCATTGAATTTTTTTTTACAACACAACATATTTCCAGTAAAATGCGTATTAAAGTGTTATTAAAATGTATTCCTGTCACTGGTTTGCCAGTGAACTGGCACGGTGGGTTTCAAGTTGTACTTAATTAGAAGTCAGTGAACAGTAGTCGGCACCAGTGGTCATATCCTATGGCCATTCTTTTCTATCAGTGTGTGCATGCCTGCACCTGTTAGCATCAGTAACAAAGTGCCCCCTTGTCCTGGTGACCCACCACCTCCTTACCACTGACGGCACCACCCTGAGGCGAGAAGGGGCTTTCCCCTCGCTTATTGTTCTCAGAGAGAGAGCAGCCAAAAGAACCGTAGAACCGTTAGTGGTCCCACAAAAAGACTAGAATAGATGGTTGTTAAGCCTTGCAACACACACACACACACACACACACACACTTACCATAATGCACATTTTTCCTGAAATCATTGCCTCCTACTTCTTTCCTTCCCTTCATACCTGAGCAGCCATGTAAATGATGAGGCACCTGTGCGTAGGTATTCATCTCGTTTTTTCTTTTACTGATACACACACAAACACACGCACACACACCAGTAACCTATACCCCACAATTACCTTCCAGCCCCATAAAGGGCCCTTGTATTTTTGTCCTGTTCTAGTCACACTGACAACAGTGAGCATATAGGCCAGAAGATGCCATGCCATCTGATCTCTTCCTTAAATACAAATACCCTCATTTCCTGGGAACCCCTCCTCCAACAGTAGACACCTTTGTCACCCTGCTCCCAGCCCCCCAATCCCCATCCATCCTGTCCATCACCTCAGGGTGTGCTTGGTGACCTGCTGGCTGGTGATAGGACAAAACAGCCAGTCATCTGCGCTCCTTTTTGTTTTTGTCATCACTAGCAATTAGGCTACAGGAGACGCTGGACTGTTATCAGGATCAGGAAAAGGAGGGAAAATGATCTGATGGAAGTATTTTGAAAGAACAATTAAAGAAAAGCTTTGCTGCGAAAGGGAATGGGCCATCCAACTGATTAGTTTAATGCTTATTTCTCAAGCTGCTTTCTAGTTAGAGCTTCTTTGGTGCTGAGTTTGTTTCCTTGGATAGCCAAATTCTTTGTTGACTGTGATCTGCGGAAAAAACAAAAACGAAAAAAGCTCCAAGAGAATCCTGGCACAGTCAGTTTGTTTATGGTCGGAGAGCAAATGGACTGATCAGGGAGCAAAAGAGCCAGAGTGACTTGAGTTATTGACATATATTAGATCTGAGAAGATTGAAATCCTTTCAAAATGTCTCAGTGTGTTGCTGTCTCTTCCTGCTGCATGTTTAAACGCTGACTAGCTGCCTGCAGTACCTGCTGGTCAGCCTGGGCTGCTTCCAGTCAAACCATCAGCAATTGGACCTGCAAGACATTGACTAGGCTGTTTGGTGCTGTCTGACTGCTTTAAACTGAACTGAGTGAAAGTAGGCATTAGCCGCCATGAATCAAAGCTAGATTTTAGCTAATTCATTAAGTTGAATTTGCTAGTTTTATGAGCACAAGTAAATCATTTAAGCGCCACACAAAGAACAATGCCACTGACAGCCGTCTCTTTCAGAAATTGTATTTGAGTTGGAGAGCTTTAGCCTCATGTAATCATCGATGCTGGAAATGGCTGCCTGATCAGGGTGTGACATGGATTGTTATGAAGGGATGCTGATCAGGTCTTAGTGTTGCTCTCAATACGTCTCTCTTTGCATGTGTGTGTGTCAGATCACTTTTAATCTGCAAGAGATGGAACGCCCTCCAGCATTAGTGCTGTACAGAGAATGCTTGTGTGTCTGTGCATCCATGTGACGGTGTGTGTATGCGTGTGGGTGTGTGTGTGTGTGTGTGTGTGTTAAAAGAGCCAGAGGGCAGTCAAGACTGAGCAGCTGCTCTTTATAGTGACTGAACGGACACCAATGTGTCAGGCATCTGCCATGCATTCACCCAGCATTCTACCCACTGTTGTGTGTGTGTTCATTTCAGTGAAAGTGAGAGAAGATATGTTGGTGTGTTTTATCGTGTCATTTGGTTCATAATTTTTTTATATTGTAGAATAATTACTTTTACATGAAAATAAAGGTAAGTGTGTATAGCTAGTGTTTCGGCCAGAACATTTTAGTTTGATTGAGGAAACACCTTATAGACTGACGGTCTCTGCACTCACTTGTTACAGAGCCATAGTTTGCCCCAATAAAGGAGGGAGGTGTCTCCATTAAAGCCACCCTTTCATTACTGTGACCTCAATTTGTGGTAGGCACATTGCCAAGATGCCCATCCGTCCGTCTGTTTGAGTCCACCATGACTTTCATTGAACATTGACCTCACACACACTCCCATCGGCACAAGCAGTATGGAGGCTGAGCTGTTCAGGCTCGCGTGAGCATGCAGGCCTGAAAAAATCAATCCCTCCCATCAGAATGATACCAAAACATGTAACTGAGATAAGTCCTGATTCCTTACAGTCAGAGAATTTCTGTTTTTGAATTGTAAAGTTGGATCTGACCACTATTAGAGAATGGCATTTCTAGCTAAGATACTAATTTTATTTTTTTTAAATGTGCTATTATTCTTATTTTTATTTTATTCTGTACTATTTCAGTACAACAAGCAAGCTGCATGTTGTTAAAATGTGTTTACAGGACACTGATAAGATTATTTGTCACATTTTCCTCATTGACAGACAACCTTACAAATCTGAAGCAAATAAAAAAAAAAATTATAAAGCACATTTGAAGAAAAAAATTTGCCAAAACGTTAAAGTGCTGTACATACTGATAAAAAATCATTCCACTAAGTATTACGGTGTATCGTGATTTTGCTGGCATGATAAATTTGCAGTGTGTTGTGCTGCCCTACCTGCCACTCTGTCATGTTTAATCACAGGTCCACAACAAAGTAACTAAGTACAGACTATAGGAAACATTTGGTGTCTGTTTAGTTTACAGTTGCTATGTTGACCGAATCTCAAGTCTTTTGCTTCCTCTAATAGGTTTCTTTCCTGGATTGTTCTATATAAGGCAGAAAGAAAAAGAAATGACATTTTGAAAACAAATTGCATAACTGAGGATAGCACAATAATGTCATTGAAATTGTTTCAATTTTAATTGCAATTGAGTTGCAATTATTTAATTGCAACAATTTAAATGCATAATTAGTTGTAGATTTTTAACTAAACCAAGTGAAATTGGAACTCAATTAAACAATTATTTCATAAATAAAATAGATATATTAAAAAAGCAACATGCATATCGTCAATTATAAAAGTAGTCTTATAATTATAAATAGATGAATGGGAGAAAAAGTTGTGGATTTAATCTACAAAAAGTCAGTATGGAGGAAATAAAATCTGCTTTAATTTGTGCATAGAAAAACATTCTGGTGTAGTTAAAGTAGGAGGTAGAACTAAGTAAAGTGGAAATAATGTTGCTCTTGCAGCTTGCCACATTATAAATCAAAATTTGGTTAAAGTTTTGTGCCACAAAAATGGAAATTTGCTAAAATAACTCCATTGTCAAGAATTAACAAATTACTGTTGCCTGAATCTAACAGTCTCCCAATTAGCCTACTGTGTATTGTAAGTAAAGAAATGGAGAAATTTGTATTTAAACATATTAAAGCATATTTTGTACATCAGTTATCAGCATGCATAGGCCTGCAACATTGTTTTAAAAACTCCTGAGTCTCACCTTAGATAGCACATTATCACAGATTAAACAAATTGGCAATATATACTAAAATGGGTGGAGGCTTAGTGATTATTAGAACAAGTACAGGACTACTATCATCAACCAATAATGGAAGAGTAACTTAAAAAAATAAATATAAAAAACACCTTTTTACAACAATTGTGCATTGTACCTTTTCAAAATAAAATAAGAGCAAAAAATCATTCTTCCTTGACTTCATTAAAAAAAAAAAAAACAGACAGAATAATTGCACAAAAAAGCAGTGCCTCAAATAAACAATGTCTAGAAAAATAACAAATCAGAGCTAACATAACAGAGCTACTCCAGCAGTCTGCAGCATTAGACTAATAGTCTGATACTTTGCAACAGCAGACTTTTATTATTTTTTAACTGGCAGTAGTATCAGTGTATTACAGTCTGACAGAAACAAACCCAGCAAGTTGAAATGAAAAAAAGAATTTTAGTTTGAACAGCCCAATATGGTATGTTGGAAATAATATTTATAACTTTGAAAATCGGTGTCCATCCCAAATGACCAACTGCCTTTCTGACCAGTTTGCAGAATGAAGATATTTCTACACGGTGGGAGAGGCTGGAGGTGGAGCTGCACATGCCTGCTGTTCCACTGAGAATATGTTCTTACATAGTTTATTGGAACCTGTCTTCAGAGCAAAGTTAAATGTCTGGAACTTTGAAATTTTCTAAACAATTCTCACTCCATCTGAAATCAGTTGGGACAAACACAATAGATCGTCATCAAGAGTGATACATCTTTCGTTTTCACTTTCTCTGCCTTCCATCTGTTCCCATTTGTCTTCCCTTCTTTCCAGCTCTCTCTCTCTCTTCCTCCCTCTTGCCTTTTCTCTCTGACAGTAACCTTCCCTGACAGTGTCTCCATGCTGTCGCGCACAAATCCACCTCTGAGAAGTGTTAAAGCTCTTCCACACTCAGACGTTCACGTGCGCACACACGTACACACACGCACACACGCACACACACGCACACACACACACACACACACACGCCGTCACTCTGGATCCCGTAAGGTATCGATCTCACGTCCCGTTTGCTCTAATGGGATTTTTTACACCTAAGCATCAGAAACGCCTAATGCATCACACTGCATCTGATGTGGTGAGGCGCTCTCTCTTCCAAGCAGGCATAGTTTCATGCTGAGGGATAATTATGGCGTGGATGAGCGTTGCTGGCAAGTGTGGTAAAAAATGAATGCAGAACAGAAGAGGAGGATGCACTCAACAGCATATGCATAAGGCTCCCTGAGCATCTGACTCATGTCACAGATGTTCAGACAGTCTCTACTCACGCACACACACACGCACACCCTCCTCAGTGTTTCTCAGTGTATGCTGCTTTTTACAGGCTCCAAGCTCTGAGGTTCCCTGATGTGTTAGATGAAGAAAAACATGGAGCTTTTTTTCCTGTTTGGAAGTCATATTTATGAGATTTCCTTTTCTGGAAAAACCACACGTATCACAGTTAGCATGGAGCCAAAACCAGCTGCTAACAGATCTTTACCTTCCCTCCCTCCCTCCTCATCTTTGTCTGGGTTTCAGCAGGAACTTTGCCTTCCACCTTCTTTCCAAGTCCCTCCATGTTAGGTCAATGTGGACATATCAAGCTTTTAATTCCTTCCTTTCCCATTTAAATGATTCAGTTGTGGGTTGTATAAAGTGGAACTACAATGCTTTGGTCTGAATTCCTGACTATGGCCTCTCTTAAAGAGGCATGGTCTCTTTAAATGCAACGGAGGCTCTTCACATCCCGTCCCCCTACAGGTTACAGTGTGTTCCTCTCTGCCACATTCAGCCCTTTTTGTAGTTTTATAAACTTATACAGCAGTTTTCCAATCATTTTGGCCACTCAGTGCACTTTACACTACAGTCATATTCACCCATTCAACCACAAATTTCTACACCAGTAGGCAATTTGGGCAGGAGGAAGCTGGTATCAAACCTACTGGCTGAAGTTGCTGAAACACTCGTCTGAAGAGCTTTGTGCCAGCAAAACAAACTTTCTCTACTGATGAGGGAACATTTCCAAGAACAATAAAACATAACACTTTGAAGGTGTCCTGATGTAGAGGGATGGTGTGATAAATTGTGTGTGGTTGCACTCTGCTATTTCACTCATTAGGTACAATCTTGACATTTCAATGAGCAAACAACAAAGCTACCAGATCAGGCTCTGTGTAAGAACCCAATAAATGGGTTTCTATGTCAGGACATTAGAAAGTCCTCTGAATTTTTTTTTTTTTTACTTTTAAGTTTTCTGCCTTATATAAAAATTCTCAGATCATCTACCAGGCAACACACAGTGGATCTAGAACTCCTAAATCATCCTCTAGTTAATAAAAGTATCTCATGCTTTTCTTTTATTTATAGGATTCAAATTTCTTCACTGTCAAATGTCTTCTGCAGAAATGTTAGTTTTGCTACAGGATTCTTTTCCTTTGCTCTTTCAGCCAACTAAATGTGGTTTAGCCAAAAAAACGATGCTCCACTGCTGGCTTCCAAATGACCTCAGACTTTCATTGCCTCTTTCCTTTCTTGGTGTCACCTCAAGGCTGACCAGGTGGAGGTGTATTGCAGCAGTCTCATTTCCTCAGGTGTGTGTGCATGCGTGGGTGTGTGTGTGTGTGCGTGCGCACGCAAAAGCCCCAGTGCATTTACGTTGATACTATCTACTCACCTGCTCCTGCTAGCCCACAGAGGCAGCCATTGTGTATTGATGGTACCCAGCAAAAGACTAACGTCCTGCAGGTGACAACAGGTGTTGGTTATATATGTGTGTGTGTGCGTGCCCGTGTGTGTGTGTGTGGTGGTGGATAATATCAAGGAGGATATTGTTTGTGCCATGGCAGGAGTAGTTAGAGGAAGAGGGGAAGAGGTTACAGCCTTTCTCTCCTCACCTGGAAATTATGTTCTGCCGCCATTTTACTGGAGTGTGTTTCCAATCACTGCAGGAACGTGAGAAATGTCCGCTTGGGAATTCCTCCCAAACTTCCAGTCTGCCTCTTGAGCTTGTGCGTGCGTGTGTGTGTGTGTGTAGAAGTGTGGTTGCAAATGTTGCTGGATAGATCAGGACATATTCACTATGTGTCAGCTTTCTTCTTCTTCTTCTTCTGTGATTTAAGATCCTGCAAATACAGTTGGAAAAAAAAAAAGTGTAATTTCTACATTGTTGCCATGAAATCACAGTGTTTCCAACAATATTTTGAAAGTATCTACAGGTAAAAATAATTTTAACTATAAAAATATATAAATATTTGTTGCACAATCTAATTTAATATATCTATAACTACACATATAATCTAGTATAATATTGTAATTATAATATATTAATTATTGTAACCCAGTTTAACACATGCTAAATAATGACTTCTTTGGAACAAATATCCAGAACAGTTAGCAAAAATTACTTAATACAAAAGAAGAAAAAGTTACAAATTGTTCTGACTTTTCTTGAATTAGTGAAGTAAACCTGAACTTGACTTGTGATCCTTTGTGTCTTTCTACAACAAAGACGTGTTATTTGCTCTCCCACTTTGAATTCACTGCAATTCAATTAGAATTACTGCTTTTTTTTCTGCATGTCATTTTGAGGATGAAAATAAAATGTAAAAATGGAGGCGGCCTGTAAGAATGGGTGAATGTGTCTGCAAAGTGACCATCAACTGCAGAGAATTAAGTAGAGAAGAAGAAGATGCTGAGAGGTTCAGACAGGGAGCACACACATTTGTCTCTCTCTTCCCCACAAACATGTGTGCAGAGACTGGCAGAGTCTCGCTGATGTGCAGCTTTACTGGCAGCACTGGCACACATTAGCATGCTGTGCTTGCAGAACCGGGCATCTTTTGCTGAAGCTCATTGAAAAAGTGAAGTGACAGTTGGACAAAACTGCTCTTCTTTGTCCTTTTCTTGCTGTTGCTCTCAATTGTCAAGAGTGTTCAGACACAAGGTGCATGTGTGTGTGCTTTATAAATAAAAATGTCTTGTATTGCGTTGTATCTGTTAGACTGAGCAGGTACATTTGGGATCATCCACTTTTTTTTTTCTTTGCCCACTGCCATGTCATTCAGTTTTATTTAAATTTAATTTAATTCAATTCATGAATACTTTATTAATCTAAAAGAAAAAGCTGAAGAAGGAGCTCCTCCTTGCCCACAGTAGTGGTCTTTATTGCAGCCACTCTAAAGAACCCTCTGACTGAAGACTCTCTTCTATAACAGTTTGATGAAGAGGATGCTGAAGGTTGTCAGTATTTTTTTCATTTTATGATGAATTCTTGTTTGTACAGAAATCTTCAGAGCAGTGAGAACAGAACCAGCCTTTATCTTTTCTCATCTCAGTCTCTGACCTTCTCCAGTCGCTGCTTCTCCAACAGGTGAAGCAGCTTCACCTGTTCCGTGTGCACTCTACACCAAATTTATAGAAAATCTGCTGCATCTTTGTGGAATGACTGAAGGACCTCAGCATCCTCAGCTAGTCTGCTCTGAACTTTCTTGTAGACGTCATCATGCTCTCACACCTTCTTCCTCCTTTGAAATTTATGCATTTCTTGACTCATCTTCAGTCTCTTTTCCTAATTCACTCCATCTCCAACCTCCTCGTCCATTCCATCTCCAGCAGTTGTTGCCATCACAGGGAACTGTTGTTACTGCAACATTGCTAACAGTTAGCATCCATCTCTCCATGTAAATAACTCCCACATCCTGCATGGTGTAGACCTTAGGCTCTATGGTTCTATTTGTTCATTTTTTATTCTTGCCATAAAGGTTGTGAGGATGAAAATGTCCAAATTGTCTCGATGTCCCCAATAAGTAATTTCACTTATATAAACTGCTGAGCCCAAATCCTACAGAAAACCATCCTCCACCACAGCCAAGTGCAATGCTTTGCTGGGCCTTAGTAACCTGCTCTGTAAATTCTTCTACATGTTGTTTTTGAACCCATCTGAAGGCCACATGAGACCTGGCACTGTCTAGTTATTGAAGATGGTGACCTCTGCACCTCAGCCACTGACCCCCCTCTGGGATCTTAATGTGGCCTACCACTTTGTGGCTGAGTTTCTTTTCTTCCTCTTCACGTTTACTTTGCCGTAATACCACCTGCAGGAGGCTGTGGATTATTTAGACATGCCCAGGCTGAATTTACTGCACAGATGGGATCCTATCATGGTGGAAATAACTTACAGTGGCCCATTCTTTCCCAAATGTTTGTAGAGGTAGTCTCCATGCCTTGCAGCTGGGTTGTACACACCTGGGACAATGGATGTGATTGGATCTTTTCAGTGTAATTATTTAGAAGGGGTGTGAATATATTTAGGAATGTAGTGTTTTGTCCGCATTGCACGTCTTACTTAGCCTTTGTTTGAGCTTAGTGTAAGAGGGTTGTTGTGTTTATCATTTCCATAACATTGCTCATGTTTTCTGATATATTACATCAGGAGTGCTCAAGTCCAGTCCTTGAGAGCTACCATCCTGCAGCTTTTAGAAGCATCCTTACCCCAACAGACCAGGACCAGCTCTGAACAGGCCTGGTAACGAGCCATTCATGTGAGTCAGGGAAGCATCTAAATGTTGTAGGATGGTAGCTATTGAGAACTGGACTGGAACACCCCTGTATTACACAATAGACTTAAATACAGAATCTTGTACTTCCACAGTGGATCATTGTTCCTACAGACATTTAAGTGAACAGTCTCAAAGTCACTTAAATCTTTTTTTTTACCACTCTAAATAACTTTAGCTAAGCAAACAATGTTCACTAATCTTGGTTCTATCTGGATGTCAATCCAATAGACATTTGAGTTTCTGTATTATGACCTAAATAAAACCCTAATATAACTGGAGCAAGATGCTGAGAAGCACACCATACAGAATAGTTTAAGTTACACGGAACACAATGAGAAGTTCTGCTGAAGCTTGACTGCAATGTATGTTCTGTGCATTATGTGCTTGTGTGCATACGCAGCGATTCAGATTGACTTGAAATGCAAGAGTGGAGTTGGATGAAGCCGGAAATGTTTTCAGAAGCGTGACACCTTCCGAGACTGCTTGCTGAACATGAACACGAACACACACTGACATATCTAACATGTGTTTCTAATGAGTGGTAATGTATGAATGGGCGAGCTAGTCAACCATGCAAAATGATATCATCTGGTTGGTTGTATACATGTCTGTTTACACTGGGAGTTTAAATCCTCCTTGATGTATTTCTGTTTACTCTGTATCCTCTGAACTTGTGAATTATCATAAGGGATGAGGAGAAAAAGTCAAATTTGCTTTAAGGCCTTCAGTGAAACTCGATGCGAAGTTATGGTACTAAGATTCATATTGTTATGTTCTACGCATCAGGTTGTAATCGACAGATCTTAACCAGGCCCTTAAATCAAACAGAAGTTGAATGAAGATGTTTTTCATTCAGCTTCAAATGAATGAAAAACAAATTCACTATAGTTATTCTTTTGACTAATAAATGATGGGTGGCCATAGCTGGAGTTGTTCATACTCCTATACAAAACGGACAAATTGATCACACAGCTGATATTTTAAACTGGCTACAGCATCCAAAGCAACTGGCATGCTTAGCACAGTTAGCATTGTACTCTACTTATTTGAGTCCTCCTGTTATCTGTTGAAGGTTTTCCTCTTTAGCACACTTAAAGTCTAAAATCCTTTTCTCCGGCGTACTGTGTGTATTCTGTGAGTCGCACAGATTCTGCACACACTGTCCATGAACAGTTGAGATTTGGTAGTTGAGCATAATTGTTACCTCCATGTCCCGTGACAAATTCCTTCATTTTCTGCTATCAGAATGGATACTAGCAAGTTTGAGGAGCTAGTGGACACCTAACCCTGTTACTTCTCAGGACCCTGGGGGATGCCTTAATAAAAAAACATATTTTGTTATTAAAGTATGGCTGATGCATATTCTGCAGTTTGGTGTCGCATATGAAACAGTTAGATGTTAACTCTGTTTCCCGCTGAGCAGTTTACTGTGCAACACAGATTATGCGGTCATAGAAATTTACCATTACCATGGATATTTCCTGTAGACCTTCGATCTAGTACGATCGGACCTCCGTGCAGTGAAGTACGTCTGAGTATGCCGGCGCCTCAAATCGTCTGCTGAAATGTCTTGTTTGAAAAGCTTTTTAAATTTCTGTTTCTTCTCTGCATTCATTGAAATCCCTTATTTATCCTGAAATGGTCAGCTTTGACACTGTATCTTTGTGTTTGCAGGCAGTTATTATCAACCAATTTTGAGATGCAAGTCCATTTTAATGAACTACTGGATTCTGTTACTAGCCATTGACACTAACAGTTCTAAAATTGTGACTGGGACTTTGGTAAAACCTTGGTGTCTTTTAAGCAATTGTTTCTATTATTGCAGATTCAGATTGTTTGTGTTTGCATATTTGTTTATTTGTGTGTCCTATGACACTGTCAGACACTAGTGTCACACAGTTAATGCAATTATCCCTTAGAGGAAACAAGAAAAGGATACAAGACGTAATTTAAAAAGCGCCTGGTCTGTTTTTTGTGTGTGTGAGTGCGTGTGTGTGACTGTGATGGAGATGTTGTCACTGGCAGCCAGTCTTGGCATTTCCACGCCTGGGCTCCACTGCAGAGTTTCCATCTTTTCCCTCCAGTACATCCCCAGTCCCTCTCTTCCTCCTTTTCTAATTGGGGCTTTCCCTTGTAATTAGTCGTTGTTGCCTCCCACCTCCTCCTCCCAAGGAGAAGCCTATTGACATAGCATGTTGGCTTCAGTAACAAGCACCCTTTCCCCCCTGTGGATGTGGCGCTTCCCCCCTGAGGCATGAGGAGTGGGAGGATAGCTCATAGCATCACAGCTAACTAGGCTGTGGAGCCTCAGAGCAGGCCCTGGCGCCGGCTAGCCAGATCCCCACTGGTCAGTTTTGTACTAATCCAATAAATGAGCTGCATGCAAGGGCAAGTGTCACACACTCTAAGCATTCATACACAAAGTCACACACACACTCTCTCAGACACGCAAATCTAGATGCACACTTCAAGGTCCCAAGTTGTGACAAGCTGCTGCTAATTGTGTTCTGTCTGTCCTTGTCTCCTCCTTGGGGCTCAGAAATTCCTCAACCAGTGGGCTGAACTCAAGTGTGTATATGTTGGTCTGCTTGTATGTCTCCTTTTGTTCTTCTATCCTCTGTGTGTAGTCTTTTAATCCCTCATTCGTTTATTATTGCAGTTTTTGGAAGACACAGATGATTTACAAAAGTGTTTCTATCAGCTTGTACACAGTTCTGTGGAAGGTTTCTGAGAGGAATTATTTAGATACTAAGCAAGACCTGATGCAGTTTGGGTTTGGATCTTGCCAACTTTGGTTTTGTCCTTTTCTACACAACAATTTAGTAAATATAAAATAGTAAAGTTAACAGTTTGCCTGCAAATAAAACTCTGCTGGTAAACAGCAGCGACAAAAGTGGAACATTTTTGTGGAACATTGACGAGGACTACATGGAAGCATTAGTGCTAAAAATGCAGGAATTTGTTTATTTGCATGAATTCCCATGACTGAGGAATCGTGAAACACTGGAGAGACTAATTAGTGCTAAATTCAAGATTAATATCTTTCTGTCTTATGAGTGAATGTTGTACACGGAAATGATAAATCTGGTAGATTGTTTATTGTTTATACACAAATATAAACAAATATAACTGAATCGAACGGTTGGGTGTTTAATTTCTTCGCTATAAAATCAGGAGTAAAGTTATGTCATTACCTCCACATTGCAAGATGACGTCTGTTTTTGTGCTGCACATAAAAAGAGAATGCTCTCAGCACACTGCTTTGTTTTCCCTCATAATAATTATTTATTTTCTGCCGTGTTTCTTATATTTTTCCCCTCTGATGCTTTATTCCAACAAGAGCCATGGTCCTCCTCATTGAAAGCTTGGCTGCGCCGTTTGTCGCAGACATCCATTCATGCCTACATGCTTGCTACACATGACACATTCTTACCACAGGAAAAGCCCTGAGCCAGAACAGGCAGGAAAACTTTGGAAAACCAGGATACAATTTGGAACTTATGGAGCCTAAACGATTTCCTCCTGGGCGTTGGGCTTTGTCCTACTGGGAAAAGCCAAAAGACCGGCAGAGAAAATTACATCCGGGAAAATGTTTATGCAGCACACTCAGCTCCCTCACTTTTTTGGCCTGCAAACGAGTGATTATTCGTCTGCTCTTAACCTCTTAGGCAGAAGGGGGAGTATAGGTGGGTGATGGAGAGAGAGAAATTCTTTCCATCTCTAGTCTTCGGGCAGCTGCTGGCATAGCTTACTCTTTTTTCTTCCCCGACTTGATCTTCCTTCTTGGCAGTGCGGCTGGTATTTGGAGAGCCCTCTCTAAAAAGTGGAACTCTCTGTGTTAGGGAGTGCTGGTTACACTGAGGAAGGTGGGTAATTGGGGGGAGCCTTCACGCAAACTGGGAAACGCACACATTCATTCAATGTTCAGACCGCTCACGTTTAATCCGTGTGTGCTCCCACTGGGTCAAGTCAAATAGAAACATTATGTTCTTCACCATAATTGCTATAGTAGCTCAGAACCTTACTTCCGTCAGTCCCTTGTGACTAAACTTTAAAAGCTTAAATAGCTCACTTTATTGAACAGCCAGATGATAGACTTTAGATGTCTAGTTAAAAAAAATTAATAAATAAATAAAAGTTAATTTGACGCATTTAGCTAGGGCTTAAAATAAAATATAAGAATAACAAAAACAGACTTAAAGTTAAAAAGTTAATTACAATTTCAAAAAGAAACAAACACAAAGAGATGCACTTAAATATTAGTCCTTTGTCTAACAGATGTGTCGGGATGAATTCATAACTCTCAGTCTGTTTGGTCATCCACTCTAAAGCCAGGCCTGTGTGTGAGGTCATTTATGATCTGATGATGATCTGCTCTTCTTACAGACCACCCCGTAAAGCTCAGCTTCCTGACACTGTGCTGACGGCATGTGCAGACAGCCACAATAAAATGTTCATTGAAAAGGTGTTTGGTTATTTTTTTGCCAAAAGATTATAAATAAAAATAAAATAAAAAAAACTTTTGGCAAAACATAACTTAGGCCACCATTTTAGGAAGGCAACCAGTTGCTGTTCTGCTAAGCCAAAATGCCATCAATGAGGCCGCCTGCATGTTGCCCAAGTCCAGCAGCTTCCATTCACCGACTCAGAGAAATATGAGGAGACCTCAACAAAAAAACACACTCCTCTACTTTTGCCACCAAATAAATGTTGAATAATTAATGTCTGGAGTGCATCTTGAACTGTGTCAGATTGGACCATGAGAGAGTGAAAGGATGTTGGCTTTGCTGTGGTCTTTGCGTCCCAGGTTGTGGCTGGTGTTCTCTGTCCCACACTAACACTTTACAGTGACTCTGAAAGAGTTGTTATTGAAGTAATTTAATTGCCTTGAGGACACCGGTGTCCTTTTGGGTCCATTGACTCGCATGTACCTGGTTTTGGGGTGACTTTTGAGAAAAAATGTCTACATAAAACATGCAGTCCCAACCTGAAACTTTTTGTACCTGCATGTTTATTTTCCTCTTTGCTCTGTGTTTTCTTCCCACTAGTTGATCAAGTTCACCATCTGTTATTTGAACTCCACACTCTCCCCTGCTTCAGCTTTAGCTTAAAACCACTCACTCATCCTCGCTGACTCCTGTTCTTCTTCACTGCTGCCATGTCTCTGGTTTCATACCAACCATTCCTTTCTGTCTCTCACCACCTTTGGCCTGTGTATAACTCTCCTGCTTGAAACGGTCTCATCACCATGCCATGTCAAGTTGAGAAGTACTTGCAGCAGAGTATATTTTTCTCATTAAAGTCTGACACATTTAAGCAGCTTGGATCATATCTGTAAAGTTTTGGTGTGGTACATTTTCCGGTGCTTTTACACTTATAGTCCAGTAGATCCGGTTCTACTGGGGACCAAAATTGCAACATTTGTTGCATTTGGAGTCGATGTGGTTGGCTTGACACAATGTACTGTGTCAAGCAAAACAAACTTCAGAAACCTGTTCACTCCCTCATCTATGGTGGCGTTGCACCAAGAACTACTGAAGGAAATAACACAAAAACCTCTAAAGAAAATATTGAGTGCAACTTCCTTCTTCACAAAATGTCAACAAAAGCACAGTAGCATCAGATTTTAGTGGGTATAGTTTTCTTTTGTTATTGATAAAAGACCCCGATTCATATTTCCTGCTAGTTCTAAATTTGCATCTTTGTTTTGGTTTTAAATACCCAGAATCCCCTGCTCTATAGTTCACTTCCTGCTTTGGGAGTGGTCTCTGGTCAGCTTGGGGTACACATACCGCACCAGAGTTCACCTCAACCAGCTGAGACCTGGGTTTGTAGGCAGACCAGAGTTTACCTTTTTGGTGCACATCAGAGTTTGATTTCAGAGTTCACACCTCACCCAACCAACTTTACTTTTGGATTTTGAATTTTTTGGTGAACTAATCAGGGCTAGAGTGAATGCAGCCTTAGATAATAAAGCGCTCTACTTGAGTAGCAGCAAAATATGTTTATTTTTTATTCTAATCAAATTTTCAACCAGCTTCTTTTTCTTTCTTTTTACTTTTTATTCTGATTTTCAGGTTTGGTCTTACAAGATACAAGCCAGCAGCTTCCCCATCTACTCATCCACAGCCTAACCCAACCCAGGAGGCTGTAGGTGTTAGGTAACTTACTGTAAGAAGGGTGAGAGTGAATGATGGATTAGTTCAGAGGAGGAAAGTAGGGAAGGTGGGCTGGGGGTGGAAGTCGTGGGAACCGACAGGCATAACTCTGCTTTTGTTTTCTTTTAACAGCTCATTCGCACATCACGTTTTCAAATGCAAGCAAAAGCAATTTGTCCTCTCTGTCTTCCCCTCGCGTCCTCCCCTCTTCCTCCCTTGGCCTTTGAATCATTCTCCAGCTGGGCCCAGTTTTGCTCATTTCGTGTCAGCATGTCTGTTTATGTCTACACTGCTGTGCGTGTCTCATAGTGTGTTGGTTGCACATACACACAAACACACTCACACGCAGAAGCCTGAGGACCTTGACCAATTCCCGGTGGAAAAGCGTGGCGTCGCTCTCCGTCACAACATCTGGAAGTGGGCATTCTGCAGTCGGCAGCCGCTACACTCTGACTTGATTATATTATCTTGTTGGCGCATGTGTGTGTCGGATGTGTGCGTGCGCATGCAAAAACACAAATCGCATACTGCAGATACGCATACACCTTCAGGTTGATAAACTAATAAGTTGTGTATAGGGGGCTGTCAGGCTTTGTGAGTGTTATATGTGTGGGTGAAGAAGAGCTCTCGAGCGGTGAATGTGTTTCCGTGCGTGTGTGTGAAGAGGTCAAGTGGTGATTGCCTGATGTTGTCTGCTTTAAACACATGTTTAGCCAGGGCCCACTCAAACGTTTGGCAACCATTAGACAACTTCCTCTCCTTCTTCCGGACTTAGGTCTCTACGGATTTGTGTGATGTGCATGTGTGTGCGTGCATTCACAGGTGTGGAAACAAGCTGGAATATGTTCAAACCAGTCTTTAATATGTGGAATATATGACTTACGGGGATATGAAATATTTACCTTACCAAAAATGTTCTCTAAATGCACGCTCATGAAAGTAAGTGCTGACTTTTCTCAGAGGTGTGTTTTTATAAGGGATCAACAGAACTGTGAACTTTGCTTGTAACTGTGGCTCCAGAGCTTCTCACACACTCCCTGAAATCACACACACACACACACACCCACACACCCACCAGCGCACGCATAGACACCTAAGGGCCTCTGTCAGTCATCAGGAAATGAAAGGATCATTTAGCTTAGAGGGAAGATGGGAGGATTGTAGAAGAGGAGAGGTGGAGGAAGAGGAGGAGTATCTGTAGTTTGATGCAGATTCCAGCAACAACAATGTTGTGATATACACACTATTAAAGTGTGGACAATCTCTGAAGTCACGGTCTGACCAGCTTTGTTTATCATGGAGGTGTGATGATCCATAGTCATGATGGTCGCTAGGTAGGACACAGGCTAATTTAAGGTAAAAGTAGAAAGTGGTCAAGTTATGAAATCAGGGGATGTGCTGTGGTGGCACAGGGTTTAAGCACAACCCACATAAGGAGGCCTTAGTCCTCGACGCGGCCGTCGCAGGTTTGATTCCCGGCCTGGTGACCTTTGCCGCATGTCTTCCCCTTTCTCTCATTCCGTAACTGCCCACTTCCGTGTCAATTAACTATCAAATAAAGGCCACTAGAGCCAATAAAACTTTTTTTTTAAAAATTATGAAATCAGTCATTTTGAAGTGTTAATAAGTAGCCATTACTGTAGTGTTCACACTATGACTCCTCACGCGGTTTGGAGGCTCCCCGTCCTTCATGAATCTGCTGTGAGGTCTATACAGCAGCATGACTAACTGCTGTATAATGTGTTGTTTTTTTTTTTTTTTACTTCAGTATATATACTGAAGTAAAAAAAATGTACTTCTATATGTACTTCCAGACATATAGATGTCGAATGTGATTTATTAAAGTAGTTTAGGAGCCTGGAATAAAACAACAGAATGATGAGCTGACTGAAAAGTCAACTGGTTGCCTAAGCAACGATTGGTATGTTGTTGGTTATTATGTACGAAAATACATAATAGAGAGAAATAATTTTCAATGGTAACTCTGTGCTTTGAACTTAATTATCATTTAAACATGTAAGCCACATAGACCAATGGTTCATATGTAAACATATGGTGTGGGTATATGTGTGGTACAGATGGTATGTTTGGGGCCTCTCCAGTTACGGAATGCTCCTAGATTTTTGTCCTTTATACAATGGGTTCTATTTCAAAGTTATGTAAATACCACAGCCTACCTGGGCTCCTGATGGCAGCTTCCAGTACACCGTGCCACAAAGCTAAAATCATCTCAAGCTGATTTCTTGAAGATAGAAATCAGCTTACTGTCCTCCAGCAGGATCAATAACCACCAAATGTCAGTCCAATAAAGTGCCTTTGGGATGTTGTGGAATGGGATATTCATGGGTCATAAACCCTATCATGGATCTGCAACAGGCAAACCTTCAGCAGCCATTGGTCCTTCTGGCCACCACCAGTGGATAGAGCAGGCATTGAACTGTCAACCCATAGATGGCAGGGCAAGTTAACTGTGTTTGTGCAGCCTACCACACAGCACAAGCACACTATTTTTACAGTAAAATCTACTAAATAAAAGCAATATCAGGCTACTAACTGTCTATTTTTTGGACCATGTGGAAATAACACACGCATAGTCTGAGTTTATGTTTATTATAGGGTGTGGGGTGCTTTCTGAAGAGCATGATGTTCTGTCTAAAGGGTCAATAAAAGTCCATTAACCAATTGAACCTGGCCCCAGTTGGGTCCAAATTAGTGGCAACCACAGTCATTCTTACATTTCAATGTGTAATAAACGGTGCAGCAGGTATAGCTAATCAATTTGATGTCATTTTAGCACATATCAGTGTTATCTTGATAGTGTGACTGCAAACCGAGGAGCTCCTTTAAAAGGTGAGTAACTGTGAGCGTGGATCTGTAGCCAGCCAGGCCTGTGCTGGGCCAGAGCAGAGTGCATCCAGAGGACATGCACAAATCCCACTGGGCACAGGAGACACATGTGTCTCTGCTAATACTCTACTACTACACCTGGTGACGAGCACACCAGTATATGCATGCACTGATTTTCATGCCCTGTTTAGCCCATCACCATGTGGGGCTGCTTGATTGGCCACAGTGGAGGTGGCCTAGTATGTATCAGCAGAGAGCTCCACACATTATGTTAGAGTGAGGTGCATGGCTGTATCCAGACATAGTATGTTTTGTTTGCAATGATTTTTTTTTTACTTTTCAGTCTCCATGTTTGTAGTCCTGACATCTAGGCCAAGAGTTTGGATTGATTGATGTTGAGGATTTTTTAAAATCATTTTTGATGCTTATTTTTTGCAAACATAGCTATGTGTGTTTAAGTGTGTGGGGTTGGAAGAAGTGAAGGGTGTGTGTGTGTGTGTGTGTTTGTGTGTGTGTGTGTGTGCCCCAGGTGCGCCCGTGTTACAGATTATCTCTATATCCGAGCTAGTTTGACACCTCCGCATTCAGACTAGCGTTCAGCTGCTCGCTCTGGCACTTCCAGGACCAGCTCGACCTCATGTGAACGCTCTGTCGCCTCCACTCATGCTCACTTAGGTGAGTGTGCATGCACGCAAATCGGACTGCAGCCGTTTGCATGCCCACACCTTTGTTCATGCACTTTTAATGGGATTTCGTTGATTCCGCCTGAATTTGTACTTCTAGGTTGAGCCTTTGAAGTGCTTTTGTAAATACCAACACGTTCTTAGATTTTCACACCTCGCCCTCTGTATGTGTGTGAACGTGTCCTTGTATAGATTTGCTCTGTAGCTCCACATACGTGTTTTGTATGTGTGTTACAGTTGCTTTGCGCAGTGCACTGTGGCAGGCTGATGTGATGGCGTGTCACCTCGATAGACACTCGGCCAGCCAGGCCTGCTAATCGGCCTCTACAGAACTCTGTGTGTGTACAAAATCCTTCCTAAATGTTGCCATCATGACTTTTGAGGCACGCATATGTGTGTGTGTATATGGGCGTGTGTGCATGTGTGTGTGTCACAGCCAGTATGTGTCAATAGATCATTTGAAAGCAGATGACTCAGACACAGACTCAACATTCACTCACAAAAGAAATGGAAAAGACATTTGTATGACCTAAAATAATTCCTTCTCTTTACACTTTCATCTTATTAAAGGTTCTTTGTCAGGACACAGTAACACATATACACACATGCACACGTGCATGCCCTGCTGGCAATCATTAGAGTGCATGGAGTGCCTCCAGGCAGTGAGGGCCTTTTAGCTGAAGCCATCTCTTTCTTTTCTCTCTCATTGTTTCCTTGGTTTCCTTTTCCCTCCGTCTTTCCCGCAGGCTGAACCAGCGGCTCCACTCAGACAGGCCTGGCACACACAGCACAGGGGTAGGTTACCCTTTAACAGAAAGACACTTTAAAAACAGCGCTTTGGTTGACATTTACTGCAGCTAAAAGCAATTCCACTCCTACTCAGATTCAATAATACATTATCAAAGTGTCATTAAGTTTTTCATTTGTGCTGGATGAATAAAATAGCAGCTTTCCTCCTTTATCAGCATGCGGCTGTGTTTCCTCCATCCTCAGCTCTAGAGCGTTCCCCGTCTCAGTGAGGCAGGCATAAGGCAGGCGGACCTCTTTATGACCACTCCTCATTGTCCTCATGACCCCTGCATGTGTGTGAATAGACTGCTCACTCTTTGGGCTGTTTTTTCATGATCACAATAACCACTATCCTTGTTGTGTGCGTGTGCGTGTGCGGGCGTGTGTGGGCGTGTGTGTGTGTGTGTGTGTGTGTCAGTCATATTACTGAAGCCTTAAAAGCCTGTCAGTGGGGTCAGCCGGCCATAGACCGTGAGTCTGGCACACCATCCACATTCATGCACAACACCCTGTCCCAAATCATATGGAGCATGACTAATAACTTCATAAAGAAACACCTACTCACTCCAAATCCATTTCTCGTCCAGCAGCCACCATTGTGCTAATGGTGTTAGCCTAAAAAGCTGCTTTTCTGCAGCAGATGTGCCTTCATGCTTCCAGACCATCATTTGACCCACATTCTCTCACATCTCTCTCTTACACACACCCACACACACGCAAACACACATTATGTACCCAGTATTTAATGTCAAATTAGTTGAATGACTAATATGGGATTAGTTTACATAAACAGGATTTTATTTTTTTAGCTTTTTACCCAATAAATATCAGGAAGTCACAGATTGTCTGCTCTCAACCTATAGTGGATTTATATTGTGTGCAGTTCCTGGACATGACTGTGTGATATTTCTGTGTATGTGTGCGTGCGCGGGCATGTGTGTGTGTGTGTATGAACGCCCCACCAGGAGCCAGGCATTCAGGCTCTCGTCACCCCGCATCACTGTCACAAAGCTGTTAATGAGGGGCACATTTACTGCTGCATTAGGGGAACTCTCACTACACACACACACACACACACGCCCACGCCTGCGTGCACATGCACTCACCTATTCTTTGACTTCTTTACATCTGTGATTACTCTCCTGTAAGCTGACATGGCTTTAACATTTCAGGTGATTTGTCTGGGAAAAATGTCAAATCAGATTTTCAATTTAAAACACTTTATTAACCCCAAAGAAAAATTAAATGTGTAACTCATATCATCCAGGTTTCTTTAAAGCAGGGGTGCCCAAAGTGGGTCCTCGAGGACCGGCATCCTGCACCTTTCAGTTCTCTCCCTGGTGGTAGTAACAACCTTTTCAGCAGGTCAGTGTTCTTCTTAGATCTTCTAAGTAGCCATCATTTGATCCAGGTGCGTTAAACCAGGGAGAGAACTAAAACATGCAGGAGGCCGGCCCTCCAGGACCGACTTCAGGGACCCCGGCTTTAAAGGGTCATTGCCGAGGCTGATGGTTGTGGGCAGGAATGATCTTCTCTCTGTATTACAATACATTTGGAGAAGCTTCTGAGTGAAGGCATTGTTGCTGAATGACAGTCTCCATCATACAGGAAGAGGATGGTCAGGGTCTTGATTTTCTGAAGAATCCTTAATTGCATTGTCACCTCTAGAGGTTCCACAGTCGTCCCCAGAACAGAACCAGTGCAGAACCAACCTTCTTTATCAGGATGTTGAGCCTTTTAGGTCTTTGGTTCTGATGCTGCTGCCCCAACAGATGACACTCTCAACAACAGACTTATAGAAGACCTGCAGCATCTTGCTGCAAACACAGAATGACCTAAACTTTATTCACCTCCTCCATCAATTCAGTGTACAAAAGTGAGGTAATTATTTGGTCCTTTTGATCCCTCTGCATATCAACAATATGTCCTCAAACAGTCAGTAGTTAAAGAACTGATATTTCTTCTCACTTAGAAAAATGCTAGAGCGCAGCAGTCCTCTTGTTTTGAAGATCAGCACAAATAAAAATGCCTCTCGCTAACTAACCTATTCAGCCAATAATTTGACCTCTATTTTCTCTATAGATGTCATAAGTCTTTTTCGCACCTTCAGCTGATAGCTGGAATTAGCCACAGTGTTGGATGAACACAGAAAAAAACCTTTATGCTTTTGGCAGGCGAGTGTTTATGTCCGTGTTTGTTATGAAGTAAAAAAGAGACAGGATGTGAAAGGGATGGCTGCAAAGAGACAAGGGTCACTGTTGAGTCCTCACCGACAAACACACTCCTCTCAGCTCTGTGTGCATTGGTGTGTGCGTGTGTGTGTGTGGGGGTGTGTGTGCTTGACAGATGACTAACCCAAACGCTGTCAAAGTGTTGTGTTACTCTCACGCCTCTGTCGCTGTGATTCACTCAGTGTGTAAGGATGTTGGCGTGCGTGTCTGTGTGTTACTCGTTACTCATTGACTGGTAAGAGCCCTGGGTACATTGACATGACATACGTCTCTGCCTCTCTATAATGTGTGATGTTCTTTGCTGACTTGCTTCATTTCCTATTGATTTTTCCTAGAAACACTTAAAACCTGAAGCTAATCAAAATTAGAAACACTGTTCAAGTGTAGATTTGTTCGTCTTTAAGAAACATCATCAGTAAGCCAAGTTAACGACAGGAAGGAAACTCATGGAAATCCAGCTCACTCCAGGAGCGTTTATAAGAATAAGAGGGTCAAACTGCACATCCACACTAAATCCAGATCCATTCTCTACTCCTCCAGTACGAGGAATGGCACACCAGTTGTAGTCTCCCTTGGTCTTGTCGTTGATGCCAAGCAGATCTATTGGCTTTGACTGAACTAAAAGGTTATTGGGTAATGCAGTGGAGGAAATCTGATGACTATTACTCAAAGCTTGTGAAAAAAGTAGCGACTTATAGTCCACAATCATTTCAAGACTATTGCTGCATATTTATTTGAAGCCCATTGTTTTTGTGTTTAAATTAATAAAGATCCTCATCTACCAGATCACATACATGGAGAAAAAAATTCTCCCCCAAGTTGTCAGAGATGTTTCACCTCAATTTTACCCCACTGTTGAAAACAATAAAAGATTACTTAAAACGATGGATGGCAATATCTCTTTCAATTATGGGGCGCCTTAACACCATTAAGATGATGATACTCCCTAAACTCAACTATCTATTCACCATGATCCCCACTCAACCCACCGCAGCATTTTTTCCCACCCTGGACACAATTATGACATCATTTCACTGAAAAAAAAAAAAAAATAGAATAACGCTAACAACATTGCAACAGTTAAAACTTCAAGGCTCCCTAGAAGCACCAACTTTTCACCAATACCACTTAGCTAGTCAATTACTATACCTCATCAAATGGATACACTCAACCCACCACTTTCATCCCTGGCTGGAACAATCAGACTGCAAAGACCTATTAACAAAAGACTCATAGCAACACAATTAGACATCACAACTGTTTGAAGAACCCAGCAATTTCAGCAACTCTGACAGCTTGGTGGAAAGTCAATAAAATAAAAAAACTCAATTTTCTCACCCACAACTCAAACGACCATATGGAATAATCCAGATTTCACCACAAATAAATCACCTCTGTCTGGAATTAAATGGAAGAAAAAAGGCATCACATTCCTCTACCACATCTTAGAGGACCATAACTTCTTAACATTTCAACAGCTTATTTATAAACACAACATTGAGAGAAAACAGTTTCTTGAATATAATCAATTAAAACAAACCATCAAATCAAAAATAGGCATCAATAACTTTCACCCAAGTCAACCGAACCTACTCGATAGCATCAATAAAATTGCAAAGTCTCCAAAAACACTTTCAAAACTATATAAACTAATATCTTCAACCAATAATGCACCTCCAATTCTGATCACCAAATGGGAAAAAGATTTAACTATCCACACAGATAATCTATTTTGGAATAATGTCTGGCATAACATTTTCATCGTGTCCAACAACACCAAGATACAGTTGATACAATATAAAATAATCCATAGAACACATTTCACACAGCACAGGATGCACGTCATGGGACTGATAGAAGACAATTACACACACTGTACACTTAATATAACTGGTGATCACCTCCACACATTCTGGCTCTGTCCACTAATACAAAACGTATGGAAAGAAACAATCATCAAACTGTCTCAAATCTTGGGGCACAACATCCCACTACCACCTTCCGTCTGCTTACTTGGTAATTTAGATGAACTGAACATAAACTCCAAACAGACCCAAACCCCACTGCTTGTGGCCCTGACTATACTGCTTAATTGGAAAAAAAATAAAAATAAAAAATCAGTACCTCACAATGGCTAGATCTACTCACACAACAGATATCAATGGAGCAAAAATCTGCAAAACATAAAACCAACTTGAATATTTCAATAAAATATACTCCATATTTTTAGATGACAGTTCATTCAGTGAGTTAATGCCATGGCCGAAGCAAAGACCAGGGGAGCGAAGGGAAATGAGAGAGCCAAATAATAAAACTCATAGTGTCTCATCCTTATCATTTATTTATTCATTTATTTATTGTTCTGGCATATACTTTTATTTATTTATTCTCTTTTTATTTGCCTTCTTTTTTTTTCCGTCTCTTCTCCAAATAAAATCTTGATATAATTTTTTTGGCTATATCGCCCACACCTAATAGTATTTTTTAGACTCATTATGTAGGTTTTATTCTCATGTTGTGGTTTTGTGTAAAACTGTCCTTGTGCCAAACAAAGCATAATTTTCTTCTGTGTACACTGTAAGTGGATATCCAAGTAACAAATAAAAGCCAAAGTTCTAATAGCTTTAATCGACAGAACCAACTTTCTGCCCCTTAGTTCAGCCGGTCAGTGAACTTTAGCAGAACATAATCCTGCCTGTCTTTGTGCAGTAACTGGTCTGTGGTGGCAAGTCTCTGATGCTGATGAGGAAATGAATGATGATTAGTGAGTCACTGCAGCATGTGTTAGCCTGCTAGCATGGGTAGCTTGGATCACTGGCTAAGCTATTAGCATCTGACTCAACTCAGCCCTGGTATAATGTACAAATCAAATGTGACATTATTCATCCAGCCCACACACACATGCAGTCGGTACAGAGGCACAGACCCAGCCTCCTGTTTTATCTGCTCACTTGGCCAAACACAAACTTCATGTTTCATCTCAATCCACTAAATCTACCGTAGACTATCGCATTTCCATAGAACAGGGCATATGCTCAAACACATAAAACCAAACAGACAAGATTAAAAACAAGCTTCCGAGGCTAGACTCAGTACTCTGAAATGAAGCAAGCTTGTTCTCAGCCTCCATCAGTCGTGTAACCCAGCACTGACATGAGTTCCTGTTTTATGCTCCCCCTCTATCCCCTCTATCTCAAGGATGGTGAGTAATCAAAAGCAGATGGAGCTGAGACTGTGTAGTCAGTCTGTTATTTTAGCCCTCCGCACAGCCACTTTTATTTCCTCTGTTTTCCTCCAAAGCCTTTATTCTATATTCAGACACTAATTCCTGACCACAGCACACCAAGACTACATCCATGTTTCATTGATTATAACAAGCCCAAGTATTATTTTTTTTTCTTTTAAAACACTTGAGATTTTAGAGAGGCTGCTGTACATAGTGATTGTTGTTGGAAAGCAAATTACATCATGGGAACTACGAATAGTCTTACTCATTAGGTCACTCCTCGTGTTCCAGCCTCCATCCCATTTTGACATCAAAGGGTGCCCAAAAACCACTGACACAGGATCAGCTTTTCCTCATTTCCTTCAGCTTCAAGATTAAGATCAAAGGAGCTTCTAATCTGATTCCAGGTTGGCATTCTAATATCAACTTTTGACCTCACCTTTGTGGTGGCAGGATTGTTAGCAGATCTGGAAAGGGGAAGGATTATTTTTGTATGGCTCTTCCATTAATTTGTTCATTTGTTTTGGAATATGCTCTGTACGACTGAACCAAACACAGTGTTGTGAAATAGCATTTGTCCTATTGTGGATTAATTGTTATAAATAAATCTAATCCCATCCTTCTTTTGAATTAACTGCCCCAAACTACCCAGGTCCAAAAGCTGCCTGACCCGTAGAATCAATAAATCACTCAAACAGGAACCTGCTTGCCCCAAATAGAACTGTCTGGAACATTAAGTGGGCTGACACATTTCAAGACAAACCACTTATATATATCACTCTGGAAAGGGTTACAATCCACATTTGTTTTTATTTTATTTTGAGGTCTGTGGCCTTTACCTATAGAAACCAGAGAGAAGGGAAGAGATTTGCAGGTAAAGTACCAAGATCTGGAATTGAACCCTGGTCCTGTGTCAAGGACTCTAGAGCCATGATCTGAGGCTTTGGGACTCCAGCACACCACAGTGAGGTTCTGCATCCACAAATACAGAACACATGAAACAATGGGGAGTCCTACTCCAAAAGCACATTGACAACTCATCCAGAAGGTTACAAAAAACTCAGAATAACATCTGAAGCACTTCAAGCCTCACTGACCTTAATTAACCTCAGTGTTCCTGAATTAACAAGGAGACAGAGATGGATCAGTGGACAGGTCCAAATCCAAAATCACTGCTGACCAAAGGGAACACAAAGGCCATCTCATATTAGTTTTGCGACAGATGGATGCATTTTAGAAATAGAACATCATACTGACAGTCAAACATGGTGGTGGCAGTGTGGTGGTCTGGGCCTGCTTTGTTCCTTCAGGATCTGAATAACTTGCTGTAAATGAGCAGAAAATCCTGAAGAATGTTTGGCCATTAGTTTGTGATGGTGCACTTGGGGAATGCAACATCTCCACATCTGAATAGCTAAGAAATAAGCAAAGATGTTTTGGAGAGGCCTAGTCAAAGTCTGGATTTAAATCCAATTGAAAATTTGAGTTATGTCCTTAAATAGGCCATTCATGTCCAAAAACTGCTAGTGTGACTATATAAAAAATCGGATGTGAAATACTGAGGACACGTTATTGCAAATATTTAGGTTTTCCAGGAACAAAGCAAAACAGTTTTACAGTGAACAGAGATTACTGTTAAGTTAATAATACAATACTAATGCAAGCTGCTGTCGCTACATGTTCATTCAGGAACAGTGAATTTTATTTTGGAGGTTGTAAAACGTCACAGTTTATTCAGTATACATGTCAACATTGTGGAAGTGGTTTTTATTTTTAAACTTTAAAAACTAGGAACAGCAGATTTTTAATTGTCATTCTTCTACACCATCACAGTCCACCTGTTGTGTGGAGTACCTTCCTCACCCTCCAAATTATTAACTTAGTCACATTTTTTTTCCAACAAGCAATGTAAGACGTAGAGCACAGTTTCCAGATAATGACACTTATTGTGGTGACATTAATGCCAGATCAAAAAGCTGGCTTCTTTATGACATTTTAGCTGGGATAAACAAACAAGGCCAGGCTCATTACCAAGTAAACACAACAAAGGGATGACTACCTCCATCGAACCACCCTCCAACATGAGGACGGGAAGACAAACCCGCCTCATTTAGGTTGTGTGTGTGCTGTTCAGTGAACACCGTGTTCCTGCATTTCCACTTTAGGTTTGCAGTACTTCCAGCTCATCTCCTTTTACAAGGCTTGGCTATGACATAATTACCCACTGTCAATTAGATCACATCCTGTGCCGCACTGCCGGCTGAGGCCACTGTTAATTAATCATTGGTCCCCAGACACATCTCCTTCATGCAGATGTTTCAACTCCTGTGACCATAGTTGGCTATGATCATTTAAAAGGCCAAGAGGGGAGTTGGGAAAGATCAGAGGGAATCCCTGAAATAGTTTCTCATGTACAACACAAATAGCAAGTTTACAATTCCTACACCCCTAAAATTGGGTAGGTAAATAAAATTCTGATCGTGAGAATTACTACAATTTTCCTGAAGTTGATCTTCCCTTAGCTATGAACCCCTTGCAGTGTGACGTCATGCCTGCAATATCTCGCCCCATCAACCTGTAGAGGTCAAGAAACTGATGGCTACTATTTGTTCTAGCTGTTATCAATACAATACGCTAAATCTTGAGGCTTTGGGATCACTTTTTCTATTATGCATAATAGAAAAAGTGATGCAATTTTCAACATGCATCGACACATATATTGTCACAATCATTGTATGCAATTATATTTATTTAAACATTTAAAATCAAAAGTCCAAACACTTATCTCATATTTGGAGACATGAGGAATATTAAAATTCCTGTGATTTCAAGAACTGTCTCACATTTGACTAATCTGTGACTACACACTCTTTGGGGTGATGCACACACAGTGCTGCACAGAGTTTTGATTAATCTCCTACATTGTGTGCATGTGTGCTGTCATAATCTTCCAGTGCCATGATCAAAGCAGGTAGGCCTGTGGTCAGGTCACACACTGACTCACATGCACAAGACAGACAAACATTCCTCCAAATGGTTGTTACATGCCAGAGTCAAATTAGTCCATGGGCTTTTTAAGTGGCACAAAAGGTTCAAATTAGAGACAGGACTTTGAAGCTCCACAGTTTGCATTGATATTGTGGAGCCCCTTGTGGCTTTGGCCTCTATATCATTCCCGTAGAAAAGAGCATGTTCACATCAAAGGTTAACTGGGGCATGTGTACTGTAACTTGTCACCAGCATAGGCCTGATTTCCAAACAGCAGGGAATTGGGACGGGATGCTATGTAGGCCAGGAAGAGGCAAAGTGTGTAATTACATCAGGATCTGTGGGTTGCTCCCAAGCCTCTGACTGCATATTACACACAGGTTGTTGATCTGAAAATGGATTATACTATGCTATTCTGTGCTATGCTATACCATACAGTACTATACTATACAATACTGTTCTATACTTGGTATGTTCCTATTTATTTTCTGAGCATTCATACTCCACTGATTGGCAGAAACCAGGAGAGTACTGGTTCTCTAGCCTTCCAGAGGGAGACAGACGGGTGACTAGCATTCTGTGATTGGATGCTGTGCTGCACAATATCATACAGTACTTGTTGTATTCTATGTATGAATCTGGAGGATGCTCTGCTAGGGGTATGAATAGTTTTGAGCCTTTCTGCATGCATGTGACTGATGCTCAACTATAAATATTATCTTGGTAGATGATTATCATGTCATGTCAAGGTGTGTGTGTGTATATATATATATATATATATATATATATGTGTGTGTGTGTGTGTGTGTGTGCGTGTGTTGAAATATCTTATTGCTGGTATGTACAACACAAATAAACTTGATTGAACTTGATGGATATATTTACTTAAGAAGATTTTATATTTCCTAAACGTCTGTTTGCATGTTGCTTTTTTTGTAGCTTTACATATAATTCTTTTCAACCAACAAAGTCTATTAATAAGGAACGCTCCTTTAGTTCTCAAAATCTTTAGTCCTTTTCTGGTATATTGTTGCTGTATTGCATTTGTAAATAACAGTTGTTTTAACATGCTAAATCAAAATAAAAGTTTTGTCTCTAGAATAAAACACAGCTTCCCTTAAAAAGGTGGAGACAACTGCAACTCTGAATGAACTAATCTGGACTGGTGTAGTTCTGAAATGATCATTTTTATCGTTTTTTGCTGAAATTGTTATTATGTTGCAGACAAATAAATACTAAAGAAATGACTGGAATAAACTTGAACTAAAATGTGAAGTGGTTGGACAGGGCAGAGTTGGGTAAGAAATTTGAAACGAATTGGTAAAGTTGTGAAGTGGTTGTGAGGCAACCAATGGAACTTCTTAGCACTCTTTTTTTATTATTATTATTATTATCAAAATGACCTCTTTGATGTCAGTTCTTCTGCTTCATGATAGTTCACATTATGAAAGAATACATTGAAACAGGACACTCTTTGTGTGTGTTTTGTTCAGTTTTACAGAATGTTCAGAGGGAGCCTTCCTGTGGTAATTCTGTCTTTGAGCTATGAATACAACTACATAAAAATAATTTTCATAATACAGAAAAACAGTATCTGCTTTATGTGTTGGATTCTAGAAGCTGATAAATGTGCATGCAAAAGGTTGATTGCAGTAATGAGAGAAAGGTGGAGGTCTTCCCATGTGGTCAGTTCAGGCTGTGCCTCCTCCTGATAACGACAGAATTGATCAGAAACACTTGTGTCTACTGTTGTTTCCCATTTTTCTCCCACTTCACTGACAATATTGTGACAATAGCCAGTAGCTGAGAATCCACGAGTAATAAGAGGGAATAGAACCAGTGTTAGATTGATGATGACTCGAGAGGAAGCTTTTACTTGCTCTTTCTGCTGCCTCTGATTTGTCAAATAGAACTTTGTCAGTATCTCCATCTCTAAAATAAGTCTTAATGGTTGGAATCGTGCTGGAGGGGTGTGTGGATCTCCACCACACATGCACTCTAGGCAAAACTGCTCAGGTTTCCCTCACCTACTTCACCTGTGTGTATTTGTGTGTTTGAGATGCTCTTCTCCGGATCTTCACCTTTCCTGACACTTGTGTGGCCCATCAGTGTCTATGTGAAGTGACAGGCCACATCCTGGGGCAGCTGGCAGGAGCTGGCACACTGCAAAAGTGCAGCACAACTCCACACACACATACACACACACACGCACATACCTCAGGCCATTCTCCAGTCTTGATTCCTAAACACATTTGCTCCAGTTCCTGCTGAGGTGCTGCAGGCAAAGCTGTTGGGGAATAAAGGAGGGGCAGGATGCATGGAGGACTAACTCTTTACACACTATTACCCCTAACAAGCACACACTAGGTTATCTATCACCTCTGAAATATGCACAGTTAAAATCTGCTGGACTGAATGGATTGGTCTGGAACAGGCTGGCATTGCCCAACATTGCTATCTCACATTGACCCACAGGCATGCAACTGGAAGTTTGAGAAGAGATGAAGCATTCTGACCCCAGGAACAATTACATCACCTGTTGTTAGAAGTACACAGAATACTGGTTGGTGCAACTATTGAAGTGAACCCCTCCATGAGGAAAACATTGTCAAATTCCTGTCTCCTAGTTGAAACGTGGGAATCTTGTTGTTCAGTTGCACTTTTTAGTTTGCTGTAGTTTAAATCTGGGCCTCTTAGTTTGCAGAAGAGGGCAGGGAGCAAACTCAAAAGTGTGTGATGGACGGCAAGACCCGTCACTGCCAGATTTGTATGTTTCACAAAAAAAAGTTACTCCGTACCGTATATGGTAATTGCAATAAAGGTTCTGAAACCCGCCCTGATTGCCTCCAATCATATAAGTGGTCCTTGTGTGTGTTCTTTTTATTGTTATCTTTCTGGTGTCTGAATTAAGGTTTGAAATCTTTGTTGGCTTCAAGGTGTCTAATTATTTTCATGTCCTCCTGCTGACTTTCTGCATAGTGGAGAAAAATTGTGGCTGTACAACAGTGTGGAGAATTCTGTGTTCTTTTGTAGTTGTGTTTGTCTTCTTCAAATGTTGTGGTTGTGATGTCAAGTCGCCATATGTTTCTTTCAAACCTGTAGCTTCTTGGCTGAAACCAATAACAAAAGTGTGTGCAAAGCCAAACAGCCTGGTATGTTACTCAGGTCTGTGAACATTCTGGGAGCTTCTCAATGACAAGCTATCATCATCCACTGAAGGTTCTGGTTCTGGCAATGATTCATATGTGTATATACCACACTACACCCTTCTATAACCATCTATTCAGTCTGCTTTGCAAGCAACTCATTGGTAGCAGTAATGCATTTCTTCCAGGTCATGATAGAAACATGTTTTAAACAAAACTTGTGTAATCATTTGAATTCTTATACTGTTACAATGGAGTCAAATTTATGAGTCCAATGTTTTAGTTGAGTTAATATGCTCAGCTTTTCATGGAGATCAGGCTTTTGCCATACAGAAACGTCCTTGTCTCAGCTACACGATTCAGTAGGCTTAGCTATGGATCAGGTGTGAATTTGTTTTTAGAACCAATGAAATTATAGTTTTAAATTAAAATATTGTCTAGAGTAATCATTTATTTAGTTTTTTTTTCTTAATTTAATGTTATTATTCCCTTAATCACTGTTTTGGGGTAAATAACTAAGAATTGAACAGGGCTTCTTGAAGTTTACATCTCACTCATTTGCTCCATTACTCATTTTTGTTCTAGAAATAGAACTTTTCCCCTTGATTCCCAGTTGAGTGGTTTGGCTTTTTTTTTTTTCTTACATAGCAAATGGTGTTTTGTCGAAAAGTAAATCTGGACAAGTCTGTATCAACCCTTACACCAGCCAGCATCAAACAGCTATAAAATGTAGTCAAATATATTGAACTTCTTCATTCCTATTCCAAATGTGATGCTCTATGAACTCATTTAGCAAATTGTTTTCTCTAAAAGATAATGATCAACAAAAAGCATCCTAGTTACATATGTGAGCTTCATAGCCAGAATGGAGAACAGACTGTTTTCTTTTCCACCAAACCATAATATTTGCATTGTGACACAAATAGACACCATCTTTAAATTGTGATTTCATGTTACGCCTGTGTTTGCATTAATAACCTTGTGTAAGCTGAAAAATTAGTCTTCAAATATCACACTGAATTTGCCAGAATTAGTTTCAAATGACCTTAGCCTGGCCCGACAGGATTTAGAGCGGAAGAAAGAGTGAGGCCACAGATGAAAGTGTCTGGGGATCTCAGCTAAATCAAAAACAAATCTCCAGGAGCGTTGGGGTTAACCCCTTTGGCCGTCACAGACTTTGAAGTGCTTGGCAATACAGTTAATTGACAGAGTAGGGATTAGAGAAAGGTGGTAACAATTTAACCCAGGCTGGGAAGAGGCTGAAGGCCGGTGCTTAGCCCTATCAGGTGATGGCAGATGTTTGTGTGCCTCAGGAAAAGTGACAGAAAATTCCTACAGAGGAGAATACTTCCTAACTGACCTGTAATGCTTTGTTTGCCCAAGCCTGATTGGATGGTAATTGTTTGGAAAAGGGGAAGCATCCAGCTGATCAGACAGATGGCAGACTCATATATAGCTTCACCATCCAGGTGGAGTATTTCTGCATTGGCCTAGTGTTTGGTTATTTATTTAGTCCTGTTTGTGTATTCTGGTGCTGTAAAACTCTACCTCTAGTCAAATTGCCTTGGATCTTCAACATAACATCCCATCCAGTCCTCCTCCCCCCCGGACTGAAGTGTCAGATGTTCCTGTGACCAATCACCAGCTCCTATCTGATCATTTCTTCATCCCTGCCTGTCAGCAGGATTAAATCCACCTGTAGTGTCCACAGGCTAATATTTATTAGCATTCTCTGGTGAGGCTTTTCAGTTTGGTGTCTCAGTGCCTAACAGAGTGAGTGTCATCAAAGATGTATGTGTGGTCAAACATCTGTGTGCATGTTTATCTTTCTTTCTGTTTCCTCACATGGTCAGTGACGGTTGATGCCATTTTCATATAGCGCTGGCTTTTAGATTTGCTGGTCCTGACCTGAGCTGTCATTCCTGCTTTCTGTTTCTTCTCCTCAGGTAGGATGGGCTGTCTCTGACTTGGAGCTGATTTTGCATTTCAGGCTACACATAAAACTGTTAGCTCAGTCTGCTCCTGAAAGCTGACAGGCTGGTGTTCTACCACCTCAGCACTGCATGACAAATCAGCTACTTTGTTTGAGTTTGCTGCTCCAAAAACTGCCTTTTCCATGTTCCAAGACATGAAATGAAATTTGAAGACTTGCTGTCTTCTACCTTTGTGTCTTTAGTATGTCCTCCTTTTGTCTCTGCAGTTCCAAGATCAAATAGTCCAATAGTCATGTTGCAACTGTGTAATGCATATATTGTCTATACCAGGGGTGGGCACTCCTGGTCCTGCAGGGCCGGTGTCCTGCAACTCTTAGATGTCTCCCTGGTCCAACACACCTGAATCCAACAGCTGAATCACCTCCCAAGTGCAGTCAGGTTCTCCAGAGTCCTGCTAATGACCTCATTATTTGACTTAGGTGTGTTGAAGTAGAGAGACATCCAAAAGTTGCAGGAGACCGGCCCTCCAGGTGTGGAGTTGCCCACCCCTGTTCTAAACTGTTGTCCATAGAGTGTAAATGTTCAGAATGATATAATAATTTATACAATGAGAACTTGTCTGAACGGTGATGTTCAAAACTTTTACCATGCAGGCAAAACTAGTCAAGTGGAAAGTACTGGAAATAAGAATGTGAAAAAATTAATTAATTAATTAAAGAATATTTTAAAATAAATTATTTCTACTTGCTCAAGATGTGTCTTGTTTATAAAAAGAAATACATCCCAAATTGTCAATTGTTTTGAATGTTCTAGAAATATTTGACAGATTTTTTTTCAACATTTGGAAATTGAGTCAATCCTTTGAAAATGAGGACATTTTTAAGCGAAGTTGATTAATGGAAGCACCTGCTTCTCTCGAAAGAAAAAAAACGCTTCATGTTTTTTTGTTTCCTAATAAAGTGTGTCTGTGTTCCCTGTTACCTCCGTTGGGCCAAATCTACATCACTGAGGAATCATGGTCTGGACTTTTAATGCCCCCTAGACCTAACTGTGGACACTGCTGGTCTACAAGTTGAAAAGAGCAAAGATGTTCAAACCAGAGACATTATGACTGATTTCATAGATCTGAGACCTAACGACTGAAAAATTACAGAATTAACATTTTCATTTTGACTCTTATTCACACAGTAACTTCTACACTGAAGAGTGTTGTCAGTGCAGCTTGATGGTGCCTCCTATGGTACATTCACTGATTGGGAAAAATGTAGGTCATTGATCATGCATGGTGATGTGATGTACATGTTCCTTTTCCAGGTTTAACATAAAATAAATATATTTTACAAATCAGATCTGAAAAACTAAATGTAGAGATATATTTATTAATATTATGATTGTCTTTTCATTTTATTTTATTGTTTCATTTTGGTGTGTTTTTCTAAGATATTTTAGGTTAACTGCCTCATATTAATTAATGATTACATTTCCATCAGCTCTCCTCAGCTTCAGTCCCTGTCCTCCCTCTGTCCATCCTTCCTCCTCCTATAACCTTTTTTTTCTAACACCATCTTCTCTTCCCCTGAATCCTTGCCCCCCGCCCCTCCGGTTCCCCGGTGGGGGTGTTGTTTGTAAAGCATTATAATTTATAACGGAGCAGAGTGGATTTAATTTCAGTGCATGGGGGCTCGCCAGCAGGGCGCCAGCCTGCAATCAGGGGAATCAGCAGCTCACATAGGGCCTGCGAACACACACACAAAACACACACACACACAAAGCGCAGAGCACACCCCCACATAGAGCCGGCTAGAATGGAAAGTATTATCAGTGGCCACAAACGGACAGTGTTTCTCGTCACCCAACTCCCTCTGCATCCCAGCACCTTCTCAGCTTCGCTTTGAGCCGGCTGCAGCTGCTCTCGCTCTCTCTTCTCCTCTCTTGATCTCTGTAATTTCTACGTCTGTGTCTGGCTTACATTATCTGCATCTTCTTGCCCTCCCCTCTGCCCCTCCTCTTACTCATTGTCTCTCATTACCACTCATTACCTATTTGTAGGGGCTTTGAGTCTTTCTCATCATAGAATCTGCTGCCTTCCAGAGACAATGGAAGTTCACCACAAGGTCAGACTCAGCTGTTAGTCCTCCCATGTTCCTGTCCAATTTTACTGTTGTCTTTTGGTGTCTCTACCCACCCTTCTCTTTTGCCCTGGGGGGCTTTTATTCCCTTTTTTTCCAAACTCTGCCTATTTGCTAGCTTCAATATCCGCTTCATAAATCCTGTTTCTTTGGCGAACTGTGCCAGACGGTGGGATCATGCTTCCCTCCTGAAGGTCAGAGAGCAAACAAGAGGCAGAGGAGGAGATGATGATGTTTTTAGTTAGCCGTCATTTAGTGCTGTAGTTGATGCAACTCTCAGCTGGAAAGTGTTTCTAAACCAGACAGATCTTGTTGGTTTGAACTGTCTTAAAACCTGAAGCTGGAGACTCTTTCTTTTTTTAATTACACCTGTAGACAGCAAAACAAAACATGTGGTTGTTCTATGCAGTATGTATAGTTATTTAAAAATAACCATGAATTAAACATATATATATATATATATATATATATATATATATATATATATATATATATATATATATATATATATATATATATATATATATATATATATATATATATATATATATATATATATATATCTTTTTATTTTGAGGTTTAAATGTCATCATAAACATACTTGCTGTTGCTTTGATTCTTTCATGCATGTTGTGAACTTAGCACCGCCTTTGAGATGCAGCTGCAGTTTCCAAGCTTGCAGCCTCCGCCTCACAGATCAGCTCTCCCCTGCAACGCCCCCCTTCAGCTCCTTCAAACCAGCCAGCAGCAATTAGCAAGGCCCTGGTGGAACTGGTGAGCTCATTATACAAGCTAAATCTCTGTGAATCGCTGGTAAAAATTTTGTTAAAGGGATGTGATGGCTTCCAGAAGGCAGAGTTTCAGAAGGAGCATGGATTTTTAAAGAGCCTGAGGTCCAGTTTCAAGCCGTTATATTATGAAGTCAAATTTTTAATTCATATTTGATAACTAAAGGTTATCAGATATAAAATAGCATTATATGCCTGGAATAGACAGAATACTGCCCCATTTAATAATTAAGGAGAAGGATATATTTACTGTATGCTAATTTACCAAATCTTACTTTTGACAAAAATCTTAAGGATCAGACACTGGACACTAGACCCTTTTCCAGTTTAGACATAATGTTGCCCACATGCAGACCCACAGGGGCTGTGGGTTGACTCTGCTGGGAGCTGGCTCGTCTGGAGGAGCTGCATCACGAGTGGAGCGGTGCTGCTGCGGGTGGTGGTGAGAGCGTTCTACGGTCAAACAGCGAGTGAAGGTCACCAGAAACAGAGGAGTCCTTGTTGACGCGTTGGACAACATTCCCAGCACTAGACGATGTTTTGCAGAGGTTTCATTTTGGGTTCGTTAGAGAGTTGAGGGATGTAATTTGTGACCGTATGTCCCAGTGGTCGATCGTTGGAGCCGGTGTGTATGTGAGCGCCAGATAGCATGCCATCATGTCATACCTGTGTCCTCCACATGACGTTCCTCCTCTGTTCTCTCTGACTGTCGGAGCTTCCAGGCTCTTCCTCTAATCTACAGGCAGGATCAGAACTTTGGACATGTGTGACCGAAGTTCTGATCTTAATGATCCTACTGATTGTTTTCTTTTATCTCTATATATGATTAAAATTAATGAATAAAATTAATAAACACTCAAATATTTGTGTGTAGATAAGAACAATACTATTTATACCCTCTGACAGATTTAGTCAGAGGGTATAAAGAGATCTTTTCATTTTGATTAAAATAATATTATCATTATGAATTGTCCCTGAATCTGACAGAGCATCTATAGAGGGAGCTAAAGATTAGGATGATGGCAGGAAATTACAGCTGAAAACATATCAAATCAAGCAGGCATTTCTAATACGAATGTATTGCCAATGAAGGTTTTTCCTCTAAATACTGAGAAGGGGATAAAACATTTTCAACTTGTTGTTTTTCACAGAAATGAGACCAACAGATTTATTTTGTCAAAATAGTTTTTCCTCTTACATTTTTAAACTAACAATCATTTGAGTAATTCTGACTGATCCTAATAAAAATGGCACACTGTGCAGATTTCTTTATTTAAGCACTTCAGCTTTATTTTAACATTAGAAATACTTTAAAAGATGCAAATGAGCAAAAAAAACCAAAAACCTTTTCAATTGGTAAAATAAACATTTTATGGCCTTAAATGGGATAGCAGCATTCATATGTTGTCCTGATCATTTGTAGCAAAGGATGCATCAACAGCTAAAAATCAACATTTGAAAAGCTCAACTTTTTCTGCTTAACTTCGCATTAATACAGTGTAGGAATGATCAGTTGATTTTTTTTTTTGTTCAATTAGTTAATTAATAATTACATAGTAAATGGAGTTGATAAGAGTTTTCTCTGGTTTCTTTTACAGAATCTCAAACAGTTTTGTGTTAATTACTCCTCTGAGTGTGTCATTTTTTCAGCTTCTTGAGTCTACATGCTCAAAAAATTACAATTCATCCAATTAATCATGTCATCCCTACATGGTATCCTAGTCTTTCGGAGGGCCATCCCTTCTTGTTATCCTGTTATGTCTATTCTAATACCATTTTTCCAATTGGAACAGCTAAATGTAAATTATAGTCCAAGTTCTTAATTCCAGATGTTTGAAAAGCGTGAGCTGGCTAGTCTACTGTCCCCAGAATGCTCTCATCACCATGATCTGGTCTACAGTGATTTTCCTGCCACTGTCGTCCTTTAGCCCCCTAACCCCTGAGGAAGAACACTGCATACTTGCACTCCTCCACAATGCAAAGCAGTTATAGATGAAATGGATTCATTATGACACATGAATAAATCTTACTTCATTTTGCGGGTATTAGTCTGCTGCCTTGCTGCTGTGTTTCATCCTTTGGGAGGCAGCTAGTTTTAATCTGAGGCCTTAGCTGTTGTGTTGTTCTGCTCCTGCTGTTATATTAGGATGATTGGACATCTGTTGTGGGGTTGCTAAGCTGGGAACGCTCGTCCAATCTCAATGAGGACATTTGTCAGACACTGCAGGGAACAGCAGGATTGAGTGTGTATACGTTGCATATTTTCAAGTGAGATGAATGTTAGGATGGCAGGAGCACAGAGAATATTTATGTATAAATTAGAAACTTGTTATATGTAGTTAGTTTTTTTTTCTGATTGTAAACTGTGCTTTTAATGTTAGTAATTGCAGAACAAGCCCTTCTTCACCACTTTAAATAATGAATGCTTTGTCTCTGTACATCTCTTTGAGTTTCTTGTCTTTAACCAACTCAAGCAAAGAAGTGTTTTATGAGTTCAGAGGAAACAACACCAAATAAACAGCACACACAACGTTTGGCATCAGAAAACCACAGTTAGCTCATTAATACTTACTGGGCATTTTCAGACCACATGAGTTGGACAGGAAGCAGGTCATTTCTCTCCCTGCTACATGCCAGGGCAACACAAGTTCACAGGAAGGGCTCATCTGAAACTCTGCAACTTCAGTCCATTCCTGTCAGGAATGCAACCAGATTAGACCTAAAAGTCTGACAACAGGTGGAGGGGGAGAGTGCCTTTTAACTGATGTTACAGTAAACACATACGTAATTACTTCCCTTGAAATCTTATTGTGCAAAAGACAATCTTGTTGAACTTGAGCTAATTTAACTTGAGGAACTGTGGTGGAGAACTTCAATTTGACCAAACTTTGATTTTTAACACAGCTTTAAACCCAAGTGGAAATGGAATGTGAAGGTTTTCTTATTGAGCTCAAAAACAGACAGAACGTTCAGAATACCATGTATGTGTCTTCTGCTCCTGCTTACTCTTACAGCACTGTGTCATTTTCTTAACATTTCCTGTATCTGAGACTCTGATGATCAAACCCCTTAACTGGAATTCTTACAGCATGCAATACTCTCTGCCCTGTTACTGTCAATAAAACTGAATACACACATTCCCTGTAGTTAAAACAAAGGCAGTAAATGCCAACACTTGTTTTTTTACCTGGAGGCACTGCTGAAGTCTAAGCAGAGTCATGGCTCTCATTATTCGATTTGAAATGATTTTCTGTGACAAATGTGGTAACAAAGCTGAGCCTCCTGGCCACCACAATATATCATATTATTGTTATCGCTGGAGCGAAGTGAACCCACGTAAAATTTCACCGGTCTCATCCCGTCTTTCAATCAAACGGGTTTCTACTGAAGACGCCGAGTGTCGCTTGTGCGGAGACTCGCTTCTGTGCCAGAGAACATAAACCTAATGACCTTGGTTGCCACGCCAACTTCTAAAGACACAACGAGTGCATTTGCCTGTATGTGTGTGTGTCTCACTAATGGCTATAGAGCTGTAGTTGTTTCATTTAAGTCAGAGTTATGAAGTGTTATGGAGCCTTTTAGACTTTAACCTCCCTGGGCTGCAGTTACAATCTGTATTACAGAGGTTAGAAAGCTTTGCAGCCGCATTGTTGCTTTCTTTTCCTTCTCACGAGTCTACACACACACACACACACACACGCATGCCCACGCACACACATGTTCACACACACTTGAATAAAGTTGCTCTAGCCATGGCCTTACACATGGTCTATCCCCAAATTTAATGAAAAGTCATAATGGGTTCTGTGTGGGACACTCTCCTCTGCGATGTGTGTGTGGGGGTGTGTGTGTATGTGTACACAGCCAGGCCAAGAGGGGCCTTGGAGGCAGCAGCGGTTGATTGGAGGGCACATGTGTGATGTGGCTGAGAGATCAAACACACATTCTTGATGAGTGTGGGAGTGGAGGGCGGCACCGGAGCGTTTCTCTACCTCTGATCAGGCCGGGCGCGTTCTCGCTCCGTTACACCAGCAGAGAGACCCAGGCGCTCTCAGGAAGACAACAGCTCAAAAGCTGCCTGGATGTTACCTCTCTTCTACATGTAGCCGTGCACTTGCGTGTGTGTGTGGGTGTGTGAATGCATGTGCGTTTGCGTGTGGTGGTTTGTGAGCTTGTTGCCCATAATGAGGTCAATCTCCTGCGTGGAGCTAAAACCTCAGTTTGTCTTTATCTCTGCTGCAGAGACAGAGGATTATTCCCATCACTCCCAACAACACTTTCACTCTTAACCCTCCCACACTCGTCTTCCACCTCTCTGCATTTATGTCCTCTTCAGTCTCTTGTCGATCCTTCAGCTGTATTAAATCCTATGAAAAACATAACTGATATGTTCCTTTAGTTTGCATTAGAGTAGAGTGTGGACGTTGGTACCTGCTAAGCCTTTTAATTCAGCTCATTTATAAGGAATCAATTCAAAATAAATGTCCAGATACTTTACAATTTTGTATTTAAAAAACTGAAATACAGAATCATGTCGATGCAACATTCCAACCGTAGACAGCAGGAGTCTGCAGGACGCTGCATGTGGCTCTCTGGCCCTTTCACCATCGTTCTTACAAAAACAAATTAGATTTATTTATTTTTTTAAATCTGAAGGAAATAAATAAAGTTGATTATAGCTTTTAGCAGCACTTCTCTTTCTTTTGATGCAATATCTGCACAGAATTTCTACAATAGAAGAGCGAGTTATTTTTTTTTCTAAGAGTCAGATAACTCAATTTGTTAAAATATCTATATATTTTTATTGCTTGAGACAAATTTTATTTTGGAACAATATCCATGAAAGTGACTTGAATTGAAAAGGTTGCTGATATGTACAGATTCTAATTTAACTACACATCTCTCATTAATAAAAGAAAAGACATCTCATGTTTATAAAAATGAAATTTATTTCAGGCTTTTAGTCTCAAACTAATTTGGTTGGATGGGAATGTTCAAGTGTATTTATGTATTTTATTTATTTAAGGGATTATATATTACAATTCTGATATAAATGTAAAATGAAAAAAAAACAACTTGTTTTAATTGCAATGAAATTGTATCATTTCTCCAAAAGTATCATAACACATTACAAAGTCTTTCTTCTACTTTGTTTTTATACGTTACTGTTTTGTTTAAATTACAAAAAATTGACAGAATATAATGGAAATGTGTTGCTTTTATTCCAAAGAACTGTTAGTAAATGTTTCCACTCTGTATGAGCTGTGATTGACCAGGTGAAGGTTATTTAAAAAGCCTTTCTGGAGATACGCAGCTTCATGCTGTAATTTGTATCAGAATCACTGATGAAATGTTTAGCACCAAACTAGTGCTATTAAGGATTGTGGATGTGAAATAATTAAAGAATAAAATCGAACCATCTTCTTGTTGAACGACACTTTTAAAAACTCTTCCTGTTATTTTTATAACAGGATTTAAAGGATTTTAAACTTTGTTGTTTCATTTTTTTTTACAAAAACAAAACAGAGAAATTATTTAATAGTCAGTTGATGGTTATTAGTATGTTCACAATATGTATATATATATATATGTATATATACATATATATCCTTTTAAGTCATAATCTAAGCCAAGTCATTCTTTGTTTTCAATTCATTCTGTTCACATTGCTTCAGAAAATGATGAGCAAAAGCTGACAAATAATCTCTCATCTATAATCTCTGTGCTGACAAAGAGGATTTGAATAAGATTGGGTTGTGTGTGTTTTTAGCTGCAGCTGAGCTGACATGTGTTCTCAGTGATTCACCGTATGCGTGGTCTTTAAGTCCATTAACACAGTAAAGTTGCTTTTCTTTCAGAACTACATGTAAACTCTGGATCCAAACTGATCTGGATTGAATCAAAACGAACAAATGAGAGAAAACCATTCTTCACAGTTTTCTCTGACGTTTTAAAACCACTGAAGACTGTAGAGCCAACATGGTAGCTGTCATGTGGTAACCATGGATTATCATGCCAGGGATAATGGAGGCCATGACCTGAGGTCACTGCACTTCTACTGGTTAAACTGGTTGGCTGAATTGGTTTTCTGCTTATGCCCTTCATGGTTTATGTTAATATTTTTGCTTGTATTTGTCAACAGGACCATGTGCACCTTTTGTGTTGCATTCCTTGCAGTCTGTTTCACCAGATCTGCTAACACCCTCCCAGCCCCCCGATCTCTGTTCGCTTCACACATGACGTGGCCCACCTTTTCACCCATCTGTCAGAAGTTTTGTGTGTGAATATGCGTGTCTGTGGGTGCTGCGAGCTGTCATGCGAGGCAGCAGCGGTGTTGATCAGCGGGCCAGGCCAGTGGCATATGGCCATGTCCTGGGGTGCTGCGCATTGCGGTAACGCAGGATAGCGAACTGAACAGACAGGAGCTTGTGCACATGTCTGCTGGGATAGTGACGTGCCAACGCTGCATATGCAACTCATCAAGTGAAGTCTTGAGTATTCTCTTTTCCTTTTCCTCTGCTTCCTCCCTGCCCAGAGCCCAGATGCATCATTTTACAAACTGTGGGAGGAATTTTCTGTTTCACATGTAAATCATCTCTAGGTTTCTGACTTTGGTCATGTAGGCATCAAGATGAATGACAAATTCATAGATTAAAAAACAATCCTTTTTGAAATGGTTTTAGACATTACTCTTAATAAGCTAATTTGAGACATGGTTAAAATATAATCAGATAGTATTGAAGTCGACTGTTTAATGACTGACACTTCTGCTTTCAACTCATTCCCCTCATTGTTTGTTGTTGATGGTTGGCAGTGACCTCTGTTATATGTAGTTATGCTTTTCTGGTGCATGATGCAGTAACTCAACAGCAGGAAGGACAGTTGGAGACTTTAAATCATGTCACCTCATTTAACCATTTAGCCAGTCAGTGTTAGTCAGTACAGAGCCTTAGCCAGGTGTTCACTGCTACACCTTCAGACCTTCATGAAGGACAACCAGTTAACATAACAAGCATGTGTTTGGGCTGCTGGAAGACACTGGAGTAAAGGATGTTTACGGATTTTAACAGATTGTAATTCACACAGCTGGCCTCTTGGTGCTGACTCGCAGACATTTTCAACTTCATGCACAGAGTATAATCAATCAGTTGAAAGAAAATCCCACCAGAGAACCATCTCTGACCTGGACTCAATGCGTCTCACTAGCCGTGAGCTGACACTGCGCTGGAAAATTATGGGTGGGAGGTGCAGCTGAGCCACAGCTGCAGAAGTATAGCTTTACTTCTGCAGCAATAGGCATTCCCACTGCCTATCGTTGATAATCATGCCGACTGCTAATGACTTCAGTTAGAGAGATGTTTTCTAATTTCAAAATTTTGGCTTTTGTGGCTTTTGTAATTCTAGTCCCCTGTGTGGCAGCAGAGCGACTCCTCATCCAGATCCACGTCTAAACTCTCAGACATTTGATCACACACAAGTGGGTTCATTGACTATATTTTTCTGCTGTAGGTGCATTTTGGAATGGGTTTAATGAAGAAAAAAAATATTGCAAAAATACTTTACGCTACACAATCAGTGACTTTGATTGCGAAAGGTCACAAAAAAGTCTTGAAATCCTGGATGAACTGTTATGTGAACAAAGTAACTGCAGAATTTAATTATCTGTTCATAGAAGGCAAATCATAATTCATCCAGTTCACTACGCACGTTGTACAAACCGAAGAATCCCCATTTTCTCTGTTTTCAGAAATAGAATGAAGGTGCTAGCAGACTGTGCTAATCTTATCTTGTCTGCTGACAGTTTAAAACACACTTCTTACACCTGGGCCTAAACATAAGGAAATCAAGAAGATCAGTATAAAGACGTCTTTACATACTGTGAAGACATTTTTTGATGTGAGACATGTGTTTAAATGGTGTTTTCTACTTCATTATTCAGTGGTTTTATGGTATTTTTCCATAACACCATTGTTCTGTTTTACTTTTATTTATTTCATTTTTTTTTCATGTTAAAAAAAATTACTGACCATCTAGGAATGAAATGTCTATGATGCCTTATCAAGAAGACATTCTGTCACCAAAGAAACACTGTTGGAGTGTGAGTCTCACCCAACACAGAGACTTTAACATCTGCTTCTAGGAGATAGATTATTGTAAAAAGCTTCAATACAGAATGTAGCTCCTTTACAACGTCTACAAAACTGCATGGAGGTTGTGAAAGACCAGAAAGAGAGCTCACTGTGTTCAGAACTGAAGGTCTCTTCCCTGGTTACCTGTACATTTTAAGAGTTAGTTTTTTGGTGAAGATGATTAACTTTTAAAGCGATTAGTGCCCATAGTCCCCTTCTTGGATTTTGGATAAAATATGGAACTCAAAAAAGTCTAGTTTCCCTGGAGAAAAGGAGTGACTTGAAGATGTGAGATCACGCTGTCACTGGAAACACAAAACAGGTTAAGAGGTTTAGTCCAGTGCAGACCAATCATAGCGATGTCTGTGATTTTACAGCAGGAGCAGCACTGAACTGTTGATGGAACATGTGTTAGTGCTTTCACCTACCAACTGGCTCCTGTGTTGGGTCAGTGTGACATCTATGATCCCCGTAAAACTTGATGAGCCTAAATCAAACCCAAAGCACAACATCTATTAAACTCTGCTGGATTCTGTTAATGATGGATCTATGGGACATTTACTCTGCCTTTATACTGATGCTCTACTTTTCAAACAACTACTTTTGCACTTGAGAGCCAATCTAGACTTTCAGGCTCCTCCCAAATCAAATCATTTCCTTGTTGTCGGCCTTCATGTGTGCCAAGTTAGATTTAATTCTGCTCATTCCTTATAAGTTGGTTAAGTTGGTCATTTGTTTTTGTCAATAACGGAATGTGATGGGATTTTCGTTTTGGTTTGTTTTTTTTTTTGCTTTCTGCCATAACCTCACTATTACGAGCTAGTTTAATTAAAATCAGGACATAGGAGCCCTAAATTAAAATGCTTTAACCACATTTTAATTTTCTTTTTTATTGTCACAAAGTGAAATTGTACACAGCTTTACAAATAATTAAAATAAACTTTGAGTAGGATAGAGAATGAAATGTTTACTGGAAGCAGACACACAGTAATGTTGATGGAAGTTCCGGTTCTGATGGTCCGTTAAGAGAAAAGACATATATCTTTCAAAAACAAATGGAAAGTTGTTATTTTTACAGGGCAAACAGGCAGTAACTCTGTAGATAGTGAACAAGTTGACACATTCAAAATTGATCCCCAGTTGCTTTATTTTATTAGGTCCATGTTGGATTACTAGAAGGACAAGGTTATCTACACTATTATATTCAAATCAGGGGAATATTTGCAGAGTTCTGTATTTGCTAAACTACAGTGGTTGTATCATCAAGGTTTAATGGGCTTTATGGACCAGACTGGAGCCAGTCCTTTCATTCCTTGAAACCTTGCTAAGGTGACATCAATTAACAAAGTTTTGAGCACAGTTGGTCTAAGATGATCTCACTCGTACCATGCCTCCTGTCAGACATGGCCGTCACTCCCTCTCTCTTACTGCTGTGCTGCAGCTCCTTTCCCAGAGGAGTCTGCCATCAATGCTCAGACTAGCTAGCATAGCCACTGATGATTGCAGAGACACGGTTTTCCTGCACCGGATAATTGTTTCTCTGTCATGAGCACACTGAGCAGTGCGTACACAGGAGTGATTGACAGCTCTCTGACCTTCCTCCTGGCTCTGATTGGTTGTTTCTGAATGACTGGTGTATTTCCGCAGATGGAAGTAAGATGAGAGAAGGCAGAGCTTGATTTTATTATTTTTTTTCCACATAATGTCACGGCATGGTGACAGTTTTAGCTCATATCTAAAAAAGATACTTCTCATAAAAGTTACGTACTGCAGCTTTAAAGCCTGGATTTCCTGGATTAGTGGAGGTAAAATTAAAGCAATGATGATGAGAACATTCTTCATTGCAGTATTTTTCTCTGTTGTCTTTTTGAAGCTGATTGGCTACGCCTTGCAACATTTTAACAAGGTGAACTGTGTTTTGTGTGGCTTTTAGCTTCTCTGGATCCAAAAATGTGTTTGTTGGCTCTCCTCTGAGATGAACAGAACGACTGCATGTGTGTGTCTTGCTTTTTCGTCTGATGTTGTTTTCAACTGTTTCCTTCTGATCCTTTTTGTCAGACACACCGTACTTAACACACACATACACATTTACTCCAAGAGCCTCAGAGCCATTGTTTCTCACACAGCAGGGCACAGGGTCGATTGCCAGTTGTGGAGCATTATCAGCCTCCATGTGTTTTGTGCAGACATGCTCTCAGCTGAGGGAGCTGGTTCACGGGCCGGTCATAGCAGCCTTATTTCCTTTTAATTGACTTAAGATGGGCAAACAAGACCTCGGCAAGCACACGGTACCCATTACGCTCACACACAAAGCCAAGATGTACACTAATGAAGCTCACATAGTGACACACATATACAGGCGCAATTGCCCCTGCGTGTGTTAGCTGCTTTACAGTTCCATCAGACTAAATGAGCAGGCTGGATTTTCCCAGTCAGCATTGCTGCCTTTCAACTGCCGGCAATTCTGCCAGAACTCGTTCACAGTTGGAATGTTTTTCACTCACCTTGATGCATAATCTCAGACCAGACTTTGATGCACATTCTTGCCCGGGTCATGATTGGAAAGTCAATGTACATAAAAATGTCCTCTATCCAAAAAGTGCTGCTTCTGCAGCGTCAGAAACAGATATTGTAGATATTTTAAAACCTTTGGTTTCTGAAGCGCTGACACCTACAACTGCTTTTATCAGATACCATAGGAAGGGCCAGATAATATGAAGTTGTCCCTCATTCACCTGTGTATAAATCTTATTTCTCCTTTGATGACATAAAATAAACGATCTGACTTACTGGAGGCCTGTAGCAGCTTTAGTAGTTTCTCAGATCACTATCCAGTTTGACACTGGACTAAATTCAGGAAGTTGCTTTAAATGTACTTTTATTTGTAATTTTAAAGGAATTAACATCTGGAGAGTGTTGGTTGACTCCCCCTAGCTCCATAGGCAGTAACACCGGTGTGAAAATATGCAAAAACGATGTGATGAAACAGATGTGCTTGATGAGCAGCACATGAAGTGTGTTTTGTGTTAAATAATAACACAATTTAATACGCTGCACAGTTATTATCCAGTTTAAAGTGCTTATAGAGTTAAAATAATTCCAGTGTGCTGAAATATAAAACTTTAATTTAAAGGGAAAAGTACTCTTTTATTCTGTTAGACTCCAGCCTGCTCTGGAAGTGCTGGATGTTTTTTTTTTTTTCTAACCATCTCTCTTCATCTGCTCAGCTTTCATCTGGCAGTTAATGAAGGCGGATTGTGCATTCCCCCGTATGCCTTGTTCACACGGCAAGATTTTCATGTAGAATTTTATCCCGATTTTCATTTTTGACAATCTTCAAGGCAGCCATGATATTGGGATGGTTCTTTTTTAAGATTTTATTGGCTCTGGTGGCCTTTATTTGAGAGTGATCAGACAGGACAGAGGGGGAAGACACCAGGCCGGGACTCGAACCTGTGACGGCCGCGTCCAGGAATAAGATCTCCACACATGGGTTGTGCTTTACCTCTGCCCCCCTGTAGCCCCCTTTTTGGGATGGTTCCTAACATAATCTGAAGAGATATTTTTGTTGTGTGTGGTGTGCTAAGAGTGATGTGGTCCGCTCAGATCTGAAGTCAGGAAAGATTGTTTTTCTCTGTTAAACATACTCCACAATCACAGTCCACAATGGGTTTACTCTGACTTCTTTTTCGGTCTAAAGATTTTTGGAGATTTGAATGAAATTGATTCATGTGTGGAATTTAGAGTTTTTGTTGTCTGTGTTGACACCACACACCGAACAACAAAGCCTAACTTTTTCATCTTGTGTGCTCTCACAATTTTAAAATCTTGCCATGTGAACCAGGGATTACTCATTCACCTTCTTTCACCAAATATGCATGTGGGGGGCAAAATCATTACTAAACTACGCACACCTCTGTACTACCAATAGAGACTGAAACCCAACATTTTTTGTTTTTATCTCTTGTTTGTCTCCTGCAGGTTATTCCTAAAAAAAGAAGCTCCCTGCTCTACCAAAACCATTTCAGTTAATTTTTATGCTTATGTTTATACATCTTCCAAGCATGCATCATTACCTATGCATTTCCTTCCATCCACCCTGTCTCCCTCACTGCCCAGTCATTGTTTTCTCATTAGTGTGTGTGAGAAGAGGCCAGGCGGTTGGAGGAGGAGGAGAAGAACATCACCAGCTTACGACTTATCTGTCTCTGTCTGTCTGATTTTCTTTCTGCAGGTATGGCGCTAAAGATTAGTACTTTAAAAAAAAAAATAAAAAAAAAAAAGCTTGTCTTTTCTTAAAACAAAAGTGGAAAAAAACAATCTTTTTCTTTCATCTGGAAGTAAACGAACTACTTTAATTTCTGCTTTATTTTAACAAGAGGAACATTTCAGGTTCTTTAAACCAAACTGGCCTCTTCCTGAGAAACTCCATCAGCCTTTAACAGAAGACACTGGGCTCAGCTGTCCCTTGTGTTGCAGCACAGTTTTTTTTTTGCTTTGAACAAACATTTGCCCTGTAGGCAGAGAATAAAGCATGCATCCCAATTCCAGCTCAGGATGAGATGGAATGAATGAGCACAGGATGGAGGAAAACACTTGTAAATAAAGGTGGAGGCAGTTTGATTTCCTAATATATTTGATTTGTGGTCGTCAAACTTTTACAAAACCTCACTTGAAAAAGAAGTAAGATATTAAATTTAAGTTAGAGTTTATGAACAGGCCATGTACTTTCACTCTGATTTCTTATTGCACATTATTATGTAAGTTTTTTTTTTTTTTTTTTTTTAAAAAGCAAAGTAAAACAATGGTGCTAACTAGAGATGCACATGGAACTCTAGTGACTGATTTTATCCCTGAGCTGTGATTAGCCAGACAGAACCTTAACATTCTGATCAATTAGGTTTTTTTGTTTGCTTATTTTGTTTTGGTTTTTTATCACTAATACATCATGTCTGAGCTGTAACAGACTGACACAATAGCAGTCTTTGGTCTTTAAAATTACTTTAGGAGAATCACAAAAGGAAGGAAACTCCATTTTCAGTGGTGCTACTTTAAACCAGGAGGTTGGACTTCAGTAACTAACAGGAAGCTGAACGTCTTACAGCACAGTTACAGTCTTTTATCCCTTTGAAAAGTTTCTTTCTATCCATCATGGATCTTTTAGGAGCCAAAATGCTGACAGTTGTTTGGAAATCTTACAACTAGAGGCCTAACTAAGAATAAATACCGCTGATGTTTACAGTTGGTAAATCCAACCCCAACAGGCATGCTAACTGTACCAATCACTAATACAAGATGCTAAATGAAATTTAAATATCAACTCTGTAATCATGCTGTTTCACTGCAGGGCTGTGCAACACAGACTGCTTACATGTCATAAAATAAACAATGGACTAAATTAATGGATGATTTTACAATTCAACATCAAGCACCAAATCAGAGCTTTTCCCTAAAAGTTTTAATGTTGTATGCAACTGTGATTTATGTTAGAATTAACTCGTTGAAACCATTTAAACTTGACATTGTGCACTTTTACATTTTGGTGTTTTGTCACAGAGCTAAGCAAAATGTATATGATGCATTTCTAATTTAGGGTTACCGTATTTTTCGGACTATAAGCCGCTACTTTTTTCCTACGTTTTGAACCATGCAGCTTATAGCCCGGTGCGGCTTTTCTGTGGATTTTTCTTCAGCTGCCAGAGTGCTCTTGAGCAGGAAGTGAATCACTGGAAGTCAAAATTGTAATTCAAAGAAGAAAGTGCTAATTTTCATTTAGAACAAGCACATGCTAGCAGTAGGCACAACGGCGAAATTTCTTCAAACTCATATGATGCAGCTTTTAAGTTGAGGGCTATCGATCTGTTAGTAGAGGAAGGAAATAGAGCTGCTGCACGCAAGTTCAGCGTGAACGAAACCAAGGTTCGGCATTGCAGATGGAGGGCTTTATTATTAGATTTATTAGAACGCTGCCCTCTGCTGTCGAAAACCGAGAGCGGTGGAGATACCAGCAGCTTACAGCCTGGTGCAGCTTATATATGTACATTTCCAGTATTTAAAAAAATAAATAAATTGTAGGTGCGGCTTATAGTATGGTGCACTCTATAGTCCGGAAAATGCGTCTATTTCTAAACCCTCCTGTCCAATAGCAGGAGGTTTTATTGTGATAGAATGTAAAGAGATTCAGTCCTCTGGAACTGTGGGATGTTTCTGAAGAAAATATGTAGATTTTAGAATCGGGAATTACCATCAGGATAGATTGTTAATTTATGCAGAAACTAAAACATAGTTTGTAGATATTTGTATCCTTTCAAGAGAAATCCTTTCAAAATAAATTAACATGATTTCCATCATAGTTTTGCAATATAGAATCCATTTGGTGCATCTACAGTGTCAACAGAATTTTCTTTTTGAAAAATATACCAACTGCAAAATATTTCAGGAGACAGTTGAGGCATCAAGTAACAAAATAAGTGTGATAGAGTCTTAACCTACTGTAACTTTTAGACTCATTTTGACTTTAAAACATGAACTTGATTGTTTTGAGACTATAATTTAAAAAAACAAATGTAATGACTCATTTGCTTTAAATTAGTCTTAACAAAAGCGAGGTATTTTTCTCCTGCTTTTTTTGTGCAGAGGCAGGACATTGTTGGAAACACAGCACACAATTTCCTAAATGTTTGGTTTTGTAATTCAGTGAAATATTTCAGTCCCACTGTCTGAGCCAGCTCTCAGGTTCAATCCCAGCTGCACAGGTTAGCATACGGTGATGTTCTGCCCATGTACTGACCCTCAGCCACTGATGGCTCTGTTGACCATTACTGTATCCCTATGTACTCACTGGTTAACTGTGTATAGTTGCCATATTGTGTGTATGTATAAAATGAATTATACTAGTAAATATTGACTGGTTGTTTAGTTGTATGGTCTTGTGTTTGTTTGATTAGTAAACACTGAAGGTGTACATGGTGTTTACATCTTTGAGCTGAACTTTGGAATTTTGTTTTGCTTTGATTTGAATAATGTGACTGCATGCATCCAGCTACAGAACACACACTTGTGTGTGTGCGTGTGTGTGTGTGCTGAAGTACAGCTTCAGATTATGTAAGCCTCTGAGTTTAACTGTTCAAAACAGGTGTGTGTGTGTGTGTGTGTGTGTGTGTGTGTGTGTGTGATTAGTACTAGATATATAGATGAATGAGGATTATTTGTGTTCTCTTGGTTAAGATGAATAAATAAAAACTGATGGAATGGATATACACTGAAAGGTTCATATGCACAATGAAGTTCATTTTTAATTCCAGACTTCATTTCGATCCTGGAGTTTGAACATTTTTTTTGGCATACAACTTTCCCTTATTACAGTTCATTTTTTTGTACATGTCCTTTGTTATTCCTAATTGCTTCTCTCTAAAATCACAGAGAAATCATTTGCAGGTGTTTCTCAACATCTGTAGGGAACCTGATTTAGCAGTGAATAGATTTGTTTGAGCAGAGCAGCTTGAATAGTCATGATTGACCATATAGTGTTTTACAACCTGAGGGTGTCCTTACCAGCTCATGGCAATTTGGGGAAATTTAATTTGTAAAACAACAAAATCTACAAATCATAACCTAATTGTGTCTGGATTGATGGGAAAAGTAGCTCTTGGAGGGAGATTTTAGCCCACTCTTCATTCAGTTCAGTTGGGCAGAGTTATGAGTAATCAATGATGCTCACAGCGCACAGGAGTCATGGTGTCACTCACCTTTTCTTCTTTGATCAAATCAAGATATGTGAACCAATCAGATTGGGGATTCATCAAGGAGAAAAATACTGCAGTTTCTCTGCTGTCCACCCTTGTTCATGCTGCAGGTTTGGCTCTGTTGCAGCTCCTCTTGTCTGTGGGTCTTTACCTCATTGACCAGAGGTACTCATAACAGCACAATTCTCTTTGGTCATTCCTCTGACTGAGATACCATGAACAACATGAAGACATGTTTATTGAAAATTATACTTTCACCTTCAATTACTTTATGATCCAGATAACTGTATTTTTGATGTTGAAGTTGGTAGAAAGAGGAGAGGAAAGAAGCAGCAGCATGAACTTGGGTATGAACTGATGGTCATTCCAAAATGTTTCACAAGTTGAAACGACCACAACCTACTGAGACAACAGCAGTGGGTTAAAAACATTTAACTTTCCTTGGAATAAAGATAAAAAACACAGGACATCCTCCTCGCTGCTTCATTCAGTAACACAACAAATGTGTCCTGCCATCTAAAATCCTGAGTGAATTATTAATTATTGTAGACAGTGACTAATGAATGGAATGTATTTGGGTTGAATTTAAATACATTTCTATGATCCTGCAGAAGCTATACTAAAATTTGAGCCAGTTATAGCATTGAAAATAAAAATTTTTCATAATTGCTTTAATATTGTCATGTTTTTGTGATTTACTACTAGTTTACAAACATATTGGACATGCAGTACAGACCAAAAGTTTGGACACAACTTCTAATTGAATTAAATTAGAATTCCAGTAGACTTCATCTGCAGTTCTGGCCACAGAACCGCTGATGTATTTGTGTTTATTTTTTATATAATATTTTGCACTTGAATAAATAGTTACTTACTCAGAAGACATACAGGGAAATATACACTGTTATTCAAGGATGCTAACAAATACACTGCCTTCCTCAAATAACTAATCATTTTGAAAAATCATATGTAAATATCCATTTAAGTATAGGTTTATATCTTTTGCCCAAAACTGAGCTGCTATACTTTGAAGTTTAATGTTTTCAACAGGAATTTGCTCACATGTGACACAGTTTTAATCCATAGTGCTTTAAAGTAATTGCTAACACTAAGACAATGACTTCAGACACATATGCACATCCTTTATAGCAAACGATCTGCTAATCTAATCATAATATTGATCCATCTGTATTGATAGAGTAAAGTTATCATTTGTTCCAGGCTGTAGGTTTGATCTGTCCTAATATTCATCTAAAGAAATAAGCTGTTCTCTCTCCACAAAAAGCTAAATGGTCAAATGTTTTAGTGTATTTATCACTTCTAACACTTTTCTCAAATTCTTGAGATACCCAAAAAAGCTATAATATTTATAAAGCAAATGTTAATAACTACCAGTGTTTCTGTATGCAGTTGGCTCATTGGGAAATGAACTGCCACATTACTTAAAACCCTTCTTGTTACACAGACAACACATCTATACACACTCATTTTGCAGTATAATTGTATAAGTGGTAGTTGTTTACATTTTACAGCCAGTAAGTGAGCAAGCATCTTATTTACAGTTCAGAAAATGTGATTTACACTACAGGGTGTAAACATTTAAACTGGAATATCCAAACCGTCTCTACAGCAAAGACCACCCAACTGGCAAAGACTTACCAGGTGTAACATTGTCTATTGCAGGGTGAAACTCTAGGCTTACCAGGAGGCTTTAGAACTTGAAGCATTCAGCCATTTTGCTGTGTGCTGTATCCCAATTTAAACCATTACACTCCCCTTTGTAATCAGCCCCAACGATTATAACCTTTCCCCGTGCCTCTGATTACTGTCCGAGTGTATTTTGAACGGTTCTGGGAACACAAAAAGAAATAGAAAAAAAAAAAAACTGCTAGTGGTCCCCACAGAACTGCAGGTTCCACAGACGTACAGTAACCCCGTCTGAGTGTGTTTATGTGTGGGTTGGTGTTCGTTTGAAGTGCTCATTCCCCCCCACCAAATTACAGTGCTGCCATAATGAAGTATTACCATGTGATTCCAGAGCAGACCACTACAAAGAGGAGGAACAAGTCTATATGGGTTCTGGATGCCTGAGGTCAAAGGTCAAGTGAGACGTCCAAGCCAAGAGCTTTAAACCAGCCAGAGTTACTGGATGTGTGTTCATGTGTGTATTTGTACATGGAGAAAAAGTCAACCCTAAAGTTCTAAGGCCTTTCTGTGTGTAACACTGCATATGAAAAAACATTTGAATGAGCATTCTTTGTCTTTGTGGATTTGCTGTGTATCTGTGTTAAAGCTCACTTTGAGCTCACACACACTTGCACACACACACGCGCACACGTTTAGAGGTAGGGGCTGTTTTTGGCTGGGGGCTGTGCAGGCCTCATCTACGGCCTCCTCAACCTGATGAATGTTACATGAGGCTTGGCTGCCTCTTACATAATGCATCAGTGTAAGTATGCCATTGGACGGTGTATGTACACCATTGGCACCTTCAGCCACCTTGACTTACTGGCACATAGTCTCTTGTTCATCCACACATGCAGTAGGATAGCTTTATGAAGACAGGAAGACAGAAAATGCTTACTGTGTGTCTTCTCTGTCATCTCTTTCCTGGTTTTATGTTTGTAGGAGTGAACGTCATATTTTCCTACAGCCTCGGATATAATTTTTCGAAAAGAAAAAAAAAAATCTGAAGCATTATTCAGAATGCTTGCACACACACACAGGAGTGTGTGTGCAACTCCTGTATTTCTGCTATTATTGCTTTACACAGCAAAGATTAAAAATTATATTGTCTGATTATGTGAAACATTGGAAGAATGTATCTGCTCTGGACTTTGGAGAGCTGATCGGTTGTGTGTGTATTGTGTACTTTGCAACGCTTCATTTTACTCTAATTAGTCCTAAAAGTGGACCACCCACTCATTGTAGTCCTCCGCCTGTGCTGGAGCCACTGCTCCACCTCTGATGAGTGGCTGTAGGATGTGGCCCTCAGCCATCAGTTGACATTTTAGGGTTCTAGATATATTGATTAGAACACCACCTACATCCTAGTTGTGTCAACTAGCTAGCGTAACAGGTCAACAACAGTGTTTGGGTGATGGTTGTTTATTGCAGGGTTTGCATACATAATTTAAATGTCTTATGTTACTGTAGCTATAATTACAGCCTTAAGATATCTTCAAATTATTTGAAATGATCTAAAATAGCCTTAAATATTGTAATTACACGTCTTAAATTTTGTTGTGGCAGGACCTTTTGATCTAAAATCTAAGAGTCTAAAGTATATTCTATAAAGTAGTTTTTGTTTGAGTTTTGGTGGAATTCTGATGTCACACAAACTTTTAAGTCACACACTCATATTAAGTGCGATTTGGGACTCGAGATGGTTGAGGGTGCTGGTACCTAGCTGCTTATATAGCCTTGCTAGCTAGCTAATGTTTTTATGTCCATCTGAGTTAAGTATACGTTTACCTCCACTTGGCTGGACAATGTTTGCCCTTGCCACTGGCTCACCTTTATTGCCAATGGTCTGTGCTATTACTACTAGCATTGATCTAAGAACGTTACTTGAACTCTGAAGATGGAGGTTTTAAATTACCTATGGTAGAATTTTATTTCAACAAATATTATTTCTGTGGAGGGAACTTTTGTGCCTCTCCCTAATAAATGATGATTATAATAAACCCAGAAGTCCAAGATGGAATTCATTGATTCAGGTTTTAGACCAACCGTTTGCTTCCACACCCTACCACTCCATGTCTGTTTTTCTGAGATATTGCAGACTATGGTACTGTGATAGATGTTATTCAGGTCTATAAAAACCCTAACTTTTTCAGCTCAGCATGACTTCAAACTAGAAAGCACCCAATACCTTATAATTAAGTTTTGTTTTTCTCTGCCCATTATATGCCCAATGATATGTGTGCCATTAATTTAAAGACTCATTCATTTGCAGCATAAAAAGCTTCTGCAAGAAGTTCAGATTTTTCTTTCTTTCTCTGCAACACCTGCACTCTTGTTAGCATTATAAAGGCTGTTGTGCTGTTTGTTTTCTTTCCTTGTCACTGAGTCAGAGAATTTATGTGAAGGACATGACAGTTGTGGCTGGAATACAGTCAGCCCACGTTACTGGCAGATTCCTTTAAAAAATGACCCAGAGCAACTCCATCCTCCTGAGGCAGGAGTCACAGTGGCAGCATGGCTGCTATCAGCTAGCAACTTCTGCTTCCAGCCACTGACCAGTCTAGATTCTACTTTATAGCTAGTGTGCTAAGAGCAGTGAGGCCAAGAACCCTTTAGCGAGTGTCTCCTCTAAATCAGAGTGTACTAAATGAAAACCATTCCCCACTGCCTGCTGCAGAGCTCTGCTCAGGGACAAGAGCAAAGGGGTCAGCAGCTGGTGGAGTATATGGCAAATGTTTATGAAAAAAATGCTTTCTCAAGCCCACCAAAAACACACACTTGGGGCGGAAAAAGATTCTCTGTCCCTGAACAGCCAACAGCTGGGAAGGGTTGGGAGTAGCCTGAAGGCTGGCAAGTTGCCCCCTCCCCTCCTCAGTCCAGATGGGGGAGGTTAGACTGAGGCTAGCTGCAACCCACTCCACCCACCCTTCTTTCCCCCCTCCACTTCCCAAACTTCCCATTCCCATTAAGAAGAGGCTGAAGATTGCAGAGGAAGGGAAAGAAGGAAGAAAAGCAAAGGAGCATGACTGCTCTGTTTTTCACCCCAGCCCTCCCTCCCTCCATCCTCAGCCTAATCAAATAAAGCAGGAAGCTTCCGAGACGGAAGAGGAGTGTTTATTGATATTTGTACGAGCTGCTTCACCCCCTGCCCCGTCCCCGCCGTTTATTTTCTGTTCACCACTTTTGAAAATGATGATATTGTCGATGTTTTTGTCTCATATATCATGCTCAGTTGAATGCTTGAACACCGCTGAGGCAAAACGGTTGTGTTGCTCTCAGCATCTTATAATATACCATTATCTTAAATTGAACCAGTGGGAAATTACACACCAGCTCGACATCCGTTGTAAAATGGCCATGACCAGTCCATTTATTGTAATAAAAGGGTGTCATATGAAATGAAATGGCATGAAATAAGACTAGATGACCCACTTCATTCATAATGTTGAGAAAACATAAAGAACACATGCAACTTGCACCATGGCCAGGTCAATTCTTCTGAGAGGATTGTGTTGCAGCTGTGTATGCTTCTCTCTAAAAAGCTGAAATTACATCTTTAAGTACAGTAGATCAACTCACTCACTCACTCACTCAGATGTAGCCTTTCAGTGCTGAGAGCAGGATAAGGGCCTTTCTGTAGATTTTCTTGTAGAGAGCTGTACGTCCATCCAGTCATGTACTAGAGTCCTCATAAACTGCCAAGCTGTAATGGCTTTTTAACTTTTGATGGCAGTACAAGACCTCTGTTGAGCTTTAAAATATGGCAAAGCACTGGGACTCCAATCTTTGACCAATGTTGAGACAATAAACATTACAGTAGAGGTATAAAGTGCAGTGAAGCCAAGCCAGACCTCTGTCACTTCCTATAGAACTACATGAGCACAAACTCCAGCTAGTATCAGATTTTTATAAGGCTGTATAAAAGTCAGAAAAAGCCACCGGATGGTTTCACTCTCATGAAAATCATCCCCACAGACTAATGAAAGCAACCTTTTAGTTGTCTTAGTACACTAGAAGGTGTTGCAGATTTTATTTTAATGAAAGTCAAAACCAAGTTCCTGTTCTAATATGAGACTGATATTTTCAAAAGCCCTTTGAGTTTCTCTGAGACAGCAACTGTGCTTCCATCCAATTGTTATTCAAATTTTTAGCAAACTTTTGAAAAATGTTAAATAGACCTTTTTCCATTTACTGGTTTGGAGCAAATCAACCACACTATGCAGAGCGTGATTTCTTCAGATGTTGATGCTGTGCATAATAAACCAGATGTAGAGATTGCAACACAAGCAATAACCTCACATCTCAGAAAAACCTCCATCATGGAGGTTTGGACTTAGAACATTTCCGGAATGTTCTACCACTCCCGGCCCACAGTCCCCCCCTCCATGAAGGAAGTTTGTACTTTGACATGTTTCTGAGTTTGGTGCTTCTGTTAAGACATGCCCACCACGGGATGGGAACATTTACTGCATCTGAATGTATTTGCCAAATGTGTTTACATCCTCCCTGTTGCACATTAAGTCTCTTAGAAAAGCCAAAAACCACCTCGTGAAGGCAATAGAACTTACAATGAAAATGAAAAAAAATGGAGGATGTTATTTTGAATTTTGTAATTTCTTTCAACCTTTTCTAACATAATACTTCAACATGTCGATAAAAAGACTTAGATAGAAACACAGCTACTGTTGTGTTTGACCCTGCAGTTCTGAGAAGCTGCTGCAACAAACAAAGAGCAACTTTTTCTTGAACTACCGCCTTGAGAGGCTGTCTTGTAATTTTCAATGGATCTTTTGTTGGAGGTTATTGAGAGGCGACAGCTTGATTTTCCCCTTAAGCCTTCTTAGTATGTGTGTGTGCATGCATGCTGCTCTGTGACGTATCACTCGTCGTGGCATTGTACGTGTTCATTGGGAGAATGGTGCAGTAATCCAACACAACCTGCAAACGTTTGGGCCTGGTGCCAATGTCTCTACAGGTCACAGCTCCCGACCTCGAGGTGCCAATCAGTGTTGTTGGGTACCGTCATCTTCCACAGCAAATGTCCCAACGTGCATCCTACTCAACGTCAGACCAGAACTGCTGCCTGTGCTCATTCGTTTCAAATCAACTCAGTGTTAATTTTCTTGTAGACTAAAAATCCTACAACACGCAGCCAACATATTATTATCAAATATAATTACAAATAAGACAAAAAATGCCATTTAGTGTCATCACCCATATGTTCATAAGGAGGATTTATTAAAACCTTTACATACATTTTAAATAAATTAGGATAAAATGTGTAAAACTGCTATCTTGGAAAAAAACCAGAATTGTGCCATAGTCACTTCTTTTTTGGAAATACAGGTGAAAGAAAAAGGCAATTAAGAAAAGAGGTGGGAAATATTCTGTAACAAATGGAAGGTGCAAAATGTAAGTGATGGATGAATGGTAGAACTTAAAGAAAAAGAAACGAGAGTCAACATAACAAGTTTGACTCTTTAAACGCAACAAAAGAAAGAAAAGACCGAAGATGGAAAATGAGAAGAGGCGAAAAGAAAGTAAAGTGTAAAGAGTGCCGTTCCACTGTGTATACATGTGATTCTTCAACAGTTAAAGCGCAATTAAAAACACTCACATGGACATAAATCCATGTTTAAACAGGCATGCACACCTCCAAGGGAAAACCATTTGTAGGATGTAATTGTAAGGTAATGGAGGTCAGTCTTAGAGAGGTTAGGGGTCAGAGGTCAGAAGTGTGTTGTTGCAGGGACCTTAGCCAGTAGCCATCAGCCGGGGTCATGTCACATATGCATTTGTACCGGTTAGTGTCAGAAACGGAAAAGCAAAACCATTCAGACTTGAGCTGAAAACATGGAAACCACTGCGCCGCACGCACTACCACACACACTACCACACACACACACACCTACACACACCTTCTCTTTTAATTTTTTTTTTATAATTTGGACATCACTTTCTATTACCTGTAGCAAGCTCTCTCTGCTCCCAGCCGTGTGTCACTTTGCAGCACTCCAACTCACCCAGAGGTGTAATTGTAGCCCTGCAGGTCTCTCTGTGTAAGCCTGCCGCACTTCTCCAATAGCCACAGCTATTAACATATGTAAGAGCAACAAGGTCTCACCTTTATTGAGAAAAGCCAGGCCGCCCTGCGAGTTCATTAGCCCTCAGCCGTGTTGAATTAGAGGCGGTGCAGCCCTGCACTTTTTCACTCTGCCGTTCAGTTCGCTGCTGACTTACACACTCAACCCACTGCTTCTTCAGACAGCTTCTGGGGTTGTTGTACATATGAACTAATATTACATTTATTATATATAATTACTGTCAACAAGCTTTTTTCTGCATTTTTTTCCCTCTATAACATTTTTACCATTTTTTAGATTTTTTTTGTATTATTTTAAGAGTTCTAGAAATTTTACATCTATTATAATGTTCAACATGTCCAATACAACTTAACGTAGCACTGTGTTTAATTCAGTATAAATAATATCACAAATAGTACGATGCAATGTCATGCTATTGCAAAGTGAAACTTAGCAAAGTCTTTTTTTTGTCTGGGGTTTAAATTGTTTACATACTGTGTGTCATTTCTCTGTTGCAGCCTGGTTCACATGTAAGCTACTTTTTACACTAAACAAATCATCATCAAGATTTACAAGCCTAATTAAATATCAGGACAGAATCATGAGGTCCAGCACTGGCAGGACGGTTCTGTAAACAAGGCAAAGTTCTAATTAAGGTCCATTATCACTTGGAATCTTGTCCACATCCTCTTGGAAATGTCACTTTTTAAAAAAAAGAAGACTGAAACAATGATTCTTACTGTATTCTTCATATGAAGAGCCTGTATTTCATTTTCAGCAGATTATCCAACCTAACAAGGTTACAGGGAGAGCAGTAGGTAGAGGAAATGCATTGAATGTCTTTGAGTTGTACGAAACAAACGTTTTTAGTTTTCTGCACTTTGTATTTAAAATTACTTTATATTAATGCTGCTTGTTTCAGAGGGAAATGGCCAACATGAAAGCCAAAAAAAAGTGTCAAGGACAAACTTAAATTAGACAAAAAAAAAAAGTTTGCTCTCCTTTGTTAACTGTTAGGTTTTTGACTTTGACACAGCTATGAATTAAAAAAAAAAGTCCTGGTGCTTTTCTCAGCAGAAGAACAGTTGAGAGTTGTTCTGCTGACTGAGTGTCCCAACATGTGGTCAAACAGGTAAATGCAGAAATTAATCTAATGAAGTCAGCCCTCTTTCTTTTCAGGTGATATAATTAGGCAGTAATAACGTTAAACAGCTAATGTCCAGAGTGTGCACACTAACAGACAAAGCAAATGAGATTACTGCACAAGCAAAACCTTCGATGTTGCGTGTTTTCAGAGGGTTCTCACAGAGTAAGCTAAGGCATGTGTCCATGAGTGTCGTCCTTGTTTGCTGTCCGGATCAGCCTGGAAACAGACACCTTGGAGCAGCTGAGCATTTGGCTGTGGGACAACCCTCCGCGCAGAGAGGAACAGAACTGTTGACCTCCACACACACCAACAAGCAGCACATCATCGCACGCAGACATCCTTGTCCTCTTCAAGACGCAGTCTCACACAAACACATTCTCCTGAAGTCCCACAGGAGACAGACGCTGCCATGTTTACTGCCGCGCCGGAAATTTTAACAGGAAGGAGCTCTAGACCAGCGGCTATCATTCACACTGTCTTCCTCCCTGTCCATCCTTCTCTCCCACTCTTTCTTTTTGTTTGTTGTTGTTTCTTTCAGACGTCTTTACATCAACACTTAGGTCAGTTTATTTGTCTGAAGCAACAACTCAGCAAGTTTTATTGCTCTGCAAATCTAAATCAGGAGGGGGCGTAGCACATAAATTTCCGGAAAAGCGCGCCAGTGCACACACTCAGGAGAATGTAAACCGGGCCTGGAGCATAAGCGATAACAAATAAGAGATATGCTCGAGCTGCGAGCAATACACTCCAAATGTTTTTGTTTTTATTTCGAAGGACACAGAGGAGTCTGGCTGGAGCTGCAGCCAGAAAAACACTCCAGAGCTTCCAAACACTGTCGGCCACACTGTCTCCCTATCGAGAGCCTGCTGGTCCACTCTCTTTTTCTCTCCTCTCTCTGTAGAAGTTGAGGGGAATCCAGTGGTACTAATGATCCATTATGAAGAACCGCAAGCTGTCTAACCCATTAGTCTACAAAGGGTCCTTACTTTACTTCAAATTCTTTTATTTTTTTGAAAAAAAATGCTTAATTTTTCTCTTAAAAGGTTTGTAATAAATAAGTAGATGACTAAATTTTCCACAATTTAAAAGGAAAATATTATAAATAATATTTATATTAAAAAAACTATTTAAAAATGGCTAAAACTGTTTTGGTTCAGTCCTTTTTAAAAAGTATATTGATAGTTTGACTTTTTTTAAAGTTAGGTGCTGTTCATATCATCAGCCTGGTTCTAAGGACAATCAAGAGACCTAATAGTCAAGTTTTTGGACTGTGGGAGGAAGCTGGACTACCTGATCAGTTTGTAAGATAAGCCCCAATTTTAATAAAGCTTATGTACTGATCCAACTAGTCCAATAGAATGGAAGCTATCATATTACACAATGTCCCATTGGCTCTGGCTGCTTGTCACCAGCTTCAGTAACTCAGTCCAGTCTCTCATTAAGGTTTGTTTCATCTGTCTGAATGTGCTCCCGGTGTTTGGTAGAAATGATTATCCAGTTATAAAGCCTCTGTCATCTCACACAACACATCATCTGTTCAGATGAAAAGCCGCACAAATGTTTTTCCATAAAACTGGAGACTTCCTAAATGCAATTTTCCATCTTGTCTCTTTCATTCACTCATGGTTTTCTTTTTTCGCTTTTCCGTTTTTTTTATGTCTAATTAAATTAGCATAAAGCTTGTTGAAAATGCCCTCATCTTTACAGCCACGACTTCGCTGTTTAGCTTATTTATTTCTTTAAATAAGAAAGTTTGGCTTTTTTTAAAGTTAAAAATTCAATCTTGAATTGAATTTTAAGCAAACAATAAGTAAAGTTGGATTCTATTTTGTTTGAGGTGATTAATAGGATATCTGTACTGATGTCCTATTAATACACATCCACAGTGTACTGTATAGAGACAATAGGAATTAACAGTCCTTCAGGCAGCATCTGGTTTCACTCCATGTTTTTGCTAATGGGATTATATCACCTTTCTTACTGTTCAGCATTTGTTTCCAGTTCCCTCTTCTGCATCCTGAGTTTGTTTTGTAGGCTCCAAAGTTAGTGGCTGGAGATCAGTTAAGGGTGTATTCACACCAGGCCTGTTTGATTCACTGAAACTAATTGAATTCTAATGTTGCCCAAAAAGGCTAACTCTGATCTGTCTGGAAACCTGGGCCTCAGTTTGGTTGAAATAAACTCTGGTGTGGTTTCAATGCACCAGAGCACACTGTGCACACTAAGTAGACTGGAGACTGCTCCTAAAGCAGGAGGAGGGCTACAGAGCTGGGCCTTCTGGGTAAAAACAACCGAAGCAAACAAGCAAGTCTAACACACCTCATGCAACAAATACCTTATGGTCTTTTGCCTAAGACAAAAGAACAATCCTTCAAATGTTAATACTTTGTCTACATTTCCTGAAGAAGGAACTTGTCCTCAGTTTCTTCTTGGTGTTATTTCCTTCAGTGATTCTTGGAGCAGCGCAGGGGGTAAAAAGCTTTCCCAAAGAGTTTGGTTTGTTCAGCGCAGTGAAGCATGAAAGTGAACTGCACCAACTGAAAATTATGGTCTCCAGTTGAATTGAGTCTACCGGACTAATAGGTGTAAAAGTGTAAAATCACCTTATGGTGAATAAACCCTTTATCAAGTTCAGAAAAGCAGCAAATCTAGCCATTAGCTGCTACATTTCTGGGACAGATTTAATCAAAAGACTTTCAAATGAGTTTTCATCTTCAAGTTGTCAGCTTTATAGTTCTGAAGTGGCTTTGTTGATCATGGCCTGACAATTTGCCTACGCTTATTGATTTTTTTAAAGCTCAATCTTTTACTCTGATGTCTTTTCAGATGTAGTAGTTTGAGATATGTGTTGCACTATTTTCTCTAGGCCCTCCATTAGACAATAGTTTGTAGAGGGACACCCTAAAACCTCAGAGTGATGGCTAGTGTGCAATGCTTGCATATTTACCTGAAGGTATGCTCTTCAGTGACAGCATGTCAGAAGGATCTTTCCAAAGAGAAACTTGAAAGGCGTCATAGTGAGGTGACAAGACTGACTCTGTCAGCCTCGGTTAATTTGAAACAATAAATCTCTAAACCTCATAGATGAACTGGCTCAGCTCTGTTTTTATACTCGTCGATTTGGTCTCTATCAAAAACCCGCAGCCACAGGTTGTAAACTAAGAAAGATTTTTAAAAAAGCAACCAAAAATAACTGCATCTGTTTCTAGACAAAATCTGTAAAGAAATCCAGTATGTATTTTTCTATGCTTGTATGAAAGCATGGTTAAATAACGTTGGTAGTGGAGGATAAGTCTTCTTTCTGTGATGTATAAATTAAGACATCCAAGTGTTTTATGGACTTATTGACATCTCTGTGACCTGTTATGCATAACACACTCACTCCCTCTCCTTTTGTGTGAGCCGGGGCTCTGGAAGTGTTGAAGGGAGGGAGGGAAGGAGGGCACTGAGGGTACAGCATTGCTTCAGGGCCAGACTGAACTTCCTGTAAAGGTGTAAGGGATAAATGCAGAGAGAGATGCAGGGAAGGGGTGAGGCCATGTGAGGAGACGAGAGTCTGAGCCTGGCTTAGACATCTCCCATTCTGAGGCTGCTGACATCCCTACTGGCTATCATATCTTTTTGTGCCTGTAACACACAACTCACACACTTTTCAATTTTTCACTCTCTTCCTTTTGCTCGTCCCCTATTCTGACCCTCAGCACTGCTTTTACAGAGAGAACAGATACTTTGTCCTATTGGACCACTTGTAAAAGCTTCTATCCCTTTCATTCTCCATGGCTTCTGCACACATCAAAAGCAGAGGCTGTTTAACAGTGCCAAGTCCTCTGAGGGTCATGGCAAAGGACACACTCACTAAGTGTGGAGGTTCATAATGTCCTGTGTTTGAGTTTACTGCCTGAAGGCACTGTGGACTTTACTGTGGTTGTAGAGAGAAAGCGATATTATTAACTCTTTCCAGAACTGAACCTTCCTAGGGCACTAGCAGAAAAAAAAACAAGATTAAGTAAGTATTTATGTCTATTCATCTAGTCAATCCAATACTCACCAGGCTTCACCAAGTGCACCTCTCATCAAGTTTGGAGCTTTGTTCTTACAGACAGAAGCCAATTTCAACGCATCAAATTTTGAAAACGGGTTAAGTTTGATATAGTCAGCATTTTTATTAATGAAGGTAACATAGTTATTTGATTGTGTTATAAAATGGCGTCATGTGCCTGGAAAATATATAACACCACCACTTTTGCTTCATATAAATGGCACACTATTGGCTTCATATAAAATAGTCAATATTTGGCATTTCTTCAAAGAATGGTACAAATGCAAGACAGAAAGTGGATGCTCTGGTTCATCCATCTGTGGCATTTTCAAGTGTGTACTTTTACTGTAACTGCATTGCAGGTGGTGAATTTGTTTGCTTTGTACAATTTATTATTAAATCAAAAAAACATTTTTTCTCTATTCTCTTTTTTTCCATGTGGTGTTACATGACACGTCTGCTTATTTGACCGTCCAGGTGAGTACCACTTTAAACTTCTTGACAGCAACCATGCAGTGTGCTCTCTTATCCTTCTTTGGTTCCTTGGCAACATGTTTCAGTGTTAGGCCTTCACATTCCCTCCCAGAGACCCTTCTTTCAGCCCCAACACCCTGTCATTATTTTAATCAAATGCAATTACCACCGCTATGGGGACAATGAACATTTGTTGACTATCCTTTTTCAGCCACCCCTAGTCACTGCCCCCTGGATCCCACCGCTTCAGCCTTCCCACACACACACAAACACACACACACATGCACTAGAACAAACAACTGTCTTGGGGAAAAAGGGCAAGAGTTAAAAGTCTGAGGCCAAGTAGACGTGTGGGTTTGGAAAGATGAAAATACACATTGTACTGTACAAGGTTCACCAACAACATTTTTGTTTTGGGGTGGAGAATTTGATTGAAGTGTTATGGGAGACTTTTGTTTGACTGAGAGCAGTGATCAGTGTGTTTAGGAGTTGTCCATGTGCGGTTTGGCACATCAACTAGGCGTTCTTTTGGTCAGTGGGTGGGAAAAGCAGGGGGGAACATAATGACCTTATGATGCTGCTGTGGGGTGAGGCATTGAATTGACCGCTTTTGTGGCGAGTGTCAGAAAAGACGCCTCGTCCAAAAGCAGGCCGGCCTTTGTCCTCATTCCTCCTATTATCTTTGCACCACTGCAAAATGTGTTTTCAGATAATCTCTGAAGAAAGGGCAAGATGGCTTCAGAGAGGACGGTTGTGTCTGTTTGAGTGGAGAGAGACAGGAGGCGTTGGGGGTGGTGGTTGTTGTTGAATAGCCTCCTCTGTAGTGATGAGGAAGGGGGAGAAGAGTGGGATAAAGACTGTAAGTGTTCTGGAGATGTGACCACCACACCACCTCTTCTGCCTTGTGGGCACAAGAAAATAATTCACTGATCTGTCATCTGCCAGACATTACCCGACACTTCCTTCCTCTACCTCAACTCCTTTTTTTTCACATACTTACACTCTAATTCACATCACTTCTTCTCCCAGCTATACTCAGAATTCATTCCCGTCCACCAGACACATAATAACTCTGAATCCCTCAGTGGCCCCCTCCTAGTGTGAGAGGACTTAGCTAGTGGCTCCAAAACTTATGAATCACCCTCAGGTAGACTGCAAATCTCTGTTACAGAAAAAGATGACTTTAGGTTGAGCGAGTGTGAGGATGCTCACTCTGCACAATGCTCTTCAAAATGGAGGCAATAAAAACATCAAACACCAACTGGGAGGGGGAATTCCTCATGCATGGCTACTAACCAAACATGAAATGTTTATGCTTTCAGTGTGTGGGATGGTGTGGAATTGCTCACTCACGAAAAGCAGGGGACAAAGTTGTCTCTGATCCACATGTGGTACCTCCCGCTACTTCATGTATTCTTACAACAGTTCAAGGAACGAAAGGCGGCAGCAATCCCCTGACTAAAGATACAGATATTGAACAGGACAGGAACATTAACATTTTACCAGAGCCGTTCCTCCACCTCTTCTTCTCTCACCGTCTCACTCCTTCCTTTGACATGGTGTTGGCATTCCCCAGAGCTGTAGTACACTTACAGCATACTGGGGGAAAGTGCCACATTTGGGAGTCACAGCAACACAACATTGAGAGAAGCAGCAAAGTGGGCTGAAGAGAACTTTCTTGGCAATAAAGTAATTGTGAAGACTGTTTGGTTGAGGAGACTGCTTTGTGCCTCAACACTCGGCTGTCTGGTAGACATTTTTATTTTCCTATGCTTTTCTGTGTCCGATAATATAATTGCATTTATATTAATGTATGCCTACAAAAGCTTTGAGGCAGACAGTTCTTTTATTTTATACAGTCAATGTGAAAAGAAAGTGTAGAAATATTATAGATTTTAGGCATTTAGCAGGCTCATCAGTTCTTTAAGTCTTATTTCTGTTGTAAAAAAAACAAAACAAGTATTGGTTCCATGTTAACAAACTGTGTGCAGGAAGAAGTACATTTTTCCATTAGTTTTAAACGGAACAGTAGAAGCTAGATGTTTCTTATAAGATCCACTTGGTCAGTTGATAAATAGCAAGTTTAGCTATAAAAGCAGGAGTTCTAGCAGTTTGTTGCTCTGGAGTCTACACCTGTGTGTCACCAAAGTAGAAAGGTACGGTAATGACCAAAGAGAAGCAACTGTTGTTTAAAAACACTTTTCAAACAACATTAAGTTCACCAATTTACTGTGAAATGAATAGGCAGAAGTGAAAAACATTTAAGACAGCTGCCGATCCACACAGGATTGTGTCATACTCAGAAACTCGGGGTCATCTCTCAGATTCCACAGGCCTCAGTTAGCATTACAGTTCATGATGGCATGATTCAAAATAGAGACTGATTAAGCAGGATGTGTCAGAAGTGTTACCAGGCCAAATCTTTTCTCTTAAATGAATATGGAAGCACGTCTTGTTTGCAAACCTCCATCTGGGTAAACAAGACTTTTGGAGCAATGTTCTTTGGACAGATCAGCACAGAGTAGAGATGTTTTGCCATACTGGGGAGTGCTTTGGTTTGCAGAAAGCAAACACTGCAAACCACCCTAAGCCAGTTATATCAACTGGGAAGAATAGTGATGGAGGTTTAATGGTACAGGCCTGATTAACAGCCAGAAAATTTGGACTCATTGCCTTTATTAGCCTCTTTCACACAGAACTTCAAGACAGGGTTAAGGCACCTTTTTGCCATCTTTAAGTGTTTTGTGGAAGGACCAATGCAATGAGAGTGGTTGAAGTCAGCACACTTCTGTCATGCCCCTGACTCATCCTACAAACTTCCCCAGAGGGCATAAAATACTAATAATATTCCATCCATCCATCTGTAATCTAACACTTCATCCCTTGTGGGGTCATGAAGGCTGCTGGTGCCAGTCTCCTATGGTAAATGGGTGAGAAGTGACAGACAGGTCACCAGTCAATCATAGACTAATGTTACATGTTACAATTAAAGCTTGGTGGAGACTGGATTATGCAAGCAATGACATGTAATGAAGAGTGAGGCATTTTCACGAGCTACTATATCAACTACCTTGATATAGTAGCTTCATATTTGTTTTACAAATAACTATTGGGGAATCTGTTTTGTATTTTTGTAGTTTTACTTTATTTGTCTTACGAAAAATTTCGTAACAAATAAACCAGTCAGTGCTGAAGAGTGCAAATGTCCAGGCTAAATATTAGCTGAGCATTAGCTGTTAGGCAACTAATAGGTATAGTTTTCTTCTGCACATACTGAAGACAAAATATCATCATTAATACTTTCACAAGTATTAAGAATCCACGTTTAACTCTTGACAACTTTTCTTTTCCTGCCTTCTGCTTCATTTATTAGCGTTGACCTGAGACAATATGGTTGAATGACATCAGAGAAAAAATCTTTGCAATACATTGACATCAAAATTTCTAGAAAAAAATACATGGAAACTTTCAATTACACTGCAACCAAATATTGTTTCAGTAGTTAGATTTTTGTTCTTTTGACTTCCTGTTTAGCGTTGGACTGCCTGCATTGTTAAAGTACAGTCATTTAATATATTAAAAGCAGAAAAGGTTTTGTTAGAGTTCCAGTAAAGATTTAGATCCACGCTGTGGTTCTTCAATTTCTGATTCTTTGGTATTTATCTATACTGTGGTGCTCAGGGTAATGTTGATAAGAATTGACCTTATAGAATGTTCTGAAGCTGAGCTGGTTAAATGTTGCAGTTAGTCCTAAATGACAGGGTCCCTGCAGCCTTTGTTGCTCATGCCTCATTTTATATGGTTTCTTAATAAAAGACTAGCGAGAGCTCAGGCCAGAAATAGAGCTCCCTTCATCCAGGACCGACCATCAGCACAGTTTACTTGGAGCATGACATTAACACCCAGTGTACATATGTTAAGAGCCCTCTTGGAAAATACAGTGTGCGGTTGGAGCAAGGGATTTGTTCAAATTAGCCTCACAAAGATCATATAACATAAGTGGAAACAAATGTGGATGCCTCTGCCTTGTTATTCTTCTGAATCACCAACAAAACTTTGGCCTTTCAGACAGCTCATACTTAACTAGAGAGGAAAGAAAAGGCGTATGAAGCCAGGTCAAATGCTTTTCTTTTTTCATTTCTTTCAACTCCCAAAGTAATTTTATGAGACACCTAGAAGTGTTTGGAGAAGCCTGGCCTTTGTAAATGTGTGTAGGAGGAAAAAGTTATGCCTAATGCGTAATGTCCATTGAGTTCTAGTCTGTTATACATGGTAATGAATGGCGGTCACAGAAACAGTGTCCTGTATCAAAGAGCTGAACTAACATGCCTTTCTCACGGAGCCAGAAAAATGGCCCTTTGTCATAGTGGACGCCTGCTATCGACTCCCAGCATCTCACAAAATATGCCCCATTGTTGGTGAAGGCCAACTCCGTTTACAACTCTGAACCGACAGCATTCCTGAAGTCAGCAGCACTAACCACTTCTCCAATGACCTCCAAGAAGAACAGCAGTGGACTACTAATAGCTTTACCTGATGTCAGATTTTTTCCCTTTTGCCAAAATATTTATAAAGCTTTGAGATTTAGAGCTTGGTTTCAAATGTGTCGCTATGCAGTTCTGTGCAGGAGTGTTCTGAATTGAGTTGTGACCATATGTAAAATTTCTGGTTACACATTCACCAAAAGTGATAGCTGAAGGAGAATTTTGTCTCTTCTAACACGGCTTCTTTACTGAATGACCCAAATATGTTTTGTAGTTTTTTTTTTTTTTTTTTACATCTATAAAATTCCATCCATCAATTAGCCTCAACTGTACCAAGTTTCCTCCCCATCCACACAGATCAGCTCCTCTGAGGGAATCCCAAGGCATTTCCAGGCCAGTCCCACATAGTCTGTCTTAGTCCCTCCAGTGTGTCCTGGGTTTCCCTTGGGGAACATTCAGTCAGGGTAGGAACATACATTCAATGGTAAATCTAGAGGCTTGGCTCTTTCTTTACCATGATACAATGCTAACGTCAATGCCACATCAATCCCACTTTATTTTTCCCTTGTTCTGTCATTAATGATATTATGAAGAACAATTGCAATGATGCTGGATCTCAGTCTTTATCCAGAACTGTAGAAAAAAAGACTTTGAATCTGATTGACTCAGAACGTTCCTCTGTTGGCTCTCTATATAAAAAAGACAAACAGTAGGTCCCACATTTTCTTTTGATTAGGGATTTTCTGATCAGGTCCTTAAGCCCAAGTCAGTGTGTGTCGACCAGTGCTAAGGGACAACATAAAAACCTACATTTACATTATATTTACTGTAATCCAGAGCTAGATCACTGGCAGCCTTGCACATGCATGATTCCACTGCAATGTGGTAACAGAATGGAGTGGGCTTCCTCTCTGCTCTGCTGTTGAAAGCTGCAAATTGAGCCTGCTGTTCTTTGTTGCTTATTTTAAGTAAAAGTTGCTGGAGAGGTTTGAAAAGTTGCTAAATATAGCAACAATGTTGCTAAGTTGACACTGTTGTCAACTTAGCAACATTGCTCTCACTTCTAACTGATGCTGTATTCTGCTTTGCTTTATGGCAGTAAGTGCTATAAAGTATAGTGCATGTGTTATTTCCAGCCTAACTCCACACCACCACATAACGGTAGTTACTTACTGTTGCTATTTTAATTTGGGGTTAAAATAATTATACATATATATCTGATCGGTCCCGATTTCTGATCATGTGATCGGACTGGGACGTCCCTGCCTTTGATTAAAAATGGTTGTTGGATGTTTCAATCAATGGATACTATGGTTTCACCTGCCATTGGTTCTCTTCTCTTTTTACTTTCTGCAGAATTTTGGTCTTTTTTGGCCTTTTTGCTTTCCTTTTCCTTAGAAAGGTGATGTCAAAAGGTGTTTACACCTGCAGTCACATGCACCTGTTGCCAGTGTTGACCAAGCTCTGCACTGGTGCCAACACAATTCTGTTGAATAAAATATCTCATAAGGAGGAGACGTTCACGGCCTTGCTGAAGATTTTTGTTTGTCTTAAAACCTTTTTTTTTATTTAGTCATGTTGAAATTCTTACCCAAAGGTTGTTGGTCTAACATTACTTCTATCAGATACGATATAGTTGGCTACAACGTATTGTTTGTGAAGCGGTTTTATTGTATAGATATGATTGGTGCACACTTCCTTTGAAAGTAGAGGTAGATATCACAAGAACATAACTGAACTTCTCAGTGTAATAACAACCAGTCTAATTTCATTGATAAAGTAAGTTCAGCTGGAATCTCCTACAGATATCTGTGATGATCGTACTGTAAGACTACCCTGAAATGAAGTTATGTTATCATTGCATAACAGTAAAAACTACAATTGTTATAAAATAAAGTTTTACTAATGTAAAGATCTTTGTGTTAAATAGACATCCACTTGATCGGCTGCGCAATAATATAACTTGGCTTTTGGCCAGAACTGTTCTCTTTAAAACAAGTTGGATTGACTCATGTTTGACTAATATTGTACAGCTCGTCTTGTAAATAAATATATTTAAATGTGTTTAGAAAAGATTCAGTTCTGGGATTTAGTGTTTTTGACATGGAAGTGATTCTTTGAAAAAAACCACAAACCGTAGAAAAACATGTCACATTCTGGCATTTTGGCTTTTGTGGCATGGAGTCGTGTCACCCATGTCTATTTATGACAGGGTGTTGTAATGCTTGGGGTTTTTTATGCTTACAGGCAGACAGGCCTTTTAACAGAACTTCTTCTTGAAACACAAATAAACAAACAAAGAGCACACATGCAAAATTTGGGAATTTCCTTCTTTCCTGCTGTGTGCAAATGTTTCACTTTTCCCCTTCTGAGAATGAATGCAGTAAATCCGTGGACAATCTAGGGACTTCTGTAAAAATGGTGGCAGTGAAAGCAGTGTTTTAAGAAACGAGTGCTGGAGTTCAGTTTTAAAGGCCATCCAGCATCCACTAAGCTCTCATACTGTTGGGAGTGTTGGAATTTTTTCAACCAAAGGGGGCTATTTACTAGGCTCCAGACGCTACATGAGTGTGTTTCTGGAAGTGAGAGAGCAAAGTAACACTCAAGAAAGCTTTTATTTATAGGGATCTGAAAGCTGGAGAGCCCTGAAACTCTGGGATTTCTAATGACAAGCCTTTTAAAAAGCAAAAACAAACCATCTTACAGTCACATCCAGCTATTTTCATCAATTGTACGTCCACAGGCCACTATTGGTGGCTGTATTGATGTGAATGACTTATTCCCATGTTGTCAGAACTTTGGAGATCTTTTTGGACCATCTTTCAGTGCAAATTCCAGTATTTCCTGGATCCACTTTGTCCTGTAGGATATTGTTGACATGAGTCAGGAGCTCTGGCGCTAACAACCTCAATGATGAAGTCAGCACCTCTCAACATTTCTCCCCTTAATGGAGTCTTCACTGCCTTTGTCCTTAACCATCCATTTCCATTAATTATTCAGAAGGAGAAAGGAAAACCGTTTGAGTGGGTAACACTGATCCAGTGTACTCAACCAATCTATGCAGTGTAAGTAATAAAATACCACACACTCAGACGACACAATAAAAGAGATGGAGACAGAGGAGACGCTTGTTAAAAATGTAAGTAGACGGAAGCTACCCCAGGACAACAGAGAGTGGAGGAGGTGGCGACTCGGGAGTCAGAAGACACAGCAGCGACATCTTAGTGTCTAGGTTAATCAGCGAAACAGGCTGATAGCAGCTGGTGTTTCACTGTATCCGCCAGGTCCGTGGAGGGCGCCTGTCTCGGCAGAGACTAAGTCGATGTGATGTGCCCTCAGTGCTGTTGAATGATGCTAATTGGAATTAGCGCCCACTGTGCGAAAGTGACACTAGACATTCCAGGGCCCATCCAGGCTCTACTCACTGCAGGTTGTCAAACTCCAGCGTATGCTTTCACTTCACCCTACAGGCACTTTAAATATGTACAGCATTAAAAAAAAGTTCTAAAGAAAATGTGAACAATTCAGAAAATTCTGGGAGGATGAATTCAAATAACGAAGGTGTGTGTGTGGGGAGGGGAGGGCGGTAGAAAGGCAGAGCCACTGCGTTATGATATCATTTTGATTTTGAAAAGGTCGCACTGCACTTTTGAACTTTCTCTCTCAATAAAGCTCGCGTCTCCATCCCAGTGTCAGGAAAGGGAGGGTTTGCAATCCATAAGACATCATGCGAAGATGAAACCATTAAAGCTCGGCTCCTGGGCTCTGTGAGATCTTCATTGACAGGTTGCTTTTTCACCCTGAGTGTGATAAACACTCCCATCCAGTTGGTGTGAGAAGTAAAGCTTGGAGAGAAGATTTTTTTCTGTCTAGATTTTGGAGGGGGGCCTTTTCTGAGGTATTAGATCCATGAACTGGGAGTGCTGTATTGAATATTTTATCGACTGTCTGCTTGCCCCGTGCTGACCTGCCTGACATGCTAAGTTCCTGGCTCGCTGGAGACGCCACGTCGCTTCGCATCAGCTCAGCCACCCGTGAGGCTTCCCTGCATTTCCTGTGAATAAACTCACACACAGTGGGGGAGGAAGAGAGGCCAGGGCACAGGGGCACTGGGGCTGAGATGAGGAGAGAACACATACATACACATTCTTTCTCTGAAGAACAAAAGAGACAACCTTGGCTACAGCGTGAACTCCCTTGGTCAGAGCCCGATGATTCCTCTGAAAGCATCCAGTGAAATGAAACAACCTGAAACCTCTGTTTTAATTACAGCTTCACCGCCCATAAAGTTTGCACCAACAAGACACTCCAGAGTTGACTTTGGCTGTAATTAGATATGAACATGAACATAAATATTCCAGCAAGTTCTTAATCCAGTGTAAGACGCTGATTTACATAAGGAAAATAATGTTATAACCACAAATCCTTGCAGCAATAAACTAAAATTCAACCTAAGAACTGAAGTTTGTTGTTTGAAAATGGAAAAAAACTAAAGTCAACGTTTCAAATGAAGCAAACTGGTTGTACATTCCTCTAACTTCAGTCCTGTTGAATGACCGGAAGAGAATTCAGGGATGATTGTCTTTTACATTAAATATTTATTTTCAATAAAACCTGTACCTTCCAACTAGTTGTTTAAACCTGCCAACCAACATCAGATTGAAGGGCCTCCAGGTCAGTTTGCCCATTTTGCCACTTCTTATTCTGTACCAGCGCTTTGCCATTCCGTGCATTCTTACGTCTATTTTTGTATCAGCTAACAGATCTTGTCATACCCCTATCATAATCCAGTTTGTGTTAGTTGATTTGTTCATAAATAAACCTTAATACATAAAGGTACAATACATATTTGTATTTTCACAAATTACAGACCTAAATAAAATCTAGCATGTAATTTGTTTGTTTTACAGCCTGTTTTTCTCTTTATTTCTGTTTTGATTCCTGACTCTCACGAAGAGTGATATATTTCGACCTGATAAACATAACTGTTTTGTTAAATTAAATTAAATTGGTCCTCTGTCTCTTCAGGAAGTCATCACAATATGTCTCTTCTATTAACTGTTTTAACAATGTTTTTACCAGGGTTTTACTGAGAAGTAGTTCCAATAATGAGCTCAGGAGATGCAGCAGCTCCACCAGGTGTTTGCTAACTGCTTCTGGCTAGTCTGAAGGAGCGGAATGAGAAGTCACTGAGGGAGGTGGAAGCTCAGAAACTTGGAAAGTGCAGATGTGAGGAGGAGTTGCGTTCAACCAAGCGTTTTGTACAGCTGAATGGTTGCCATGGAGATTGAAGGATTTCCAAAACATGTATAAAACAACCAAAGCAACACTCCCGCTATGTTTTTGATGAGGAAACAATATTATATCATAATGTAAAGCTCAAAAAGTGCATTTTAAATAATACTGCCTCTTTTGGACAAAGACAGATTTTTCTTTCATTACATCCACAAAATGGATATTAGCAGAGCATTATATTGGTTTCTGAATCACTGAAGAAGTCAACTGATCACACTGGAAAGATTTAAAAATCTGAATTACCATCCTGTTACCCTGTCATGTGACAAATTTGAAAAAATAATTACAGATTGAGCATTGCTCAGAGGCTGAGTATATTTTCTCAGACGTCACCCAACACATCTCCATCCCTCTGTCTCTGGCTCATTACAGGCACTGGGGCTTCCTAATGTGTTAAAACTCAGTAGAGTGGAAACGTCAGCCAACGGACTTTGGTCCCTCAACGATCTTTACTTATTCATGCACGCTCTGGCCTCTCCCCAGGACAGTGCAGCTCTGACCCAGGAGAACAGCAGAGCCTTGAAAAAAGTAACCCTGCATCAGGGTCACTCAGTGTTTTAGGCCACTGAGTCGACAAACAGCAGTGCCAGATTGCCACTAAGCTCTCTTGTGTTCATAATTAAAGTGTGCCACTCTCCATGAGTGTTACATTTCTCTTCTTTTCCAGCTGCTGCTTTATGTGTGTTTTTGGTAAGTGTTTATGGGTCAATAAGCTCTTCATAATGAAAAAGAACACAGCACAAGAAAGACTTCATCCTCAAGAAACTGATAAAACTGATACGTAAAGCCTGCAAACAAATGAAAGGAAGAACTAGATTTTTCTTGTTTATTTATTTCTTCAACACTATATAATAATTTCTGATCATACTTGATCATATTTAGTGATTTAAGGGTATCAAGGATTAATATTCTAAAATTTTGAAATTGCATTTTGGAAGCTTGAGATTGCAGCTCAGCCACTGTCACCATTCGCTCATGTGCTCCTTGTCCTCCAGAATAGGCCATAGACATCAGAGAATACTGAAACAATGTTCACTTTGGAAAATGAGTGAAAAGTAACAGAGCATGAAGTTGAATATTAAACAGCAACTGTGACACAAGTTTTCAACATGAATAAGGATTTTCTGCTTCATGGTTGCTATGCAAAGAAATCATTCCAAATATGATAATTGAGTTCAATTCCTTTTATTTTTATAGTGGCAATTTGCAACACAACTCGATGCAAAAGTAATTTCAATTTAATCAAACATACAACACCAATTGATCATAGTTGTCAAATATTGTAGTCAAGTTGAGTTTATTTTTGAAATTGGTTTAAAAAGTTTTCTCAGGAAGCCTAGCAGATGTTAATATGGAGATGTTTTAAAATAGGTTTTCTAATATCTAATAGGGAAACAAGCCGTGTGGATGTTAAACTAGCTTCAACATCCTCCATTAGTGGTTAGCACAGCTAGCAACGCTAAAACAGCAATTTCCAGGTGTGCTGGGTGGTACATCAGCTAAATTCATGTCCAACACTCTGTAGGACATGCACAACTGAGAAACACCCAGACACTACAAGAACTACCCAGTTGGAGTGTCTCAATATTACTCAGTTCTGCAGATCCAAAGCAGTAGTTTTTCTGTTTAGCAAATTGAAGTTTCCGCCATGATGAAGTGTGGCAAAAAAACAGAGATGAGATATAGTATATTATAAGTTCTTCCATTGACAAAATCAGGAAGATTGTTTTCAAACAGAATGGGAGAAACAGGAGGATTCTCATGATTCAACAGTACACCATATTCATGTCTCCTCATGTCATTTCATATCAGATTAATTCTGGTTTCCATTAATGTCAGATTTCCTGAGGACGCCTGACGTTGGTTGGACATGATCAGGCCTGAACTGGGATTAGATCCAGCTCTAAATCTACTGATAAATTGGAAAATAATATATTAGGTATCTATTCTTGAAACTTAAAGTGCCTTAAAATGATTGTGTTAGCCCATGTCAACATATTCCAAAAAATCTGTGCAGTATCTGTTCAGTTGAGGTTTGATGTAGTGGCTTGCCAAAGGATTGTAGGCTTTCTGTTGTGAGCAGTGCTTGATTATAAAACTGACAAAGGAAAAAGCAGGAAATGAGTTAAACATTCAAGACAGACAATACTTTTAATAGAATAAAGCCCCAGAATAAGTGGAGGGTTTCCTTTTGCCAATACTTCATTCTTCAGTTGGATTTTTTGCTTGTTTTACTTATTGCAAGTCAGGAAAACCAGAAACAAATGTTCCCCTCTATGTGTAAAAAGTGATATAAGGTCAGATGAGATTTATTCAGTTTTTTTCAGGATTGTTAGAGGTTGTTGAAGCCTTTCCCATCAATCAGCAGTCAACCCCAAGCCGGTCAACAGTTTATCACAGTTGTGACACTCTAACACATGAAGCAGCCATGCACATAACTGATCATTTTTAAATTACAGATTAACCCGACATTGATGTTATTGAACCTCAGGAGTAAAGTGAAGTAACATTCTTGAAGAAAAGTCCACTAGAAAACAAACAGACTTCACACAGAAAAGATTTTGTCTTACATTTTGCTTGCGGATCAAAGTATTTCAAAAATGTGTTATAAAAGCTGTTTTCATATCTTTATTGGTAAAGCTGATTGATATGCAACAAAAATCACCTCTCAAGCTAAAAATAGGCATTATATAATTATATCTGCTTTTTGGTTACAGAACCAAGATGTCTCACTCTTTATATATTGTCATTAATCTATTGCTATTTGACATATTCCTCTTTTAAAGTTTTTTTTAAATAAAGAAAATCTGTTTTCTGTCTCAGACATCAGTAGATATTTAAGAACCATCGGCATTATAGTAAACATTTTCCTGTTTGTATCACTGAAAAGGCTTCAAATACTCCTTTGGCCAAAAGTAGTTTTAAAATGATTCATCTGCTCTGAAAAACCTTGCAAAATTGCTATTTTGAATTGATCTGTTTTATATGTTTGTAGGATTTTAGGTTTATGTCTATATAATATTATATTTGCTCTTTGAAGCTGGCTGTTAAATGTGTGATGTGTGGAAAAGATAACTAATCTTTTTGAAGATGAAGACTTTTTTCACTCACTCTCTTGATTCTTAAAATATTATATTTAGAAGTCATTACCTAAAGTTTATGACACTTGGTAAAATATGTTGAATGAAATATCGGTTGTAACTTGCAGGTTACCCATTATCCACTATTACCCAGGTGATGAACTGAAAAGTACACCTCCACAGTCTGATATTTACTATATTAATATTTGTCCTCCTGTAATCCCTTCGTTCCTTCATGCCTGTGCCTCACACTCTCCGTCCTCCCTCTGCTCTGTCAACGCTCTCTCTCTCTTCTCTCCCTGCACTCTTCACTATCCCTGTCTGCACATGCAAAACCATAAGAGAACATTAGGAAAAATCTTCCAGTCTTGTTTGTTAGCCAAAAGCTCCAACCACCTAACCCCAGAAATATGTTTCACCGGTTGGCCTTTCAAAGCAACTCAACTTTCAGAGCATTGATTTCTAGCTTGTTTGTTTTTTGTTCCCTTCACTTCTGGAACTGCAGCGAATTGGATTTACCAAGCAGGGGGTCCAGGTCTGTTTGGCTGCTCACAGCCTTTAACAGTGCTGTGGAAGTTGTCTGATCTGGGTTGTGTTCAAATTCGACCAAAACAAATCCAATGTGTTCCAGCATGGAACATTACTGAGCCACGTTTTAGAGGCGATCATAACAGTTAGAAGTTTAAACTTTTTGTTGTGTTCAAGAACATTCATCATTTATAAATAAAATATGGGTCTGACTGACATTGACTGACAGTGATTCAGTGTATTCCTGCTGCAGCCCTGCAAAAATGAAATGGGACTCTGGCACATTTATATGGAAGTATAAATATTTAAACCACCTACTTAACCTCAGTACTTTTTCATTGTATTATCACTGTTCAGCATGTCCTAATACCCTGACTGGTGGGTGATTAATGTATCTCATTGATTATTTAGGTTTTTGTATTTTTTATGCAGGTTTATATTTTATAGAGTACTTAAGAGCTTCACTGTCAGAGGAAGAGGCGCTGACAGACATTTGTATTTTATAGAGTGAAAAGCTCTCTCTATTTTTGACAGCATGACAGTGTTTTAGTGTGATAAAGCCATTGTTAATAATAATACGACAGAAATTATTCATAACACTGTGGAGTTAGGTTTTAGCTAATATTCTAGTTTTGCCAATATATTTTGACAGAATTTGGTGTAACACCGGCACTGCTGATGGTGAGACTAAAAATGAAACTGCAGGTGGTGCACTTATAAAATATAAAGCTTGTCTTTGCCTTAACCATTAAAATAAAATGAAAAAATAATGTAAAAAAATGTTCTGCTAATTTAGTTTTAAAACAAGAAAACCACATGATTTTTCTTAGTTCTTTTTCATTTTATTGTGAAATGGAAAAAAAATAAAGAACAAACCATATATAGATTTCTAAAGATAATAACTTCAGTTCTATTTCTGTTCAGCTGGAGTAAGTCATTGTATCTCTGCACATTGATTTGTTCAGTCCTTGAATGGGTTCGGAGTCACCTGCTGACATTGTAAACAGAAACACCCTGTTGGGTTTGGAACCATTTATCCATTTATTTATTGAAATTGGTTTTTTTTTTTTTAAGCAAATAATGTTTGAATTTTATGGATTTTGTAAAGCCCTCTGCTCTGCTGGCATCTCAGTTCCTCTTATTGCTCATGAAAACAGGAAATTTAGCACTTCCTATCTAATTCTAAATGCTAAAGTCAGCGTTGTTTTTCTCCAATCGGTGTAGCTTGTTCCGGAAGGTGTCCCTTTCCACGACGCCGCTGGTCCAGTACCACCCCCAGTCTGTCAGAAAGCCATTTAAAGCTGTTCTACTGAAACTGTTTTTCACCTCACCTGAGCTGCTTCTTCTCTCAGGCCATATTTAATAAATAAAGCTGGTGGCACTCTCAGACTCAGGAGGAGAGTTTCTGCAGAACTGGGAGACGAATGGAGGGGAGTGAGAGGGTCACTATTATATCTTGCTAAAACACTCCAAATGTAATTCAGCCGCAGGTCAGAACTTTAAAAGTGCAGCCGCGTGTGTCCCTGGGTTTGTATGTGTGCGTGAGAGCAGAAGGAGTCGGTTTTTAAAGGCTTCTTAAAAGGTTTGGAGGAGTGAAGGTCAGGTGATGGAGGAAGCATTAACAGCAAAGCTCTCTCTTTTCTCTCCATCCTGTTCTTGCCCTCTGCTGCCCATGAAAGTTTGATGTCAGAATTAGGTTGTTGACTCATCTCGCACCTCTGTGCTCATAGTATTGACAGCCTGCCAACGGACTGCTGTGGGGGCCAGGCTAGCCGCTGAGAGTCTATTCCCTCCCTCACTGTCTCACTCCTCCTCTCTTTCTCTTTTTCCCACTCTCCTTTTGCTTCAGCATCAGCCAACAGCATCAGAAGTGTTTTAACAGAGCTTTAATGGCCTCAGCCCCAAACCTCACCTCCAGCACACTCTCGCTCAAACACTAACTCACATACACATGTGGCTTCCAAATAGCCTGCTGCTGGTAGAGGCAAAGTGTTGAGCAGGAAAAAGAGAGAGAGAGAGAGAGAGAGAGAGATAACTCCTTGTGTTGATGGATGATGACATGCCCTCCTTTTCTCACCCACAGCTCCCCCAACTTTACTCTTCCTTGCTTTTTCATGCAGTCTCGTACAACCAGCACCCCCATGTTTTGGTGTTTTGTTTTTGTTGGGTTTTTTTTTCTTCAGCTGTCACTACGTCTTTGCTTTGTTTGTTTTTTTTCTTCTTTAAACAGCCCAGTTGGGCTAAAGATGCTGGTCGCTGCAACTTTAATTCATTTGTAGCTGAAATGATAAATGATATTTTACTTGTTATCCATAACCATGTCACTTTGTTTTTAATATCACTGTCATTGATGAGTCTGTTCAAAATGTGTGAGTCCTGTTTCCTTTCAGATATGCAGATGAGATGACTCTGCAGAGTGTATTCATCTAGCCTTGGAGTTAATTTTGTTGCGTATTAAGATTGATGTTCAGTTAGGGAGAAAAAGTGACATCTTCAGCAGGCGTGTAATATAATAGTGAGCAATCTTAGTTCAACCTAAGAATAAGGTGTATGGCAAAAATATACACAACTATACTATAATTCCATCATATCACATTTAATACAGGACTGTTTAGCACTTGTAGACTCACTGGACTAAATTGGAATATCAGCGGATATTTTAATGAAAAATAGTAACTATGAAAAACTGTAGATTTCTGCTGTCATTCAGGATTTCTCCAGCTGCAGCAGCAGCAGGATGGGAAGTCACATGAAAGTGTTGCTTCCTATCAACAATTTGCATGGTAACTTCTCTGAACCTTTTTTCTGGCCTTAACACTGCAACCTGTTCCAGGAAGACACTGCAGTCTGTTTCACAGTAAAGCCCCCTTCTCTCTGTGCTTCTGAAGTCTAAATGGTAAATTAACTTGGAACCATGGATGTTTAGGATTTTAAGTCTTTCTGTGCATCATTTTATTTATTTTTTGGTGATAATTCAAAACAACCCTTGATGGATTTGTTTCTTTTTACAACTTTGAATTTGCCCTTTCCATTGGGTGTCATCTCTGACTAACCAGAAGTTGTATTGAACCCATCATGGACCAAAAGGCAGAACGACTCTTTAGTTTAGTTTCTGATTCATAGAGTAAATCAGCAAAAATCCATAAATCTCGGTCATCGTAGCTGGCTCAAGTTGACTTTTTTCCTTAACTTTAAGCTTTTAGTCAACAGCTTACATGCCAAATTAAAATAGTTTGTGTGGTGATATTTCTCAGACACAAGCTTTCCTCACAGATCAAATCTGTGAAAGTTTCCAGAGTATGCGCTTCTCTCCATGGAGACCGACTGCAGTAGACAGGCTTTGGACTGAACCAACACTAATCAGCAGGTAATCCAGCTGACCAGTAGAAAACCTGCCATCCTCTTCTTAAATGTTCCTTTTTTATCTGAGCTGCATTTTGCTTGTTTTCTGGGTCATTCTATCCAATTCTGTGGTTTCCCTCAAATTTTCACGCGCCCCTGCATCCTTCTCTTCTCCCAGTCGCCCTATTCCATTGCTCTTGCTTTGGACGTTGTGTGCCGGAGTGTTTAGCCATGAAGAGCGCTGTGCTGGCTTGGCCCAGCCAGAGGCAACGCTCATTAGCAGAGTTTAGCCACACAGGCGCTGAATGGGACAGCTTGTTGACACACACAATGGGATCAGCCCACTCACCCTCACACAGCACACACACATAACCGAGTCATGGCTCCAGCTTGACGCGTCGTGCCCCCCTCTTTACCCTCCTAAGCTCGGCCTGTGTGTGTGTCAGAATAACCCATCCAGAGAGCTCATCTGGTGCCTTAAACTGTCCCCCACTCTCACACCAACAGTCACATTACCCACCGCCTGCACTACATTTAAAGCACTTGATTTCTTCCGTTTCACCTCTTTACTTTGTTATTTTATAAGTTTATAATCACAGCTTAATGATCTTAATGATCTTAATGATCACAGCTCAATTCCTACATCTAGCCCTGTCTGACTCTGACTGGGGGCCCCATCAGTTGGAGACCTTTAACGCTTGGTTCCCCAGTTTGATATAAAAGTGCAAACACATGAACACACATACATACAGCTTCTGTAATGGAATAAGCAATCCTAACACACAGTAAACTGACCAGTTAGAGCTAATAAGTTCTTTCACTTTGGCCTGGGTTGGCTGTCACATGGCAGCAGGACAAGGCTCTGTCTTATGGCTCCATCCAGCCTGCCGGATGGGACATATCAGCTCCAATTTGGCCCATCGCCGCCTTTAAGAAAATTCATCAGGACCTCGTTAGCAATGAAAGCAGTCTGTGTAGCAGGAGCTGGGGCAGATGGGAGATTAGTTCAGGCTCCCACGAACGGAGGACATGGGAGGAGGAGGAGGGCAGCATTTATGTGATTTGAGATGTAGAAAATATAGGAACATAAGGAGTGTTTATTTATTTTGGTATTTAGGAGAGGGCATCTTCCTGTTTTTGTGGTCAAGAGTAACTTTTTGGATAATGCTGTAGTTTATCACAATAAATAAAAGTCCCTGAAGTAAATTGGAGACCTAACTTAAACCATCTCCAGATGTTTTCATTTTGTTCTTTACACAAATAATACACAAATACAACAAATAATTTATAAAGCAGATAGATCCTGTAATTAATCAATGGTCTTTCTCCCCAATGGTCAGTTGTGTATTTTAATTTGCATAAAGTTAATGCATTCTGGTTCAGCAATCTAACAAGCATTGGGCAGGACTCTTTCTGGATATTTTAGATCTGTCTTTGGACAGTTTTGTGAAATTTCTTTAATTTGGTTTCCTAGCTGGGCCCATTTTTTAATATTGGCCCATAACTTTTCATTAGACTTGCGGTCTGAATCTTGGGAAGGCCTTTCCAAATGTCCGTACCAAACCCAGTTTCGATGTGTTCTTGTCCTGTTGGAAAGGTTGCCAGTTGGTCACAGGGTGTAAAATCAACTGAAACTGAAGATTGTATATGAAATCTGGCATCCTCTGACTGGAACTGTACTCCATATATCAAAAGTAATTTCAGGAAATGAAGGCTCCCGATATATTGACAACTTGAAAGGGGAAGAATATTTCTCAAATGCAGATTTTCTTCAGTAACAAAAAGTGAACAAAGAGCAAGAGAACCATTTTGTCATATGACATTTATTACATTTAACTCATTGTTAATTTCATGTTTTTAAACTGAGATCATCGTTCCAACAGTTGTCATGTTCTAAAATGTGACACCAGAAAGTAGTGGTAGTGTTCAGAATGTATACTGTTATTACTGAGAAGTCCAACACAAAAGCATCGATGACACACTCAGTCTTCCAGTTAAAGGCTGAGCGCTGAGGCTCACTGTATAATCTGGGCCTCCAACATCCCACACTGGCCTTTTGCACTTCGACCACAAATGTTATTTCTGCTTGGAGTTTTGATGTCCACGGTTTGGGATTTTTCTTGGCTTTGGTAGCGTCTGTAACTGTGTGTGCAGTCGTTGGTGTGGAGTGTCAGTAAACAAATACGAATCAAAGCTGAAGTTGGTTTACATGGTGAGTTTATTTCAGGGAGGTTTGCCTCCATCCTCCATACACTGTTGCATGTGGTTTAAAGTAAGTGGCATATAACTCTTTTTCAGGGCATGATAAGATCATGCATGGTGTCATTGGACTCCTGCATGTTTAACCGTGGGTGCAGATTACAGTTGCTAGACATTTAAGTTCCTAAAAGAATGATTTCACCAAGTTTACATGAAAGCAAGAGGGCTGAGTTTAAAAAATAAGTTTAATATTCTGATGTGTCTCTTGTGAAGAAATCTGGTTTTGTGTCAGAAAACCTTCTGATTGTACACCACTAGAGCTCAGTACATGTGGTAGAAGTGTTGCAGTGTAAACGTCCTGCCACAGCATTGTATGGAATGTCGTCAGATGTGTCCAAGCTAGAATTGTCTCGGTCTTATCTTGAGTTATTGCCACACACATCAGCTTGATTACTGAAGTGAAACTCCCGCCTCCTTTTTTTTTTTCTTCGTCTCTCTTCCCGTCTTATCAGCTCTGTATCTATCACATTCCTCCCTTTGATCAATGCCAGGGCCACGTGGAGACGGAGCTTGTGTGTTACGGTGAGCATTTGCAAGTGGGCGATGGATATTGTAGACATGGTTATCATGAGTGCTGTTCGCACGAGCACAATGAACACGTTTGTGTGTGTGCGCATATACTGGCTGCACTTTGATCTCCCATGCAGTGTTGTCTTTGAACTGAAGACCAGTGTGTCAGGATCTGCTGTTAAGGCACTGAGGGCCCGCAGCAGATAAAACAAAAGCCTCTGGTGGCCCATGGAACAGAGAGACAGCAGCCATGGCTCTATGGTGATAAGCCTGCTGGAAGTTTGACCAACTGGTTGTATTAATATACCCCTCCACTCCTTTTTATAATCAAGTGCTGTCTTCTGTAAAATTTGATCATCATATCTCTGTTGGTGATAGCTGCAGTTTAGGGATTAAGTATTTTTCAAACTGTCTTGTTTGTCATATTCAAAGGCATTTGAGTTCGATGAACAGAGTTCAAACCTTTTGCCACAGGGGCAAAACTGTCCATTTTACAGTCCATGTGGACGGGCCGCAATTTTTACTCACAACTTTTTTAGCAATAAATTAGACAAGCAGTATTTTAATAAAACAGAGGAAAAAAATGTATTGTTGTTCTAAAATTGGTTTTAGCATCATTAATAACGCAATCGATCTGTCCCAGAGAGAGCTTGTAGTAATATTCCAGTTTTAACAAATACATTTGCCCTGTTATATAATAGTTACTGGATGTTTGTGTTACTTTACAATGACAAAGAAAAAACATAAATAAATAAAATCTTTGTGAACGCCTATATTACAGAGAAAGGAGGAAAATGCTCAAATAGAAGGTCCTCTTATCACATTGGTTTCTCCAATGTAATAATAAGAACATATTTAACAAGCTAGAAATGGCTGGTGCACAACCTAATCTGTTGTGATGAGTCTCAGGTACACATCACCTGGCAGGTATGTTACAACTCTGCCAGCAGAGCTCTCACTCAGCTTGGCTGATTTGCCAGATTAATGCTGGACTATTACTGGCTAGTTTCATTTCCCACACTTTTACTCCAGGGCCTGTTAAGAGACAAACAGTAGGTTCTGTGTACACTCCTTACATATGGAGGGGTTTTTCTCCCGGTCTCTTCCTGGCCTGTTTTTAGCTCCACTGTGAAGAATAGCATCCTGCAGCATGATGCTGCCCCCACCATGTTTCACAATCAAAGTGGTGCATTCAGGTTAATGGACAGCGTTTAAGTACAAATTACTGTTTCACATGTTTGATCAGCATGGCAGCCCTTTGGCCAATCACATGTGAGGATGTGGGAACATATTATGTGAAAACAGAGAGGGGGACAGACACAACAGCCAGGTGAGTCTGTCCCCTCTGTGAGTACACAGAGTGCATCACAAAAACCCACAAGTATAACCAACAGCTGTAAGAGAAGCAGCATCTGGCTGAAGAGTAAAGATATTGTATGATTATTATAAATTATTGTAATGGGTCTGTTTGGTAGATTTGGTTGGAGTGTTTCTATCTTTTGGCTTTGTTGATTCAAATTTTGACCAAGTAGTATACAAAAGTAAGAAAATGTGCTTTCGTAACTGAACCAATACATAAAAACAAGGAATGCTTCTCATATAGGGAACATTGTATGCAACCGGATTTATGTAAAACATTCCTGTTTGCCAAATTATGTTAATGTCTGGCTCTTCTTTGGGAGTCGAGCCAGAAGAGCTGAAATTCCCATCACTATTGAATTGAGAGTGACATCAAATTACACACAGAAAACAGCTTTTACTGTACTTCAGTCTTCTGAAGGAATAGAATAGAATAGAATAGAATAGAATAGAATAGAATAGAATAGAATAGAATAGAATAGAATAGAATAGAATAGAATAGAATAGAATAGAATGGAAATATCCTATATTGTTCCACAAATGAAAAATTTCTATGCAACAGGAGCAAAGAGGCAAAACAAGTAGATTCATAGACAGAAGAACTTGAAAATATGCAAAAACAGAATAAAGAATAAAACTACTGTACAGTAAGGACATCATTTCAACATAAATACCATGTAGTCATAAAGAAAGTTTACTCCAGTCTAAAGAAATGTGCAACTGAATTGGTTCATTTAAAATTTACATGTCTATTAAGAAGACAGACTATTTACAATCTGTGACAACAAAAAAAAAACAAACTATGTAGCAGCAGAGATGTGCAGATACAGATCTTATATTTTTATTTAAGGTTAAAAACATGCTACTATTTCTAAAAAAATTATTCATGAAAAAAGTTTGAAAACAATGTATAATTTTAATACATAATGTTCTGATAAAATGTATTAATGTTTGTGGTTGTAACTTTAAAATGGAAAAAGTGAATACTTTTGCTATACTACAGACATCCACATTCAATCACTCCTACTGATTTCTGTTTTTGTCAGGGGGTGTTTCCACCAGTATTTCCTGATTATATGATGGTCTGTTGAAGTTGAGCAACAAAACTTTAATAAATGAATTAATTATTAATCATAGAATCCCATGAATACGGCCGGTGCTTTAAACAGTCAAGTTGTCCTGTTGGTCCGTCTCATAAGACATGAACATTAAATTTCACCTTTTCAATTGTTGGAAGTGTTTACTACACAGAGGAGAACCTTCACCCCTAACACATCCTAACACATCCAAAACTCCTCACATGCTTCTCATTTAAGGCATCGGGCATCTGGGCTGCCATCCTGACCCCCTCCTCATGATTTTATGAGGCCGCCATTAACTCCCTGCTGACCCTGCACGGCCTGTTGGCCAGATTTACAGCACCAGAGAAGTCAGGAGTATGTGTGAGGAAAAGCTAAATCTGTGTTGATTATCACGAGGGCCACCCTAACTAGCCCAGTAAGTGCTAGTAGGATAATGTGTGTATACGCTGTCTGGTTCTTGCTTATCCTGTGACTGTGATCCGCCATTAATCTGCAGCATTACTGCAAGTGAGCTAATGGATCCCGCCACAGCATTAGCTGTGGGGAGAAAGGCGTCAAGGATTGTTGGGAGGAAGAATGCAGCATTGAAATCAGAGACTGTGAAGACGTGTCAAGATACACCGATAAGCAATTGATCAGATTTTCTCACGCCGTAAGCTATCAGATGTAGCTGTGGAGTGCTTCAGTGTTGCATTGTTTCCATCAAGGTTTTTGTATGCGCATTTTGAATTATCCCATTAGAAATGGTTGATTCCAATGGCAAAATTCAGAAATGTTCTTTAATTTCCAAAATCGTTTTTATGTGGTTAAGAGGTTTTTGGGTTTTTTTCAAAAAAAAAAAAAAAAAAAGAGTTGATGCACCAAAGGGGAGATGGAAACATACTTGACTAATAAGTTCCGTTACAGCCTACAGACATCCAGTGGTGGATCTGTGCCTACATTAGGGCTACGATTGGATCCAAACCTCTGAGGCAGAGGGGAGGCCTGTCTGCCTAGGGATTTGCAATTAGGCTTTACTGATGGGGGTTCAGACCTTGAATAAAAACCAGAAACTTCTCAGTTTTGTTTGTAAAATTTTAGGCCTTCTACAGTTCTCATTTCCACTGTGGAGGCAGTAATGTAGGAGCAGATATTATACAAATATCTGTAGTTGACCAAAACTAGGCCGAGTTCATCTTAATATTGACCAAATCAGTTAGGTTACGAAAGACCAATCTAGTCCAAAAAAAAAAAAAGAAAAGGAATATCAACTATTAACTATTTTTTTGATTAATAGTAATGTTTTAGTTGCTAAAGCAAATTGCCTTAATGCAATATAGCATAAAATCCACAAAGCAGAAATGTACATAAAATCATTCCGGTGTGATATACAGAGTTATTTTTCTTAGCCCAAAGAGCAAAGGCTGACCTTTTTCCCCGCTAAATGTAGAGTGGCATCCTGAGACTGAGGTGTCCAGTTTGTGTCAGAAGCTCTTTGGGAGTCAGAGTCCCAGACTCCCAGAGTGCTACTTTATGTCTTCAGGCAGAGCAGAGAACACACTATTGCCCCTGTAGCTCTATAGCATTCCAAGTCCGTTCTTCACTTTACACACTGAGAGAAAAGGTGGGATCCCAGTCTCAGAGGTGTTGTTGGACCTGTCCACAGCCTCAGTGTGCCTCTTCCTCTGAGTTACTGTGTGCATGGCGTTGTCTGTACTTCAGCTTACGCTTAAACCAGACGCTCCTTCCGTCTCTTTTTTTTAGCTTATTGCTCTAAAATGGTAAAAGGGAGAAGATTAAATGTACATTTTCTCCCTATTAAGATGAGCAGTCAGGTTGTAACTTGAGTTTTCTTTCCTGCCTTCTTTTCAGCTGACTGACAATATTCCAGAAGCAAAGCACAGCCAAGAGTGTGGGGTGCACAATTTGCTGTTGTCATAAAGTGTTAATCACCAGATTTGCAACAAGAAAAGACAAGGATGTGGAAGTAATTATACAAATATTAAGAATGGGTTCTGACAATCCATCAAGATAAATGCAAACCTTACAAATTCGGCATCACGCCGACAAGACTTTTTTGACATGTTCGCATGTAAAAAAAGACATGTAGGAAAAACACAAGGAAGCCAAAGATCCCACGAAAGTATCTTTTTCTATGAAATCAAAAGTCTAGATAACCGGTTTGTTTGTTAAAGTTTTATGGCAAGCACAGCTGAGCTTCTCTGCCCAGCAGAAACTGTAAAACTCACTCTTAGATGCACTCTAAGCTAAGCTGAAAATTACTTATTATAAAACATCGTCCTATCGATCAATGGCTGTTAACAGTTGCCTCTGTCAAACAGAATGTGTTTCCTTCTGGTTTACACCAGAAGGAAACTCTGGTTTATTTGGAAATATTTGGGACACATTTGAATTATTTATGATTTCAGACCAGAGTGGGCCCTCCAGAGCCTGTATCATTCAGCTCCTGAAGAGCTCTGTTAAGATGAGCTGTATGATGTAGAAAAACACTCCTGAATCGCCAGCTCAAATAAGCCTGTCAATAGCTAAAGACAAAGAGCCTTCTCTGAGTAAAAGCAGCGTCTGTGAGTGTGTCTGGCTTTGTGTTTCTGTATCTGAGGAGCTGATGGCTGAGACAGCTTTGATCCCAAAGCCTTGTCATGTTTATGGCAGTGTTGAGAAGGGTAAGCCAGGCCAAAGAAACAGGTCAGAGACAATCAAGGCAATATGTCCATGTTAGGTTAATATTGTGGGTGTGTGTGTGTGCGTGTGCGTGGGCGTGTGCGCGTGTGTGTGTGTGTGTGTGTGTGTGTATGTCCTCTTGCTTGTCTTTATTGGCTCCTGTTGATGCCTGCACTTCCTCACTCATAGCCAATAATTCAAAAGGCTGCAGAAACTTCTCAGTTTTGTTTGTGAAATTTTAGGCCTTCTACAGATAACACTTAAATCTATAAAATGATTAGTAACCCTGACAGATTTAAATTTAAAATGATTTTCATTCAACCAAGGCATTTGTTTTCGTCAAGAAACGTGACGAAAATCTTTCCAAAAACTGTGAAAAGAATGTCTAATTTTAAAGCTATGCTTTATTTGTTTCTATTTACATTTATAGAAAAAAATGCCATCTCTGAAATAATTTATGACCTTCTCAATAATCAGTGGAAAGTTTTTTATTGGCATTACAGCAGTCAAATCCTTCTTATAAGTGTTAAGCAGTTTTTTGCGGATTGCTTTTGGTTTTTGGTCATTTATCTGTGATGATGACCTGCCTGTTTTTGAGGTTAGAAGGCCTCCTTACCATCACCCTAATGTTCAGCTCACTCCAGATTCTCTATCAGATTTATGTTTGAATCATAGCAGGGTACATTCAAAAGGTTAGCATTACTAACAGTCAGTAGAAACTTGTTGGTCAAATAAAAACATTCAACTTAAATCTACCAGGGATAATGTATAAATCATATTCTTATTAAAAAAAATAAATTGAGGGGAGATGTGTCCAATTGTCAGTACATATTTCAATATTCTCAATGAGTAAAGCTCTAGGAATTTTCTCTGGATTTTTCATTTTGGCGCTAACACTAGTGCACTAATTGTAAACAATAGCTCTGCTAAAGCTAAAGCACTATACTGTCATGTAGAGGAAGCTAATACTAGATTCCAATATGTTGATAATACCCAACATATGTCAATGACACACTGTACTACAACACGTATCGCCTTCGGAGTCATTTTTGTTATAGCACACTTACCTGTATAAAGTTGTGGTTGATGAAGTGATTCTTTGTGAAAGACCTTTCTCTTGTAGTTTCAGTTTTATAGTCATTGAGTAACACATGACAGAGCCTGTCTTGACTGCTAAGACTAGTTAGCCTAGCCACAGCTAACAGAGTTGAGTAAGTATATTGCAGACCAATATAAAATAAAATTAACAATAAATAATAAATGATAACTGGAACAAAAGACAAACTGTAGGTTGCAGAAAATGACAGACAAATAAGGTTATAAATAGAACATGGACATAATGAGTTGTTTTTTAACTATATATAAGCCAGTCTAAATGTGGTGTATGGAAACATCTCTGTTTCTGTGGTGAAATTAAAAACTCTTTTGAAGCTCAGTGCAGAGCGATAGCGTTTTGCTTTTCAGCTGAATCCTACATGAAAAGCTTGTTGAATAACAGCAGGCCCTCCTTCCAGACACAATGTGGCACAACACCTTCAGTGAGCAGTTTGAGCTAAGAAAGCTGAAGGCTAAAGGAGGTAATGAGCTTAAATGTCAGGCTCACTGGTTGCCCCTTCTCACTAAACAAAGAACGATTATCCCACTTTCTAACAAGAAGGAATGTGCAGAACTGAATCAATCCTTTTAGCACAACAAGGGTCACAATTAGTTGTTTTTAGGTGATTGTGGAATGTTAGAGCTATGTAGTGTTTCTGACTGCCTCTCAAGCACCGTGTGAGCCTGCGTGTGTTGGCGTGTGTGTGTGTGTGCGTGTGTATGCACATGTTCAGTCAAGGGCGAGCAACCATGCATGGCGCCGAAGTCACCCTCTTCTTGAATTCCTGGTGAAGATGCTTATTTGAGACCCTCTTCACGTGTCTGTCTCTCTCAGTGTGTGTGTGTGTGTGTGTGCGTGTGTGTGTGTGTGTGCATGCGCATGTGTGTGTGTTCATTCTGAGTGAACTGACTAAAGCTGCCCTTTACCCTCAGGCACTCTCTCCTCTTCTCTCTCTTGAGTGACCACACACTAAGAAGTAAAATCCACTCTGCATTGCAGAGAGAAAAACAAGGAGAAGAGTGAAGACACATTTCCTCTTTTATATTATCCTGCAAGGTCTCACATGTTCCTTTTTGTTTTTCACTTTTCTAAGAGGTGTTGTTCTTCTAGGATGAATACCACAACATCCCAACCATTACAGACAGAGTCCTGATTACTGTTGTTTAAAACTATTTCTCACATTTCTCCTCATTCCCCCTAATTCTTAGTCCCAGCAACATGTTTTGCATTTTTCTGCTGGGTTGAGGCATGCCTACTGTTCTTATGGTGGAAGTGTTTCTGTATGTAAAGATGCACAGCCTTCTCATACTTAATAATTGAAATATTTGTAAGGGAGACACTAGTAAGCCAGTTGGCATTCACTGTTACTTTGCATTTGTGGTCTCCATCTGATTTCCTGTGTTCACAAATGCAAGCCTGTTAGACGTCACTGACATGAATCCATATGCATATTAGTTCTGGTCAGCTGAGCCACAGCATTCCACCGAGAGGTAGAACGTTTTCACTGCAGCCTCATACGCTGGTTTGTCAACTGTCTACTCACAAGAGAAGAAGAAAAGAAAAAGTGATGTTTCATCACAATATCAATATAGTGTGTGTGTGCCCTTGTAATCACTGAGAGATGACTGTCTTAGTCATAAATCAAGAAAAGCAGTTTTTCTCACATTGTATTTCTTAAAAACAATCATTGATGTTGTTATTCTTCATCTTCCCTTAAACCAAGACTCTGAGTCTTGGTATAAATTTTTTTTGCACCATGTTTGCCACCACCCTTTGACTGGAAATTCCAGCTGCTGACATGCACACACTACACCGTAGAAAAAAAAATAATAATAATAATAATCTGGGCTTCAGGTGGACAATTGCAGGTGGTCCTGAAAGACAGCAGTGGAAGGGTAGAGACAAAAACATTCCTGTCCTCAAAGCTTCATAGCTTGACAGATGTTAGTGCAGATTCTGAGATATGAATTTAAATCCGTTTTTATTTTTTTATTTTCGGAGTCATCATTTTCCTTAACACAAACCTGGAGTGACTAATTGGGAGAATTTCCAAAGGGCAGGGTGGGTTTATGAGCCATGAAGGCCTGGAGTGACCTCAGCTCATTGACTGGGTTAAAGCTGAGGAAGAAGGCCAGACTGCTTTCTCTTGCACTCTACTACTCAACTGGAAAGGGAAGAATTAAAAAGAATGAGAGAACAGAATGCACTGCTAAATGTAGTTCAGAACTGTGCCAGATTAAGTAAAGCAAACTCTTTCGTCATCAGAGCAAACATTCAGTTATATGCCAGTGTGTCCATGCTGCTATAAATTATTGCAGTGCAAACTAGTTGTTGTCTGCAGGCATGAGATACTAGCTCTCTTAATTATTCGCCACCATTTGAGTCATCAACAGATTTTCTTTCTGCTTGGTATTTTAAACTTTCATCAAACTAGTTTTTACACCATGTTTGTACCGTATCAGTCGGCATGTTGAACCACACACAGCACAAACAAAAACAATGAATTGTCTCATCATTGAATTGGATGTAGTGTGGATAAAACAAACATGTTGCGATGCCACTTAAATGCGAGCCCCCTGCTGTGTAGTTGCCCCTGAGCAGCAGCTGCAGGCACCAGTCCAGGCTGCTGTGGGAGACTGAGGAGGCAGAACCATTCCACAGCCTCAACGCTTTTATCTCAAACACTACACAGAGCCCTAAATAGTCACTGGAATAGTCACCTATTCCAGTGTTTTTGGTAAATGAGATGCCATGATCCTTTTATTAAGGCATGACTTTCAGCTGGCCACTCTATCATGTGGAATTTTCTCCTCTCTACACAGAGGGACTCTGGAGCTCAGGTTGAGTGACCACCAGGTTACTAAGGCCCTTCTCCCCCAATTTCTCAATTTAATTGATCAATCAGCTCTAGGAAGAATCCTGCTGGTTCCAGACTTCCTCCACTAACTGATGCTGGAGGCCGTTGAGCTCACTGGGACCGTCAGAGCAGAAGAAATGTTTCTAGATCCGTCCCCAGATTTGTGATGCAAGACATTCCTGTCTCTGAGCTCTAAAGACTCATGTTTGGTCTTTGACCTCTGACCTCTATGGTCAATTGTGAAACCTTATATAAACAGGTGTGTGCCTTTCCAAATCAATCCAAAAAACTGAATTTTTTCTACTACTGGACTCTTAAACTGTAGAAAGATCTCAAGGATGATCAGTGGGAACAGCTCAATATCAGGCTTTATGGCAAATATTGTAAATACTAATGTAAATGTGATTTTTTGTTTTCTATTTTTAATGCATTTGCAGAAGTAAATTTTTTTCCACACTGTCATAATTAAGGATAATGTTTGTGTATTACAAGCTGTAACAATTTGTTTGTTAAAATCTGGCGTTTCAAAATGTTCCCATTTATATTGAAATTTGTTGAACCTAATTTTCCCAAAATATATGCCCAGGTAACGGTGGTTGTCTGATTTCATAGCGGCTCACTTCCTGTCTTCCCAGTCGATGACACACCTGGCCGGCTCCTTTACTGGCTGCAGCCCCTAACGTTGAACCCACCCACACCCCCACAGGAGGCCTCTTTACTCTACTATCTGCCAGGCCCTTATATTTGCTGAACATTTTTTATTTTTTACAAACATATATAATAAATTGGAGTTTAATTAAAGAGCTGTCACTTATATCTGACTGGATGTGTATGTGTGTGTGTGTGTGTTATTGTGAATGGGTGCCTCTAAGGACAGTGCTCAACCCTGCTGTCATGTGACAACTTCATCAGGCCAGAGGGGTCTAATGTCCAGCCTGTCTCCATCTGCTGCACACACACAACACACTCCCGTCCCTCTGATGTGCCATTGTCACTTGACTTTGTTAATGTGTGAATGCATTTGGACATTCTGAACTTGCCTCTCAGTCAGTGCGTTCAGCTGCATCGCTCTGTGTGTGTGCGCGTGCTGGTGTGTGTGTGTGTGTGTGAGTGTGTGTTTGCCAGTCTGCATCTTCAGAGGAACCTCATTAGGAAGTTTATATGAAGCACATTAACACTGTTGTTTACAGTGCTTGGGGGATCTGCAGTGGAGCCTGGCCTGTGGTGCTCCAGGGTGAAGAGAGGAAGATGAGCCTTCCTCCCTCTTGCTGTCTTTTTCCTATTGGCTGCAGAGTCTGGAAATGAAATCTGATCCTCAGAGTAAAACATCAAACAGCTAGCAGCTGCTGAACTGTCAGGTCACCGACCGGTCAGAGGATGGACCTCAGCCTCCTGTGTGTATGTGGGGCGTGTGTGTGTCTGGTTGGACAGGCTGCAAGTGAACAGTTTCTCGAAGTGCCTTTTCCTTTTTCCTACATGTCCTTTTTGAATTGTCAGAGTCCGTCCTACCTGCTGCAGTACCCTACGCATGTTAACAAGTCTGCAGCCTGTAAACTCCACCTGCATGCTGCGTTCTGATCTCCACACAGTCATCACGTAGCATATGTCTCCTGACAGACTGAGGGGAGCGTCTCACCCAGTGGCAGTGCAAGAGGAGGAAGATGGAGGAGGTCAGGGTGTCTGGTCTGGATGACAGGGAGAGGCGGTGAAATGCTGTTGAGAGGTGGGGGTAGGCCCAGACTTGGGGTATCAGGGGCATCTGTCTTGTTTCTGGCATGTGGAATGGGTCAGTAACCGTGTAGGCAGGCTGAGGGGCTGGCGCAGGCTGCTTAAAGCAGATGGTTGAAGGGGTCACAGCGGGGTGACTCCTCTGATATTTGTGCCACATGTACGTGACACGCTGACAGCAAACACAAATCTATAGGTGTTCTTCTCCCACAGGCACTGGACATGACTCAGATGGAGATGTTTTTGTTGCTGACAACAGAGAGCCACACATGTCCTTCAAAACTCTAAAATTACAATCTTTTATGGGAACTTGTTAAGTATTCTGGTAAATTCAAATATTAATATTTGTTGCTGGACTGAATTTTTTTTTTTTTATGTCTTTGTGAACAATTTGAGAAACAACTGCTGCTAAAAGATTACCTATATGACTATCTGCTCTTGCACTTCAGTTATTGACCACAATCATCTGCTTTTCAGCCTCATGGGCCAATCAGACACTAAAATATCCGACCCAATCACCACAGAAAGAGCAACCAGAACCACTAACAAGGGTCTTTGGATGCTGTTGCTGACTGCAGCTGTTTGTGAAAACACATCAGTTTGACATTGATCAGGTAAATTAGTATTACTTCATCAAAATTGTCGGACAGATTGACCGACATGCTTCTCTTCAAACCCACTGATCTTGGTTGTTAATCACTAATATATGTTGCTAATGGCAGATGTCAGCTGCTATTTTGTCTTTATTAAATAACAGTGAATGCTTTTCCAAACTTTCATTTTTGTTTGGCCTCTCCTAAGATAAAAGCAATCAGTGACAGATAATGTGTTTTTAATGTTTATTTTATGTAGTTCTTGAAGGTATTCTAACTTTAGATCATAAAGAAATATCAGAATCATTCAAAACCTTTGCTTAGTGCATCAAACACCTGAAACAGATCAAACATTCATTGTGTTGGGATTTCAGACTGTTACCAACTTTTAGATGGAATTTCTCCTACATTTCAGTTAGTTTGAATCTCCTGTTCTAAATCAATTCATGTGTCTTCATCACAGCATACTTACTCTTACTTGCAGGTACAACACTTTTTACCACTGCATCTCTGTACAACCCCACTTCAAACAAAATAGATATGTTTTGACGATGTTGTAAGTGTTCAGTTTGAGCTTGTCAGTGACCGTGACCTTAATGGAGAGTAAACTTAACATCAAGTGCTGTTTTAGGTGCTAACTTCATATTTCTCCCATCAACGAGGGCTGAATGGTGTCAGAAGCTGAGCTGTAGATTCTCAGGAGAAGATTAAATGTTTTCCTGTTGAAGAAGAAAAATCATAGCAAGAAGCCTTCTACTTTGTTTCTGGTTATAGTACAGAAGTAAGGACTGGAAATATTAACATGTATGTGGCTCTTTAAATCTGTGGCAATATGCTTTGTAGTTTATAATTAAAACAGCATCAAATTCTATAGTCCATGTTTATAACATGTTTATAGTCTATATATAATAAAGACTCCCGGAAGTTGAACGCAAACCAGGTCCACGTCACTAACATTTTTGCACCTGCCTTTTTAACAAGCTCTCAGCCACGCTGCTTCACACTGCTCTGTTTGATGCCAGCCGATTACATCATCAACAAGTATTACCGCGGTTAGCCAGTAGACTACAGATCTTTATCATAGGCCAAATTTCTATTGTTTCCATTGTGTATCATGTATATTGTGCATTCCTACTTTCCCCAGAATAGTTGGTATTTAAGCACTGGCAGTCGCTTGTTCATTTACTGGTGTTTGTGTGTGGATAGTCTGTCACCCCTGAGTAATATTCAGCTCGACAGTCTCAGAAAGACACAGAGAATGGAACTTACCTAAGGGAGAGAACCAAGGCCGAAACTGAAGATGAAAACAGCTGGGAAAGGCAGCCATGCAGCGACCTTGAAAAGTGGGTCTGCATAAAGCATTACAAAAGCCCTGGGAGACACTCAACCAATACATAAAGGACACCGTCTGCTCATCTTCTCTCCTCCTCATTCTCCTTCCTTCCTTCTCATCCCTTTCTCCAGACTACTCTCTTTTTATGGCCCTCCTGAGGTTATCCTCTTCTACACGTCTGCTGTCTGTTTCTTCATTCACTCTTTTGTTCACCTTTTCTTCTCTGTTTTTTACCGTCTCTTCCTAGTTCTTAGAAAAACCTTCATGCTAAAGACTGAAAGTGCCATCAGAGGTTGGTGAACAGGTGAAACCTCATGGGGGAATGATGGGATCGTGGCTACATGGCTGGATCATCTTTGTCAAACTATTAAATCCGTTCTGAAGGATTTTTTTTATCACTACAGAGTACCTTCCTGTTACACTTCTGTATATTTGTTCAACGTATCTTCTACTTAAATTCTGAGGATTGTAAAGCAGCATAATGTCAGAAATATTTGAAAAGGCTGTTTTTAGACACATTACGGCACTTCATGCTCAGCCTATTTTAAAATCAATATTAGAAAGTACCAAGCACAAATTTGTCTGTCAAGCTGATTCCTTGTCACTGCACAGCACATTGGAATATTTCTAACTGTGATCCAGCAGGCAACATCTGGATTTATAGCTATCCTTCATTAAAAAAAAGAAAAAAAAAAGAAAAACAGCCTAGACGTTCACAAGCCGTAATCTGGCTTTCACTTTCATTACAATATCTCAAAAAAAAAATTCTAAGTCCTCATCTGAATTGCTGATTTGAGCAGCTTTTAATTTGATTTGTAGAAACCAAACAAATTCTTTACATATGCCCCTCTGTGGATATGTTTTGAGGTGCTGCTAAAAGCAGAATGTCTGGCTAACCAGCACACTCTGTCCTGTGCTGGCATACTTCTTCAAAGGAAAACGATTTCTTAATGTTTCAGATTTCTGCTCTGGTGTTATCTGTGCACACACTTTCTGAAGACAGTTTGGCAGCACTCAGCCAACTTTGAAGTCAACAGCATTCCTTTCTCAGGCCAGTTGTGGGACTCCAGCAGCCTCCTCGACAGACACTCTCACCCCCTTGGACAAACTTTAATTAAATTGTGTGTGCAAGCCTGAATCTCCCAGCTTAACCTTTGACATACTGTCTTACCTGAGTGCTGCCTCTACAAGAGCTCTGCACTCACAGACAAAGGCACCATCAAGACAAGATTAGCTACTTGCCATTGTCTTCTCTGCTCATCTTATTGGAAAGGCCTTCAGAGCTCAAAGCCCAAAACGACATCCAACCAGCCACAATCAAGCACTTGAGCTTTTAGACTGGAGGCCAAGGGCCAGCCGGTAGTATTCTTGTAGTTAGCCGTGGCTCAAAAATTTTGGATCTAACCTTGTAAAACCCTACGTGGTGAATAGAAGAGGAATTATCCTAGGCAAATCCCTAGGTTGGAGTAGAGAGCTGTGTTGTTGTCGGGGTGTGTGTGTGTGTGCGTGCACGCATGCTCTCTGTCTGGCTCCACAGTGGCTGCCTGAAAGAGGTTTGGACACTTTTCTAATTGCTTGGACCTGACGCCGACCGTACACCCTTCTCTCCCTCACAAAACCATATCCGCTATATCAGCTTTGTGTGAGGTTTTTTATGTGCCTTTGCCCATGTGTAAATGTGTGTGTGTGTCAAGAGTGTGTGTCTGTGGTTAGAACAACTATAGAGAAGACTCATAAACCCTAGAAAGAAAGTCTCTTTGTGAACTGTGCATGTGTTTCCAAACTACTCCTGACCTCACTTAAGATCCGCTCAGCTGACCACAGTTTTCAGCATGTGTGTATTGCGTGTAGGCGTGTGTGTCTGTGTGTGTGTGTGAAAGAGAGAGAGAGAGAGAGACTGTCTGATCAGAGGGAAGTGGCTTTAGGGGAAGCAGCTTTACAACTGACACTGACAAGTCGTTTGGCACTCGGAACCTTCCAGTCTCGCCGTCGTCCTTGAAACTAGATCAACATGACAGGATGTGTCTGCCTGTGTGTGTGTGCGAGTGCATCTTGTGTCGGGTATTTCATGTCTCCTGGATCGCTTCCCATTTTCTCAACCAGTATTTTACTTTTCGGTTTCTTTAGCTCCAGCTCAGCTGCCCTATTTTCTGTCACTGTCTTACACCGAAAATATACAAAATCTGAAATTACACATCTGAGGTCAGCTGTGCACTTTGTTGCCAATTACTTAACATAGTAGCGTTTGCAGAGATTCAGTGTGTGTGTGTTTCCAGAGGAGTGTGTGGGACACCAACCTCATAAAATGAGGCCAGTCTTTTTCAAGCACTTACACATAATCCCCACAATTAGCCACAAAGGCTGCAGAGCACTTTGATCAAGCAATGGGCAATGTGGAACTCCTCAAAGACATGCATTTCTCTCTTCACTATCTCCCCTCCCAGTCACGCTTTAGCAAACTGATACTATGGACTGCATCTGTTCAGAGGAAGAGGCTCCAACATTAGAGCCTCTTTCTTTTCCCGCTTTTTATAGAGGGATAAAATATGACCCTCTAAATGTCTGGCAGTTTGGGTTTGTGATTACAGAATGTAAAGACGTTTGTTTATGGGTTGGGTTACTGTTGAGAGGCAACGACGGACCACGCTGAAGTATTTGGGCGAACTGAGAGGAGGAGAGGTTGAAGAGATGAAAGGTCCAAGGACGAGGAAAGAGATGTGATGAGGGCGATAGAGAACAGGGTGTCTTAGAAATAAAGCCATTAAAGAGGATATGCTTAAAGCAGGACAGCCTCTTCAGGAAATGCCATCTTCTCTTTGGGGGCTATGATGATACAGAAGTCCTTTGCTCTTATAACCAACTTGGTGAAACATATGATTAAAATAATAATCAATTTTATTTATAATGCCTAAAGTATCTTAAATTGAAATCTCAACGGTCACATTCACACACTCATGATGGAAAACTACTGAATTGTAGCTACAGCTGTCCTTTACAGTCTGACAGAAGCCAGGCTGCAATTTTGCACCATCAACCTGCTGGTGTTTGACCAACACTAACAGGAAAGGCAGTTGAATTGTCTTGAACAGGGACACAAACGACAACGATGGGCGGACTGGGAATCGAACTAGCAATCCTCCGATTGCAGGATGAATTCCTACCGTTGTTTGTTTCTGTTTAGGAAACAGACTTGTTCTATCTGATTCAGCAGACACCCTCATAACTCTTAGAACCAACTGTGCTAAAATAGACTAATGTCAATAAAACAGCAACTTGAGGCACGAACTCCAGAAGAGGACGTTGCTTCATTTTAAAGTGTGAGTGTTTGATTTTAGTCAGTTTCATTTTTTTGAAAGCTTTTTTGAAAATTAACCTTCTATTTTCATCGATTTCTAACCGAGCTGACTGTAATAAAATATGACCAAATAAGACGCCTGTCCAAACCAAAATGACTCTAAGTGACCCACTGTTGATAGATAATATTTCAGTCATGAAACAAAATGTATTCATTGAAAGCCCTGTTAATGAAGTGGGTAACTCTGATGGGGTTCTAATTAGGAGAACTTCATCTGAAAGCACACAGCCATCTATAAAACACACAACCCTGTCCTGACCAACAGCAGATATATGGTCACACACACATTAAAACACAGATACACTTGTTCAGGGGAATGTGCAAATTTCACCACCCACTCAGGCATGTGCGCACACTTTCAGAGAAGCAGCTGAGCTCATACACACACACAGTCACACACACACATGCAGCCTTGCTTTACCAGGGAATATGATGACTTAGTGATGACCCCACAACATCTCTCTCTTCTTTCACACTCCTCTTGTCTTTTTCTCAGCCCTCCTCCTTGGCCGTTCACATAACCCTACCAGACTCCAGAGGGGGAAGAAAGGGGGGATGAGAAAAGAGCAGAGGGGAGTAGTTAGATTAGGAGGGGAGGGATGAGAAATTACAAGGAATGAGTACGATAGGGCAAACTTTAGATGTGTGAGCAAGCAGCAATAGCCCAGGGTAAACACAAGCTAGCATGGGAACAATTTTAGCTGTGTGCCACTACCTCTCAGCTGCACCCCCATGGTTAGGGTGTGTTATATTTGGTGTGATATGAACATAGTTTAGGCCAATGGATGCTGTGGGATATTTTAAGGGCCTGGAGTTTAACAGAATTTTGATTAATTAACTACAAAGATTTTAAAACGTTAAACATTTTTAACATTTTAAAATACTTAATGTCAACACCAAGCATACAAGGTCATTAGCTGGAACCTTTGTATTCACTTGATTCTGGTGCGTCAAGCAAACATTCTCAATGGAAGGCAGCGATGGTTCTGTTGGCCCACTGGAGATTCATTTCTGCTTCAAAAAAAGTTTTACAAGTTGTGCAAAAAAAATATTTTTGTAATTAATCAACTGCAGACCCTGTAATTAACTTTGTAAAAAATTCTAATTGAGCCCCCACCAATAGTTGCTTTTAAAGTACTTGAATAATGTATGTGTGTTTGGTTGCATGTGAAAGTAAAATGCTTTAAAATGTGCTGTTGTGGTAGAAATGGAGCTTATCTGAACGTGCCAGTCCTTCCCAGTCCAGGTTAGGAATTTAATGTACGTTAAAACTGATGCATTATTAATAGTGATGTGTTGTTGGTCATGCTGTGATGGATTAAGTATTTTTAGATAACTTTTTAGCCATTTTTCTTATTGTTGTACTAACAGAAAGGCTTTCTTTCAGTTATGCATGTTCTTTTCTGTCTTTGTCCCATTCAGAGTCAGCCTGTCGCTGCTGTTCACACACAACGCCTGCTGCAGAAATATCTGATCTGATATCTTAATTCAGGTCTTGACCCTTGATCTATGACCGTTTACAGTGATGGTCTTGAATCTATACATTCTTACTCTTGAAATTGTTTTGCGTGTTGTATCAACATTTCACCCTAAAAACCTTAATGGATCAAGTAATTCACAATTTCTTGTGACTTTAATAATCATGGTTGAGTTTTAGGAAAAAGACAAAACTCATGCTAGCACATGTTAACATGTCACAATTTACATATTGTGTTCCTGTTTTGAATCAGCCGATTCTGATTCCTGTTTTGAGTCAGAATTAGCATGACTGCCAGTCATGGTCTGAACTGGTTCAGGCTGAACACAATGAACCTCATATTAATTTCAGGATTTCATGTTCAGACTGTTGAGTCTGAATGCATTTATTTTCTTATTTGGTGGTCTGACTTCAACTCTGTCCCACGCATAGCACTATGTACTTCCCCTAATATCTGCTCTTTAGATGATGTGATTAATGTACTATACATCAGCTACAGAGAGGGTGACAGACAGAGACGGGTGACATGGAGAGAGGACCACAGCCCTGGGAAAGGACAGATAAGGGAAGCAAGTAGCCGAACTCTGGGTCATTTGGCAGGAGGAGAGTCAAAGCTAGCTGGGCATAGCCATGAGAAAAAGTGGGAATCCCCCAGAGGGCAGCAACATTGACCCATCAGGGAGAAACTGAGCAGGAGAGTTGCAAATGCTGCTGGGAACAGAGTCCCCAGCGTCCTGCCAGGATAATGTTTTCTCCTCTGATCCCCTGTGGACACCAGCACTCTGCAGCCGTAATGCAGCTTCAGGTCAGGAGGTTCTGGGCAGCTTCCCACCGATAAGGTTCCATCCATTCCCTAACTCCATCAGAGACCTATCAGAAGGAAAACAACAAGAAGGGTGGTGGGTTGTTAAAATTCGTCAGTGGCTGACTGTCACTCTTCTTCCCACATTTCTCCATACTTCTTTCTTCCATTCATCTTGATTATCTTGAAGAACAATATTCCACTCATGCCCAATATTCCACCTGTGGGGGGAACTGTTTCCTTTTTAAACAAAAACTTGTGTTTCTCAAAATGTTGTTATTGTATTTGATAGTTCTTTGCATAACTATGTACACAGATACTGCTTCACTACAGATCTCCGGGTTGCCGAGTCAAATCGTGCTAACTTCTCCATACAGACATTCATTTTGTGCTTAATTGTTAGGCAAATTCAGTATTTGAGGATAATTTGTATTATGAAGCAACTCCAGTGTTCTTAGTCAGCCCAAAATGTTATTTTTTAACATTTAATTTTAACTTTCTACACAAAATTCAATTTGTGTACAACTGCTGGGCAACTCTAAGTGTAAATCAATAATTAGAAAATACTTTCAAGTCCGAACCTTGACAAGTATGGTGTGGTGGCCCATCAGACTACAAGACAGTCAGAGCCTGTATGTAAGGAAAGGATTGTATCGTGAAGAATCTGATGCACAGTGATTTTGTTTCTGCTGTCACATACCTTAAACAAATCATGAGGTAATTAATAAGACTCTATATAAAATATTTACAAGATGAGGACGTGATTCATCTGTGGTAGACTAGGGACACTTCCAAAAGTTGCAGGACACTGACCCTCAAGGACCACGGTTTGATTCTTCTGGTCTGTCACACAAGAATCACAGTAAAATACATCAATCTTATTGGTCTTAATGTGAGAATATGTGAAAAAGTTCTTAAAGGTTTGAGTATTTGTCCAGAGTAGTTTTGCAGCTGTCAGTGGTTTGGTTCATTTTATCTGTGTTTACTGTCTCTGAGTGTGAACTGTGGATGAACCTGGTCAAAGCCGCTTTTATGATGTGGACCATTTTCATTAAAAAGGCTCCCCCCACCATCACTTGTAATTAAAAGACTGTGGGAGGCAAGTGGTACCACCTCATATACCAGACAAGACAGTACCTACCCTGGGGGTTACCACAATGTTTACAGTCCCACACACTTACCACACAAGTGGAGTTTTAGTGAGGTGACTTCAGAACACTGATGTGTGTATCTTTGACATAATCAGCCCAGAAATCCCTATTTTTGCACCTATTATTTAAACTCTTCATTGCTCCTGTTGTCTGTTGGTTCTTTGACTTTGTGAAAGGAAAACGATGTCCCACATATCCCACTCCTTTCAGATGTACAACACCTGAAGCACACAGGCTCAAATCAGGCTGATTTTTGACATAAGGTTTGCATAAACCAACATCAGTGTATAGATTATTGAGAGGTTATACTTATAGAGTTCTCAGATACAGAATATTTTGTTGAAGAAGACAGAAAACTCTGATAGAATATAAGACAGTGAAAATCTTTTATAGATGAATAGTCTGCTGACTTGATCACACTCAAGATTATGTCACTGTTTAGGATGTGAAAAATTGAAATCTTGAAATATCTGAAAGAGCCTGAGATTCTGCCTGACTTCCAGCTTTCCACCCTGATTAAACGCTGGAGCATGAGAAGAAAGCCCATTCGCTTCGCTCAGAGTTGGATTTCACACGCGTACTGGCTCAGATGTGTTAGGAAAAACATTCTGCTGTTGCTATTAGTATGGTGTGAAACTGACATGATAGAACAAACTGAGAATAAAGAATGTCAGAGAAAAAAAAAATTTAAGCCATTAAACTGCAGAACAGTAAAACACTTAGTTTCCTCATTAGCACCTGTTCCTTACACCATTATTAGCCTTTGTAAATTACTCTGGGCATTTCACATATGAACTGAACATAAATATTTTTAATTAGATCAGTTCAATTTAAAAACCCTTCATGTTGTTAAATGTTGTCCTAACTCATAATCCAAGAATGTTCAGAGTGGTTGTGTGACTGAGTGTTAGCTTTACACCTCATCTTTACACCTCTCTCTCATCACCCATTAAATGTTGAACTGTATCTGTTTCATAACAACAACTTATGATCATTTTTGCAAAACATCATTTGATGGGGAGATAAGAAAACATTGAGCCTTTGAACATTCTCAACTCACAACAAATCTGGTCTGATCACAGACCAGGTCTGTTGAAAATTGAAAAAAGAATTTTTGAAAAGCTTCGATGCCTCTTCAGGGGTAAAATGTAATATTTCTGAGGCATTGTTCCTATCACCCCCATGTCCAGGTATGATAGATGGTTGCTGAGTTTTGTTTTATCTGAGTAGCAGTTTTTCTTTACTGCAATCAGGACAGAGCCCCAGGATCTGTTTCAGACAGGAGATTTGGACGTCAGGTAATGACTTTTATATCAACAAATTAAAACGCAAATTCCTGGTCAGAAATGCAGCCAAGACTTACGCATGTACTATCTGATCTTACTCAGTTCATGTGTCATACAGGATTAAATGGATTCCACTGAAACATTGTTTGCAAAAGCTGATAAGGAAGTGGCTCACTGTGCTTCATCACAACATCTGACCTTTCAAACCATTAGCCTCTTGTGAAAACAGTCAATTATTAGTTAGCACAAAGTGAATTTGGACATTCAAAGGTATGATGAACATCTGACTTGTGATGTTGCTGCAGACCAGTAGGTGAACTGAATGCTGCTTTTTTCTGTCATGTCTGTTGGATTACCCCAAACCCAAGAAAGGCCCATTATGTGCTCTCTCCATGGCCTTGTGTAAAGGGTCTCAATGTTAGCGCGTGGGGCTTCCTGTCTCGGGGTGTGTGTTTAGGCAGGTCTGAGTAGATAATGGGCCTGGGAGGTTGGGCTGTGGTTGTGTAATGGAGACAGATAACCTAGCTTCACTGTAAACACCTGTCCATACAGTGTGATTCATGGTATACACAAATGCAGACACACACACTCATCAAGGTGTTGCAGTCTGCTTGCCTATATTAAGTGAACATTGTGTCTTTGCCTTGTCTGCGTCCTTAGTTTATTGTTTATTGCGTGGCTTCAGTCTGACTCAGGAACACTGTGAACAATTTAAAGGGGAAGTATAAAATCAACTTTTTTGAGCTTTACATCATGTTATAATGGTATTCCCACATCAAAAACATACCTGGAGTGTTGCTTTAATTCTTCCATGCATGTTTGAGAAATCCTTAAATTTCCATGGCAACCATTCAACTGTGCAAAATGCTTTGCATACGAAGCTCCCTCCATGGAGCTGCATTTTCCAAGCTTCTGCACTTCCACCTCACAGAGCAGCCCTCCCCACAACTCCCCCACTCAGCTCCTTCAGACTAGCTAGCAGCAATTAGCAAACACCTGGTGGAACTGCACATCTGGTGAGCTCATTATACAAGCTACTTCTCAGTTTAACGTTGGTATAAATTTTGTTAAAGGGCTAATAGAGGAGTGATGGAAAGAATTGTGTGCGTTAATACACACTAGAACAGAACTTGAAAGAGTTAATTTTGCATGATCCACCAGAGCTTTATTGGATCTGAAAAGTCCTCTCATGATAAATTTATAAATTAAGCCTAATTAATACATGAATTTACAAAAAAATGCTTGGTTTTAGACAAAAATATGACTATATGGAGCATGTTGTTCTATTAGTGCATGAAAGGAGTGCTGTTATTACCTACTAACTGATGGAGGAAGTAACGGTGTCAAGGTTCAGCTTTCATCTTGCATGGTGGTTTCTGCTTCCTGTCGCAAACCTTAACCACAGATTTGAGTACTGTGAGATATCAACCTTTATTATCATCTATACTGTTATGATAATTTTGCTCTTCAAGAAATTTGTTTTGTTTTTTTTATTTCAACTTGTTTCCTAAAATAAAAGATATTCACTGTGCATAAGAAATAAATATAAAAAAATACCTGAACCTTAGTCTTTTTCTGGTGTGTAATACAATGGTTTGCTCTCTGTTTAAATGACTTGACTTGAGGAGGACTGTTTGTTCCCATTTTGAGACCCTGGACATAATAATTTGTGGGTTGAACGATCAGGTATGAAAACCTTGTATGAAAATGTGAACTTTAAAACTGTTGACTGCAGAAAACATAAATAATGTGACTTTGAGGATCCTGTTGATCCAGAAAATCACTTCTACAACAACATCACCAACTGTGAGAATTATACCAATAAACAGCCTAATAGTGATGTGACTATAAAAAGTGCTTTATCCATCATCCTCTTTAACAGCCAGAGTCTTTGTAGGAACTTTACAAAAATCAAATAATATATATGTCAGTTCAAAATGTTTAATGTAATTACTGTATCTGAGATATGGCTTGGCATAGATGAAGAGTGTACCATGGAAGTGGAGATGTGTTCTACAGGCTCAAAAGAAAAGGAGGAGGAGTTGTTTTATACATGGATGCAGCTTAACATGCACCAGAATGAAATATGTGGAACTGTTCAAAGTATCACTGCAGAAATTCATGGTTTAAAAAAAACACCTAAATAACTAGTGAACTCCAGGAAGAATGTGTTTATATGTATATTCAGCCCAATGAATACATGAATGAATACTTAGCCCAGTTAATTACAATAAGGTTCAAATTGTTTGTGGTGACGATGTCATTGTCTTGTTAGAGCCCAACACAATAAAAACCCACAAATTTTACAAAGCACCAGATTTTTTCAAGTAATTATTAAACGAAGTAGAATAATATCTCATGCAACTACTGTAATTGATAACATATTTGTAGTGGATATGGTCTTCTTATACATGACACCATTGACCGTTTAACTGCTTTTGTAGTTTTTCCGATTTCTTTTATATAACAGAAATTGATGAATAGAAGTTATAAACACATTCAATGTAGAACACCTGAACATGTTGCTGGAGACATTAACATAGTTTATGACTGTGTTTTATTAATATTGATAAAGCTTTATTATAAAGAAGTCCTTTGCAAAAACCTGTCCCAAGGAAACAAACAATAAATTATCATTAATTATGGCAAAACTAAATTTGTTACATTAACAAGCAAATCAAAAATTATGTAAAACTTATGAAAATCATTGATACTAAACTGTTTACATATAAAGAAGATATGATATCAGACATTTTGGGAATGACAGTTGTGTCAAAAGAAAGGCTAAAATATCAATATTTTATAAATATCAATATTTTTCTACATAAAAAGGATTTTATATGTTATACTGTCACTTAAAAGGCCATACATCCAAACTGTTGTGCAAATTTAAAAATAGGCCTGTTCCTCTGTTAGTGGAGTTCATATGTGGAATAATAATTTTGACAAGGTAAATTAAAGCTAAACTCTCTAAATTTAAGAAATGTATAAAAATAATTTTCTAAACAAATGCAGCAAAGTTTAAGTCAGATTGTTTTATTTTATCTAATTTTATGAGCTTGTCTCTAGACTCAACTTGAATTAATTTGAGATATTATTTAGAAAAATATAAAGGAAAGGTGCTGCTGTTTTGATTTTGGTAATAATTTATGTATAATAAAAAAGTCAAGGCATAAATTCCCTATGCTTCTACACCTTTTCAGTCCATATGTTGTGTTCTTGCTAGTGACAGAAATTTAAATATTGTTTATTATCTATTTCTATATAATTCCATTTTCTTTTTATTTTACTACTGCTATTTTTGACTTGTGAATGAAAACTTTAAAAATGGCTGAAATAAAAACTTTAATTACTGTAATTGGTTAAGCAACAGAGACATGTGGTTTAGTTACATGCACTACTGTACAACTGAGACCGTGCTGCCTGGATATGTTAGTGTGTCAATCCACATGACTCTGTATGCGTGTGTGCGTGTCTGCGTGTGTGCGTGTGTGTGGGTGTGTGTATGCATGTGTGCGCCAGGCTGTCTCCAGTGGAGGAGGCCCAGTGTGAGTGTGGAGGTGGAAGGGGAATGCAGGGGCTAGCCTCTATAAATCAAGCCAGATTACAGAGGCAGAGAGGCCTGCAGCTCCCCTCCACTAGCCAACCTTCTCTGCTTTATGTCAGCAGACACACACCCCACCAGGACTGTATAGTTCAGTAGCCTTTATTCTTGTACTTTATTCAAGCACATTACTGTAGCTCACACAGCACAATCAGTGGATATTTTTAGACAGCACAGTATATGTCAGTGTTGTATAAATTATGAAACTCTACCGCATGTCATGTTTAACATTTAAACACTAAACGTGGAAATTTACAGAGGAGAAGAGCAGCGGTGTCTGGGTTGAAGACACTGATTTTGGGAAACTATTGTGGAGAAATCCTAGTATCATAAACAAAGACATGATAACTTGGAAATGTGTGTATCACTAATTCCACCACTGACAGTATCCCAAAGAGAGGTCTGAACACACCCACAGCACGGTGCTGCCAGATGTCAAAGACTGAGGCACTGAAGCCAAGGCTCTGATATTTACTGTTCCTGCTGAATGGGTTCATGTTTCTCCCATTGTACAGTTTCTTTGATTTTTGGTAGAGGGACCAATTTATGAAAGCATGCATTTCACTGAGCAGATTAAGGAAGTGGGCAAAACCAAATTCATCACATCATAAAATATAATGTCAAATGTATTGAATCTAGCATTTTAATGATGTTACAGTCAATGTATTTGAAGCTAAGCACACATTAAATCTAGCTGTTTTGTGGTTTGAGCCTTAAAAGATTTTAGTACGATCATGTATGTAGCCATATGACCTCGACAGCAATCAGGCACCAATCCTGATTTACCTGAGGAACTGCTGTAACATAGCATGCCAAACAGATTATAGGTTTCTCCTCCGCCGTTTACCAACTTTACTCAACCATCACTGAACTTCTCAACTTAAACAATAGATGTTGCTATAAAGAAAGCATGTCACTTTTCATCAAGTGGCAGCAGAACAAGAGCATTAGAAGGAAGAAGTGTTTTCATAAACAACTCAAACTAAATATTTTGACCTTCAAACCTTTGATGTTAATTCGGAATGATTTTTTCTATTATTTTATTTTAATTTGAGGTGTATTGAGGTTAAATCCACCAAAACATCAGTTAAATCTATTCTCCTGCTCTTCCTGTTTTATGTCGAACATCCATTCCATTACATGTGACCAACCTGTAGTAATCAAAGGTCCAAAATGACAGAACACTCTTGTGCCTATGAAACTTTATAGTTGTTGTTCACTTTACGAGTGGAAAAAAAAGGTGTTTTAGGGGGTGGTGAATGATTTTCAAATGCAAGTATATTATTATTATATATTTGTATAGCCCAAATTTATAAAATGGAATTATTAATCTTGAAACTTGGTGTTCTGACTAAAATTTAGTTGAAACCTAACTTACTTGCAAATTTGGATTCCAACTGAGAAGGCTGCCCCCAATTCATCCTCTCCTCCTTTGCAATGGGTGAAGTAGATTTTGTACCTTTATGTCCAAGAGTTAAAAATGAATTGTAAAAACTTCATATCCATTCACTAGGTAAGGAATGTTTTAGGATCATTAGGCTAACGTGTGTTGCTAAAGGCTGCTTCATGTTGAGTTGTGTAGGAACACGAGTGAAAATGATCTTTTTCAGCAGTTTGATTTTGCTTCTTCATAAATCGATGCAGATTGACTCTGCAGAGTTTCTCTCTATCAGGACACTGAGCCTAATAGAAACTGTGGTGGTGATTTTTACAATCTTCTCATTCTGACAAACAATAAGTAGTTTGCTCATCATGGAAACCCTACTTCCCGCTATTATAATTTATCTTGCAGCCCTCGGTGGTTGTGACTGTATTTGAAGCCTCTCCAAATTGAGCCTCTTTAAAAATCTTGGCGTTTTATCCTGGAGCAAGGCTTATAATATGTCCATTCTTCATCCATGACACCAAGAGTGACTATTTGTTATGTTTTCAGTAGCCCTATCGTTTAGTCCGCTCAGATCACCCGTCTGTATAATCTCCCCTTCAAACCCTTCCAATGTAAAATAATGGTTTTCATGTTTTTCTTCCCTATTTTTGGGAAAGGAAAGACTGCAATATGATTATAGCTGTTCTCTCTCACCGTAGTTTGGAATTTAATTGTGTTTTGACAAGTCTTTTCCATAGCTGGCTCAATTATAACCTCCAGTTGGGCTGGTAATGATAGTTGTTAATGGGGTGAAAAATGGACGTGCATCTCTGACAGAAACCATACTCAGATCCTTTCAAAGAAGCCAAGGAAAGCACAGGCAGGACTGGCCTCGCAGTGCTCCCCTCCTCTGAAGGCCTTTATATAGCATACAAGGATCCCAGCATCTCCTCTAAGCCCTTTACTGTCCTGCTATTTGTGTAAGTCAGCCATTTTTGTCAGTGTTAAAACATCAGAGCAGTCAGTAGCTGTGTCAGGGCTACTGTATGAGGCCATGGGAATGACTCCAAGCAACCCGTCACACGCAAACAGACACACATTTCTAAATGTCGTCAAAATTCTCACGCTTTTTTCCTCCCCTTCTATTCGCTGCCCTCCTCCACCAAACTCCCTTCTCCCCCTTGTTCCTTTTGTCACAGGGAAAGTATTGATCGGCCTTTTCCCAAAGTTATTTTTAATCAAAGATAAACAACAAATCCACATTTCCTTGGGAGATATGAGAGTTGTCTGCAATGTCCCCATGTTTTTAACAGTTTTCTTTATGCACTAGGGAGGTGCCTTATGTAGGCAAAGCACGAGATGTGAGCATAAGGGATGGGATGCATGAGGAAAGTGGGACGTGGGGTGGGCAAGTGTTTATAAAATAACACAAGTGCCACCAGCGAGTGGGAGACGTGGGAAGTCCAGCTTTGGTCTCAGTTAGTTGTAGCACATCCTATTATTATCCCCCGGACTGTGCGACAGCACTGACCAGAAGAGACCCCGACCACGCACACACTCACTTTTCCCCTCTCTCACACAGACACAGGCCAGGCCATTCCCAAGTCTTATTTCTTTTGGATTTTATGGGAACACTTAAATTTATCCCTGGCAGAGAGTGCAGGCATAATAATCAGAGCACTTGTCACCAGGCTCCCATTGCTAGGTGGTCTGGCTGCTGTGGAGGGAAACTTTCACCCAGTGGAGGGTATTGTTCTCTGCTGGGTTCTGTATGACCATGTGCTTTTGTTTGCTAATAGTAGACACCTCAGTTATAGGAGTAGTCTGTTTAAGCTCTGTAAACGGCTGCATAGTGGAGCAGTTATAAATCCTGCTGGTTCACAGATTGATCCTGGCTGAGATCTTTCTATTCTTTGTTTCTGTGTTCTCAAATAGGTTCTCCCATGTACTCCATCCTCATTATAGTATTTATTGCTTTATTGATTACCCCAAATCTCCCTTATGTTGTGAGTGTGTATAGTTTGTTGCATGTATTAGCCCCTTTTATAAATCACTACAAGGTGGAACTAAGGCATCTCTGTGTTTTGTGAAAAAAACAGTGTGGTGAAGGGTAGAAATCAGCTGGCCTCAGTGTCTTCCAGACCCACCATGCATGGTGGTCACAGTCCTTCATCAGCTGACAGATCCTGACATTACTGGACCAGATGGGAAGAATTTGACCAACTGCACTTCTGATTTATGAATGAGTCACTGAGAGAATAAAATAGTTTTCATTCTCCGCACCGATATGAACATTTTGACCAATACCAAATTTCAATATTAATAGTGCTTTTATGATCAATAATACCAGATTACTATTTATTCTATATATTTTCTAGTGTTTCAATACTGTGGAAAGATGACATCATTGCTGACATTGCTTCTCTGCTTCAGTTAAACACCCCACAAACTTGTACTGTGTCACTTTCACTGTCACATGACCACACAAACACCACATGGACAAACTCCTCCCCTAACTCTCCTTTAATACACACAAATGTCAGCAAGATGAAAATGAACAACAATAAACATAGGACCGATGTTAATACCAACATATCCTACATCCCTTATTTTTAACAGGATGTGGGCCATGGTAATGCTCTTACTGTTGCAGTTAAAAGCAGAAGCTCTCTGCCACTGATATTTATCTAAGCTATGCTTTCTCTAGTTGTATAAATTATTATTCAAATTAATTAAAAAAAATCTGACTGATTGTTTTATCTATCTATCTATCTATCTATCTATCTATCTATCTATCTATCTATCTATCTATCTATCTATCTATCTATCTATCTATCTATCTATCTATAGATATATATCTAGATCTATAAATATATATATATATATATATATATATATATAGATCTACACTTTAGATCTATATATATATATATATATATAGATCTACACTTTAGATCTGTTTATATCTATATATGTATATAGATATAGATAGATAGATAGATAGATAGATAGATAGATAGATAGATAGATAGATAGATAGATAGATAGATAGATAGATAGATAGATAGATAGATAGATAGATAGATAGATAGATAGATAGATAGATAGATAGATAGATAGATAGATAGATAGATAGATAGATAGATAGATAGATAGATAGATAGATAGATAGATAGATAGATAGATAGATAGATAGATAGATAGATAGATAGATAGATAGATAGATAGGACAGACTGTTTCCAAGCTTCAGACAGATATAAATGTGTTATAGTTTATTTTTATCACAGTGTTAACTACATGTTGTAAAATCAAACACAGTCCTGCTCTTACCAGCCTCCCCATGTTAAAACAATGCGTTTGTAATGTTACTCACAGTGTGACAGTCTCATGAGGTCAAAAGGTGATGAGGTGCTAAGCGGGTCTTTGACACTTGACACACACACACACGCGCACACACGCGGCTGGCCCTGCTCCCCACAGAGTTGAACTGTCACCACCTGGAGTGCAGCACTAATTAGGCTGTGATTTGTGAATCCACTCTGCTTGTTCTTGTGGCACATCCAGCATGGTGAACATGTGTCTCTCAACCTTCCTCTGATCACTCTCAATCTGTTTGTCTTTTCCATGTGGTCCTGCTGGTGAAATGGGACGGACTCCAGCAGGTCAGTGTTGACTCTTTTTTTTAATGATACATAGAAGTTTATGAAGACAATGTCTCTTGAAATGGTGAAATCTTAGGGTCACTCTCTGTCACACCAGTTGCTATGTCAAAACACAGCCTTATTGCTGTTGCTTCACAGAGGTTTTCTGTCTTTATACTTTACGTTTTAGAATGATGAGGGCTGTGAGGAGATCTTGTGCCAGCTGATATTAAATATCCTACACTCCTCGAAGTGAAGTCTGCTTCATAGAGCAGTATTCAGTTGGCAGCATGACTTTGATGAAATAAGTGTTAACTATTGTGACTCCAGGTCATAAAGATGTGTTCCTAAATCTTGAAAAACAGTTGTATCTCCATTTAAGACTATTATTTTGAAGTAAGTATTTAGTTCCTTAGTTGCCTTATTGTGCTGGCAAATGAAGACTTGCTGCCAGGCTGCCTGACAACATTTGGTTCCATTAGCAGTGAAGAAGCCGTCACCACTTTTAAAATGTCTGTGATGCAACACGTCGTGTAATTGACATAAAACAGAAACAGCACCAGAGTGATTTCTAAACCCCATGAGAATCCTGCGACTAACTAACCATTAGCTGCTATTGACACCAAGGTTAGCTTCTGCTATTGAGCTTATTTGGTTTGCAAAGTGAAAAGCGCTTTCCAGGATACATTTTAGTTTTTTTAAACTCCCAAGATGAATGAAAGATGGTCGACAAAGCGAGCTATCTTCATTCTTCCTCATTTTCATCTGCTCTGTGAGAAAGTCAGGGAGGATGGAAGGAACTCAGATGGATCATTAATCCTTCCATACTGAGACAGAAAGAGGGAAAGAGAGATGAAGTTCAGAGGAAGAGAAGGTGTAGGAGGTTTGGTTTAGCCGAGGGGAGTCCCAGCAGGAATATACACATACACACACATATACACAGAGGAAGAATAACACTCATATATCTGGTACGTCAACGACTGGCCTCTGTTTTCTCAGTGCTGACACCAGCGCTGCAGAAAAACTGCTCCAGCCTCTCATCGGCCCTCTTTGGTGCAGTTTGCGTGCGAAGGTGCACAAATGGCCGTCCATGTGTTTTAGACTGAATTTATCTCTCCTTCAGTTTTATTTTTTTTTAGGTTTTTTGTGTGTATAGAGGGGGTGTAGGGGGAGCTAGACAAACTGACTCAGGCCATAAGACATGCAAACTGCACTCTAATAATGGAGAAGATACTGCATGTTACTATGAAGAACAAACTTGTGAGGCTGTCGGACTTAACTTTTTATTTTGCATTTACTCTTTTCATAACCATAACATAATTATTATTAAAAGATAAAAATGGCAATTAAACAGTGTCTGAATAACAAAGATATATTCAACATGCCACTTAAAAAGACTGACAAATAATCTCCAGATACTCTACTAAACATATTTTTAATATAGAAAATGTTCTCTCTGTTTTCAAACAAAATCAGTCTGAATCTATAGCTACATCTGATGCCTGCAGTTTACTCAGAATTATTCAAGTAATATGTGTGTAATATGTAATACTATTCAAGTAATATGTGCGATAGGAAATCAATTAGGCATAATCAAACAATGTAAAAAGGAGGATCAATGAGCATTTATCCACTTTTGTTTGTTTGTTTGTTTGTTTGGCATGTCAATAAATATGTAAATCTTTCTTCATAATCAGTGGAAAAAACAACTTTATTGGCATCATGTCAATTTAAACCTTGTCATCAACCTAATCATTAGCTCCCTTTTCATAGTCTCAGGATTCTGACGTGGTCACTGAAAAAATATTTTTATTATTCAACTTTTGTCAGTGTCAGAGGAGAAAATAATAATTATACACTCCTTAGATATACAGCGCAAACATAGTTTTAAAAAAAAGTCTGTTTATCCCCACGGAGAAAACATGTGTTAGTGTGGAGAGAGCCTGAGACAACGGGGTGAACCTCACTGCAGGGTATGGCTAATAAACGGAACAAAGATGGAATTTCTAGGCTTCAAACAAAGAAGCTGCTTCATACATTAAGAGTGTGAATGCTCTGAGTGCAGCAATGCTGGAAATAAATTTATATATATAAATAAATTAATACTGAAGATTAAATTATATATATATATATATATATATATATATATATATATATATATAGAGAGAGAGAGAGAGAGAGAGAGAGAGAGATCTATATAAATAGATATATTTCTATATATAGATATATGTATGTCTATATCTATATATCTAAATATATATGAAAGCATGTATACATTATACATGTATATATCTGTGTGTGTGTGCGTGTGTGTGTGTGTGTGTGTGTGTGTATACATAAATTCAAAGTGGACTGGATGCTTTAGAACAAGGATTTGGAAGCTCATTCCCACCAATGCTGTGAAAAGTAGCTTCACTAAAAGTTATGGCCCTCAGAAAAAGAAATCACTTAGCCTTGTTTGATCTTCTTCATGAAATATGCCAGCAGACAGCGATTCATATAATCCCACACTGTTCGTGGCCGACGGCGAGCCTTATGACAGCCATAAATTACAAAATGGCCGACCTAAGCAGAAGAGCCAGAGAGGTAGAAAAGGGAGGGGAAAGATGGCAAAAACATACATTGTAACCTAGCTTTGCCCTCACTTCTGCTCCAGCTCCCCATGGGATCAAACAAGAGGGAGGATTTGAACAAGTAAATCATTGCCTTGAAGTGGTGAACTCTCTGGGCCGGGAAAATGAGTCAGATGTGTGTATTCATATCAAGTGGAGGCATCACAGCAACACTTTTCCAGAAGGCCTGGTTTCCTCTCACACTCTTTGTGGAGAGTGGAGAAACGTAGACGTTGAAGCCTTGATAACAAATGGCTACTGGTGACTTAAAAACATAGCTAGCATGTACAGCAAAAACTCAAGAGCAAGAAAAAAAATATTTTACTTTATCAAAATATTCAGAGAAATTCTACATTTTAAAAAGTAGTCACATTTTTGTTGCATTTCAAATAAATTACTTTGGATGACAAAAATTATTTAGAAACCATATTTTATGTATCTCTAATATAGATCTCCAATGTAGAGGACATCTACACAAACACCAGCTACAATCAGTAACTTTTATTAAATTTTAGATGTTTTTTAAATATGTGACTGACCGCTACATAGGTAGAAAAATCTCTTCTGTCGTTTTAGTTATTTACAGATTCTAAGGATTCTAAGCTTTCCAATGATGTCAAACGTATGAAAATCAAAACAGGAAATGAAGAAGAAATAGCTGTTTTAATGTTGCAAATTTGGATTCTAAAATTCTGTGAAAACAGCTTTTAAAATTTTCCCAAAACTTGCTTTGCAACCTGAAAGTGTTCAAAAAAGACTGTTCAGTTACATTGCTTTGCCTGACCCCTCCCTGTTGACTGCCAACAGGTAGACAATGTCTGGGAAGATGTACAAAGGCTATTTTTTAGCAAGTTTTCATCCGGCTTATCTAGCTGGGAATATATATTTTTAGAGGTTTTCAGCTTTTGTCTGTTTTTCCAACAAGGATGCTAACTTCTGTCTTGTGAGCCTTTGCCATGGAATCATCTGTGAACTCTGAATCTTAGTAGACTGAGAGAGGCTAGAATTTTATTTTGGTGACACCATAAGCATTTTTTTCATTGAAAAGTATACATAATTTTCATTTTAATTCATTTCAGGAGAAAATCTGTTGCGGAATCATATTTTTCTCTGCAGTGGCTGCAAGCATCAAACTCAATCCAAACTCTCAACTGAGAGTAAAACTCTCAGTTGAGAGTTTGGATTTTCTCCACTTTGCTGTCTTTTTCAAATGTTGTGGTAGCAATAGCTTCTGTTATTTTGTGTTGCAGCAACACGGCTACAGTGGGATCAGCCTATGTGCAGATATTGCCGTAGCAACATGTTATAAAAGCTACAATTCAGTTTGTGAGCAACGTGTTCAGCTTGGTTGTCTTTGCTCAATAAAAGAAACCCAATTTTTCTGGATAGAGCCTTTTTATCAAATATGTCTTCAGTTTTTAATTTGATTTTGATCTGGACTCTCAATGAGTTGTGTGCTGGGCAGATGCGTTAAAATCACTTTATCATCTCCAGGCCTACTTTAGAATGATTGAATAATAATAGGGTCTAATGCTCCAGTCTCCAGCAGGGCATTCCCTGTGAAGGTCACTACGTTACCCAACATGAGGCCCATGTGGAAATGTGCTGCTTTCCTTCATTTAATATTCTGGCTCTGTTTCTTCAGTTAAATGCAGAGTCATCAGAAAATCTCTTCTTCATTCACTCATCCGTTGTCCTGAGCTGCTTTGGACCTTCTGTTTCAGCTTTAATGATGGTTCTAGTTTGGCTTTCCTATTCAGAGATGTTATTGTTTTCTGTCTCGCAGTTTAGCCACAAACATTGATTCCTGTTTCTGCCCATTTCTTTTTCTGTCCATCATCTATTTTCAAGTCACATAGATTTGAGACACTGAAGTTTTCTTTGATCTACCCAGATCTTTCCTCAGTGCAACCTGAACATTTTGTTTGAATTTGCCCTAGATTTTTGATGCATCTGAGTGGAAACTACCAACATTTTCTGCTAGCATATCAAAGTATCTGTCATAATGAAGTTCTTCATTAAGCCAACAGCATCATCCAGAGAGTAAAACAGCTTTGTTCACTTGTCTTTGTTACATTACACCAGAAACACAGCGATCCAAGCCAAACATTTGATTCACAGCCTGTTTAAAATGTTCCTCCCTTCTGTGAATCACCAGTTTTATGATCTTTTTCCAGTCTGAAGCTGAATTAGTTACATTTATAGTCAAACTTTGGAACGTTTGCTACCAGCCTGTGCAAAGCAGCATTCATTTTGAGGATTCTGCTTGTCTTCCAGAGGTTCACCCCTCTCTTTAGCCAAGGTGAAGAAATTTCTGGGTGTGAATGTGTGCTATGTGCTTAGCGTGGGAACATTTTATCTCTCCAGTTATTATTTTTTGTCTAATGACTGTTCTCCTGGATCTTTACGCCAAAGGTTCTGTTGAGAGAAAGTTTTGATCCTCTGAGGTGTAACACAAACTGTCTGTGGTCAGAGGCTGACAGGGATGGAGATCTACATGTCAAACTTGCTCTATGCATATGGTATAATTTAACCCAGTAGTTGAAGTGGATCAATCCACAGCAGAGCGACCCATCCATATTTCTTACAAGTGTTCTTTTCTAGCTGCATATGTAGGTACATAAGTGTGTGGGTGTGTGCAGGGGTGTGTGTGTTTGTGAGCGCTGGGCGATAATAAGCAGAGCCAGGCTCTGCTTTCCATCACACTGATCTGCCCAGGGTCAGGAAAGACCTGACTTCACACAAACACACACTCACACACACCTATTCATGCACAGCTGATTAAACTAGCCAATCCGACACAGCAGTAGAAGGCCAAACATGACTAAACCTCCCAGCGTTGCTCATGCTGGACACAAAAGGACAATCTGCACGTCACTAAAAATACATTTCATGTAATGCATTTTTTTGTAATCCGCAATAATCCTTAAATTTTTCATGCTTGTTAATGTCTTCGTCTCGGGCACACAGAAGTGAGTCAACAGCTGCTGGATGTATTATTTTAAACACAGAAGCTGGAGTTCAGTTTGGAATTTGTGTGACACTGGAACAAACATGAGAAAATGTTTTTCTTCTGCTCCCCTTAGATACTTTAACACCTTGTGTAGCTAACCAGAAATGTTCAGTTTTATTCCTAAAGTGTGAAGCAGTTTGTCAGATGAAGTCTTGTGTTGCCTAGTCAACCAGTCTTAGCCACAGGTGCAGCGTTGAAATGCCACAGTTTACTTCTGACATAATATGGAGTACTTAAAGCGAAATAGACTGTGCTGTTGAACCATTTGCTCTAGGAGGTCAGCATGTCAACATCTTGAACCTTAAGTTTGAATGATTACACAATGAAAATATGATTTTTTAGGTTTAAAAAAATCAATCCATAAAAACATTTTGTTGATTTCCATATCAATCCAGCTCCTGTGTCCAGCTTAATTTATGTCATCTGCTTTGTATTCTGAAAAGGTCATAAAGTGTCAGAAACCAACCTCCCCACACCCACACACAGTTATCCCAATATGAGTTATCTGATGTCTAGCGCATGTTGCCTCCGTTCCATTCACAACTGAACAGTCTATGCAACATCTTCTATTGGCTATATGTGGTCATTGCTCATTTCCCTGCTAAGAGTATAAATACAAACATTCAAACTCTACAGTTCAGGAGGTAAATGTTCAGAAGTGATTATTGGTATTTATTCTGCAGCTGGAGAGCCAAACCCATAAACAGTCCTGAACAAAGATTGTAATGATCAAAAGATCATTGTATGTCTTTGTGGTGATTTCTTGGTGATTTGTATCAGTGAAAGCTGCTATAGAAAGAAGATTTGCTCAGCTAAAACTTGCTTGAATAATGATTGTGAAACTAAAAAAGATAATTACTTTTTCTTTTTTGGGGATCAGTTGAGATTTTTTTTGTCAGACGTAACCATTTTTGTAGTGTAAATCTAAGGGAAGTTTCAGCAGCTATAAGCAGGCAATAGTTTTAAAGCTTACATATTGTAATTATTACTGTAAATCTCAAACAGTGTGTCTCAAAGTATTCCACACAGCATCACATAGAGTCACATCCCACTGACTCTAACATCAAGAGATATGGCCGACAACCTGTGGATTAGAAGACAATGGGACCAATTGGCTGTGGGGGGTGACAGCAGGATTCTCTGATCAGTTTGTACTGTGGGAGGAAACCAGAGTACCCAGAGAGAAACCCCTGCATTCTGAAGGAGGACATGCAAAGTCCAAGCAAAAGAAAAGCTGGCCGGGATTTGAACTCTGAACCCGCTTGCTCTTGTATTTTTAACTGCTGCATTTTGCATTCTGCATTTCTATGTGGCTCTGCTTGGTATTAAGATTTCTGAGTGTGTTAAGTCTACCGGCTACAGAGTGTTGAGGAAGATGCACGGGTGTTGGGCCTGTGGGTGGGGAATCTGAAAATAGAGTCATCAGACAAGTGGTAGGCTGGGTGCTGAGAGCTGAGTGTTGCCTTCTCTCAGCAGAATGAATCCCAAATGGGACTCGGTGTGTGTTCTCTCACCAGTATCTCAGTGAATGTGGTCATGCTGTTTCACAGATGTAGGCGTAAAATTGTCAGACCCTTTTCACCCTCATGTGTTATAAGTCCCATTAATATGGGTTTGATCCACATAAGCTGTTTGGCTCCCATAATTTTCTCCCTGAGGGTTAACCCAGCAGTGGTGTGATGGTTGTTACTGTATCATTTTCATGCTCTTATTTAAGCTAGTTTTGAGTTTATTGCTGTTTTCTTAACATCTGTGTGGATCCAAACTTCCCCTCCCTCTTTGTCTGCAGTCTCAGTCCTAGCTGCCCCCGATTTGCCCCCCAGCTTGGCCCTGCCACCCAGCTGAACTCATCAACTCAGCCTGACTCTGTTTTAGGACAGGAGAACAGGGTCCCAGAGGAGGTCTGGGTTATGCTCATCCACCAAGCTTAGGAGGACAAGGATTGGGTTTAGATGACAGGTGCCAGAGGGACCGGGCAGTCCCTTCCACACACACACACACACACACACACACACACACACACACACGCACCCGCCCATGCCATCACACACAGAGAAATACATACACACTGAATCTGGCCATGCCTTAATCCTCAGCCAGCTGTTGCAGTTGCTCACCCAATCAGTCTAAAGTGTCGAGCACTGGGCCAGCTTGTCGATGTGTGTGTTTGTCATGGTGGAGGGAGGTGTGTGTGGGGAGGGGGTCAGGTAGCTGTCATGCATGCCGTTCATCCCAGCAGTCCAGAACATTTGGAAATGAACCCCGGTGCTCCCGATGACGGCCCAGGCGCCCGTTCTGATAAATTCATAACACATGTTCTTCGCACTGTCAGCAGCTCCACAGACACACACACCAAATATCACACCCTCATTCATTAACTACCCTCTGGCTCAGATAGACCCAATCCTATCACTGTCCACCCTAAAGGCCAGCAGAGGTGAGACGGAGCAAACACTCCTTGGTGTTCACAACCCCCTCCTTCCCTTTGAGCTGGCCCATCTCACTGTGACCCTGCAGACTTTGACTAATCCATCAGGTCCAGGACAGGGAGGGTGCCGTGTTTCTGTCTGGAAGGATTGCTGTCAGTTCATGCCTTATGTCATTATTGTGGCTTCTTATCATCCAGGTAATAATAGCATATGTTGACCCCAGAATTCTTAAAGAAGTGTACAGAAAATTAGAAATGCTAGACATGAGTTTGCATGCATGCGTTTGTAAATTAATAATATACAGAAGTCATATAATCATATACCAACTTTGTACACAAATACAATATTTTGTAACATCACCATGTGGTCTGTTGTGGTCCACTATGGCAGTTGTTTTGTCTCTTTTGTTTTAGATTCCCTTCCATGTCTTTGTCACTTTACTTTCTGATTTCTCAATGTCACATTCAATAGACAATGCTGTCTTGGCCCAAATATACAAATGCTGAATATTCCCAATTTTAGATCAGAGCATCTCGGCAGACTAGATCAGTCTTAGCACACCAAACAACAGGAATGGCTATTAAAATGATCTTAAGAGAAATCCCAATAATCGGTCTGCCGATAAGTTTATCAGAAGGGGAAGATTGGCATGAACATCTTGCTGTGTTTCATTTCCTCTACTGTTTTTATGAAACTGATGCCAAAACACTTTAGTTTTGTCTCATCAGTCCAAAATAAGTTCTTTTGAAAAATTCAGGGATTGTTAAGGTGTGTTTTTCAAAACTTCAGTCTGGTTTGTTCGTGTTTTTCTGTCAGTGATGGCAATGTCCTCGGTCCAGCTGGCCCCTGCCATCTACGGAGCCCAGAAAGGTTCAAAATGTGACCGGTTTTGCAATCAGAACATGATACATCTTAATCTTGAAGCAAGCCTTGGAGGGTTTCAGATGGCTTCTTTGGCTTGTTTTCTACTATTTGACCAACTTGGGATTACATTTCTTCCTGCATCTACATACTGAACTTTACACTTGGTAATAATAGTGGCCATTGTGGTTACAGCAAGATGAAGCTGCTTGTAGACCATTTATTCTTTACCTTCAGCATATCCAGTCTGGTGCACACAATGATACCCAACTCCCCACCAGCTTGTCTGATCCTTTCAGATTGGCTGAGTGGCTGATTAAGAGCTTGAAGACAACTGTGGCTGCTCTTCTTAGATATGAAATGTCTGTTCATATCTTTTCACAATTTTTTGTTACTTTATTACATGCTTTAGGCAATCAGTTTTAAATTAAACATGCCTCAGAAGCAATGAAAAAAGGTTTATTCCTTCCAAATGATTTTCTATGTAATCTAATGCATGAGTTCATTATGCTGGCAGTAACTAATAATCAGTATTCTGATCAGTCTGATATTAAATGGACTTTTCTTTTTTCTTTTTATTCATTCAACTAACACAGCTCTGAACAATTAAAATTATTTAACATTTTCTCTTTGTTATTCTTACATACACACTTCAATGCCATTTGATTAACAGATGTGACTTTGTTTGTGTGCACAAATCCGTTGCGTTCACTCAACCCAGGATCATCATATGGGCGATGGAACAAGCATGGATGGAAACAAACAAAAGCAGCTGCACTAAAGATAGCTTGTAGCAATAAACTAGAAAACTAGAAAGACGTTAAGCAGCAAATCACAACAAAATGCTTAAAGCCTTCCAAGGATGCACAGTTAATAAAGCTGGTAATCATTTCCAGTGGAAGCAGTAAAAGAAAATCCAAGTCTTATGATGACTCTTACAATACATTTTCCATGTCATACATTATCACAAGACTAGAAGCGCAGGCATTTAAAATAGCTTACACAATTTATTTTCAAACTAAACAGCATTGTTGATAAAGACAGATTATAATTGTGTAAAGATGCACACATAGCTCCTCTGTTCAGCGCGCTGATGTTGCGTAGGTAAAATGAAAAGTGATTTGTTTTACTTCCTGGGCCAACTTCCAGCCAGAGTTTTTTCTGTGGGTGTCAGTGAAAAGCAAATGCAAGTCTTATGAGGATGATTCACATAATATGATGATTTCCTAATGTCATTAGTCTTTTATGTGATCACAAGATGAAACTCTGAGCTACATCACCAGTTCATATGGACCATTTCCACACATTATGCACTGCATGAATATGATATCTGTTATAAGCCACATCAATAAGATGTGTTAATATGATCCACTCTGCAGTCACAGTCTGTGCATTATCTGGACCCTCCTTTCTCTGTCAATACCTGAGCTGCTGATGCTCCCCTGGTAGTGTTTGGCATAAAAGAGCATAGTAAGCTCATATCGATATTGGGGAAAAGGCATACTGACATCAAGTTGTTCAAATTTCACATTGACTGTTTTCTAGATATAGCCATGGGAATGGTATGGAGACTTAACTAGGCTGCTGCACATGAACAAGTAGATCCAGTATCAGTGCTTTTAGACCATATGGCAGTCTCTACATAATCAATGCATTTTGACAATCACATGCAATTAGTCCTAGAATATTTGGAATAATGAGGATAATATGTTTCCTCCCAGGAGTTAATTCTTTTGAGGATGCCTTCTACAATAACAGAGTCAAGCTGAACTAAACAGCAAAGAGACACAAAGGTCTCAGAATGTTTGCTGATTTACAGTTTATTCAGGAAGATAAAGTGTATTGTTATTTACCAGAAGCGCTTAACATCAGTCATTTTTATTATTTGTGCCAAGTGCAGTAGGGAGATGGCATGCTCTAAAATTCAACTATTTCTCTTCAGAATGAAGTCTGTCTCTATCTAGTTGCTGTTTAGCTCAACTATTTCTAGGGAAATAAATCAAAGTTGTGACTCTGATCCCAGCATATGAAGGTGAGACACTTATTAATCTAATTAATAAAGAAGTAGTTCTTATATTGTAGTCCTGTTTTGCTGGTAGTAAACTAACCAAGGCTGCTTATTGGTCCCCCAGATAACACTGTTTCATAAGCATCCAATGCTCCCCTCCTCTTTAAATCATTTGTGTGACACAATTTGTTGTACCTGGTTAAAAAAAATATTAGTGTCAGATAAGTTCCAAAGACTTTGCATGCACTGTAAAAAAATACTAACATTCTCAGCCACTCTGCTCCCTTATTATTTATCTTTCATTCACAATATCTCTGAAAGTTGAAATGAAGTACAAATGAAACGTGTGATGTTAGGATTTGCCCTTTTCTGTTGCAAAAACCATGTTGAGATGTTCTGTAGGATTTGCTTAAACCGTGTATATAGTTCATGTTACCTTGAATGACCAATATGGTATTCGTCTTTTGCATTTTGACAACACCTGTTTTATTTGTGTTAAAGGTGCTATTTCTAAAAGACTCTTAAAAACACTATTTTCCCTTTAAAATTTTGTCTCTTTTACGAAGGTTAAGTGCAGCAATTTCAATATTTTTGTAACCATCTTGTGGAAAAAAAAAAAAAAACTTAAAGAAATTCATACCTTTGACTACAAATTTCTAAAAGGTGCTCCAAAATCAGTTATTTTAAACTTCAACAATGACAAAAAAAAAAGCAACATCCTGGAGGGACTGCTAAATGCACTAGCATTTTCTGTATTAGCAGAAAATGCACAGCAAGGTTAACAGTCAGAAGGTTAAAGATTCACATCTTTACTGCAGCCTGGGTGTGTAAGGCGTATGTTCTCCATGCATGTGTGTACTCTGGTTTCTACATGGCCACTCTGAATTGCCCTGCAGTGTGAGTGTGGTATGGATGGTGTCTCTCTGTGTTGACCCTGAAATGGTCTGGTAACCTCTAGGGGGTGCATCCCACTTTCGAGGTATCAATATATTGTTGCTGCCCCAAAACTTTGTCCTAAAGTTATTTTTTTAGAAGAATATTCATTGTTATACCAGAATATTTATTTTATATTCTGATGCCATTTTCAGCCAACCAAGTATGGGATGCTATTGGTATTTTACAGTCACAGTATGCATGCGTTTCCTTCTCTGTAGGATCTGCTGTGGTTATCGAAGTGTACAGATAAGCATGTGTGTGTTTGTGTGTGAGTGAGAGAACTGGAGAGCCCCTGAGTGCTCTTTGTGCTAATAAAACAGCAGCTCTATGGGACACTGGACACCCTGGATCAAACTCCATCACATTACTGAAATATTACACCTCCTCAAGCCAAAGGCCTGCACTCGCCTGGTGTGTCTACATGTCAAAAGGTGTGTGTGAGTGCACGCCTTTCCGTGTGCGCAAGTGGGTGTGCATCCTCATCTGCACATGCATGTAGTTGTCTGATGCAGCCATGAATAGCACTATGTGTGTTTACCCACTGTGTTGTCAGTGGCTTGACAGTTCCTTCACAATACACTGTGTGTCTTCGCTCTAAGTGCTGCCGTTCATTGATCTCCCCGGTGTAAGCAGGAGATGGGGCTGGTGGAGGCTCCATGTTCCTGGAGTTCCTCCAGCCTCCACCTCTTCTCTCTCGTCTTTAGCGTACAGGTCTGCCCAGCAGATCGTCTACCTCTCTAACATTTCTCTGTCTTTTAAAATATCTAAATAATCCATTTCACCTTTCCAATTTTGATGCCAAAATTTTGAAATAATCTATCCCTCTGTGATATTCATTTTTAACTATCAATCTCAATCTTTCTCTATAGAAAACTTTGCATCCACATGTCTTCCTGTGTCCTTGTCTGAACACCAACTTGTTCCACCTAGTGTTTCACTGCCTCCACCTATCAAACCTCCATCTCTCTCCAGCTCTCCATCCGCCCCTTCCTACCTGCTCCTACTGTGGACTGACGTTAGGACTTCTACCCCCAGTGTTTTATCTCCTTCTGGTCCAACAGTGGCATCCAGTCTTTACAAATATTAAAGGCACATATAATGTTCTTTGGCAGAAACAGGTATTACAAATTTTCAAAGATTGTTCCACAGAGCTGCACTAGAATCTACATAATATCTCATTGTTCTGGTAATCTTTATTTGGGCATTTATGGAAACAATGGTAAAAATACATAAAAATATCTTAGCAATTTCCAGAGTGCTGCATCCCTCTGACAGTTTTGGTCTTTTTTATGACTTTTCTGACTAACTCACCCTGACTTTGATTTTGCTTAAAGGAAATAAGTTTTTTTAATAATTATGCTGATGGTGACATAGTGTGTTGAACTCATTAGGTCACACAATCCCTCACTAATGCTGCATTTTCAATCATTTTACTTTAATTCTCCTATCAGTTTATCCATTTTGATCATTTCCATTTGAGATATGGAAGTAATGTTTGACCCAAATTCCCAGTCAAAATCAGTCTGATACATTCTGCAATATATTCAACACAAAATAAGTTCACTTAACCTACAAAAGGTTCCAGATGCTTAAGATTTTCAATAATGCTACATTTATAGACATAATTGTTGATAAATTTGTTAATCTTATCTGAAAATCTAGAGTTAAACCTCCAGTTTGGAAGAATTGATCTCAGATTTTTTTGTGCATCACTGTTTGTGTAAATGGGGGGAGGAAGTCAGAGCAGGAGAATTTAGAAGTGCAGAGATTTAAAGCTTGTCTCTCCTCACAACTCAGCGCTTTGATCTCTCATTAGGGGGCAAGAAAAACATGTTATCCACCTCAATCAGCTCTGCATCACACAACACAGAGGGCCAGCACCTTACAACCAGCACTGGACTTATGTAACAAATCAGTGTAAAAAGTGACAAAAAATACCTGAAAGTTGTTTTCTCTTCACCGTCACACACAGTCACTATTGTTCCCCCTTAATATGAATATTGGAGATGATCAGATGTCAGATGATAACTAGAAGACTTTAATAAAAAATGACTAGACAATAGTTCATTAAGGGAAAATACTTTAATGGAAACATGGTCCTTTGAATCCATATGAAATCAGTGCTGTGAGTTTTCTTTGGTCTGTCATGCTTGATTATTAAAGTCTCCACAACTATTTTGCTTTTGTTTCATTGCACGTCTGTTAATTTTATTAATTTCACCTCATTAGTTTAATAAATCTGTGAATAGTTTACTATTATAGATTTACTTTTTATTTAATATAGAGGCTTTCTGTTTAATATGAGTAAAATGACATTGATTCAGATTTCTTGACATGTTTGATGATAAAGCCCTCAGTTAAATCCCCTGAAATCATAAAACCACAAAATCACTTGGACTGAGTTGGATTAAAATTACACTTACCAAAGTCAGTCACAAGATCAGTTTTTGAGAGCAGCATCTTGTAGTTGCCAGTAATTATAAGTTAGCTGTGTGTGTGGGTGGGTGTGTGTGTGGAGTAAATAGAAGCAGAACATTTAACAAGCAGAAGGAGCGGAGGCGAGCTGTTGTTGGGAATCAGTAATGACCCAGATTTGTGTCTCAGTCCAGATAGCACAGATGAGGTCAGGCCTGCTCCTCCATCCCAGCACTCTGGACACATCCACTTACAGATGCTTAACATTAACATGGGATTAGGTGATCCTTTAATGAATTTTGGAATGGAAAAGGGCAAAGTGATTTAAAAGACTAAAATAATTGTTGGAAATTAATGCAACTGTTAAACCATCAGTTAAGGATTTGCATAAGTTTTGACATTATTTGTGGTATTATGAGAATAGTAGAAGGTGCTTTTAGTCACTTGCTACTTCTTATTTTTCAGATTTTTTATTTTTTTTGTCAATCTGGTTACATACCAAGAAAAACAGGAAGGGAATGAGCTCTGCTTCGATGTCTCAATACATTTTGTGGTATTGTTTTCTTCACCTCCTCTGACATGGACTGTTATTTTCTCTACTATGAGAAGAAATAGTTAAAACTAATTCATTTAATTAATTTTTTACCATCAAAGAGGGGTTGATTATTTGAAATGAAAGATAATATATAATAATAAGCCCATTATTGTAATACAGACATCAAATCTTCAAACTGGAGAATGAACTTCATAAACTCCCAGCTTTTTTCCACCACCTGCCGTATCCTGTTTGAGAAACATTCACTGATTGTCCCGTCTGACTAAAACCTTGAACTGATTGTGTTGTGGGAAATTTGACTGGTGTGAATGTTTTTGGGGGTTTTTATGTATTCTCAACCAGGGACACTCATTTTGGATTTCAGGTTGCGCCAAGGGAGGTTTGCCGAGTTAAGAATCTTAGCGAGCCAGCTAAAGCCTTTTGGAGCGGGTCCTTATTAATCTCTCCCACACCCCCAGTAAGACATTAGCACCAGGTTTAGGCCGATTTACCTCGCCTGATAACACCCCCTCAGATCCGTCAAATCACACACACACACACGCCCACACACACATCAGCAGTTTTTCATCAGGCTTCAGACACTGACAAAAACACAGAGTCATCTGCCAATTCTTTCTTTTCGTTCTTCATTTAACTCTTCTTGATTTGCTGTTTCTTTTTCTACTCTTTCTGTTTTTCACCAGTTGGTAGTATTTGGCTGATTAATCATGTTTTATGTAAATTCCATCTTTCAAACTTTGACCAGTCTTTTTAAAGACTCGTTGTTTTGTCTGGAACCACTTTTTGTCTGTATTTATTTATGCCCAAAAATCCTTGGGTTTTTTTTCCTCTTTTTTTTTCCCTTTGATCCCCTTTAACTGATAATCCACAATTTTCTGAACTTTTCTATCTGCATATATTTACAAATAAAGAAAAATTTGTATTATTATTATTGCAGCAGTATTCACAGTTGCTGTGTTTCCATTTTAAACCAAATTGATCATTTTGCACATTTTTACCACCATGTTATGAATCAGGTATTTTTGCTAATGCATCCTTGCAGTGACACCCTGTGTGTTGAAGTTAAGACCCCTCGGCCGTCCTGGATAATCCCTCGTATAAGAGCCTTAAATGTGTCCAGCACTGCAGGATGACTGTCTGCATCCCCATGTACACACACACACACACACACACACACACACAACACACACGCATCTACAGACATGCACAAGATCCAATCAAGCCAGTATGAGGAAAAGGCTAGCCTTGGAGCAGCAAGGTGAAAACTGAAGCTAAACCTCCGTCCTCCATCTGCAGTTTATTTCCTTAAATATGCCAGGAGTCACCGGAGGGAACCAAAGTGGTTTTCTTAACTCTTAATTGTTCTGCTCATGTTTATAATTTTCTTAATTTTCAGATCCATTAGTTTTTTCAGTTTCTGGTGTAAATAATGCCATGTGGTCTAATTATTTTTAGGAAGAATCAAATGAATTACACAATCCACATAAAATTAGCAGATTTGATGCCAAACTTTTGTGTCCCTCATGTCCAGAATAGCGGCATGACATCTTCCACACACACACGCGCACACACACACACACACAGTAATAATGAGACAGAAAGCTGTGTGTGTTTAAACACTCCTGGCTCAGTGTAAGTGGTTGAAGACCACATCACCATTGTTTGATTGCTTGTTGTGATGGGATTCTTTCTGGGCCTGCTGTCACATGCTGTGTGGGACCTCATGTCTGTTCCGACCTGGTTTATACCCTTAAACCTAATAAAAGTGACAGAAGATGCTTTAGACCTAATAAAAGCTTAAATTATTGGATTAGTGGTGTCCATTTTAAGGCTGCATCTGCACTGCAGTTGTGATGATGCTCAGGGACAGACACTCTTTCTGCTGAAGTGTCATTAAATAAAAATACGTTGTTTAGAATAATTTATAGTTTGACTCATTTGGGACCCCAGTGCACTTCCTGTAATTTGCCCAATCAAAACTCATCCATTTTCTTGGCAGTTTTCTCCCTTTTTTCGTCTTTGCACGAGTTAATCTTCATTCCATCTATGCATTGCTTAATCACTCATTTGGCACAACAGAAATTGCAGGAGAGGGAGAATCTTACTCACTGAGTCAGATACATTTTTTATTGTTTCTGTGGCAAATATTTGAAGAAATTTGCATGTAAAACAAAATGAAATGTTTGGAGGAGTGGGAATCATTTTATGCTCAGGAGGAGAGCTCCATCTGCAAACGTTTCACTTCCTGATAAAGAAGTTTTGAAGTTGTCCAAGTTGTTTACAAAATGCAGAATCTTGATGGTCCTCATTAATACTTTGGCAGCAATGCATTCTGGGGCATGTAAACTGTATCATTATGTTTGCTGTTGGCAGAAGGTTTTATAGTTTCGGGGTTGCCGTAAATCATTCCTAGAAAGATGTGATGAATGAAGAAGTTTTGATGCTTTTCATTAAATATGATTTCCATAATTTGATTTGCTGTTGCACACGGATTGGTCCGTATCAAAACTTTGGAGTCTGCGAGTTACACGATTTCAATTTTATATCCCTCAGTGTTTGCAACAATTTATGCTTTGGTTAAAAATTATTTCAGCATCATGAAATGAAAGAACTACTAATGCTTATTGCAAGTCATATCATCCATACTATAAATTATCTTTATTATTTTGTTTGCTCCATGAGTAATGAGTTATATTTTTCAATTAAACTTGATGTGTGAAATGCCTAGAAATGATTCCATACCACAGTAAAAGTCACAGCCTGAGGAATGAACCATTTGTCCACAGTTTTATGCTGCGTTCATGACAAGCGGCGACTAATCTGCTGCCAGAGATGGAAGCGTACAACTTCATTTGGACAAGCATGTTGTTGCGTCTCCCCCAGGGTGTGGATTTGTTCTGCGTGTGTGTGTTTCAATAGAGGGGCAGATTAAAGGGGTGGAGCGGTGGCTGAGTTGGGGCCAAGAGCTCAATGGAGGCCAGTCCTGTAAAGCAGTGCAGCCGTGAAATGCATTTTATTGTTGCCTAATCCTCACACTGTGTCACAGCCCCATTTCACACTGGATAGTAAGGGTCTGCAAGTGTGTGGGCGGGTGTGTGTGCCTTCACGCTCACACACTCCGCCCCTTGTCCCCCTGCTCCCTCCACCCCACACACGGGGGCCGTGGCTAATTGGACAAATTTGCACAGCAGGAGTGGAGGCACATCCGCGGCAGGAGATTTGATTTATGGCTGCAGATGCATACATGAATCAACATGTATGGTAGAGGGTTATATAAATGTGGGGCTTAGGCTTTATTCTACAGGTTACTTTGGAAATTATCTATGTACATGTTTCCATCAGGAACAGCAATGTTACACTTCAAATGATCCTAATCAAACTGACAAATAACTGACAATGATGACAGCAAGAGCTCCATAAAGCTGCAGCTCCAGGGAATAGCCAGCCCTTCAGACTCTTATCGTTTTATTCTATTTTAATTCTTCTTTATTTGGAAGTGTTCCACCAGCTGTAACAGTAAAAATAAAAAAAATAAAATACAATTTTATTTGAGTCTGAAAAAAATATAACATTTTGAACTGGAAGATTTTAAGAAACTCCCTCTAAAGAATTACAATATTTAAAAAATAATTTCAGCAACTATTCCTTGTGATTCAAACGACTCCATTAAATTTAGCATTGTACATGAAAATTATATGTAGGATTTGAATTTATAGCACATCATATAAGACTCAAATCTCTGAAGACAGCAGAGGGGAAATCACCCAATCAGAGAGCAGCGTGATGTTAAGTAGCTCAGATCAGGTGGATCCACGTCGAAGTGAGCAGAAATTCAGCACTATGTTCAAATACTGGGATGTTATAGAATAGATCCCTGGACAAATAATGATTTTTTTTTTATTTTGTTCTGTGATATTAAGCCCAAAGCAGGAAAATGCTTCGATGTTTCAGTATCTTTCAGCTTTACTGATGTCTGTTGCATGACAGGCCTCAGAAATCCCCGTCTGCATCTTTACAGAAGTTCCTCTTTGTTTAAAGGTGTTAAAAGGAATTTCAGACAGATTCACAAACTGCCAAACATCTTTCAACCATAATTTAATTTTGGAGTCCACGCATAATTTGTAACTTTTTTTTTTTTTTCTGAAGCACCTACTTTGGTGATCACTTTGTCCCAGAAATGCCTCACATGTTTGACACTATTCCCTCTTTGCTTCCTATTGTGATCAAAAAATAAGTAGCAAGTTCTTCCAGGGTTAACTTCAAATAATAGAGCTCCTGTGTTTCCATGTCTGACTCCACTGCAACAAGATGTTCTGACATGTGGAACGTTTGTGTTCTTTTTTCAGTCTCTTTCATTTTAAGGATTCCTTAGTTAATTTAAGCCTAAGAGTAGATTAGCTTAGGTTTGGTATTGAGCTAAGTTTGTTTTTAGGGCTGGGTGGTGAATCATTTTTTTCACCATTGAACTCCTTGGCCTTCCATAGTTTGGAGTGATGCTGGAATGCTCAAGAACTATGATTCTGTTTACTAACCTGGTTTCTTTTTTTTCAATTCAGGTCGACTCTCAAAGAAATTATTCAAATTAAAACCAATTTTTTTCAGAATATTTTCTGTCATTTGGCTTTTTTTTAAGGGAAAAATAGAATAGATTCAGATTGTAAATTGGATTTGGTTTAAAGAAATTGGAAATTTTATTTTTATGCCATATTGCTCAGCCTTAGTTGGTTTGCCAAGTTTAGAGGAGTTTCATTGCTATAGTTACTGTGAGAACAGCTTGGTCGTGTAGTCACTGATTCTGGGAAATGAGTAATACTTTCCCCAGTTGTGTTTAGGAACTTGTTCTTAAAAAAATGGGCCATTTACTCCAAACAAAGAATGGTGACAAACAGGGTTTATTTGGTGGCAGTCAGTACTGCATTAAACTCATTTCCATTTGTCGACCATCAGATCATTACCTCTCATCCCAGGGCATTTTCCAGAACCCAGCAGCTCTCTCTTTTTAGCTAACCGTAGAGAAGATAAACTGTGTTTTTCTTCAAAAGGAAACCTCATCCAGCAGGCCCACTCAGGGTCCGTGGCGCTCTGCCTCAGCTGCAGGGGATTAGAGGAGCGTTCTGAAAAGGAACTGTGGGTTTTTCAAAGTTCCTTTAAAAGAACACATCTTGGTAAGGGCTGCTTTAAATCCTTCAACTCAGCCAAATTATCTAATGTCCTCTCTTATCCTTTGCACTTAAGCAGACACACATTTGCATGTTCAGCCTTTGGAGCGGACGGCGCAGTGTACAGTATATTCCTGGGTTTTGGACTGGTGTGAGCTGCCTTGTTGACTGGTTTTTCTCTACTCTCTCATTATGCTGCTTTGATGCTTCCACTGACACTTTGGTCAGAGTTTCCAGCACCACAGCCATGTTATTTAAGGACAGCACTCCATGCATGTAGCTCAGTGTAAGACTGAACATGGATCCATGGACCGCAGCAGGTCGGGACGGTGAACCCAACAGCACTGCGGCCACACCGGCATCTGTGCCCCAGCCTGCAGAGTCACAGTGTATGGGCCGTAAACACCACACACACACACACGCACACCTCCCCACACACACACTACAGAAATCAGTGTCACATTTAGATTGGCCCTCTCCCAGTCCTTCTCTGTCATTTACTGTATTAGCTGTGGTCTCAGTGCTGAAATGGCCCATTATGTGGGCTCCTGAGTGTGTGCGTGTATATGCACGGATCCACTGATTATACTGTGTATGTGTGGTAGAGTGTGTCTGCAAGAGTGAGTCAGAGAAACTGGGGATGTGTGTATGCGTGTCTGTATGTGTGATGCTGTTATTTGTTTTCACACACCACAACAGTGCTGGAACGAGTAGGCCGCACATGCTTTGATGTGTGTGTAGGCGTGTGTGTGTGTGTGCGTGTGTGTGTGTGTGTGTCCCCGTGTGCATGTTTTTTAGATGCTGTGGCCACAGCAGATGACAACGTGTCCTGCTCTTTCTCAGCAGGATCCTTCCTGCAGCTGCCTGTGTACGCACAGGCAGCTGCACGCACACACACACACACACACACACAGACACAGGTTCCATCTGCATATGGTTACCTCATTCAGCTTAGATCTCTTGACTTTTTGTTCCACCAAGAGGTGATTTCACCCATTAAGATATTTTTATCCTAATCCGATAAGAACCAGTTTTGCAAAAAAAAAAATTTTTTAATTTAAAAAATCCTTAATATGGTGAGAATATTCACCTGATGGAAGCATATTCTTACTATTCCTCAATTTAGTGTCATAAGTTTGACTTTTTCATATGAACTAACGGTACTCGAATTATTTCATACAAACTTTACGTTCAGAAACATACACAGTACATGAAACCGGAGTGGAACTACTTAAACATTGTGGTTCTGTGTAAACTAGAGAGTTTTAGACTAACTCTTTGCACTAGTTGCACTGGTACACCTTTTTAGGTGACTAACAGAATTAGACGCACCCAAATTTTTTGATTGCTTCGCATTCCATAGGTTCACTTTTGTTGTGCAACAATAGGTCTGGTTCAGGTATGAATAACTTTAAAAAGAGGGAAATTATTCACGAATCCAGTAATTTTAGATCAAAATGACCAAGTCAGGGCTCCACCTAATTATCAGGAAAATAATAACCAAATGTTGCTCTCTGCCTCTATCCTGTCCATTTGCTGAATAATAAAGGCCACTAGAGCCTATTGTTGAAAGCATAAATCTAGCACTGGTGTTTTTTGAACAGCAAAATGCTACACATGTATTGAAAAAATACAAACAACTCCTCAAAACAAAACAAAAATAATCAACTTTCCATATAAATACTTTATTTAAAAGAAACATTACTGAGCTACTAAGTAAAAATGAAAGAATAAAGTAAAAGTAATAAACTACCAAAAAGTAAAACAATAGAAATATGTATGTAAGGATGGGACCAATAAAATAATGCAGTTGTAGAAAAGTTCAGTATGAACTGTGGAAAGTTTGGAAATTAAGTTTAAATTTACGAATGTTCTGTGGATGTTGAGACAGCAACACTAACATATGTAAGAGTAGTGAATGGAATGACTTTGAATGATATGTAGTAATATCATAGTCCAGTATGAATATGATTGCTTATAGTCCAAAGTTTGTTTTGAAGAGTTATGGAAATGAGGGCAGATTGGCTCTAAACTATTTAGAAAGACTAGATAAACAATACATATAAACTTGTAATTTTGAAGACATTGATATATAGACAAATTCTATCTCATTATTGTGTCATTTAGTAAATAGAAATCAGTTTAGTTACTCTAACTGACTTAGAAGAAGATAAGTTTAGTCTCCAGACAGTGTGGAAAAAAGTGTCTGTTGTTTTCTGAGTATGTAAACTTCTGGTTTCAACTGTAGTCAAGATAATCTCAGGTTACCCGGAGCATTAGGCTTAATGTCATCACCCACAGAGCGGCCATGTTGCTGGGCTTTGCTCCTTTTATTACACACATGGACTTTCAAAGAGCATAAATATGAAGCAAGCTGCTGGTTTGCCAGAACAACTTCACAGCTCCGTCACAGTCACTGGTTCTCTCTCTGATGCTGCTTGCGATAGCTTTGGTTTGTATGCCTGCCTTTGTGTATTGGTGTGTGTTTGTTTGTGTAGGTGTGTGTAGATGCAGTCTCAGGAGAGGCACAGCTCGTTGATTTTCTCAATGGAGGCTGTCTCCTACACTTGGCTGTGAGTTGGTGTGTGTGTGTGTGTTTGTGTGGGTGCATGCAGCGGCACCTCAATACACACACATACACACACTGCAAGTGTGAGTACTGTGAATGTGCACATGCACTGTAAAAACAACCTGTTGGTGGCTTGCATTATGCCTTGGCTTTCAAGTACATGCAGTTACCTATCAGCTCAATCTATCTGGTTTCCTTTTCCAGATCGCTGCACATGCACACAGACAAACACCCCTTCTTGTGTGTGTTGGAGAGTGTGTGTGTGCTTGTGTCCTGCCCCGGCAGGATTTATTGTTGTTCACCACAGCAGCCCAAAGTAAATGGATGACGTGATAGCCTTGTTTTCTCTCATCCTATTGTCTGAGGTTCATCTGGAAGTGTTTTAAAAGCTGATGGATCTGCAGAGCGGGACGCTCTGAATCATTCAGACCACAAAACAATATTTCCATTGTTTATTTGTTTTCTGCTTTTCACCTCATTGTTCCCCCTGTTCCTTCTCTGAAAGAAGGAATATAAGGGATTAGTTTGACCAAGAAGGTGTGATTTATTGTTAAAAATATAAAGGAAATGTTATAGTATAAATTGTAGTATGTTATAGTGTAAGTTATTGTACATTAATTGGTTGTTGTAAGTATAAATATAGAAGAATAAAAATGATTTCCTTTGATCTTTTGAATGATCATCATCATGTGAATGATCCAATCAGTTGTACAAAGTTCTGCTCATGCAAAGTTTCCTGTTGTCGTTCCTCATGTGTCTTTCTGCCGGTGCAACAGCTTTTCTTACAGAAAGCAAAACGTCCTTTGAGATCTGGTTTTCTATGTGGCCCTTTGCATTTGTATGTGTGTGTGTGTGCATGTGTGTGTGTGTGTGTGTGCACTGACAGAAGAGGTTGAACAGCAGCAACTGCAATATCTTTTTTGATAACAGGGAAACATTGCTGTCCTTTATTATTGTATTCTGTCATTAGATAATGGCTTGTGAAGGATTTTGTGTTGGTGTGTGTGTGTATGTTCAGTGGTTCGTGTAACAGTATATGTCCTTTAACTCTGTGCACTTTTAAACTAAGCTACTTTATATGAATGAATGGAACTGCTCCTCTCTATGTGAAGGGATCTACACTGACCGTGTGTGTGATGGTGTGTGTGCGTGTTTGTGTTGGCTGTGGGGAGCGGAGATCGATGGTCTGTAAAGTGGATTCCTTATTGGCCTGTTTGCTTTGGCAGCTCTTGAAAGAAGCTCACTGATTACAGTCCCAGATGTGTCACACACATGCATTGGTCGTCTCACACACACACTGCATGCTGTTGCTGGCTTTCATGTCTGTAAATGCGTATGTTCCTCCAGCAGGTCACATCTTCACAGGAACTCTGTCTCTCTTACTTTGCCTCCCTCAACACACACATATGCAGAGAAGTATTGGACAACATGTTGGATATTGTTGATGAATATTATATCATATCTCTGTGTTTTAGTGAAATGTTTTCACTAAAACTCTGATTCTGAGAAGCAGCCTTAGGATCTCACCAAAAGGCAACGTTATTTTCTAAAACTAGTTGAGGTTGCAGAGTGTTTTTCAAATGTTTTGTTTTTATTGAGCTAGTTAGACTCATATTTACCAAAAAGAATCTCTTCTTCCTGCCATAATGAGGCACCTGATCACCCTGAGAGCCTTATCACCAACTCTGTTTGCACACCTTCCAAAACAAATCAGTGACGTTTTCTCTTTGATACCAAAGGAAGAGGCTGATCTTGAGTACGTCAGTCTGGGATGAATTGATAGGTGGGACATTTGGAACCAGTTTCAGATTACTTTCACTTTTTTATTTAATAAGGCTAGAAACACAGTCCCAACAGATAAATACTTCTAAATGGAAACAAAAAAAATGGAACTGGAACTGGAAATCTTGTTGTTCTGTTTTTTTGGGGGGTTTTTGGTTTTTTTCATTTTATTTTTCACCATGCACACACATTTAATTTTTTGGTTGCAAAGAATCACTTTCAGTGTGTTATTTTTTTTATTAAAATGAAGAAAGAAGTGAAAAAGGAAACAAAAACAGGAACATGTGTTTGTACAGAGTGGACAAAAGATTATTACACCATATCTGAATTAAGATTAGTAAAATGAATTCAATGACTGAAGAGCTGAAATATTTCACCAGCAGTTCTTAATTAAAAACAAATAAAAATATACTTTCAAAATTCTTAGTTTCAGTGTGTGTAACCTTATCCACCCAGGTCACTCCAGCTTTATTTCTTTATTTCCAGTTTTTTTTTCTTTTCTAAGTTGAACAAATGTTACATTAAAGTTGGGAAAAGTTTTAAAATCATTAACGATCTATTTTCTGACAACATAATAATATTATTGAATATTCAGTGACTCCATCACTAAGTGAAGCACGTTAAATTGATTAATTCCACACAAACTGATACTTTCGAGCCTTAATAAAGATGACATTTTTTTGTTAACAGCTAATGAGATTTAAGATTAGAGTGTTATATCAGAGCAATAAAAAAACATTTTAAGATAGAAATGTAAGCTTAGCGAATGTGACTGTACTAGTTTTTGATCCACAGGCCTTTATAGCTAAAATTTATAGGGACAAATGATTCTATCCCTGAAGACATGTCGAATGTCCTTAGGATGGTTGAACAGCTTCTATCATATTTAAATCAATAACTGCTTCAACTAGTTTGGATATGCAGACATTCATCTTTGTCCATTAGGATCCAAAGAACATGACTTTTTTTCTTCATCCACAAATATGCCAAGTTCCATTTTAAAAGGTATTCATGTAAAGTCTTTTCCCTTTGTTGTAGAAGCTAAAAATATAAATAAATGTCAGCCTGATTAACTTGTTAATGCAACAAATACTTTTCATATAGTCAGTATTTATATCAAACAACAAAAGACGTTGTAGCTGCATATCTTATATAGTGATGGTTCCCCTAGCAACCCAAGGGACTTTAAATCTAAATTATTTTTAGTCTTATTATGCCAAGCGCTCAAAGTACTTTGCATGACAGCCACATTCACTCATTCACGTCTACGAGTGCACATACATTCACACATCAGTCACTAGGCAGCTTTGGGTAAAAGTGCCTTGCCCAAGAGCACATTGATATGACAGCAGAGAGCTGGAATCACAACTTTCCAATCTGCTAGACATCTCCTGTACCACTGAGCCACAGCAGGCCCAGCTACACCGTGAGAGTGTGCTCTCTCTCTCTGGCATCTATCTGGCAAGTATTAGCAGCAGATCCTTTGAATCCTGTGAATGGTGAGGTGGGGCCTCCATTGGTCAGACTTGTTTTAGCAGCACATCATATTCAGGGGAATCTGGAGGCTAAGTCAGCACCTCAAAACATTGCTAAGGATTTTTGCTCTGTGGCCTGAAAGAGACCGCAGGCATCAGGAAGTACACTTTCCACCCTGACTGGTCTGCAGCTATGCCAAGCTACAGTATATTCAACAAACTGTCAGGCACTGTGTCTTCTGACACCTTTCTATTGGAAACAGAATTAACTGATCCAACAGGCCAGGCTTTCCTCCCCACATGCGGTTATAAGCCTTGCCCACACATGGTCCTATACCCGATTCAATAATTTCAGGTTATTTTACCATCTTAAAGTAATAAAACTCCATCAAAGCGCAATAAAAATTATGAATGAGAAAATTAAAATTTCACTTGCAGTGTTCCATAGTTCTATATAACCATAAAGGGATCTGTGATTAGTTGTAACAATAGACTTTATTTGAGAAATCTTTATTTTATATGTAAAAACATTACAGTAATAACACTGTAGGCTGTTTAGTTTTTATAAATATAATTTAATTTAGAGAGTGCCACACTGCATTACTGGTGGCTGTAATTTACAAATAAAAAAGTGAAGTAGTCTGTCTCACTTCCTACATGAAAAGAAGTTGTGTACGGCGGAAATGAACTGCACACAACTACCATAGGATGTATATCTATCCCCTCAAACTTTTTCTCCAGAAGACCTATTTGAGCCAAACTGATATAGAATCTAACAGGTGATTATTATCTTCGCAAGCTATCAACTTTTTTCATCCACAAAACGCCTAAACCTCGCTGCCAGCTAACAAGTGAAAGATGCTGGGAGAGGCAATGCTGGAAGCTGTTTTAAATAATAACAGAACTGTTGCTACTGGCATTGGTACTGAATCTGAAACCACGGACATGACACTGAACCAAAGACCAGATGACTGTTACCGGACCGAACTCTAGACTGGACCGGACACAGAGCTACTTACAGAACTACTCACCGGAGCACACATTCATTGTTTCATTTAAGAAGCTGAAGGAGGCAACAGCAGCACAAACACTGGTTTCTTTGGCCAACTCCGTCCTCTTTCTCTGTTGGTCCTCCTCATCTTCATTATCTCCTGTGACTTCTATATTCCCATCAGTTCCAAAATGCTCTGGTTCAAATTGTAAAAGCCAGAGCAGTAATGTTACTCATTACTGTTTTAGCTGGACAGAGTTAGCATAGTTGAACCAAGCATACATCATCTACCCAGAATCCTTTGCAGCATAAACAACATGACAAGATCTGTGTGATAATAATTTATGTAAATGTATAAAAACCAAACAGACCACAATATTTTTACTGTATTATTTTTACATCTGAAATAAATATTTCTCAAATAAAGTCTATTGTTACAACAAATCATGGGTCCCTTTAAGACTGTTTCCTGTTAGGATGCCATGCCTCTGTCAACACAGATTATTTATGCTGAATAAAAGTCATTAGCAGAGCTGTGGTTTTTGTGACTTAACTTTTTATCTCTCAAAGGAGATTTTTAATTTCAATGAGACATGCCTGGATAAACAAAGGTTACATAAATACATACAAACATACATGTATTTGTGTGTGGGTGGGTGTGTGCAGGGGTGCATTTGTCTGTGTGTGTGGCCCAATAAAATCCTCTTCTCTTGACATTTTTATAGCAGGTAAGTAGAGGCTGAATTTATGGCACTTGTTTTGAGACCTAAGGAGACTTGGCTGGCCTTGAACTGGACACACACACACCCTCACACACGCAGACGCGCACTTCTCTTTAAGTTTACTTTTTCAGCTTTTATCACATTTATACTGGAACATCCTGACAACCTATTACACAGAGCAGAAACTATAGACTTCTACCAGCCAACCTTCTCCATTTGAGCTGCTCAATAAGTTCCTCCAAAGAATTAGGCAGAAGACTTAAAAGCCACATTGTAGAATTGGGTACACGTAAATTATACACTGACAAGCCAAAATAGCTTGGGCAAATTTTTCTTTTCCTCTTGTGACATGGCATGATACTCCTGTACCTTTTTCAAACCTTATGATATGTAGCACTAAAGTAATACAGCAGGATCTTAACATTCTGTCAGGGCTAAGATGTAACCACAGAATCAGACTCATTCCAGAATGTTTCCTGTGCTTCTGGGTCTGTCCTGTTTGGTGAATCAGGACAGAAAATGTTGGTTGCCTTGGTTCCTCAGGATACCTCATAAGCTTTGTAGACCACTTTTAAAATCATAGCAATGAAAGCAGTATGTAGTTCTAATAAGTACTAACAGGGGTGGGAAGGTCTGAATACAAATTCATACAACTCATTTTAGATTTTTATTTGTGCAAAATTGTGAAAACAAGATGTCCTTTTTCATGCCCTTTATGATATGTGGTACAATATATATATATATATATATATATATATATATATATATATATATATATATATATATATATATATATATATATATATATAAAAAGAAATCTTTATTGTAACAATAGAAAGAGGAAAGAGTCAAGGAGGACACATCAGGGCATATATATATATATATATATATATATATATATATATATATATATATATATATATATATATATATATATATATATATATATATATATTTCTGCACATCTCAGTCCAGAAATTTCTGCACATCTCAGTCCAGAAATGTGCAGTCCTAGGCACAGCCAAGATACTGCGCAGAACCCTCAAGCTCCCAGGCCTCTGGTAGAGGACCCGAGCTAAGAGGAAGAAGAATCACCACCCGCGGTGGGTGAGAAGGGAATTATTATTATATATATATATATATATATATATATATATATACTGTACTCTGGATTGCTCAAACAGAGGAGAAATGTTTTTCTTGTTATTGCTTGACAGTGCTAAAACTCCAGAGTAGACAGAATAAACAGCCTAGGCCCAGTCTGTGACAGGCAGTGGCTTTAAACAGACAAAAGCAAGATGAGAGCAAAGACAGAGGAGAGCATTCCCAGGTGGCCGCTTGGCTTCCAGAACAATTCTCCCCAAACCTGATGAGGAAATGAAATGTTCTCCCCATCCCTTCTATCCAATGTGATTAATTCCCTGTAAGATGCTTGCTTTTAGACCCAAGAGAGTCATGATAATGGAGGATTTATTCTGTTAGAATGAATGAGGCTAGTGGAGTAGTGTTAGACGTTTTATAATGCTTTTCTTTCTCTGTTAGCTAAATGCCTCTCTCTCTCTCTCTGTCAGTCCCTCCTCCTTTCTTTAGTGCAAGCAGAATTATTTATCTCTGTTGTTAAGTATGTACTACTTGATTCACTATAAATATGGCAGGATAGATATTTTCATATTTCTTCTTTAACCTGCTGACGATGCAACTGTACATCTGTATTTATCCCCTCTGGTGTGATAAGGCCAGCTTAGGGACACATTAGGCGAGGCAGGGTGTTGAGATCAAATGGGATTGTGGAGGATTTCCAGGAACACGGGGTTGTGGCTTTAGTGATCGGAATCCTCTTCGTTTACCCCCCTGAGAGAATGCAAGCACGCACTGTACAATATTCCAGTATTCAGAGAGCAGACCACAGAAGGCAGGACCAGTTGTCAGACAACAGAACATACACACGTTGCTGTAGGCATTACAGAGGAAGTTTTTTTTTTAGACATCCACAGAGAAATCGGGGTTTTATTTCAGATGAAATTACAATTACAAATTACAATTTATAGAAAACTATATCAAATGCAAAACTGGTTAAAAAAAGCCAATAAACCTTTCAGAGTTTTCTTCCAAATAAATTGAGTTAGTGGAGTAATTCAGCTGCATGCATGTAATGTTAGCTAAATAATGATTGGTTAATCCATGCATGTTAATGCTAGAGGATGTGACTTTCAGAAACAAAAAATTGTTTTTTTTACATATTTGCTAAAGCTATTACTATGCTGTGACAGTGTACTATGAGATGGTGTTACAAATATGAAAGTAGAGTTGGTCAATGTAGTCACAACTTTTTGAAAAAGTTGCAGCAAAATCAGTAATTTAAGGCCACAACAATCACACACAAAAACACATGGCAACATTCTTTGGAGACTGATTTATTTTAACCTTGCAATTACACTGAAACAGTAAAGCGTCTGTTCTTGTCTATGTGTAGTGAATGTTGGAATTGACTGAAAACAGTCAGCAGATGGATTTTACTTCTGTCACTTTTCCCATGTAGTAGACTGTGCGCTGGTGTGTGTTGAAAATATGTGACACATAAGCGTTTCCATTTTGTTCCAACAATCTCTCACTACTTACAAAAGTCCTGTGATCACATATTCGTATTAGTTCATACATTTCTTTTTTCATGAACAGAAAAGCAGAGTTATGACCTTTTCATTCATTGGAGTCCTCAGAGGGCTGAATATTGCTGTTTGTGATCCTTCTGCCAAATGGTACGTTTATAACTGTACGACTTTGGAAGAAAAGAGTTTTTCAGTGGTCTTATATCTGATGAGTTTTTCAGAATGCATTTTATTGGAAGAACAGTCACCCTGTGTTAGTGTTTCATAACTATTATATAAAAATCTCAGATAAAGACAGCTCTTTAAACAGTTTTTGGGCTGTTCTGTCTGTGTGTTTGTGTCATTCATTACTAAGCTCAGTGGGGAATTAGTCTTCGTTTTTTCCAGGACATCATGGAATTCCATATTACCATAATTCCTAGTCGGGACTTTTAGTGGGGATGTTGGGGTGCCACATTGTATATCACTGGTACAGCTTTGTAAATAACTCTAAAGTATTTATTTGTGCTCCAGTAAACAGGGAATAGTACTGGTTTAGACTAGTTTGGATTGGAACACTTTTCCGAAAATGGGGTTGGATTAGAGACATAAGGAGAAAAATGACGATGGATAAGAACAATTTCTGTGTGATTGATAAAGGCCTTTGACCCTTTCGCACAACGTTTGATGCTCAAATGACAAGGCAAACATACTCTGTCTCATATAGACATACATGGAGATAGTCAAGCGCTGACACACTCAAACCACGTAATTGAATATTGTGCAGAAAGCAAACATTCTCCTGTAAACATATCGTCTATCACCTCTATAGTTTAATCCATATCTTCAATGCCAAAACGAGATGCACACCCAACACACACACACACACACACAAGGCTGCAGCTTGTCAAACAAACAAATGAGGCTGGAGTCCCTGTGAAAGTCATCACCATGACCATCCCAGCGTCATCATCACGTTATCCTGCTTCATTACACAGCAACACAATCCAGCCTGAAATCAATTAGCTGGCCATGCTTGGCTTGTACCGTGAAGTGTACTCCCCACTCCCTGTCCTGTGCTTTGGTTTGATGAAAACCAATGTCCAGATATCCAGATGAGAGGTGCAGCTGTGGAACTGCCACATCTTTTATTTATCTTTTATTATTTTGGAAATGGCAAGAACCTTTGCTTCAGAACCCCCCATAGTGTCCATGGTTACCGATGGCACTTCTACATTGTGTGACTGAAGTCCACTCTCATTCTTCAAGGTCAAGGATGAATTTGAATGCAACTTAATTTCCTTCACTGTTAACTAAGCATTTAGTTTTATTTTAAGATAAGTTGTGGTTATATTTTCAAGTGTTTGTGTAAACATGTTAGTGGATTCATATAAGTTCTGGTAGACTTTGCTTCACTAAAAAAAAAGTTAAAAAATTAATTGAAAAAACCTGTACCTAACACAAATAATTTTAGCTTTCAGCTTATCATAAATGTTTCTCCTTAGTTTATTCCTGTAAACATGTTAGGCTGAGCAAAATCCTCCATGCATGCCAGTCTGACTGCTGGTTTAGGGAGCGTCTGTGCAGATAGTCAACCAGCTGAGATGAAGCCAGCTCTCTGTTTACTCTATATGTGCTATTGTGAAAACAAGCATGCCGATACAGTAAGTTCCCTAATCACTGTCAGCTGTTTCCTATTGCCGTATTGAATTACTTTTCTCCTCAGCTACTGTGTCAATCTAAAGTTGGCCAGAATAAGTGATGAATTTTCTTACATACACCAAACTACGAGACATGAGAACGGCATAGCAATTCTCCTTTTATTCTGCTTGTGTGAATGTATCTAAAACAGCTGAACTGATATTAACTTCTGCCCTAAAACCTCTGTGTTGCTTTGTCTTTCTGAAACCCTTAGCTATGGAAATACAAAAAACAAACTAAATATTGTGAAACCATGCTGTGTTGACCTAAATGTGTCCCTTTGTAAAAGTTGGATCTCTTCGGTCCATATTAACCAGTCAGTGTGGAGGCCTCCACCTGTGTGGATAAAAAGCTAGTCCTTTGGGCTCGGACAGGGCCGGGTTTCACGTTGGGTCAGGCGTCTATCTTTGTTGTGCACACAAAAAAAAATCTGTCCTTGTGAAAGGCCTGGTGAAGTGTGTATGTTTGTGCTCTCTCAGGTGCCTCATCACTGTGTGTTTGCTCACTACTTTCTCTTAGAAACCAACATAATCACCCTTCCAGAAAACACATACACACACAACCAGAGTGTGTATTTACTTGATTTGTGTGCAAACATGAACATGGATGTTCTGTACCATCAGTAGAGAGATGCATACGGCACAAGCATTAATCAAAAGCTCTGAAGTCCGAAGTTAGATATGCCATGTTTGGACATTTCCAGTGAGCCACTCAGTGTGGCTGTGCCCCTGTTCCACTAAAGGTGACCATCTTCAGATTTCAGTCATTAAGCAGTTCATAAAACTTGTTTGTTTTTCATTGATAAGTTCAGCTCTTATTCTAAAGTTAGTTTATTTCTTTAATTCAACCACAGCATTCAACCTCATGCCATAAGACTACTAAACTGAAAATATTTTAATCTTTTATTATATATATTTACATTTACACTTTATTTATTTATTTATTGGAGCCTTGCAACAAAATTTCTTTCAATTTATATATTTTTAAACCTATAATTGAATAACAATAAACTGTCTATGTCTAATAGATTGTGTTATATATTTCAAACACGGCATAGTGGGTCATAATTTGGGCAATTCAGGTTTTTAGAATTACAGGAATAAACATTATTTCCATCAATAAACATTTTTATATGCTGCTATTTCACAAAAAATCATTTCATGACATTTTATTAATTTAAGATGATTGGTCCTTTTTATGTCTAGTTATACATGTTTAAGCCCAAATTCAAATATTTAATAAATTTAGATTTCAAATAATTGAACTAAGAAGTTTATTTTGGACAGTATATATCCTTTTTTAGTTTTACGAAGGAATATTTTTTTTCTGTATTTTGTACTTGTTGGTGTTGTCGCGTCACACTCATCTATAATTGCTTTCTTAGAAATAACAGTAAATATGCCAGACAGCCATGACTAATTATTGGCTGACATGAGGGAAGTCTTTGGGATTACATGGCTGTAGTCCATTCTAAAGTTTATGGTTTGAACATAAATATTAAGATTAGGCCTTGGCCGCCAGGAAACCTCTGTTTAGGAGCAAGACTGTGACATCATGTATGTGTGAACAGACACATACAAGCCATAGCAGGATCTTCAAGCCTAATGGTGAGCAAGGCACAACAGATTCCTAATTTGACATGTCTTGAATTAGCCTAGTGGGTGGCATGTTTGTGCGTGTGTGTGAGTGGACTCATCTGCAATTAACAGCATACAGGTTAATGCATCCTCATATTGAAATGCCACATGTTTGTGTGTGTTTGCGTGGGCATGTGTGTATTGAGTAGTGAGTAAAGTGCCTTGAGGCAGACCCCAGTATCAATGGGGATTACTAACACTTAGTCAACACCACTGAGACTGCAAAAGGAGTAAATGATTTAGAACCACTGGCCTTAATGTAATGAAAGACCCTCCATGTCAGGAACATGCACACACACACGCATGCACACGCCCACACACACACATTCCTACCTATGGGTGATAATCCTGGGAGCTTACATCTCCATTAACACTAACGCTGCACCACAAAGCTAGCTACCACTCTGTATTTCCCTGAGGACATCAAAGACACTTTCCCACTTTTCTGACATTCCCAACTCCCCCCTCCCCCAAGCAGACACACACACGCACACGCACGCGCATTGCATCTTTCTATCTTCACAATGACTTTTCATTGACTTCAATTCATTTCTACAGCCTAACCCTGACCATATCCCTCAACCTAATAATTACCAGTACACGCCTAACGTGAGCTTATTTCACACCTTAGTCCTAAAACCAGCCCCCAACCACAAAACAGCGCTAGTTCTTATGGGAGCCTGGGTTTAGACCCCATATGTGGGCCCTCACAATGTAGTAGTTCTTGAAAAAATGGGTCTTCCAAAGTGAGAAATCTTTAAAAAAAACACACACGCACACGCAAACACACACCCATGAGGGATGTCAGCATGGGTTCACAGCACAGTCACAGACCTGTGTGGCTGAATGAGTTTATTACAAGGATGTTGTGAAGTTCTAGCATGGTGATGATACTGTATCTGTGTCCTCTAGTATGAATAAAGGTCCACTGCATCTACACAACTCAAATACAGCCTGGTAAGTTCAAGGTGTTGTGTATCTTAGGTATCTTAGGTTGTGTATTTTAGTAGGTTCTTTCAACCGGCTGGTAGATTTTTGTAAATCCAAGCCTTCTGAATGTGTCCAATCTTCCTGAACATGTCTAGCAGATCTGCTTTATTAGTTGCTTGATTTCCATTGGAGTAGGGTTGGACAGATAGACAACAATTTAACCATAAATATTCTCTGAAAGATGTGTGTGCTGCTTTTTAAGGCTTGTCACACTAAATGCTGGGATTTTTTGCACAGCTGTGGATGGCATACGATTTTAAAATGATCCCTCATAAACCTGTAACTGAGTGTAGTCCTTGTTGTAGCTGCAGCTTGCTTTATGGCCTGTTGGTTGGTGACAGACTAACTGTTTTTGCAGTGCCTGACTTAACACCACCACCTGCGTGTGCTCTCTTCCACACATTGGCTCACACACCATTATATATTGCACAGGCCCTATCGTAAAGAAATTAGTTCAGTCAGGCCCCTTGCACTAAAACCTAATTAAATAAGCACTAAGCGGCCTTCTGCCTCTGAACTCCACAGGTAACCCAGAAACAATGGTATGAGCACTTAGGGATTCTGTCTTTCTTGAGCTAGTTTACATCTTGAACATACTTTTTCTGGACTGGTTGAATTGGTATAGTAGAAGCATAAAAGGTTTTACATTTAGCACAGACAACATTTGCTGTTGGATAAGATAAACCCTCCAATGTAAATATAGTTTAGATTAAAATCAAGTTGTAAATATGCCTCCATCCCCAGGTTAAAACTCATTTGCAGATATTCAAATTTGCTTATAGAATAGAATCTGGAATGTTGTTTTATTATGTAATGATGCCATTTATATGTGGGGGAAAAAATTGACACTTCCCAAGGCTTTCCAAGATTATGGAGTTGATTAATTTGAGATAATTGAAAAACAAAATACAAATTCAAAAAATGATACTCGAGTTTGATATAATGATTTCAAAAATATTTTTAGCAATACTTCCTTCCAGTCCTTGTTTGCACTTCAAGTATTTTATTTCTACATATGTGAAATATTTTTATTTCAAATTTTACACAGATCTTAAAATGACTGACTCAATAAACATACTATTAATGGTAAAAATATTAAGCTTTTCAAACACTTTGTTTAAAGCTGGTTTATTTGCATGCCAAAGTTATCAGCTAGGTGGGCCAGCTAACATTTTAGCTAATGTATACAGTAGACACCGATAGGAGACATTATTTCCTATCGGTGTCTACTGACACTCCTATCACAAGAAGTCACCAACAGATTCAATCAAAGCAACTACACATCTTCACTGAATACATTTATGGCAACATCACAGTTACAAACTAATGGAACATAATTTTCAAGCTGAATAAAAGGTCATAAAGTACTAATAAAACACCAGTAGATACCAAATAGTTTGCTTTTAGTGTTCTGAAACTGAAGTACAGATTTTGGGACCACGTCTGAAAATAGTTGAAAACAAAAGGAAGATGAAACATTGTTCCAAAACTTGTATCTCCTCTAAAACAGAAGTAAATCTATGTCTTACCTTTATCAAGTGCACATTTTTTATTCCATATATACGTGTGTGTGGTTTTTGTGTATATATATTATGTTGCCCTGGCGACCTGACCGGGGTGTATTCTGCCTCTTGCCTGCTGAATGCTGAAACTAGGCAGCAGCATCCCTCACCACTCTGTAAGGATAAGTGTGCAGGATAATAGCTAGATGGATATGTATTTAAGTTTTTCCTGGCCCATTGGATAGCCTCTATTGATTGCCATGGTGACCCCTGCAGTCCTGTTATTTATCAGTCAGCTGGTCTCTGACTGGCCTCATGTCCCTCGTGGATGATGTCACATCCTGACCCCTGATGATAATGTGGAAAATTATTTTACACAAAAATTACTCAAGTGTTGTGGATGTATTAAAAGTTTAAATAAGTAAACTGTATAAATAAAAAAATGCAATATTTTTGGAGCAAACCAGTTATCTGAGGGACCCCAATAGGAGACCCTGTGGATCTGCATAGTCTAACTAGCACTTGAAACGGTTCTGCCTAAGTAATAATAGTATGGAATCTGTTGATTCAGTGATTGAACTTCAGTGATTTCTAAGCATGTTACAGTCCATATTTCTTTAATCCCTCAATAATTGACACTGAAAACTCTTTATGTTTCTTCGTAATAGATTAGCATAAAACAATGTCCAGATACATGTAATGAATACATTTTTACAATTTTAAGTCATTCTCAGTAGAAGGTAGTGTGCTTGTTTAACTTTATATGTATTCATAACTACTGGAGCAAGTGCTGTCATTGGTAGCTTGAGCCTAAAGCTATCAGTGTTGTCCTTCAAAGATCCACACTGGCCAAAGCCTGGTGCGATAAACTTAAAGCTCTTCCTAACCTTCCGCCAAGTTGTTATCATCCAGAAAAGCTACCGCAGTCAGAACCTTTGATCTGCCTGGCTCTCTGGCTATCAGCAAGCAGAACACTGACTACAGACTACTGTGTGTGCGTGTGTGTGTGTGTGTGTGTGTGTGGGGGGGGGACTGTGCGCCCACAGGCCTGGTCAATCTCCACTCCGCTGCAGGCCAGTGACAGGTGCTAATGCTGGGGCGAGAGGTTGCACGGGCCTCTGTGCTCCCCACAGTGATAACACTGACCGACCTCCAAAAGCACACAAAAACACACACACGCTCACACACAGTGGCTTGGCTTACTGATAACTGCACTTCAGAGGCTTTCTGTTTGTGTGTGTTGGATTGATTTTTCTAAGGATTCCTCTTCAGTGCCAGCAGGCCTTCCTTCAAAGCCTTCCACGAGAGCCTGTTAGATCTGTGTGTGTGTGCGTGCGTGTGAGACTGTGTGTGTGCGTCAAACAGCAACCCTGTGCTTTGCCTTGGTATTCATATATCATTAGGTGTTGGATGGCAGTTTATTTAATGATGGAATGGGGAACTGGGAAATGTAAAGCTGGAAAATGCAGAGTCGCTGTCCAGCAGTGGCAGACACTGACACACTCAGATGTTAAGAGATTCTGGGCTTTCCAGGAAAAAAGAGGATCTGCTCATCCTTGTCTCTACTTTCTCTTTTGATCTCACCCTCCCTGATAATTCTCCCTGCTTGATTCACCGTTCCTATGAGTGTGTATTGACTCCAGATAGATGGAAAAACTGTCTGGAGGAAACACAAAAACACTTTGCATCTATCCAGATTTTGCTTTGCTAACCTAATAATCTGAGAAAATTCTTTGATTTGTTTTAAGAACTAGAGCTTTGCTTTATCAGAGCTTTCAGAGTATGGATACATTTCATACTTTTTTTCTGAGGCCATTAAAGTTTAATCTTTTCTGTTTACAGTTTATCTAAATGTTTTTCAACTGTTTTGCTATTTTTTTAGGCAAAATTTTCTATTCAGTGCTGGATTTAACAAAATATCACAACTTATTTCAAATAATGGATCTTCTCTGAGTTTAACTTTAAGTACAACATTTCAAGATGTGTATCTATAAATTCTAATATGGTTCATGGGTCTAAGTTAGAAAAATAATCCTTCCTAACAGCCTAAAGCAAGGTACAACACAATCTTTTACACCAGTAAAAATGGTCCGTATTTAAAAGACGAACCATTCAAATGCTCTTTGGTTACACAAGGACGGGTGATTCCATTGAGACAGGAATCACATGAACATCACAGCCTCACTGTTACATCACTGCCTGGGTTTCAGAGGTGGTAGAGTATCAGAAGAATGTATCCAAGGCAGAGTAGCAGTACTTCAGCATATCTATACTCAAGTAAAATTAAAAAGTAGCCATCCAAAAGGTAAAAAGGTTTTTGGTAAAAAGGTTTCCCAAGTTCTGTGTTATTAATTAATTATTAATTATTTTCAATATAAAGCTTATGAAACTAATATTTACAGCAGATAGTTTATACATACACTGTAACACTTATTGTAACGTCTTTACTAAATGTCCCTGATTTATAAATGGCACCACAGGCTCACAGATATAAAATATTACAAGAACAACCACGTTCAGGTCAAATCTAGCACTCCTGAGTAAAAATATAGCCTCACAACTCCTACAAGATAAAAGGTTGCTTTCTTTTTTCTAATATGTTGCTAAAGTATATGCAACTTAGTAAATGAAATTATTCACCTCTTCTGGTATCATGTCACTGCTTCTATGAAGCTAATTAGGGATCAGCTGATTTTAGTTTGGGGCCATATCAGCTGAATTATTTATGAGTAATTCCCCATTTTAGAAAGTATGGTTGTTAGCTGGCTGACCAATTTCTAATTTGAAATACAGAGTTTGCATTGTTTAATAAAGTTCTTGAGGCAAAAACACTTCCGGGGTTAGTTTTGTCAGTAAATATGCTATAATTAGATGTTCATATCTAATAGGCTTGCCAGTCTTCCAATAAGCTGGCGGTTGCTTGTCATTCATGTGGAGCTTTTAGTTGAAGACATGGTTGAGTCCTGTTGTGTTGGATGTTATGAAAACAAATTAGCATTAGCATTCTAGTTAATATATTAGTTTTCTGAGTTCTTAATTCTAAGTGAATTAAGAACACAGCAGGTTTGGATTGCTTCATGCCCTCAGTGCAGGACACGGCTGTGGGGTGAACTGAGAGGCCGGCAGTGCCTCTGTCCCAGACTCAGTGTGTCCCTGGTTCTCTGAACTACAGTAGATGATTGTGCTGTTTTTATCATTCTATTTTGGAAAACATCAACTAAAGTTGGACTCCTGTTTTTTTGTTTTGTTTTGTTTTGTTGTCTTTTATCTAATGCACATAGTTCATGCTTCAGAATGAGTTTTGAAACCATGTTTTATTGCATTAAATGCCAAGAAATCAAACTTAATATTAGTAGTTACCCAGATCTTTGAGCACAGTTAATGCTGGGTGATGTTCATTTCTCAACCACTGGAAAACATAGAATGCCGCATTGGCTTTGGCAAAACCAAGCAAACACCAGCAAACAATTAATCTGTTTTAGCAACTTTACACATAATTATTTTTTTTAAATATACAATGATGTTTGACAAAAAGGTAATATTTATATACACTATGGAATGAACTCCTTCTGATTGGAAGAACACCTTAATATAATAGCTGGAGTTTGCTTGGTCCTGTGTTGTAAAAATGTCCCAACATCTTTATCACTTCATACTGCTAGGAGGCACAGTTACCCAGTAAAATGGACACAGAAACAGAATAAACCAGTTGTTTTAGTGTCTGCATGCCTGGCTTGTCACACACAAACACATAGAGAAGTAGGTTGCAGACTCTCTGGCTCCAACATTCGAGATCCTTCTGATAGCTGAAAACATGGAAGACACAGAGGAGAAAAGATTAAGATGCAGCAGAGGCTTGTGTAGATTTGCTTTTGACAGGCATGAAGATTAGGTTGCACTTAGAAGAGGTCTGGTGTGTTAGCGGCTCCAAAGCAGCTGATCCGCTCCGCTGTGGCAAACTGGTGTGCTGTAAATTCATTTCCAGCCAGATAGGTAGAGGTCAGCAAGTTTGGTTGATTATTTTCAAAACTGGAACAACTTTTGGCATATTTCTGGCATTGTGTTTTAGAACACAATTCTAATTTCTTCAGCTTTGCTGTCTTCCAGCATTGATCTCTTCCTCAGTAATGTACCTCTGGCTCATTGTGTTGCTGTCACTGCTGACTCAGCAGAGGAAATCTCAGCCAGCAATCACAGAGGTTGTGGGTGTCATTTCATTTCTGATCCTGATAACACAGAGAAAAATGCTGTTGATGTTGCTGTGTTTCACTGATTCCATTAGAATTTAAAGGACTTCAGTGTGTCCTGCTTTTACCAGTTGTGGTTTGGGCTCAACATAACCAAGCACTGAATGTTAAGATCACAGTGCGGCTTTATTCTGCTGAATAAAGTAGCTTTATTGTTTTACTTCTAAGCTTTGCAGAAAGATTTGTTGTAATATTTAAAAAAATAAATCTCAAACTACAAAAGAAATATAAATATATGATTATCACTGTGGAGTGTATATTTTGAACATTATTAGATTAAATTTGAATACTTATTGCCATTATGTTATTTTGTCAGATTAAAAATGTTTTTAAAATAAAACCCCTAAGGACATGTTAAACATGCTTTTTATTAAGCCCATATTTTATTAAAGACGGTGTTTTGCTCTGACTTTCTTTAAGAAAAGTGTCTTGTCTGTATTGACTGTACATGGATTATTATTATTATTATTATTATTATTATTATTATTATTATTATTATTATTATTATTATTATTATTATTATTATTATTATTATTATTATTATTATTATTATTATTATTATCATTATTATATTAACTGCAAGTTGAGTTACTTAAACAAATGAACTGTTCAATACTATTGTAATTTATAAAATGGGTGTATGTGGTTTTTATCCACTCACTTTTGTGTCCAGTTTATTTGAACACTTTTAAACAAATACCTAATATTAACATTAGCACACAGATGTAGACTAATTAATTTCACCCCTAGTAAAAAACAGATATGAAGCCTTAAAGGTAATGAATCTGTTATTTCAGCAGTATAATTTCACTCTGGAACATTTAGTGTGTGTACATTCACTCGGTTAAAGAAAAGTTTCCATGTTAAGAAACAATGTTTTTTGACTAAATTCCTCTCAGCATAGTTATTGTAACCCCTGCTGTGGATATTTTGTTCAACCAACTTTCATTAACAGGACATCATAAGGTTGGAGCGTACAGAGAAAATGATCTTTGATCAGTTGTCTTTAGACAATCTTTCCAGATGCCTGTAGGTCAGAGGTCTCCTCTTCTGTTCCGCTAAGCCCCCATTGGCCTCTGGGATATAGATTTGGGAACTGAGATGGTTATAGCTGAAGGCAGATTTTATGTTTGATGAAGGATTTCTGTATTGATTTGATCATATGTTCTGGATCGTCACTGGTAAAAAAAAATAAATAAATAAACAGTAAAGAATCATTTTCAGTTTTCTGGCAAGACCACAAGATTGTTATTTAACATTTTCTGCAGTTTCTAAGAATCCATGAGGTTATGGTTCTTTGTCAGGCTCTGGGCCTGTTTGAAGTTGGTTTTGGGTTTTGTCATTTCTTTTGTTCCCTAGTTTTCTCTGTTAGTTCTGCTGTTTTTTCTCCCATTCCACTGCAGTTCTTCCTTAGTGATTCTAGTTATCATATTTATTTTTGTTTGTAGTTATTCTTACTTACTGTAGTTTTAATATGATTCTTTAGTGTTTAGGTTTATATTTATTTCCTGTTCCCCTGTGTACTCTCTGTCGCCCCCTGTGCCTCTTTCCCTTTCCCTCTCCTCAGTCTCCTGCTCCCGTCACTCACACCTGCGACCTATTAGCTCATCAGTCTTGATCCTCTGTCTCAGCATCCAACCTCTCCAGCTTCTCATTTCCAGCCACTCGTATCTGGATCTTTTATCTACTCCTGTCACGTCTTCCTTCTGCCCTGTGTTCTCCTCATGTCCCCGTTGCTGTTTTTTTTTTTCCATGGATTTTGGGTTTCATGTTTATGCCCTAACTCCCTTTGATTTTTGTAAATTTGTTTTTTCCATATTCTTTGTTAAGCCATTAAATTTATTGGCCACTGCTGTCGCCTGCATTTCGCAACCATCTACACATCTTGACATTCTTAAGTTTTCTAGGAAAGAGATAAACACAATTCCATATATTTATTACTTCTTTGTCAGTCCCTGGAAGGCTTAAGTTGATATAAGCCTCATCTTACCAAGCAATACAGTTCCAGTTGGTCCCAGCAGAGTTTAGTAAACTCCATGTTCACGTTAATTATTGTAGGACAGTAATTGTTTCTCCCAAAATATGGCTACCATGTAAGTAGTATCTCCTGCTAAATCATTAATGACACTCATTGTTGCAGTTTTTAAACTATTTATTTTCTTACCATCCTCCTCACAATGTATGTAGGCAGGTAAATAGTGCATTTGCATTTTATATACACACCATAAGCGAAATAATGTCTCATAAAGTTTTAATTAGAGATTCATAGAAGCTCAGATCAATTTAAAAAGTCTAAAGTTATGAATTATAATTCAGTTTTAAAGTGACTGTAGGTGTAACAAAACCTTTTCCACAAGTAACTGGTAAACGCAATCTTTTTTTTCCCCCTTAGGATTTGTTGTTCCTAACTAATAAGCAATAAAATATTTCATACATAGCATGATTATTCCTGTCCTACACAGTAACTTTATAGTAAACAGTTTATACATTTGTGTATTTGCAGGGCAGTTTGATGGGCGCGGTGTTACCCTGCTGGAGGTGTGTGGGAGCTGGCCCGAGAGCTTCGGCGTGCCCAGACACCATATTGGATCGGCAGACATCAGTGACGAAGGCCTGCGGGAGAGGCTAGCCGACGCCATGTCTGAGTCTCCTTCAAGGGACATAGTGGGCTCTGCTACAGGTTGGTAGAGGATTCATGCTGTGTAATCACACTCATTCTTAAATGAACACACAGGCTTTTCTTATAAATAAAAGTATTTTGTCTATTTCTCTTTTAAAATCAGGCAAAAGGATACTTATATTCTTGGTATAATATTCCCCTTCAAGTTATTTTAGCTCAGCTGTGTTTTGTTTTGTACGTTATTAAATCACCAAGTTAAAATCTTAAAAGAAATCAGTCTTAGTAATAATATAATTTCTTCTCTATTTTTTGCACTTTCACATATTAGAAAAAACTAATAACGACATTTCCAGACATTTTTTTGAGAAGGAATAGGATGCCCATTTCCAAATATCTTCTGCTTTTAGCTTTTTCTTACTTGCATTTTCAAATTACTACTTCATTTATCACGACAAATATTTAAACCAACCTCATATTATGTGAAAAAAAACAACAATTGCCTCCTTTATTTAAATCATAAATTCACTACAATTAAGGACTTTTTATTGGCTCAGTTTCACTAGCCACACTGATACCTTGACCTGTTGAATCAATAAATGACTTAAATTTTAACCTTTTTGACAACTTCAATGCCAGGATTCTTGAACAAAAGAGATTCTTTTAATCTCAGTGGAATATTCCGTTAATAAAATAAAAGTAAAATAAAAAAAAAATAAATCAAGGCAGCAAGTCCTGGGACTTAATGGTTAATACAAAAAGTAGGAATCATAGCAGTAGACAGAATATTCTTGATGCGTTCACTGGCTCTCATTGCTTTTGCAAAGAGTTAAGAAATATGACATTCAAACATTTAAATGTCACAAAATGTCTATTTCAGCAACCTGACCAAATAGAACTGTCATTATCTTCCCTCTCAGGATCCCAAAAATATGTAAAAAAGTAGAAAGATGCCTCTTTGCTCTGTATAAATTTGTGCCCTTCAACAGAAAGTAGCTTCTTCCTGTAGGTGAGCAGTGTTATTTTACCTGCTGAGGATTTCCCAGCAGGACTTTTCTGACTAATTCATACACATTAAGAGTTCCATGTGTCCTCATGTGGTGCTGCTCTTCATTACACATTTCATAATCAATGTTCACAAAGTCCCTAATTGTCTTGTGACCTGGCATTACCCAGCAGTCAGTGCAGCCAGCTCAGGATGCAGTGATTGATTGGCTCAAACAGAGTGACATGTTCAGCTTGTGTTTGTGTGTTAGAGCTCTTGGTATATCTGCACCGGTCTTGCTTCGATATGAAGCTTCCTGTCTTTGTGTGTGTGTGAACCAGGTTTTTCTATCCTTCGGGGAACCTGTGTAAACGTGCGTGTGCGTGTGTGTGTGGGTTTGCAGCAGACATGCCGTTGGCCCTGACAGTCCAAATGGTTAACTCGTTTAGGAAGCGGCAGTGAGCCCCCACCATCCCCCTTCTTAAGTGAACAAGAGCTCCTTTGATTTAAGTGTATGTATGTGCACAATATTGGAGGGGGACACTTCCAGAGAGGCAGCTACAGGAATGGGAAGGGTATTTTGTAGGGGAGTGGGGGTCACAACACTATAATGGATTTAGCATCGACTATCAGCCCCCTCCACAAGCCATATTCAGCTGCCTCTTTCTCCCCCCACACCACATCTTTCTCTCCATGTAAGGACTTAACCTTATTTAGACTGTCTTTCTCTTCTCTCTCTTTCTCTTCTCATCCCTCTTTTCTACCCCCTCTCATCCCTCTTTTTCTGTTTCTTCATTAGATTAGACGTTGAAGGCTTCTGCTTGCCACCAGTCAGTTGCTCCTTGTTCTCCACCATCGCATCTAAACCCCTTCTGTCCCCCTCCGCCCCTCTTTAATGTAACACAAAATTCATTACTGATCACATTACATCAAACCTTACACACATGCATGCACACACACACACACAATGACACCGTCTTTCCTGTGCCTTGAGCCATGATGAAGACATCATCCTCAGGGAATGTGATGGACTTGTTGGTTTGTCCATCCATTCATACAGGCACAGAGGCTTCAATCTTTGCTGGTTAATCTAATTGCGCAGCACTTCTGCCCGGGAACATATAGGAAATGTCCCTGTGTCTGCTGTAAGCAGCACAGAGCCATGTGGGACCAGGGGTTGTGGTTTCATTAGACGGGGACATAAATTCAGTTGTCATTATTCATCCTGGTTGCAGAACGATGGATGGATCGACTCTGTGACAATACTTGATAACTTGTTAACTGAAGAAATAATCTGGATCTGTATACATATCTCATGGATTGGCTCTATTTTATCCCTAAAGGCCATATTCACATTAAAAACACTGTACTCATATGTACAGAATTGCATATACTGACATTGCAAAGTGAGCGATGTGGAACTCTCTGCTGCTGTTGGTCACTGCAAACCTATAACTTCAGCCATTGTTTGTTTCTTTTACACAGCAGAGAATTTTTTGAACTTGTGCATGTCTTAGTCAAAATGTATTATTGCATTGCTTTGGTGTGGAGTGATTCAGATACTTTATCAGACACTCATGTTCTGTTGTCTATAATCTCTTCTGGATTGGTTTGCCTTCTGGTTTGCCTGTGGTTCACATATTCTGGTTCTGGTTGCATGCATCTGACTATGACATGTATTCCATGATGGTTTGTAGATGATCTGTGAACTGCATAATGTAGAAATGTGACATTGTGCTAAACGTTTTAATAAATATTTAGCACAATGTTTAAACAATGTGTTAAGTGAAATGTGCTTGTTACCTGTTGAATTTATTTTATAGAATTAGATTCAGTTCTTACAGATGAACATTTGTCAGGATGGACTTTGAATTTTGCAGAGCCAGTACATACACTACAGAGATGATATACTCTGTGTGTGCGAGTACTTGTTTGGCCATTCTATTTTGGATTGTTTCTGTCATATTTATTAATCTTTTCAAACTGATGTGCCTTATGGGGACCAAAGCCTGGTCCTAATACAGTGGCCCCTTGTTTGGGGCATGGTATTGGGTTTTGTTTAAGGTTCGCCTTACGTCTATACAAGCAATGGTTAGAATTAGGGATAATGTCTGGGTTAGGTAGAAATGCAGAATAAATGCAAGTTGTATGGGTAGAAAAACAACAGGCAATAGAAATGAATAAAAAATTAATTATGGAAGTCAATGCAACGTTCCTGTGAAGATGGAAAAACACACTTTGTGTGGGTGCGTGCGCGTGTGTGCGTGTGTGTGTGTGGGTGTGGGTGTGTGTGTGTGTGTGTGTGTGTGTGTGCTGTCTGGAGCTAAATATGCTTACCTAAGAAAATCAACAGGCAAATAAATTGGATTATTTAAAGAATTTGTGTTCTAACACATTATCCCTGATAGAAGTCATATGTAGACGGCAGTCAGATTCTTCAAAACCCAAACCTAACAGACAGGAACAGATGAATGTGTTGACACCCCTGATGTGTACCAATAAATTCAGGTCTTATTACACTGATTTTGTTCATAAATCTAACTTTTGAGTACATTTATTCAGCTGGTAAAATTGGTTTTAACTAAATTATTGGTAGCGTTAGTGTTGGTGTGTGTGATATGAAGGAATTTTTACTATGTGCATTTGCCAATAAGACAGTACCTAACCTTCTCCTGGAACAATTCAGAAAGTTGAGGGATACAGATAGATACAAACTCTTTGGCCAGTCTCTCCAGATCACCCAGAATCCTGAATTGTCTGTTATTCTCTTCAGCTCAACCCACAATAGGAGTTAGCTGTAAGAACTGTGATACCCATAAAAAACTGATTATTTTATGTCCGGATAACTATTTCTACATTGGTTTATCTATATTTTATTGATCATTATCATGCGGAAAGACCCAAAGGTGATCAGTTTTCCAGCAGGGGCCACTCATATTTTTACTTAAAATCTTAAAATTTTGCTACACCGGCCCCCAACCTTGAAATCTGGAGAAACGAATGCATTGTTGGCTACAAGTCCAGGCCTTGAAGGATGCAGCCCCTCTCTTCGGACACAGCTAAAGGGTTTGGTTTGTTTGACACAGTGCAGTGTGAAAGCAAACCCCACCAAATGAAGATGGATCAAATGTCACAACAGTTTTGGTCCCCAATCAAACCGAGTCTACCGCACTATCAGGTCAGAAAACATCCTGAGATTTATTTATTTTTTTTTACCTACCTTAAGTTCCTGTTCACTTTGCATTGTGATCAGATATGCTGGTCTTTCTCCAGCCTAGTGGGCAGTTGCTAAAGGAAATGGAGCGTTGTGTCATGTCGTATTCACATGTCTTTATGTGAACAGCATTTGCAGTCTCTGTGCATATACATGTGCCTTTTTGTGAGGCTTCAGTGGGCCTGGGCAGATGGTATCTTGCTCAGTGTCTCCCTTTAATGGGAGCTGTGACCCCAGCAGTTAGGAACACAGTGGGGTCGCTTACATAGTCCTTGAACCTGATTGCAAACACACACTCAGTCCTGGCTCACCTGTAAACACATAATCTTCAAGTATTTTTCCTGTCAACTGCTTCAACATGACTGCTCAGGTCATTTATCAAAAGTTTCAGCTGTATTTATCTGTTTTTCAGTGCATATTGGCATGATGCTGTTTACAATCGTTTCCTTCATGCCTCCAAAATTAGTCTGCAGAACGACAAACTAAAACAGATTAGACTTTTTCCGGCTCTTCTATGCGTCTTTTCACACATATTCAGAGGATCAGAACTGGAATGCTTGTTGATGTAACAAATCACCATCTCCCTGACATTCTCTTCCAACATACACACTCATAAACTCACACACATACACAAGTGTGTGCATACTCTTGCAGATTCACAGAGAAAACAAAGATTCCAGTCAGAGTAATGGGGCTCTCACGCTAAGGCCGAGACCCGGCGTCGCCAGCTTGGAGGGCAGGTGACACTTACAGAGAGAGATGGACAGACAGACAGACAGACAGAGGGAGAGATAGAGCTGAAGATGAAGAAGGGAAGCAGAGAGGAAAAGGGAAAGGGCTGGGGAAAGGAGGGTCTCACTGACGACTAAAGCACTGGGGCTGAAATTAGATTTTGCTCCAATGATATAATGTTGCTAACTAGATTTGGCTTATTGGTGCCTACCCAACATAAATTCCATTGAAGCCATATGGAGAATAGACTACTGCTCAACACAACCTGGTGTTTCAGCTGCCTTGGGAACAATGGGGCCATTTTTGTCAGTTTACTTGCATGATGTAAGTTTCCCACATCTAATATTTCCACCATTTGGAGGGTTTCCAACTGTACTGCCATTTAAATATGTTTATTTAAATGCTAATAGTTGTATTAGCTAATTAAAACACCAGACATCAAGTATTAACAACTGGAGGTGTGAGCAATCTCTTAATGAGAAGATCACTCTGGTAGAATGGTTAATTATAGATTACTTCCAAATCAAGTTGCTTGGTACCCATGAGTCTCATGACCGTTCATGTTCTAGGTCAGCATTTCATCATCAGTAAAAAAATAAACATAGAGGGGCTTAAAGTTTCTTGCTTGGTTACATTTTTCTTTGATTACAGATAGATCTGTTTAGAGCAGAGCTGACTGATGGGTGTTCAATACTGAGGAGAAGAAAATTTGGTTATGGTCTGTCATCAGGTGATATTTAAATCCATCATTCATCTTTGGCAGTTTCATACCACAAAAATCACAAAATGTTTGAATTCAGTTCAGTATTGCATGATGAACTGTAGAAATAAAAACCATATGTTAAAGTAGAAACATGTTTTTTGTTTCTCCTGCTGCTTTTAATAGATGAAACGACTGCTGGTATTTCCCACCTGAATAGTGGATGATGATGATGATCATGATGATGATGATGATGATCACTCTAGATGCCAGTAAGCAGTGGTCACTTTGGCAAAACAATTTGTGGTGTGTGGGTGTGTGTGTGCGTGGGCGTGTATGTCTGTGTGTGCTCATTTATATCCTATTTAGGACCTTTCTGGTATATTCACTAGCCTGGTGGGCCTTACAGTGGCCTCAGCCCCGTCCTAATGCAGTGAACCCTCTTTTGTAGGCTTATGGGTTAAGTTTACATTTATGGTGTGAATTAAGTTTATGTTACATTTCAGGGTTATGATAATACCCTGTAACGGTGAGGGGGAGGGCAAGAGTTTGGGTTAGATATAAATGAAGTTACTAGAATGAATTAAAATCAATACAAAGTTTTGTGGCTAGGAATACTAATGTGCCAAGAGATAAAGTTTTCTCCTTGCAACCATTTCATGCAAACCCAAATCATCACCCCTCCACTGTCATGCTTAGCAGAAATGTGGTGTTCTGGCCAAGACGTGGATTTGGTTTTGGTCTAACAACCCCATTTTCCTCTAATTTGCTTGAAGGGAAGTGTTCCAGAATACCGATATGTTCATAAAGAATTCCTCCTTCAATCATAACAGAGAAGTCAGACTTGTTCACTCTGTATACAGTAAAAGTACTGCTATAAACTTTAAATATTAACATGCCTGCTGAGACTTGTGCAGTCTTTAGCCATATTGTGAATGGATTAGTTTTACTTGGGTACCACATACTATTTGTAATAATTGTGGAGACTGTCAATGTCGTTAATCCCGAGAGAATCGGCCATGTCAGTAATTTGTAAAGTAAAAAATCCCCCACAATTTATCTGTTATATTTTGCTGAATTCCCTGGTTGTGTGATAATACTAATACAATGTGAATAGACATCTCTGTGATGTGGACAAACGTGCAGGATCCAAAATATAATTAGGTGATTTTTCTTTTCCTGGGCATATTTCTATTTGCTTCTGGCTGAGAATGGAGGCTCCTTTGGAGGAATCAAGAATCAAGTCATTGCTGAAGACTTTCTACCTTGGTATTGTTCAAAAATAGTTTCCAGTATCAAAGTTCCTAACTTTGAAGAGGTTTTCACACCTGGTGAGAGTAACTTACATGATTAACATTGTCTGTTGACACCTTATTCTCTCATTTCCTGCAGAAGAATGAAATTTTGTAGTGCTTGTAGACTTGGTTTACTAAAATTTTATTATGAAAAATTTAGTTGACTAAAAAAGGACTAAAACAATTTTGATGACTAAATTATGACTAAAACTGATTAAAATTAAATTACATTCTAGTCAAAACGCTAAGACTGACACTAAACAAAACATGCTGTCAAAATGAACTCTGGGAAGCACCAAGAATTTGTGTTTTCATGACTTTGTTTAGCCTTTTGGCTTACAAAGTCAGTTAAAGAAAATTTCACAAATGGTTGTTTTGATGTTCTATTTACATCATCTTAATATCTCAATGATTTCTGGTTGTTGTTTTTTAATTTGTTTTTTTAATATATTTATATTCAAAATCATTATAGAAATAAGCATAACTTTTTACTACAACCGTAAATAATTTAATTTGGCTATTGTAATTTACAGATTATAGAGTGCATCTAAATATAAGTCAAACCGACCAACTTACAAAAAGAAATGCATGTGTGCCTCAGGTGTCTGCATTGTTAACATGAGACATTTACACAGAAAAATTTGTTTGAAATTTAAGCTGGTGGCTTCCACAAATACCTACTGGAACAGTGCTGCCTAACAGGAGCAAGACATATTTATTCAGGAGTTATTTACAGTTTTGAACATTTTCAATGAAATCAAAGATTTCTATAATGCATAGCCTCCTGGCTTTAGGCTTAAAGACATAATAAAGTAGATTTAGTGGTAAAGTTATGTTTACTCAAGAAGACAATAATTAAAAAAAACAAACATGTTTTTTAGTCTCTACATTATTCGATTGCACGGTGACTCTAATCTAATCTGTAACTTGGAACACTTTCAGTATCATACATGTCTAATCTGATTCACCACGACTCCTGAGTCATTGTAAGTCATAGTGTGAAGATCATTTTAAATAGCCTGACTACATATTTATTTTTTATGTTTCTCTGCTCCGGTCTGTATGTTGAGTTTTTATTTTGATTGATGAGGTGTAGGTCCAGGGGACCACCCACACCTACTAGGTCATAGACAGCTTGTTTTGTTGGATCCCAACTCAAAGAACCTGGGAGTAATAATAATAACAGTAATAATAACAACAGCAGTTAAAACAGTCTGAACAGCTCAGAGCTCAGCTGGCCCTCTCAGTGCCCGACTCAGCACAAATATTTAGGGGAGCCTTATCAGCACAGAGAGGCTGAAAGTGTTTCCTCCCTGGTGTCTGCATGTGGTCCAGCATATATATATATATATATATATATATATATATATATATATATATATATATATATATATATATATATATATATATATATATATATATATTCACTTTCACCTCACCCTGTGTAGAATATATAGTCTGTCCATATAGATTTTGGCATCATATCGACAACATATGAGTGTGTGCCAAACTCTGATAAATACACATTATAGTTCAGGTTTCTACAGGGCTGTTCTTTAGTCATCACATGTACATGTTTTAGTAGACGGAGTTAAGTGACTGTGTGTTTGCGTGTGCGTGTACAAGTGTTTGCAATTATTCAACTTTCTGTTGATGGATGTGTGTTACTATCAACAGCCTAATATCGACATGTGGTGAATACACTGGCCAGTGTGTGTGAGAGTGAGACAGTTTGTTTTTCCAAACAGTCATATACAGGTGACCGGTCTGTAGAACCTCTTTAGAAGTCCAAATGCTCTCCGTAACTTATTCATGGTGAATTTCCAGCTGGCCTCTGGCTCAGTGACACACGAAATGTAGGCCTTGGGAGAGGTCCACTCCCTGACTGATGTTATCATTTGGTGAAGATATTAACTCTGTGGCCATATGCTACTCTATAGGTGTGTGCAAATGTAATAAAGCAAATATAAAATTCCATGTCTTGATGGGGGGGGGTTGTACATTTGAGTGAATATGAGATCTCACATTTGCTTTAGAACTCTGTTAAAGAAACATCTTGATGTTGCACTTCTCTTTTCCCCCATTTATTAATCAATATTATACAAGGCAGCACTACACCCTAATAGCACGTGATTTTCCATTTGGACTCAGTTTTCATTTTCCTTTGGATGAATATGTTATGCACTTTACAATAACCTATCAAATGTTATGTTTTATTATTTTAATGCTACCGGCAACTGCTAAGAGTCTGTAATCTAACATACGCATCTGACCAGTGTTGGTTTCCTGACTGGAAAAATGTAATACATTACTCATTACTGTTACTCATTTCTAAAGCAACATGATTGCTTCATTTATTAGTCCCTGTGGGCAGTAATTCGTTCATCTACTCATTATGTTTCTTTTACATGCCCAGACCAAGCGCCTGCTTGAAAAGCTTGGAGGACTTCTGGTTGTAGCTGTTGTGTTATAGGTCTGAGCAACTAAAAACTGCTGCTGTCATCATTTCAATGAAATTTTAAGCTCACCTGTTCCAGAAAAATCTAAATTGTGGCGGTGGAGTCCTATAGGCCGACCCACGTCAACATCAGCAGTGGAAAGGACACTTTAATGTCTTTCTCACATCGTCACATCGTCATCGTTCTGGAAAATGATTCAGTTCAACATCCTGAAAAGACAAACTCCTGTTTCAAATATCACTGAACTGTCACTCTGACATCTGGCTGCTGCTGGTAGGATACTTACTACACACAAACACCCACCAAACAAATCAAGCTCACTTTTCACTTTGCTCAGTGGACCTTTAAATAATGTTGTAAAAAGGTTATTTACAATCCATGACAAAAGTATTCAAATGATTAATCATATTAATTGTGATGAATTGATTTTTATTCATTTATTATTTTTATTTTAAATAATGTTTATTAATATTGATGGAAACCCTTTTTCCATCATCGGAGAAGAAGTGGAGGTGGTCGAGAAATATAAATATCTGGGTGTTCATCTGGACAGCAGACTGGACTGGAGACACAACAATGAAGCTCCTATAGGAAGAGACAGAGCAGACTGGACTTGTTGAGGAGGTTAAGATCCTTCAAGGTTTGCAGATCTTCTTTAATTCTGTTGTCTCTTCTGCTGTCATCTTTTGAGGCAACAGCATCAGAGCCAGAGACATAAAAATGTTACACAACTTGATAAAAAGGCTGGTTCTGTTCTGGTTCTGTTTTGGGAATCACTGGGGAACCTCTGGAGATGACAATGCAAAGAAAGATTTTTAATAAAATCAAGGAAATTATGACCAACCCTGAGACTGTCTTGGAGAAACGGACTGTCTTCAGTCAAAGGCTTCTTCAGATTTGCTGTAATACAAGAGATCTTTCCTGCCAACAGCCATTACTATCTACAGCAACTCTTTGAAGAATTTGAAATTTTAATTAATTTGAGTTTCAACATTTAATATCCCTTATGCACTAATATCCTTTTTTGATCAATAAAATATTTTTTAGTTTTTTTATTTTTTATTTATTTTTATTTTTTTATTGTAGCTGAATTGAAATAATCATCGGGTAATTTAGAAATTGATTAATCGTTAACTGGAAGATACAAACTCTAAAGAAGGCAAATTATGCTGAAAGAACAACTCACTCAGAGCAGTAATTAAGCCAAAGCTGTAGAGAAAATATAAACATTTAGCATTTAAGGCAAAAAAAAAAAAACAGCCTTTGTGTTATTTTGTTGTGGAATGAACATATAAATATTCTCAATATTCAAGCAATAACCTAGTTTTAGCTTCACCAGGTTCAAATTCTGATATATAAAAAAGAGTTATTATTTAGCACTTTTTGCTGTCCACTTATTATTTGGTTAGTTCAAAAAACACTCACCAGGTCAGTCCTACGCTGTGTTGATGTTAGGTTGATTAGAAACGGGTTACCTTTTCACATGTGGTCTAATGTTTTAGCTGCAGATACATTATTTGCTACACATGATTAGCTGTTGTTCACTAAAGGAATGCTATGTTGTGTTTTAGGCAAGAAACATGTTTCCTTATTTAAAAAAGCAGATTAATTGTTTATTTGTATACATGCAAATAAACATATGCAAATATTTTTAATATTGTGTAAAAAAGGCTTAAATGATAAAAACAAATCTACATAAAATCTGCCAAATTTTTATCAGATTGTCAAAATTATTGATTGATAAATTGATTACTAAATAAATTGTTAGATGCAGCTCCAATATCAATCTTATAACTGTTGAGGTTGTTGATGGTGTCAGCTGGCCTAAAGAAGCAAATACATTTCGGTGATCTCTCGCAGTTAGCAAGAAACAGTATTTTTCTGGGATGTATAAATGAATGGCCTTTTTAAGACTTGCTATTATGTAAATCTTTCCATAGAAAGCTCATTAATTGGTCTATTAAGGGAAAATGGAAACTAGACCGCACGCTTGTACAGACAGCTGTGTGATTTTATGGTCACACAAAACATCCTGTATTTGAATTGGCTTCTTACTCATTACACACAAAGCCATTCTATTATCCTGCCGACTGACTGGTTTCTTTGCTATTCACTCTTGTTTTAGTAAACTGATATACATCATAAGAGTAACAACATGAAGAGATGTGTTGGGGAATGGGGTTTGGGTGGGGAAGGCTCACACAGGCTTGGAGGTCCTTCTTTTCCAATCAATCCAAAGGCTTTCTGGCCTCATTTCTAAGCACAGGCACACACACCCCTACGCACCCGCACACGCACACACATAATGATACACTAACATACGAATAAGAGCCACATGAGAGGATGAATAGAACATAACTTGGTTTGGCTGATTCTTTCAAAGCTAAATGTATTAATCTGTAGGTACTACTGTTACTGCCCTCTGAAGACTGGATGTCCTAAAACATAGTTTTTTTATGGTTATTTTAAGTCAGTCATTACTTACCCCTGTCCACATTTGACCTAAACAAAGTTGTTGTAACTCAAGCTTTTTTAACCCATTTATTAACTCTTAACGACTTTTCAACCAGATCAGTAGAGTTCTTCATTTCTTCCACCTTCCACTACATTCACATGTCACATAAAGATGGATGACCATGTTGTCTTTTCAGTGTAATTTTGCTCAGAGGGTCAGGCTAGGTCTAAGTACATATGTCTAATAATCTTGTAATATGTAGTGATATGTATTGCTTTTTACACATATAAATGAGATTTTTCATAAAACTAGCTCTAAAAAGAACATTTCTACTTCACTTAGATGAATAACTGTGAAGTGCTGACGGTTTAAATAGCTAAGTGCTGAGGTGAAGGATAAGAGGAGGATGGAATGGGAACATTTAGACTTCATCCATAAGAACTTAAAGGGCAATGGGTGCAAAGTTGTAAAGAATAGTGGATTAGAATTCCTTTACAATAATTTCAGATTACAGGTTCAGGTTTTAAACAAGAACTTTACATGCTGATTGATTCTTCAATGTTTATTGACAATTGGCATTGTCATTGCAATACAAAAAGACATAGAATAGAAATCAAATAAAACTGTGTCTACTGAAAGTTATGTGACTGTGCTGATGTTTTAAAGATATCCAGTTGACAGGCAGTGATGTCAACAGTTGATGTTTACAGAACATCAGAGGCCTTTCTTGGCGAGGTTTATCTTGGCTATCCAGAGCCTTCTCAGCTTGTAGGGATATCCTTTTGGTATGTACCAGTGGTTCTACGTTGGACCTCTGCATCATGTATACACCCTACATGCCATACAATTCCATGACATAACCACATGACCACAAGCAAACCCACAATGCATCCCTCATCACACTTCTATCAATCTCTAGTAATGCTGTCTAATTGAATTAAATGTAATTCAATTCAGTTTATTTATGTACCGCCAATTCACACCAAATGTGATCTTGAGGGACTTTGCCAAAAATCATTTCAATTCACTCATACATACTTACCTTCTAATACATCCTGGTTATCAAGCAGTCCAGCATGATCAGTAAGGTATTCAAAGTAGCTTAAAGAGATTCTAACAAAGGAAAACAAGTCTAATTCAATTAAATTAGCTAAATGACTCATATTAATTCAAAATTAAAAACAAAGCATTGAAGTTTGAAAGCATTTGAACCAAACCAGTTCAAGACCCGGAGTTCTTTCGATGGAAAGTTGCATGATTGACCTGCTACTGTCAAGCCGTCATTAACTCATGCTTATGTATTCTAATAGCTTTTACTTTAATCTAGCAGCCAGATGAAGACATAAGCTGCCATTAAAGACTTGAATATGTAATTTTCTTGGTCAAACTTTGCTCTGCCTGTGCCTGTTGGATGGGTGTCCGTCTAACATTTCTGTTGATGGGCCTACGATCTGTTTTGATATTGGTTTTTTCAAGGTGTCACTACAGGAAGCTGAATATATGTTGTTGTTAGCAATATCTTAAATCTGATCTCACTGGCAAACCTTGTTGTACAATAGTAATAAACTATCACACAAACCCTCACAATATTGGGTTAGTTGACTAACTCTGAACTGTTAGTTAATCATTCTGCAGCATGCCCAGAGGGCCATGCTGTCCCCTTACTTTAGAGCATGAGAGAAAAGAGAGGCATAGCTGGAGCAAAAAGGAGTGCACTCTCTCCCTGAAAGCTACTCATTCCTACCATGACACACCGTAAGAACAAAAACTGGGAGGGAGAGAGGGTATAAAAAGACATCAGGGCTGAGTGTAAGAGTAGAAAAGGACTTGGGACCCTGACTGAGGCCAGAGAGTGTGGTACTGAGAGAAGAGATGGTGAGTGTGAAAGCAGAGTGTGGTCATTATAGGTGCCCTTCAGCGTTTCTCCCACCTCCCCTTTGAACCTCTTTTTCTCGCTCTCTCTTCATGTTGCCAGGCCAGAGTTTGAGCGTAATGTGTGGCGACACTGTGAGACGATGAAGAATAATTCCTATATTCAGGGCTGCCACTTCCTGCCCCTCCTCCTCTTCATCTTCCTCATCCTCTCTCTCAACTTCCCTGACAAGTCAGGCCTGGATATCATTGTATCATTTATCCCAGCCTCTCTTCTGCCACTCTGCCTCGTTTGCCCAGAGGGAAGTGTGAAAAGTGTGTGTGCAGAGTTTGTGTCTACATGTGAGAGCTGCAGCGTGTGAGTGCAATTGTCTATATATGTGTCTATGCCTGTTAGTGTCACTCTGTACATTTGTGTACACTGTGCGTGGAGCTTGAGCTGCCTGCAAATGGGCTTTTGTGGAGGTTTTTTTGGAAACTGCACTTAACAGCTCGCTCAAGGGAGATACACACATACACAGGGCTGTCAGGGTTCACAGAGAAGAAGGGTGAGCCAGGGAGGAGTGAGAGAGAGAATTAGGGCGAGAAAGAAGAAGGTAGTGAGAGTGGTGGGAAAGCACTTTTTAAAGCCCTGCTTCTCTGTCTGCTTTGGGTCAAACTTTGTGCAGAGCATCACAAATGGACAAATAGCTCGGAGCGCTCCACCTCACCTTGCCTGCTTTAAAGCTGATTGTGGCAGCAGTGAAGAATCTACTGTCATTGGTGCTGCTGTTGCTTTGCTGTGGGCTTGCTACGGTCATTTAAACTACATCATGCAGGTTGATCCCACTGAATCCTAGTCACTGATAAATATGCCTTCTCATATGGCAGCAGAACTCCAAGAACAGTATGCATTATCCATGATTAGTTATCAAGACCTCAGATTAAAGTTTCTGAACAGGAAAGAGTCTCATTAACACTTTCAATCAGCTTTAGCTTATTGAGTCGTTAGCTCAGACTGCAAACAGATCTGCTGTGTCATCTGCACTGGACATCTCTCAACTTCAGGGGCTGTTTCTAAGACAGAGTAGATCTGTAAAAATGTCTCCACCATCAAATCTACAGAGGCACAGAATGTGTTGTTTACCAATGTTTCATAACAACATACATTCAGTCATCTATTATTTAACACACTTATTATTGTGAGGTCATCAGGGCTCCATAAAAATACAGCTGACCCAAATTTTTGCTAAATAAAAAGAAACACCTTCACTGACAACGCTAGTTTGGATTGGAAGACAGAAAATCAGACTACAGGAGAAAGAGAATTGGTTCAAATGAGCACAGGAGAATTTGAACAAAACTATTAGGTGGAGGAAGATATGGAGCTATAGAGGTTATGGTTGTAGCTGGTATGGTCTACTGAAGAGATAATATGAGAGTAATTAATCTGATGATGATGATGATGATGATGATGATGATGATGATGATGATGATGATGATGATGATGATGATGATGATGATGATGATGATGATGATGATTATGATGATGAGAGCTTTGATGAACAAGACTCTGAGATAAACAGTAGGAAGATGAATGACTCCTAGTCATTGAGAAATATAAGGTAAACATGATTTAAGTAGTTCCATTTTGAAAAGCAATAACATTAACCTTAACTGCAGTGATATAATGTGACTACCCATACCCGTCTTCCCCCAACGTGTGAACACATATCCTGTTAACATCATATCACTTTGACTTTTATGTATAAATATGTATCACATAAAACCAATGTTTCCTGACATAACCCTGCATAAGGCGGTGTGTGTATCAATAAAACATGGAGTCATAAATAAGTGAAAGGATGCATGATGGAGAAGCATCTAAGGTGAGCTTGGCAAAAGCATTCTCCTACACACATGAACCTAGTCTCATATTTAGCATTCTTATTAAATATTCTTGTTTGTCTTGAATGTTTTGTGATTTTGTGATGAATGAAACACATGTTCCCTGTTATAGAATCAGAAGTAACAACACAATGACAGAAAGTAAGACTTCACACATGTTGTCAGGGGAGGTGGCAGGATGTTCCATGTTCTGTTCTTTGTTTGCTCAATGATCTGGGCAGAGATAGACATGTTCAATAATGTAAGTGGATATTTTAACCCCAACACAAAGTATGGAGGAATGGTAAATGTAGCACAGGTGTCAATAGTGGTTCTTAGAACCTGTAGTGAGTTTATGTACACTTTTACCTTCTTCCCTGTTGTTGAACTTAAAGCGACCTCAGAGAATCAACAGAGAAATCCCATTTGGTGTTTTTATTGCTATTGTTATTTGTATGACCTTATGGGCAACCTGTGATCTTTAACTGCACATCAGTTGGTTCAGATCTAGAATTTCTGAGAAACTGGTTATAAATATTATAGAAAATATTCCTCTGCTATTGTTTCTGCTATTTGAACTAATAAAAATCGCTGAGTGTGACTGAACTGAGGTTCTCCACCACCATGTGTCCAAGATGAAAGCTCAGCCATGTTTAAACCACATTAAAACAATTAGAGCAGATGTATGAAATCATCTGCATGATGCTGAACTACAGAGATAACGTTATCTCTCCTTTCCACTCCACATCACTCAGATACAAACAGAAGCAATAGAAGGATGTCTATTTCAGTAATCAGGAAATGAGCAAAAATGATTGAAATAATGAGTAGAATAATCTGGCACAGACTGACTGTAATTTGATTGATTGTACAAAATCCAGAAATGCAATTTTTGTTCTTATTTGTGTCTGTTCTTTGTAAAACCAAGAGTGACTATTTTATAAAAGCACAAAATATTCTCAGTCAACTACGGTGAAGGACCTATGATGCTGTGGGTTTATTGATTTTCCTCAAAAATGCAATTGAATATTTTTACAAGATTTCTGAGCAAAGTCTTAGCATGTTATCTGGATTAAAACTCAACTCTGTTCTAGCTGATCTTGTATTCTTCTATTATGGTTTTATAGACTTCTGTACTTATCCTTAGTTCTTATCATAACAAGAAGCCCTTTAGGAGCTTTTCTGTGCATTACTGAGAGAGAAACATGTTGATTTGTACATAAAGTATGTCTTTAAATAGTTCCTTTATCCAAGCTTTTGATATCTCAAGGAATGTGTAGTGTTCCAGGTCCTTTTGCTTTTCTCTAGTGATATTTAACCTTCTCAAAAGAACCACAAGTTCATGTAAAGGCAGCCATGTTCTTTAGGTTGAAATCTCATATTAAAAGTTGCCTTCTTCATGTTGAACTTTGATTATTTCAACTCAGTGACAAAATATATAATTGATTTTTTGCTGTGCAGTGTGCAGTTTATTTACCTGCAGTCTTCCAAAGGGTTTAGTTTCTTTAAAGTGACCAACTGAAATATGTTCTGATTGACTCACCCTGTGTGCTCGTTTATTAAATACAGGTGTTGCTGATCATAAGTATCTATAGAATGTTGATGTTGTACGTGATGGATCCTTGTTCTTCTTACAGCTCAGTAAATCTACAAGGGTTTGCTTTTATATTTTGCTGCTCTGGTTTCACACTTCCCTCCATGAAAAGCACATGAGTGTGTGTGTATGTTATAGTGAGAATCCAGGACAAATAAACATAGTTCAGTCCTAAATTATTTTTTGATCTGTTTGTGTTTTTTTTACCAGAAATATTGCTTGTGCTAAGTGATTTAAAGCTTTTTCAGTATTCAGTGGAAATTATCAGCTGTTTGTTTTTGACTGGTCTGCTTATGCCCTTTGCATTTGCCTGTACTGCCATTGCCACTAGCTGGGCCTGGTAGCAGCTCCTTATAGAATCAGTTACTGCTAGTTAAATATGACCTCTCTTTAGACTAGATTTGTTTTGTTTTTGTTTTTTTGGCTCATCTTATTATTTGTTACAATGCGTTGTCTTAATACATTGCATTCCTCCAAGGTCTCATGCGTTACACAGTCGTTCTTCTAACCAGGTTAACTACAGAAGTGAACCTGGCTGGACTTCAAGGCTTGTGTCAGACTTGTTTCTATGTCCTTCTTCCAAACACAGTGTGCAGCTTGGCTCGGCATATTGTTGTGGGTCGGATCTGTTATGTGATGTGATGAGGAGCGACAGTCTCCTGACGCTGTGCTGTCCATCAGTTTTCTCAGTGGACACCAACACCAGCAATCTTTTTCAGCTTAGACCAGCCCTCCTGTCCAAAGCCACTGACAGGCTTTTCCCAACATGCCTGTCAGATAACATCCAGCTATATATGTGTGTGTGTGCACATGTGCAGGCATGTATACGTGTGTGTGACTGGGTCTAGATGCTTCACTAATATAATCCTCCATAAGCAGTTTTTTTTTTGTTTTTTTTTTCATTAAATGCTTACACAAGAGGAACTGTTTGGATGTGAATACTGTTGATGTCCATGATTTGAAATGAGTTTTATATATCCTAAAAACAGCAGAAACAAAAATCTTCCCAAACTCACTTATCCTTAAGATGGATGACATGCATTCAAATTATCATGCATGCATTGGAACAGTGGTAAAACAGTGCTTTAGTTTACTGATTGTTAAAACCAGGATAAATATGGCTCACACTATAGATGTGAAAGTATGCCCAAATATGGTTTTGTAACTTTATATCACAGAACAAAATTCAAAAGGAAAACTTGATTTTGGATCCAGAAATAACTTATGTCCAAAATCTATTTACCAAAGTAGCTGCTAAGATTGTGCAGCAAAAAAGAAACGCAACTAGTAGATGATTGTCCAAATGCCAGCATGTATGTTAACACGTATTGATTTTGTTGGCACCAGTGATGGTTATGATGTTTAACAGCTGCTGGGATACGCTTACAAATTCAGCATGTATGCAAAACTAGGAAAAAGTAGTATGTGTATGTGGGTGAACGGTTGAATAAGAAACACATTGCAATGCCACTTAAGAACCAAGGTGAGGTCAAAAAGGTGCTTAAAAAGTGTAGACCGTTCATCATTTTAATTTAAAGGTCTGCACATGTTTTTAATTTTTATGGAGTTGGTTGACCTTTACAGCCCAAGTGGAAATTTGTCTCCTTATGCTTCTCACCCTGTAGGACTTCTGATGATGGTTGCTGCACTCAGAGGTGTCAGTAATGACTTTTCAGAGAACCACTACCATTAGTAACAGAACTCATTTACTGAGCAGAAAAACAGACAATCAGCATAGTAAGTTTATATAGGTTATAATAACTCAGTGTTTGCCACAGGCATTTATATTATTACCATTAGTTGTCACCAGATGCCTTTATTAACTTTAGTATGTTAGTATGTATAATCTAGTTAGTTACATGTGTTATCTTGTCCATGCAACATGTTTTTCTCCCATATTCTTTGTTTCCACAACCAGTTGATGGAGCAGTTTGCTGTTCCATCAACAGCAAACTGTTGCTGACGGAGCAAACAACTGCTGCTCTTGCCTAAGAGCAGCAGTTGCTAATAAAAGCAGCTCCAAACATGTCCAGTGGAGAGGCGGCTGCCAGTCTACTCCCAGCAAGTATCCAGTCAAAGTCTCAGTCACCACTAGTTTTTCATTAGAGGCCTAATTCAAAGCGGCCCACATAGAGTGTCAGGAGTGTCCCGGCCTGTTGTTTTCACCCTTTATAACATACTTTAATGAGCAGCTGCTGGCAAAACTGTGGTCAGCTGAGTGTATGGAACTGGTAAGGCTTGGAATAAACGGTCTGAGAAGATGAGGAGAAAGTCCCTGCTCAGGGGCCTGAAGTGCTCCCATCAATCACTTATTTTCTTTTTCACTTTTTCCTTAATCACAGAACCTGTTGACTATCATGATTCATGGCATTAGCTGCTGGCCTGTGAAGTTCAAGCAATAGGCCGTCCATCATGCACTCTCAGTGGGAAGCTTGTCTATGTACTGCTCAACAGTGCTGCTGTCTTGCTTGTCATACTTTAAAGTGCTGTGATTGGTCTCAGGACGTGTAGACTGGTGGAACATCATTTATGTGTTAGCATACTAGCCTTAGCGGTGCCTTTAAGCATTGTTTACACAAGACCGCTGTCTGGAAAGTGGCAGTATTTTTGGATGTTAAGGTAAAGTTCCACCATTAGACGAGACCACAAGTCACCTTGAATCATCCCAGAGACACTGTGGCTCTGCATTTTCAGGCACTTTGATTCCTAACCTCCACTCCTAATTTTGAAAACAGTAAAATTGAAAATGGCAGCAACTGCACCCACGCTAGCTTGAACCAACAACGAGGTTAGTGCACTGTTACATGTGGTACTGAATTATAAGATGAAGAAAAATTAGGAAAATGTAGCCTGGCAGTTCTGTACCAGCAAATCTAACAATATTTCCACCAACTACTTTCTACCAGCGTCCTGCACCAGGGATAGTAGAAGGTGAAGACTTTCCTCACGACAAAAGTGTTCTGACTAAAGCCCAAAGTCTTTTGAAACTCAAAACAGAAATATGATGCCAACGCTATAAAGCTATAGACTGTGTGATAAGAGACAAAGCATTAAAAAGTTCAGAGGTCATATTTGCTGATATACAGTTTACAGTATATGTGTGTGTGTGTGTGTGTGTGGGGGTTGGGGGGTTCTGTGTCCTTTACACAGAAGGGTGTGTTAAGCCTGGCTTTTCACAGTCCATCAGGATGATCTCCGGTAGATATTAATGAGCTTTTCCTCTGATGTGGACTCAGTCGTCCAACTGGACAGCTTTCTAAGGATTGTGCAGAGCAAGAGCTCACATAATAACCTCGATATGTTCAGAACATCCATAATATAGATAATACTCGAGAAAGGCTTTATTTGTATGGCTGGTTTAGTGAGCTTTGTATATGAAAGATTATTTATTATTAAAGTGTAAAATATTTTGTGAATATCTGATCATATTAAAGTGGACTAACAAGACAGTTAGATGACTCTCAGTCTGTATGTTGCAACTGGCTGCACTGTTTTGGTTGCAAAAGTGAAGTTTTGCAAAGTGTACACTCTTCAAATATTTACAAAGAAGCGCCTCTTCAGCTAGAAGTCTTTGGCAATGCTTAGAGGGGGATGAAGGGGATGTAACAGAGTGTCAAAGACTTTTTGGCATGTGGAAAATTTGGTTTCCCTCTTAGTGCTTTAAGATATTTTTTTCAATTGATTGCCAAATTTCATGTTGAAGCTATACAAAAATGGCAGATAAGATTTAAGCAGAGGTATATTAAAATTATTCTGTTCAAAAGCTAAAATCTTATGGTGATTGTGTTGTTAGGCTTTTATCATATATAGACATGTGTAGTATCATTTTTGTCCTCCAAACTTTTCATGATCAATTTGGTCATTCTAATCATTTAAATGATTAAACAAATTATATTTTTAAAGAAACCTGAGCAAGATTTTGAGCTTCATTTCGCCATAGCATCATTGCTGCTAGGAGACAGGAAATGCATGGGGATAAATCCAAAGGCCAGACCATGGACATTGAATTGCCACAAAGAATGACACTAAAAGTAAAAGTAATATGTTTTAAGATCAGTTTTTTGTGTGGTATTATATTGGAATCTTACATGGCTTTTTGACATAATTGTGTATCCCACATCCTTTTCTTGCAAAATTTTAGTTTTAACTTTAAATTCTAAATATAGAAATAGTTGTTCTTTGAGGATGATACCAAATTTGCTAACATAGCTATGTACCAAAGATTATAATTTGTCTTATAATAAGAGTCATGTGACAGTAGCCGCTCTAAGCAAGTTTTATCTTTTTCTCTTACGGTAGCCAAATGCCTCTTCATCTAATTAGTGACGCGCATGAATGAATGAATGAGATTTCCACTGGTCTTTCTGGGCATTCGATTTCATAGCTGCTCTCTTCTGGTTGACGAAGATCAGATCCTCCGTAGGATGTAGCCCCTGAATTCAAACACACCCTTAGGCGCTGGCCTGGATGAAGTTCATGTTTATCTGGCCACCATACGGTCTGGCAATCTCAGAAACTCTCTAATAAAGAACTGCAGCATCGAGTGGACTGATTGCGGGATCAGACCATGAATCAAAGATCAAATACATCACCTTGGATCGCTACAGGATATCTTAGGAGATGATGCATTTTGATTGAGAGGAGGATGTCTCGTTTATTTTCCTGGAACTACTGTCTGATAGTTCTTGGTCTTTCAGAACTCTTAAACTTTGCAACAGTTTGAAGTTTAAACAGCTGCAAAACAGCCAAATGTCAGCAGCCTGCTGTGTTGTAAAAACAGCAACCGTTTCATATAAAGTAAACCCTGACCCATTAATAAGAAACGGTGTTAACTGGGAGAAGTAATGTTTTCTAATTTATTTTAACATTGAAACTCATGTACAGAAACTATCCAAGATAAAATGAAAGGACTGTGACTGAAATGTTGAGAAAAGCAGCTGTCATGAAAGCCCACATGTTGGTTTTTTCTGCGTTCACATCCTCAGTCCTAAAATATTCACACTCATTGTTGATCTCTAAAATCTGTATGAATAGATGTGTAAAGTATTTTGTCTCTGTATTGTCCTTTGATGGACTGGGCGTGTCCCATGGTGTCCCCTGTCTCAGGTGCATTGACTGCTGGTGATGCATATCTCTCAGGAACCTTGATGTATTACACAAGAATGAATAATTGTATGGAAATCACAAATTCTAGTCATCTTCCTGTCATTTGTCATGTATATGAATTTGTTTGTTGTTTTTACTGAGATTAGTAGTATGTCAATATTTCATGTAAAGTACCATAGTTTCCAGACCACTGAGCTTTCCCACTATAAGTCAGATCCATGAACTTTGAAAAAAAAAATAGTCATAGTCTAAAAATTAAGGATTTTTTTTTTAATTTAAGCTTTTATATTAACATTTTATACTATGAGTAGTTTTTTGAAGTTACCAAATGTAAGATACACCAAATTATGTTATTATTCCCAGGTAAAATACTGTAAGTTGATTCAAAGTATATATGTATGTATTTAAATATGTCCTAATCACCTGGAGTTTTCAAGTTGAAAAAAATCCAGATATAGCCCAACAGATGTTTGCTTCTGAATCTTTTTAGATTAGCAGTTATGTGTATGAGCTTCACTGGGGTGTTGGACTTGGACGAGAGAACACTAATCAGCGGAAGCTGGAGCCAACGATGGGATTAAAGTCATAGAACAAAAACAATCAGCTGGGATAAGTAGAATAGTGTCACCCTGGGTTACCACCCCCACCCCAGTTCCTGTTAGATATAGGAAGGATAGAATGAAGCTGCCTTGTCTAGTTTAGATTGAGAACTTTGTTGCACTTCAACACAAAAGAATGCTCACTATCGTTTCATAAAGTGCTTTCTGTGTGGGCTTTTATTTTGAGACTGATGAAGAATTTAAATGTCGCTTTGAAGATTGAAAAAGGAAATAAATGTTTTGGTTCTGTCAGTATCCTTCAACTCTCAGATGGTTATCAGTATAAATAAAGTTTTCTGTGATAGGGTGATAACTGCTTCATAGTCATCTTCCTTGAAGAACCGTAAGAGGACAGTGTGTGGGACAGAAGATTCTTTAGTTCAGTTTAATCTTACCCTGAAGACTTGTTCACAGTTTATGGTCAGAATAGTGAATTATTTCCATCTGGCTATGCATAAATATGCTCAAGGTTTCTTGATGCTACGTAGCATTGCTCTTCATAAAATATTTATCACCAAACCTTTTCAGTTTTTGTCTCACAGAGTAAGAGTGGCAGAGACCTGTGACTTTGGCTAATGTTGGTTTTAAGTAAATTGAACAAAGACAAGCAGAGTGGTTTAGTAACAATTATAATATTTTTAGCATTTCATATCTGCTCTTTTTAAGTTATTGCAACATTTATGGCAAAATTATTCTCACCTCTGGATCAGCCTCACACCCCCACACCACACATCCAACCCCACTGGGAATTCCTGACCTTACCTTCAGGAAGCATTGAGCTCACAAATGATAATAGTCTCAGTGTTGGGGTTAAACCGGATCTTACCCTGTCAGTCTATATTATAAAGTTCTGCTAACATCATCATGTCCAACTCTGCATCCATACAATATGCATAGTGTTAAAATGAACCATTTTACTTTGACTATACTGGAACACTGACATGTACAGAACCGGGAATTCTGGTCCACCTCAGAAATCAGACTTTTCTTACCCACAACTGCACAGTTTGTTTTAGTTTGCATTCGAGGGATGATTTAGCTTTTGTGTTTGTATGAAAATGAAAGTGTGTACACTGGCGCCTGTGTGTATGTGTGAGAGAGTAAGAGGATTAAGGCCTGTTCACAGCCGAAGCATTTCGGACCGTCCCCTCTGTTCTTATTGACTGATGTGGAAAGAAAGTGCTTCTGTATTTTTATACATCTCAAATTCTGTAAAAGAAATTTCCCAATAAATACAAAACTTTTATCTAACTCAGCAAAGCAGAGAGCTTTCACTGTCTCTCCTGCAGATATCATAGCCTGACCTGAATAACCTGCCTAGTATCAATCTCTGCATCTTGTATTTACTTGTATTTTCTTCTTCAGTGTGGCAGGCAGCTGCATAATGGCTTCTCGGAACAGATAGAAAGAGTGTATGGATTTGACTATGCACAGGAAGACTTGCTGGGATACAATGAGTCTTCCTGTTTCTGCGTCTTAAAGGAGATGAAATGTACCGTCATCGTTTAAATTACAGTTAGAAAACCCCATCTTAGATTCTTTTATTAGCTTTCATGTTTCAAGTGTGCTGTGTTTTGGCATTTTTCAGGATAAGCCTCTCAAACAGAAGCACAAAATATTTGTCAGCTCAAAACCATCCAATCTCTTTTAAATCCCATATCAGCTGAACCTGACAGTAGTTCCCATGCCTACCCTGGTCTCTCTCCAGATCAGCATTATCTACGCATCACATCACACAAAACCATGTAGTAAATAACCTTATTGCTTTACCTTGCAACATGAGTCCCAGAGGAAAATATCCCCAACATGGGAGCTCTCTGGGATTGTGTTGGGGGCGTGAGAGGTTAAGACTTGTTGAATAGCTGGTAGGCGTCACACAATGAAGTGGATTAGGGAGCACTAGAAAGGGCCTTTGGGGCTTTGCTGGGGCGTTCAGCAGCTTACAGCACCTACAATAACAATGACACATTGAACGGCAAAGCGACTCCAGCTGGGGTTGGCGAAAAGGCAAACTGGGAGGGTAAGTGGTGGCAGTCATGGTTAGTGGTGGGCGAAGAAGAAAACCCTGGTTGGTTGCGCACAGTTAACTGGGATTTTTATTTATTCTGTGTAGAAATTAAAGTCAATTCAGTTTGTAAAACACAAAAAAACAATGGACCATTCCAAGTCTCAGTCTTTCTCAAGGACCCTCAGGAGAGAGGCGGCACAGAGCTGCAGAGGTGAGGCTCATTCTAAACACTTATTTCTGCTTAGTTGTTGCCATCACTGGAAAAAAGGCTAATATTACATATGACCTATATTCCTACAGTTACAGTTATGGGAAAAAGAAATTATACCCTCTTTCTATTCTAGGGTTTCACATATCAGAACGATAAAAATTTCGCAAACCTATGTTGTACTGCATGATTGTTTCTTGAGGTAGGAAGCTGTCTCCTTGCAGTTTCTATGAGTGTTGCGCTGTCTAATGCCAGTGGGAATTTGCTGGAATATTCACTCCTGTCTTAAATACTTTGAATTTCTTAAACTTTCTTGCTAGAGAACAACCGGCTTCATTCGTTTGGACTAATGCCGAATTGATAGCCGCTGATTGCAGCTGTTGTGTCTCTAAAGTTCCTGCTGATGTATTTCTATGCTAACAGCACAGGTACGTTCCAGAGCAGCAAACTGCCAATGTTCCTTCTTTTATAGATAATTCGTCAATCACCTTCATTGATTAGCAACCATTCCTTTCTATATCTCTAGGGTGAACTTAGTCTTATTTTGCTTTGGTTATGTATGATAAGTAATCACTGCAATCTGTTGTGTTTTGGTACTTTGCAACTCTAAAAATTAGATTTAACCTTTATAGATCATTTATATTACTAGACTTTGGATACAGTTACATGTCTGTCCATTGTGGTTTATAAGAAATAATCATATTGCTCTATAAACAGAATATCTATTAATGCTAAAACTATCAGCTATTCGCTTTTTCAACCATTAGTTTGCATTTGCCTGTTAAGGCTTAATATTAAGTGAAACAAAGCTGTTGAACGGACAGTGTTCCCCTCCGCCTGGGATTACTTCAGCATAACGGCCCTGTGTTGTTTTGGGGGGAATTAGAGCAGTGGGGGTGGGAGAGCTGGCAGCAGGCAGGGATAACACCACAGGATGGTACATGGTGCCTGAGCTGGGATAATAATACTATGGTTGAAAAGAGAATTTCTGAGCCCAAGTGAGAAACTCCCACTTCCCGTGTACCGGACCTGCAAATACAACGTCCACATTAGCTCTCAACAAAGCAGGAAATATTAAATCCGTACTGTGGTTTGATGTTATTAAAGTAACCTTTGAAAAGACTTTCAGCTATTTAGTACTCTTTTTTTTGTTTTTTTATTTCTGGGTGAGTGGACAGTAGAGAGATTCTTAGTGATTTTGTGTTGCAGTATCAACAAACTGTATCTGTTATCTTATTTTAATGAATTGTTAACATCACAGTGTTCATCATAACAGGAGACATTGGTTCTCCTGTTATGAATACTAACAGTTTTTCATAATCAGAATTCCTTTCATTGTCATTGCACACAAAAGAAAAACATAACTCCCAAAGGCAAGTCGAATTGAATAAAATAATAATAAATTAGTATATTTCAATAAATATAAAACTATAGTAGAAACATAGACCAACTGAGATGTTAAGAAAAAATACATAAATAAGATCAGTTTTTAGATGAATTAGCTGTGTTCAAGGTAACAACAGTTTGCATAAAAACAGTTTTTCAGTCTGCTTGTTCTTGACTTTTTTGCCCTGAAGCCCCTTCCTGAGGGCAGGAGTTTGAAGAGGTGGTGGTCAGGGTGTGAGGGGTTCTTGATGATGCTACAGGCTCTCTGGAGATCTGGCTTCTAGATATAAAACAAAACAAACACTGTATGCTTAAAAACTGTTCTTTATCAATCTGTCTCCCTCCAGTAGGTGTCACATTTGTGTTAGGTCATGTGAGTGCTAAAGCAACACAAATGCTCTGCATTTATTGCTACCATATCAACATGGCTACTTTATAATTTACGTGAAATTTTCATACTCCTGACATTTGTAAGGGGCCAGTTGTAGCAGAATGTATTAACAAACTTAAAATATTTTAACTGTGCATTTGATCAGTACCTTTTAAAATTAAATTATATGTTTTAAAAATTAATACTGATGCAATTTGGCAGCATAGAATTAAAAACTGATTTGATTTGACTGATGACATAATAAGCACATAAGTGTTATCTTAAAATTCTACATAAATTGTTATGGTGCACCGGTTTTGGCCTGTGGGCCTTGAGTTTGACACACAAGAGCTACTGGGCTGCATGGCTCATCTTATAAGTAGCTTATAATTAGAGTATTGAATACATATTTGCAGCTTTCCACAGTGTTATGCCAGTACCATTGAAGCTCTTAATTGTAAGTTGGCCTCTCACCACTTTCATGCTCAGAGGACATTTTCTCCAAGTTAATTTTTGTCAGTGTGTCATTGATGTGGGCCTGAAGATCCAGATGCATTCAGTGGTTTTGTTCTGTTAATTTGACAAAGTGCCGTGGACAAAGCCCACGTGTTCTCATCTCATGGCTGTTGGTGATCACATCGTCCTCCTGATTTATAGACGACGGTTCTGCTGGGACTCGGATGCTGGTTGGTGTGTGTGACTGCGTTGTAGCAGCCAGTGTGAGCCGAGCGGCCGGCAGCAGAAGGAGATTAAACACAGCTGGATGTCACAATGCACTGCATGCATCACAGTCTAAATATTGCGCCTCCATTAGCCGCACGGCATTTCGTCCACACATCGACTGATATGGTTGACAGCTTGTAATAACTGTAACTAATTCCTCATGATCAGATCTTGACCAGAGCTGCTTGGACGATCCACAGTGGTGTTTATAATAACATTGTACGCTACAGAGAGAAAATCTACACCGTCTTTAAGATGAAAATCTGGAGACTTGTTGCTATAATCATTTCTCTCTGCTGCCTCTCTGTCCAATGAGCTCCTTTTCTTTGTGGTTCTTATGTAGCAAAAAGACAACATATGAAAAGCTGACAGATTTTTACTCTGTCAATTTATCTTGTAATCATGTGCAAGAAGCAGCAGAAGCGAAGGGGAAAAACTCCATAAGACTGTCATGAGTTTATGGATAAACCCAGAAAAAAATTGATTATGAATAAGTGGCTGAAATGAGCTTCACCACAAGGTTAGCTGACCTCAACCACAGATTGATTGATTGATTGATTGATTGATTGATTGATTGATTGATTGATTGATTGATTGATTGATTGATTGATTGATTGATTGATTGATTGATTGATTGATTGATTGATTGATTGATTGATTGATTGATTGATTGATTGATTGATTGATCCAAATATTTTTTTTAATTCACCAATTTTAATAACTATTATAATATAGTTTCAAATTAATAGTACAGTTTTCTAAACTAGTACTGATTTTAAAACTGATAACAGAAATAAAGAATAAATAACAGATTAAATTCAACATTATTAATAAGTCAGATTTGTTTAAAATTGCCATTAATTAAATAATTTTCTTAATTGTTGTGGGACATTGTTTATCAATCAAGCAATTAAAAATATTATTCTTCTCTTCTTGCAATATATTGATGACAGTAAAGTTTAAGAAACCCAACATATTTAAGTAAATCAAGTGTGTCCTCCTGGTTTCAGATCAAGCTGGCCGGATGGGCCTCATGTATTTTCTGTCTTATCAGTTATGAAGGCCCCCCTCCATCATTGTTTTAATAAACATTTTCTTTTCTTCAGTAAAATATGGTAGTGATTTTATTATGCTTTCCTGAGTAAGTCAGTCTGACTGAGATAAGACTCAGGCTGACTGTTAGCTACCAAGGCTAACATTAATTTATAACTTTTATAAAATGACAATATGTCACAACATGCTGACAGATAATCTGTGAAAAGATCAATCTCCTCCACCTCTTCCATGCTACTGTAGCTGTCTGAAGAAGTGCATCATTCCTGAGCAAAAACAAGCAGAGCCAGGTGGAGGGTCTTAGTGCTGTCAATCAAACTCAGATACTCGCTGCTAAATGTGCCAATAGTGGAGAAACAACTTACTGTTACAGAAAAAACATTCATCAGCTGTCATCAGTGGCCATGCTAACTTGCCTGCAGTGTAGCCCAGAGGACAAGGGGGACGGAGGATGAGCAGCACTACTTGAAGTTGTGATTGACAGCGCTAAGACCCGCCTCCTGGTTGTTTCTAGAAGGCATAGGAGCTCCATTTTTTATTCACAGATTATCTGTCTCACACTGTCTGTTTCAACAAATGAGAAAAAGAATATTTTCTATAATACTATGCATTATAGCATTAATCTGTGTTGCTGACAGCAGGTCTCTGTTTGTGTCTCCTGCAGAGCTGCAGAGGGAGGGCAGCATCGAGACCCTCAGCAACAGCTCAGGCTCCACCAGCGGTAGCATCCCACGCAACTTCGAAGGATACCGCTCCCCTCTGCCCACCAACGAGAGCCAGCCACTCAGCCTCTTCCCCACCAACTTCCCCTGAAGCTTCGGCCCACCTGCTCAACACAAGTTCCACAGCAGCGTGAATCAGATGTGGGCTTGTTGTTGTCTGCTGTCCCACAGCTGATGGGACATGAGAGGGAGTCCAACTGGGTACCTGGTCAAGATTCTAAACTCACATTCTACTTTAGCTGATTTTTTTTTTTTTTTTTTTTTTTTTTTTTTCATTTAATTAGCTAGTTCTAATGCCATGGTGTCCAAAAAATGACAAACCTTTTATTGTTTCCCCACATTAGCTAATGTCCAAGTGGAGACGTGTTTTGAGAGCCAATATTTTTATCGTATTCATTGATCCACCTGGGATCAGTGTTAACTACGTTTCACAGTCAGGAAACATAGCTAACATTTTTTTTTTAACTCAACCCCACAGAATAGTCTGAGCCTGCTTGTTGCTTGTTGCTTGTTGCCTGTTGCTTGTTGCATTGTCATTAAGTCCACTGAGCATCCTCCATGTGTGTTGCTGATTCTTTTATGGAGCTTCTTTGGGCTGCAAGAAAAAAGGGAGAAAAAAATGTACTCCAGCAGTGATGTATAGCTCCTCCCCCCCTCTTTCTCTCTGTTAATGTGTGTGTGGATGTATGAGTGTGTGTGCACGTGGGTGTGTGTGTGGGGGGGTGTGCGTGTTTAAATGTGTGTGGCTGCTTTCATGGCCCCTCGCTAAATGTTTTTGATTAAATTTTCTCCCTTCTTGCCTTTAATTTTCATGTAATTACATTTGACAAAAGATGCAGTAATGAGATGACACTATTACTACATTGCAGAAGTAATTTAGATGTTTACAGTATAATTGAAATATGTTTCTGAATTTATCTAGATGGATTCCCTCCGCTGCACTCAGCCGTTCCATGTAGAACATTCTGGTTTTGCATGCTGAGTCTTCTGTAGTTTGTTTTACATGTTTTGACCAAAATCTTGAAAAATCTGTAGATGTTTGGAACAATGTGTTTTCCTCCTGATAGCTTTTCCCTTAGCATAGAGGAACATGATTTATTTGTTACCTGTATTTTTTTTTTTATTGATGTAAAGAAATTGGATTATTTACAAACTGACAATATTGTGCATGACAGTCATCAGGTAGACTGAAGTCCATGGATCTAAAAACTGGAGAGCAAACATTTGTTGTTGATAATAATATAACTCTGCTTCCCAGCATTCATTAATTAAAATCTTAATAAAAGTAGAGAACTTTTTTTCTATTTTTATATGGATTGCTCCAAATGTGTTGTTTCCATTTTAACCGCAGCAGTGACCATCAGCACACAGGTAATTAGTACCATATTTTTAACAGGCCATAAAGTGTTGTTAAAGGGCCTTTTTACTGCCAGTGTTGGCTCTTTGTTCTGGAAGAACCAAAAAAAAAGAGGCTCTGTTTGTTTATTTTAATCAGCTCAGTTTCAAATCCCAGAAGTCCTTTGTTCAAACTTTAACAGAATACAACACTGAACTCAAACTTGGAGGCAAATGTAGGTGAAAGCTAGCAGACTGCTGAAATTAAAGAGCCAGCTTGAGTTGAGCCTCAGTGGAAGGATGGAGGATCTGAAAGAGTCTCTTAAAGATATTTTATGACATTTCAATAAAAACTCAACTTGTGTTCATCTGAAAATGCTCACTTCCAAACCGGTTTGAAGAGAGAGGAGATGCTGTGAGATTGATTTTCTGCTGCAGTTCAGACTCCCATGATGAGCAAGAAGAAAACACAACTTTGAAGTCAGAAGTTAGTTTAATGGGAGACATTCTCACAACTGGTAGTAGTATAAATACACAGGATTTCACTGTTAACATTAACACCATGTTTTCTAATATACATATATACTGTGTCCGTTAAATATTTGTCCTTCATTTAATTATTTTTAACAAGTATAAGTGATTGTACCTTGAAAGCACTTTTCCAAGATTGCCAAAGTGTCTGTGTTTTAGCACAACTCTTAAATTCTAGTGATTGAGCATTATATGAAATCCCAGAGTGAACAGAACCAGGTCCGGACAGTTAGCCCACTGAAGACCAACCACACACAGCAGAACAGGACTGACTCCTCTACAAAATCTCCACATCCCTGGTAAAATTATAAGATTTAAATGGTTAAGCTTTTGACAAATAATTTTCAAACCTTTTCCACATTTAGTGACATTCCTCCAATTTAATAAAGCAAGAGCCTTGTTTGGGGAAAATATGGAAAAGAGGGAGAAAAGGTGAAATAATCTAATTAAAATTTTTCATAGCCTTGAAGAAATGTTTTAAACAACTTCTTCATGCTTGTTTGTGACATTGGATTCATGATGTTGAAAAGTACAACTTCTCCTCATCGTCAGCTTTCTAGTAAAAACAGAAAGGTTTGGGCTCAAGACTGACTTACATATTGAATTGTTCTGAATTTAATTGCTTTGAAAATAATTCTGGTACCATATAAAGAAGAATAATTCCAGACACACCATGTTCTACAATGACCATGCTGTTCTCCTGTTTGTACAGTGTTGTGGGTTAAACATACATTTTGGGAATGTGACACAAAGCTTCTACTTTTTTTTTTCCTCTTCTTTTACCTCTGACCAAAACACAAAATCACACATACTGTAATCTACCAGGCTACCTGGTTTGGACAAGTATTTAAAAAGCAAGTAATCAGTTAGACAAATACATATAGTGCAATTCTACTATTTTAAAGATAAAAAATTTTAAATAGTTCAAACAAATAGCAGAAAGAAAATAAATTACATATATATATATAGGGGGGGTGTAGGCGTGTATGTGTGTGTGTGTGTGTGTTAGACCAGGTTGAAGTGCTTCCAGTGAAAATATATAGTTTTTACTTTATTTTCTTGAGCTCCAAAAGGCATAAAATAGAAAATTTTATCCCTTTTCTATTTTCTATTTTCAGCAGATAGAAAATAAACATTAGAACAATGAGGTTTGCATAAAACTCAGAAGTTTGACCTAATTGTGTTCATGTGTGTCTGGTTTGTTTTTGGGTAAAAAATGTTTGTTCTTCATTCAGTGAAGTTATGAAGTTACTCGCAATAGTCCAGACATTTTACTCGAGTAACAGTGGTGAATACCTCATGATAAAACGTTCAAAGTATGATGAAGGAAAGCTACTAGAAGTATTTTTCGTCCAAAAAGTAACTCAAGTAAATTTAACTGAGAAAATATAACTACTGACTATCTACCTCTGATAAAATAAAATTATGTAGAGATTGTAAAAAAAAAAAGATTAGGGTTTATCTTAATTTTTTTTAAAAGAAAGCCGTGTCAAAAATTCTTTATAAAAGTAAATGGAAAAAAATACAAAATTACAATAATAAAACCCTTCTTGAAATTGTGTAGCAAATTTTACTGGTATTTAAACTGTTTTGTTTATAATGAACTCCAACTCCTTGAGGAGAGACGGCCTCCTTGCAATAACCCTAATCTTATGCTGTCCTGTTGCCAAGGATACCAGAAATAAATTAAAAAACACTTTATTAATTTAAAGCTTTGGACACTTATGCTTGTAGCGTTTTTCGGGGTTTTTTTCTGTTTTACATTTAGCTGGGGTTTTTTCATATCTCAGGTGGAAATTGTCTGGGAGTTACTGAACAATGTGTTCTTTGAGATCAAGTCATTTAACATGATTTGGTCCAAATAAATACAAACTGTAATATATTGTGACAGTTTTATGTGAAGCTGCACATAAATCCGGAGTATCTCAGGATGGCTAAATGATTTTTTTCAAGCAGTTGTGAATGAATGAAGCTGACATGTTTAATGTGACAGGATGTGACATGTATTTTAATCTCTGTGAAATGTTAGCTAGACCTCTGGATTTATTGTTTACATTATGCCATGGTGCTCCACATGAGACAATATCTGCCAAAATCATCTGAACCAATGCAACTAACACAACATAACACTGCTGTTGTCCAAATGTTTTACTCCTTCAGTCTGTAAAGATCCTCCACCAAACTGGACAAATACATCATCACACAGATTTGTTGTGAATTGCAGCAACATAAACAAACTTGAATAGAAAATTTTATGGAATCCTGGATATTTTTATTTGTAAAGAAGCAATGCAAATAATATCTTTGATTAAAAAAATAAAAATAAAAAAATATTACTCAAAAAAGAAAGAAGGTTGCTGTGAGTCTTAGACCAATCAGTTCCATGTTCTCCACCTGAGAGGACTGCTGAGCCTGAACCAGAGCACCCTGCCACCTGAAACTCAAATATGGAAAAGGCGTGACAAAAGAATAGTAGGAAGACGTGGTTATTACTATTCTTTTATCACACCTTTTTGTTCATTGTAATTTGTAATTCTGTTTTTTAAAAAATGAAACAAATCGAGGTGTGAGGCGGGTAAATTGAGGCAGATCAGATCAGCTCTTACCTCCAGAGGAAGCTTCCGTTCGCCGCTGCTGAACAGAATATCTGTCTTCACCGGTTCCTGGGGAGATAAATGTTGTTTAGCGTGGAGTCTGTCTACAGGAGACGAAGCGCTGTGTTTTACAACATCAGTCACCTGAGAGGCGTCTGACGAAAGGGGGCCACATAGGCCACATCATCTGCAGGGGCCGACGAGGACATGCTGGACACAGACTCACCTGCAGCTGCATGTGCTGCTTCAGGGGCTCCTGGGGCTTCTGGGGCCACAGTAAGTCTGACCACAAATAAGACAGAAATGACCAATATTTCTGTACATAAAGACTGTGGGAAAGGTTTGTTTTAGAAGCTCTTCAGTTTACTTTGAGACAGTTAGTATAACCACTTTCCTCAGTGACACTAATGCTAAGGTTCACTAACAGTTCCTGCTCTACCATTTTAATCAGGCTTATTAGTTTTCATAAACATTCATTTAAAATGCGTTTTTGATTGTTGTAAAGTCTTTCTCTTTTCCTTTGTCCTAAAACATAATTTGGACACAATATTCTCAATGTATAGAAAAATAGGAAAATAAAGAAAACTTCCATCTGTTAGAAAATAGAGTCTTTCTTTGTAACGGCTTTATTTTTAAAGGTAGTCAGTTGGTGGCGACGGGAGACAGGCTGCTGACCCCTGACCTTAAAGTTAGTAGCAGGTTATTTTCTGGAGTAGAAACCCATGGAAATACATGGCTTTTAATATAATTATTATTACGGGGGTCTTGTTTTGTTTTGTAGGGTTTTTTTTTTTTTACATTTTTTATACTGTCATATATTTATGATAGGCGCCGATCTCCAGATGTGTCAAAAAAAAAAAGCAGCAAAACTTTGAACGCTAGAATAATAAACTGAACTGCAATGTTTCATTATAGGATCAATATGGAGGATAAATGACTTGAATTCTGTCTGTCGGCCTGTTTTTTTGTCTGTTTTATTGTGTGTGTGCGCGCGCGTTTCTCTGTGTGTGTGTGTGTGTGTGTGTGTGTGTGTGTGTGTGTGTGTGTGTGTGTGTGTGTGTGTGTGTGTGTGTGTGTGTGTGTGTCCGTGTATGTGAATAACTGCACAGCGATGAGCCCAGCGGACTCTCCAGCTGCTGCCCGATGTTGCGCCTTGTTTCATTTTTTCACATTTGGAAAAACTCCATAATTTTTTTTTTTTGTTTGTTCTTTTCTGTTTCGACAGTCAGAAAAACGACATTTCAGCAAGTTGAGTCAGCTCTAAGGTTTTATGATTGGAACGGAAATAATCAAACCAAATCGTCTCCATACAGTTTGCTGAGCGCTGTTAGGACTCCCAGTCTGTTTAATCACTTATTTTACTACCATTATTTTAATCTATAATATTTCGCTGTTGCGCAGGAACGCATTATTTTAAAATTTATAACCATTTTAATGGTCGATTTTCGCCGTTCGGAATTTGTTTTAAAGGAACATTGCACTAAATTGTAATATTAAGCCATAAGTAGAAGGTGAATGCGTGTTAGAAACTGAATGTAGAGGGTTTTTTTGTTTTGTTCTGTTTTGTTTTGTTTTGTTTTGTTTTTGTTTGGGGGTTTTCTAGAAGTTGTTGCGCAGAGACCGAAATGTTCTGGATCACTTTTGAGGAGGTAGAGCAGCTGGTTGAATAACTGGATATATAACAACACAATAACAAAAAATCGAGAAAAGATGAATATGAAATCAGATGAAATTAGTAATCACTATAGAAACCTCATGGAAAACATTTTATATACATATATTTGCAAAGATGCTCTCTTTCTTTTTTTGGTGTGTTTATATATATATTTTAAAAGATTAGTTGGGCTTTTATGAAAGAATACCGCAGTCTGTCTTTTGATTTGTTTAGTTTGGGGTTTTGTCAGCGTGCCGGACAGACTCCTCCACCTGCGGGGCCTTTCAGCTCGGGGTTCAGTTCAGCCTCGCCGTGATGAGGAGAGCTGAAATGAATCCTGCTGGGTCCGCTCAGTGTGAAGGAGCAGAGTTTCTCTGACACTCCGTGACACTGAACCTGATCGGACCTCCTCAGACTGTCTGAGCCCGATCTCACACCTCCGTCGGGGGGGGGGTCACCATAGCGCCCCCGCCTGGTGACCCACCTGTCGACGGGTTTTCACGGAAGAGCAGCAGCTAGGTGGATCATTAAGCCACTTTCACTGAAAATGTCTGCATCATTGCGGAAGTGGGTTCATGTAGGCATCAAAAGTGTCCCGCAGACAAAGCAACTCTTTTACGCTGTTTGCGCTCGTTTAAGGAAAAACAGTGGCGCTTTTCCACAAGTTGGAGCTGATTTCACGAAACAGAGAAAAGAACAGGAGCAGGAGGAGGAGGAGGATGAGATGAAGTAAGAAAGAAGACAGGGGGAGGAGGGCTACGGGTGGAGTGGGAGGGGGAAGGAGGAGGAAAAGAGAAAAGGAGGAGAAGGAGGAGGAGAGGGCCGCTGGTCCATGTGACAAGGGGAAATATGAGGGACTTTGACAGGTCTTAAACGGTCTGGCGCCAAGGCCTCAGTCTAGCCGCTAAATATAGCCAGAGAGATGATGTAGGGAGATGGGAGGAGAAGATGGAGAGATGAAAGGAAGAAGGGAACAATGTCTAGGAGAGGAACAACACAACAATACTCGTTTATGGACGAATATGGCGCAAAACCATCCGGCTGTATTGTAATTAGAGCGTCTTGGGCCCGGATCGTTGATCCAGGGGCCTCTGATGCAGACTGGAGGCGCTTTTTACGCGCATTTCCACATCTGCAGCCGCACTGAGCTGTATTGAGCGGGCAAATCAAGGACACTCACGCAAATGCTTCTGTCAACTTCCTGTATGAAAAGCATCACGCAGGCAGTTCATTTTCTTTAAATATGAGCGCCAACTGCAGCAAATTCTGATGTCTCACATTCAACCTTCCTAAAAAAACAAAACAAAAAAAAAAAAAACTCATGCTCAGCGGTAATTCATGATAATTCCCTCTGTGTTTTATTGTTTACTATCATGAGCAACAGTCTCAGAAAGTTAGTTTGTTTTCTCCATTTCTGCATTTCTGTTGGACACAACCAGCTACCGCGTGTGCCCAAAGAGCGGGTCTAAGAAGCATATTTACTGTCTGTTTCCATTAATCCCCAACACAGAGGATGTGTTAATCTGTCAGCGCACAGCCCCGAGAATTACCAGCAGTCCTCCTTCGACTTAATGACTTTTAAATCGCGCGTAATGGAGATTTCTCTGCCGTTTGAGGGCACAGAACAAATAAATGGTGACTAATTTGCACCAGCATTGTTGATACAATTATCCAGCTGAGTTTTGTGGCAGAAAAACCGTTAGCCCCTCTCCATGTGTTGCTCATTTGTACCCTCTCAGGGAAGCTCTGGTCAGCTTTTAAAACAATAAAAGTCAGCTGCTCCTTCATCCAACCCAGCAGGTCTGAAGGTTCGCCTCTCAGCGGGCAGGTGCGGCCTAACTCAGAGAGAAGTGAAAGGAAACCTCCTTGGATATATTTTAACGCTCCAATGGAATTTTATGTGCCATGCATTCTCGATCAGGAATGAGAGAAATAATTTTTCAGCCCATCCTCGTGCTCTCACTCGCAGCCCTGCTCCCACCCAGGCAGGTCTGGCTCTGCTGGAAGCCGCTGTCTGGCCCGCATGCTCGCTACTTATACGTGGCTGCGGAAACATGGAAAAATCCGAGCAACAAGTGTGTACCACGGTGGAGATGTGCAAACAACTCATGCGGCCGCATCATGCGTTCATGTAACTGCTGCAGCATTTTTAAGAGGAGGGAATATTTAGTGTTGCCCCTTTTGACGCACTTATTCAGTTTTGTTATTATTGTTACTTGCACATTTAAGGCGGCGAAATAGAAAGAGCAATTCGTTTGGATACTAAATAACACTATGGTGCTAATTTGAACTGTAAATATATTGATGATATACAAAACACTTTTGGAGCCAATAAGAGGTTTTTTTTTTGTTTGTTTTTCTTTTCTTTTTTTTCTTTTTTTTTTTAGCGGCTGTCAGCGGAAGCGGCAGAGACGCGGCTCACTTCCAGCCTTCATAGGAAACACGCAGCCGCCTCTGACGGTCTCATTCAGGGAGAGGATCACTTTTTGTTTCTGTTTTTGTTTTCTAAGTTACGCCTGTGGCCCGAGCAGAGCAGCTGCTTCTCCGAAAAGAACGAAAAGAAAAAGAAAAGAAAAAAAAAGACAGCTCACATCTGACACCGAGTCATGACCGAGGCGGAGAAGTGGAGCGGAGCCGCAGATGAGGCAGCAGAGGGGGCCCGAGGGGCTCGCACATGCAACACTTCAGGGTAAATACAAAGAGACAGGAGATTGTTCTCCTTGCGGTGCGTCAGCCGACCGGCGCCGGGCGGCTCGCTAACAACCCGCGTCCGAGTTCAGCAGGAGCCGCAGCACGAAGCGGCGCGTAGCGGAGCGGCGCTGTTCCTGCGGAGGCTCCGCGGAGCAGGGCGTCCGGAGGCCGGTGAGTGCGGGAGAGCCATCCCCGCACATTCCGCACCGTTTAACCGGATCCAAGCCGCCGGAGACCCCGCGCTGCCACGGCCTGTTGTCGGATCCCACTCAGCACTAAATCATGTCATCGCCGCGCCTGTTTGATGTGGAAGTAGAAGCGACGCAGAAGGAAACATCAGCGCGATGCTGAGCGGCGACAACACAAGTCCAATCACAAAAAGATGGTCTAGAAATACAAGAGAAGTTCAATAAACTTTCAGCTGCTAAACAAGGAAGAATTTCACTGAAGTGGACACTCACCGCTTTCTTCCTCCCTGAATTTTCTCTCAGACTATATTCATCGTGAATCTTTTCGTTTCCTCTTTTTTTTTCTTTTTTAAACGCAGCTTGTGCCTCTTCCAGCCCTCCGTGCACCGCTGCTGCTGCTGCTGCTGCTGCTGCTGCCTCCCCGACACCTTGACCAGGAAACACGGCCAGGCTGAGCTGCTCTCTCCCCGGAGAGGCTGGGGATGTTTGAGGCGAGGCATAGCTAACCCTACCCGGCACAGTGTGAAGCAAATCCACCCTAAGCGCAATAAACAGCCGACCAATAACTACAGTGTGTGTTAATGTGGAGAGCTGCTGCGGAGAGCAGCGATTCTGGGAGACCAGTCTCTCCGGAATGCTCAGATAGCTGCGAGTCGAGGATTTCCTGTTCTGAGACACTGACAGTGAAGCAGCGGAGCTGTTCTCCTGCTCAGAGGTGAGTATGTAGACAATGAGTCGCGAACAGGTTGCTTTTTTTCCGGAGGCGACGTTGTAAAAACGCAAGCCGTGAGAGATGATGCCTCCACCGGCCAAGCACTGAGGGCTGACCCGGTGTTTGGCTTGGAAATGGGGGTGGGATTTCCCGATCTTTCCTGTCATTGGTTAATATTTTATTCTGTTGACATGTTTTCTTACTGCTAATGCTTCCGACACCTTCTTGCCCCTCCACCCCTCCTTCTCTCCTCTCCTAGAGTCTGGCCGGAGCTGTCAGAACCACGCCTATAGGGGCCCACAATTGGTCCAGAAAGCGTAAAATCAGCAATCAAAGGGGCTTGGTTCATTAGTGCTGGGGATGGAGGCAGGAAGGACATGTGAGATAGTAACAGATCAGCAGTGAACAGGGCCACATCTCTTCAGTCAGGGTGGAATGACTGAAGTAGAGGAGACATAGCGCAGCCGGGCTGAGCCGTCACAGCGCCGCCGACACTGAAGGACGCAGCCGAGGAACCGACGGAGGAAAAAAGACATCAGCAGCAATTCTGGTCTGTTTTTTTCTACCCGACAACACGTCGAGTGTTTTGGCAAGAGGCTGCAGCGGTCTGCGCCGCTTTAAAGAAATTATCTGCCGTCGAAACGCAGAGCTACACTGGCTCCGGGTCGGGGCGGAGATACCACTAAAACATCCATCGTTGTTTCACTTCGCTTTTTGTGGATGCACCGATGAGAGATCCAGTTTTCACAGGGACTGCGATGGCTTATCACCCTTTCCACCCACACCGGCCGACCGACTTCCCCATGTCCGCCTTTCTAGCGGCCGCGCAGCCTTCCTTCTTCCCGGCGCTCAGCCTTCCTCCCGGGGCGCTCACCAAGCCTATCCCGGAGCACGGCCTGGCCGGGGCGGCGGAGGCTGGACTCCACCCGGCCCTCAGCCACCATCAGGCGGCTCATCTGCGCAGCATGAAGAGCCTGGAGCCCGAGGAGGAAGTGGATGACGACCCCAAAGTAACCCTGGAAGCCAAGGATCTTTGGGACCAGTTTCATAAACTCGGAACGGAGATGGTTATTACCAAGTCTGGAAGGTAAGAATTCCTCCGAGTTCTAATCAATCCTCAAAGCGAGTCTCAGTTTTCCTATAGCAAAGTCGTTCAAAGACAAAAAGAAAAAATACTAAAACTTGTCAGATTTAAGCTGGCAGCAAACAGTAAATGCTGCGTTAGGCCTTCACCAACAGATGGTTAGTCTGAGCTGCTGGTAATAACCAGAATCCAAACCAAGAGAGCATTTGAAGAACACAACAGATTTAGCTCAAATTAACCCAAAACCTACTACTTTAAATGTAGTTTCTGTTCTGTTTTTTTGTTTGTTTTTTTCTTTTTTTTGTTGTTGTTTTTGGGGTTTTTTTAGTTTTAGTTTAGTTTTCTTTTTGTAATGTTAGCTTCGTGGGGCTAAAACTGTGTCTTATTTACAAACACAATCTAATTTCGCCCATCACAGGGTTCAGAGGGCATATTTGGGGTATTTTGGGGGGATTGTGTTCTGAGCTTTTATCGGGTTTTATCTTTCAAACTGCATTCATGGAGACAGCAGAGCTTCTGGCTTTTATAAACAGGCTGTCACTTCAAAACGCAGGGAGGTGAAGCAGTGTGCTCATAAATACACTGCTGGGCAACACACTCAAACACACACATGCGCACGCGCACACAGAAAGAGAGATGAACAGACACACTGTGGATTTTTCTCTGTAATAAAATCAAATGGGACAGCTGCTGTGGTTTTCCTGCGTCCTCTCCACTGCGTCGAAGCGCCGCGGTGACTTCCCTTGTTTTCTTCTCTGCAGAAGGATGTTTCCCCCGTTCAAGGTGCGGATAAACGGCCTAGATAAAAAAGCCAAATACATCCTGCTGATGGACATCGTGGCGGCGGACGACTGCCGCTACAAGTTCCACAACTCTCGCTGGATGGTTGCGGGCAAGGCCGACCCGGAGATGCCTAAGAGGATGTACATCCACCCGGATAGCCCGGCCACCGGCGAGCAGTGGATGGCCAAGCCTGTTGCCTTCCACAAACTCAAGCTGACCAACAACATTTCAGACAAGCACGGATTTGTAAGTAGCCTAAATCAGCGTGAAAGTGGTTGGCTTGGTGGAATTATCCGTTTTATGTGCGCACGTGGGAGTTTGGGCTGGACGTAATGGTGTTAGTGGTGAAGTTTAGGTCAGGAAACAGTTTTATGATTTGAAAGTGGGTCAGAGAAAAAAAATGTCAGCGACGGGAGTAACAGTAAGACTGCATCATTACGATACAAACTATTCTAAATATGAAAATCAAACAAAAGTTATTCTAAATCCAAATTCAACTATTCTCCGCTTGTCCACACGAGTCCAAGTCTGTTGACAGAGATTATTCATCCGGCTGATTTAGAGGCAGGCTGTGTTTTCCTGCTCCTGCTCGACCGGCTCCTCGGATCCTTGCTGCCGCCGCTGAGAGGAAGAAAAGGGAAGAGGAAAAAAAATGATGTGGGCCGAGTGTTAGCGGGATTAGGTAGTGTGTTGTCGAATCGGGTCAGAGACAAACGAAATGAAATGTGTGCGAAAGGCAAAGAAGCATGTCACCTAATAATATATTATAATATGTCAACCTAATAATATGATGCCTATACGGTGTATTTTATTGGAACGAAAAGTTTTAAAGGGCTGCAGGAGCAAACAGAAGTGCAAGTCGTTATAAAAACTACTGCAGGACTTTTGTGCTTTTAAATGTGCCTGTGTTGGTTGGAAATATTCTACAAAATTAGTAAAATATTTTTCACATTTATTGCTGGTTTTATTTAGAACCTCTAAATATTTGATGTCAAATATCACGATTATTATTTTTAAAATAATCGTCGAAATAATTTCCAAAATTCTAGCTCAATATCTATAATTTCAATTGATTTTTTTTTCGCCACTAAAAATTTGAATATGTAATTTTTTTCCCCCTCCTGAGGTTCTGATCCTTTATGACAACATGTGTGGCCTGCTCTGCTTCTGTCCCTTTTACCCTGAACTAATTACAGACAAGTGTTATGTGGCCAGTAATTATAACAGCGCGCTGGATGATCCACCTCTGCATATTTAGCCTCAGTCATGCTCCGATATTTACGCCAAAGCTGTGCTTCTTTGTGTGTGTTGGTCCAGACCATCCTGAACTCTATGCACAAGTACCAGCCCAGGTTCCACATAGTGCGGGCCAACGACATCCTGAAGCTGCCCTACAGCACCTTCAGAACCTACGTGTTCCCAGAGACTGAGTTCGTGGCGGTGACGGCCTACCAGAACGACAAGGTGAGCCGCTGCGGCTGCCGCCTGAAACGTCCGCCGGCACCCACTAATATGGCCGCTATGGTTTGCATAATAAATGTCCTGCATGCATCCACCTCCCCTCCCCCCACCACCGCCGCCAAAAACCCTGAAGACTTAATCTGATTTTGTAGGTCGCCTAATTTTCCTGCTTAGGACTCCCATGTTCCACTTGCTTTTTTAATTGCTTGGATTTGTGTGTGGAGAAGATTTATCTCACAGGGTCTTGGCCGCGTGTTTTCTGCCGGCATGGACGCAAAACACAAGGCTAAGATGCATAATAAACAAAATGGTCGAATAAATATTACAAAGAAAGGTGTCATTTTTGGCTTCAAGTAGAGTAAATTTTATTTATTTATTATATTTATTTATTATATTTATTTATTATATTTATTTTGTCTAGAATACATGCTTATTGAATAACATTACTGTCATTTCGGAGCTCACTTTGTGCGCCTTTATTTCTAATCGTGAGGGTAATTTGGGTTCATGTCCGGATGGGTGGAATCGGAGGTGTGTTTCGTGAGGGGAGGAGGAGAGTTCTTTTTAAAAGTTTGTGGTAAAGAGTCACCATCGATTAGAGGTCCAGGACAAACGAGAGCTGCTGGACATTCTGTCTGTTCCGACTGAAAAATACCGGAAGCGTTTGATTAGCTGAGCTCTGAGGGCCGCCTGGAGCCCCGAAAAAAAAAAAAAAAAAAGCAGAATTTTTTTTTCTGCTCCGTGTCCGGTCATAGGTCGACACACTCCCGGTCTGGTTCAGAACACATGGCATTCGCAACTGCGATCCAAATCGCATTATTAATTATTGTGATACTGATCATTTGTTCCAGTATGGCACCATTTTCCCTGCTGACGATCAAAGCACTCGTCAAGGCCTATAAAGAATATTTCGTAGTAGAATTTCTCTCTGGGGGCCGATAAAAATAACGCCCCCATTTTACACCTTTATTAATAATGCAAATCCAGGGCAGCAGTGGCTGCTGCCCAGCTCTCGGCCTGTGTTAATCCCAGCCGTTTTCCTCCAATAAGAACCAGCTGGCGGAACCAACTGTGCTTCATTTAATTGTAGGCTGAATGTAATAAACGTGTTCTTGTTTGTGCTTTTCGGGCAGATAACGCAGCTGAAAATTGACAACAACCCTTTCGCTAAAGGATTCAGAGACACGGGCAACGGCAGGAGAGAGAAAAGGTACGGAACCAACACCTGCTAAATGAGTGCATGTGCGCATGCGCGTACCCCTTATTATTATTATTATTATTATTATTATTATTATTATTATTATTATTATTATTATTATTATTATTATTATTATTATTATTATTATTATTATTATTATTATTTACAGGAAACAGTTGACCATGCCTTCGCTGCGGATGTATGAGGACCAATGCAAAGTGGACCGGGAGGGCGCGGATTCGGACGCCTCCTCTAGTGAGCCTCAGGCCGGCCGAGATGCAGTCCACTCCCCGCTGGGCGCCAGCACCAGCCCGCTAAGGTTCAGCAGGCCCAGCCGAGGTGAGAAGTATTAGCCTGCTGTTGGTCAGTTTGTCTGGCGGCCCTGTGTGAGCAGGACAGCAAAATGAATCAGTGTGGATGAATTACGGATCTGAACCTTCAGTCCAGTGTTAAGTTGGCTAATCCATCATGCTATTTTATAAGAACGTTTACCCGCGGGAACAACAATAACAACAACAACAACACAATAATAATAATAATAATAATAATAATAATAATAATAATAATAATAATAATAATAATAATAATAATAATAATAATAATAATAATAAATTGTTGTTGCTGTTAACTTTGACAGAACCTAGTGTCTACAGACACATGACAATGAAAAGATCAAGTTTGGATTTTAAAACTGTTTTTGAACTTTTGAAAAAAATCTGTAAAAGTTTTCTCTCTCTTTTCCTCCAGACCTAATTTTTCCAGCATACTTATGACACTTTTTTTTTTTGACACTAAATCTTTAATAGCTTCCATCTGTGCCTAATTCCATTGCTTTATTTTTTTTCATTAGAAACAAAACACATTTATTTTTAGCCCACGTAAATTAAAAATACACACCACAAACTTTAAAACTCCATGGATTTTTAATCCAGGCTACATAGTGTAAGTAGGCATGCCCTTTATTTTGCTCTCAATGCAAAATGCCGTTTTGCATTGAGAAGATGTCTTTTGGCATCTTTTGAAGTTTAGTGGTTGTTTTTCATACTCTGCTCATTTGTTCGGTGGGGAACTGGACTTATACATCTTCCCACTTTCTGTGTTTCAGATGAGAAAACACTCACGGACAGTGAGCAGGAGCTGGAGCAGCAGGACGAGCGCTGCACAGGCTCCAACAGCCCAGGGACTGAACCTGTGTCCCCTTACAGCTCCAGGTGTGAGGAGCGTGTGAGGGACCGGCCCAGTGCTGAGAAGAAGGATGAATCTATATTCAGTATAAGGAATCTAGAGAAGGACAAAGCAGAGAGCAGGCACAGGAAGGACACCACAGAGGTGTTGACTAAGGACGCTGAGGCTGGAGGCACGGCTGCCACTAAGGACACATTCTCCCCTCTAGTGGTCCAAACTGAGAGCCCCTCGCACTTCAGCCCAGGTCACCTACAAAGCCTGGCTCTGTCTGGGCTCCACAGTCAGCAGTTCTTTAACCCCCTGAGCACCGGATCGCCACTTTTGTTTCATCCCGGCCAGTTTGCCATGGCCCCTGGAGCCTTTTCTGCTATGGGAATGGGGCATCTATTGGCCTCTGTTTCAGGAGCAAGTGGTTTGGAAAACGGCAGCCTCTCCGCCCAGGGCACAGGAGGAACTCCTAACCCTTTCCCCTTCCATCTGTCTCAGCACATGCTTGCCTCTCAGGTAAGGAGGGTCACACAGACCAAAAAAGTTGCACCTCTGTAAACTTTATCAGACTATCTGACAGCAGCAAAGCAGAAACCCTTGAGCTTGGACCTTGAGTGTAGTCAGGCTAGATTTTCCCTTCTGAGGCACCTTACCGTTTATTCTGACCTCATTTTGCACAGTTCTTCACATGCCAGGAGCTAACCTACCATGAATAAGCAGGTTTTTTTTCCTTCTCTTTCAAGTTGAGGTTGTAAGAATGAGCAGTAAAATGCACGAAGCGTGTAGAACTCCTAAGTAATTTATTGTTCATTTAGAAGAATTTACCAGAAGTCTACTCATAAAAACATGTTTTGTTTTGTTTTTAGAAAAGATCACTGGGTTCAGAGGATAATAATAATAATAAAAATAATACATTGCTCAGAAGATAAAGATGCCTACCACTTTGGTGTCACACCAGCCCTGCAGTGAATGAGATCTGTCTGAAAGTTTCTCTAAGTTGTTCCTCTTGTGTGTTGCAGGGCATCCCCATGCCTCCTTTTGGAGGTCTTTTCCCATATCCGTACACCTACATGGCAGCTGCAGCAGCTGCAGCTTCAGCCTCGGCCTCGGCTCTCCCTGCGACCAGCACCTCTAGCCCGCTCTCCAGAAATCCCTTCCTGGGCTCGTCCCGTCCCCGCCTACGCTTCAACCCCTACCAGCTCCCCGTGTCACTGGCCCAGAGCTCCAGCCTCCTCACTACCGGCTTGCCCAGCAGCCTCAGCCTGGGCAACGAGTCATCCAAACCTGGCAGCAGGGAGAGCAGCCCGGCCCCAGATCACCACAGCAACCATAAGACAGGGGGACTGGGTGGAAGGGTGGCATCTCCCAAAACCTCCATGAAGGACTCTGTAAACGAGCTGCAGAGCATTCAGAGACTGGTCAGTGGCCTGGAGGGCCAGCGGGAACCCTCTCCCACTGCAAACTCTCCAAAGTGATGAGGACTTTGTGTCTGGGGTGAAGACTACCAGAGGACTTTGGGTGCATATGTCCTGTACAGCACATCACAGACACTGACATGAGAGGTTTGACAGACAAGAGTCTATGAAGGCTAATTACAAAAATATTTTCAGAACAAAGCTGCGGGTACACAAAGGTATAGTCTGTCATTATAAGAAATCTTTTCCTTTTTTTTTTTTTTTTTGAAGGTTTTTATTGAAGGTTTCCTACCGTGCTGACTGGTTTACAGAGAAAATCTCTCTAAGACATTTTCACCACAACCACTGAGTCCTGCTGTTTGACACCCTCTGCCCAAACCCACCAGGTACATCATCATGCTTTTTTAAATGAGCTCAGAATGATTTGAAAAATCCTAAATTACAATTCTACAGCAATAGAAATCAAATATCTTATCAAAAAATTAACCACTTACGTTCAAGGACGTGGAGCAGAGAGTAGCTTTGGCATTAGCATGTGGTCATGTTAGGATGAACCACAGAGGGGCCTGGGGGGGCCCATTTTGTTTTGCTTTGTTTTGTTTCTTTCTCTCTCTTTTTTTTTCTTTTTTTTTCAAAACCGACCCTGGAACAAGAGCCTCGTGACGGCAGGTCTGCTTATTTCACAAAAAGGGATGGAAGGTGAAAATTCCGTCTGACAGAGACTAACCGCTCATCATTTCATGCCAGAAATATTCTTGCTGAACTATTTATGTAATTAAAATTTTCTGTAAATAAATCTAAGATCAAGAATATGCAATTGGTATTAATTTATTCAATGCTGTATATTAGCGTGTATATATACTTTTTTTTTTTTTGTCGTTTCCCTTCCTGATCCCTCTTCTCGTTGACCCTCACCTCCCTCTGTTAAATGAACATATACTGTAAATTGGAGATATTTAGCGCTTGTTGGTTTGGAAAGAAAAACAAACAACTGTATGGAGTATCGCAATTTTTTTTTTTATTGTAATATTATTTTAGAAGATGAGTGTGCCATGTTTTTGTCCACATCCACAATCAAACAGAGAGGAACGAGAAAGAAATCCGCAAGGATTCAAAGAAGGAAAAAACTCACCTCAGGTTATTTTAATAAAGTCAGGAGTTCCTCTTATGTGCGCAACATTCATACTCATGAATTTATTTAAAGATGGAACTGTCTTGTTTATGCTGGTTTTCCTCTTTTTTGAGTTGTCTCACACTTTCAATAAAAAAATCGTTGTGATTAAAACTTCCAACATTTTTACTGTTTTCATCCTGATGTTTGGTTAGAGGAAATATTGGCAGAAATTGTGCGAGTAACTTTAAATGATGCCAGGCAGGAACTCGCGCAGAGCTTTCACGCAAAAGCCGGTGGTGCTATAGCGCCATCTGCCGATCACACGAAAAGAAAAAGTCGAATTTTTAATGTGGTTTGTTGAATTTGAAAATAAATATACGGCTTATGTATGCATGATTCAAAGTATCGACCTACATCTAAAATACGTGGTTTGATTGGTCGGTAATTAGATGATTTTGCGTTAATGCGGCAGCTGATTGGTCGGTATTTTCATCCTCACCGTCGTCATCATTTGGCCTGTCAAGTTCAACATGAACAAAAGAAATAGAACACAAATGTCCTGCGCTTATTCTGTAGTCTATGTTAGGTGTGTGACGTCACCCAGGTCTATTTTCACTGTTTCGCTCGCAATCAATCAGCACTTCCTTCACTATTGTGTGCACGCTTGTATTTTTAGAAAGCGTCGAGTAATGTCTGTATTTATAGGAAGCTCTCTCACACATCCTCTGCAGCCGGACGACAAAATCCGTCGTGTTTCAGTGTGAAGTGGGGACATGGTGTGGGAACAAACTCCCAGTCGAACGAGCTGTCTGTCCAGTGGGAAAATGAAAATAAATAATCCTGATTATAATAATGGAGCTCTTCATTAACAGAGTGTGATGTCTGCAGCTGAACTCAGCGACACAAACATGATTAGACCGAGTTTCAGCCGGCCGGCTTCTCTGAACTCTTTGGTGTGAAGTCTGTGTGTGTCAGTCCTGTGCGGGAGCATGACGCAGCAGTGTTCCTCGTGTGTGTGTGTGTGTGTGTGTGTGTGTGTGTGTGTGTGTGTGTGTGTGTGTGTGTGTGTGTGTGTGTGTGTGTGTGTGTGTGTGTGTGTGTGTGTGTGTGTGGGTGTGTGTGTGGGTGTGTGTCAGGGGGAGTATGGGGCAGCAGACAGCCTTTTGTCCGGGACCCGGCGCCTGTCGCCTGCCTGCCGGCCACAGCCTACACACCACCCCGCTTCCTAATTAGAGAAACCTCCCTCCCCCTTACCCATCATCCTCTCCTCCTCCCCTTCTTCTTCTTCTTCATTTTCTTTTCTTTCTACAAGGACAATTACAAAACTCTCATTCTATCACGGGGGCCATTGTTGTCACTCTGTTATCTTCAATTAACGAGCAGAGCGACTGGACCTGGCGCTGCGGGAGAGAAAAGTATTTGTCTAAATCAATCAGTCAATGGGTGATCAATAGGCTCCCGTGGAGGCCCCGTGGATCATAACTAATGACTGGTGACGGCGTGGGGTAAAAAGGCCAGGATTATTCACAACTTGTGAAATGATCGGTGCGGCTCCATGTTGTTGTCTGAGCGCTTGCAGGGCAGCAGGTGAAGCTGCGCAGTTCGTTTTGGCGCAGAAGACGAACAGCGCATTTCTGTTGTCCCTGTTTGGGGCAGCGTGAAAACTGAGGAGCCTCTCTGATGGGCTGAGCCTCATTCCCAACAACCAGTGTTAAATCATAATTCTCCTGTCACTGGAACCGTCGCTTCATGAGAGGAAGCGACGGTTCCAGTGTTTAATGAATTTAACATAATAATATAAAGCAATTCAATTATTTTTTTCCATTCATTTATTTATTTATTCATTGGGTTTGCAATAGCCTATTTCTGATAAGCATTACATTTGTTCTATCTCAACACGTTTAGGTCCGTTTCTAATCTAATAAATTGGAGATTGCATCTGTTATTTTTTATGTGTGAAGGGCAAATGCTTTGCAGCAGAAATGAACATTTGGTTTGAGAGCTTTACCTTTAGATGTATTTTACATTTGATATCTTCTTCTTTTGCATTTCGTTTTATTTGTAGCTGCCATATTTGTGACTTAGAAATCAGACACATTTATATCTTTGGTAAGTAATTACAATTTATATTTATTTTACATTTTACATTAATTTATTTATGTCCAAAATGAAATGACCAAATCAACAACACCCGACTACTAATTTTTTATAGGTTGATTTTTATGTGGGAAGCTGAATATTTGGTCCTCACGCAGTTTGGCTTGTTTACTGTAAAGAGTGGAACTGGAACAAGTGGCTAGTCTCAACACGAGTTATGTGATGTCTTTGTTAAATTGAAGATTTAGCTGTTTTGTGTTTCGCTTGACTTTAGTTCCCAGATCTGGTTTAATTTCACCTGGATTTGTCTGCTTTGTGTTCTGCTCCGGAGGTTATGATACAAAAAGAGGAAACGAAAGAGCTGAATGGACTAAAATCTGAACCTTCTACGCATAATGACCTTAAACTTGACACGGCATCTAAACACTAGAATTAGTTCCTGATTTGCTGTAAAGTTGCTCAAAGCTTCGCGGATGTATCTGTCTGTGACTCAGAGGGAACTATTACAACATGAAGGGCCTCACGGCGCTTCATGAGCGGGGAAAACATGTAGTCTGGTCCCTGTAGGGAGTGTTGTTGTTCTGCCGCTCTGCAGAATGCTCAGTCCGCCGGGCTGGCAGGGGCAGCCACCCTATTGGCTGCTGGCTTCAGGTGCAGCCCTGACACTGGTCCACAGCTGAGCAGCCAGGAGCCAATCACAGCCCGCTGTGCTCCGGCAGGGGCTGGCAGACAGGAGGAGGAGGGCTGAAATACTCAGCCTGTTACCTCACTGTAACAGTTTTGGGGAGTTAATTTCTCACAGTTAAACAATATGATAAACAAAGCCAGACAGTGCAACATTTCCCCCTCTAATTGTCATATAAAAGTGGGGGGTGTTAATGAGAATAGCACACACAGCTTCGAGGGAACAGTTCTAACGAAAGCAGGTCTAATAAAACACCTCAGAAACAGCCAGAGGTCACGTGGTCCGCAGTCCCAGTTTGGGTGGGAATCAGAAGGAGCAGATTCCAAACTTGCTGAATTTGTCTTCAGCAAACGTTGTGCATGTTTTTAAATCCAATTCTCTTTATTTGTTTGCTTGTCTTGGATGTTAAGGTGCAGGATGAGAGCAGGAATGCAGGCCCGTCGCCCCCTCCTGGACACAAAGGTAGTAAAAGAGCCGAGAAAGACTTTTGTACCGTTCATTACCTGCAAAACATTCTTTCTAGTTCACTAGGTTCATTGTTTGCCCTCACATCGGTTTATGACTCCGAATCCAAGAAAGAAAACAAGCGGAGTTTGATGGACTGCAGAGGAAGAAATTCAGCTTTTGGGGAGAACTGCAGCATTAAATGTTTCTATGTTTATATACAAAATAATAATTGTTTGTTCTTGTAGGTTTTTATGTTGCTGTTGTTATTTTAGCAATATCCCTTTTAAAAAATACACAGAAAAAATGAGTCGCCTTCCGGTGACAGCAGTCTTCTGTAAAATGTTTTGGAAAGTGATTTTTGAACGTCCCACCAAAGAGCTTCACTCAGCAGAAGTCAGGTTCTTAAAACTAATTTATGTTTCGGAACTTTACTTTAAAATGGTGCCGCTAACCTCTACCGCCACTAGATGGCAGGCTTACTTACTTTAATTTCTGTAGTTTTATATAATGCATACAAAATGATGAATAATATTTGCCCCATTAAAATACATTCTGGAGGATATTAATGGCTATTAAAAATCTTTAAATTCGACTAAAGCCTTTTAGTTTGCAAATGTAATGTTAAATAAAAGTCAAATTAACTACTTTATTTTGGGGGGTGGGAGGGAAGTCGAAACATTGTGATTGAAATTTAATGTTGTTACTTTCCATATTCCAGCGTCCAGTACTGACCCGGAATGCTGAGATGTTGTTATATGCTCTGTTAGAAATCAGTACATAAACTTGATAAAACAAAAACTGTCATTAAATCATCATTTGAGAATGATTTATGTTGAAGCAACATGTGAAGTTTGCTTCCAGCTTAAAGAAGCTCTAATGCTGATCAACGGCACAATTAGCTGGCAGGAATTGAACTAATTTCAACATTTTAGTGCTGGTTAACTTACATCATTTCTACAAGGAAAAAAGTCTACCCAAATAAAATATATGCAAAGACATAAATAAATTAATTAATTGCTTTGTTTTATCCAGGCAAATGTTCTAAAGTAGGTTTTGTGTAGACTTCAACACTTTTAAGAACACTTTTAAAACCTGGCAACATACACTAACCAAACAATCACTTATACAAATATTCTGTAAATAATTACAAACATTTTAAAAGTAACAAAAATGTTGCTGTGATGGTTTCATCAATAATTCCAACATCAGATATTAATGAAGTAAATATTCAGCAGGAAAACAGTATTAACTCCTTTGTCTTAATGATCTTACTGTCATTAATGACTTTTCCTAATTTTCGAAGTTACTAAATTTTCTAACATTATAGACAGTAATTCTGATCATTCATTCAGTATAATAGAATCTAGTGATGAATACTGATACCACATGTATCAGTATTCATCATCAGTAAAGACTTCATGAAGTTTCAGCCAAATTATGTCAGAAGTAATCACATTTATTCTCATGTGTGGAGATGCAAATTAACAAGCTCCACCTTACACCAGCACAAGCAAATCTGATTCTACATTACTGTGAACATGCAATGGGTTACATCATATTTTACTGCAACATGTTTGACCTGCTGACAAACATAGCAGTCAACCCTTCAGGAGTGCTGAGTCCTTATTGATTTTTACTCTCTAAATAAAGAACAAGTCAAGCTAGAGAAAAGTGGAATCTCTCATTGTTTCTTAGAGGGAACACATTCTAATATAGAAACATAAATTACATATAAATGTATCTAAAATTTCCAACAACTCTGAGCAGTTGAGTTGTTTTTAACACCATATCACCATGACTGATGAAAAAGCATGAAGAAAAAACTTTTGCGTTAAGACTATGGTTCATCCTCTTATGAGCTGCTCTGAAGATTAATTATAAACTGGGAGATGTTGAAGGGAAAAGCAGTAAATCATAGCCAAGCCAAACACTGTGAGACGACTAATGAAGTGGTTGCAGAGGTCCAGACTGGGTAGCCTCCATTTTGACACTCGTTACTGCAAAAGGAAACCGTGGCAGACCGTGTCGAAGCCGGCGCCTTTCTCTGACTTAGATAAAATGGCAGCAACAACCGCAAGCCCACATTTCAAACACAGTAGGAGCCTGTTGGGTGTCCAGGCAGAGAGGCTGGAATCGTCAAGGAAGCGTTTAAAGGGGCAAGAAGAAAGGAGAGTTATGTGGCATAAGTGCTGGTAACCAGGTAGAAATTACTTGCTGTAATGGCCCTGGCCCCACACACAGAGCTGACACTGAGTGAGCGGAGATTAGACTAACACTGTCTGTAATGATGAATGGTTATGTGGACCGAGTCAAGAACCTGAGAGGGAACAAAAACCCCCCACTCTTCAGGAAGATCAGACAACATTTACCTCTTCAGCTTCTTCTTTCAGAACAAAGACAGTTTACAGGTGATGCAGCCAGTTGGAGCTTTAAACTGGAAGTTGACTGGTGAAACTGGCGCATTCTCTGTTGGTCTCTGGTAAAGTGACCCTGTGAAATATCCAAGAACTGAATATTGTTGAACATATTGTTGATATAAGCACTACACTTTTGTTTCAGTGAATCCTCTGTCAAGTGTTACATAGCTAAAGTGCATCAGAAAAAAGTCCAAAACTATTTGTTTAGGTGGTATCAGTTATTCAAAGCATAGTTTCATATAAAACCCTGCTGGGTTAAAAATATCCTAGATATGTAACAATCCTGTATTTTAATACTTTAACTTTAATATTGTTAAAGTTAAAGTCAAACAACAATGGGAACAAGGTTTAGAGAAACAACTCACCTTTGATCAATAGCAATACATATTACAATATAAGAGCAACTTTTTCTAAATGTGTAAAATATAAAGTCATATAGATAAAGAAGATATGTAACTGAAAAAAGCTACATAAAATGGTGTCACAATTGTATTAGCAGGACTGTAGAAAGCAAGAAACCCTGATGTATATGTGGCGGACATGTCTCGAAGTTAAGAAGTTTTGGAAAGAACTATAAGACTGATTATATTTAATTATTGAGGAAGATTTGTTAATAAGTCCTGAGGTCTGTTTGCTGGGAGCAAAGATGGGAGGAGTGAGAACCGAGGCAAAGCAGCAGCTGACAGCCGCCTCTCTCTGTGAGGAGCATCACACTGCTGAGGGAACGGAAGCTGAGCCCAGTAATTGGCTGAAAAAACTTTGGAGGTTTATATATAAATCACAAGATATATGTATTTTGTGATTTATTTTCATCTTGTGTGTGTGTGTGTGTGTGGTAAGGGTGCGTATGCGTGGGCGTGTGTGTGTGCAGTTAATTCTGGTCAGATAATCTTGAACTACCTTCTCTGGAGTTCTACTATACGCTTAGCCTGCTGGAGGACAAACTGATCACTTCTTCCTCTTTGCTTCTCCCCAATTTTGTATTATTTGGTGTCATTTCAACTTTGACCTTTATGTCCCCTGTTTTTTACTGTTAAGTTGTGAAGTGTCTGGGTTGAACTACTGCTGCCAACAACTCAAATGATACACTTGATACATAGATGATACACTTGACCCTATTTTGCGATGTTTAACCCTTTCTCTGTCCTAGACAGAGCTGTTGCTGAGGTTTCACTATGACTGACTGTTTGTGGCCTCTGAGCTCCAAATCCAGCTCAATCTGTTATCTGTTCTCACTGAAGGAGACACTGATGTTATCAACTATTTCAACATAGAAAGTACACCTGGATCATTGCTTCTGTGTTTAATTAAATTTTTTGCATGTGAAAAACCTCTAGTTGGTCATGGCAGGCAGCTCATTGAGTCAGGTTCTACTTCTTGTTAAAGGGGAGTTTTCTTTTCCCCTGTCCCTACATTCATGCAGGAGGAGTGAATGCTGCTGGATGCAATCTGCAGGGATAGAAAGTGTTTCACTATTTGAATGATAAACTAAACTTGACTATATTGCTTCATATAACAAGGAAGAATAGAAATTTATTTACTTGACTTGAACTGATTTGATTGAATGTACTTTTTTGATGAGATGAGACAATACACTGTTAATATGAACTGGTATAAATGACCAGATTTGTACTGAATTTCTGTTCTCATCATTTTCAGTGAGTTCTACTGCCCTCCTCCAGCAGAAGTATCCACTTTTCCTACCAAAATATGAAGAATACAATCTCTGAAGAACACAAGACCTTGAATCAGATGGACTACAGTAGCAGGAGATCACAGCACGTGTCATTCCTCTCAGCTGAGAACAGGAAACTGAGGCTCAGAAGTGTCCACTTCTGAAGTGGACCAGAAGTGGACACTGCTGGTCCACTTCAGCTTCAAAACTCAGATGTTATGGTAGAAATGTGGAGTAGAAACATGACGATATTAATACCAATGGGCATTAATTAAGAACCACTGTCATGTTGATGCTGAACATGTCCAACCCTTTATCTCTGATTGCCACTTCCAACATGATACAATAAACCACCACAAAGTTCAAAGCCAGGTGGCGCCATCTTTATGAGAGGCGGCATCACAAGTGGAATAAATCAAACAAACTGTTGGACTCCTTCCACAATTCCCTATTTCTCATGTTTGTGACACTTCAGTGTTTCAGAACATCAGACCAATTTAAATTTCAGAGGACAAGTAAACATACAATGCAGTTGTAAATGCAGGTTTTCATTGTCAAGGGTAAAAAAAATACAAACATGACCTTGTGTGAAAACATGCTTTCCTTCTGTTGTGGATCATTGTCCTGCTGCAGAACCCAGGTTGGTTTCATCTTGAGTTCACCAACAGATGGCCAGATGTTCTCCTTCAGCAGAATTTATGGATCCATTTATCACATCAAGTCTTCCACATCTTGAAGCAGCAAAACAGTCCCAGCCCATCACACCATCACCATCATGCTTTACTCTTGGTATAATGTTATTTTTCTGAAATGCCTTGTCACTTTTACGCCATATGTAAGGGATACATGTCTTCCAAAGAGTTCAGCTTTTGTCTTGTCAGTCCACAGAATGTTTCCCCAGATGTTCTGGGAATCATCAAAATGTTCTCGGACGAGTCATAGCTGAACTCTTTGGTCAACCAGCCTCTAGGGCTCTGGAGTCCCAAAGCTTTAGAAGCTACGTTGAAAGTAATTCATGGATCTTCTGTCTTATTTTATGTATTATTTCCTTGGATCTCTGTCATGAATGTCAACTTTTTGAGGATCTTTTGGTGTACTTCAATTTGTCTAAGTGAAACAGTGAACTCCATCCATCCATCCATCCATTTTCTGGTCATCCTTGTCCCTAATAGGGTCAGGAGGGTTCCTGGTGTCTATCTCCAGCTATGTTCTGGGCGAGGGGCAGGGTCACCCTGGACAGGTTGCCAGTCTGTCGCAGGGCAACACAGAGACAAACAGGACACACAATCATTCACACACACACTCACATCTATGGGAGAATTTAGAGAGACCAATTAACCTGACAGTCATGTTTTTGGACTGTGGGAGGAAGCCGAAGAACCTGGAGAGAACCCACGCATGTACAGGGAGAACATGCAAACTCCATGCAGAAAGACCCTGAGGCGGGATTCAAACCCAGGACCTTCTTGCTGCAGGCAACAGCTCTACCAACTGCGCCACTGTGCAGCTCTCTGAAACAGTGAACTCAGTTTTCAATCACTTTTGCACACTCCATGTAGGTTTGGATTTTATTCTTCATTTTGTGTTTATATGTGTTTTCTCTGACTAATATTTAAACTGGTTTGAGGTTCTGAAACACAGAAGTATTTTGACATGTAAAAGAATAAGAGATCATGAAGGGGCAAACATTTTCACAACAATGAGAACTGAAAATTGGATAACAATTAACTGAAAATTCCCACTTCTTAAGTTGGAATTATATGACTTCCTCTTTCAGTGCGACTTGTATATGGAAACTATTTTTACTCTTGGTGACTGCCATGTGTTGATAAAATAAACTAAGAGACAAAATAATCCCATCAAGAGTCTGGAAACAACTGAACACATAGAGTCTAATGCACCTGAAATGTTTGAAAATCTGCGTCACGTTTCATTATTCTCCAGTTTCTCAGTGCACAGAGAAACTGATACTGTTACTTTTACGATGTTAGTAAAAAGATATAGCAGTTGGATAACATACACACTTTTATTGTTACATGTTGATACCATCTGAGTTTCTCCTGTGAGATTCTCAAAGGGATTTCTGTGTTTCACACAAGCAGGTCCTCAGAAAGTCCATTTTAAATGACTGCTAACTGGTCACTCACACTCAATTAAAAGCAGAGATACAGGGAAGTGCAACATGATGAATGGCTGCCCAGTCTTTACTACTAGCAACAGAGCAAAGCTGGCAGGATCTCACTGGGATGATGGGGGCAAAAAACATAGAGTCTAACAATCCCACAATCCCTTTGAACTTTAATGACCCCTCAAGCAAACAGCAAAGAAGATTTCAGAGGAGCTTGTCTTTGTCACAAATATCACAGGCAAATATATGCTGCTGTTTTTCATTTAGCTCAGAGACTGGAACAGTGACAAAAGTCAAACTACAGGGGGAGTTTTAGGCCCACCAGAAGCCGAGTGTTTCAAAAAGAAAAACAGAAATACTGCCGGAGAAGCCGGGACTCAGAGACAGAAATGTTGTAGTGGTGGAGGACTGGCACTTATTGAGACCTTTGGCACTGAAGGAGCGCCTGGTGAAACCAGTTGATTAGAAGTGATAGGTATGTCAGGTTTGTAAATGAGTCCCTCTGAAACCCCATTTTATCTCACATTTATGGTCAGAAACCAGTCATCTCAGATTTAAAGCTGTAATACTTCTATATTTGCATGTTTCAGAGACATTCCTCCACTCAGACACAACAAAACATACTCAGGGCTTCGGTGATCTCATGATTCAACCAAGAAGGAAAAAGGTGAGAGGATCCTTCCTGGGAGGTCTGAGAAACAGCTTCCATTGAGTGGAGTAACCAGGTCACATGTCTGCCTGGTCACATCAGAGGAGCTGGAAAAGCTGTAGTGTGTATGTGAGTGTAAGTAAGACTATTGGTCTGACCAGATCTTGAACCGGCCAGCACATGATGCCTACATACCGCCAGCCAGGCAGCCTCTCTAAAGCCCAGCTGAAATCCGCAATTAACCCTGACACTAATATCATCAAGCTGCGCCCCGAATTAAACGGTCACAGTGCAAACATGGCGCCCACTTCAAAGAGTGCGGGGGCTCACGTCGGAAAAACAAAGGGCATGACACAGTTTAAAAACTTGTGAGACGCCAGAGCTTACGAGGTGGAGCAGAGAGGGACAGGCCAGATAAACAGGAGGAGTTTTATAGAAGCTGTAATCCTGCTAGTTTGCTTTTAAACAGAGTTAGAACATGCTCACTAAAAGCTTCAGGTCCTGGCTGCTTCAGTACGAACCGTTTCATTGCATCACAAAGAAGAAAAAAAGAAGTAATTCTTTGTTATGACTACATTAATAAAACATTTGAGAGTAGAACGCCCCAAACAGGAATTGGCCACAATGTTTTTCCCCACTTCTTAATTAATAGCAGAGGTAAAGGCCAAGAGTGGGGAGCACATGGAGGGAAAACATGGAAATTTACTGCATGCTATGCTATCAGTTCATGTGGACAATACACAATTTCCATGTACCGTTAGACAGATCTGCTTTTTGTTTATACATTAAGCAAGAAATAGATCATTTTGCTGCAGCATCATGGCTCACTATATCATTAATTAATCTGTTATCCCACTATGCTTGGGTAGGTTTGCAAGTAATCATACAGAAATATTAAACAATGTCTGTAGATTTGTTCATTTTAGTTCAAGTTTTCATTCAGAATTTACATCCGTACAGATAATCCTAAAGGGAAGCATAAAATGTATAAAATACTATAAATGTAATTTTGATAAAGAAATTAAAACTATATATGTATATTTTCAACACTGAGTTTAAGCAAGAAAATAGATAGATAGATAGATAGATAGATAGATAGATAGATAGATAGATAGATAGATAGATAGATAGATAGATAGATAGATAGATAGATAGATAGATAGATAGATAGATAGATAGATAGATAGATAGATAGATAGATAGACAGATAGATAGATAGATAGATAGATAGATAGATAGATAGATAGATAGATAGATAGATAGATAGATAGATAGATAGATAGATAGATAGATAGATAGATAGATAGATAGATAGATAGATAGATAGATAGATAGATAGATAGATAGATAGATAGATAGATAGATAGATAGATAGATAGATAGATAGATAGATATTTTATTTATGCTGTCAGATATCTAATAATTTATCAAGACATCAAAACATGACAACAATTTGAACAGCTTGACTGAAAAGGCTCAGGCAGAAGGCCAAGGTCGGTTCTACACATCAGATTAAAAAAAGCCTCACGAAATACAACAAAACTGAAAATGTGTCACTTACATTTAGATAAGAATCACAAAGCAGAAACATAAGAAAGAAAAATAATCCAAAATCAAAAAACAGATAAAATAACAATTTGAAGTTATTTACATATGGATCCCTCAAATAATTTCTTTTTTATCATTTTATTTCAAAATTCATAATGAACTACACACTCGTAGGTCCGTGTTTGCTTTATAACATAATTGAATCCCAACAACAGGTTTGTAAATTTACTAACTTGTTGCAAACTTTGACTGAGTGACTCTGTTCCACTTCATGTGCGGCGGAGCGAAGCGTTCCACTGTTTGCTCTGAGCTGTAGGTTAACTGCTCTGTGGTGAAGATTGACACTCATAGCTGCTGTCTGAGTGCTGAGGATGAATATTCCAACTCCTTCTGTGTTGCTGTTTCACTGCATTTACTGGTCTAATGAACTGGGACGTTGCAGATCCCTAAAGAAAAAATAAATGTCAGCTATGACAATATTTAAACGATTTCATCTTATGATTGACTGCACTAAGTGATATTCACAAATAGGCCACTTGAGGCAAAGATGTTTACATAGAGAGAAATCCCCACAGAAGAGGGAGAAACTGCCAGCCAAATTCCCAGAGCTTTGTTTGTTACTTTATTTAATGCCATAGAGGAAACCCAAACCACCGCTCTTCCATTAATTGACCACAGTGGATTTAGAGCTTGATCTGATGTAACCACATGGCTTAATCCCTCTGTTTAATGAAGACATATTCTGTGACATCAAAACGCCCCAACACATTGAATTTCTACACACACCCACCCACGCACACACACAGAGAGAGAGAGAGAGAGAGAGAGAGAGTGAGACAGACACCATGTTGATTACTATGTAACTGTCAGTGCATAGATCAAAACTCCCTTTACAGTTGTTTTTTTTTCCCCAGATAAAAAAACACTGCAGTTAGATCTGTCCGTGTTCCAGAACAAACATGTAGACTTTAATGTTTCTCTTTAAGTCAAAACGGCAAAACCCTATAATTCTGAGTACAAGTAAAAACCATTGGTTACAAGCAGGTTGGATTATGACATTTATAAACTCATCTGCTGTCAGTAGATTATTATTATTGTTAGTAGTAGTAGTATTACAAAATGCAGCACCACTACACAGGCACACATTAGGACTATGAAGTCTTCATTATTTTGTTTTTTCATGATTCAGGAGCCAGTGAGTTTTATCAAGAGAACAATTAGACTTTTTGTCTCTGGCAAAAGATGGAATCTGCCACAGATTACTGAGTTTGCATAAAATCTAGACAGAAGTGAGAAATGATAAAACCTTCATTTATTTTACTGTTTTTACTTGCAGAAGACAAAGTTCACTGTTGCTGATAAATGGTCAGCAGGAATCAACCTGAAAAACTGAAATGAGATTTCTTATTTCAGTATTCCACTTATGAAACTGTCTAATATTCAAATAATGAGATTAAATTTAAAAATAAGAAAGAATAACTTTACAAAGAATGTCAGAAAAGGCCTGTATGTCTAACTTTAAATAACTTAAAGTTTTATAGTTAAGAAATTATGGTAGTCAGTTGCAGAAAATAAACAATACAATGTATTTGTTAAAAAAAAAAGTATTTGAAAACATGCATTGTTAATTTTAAAGCAGACTGCAGCTGAAGAAATTTGCATCAAAAAGTAAAAAAAAAAAAAGCCAAAACCATAAACCATCTCTAATAAAATCTGTCATCATTGGCTTAAAAATATGTATTTTTTTCTTCCATTGTACAAAATTAGGGATCTGTCATGAGAAGCCTGACAGGAAATGTTTTATTAGTAACCAAAAAGCCCAATTTAATGATGAATCACCATTTACACCTTTGGTGCTGCTGCTCCACTTTTTTATATAATAAGCTTGGAATGTACAAATGTTATGTTGTATTGCTTTTTGTCTGAGCAGTTTGCAAAAAATATAAATCTTCAACAAATTCAGTTTCAGTTTCAATGTAACATTATCTACTACTGTCATTCTAATGATAGCAGAACAAGTAAATCTTAACCTATAACAATAATAATAATTTTTTTTTAAAAGTTGAATTTTTTTTCCCCCAAATAATCTGATTACACACACGCATTAAGAAAAAAAATAACCTGGTTGTATGATAGAGAAGCGATCAGCCATGAAAATGATGTACAGAATGCTTAAAGAGGGCAGGAGCGATGGAACCCCCTCCCTCTCTGTGATGCAGTACAGACACTCACACTTCATCACTGACCTGGAGGAGAGCAATAAATGACCAACATCCCGTTAATAGACTATGAACACAGATCTAACCCCCGCCATTTTGACTCCATAAGAAACGCAGAGCTCCATAACACACTGCAAGCAGCAAGATTAGGCGCCTCCTCCCCCAACGTTTCCCACCCCTCCAAGCTTCTAAGAAAAAAAAAAAATTCTGGAGAGCAAAGGCCAGACATTCAGCAATCCAACATCCCTGCTTCCTCCAAACAGAGCAGGCAAGAGCCAAAATCACCCACAGCTTATACACTGCTCTCTCTCTTTTTTCTATTATCAACCACTGAATGATGTATTAACTACAATGACAGTGGATAAAGGACGACATAATGATGTCAGTCTTAAAATAATATATTTGTAAAACTTTTTTAATAACCTGCAGAGCACATCTAGGTCATGATGAAAGATTTTTAAAAATGCTCACAAAACTGCAATGATAAAATATCTGCTATTACCAAATACATTTATGAAAGGGGAATTTTAAACAGATGTGGTTCTAATAAATGACCAATCTTCCATTATTACTGATGAATATTGAATATTTAAAAAGCACTTCAACAAATTAGCCCAAACATACAGTCCCAGTATAAGTCATGTGGTGTCCAGCTGTTGTTATTCCAGTAGCACATAATTAATAAAAGTAACAGCGTTTTGTGGCTAGTTTTAGGTGTCAACCACATGCAGATGAAGAACTGCATGCTGTAGTGAACATCCAGCTGAACTGCACTGCCATCATCACCTGGCTTAGGGGCTGCTCTGCTGTTACTGAACACATGGAGGATCAGGTCAGGATGATGTGGCGTATTTTCAGCTAAAAATGACTGACATTGTTCATACCTAGCTAGCTCTATGTTAGCTGTACTGACAGATGTAAGCTAATAGAGAAGAAGAATGAAAGTCAGAATGAAGCCCACCTGAGTGGAAGTAAGAAGTGTGAAGTCATTTGTGGTCCAGAGTTTGTCAGGAAGCTTCTTCTACCAGCCAAACTCTTCACGGTTCAACTCTACTTTATTGAAAACTCAAAGCAAAACTCAAATTTGCTCAATGGGGACTACATGAACTTTAATAGCCATCCCAGATTTTGAAAAAAAAAAAAAAGAAAAACAGGTTTTCACACTAACAGCCTGAAAAACTAAAGATCACACACTTAGTCTGTGAACTTACTGAGGGATCAGACTACAGGTTTTAATGAACCAACTTAAACCAACTGAGAGCTTCAGACGCTCGTGGAAACTCTTGTGAAAGCGACAGATTAAGGGAACAAACACACCAGTAGATGTGGTGATAGAGAAAAGTCTCTGAATCTAATGGGGTTATACTTATACTGCAGTTTGGCTGGCAATCTGTTCCTACTACTGACTGCATCCAAATCTGCCCCACAAAATCAAAACATGTTTGTTTGACAGCAGCTGAGGTCAGGTTGGTGCCCCTCACTCTCTGGTCAGGCTCTGGTCTTAGATGACAGATTTCTATGCCAACTCACCTGCAAACCAACAAAGACTTTTCCTGAGTGGGAATCAGGGGCAAAATCTGGCAGTAAAACATAATAAGTTAGTGTCTCCAGTTTTTACCATCAATTCATTTTGCAGTTGAACTTGATTAATTGATTGATTGATTGATTGATTGATTGATTGATTGATTGATTGATTGATTGATTGATTGATTGATTGATTGATTGATTGATTGATTGATTGATTGATTGATCTAGAACAACAATCCACCAAGGTGACCAAAGCACTTTACAGTAAAAATACATCACAAGAAAAAGAAAACACAATACATCAATAAAAATAAGCCCCTACCTGCATGGCGTTAAGAGCCTGTCCAAAGAGATCAGTCTTGAGCTCAGACCTAAAGATGGACGGGTCAGAGGTGGAGCGAAGGTCTATAGCAGGGATCTCAAACTCCAGTCCTCAAGAGCTGCTGTCCTGCAACGTTTAGATGTCCCTCTGCTGCACAACACCTGATTACAATAATTAGGTCATTAAGACTCTGGAGAACTGATCTACACAAGAAGGAGGTAATTAAGCCATTTCATTCCAGTGTTTGGTACCTGTGGCACATCTAAAAACTGCAGGACAGCGGCCCTTGAGGACTGGAGTTTGAGACATGTGGTCTATAGGGAAACTGTTCCCTATAGACAGTATAAGGGCTTTCGGTGGCAGCCGAAAAGCCTTAGCCTTGGGATTACTTCAAACCAACTTCCTGTTCATGTTTTCTCACAAACAGGAAGACTTAAAAGTTCAGATAAGTAAGAAGGGGAAAGGCCATTAAAAGCTTTATAAACAGTCAAAATTCAAAATCAACTCTAAAATTAAGAGGAAGCGAATGTAAAGAGGATAAAACGGGTGATGTGATGATGTGTAGCTTATTTTAAGTAACTCACAGCAATCTGTACTTATATGTTTGGTGAAATTGAACTCTTCCTGTGTTGCTGATGTTTATTTTAGTGTAAAGATTTAGTTTAGATCCTTCTGTGTTAATTTAGTTTTAATTAGTCTCTCTTCTTCAGATCCTCTGTTTTCCTCTGATTAGTTTCACACTATTCTAATGTCACTCATTAGACCTTCCCCGTCGTTAGCAGTCAGTCTATTTGATGACTTCTTTGACAGATCCTTCTATTGTTGCTGTGTGCCTGTCACTGTTATCACTAGCATAATAATGAGACTCCTATTCTCTTGCTTTCACTTGGGTCCATATCAACAAAACACAGCAACACAACAACATATTAACATTTAGAACTTATTAAAAAATTACTTGCAAAATCAGCATCAATCAAACATTTATTAAAATAATAGCATTAATGATCTTTTTCCAGTTCTATGATTACAGTCACCAAACTAACTCAATAGAAGACTGAGGAAGATGATGCTTGCTATTGGATCAGATGCACCAAAATTATGTTTGAATTTATTAAGAATAGAGAAATTGCTAAAAAAGAGAAACACAACAGATTGCAAACTAATTTTCATTTCTTATCTTGTTTATTTGTTTGTTTATTAATCAATTTATTTTTTCTTTTTCAACATGTTGAACACAAACTTGTTTTTATCAACAAGGGTTTACATGCAGGTAATAGAGTTGGACTGAACAATTGGTGAAAAGTTTGGGGACCACAATGGCTTTTTTTTCCTTGTATTTCTCTGTCCATGACTTACTGCAAATGAAACCACCTCCAGAGAGGACCACGTGACAGTGGGAGTGTGTGGAGGTTCACTTGCCCTCCAACAATCTGCTCAATTCTGCTCTTATAAAGAAAAATTGAACTTTTTTGATTGCAGCACATGCTTCTGCAGGGAACTGCCTGAGTGAGAGGACTGTCTCCAGAAGAGGCAGGACGAGCGCAGCGGGGAGCAGCCGGAGGTAGGAGCTGCATTACTCTGGCTATTGTTGTTGTTTACAACTGGAGTTTGAAGGAATTTTTTTTATTGGGATTTTTCTCCTAATGTAAGATGTATAAATCAAAGAGATTTTAAATTTTAACTATGAAAGCTCTGGAAAATATCCCCACTTTGCAGGAGTCGCCCCTTTGTCCAAATCCATTCAGAACTCAACACCAGGTTTTCTGACACCGCTGCGTCTAATTCCCCGCTGCCGCAGAGAGAATTACAGCAGGACTGTTTGTGGTTAATTGATCTGCCTAATTGGAGTAAAAATAAAATAAAAATAACTGCGTAGAACTGCGTTAAAATCCTTTTCAGTCAGGTAGTAAATAGTAATGGTCTCTGGTAAACACGTTTATTTTAATGAGATCCAATTTTCAATTTCATGAAAAATAAAACCAGACACATGGCTTTTGGTTGGAATGAAAGGAAGAAGAGTGGGTGTGAGTGACCAGGCAGATATAGAGCAACGCCTGGTTCGGTCTGAAGCTGGGGAATAAAGCAACAACTCAGTGAATCAAGAGTCTGTCAGCAGCCACGTCAGGCTGCCACACGCACACGCACACGCACACACACACACACACACACGCGCATGCACACCCACACATGTCACCAAGCAGATATATAAGTCACTCTGGCATCTGATTTATGGACACGCCGCAGCCTCACGCTCCATTTGCTGTGAAACCACAGGCTTATAATTCACCTGCGGACCCAGCGGCCTCCTCCTCAGTCAGCCGCCGCCGACGAGTGATGCTGCCGCGGGCCGCTCACACACATCCACACTACAGTAGTGTATCCAGCAGAGCTATGATCAGATTGAGATAAAGCTCGGTGTGAAGAGGAACATTTGTCACGTCAGGATATTTATACTGGCCCTCTGCTCACATCATTCCGGATTTCTCCTCAGTCAGACGTTTCAGGGCAGAAGAAGCTTCCATTGACCCGTTAATAAGGAAACACACAGCTGGGCCTGAAAGTCCGCAGACTTTAAACTGAATCGTTTGTCAACGGGTTGAGATGTTGGGGAGTTTCTGTGATTTCCACGGCTGGAGTGTTTCTTCATGTTTTTGTAGTTAAAGCAATTTTTTTCATCTAAAAATCAGACACTTATGTAAAATTTGAAGGTAGTTTTAATCTGTTTTTCTCTTGTATTTCTAAACCTACTGATGTTTTTTTTTTTTTTTTTTTTTTGTCTGAAAAAATATATATCTTAAAATAACAATATTACCTTCCCTCCACTAAAGAGGCCAACATAATCACAGGAATAAAATATTATCTCTTTCTTATTAAAAATGAAAAAGAAGTGTATTTCGAGTCCGCAAGCTAAAATTTTAATGAAAAAGGACAGTTTTACTGTTAACATGTAGAAGAGGGATCCTGCTCCTAAAACATTTCGTGTTTCATTCAGGAATCTTGAGGAATACTTCGGTTCTTCAGCCCGCCGGAGAATGGACAAATGTTCTCAACCGACGTTGATTCTTTTCAGTCATATAACAGAGGAGCCGAGACTAAAGTCTAACAACCTCACAGCTCAGTAACTCAACTAAATCTGCTGCTTTCACATCTGGAACATTTGACTCTCTTCAGCTTGACACAGAATGTTTCAGTTGAATCTAAAGAAAAAAAAAAGATGATATTTTTTGTTGTTGTGACTATTTTCAAACATCTTGTAACACTTTAGCTTTTAAAAAAATCCAGTTTTTAATCCGATATTTAATGAGATCCAAACAACCTTCAATTGTTTATGTATTTATTTTGTTCGTGACATTAAGGCTTAAGGACCTTGGAAATTCGCGGCCCCTTCTAATCAGGCGGACGGGATTTGCCCTGAGGAAAGCCCCCTGTTAGAAAGTTTCATGCAAATGGGCTCATGTTGTTTGGATGACAAAAACATGATGCGTGAAAATTATTCTGCTAAAATGTTATCGGGCCATGTTTATTCACAGCTTGACTCCCTCCATAGATGTCAGAAAGGTCTATTCTTACTGCAGCGCTTTAGAGGACAAACAGGTTGACACTGATGTGAGACTTTATCATAGTCAAGGATCAACACCATACAGTATTGGTTATTTATTTGACATCATGATTCATATTTAGTTGTAGATCTACGGAATTTTGCATTGTGGCCATATAATGAGGTGGTCAGGAGGCAGTAATGAGTCCCACTGATTTGGGTGAATGAGCAGCCAGGTCCAGGCAGTGACGGGACTGTTTGTCCAGAGAGGCAGGTGTGGATATTAAAGTTCTGAGGCCGCCTGGGAAACTCCTGCTCTGCGACAACTGGAGGGCCAGAGACAGGGAGACCAATCACGCTCTCCGTTGCTTTCACACTGCAGAGAGCCAATAGTTGTGTATGTGTGTCTGTGTGTAAGTGTGTGTGTGTTCAAGAAAAATACTGAGCCCCCACCGAACTCCCCCCCCCCCCCCCCCTTAGGGTGCAGAGAGCGCACTGCACAGGCGCAGAACGCAGCTGGGGTTCTGGAGAAGCTGAACGGTTCTAAACAGAACCGACACGCCGACAGTACAGCCACTGCCAGCGGACTGCTACAGCCTTCAGCACCGGACCCAGAGCCGCGCGTGGGCACCTCTCCTGCCTGAGCGTGCAGCCGCTGACTGAGGGGAAGCCAGGCCGCGAGACAGATAGACAAATCATCGTCATCATCAGCGGCGCGCGGGGATGATAGGTGACCGCATCAGGTAGGCTGCAACCGAGCGGCTGCTGCTCACCAGCTGCCGGGAACATTTCTTAAAGATCAGCGAGGCGGTCTTTAAGAAATGGTGTCAGGCGGTGTGGTGAGCAGAGCGGCGGGGATAAGAAGGTCAATATTCTAGGCAGGACTCAGAGCCGCGGTCAGGACCTTCTGACAGGGGAAACGCTCAGCCTGACAGCGAGACGGAGCTCCAGCTTCTTCATCACTTCTTTATTTTCGCCAGAAGTAGCTACTCAAAGTCCTGCTAGATTTACATTTCATTTCAATTATTTTTGTTCAGTCAGAATGTTTGTCTGGTAGGAAACGAAACGTATCTCTCAAAAATAATAAAACTGTGTAAATGGAGTTATATAATATAGGCTACATTGCATACTTGCTTTTATTTACGTTTATTAAAAATGGAGTGTCTAAAATTATTGATAGCCTTTTTAATAATGAGTGAAAGGGCAACCTCTTCCTAAAATGCTGACCACCTTTTTGTATGTTTCCACTGGTGTTTTTGTGATAACCGAAACGTGTTTGAGGCTGACAGCCTCCTGGCCATCACCCTAATCTCTGACTCCTTCACAGATTAGTTATCAGATTCTGGTCAGAAGTTTGGTTCGGCTACTCCAAAAAGTTAATTTTACCACCAATAACAAGAAACGTGCTGGAGTAATTAGATTATTAAACATAAAACCGCCAGGAGTAATGGCAATTTGAGCTCAAATGTATATATTTTTCTGTTTATGTTTTACTATTTCCTCTTTCTTTTCGTTTTCATTGACATTTTACAAATAGTGTACGGGTTCAACTTCTGCAATCTCATTTTAATTCTAATCTTTTAAATACTACTACTACTAACAATAATAATAATAATAATAATAATAATAATAATAATAATAATAATAATAATAATAATAATAATAATAATAATAATATCATCCTCATTATTATTATTATTATTATTATTATTATTATTATTATTATTATTATTATTATTATTATTGTTATTATTATTATTATATATTGTCAAACTGATAATTACTCCTCTGAATTATTATAATTCAGAGGAATGTCTTTTTTCCAAAATAATTATCTCAAACAATAAGATTTTATAGCTATTGTAATTTAAAAATGTTTATTTCTTTGCTCCTAAATATCAATTTGCATACATATTTCCCTCAGAGCAGTTAATCTGGGCAGTCAAAGTGCTTTGAATGTATTTTTTGACAACAGTGTCTTGGTATTTTGGGCCTAATAACTAATGGCTACATGTCAGATACAGCGGGCCGATCAACAGAACCAACAGAATCCTCTGGTATGTTTGTTGCAGCCTTTGACATTGTGGCTTTTGTCAGTTAGTAATATGCTTTGGGGAATATTTTAAATATTCACTGCAGAGATAGACCACATGACCTCTATAACTATACTTTCCCACATGAAATGTATGTGCATTGATCAGTAACAATAATGTTTGCTGTACAGAGAGTTTTTTCCTGGTGAGAGTTCCAGATTTGTAGACATGTGATTAGTAACATTGTTTATTACTGCTGCACAGGGCGCTACTTCTTCTTCACTTAGGCTAGAAGTGTTTTAAAAGCAGCGAGCTTTAAAGCAAACACTTCTCAGCACCAGCAGAAGGTACAGTCCAGACTCCTTTATGGATTTTAGACACATTAAAAAACTTCTGAACATGCAGAAATGATGGTAGTCTGATTTCGTATGTTTCTAGCTTGTTCGAGGCAGTAGTGCAAATACTTTAACGCTGACAAAGAAGAGCTCAGTGTGGCTCATGATTCCTGGTTCTACTGGATCAGTGAAAGGTCCAGATTCACAGTGTGGCTGCTGCTCTGTCAGCTGTTATCTTTATTAGCTTTAACAAATGTCTCTGTTCGTTTACATTGCATGCTTTCTGGTCCACTTTGTTGGCTTGGAGAGTGGCCGTTCTGTTTTCACAGGGCCACTGCACCAACAGTCAGCCCTGAGGAATAAACAGCAGCAGGTTCTCAGGGTCTGGGAGACAGTAGCAGGACACACTGCACTGGTTTACCTGTGGGCAATCACTTTCCATTTAATAAAGGATCAGTGAAGATTACTGTAAATGAGTCTAACGTGCAGGAGGTACAGGTTTTGAAGTTTGCTAAATGTTTGTTGATCTGGGGTATTTTGAGACTCCTGATGCTCAAACTTTAATCAGATCAAACAGGCAATGAAATGATTATTTTGCCCTAATTGTGAAATTTAATCTGAAGCTGAATTCTAAAAGTATAATTTTAGTTGTAGGATGGGAAATTTTAAATAGTGATTATGTGGGTTTTTTTATTTTAATTTTTTACTAATTTAATGAATTTAATTTATTTTGTAGGGAGAACATCTAATTTTGAACACTTCTAAACAATACTCCAGATTTTCGGCTATTTATCATCTGGACAATGTTTCAAAAGGTCTATTCAATGAAGGTTAAAATGACTTAACAACATAAACTATCAATAAATACAAAAAACACAAGCAATACAATCTGTAAATATAAAATAAGGAAACTACAAGACAATCATAATGTATAACAAGTAATTAAAGAGCTCTTATTGTCCAAAATAATAATGTATTATTTCCTGAAGAACCAGAAGAAGAATTGGATCATTTTTTAAAATCTGTACCGTCTATACTGATAACAGTAAACCTCTCTAAACACGCTACTTTAAACGTACATTTATGTATTTTGTTTTCCACATTATACATACTCATGTTCCAGAGTTAAAACAGCGTTTTTACATAATTATAACTTTATCTTAATAAAACAAAAGAATTTAAATGACTGTTGGATAATCAGCAGATGCTCTTTGATATCCAAACTCAAAGTTGTTCATTTACATTTCCTGAACTTGGCTAATATAAAGAATGACTGAGAGGATTTAATGTGGTTATTTGTTCAAATGAAAACTTTGGACAAACACACACACTCACGCCCACACACACACACAAAATAATAATAATACTGATGATGATGAATTTTTCAGAATAAAATTTCACTGCATTTCAGGTTATCACTGAACTATAACAATATGGAAATAAATTGTGTTGTTAAAAAGAATACATTTACAAAATAAATATGAACAACTATAAATATGAAGATATATTTTATTAATGATTTAAAAATAAGGCATTTTTTTTATAGCGTGACGACAAAAAATGAAAATGACTCAGTTAAAATACTTTGTTTTTTATTTTCATCTATATTCAACCCAAAAAAAGACTTGAGTTGAACAAAACCGAGACACAACGTAAACAAACCAGAGACTGAAAACATAAAGCTTAGAAGCCGACAGGAAGCTGCCATTTCACAGATCAAATATATTTTCCTCATTAATCAAATCACAAATGAACCTGAATGAGATCAGCCAGCGGTGGTGGTGGGGCATGCAGGAGAGCAGCCACTCTTGGCGAAGAGTCCCGTTTCAGGTCTGCAGCATGATGACCCCTCCTCTGACCCCTGAGTTATCTCCTCTCTGATAAGTCTGACAGCTGAGTATTTGTGTAATGCTGCAGAGATGCTGCAGGAGAAGGCTTCAGCTGTGACGGATGATCGTGTGAGCCGGGTCCAGGCCGACGGCGAGACGGATCTGTTTCCAGACCAGTCCCAACTTGGTGCCCCCACAGCTCCCAGCGCTCCCACCTCGGCTGGGTCTGACCAGGTACAGATGGAAGCTGCTGGCTGACCTCCGTTCTGGCTGTGTTTAAAGAACGCTATTATTTTTCACTGACAGCCAGAGGTTCTTTTAATTAGAAATATGTAAGTTTGATGGCAGTACAAACATCTGAAGTCAACCTGCGACCAATTATGCACTAGTTAGTGAAATGCTGGAATCTATTTACGTTTAAATACATAGTTAGAATATTTTAGTATCTCATTTTTCAGATGCTGGCAAGTAAAATTCAGCTGCAGTGGATGGTTGGAGTTATGCAGAGGGATTTTATGTTGTTTTTCAGAACATTGAAAACATCAAGGTGGTCCTTCATGAGAGGGAGCTGTGGAAGAGGTTCCATGAGGCTGGAACTGAGATGATCATCACAAAAGCTGGAAGGTCAGTAAAAGCTTCATGTTCTCAGTCTGTAGCAGATCTGTGTGTGGCTTGGTTTTCCTACTTGTGGCTTGTGGAAAAAAATTGTGTTTTTATAGGCAGAGGGATGTTTTTCCTCTGCTAGTTGAGGGGTCCAGAGTAGGACTGAATTTGTTATGAATCGGATTAATCGCAATGAATCGATTATACAAATAATGATCAACTAATTTAGTAATCAATTCATCATTAATTTGAGCATACAGACTCTAAAAAAGGCCATTTACTGAAAGAACAATGGATTAGGAGCAGTAATGAAGCCAGAACTGTACAAAAAACACAAACATTTTATATTTAATATTAATTCAATAACACAATGCAAAAAATTGTCGCCACATCCAGCAGGAGTGAATCTGCTGGGTTTGCTTAGACAGAAACATTTTAATCTACTTCAGTAAATAATTGAGCACAGTGCACGGTTTAATAACTAGGATCAATTGGAATATATTTGTGAAATTAAGTTATTTTTGTAAAGTGCCTTGAAAAAGAATTTGTTGTGAACTGGTGCTATAGAAATAAATGCAACTGACTTGAAATAAGAACCTTCCTTGCCTATATATTCCTCTAATGGCACTTTTAGCTTCACCTGGTTCAAATTCTGGACCTTCATGCACCTTTTGCTATCCAATTCTTAACTGGTAAATCCAAAAAATTATCAACAGATCATCCTACAAGCTATGTAGGCAGAAAGACCTGAGCTTTTCACATGTAGATGTTAGAGGTAAATGTTTTAGCAACATATGATCAAGAGTTCACTAAAGGAATGCTGTTATTCCATTCTAGCTAATAAGAGGTAGGTAATAATCTAGGTAATAATTTTCTTTAAAAAAGAGCTTAATAATTTGTTTATGTGCATACTTTGATGTAATAATCATTAGTTACAGCCCTAAAGTTACTGTTTGGACAATTAAAGTAGATGCTCCTTGTTTCTATAGGTAGAATGAAGTCACTGGGGAGTTCTTAAGAAGAAAATATCTGTTAATATAAGTGTGTATGGGGGTGGGTGTGTGTGTGTGTGTGTGTGTGTGTGTGCGCTATATTTGTGTTACAGATTACCTCACTCTTAGTAAAAAGCGTACAAATCATAACACCTTCTTACACTGGTTTATAATTGATGATTTTTATCATTCTGTTTGAAGAGAACGATTCAGATTGAAAAGTGATACTTAAGTTCCAGGCTAAAAACTCTAAATTGGCATTAAAGTTTTCTGTAATTATCCTTAATGCAAACTTTGTTTGAATTATAAAATAATATATTTTAGAGTAAAATGGGATCTTTTAAACTAACATAAAGGTAAAGCTGGAGAGGAATGGCAGCTCAGCAGATGTGCCCAGAGCAGCTCTGCCCGGCAGCAGCTACATAGTCATAACTGTAGTTGGGTTTTTTCCAGGGATGGATAGTGAAAGGTATTGGAGCCCAAAGTCCAGGATTTATGGATCACAAATAGTGATAGAGTTCAGTTATGATCTTTTTGCTGAAAGAAATAAAGTTTTCTACACATCACCAAAAAAACCAGCTCAGTGTTTTATGTGCTGAAAGCTGCTCCCGTTCTTCAACATTTGTGGAGAAAGTAACAGTAAGTCTTTGTGATGAGAATGATACCTCTCTGCTGCCACTTGTGTGGACAGATAAAATTAACGGAGAGACGGAATGTTCCTGCCACATACATAATTGAAACCACAAATGACTGCTGGCCTTGTTGGATTTAATGCGGCCTGAGGATTACGTAGTGAAGCCTTTGGACATTAACCAGAGATTGAGAATACTCACATCGACCTCTGCCTCTCATTCCTCACTCAGTGAGCTTTATTCCAGTAAAAGGTCACCACATTTTTTTGCTTAGAGCTAAATAACTATTTAGAAAAACTATGGAAGATAGACTTTCTCTTCCCTGGCTGATAGAGTGGTTTCTGAAGACTTTAAATCCATTGAAGAACTATATAGTGATGCAGGCTGGAGGCTTTCTGGGTTTACCTGCAGCCATTCTGAGGCCAGACTGCAGCTGATGATCCCTGACTGGTTTTAGCTGGACATATTCTGCAGCTGCTTCTGCAAGTTCTCCTATAAAAATAGGATTTTGCATTTCTACATATTTCAATGTGTTCCATTATCACACTGGAATAAGCCAATGTGCCCTAATGTAAAATGTTTGCTTATTTATACAATTGACTTCTAATCTAAATTAGATTTTAACTAGTTTAGAAAATGAAATATTTTGCAATATTTTGTTTTTTGCAATATGAATTCTGATAACATTCTGAGTAACACAATTTTTGCTCTGTTATTTCAAAACCCTAAATAATTACACACTTCTCTATAGCTACATTTCCATTACAAATGCAAGCAAAACTTTTTCTAAATTCCACTAATGTAATAAAAAAAAAAACACTTTTGCAATTACGGTGTGTCCATTAATTAAGAAACCCAATTAAAATCACACATGAATAAGTTTGGTCACACAATAAGTCATTACAACAATAGTATCCTCCTACATAGTGGGAGGATGATGAGTGACTCTTGTGATGTGGAAAAAAAAAAGTTTCCATTGCAGTTTTGTGAAATATACTAATTTTGATAGAGCTGAAAAATCATCTCATCCTCACCTTTTATCAAAAAACTTTTTTTTCTAAAAGAAAAATGTTGAAATTTTGCATGTTTTCTAAATAAGCAAATGTATTTTCATAATTCCAATTTGGACAGTTAAATGCTCAATGGTTAGTCTGGGTCTCATATAGAATCCTAATAAAACACATGTTGCACAAATTTCTGATTGCTTATCAAACCTGAAAACAGTCTGTGACAAGCAAAGCGGGATTTGTTGTGAGCCATTCTTCTACTGTTGGACCAAATTCCCAAGCTTTGCTATTTATGCTTTCTTTTAAAATTGCCTGGTAGTTTTATGGGAATTTTAATAAAATCCATATTTCAAAAACAATAAATTCAAAATACATAAACAAAGCATTTTAATTTTTCCAAATATCAACTTTTTACACAGTTTAGAAATAATTACCAGAAATAGTAATATTTTTTTCAGAAAATAGTTTTGATCAGAAACAGCATGTCTGAGACAACAGACCCCTTGCAGTAAGTTTTAGACACTAACAGACCAATGGATTGATTTATAATGTGCACCAAGACAAAAAAAATGTGATGTGAGTTTAAGAATGCTATCTATGAGGTGTGAAGAGGGAGTCCGGAGGCGGTGGGGAGGAAGGACAGATGCAAACACACATTTTTAACATTTCTCCAACACCAGCTCGCTCCTATCCTCAAACAGCACCAACCGGGTCCAATGCTTGTTATGATGAGTGTCACTGTCCAGGCCTAATCCTCCCTCTTCAAAGCACCAGGCGCAGTGCAGTTCTTCCTTCACTCTCCTTCTTTGTACACAGCCCGTCAGAGAGCCGCAGCAGCAGGCTGATAAGAGAAATCCGGCGCCCTCACTAGGCCTGAGTACTACGTTTGGATCATTTCATCACCCCACACACACTTTAGCCCCCACCTCTGATGCTCCTTTTGATCTGGCCGTAGTGGTAGAGATTCCCAGAGAAAGAACGGATCGCTGGAGGCCCTACACATGGGGGACTGTTGGGAAAAACAGCTGGCTGGCCAGAGAAACACACATACACCCTGACACTGATATCACACATGTACTCTCCAACTGCTGTTTCTCATGCTTCTCTTAAACTCACTTGGTCACACCAGCAAATGGAGGGAATATTGTTTGTCTTTTGGTGATCGGCGGACCTGAACTCTCTGGCATTTCAAAATGTGTGTTGAACTGCCATCTTCCATCATCATGTAGGAGCGCTGCATGATGATGCTCAGAGCTTTTTATGCTGCTCATATTCTTCTGACCTCTTCGTCTTTTGTTTCTCCTTATTCCTGTTTAGAGTTCCATCATCAGTTTTAGACCATTGTCTGTACACAATGAGCTTACACATTCAAATAAAATCACAATAAATACTCTGAAGATTTCACATATTTAAATTCAGTTTCAATAGTCAAGTGAAATATGAGGAGAAACCGTGGGGTGATTCACAGAATGGTCCAAAGCTGTGAAATTCACTGCCTTCAATGTTCTGTTTTTGGTTAAGTTTAAGCTAAAGCAGGTTTGTTTAGAGCTGCCTACACCACATAGCATTATGTAAACACTCCTATGTTTCTACAATGGTTTGTTTTTATTCTAGCCTTTATTCTTAAATTAATGGAAAACACCTTGGCTCAGTAGAGACTGCTGGAAAATGTAAATTTGACTCATCGATTGATATCTTGATTTGACTATGCAACCTTCCAAAGAGTCTTCACATATTCACACACAAGTTTCAAAACGCTCCTGTGAAACAGATTGTGCAATATAAATAAATTTGGTTCAATTTGATTTGATAACTGGAAAAATCCATAGAATATTCATATTACTTGTAGTCACAATGAATATGTTGAGTCATATTGTACAAAGAGATCATTTTGATCTCCAACAGATAAAGGTTAGGAAGCTGAAGTCTGTATCAGGTTCCTCTGCCTCACTATAACTGATGGCAGATGTAGAATGATGAACGCTTTTCAAAAACTATTGGAGAGTGAGAAAACTTACAATCAACTACCTCCACTCACTTGTTGCTCTTATTAAATGAAGTAACGCAGGGCTGAGCTGACAGTGCTGTGATGGCTCTGCAGCCAGAAGGTTCTAGTTTCACATCGTAGATAGAGGCTTTACAGCTTCTCTCCATGCATACATGTGTTTTCCATGGAGATTCCAGCTATTTGTCTAAAAACAGTTAATTTGTTTCTCTACATGGTGTCCACCTGTGGTGTCCTGTGATGGTCTGCAAACCTGTCTTGGCTAGAGCCTTCACTCCCAATTTCTGCAGCCTTTTTTGTTTCCAATTCCTTTATTTTTCTCCATTCTCATTGTCAGTATAACAAGTGATTTATTTAGTCTGTATTATGACAACAAAGCTGGCCAAGAGCAGGCCGGCTGGCCAACCTTAGCTGACGTTGAAACAAGAAGAAAATGCACATATAAACTGCTAAAACCAGAGTTTTAGCAGTTTATATGCAGTTTTTTTTTTTATTTCTCATAAATGACATTTCTAATGTTGGATAAATCCAGCAGGCCTGTGGAAACCAGTTTAGTTTTTACCAAGAGGAAACAGCTTAACTTAGTTTTAGTTTCTTAAAAGAAACATCTAACCGACAAAACAAAATGCATTTAGGATCATTAAGGTTACATCTGAAATGCTTTGAGGCTGAGTTACCCGTTCACTGGTTTCTAACTGACAGTAAAAAATATTAGCTTAGCAAAAAACATGAACCGCTACACTGACACCTGAAGACCTCAGAATCCGCCTGACAAAAAATGAGTTTCATATTCCTTTCCTAATAAATGTATGAACAGATTTATGTGCATTTTATTTGCCAGGACTAACTGAGTCTCTTCCATATTGAAGCTCAGAGCCTCAGCCTCGCCTCCCCCATTATGACCATATTCTCCAAATCCAGGGCCCACATGTCTTGACGCAGGCCTCCATCTGCTCTGTCTGTGTGCTGGGAGAGGAGCCTGAGATGAGCCAAGGTCTGTTTTGAATGTTCCCCTAAGATTAACCTGTCTTTCAGTGAGGATGATAGCAGATCTGATCTGCCCCACTGATTGGATTTGAAGCCTCAGAGAGAGATTTAAATTACCTGCCCTCAATCCCTCTCCTCTCCCTCTGTCTAACGTAAGGGAATATTTACAGTAACATGATCGGAGACATGAGCCTTTGAAGATCAACAATTGAACCAATCGGAGAAGCAAGTAAGACGATGGGGTTTGCTGCGTTCCCATCAACCCAGATAGGCAGGCAGGCCTGCTCTGAGTGTCTAATGTTTGAACGCGTCGCTATGGGCAGTACCCACACACAAACTGCAGGCCCTACTGACTGCAGCCTCTTAAGCAATGACGAGCCAGCTGTTTAAACTGTCCGAGCCGGGTGCCATTAAAAACCACTTAGGGTTTTATAAGAAGGCAGACAGTTCTTTGTGAAATTTCCTTTGGTGCAGATGGGATGAAAATGTTTTTGCTTTCCCAGAAAAGGTCACCAAATGTAGCTTCCTTCTTGTATTTTACAGCCTTGACTTCTGTATTAGACTCTTCTGTCTTCTGGTCTAGAAGCATTAAGTGGATGAGAGATAATCCCACACTTTCCCTGAGGTTTTTCAAAAGCAGCTGTAAAGTTGAAAGAAAATCCAAGATAGTTCTACATTTTTACAAGTGGAAATGTGAAAAGATGTGGTGGATGTTTGTATTCATTTTAATTCATTATTCCCATGCTTTGATCTCTGTCAGTTTGCAGTTGTTCCATAATCTTCCCATTTTCTGATGAGGGATTAAGCGGCGCTCTGTAAAATGTTTAAAGATCGGTGTATTGTTTTAGAAGCTTTAAACGTCTCCACAGTCTCCTCCCTGCTGTTTGTTCACTAATGCTCTCCAACAGACCTCTGGACTTTTGCTGAGATCAAATTAAACACAGCTGTATCTTTCACTAATTAAAGGCTGTTGGTTATGTCTAGTTTTATTTTGTGGCAGCAGAATGAAGAGGTCTGAGAACAAATGCATGTTGTACTTCTCTTATTTTTGCTTGTGAAAAAAAAAAACAGAATGATGTATCCTTCACAATTAAGTGTGACATTGTTTTGGTCTCTTTTTTTTTTTTTTTAAGAAAAACATAAATAAGGACATACTAATAGATTAAAGCCATTAAGAGATGCAATGAGATGCTGAGTGCAGCATCTCATTGCACTGAATTGATTGCTTTGCACCAATCCCTCATACTGAGGAACAATGTAGTGACAGTGGAGGGGAAACCTCCTAAACAGATCATCTCTGAGCCAGTTTTTATCTTTATAGGATGAAATAGATCAGAAGGTGAGTGTGTCTAAAGGTCTTTTTATTTTCTTAAACAGGAGGATGTTTCCTAGCTACAAGGTTAAAGTGAGTGGCATGAACCCCAAGACCAAATACATCCTTCTCATTGACGTTGTCCCAGCTGAGGACCACCGCTACAAGTTCTGTGACAACAAGTGGTAAGACTGGTAGAACAAAACTCCTCCCAGTAAACAGTGGATCAGTAACACAGCAACAGATATCAGAATTCTGAGAGAAAAATAGAATTTTGTCCCCCAATTAAAGATTAATGTATCAGAAAAATCCCCTGACACCACCAGCACTCAGGACCACTGTCCTTTGGTTGATGTCTGTAAACAGAACATAGTTCCTCATATGAGCAACATATTTAATTTTACACATGAAAAATACAAGTTTTACAATGATAGAGATGCAGCACAGACAGACAGGCCCACAACAAGCTTCTCTTCTCAGCACACACATCAAGCACATCTGTTCTCTTCTGGTTGTTCTATTTACTCATTAATGCTACTTATTGATGACAGTCCCCTTAAAAACAAAGAGTTCTTTGAGATTTTACAAATTTACGTCAATAATCTTTATGAAATTGTCCAACCTTTCTTTTGCATGTAAAATTAATAAACCATGATTGTAAAAACAGAGTATGTACAAAATGATGACTATAACGTACAATTAAACCCCTAAATGTAACATATTGTAAACATCAAAGTTCATTAAGATAGCAACAAAATGAAAAACGGAGAGTAAAATCAGAGAAATGATCAGAAAAAAAAACCCAGCTGCAGATGTTTGACAACTTAACATGGTTTGTATTTGTTTAAACTCCCTCAATGAAACAAGCTTCTTCAAATGTAGCTGACTTTGACACTAATTACTGCATGATTATTTAAATTCTTTACTTGCACCTTGGGACAAGCCCTTGCTTATTTTGGGGACAAATATGGGAAGATTCTGCACTTTATAAAAATATTTAGTATGTTAGATATGAAGGGAGACCAAGAACAAGTAAAACTAGTTGGCACTCATACCATCTGAATAAATATTAAAGTTTGTTACTAATGGAGCAGTAATGTGACAAATTGAAAAAGTGTGAGGTGTGAATACTTTTGCAAGGCACTCTAATACCAGAGCCTGGTGTTGGAGGGTTCTGCTGTTGTTCTGCAACATATTTAAGTTAGATAATTATTGATGATGTTTCTAGTGAGCCTCTTGTTATAAAGGATTACTGCTGTTCATATTAACCACAGTGATTTAATGCTTCACCATAATGCAAGAGGACGCTGTATCTAGTAAATTATACTCTTGCAGCCCTTTGGATGAGATCGATGTATGACAAGCCTCAACACTCCTCTAACATCCCAATGTGTTTTCAGGATGGTGGCTGGGAAGGCGGAGCCTGCCATGCCAGGCAGACTCTACGTTCATCCTGACTCCCCTGCTACAGGAGCTCATTGGATGAGGCAACTGGTGTCATTTCAGAAGCTGAAACTAACAAATAATCACCTGGACCCATTCGGACATGTGAGTACCTGACAGAGAGCATCAGGGTCTAAAAAATAATTTACATGTAGCTCTCATCTTAGTGAGTTCCAGAAGATCTAAATGTCAATTTAAAGGGGCAGTATTATGTAGGTTCCAGGCACACAGTATCACTTTATAGCACAATCAAGTAACTCATAGAAAGTCACTAAAGTCACTAACTTTAGTTGTGCCAATTGAAATTCTGAAAATAACTGTGCTTAATGGACATATGCTGAATTTGAAAAAACTCACGTTTTTGATAAAAAGTTATTGGGCTGGGATGAGGTGGTTCTTAAACCATATCGAAATATTTGTATTTCCCAGAATTGCAGTGGAAACACTTTTTTTTTTTGCATCACACAAGTCACATGATCAACAGCCGGATGTTACTACTGGTGAAAACCACAAAGAAAATAACAGGAAGTGACTTCTTCAGAAGAACTTTGGATTCAACACGTCCACAGAGTTGGACGTGTCATTCTAACGTGTTGAATCCAAAGGTCTTCTGTAAAATCATTAACTACAATTTCCCCAAAACACCACAGATGCAGCTGCTCCTTACAAAGGGCCTGTTGCTCCACCACCTGATGTCTCCTCTTATGGCTGATAGATGATGAATGTAGTTTTGTAATGTAGTTGAATTACAAAACTTACATCCATCGCTTCCAAGATTTTTAACGACTTATTGTGCAAACAAGCTTAGTCATGCTTAATCTTAATTTAATATCTTATTTGATGGAAGCACGGCGATGCGGAATACAGACAAAGATATGTGCACATTTGGCATGGAAACTTCTTGTGTTACCTTCAATTGCTATAAAAATGCTATATGTATCAAATTTGACTTTAAAGAAATTAGATTGCAAGATATAATCCCTCTGAATTGGGCCTCTGTCTCTGGTTGTCTCTCAATCCACCTTCAGGACGTCATCAGAACAAGGCTCCTGTACTAACAATAGAAAGGTTAACTGGATTCACAAAGAAAAATATGAGAGTTGGAAGTAAAGCAAAGGAAGTAAAGCAGGCTATTTTTTATAACTACATGGTATTTATGTTAAAATATTGCCCTGGCTGGTCACTATTATTTTTTTCCTTTTTCTGTTTTTATATATTTCATATTCTATTTACTTGACTTGATTGTCTTTCACTTTAATGCTGTTGCAAAAATGTATCCATGTTGGGGCAATAAAGGATATTTATATTCTATTTTTCTAAACCCTCAACAAGAGTGAACACCTAAAATCCTGGAAGGTTTAAAATAACTGAGCACATAACAGACACAATAGAACGTGACACTGATATTACGGCTTTTGTCCCTAAACATTGTGCTGAAAAAACTGCAAAACATCATCATGTTTCCCAGACCGGAGCATGCAAACAGATGGACGGACAGGAATGAGTAGATGTGCTCTAATTTATCTAAAATACATATGCTGGTGATTATTACACACTCACACACACGCACACCCACGCCCGCTCGCACACACACACAAAGTTTGTATTTCTAGACATATTAAGACTATTGATTTCTATTAGTTTTAAAAATGGTATTTTCCCTAATCCCAACCATTACTAATCTCTTTCTTACCCTAACCTTAATCAAAACTACATTCACACCTTGACTCTAGACATAACTCCTTGCCCCAAAACAGCACTGCTCCGTATGGGGCCCAGGTTTTGAGCCCCATAAGGAGCAGTGGCTTCTCATAGAATATTATTTGTTTTGGACTTTACAGTGTATTAAATACAATGCTACAGACACAATCAGTTTGAAAATTTATGACATTCTTCCAGAATTAAAAAGCCACTTGAGTCTGTTCCAAAATCAAGTTCCTCAAGTTTGAACAGAAAAGTTAACCTGATATTCTTCAGAGTAAGCTATCTACACAAACATATCTATTAATAGAGTTTCAAAGAGCAAACTTGAATCAGTTCTGTTTTAGGATAAACAAAACCAAATAGTCATCCAAGACAGTTTCTTCACTTTTGGTGAAGTTTAAGCCATTTAAACTTCACTTGAGATGAGCAGCACCATGATGGAGAGCCTCATCATGTGCTGACTTCTAAATGATGGAATGGAAGGAGAGAATGAGTGCAGAGGAGAGTGTGTGAGGAGTGTGACTGTGGCAGTTCTCCCCAGGGGAACTCTGGGATAGCTTGTCTGAAGCCATCCCATCACTGGGCAGGCTCATTAGGTTCATAACCTCTCAGATCAGTGGTGGAGCCTGTTGTCACATTGGGTTGAGAGCCTGGGCAGTGAAAAGGTCGAGTAATGAGAACAGAAGGAATCGGAGGCCGAGCAGGGGACGGCGGGACCAGGAGGTCTGCTGCTGTCCACAGAGGACAACAAATCCCCATGTCTGCTCATTATCTTCATTACACAGTATACAACAATCATTCTCATCTTCATCTCATAATCCCTAATCAGCACAATCACAACTCTGAGGAAGTTCACATGTGTGGGTACGGAAAGTATTCAGACCCTTTAAAATTTTTCACTCTCTGTTTCACTGCAGCCATTTGCTAAAAATCTAAAAAGTTCATATTATTTCTCATGAATGTACACTCAACATTCCATGTTGACAGAAAAAAACAGAAATGTAGAAATTTGCTCAGTATTGAGTACAAGCTCATTTTGATCTCATACAGCAGGGGTGGGCAATCCTGGTCCTGGAGGGCCGGTGTCCTGCAACTCTTAGATGTCTCCCTGGTCCAACACACCTGAATTCAACAGCTGAATCTCCTCCTCAGTGCAGTCAGGTCCTCCAGAGTTCTGCTAATGACCTCATTAATTGACTCAGGTGTGTTGAAGTAGAGACACATCTAAAAGTTGCAGGACACCGGCCCTCGAGGACCAGGATTGCCCACCCCTGTCATACAGCCATGAGTCTTCCTGGGAATGATACAACAACTTTTCACACCTGGATTTGGGGATCCTCTGCCATTCTTCCTTGTAGATCCTCTAAAGTTCTGTCAGGTTGGATGGTGGATGTTGGTGGTGCCATTTTCAGGTCTCCCCAAAGATGTTCAATTGGGTTTAGGTCAGGGCTCTGGCTGGGCCAGCAGAAAATGCTTTTAGAGTTGTTCTTTGTTATTTTAGCTGTGTGCTTCGGGTCATTGTCTTGTTGGAAGGTGAACCTTTGGCCCATTTGAGGTCCTGAGCACTCTGTGAGAGGTTTTCGTCTAGGATCTCTCTGTACTCATCTTTGCTTCAATTGTTACCCTGTCCGTGCCACTGAAAAAAATATCCATAGGATGATGCTGCCACCACCCTGTTTCACTGCTGGGATTGTAGTGGGCAGGTGATGATCAGTCAATACTCATACCGCTTAGAATTAACACCAAAGTTCAATCTTCATCTCATCAGACCAGAGAATCTTATTTCTCAGTTTGTGACTCTTTCATGTGTCTTTTGGTAAACTCTATGCAGGCTTTCATATGTCTGGCACTGAGAAGAGGATTCCATCCAGCCACTCCTCCATAAAGCACTGACTGGTGGAGGACTGCAGTGACAGTTGACTTTGTGGAACTTTCTCCCATCTCCATCTATGGAACTCAGCCACAGTGACCTTTGGCTTCTTCTTTACCTCTCTCACCAAGGCTTTTGTTCCACGATTGCTCAATTGGATGAAAGAGTTCTGGTCGTCACAAACTTCTCCCATGTAAAGATTATGGAGGCCACTGTGCTCTTTGGAACCTTAAGTGCAGCAGAAATTCTTTTGGAATCTTGACCAGATCTGTGACTTGCCACAATCATGGCTCTGTGCTCATTGAACAGTTCCTTCCACTTCATGATTCTCATTTGCTGACATGAGCTGTGAGGTCTTATAAAGACAGGTATGTGCCTTTCCTAATCAAGTCCAATCAGTTTAATTAATCACAGCTGGACTCCAATGAAGGAGTAGAACCATCTCAAGGAGGAGCAGAAGAAAGGGACAGCATGTGAGTTAAATATGAGTGTCACAGTAAAGGGTCTGAATACTTATGACGATGTGATATTTCTGTTTGTCTTTTTTAATAAATTTGCAAAAATTTCTACATTTCTGTATTTTTCTGTCAAGATGGGATGCTGACTGTACATTCTTTAGAAAAAACTTTAATTCAGCAAATGGCTCCAATGAAACAAAGTGAAACATTAAAGGGGTCTGAATACTCACCTAATTAGCAAAGACTTGTTTTTCACATAGAGAGTGAGGTGTTATCAAGTCCTATCATCGTGTTACAGACTTTCCAAAGATTCTGCATAGATTCTAGTTGACACTAGGCTGTGAGGTCAACTTGTGACCTTTAAGTGAGGGTGGCAACATAAAAGAGACTAATGAAAGGAAGAAGTTCTAAGTTTATCTAGCTACAAGCCATATAGAGATGCAGCAAACATGTGGAGGTTTTGGTCTTCATACAAAATGCCATTCTTGGTGCAAAATAATATACTCCACATGACCTTGAACACACCATCCCGGCTGTGAAATCTGGTGCAGCATCATGACATGGTAATGCTTTTCTTTTCTTCAGCAGAAACAGGAAATCTGGTCAGAGTTTCAGGGAAGATTGATGGAACTAAAAACTTGTTAGAGACTGCTGAATACTTGAGACTATTGTGGAGGTGAAATTCTGCAGGTCTGTTCTGGGAATAGGTTTAGATGTGTGGAGGTTCTGTATTGGCTGGAATTATTCAAGACCAACAAAAAGAAACTATACTGACAATCTTGACCAATGTGCAAGAGAAAGATATATCAACAGAATTGGTCTGTCGGGATTGATCCATATAAGACAAAGAATATAGTTTAGCTGATTTATTCATAGCCACTGTCATGGCAGTTAGTTACAGATACCTACCAAGATGTCGGTCAGCTACAAAGTTCCAGAAAGTGTGATGTCATATGATAACTATGTATTACCAATGTTTGCCCGTGGCATATGTAACGCACCAGTTTGACGCTATGAAACTTACTGAAAATTGGAGGAAGTTCAAAGCATCTCTTCCATCTATCATAACAGGATCAGATTTCAGACTCCAACGTCTTTTTGCCGACTTCCTAAGTAAACAGCCACACAAAAGTTAAAGAGGAGCAGCAAAAACAAATTAGATGGATTAGCAGAGCTTGCTGTTATCCAGGCATGTTACTGAATAGTATCACCTCTGTTGTCTGGATAATCAGCTGTTATTATGCTGTGACAGTCATGAGAGTGTCATACATTCCATTTTCCACACGCAGGATGAGATTTGAGCAAATGTCTTCAGTCAGGGGCTTTCTCATATTAGTTGCAAGACTGACTGCTACTGGAGATCCTTCATGCCCACAGTATCCCCATCTACAACAACCCTTTGAATATATGTATCTGGATGATGAATAACAACATTTCATTTTCTTAGGTAAATAAAATAATTGAATTAAATCACACTATTATCTCTTTCAACTGACTTTAATTTCACTCATTCCACTTGTAAATGGGTGAATATCAACTGCAAAATGAGGAAGGAGTCATTCAGTGTTCGAGCAAAGCGTAGCAGCCCACGGCCTTTTCAACCTTTGCCTCTCTTTGGGAGCTCCCTTGAGGTGAAGGCTTCTCAGTATAGTCTAGAAAGGGAGGAGGGGGCACTTGATGTTCATAGTGGCTGACAGGGCTGGACCAGTGGTGACCCTGCTCTACTGCTGCTAATGGCTGACTGGGCACAGCATGGAGCTGCGATGAGCAGAGGGATGTCAGTCAGCTGACCTGCAGCCACCTAACAACCTAAACGCACAACACACGCCACCTGCTACACAGCTCTCAGAGTCCCCATCAAGTCAGATGAAATATGCAAAGATGGAGTTCATCACTTATCTCAATGACTCCAACAGCTTTCTGCTCAAAAGCACCAGATTCAAAGAAATATTTAATAGGAAACACTTGGTTTTCTGTCTGATATAGATTCAATCCGACAGCTCTGAAATTCACCTCTATTGTATCAAAGCTGAATCACAGTAATAAGGGTATGAATCACCTGCCAACCACATATTTCACCACCACCACCTATCAGAGTCTGAGACAGGTAACATTGCTCTAATGTGCAGTCTATAACCATAGTAACCACAGTACATAGTACACTGTGTCCACAATTACTAAGTAAGTTATAGTTTTGAGGATTCGTTTTATTGTTGAACAACTACAATCCCAAATGTTGATAACTTCTAGCAATTTCAAGAGTGCTGCATCCCTCTGAAAGACTTTTTTAGAGTTTTGGACGTTTCAGAGTCACTTTAATCTATTTTTTGGCCCATTTTGCTTGAGGAAAAGAAGCTGCCTAATAATTCTGCACACCTTGGTATTAGGTGGATCTCCTTAGGCCCCACCCTATTAAACAAATAGACATCAGCTGATATGTTTATACTCAATAAACATTAAAGTTTATACAACTTGGAGATGTAAAATATGCATGAAAATGATGATATGATCAAAACTGAAACTTTCCTAATAATTGTGCGCACAGTGTAAACAAAAGTTGGGGTCTGTCACAGAGATGTGGTCCTTTGTGCTAACCTGCATCATAAACAATAGCTTAAGTTAAACTTATACATGCTTTCTATACTACAACACGGCTTTTTAAACTGATCTCAGTGTGAATCTTTAATGTTTTCCGTTGTTTCTTTTTTACAAAACACAACTAGTGCTGCTGATTTTACAGGCTAAAAAGATGCAAATGTTGCTCTGCAGGAACAGCCCCGGTTGGATTCTCTGAACACAGCTAACTCTGACATAACAAATGTCTTCATGTCACAGGCTTATTTTACCAGTGTCAATAAATAATCTTTACATATGTTTATGGTTTCCTTACCACTGTCTATATAAAAACGGATGTAGAAAGCTAAATAACCCAAGAAAATGTCTCAGATTTATGTTCTGTTCCTCTGTGGCTTCAACTAAATGTGGCTTCTTCCCTTTCCCAGATCATCCTTAACTCCATGCATAAATACCAGCCCAGGCTCCACATTGTCAAAGCTGATGAAAACAACGCCTTTGGATCAAAGAATACTGCCTACTGTTCTCACATCTTCCAGGAGACGGCCTTCATCTCAGTAACATCATATCAGAATCATAAGGTATACAAATCTGACTTTTCATTTTCCACACAGTCAATAGCTACAGCTATTTGGAAGAGATGTTTCATGCAGTGCTTTAAGTACAAGAAATGTTATTGTGTGCCTTATCTAACATGGTCGTATCTGCATAAGACTGCTGATCCAAATATTTCTTAGATTAGATGGCTCTGCTGTTGGTAGCTGCAGACTGTGCTGCTGCTATGTATTGCATTACAATGTCACACTCATTCAACACTCCTGTGGTTGACGAGTGTTCAACCACAGGTGCTTCCTTTATAACTTAATGACTTAGCATGTCTGCAGCTTCCTGAAGAGTTGGATAAGAGATGAGTCAAGGGTCCCACCCCCCCCACTCCATGTCTGAATCTCAGATCTCAGTTTCTGATTAAATTTGAGATCTGCTAGCTATAGAAACAAAACACTTCTACTGCTGTGACATTTGAAGATCCTGTTCAACACACCAAATTTGCTTATTAGTTCTAATTATTGGCATGCTTACTGATTTAACCCAAAAAGTCTAAGAGTTGTACTAAAATGTTTTTTAGATCACTCAGCTGAAGATTGAAAACAACCCCTTTGCTAAAGGGTTTCGAGGCAGTGAAGAAGGAGACCTGCGTGCTTCCAGACTAGAGGGGTACGTTTCTACAGTAAACCACCAGTGAAGAAATTATCTCATAAATCCTTAACATATTACAACTCACTCTATGGTTGCACCGTTTGCAGTTTTCTGGCCGATTACCAACCCTTAAAAATCCTGTTCTACAAATTCTGATTTTGGCCGATACTGATATTTTTTGTCTAAAACATTGCTAAATATAGTAAGAAAGTCAACTGAGTTGGCAACAGTGGGGTGACTATAGTTAACAGCAAATGTGCAGACCTGGTGGGCAGGTCTGTCAGTCAGACTCTCATGGCAGAGCAAAAGAAGACAGTGGCTGATTTTCAGACCTTTGCCAAGAGCCGATTCATTGGTGCACCCCTAACTCATACCCTTGATACCAGCATACTTTTTATTTGCATAAGACTGTTTTGGACAGAAGTCTGTCCTTCTCTCTGAAAATGTTGACTTTTCAATGAATGTCTGACAAAGTTGTTCTGTTCCTGATGTTTAGGAAAGATTATCCAGTCATTTCTAAGAACATGGTTCGTCAGAGGATCATCTCCTCACACAGCCACCTGGCAGGGAAGCTCCGGGCTGGAGTATTGACCAGCCATGCTCAGGTCATGTCTTCTTATCCGTATGACACAGGAGTTTCTTTGTCAAACTTAGAATCCCAGGATTCTCTCTCCAACCACTTTCCTCCGAGCAGAGATCCCAGTCTAGTTTACCACTGCTTCAAACACAGAGGTACATTTCTGTTTTTATAAGGAAATAATACAAAATCAAACACTGTATGCAGTGGTCCACATGTCAGCTGACTTTATTGCTCTGCAGATAACAGCCGACACCTGGAGCTCGGATGCAAGCAACCATATCTGGAGTCGTCATCGGTGATGTCAGAGGAGCATTTCTTCCGTTCTGCTCCCTCCTACGAGTCGCCTTTGCTCTCTCGTTCTTACTGCGGCGAAGCCATCACTGCCAGAGAAGCTTGCATGTACAGCGGGATGGAGGCCCAGCCCGGAGCGGGGCCAGGGGTGGCAGAGAAAGACGAGCGGACCATCTCTCCTTCTGTTAACTGCAGCATGTGGGCCCCGATGCAGCCATATTCCCGCTATGGCGTGGAGGCCGTCCAGTACCAGCCCTTCACCTCTCACCCCTTCTCCAACACCGCAGCGGTCCACCCTGTGCTGCCACAGCCGGCCTCAGCAATGTTACCCCGACCGCAGGCCGACCTGGGCGTCTACAACTCAGCTGTGGTTCAGAGGGGTCTGCCGGTCATACCGCAGTCATCCTCCTCTTCGTCCTGCTCTCCAGTTCTCACTGGTTCCAGTGACGTAATAAGTCATCAACCTTTGTATCACAAAAAGTCAGGCTCCCCACTCCAGCCTCTGAAAGAGTATTCAGCGTGTGCTAGCCAGAGAATGTTGCCTATCCGAGATTCTTCCCATCAGTACCAAGTGGGGCTGAGTAATGCAGGAAGTCACTGGACTGACAGCTAATGTGTGGATAAACCCATCTGTTCAGGTGAAAAGTTATGAAAGGTTTCTGAAAGCCCAGAGCAGCTGAAGATACTGAAGTACGATGACACTGAACAGCAGTCACGGTCTCTGTTGAACTGCACTGCAGATCTGTAATCTACACAGCCTGTATACTGAACAGTCAGCGCCCGCCTCTCCACTTATACAAACAGATGCTGCAAAGGCTGGAGACGACTCCGAGACTTGAATACAAACTGTGTGTATGAGGAGCATAACATGTCTAACACACACCCAGGTCACAACAACAAGCCAGGAGGAGATACACTCAAAATATGGAAGCAGGAAGATGAAGAAAGCATAAAAGGGAAAATGATCAATGATATTACTATCAATATTTTCTGAGTTGCCTTTTAAAGTTGCGGTATGCAACTTGTATAAAAATATTTTGGTAACACTTTATTTGAAATGTTGTGAATAAGACTGTCATGACATAATACCTGTCATGAACATGAGTAAGTCTTCATGAATATTTATGACTGTTGTCATAAAGTGTCATTCAGTAAATCATGACACTTTTAATACAAAGTTGACATTATTCAAAATAATTTCAGCTTTATGACTACTTGACATTAACCAAGAAATCATAATCTGACATAAATTTATAATAAAATAATAAATTTACTGATTAAACTTTAACAATTATGTAGCTTTATGTTATTAAAGTTTAATCAGTAATACTTTTATAACAAATTTATGTCAGATCATGATTTTTTGGTTAATGTCCAATTGTCATAACAAAGACATTGTGAATAATGTCAACTTTGTATTAAAAGTGTCATGATTTACTCAATGACACTTTATGACAACAGTCATAAATATTCATGAAGACTTACTCATGTTCATGACAGGTGTTATGTCATGTTTATAATGGTGTTATGACAGTCTTATTCACAACCCGTCAAATAAAGTGCTACCAATATTTTTAACATATTTGTTGAAAAAGTTGTGCCATGTTGTGACGGTGTGGTGTGAGACAGATAATCTGTGAAGAAAATTGAGCTCCTCTGCCGTCTCCCAGAAACAACCAATCAGAGCCCAGAGGTATCTTAGTTCTGTCAATCATCCTCCATGAGGCACTGCTCATCCCTCCTTCTGTTTTTCCCCTTTGCTCGCTGTTATGCTGTGGCTAGCACAGCCTGTCCTGAATGCTAAGACTAGTTAGCATGGCCAGCCATGACTGAGGATGATATATAGTATAGAATACTCTATTGTTTTTTATTTGGCTTCTTGATCTGGGACTTGAGTCCAAATTTCATACTACAAACAAGCAAATTCTATCTGGTATGACAGATAGACACCTGGAGTGGTAAATTGTTTCTCCACCATTAGCACACTTAGTAGCAAGTACATGGGATCCATGGACAGCACTAAGAACCTCCTCCTGGCTCTGATTGGCTGTTTTTGGTCGGGAGTGGTGGAGATGAATCTTTTCACAGATTATCTGTCTCACTACATATTGTCACTACATGGAGACAGTTACAACAAATATGCAAAAAGCATCTTTTTTTTAATAAAAGCTGGATTCTTCAGCGTTAATGCCACAATATGTTTTCCTAGAATGCTTTGTTACATACTGCTGTTGTCAAGTTATTGAATATATTATTGAGAAACATCTTAAGTATTATTGCCATGACACCTGGATGCAGTTAGTGATACCATGACAGGTGACTCTCTATAATAAAGGGTCCCCAGGTATTCCCAGGGTAATTATATATTTGCAGGTCTGATAGAATAAAAATTAAAACAATGCATGAATAAATAAAGAATAATGGCTTTGTTTTCAGGTTATAATGTGTCAGTTTGGATATTGGTTGCAAACTTAGTGCCTGTGACAAACAGAGAACAATAACCTTAAATTATTTAAAATAATTATAGATTTTAAATATGAAAAGCTGTTGCAGACAGACTGATATGTTGCTGTTTCACAACTAACTGAATGATTGATAAAGATGCAGAATCAACATATTTTTATTTAGCTTGACCTCTGGACATCTGAGCTGAGATAAAGGACTGCATCCTCCAGCACGTTACCGTCTGGACCTAACACAGATTATGAAGGAACGCCCGTAGCAGGAGGGAGAGAAAAGATATTCTGAATGCCTTTCTTATATTATAACTCTTAGAGAGAAATTAGAATTGGTGGGTCAAAGCTTTAAATCAATCAGCCGAACAAATTCTGCATCCAAATCCAGAGTTTATCATTATAACAATTCATTTGCCTGTCATTCAGAGCAAAAGGAACTGATAGGTTCCTCTCCTTTGTTTATTTGGAAGATCAGCAGTCAAACATTCAGATCATTCAAGTAGTGCTTCTAAAAAAGATTTTATATAAAAAGGAAAAAGTAACTATACAAATCAAACTGTATGTATAAGCAGAGTAGTTTTACACTTGTTAACAGAATATTTATAGAAACTCATGTCTCTTCCAGCAGTTTGATTCTAACCATTTAATTTCCAGTCAGCTTTATTTGGTGTTATTTTCCTAATGGATTGAGCGTAGTGTGACTGTCACCACACAGCTCAGATTCCTCCCCTATTGCCAGAGGATCCTGGCTGATTAAGTCATGTCAAACATTTACGGTCTAGGAATTCCAGATTGCAAGTCTGAGAAATGTTAGAAATGGCAAACTCCTGGATTTTTGCAGAACCTGCTGCATATAATCAGGTTCTTTACAACCTGGTGATATGCAGTCAGTTTTATTGACGTAAAAAAAGATTATAATAGTACTTTTCCTAACCTTTTTATATTCACTTGCAGTAGTCTTCAAAAATAAAACTAGGAAAATAAAGGCAGTTTAAATAAAAAGAGAAAAATGTTGACACTGTTCTGGTCATTTTTGTCTTCTCTAACAATAAAAAGAATACTCAACTGTGGAAAAGTGGAAGATGTGTACAGAGTTCAATTCAAACAGTTTCCCACTTCCTGGTGTGATTTAAGCGCATGAGGGGTTATTTCTAACATTTAAAAAAAATTTCTTTGTGATTCTGCTGCCTTGCAGTTCACATTTTTGCAGTTTAGTATCAATGTGAGTCAGAATGTGAAATAGATTGCAATTAAAAGAGAAGTTGTAAAAAGTCTGCTGAGAGGAGAGATTTGACAGCAGGATGGGGTGATCAGAGCGCTGTGTGCTGTTTTACCTCCTGTTGGATCATGAGTTATGCAGGTTCTGTTTTACATCAGCACCTCTTCCTCTATCTCCCTCTCAGCTGTTCATGCAGTTCACATGAAGGGAGTTCTGCTCTCAGAGCAATCAACAAATCATCAACTGGCAATCTTCAGATGTGGAACCTGATAAAAGATCAGGAATACCTGAGATGAGTAAAGCACAGTTTCTTGCTCTGATCAACTTTACATAAACACTCATACTGGGGATTTGTTGTTGTTGGTGTAAATCATATTAATATTTAGTGTAGAGAATTCTGAATATTTTTTCTGAGTAGTTAAAATAAAATTAGATTTGTGTTTTATGTTACAATTTATTCGAATTCAGGCAAGAATCACTTTATATTATCAGTCATAGAAAAAAAATTAAGTATCCTGCTTTTTAAACCAAAACAAAAAAGGCTAAATATATATATTATATACAAGCACATGTAAAACAATGACCAGCACTAATAATCCAACAATCAAAAACAAACCATCCTGTTTCATTAAAGGGTCTGCAGCACCATCCTGCTGGAACCATTGGTGCTGGAAGTGGACCAGCTGTTCAGACTGAGTCAGCGGTCAGCATGTAAATGACATCCATTTCCTCTGACCACCACACTGTCTGCATCAGCTGATGTCTGCACTGTGCAGTGGAAGAAGAGCTGCAGGTACGCCTCTCTAACCTGGATCACCACTCCTAATGTCAACTTTACATCTGATCTGTGTCTTATAAAAATAATAAATAATTACATACTAAAAAATAAGAATTCTGTACAGCACAAATGACAAACAATACCAACTGAAGATAAAACATTTACTAATTGATGGTATTTATGTGAAAGCGACAAAGTAGAGATGAACACAAAAGAAACCGAAATGGTGCGTTCAATGCCCCGAAGAAAAATCTTCCATTTCAGTTTTTCCAGAAATCAAAGAGCAGAGGTGGACTGCAGCTGGGGCCAGCCACATCTGCAAACAACAAAAGGATAAAGTCAGATTTTCAATTAAACATTAAGATATTACCTTACTATTTTCTTGAACGTCTTTGCTGAAATCCAGCAGTAGACCCTGCAGAGTTTCAGGTGAGGTTCCCTACACATCAAAAGGAAAGTAGCTGACACCAAAGATCCCTGACTTTGGTTTAATAGACTAAGTTTTTTTTTTTTTGTCAAAGCTTTAATGGTGCATTAAAGAGCAGGAAAGCCATATTGAAATTTATGTTATCTGACTTTCCACATAAAAGCCCAGTCACTCTCATTAGAAAAATCCCATGTTTGAGCCCCTCATGGAGCGCAGAGTGAGCATGCTGCGTGTGTATCTTCAGTAAGAGGACCTGGGTATTAGAGCCCATCTGGAAGTCATTGACGGTAGAACTGGCTGTTTCCCTCTCCCCTGCATCGCGCTGCCCTTCCTTACTGTCGTCCCATAATCCCACCTAACAGCCGCCTGGGCTTGGCTGCTCCATTCCGACACAATGATGGGCTTAAATTGGCCTTCTTGTAAAAAAGAAAGGGCTTTGGCTGTTCAGCAAGCCACTCCAAAGGGACACTTTAAATATCTAAGAGGGATTTAATATCAAGTCCATTAGGGCTTTTCTGGAACCCTGTAAATACTCAATTAGTGGATGATTTTGATTTGATCCACATGCAGAAATGTTTTGTTTCTGCATGTGGATCAGAAAGAGTCTAGGAGAGATAAAGCTTCATGCCAGCTCACCATCCATGTGTCACAAACAAAAGGTCACATTTACAGCTAAGTAAAACATAATGAGCATGTGCAGCTTTTCCTAAGTCATCTTTGTTATGTTCCTTCATAAAAAAAAGATTAATGGTGTTCTGGAGGCCAGAAGAACACAAGAGTCACAGAGGGATTACAACAGGGAGCCCAGCTCAGAGGCACGGGAGGCTGGAGAACTGGGCCAAAAGGGCACCGGGTGGGTTCAAAGCTCCGATGGAGGGACATTAAACTGTTAGCGTGTGTGATCAAACATGCAGATGGCTGGAACCGATCTGAACCACAGCTAAATCTGCAGGATAAATAAAATCTGTGTGTTTTAAACTGGCTTCGGATAAAAGCATCGGAAAAACGAATAGTTGTTAAGAGGAGTTATTGGATTAATCATTCAGGAAGCAGAGAGGCACTTTATTTATTTCTGTACTGGAAATAAACTGTTGTGAAAACAATATGCCCCCTGTTGGTTTCTTCTAGTTCTTCTTTTTCACAATTAAAGGCTTCAAATCATCAGATTCATTTTAATTTCAGACAAACCTGAAAAACAAAGTGGCCATTTTGAAATGATAATTTCAGTAATGAATGGAGCTATCCAAATCAATCTGGCCCCAGGAGCAATTTCTGTTATGAGTAAAGTGGGAAGCTGCCCAGGGCGGCTTCTCCTCTAGGGTGGAATTAGATGCCCCTTTAGTAAACGGTTATGAAGTTAAATCTGTAGCCTATTTTTGTCTTATTTTACAAAAGGTAGAATGTTTTTATAACAACTGTGCAATTTAATGTTTTGTGAAGTGTGATGTTGTAAATAGTTTTATTAAAAACATTTCTTTAGATTTTTGTTGACTGTTGTGCAGTGAAATTTGCAGCTCAATGAGTATTGCAAAGTACACATAATTTTGTAAATGTATGATTATCAGTGTAATTTATTTTAATTATATTTATTTCTATTTTTGTATGTGTCTTATATAAGTTTAATTGCATTTATACAATATATTTGTGCTTTGCTGTGTGTGTCTATAGTAGTATTCTAGTTACTTTCACATAAAAAATTTGTGTGCATATTTGTATCTATCTATCTATCTATCTATCTATCTATCTATCTATCTATCTATCTATCTATCTATCTATCTATCTATCTATCTATCTATCTATCTATCTATCTATCTATATATATATATATATATATATATATATATATATATATATATATATACATATATACATGTGTGTGTGTGTGTGTGTGTTTTAAGTGCTTTCCTAAACAACAACAATTCAGATTTTATATGGGAAACTACAAACACTCCAACTGTAGAGCTACTCCTCCCTACTGTGATATCATGTATATTTAACAAAGGTACTAATATTAAACAGAAGCATCTTATAATCATAATGATAGTCCTGTATTCTAGAGGTATATTAATATGTAACATTGACAAGCGAGGCGGCCTGGCGGGACACCAGGTAACTGAAATCCCCTGCCAGCCCAATTTCCTTTAATCCGTATGACACAGTTCAGGCATAGCTGTGGCCTGGTAAGGTTCTTTCCTTCCTTCTGCTCTTTTTCAGGTTAGAAATGGAAGGTAACTGAGTAGGCCTGAAACAGTGCTCTGTAAAATCCACCACAGCATTTCCTTTCAAGCACTAAATGTCCAAACTCCATCATATTTATCTTCAATTCAATTCTACACAGTTTATTTATGATGTGTCAGTTCACAAAGAATGAACTGTTCTACTGGTAAAATATAGTCATGCTAGGACAGAATGCACCGCTTCTTTACTTGGGAGAAGAATAATTATTTTCAGTTCTGTTCTGGATTTATCAGGCAGGGCGTGAAGAGCAGCCAAAATACGATTTTAATGTTTAAAGTTTTGTTGCTGCTCAAAACTTTCTAGTGAATCTTGTGGAGATCCTGAGAAAAACGAACTTAAATAGTTGAGACTGAAAGGACTAATGCGTGGGGTGATTTTTATGCATGGCCTTCAGTCTCAACAGTCATGTTAAGAGGACAGGAGGTGCTTTTGGAAATGTTTTCTTTTTATTGTAGACATATACTGATACTGCAGGACAAATTACTGCCACTCAGAGAAAATTACTGGATGCAAGTTTGTTACTAAGGTCCTTAAGACATTACTAACCTAAAGCTGATGGGTGTTACTTCATATTTAGTCAACTTTTACCTCTAAGAAATAAATAAACTAAATGAGTAGCAAACAAACATAGCTTCTATTAAAACTGCAGTTCATAACTTTTATAAACATATTTTTATGTATTTGTTAAAATGTTTAGTATGTATTGATTATTTGTTAAAATGTTTACTATGTATTGACAGTATGGTATGAGACAAATAATCTGTGAAAAAAAATCAACTTTCTCTACTGGTCTTGCTGTCAACTGTGGAAATACCATTTCCTGCCAGAAACAACCAATGAGAGCCAGGAGGAGGGTCTTAGCTCTGACCATCACCCTCAGTTCACACTGATCAAACCTCCTCCTTTGCTCTCTGCTATCCTACAACTGGTTCCCCCCTGTGGAATCTGACATGAATAATCAGGCTAGTTAGCATAGTCACCAATGACAGCAGATAGTTTCCTGTAACCTTAAGTTGTTTCTCTGCCATTAGCACATTGAGCAGAGCATACACAAGGGTGATTGAGCTCAAATTTAATGCTCAAATTTGAAGAAAACTTGTAAACCTACCAAGACAAGGCCGTCCACCTAAACCTCCAGGCTGAACAAGGAGAGCTCTGATCAGACATGCAGCCAAGAGGCTCATGGTGACTCTGGACCAGATGGAGAGACCCACAGCTCAGAGGAGGAATCTGATCCACAGGACAACGATTAGTCATCACTGAACAAATGTGATCTTTATGGAAGAGTGGCAAGAAGAGAAAGTCGCTGCTAAAGAAAACCATAAGAAGTCTTGTTAGCAGTTTGCAAGAGGCCATACTGGACACAGAAAACATGTGGAAGGAGCTTTGGTCAAACCAGAATAGAAATTTACTTTTGGGTCAAAATGCAAAATGCTATGTGTTGAGGAGAACTAACACATAGCAGTTCTATGTGTTAGAACTGCTATGTTCTAACACATAGAACATAAACATGTTGTTTACTCTGGTGTGTTCAGAGTAATGTGGTGTGCACATTACTCTGAACACACCATCCCCATTGTCAAATATGGTGTTGGCAGCATTATGCCCTGGGTGCTTCTCTTCAGCAGGAACAGGGAAGACGATCAGAGTTGACGGGAAGAGCAATGTTAGAAGAAAATCTGTTGGAATCTGAAAAAAACTGGAGAGTGGAGCGGAGGGTCAGCTTCCAGCAGGACAAACATCCTAAACATAAAGCCAGGCTACATTAGGATGATTTAAAGCAAAGCATATTTATCTGTTAGAATGGCTCAGTCAAAGTCCAGACCTAAACCCAAACCAGAATCTGTGGCAAGACCAGGAAACTGCTGTTCACAAACATTCTGCATCTAATCTCACTGAGCTGGAAATAATTTGCAAGGAAGAAAGAGCAAAAATTTCACAAAGCTATAGAGACACCCTAAAGACTAGCAGATGGAATTGCAGCAAAGTATTTACTCAGGGGGATGAATACTTTTGCATCTTGCACTTTTCAATATTTAAACATAAAAATTGTTTTGGATCATGTTTTTTGTCTACTTCATAATTGCATACTACTTTGTGTTGGTCTTTCACATTAAATTCCAATTAAATGTATATATTTGTAGTTGTAATGTGACAAAATATAAAAAAGTTAGTGACTTTGTCAGCTGCTTCACAACTGACAATGTGAATACTTCTGCAAGGCACTGTATATGTTATTACACAATGAGAATATTATACAATCACAACATAGTGTCAGTTTTAACAAATATTTGCAGAACATATTTGTATAAAAGTTACATACTGCAGCTTGAATGTATCTTTTCATTTTGCTTTATGTTTACCTTTTCTTTAGAGAAACAGGGTGAGGTAGCTGCTTCATTAAAAACAAGTTTAAGCAGAAGAAAACACACAACTGACAATGAGGAGAAATGCTAACTGACTGCAGCATGAAGATTCACAGCTTGGATTAGTAAATTTCCCTTTAACCTCCTGAACCGACTTTTCCCTCTGGTTGGAGTCTCCTGATGATGCCTGGCAGTTCAGGCGAGAGCCACAACACAAAGACCCAAAGTCTCTCCAACCCCCACACCACCAAATTCATCTGGGATTAGTGGGTCCCATTCAAAGTACATACAAACCTCCCAGGAAACTTCTGAGAACTGAACGGCGCTGAAAGCAACTGGAACTCTCCTACATTAAGATTTGATTTATGTTTACCTTTATTTAGAAGTATGGAAGGCTTTTCCTCACTTGCCATAGCAAGTTTATTTCCCCCAACTTTCAAAAAGCCACTCACTATCCGCTAAGCACAAATTAAAGCTGATTAATACAAAAATGGTTTCCAGTTCCCCCAGTTGATCTATTGGGAGGCAGTATTAGACAATACCCACATCCACTCCACAAACACAGGCTATGTTACTGTGTTCGGCAAGAGTCAGCAGGGAGGAAGAGGATTTCTTCTTGGAGTACTCATACCCTCTACTGGCTACAATGTGTAATGTCAAACAGAAGTAGGATTCTACCATTTTGCATTGATAAAACCAACATGTCTCTGTACAGTGGACCATAGAGCAGATCCTTGAGCTTCCAGCAGCATGTCTGGCTTGACCACAAAAGATAATGACATGTTTATGATTTATATCTGTCGAGTAAAATAAAGGACCTTTAGAACAACAATAGACAGAATCTGAGAATTTAACTTTATGTTTTAATATTATCTGTTCAGAAAATATATTTATACCTGCCTATTCTATTTTATGTTGTGGGCAGAAAAATATATATTTAATTATGTTCTAAAGTAATAAAACTTTTTTTTTTTTTCATATTTTTTTTGTTTTGTTGCCTACTAAACAGAGTCCTAATAAGTCTACCTAAGTAGCTTGTGGGATTCCAGTCTGCTTGTCTTCCATCTTTTCAACTTGTGTAAATAAAATGTTATTTATCAGTAAATTCTAGGAAAGCCAATGGCAGAAAAACATTTGACTTTATTTTTGTTCACTAATCACTCTGTGAGGTAGCATCGCTCAAAAGGACACTGAAGCCAGACAACGTAAGGGCCGGATTCAAAGGGCAGTGGCTTCCGTCCAACCAAGATGACTATCCTCTATTAAGCCTGTAATGACAATACCTTGAGCTGGCTCCTTAGAGCTTCATGTTTAGCAGCCGGCCTGGTCCGGATCAAGTATTTACTTTGATAAGTACGGTTTACCGGGGATCACATGCTGCTGACAGGCACGTTAGCCAAAGGAGGAACAATCCTTCTGAGGGTGATTAAGTGTCTAAAGAAAGGCTGGGTGAGAGGTATAAGACCACTAAGTTTGTCCTTTTTGCACGCTCTATACCGGTGGAGGTCAGGATTTCATGAAAAACACAACCATGATCAGTTCATCCCCATGTCCTGCTCTGATACTGCCCATCCATCCGTCCGTCCATCCATCCATCTTCTTCCACCTAATGTGAAAGTACATTTCAAAACCTTTAGTGGTTTTTCTTTTTCTTTTCATTCATCATGTTTTTCTGTCACCATATCAGATTAAGTACTAAGATTAAAACAGCCGAAACAACCAGAACAGTTGATAAACTCTTAAAAATTCTTGGTCAACAGGTGAAGTGAAGAGAAGAAAACTGAACTGAAAGAACTTCCTTCTTCATGGTTCCTAATAAGACTTGTGATTGGCTGTTGAAATAATGTTTTAATTCCCTGATGGTTCAGATGAAGGGAAGCTCTCAGCTTGGCTGGCAAATTTAAAACATCAAAAGAAAGCATCAAAGCTCAACATTTACTATCTATTAAGAGTTCAGAGTTTGGTCCTTGGTTATGAGGGTAAAAAAATCAGCTAATACTTTTTGTTATGCTACCTAAACAAATTACTAGCTACCTTCAACTCAACTAGGCCTGTCACAATAACAGATTTTGTTGGAAAACAAATTGTCCCAGCAGTTATTGCAATAAAGAATATTGTTGTTTTGAGACCATTTTCAAGTATTAAATTGATAATGGCATGATAAGGCAAGTTTGCTCTCTCAAAGATCAATAAACTTTAATTATGCAAAGAACACCTCACACTGGAACTGGAAAATATTTTAAATTTCTAAAATAAAACACAACAACCAAAAACAATAAATTAAATGGATTATAAAGTCTCTGTAAACAAAATGGCCTTTCAAAAAATAATAATTGTCAAATTGAAAATTATTGAGCTAAATTTAGTTTATCATTAATTTGTTATTGATGCAGGCTTAAACACACACAAACTTGAAGGAAAGAAATTAACAGAAAAAAGCAATAAAACCCAAAGAAAAATCATCTCATAAGCTGGTTGATGGAGGTGTAAAAGACAGGCCTGGCTGCTGGAAGGCAAGCTCAGTAAATCTGGACACCAGGTGTCCTTCCAGCAGGTGTTGGATTACCAGCTGGCATTTCCAGGACAGGACCCTGTGTCCTGTGAAGGGGGCATATAGTAAGAGGCCTAAGCACAGGTAATGAAGGTAAACTTGAGGATTTAGGTCCTCAGCTCTGACTCTAAAGACTCTTAGCAGGTGATTTGTGGCTCATCCCCTCGAGGCTTAGGCTGTGACGATCTGACAAAGCTCGACTATCAAATCAGGTGTCTACTTAACGCAGTCCAGCCAGGTTGATCGGAGAGATGGCTGAAGAGTGGGTTGAATATCCTGTTAGCGTAGCTGTTTCAAAGGGTATTTAAAGGGTGATCCCATTATGCGGGATTGAAATCTCCATAATGTGTTCCAAAACAGCTCCAGGAAGGATTCTGACAGCCTTTTCTGGCAGGAAACCGCTACAGGACACATGTTAAACTGCATCAAGGTTGTCTTCATTGTGCATTGTGTCAATGGGAGACAATGATCAACAAATGTCATAAAAGCTGGGAACTCTGGCCTGTCCTCCTGTGGACATGCAACCACCCCCAACCAGCAAATACCTCTTGTGATCCCCGAGGCGATTACTCATTACATGATTATGTCACATTGAGTAAATTAGACTGATACCCAATAAAACATGTGGTGTGGTGACAGAATGACAAAAATGATTATTTTTTATTTAAGCATTGAAGACTGAAAGGTGCTTTATATATTCCTGAAACTTTGGGTCTGTTGATACATCTTTGAGACTTGAACAAATGTCGGGATGAAAGACCAGTTGCTGTCGCTCACCCAGATTGACAGCAGATTTCAGGCTTCTCGTGGCCTGAATCCAATAACTACACAATCTGTGTGTTTGGGGACAACATTCAATTCAGTCAGTCATGTTCATTTATATGAGGACGTTTTGGCTAAATGAAAATGTATATGCAATTAATAACGCTTCCTGATTTTACAGTTTGGATAGTTTCTAACCACTAAAAATGTGCTTTTATGCAACATGAAAGAAGCAACCTGACATAATTATAACCAAGATTTTGTTTTCGGCTCCTAAGAGAAAAGGGAACCCTACTGCTTAAGGCAAGGATGATTCCAAATAGTGTCATATTAAAATAACCAGATGTCAGCTTTTTGGGTTGATGAAACCTTTACATTTGGGTTTAAACAGTAATGGTCAGAAGTGGTGGCAGCAAAAATAAATGCCGTAAAAATTTGCAGCAGGAGTCAGCACACAGACACTACGATGAGGTGACTTGTAATCCTCAACTATAAGCATCTCATCTGGGCTAAGGAGAACAAGAACTGGACTGTTGAACAGTGGTTCAGATTGAAGTTTGCATTTCATTTGTTAAGGTCCCAGAATCTGGAGAAAGAGTGGAGAGGATCAGTATCCATGTTGCTTGAAGTCCAGAGTGAAGTTTCCAGTTAGTGTTGGTTTGGGTATCATGTCATCTGTTGGTTCTGGTCCACTGGGTTTTCTGACATCCAGAGTCAATTCTGCCATCTCCCAGGATTCTAGAGAACTTCATGCTGACAGGCTGGATGGAGATGCTGATCTGACTTGGTAAAAGATTTGGGACCTACCCACAAAGGTACCAACAGCTGATTCAATAACGATGGTGTTCCTGTTTTTGGTTTCCCAGGAAACTCCACTAACCTTTAACCCCATAGAAAATCTATGTGTTGTCGTCAAGAGGAAAATGAGACACCACATCCAGCAAGGCAGATGACCAGAGGGAGCTATCAAAGCAACCACCATGCCTATGCAGAGCCACAGCCTAATGGCCTCCATGCCACACTGCAATAATATAGTAATTCATGCAAGAAGCGGTGTCTATGCATAGAGTGTATAGAGATGTTCATACTTTTAAGAAGCCTAACATTTCTGTCTAAAATATAACTCTTTTGCTGAGCTTATATACTATTCTAATGTTCTGAAACATTGAATCTTGGCTTTCCATTCAAAGCCTTGCAATATTTCATTCTATGTGCAAATAATCTATTTATGAGTTTTATTTTCTTAAATGAGAGACAAAAATAGTAAACTTTTTCATGATATTCAAATTGTTTTGATGTAGCTGTAAGTGGTATGAGAAAATACAGACTCTGTAGATAAACTTGATCTATACACAAATACAAAACTTTAAAAAATTGTTTTTTTTATTCTTCTTCAGTATATACCAGGAAAATGTTGCCATGTCCCAACATGCTTCACTGCCTGAACTTTTGAGCAACTTCTTTGGACCATAAGTATATAATTGGACTAAATCTGAGCCAAAAGGCATTTTGTTTCTTTTGTCAAAAATATAAAAATTATTGTAAAATCAGATTAGCTGAATTATTTAAGAGCTGCACAGTGAGCTGAAAATTACACCCAAAGAGTGTGTTCAGGGATCATGATTACAGCCCCTCTTCAGAGAGCTAAAAACTTTGCTGGAGCACGAAGTCTCACTTGTTTGAAATGCTTGTCTGCCTTAATCAGTTTACAAGTTTGTTTAGAGTCTTGTCATGAAGCTCTTGGTATCTATCATGAAGCAGCAAAGGCAAAACAACCAGACTGATTATCATCACCAGGGCCAGGAAGGGCGGACAACAACAGTGGAATTTATCACGCCCATCTCTCAGTCCCCTTTCGCTGGGACCTAAACTCATTTTCACCTCCTCTCCTCCTGGCCGAGGAGCCTCATGTCTGATGTGAGAGGATGACACCTCCCCTTCCGTTGTCCTTTTCCTGCAGACCTCACTCTTCTCCAAATGAAATCTAAACAAGCACAATTACAGTTAATTGGCTGGATAGGATCTCTGTCTGCCTTCTGTGCTTGAAAAACATCCGCTCAGCTTGCACACACACCTTCTCCTGAGGTTTCCCTTGCTGTGGCACCGAAACAGAACAGTTTTAACATGGAGCTTCTCTTCGCTCCATGTGTCCCAGTGGTTGAAAAAGCAGAGCTGGATGAAAGGGAGTGTTATGTGAACGAGTCTCAAAGCACAAACTGCTGTGTCTGATGGCTGAGATAGCAAACCTTGGCTCCGTGCTTGTGCTATCACTGGCACTCATCTCACACAAACACACTCAGCCCAAACAATGACTAGCAACATTGCTGGTAGGACAAATAACATCCTGATATAATTACACATTCAGGAAATTAACAAGACAGTATGTCTGCTGCAGCAGGAGCATGTACTCTACACTGTAAGTGATTGAGGGGAAGGAAGAGTTCAACACCAGGCTGCTGTTGGTCTGTAAATAACTGGCTGCACTTGGACAGGACAGGACAGGATAGTGGGTGGGACAAGAACCATTCCCTGTCCCCTGGAAAAACTATTTAATAAGAATTTTTGCTGATTTTCAAAACTTTAGCTTCAAAATCAGAATCAGCTTGGTTCTAAATTGTTCAGTAGAGATAGTTTGAACTTCCTCCTTCTCTCTGATCTTTAGTCCTGCTCTGCATCCATGAAACCTTGTATAAAAGGTGTTTAAGAAATTCAGATCAGTGAGAAACCTTCCTGTCTCTCCCTGTTTCGACTTGTGAGCAGTCCACTGATGTACAAAGTAAATCATGAAAAAAACTATTCGATTCGATTCAACTCGACTCAGATTTTTAGGGTCACAATTCAATTCAGTAATGATTTTTGATTCAGACACAGACTAGTGTTAGGTTAGCTTAGTTACCACACGTTTTCCTGAATAAAAAAAATATAAAAAATTCTTCAACGTGTATACGGTGGCCGAGTGGAAGTGTAAAGCAATGTGCAGGGGCACAGACATACAAAAGAAACATATTTTAAGATAGATTTTTGAGCATTTTGAATTTACTGAATTAGGTAGCAATTCCTAAGAGTAGGAATTGTGATTCTTTATAGAATATTTTCTCTGCACCTTTCATAAAAAGTGACATACTTAATGTCTTGAGATAATGAAAAGGAAAGATTTTACTCTATTTACTGTTGATGACTAAACTGAACATCTTGCATTTAATTGCAGTAACACAACATCTCTAAATTAACATAAACTGAAGAGAGCACCTTAGATATTGATGTCCTGCAGAAGGGACGGCGTCAGAGTAGGATGGAACTTAATTCAGGACTAAAGATGATATTTACAGATATTATACATATTTCACAACCTCTTGGAAAGTCTATATTCTCAATATTGAAGTCTTTCAGAAATTCAAAGAACATTTACAGTTTATAATTCTCTACTTTCTATCTTATCTATTCATGGAGATCTCTGCAAAAACAAGGAAACAGCAATCAGCAACATGCATCAGATCAACTAAACTATGACAAAATCAAACCCTACTGATCAACAAGTCAACTCATGTCTCGTTTAAGTATTTTGCAAGGTTGTATACATTTAGAAGAGCGTTTGAGAAGACATGATCAGGACAGTGATCAATGACATCCCATTTCTCAAAGTCAGTGAAAACAAAAGCCTGCCAGCAATTGAATGACTTCTCTGAGATGGCCTCTCCTTTCAAAGCTTATTTTTCCATTAACACTCAGTGTTGGTGAAAGGCTATGACTGGATAGGGCTTTGCCTGAGAGACAGCTGCCAAGCAGGTTAACAGAGCAAACATTACACTTTCAGGCATACTTATGTGCAAACATACACACAGACAGGCAGGCAAACACATGTGAGAGCAAACACAATTGAAAAGGTGAGAGGTAGACTCTCCCTGACACCCAAGGGCCACTCAGCCCCAGATTTTTTTTTTGAAGGTTTAGGCTCCACTCCCTTATTTGCTCTGCAGAGTATTCTCATCACCTCTGCTCTTCTGGTGTCGAAACATGTGCTCACTCTGGTGATTTTAAGTGAACATGCTTTTGTTCAGATCAGATTATGTGTTTTACTTTCTGTGTTTGGTTTTTACACTTTTAAAAAAATAACACCTTTGGTGGCATCTCAGATCATTTTTATTTCTAATTCAGTTCATGTGTACATTGGTTCTCTAAAGAAGTCCGAGGGTGTTTTCACACCTGATAGTCCGGTAGTCTCAGTTCAATTGGAGCCAAAATTGCAACATTTGTTGCATTTTGAGATGGTGTGGTTCACTTTCACACTGCACTGTGACAAATGAAGGAACCAAACCCTGCACTGTAGTCCGATTCCTGCTTTCGGAGTGGTCTCAGCTTCGGTTGGCATTCAACTAAGTTTGTAGGTGAGCCAGAGTTCATTTTATTGGGCCATCAGAGTTCGATTATACATTCTCACCTTCCGAAATGAAGCAGACTTTCTGGACAAATGACCTACAGTTTGATTAAAGTGAACTATACAGGGTTTTCTTATGACTGGGAAATCCTTTAATCTCCATGGCAGCTATTCAGTTGTGCAACATGCCTGGGTGGATCGAGCGTCCCTATTGAGATGTAGCTCCTTCTCAGAGCTGCAGTTTCTAAGCTTCCGAGTTCAAGCCTCACAAAGCACCTCTCCCCCTCGACTCCCACACTCAGCTCCTTCAAACTAGCCAGCAGCGATTAGCAAACACCTGGTGGAGCTACACATCTGCTGAGCTTAATATATTACTCCTTTCTCACTGTAATGCTGGAAACATGTTGTTAAAGGGTTAATAGAGAAATGATGTTTTGATGACTTACTGAAATCAGAGTGTTGGAAAAAGCAGGAGGTTCTCAAGGTGTTAAATGACAAAGTTAAATTTATTTTAAGTCATATTTGTTATACCGTAACTGAAAGAAACATAAATACTTGACTGTGCTATAAAATGACTGGCAGACACATAATACAGCCCTTGTAATTGAAATAGTTTTCAGAATTAACTTCTCAAAAGTTTCTCTTCAACACAAGAGAAGCACACTAGCCTAGCTCCAACCTGTCACTGCATGTCTGTGTGTGGAACCAAAGCAGTTCTGTGTGATGGGAAAGGATTTTTGAGCATCCTCAGGGTCAGGCAGAACAGTGATCAATTTCCACCTTTCCTGGAAGGTGTTATCACTGGCTCATCTCACATACTGCTGGTGCTGAGTCACGTTTGGAGAAGCTTGGTCTGTTTCAGTATAAACAGCGCTGACACTGGAGCCTTGGCTGTCTCATCGACTTCTTTCAACATTCTGGGGTGTGCAAAACTTCAGGAACAGTAAAAATTTTTTACACAGATTAGAAAAATAAAGGTGACAAGATAAACTAAACAATCATAGCACGTTGTCTTTCAGCAAGACTCTCATTTCAGAGCCATGATGGAATGAAACCAAGCAGAACTGCAGGAAGAAACTGTTGCTGATGCAAGCACTGTACAGATTATGCTGGCTCCTCAGGCAGAATAGAGAAACAGCACCCCCCTCTGGTCAGAGTGAGTCAGACAAACTGGATAGGCTCCCTGTCTGTAGGGAAGTGTGTCAAGGGCAACAGGGATTAAGGATCAAGCAGGAGGTGGGCAAAAGGCAAAGACAACACATCTCCAACAGCATCATGTCACAAAAGGATTATTAGGTTGTCCTGAAGTCAGTAACACACATACACACACCAAGTGCTCTATCAATTGGAAATATAGCTATTATAGCCACAATGCAGGATATGAAGGAACAAAGCAGAGCAGGGGGTTGGTGAGGTCTTCCTGCTCCACCACACTGTCACCTGCCCATCTTCTTTGCAATTGCCTGTATTTGGCTGGAGCTTCGCACAGCTGGGATGAGACAAGCTTAAACCGTCCTTTGTGCTTCTGTCAATAATCATGTTTGCACTCTCATGATCCCGAGGCTTTAGCTCTGGTAAGTTATTTGACACTGCACCTCTCCACCACCTACACAGCTGACTGACGTACAACTTCTCTCTCTGCTACATGCGGATCAACCAACAGCTACTGACATGTTTTCCTTTCTTTGTCTCCTGCTCTCTTCAGCCTGATCCCAGTTTTACCGTGTTCATACGATGTGCGTCCAAAACAACACCAAATATAGTCAGAATAGAAAAGGGACCTTCTGGTTGTGACAAAAGATTTTTCCATGCAAATTGTTATTGTTGCAGACACATTGTAAATGTGGAGATTCAGGTATGAATCCAGTATGGTGGTGTAGTGTCAGATCAGAACACATGGAGCCACAAGTGTTCTGTAGATTCCCTATTTCTCTGACTGCACTTAAATGCTGACATCTGTAAGTATACCACTAACAGATTTTGAAGACCAACATTTCAAATTTAAAAAAAAATTCATTACCTTTGCCTGAATGAGTTGTAAAATTGTATAGGCATGCATATTACTTAGTAAACTCCTCAGCATTAGACATTGTTAGAAGGGAGCAAAATGTCCAGGAAAATGAGTACTGCAGCTTCTGGAACTTCACTGACTGGTGGTTTCCAAGGGTGAAAGCAAACTTTGAGTGAGATTCAAAGAGAGAAAAAAAAGATAAAGTCTTAAGATCATCTGCAACAACTTCCTTTTCACAGCTGTCAAAAAATAGAAGAGACCGAGTAAAATGTTCTACAGCAGGAAGAACACATGTCCCTACATTACAGTAACTAAGCAAACACAAGGACAAATGCTCGTTTTTACTAAGCCTTGCTTTCATTGCTACACAAAAAATAAAACCATGTCGGTTTGTTGAGTGCACTTAGAGAAAGTCACCAACAAAGTCAGCTAGAAGGGCACACATAAAACCAGATGGGCTTTTGGAAACGGGGGAACAAAGAGTGAGAAAAGCAACTTCAAGCGGCACCTGTTATGTTTCAGGAGGAACAGGGTGGAGGATTGGAGGGAACAAAAGCTGAGCATTATGCTGCTCATATAAAGAGCAGGGAAGCCTGTTTGCTTTAGAGGTGTTGGTCCGGCTGCCCCGGCGGCTATGGATTGCGGGGACGCCCGTAGCTTTTGTTTTTTGACACGAATAGGGGGTGTTGAGAGCAAACGGCGGCCACTGATGCATGGCTGAATTCCTATTAGACTGGTAGAACTGGGTGAGTCCCTGGAGGACACCTTTTGAATGTTCCATTCAAAAACGGGTATTAACAGAGCTGATGGGTCAAAATCAAATTGACTCCCAAATATCATTCATATTCAAAGCTGTTCCGATTGATCACTCACACATCACAACTGTGTTCAGAATTGCCAAAAAAACTGAGTCTATGTCAGGGAAGTAACCAAAACAGGGAGAAAATTATTACCTAAAATGGCTCAGATCTAAAACAGAATCTACAGTTTAAATTTACTGGTTGACTGCTAGTATGGACCCAGCACAACTGCAGTTGTAGAAACATTTCTGTTATGTTGTTTCAGTTTTGGGTCAAGTTCACCTTAAGTTATACTCCCAACCACAGCTGATAATCCAGGGAAACTTCTGTCTTGTGTGCAAACTGCCCCGCTGACTGATTGCTTGTGAAACTCGAGCTTTAAAGTAGCAGTTGTGCTGTGTTTTCATGGGTTATTAATTATTTTGGTGAGAGCACAACTAATATTGTTCAGTGAAATCTTCTGCTGAGATGAACCACTGTAATCTTCATTAATTACCCAGAGAATCTTTAAAGAATTCTGAAGTCTAAATAGATGTATTAGTTTAGTTGGAGTTTCCTGAATCTGTGCTGGTCATACCTGTCAAGGTTTGGATTCATAAATAAAGGAAATTGTCCACTGCCTGCTGAAAGCCGTCCCGTCAGCCTGACCAATGTCCAATATTATTTATATTTTAAGACAGGCTTACAAGAAATCTAAAATAACTACTTGTCACTTACAAACTATAGTTAGGTGCTCAGAATCTGATAAGGCCTACCTTTGCTGACACTGAAATTCTGACCATTCCTTTTTAAGTAAGTAAGTCCTATAATAGTGCCTAAGTAAAAACAGATAATGGAGTTGAAACACATTTATTTATATTACATATTTATCAACCACATCTAAATGATCTGATCCTTTGAGTGAAATAAAAACAATTTCAGGTAGAGATTGTCTTTCATTGGGCAGGTAATTGGCCTTAATCATTTTTGACAGAAAAAAACTCACCTATTTTTGACATTTTTTCACAGAATGTATTCCACCATACAATGCATGTACTGTGCGCATGACAGCCTGCGCTTTAATTTTTAAAACATTACCTTTGTAAATTTATCAAATTAAATACAGTAAAAAAATTAAGTAAAACAGTAAAACAAAAAAGTAAAAAAATATATTTTATCTTATTTAGCTTTATCTATCAAAGGACAGTGATCACAAACTACTGCTTAGATTAGCAGTAGTTCTAAATCTAAGCAAACTTAGATAACATGTGAAAAGAACACCTTTACTGCTATGTGCACATTAGGCATTTAAATGGGAATATATTTATGAAAACAAAACACGCAAATAACACTCTCACGAGAAGACATCCCAAATTTTTGTAAGAGAAAAGGGTAGACAAGATAAAACTTAGTTGTTGGGCATAAGGCTATAAATGTGTTATTGGTGTTAACAAAATTTGTCTAAAAGAACTAAACGACATAGATAGACATTCAAAACGGCTCAACGAGTCACTCCAGCCAGCTGAATCGCTCTCACGGCACGCTCCTTCGTGGGGTGCACCATCTCACCCATCAGCATTTGGCCCACCATCATTTTTGGGATCAACACCTGGTGTGTTCCCGCTGTCAGCACTAACCTTGCCAGAATTGCCTCCGACGTTGCTGCTGGTGGCAGATCTCTGAAGGCAGAAATTATTATTCAAAATTTTTAACTAAATATAGAAAATATATCTAGGAAATTTGTGGGAAAATACTAATACGGGAGGTCAGCAGGAGAGAGGGTTAAAATACGGTAGTTTCCCAGCTAAAAAACTGCAACTTGACAGATATGGTGCTGGTAGTGTTGAGGTAAATGTGAATAAATATGTAAATCAGTGGGTTCCCTGGTAAGAATTTGTCCATACCTTTGTTTTGACCTGCCTGGCAACAAGAACACCAAATGAGTTCAAACAGCACAGTAGGTGAACACATTTGCAACTATCCCATATTTGTTAAGTATTTTTGAAGTCAAAGCTTGTGAACTGAGCGAGTGGTCCATTATAACTGGGGAAACCCACTGAATACCTAAAGCAGAACAGAGAGAAAGTGGAATTAACCTGTTCAAATAGAGATGGGTTGAAAAGTGTCATTCCCACATTGAGGTGTGCCAGCAAGCTTTGAAAGTCCATGAGTCAGGGCAAGCTTTCGGGTATGTTGTCAAAGTGTGTCCTGTTTGATTTAGAGAGCTCCTGTTCTTAAATAGTCTTGTCTGTCAGCACCAGTAGATCTTATTAAGAGGCCAGAACAAAGAACTTTCCCGTCATTACGCTGTTGGGATTTTCCTCAATGGACAGAATGACTGTGTGTGGTGAGAATAGGTGTAAGGTAAGTGGAACTAGTAGTGATCTAAAATTTTATGAGGGATGCAATGACTAAGACAGGTCCCATATCTGTGTCTTTGAATGAATGTCCAAAGCGTGCTTTTTGAGTTTGGAACAATTGGCATTAACCTTACAGCTGTTTAGCCATATTTGCTCTGGTCTAGACCACCAACCATGCAGTCTTCTACTTTCCTCTCCTCCCATTCTCAAGATATTACCTGGGATATCTGTACATTCCCTAGGCCAACTTAAGTTTCTGACAGCTTTTAATGCCTCACCTTTCACCTGCACTTTGTCAAAAAGAAAAGGCAGTTCATCATTTCAAGGAGAGAAAAGCAGAGTATTTAGTGGGAGATGAGTGAGAAGTCGCATGTTTGATCTGCAGACATATTTGCAGAAGGATTCCCAATATAGGGGTGATTAAGCTTTTCACAGGGAGTTTCCCAACACCTGCCCAGTATGAGCTAAAAACTCCACCCTGTGATCATAACTGTAGTCCAAACATTGATTTATTTGGCTTTGCTAAAGCCCAAAACTTACTTCAAGCCAGAACACAGGCAATAGAGGATGTGCCAATACTTTTACAATTATTTTATGATTGAGGTGTTATGAGGAGAAATTAGATGTGTTATACAACGTTATGCTATAAAACCGAAGCAGCATTAATTCAGGACAAACTAAAATAGTCTTGAAGCAAATTGCAAGTAATACAGTTAATAAAATGGTAACACAGACTTGATGTGCTGTACAATGTGTTGGTATGTCATGCCTACCAAATACTGCTGGGATTCATTGTGTCCTTAAGCCAACTAGAGTGGGTCTAACTTCTGTCTCTCCTCAAAGCTTTATCATGCTCTCCACCTGCCAGGACCGTTGTCATCTTAAGGCATTTAGTCGTTTATCATATTAGGGCAGAAAGAAGATGTTTTATAAAAAAGTTAATTTATCTCCTCTCTATGTCAGTAACCAGAGACAGCTTTGTGACTCAGGAAGACTACATGAAGTCTTTAAGTGCTAATAATTCAGTAAATGTAATGGAACAGCTTTTTTTCTTTTTTTTACATGAATCACCACTTGATCTTGGGAAGTCATCAGTCCTGGACGAACTTGAGTCGAACTCAAACAATGTTCCAAAATGAGAAGCAAATGTGTTCCAGGGCAGATTTACAAGACTGCTATTACAGCAACTCGACAAACTATGCAGGTCAGTAAAACACATTCTGGAAGAGAGTAGGAAGACAGTGAAAAACGGTTTGATGCAAAAGCCAGCTAATCTAGCTGTCACCTTGCAGAAGATTGGCATGATTGAGTGATTTCAAATAAAGTCTGATTTAGATTCTAAAGGTCATGTAAGGAGATGGGATTGAGTGCAGCCTGTATAGGCTTACATCTTTGCTATAAATAAGATAAATATATATAAATAAGGTCATGTGAAAAATGTGGATACCGTTGATTCCTCTTAATCAATGGGATCCACATACTTAATCTGCAAATGCTGGATCTCCTTAGAATTAGAATGTATATGGTACAGGGCTATACTCAAATGGTTTTCAAGCTGGTTTTGAATAGCTAGTGAAATTATCAGTTGATTGAGAAGAAAGATGAAGATCAATCAATGAGGGACAACATTAAACTGTGTGATTATTTTCCAATTTTAACTTTACTTTTGTAAATGAAAATCATAGTAATGACATTTTGTCCTAAAGAGCACTGCTATTCCATAGCTAACACCTGAGGATATGCAGAGATCACCAAGTAGAGCACATCAACCCAAAAACTTCAACATAACGCTACACAAAGAACTTAAGAAGTTTAAAGGATCAGTTTCTTATCTCAGTGAGTGATCTACTATAAATGGAGTAGGGTACCATAAATGGCTAATTACCAGCCCTTAATGCTCTCCCACAGAGACCTCACTACAATATGCAGAATTAAAAAGGCAAACAATTGCTACAATAACACATTGCAATAATCAGCTTAGAGTGTAAGAACACTAAGATGAGCCCAAATAACGGATGTCTATATCAAGATTAGTCAACTTCTAAAACCACACAGGCAGATTAGGTGTCTAATTCCACTAACCCCTATGAAATAAATCTGGATTTATTATCCAACGAGCTTCAAACCTATGACTCAAGCCAAGTTCTAACAGCTGCTTCAGCAGACAGACTGCTAAAGACCCTCTGCAACCAGATGATCTGGTCAAGCAATCCTTATCAGGCTGTATGAGCTTAAAGAAATCAATTTCATTAGCTATTCACTCAAAGCACCACAGTGACCAGAGCATTGCAAAGGATACATCAACTTGAGTCAATTCTATTAAAAACGCAGTTTCGGAGAGGAAATACCTGTACAGGTACCATAAGGACTAATTCCCTAGTACCTACCATAACTGTACATGTACCATGTAGTAAAACTGTAATACAGCCTATTACAGTTTTAAGGTTTTGATAATAATAAAAATGATACATTCCAAAATTATTCCAAAATTATTTAAATTCAACCACAAGTGCTTGATTTCACATTTTCATCATCTACAAAAAAATATTAAATTTTTGGTTTGAAAGCAGGATTTCATCTTTTTGTTCTCAAAACTTCTAATCCTTTCATTCAAAACTTTCCAAATATTCTCAGCGCTATAACTTTGTACAACTTTGTCACAGCCCTGGTGCTGTGATTGAAACACAGCCCTCCCTCGCTCTCCACTTGCTCCTCCTGGACTCAATAAGATTCTATGCAAGTACACTGTATGGTACTATTGTACTATACAAATACACCTGAGTAGTACTATACATAGTATAGTACTATTCATTGTATTAGTAGTATACAATGATTGCATAGTACACTAGTACTATACTATCTATAGTACTTTCTGTAGTTCTTTGAATGCTAATGTACTATACAATCTATAGTACATTAGTACTATACAAATACACCTGAATAGCCTTCTGTCTTCCAATGGAAACCTTCCTTCTTCTGCAAACGCTGGATCTCCTTAGAATTAGGAGGCTCTGTTGGAAGTCCGTTAGTCTTCCAAGTGACTGGACATGGCTGATGCCTTTACTCATTTCCTGCTTTTCCCTCATTTTCTGACATGTCTGTATTTTACAGGTGTAGTTAGTTTTTCAAACATATATTCTAGGTTCATTTTGTCTAATAAATGATGACGCTGTAATCTGTTGCATTTTTGTATACACCTGTACACTTAGATTTTAATCATTATACTAGCTGGTAATTTTTCTAAGCCCTGACACAGTTGAAACCAGAGTTTACATGCACCAAATAAAAAGACACATTCACATTTATTTCTCACTGAAGTTAAATCAGACCCAATTTCTCTTGTAAGTCAGTTAAAATCACCAAAATTATTATTTGCTAAATACCACATTAATGTCAAAAAGAATATGTCAGAGAATTACTTAGTAATATCTTCAAAATCAGAAGCTTACCTACATTTCCTAAGTATTTAGTAACAATGCTTTTGACAACTTGGTTAAAACCTTTTGAACCTATTGTGACATTTACCAAATAGGAATAATTTGGGCAATTCTAACTGACCTAAAAAAAGAGAAACTTGATTTGATTTAACTTGAAAAAATGTGTATGTCTTCTTATTCTGTGTATATAAACTTCTAGCTTCAACTGTGCAGTGATCCCTCAGCTGTGAAAAAGCTTTTTCTAAATGATTGTATACAGTGGTTTGTTCAAGAAGTCACATCAGTAACTATTTTTTTTAATCTGATGTAAACTTGTATACCTTTATGTATATAAAAGCAACTTAAATCTTATATATAATGTGGGGTGGTGGTGGTGCAGGGGTTAAGCACAATCCACATATGGAGGACTTAGTCCTTGACGCAGCTGTCGCAGGTTCGATTCCCAGCCTGGAGACCTTTGACACACCTCTTTCATCTTCTCTCATTACCCACTTTCCTGTCAATTCACTATCAAATAAAGGCCACTAGAGTCAATAAAACATGCCAAAAATCTTATATGTAATTATTATATTTTAAAAAACCATTTCTTGTAGGGATGCACACATTTTTTTGAAAGGGCAAAATAGGCAAATGCTATTAATGAAAACAAACAGTCTATAATGCATGTGGAATCACTCTCATTGTGTAATTTTTGCCCTGAACAATGCAGTCAAATGAAAATAATAATCTTAAATGTCCACTCAGGCACAAAGATGGCCTTTAAATAAAGGTCATTATTTCAGCACTTTCTCCCAGTCTTATCTAGCTACAACAATGCAAAATCAAACACAAAATGAAAACATGAAAAAACAATCTAAATTGCATAAGTATAAGTATAAAGGTTGGTCAGGAAAAATGACAAAAGAACATCAGCAAATGGAAATAGAGATGGTTGAGAGATGGGGACAGCTTGTGACAACAACCAAGATGACAATATTTTGAGTTTGTGTTGTAGCACTGGATGAAGACTGACTGCAAACACTGCTGAGACTTCAAAGCTTTATGTGCAATATGGTGTCTGTCAACTTCACAGCTGAGCAGCAGAAAGATAAAAAACACTTCAAAAACAGTGAAGGAAAGATTGTAGTGAAGCTTTAACCCCTTACAGAAAGCCAGGGGGGAAGAACTCCTTTCAGACAATGAGCTTAATGAAACCCATAGTGTGACCCAGATGGTCAGATTGTTACCTCACAAACAACAACGATGCTAAACATCTATACCACAAATTTGAGCAATTTAATGATCTGAAAACGTTCTTCATCTGCCACATTGTTTAAGGTCAATTCCTGGTTGAATTAGCAATATTTCTGTTTTTTCCTGACAGTTTAAACTCATTTTGTCAACAAGACAGAGAGGCAACAACACAACTGTCACAAGAAGTATATATATATATATATATATATATATATATATATATATATATATATATATATATATATATATATATATATATATATATATATACATATATATATATATGTGCATTTTATATGGTGATAAAATGCACCATATATTATTCTTCTATGTGTTTGTATGTACATATATTAATGTCATATCTAACAGAAAATATGTATAAATGGTATAGTAAAGCAAGTAGATGAAGGAGTGGATGAGTAGAAAACTAAAAATTTAATGAAAGTATGAAAGTTTAGAAGTTGTTTAACCTGAATTTACCAGTCATTCAAGGTTAATCTGTTAAATCTGGGCGGTTACAGTGATAATCTCAAAAGTGTTTAAAATCTGACAAACATATTGAATTAAGAGAAAGCTCATAATTTCTGTCTTGTACTTATTCATTATTTTCATTGTTCCACAAATATTTCTAAAAGAAAAGGTTTCAGTTAACTGAACAATGCCACAAAAATTCCTATAAGACCAAAATGACAAGCATTGTAACCAAAATTATAGAAATAACTAAAACCAAGCATAAAAAGAAGATATTTCAAAATATAAGCTAATGTAATAAGTGCCATATGCAGCTCAAATGAAAGCAAATGCGAATGCAACTTTTATATTATTCTCTATCATAGAAATAATTTGCTCAGCATTAAAATGTTACCTAAAAATTACACATAAAATCCTGAATGAACAGAGAAAAATATAACTATATTTTTTTGTTTTGACTGTTTCTTTAAAGAGCTTTCGGGTGTTGGATTTTCAACCAAGGTATGAAACTCCTCAAAACCTTTAACAGACACAGTGAGGCATAGATGTGTCTGCATTTAAGGAAAAAAATGCCAAAGGATTTAAAAATCAATGAATGGATACACACCAACCATGCCCTGGAAGCGGTTACCAATGTAAATCGGATTATGGAGGGAGGGAGTTGGTATTGATTGGCAGATACATCCTGGCACAGCGTGTACTCAATTTGTAAAAGCTGGATTTCATGTGGCAAAACAAGAAATCACAGTGCAAAACAAAACCTGACAAAGACCTCTGTGCAGTGTGGGATTTGGGTGAGTACATTTGTTCATTTGCCAGCTTTGCAGTGATTACCCCGTCAAGCTGTTACATTTGTTACTCACTAAGTGACATGAGCTGTTTTCTTCACATTTAACCTTCTACCAAGGCCACTGAGAAAGACCTTCATTCTGACTGTAGAGGGAGGTTAAAAAAACATTTTTTACCCTGTAGATCAGGAGTCCTCAAATCAGGCCTCAAGGTCCAATGTCCTTTAACTTTTAGATGACCTCTATTGATGACCAGGGATGATGTGTCCCTGGTCCAACACACCTGAATCAAATGGCTGACCTGCCTCCTGAATGCAGTCAAGTTCTTCAGAGTCCTGCTAATAACATTATTATTGGACTAAATAATGAGTCCAATACATCTAGACGTTGCAGGATCAGGGGCCTCATGCATAAAGCCTGTGTATGAACAAAAAATGTGTGGCGCGGCGCCATATTTTACACACAAGTTGGCATTTCTGAAAATGCTGCCGTGAAAATGTGCGGCGGCCACACAAACTTTTTATGTGGACAATAACAAACTGCAACGTGCCAAAACTCACCTCAATACACTGAAACCTGACTCCAGTGGCGCAAAAAGTGGGTATTTAGATGCATGTGAAGATGTGTCGAAGTACTGAGTTATCAACATCAGAACCAGGGATTCTTCATAAACTCAAGAGCATTCTCTTGAGTTTATTAAGTCCGACTGTCATACAACAACAAAGTGTCTTCAGAGGCTTCTTTTAATCTACTGAAATATAGAAAGCTAAAGGAGACCTGCCTTGCCCATCACCACCAGCCTCTACAATAAGTCTGAAGTAGACCATTATTGTTACGCTTATTATAGTCATTCCAGCCCAAATCTCAACTTGGTAGTGTCCAAACACACGTGACCAGCTGTATGGTATGTAGCAATATAATGTATGAGGCAAATATCGCAACAGTGTACTGGCTGCTGTTAATATAACACATATTTCACATTTGAATTGCTTCAGACTGTACTTGTTCTAATGTAAGAGAAAAGACAAAAACCCCTACTATGGGGTCCGACGAGAGAGGACATCCACAATGATCTCTGCAATATAATACTATTGTGGAAAGGAGTTCCAGCCATGTGAAATCCCCCATCCGGCGTCAGATACCTGATCTCCAGCATCATTTCCAGGGTAGTGGATCTCAGCGGCCATTAAAGGTGCAGAAGTTTTTGCTCTCTGAGAGGAGCAGCTTTTACACTGGAAAAATCTGGTAACAGAATGCTCCTCGGGGTCCCAGATGGCATTGTATGCTATATAAAAAATTATAAATGGAGAAGCAAGTAGTTTTTCAAAAGTTTCAGAATAATAGAAAATAAACTAAATTATCAAAAGTTCTAAAATTTTCTTTAGTTACATTTGAGTAGGAGTTATCTATCTGTAACTTTAGACTGTTTTCATCAGTTACTCACAAGTTAAACTCTGATCACAGTAGGGCTCCAGAGTGCTTCTCAAGGCCTTTAGAGACAAGGGGCTTTGAACCACCAGCATCCAGTTGTCTGAGACTGGTGGTGGAGGTACACTCTGACAGCAGCAGGTGTGTTCCCCAACATTACATCTGAGTTCTCTTAGAACAGCTAGATGGTTTTTATTACACACATCATGCTGGACTGAGACCAAAAAGCAGAACAAACATTTAGGTCAATGGCAATGCTTCGGTTTAAAAGACTGGCGAGAACAGAACCGTTAAAGTACCATGTGCATCAGGAAGTAGTTCTTTTCCACAGAGAGAACAGTAAAGTCCCAAAGAACATGTTTTCTGCTCTGTGTTGCTCTGTGGGTGCAGAATAAAAGTCAGTATTAGACATTATTGTTTGACCAAAAGCTATAGCACAACAGTTTCTTACTTACCTTTGACACTTTAGAGGCTTTTATAAATCTTCTGTGTTTTTGCCTATAAGATCTTCGTACTTTTACAGCTAAATTGAGAAAAAAAGATTACTTTACAGTTCTAAACTTTTTCAGTTATTTTTGACATACTGCAAATGAACTTCAAGACTAAATGTTGCCAGAGGGTGACCCATTCTTGACTTCCTAGTATTTTTATTCAATTACAGTTGAGAAATTGTGGCACATTCTCAAGGAGGTTCAAATCTGGGGAAGTCCCTGACTCTGACAGGTCTAAAGTATTGGTGTTTTGGAGTCTCAATATTAAAGGCGTCATATTCACAAAACAGGGCTTGAAACTGGCGTATGTCACTTTCCAAAGGTTGTGATCTACAAAAACCAGTAGAATGTAGAATACTTAAAATGGGAAGTATTTTTTTAGTAACGTTGGACTTTGTTAAATTGTCTCATATGCAATTTTAACACAATATCTCTAAGTGCAGATTTAATGCTCTAGCTGAAGAAAAGTCTGAAATATGTTAATGGAAAAACATTTTAATTGCAGACCACAACTGAGTCTTTGAGTAACATGGGCTGCCTATTAAGAGCTTTTAACACACATTTGCAGGCCTCTCTACGCTTTGAATTTTCATTATGTTAACGAGAGGTCATGCACGATTACACCGACAAGGGTCTTGGTTAGGCAGCTGATGGGGAAAGGCTTTAATGGAACACTTGTCTCCTCTGTGCAAATCCCACATTGGTGAAGATTTTTTGTGTAATGAGAAGGATCAAATCAGGGTAATCATCTTTCATGATATTGTTCAGTCTTACTTCCACTCAGGCTGTTTGATGAACCTACACTTCTCATCGACCTGATTAAATGACATACACTCTTCATGCTGAAACACTCAGATATGGCGCTTAAAGTGCTGATTAAAAGAGTGTATGCAAAGTCACAAATGTGTGTTATTTAAAAAAAAAAAAAAAAAAAAACCCTGTAAAGCCTGGAGATGTCCCGCTGCGATGCCAGGTGTAGGCTCTGGTAGTGAAGCACTGCAGACAGGAGTCTTTTTAAGACTTATAGATATCTCACTACGGACGGTTCTGAAGAGCTGTTACCTCAAAAGGACAGTCCAAAGCTGAGATCATTAAACTAGCTTTTTTTTTATTGCAGGTAAAATACTGACAACTTATAACATCTCAAAGCATCCATACTTCAAAAATCTCAAGAAATCCCTTTTTGCAATATTTTGTTAGGAAATGTTTTAATGTTTTAACTGTCTCTTTAATAATTTAAAGAGACAGTTGTTTAAAATGGTAAAGACCCCAGATTGTTTTGTTATATTTTATTATATTTCATTCTTGTTCATTTACACAGCCAGACATTAGCTATTAAATCTGTATTTATTCAAACAGTTTGCACTGAAATTCTAATTGTTGTCACAGAAAGTAAAGGAATCATTAATAACTCTAATAAGAGTATAATTGGGAGAAAATATATAAATGTATATCTTCTAACATCAGTGCTACTCAAAGAATCCCAAATACAAGCAATGAAAATAACTCAAAGCAGGGTATCATTTAGTGATGAAGTCTAAACAACTTTTACTGATTATATCCGTTTTATTTAACGAAAGCGGTGTCATCATTCATGTAGCATAGGGTGGGTTTATTTATATTATGGCTTTTCTACCGATAACATTTTGAAGGATTTAGAAGAAGAAACAGAAAAAAAAAACAATAAAATGAAATAGAAATAGCAAGTTAAACTAAAGAAGAATTTTACTCAGTATATGTTGCAACAGTAAAACAAATCCCTACCAAACCCACAGTGAGTAACCTAAAACTACTTAATTAGTGAGATGGTCCTCCATTCAGGGTTCAATCGGGCATAATAGAGCTTCTGCTGTGTTCACTCATTACCGACAGACACATCATTAAACTGAACTACATAATTATTTATTCCTGCGGAAAATAGATGAGTTCCTACTTGTGTATTTTAATGATTTACTCAGAGATGTTCAGTTTATGCAGCAATCTTGATAATGTTGGTTGGTTTTGTTTATTTGAGCTGCAGACAGGCTTTAACAAGAAGAGCCGTCACAACAAATGAGCAGCAGGCAAGAGACAGTTGTGTGCAGTGTCAGAGTATTAATTGCCTGGACAGCAACATTAAGGGAATATAAACAATTTAAGATCAAACACAATAAAGAATTGAGAAGCAAAGACACAATATAAACACAGACAATTTCATTGCATGGTTTGAGTCCTTTCCTAATATTTGGTGGAAACCTTCGTTCTCTGTAAGGATGCAGTGTGTGTGCTACTCTGTGTGTCCAGGCTGGTGGTTACCTGTCTGACTGAGGGAAACTCTCTGTCTGGACCTGGACAGCCTGTGAAGTCTACTTCCTCTCTGTCTGCTCTGGCTCTCATCCTCCCCTGTTTTCTCACTTTGCTGCAGTGCCTCCATACCCTCTTTCTGGCCCAGTGATAGCTCTGTGCTTTGCTTAATGACTGAAACAACACTCTGTTCACCAAAAGCAGTGGTTAACTCCTGAGATCTCTCTGTGGAAGTATCGAGACTGGGAGAGGACATGTGGTTCTCTGTCGGTGGGTTTCTTTCATCCTCAAAAAGTTCCGGAGTATAGAAAACACTCTTGTCCTCCTCATCATCAGAAGACTTTGCAGGTACTGGTGATTCACTTTTAAAGCCGGGAGGGGTGGTTATTGTGGACACCCCCAGAGCCTCAGTGTTTTCACTGAGACAGTTTCCATCCGTTTGGTTAGTGCACAATGTTTCCAGATTCATTGGTGGAGAAGAGATCTGCAGGGCCCCAGGCCGGACGGAGCAGTTCGCTGGTTTTGCTTTAAAGATGGGCGTCTTAAGGTTGGTGTTTGTAGGGTTGATGTTGAAAATGTGATACGAATGCTGGGCTGAGAGTTGCTTAGCTGGAGCACTTTGCAGTGCCTTCAGTGGCTCTGTGCAAACAAAAAACAATTTCAAATCAGCTCACAGACTACTTGTTTTACTTTTTAACTAGCAAAACTAGACAGAGTGTCATGACTGGGAGATAAAGATCAAGTCAATGTGGGCATACGCTCAATATAACCCAAACAAAGGTCAATGGGAATTAATTAAAAGCAACAGTCCAACATCTGCTCATCAGCTCGCTGGAGCGCCACTCAGGCACGCAAAAGATCTTACAGTAATGAGGCAAGCCACTCTACCTACCCCATGTTACCGCCCTCCCCCCGATTCTGAGGGAGCCGGAGGGGTAGAAGGAGGTGGGCTGCTGCCTTTCTACCATTTCATTCACCTCGTGTAGCAGTTATTTAATGCAGTTAAAGGACTAGATGGCATACAATACCAGAAGGTTAGGTTCATCTACTGGAGCTGTTGTCAGTAATCAATAAAAACAATACAAAAGAATAACTGCTTTCATTATTATGTATTTTAGAGAAGGAAAAATAAGTGAACACCACAAGACACAAACATACATGAAAAACAAAAAAATAAAGACAATAAATATATACATACACAATACTGCAGTAAATCTTGTATATAAATGTGCACAAAGAGTCCTATCTTTCCCCAGTAGTCAGCACATTGTCTGACTGACACACAGTTAAAAGTCCATAATTTAATTGTCCAATTGTTTGAGATGAAAATGTCCAAGCGCAATTTGTTTCCACCAGAGAAGGGTTGAATAATGAATTGTGTGTCTTTATAATGAGATGGAGGGGGAAATGTTGTGGACCATCAGACTCCTACCAGACCAGTATAGAGTGAGTTTTAAGGTTCTCCTGGCTCCAGCCAGTTGTCAGAAGCTCGCCATCCTTTGACCCTACCAAGGGATCACCTGGCCAATTCCATATATAGTTCAGTGCATGACAACTTCACGGCTCCAAGCTCACTGGATGTTCAGATCTGTAGCTCCTTTGTCTCCAGCTCTCCCCCTCACACCTGACAGGGAAAGTTGGAGCCGGCCTGATTAACCACTCAAAATGCAGTGATTGGCTGAATGCACTGTGTGACTGACTGTCACTCTAACCAATGGAGCAGGAAAGGCGGGATTAGGGGCAATCTTTTACCCTGGGTTACAGCCTCCCCCCCTTAAATCATGTACGTCCCGTGACATGTAAACATTAGACAATGTGAACAGTGCTGGAAGTGGTGGGTGTCACAACTAAAGCATCAGACAAATTGTGCAATAATGCCTGAACGACTGAAATAAGCGGATTGCCTAAAGTGGTATATTGAAGCCGTTCAGGTGCCACTCTATGACGTATTGAACGTTTTGGAGGATTGTCATTAATTTGAGTTATACCATCAAAATTTGGGGATCTGTTCAAAGTAATTCCAAAATCAGGAGCGGGAACGGTTTCACCAATTGGGCTTCCAGGATCAGGTAAGTCTTCAGTATAAGGTGGAGCTTGTTCTACAGTCACATCAGGTTGCTCTCCAACACAGGATTCTGGTTCAATTGATTCCACTTCAACAGCTGACTTCACACTCTCAGAATCTGAAAGTATTTCAACAGATTGTTTCTTCACTGGAGAAACTGTTGGAACAACAGAGTTTTCTACATCATCAGGAGGTGATGACTTTCTGAGTGTTTTCTCCACTTTGAACTTTACTGGAGGTGGAGCTAGATGGAACGGAATCTCTTCTTGTTCACAGTCCTCACCTTCTGCAAAGTCATCAGGAAATTCTTGCCATTTCTTGGTTTGTTGACGTGTCTGGGGTTTTGTGACTGGAACTGTCTCAGTTGATCTTTCAGTATCTGTCACAGGAAGAAAACCACATGGAAGGAGAAGGTCTCTGTGTAGTGTGCGTATTGGGCCATCTTTGTACTCTGGTTTTACTGTATAAACTGGAAGATCGCCAGCACACTTCACCACTACAAAGACATCTTGTTCCCATTTATCACAGAGTTTGTGTTTACCTCTGAGTCTGACATTCCGCACAAGTACTCGATCTCCGACTTTCAACTTGGATGGTAGAACCCGCTGATCAAACCGAGTTTTGTTTCTTTCAGCACTGCTGGCAGAGTTCTTTGATGCCATTTGATAACTTTCTTTCAACCGTGACTTCAGGTTCTGTACATACTGAGAGTGTGATGGACATTTCTTTTCACAAACAGGAAGACCAAAAGCAAGATCAATTGGGAGTCGAGGACAGCGTCCAAACATAAGCTCATAAGGAGTATATCCTGTCACTTCATTTCTGGTACAGTTGTATGCATGAACAAGAGGTTTAACATATTCTTTCCATTTTGACTTCTGTTTTGGGTCAAGAGTTCCTAACATTGCTAACAGCGTACGATTAAACCTTTCTACAGGGTTTCCTCTAGGGTGGTATGGTGTTGTATGACTCTTTTGGATTCCTGTCATAGCACACAACTCTTTTATCAATTTGGACTCAAAATCCGAGCCTTGATCTGTATGTAGTCTTTCTGGTATTCCAAAATAAATGATGAAATTGTCCAAAAGACATTTGGCGACCGTCTTTGCCTTTTGATTTGGCGTTGGAATGGCAATGGCAAACTTGGTGAAATGATCGGTCAGCACAAGAATGTCTTTGGTATTGCTAGCATCAGGTTCAAGACTCAGGAAATCCATACAAACGAGTTCCAATGGACGTGAGGTTTGAATGTTGACCAGTGGAGCAGCTCTCTCTGGCAGACTCTTCCGGCGAACACAACGTCCACATGTTTTTATTTTCTGCTCCACATCCATAGCCATTTTAGGCCAATAGAATCGAGCTCTAACAAGGTATAGAGTTCTCTCTATTCCCAGGTGGCCCATGTCATTATGAAGACTATGAAGAACAGATTCACGAAGGTCTGCTGGAAGGACCAGTTGGTATACATGTTGATCGTTCTCTTGTCGCTTTCTGTAAAGAATGCCATCAATCATCTCCAATTTAGTTAATTCTCTAAGGAGAAGAGGAAGTTCTGGAAGTTCACCCCTGTTGGAGGAATCTTTTCACCAGTCTCCAACTGATGGATAACTTCCCTGATACTAGGATCAGTTCCTTGATGGTCTTTTAGATCAGCATGAGACATTGCAGGAACAACAGGAAGTCCATGTGAATCTTCAGAGTAGTCCACAGGAATTATATCTGCCCTGACTGAGAGTGATTCAACCAAAAGGCTTTCAACTCGAGTTCGAACCAGACGACTTTGGCAAATTGCATTAATCACTTCAGGTGATATCTCATTATTGCTACTATCTGAAAGATGTTGTTGAGCAAACTGAGAGATAAGTTCCTGATCTTTGTGGGCAACTTCATCTGTGACAGATTTTCCACAAGGCCGACGAGAGAGTGCATCAGCATCCAGATTGTGTTTCCCTGCTCGATACTGCAGCTTAAAGGAAAAAGTAGAAAGTGCAGCCAACGATGACTGGTAGCATCCAGCTTAGCTGATGTCAAGATATAAGTAAGTGGGTTACTGTCAGTGACAACTGTAAAATCCGCTCCATACAAATAATCTTGAAACTTTTCTGTTACACTCCACTTCAGGGCTAAGAATTCAAGTTTGTGAGCTGGATAACGACTTTCGCTAGCTGACAAACCCCGGCTAGCATAGGCTATTACCCTGAGCTTCCCTTCATGTTCCTGGTAGAGGGCAGCACCCAGTCCAGTGGTGCTGGCATCTGTATGGAGGATGTAAGGTAATACAGGATCAGCAAACCCCAGGACTGGTGCAGTAGTAAGTTTGTCAATCAGGGTATTAAAAGCCAACTGACACTCAGGACTCCATCTAGAACCAAAAGGTTGCTTTGGATCAAACGGTGGACACTTATTAGATTGTACCCTTGAGGTTTTATTAGTTGGCGGGTACCCACGGGTCAGATTGTTAAGAGGCTTGGCAATAGTGGCATATCCCTTTATGAAACGTCTATAATAGCCAGTAAATCCCAGAAAAGATCTCAAGGTCTTCAAATTGGTAGGAATTGGCCAGGATTTCACTATGGAAATCTTTTCTGGGTCTGTCTCAACACCTTTCTCTGAAACAATGTGGCCCAAATATCTAACAGATGTTTGGAAGAATTTACATTTTTCCAGAGAAAGTTTTAATCCAAACTCTTTCAACCGATTTAGAACTCTCAATAGACGGTTTTCATGTTCTTCAAGACTGTTGGAAAATATAATCAAGTCATCCAAAAACACCAAAACCTCTTTCAAGTGCAGATCACCCATACATTTCTCCATCAATCTTTGAAATGTTGATGGTGCATTAGTAACCCCTTGAGGCATCCGATTAAACTCCCAAAACCCAAGTGGAGTAACAAAAGCGGTCTTAGCTTTATCTGTTTCATTCATTTCAATCTGATAATAACCAGATTTCAGATCAAGCACAGAAAACCATTTTGATCCTCTAAGTGCTGTAAATGATTCTTCCAAATTGGGCAAAGCATATGCATCTTTGACAGTTTGTAAATTAAGTTCTACGTCAATACACAGTCGAATATCTCCATTTTTTTTCTTAACAACAACAATTGGAGATGAGAAAGGCGATTCAGACTCCCTGATAACACCAGCGTCCAGAAGTTCACGTAAATGTTTGCGAACAGCCTCTATGTCTTTTGGGTGAATAGGTCTTGCACGATGCTTGAAAGGAGTATTGTCATGAAGATTAATGTGATGTTTCACTTGCTTGGTGCAACCAAAATCTAAATCATGATGGGAAAAAACTTCAGGTATAGCATTTAACTCTGTTATGATTCTTTCCTTCCATTGTGATGGTATTGGTGACTCACCAAAATTGATGTTCAAAGGTGTTGATGTTTCCTCAGCTATATGGTTGGTCACATGGTGCTCTGAGATGATACCTGCATAGGCTTCTAGTTCAGCAATGATACTTAAAGCTGATATAGAAGTGTCTTGTTTCGTTTCATTAGAGACAACTACTGGAACCCTATTGTGTGAGCAAGCTTGAAGTGCAACCAGACAGCTACTGACAACCAGACCACCCGGCAGGCCTAAATCCGGGTGTCTAACGACAGCACACTGACCTGCCACACTAGAAAGTTTGGCACAACCCTCAACCACCACTGTGCAACCAGCTGGAATAAGAACAGGGGTTTTGCTGTGGAGTGTCACAACACCCAAATGGTTGCCACAGTTCTGCTGATGCATTAACTGATGCAGAACTGTTTTAAACCCATATGAGGTAGGTTTAAATGTTGGACAGTCACTGGAGCAAAATTTTTCATAAAGAATTTCAAGTGTATTCATGCCTATTAGCACTAAAGCTGGAAATCCAGGTCTCACATCAGGAACAACTAAAGCAAGGGTTTCAACTGTTAATTCACTCCCAATAAAGTCTTTTGGAAATGTTATTGGTACTTCAACATAACCCAAATATGGAACATGTTGACCTGCAGCCCCTTCAACATGAAGTAGGTCATTTAGCGAGTGAACTGGTTGACCTGAGAGATGTTTATTGAAGAAAGAAACTGGTATTGTAGTGACTTGAGAGCCGGTATCCAGAAGACATTGAGAGCTGTAGCCAGCAATGTTGACTTCTGCTGTACATCTGGAACCGATTAATCCCTTTGGCAAATCAATTTTGGGGTTTGTCTGCAATTTGGCACACTTAACAGACTCTCTCTTAGCGGGACAAGGTTGGTCCAGCTCAGCTCCTGTTCGCCCCTCAACAGGAACTGAAACTAGTTTAAATGTGCTGAAGTAGAGGGATTTTGTCTCTGTCTCTTCTGTTTATCATAAAATATTTTCCGCTTTGCAGTAACCAATGCTGGATTAGGCTCATTATCACATTGAGGCTTAACATGGCCATCCTCTCCACAACGGAAGCAAAACCCAGGTTTAGAGCTAGAATTGCTAATATGTACATCTTTAACAGTCTTTTTCACATTAGGCTTTGCAGTAGCTTTTGCAGCAAAAGGTAGCTTGGTGCCCATCTGACCTGCTGTTAAAGCAGTGAGCTGCTGCTGTATTGCTGACATCTGTTGTGAAAGCTGTTTAGTCATGTTGTTCAGAGCAACACACAGATTAGTTTCCTGGTTAGTATGTGCAAACTGGACCTGAGATGAAACCTTTTGTTTAGTGGTACCCAAATGGTGCTTCATCCGCAGGGTTTTTGCTGCTTCCCTGTCCTCTTCAGTTCTAAGTAACAACAAAAAGTCAGCAAATGAAGGTGGATTAATTTTTCTCTGTTTAAGTTGAAGTTCTGATATTAGGTTGTTGTCCCAACATCCTCTGCAAAATTGGGTCAACAGTCGTGCATCCATATCCTTCTCCAAAACACCTCCTCTCTTCACTGCATGCTGTAGCCCAACCTGCAACCGCTGCAAATAGGCAGATGGCTTTTCTCCACTATCCTGATAAGTGTCCATGAATTTAACATACAACTCCTCTCCATCTTGAACAGTTCCATAGGCTGAATCAAGTTGTTGCATGTATACTTTTGGTAATGTATCTGGACTCAAATGTTTCACTATATCACAGGCAGGTGGAAGTAGACTATCACGAATTAGTCTGGTACATTGCAACTGTGACATAGAGGGATCTTGAAGAACTAAATCAACACTTGTCCGCCATGTGTCGTAGTCTGTCTCATGACTTGGCCTGGGGACTTTTCCAGAGAATGATCTCAATCTATGTGATGAGTGCATATGCAGAGCTGTCCCCACTCCTGACAACATGCTCCACAACATAGCGTTGCACCTCAGGAGGACTGAGATCACCAGCAGAAATAGATGTGGACTGCTTCTCCTGACCTTGCACTTCAGTTCTGCTGGAGATAGAAGAACTGGATGGAAGAGGAGCGGAGTGTGGAAGGGATGACAGAGGAAAAGGGAGTTGAGTAGTAGCATGAACTGATGGCTGCTGTGCTTCAGCTTTCTCTACAAGTTGTTCCTCTTTTGCCTTCACTGGCACCACAGGACAGAACTCTGCAACAGACTGCTGTATCTGGGACATCACTTCTGTGAGGACTTCAGCATATTTTTTCCCAGACAGCTTGGCAATTTCTTGTAAATCTGCCAAATACTTATCTGTCTTTAAGCCACCAACTTTTGAGGCATAAATCTCAGACAACCTTTCAATATGAAATTTATCACCCACATCTGATGTAAATGTATATGGTAATATTGGAAATAAACGTGCTAAAGATAATCCAGAATCATATTCAACAACCAACATTTGATCAAATTCTGAATCACGCAAATCTATAGTAGTTTTCTGCTTAATATCACCATACTGTTCAAGAAAATCAATAAGTTCATCTGTGGGGTTTTCTGAAACTCCATCAATCAATACTGTATTAGAGATTTTTAAACCAAGAGTTTCAAAAACTTCCATGATGGAAATTGAATTGGTGAGTATGAACTAAGACTTATTTGTGCAACTTTATTCAACCTGGTTTCTATTAATTACTGATCAAAACAGCTCCTGGCTAGCTCGCCAATAATGTAGCAGTTATTTAATGCAGTTAAAGGACTAGATGGCATATAATACCAGAAGGTTAGGTTCATCTACTGGAGCTGTTGTCAGTAATCAATAAAAACAATACAAAAGAATAACTGCTTTCATTATTATGTATTTTAGAGAAGGAAAAATAAGTGAACACCACAAGACACAAACATACATGAAAAACAAAAAAATAAAGACAATAAATATATACATACACAATACTGCAGTAAATCTTGTATATAAATGTGCACAAAGAGTCCTATCTTTCCCCAGTAGTCAGCACATTGTCTGACTGACACACAGTTAAAAGTCCATAATTTAATTGTCCAATTGTTTGAGATGAAAATGTCCAAGCGCAATTTGTTTCCACCAGAGAAGGGTTGAATAATGAATTGTGTGTCTTTATAATGAGATGGAGGGGGAAATGTTGTGGACCATCAGACTCCTACCAGACCAGTATAGAGTGAGTTTTAAGGTTCTCCTGGCTCCAGCCAGTTGTCAGAAGCTCGCCATCCTTTGACCCTACCAAGGGATCACCTGGCCAATTCCATATATAGTTCAGTGCATGACAACTTCACGGCTCCAAGCTCACTGGATGTTCAGATCTGTAGCTCCTTTGTCTCCAGCTCTCCCCCTCACACCTGACAGGGAAAGTTGGAGCCGGCCTGATTAACCACTCAAAATGCAGTGATTGGCTGAATGCACTGTGTGACTGACTGTCACTCTAACCAATGGAGCAGGAAAGGCGGGATTAGGGGCAATCTTTTACCCTGGGTTACACTCGCTAAAATAGTCAAACTGCTTAACCTCCACATGAACCCAAAGACAATAGGTTCTCACCAAAAGCAATGTGCAAACATGCCACCTCGACACACTTTCTGCTGCTGATGTCATCCCTACACATATCCTGAGTGTAAAAATGGAATAATAGCTGCTTCTGTACAAAACTTTCAGAAGTTACGTTGGTCCAACTAGAACAAAAGACAGTAGAAGTGTCCTTTATTAGACACATAAAGCTCCATTGTATCAATTATTAAAAACACACCAATGAGCTTTAGTGTTGTATTAAATTCACGTTTTCATGAGAACCTTAAGCATTAAAAACATAAATGCATTCAAAGTGCAGTTTACAGATTTTCAATGCAGTAATCTGGTAAGAAAATATATTTCAATTTTCATTCTTTAAAATTTTTTGAAGAATTATGAATAAAGATACTAGAGAAACAACAAATACACTGGTCAAAATAAACACATTAAGGCTTTAGGACTTTAAATTGTGTATTATGTCAAGATATTTTATGCTCAAAAATCTTCAGATAACCACAAACTATGTTTTGGTTATAATATGAAATTATATTTAAATATACATCTGAACTAACATCATCCACATACGGTATCTCTGTGTGAACTCATTGGAAAAATCTAAATTAAATGAGAATGTGATCCTCTGACTAATTTCAAAATATTTTTTTAAAATTTTTATGGATATTAAATGGTAGTATGTTCAGAATATTTTCTGTGAAATAAAAACCTATAAAATATAGGCACTTAGGTGTTTCAGTTGTTTACTGAGTAGAAGACTGAATAGAAATAGAATCTATTTACAAATAATGAAAAACAAAAACTGATTACAGAGCATCAATCTGAAGTCGGCAAACGTTTACTATTTTTAATGTATTGCAATCAGTCTTGATTGTGAAAATACTTTTTCATTTTCAAACAGGGATATCTTTGGCCAGTTGTTGTGTTAACAAAGTGAGAAATACCATAAGTGCTTTCCTGTTGACCAAAGACCAAACAGACCCTAAAGCAACATGCATACATCAACACCTGATCTCCAGCTGTCTCTGGGTAACAATGACAGCTGGAACACTCCAACATCTGCTCATCAGCTTGCTGCAGCACCACTCAAGCATGCAAAAGACTTTACAGTAATCAGGCTAGCCACTCAACCTAGCCCATGGTACCCCCTTAAATCTGAGGGAGCCGGAGGCGCAGGTCACCAGTCCATCACAGGTCAACACAGAGACACACATGACAAACAACCATGTTCACACACACTCACACCTAAAGACCAAAATAATGGCACCAGTTAATCCAACATAAATATTTCTGGACCGTGAGGGACCTGTGCAAGCACATCACATAGGGAAAGTTCATACAGGAGGGCCCTGACTGCTACTTGACTCCTACAACCCAGCAAGCCAACTGCTGCTGTGCAACCTGCGGTCAGCTCTCTAAGTGCTAAATTCTAAGTAACAAAAAACCATTACCAGAGGAAACAGTGCATTCTTAAATTCCAAAGCATTTCTTTAAAGTTAAATTAAAAAAGAACATAGAAAAGTATTCATCAGTTTAAGCTAATAAAGATTAATTTGTTTTCTAAATTGTGTGTGTTAGGGAATGGGGGAGTACAACGGGCGACGATCTAACAACAGAGAATAGAACACAAAAGAACATTTTAACAAAAAAAAAGCACAATTTATCTGTGTGGTTTGTTTTGGTACAGCTGTAACAGCATCTTAAAGTCAGGAGCTGGAACGAAACAACAAAATGTCTCCATCACCAGGTCCATAAAATTACAAAAGAAAAACGAAGCTCCTGCTCCAACCAGTCCACTTTAGTCCGAGTTCCCAGAATGAACAAAAACATGTTAGCTGAATAAAACAAACAGTACTGCCCAAATATCCTGCTTTAAACTTTAAATATTGTACACACCAACCTGTAGTGTCAATATCAGGTTAATGTGGTGAACAGGATCAGCATTCTGGACCAGGTTAAAGAGTTGCTGGGAGTTTGGAGTATGCTCTTACTCAAACTGATAAACATAGAAATATGATAAGGCTGAACCAAAAGATAATGTCTTTTTATCTTTTTTATATTTTTCTGAAACTGTAGAGTGTGAAAAACTGGAGATCAAGTAGGTATAAGTTACAGTATGAATTTGGAAAAATTGTAAATTATATTTTTAATCTCCTTTTTTCATATAACTGGTACCTTCAGTATTCTAAAAGGTTTTTACAGCTCTAAACATCCCAACATGAACCCATGTGTGAATCTCATCACAAATCCTCCAGAACATATTGATATTGAATCTGTGTATCCTCATTAGTTAATGTATTTTCATAGCTGGGTAGTTATTCAGTTAATTTGTTCCATTATTTATATTTGTTGTGTAAAAGTGGCCAAGAAATCTTACTTTAGTCACATCAGACATGTCGGAACTTCAAAGATACCAGACAGAAAAACACAGCAGTAATCCTGGTACAAATTTTGCATGTTTAAATGCCTCTTCTTGCCATTTAAAAAGGAACCTTATCAGGTATGACGCTCTAAATTAGTAGATTAGTTTCATATGTAAAGTTTGGTTTGTTTTGACAATAAATAAGCATGTCTTAAGACTTAAATTCTAAAGTAAGTCAAGTAAAATTTTATGTTACCTCACCTGCTGTGTTATTGTGTTCAGTTTTCAGCTGTGTGATTGTGTTTTGCTGGGAATAAGAAGGTTTGTCACATGAATTGGTTCGCCGAGGTTCTGGTTCTCCATTAAAACTCTGAGCCGACCCGGACAAGGGACTACTGTTATGCAATTCAGAAACGTTGAGCGTCAGGCTGTTCACAGGGGCCACCTCCACATTCTGCTGCACCTCAGAGAAAGCTTCCAGAGACTGCATAGCATTACTGAAGGTGTCGTGATGCTGGACAAGCTGGCGGACCCATTTAGACAAACCTAGGATTGTAAAAACAGACAAACAGCAGAGGTAACAGGCTCAAAGAGTCGCTCAGTGGATAAATATTGCCATCTAGTGCTCAAACTGAAAGGCTATGTGAGACTGACTAACAAAAAGTTCATCAAAAACATTCAAAACCTGCGATGTATTTATTAGGATTGTTCTTATATCGGTCATCCACCAGAATCAGGGCACCCCAGTCATTTCTGTGCCGGATGCATCTGTAAGATAACATAGAAACATGTCATTACAGAAGGAAGTGCAAATAGCACATTTAGGACAGAGAGAGGCGTTTACCTCCCCAGTGCCTGGTTTAGAGCTCTGTAGGCCTGGATTTCATACCAGCGATGGCCTGGAAGAAGACCTCTCGACTTGCAGTGCTGGTCATTGTACTTCATCTTTAGTTCCACCTAAAAATCACATATAGCACATTTGTTACATAATGTTTGTTTTTACTATTCTAAAGAGAACACTTTACTTTTGTATATTAAAGCTGCACCATGTAACTTTTATAAACAATATGCTTTTTACATGTTTCTTAAAACTGTCATTGTATCCTGACAGTTTTTTCTGTGAAAAAAAATCAACTCCTCTCCTTTCTCCCCGTGGTCCTACAGCCATCTACAGAAGCTCTCTGTCGGAAACCAATCAGAGCGAGGAGGAAAGTCTTACTGCTGTCAGACAAATGTATAAAAAACATATTGTTTATAAAAGTTACAAGCTGCAGCTTCAGGCATTGCACCAGACATCTAATAAATCTGTACTTCACCTACATTTCCTTGTAATTATTTGGACTATTTGTAATTTACTGCACACAAAAATTATTAAATGTGCTAAAAGAATAAAAACTTTCCCAATGAAATCGTGCATGTGCACTCTAATTGTTGAATAAATTATGAAATTAAACAATGTTATACTTTCAATTCAATTGTAGTAAGGACACTAGAAAATAGTCATTCATAGTAAATTCAACAACAGAGTCCAGATTGACCTGCTTCAATTACAGTTCCAGTCAGATTCTTCATAAAACTGTAAATAAATACTGGTCTGCTTTAAAGTGATGGATTGTATCAAATCTTTACTTGGATGCAGTCCTTTGTCTTGAATAGAAATAACATGACAGTGGCGAGGAAGCATTGTTTGACCAGGTAACGGTTTAAAGAACACAACATAGACATAGAGACACTGATGGGGCTGATAACAATCTCTTTATTTGCATAAAGTTAGTAAATATAATTGTGAATATTAACATCAAGATGAGGGAAATAGTGATAGAAAATGCTCCAACTATTCTGGCCTCCAAACAGCATAATCTCAGCCTAATCTCTAGAAATGGTTGTTTCTCTGGGTTTTATTGTCTTATTAAGATTGGAAATTTTAATACAGTTTTAAAAGTAATGTGTCTGCCTCACAGACAAAACCGGGAGCTGGTTACACAAGTAGAGTAAATTGATAAATGAAGGTCCAGCTTCAGATTCTTTCAGAAACTCGAGCAACTCACAAACTTTACAGTGTGAGAGGAAAGTGATCTGCAGGGAGCAAACAGAATTACAACCTCTTTAAAGAAGGAGTATGCTCCTTTGGGGTTTTATCTGGAAGGAGAATTGATCTATTTGACAAAAGCAGCGCTTGTCCTGGTTCACCAAAATTCCCCAAACTAAAACTAGAAACCAAAATAATGTCTTTCAATGTCATCTATTGTTAGTACATGTCTAAGTGATTAGTTTGAAGACAAGAATTTCTGTTTTGTATTTGTTTTTAGCTTATGAGTTAGGCTAAATATAACAGATTATTGTCAGCATAAAGACTGAACTTGTTTCCACGCAGTTTACGAATACAGCCTAATAGAAGAATGTAGAAAGGTAGCCCAGCTTGATGGGTTACATTTCCTCAGGTCATGATTCTAACAAACTGTTATATAAAGTCACATTAAACACAGTGAAGTTGGCAAACAAAGTTTTATCCAAAATAATTAATATGTAAGATGAGACGGAGGGGTAGGTGGTCATATAAGGTCTAAAACTGTGAGATATTACCTGGCCTCCCTGACAGATATCTTCTAAAAGGAAAATAGAGAGCAGAGCAGAGGTGGGAGGAGGCAGGCAAGATGGGCCAGGCAACATCAAGCATCCCTGCACAAAAATGCCAAGAAAGCATCCATCCATTTGCATCTGTCGCTGCTGATTTTGGCGCTAACCTTTCAGAATTGACAAGTGAAAAGTTCAGCTGGCGTCTGACGAGATGCCATGCAGGGCAGGCTGCTGAGCACAGCTCTAACTGCTTTTGACAGGTACCGTGTGTTCGCCCAGAGCCACAAAACACGGGGCCGCGGCAGGTATACCCTGTCCCCTCACACGCATCACGCAACAGCACTGTGGCTTGCCAAAGATGCTATAAACAAATAAGCAGTCACAGGAAATCCAAAAAGTCAGCCCAAAGTTTTATCACAACTGATGACACCTCAGCTAAGATGCTGTAAAGCCGGTAGACAATGAAAGCTGATGTTTGCTAGCAGATTCAAAACAGAAGCAAAGGCTGTCAGAGGAAACCAGACTGTAACAGGAAGGTTTAGAAACACTGCTGGCTTGGTGGTGACAACTTTGCCAACATATGAGACACCAGAGCAGTAAAAGAATCCACTTCTCAAGCCACAGAAATGGCGCTAGCCTCAAGCCACCGGTGTCATCTAAATGCAATCACAGTCCATTTCAGCATCAGAGCCATCACATTCCCAGTCTCTACCATGTCACCACTCAATCCAACATGACAGGTTGCATATGTGAAAAAGCCAATTCTGGCTGCTAGCAAATATCACAAATGTGCAAGAAACCACAAGCTAGAAGGGATTAGTTAAAATGTCAAGAGATCACTCAGCTTGCTTTGGCCTTGTCCTCCACAGCAACCTGTTCATCTTCACAAACATTTATTCGTCCACGAGGCATGATTCGCAGCTCAGCGCATATGCCTCAGCTACGTTTTACGTGGGGTGTGTGTGCGCGTCAGCGTGCACGCCCCTGGCAGTCAGGGACATCTTGTGCCTGTCACCCAGATTGCTGAGCGCCTCATCTGCCACATGTGGCTGAGCTGACAGCTGAGAGGCTCAACTTTGAGACTGTGTGTGCTCTTGTGTCTGGGTGTGTATGTGTGCCCACACTGAAAGAGGCGTTAGGCTATCACGCTCCTTTCCAATAGACCCATGGATCAGCTCACATTATCTGCACAAAGTCATCCTTTGTCTTCCAACTCACTTGTTGGTATATAGAAACATCAGTGTAGAAAAAAAATTACAAATTTTGTAAGGAAGTCTCAACCTAAAGACCATATCAGCTGAAAGATTTTGACTTCATCAAAATTAAGAATTTCCTTAATTTTGTGAAATCAATTATCAGCTGATACATGTGAAGCCAATGTTATACAAAGGTCTAAAAATTAAATACTGTCCTCTTCTGCTCTGCCATGAGAGGTTTGACTGATAAACCAGCCCACCAGGTCATGTTTGCACATTTATATATTAATAGTCACCCCACTGTTGCCAACTCAGCAACTTTCTTGCTATATTTAGACATTTCAGACAACAAATAAAGGGTATACACCATTGGAATTGGCAGGTCAGACTTTTTAAAGATCTGTACTGGGCCAGAAAACTGCAATTGGTACACCCCTAATCAAAACCCTAATTCTTTCACTTTTCGCTATGTAAAGCAAGGTGTACTGTGAATAAATATTTCACATTATTTATTTGAAGTTTTTAGAAAGCAAACAAACATCACAGAGCTTGTAGTTTCGCTGGACGGAGGAAAGCGCTCCCTCCCACTCTCCTCCACCCTGTCCACCTAGTGGCAAGTCAGGAGGTGGAGTAGCGAAGGTTGTCATGGTGACTGGTGAGCATTGATCAATAGTGTTATTCAGATTTAAAAATGTGTGATTTATTTGCAATGTGGACACAGAGTGGAATGAGTCTGCTCTGCTCTGACTATTGGTGAAGGTATGGTGTTGAACTGATGACTGTGTGAGACTGACTGAAGAGTTGAGGAAGCAGGAGAAGCTAATGGCGGCTAATCAGGCCGCTCTTGCTGCTCTCAGCCAGCAGCAAGTGCGGCCTGGTCTAGCCTGGTCTGGATGCCAGAAGGAATTCCCATTAGTTAACTTTTATTTACAAAAAAAATAAATAAAACCACCGCCAGCCTGTGTCTGTACTGCAGTTACACTGAGAAATGTTGACTTTTATACTTTATACTTCTTGCTCACACGACTTGCTAGTTCTTTCTGTCCTGCTAAGAAGGCTTTCATTCACTCTTCTTCCTTTTCTTGGAACTTACTACAAGAAACTTTGAGATTGACTGGATTCAATATTATTATTGAAGTAATATTCTGCTTCAATATTAGGCCATACTATGGCTGAAAAATGTATCACGATAAAAGCATTATACATCGGTCAATATAGATAAGTATTAGTTAGTTTTTAGTATTAAATATCTGAAAAACTGCCAGATATTTTCTCTTTTATCCAGTCTTTTATCCATGCCATTGTTATTTGGGAGTTATGGCAGTTAAGAAGTTACGAGGCACAGAGGGAAAAAAAGGTATTTGCTACTACATATAGCGACAAAACTCTTTTTAATGACTGCTCATTCTGCAGTTTGTCACAAACGTCAATAGTTTTCTCTGTACCTGTGTTTATCCTTCCCTAAAAAAGGGCTGTGCATTGGTTGGTTTAAGCAGACTAGCTGCATGGCCTTGTGGTCATTAGTATCAATGTCCTCCTCATCCTCTCAACAGTGTAACACAAATGTCTCACAGACCTTTGCAGCCCCTAAGGGCCTCTCTAGAGGCAACACTACCTCTACTGCTACACAAGAAGACATGAGGAGGTCAAAAACCCCTTGAAAAAGAAGAAATGGAAATAAAAAGACAGGGTGTAAACTATCGTTGGAGTTTCTTATGACGCAACCTAAGCAGTAGTTCAAACATACATTTCAGTAACTTAAGTCCTTAAGAATTATTGTCTGTCTCATAATTCTTTTCATGAGACAGACAAAGATAAAAATAATTAAAACCTGGTAGCATAAAGAAAACACTGTTGGACAAAAAAATGATAAAAACAAACTGCAAACAATCTTTTTTCCTTTGAATGACTAAAAACAAAAACCAGAGGATGTCACCTTTAAAGACAACACAAAGTTAAAGCGCTAGCAGTCACCGCCTGAACCTACAAGCTTCACAGTTATGACAACAGTCAACAAGAAACAGCAGGAGCTGGCAAGCTCTCTGTGGAGCTCTGCATGTGCAGCACACAAACAAAGGCTGTGGATGTGAGCACAGAAAATGTCATTAGAAATGTACGCTTTCTTCACGCTCGGTCAGCTCCACCTTGGTCCTAACTAGCTTTGGCTTTCTCAATCCTCCCCCTGGTGCTCTGTGCCATCCACTCATTTCCTGTTTTTTCCTGTCTGTCACACTGGAACATCGCATTTTGATACTGTGCATTGGACGTATTTAATTTAGTTATTGTGCTGACTAAATAAATAAAATAACACAGTAAAATGGCAAAGCTGAACTAAATGAACTTTAATTTTTGATACTATGAGAATACACTCCTTTTAAATCAGTGTAAACAGGCAATGCTGGTGTTACTAAGGCCAAAATTTGACATTACATTACACCTTTTAAATCCATGGCCCAAACCTAGGTTGCCTGTCAGTCATGTGCATTTTGTTGGATAGGTCCGGCTGCTGAAGACTGGCTATGGATTTTAATGGCTGGGTTAAAACATCAATAACTACTCCCACTGTGGACCCATATTATCAAGGGAGTTTAAATATTTCACCAGTTTGGGTATTACAGGAGGGTTTCAGTGACCCATGATGGTTACTTTTCAGATCAAATTATTTCAGAACTGAATAATGACACAAAACGTAGATGAAGGCGGTTTAATTACAAATCACCTGTTATGGTGAAACTTTACCATATTTAAAGTTAATTTTGACAACCAACTCAAAAGTACTAAAATAAATAAACAACAATGATGATGCATAACAGAAGCAATGACCCGAGTGCTGACAACTAAGGTGAAGGGCTAAAGTGAAAGGGTCTAAGAAGCTTCAATCACCAACACGTCCTTCCACGCTGACAGAACAGGTTAGTGAAAGCTTCATCATGCTCTGACAGGAGGATGAGTAAAGGGGAGGAAAAGCAGGAGGCGGGGGAGCCACGAACTTAAAGGTCAACTTTTCTACTAAAGATGAAAAACACACCGCAACATTGTTTGAGTTTTTTTTTTTCATGGATCACCAAAAAAGGATGCTTTTACTTGTTGTTGGTTTGCGCAACTGTGTACCTATCTAAGATGTTTTTCACCAAAGTTGTAGAGTCAAATGTGTCACATCCTAGAGCCAGATAAAATGAAAAATGGAAGAACAATATTGTTAACTTATTAATCCAGTTTGTTTCAGGTGGACAGATGAATGTTAAAAACGACGCAACAAATAAAAAAGTAAACTAGGGTAGTAACTTGGATGTCACTTCCTGTAATAATGTGTATTCAACCATTTTAATATAATCCAAGAAGATTTTGACTTTTATGCTCAAGCTGTCAGGTGTAGTAATGTTTCCTTGCCATCTCTTAGCATACTAGGTTTCGCTCTAGCTTTTTTTCAATCTTTCCTATCTCACATAAATTGTATTCTGAGTTGACAATCCAGCTAATCTTATATACACATTCCGTTTTTCCTTGGGAAAGATCAACAGGTTCTTGTGAGTCTACTTACCTGAAGGTTTTTGATGTTTGGAAAAGGAATTCCAATGGTCACTACTGCTCTGGCATTGTCATCTGTGAAGTCTAGGCCTTCACTGACCTTACCCCTGCATACAGCAATAAGTAGTGCACCATCTAGAAAAGAAGCAAACAAAGTTCAAATCAACACAGTACAAATACCATCAAAAGTCTGAAAAAAAGACAAAAATATACCCTAGTACATGAGCATTCTTTCTGACCAATTATACTTTACACACTGCAACCACTGCGACAGACTGGCGACCTGTCCAGGGTGTACCCCGCCTCTCGCCCAGACTTAGCTGGAGATAAGCACCATCAACCATCCCAACCCCTTTCGGGACAAGGGTGAACAAAAAATGGATGGATGGATGGATGGATGGATGGATGGATGGATGGATGGATGGATGGATGGATGGATGGATGGATAGATGGATAGATGAACACTGCAACCACGCTTCTCTTTGGGGTTGCAATGATAAATCATTCAGCAAATAAATTAGCTATCGGTTGATACATGTCACGCTGACCTTTTGCACTGATCTTATTACTGACCTACGCACCCACCAGGTCGTGTCTGCACATGCTTGGTTAAACAACTCAAAAACTTTATTGCTGTATAAACCGACTTTTCAGACGAAAAAAAAAAAATCAGTATCGGCCAAAATCAGAATTGGGAGCTCAGACCTTTTAAAGATTGACGATCCCAATTGTTCTGATGCAGCTACACATCATCAATAACATTTTACAGCAGGAGTCACTACTTTAGGAATGGGCTAATATACTTAATTCTGTCATGAATGATGCTAGTAGTTTGAAGTCAAGTTGGTAATGTGTGTCCCTCTCACCTCTACCTTCACAAGTTTTTATGGCATCGTAGTACATCTGAAGTAGCTCGTCAAAGTCCCCCTTCCCACCACCGCGGGGCTCTGTGATGATGGTTTTCTCTTGTTCCAGTTTCTCCCACAGACCAGTGTTGACCCAACGGTCTTTCAGCTTGTCCAGCATCTGTTCAATTAGATCGTTTTGTTGTTTTAGCCATTACTAAATGGTGACACACTATCTCAACAGATGATTTCTCTGCAACACAGGCCTTACACTATTGACACCAATCAATAGCTATGTTTACATCCATAAAATTCCTTGATTGGGTTTTAGTACAGAAGCACTGATATGAAGATAGGTGAAAAATTTTCTTTAAGAAACAACATAGAAGCTGTATTTCCATCTGTGTTGAACATCAAAACAAACAAATGTAGTAATGTGTTCGTTCTGAGCGCCCAGAACGGACCCACACCAGGTTCTAATACTGGTTGAGACTTTACTCCACTTACTAAGGTTTAGCTTAAATAAGCATGGTGTCCAGCCACTGAAGGCATAAATGTGTCAAGTCAGTTTGCTACATTAAGGCTGATCAGAGTCAGTTTCCTTCTGATTTGCCTGACTATGATCAGAATAATCCAATTGGGGTGTTTACATCATGCATTTTAATTCTGATTGACAGTTTATTTTGATTACTTATGTCCATGTAAAAATCAGTAACTTATTTGGTCTTTGTTCAGAGTAACCACAACAGGAGGTCTGCAAGTATCTATAAGTTAAACTTTAACCTTTTAATATTGTCCTAACCCACCCGGATTTTCATGAGATGGGGTCATTTAGACCCTATGAGTGTTTTACTCTGTGCGTGGTCTGACAGGGTCACGGTGACCCTGTGTGCGCTCCTACAAAGTTTTCTTTTGAGTGGTTTTGGAAACTGACTGTCTGACGTGGCAATCACTTCATTTTAAGCCAAGTTAAATCCACACCGTTTTTGTGATACAAGACGTCGGTTGTAAATCTCTTTTTCTAAAAAGAATATTTTCATTGTATTTATTATTTTACTTTTAGACGTTTGTTTGGGAGGAAGAAATTTAGAAGTGTACTGTAAGGCTGAACTTAACACTTAGACCACACTACCTAAATAAAGCTACATAATATGTTGTTCACATAACATAATTTTTTTCTCTTATCTGCTTTTCGTGGTTAGTCCAGTGCCTTCAAACAGCCTGAGCTTCTTTCCTTTGCATCCTCCTAGAAAAGAGCTGATGTGTTGAAACCGTCCCTCCAATAAAAATCACTGCTGTTTTACTATTGTTAGTGCAAAAGTCAGCAGCTCTCAGGGGAGGCACATTGATCTAAAAGCCCTCTTTCTAGCAGGCCCCACTCATGTCTGTGCAGTGCAAATTATTCCCTTGAATAAACATAGCTTCACAATCAAAAAGAGGCTTCACTGGCTTGGAAATGTGCTGCAGGGGTCAAATAGAAGTTCCTCTTATAAAGAAAACTTCTCAACATGCTCAGAGGGCCAAACTGTAGAACTCTGATTCAGTCTTATCAGAGTTTGAATCAGCCTTACCCTTCTTCTGAAGATAGAGCCTCCAGAAGAAAGGTAAGGCATAGGCAACCATGTCGTCTGACATTTACCTAGATAAACAGCTTAGAGCCAGTTCTTTTGTTTTGTACATATATATTTATTTCCTTCTTGAACAGCTCAAGGCAGAACAGACAAGAACAAGTGTCAGCACAGCATATAGCTACACAGTTACATAAAGTCATGGTTAATCTATTACAATGCTGTTTAGTATGGATGCAACAGTGAAGTTTGTAAAGTGGAGAAAAGGAGTCCAGATAAGTGAAAATTGTTCCTTAGGTTAAGTAGTCTAAAGGAAAAAGCTCAATGACAATTTTGTGCCTATTTTGCAGGCTAACTATAATGTTGAGAAATGAGATCGCAAGAGTCAGTGCTGTTGCTTCATAGAAGTGAAATAAGGCATGAGGGGGATTTAATCAGGTTGAGCACTTCACATATAAGTGAGGTCAGGATGTTTGCATCAATAAAACATGACACCTTGACTAAATATACAATTGCATTGGCATAGACAAACCCCCATCCTGGCCTTGCACCTAACGTGCGTCTTCAGCTCAGCAAACAGTCCCGCAATGGCTTTTCAGTGCAATCTTAAGCGGGACATGAATAATTCATGTCATGTACTTTAGGCAGATCTAGTGCTAAACAAAACAGCCATTATCTGCCAGGTTGCACTTGGAAAGAAACTGATTCCACAAGGAGATGAGCACAAAGGCAAATGCTCTTTCAGATAACTCTGGGATCACATGGTAAGTAAAAACTAAATGTCACAGCGTTTTAGCATCACAGCAAGACAAATTTTGGTGCTTGTATTTTTCACCACCATTAATATGAAAAAAGATGTTTTAAATTAAATATCAGCTTTTGTACTTATATATATATATATAAATATACAGTCACCACACTTTCTGATTGGCTACCTGCTACATTCAACAGGTTGCATTCTCGCTCTTAGTCAGGGAACACCACATACACTACAACAATTGGGCAATGACAATTCAACATGTTGAACATTCCTAATTTTAGATTGGAACGGTATCGATGTTCTACAGCCTGGACCAGAACAGGATTAACACGGCAGGATGATCGGTTACAATTAAGCAATAATCTTAAAACGCCAAAAATTTAAAGGGAAAAATAGACAAAAGAAATCTTGCCATGTGAACCAAAACACAGCAAATTCCAGAGCACACTGCAAGTTATGGTTGTCAAAGTTATGCTAAAATGAGTGATCTATTTCCCTCTCCCTAACTATTTTTCATAATTAAAACTTTTTTCTGACCTTGTTAGTGGTATTTATGCTGTACAGACAGACCAATATGTTGGAGGAAAAAATGTAAAAAATTATGAAGTAGTGTTGACAATTAGCTTTGTGTTGACAAAGCACTGCCTCACTTTTTCTTTTATATATCACCAGGCATACATTTAAGATTTAGCAGGTTATATTGGCAAAATCTTTATGCCCTGCAACAAGGAGCTGGGAGAAGGATCTTGCACGTGATGTCACACTGCAACCGAAACGAGTCGTAATCTTCTGTGCCCCCCGCCCCGTCGTAGTAGGAAATGCTGAAGTTTATGTGTGAAACTTTAATAAACCTGAACATGTTTTCAAAAGACAACAAAAATGTCATTTAGAAGGGAATTTGTTTGTTGCGCAGCACTTTGAGACTTTAACAATATATTTCACAACAGAATAGTTTAGATGTCCATGCATCATGAATGTGAATGAGCAATATTTAGCACATAAGGGGCCACAAAAATAGTGAATAATTCATTATTCTTCCTAGTCATGCTAGGTGCAAGTCTCTGCCACTGACACGCTAAAATGGGCCAGATCCCTGTACCAGCTGGGACCAGGTGGCGAAACAACCAGACAAAGCAGTGACCTGTTCACTTTCTCGCACTTTTACACATCGCCTGTATTCACCTCAACCCCTGTAAACCCTCCCGACTCCCCTCCACTATTTGCCTCCTGTACATGTGGCCTCACTCTATCTCCTTCCCCATGTCCCTGGTGTCAGTGAGCAGTGTGGCAACACATCACAGCTCCTGTAGTGCCTGCTGAATAATAGAGTTGCTTTGTAGGCGATGGCATTAATGAAACATGCAGCCCAGAGCCACATTTCACAGTGGCGAGGGGAGATGTGTTGTTGAGCTGTTAATTATTTAGCCCCAAAATATCACAGCAGCCGTCACGCCACCACTGGTGGCAAGAAGCCACCTGCCAACTCCAGTCTGCCACCCTTGCCTTGTCGTCTGCTCTACACATTGCAGCAACTATTGATAATACCAGAACACTTCAAATACATCAGCCACTGCTATGATACACAGCTTAAGAAAGGACTTCAACTCAAAAGAATAATGATGTTGACATGATTTAGAAATTAAATGTTTGTTATTAACTGTTTGACAAATGGTTATAGTATATAGAATATCAAAATGTTTGGAAATAGGGGCCTCTACATATGTAAAAACTCCCATTTATTCATACATGACATTATTAGGTCCACACTTGTGTACTAAATATTTTCTCTTTTTTTTGTACTGGTCTGATGTAATATTCTAATATGAAATACTATGTTTTTGCAAGAAAATCATTGTAATTTTAAAAATATAAATGGCTTAAAAATTACACTGTCTGTAATTAACCTACATAAAGTGTATAAAAAGTGTTTCATTAGAGAAGTGAGTAAGTGAAATAATGAAATTTTAAAGATTATTCTGATTTTTGGGATATGACACCTATATTAAATTCAAAAATACTTTAGTAATTCAAAAGAATATTACTAGTAATATTCCCTTTGTCCATCCCTGAAGGCTCCTTTCTTTTTCCAGTTTTAAAAGTTCCTTTAGATCACTGGTGATCCAGGGTTTGCCACTGGGGAAGTATCACACTGTTCTGGTGGGAATGGTGTTGTCCACACAGAAGTATATATAGTCAATCACACACACATTGATGTCCTCTCCATGTGGCTGACACAGAGCAATCCAGTCTGCAGCCTCAAAACAACACTGCAGAGCTTCTTCAGCTTCCTGTGAAAATCTTCTCACAGTTCCCTTCTTTACAGGTGGCCTCTGAATACGGGGTTTATATTCAGAGCAGAGAAAAATAAGATTGTGATATGATTTTTCCAGAGAACATTTTGGCTTGGAAATGTGTGAATCCCTGACCATCCATTCATCCTTCCATCCATTTTCTGTTCACCTTTGTCCCTAATGGGGTAGGGAGGGTTGCTGGTGTCTATCTCCAGCTTCGTTCCGGGCCAGAGGCGGGGTCACCCTGGACAGGTCGCCAGTCTGTCGCAGGACAACACAGAGACATACAGGACAAACAACCATTCACACACACACTCACACCTAGGGAGAATTTAGAGGGACCAATTAACCTGACAGTCATGTTTTTGGACTGTGGGAGGAAGCCGGAGAACCTGGAGAGAACCCACGCATGCACAACATGCAAACTCCATGCAGAAAGACCCCGGGCCGGGAATCGAACCCAGGACCTTCTTGCTGCAAGGCAACAGCTCTACCAACCGCGCCACTGTGCAGCCTCTGAATGTCAGGAATCCCTGACATTTGTATAAAATAAAAAAAACTTGCTCTCTCTGGTGGAGCAGTTGACAAACTGTTGAAATTTTCCAATTGTAGCAGAGAGTGAGGCATGATCAAATACCAGATATTTAAACTAAAGTCAAATTAATGAATTAAAAATACATGATTCAATCACACTGCACCAATTACTCTGCTGACGCCTCAGCACATTGGCTGCCTAGCACATTACTGCGGCTGGATCTCTGAAGTTTATCTCGGTGTGGATCGCACGTGCCTGCTTTCACTGAAACAGCACACGACATTTATATCAAGCCCCTGTGAGGACGCATGTTTCTTTGGAGAATTCTACATTTGGATATGAGTCAAGTTTAGAAGCCACCGCATTTGATCTGCTTGCACAGCTCCAGGTGAAGCGCAAATTTAACCCACAGTTGTGCTTTCAGTTGTATGACAAAGACTTTGTGTCTTTGTCAGAGGTGTGACAAAGACATATTCTCACATGCAGTGAGAGGGTGAGCACCTTTTGCACAACATGTTGATTTTATTTAATTTATTTCTATTTTCTTTTATTTTTTGCGCCAACACAATGTTTTGTCTACTTACAGTCAGGCAGTGTTGCTGCATGTGGTGATCAGAAAAACTCGGTCTATAAAGTGCAGGCTGAAGATGTGTCCTCTGTTTGTTGTGAACACTTATGCAAAGTTCCAGTTATGGCATTCCCATCTTCAGACACAGAATAAAAAAATGGGAACCTGTCTTGTGTTTAAAATTTAGACTACTGCAGCAGAAGTTCCAATATCCAATTCGAATGCCAAGCAAGGGATTACAATGAGGAAAAAACGCAGTAATCTTGGTAGCTAATTGTAATGTGGCTAGCAATAATTACATGAGCAAATAATAATAAAAAAGGACAAACTAACAGCTTTGGGTTTGTTGGAAACATCAAATTTCAGTTAGTCAGCTGGATCTCCAGCTACTGAGAAAACCAAAACAAATTCCCACCTTAACTAAAAAACTTTTGAAATAGCTGCAGAAAATTTTAAGGCCAACGTAAAATATTCTGCTGCATTCATTAATGAGCATTATCAAACACATTACTGCCAGACATACTTAATGTATGAAATTTTTGTAATTAGCTAATGTTTATTGTAGTCGTAGTAGCTTTTTGTGATACTGTGTACAGAAATAATAATAATATTTTTCCAGTATACATTATCCAGTATATGTTTGCCAACTATACCAAACATAGTACTAGTAATAGCAGTTATAAATTGCTTATTTGCATTTTGCACTTTCATTTTCAGGATTGTTCTGATAGGACCAATTATCAAAAGAGTTAGCGGTGACATATGAATAAAAATGTGCAACTGCCTTGTGAATAAGTTATGGATGGCTTTTGTGATTGGCTTTTTGGTCTCAAGCTGAAAGTTGAACAGAGCATGTAATTCCATTAGCATTATTCTGGGCTGGAATTAGTCACTTGACTTTGAGCATTAGAAGTGATTGAATTAAATGATTAATAACCAGCAGACTCCTTGATGTGGGATTGTAGGAGAGAAAATCATCAGGTTACTGCAACCAGACCATTTTCACGCCGAGCTTTTAAACCTCAAATAACTCTTAACTCTAAGTTGGCCATTTTTAGTTAGTATTCCTAACTATGCCAATTGCAGTAACCACAAAACTAAGATGCTAAAAAACAGTTTTATAGCCAATCCTTTCTCACACAGTGTGACGTAACCTCAGTCCCTATTGCCAGTGTTTAATAACTGCACACAGACAGAAGTCTAGAAAGATTTATTTCAAATTCTAAGTAGAGTTCTTGAAAAAGACATTTTCAAATATCTAAAACAGGAGATTTTATGTCAACCAGAAATTGTTGTTATTCCTGTTGTTTAGTACATTCAAAGCTCGCTGAAAAAACAACTCTTAAAAAGTAAACAGATTACTCTAGTTCATTTAATAAGTGCTTTTAAAGTCTGAAAATGCCAGCCTTCTCAAACAACTGTAAAACAATCCAAAGTTTCCATGGTAAAAAGCCAAATAAAACGTCAGCTCAGCTCTAACATCAACAGAGATAATTTACACTCGGCAAAGTGATCCATCAATCTAATTTGCTCTAAAAACAGAAAAAGCATCTACCCTGATTTAAGACATTATTAGAGGTGCAGCTGCAGTCTCTGGATGTGCATGCTGGTGGGTGAGCAGCGTGCATTCCAGTTTGACTTTGATTTGACACGAGCTCAGTGGAGCCCAGGCGCCGGACACTTCTTCACACAGACAGGGAGGCGACTTCTTTAATGGCCCTTATCTCTATCTCCTTTAAAAGCATCTTGTATTCCCCTTCATGCCTCTACTTCTACAAAAGCCTGCTTTTCTTAATTAACCATAACACCCTCTTTACTATGTGAAGCATTGGTCTTTTCTTTCGATGGCTATGGCTGGACAGCTGAGTACGCTGTGGTTTTATAGACATTTACTGCTTAGACTAAAGTACCACAAAAACAGAACAGATTTAAACTTTTGAGAAAGCAAGGCCATGACCATAACTGTAGGAATGTTAGCAGAATTGCAGAACTTTGCATGTATAGGCAATGCCTAATAGATTTAGAATTTGCCTATCTTTAGAGGCACTACAACAGTGTCATGATTAATGAGAACAGAACAACAAAACACAAATGACCCCAAAACCCATTCATCTCTCTGTCCTCTGCCTACTGCAGAGGTAGCTGTGTGGATGGAGCTGATACTCATCACTTCAATGTAGTGAATAGAATTGTCTTGAGATGCTTTACCATCTCTATGTCCACTGCCTGCACATAACCACACACAGCAAGAGGCAGACGGGACTTTGTGGCACCACCAAGGCCTCCATGGGCTCCAATTAATACCCAGCCCTTCATATTCCCTCATCTCCTTATCTTTAAGAGCTGACTGCAGATTAAATATTTATGAACCAGCATAGAGAAGGGAAAGACTTCTACATGAATATCAATAATAGAAAAAAAAAAACATCCCAAGGCTCATAGACGCTGCTTGGCTGGTGCTGCATGCTGACAAAAGGGAGGTAAAAGGGGAAAACAACACAAACCTGAGTCTTAGCTTTCCCTTGCTGTTTACATGATGGTATCATAAGCTGTTGGAGAATGCAACCTGATAGCAAGCAAAGCTGCAGACGAATCAAACCAGTGATCACTGGACGAGACACAGAAATACTGGTCCAAGATGAGACATGAAAACATGCCAAAGGCCAAACTAAAACCAGCCATGTGCAAAATGCACGTCTCTGTATGCTACATCATAGGAGAACGATACATCAGCACCAACAACAACTTTACATTTACATATATTAAATACATAAAATTATATATGCTACTTAATTACACTGCATATGCAATGTGATTTTTGGACAAATTCATACAACAACATCTGAAATTCATTTGGTCTTCACTAAACCAGAGTGACAACTGAGCTACAGAGAACATTCATTATTCATGAGGATAAGGCCGCAACAAACAAAGGGGACAAAGTGTCTATGAGTGTGCACTAAGATGTGTCCTCATTAACTGAAAGAGGATACAGTTCTGTCAGAATGATGTCATTTAACAAGTACCTGACAAGTACCTCTATTGATCAGAGAGACTATTATAATGTGATAGTGTTGAACTTTAGCAAGGCAAACAAATCCAATAAAGTTCAGGTTTGGCTCTTTTAAAACTATTAATTTTTAAATATGGTTGTGCTTAAAAAATTAGATTGTTATATCCAGCAGTATACCATTATGCTGCCTGTTCTAAGTGCTTTGTTGCAGCAAAATTATTAATGTGTGGTCTCTTTCTCCTCCTAGTGGTAAGACCTAGCAGTGATATTAAAACAAACTGAACCACCAGGTTAAATTATTTAAGAAAAGATCATGGGCAGATATTACATAAAGATAGAAATAGAAAACAGATAACACCATAGTGATTATATAATAGCCAAAACAAATAGCTTAAAATTAATGCTCCACTTGTTTTATCAGTTCAATTAAATTCAGTTTGGCACTAATTCACAGCATGTTTTCTCAAGGCATTTTACAAAAGACAAGCCCATTCTTAAACTTTTGGACCAGACAAAGAAAAAGTATTAAATGTACTAAACATTCAAAACAGAAATAAATATGTCAATGTTGATTTCTGATCAGTTGCATCTGATGCATAATCTCTCTTGCAGTAAATACAACATTTAAGGCCCCTGGCCCTTTCAAGCAGGTGGTGCAAGGTGTTTATGGGCTAATAGTAGTCCATTACAGTCTGGTTTATTGTACATCTTTTTCTAATTAGATTTCTATCTCTTATCTTTGAACTAAGAATGTTTTGCTGGTGTGTTTACCTTGTAGGAAGGCAGAAAGCAGAGCACGCCTTTGACCATGACCCGGCAGACATGGAGCAGCAAATCCCCCACCTCATCCTGGAAGGCAAATGTTTCAGCGTGCTGAAAGGTGGCGCAGAGTTTTCGGCCTTGGGGTCCTGCACCAACAGTGCCCACCCACACCTAAGCACAACAGAAAACAGTGGGTGAAAAGCTAGCCAAATTAGCTTTTCTTTGTGTGGTAGAATGGCCTAGTTAAAGTCCAGCACTAAATTCAACAGCATCGGTGGCAAGACATAATAACTGATGTTCAGAAACTCTCCACCCAGTCTGATTTAGACTGAATTACTAATCAGTAAAATTGAGAACATTTTTAGTTTCCATATGTGCAACAGTGGCAAATACTTTTGATATCTAGTTTTTGTTTGTGAAGTTTTAATATTTTTTTAAATATGGATATTTTTTTTTCTCCAACCATGCATTTTTTGGATTTCCACAGTTCAGAGCAATGTCAGGACACCTAGGACATTTCATAAGAATATTATACAGAATTTATATATTTGGACTTTGAATTCAGGTCAACTTCCAGAAGGGATGACTGAAATAAAATCATGTTATTTTCATTATCATTAGTAATTGTTTTATAAAGAAAAGAAAGTAAGAAAAAAAGTTGATTAAAATCAGAAATTTGGTACACTATGATAACCTCTGAGATTATATTGTTTTAAAATTTTAAAACAAGCTGATTTTCTTTTCCATCCATCCAACTACAGAACTACTTTCTGTTGGTCTGTCATATACAGCCCAATTGTGACAGAATGGACATTAGAAGTATTACACCCCCCTCCCTTTTAGATCTTTATTATTCCTTCTGAACTTCTGTTGCCTTTCCCATTCAATACTAGCTGCCTCATTAGTCTTTGCTATCAGTACATCATCTGCAACTGTCAGATCATCCAGGAAGTTCTTGAGCTGGTGTTTAACATTATCATTAATAAGTCCTGTTCCTACTGCTCTCAGAAACTTCTTTTGAATCAGTTCTGGGCCGTAATCTTCCTCAGAGCCAGGTTCTCTAGATGCCGCGAGCAATCTTTCTTTTAACTCTATTGCTCTAAACAAGAAATTTTGTGGTGACTCATTACTGTCCTGTGTGATGTTAATTAACCGATGGTACAGGTCAGTGGAGCTGTCTTCTTTGTAATGACCCTTTAGTATTGTTCGCAGCTGTGCAATAGTGAGGTCTGTTTTGATCTCTAGCATAGGGTAGACCTGGGCTAATAGCCTGACCACAGCCTCTATGATCTCCACTTCACTGTGATTTCTATTTAGGCCCATTTCAATCTGATGGATCAGGTTTGAATAGGACAGTTTGTCTCTCTGACCTCTTTCTCCAATTTGGCCATTAATTTTAAATTCTCTTCTTATTGTAACTTCTGGTGGATGTGCTACAATGGGGTTGGTAGGTTGTTTTTTCACTTTGTTTTCCAATTTTGCCATTTCTCCCTGTAATTTCTTTGTTGCAGCCTGGAAACTTAACTGTAATGCTGCATATTGTTCTTGCAAACTTATAAGAGCAGCATTATCCTGATTCGCAGCATTATCGACCACCTGTGACATCTCATTTTTGCTCACTTCTTTAGCTTTTGATATTAATCTGCTGAGGAATTCACAAGCCACATCCTCTTCCTCACAATCTATAGCTGTATCTACAGCTGTATTTATTAGACTGATCAGCTTGTGCTTCCTGGTTTGGTTTTCTGCTGAGACTTTTCCATATAAACACACCTCTTGTAGCTGGTCCACTTTCAACTGCACTAGGGCCTTACTTAGCTGGTCCTGCAGTTGCTCCAACTCCATCGCTGGTGTGCCACGATCTCTCTTTCTTTACTGAAGCACCGCTGATCCCATTAATTTTGTTGCACACTTTAATGATTAGACAGTGTGTTTTTCGCAGGTTCTTTATTTTCTTTACACTGTTAACACAGACAAGAGCGACAGTGAGCGCCTCCGCTGACCAGCCGTTACTGCACTAAATTTGCCGTTGGCTCGCTGAGTCAATAAATATTTACAATATAGGTCAAAATGCTCATTCAAAACTTACACATAAACATTTAGTTACTTTACTCTAGCACACTTCCACTCAACAAGACAATTTATGTAATTAGCATTGATATTTACCTGTTAACACAGACAGACAGTGAGCACCTAGGACATGACCAGAATATTATACTAAATTTATATTGCCGTTGGCTCGCTGAATCAGGAGTGCTCACTGTGCTCCATGTGCCAACTGGTGGCGAACTGCTGTAACTGCATCCCAGCTCAAGCAGGGGAAGTGCAGCCCAAAGGCACGGTCAAAAGAAGTCTTTAAATAAAGTAAAGTAAAAAAAGGGAGGGGGGTGTAATACTTCTAATGTCCATTCTGTCACACAATAACATATATATATATATATATATATATATGTATACAAGTTCAAGGGACTTCTTAAGTAAGGCACACCATCTTCTTATTCAGAATGGGTTTTATATCACTTGGAGACATTGTGACATCTACTGGGCAAAAAATGTACTTGGCAAAAATAGAAGTCTTGCAATTATCTCTGGAGTCAATTTAATCAAGTAGTGTTAATAGGTTTCCATATAAAAACAAACAATCACTGCTTTATTCATGATCACATGTAAGAACAGGTACCAAAATCTCATTAACCTGGGATTTGTTGATCACATGGTTGGCTTCTAACTGGATGGTGAATTTTACCCCAAGCTCAGAGGAGAAGGAGCCCATAGGTGACAGTGTTCCTGATGTCAGCACTATACTGCGCACTGACCCACTCAGGTCAGAGAAAGCCTGAAAATAATAAAAACAAGTTCAGAGTTAAATTTTATTTAACAAAAAAAAACAAAAAAAAACAGGGAAACAAACATTCTTATTGCCATTGAAATCAGCACATTTCTTCAGCTCAGCAATAACACCCTCTGTTTACATGCCAAACATCTCACCACAGCAGGGTTGAGACACCAGAAACTCAGCGTGAGTACTTCCGTTTTGACCCGCGTGTTTTGACGGTGTCGGTGGCGAGGCCGGACCAAAAAGCCCTGGGCATCAGGAACGTCAGGCGGGATCTGATTGGTCCAGGCGTAGCTCCTCTGCAATGCAATGCGGTAGTCCTCAGCAAACCTGCAGACAAAGTCAATCAAACCTCCTGATCGACTGGTTACCAAAGAAACCCGAAGGACTTCAAAAATGTCAAATTTGGTCTCTCACCGGCAGCTGTCCCTGTAGAGAAAATCCAACACCATAAAGAGGTTTTTCAGGACAGTTGCTGTAGATGCGCTGATAATTGGGACCTGCACCATGTCCTCCTTGCCGTTAACCAAACCGACACGTTCCTCCTTCTCCAACACAGACGCCAGGTCTTGCTGTCTCAGATATACAGTAGAGCAATTAATCCAAGCTGCTCCAAAGAGCTTTAAACTTTCAACTTCTAATGCACTCTCACAGGGGACCTATTAGGCAAAATTCACAATTTGCAAGTTTTTATTCTTTCATTTGTGTTTCTACTGCTTCTAAAAACAGGCTTAGCCTTTAATAAACACACACAGCCAGTTTTTTGGTGTCTGAAAAATCTCAACTTTCAAAACCTCTGGAAGGCAGGCTCTGCTCCTCACCTAGCGGTGCACCTCAAAGCCAGTGGGCTTTGAAGCCCAGCCCGTCACCTAGCAATCATTCAAAGTCAAATGCAGGTTGCTTTAAAATAAATAATTCTAAGTTACTAAATCAAATCTGACTGAGCGGAATAATCCTGCAGAACACAGAGAGAAGGCAGAGGAGCTCAATTCTTTTCATAGATTACCTGCCTCATGTTAAGACATAGCAAAAATTGTAATATACAGTATATGTAAAAACTTTTTTGTTTTTGTAGTTACATGGCGCAGCTTCTGTGATGGACTGGCGACTTGTCCAGAGAGACCCCACCTCTCACCTATTGACCATGCAGCAACCCTGGTGACCTCACTAGGGATAAAGGTGTAAGATGATGAATAGATGGATGCTGCAGCTTTAAGGATACATTTGATGTGAGAGTCCACTGCCTGGTAGGGATCTAACTGTGCTAGTTCTGTGAAATATTGTGCCCCAATAGCACGCGGCAGCAGTCCAACAGTGAGAGCACTTGATGGAAAACAGCATCTTCTACCCCTCAGAAAGGCTGGTCCTCTAGTCTAATAAACGTAATTATTTTTTGGGTTATTTGCTCAGCCTTCTGATTGTTAAGCTCATTGTTGACAGTTGTGGGGTGCTTTAATTGTTTCTCTTGTCGTCTTATTTTCTGAACTCAGCCTATATATGTCATCAAATGCTTTTTTTTTAAAATGTGACATTAAATTCATTGGGTTGCTGCGTTTTAACGTGCATTTCCCTTGAGGTATTTTTCCAAGATGCAAACTTCACATCACTCTCAACGGTTCAACTCAACATTGTTCAGGATTGGCTACAGCACGCTTGCTCAATGTGAAGGAACGGGGGCAATACGCTGTACACAGGGCCTCTGTAGGGGTACTGATGATTGGTTGTTGTGATCAGTAACATTAAACAATGATCGGCTAACACGATCACACATGGGCTGATAATGATCAGTGGCTGAGGGATCGCAAAGCCAATAAAAGTCATGCATCTATTAGCAGTTATTTTCATGTGCGAGTGTAAACATTGAGGAATAGAATTGTGGCCTTCAGCAGCTTATTTGGATGTATAGTGAAAGGAGGCCTTAAAACAGGAGCTCAAAATAGGCAGAACTAACCAGACTAACATCACAATAACATCTCAAAATCAAGCATGATTTTGTGCAAAAACTGTAATGAACATGTTTGTGTAGCACATAGACCAGGGGTGGGCAATCCTGGTCCTCGAGGGCCGGTGACCTGCAACTCAAAGCAGGACACCGTGTGTTGGATGTCTGGTCCAACACACTTGAATCCAACAGCTGAATCACCTGCTAAGTGCAGTCAAGTTTTCCAGAGTCCTGCTAATAACCTCATTATTTGACTCAGGTGTGTTAAAGTAGAGATACATCTAAAAGTTGCAGGAGACCGGCCCTCGAGGCCTGGAGTTGCCCACCCCTGACATAGACCCACCCTAAATTGTTCAAGGAAGCATAAGAGGTCTTTAAATTCAGTAACTGTAGTTTTTTTTTTTTTACCTTCATGTTACAGAAGGTGTCAAATGTGACACCCAAGCTGTGGAAAACGGTCAGTATATCCTTTCCACTCCAGACTTTGCAGGCATTCTCAAACCCTCGTTCAGACAGCAGCACCTGGCTCTCTTGAATCCAGCTGAGTTAACAACAAAAAACTCTGAATAAAGCTCAGGTTCTGAGAGAGAGAAGATGGTACATTTCCCTCAAACACTGACTTAATCAGGGCGTAGCAGAAGTTCCTGAGAGACTCGTGCTTGGAGCGTCTAATATTACTGTGGACCATCCCATCCAGTTCATCTTTGGTCGTCTGCAGGCTGCTGAGCTCTACGGTGTAACTGGCGCTTTCCCTTGCACAGTCTTCTATATTATGGGCCTCATCCAGCACCAAGATCTGCCCCTTCAGGTCAATCTCCATCTGCTCCAGAAATATTGACAATAAGAACAGAACTGATTATATGTTAGGATGTGATGAGGAGTTCTTGATCTGCAGCTTTCATGGTTCTTCCACTGTTCATTTCCATTGGAACTCACACTCTCTCTGATCATTGGATCCAGCAAGTAGTTATACGGACAAAAGATGATGGAGGCATCCTGCATAAGTTCCCGAGCAGCATAGTAAGAGCAGGATCGGAGCCTTTTCCCCAGAGACACCAGGTCTTCAATGTCCCAGGCTTCACGCAGCCCATGGACCCACTGTAGGGTGTGCTGGTCCCGCATCTTCTGCACACCATGGTAGAACCTGCATGACCTTCCCTGAAATACAAGCATGTTGAAATAAAAGAAAAATGTGGTTTTAACCAAAAGTTTTACATCTTGCTTTATTTTTACAAACTGTAACACCTGGGCAAGAAATTAAACCAAAAACAAGCAATAAATTCCTGTTAAATGAAAACAATGTTTTTTAAGATGCCTAAAATAATGCAAATGAACAAATAAAATGTGGTAAACACTATGCTGTTGTGATGTAGTCAAGTTTTTAGCAGGGCTATGAGTACAGGTGAAGTTGGTTCCTCCTATTATTTTAGTACTGACCCCAGTTCCTCTGTGGATTTGCTCTCTGTTGGAGTTGACCCAATAGCAATGAACTAACCATAGTATCGAGTTAGCAACTATTTCTGATTTCCAAAATTCTAGAATTTTTCCATTCATGGGGACAGCATGTTGGAGTTGCTCTGTTATGTTAGTTTTGATTTGTTCGTTTGTTGACTTTAGTTTGCTTTGTTTGTTTGTTTTTTCTTTGAGGCATTGCAGGTTTGGATGGTGATTCCCTCTGGTGTTGAAAGCTGCACAAATGGAGGGATTTTTTTCTTCTCACTTTTGGACATATGTGATGCATAATTGATCATAATTGGCAAACATTAAGCTCCCAACTCCATCTCTCTTTCTAACCATACAGTCAGACAGAGATTTAAAGAGGAAAAGCAAATGAGGTGGATTAGCAAAGCTTGCCAACAATTTATGGTGTAATTCAGGACATGTTTCTGTGGAATATTATCTCAGCTGCCTGGACATTAAACTGTTAGCATGTGATGACAGCCTTGAGACTGTCAAACAGCAACAGTCATCAGTCAGAGGCTATTTTAGTTTTGTGGACTGACTAGACTGACTGCTACTGGAGATCTTTACTGCCCACAGCATCACCATTCACAATGACTCTGAATATAATTGGTTGATATAATTTGCAAGATTTAATTTCCACTTAGGTTCAAAGTATTTTGAACTTAACTTAATTTACAAGAGAGAGTAACACTAAAACTGAAAAAGCTTTGTCCAAGAGAATATCTTTATATTTTTTTATATTTTTTAAATAAATCCGTACAAGTATGCATAACACTGAGTGATAAGTGGACCTATTAAATAAATCACAAGTTTGGATCTTACTTTACATCCATTATCACTAACTATAATAATATTCCAATATAGATGGGTTGTTTGGAGCAACACATCCAAACATTTATGTAGAGAATAGTGAAGCAATTTTAAGAAGCAACATCTAATGTACCAGGTCCTAATTCCTGCCATCAGAGGTCTCCTACCCAGAACTGCTTGAGGTGTCACTGTCACAAAAACACTGTACACAGTTTCAGACCAACAATCACAGAGGATGAAACTGTCTTCTTCTCTAAACGACATACCACATGGGAACAGTGACAATGAACCCTTTCTGGATGGCAAAACAGGATCTGATGATGGCGGATTAACAGCCCTCCGCTACTGTTAGGATGTCCAGAAGAGCTCTGAGCGAAGAGGACCCTGAAAACAAGCAGCGGAACTGCTGTGTGTCCAAATGGCCTGCCAACATGACAACGACTGCACCAGACCCTGAGGAGATACAGGGTGTCGGTAACAACTCCTCCAAATGGGGGTTATTTCTGGGCCACTCTTTTCATAACAAAGTCAGACAATTGCCTTGGAAGGCGAACGCCTCCATTGACAGCATAATTGTCCTCATTACAGTAGGCGCCTGAACTTCAGGACAGTAGGGGGTTACAAGTGTATCATGTCTCAGAAAAATGGCTTTTGACATTCTAAGGTGTCAAAAGTTGTCATGTGGTTCAATTGTACAAAATTTCTCTGAGGCTATGAGCTCCAGTTTACTCTAACCTGAGTGCAGTCGAGAAAGTGCATCTATCTCCTGATGTAATTTTTAAAAAACTATTCTGAACCAAGGTAATTATAGTTTTGGGATTTTGATTATTGTTTATTTTTATTTTGTTGCGACTTTGTTACATTTTGTCAATTTTAACCAGATTTTAGAAAGTGTTCGCTAATTTTTAGTAGTTATTTAATATTTTTTTCAGTTTTAGTTTTTATCAGTTATAGTAGTAGTTTTAGCTTTTTTTATACTTTGACATTTTTTATTATGCTCTTAAAAATTAACCAAAGTATTGTACTGTGATGAACACTCAACAGAAGATTTTCAAAGAATTTATGGAATTGTTGAACAACCAACTTACTCAGGTGTTTTCTCCCAACTTTTGCTGTCACCATTTTGCCAACTGGTGCAAGTGTCAGCAGGAGGATTGTGGAGTGCCATAATTTGCCAACAGCTGACGTAAACTGCTAGTATAGCGGTGATGGGTCGTGAGTTTTTATTTCACATCAGTACAAAAGGCTAATAAATCAATTCATAAATACAAGACTGAAGGATATTAGATCTATAATTTTAGTATGTTTTAGTTTTGAAAATGCACAATATAGATCCAGTTAATTTTAGATTTCTCCCATTAATTACTGTTTTCATTCATGAGAAAATGTTCTGTTTCAGCTTAGTTTTAGCTCATTTTAATAACCTTGTTCTGAACACATCATGAGTCTTTAATCGTTTTTATGAAGGTGAAAGACTAGCATATAGTAATAACCCTGGAGTTGTTACTATATGTGTGTAGGTGTGTGTGTGTGCGTGCGTGTGTGTGTGTGATTCCTTCCTCACATCTTTGGCCTCCAGCAGATCCTTGCAGCGTTCGTTGCGGTTGAAATGCGGCACCACGTCTGGGTTGACACAGGTGTGATCTCTGCTGGAAAGGATAGTCATGTGCACTCCGGAATAAACGGTGCGCTTCAGCTCATGAGCAATCTGAGTGATCTGCTTATGGGTTCGTGTGCCAAAAAAAATCTTTGGAATCTTTTTGCTGCCATCTTTGTCTTTGTCCTTGTTCTTCAAGTTGTCTTTGACTGATGCACACGGACAGTGGGAGCAGGGGTCGGAGGACTGGACAGAGAAAAACACTGATTTCTAATGGGTTATAGTTTGAGTTCAACATGGTTTCATTTTATTTTCTGTTAATTCTATAGAATACCAGCGTTACAGCAAATGTATTTGCAGGACAAACAAGTCCAACTCATCTTCTTTTTTGTGCTAAGAATAATGCCAAAACTTAAATGTGAATGCCATACGATCTTATTCAATAAATTAGGACATACATCAGATTAAAAGTACTTTTTGAAAATAACCTTTTACCAAGTATTAAACATTTTAAGAGATGTAATGATGATAAAACGTCAGTAGTCTAATTAAGCTATATAACGTCTTTCTCCTGACGATGGAATAACTAAAAAATTAACTTTTTAGTCATATTGTAGTTTATGGAATGAGTCTGTATATTTGCCCAATGATTGCCTACAATTGAAAACAGTTACAAAATTCAGTCATATTTTTTGTTAAAAATTATCACAATAATAGAGTTGCATTTTATTGTCCAATTTTATCAAGTGCTCAAAACCCATCAACAAGATTAGATGAGCAAACAATCAAAATGCTCTTTTTTTTTAAGGTTTTATTGGCTCTAATGGCCTTTATTTGATAGTTAATTGACAGGAAAATGGGTAATGAGAGAAGGGGGAAGACATGCAGCAAAGGTTGCCAGGCCGGGAATTGAACATGCGACGGCCGTGTCGAGGACTAAGGCCTCCTTATGTGGGTTGGGATTAACCCCTGTGCCACCACAGCACATCCCGCAATCAAAATGCTCTTAAAGAAATCAAAAAACAGAATAAACAACTTCTGTGTAAACCAAATGAATCCCTGTCAGTGGAAACTTTGTATTTTCCATTTGTGACACTGACTCCACAACTGTCCCTGAATTGGGTGGCATAAACCTGTGCCCTGCTGAATTACACATAGCAGAGAAGATATGAGATTATACAGTAAACATATTTATTTACTGTAAATTTATTAAATAAGACAAGTTTTAATTCATTTTACATATATTTTTCTGTCTCACATGTGATTCTGCAGTCATCACTGCTTTTGTACTCTGCTGAAAAGCCGATAAGGTGTACTAATGTCAGTGATGCTACTGTAACCAGTTCCCAAGTCACATCTGTCTCAGCCTCGCCTACAGCCAAAATACTCTGGGTAAACCAGTTTTCGTCAGATTACAGAAGCTAGTTTTTCTGTCAGTAAGTTAACGTCTTTAGTCTATTAACTTTAGTAAACAATTAACTGATCCCTCAATTAGTTGACAATTATTTTAATAATTAATACATCATTTCATCCCTAATTTTAATTACATTTTTGAAGTCTGGCCTTGCTTGCCTTTAAGCTGATGCTTTAACAACTATCTCAAAATAATTTTGTTTGGACTGATTCCAGATAATTCCAAATTCTCATAAACCTTTTCATTGAAAGGGCATAGATATCAAAGAGAATGCTGCAGCACATTGTGGCTAAAACATAAATAAACTGAAAGTATGGCGACTTTCCCTGGGAATTATAATACAAATGGTACCGACACAGCAACATTATTCATGGCATGAACAGGCAGTCTGACAGAAGGTCTTGTATACTCTTTAGAAAAAAAACACACTGAGAAGAATAAAGAATTTGTATCTATACATAAGGCATCCTGTCACTCACTACCAGGTGACCTTTACTAGGTCTGAAAGATGATAGGCCACCATTGTGGTGACTGAGAAAATCTAGCTGCTTTATAATTGGATGCCCAGTGATGAAGTGAGTTCTTTTTCCCTGCTCACAGGTAAAATGTAGAGCTTATGAAACTGATATTACTAATGAGTCAAGCTCTTAAGTGGTGCAGTCTTTGACTGTTCAGTTATTCACAGGAATAACTATTCTAAATTTCTGACTGTTTGAAGGTGAGTCGGTTTTCACAAATAGCATATTTAGGAACAATATCTGGCACTGGTTGCATGTACTATAAACAAACACAAACCAACATAGACTGAGAAGTAACAGAGAAAGTACACAAACATTAAACAGTGGTAAAACATTCAATGAAGAAGTCAAAAGAAAATTATTTTTTCTTCCCTAATGGTCTTTGCTGTTAATTGACAGCAATGTCTGATCACATTACACCATAGTTTCTTCACTCTGACATAGTCAAAAAAAAAAAAAAAAACACACTAAGGGTGTTTCCACACCTGATGGTCCGTATATTTGGTTTGATTGGGGACCAAAACTGCAGCATTTGTTACATTTTCAGTTGGTGCAGTTCTCTTTCACACGGCACTGTGTCAAACAATCCAAGCTAACTGAAAAACCTGTTTCCCCCGTTCGCCTGTGGTGGCGCTGCACCAAGAACTACGGAAGGAATTGACACAAAACCTCTAAAGAAGACCAGCACAACTTCCTTCTTCAAAAAATGAAAACATAAATTAAGTGGTATCAGATTTTAGCGATTGTAAGATTTCTCCTGCAGCTAGCACTGAATCATGTACGCAAAACCAGACTGTGCAAATGGGAGTCGATATCTGTTGCAAAATGATCATAGCGATTTCTATAAAATACAGCTTAAATTAAAGCTGAGAAAATTGCTGATGTTTTAATATTTAAAGTATATGTATATATTCTCCCTAGATATAAATCTATAAATACACTCAACAAAAATATAAACGCAACACTTTTGTTTTTGCTCCCATTTTCCATGAGATGGACTCAAAGATCTAAAATTCATTCCAGATAAACAATATTACCATTTCTTTCAAATGTTGTCCACAAATCTGTCAAAATGTTTGATAGTGAGCACTTCTGCTTTACTGAGATAATCCATCCCACCTCACAGGTGTGCCACATCAAGATGCTGATCTGACATCATGATCATACAGGTGTACCTTATACTGCCCACAATAAAAGGCCACTCTGAAATGCGCAGTTTTGTTTCACAGCAAAATGCCACAGATGTCGCAAGCATTGAGGGAACATGCAATTGGAATGCTGACAGCGGGAATGTCAACCAGATCTGTTGCTTGTGCATTGAATGTCCATTTCTCCACCATAAGCCGTCTTCAAAGGCGTTTCAGAGAATATGCCAGAACATCCAACCGGCCTCACAACCGCAGACCACATGTAACCACACCAGCCCAGGACCTCCACATCCTGCAGGTTCACCTCCAAGATCGTCTGAGACCAGCCACTCAGGCAGCTGCTGAAACAATTGGTTTGCATAACCAAAGAATTTCGGCACAAACTGTCAGAAACCGTCTCAGGGAAGCTCAACTGCATGCTCGTCATTCTCATCGGGGTCTTAACCTGACTCCAGATCATCATCGTAACAGACTTGAGTGGGCAAATGCTCACATTCGATGGCGTCTGGCACGTTGGAGAGGTGTTCTCTTCACCGATGAATCTCAGTTTACATTGTTCAGGGCGCATGGCAGACAGCGTGTGTGGCGTCATGTGGGTGACGCATATTCTACATGCAGTTCTACACTATTTTGATGTTCAGTCCAGCAGAAATAGCTGTTAACGTATTTAGCTGCAGATGCATTGTTTGTAATAAATGATCAAGTGTTCACTAAAGTTGTTTTTGCACTTGGGTAATAAAAGGTTTATATTCTTAATAAAATAACCAAATTATTTGAATGTTCTTATGTATTTCTAATATTGTTTAAAATAAGCATAAGTGGTTAAATGAAAATCTGCAGACTATAACAATTTTTTTTATCCAATTAATCAATAAATCCTCAAAATAATCAGTTGAATAATCATATACTATAGTAATTGTTAACTGCAGCGCTATACCATTCTTGTTTATAACAACTAAACATAACTCTCTATTTAAGCCAACACTTATTGATAAGTCTTCCATAATGACAAGAGTGATTCCACACAAGAATGAATGGTATGTGATGTCATGCATTGGTTCTGGCTTTGCTACTTATCAAGGGGATCAGAAAGTAACACTTCTGATGACATACAAGAAGCTCCAGTTACCCAGTGGCTCAGATTTTCCAAGAATGTTTGCCCATCAAAAATTACAATGTGTGGTGAAGTGTAGGCCAGATAGCACTCTTGGAGAGCTGCCGCTCAGAACTAAGAGGGATAACGACCCCTGAGCCCATGTGAAAAACAAATAGAGGTGCTCAGGGCCCCAACACCAGTTCAAGTTACCATTCTCTGAAACAGTTACGCTCCACAGCCTGGGCCTAAGGCCCGATCACCTTACCTGCTGCTGCCACATTAAATAGAGCTATCCAAATATCCTGCACCAAGATGGCCAATAATTACTTATTCATTGGCAGGTAGGGGGAGGATGGGGAGCTTAGGGCAGCGTAGAGGGGCATCCTGATGAATAGAGGCCCTTGTCAGAAGCTGCAGCAGGAAACAGCTGACACAAGAGTATCTTTTTACGCGGCTGCTTCACGAGATGCCAAGACAACAAGGTCTCAAGCGTGGCCACGGAGTCCCAAGCAGACACCCCTATGAGAAGAACGCAGACAACTGGCAATGGAGGAAAACACAACGCTGCAGAACGGTTCTCCTGCCGCCACTCAAACAGAATGCTTTATAGTAACACAAACACACCATGCTGTTGTTGGCTTTAAAACTGCTGGTACACTGGGGGTGTTCTTGTCTCTCTCTCTCTCTCTCTCACACACACACACACACACACACGTTGCCAAGTGTAAGCATACTGCCCACAGTGGCTACTGCTTGTGGAACTGACAGAACAGAGGTCAGTGGTGTTACTGAACACCTCAGAATGTTCACAGGTAGCTCTTTGTTGCTGCACTCCTGGCCAACACCTGAGAGATGGAAATCTCACACTCCAGAGGGGCCGGTCACAAGGAACCAAGGGGCCACAGGCAGCGGATCACCTAGGCACTGCTGGCGCCTCTGACTGGACACCAATATGCTCCTCATTCCACAGCTTTCGAGGGCTTGGAATTCATTCCAATAAAGGGTGGGCTTCAATAGGCACTACCTTGGAAGACCTGACACCCAACACCCCTTCTCCAGATATGACCACAGAGCACAGGTAGGGGCCCTGGCAAATATCTGCCCTCCGAAGCACCTGTTTATCCCTCGGGCGCAGTAACCAGCGGGTGAACCCCATTCAATATTTATCCCTGTGGCTTTCACAGATCAGCAGCCCAAGCGAGGCAAACCCTCTTAATTAAAACTGGAGCTTGCTTCAAAGGGCCCCATTCAGGCCATCAGTCAGCGCTCGTGGGACAAAGCAGTCCGGGTCATGTAGCTAAAGTGAAACTAGAGACAAACGCGTTTTTTCGACTTCACTTTCCCTCCTCCTCTTTTTCCACATCCGACTATCCAGAGCTCTCGTTCCAAGCTCCACAGCTGTGGCAGGCTGCGGCGCTGGTGTGGGAGGCTGAGCACCCTGTCAACTACCAGCAGCTCTGGCTGTATTGGGAGATCATGACGAACTTGCTTTAGTCTGGATCAGAATTACTTCTGAACCCAAACCAGAAACCACATCACATATCCTCAGAAAATTATGCTTTTGGATAGACTTGATTCAGCTGTTATTACAGCTGAAAACAGGTTCAAATGTTAAAATATTTATATACATTTTTATTCCCAGGATGACTGGCATCAGATCATATGTGGTTTATATAGGAGGCAAAGAATTACATTTTTAGGTAGAGTGCAGCTTGCAAAATTTGAAAAGATTTGGGTCAAACGGGGAGAAAAAAACGTGGTAAAATGTCCAGAATTTGTGCAACTCTGAACCATTTTTATTGTAATTTATTTACGTGGGTACACCACCCCTCAATTTTTTTGTTAATATAATTTTAGAAAAGTTTAGCAAAAAAACACCATAACAAAAACAAAATTATTATTATTATTATTATTATTATTCTTTAATGTAATGACTAAAAAATTAGTATGTACTGACAACAAAACACCTAAACAAAGAAACCTTTTCTGACCTACCTCATAAATACTCATCAGAAAAATCATGAGCAGAAACTTTTGAAACAGCAAGACATCCGTTGTTGATCTAAAACCTTTCAATGTAGGGATATAAATTAGATTTAATACTGTAAAACAAAAATACTGTTCTAAATGTTAAGATGTCATCTAATAAATGTTCTGCTTCAGGTCAGTTTGAAGTAAAAAGAATGATAAAAAGACAAAAAACAGCAAGTTACAAATATCATATTGAAACAGGATGCATAAAAACACACTTATTTAAATGAGTAGTTTTTTAATTGAATTACAGTAAATGAAAATTTAATTTACTGTATTGCTTGAATTCAAGCCTGTTCTTTTGAAAGAACAGCAGTAAGAATGTAACAGATGGTGGCAGAGAGAGAGAAGAACCAGAGCATTTAAACTAATCTCTCAATAAAGCTGCCATTTCTTATTTCAGTGAAAATGACCCAAACTAAAAAAGCAGCTGTGAAAAGTATGAAAACTAGAAAACTACAATGGGGAAATTTAAAAGAAGTGCAGACTTAATATTTTATCCAAAACATTGTTCCAGGTGTATCCAATCAATGAACTCTGATAATAATCCGTCGGTCAGATTTTATAATCTGGCATTGAACTGGATCCTATTATTTGCAGGAAACACCTGAATCTTGTTACATCTGTTTCTCACTCAGCTATTCTGTTTTTTTTTTTTATTTGCCTCCTCTGGTTTGTGTCCTACCAACTGTATTGACTAATATCTGTTTCCATTTTTCTTATCAGAGAGTGTGGCATATCATTTAAGTGGTGCAATGTATAAATGTGAAGAATAATATAAAGAAAATATGAACATTTCACAAAATGACCAAAAGAAACAATACTAATTATCAAAATTAAACTATGATGAACTTGGATTTAAAAAAAAATACTAAATTATCAACCACCTGCATTTAAATAAAACCATTACCATAAATGAGAAGCACAGCTGTAAAATGTCAGCAATCCCCAATGCTGCTGCTGTGATAAAATCCTACAGGACAACTGACTTTGACAGCTGGCAGGCTGTAGTGTGACACACAGATAGGAAGAATGCTTTAGTTGTCACAAAACTACTGTTCGTAAGCTCAAAAATACAGATACCAACCAGCTCTTCTTGTAAAGTGTAAAGGCAGCATTTTGTGCAGCAACTATTTAAATTATTATTTTATTAGATGTATCTTGTCAAAGCTCTCTTCTGAACATAAAAAAAATCATAATTATGAATTTCTTTTAAGAAAAATAATAATAGTTAATCAGCTTTATCTGAAGGTAATATCTCAAACTTTATTTTTTAATTCTAACTTAAAACTTTTATTGCAATTCATTATTTTCATGTTAAATTTGTGGCGCATACCACCACCTAGTGGTCATTCTGAATTGTAATCTTGAAATTTTGCTGACAAAATATATCAGGATAGGAAGCTCATTAAATCTAAATCAGCTGCAGATCCTTTAATGTGTGACAGTTTTAGCCTCAACATACAAACATCCTTCATCACTCAGACTGCTATGAACGAAGAATGATACTAGCTACTAGCATCATACTAGTATGTGTTTCATGCTAGTATCTGGTAACGCGTGCAGAGGCATTTGTACTGGATCTTTTCCCACAGGAAACATTCCGACACGTCATTCAAGGAAAAGTCAGCTGAAGTTACTGACGGCTGAGGGTGACCCATTACATAGCAACAAAGCTGTGCATGCTGGGACATTTTAGAGATTTGGTCAAGATGCCTGCCCTTACTGATCATACACATATTTCATAGTAACAAGATGCTAGGAAGGGCAATGCAGTGATCACAACAGATCCACAGCATAATATGAAAAAACAGCAAATAAAGATGAACTGCACTCACAGCACTTACTGAACAACAGATTGGATCCTTAAAGACTCATGAAAGAGCTGGTAATGGAGAGGAAGGGGGGGGAAGCACTGATCTATTTCACATACATTAGCTTGTAAAGTTGAGCAAATGACTAAAAATTAATATGTTTAGAAAAGAGAGAAATGCTGCAATGGTTTTGTGGCCCGCTACACTGAAGACATTCTGTCCTGCTGTAAAATCTACTTACATTGCATGATGAGGACAAACCAGCTGCCTGCTGGGTTGAGGCAGTTTTCCAGCTCTGAGTACCAGATGTTTCACGCTCCAATTCAGGTTCATCATCAATGAATATGACGCCTTGTTGTGTGCGCTGCCTTTTATGGCTCTAAAAAGCAAAAAAAGAATTTGACTTCAATATAGAAGTAAGATTTTTTTTAAACAATTTTGCCAATTATTTATTCATTGGAAAGGTAAACAAAATAGGCCAGTTATCTGTATTCTATGGAGCTCCCTAATGGACATTATTCTTTAATGTTTATTAATACATTATTACATCGCAATAATGTATTTACTACTCAGCCCATGCAACATCTCTAATACTGAAAGTCTTTCTGCTACAAAGTCAGATTTTCGTAAAGATTTTTCATGAATGTTAATAACTCGATTGTTTTATCTTTACACCACAAATGGGGGCAAAACAGGTCAAACATGGGTTTTCCATTCCTGCTTTAAGACATAAACATGACAGAAACTTTCTGTCATGGTGCGTTCATAACAAACGCATTATGTACTTCACAAATGCGTCTGACGTTCGACGCTTGTGTACTTTTGACGCATTCACACTATACCTGTTTTGAGTGTCATGTGCATCTGGTTTACATTCAAAGTCTATATGGAGAGTTGAACGAGCTTGACATGTCAAATAGTCAAAACACTATTCAAATCGCGCTGCGTTAGATGCTCAAAACGCGCCGCAACGGCCCTCGACGCGCCTGCACAGACTTTGAATGTAAACCTGACGCTCAAAATGTGTTTGGTGTGAACACACCAGAAGAAGGAAAGAAAATATATCCAAACTATTTGGACTATTTTTGAGTTATTCCCACCCTTCCCTGTAGCCTTTAATCCTCAAATTATGACTAGAAGATCCATTTCCACCAAAAGAGTAATTAGTTGCCATTGTAAAGATGCCTGAAGATCAATTAATCTTTTACTTCATCAGCATAAAATCTTCCTAAAGATAAGAACATTACAGTGTATAATTTGCAAATGTGTATACAATAGAGGGGAAGTCTTGTGATGCGACACAACTTTATCCTTCTTTTCATTTCAACAAAGAACAAAAAACGCTGTGGCATTAATTCTCTTTTTACTAGAGAATTTCTAGTGTAAACTTTTAAGAGATAAAGTAAAGAGCCAAGGATGCTTCATAGTATTATTACATTTGGTTTCCCTTGTGATGTTAAGAGAGACTGAGACTTATTCAGAAAAGAACTGCTTCAAGTTACTGAAACATGTGGCTCACTTAATAGGTGTGTAAATTCTGGGGGCTTATTTTGTTTGTTTCTTTGTTTTTTTTGTTGTGCACCTGAGGTGATATTTACATAATTTCATAAAATAATTTTTACGATTCTGACCATATAAAACTCCAGCACTAACAGACCCCCTGTCCTGGGGGTCCACTGTCCAGCACACCTGAGCCATTCACATTCTCTCCTCATCATGCAAGTTCTATAGAAATCTTGTAAAGATCAGTTCACTGAATCAGGTGTGTGCCAATAGCAAAACGAGTAAAGCAAGGACAGAGCACTCTGGGGACCAAGCTTAAAGACCCCTAAATGAATACATTAAATTCAGGGTAAATGTCTGAGGATACACAGCACCTTGTACTCTGCAGTACGGATGCGCTTCCTGTCTGGTCTGAAGTCCTCATCTTTATTGCAGTCGGCGTCTAGAGAGGCCTGGACTTTCTCCGACAGACGGGACGCTAAAGATGGGCTTTTAGCTTGAGACTCACCTGGTAGTGGCACTAAAACACAGAAAGTAGACCACTCATGAAGACAAGGATACCATGAAGAAAGAAAACTACACACAAGACTCTGCAACTGTGGTCATCTTTATGACTGATTTAGCTGTCAGCATGTTCCAATTGGGTCAAAATAAAAAAAGTAGAAATCAGAGAAATCAAACTGTTACGGTACATGAAATAAGCCTGAAATTGTATCAAAAGTTATCAATGGGCCACTGACCAACTTCTGATGCTGTGTGCGATGGCTGGGCCGTATCTTTGCAGGGTGACTCAGTGAGGTCCACCACAGCAGGCTGAGCTGCTTCTCTGTGGCACACACAGGGACACGGGCTGGGAGGTTCTGACTTCTTGCAGTCGCCCACATGTTTATCTGACTGGTTTCTGTCTCCTCCTTCTTTCACTTTAGCTGACAAAACAATACAAGACTTTATGCTACCAGTTAGCATGATGGGCCATATGGAAAACTTTATGGTCTGGCTATGGAATATTTGCAGTCTAAAACTCAGAAAGAATAGCAAGCGAAAGTATTAAGACTCCTTGAACTGTTCAATTAATGTCTCACTTGCCCTACATCTGCCACAAAGGTTATGACATCTGTGACAGAAGCCACACCAAATCTGTATGGCAGCTGTATGTGTGTATGTACATATGTATATTTATTCTGTATTTTTAATTGATTTGTTCAAAATATATCTATTCACTCAATCTGCCACCAAAACCGTGGCAACTGTTACAGAAGCTGTAAGCTGCCACTACTGAGCCTTGAAAGTTTCCAGCAGGCCTGGCGGCTGACAGTAGATGTGCCACAATTTGAACTCGACCCTGCTGAACTACATTCTACTGTGTATCGCATGTAATCATAATAACACACTGACAACGTTAATTTGGTATGAATAATTTTGCAATGTTCTGTGTTAATTTATTCAAACAAAACAATAATGAAATGTTATGTAATCAATTATGTTAATTAGTAAAGAAAGCTAAATTCAGTAGCTGAAGATAACATATTACAAAAAGAAATGGAATAAAAACAGTCTTGAATAATCAGAATGTATTATTATATTAACATTTTGATACTGACACTGAAAGTCGGTTTGTCTGATGGAAACACATGCAGCCTTACCCATCTGAGCCTGCTGCCAGCCCAGAGCAGAGCAGAGCAAGGCCAGACTTTTACCGCTGCCTGTGGGGCTCTCCAACAAACAGTGCTGTCCGTAGTTCAACCCTCGCATGATCTGCAGAAATAATGACACAATGTAGACCAAAACAAAAAGACAGCTGCAGGCCCAGTCTATCACATCATTTTACATCCAGCAATCATTACAACATCCACATATGCAGCTTATGACTAAAATGTTCTGACGGATCTTAGAACAGAACTATTCGGTCACTTACATCCATTCAACTCTAGCCTGTGCTTATCCTTAGCAGTCATTAAGAATAAGAATACATGTAGGACAGCTTATCACAAGGCAACACTGATACATACAGGAGAAACAACCATTCACACACACTCACTGCTGCTGTAGGTTCTGGAATGTGAGCAGTACCATAAAGACCACAAGGAGAATATGCAAACTCTACATAGAAAAGTGGGGATTCACACATGGGATCTTTTTGGCATGAGAAAACTGTTTCTGCCGTGGCCCAAGTGGTGACGACAATTAAACAAGTTCAACACCGAGATTCAGACCCTATACTGCTGCTCTGCTAATGCAGCTAACAACGGGTGAATATGACAAATAACAGTATGGACGTGAAGATTCCCTTTAATCTGAGTTGACTTACAGAATTCATCATGGCTAGCTGGGATGGATACGCCTTGCAGGGGAAGTGGACTTTCACTCCGCCGATGGTGTACTCCACAGGAGAGGCCATGTTTCTTTAGAACAGAGTAGAACATCCGTTTTAAAATATCATCAGCAACAAGAGCACGACAAAGTCTACGTCCTATGTTATTATTGCCATTCATCAGCTCACAACCTCAAAGTCCATACACAGCTAAGATATAAAATATTCTGAAGCACTTTGGCCAAATTTATTTAAATATTACCTGCTGCCACAAACTTGAAATAAGATATGACCCTAACTGACTGAAAAGGTAATACTAGATTTTTGGCACCTTTACCTTCACTTATGACAGCTGTTTCGAATGTTTAGTAACTAACGTTTGTTAACAAAATAAATATTCTCAAGTACGTAAAGGTTGCTAAAACGTAGTGTTCATATTCTTTCTGCCGTCCTCATAATTCTTCCCGCTCTCCAAAATCACATTGGAAAGCCAAACAGGATGTCATCTACGTCACAACTGAGTTCTTCCTGCAAATAATTTCAAAATAAAAGCTAGATGGAAAAATCCTGTTTATCGTACGCTCAAACAGGATTTGACTTCAGTTTTCAATCACTCAGAATTCAATCATTAAACATTAATGTATGTAAACTTTAGAGGAAATATAATAAAGAATAAACGGAACATGCAACATTCCATCTCTTCAAACACTGAACAGGTGGATCCGAACACAGGTTAATGTATGTACCTTTCAAAAGTGAGTAAACCATGGCAGAGTAAGACACATTCTTAGCATAAGCAACCACAGATTTAGTTTGACCAACTAAATAAGTAGCAAGTTATTTTTTATATTTTTGTTGTAGTATTTATATGTTTTGTGCATTTTATTGTACTTTCAAGGTTTTTTCTGGATAGTTATGTAAATATACATTAATACGTAACTGTACATGTACAGTCATCCTCATAATAGTGTGTCTCAAAAGGTGAGTAAACTTCAAAATTCGTCAAATAAATTGTATTTTAATTAACGCAAATGCATTGGCAATATTGCACATTCTATTTCAAAGCAAGAAAATTGGAAAAAGTAGATGAATATGATTATATTTTACTGAAAGTCAAATAGCAGTGTTGACATCTTTCTTTACTAACTGAAATGAAAAATATACTGTATAATATATGAAATCATTTCAGCTGAAGGTGCCTTGATCCTTAAACAAGGGTCACCTGCATAACATTTTTTTTTCCACATAACCAATGACCTCACTGACTGAACTCAATACTGCTATTTTTTTTACACAAACCTTTTGGTAAATGATTCGGTTTCACAGAATCAGCAGCATGCACATCATTTCTGTTAGTTTTCTATACCTTTACTAAGCCTTCTAGAAACTTGTTTGTAGTGCAGAAGTAAAAATTCTTACACAATGATTTATCTTGCCAGTGATGTGGGACTGCTATTATTTGGAAAACTGTATGTATGTGAGCAACACACTGCATCATAATTTTCTTGAAATTACTAAAGTACTACCTAACTTAAGTAAAAGTAAAAATGTCTATAAGTGAAACAATTTATTATTTAACTTCAGGAAAAATTATTTTAATAAGTTCATTTCTGGAATACGTTGTTTTGCTTTTCTCCACATTTACACTGTACACATGCACAACAGCTTTTAAAAATAGGGTTGGAAGTGAAAAATGATATTTCATAAGCATTTTTCAAGAATAAAACTACAGATCTGAATCAACACACCCAAAACCAGGCAATGGAATTTATATCAACACAATGACATTTTTTTTCCCAAAAAATTCATAATGCTACCAACTGGAGAGGGTGACAGATCAGAGTGTGTGTCGTGCTCAAATGATTCAAATCAGACGATGCTTATTTGGTGATGGCAGGCAGCATACCGATCTGCTCAGTGAAAGAAACAAAAAAAACACATGCAACATCAAACAGGGTTTGGGAGATTCATTAGTCTTGGGTATTGGGCATTCTGTTTGGCTTGATTTTTTTTTTTTTTACACAATAATTTTACACCAATGCTCAAGGCAAAAGGGCTTGGCTTCTGTAGAACCTCACATGTCTGTAACAAGGAAGCTTCGACAGGTGCTTCACATCCCCGCCACAAACTCAGATTTTTATCTTTTATCAAAGAAATTAATTTGCCTTAGTCACCCTTGGCCTGGCAATTGCCTTCCTACTTAATTCCACATAATTCTCATCTCCCTTCGGTGCTCTATATTGGATTTCTCTTATTGAAGTGGATTTTAACCAGGCCAGTTAGCAAAAAGGAGCAGTTGTGAATGGTGATGTAGTTTCTGTACTGTTTAACTGCAGTCTGCCTACTGCTCTAGTTTGAAAGAGGAGAAAGTGAAGGAAGTCATTCAGTCTGTTAGCCATGCTTCCAAATATTGAATCAACATTAAAGCTGCAGTAACTTTTATAAAAAATATATATATTTGACATATTTGATAACTGTCATTGCAGTATAAGACAGATAATCTGTAAAAAATAATTGACCTCCTCTGGCTCCTCTCAGTAATAACTAGAAACATCTTATTAGAGCCAGGAGGAGGGTCTTAGTCCTGACAAGCATGCTCATACCCACCTCCAGTCAGAACTATGGCTGCACAATATTGGAAAATCTTGGGCTACTGATAATATTACAATAACTATCAGTTGTCATATATGCCCATTTTCTTCTTCCCTCTCTGTCTCATCTCCGTTTCCATCACTCTCTGACCTTAAGCATTTTGGGCAATGTCATTAGTGTCCAGAAGGAACATCTTGTGCTATAAGACTGTCAAACTGATTGAATATTAGTGAGAAAAATGGAGATTTATGACACTAGAAATAAATTCAAGCTCATTGCATTCCAAACAGTTCTTAGTGATGTGATTTTGCAATTCTGATTTTACAGATTCTCAAAGACAGAATCCACTGATTTCATGAGACTCCTATGTCTTTGAACATGACAGCACTCTAAATTTCCTTTAGTGCAGCTCCAAAAACAGATCTACCAGTTGCAAAAATCTGTTAAGACAGAATTGCCAACATCTGCAAATAGAGAGACAGAAGACAGTTTTGGAGAACGGGCAAATGTCTAGAATAAACACACCAAACAGCTGAAAACTGTTACTAAATACAACTATAAAATATATGAGGGAATAGGATTCCTAAATGATGCAATATTTATCAAGGGTTTAACATGTATAAGAAAATCAAACATTGTTACACACTAACAATTAATATAAATATACAGAGTAGTAGCTTACCGATAGTAGCACCTTCTGTTTATATTCAAGACAAGTTTTCAGTGATTAAATAAAGTACATGTCAAAACTCAAGGTCCATTTAACATGGAAGCTGTGGGGTGTGCACATCTAGAAGGAATTTTATGTTCTATCACACAATAAAAGAATGTATAAAAATAGATTCATTTTGCATAAACAGTTCTACATACTTAAATACTCAGCTATAAAATTCATATTTACACAAGCAACATTATGCATACCCAGTTCTTCCACTTATTACCACACACTGTGATAGCATAAGCCCCAATTTACATTTGAATATGCAGGATTTAGAAGATCTAATGGATGTACTTCAGTTTAAAATAAATTCTCTTCAATTCATATTTTAATAAGTGACTTTTCCACTATATACCAAACACTGAAGGTAAAGAAAGTCATTTGGATTATTAAGAGCAAACATAAGTTCTCCACCACAGTAAGGCCAAGAATGTTTATGGTGAACTGGCTGCAGCCCAACATTCTGATACAAGCGTCCCTCTCCCTGTGCGTCGAAACTGCTTCACCAGCATTTTAGGAAACCAAGGCAAAAAAATCAGATGAGAAAATGTTTAAGTGGGATTTGATTAAACACTTAGCACAACCTTTAACCAAGGTTGCTCTGTGACAATGTCAGAGATGCAATCATCCCAAACAGGAAGCAGTAGGAGACAAAGATAACAGCTGGTGTGTGTTTTCAGCAGACACACACTGTGGTCTTGTTATGCTGCTGTAGAATGGGAGAGACAGACTCCTTCTGTTTCTCCTCAGTGTTGTGCTGGACCAGCGGTGGCCTGTCAGTTCTGCGTTTAGCCTTCTTTGCCAAAAGGCCTGACGAAGGGGATCCATTCAGAGTTCTTTTGGTGGATGTCTTCCTGGTTACTGTTCTGTCGGCTAGACTGGAGTGACCGGGCGAGTCCATGGTGCTGTTTGAACATAGAGGTGACAGACTAAAAGGGTCCGACAGAGTCATGTGGTAGAAACTGTTGCTTCCAGATAGTCCATCCCGTCGCTCCAGCGCAGGGAACAGCTCAGACATGGCAGCAGTAGAGTCTTCATCTGCAGGTTGCTGCTGGAACCATAAACATATATGGGTTATTTAACAGGAATACAAATCAAAGTTTTTCAAAATGCAGTATCTCAAAAGGAAGTGTTAAATAAAAGGGAATGTTTAAAACCAATGAAAAGTGGCTGGTTTCATTGGAAGGACTTTTCTAAATTATAAGCAGCTGAAAGAATTAGCTTTGAGTCATCATTACCTGTAGTAGTGGAGTGTCTGCACGGGATATAGATGTAGGAGGACACTGGGACACTTTGGCCAGGTCCAGTAGCACCTCTTCATTGTGGAATGTTTCTTTGGACCCCCCAGGTTCTAGCAGGGCAATCACAATGGCGCTGGTGTTGTCAGCACGTAACATTCGCTGGCGCCACCGCAGCAACGAATGGCTTACAAGCTGCCTGGCACTTGATACGCCACATGGTTCCTGGAATGAAGAATGCTTGTTATTGTTCTGATGATAATGAGATAGACCTTATTGATTAGCCATTACACATGAAATAGTCTTTTGGCCAGGCTTCCTTATCTGACTGTTAATCTAAAAAGTACAAAGTACCAGAGAATCACATCCACCCAAACAACTTACCATTTCCTCATCGTTTTTCTGACACATGGAGATGGCCTCTTGAGGTGGCACCATATTCCACAGACCATCACTCCCCAGGATGATGTAGCGGTGTTTTCGAGGGTCAAGAATCACAACACTGGTGTCTGGCTCAGGAGAAACCACAAACTCTCCGCTGTAGAAGTCATAACTCCACAAATCACCTGTGACGTGGAAGCAAAAAAATAAATATCAATGAAGTTGTATCAATGATGAAAAAAGACCAGCATGTTTTAAGAAGGTATTGAAGGTAAAAAAACAAAACAACAAAAAAAAACAACACACACACACAAATGCCATCAGTTGTAATCACCAGCTCCAAACACATGGTAGATGTTATGTCTTGAAAGTAATCCACACCACACTGACAATTCCTCCTACCACAGAACCTTTTATGTAATGACATGCAACTCACTATCAAAGAAATGAATGTTGCAGAATTTTTCCTGGAAATTTTAAAAAGATGAACAGAATGGTTTCCAATATGTTTATTGATGTAACTAATGCCTCTGTAATGAAGATTTATAAGATGACCTCATTGTTTGTGTCCCTGGGTAAGACACTTCACCTGCCTTGTCTGCTGGTGTTGGTCAGAATGGATGACAGCGCAAAACTGCAGCCTGGCCTCTGTCAGACTGCCCCAGGGCAGCTGTAGCTACAGTCCAGTAGCTTTCCATCATCTGCGTGTGAATTTGCTCTTTGAGATTTCAATTTGATATATAAAGGGCATTATAAATAAAATTGATTATTATTATTATGGAATTAAACAACTAAGCTGGATTGTTGCAGTCCGAAGTGTTACTACAATGATTTATTTTTTAAACTAATATTTAAGCTTCTGAAATAAATTTCTGAGCTTTCTGAATGGCCAAATCATCTGTTCAGGCAGCACCAACTGTGGCGCAATTGACTGAAATGGTTGTTTCTCACCTAAAGCTCGAGCAACAGCCAAGAAAGGTATTTGGTCAATAATGGTGCTCCGACGAACTGGACCATTGTGACTGAGTCTGGGCCTCTTCCACACCACACGGTTCACTCCTGACTTCTTGATCACACTGAGGGAGATACGAGAAGAGAGGGGTTTACATGTGCATTAAGCAAAGTCCACATAAAATAAGTTTTAAGCAACAGTAAGGTGTTGCTCACCTCCTTTAATACTTTTCTTGTCACAGGAACAGGTCAAACCTACTTCTCTATGAAACTTACTACTGTCATCCACAGGGAACAGGTCCAGGATTAAAATTCTAATAAACTTCTAATGACAATGAAATCAAATAAATAATTAAGATTTCAACCAATCTGACTTTATGTAAACATGCTAGAATAAATCTTTTGTTTTTAAAGTAGCTTTAAAGACCTACAACACCCTTCAATACATCAATAGCCTCACAAGCTTGGTCAAACATGTAAAAACAACACAACTTTATTTTGTTCAGTTCAATTAGGTCAAAGATGTACAAAAAAAAATACACTGCAACAAACTTTCTTTCCAAAGAAAGAATGATGTCACTTAGAGCACAAAACATAGCATTAAACTGAATAGATCTGTCTTATTCTTATAGATTGGTAACATTGTCACTGATACCCGAGCTAGATTATTTTTCAATGAATAATACTGGGATCGATTCAATATTGATATCGGTTCATTTACGAAAAAGTCCATCCCCCAAGGCCTCAGTGGTTTCTCATCCAGAAAGATATTTAGACATTTTTCATTGTTGGTCTAGACATTCCTTTCCAATTAATCCAAATTTTCCAGATATTACAGCAAAGTCTACTTCTACTGTTTCTGATTATAGCCTGTCATCCATGTGTGCAGAGCCAGAGAAAATGTGGGTTTACCTCCCTCCAAGACCTTCGATACGTTCTCTCTCTTTGGGTAATTCAGGCTTGTGGTCCTGGGTCACTTCGACAGCTTTGATGAATGGGACTGAAGGATCTTCCTGGACACCCAGAACTATGGCTGAATCTCCGACATGAGCCACATACATGCGGTTTCCTCTGAGCACCACAACACTGGCTGTGGTGCCTGATGTACTAGGAAGCCCTGTGAGAGTTTTTGGCCATTCAGCTGTGAAGAAAATAAAAAGACAATACATGTTTACTGCTTGTGTAATGCAGTAAACATTACACAAGCAATGGGGGTTCAATGTTAACCACTTAGCTGACACCAAAAAACAATGTACAGTACAGAAAAGTGCATTAAAATATATATATGCATAAAAATTATATCATCATTGTTGTTCAGGTTTTTTTTCTTCTGTTTTTAAGCTTAGTTTTCTGATAGTAGCTCAGATTTTAAGGACAAGCCTCATATGTCCCGAAATGGGCATAATGCTGACCTCAACAGACACGTGCAGTGTAACTACCAGGATAGAAATTGTGACTTGCTTAAAAATACAGCTGACATGCCCCAACAAGTCCAGCCCGACACAAACACACCCACGGAGACAGTATCAGAACAACCCATAACGTGTCTAGTCAGCCAAGCTACCTATAGAAACTAAATTTCATGTTTGACTATAAAACACAACAGATGTCGTTTATGGTTTTGAATCAGCTCTGCTTGATTCTGTGAACATCATCAGTGGGTGCTTATGTGCTTTGTTTATAGTCCATGACTTGGAGGCAGCAGCTAACAGCTAACACAGCTAGCTGCGCACAGGGCTGAAGTTGGCATCCGATTTAGCACATGAGTTCATTGTATGCCATTTTGGATTTTGATATATGACTGCAATCATAAGTCAAAAATGTACACAATTATTATCTATCGATTTGGAAAACCTTCACTTCACTTGTGAAAACAATGCAGTTTTGATTGTTTATCTTTTGGCAAATAGATTTCTACATTGCAAATGGCTTGCGTAATTGCTTCCACTTTACCATAAATTCACATTTCAGATCTTTTATTCTTGGCTGGGAAATGTGCTAAAATGTCAGAGTCTCTGGTAGAAGCAGATCACAAAAAAGGAGAAAAAAATATCTACTTACACTGCCATTGCTGTATTCAGCCATAGTAAATCAAAGGTATCATTTCTTAATACCTCACAGCCTTTATGTAGACCACTAAGCTGAATCAAAACTGAAAACTGCAGGACTCAGAACAGCCAAGCCTACCGTAGTCTACACTGACTGAGGTAAAGTCACCTGACCTTAGCTCTCCCCAAAGCTAAGGTTTGGGGAGAGCTATGCATGAAGGATTACAGTGATAGAGAAGCAGAGGTACCCTTGCTGGTGAAAACTATCAGAATAAGACTTAACTACTCAAAACTTTCCTAACTAGGATAGATGTTTTATTAGGTCATACACTATCCTTTACCACTTCTGGATATGCTATATCCAGAATACATATATAGATTCTGTAGATTTTGCAGCTTCATGCAAGTACTTCATAGGGTATATTTTGTCTCATGTTCAGGAATTTATTTCTCACAAATCCCAAGAGCCGACAACAAACTTTGAGAATATCATGCTAAAGAACTGCCTATGCTGTTGCTAGAACAAATATTCCATTATTCTACTGCAGATCTTTGGATAAACACCAAGACTCATTTTCAAGAATTTCTTCTTGATTTTTATTGGCATTTGGCAGATAACTGAAGGAAGCTTTACCACCAACAACCAATACGGAGTCTGGACCATGAGACAAAAAGAATAAATTACCCTGTTATGCAACTTACATAGTTTTAAAAAATAAAACATAGCTTGACATAACGGACATTCATTGTCTCATCTTCTCCACAATCACATTTTCCCTGTTTCCTTCTTAAAAATAATGTGCTATTCAGTCCGGTGTGTCCATTTCTGAGTCATGGAATAATTGTCTCTTCTATTCCTTTCTAATCTTCTCATTTCTCAAATTTTCCCTTGACTTTTGTAAAACCACCATCCTTTCTTTTCTTCCTTTTTCAAGAATTTATTTCATCCACAAGTGCATAAAGGCCAGTGTCCTGTGTTTCAGAAACGCTTCTGTTCCAACTCATTTGATTCAGGTCACCTAATTAGCTCCTCATTGTGGCATTAAGTTTTATCTGACGACGGGCATGCCAGTGACCCATACATTGGTTTTCAATGTCATGGAGAACCTACTTTGGGCATCACTGGTCTACACAGCATAGAACTCAAGTATTCAACATTGCTCTTCGGGATCTGATGTCCTGCATGTTTTAGATGTTTAACAGCCCTGAGTGGGAAGGGTAAAACACCTAAAACACACCTGTTTAATAAGTGACTGATTAATAGCTTTCTGTAGCACTTGATGGGTGAGGAAGTATCATTTCTTTCAGCTGTGTTGGAGTAGAGAAACATGTACTCCGCAGGTGTCAAACTCCAGTCCTCAAGGGCCGCTGTCCTGCAATTTGTAGATGTACCACATGTATGAAACACTGGAATGAAATAGCTTAATTACCTCCTTGCGTAGATCAAATCTCCAGAGCCTTGCTAATGAGCCAATTATTCTATTCAGGTGTGGTGCAGCAGAGGCACATTTAAAAGTTGCAGGACAGCAGCCCTTGAGGAATGGAGTTTGACACCCCTGATCTACTCCAACACACTCATTATGCCATTTATTCTGTGCCTCTCTGGTTGTTTTTATGTCTTTTCAGACAAGTGATGAAAGTATTGAAGAGAACAGTCTCCCTCTGTCTGTTAAGCTTTTTCAGTCAGTAGGTCAGTTTAAGTCCAGACTGAAAACTCATCCCTGGCCTTCAAGACCAGTTAAAGAGAAAAGGTAAAGGATGGAAGATAATTGTTAAATTGCTTGGGTTTTATTCATGCTATTAACTTTTGGTATCTCTAATTTTATATTTGGCTTAGTTTTACTAAATTTAATTTTGTTTCTATTTTTTCTCTTATCTAACTGATGTTTGTTGTGAAGCATTTGTCAGCTGAGGCTGTTGTAAATGTATTATATAAATAAACTTCGACTAATATGGGAAAGACGGCATATTGGAAACCAGTGCTTTAAAATACAATTTTTGATTCATGAGACTAAAGGCAGTTGTCTGCCCCTAATCCAGTTTTACTTAAAATGCAAGAAGGAATCCTCAAAACTTTCATAATATTTTATTAGGTCATACACTATCCTTTAAAAACACAGGTCTCAAAAGGCCATCTTTGGGGACCAGGGTCCTGCAACTTGTAAATGGATCTGTATTTGTATTTTTGAAGCCTGAGTACAAATTTCATTGATTACAGTTTTATTAAACTATAAATTGGAATTATTCACCTTAACACAGAGGTGTCAAGTCACTCAAGTGCGGGTATCCTACATGTTTTTAACCGCTCCCTGATTCAACACACCTGGATCAAATGATGGCTCATTTGCAGGCTTCTGCAGAACAATGACATGCTAAGGAGGTAGTTACAAACACCAAAGAGAAAACTAAAACATGCAGGATACCGGCCTTTGGGAAACTGACTTTGGCATATTGGAGTCGAGAAAATGAGATCCAAATCTTTAAAAGACAACGGAATGACCCTTTACACAAGCAACTATTCAGAGGCAATTAATCCGTTACTGACTTCAGTTACATTAGCGGTCATATTAAATTTAAAAAGACACACAAAATATTCTTATTTATACTTAAATCCGACTCAACCAGCGTTTAAATAGAAACAACCCACGGTGGTCTTTGAACAATAAAACGCTTGTCAGACAGTGGAAAATTACTGTTGCCGTAGAACATTCGAGTAAGCTAGCAGTAGCTCGGTGTCGGCAAAACAACGTACGTTCCACAAAGTCGGGTTTTTGGCCATGCTTAAAAAGATGATTACGTAATTTAATTTCCGACTGGATGATATTAATTAGAATTTTGTGAGTTGTTAAACTTACGTAGCTTCTTCCACATAGCATGGTGGCAGGCTACAAATCCTTTGCGTATAGCTGAGCAGACCTCCCGGTCACTGTCAGACCAGAACCCGCGTTGTTTCTTTATGTATTCCCATAAACAGTCTCGTGCAAACTGCGCAGCCTCGCTACCCCCGTGGCCATCGAACACCGCGAAGAACGCCACGGAACGGCGGGAGCGACCGGAGGTACTGGGTTGATCTCGAGGTGGACACACGCTTCCCGGTGAAATGGTTTCCTCAAAAATGTATTTTTCTTCGGTTCGAACTCGTTCACTTGATGATTCTGTAAGCTGCTCAGTCTCCGCTTTTCCATCTTTAATGTCTGGATGCGAGTCCACAGCCGTAGTGCTGACGGTAAAAGCTCCCCCATTACCCGCCTCCTGCTCGCCCGGCGTCGGCTCATCTTCCCCCGGCTCGGGCTCCACTATGACCTCAGTCACGTCTTCCATGTATTTCCGGCCTCCTTGGTCAGTAAAGACACTAACTCGCATCAGCAAGGCGTTTTCCATGGTTCCAGCTCTATGAAGCTTTTCAAGTTTTCGGATTTGTTGGCATATAAAATTGAAGCTGGGTCAGATTTGAATGCGGGGAAACGTCCTTTGTTTATGTTCGGGCGTAGTAAGCATGCTCAAACCGTACGTCTTGACGTCAGAAACTGCCTTCTTCTGATTAAATGACGTGGCAACGCCACTGCAGCTGTTGCCCTCTACAGGTAAATCCATACCTATTCTCATTAACGCAAATAGGCCACAAAATGTAAAATCAGCACAGCTGAAATCTCTACAGCAGTGTAATTGGCAACCTGTCTGTCATAAAACAGTTCAAGGGTTTGCTGTGGTTACAGTTCTTTATTTTGCATAGTTGTCAGACACATTTATGTAACTGGTGTGTACGATTAATGTCCTTTACTGATAGCCTGGATTTGTACTTAAGATTACCTTGAGTTGAAGAAGGGACTCAACCACAGGAACTGCTGGTTGTTCTTTAATGCAGGTTGCTGGCAGAGGCCTGCACAAATTGTTACATTTAGCTATTTATATACAGGTTTTTTACTGTCTCTCTTTCTTTAGAATTTATTGACTAAGATTGTGTGTACCAACAAGAAATTTGACTTTGGTTTCTGTGCTTGCATTATACCCATCTTATAGAAAATGGAATAGAGGAGATAAATGGCTGAGTGTGCCCAGCCATTTATCAAAATAAAGAAAATGCTTATGATTGTGGAAATATGCCATTTATTTTGTCTCACAGTAAGATATTCATTGAATAGGGGAAGAAACTGTCTCTGTGGCAGTTGGGTTTTAAGTGTCACGCTGTAGCATTGACCTGAAGGTCTAACAGTTTTATATGTTAGACCTGCAGAAAAACGCAAGTCCTGAATGGAGAATCAGCCTTGATTCTCTCTGCAGACCTGGTTGTTCGTGCCACCCTGGGCCTGTCTTGTTTTGTGGCTGAGTCAAACTGCACTGTTTGTATACAAGACTGACTGAATAATAACTCAATGAAATTTTACTCACGTAAGAGTAGCAATACTTCGTAGTAAAATTATCCAAGTAACAGTAAAAAGTACAACGTAGTAAAAATTCTCTTAAGTACATTTTTTTTTAAAAAATCACTCAAGTAAATCTAATTGAGTAAAAGTAGCTAGTTACTACCCAACTCTTTGTATAAGGTAGTTCCTAGGAACAGGAAGTGATTCACAGTAGACAGTGTTGTTGATGATGGTGAGGGGAGGCAGTGTGGGAAGTGTTCTCTGAAAGTCCACTGTTATCTCCACAGTCTTGAGCAGTTTGACCACATCAGTAGAGCAGCTGATTGACATCTTGTCTGTATGCAAACTCATCATTGTCCCAGATTAGAACAATGACAGTGGTGTCATCTGCAAAGATCCTGAAGTTTTATAGACTGTAAGTTAACTGCATCATTTGCTGATCTCTTTGCCATGTAAGTAAATTGCAGGAGGTCCAGCAGGGGGCCTCCTGTCCCCCTGCAGTTTGCAGAGGGCACTGTTGACTGCTTCAACACCAGTCGGTCAAAAGACTTCATGACCACTGACATCAGGGTGACTGTTAACTTGATATCCTGAGGAAAACGTTTTGACATATCTTGCAAAGTCTGCTATGACACACCCATGACCAGAATAGAAACCAGTTCTAAAAGTTGTAGATGATAGCCTCTTCTCTGCATTGTGCTCCATTTCAACATGGAGATTTTCAGTGTTTTTGTTGTTGTTATTAATCTTACTATCTGACAGGCAGGAGAATATTAACTCTGAATATACTCAGTTTCTTTGTGTTTCCAAAGGTGTATCACAGGGGTACATCCATAGCCCCATTCTGTTTCTAAAGAATGTGCAGTCAGCATCCCATCTTGACAGAAAAATACAGAAATGTAGAAATTTTTGCAAATTTATTAAAAAAGAAACAGAAATATCACATCGTCATAAGTATTCAGACCCTTTACTGTGACACTCATATTTAACTCACATGCTGTCCCTTTCTTCTGCTCCTCCTTGAGATGGTTCTACTCCTTCATTGGAGTCCAGCTGGGTTTAACTAAACTGATTGGACTTGATTAGGAAAGGCACATACCTGTCTATATAAGACCTCACAGCTCATGTCAGCAAATGAGAATCATGAAGTGGAAGGAACTGTTCAATGAGCACAGAGCCATGATTGTGGCAAGTCACAGATCTGGTCAAGATTCCAAAAGAATTTCTGCAGCACTTAAGGTTCCAAAGAGCACAGTGGCCTCCATAATCTTTACATGGGAGAAGTTTGTGACGACCAGAACTCTTTCATCCAATTGAGCAATCGTGGGAGAAAAGCCTTGGTGAGAGAGGTAAAGAAGAAGCCAAAGGTCACTGTGGCTGAGTTCCATAGCTGGAGATGGGAGAAAGTTCCACAAAGTCAACTGTCACTGCAGTCCTCTACCAGTCAGTGCTTTATGGAGGAGTGGCTGGATGGAATCCTCTTCTCAGTGCCAGACATATGAAAGCCTGCATAGAGTTTACCAAAAGACGCATGAAAGACTCAAACTGAGAAATAAGATTCTCTAGTCTGATGAGATGAAGATTGAACTTTGGTGTTAATTCTAAGCGGTATGAGTGTTGACTGCTCATCACCTGCCCACTACAATCCCAGCAGTGAAATAGGGTGGTGGCAACATCATCCTATGGGTATATTTTTCAGCGGCAGGGACAGGATGACAATTGAAGCAAAGATGAGTACAGAGAGAGCCTAGATGAAAACCTCTCACAGAGTGCTCAGGACCTCAAATGACCTAAAGGTTCACCTTCCAACAAGACAATGACCCGAAGCACACAGCTAAAATAACAAAGAACAAATCTAAAAGCATTTTCTACTGGCCCAGCCAGAGCCCTTAAAAAGACCTTTGGACAAAGTAGAAAAGAAAATGTTTATCTCTGAGAAAAATATTAAGGTCTAACTGAATTTCTAAAAGACATTCAAGAATGAACTGTGGAAGACTGCTGGAAATGACTTCTACTTTCCTCTTGTGTTGTTGAGGACATTTACAAAATGATTTGTCCAGAGAAAAAAACTAGGAGATGCAATAAGCATTTTTTGTTGTTGTACCGAGAGTGAAGCAACCATGTCATTCTCCACATGTTAGATTGCTTATTCATGAAGCTACCCAAGAAAAAAGCCATGAACAAACATCAAATTGGTTCTCTGGTGCAATTTTTTTTCCAACATCCCAAGTGCAATATGGAGAGGGTCAGTGTATTTTTCAGCATCTTGGAGCTGGTGTGAGAATGCAAAAAAGTTAGCCAGGATGTTAACTTTTTAAAGAACCTGTGGTCAGTTTTCAAAAAGCAGATAGATGATAGTGGTGAACTCTAATATGAGACAAGAACAAATCAGGAAGCAGAACAGGATGGAGCTACAGTTCTGGAATTTCTTTACTTTTAGTAATAGCCTATCTGGTCACACTAAATGTTGTTGTTCCCGGATTACAACTCTACCTAAAATGATGGTGAGGATGAAGTTGATTCCTGGAATGGTTGGAGGTGCTTGTAGTAACAGTTACAAGCAATGTCTGCTTGTAACTGGATCCTGGACTTTCTCACTGACTGGTGGTGAAGATGGGAAAGCAGCCTCACAGTGGGCACAGGTATGCTGCAGGGCTGCTTCCAAAAAATGTTCATTCTAAACATGATTCAGGAAAACACTGTATGTAATTGGGATTACTAATTGGGTAAAAATAAATATCTTTTGAAGTTTTAGTTTCATTTTTATACTGATAATACAAACCCACTTGAACTATTTTAAAGACATATCTCAAAGCATTGTACTTGTGTGCATCGCAAACACAGATATAAACTTCACTGTCTGGATTTTAGACGTATTGGTGTTTAAAAACAGCCTTCATGTGGATCACACAGCATATAGTCCAAAAAAGGTTTATACATAGAACCTTATATCCAGACTGTAGTGGTCTACACTAGTTCTAACCTTTGGGTTATAGATCTTGCTTTAAAGCACAAATATATTTTATTATCAATCTGGTGTGTATGCCAACTGATTTAGCCTGAAACTGAGGAGCGGGTGTTTTTCAAAAACAAAATGTATATTACCATATTTTAAGTTCTAGGATACTTAAAAGAAGATTTTGGTCTATTTGCCTTTTGTTAAAGGTTCCAAAAACATATTATTTTGCGTTTAAAATTATTTTATCTTTATTTTTCCTATTTAAAAATATATGTTTAAGAAAAACCCAGCCCCTTCAATCTCTGAGTGGGTAAGCACCATTTACCAGCCGACGAGGGAGCCGCAGTACCATGTAGGCGGAGTTTACAATCTATTTTAAAGCGGAGTAATCCCAGTTCGGTCATATTATACCTCGAATGACTTTTGGTACCCAGAACAAAAAATATTTAGACTTATTGAATTAAACAATTTAATCTGCTGATTCAATTATTTGAACAGCACAGCACGTTTTACGGGCCGTGTTTAATCAGCTGTAGATTTGTTTTATCTTATATCTTTCTTATCAAAGGTCTATCTGAAATTGCGCTGCCTTGTTTTATTTGGTTTACAGTGACAGTCAAATTTACTCCCTTGGCCAGAAAAGCCCTGTATATTGTATGTGTTTTTTTTATAGCCATATAAGTGAAAAACAAACAAATAGGTGACACTTCTTCACTTCTTCCCTCCACGCTGAAAATTACTTCTCCTCGAGTCGTTTTCCGGCTGACCGTTAAGGAGTGAGCTCACCGTTTTCATCGACTGCACTATTACGTCATTGCGTCAGCGGCTGAAAATGCCTGCGTCTGGAAAGGGGCACGGAACTGCTGAAGGGTTGACTAATAAACATCGGAGATGAAGGGAATTTGCACAGCGAAATTGAAGCTACAGCAGTAACCTGTCGGTATCACGACTGATTCTAGCCTCCCTACATAGCGAACGTTATATGAGGACTCACGGAGAAAGGACTTTGGTTGCTGTAAGGTAGCGAATGTAGGAGAGAGAGTTGTGGAGGGCTGTAGCCGCTGGGCTTTTTGGAGAAACAACATGGCTGCTGCGGAGCTCGAATGGATCCCAGAAACATTGTACAACACCGCTATCTCGGCTGTGGTGGACAACTACAGTCGTTCAAGAAGGGACATTCGCTCGCTACCAGAAAATATCCAGTTCGATGTCTACTATAAGGTGAGATTTAGCTGACATGGCGCTCAGGTGTGTCTCACAGGCAGGACTGGGTTTCTATGAGCAGCTGCTGTTGCTAACCATAGCCCAGTACAAAAGACTAAGATTGACATACAGTGAAAAATGGCATAAAGGGGAACAAGCTTAGCCTTAATGAATAAACTAACTCCTAATATTCCATTATATCTTAAACAGTAGAGTTTATACATCTGTGTGTTGACTGTTATTTTAAGACCTTGTTCTCTCTCTACTTGGACTAATGTCAGTAATGAAATTAATTAAGATTATTACTGATTTATTTAACAATCACGTGTAAACAGTGTTGCTATGTTACGCTTTTATACGAGATAGGCTTCAGAAACCAAAGTCTCAGCAGCCTGTGGGAAACAGACCTACACTGGAGACTGATGTGCTGCATTAGTATGTACCTAATTAACAGTTGGCTGGAAAGTGTCATGTTAAAAATGTTCCTAAACTACAACGAAAGGGTTCTTTCTAACTGACCCAGAGTGACGGCAGGTTTTTTTGTATTTTATTTTTTTACATACCCTGTTTTTCAGGATTAGCAGCTGGTCCTCAACTTTAGATAAGAGGTCCTGCATGAAAATAGGAGTTTTCAATTGGAGAAAACGTTTCCATGGACCAGCCTCTTTCTTTTCTTTTGTCCCAAGAACTGGGCCTCACTAGACTGAGGGTAAGGTTCTTGTGTTAAACCTGGACTGGTTGTAGAACTGAGGCTTTATAGATTTGGGTCAACTATTTTTAGTTTATACTTTAGTCTTAATTCATTGTTTTCATTTGTCATAAAAATGCCAAATATTCAATGAAGTGTTGGTGTATTTTTTTTTTACTTTGAATGTCTCATTACAGGACAAGTGTTGACAGATTGCAACTGACTAGCCAGCAGAAAAGTGACATTATCAATCAGTACTTAACTGCAGTGATATTTCATAGCACCTCTAAATTTGCTGATGACAGCAAAATAAAGCTGTACTCATTAAATTGTGCTTGATCAAATCATGAACAAACTCAGATCACAGTCCTGTGACTTCAGGTCAGCAGCAAACTATTTGTTCATAACAGTTTGGATGGGCTATTTGGAGGTCAGTCGGATAAATATGCATATTATCAATGAACACAATAGCACTATAATGTGGAAACGTAAGGTCTGTTTATGGTTAAGAATGTGAACAGTATGCATTTTACAACTTCAGATTTCAACTCTAATAGAAGATGTTGCCAAACCAATAAAAAGCAGGATAGACACACTAGCATTTTCATGGAAACTAAAAGTAACGTACTGGATTATAAATATGCCAGTCTGCCAGATGCAAACAAGGTTGCAGCTGGAGCCAGAGCCTCTATCGTCTCCAGAGCTGAGTGAACATAGCAGCTATTGAGACCATGTGTTTCTCAAGAGGAGTCATGTTTTCTATAGTCCCACATTAAGGAGTAATAAAAACTGTTGCTGATGATCAAACTGAACAGTTGAGCCTGAGGTCAAGTTGCTGGAATTCCTGCAGAATTGATTTTAGAAGCTAACTATGATCTCTGTCAGACTTCTTCCACATGATTGCTGCATCAGTAGGTTCTACCGTGACCAACACATTCACTGGCCCCATATTGGAAAATTATTGCAAAAATGACTTTTCTTCAATTACAATAAATAGAATCCCAAATTATTTCCTGTTTTTTTTTTGTCTGCCTGTAATACATAAAGAGTCAGTGCAGTGGAAAGGAATGGCTAGTATGAGATTAAAGGTGGCAGTATGCTCATTGTAAACATAGCTGGAATCAAGAATGAAGCCCTGCCTGGAAAGATGGCAACAAATGCAAGATTAATTTAGCCATTTTGTGTCTTTTTAGTTTGACATGTTTTGTAGAACATCAAGCCATCACTGGATGTTTTGTTCCTGCTGTTAGTGATTCGAATCCTCTTTGGTGACAGACTAGTTAAATGACTTTCTGTATTTTGCTAACTTTAAGGATATGACGTGGTGTTATAGCTCTGATAAAAATGACTATAAGCAGGGGCTAATATAGACTTATTGGGGATTTTTAGGAGACAGAACTGGTTATATTTCTGAACATGTTTTCATAATATAATAGGGAACACTTGGTCATGTGTAGCAAACAGTGCATCTGCAGCTAAATAAATCCGTCTAACATGAACATGTGAAAAGCTCAGCTCTTTCTGCTTAACTTAAATAAAATAAATTAATACAGTGTAGGAGATGATCTGTTGATCTATTTTTTTTTTTTATTAACCGCTTAATATTTATAGAGCAAAAGGTGCTTAGTAGGAGATTTTTCTTTAACAGAATCTGAACCAGGTGAAGCTAAAACTGCCTTTTCAGGAGCAGTAATGGAATAGAATTAGAAAAGGCCTTAATAAATTCAGCTATAACATCAAGTTCTATTTACAAACAAAGGTTTTTCATATTAAATCTAAAATGTATATATTGTACAGTTTTGGCTTAATTACTCCGCTGAGTGTGTTGTTCAAAAATGGCCTTTGGTGAGTCTGTTTCCTCAGTTTACAATTAATCAGTTACTAAGATAGTATACAATTATTTCAATAACTGATTCTTCACAATTATTCCATTTGTTTTAGCCCTAATTAAATCACGTTATGAGATTTGAGCATTTTTAGTTAGTTCGAGCATTCCTAAATACTTAAAAGAAATGAAACTGACATGTGATGCCTTCGTTTTGTTAGAAATGGTTTGTTCTAGGAATATGAAGAAATATAAAGGAGCACAAAGACTCCATGTAAGTGTGAAACAGCAGTATAAATTGCCAAAGGGGGTGAATTACAAATGGACCACCATAACATTTATACAATAATTTAGAATTTTGAGAAGACTTTTTAATTTACAAAATCATATCTCTTAACTTTAAAGCAGAAGCCAAATGAACTGTGTGTGTGTGTGAGCTCACCCAGTGGCTGCTAGTGCACTGCGAAGGCTTCACTATTGAGCATTCAACTAGTTCCACCTCACTGCATTCTGATGACGGACTAGACATCAGCAAACTCTGTATTGTTTCTACTCATGAACGCAGACAGCATTGTCCAAAGAATCATTAAAACACACCCAAAATAATCCAGAGACCGTGCTCATGATATGCTGTAGCCTAGTGTCCGCCATCTTGTTTCCCCACATGTATTTTATCAAGTTTATCCCAAGTTTATGTGTTTGTGATCACAATGCACTATGGATCCCCATGTTTCTGTTTCAGCTGTACCAGCAGGGAAGACTCTGCCAGCTGGGAGGAGAGTTCTGTGAGCTGGAAGTGTTCGCTAAAGTTCTCCGAGCCTCAGACAAACGGTGAGAGCCTCACCATCAACCCTTCCCTTCCTCCACCCTGTCATCGTTCTGCTCTTCTCCTAGCTGCTTCTATTTCTGTAAACTCACTTCTCACATTTTAATGGTGTTTTATGAAGCCCTGCTAATGAGTGGTTAAGTCTACTGTGTCTCAGGCATAGATTTTGTCATTGTAGAGCAGACCCAGATCACAATATAGATTAATTACACACAGATGGGTGCTATAAAACCTTTACTTCTGTTAATTATAATCTTCAATTTAGCTGTACATTGTCAATAGACATATGGTGCTGCTTATATGAAGAATGTATTCCAGCAAGAATCAGTGTCCCACTACACGTTTTAAGCTTTGGACAACTTTTCAGGGATGGATGCCCTGATCGGTGCCTGTAGTGAGGTGCTAACCTTCCTTTTTGTCCCTGTGGCAGACACCTCCTGCACCACTGCTTCCAGGCCCTCATGGACCACGGAGTGAAGGTGGCTTCAGTTTTAGCAAACTCATTCAGTCGTCGTTGCTCATACATTGCAGAGTCTGATGCCCATGTCAAAGAGAAGGCCATCCAGTTCGGCTTTGTGCTGGGTAAAGTTTCCAAATGACACACTGGGAGGGGTTGGATGGAACATAGTGGTTAGATTCTGGGAGCCTGTGTACATCACATGTCCTATGTCACTACTGCTGAAGTGAAGAATGAATGAATGAAACAAGAATTTCTAGAATGATTGTGCGGAATAATTGGATGTAATGTTTCCTCTTTGTTTGCAGGTGGCTTTTTGTCAGATGCTGGCTGGTATGGCGATGCAGAGAAAGTGTTTCTTTCGTGCCTACAGCTGTGCACGCTCCACAGTGAAGTGCTCCACTGTTACAGAGCTGTGGAATGTTGCGTCAGGTGAGTCCTACAACAGCCTGTTCCTCTACAGTTGTTTTAAATGAGTTTCCCTTCTAGTTATCTGTAGTTTTTAATTACATTGTCAGACAAGAAAAATTTCGGACATTTGGATGTCTCTATTTCCTGATGTCATCTAGCATGTCTCTGTGGCAGCTCCCTTTGTCTGATGATCCTGAGTGCTTTCATCAATGGATGTGGATTACTTCATTTCATGAGGATGTTCCATCACTCATCCTGAATGCATTGCTGGTTTCTTATTATGGGTTGTTGTCACTTGTAGTATTGTTCTTCATAACATCTTTATGTGAGGTGTCTTGACCACATGTTCAGGGAAAAATTGTGAAAATGTCTGGAGGGAGGAGACAAGGCTGCAGCAATCCCACAAATACATTGTAAAATGGACAGATGGCCTGTTGTGACCCATTTTAGTGTAATTTTCTTATAAGACTGGAAATTCAAACTCATGATCAAAACTAAAGACCTTTGGATAGTGTCGGACCTCCGGTTATGTGAGAGGATGTGGTTCCACCGCTCTGCTATTTGTGTCAACAAATTTTTCTAAAATCCCTTCCTTTCAAAACAAATTAAATTGCTAGAGAGCATGGAATAGCGCCTAAATCATTAAAAGTGCCCTAAAATGTAAGTGAGGAAGCAAAACAGCATATGCTGACAGATTAGCATCTTCAAGGTGGAATGCAGAAAGCTAATGCTAATGCTGAATATTGTTTGGCTCGAAAAGAACGCTAATGATTTAGCTCTTCTTTTATTGGGTGCGAAAAAGGATTTTGATGGGGTTGAATGGCCCTATCTTTTTAACATACTGAAAAGGTTGGGTTGTGGAAGTAACTGTATTAAATGGGTTAAAATACTATATAATAATTCAATAGCAGAAATCGTATGAAACAAAATACTTTCAAAGTCAATTAAAATCAAGAAGGGCCGTTGACACTTTCTCTTACTATTCACACTAGCTCTTTTAATGTTAAACCATGGGTCTTTATCATACATATCCCTTTATGGACCACACAGCAGCTAATGAGGACAAAACTAGAAAGACTTGATTGTTGTTGAAGCTTCCTCCTCTTGTTTAAGGTTGCTTCATGTCCGCAACGGCAACTGCAAGTATCACCTTGGGGAGGAGACGTTCAAGCTTGCTCAGTCTTACATGGATAAACTAGCCAAACATGGCCACCAGGCCAACAAGGCGGCTCTGTACGGTGAGCTCTGTGCCTTGCTCTTCGCCAAAAGCCACTACGATGAGGTAAGAATGTTTAACAGCTTATGGCACTGTCTGTGTTTGTGCTGAAAATTCTGTAACTCATTTTCTGATTTCTTGGTTATCTTCTAGGCATACAGGTGGTGTATAGAAGCTATGAAGGAAATTACTCTAGGGCTGCCTGTCAAAGTAGTCGTAGACGTTCTCCGACAAGCATCCAAGGTAAATCTCATTTTGGCTGACAAATACAGTTCTGTGCTGTAGGTCATTGTACTCATCAAACTTCTATGCATTTTGTCAGTATACTAATACTAATTTCAGTGTGTTTTCATTCTGCATTTATATAGTAGACCAGCACTACATACTGCACAACTTGGTTCAATTTGTTTTATTTATTGTTGTATAGAGTAAAACACATGGCAATTCAGCTGGAAACACTGTTAGAAGTTCTGATTTATGACATCAACTCTGAACATACACCCATAACTACTGTGGAATGGTTTAGGTCAGTCTTTGTCAAACTGTGGTTCCTGGACCTACCGGTCTGCGAGGTACCACATGTAAATGACCGTTTACTTGCCGTGACAGGAGCTCAAAGCGTGACACTACCACTAGCTTACCAAAAGATTGTGTTAAATATAATAATGGAAAATTGGCTTATAACTGGGTTACTCGAAAGAAAAGCTGGAGGTACTGGTGGAAAGAAAACAACTCCAGGACTACTTATATGATCAGAGGATGAAGGTAAGTCATAGCTGCTGAATATGTCGCTCACTACTGATTGGATTCCTTTGAACGGCTCTATGCAGTGAGTGGTAGGACTTGACTCAGTTAGTCAGAACTGTTCTTTGGTTTTTATGACTTTTTATTATGCTCTGCTTTCAGGTCAACAACTATTGTTGTTTTTATTCAATTAAAAATATTATATTAAATAAAATAAATACAATTGCTGGAAATGGGTTAATTATTTTAATGATTACAATTGATTAAGTTCTAATGAACAACTTCTTTTTTTATTTCCATGTGTTTGACATCATTGGAAACTAAACACTTTCGGAATTTGTAATTTGCTCAAAATGCCCTAGTAGACCTGTTTATGGCTTTGTTGTGGTTCTCATTTCAGGTTGCATTATATATTAAGATGTTATCAGGGGGCAATTTCAGGTTAAATGGTCTGTGACTGTTAAATGGGTTGAGAGATCCTCGGCCTGAAAAAGTTTGAGAAACACTGGTTTAGATCAAGGCATATTTTTACACTGGAATGGCCCAATCAAAGTCCAGACCTGAATAGGCCTGCTGCAATGAGCAATAAATGAGTTAATTGCATGATTAATGAAAACAAGCTCAATAATTTCCATGATTTATTGTTTTTCTCTTTTTCTACCAATAGCTGGATGATAAAAGTCATCTTTTTGTGCAATGCACTCAACCAGCCATTTTTTTGAAGAACAATTTTGTTTACAGAGAATTTATAATTCACTTTGTTGTTTCTATTGTTTTGTTTATCTTTGTTGTATATTTAAAAAGTCTTCCAGTTTCAGTGTTAAATGTTCATTAGAATTTAAAGTTGCATTATTATGCCATTACCATGGTGTTACTTGAGAATACTTTTTGTTTCATTTCTGCTCCAGGCTTGTGTGGTGAAGAGGGAGTTCAGGAAAGCAGAGCAGCTGATCAAACATGCAGTGTTTCTAGCAAGGTAACCTGCTGTGTTTAACAAGCAAGTGCAGATGAGTAAAACTCGAGTCTTTATCATGCATTGTGATGCTCTGTGTTCTACCTCCCAGAGAACATTTTGGACACAAGCATCCCAAGTACTCTGACACACTGCTAGATTATGGCTTTTACTTGTTAAATGTGGACAACATATGCCAATCGGTTGCTATTTACCAGGTAAGCATAATGTTCAGTGTTTCTGGCTGCCAACTTTTCACTGTTGACTGACTTTGTCTGAGCAAACCCTTTGTATGCACTTGGTGTAGACCGCCCTGGACATTCGACAGTCTGTGTTCGGGGGGAAGAACATCCACGTTGCCTCAGCCCATGAAGACTTGGCTTACTCCTCATATGTCCACCAGTATAGTTCTGGGAAATTCGACAATGCTCTGTGAGTACAATAAATAGTAAGAATTTCCATGCCATCTGATTCTGTTCTGCACATGCTTCCTTTTGACAAACCACAAGATGATGAATCACGTTTTCAGAGTCTGTGCTCTTACTCTGGCTTTTAAGAGGGTAGTTTGAAAATGCCATACAGTTTCAGGCTACTAGAATGAAAACAGGGCATAGGGAGGCAGTGGACAAAAAGTTACATAGATGTATAACTTGCTGTGAGATTGAATATATACTTTGATCACATTAACAACTCATCATAGAACCAAAATCATGGACTAGGTAGGGCTGCCCAATGCTTTCTGCTCTGACCTTGGAACCAGAGTGAAAAGCAGAAAAAGTTTGCAGGGACCCAGATTTCAGGTCTCTGAATCAATAATGCGAATCTTAAGCTGATACTTTATGTGGACTGTGGATGGTTTCACAATCTGAACACCCTCCCTGCCCTTTTAAAAACTGTTAGCTTGTTTCCAATATATAGGGATATAAAGTTAACTGGTCAAAATCTGAAGCACTGACAGAACTTTCTTTCAGGCTGGAGACTTTAATTCTTTTAGGTCAGGTATTAGATATTTGGGAATTACATTTCCTGTTTCCTTGGCTAATATAGGTTAACTTTGAACCTTTATTTGATCAATTTAAATCTGACATAGCCCAATGCGCTGTCATTATTTCTTTCCCAAGTCCATGTAATCAAAATGAATTGTGCCCTAAAATGTTATTACTTATTGCAGTCACTTCCACTTAAAATTCCACCAAAATACTTAGATTTTTGACCATCAACTTGCAAAATGAAGAAAAAGCTAATTATATTTTTAGTTTAAATAAAGCTTCTTTTTTTTACAAATGGTTTTATAAAGTGCACTTTTAAAGACTTGTTATTCAAAATTCATGTTGGCAACGGCGGTAGAGTTCACCCTGCAATCGGCGGATTGCTAGTTTGATTCCTGGTCTGCCCGCCTTCGCCTGGGTTAGACATTTCAACCAACTTTCCTGCAGGTGTTGGTCAAGATGGTTGATGGGGCAAAATTGCAGCCTGGCTCCTGTCAGACTGACCCAGGGCAGCTGTAACTACAATCCGTAGCTTTCCGTCATCTGCACATGAATGTGACCTTTGAGATTTCAATTTGAGATGTAATGGGCATTGAAAATGAAATTTATTATTATTATTATAAAATTAATATTTTGCATGTTTTTATACTTCCAGTTAGTTCTCTACTGCTTTTGGAAATGGTCTAAGCACTTCGGGGCATTTGCATCCAAAGTGCTTAGTGTGAATGCAAAGTTATTCGCACTAGTGGCTTCACTCCATTTTTGTTAATATTTTGAAGTTGCACTTATTGTTTTCAGATATTTTTGCGTAATTTCCTTCAGGCTTTTCAAATGGTTTGATTGGTTTCACGCAGTTTGGTCTGGAAGACAACTGCAGCAGCTGAAAATGAAATAAATGTTGCAGTTTTAATCTCTAATCGAACCAAGTCTACTGGACTATCAGGTGTGAAAACACCCCATGAAAGTGGATTATCTGTTTATTGAGAGAGACAGAGATGATAAAATTATTAAGATTATATTAAATAAATTAATTGCTTTGGAGCTATAGCTGTAATATTGAATAGCAGACAAATTTGCAGTATATTTTTGCTTGGCTTCCTGTAGCTTCGTCATTGTGATTTCTTCATTTATTATAATTTAACTAGTTTCACATAATAATGCATCCAAAGTCAGTAAACCTGGCTTCACTTAACAGGTTTGTAACTGGTTTCATAGTGTAGAGGACAGATGATGGAGCAGAGGAAGGTGTCGGTGTTGGTCTCTGGACTCCGCTCCGCTGTGACCTCTGTCCCTCTGACTCACAGCTGCTTCTTGCCAGCCTGTAAACAACTTTTTGTTTTTACATGTCCTATTCTTGGAAGTGTTTATCCCAATTTAAGCACTTTCTAGCGTCTGAGTCGTGTGACACATTTGGATCAGATGCTTTGTTTTTCCCCCAGTTTCCATGCGGAACGTGCCATAGACATTATAACTCATATCCTGCCGGAGGACCATCTTCTGCTGGCATCTTCCAAGAGAGTCAAAGGTAAGGCGAGTTTTGTTGGCTCAGCTGGGCTACTGCCTACTGTGTGAGGGACGCGTCAGGTCCAGAACTCAGACAGCCGCTGTCCTGCTGCTTTTAGATGCTTCTCTGCTGTAACAAACCTGAAGAAAATTAGGGGTTGCACCAATTGGTCAACTAGATGATTCTTTACTCTGCAAAGACTTTTTATGTGGCTAGTTGCAATCACTTGACGAAACAAGTTTTTCCAAGAAGATGACAGAAGATAGTCAAATTTGTCAGACAGTTAGAATTGTATAAAAATGTAAATAATTTACCAATTGGGTTCTGCAAACTCCAGCAAAAGCTACCGGAATGGGACATGGCATGGTTAGTTCTGGCACCCCGCATATAGTGATTGCAGACCGCAGTAGTCTGGAGTTTGACTCCCCGTCCTTGTTTCCCTTGACCACCCTCTCTTTTTATACCCCACATTTTGGATTACTGCCAAATAAAGGCAACTACTGTAAAAATAAAAAAATCAGACCTTGAGACACAAGCGGCGTTGGGCTGCCCTCGCTGCTCAGCGCCGCTCCGGTCTATTGGCGACTGCGGGGTTTCCAGCACCACCGCCCGCTCGCCACCGCGGATGCTCTCGCATAGTTCCCGCGCCCGTCCTCCACTCGATACACATTGATGATAGGGCATAATAGATTTAAATAGATGCAGTAGTTCACACTACACGATTTTTGCCCCAATTTTCCCCTTATGACAATCTTAGAACATTGTCGCTTGCGATTTCGTAAGCAATCATCCTGTAGTGTGGAGTGTTATGATAGTTTGCCGTGGCCACTCCGATCTAAATCTCCCGACTGGGAGCGTTAACGCAGCCTGTTAAATGTGACAGGTAGCCAATCAAAAAGGTTTCCCCAGCTGTTCTTCTTTAACGTGACATAAATAGGTTATAATGATTTTCATTCAGTCAGGACATTACGCTGACACTAGAGCCACATGCATTGCAGGTAGATTGTAGTAAAGCATTGATTAATGCCTGGTTTTAAAATTAGTTAGCTGGACTGGTAGCCATTATTTTGTGCCCATTTTTGGACACCACATTCATATCTCTACGATGAAGTAAGGTCATAGCAGACGGTATTTTGAAAGTTGCTATGTGACGCCGTTCAGCTGTTTCTTTTGCGATTTTTGCGAGGACCTTAAAAGACGTACGGTAAATTTGACACGTCCGCCAAGTTGGTGAGTCTTTGAATATGATAAAACCCCAAAAAGCCCCCTCTTTAGGGTGGAAGAATTGTAATAATAAGAAACACTATGATTACAATTGGCCTTCGCTGCTTGGGCCTAAAAAAACGACCCAAATAATGTGTGGCAATATAGCATAAAGTCAGGCTTTTCATCCATCCAAATGTTGAGCGTCGCCTTGCACGTTGAAGCTTCTAACCTGGCAGCTTTTAAAAATACTGCCGCTGCCTGCATGTTGGTTTATCCAGGAAAATCAGACCCACTGCTGGGGGTCATAGCCGCTCTCCAGTGGCTATGACAAATTTAACTAATAAAACAGGATTTGTTCGTAATAATCTAATAGCACAATTGTGGTCAATGTAATAATTTTACTCCTATATGTGCAGCTATCCAAGATGAGCACAAATCAATCATCATTATCAGCCGGTGTTATAAAAAAATTTAAACTTTAACCCAGCTTTGTGCAACTTTTTGGACCAACTCTGCTCTGCTGCTGATAAGTAAGTAGGGGATAATGATCTGCTTTTTTTTCTTTTATTTCTGCATAATAGACTTAGTATAAGAGCGTTTTTTTGTTTGTTTGTTTGTTTTTTTACTATTTGCTGTGAATATTGCTAATAAAGCCTGTAAGTTGCTGTGATATATTTTTGCGTCCGTTGTTGTGACGTCAAATCGACTCAACTTTTATCAGGTTGTAGTCGACATTAAAAAATATGAAGACCTGCAACCCCTGAATAAAATGGCTGAGTTCAACTGTGAAGAGGTTTGGTAACGAGCAGTTCACATAATTCAGGTGTTGGAGAAGAGATGCATATAAATATTGTAGGAATCCGCTCTACTGGACTGAACCTGGGCCCCCTTGCTCCTTCACCCTTACCAGGTTTATCCAAGCAGCACTACTCTGTTCACATGGTCGTAAGAGGTTTTTACCACTTTAGATATTAATGTTTCCAACAGCTCTAATTCTGGAAGAAATTGCCATCGACTGTCACAATAAAGAAACAGAAGAGCGCCTCCTGCAGGAAGCTCACGACCTTCACCTGTCTTCGCTGCAGCTGGCAAAGAAGGCTTTTGGGGAGTTTAATGTTCAGACAGCCAAACACTACGGCAACCTTGGACGGCTCTACCAGTCCATGAGGAAGTTTAAGGTAAGTTGTGGCCATGGTCTCTGATTAACCTGGATTTAGATTGATAACTTTTGTTATTTCTGTTGATAAACATATAACTCCTCTCAATAGTTCTTATAAGTTTGCCATGCTGGAGTGAAATACGGTAGATATGCTATCATGAGGAGATCAGCCTGACCACAACTCTAGTCAAACATTATGTTGGTTCACATTGTGCTCTGATGACTGGTGCACTAATCACAAATCTTAAAGCCAATTTCAGTTGGTGTAAAGCTTTGACCTGCCTAGTACCGTATTTTCCGCACTATAAGGCGCACTGCATTATAAGGCGCACCTTCACTGAATAGCCTATTTTAAAACTTTATTCATATATAAGGCGCACCGCATTATAAGGCGCATAGAATAGACGCTACAGTAGAGGCTGGGGTTACGTTATGCATCCATTAAATGGAGCTGCGCTAGAGGGAATGTCAACCAATCAGTCAGATAGGTCAGTCAAACTTTATTAATAGATTACAAACCAGCGTTCTGACAATTCCATTCACTCCCAAAATGAATAAACAGCTGTTTTATTATTTTCTCTGAGGTAAAGTCAGTGACGTGGTAATGCGTAGTGCAACATTTATATCACATAGTGGAGGGGAACTTTTCCTTGATTTAATAGACACATAAAAAACAGTCTGATACTGTTACGGTAAATCAAACATTAGTGCAATCACAATATAGTAACACTCTAAATAGTGCATAGCAATAACAATATATCAATAACTCAACGTTGTTCAAACGTTAATGTCCGTATTCACAATATGACCAACCTTGTTCAGCTGTAAACATACAAAATAAACATATAAAGCTCACTTTATTAATTTATTCCTCATCAACGAATCCCTCGAATTCTTCTTCTTCAGTGTCCAAATTAAACAGTTGGGCGAATACGGCATCCAACATGTCCGGCTCCGTCTCGTCAAAGTCCTCATTAATCAAGAGAGTGTCGCTGCTGTTGTCTAGAAAATCCTGTTGCCTTCCTGAAAGATCGGACCACAGTTGAGAATGATATATCAGCCCAGGCATTTACGATCCACTGGCAGATAGTGGCGCATGTCGTCCAGCGCTGTCTCCCCGTCTTGGTGAACGTGTGTTCGCCTTCTGTCATCCACTGTTCCCATGCAGTTCGCAGTCTAGCTTTGAATGCCCTGTGACACCAATATCTAGCGGCTGGAGTTCTTCTTCTACGGGGTAAAATGAAGTCGGCGGCTGCTTACCGTAGTTGCGAGACCTGTTGTGGCTCAATATTGGTCCATATATAAGGTGCGCTGTCGGCTTTTGAGAAAATTGAAGGCTTTTAGGTGCCCCTTATAGTGCGGAAAATACAGTATTGATTTGGACCATTTCAATCTTCCCTTTAAAAAATGTCATTTAGATAATTTTTTGCTGTTAACAGTCATTTCCTTTAAGTAGAGATGTTATCTTATAACATTTCTGAGAGTGCAATTATTACAAGAATCAACTATAAAATAAACAAGACAAAATGATTGTGTTTATACTGTAAGTTGCTTATGCATCTTTTAGTAATGGTTAGCATAGCTAGTATTACTAAAACAGCAGTTACTGTGTTTATTCTCGCTAAAGTGGATCCTTGCCATTACAGTGATTCCAATGAAGCTGGCAGCATTTTGGGGTCCAGCATGTTCTGACAGGCAAACTGAAACTTAGCACTGGTGCTGTGCTCTGTTTAGCCTTCCTGTTAGTCATGTTGTTGAATATATTGTTTCTGACTTTATGTAGGCCTGTCATGATGACAAATTTTGCTGGATAATAAATTGTCCCAAAATTATTGCAATAAATAATGGAATTGTTTTTGAGACAATTTTCAAGTAAAATATTAATAATGGAACAATGATGCAAGTTTTCCATCTCAAAGATCAATAAAATTTAACCTTGTATAGATTAGAAGTGGAAGATATTTTAGATATCCAAAATAAAACACCAGAAACAGACAATAATAAAAATGAAATAAAAACAACACACCACGGAAGCCATAAATGAATTGGCTTATGAAGTCTATGAACAAAATTACCCCTACAAAAATATCAATCAGAATGTAAATTATCAAGTTTTATTTAATTTATTGCGTGATTATTGCAACAGGCTTAACTTCACTTTAAAATAGCATTTTAAGTTCAGCGTCTAAGTACATTTTCATAAAAAGCTGTTTTCTCTTAAGTTTGGTGTATTGGAGAAGGAGCTTCTGGATTCTGGCAGGTTACCTGTTGGACCGCTTTCATGTTTATAAACCCTGATTGTGGCTAGGACCCCATTTCCCTCTGCAGCTCTTGTTATACTGGATGGATAAGCCCAGGAAATAATTTTCATTCCTTACATATCAACTGGGTCTGTTTTTTGTGTAAATGTGCCATCAGGAGGCAGAAGAGATGCACATCAAAGCCATCCAGATCAAGGAGCAGCTCCTGGGCCATGAGGACTATGAGGTGGCGCTCTCTGTGGGCCACCTGGCCTCCCTCTACAACTACGACATGAACCAGTACGAGGACGCAGAGAGGCTCTACCTGCGCTCTATTGCTATTGGTCAGTACCATGGAAACATGGTTTCAGATGTCTTTTTATTTTATTTATTTTATTTTATTTTTTATTCTTTTTATCTTTTTTTTTTAACATGGTCTTTGTTAGGATTGATCAATGCTTCAATTTTGAATTTACTAAACATTTTAGTGATATTTGAAGATCTGGTTTTAAAGTTACATTTATTACATGATAATCCAGTGTCTAGGATATATTTACTGGCTTTTGTTAGTGACCCGGGTGGACAGATGCAGTCTGGAAACCTTATCATTTAAAGGGGCAGCGTTATGGCAAATTTACTTTTTTCAGCTTCATATGTCATTCTCTCATCAAAAACATACCTGGGGTTATTCTTTGATTTCTTCATGCATGTTTGAGAAAGCCTTTAATCTCTATCAGCAACCATTCAAATGTGCAAAACAAAACATGCAATTCCTCTTCAGAACTGCAGTTTTATTTATACTAGCTATATCTATATATCTATCTATATATATATATATACACCCTTGCTTTGTGTCCTCCGTCTTCACTCTCTCTGTTTCAGTAAATTTACTGCAGAGAAGGGATAATTTCATGTTCCTTCAGAATGACATCACAACATGGCTCCTCTATTAACCCCTGTACAACAGGGGGTTACTATTTTTACTTCACTGAGAAGTAGCTCTTATAATGAGCTCAGCAAATGCGACAGTTCCACCAGATGTTTTCTGATAGCTGCTGGCTAGTCTGAGGGAGCGTATTGGAGTAGTCCCATTTGCTCCCTTTAAGGAACAAGGATGCTAAATGTTGTTGAACTGCCTAACTCTCTGGATGGTGTGCAGTTCATACACTCTGCCAGGACTTCTAACTCCACTGGAGTCTTTCTAAACATTTTGTCTTGCTGGTGTTTAAATTTCATGGAACTTGTAAAAAATATATCTAGAAAACAGTTTTTCATCATCCCAATGATGATTCCTTGGTAGTGATCATTGCAATGTGATGCACTAGGAGATCTTTGGTTTGAAAGTGAAATCTTTAGCTTTAATTTAAAGCCTTAGCCTTATTGTGTCACATTTTTTATTCTGTTTTTCATTGCATGTATCCATCCATCTCTGTTACCACATTTATTTATCCATTCATCTCTTTATCCTTTCACCTGTTACTCTAGATCTATCTATACTTCCCATTTATCATCCCATCTGTCTCTGTCAGTCCATTTCTTTGTCATAGCCTCCTTGTTCCTGTTTTTGCAGGTTCCATATTGAAAGCTATATCACTGCTTAGTTATCTGCCATAAAACCTTTTTTTCACTTTTCTTCACAGGGAAGAAGTTGTTTGGCGAAGGTTACAGTGGGCTGGAGTATGACTACAGAGGCCTGATCAAACTCTACAACTCTGTGGGGAACTATGAGAAAGTGTTTGAATACCACAATGTACTGTCCAACTGGAACCGACTGAGGGACCGACAATTCGCTGTAGCAGATGCTCTGGAGGACGTCAACACGACCCCCCAGCAGACCCAAGAGGTGGTCCAGGCATTCCTACAGGCTCAGAGTCTTGGCCCCCATCGCCCATGTCTTGGCTAACTTCCTTCTGCCCCCTCCCCCACCAAACTTATTTCAAAATGGAGAAGAAAAATAAACCAGGTTTTAGTCTGGTGAGACCACAAACAAGAGCCCCAATGTGATGCTTCTGTTGCTCACTGTGAATTAGTCAAGTAGAGTAATGTGACCATCACCGGCTGGTTGGTTGACTTGATTGTCTCTGCAGCTACCAGTATTCGCACAGACACACATGTAGTCATATGAAAAGCAAAAAGATACGACCATTAAAGCTCATGTGTTCACAGACTCAGAACATCATGCTGCATTTCTCCAGGAGGAGGAAACCTACACACAGCCGATGCTCCTGGCTCACTCGCCTTTATCTTCTCATGCTGAGAACCAGAAGATGTTTGGGGGGGGGGGGTGTTAAGTTGGAGGGACATGGAGTTCTCTGATACAAAACCATGTTTCTTGGAGTGTGTACCTGGCAGTCTGCGAGTCCTGCAAAAAGTACTTGCTCTTATCACATCTTCTGTCGTCACAGATGGAAACAGTTGGCTATTTTTCCACACTCATCCAGTTAACTAGTACAACACATTGTACTTTTAAGTTGAAGGCTTCTTGTAACTTTTTTTTATTGGAGTGGACATCAATAAACTCCTGCTTTGAAGTGCTTGTTGGCGTGAGAAAAACAACAGTGGAATGTGTTAAAACCAGCGGGTATGTTGTTACACATGCAACAGGCTTCACGTGTCTCTTTTTTTCAGTTGTTTTTCCTCAGCTCAGTATGACATGGCTTCATTAAAATATCAACAATTTGTATGCTAATGTGTATGATTATGTAGCCATTTGTTTTTGCTTTGTCACCCAGTCATTAACTCTGAAACACACCTATGTTAACAAGGAAGTGAGAAGAGGAACCTATCTCATGTGCAAAATGTGTATGCGTGTGTCTGTGCATGTATGTGTGTGACAGAGAGCAGGCGTGTTCACAAACAAAATCTCTGGGTGCCCAAATACTCCACTGAAGACTACCAGCTTACAGTTAAAGGACTGTAGGGGGAGCCATACTTAAACGTGCTTCATAAACTATTGTACCTTTAAGGGCACAACCAAGGGGACCAAAGATGTGCACGTGTGTGTGACTATTGGGAGCCTGTCAGCTTGTCCATTGGGCTTTCTACCACTCTAATTTGTTGTGCATCTCATTGCAGCAACATACACACGTTTTGTTCTTTCAAACTAACCGAGCCACCGTCAAACCAGAATCTCATCTGACCTGCAGAGCTGCTGGTGTCGTTATCCCACAGAAACATAACGGACTCAAATAATACGGCGTACAATATTTATAAAAGCAATTGAATATTTTCAAATTACAAAATATAACCCCTCACCAGGCCTGTTTTTATAGTAGTGGAATATGCTCATGTTTTTAATTTTAGTTCTGTCAGTAGTACTGTATTGTACAGGAGAACATGTTTGCTGTGAACTAGATGTGACCTGCTTGCATTGACCTGTACAAAATTGTGCCAAAAATTATACCCAGCTTTTTATTTTGCACCATTTTGTTGCCCTCTGGTGGTTAAACTGTGTAATGGCATCATGAAATGCTGTTTCATTTATTACTCAAATTAAAATCAGTGAAAGTATTTGTTCCCTCTTAAATATTGACACTTTGACAGAAAAAAGTTCATTGCTTTGTGAATCATTGTCATGCATCATTTCTGTCACAGTGCAACAATATGAAGACTATATTTTGGAAGTTCTGGCATCTATACCTGCAGTTGATGTTTATGGAAACCATTTGTGATCCATTTAATTTTAGATTCAGTTGATCCTGAAACTGGCTGAGTTGATGCTGTTTAGAGCAAATGTTGAAGACCTCTGTATCTGTGTAGGGAAATGACTGGTGGCATGTACAATTTAGGCCAGGCCAACAAGTTTAGACTGTATCTACAACATGAGTAAAAATGCCTTGAGTTAACACTGTAGTGTTGGTGTTGTTTTTATTATTTCTTAATGAATGAAAAAAGTCTTAAGCTTTGCCTCCAATATGTTGTTGTACACCTTTTTCCAAGCATTCCACCTGCTAGACCATTTCACTTGTGATGCTTATGTTTTAACACATCTCTGTGGGCTTAAGAAGTTGCATAAACACTCTGCAACAGATGGGTCAAAAATGTGGAGCTTCCTTATATTTTAATTGGAACAAGTCAATCCTTATGCCCCTTTTCTTTAATTCTCGTCAAATATTGTAGAACCTTTGAATTGCTCACCAGACCTTCTGCTTCTCATGCAATGGGTTTTCTCCACCTGCGAACACAGGAATAAAGGGAGTAGTGTTGCAGTGGTACATGGTAGATGAAGGAAAGTAAAGCTGTGGCCCCCCCAGCCCAGTAGTCTCACCTGCTCTTTGGATCAGGTGGTGGATACCAAATACAATGAAAGGATGTTTTTGCTGTTGTTCTGTTACTGCTTCACTGTTGGATGCAAAAAAAAAAAAAAAAAAAAAAAAACCATTAAAAATGTATATTATTGGTCACAATACATTTTCTTCTTGTATTCATCTTTAGCCAAATTCTGCTTTCAGGATTTCTCCGCAAATATTTTTATTTGTAAAACTGTGTACAGTTAAAGAGAAAATTTAGACTGTCTTGCGAATACAAAAATGAAGTAATTACTTTTAATGAAGCCACTGGTGTTGCAAATGTTATCCCTAAAAATCTCTTAATGTCACTCTGGCATTTTTTTTATTATTATTTAAAGGGGCAGTATTATGTAATTTCCAAGCGCACAGTGCTATTTGATAACACATTTTTACCAGCATTACACAGAGAAGTAGCTGTTATAATGAGCTCAGATGCGACAGTTCCGCAATATGGTTGCTAAATCTGGTTGTTTGAAGCTGGAACCAGTTCAAAATTTTGAGTTTTAAGCTTTTTTACTGTTAGTGACCAAAAACGCTTTATCTCAGCGAGAGAAGCCAAAATGGACAGTTTGTGAAATTTCAGCACCACAATCAAATTTCAGCATAATTTGCTTAATATAACTTGGAAATGCAGAGAAACAGTAAATCTGGTTGTTTGAAGCTGGAACCAGTTCAAAATTTTGAGTTTTAAGCTTTTTTTAATTTCAGAAATTTCAGCACCACAATCGATGGACAGTTTGTGAAATTTCAGCACCACAATCAAATTTCAGCATAATTTGCTTAATATAACTTGGAAATGCTGAGAAACAGTAAATCTGGTTGTTTGAAGCAGGAAGCAGTTCAAAATTTTGAGTTTTAAGCTTTTTTACTGTTAGTGACCAAAAACGCTTTATCTCAGCTAGAGAAGCCAAAAATGGACAGTTTGTGAAATTTCAGCACCACAATCAAATTTCAGCATAATTTGCTTAATATAACTTGGAAATGCTGAGAAACAGTAAATCTGGTTGTTTGAAGCTGCAACCAGTTCCAAATTTTGAGTTTTAAGCTTTTTTACTGTTAGTGACCAAAAACGCTTCATCTCAGCTAGAGAAGCCAAAAATGGACAGTTTGTGAAATTTCAGCACCACAATCAAATTTCAGCATAATTTGCTTAATATAACTTGGAAATGCTGAGAAACAGTAAATCTGGTTGTTTGAAGCTGGAAGCAGTTCAAAATTTTGAGTTTTAAGCTTTTTTTTAATTTCAGAAATTTCAGCACCACAATCAATGGACAGTTTGTGAAATTTCAGCACCACAATCAAATTTCAGCATAATTTGCTTAATATAACTTGGAAATGCTGAGAAACAGTAAATCTGGTTGTTTGAAGCTGCAACCAGTTCAAAATTTTGAGTTTTAAGCTTTTTTACTGTTAGTGACCAAAAACGCTTTATCTCAGCGAGAGAAGCCAAAAATGGACAGTTTGTGAAATTTCAGCACCACAATCAAATTTCAGCATAATTTGCTTAATATAACTTGGAAATGCTGAGAAACAGTAAATCTGGTTGTTTGAAGCTGGAAGCAGTTCAAAATTTTGAGTTTTAAGCTTTTTTACTGTTAGTGACCAAAAACGCTTTATCTCAGCGAGAAGCCAAAAATGGACAGTTTGTGAAATTTCAGCACCACAATCAAATTTCAGCATAATTTGCTTAATATAACTTGGAAATGCTGAGAAACAGTAAATCTGGTTGTTTGAAGCTGGAAGCAGTTCAAAATTTTGAGTTTTAAGCTTTTTACTGTTAGTGTGAGTATAACGCTTTATCTCAGCTAGAGAAGCCAAAAATGGACAGTTTGTGAAATTTCAGCACCACAATCAAATTTCAGCATAATTTGCTTAATATAACTTGGAAATGCTGAGAAACAGTAAATCTGGTTGTTTGAAGCTGGAACCAGTTCAAAATTTTGAGTTTTAAGCTTTTTTTTAATTTCAGAAATTTCAGCACCACAATCAATGGACAGTTTGTGAAATTTCAGCACCACAATCAAATTTCAGCATAATTTGCTTAATATAACTTGGAAATGCTGAGAAACAGTAAATCTGGTTGTTTGAAGCTGCAACCAGTTCAAAATTTTGAGTTTTAAGCTTTTTTACTGCTAGTGACCAAAAACGCTTTATCTCAGCGAGAGAAGCCAAAAATGGACAGTTTGTGAAATTTCAGCACCACAATCAAATTTCAGCATAATTTGCTTAATATAACTTGGAAATGCTGAGAAACAGTAAATCTGGTTGTTTGAAGCTGGAAGCAGTTCAAAATTTTGAGTTTTAAGTTTTTTACTGTTAGTGACCAAAACGCTTTATCTCAGCTTAGAGAAGCCAAATATGGACAGTTTGTGAAATTTCAGCACCACAATCAAATTTCAGCATAATTTGCTTAATATAACTTGGAAATGCTGAGAAACAGTAAATCTGGTTGTTTGAAGCTGGAACCAGTTCATAATTTTGAGTTTTAAGCTTTTTTTTAATTTCAGAAATTTCAGCACCACAATCAATGGACAGTTTGTGAAATTTCAGCACCACAATCAAATTTCAGCTTAATTTGCTTAATATAACTTGGAAATGCTGAGAAACAGTAAATCTGGTTGTTTGAAGCTGGAAGCAGTTCAAAATTTTGAGTTTTAAGCTTTTTTACTGTTAGTGACCAAAAACGCTTTATCTCAGCGAGAAGCCAAAAATGGACAGTTTGTGAAATTTCAGCACCACAATCAAATTTCAGCATAATTTGCTTAATATAACTTGGAAATGCTGAGAAACAGTAAATCTGGTTGTTTGAAGCTGGAAGCAGTTCAAAATTTTGAGTTTTAAGCTTTTTTACTGCTAGTGACCAAAAACGCTTTATCTCAGCGAGAAGCCAAAAATGGACAGTTTGTGAAATTTCAGCACCACAATCAAATTTCAGCATAATTTGCTTAATATAACTTGGAAATGCTGAGAAACAGTAAATCTGGTTGTTTGAAGCTGGAAGCAGTTCACAATTTTGAGTTTTAAGCTTTTTTACTGTTAGTGACCAAAAACGCTTTATCTCAGCGAGAGAAGCCAAAAATGGACAGTTTGTGAAATTTCAGCACCACAATCAAATTTCAGCATAATTTGCTTAATATAACTTGGAAATGCTGAGAAACAGTAAATCTGGTTGTTTGAAGCTGGAACCAGTTCATAATTTTGAGTTTTAAGCTTTTTTTTAATTTCAGAAATTTCAGCACCACAATCAATGGACAGTTTGTGAAATTTCAGCACCACAATCAAATTTCAGCTTAATTTGCTTAATATAACTTGGAAATGCTGAGAAACAGTAAATCTGGTTGTTTGAAGCTGGAAGCAGTTCAAAATTTTGAGTTTTAAGCTTTTTTACTGTTAGTGACCAAAAACGCTTTATCTCAGCGAGAGAAGCCAAAAATGGACAGTTTGTGAAATTTCAGCACCACAATCAAATTTCAGCATAATTTGCCTAATATAACTTGGAAATGCTGAGAAACAGTAAATCTGGTTGTTTGAAGCTGGAAGCAGTTCAAAATTTTGAGTTTTAAGCTTTTTTTAATTTCAGAAATTTCAGCACCACAATCGATGGACAGTTTGTGAAATTTCAGCACCACAATCAAATTTCAGCATAATTTGCTTAATATAACTTGGAAATGCTGAGAAACAGTAAATCTGGTTGTTTGAAGCAGGAAGCAGTTCAAAATTTTGAGTTTTAAGCTTTTTTACTGTTAGTGACCAAAAACGCTTTATCTCAGCTAGAGAAGCCAAAAATGGACAGTTTGTGAAATTTCAGCACCACAATCAAATTTCAGCATAATTTGCTTAATATAACTTGGAAATGCTGAGAAACAGTAAATCTGGTTGTTTGAAGCTGGAAGCAGTTCAAAATTTTGAGTTTTAAGCTTTTTTAATTTCAGAAATTTCAGCACCACAATCAATGGACAGTTTGTGAAATTTCAGCACCACAATCAAATTTCAGCATAATTTGCTTAATATAACTTGGAAATGCTGAGAAACAGTAAATCTGGTTGTTTGAAGCTGCAACCAGTTCAAAATTTTGAGTTTTAAGCTTTTTTACTGTTAGTGACCAAAAACGCTTTATCTCAGCTAGAGAAGCCAAAAATGGACAGTTTGTGAAATTTCAGCACCACAATCAAATTTCAGCATAATTTGCTTAATATAACTTGGAAATGCTGAGAAACAGTAAATCTGGTTGTTTGAAGCTGGAAGCAGTTCAAAATTTTGAGTTTTAAGCTTTTTTTTAATTTCAGAAATTTCAGCACCACAATCAATGGACAGTTTGTGAAATTTCAGCACCACAATCAAATTTCAGCATAATTTGCTTAATATAACTTGGAAATGCTGAGAAACAGTAAATCTGGTTGTTTGAAGCTGCAACCAGTTCAAAATTTTGAGTTTTAAGCTTTTTACTGTTAGTGACCAAAACGCTTTATCTCAGCTAGAGAAGCCAAAATGGACAGTTTGTGAAATTTCAGCACCACAATCAAATTTCAGCATAATTTGCTTAATATAACTTGGAAATGCTGAGAAACAGTAAATCTGGTTGTTTGAAGCTGCAACCAGTTCAAAATTTTGAGTTTTAAGCTTTTTACTGTTAGTGACCAAAACGCTTTATCTCAGCGAGAGAAGCCAAAAATGGACAGTTTGTGAAATTTCAGCACCACAATCAAATTTCAGCATAATTTGCTTAATATAACTTGGAAATGCTGAGAAACAGTAAATCTGGTTGTTTGAAGCTGGAAGCAGTTCAAAATTTTGAGTTTTAAGCTTTTTTACTGTTAGTGGCCAAAAACGCTTTATCTCAGCGAGAAGCCAAAAATGGACTGTTTGTGAAATTTCAGCACCACAATCAAATTTCAGCATAATTTGCTTAATATAACTTGGAAATGCTGAGAAACAGTAAATCTGGTTGTTTGAAGCTGGAACCAGTTCATAATTTTGAGTTTTAAGCTTTTTTACTGTTCAGTGACCAAAACGCTTTATCTCAGCAACAATGGACTGTTTGTGAAATTTCAGCACCACAATCAAATTTCAGCATAATTTGCTTAATATAACTTGGAAATGCTGAGAAACAGTAAATCTGGTTGTTTGAAGCTGGAACCAGTTCAAAATTTTGAGTTTTAAGCTTTTTTTTTAATTTCAGAAATTTCAGCACCACAATCAATGGACAGTTTGTGAAATTTCAGCACCACAATCAAATTTAATCACAATTTGCTTAATATAACTTGGAAATGCTGAGAAACAGTAAATCTGGTTGTTTGAAGCTGGAAGCAGTTCAAAATTTTGAGTTTTAAGCGTTTTTACTGTTAGTGACCAAAACGCTTTATCTCAGCGAGAGAAGCCAAAAATGGACAGTTTGTGAAATTTCAGCACCACAATCAAATTTCAGCATAATTTGCTTAATATAACTTGGAAATGCTGAGAAACAGTAAATCTGGTTGTTTGAAGCTGGAAGCAGTTCAAAATTTTGAGTTTTAAGCTTTTTTACTGTTAGTGACCAAAAACGCTTTATCTCAGCGAGAGAAGCCAAAAATGGACAGTTTGTGAAATTTCAGCACCACAATCAAATTTCAGCATAATTTGCTTAATATAACTTGGAAATGCTGAGAAACAGTAAATCTGGTTGTTTGAAGCTGGAAGCAGTTCACAATTTTGAGTTTTAAGCTTTTACTGTTAGTGCCCAAAAACGCTTTATCTCAGCGAGAGAAGCCAAAAATGGACAGTTTGTGAAATTTCAGCACCACAATCAAATTTCAGCATAATTTGCTTAATATAACTTGGAAATGCTGAGAAACAGTAAATCTGGTTGTTTGAAGCTGGAACCAGTTCATAATTTTGAGTTTTAAGCTTTTTTTTAATTTCAGAAATTTCAGCACCACAATCAATGGACAGTTTGTGAAATTTCAGCACCACAATCAAATTTCAGCTTAATTTGCTTAATATAATTTGGAAATGCTGAGAAACAGTAAATCTGGTTGTTTGAAGCTGGAAGCAGTTCAAAATTTTGAGTTTTAAGCTTTTTTACTGCTAGTGACCAAAAACGCTTTATCTCAGCGAGAGAAGCCAAAAATGGACAGTTTGTGAAATTTCAGCACCACAATCAAATTTCAGCATAATTTGCTTAATATAACTTGGAAATGCTGAGAAACAGTAAATCTGGTTGTTTGAAGCTGGAAGCAGTTCACAATTTTGAGTTTTAAGCTTTTTTACTGTTAGTGACCAAAAACGCTTTATCTCAGCGAGAGAAGCCAAAAATGGACAGTTTGTGAAATTTCAGCACCACAATCAAATTTCAGCATAATTTGCTTAATATAACTTGGAAATGCTGAGAAACAGTAAATCTGGTTGTTTGAAGCTGGAACCAGTTCATAATTTTGAGTTTTAAGCTTTTTTTTAATTTCAGAAATTTCAGCACCACAATCAATGGACAGTTTGTGAAATTTCAGCACCACAATCAAATTTCAGCTTAATTTGCTTAATATAACTTGGAAATGCTGAGAAACAGTAAATCTGGTTGTTTGAAGCTGGAAGCAGTTCAAAATTTTGAGTTTTAAGCTTTTTTACTGTTAGTGACCAAAAACGCTTTATCTCAGCGAGAAGCCAAAATGGACAGTTTGTGAAATTTCAGCACCACAATCAAATTTCAGCATAATTTGCTTAATATAACTTGGAAATGCTGAGAAACAGTAAATCTGGTTGTTTGAAGCTGGAAGCAGTTCAAAATTTTGAGTTTTAAGCTTTTAATTAATTTCAGAAATTTCAGCACCACAATCAATGGACAGTTTGTGAAATTTCAGCACCACAATCAAATTTCAGCATAATTTGCTTAATATAACTTGGAAATGCTGAGAAACAGTAAATCTGGTTGTTTGAAGCTGCAACCAGTT